>NC_058519.1:49860473-54660473 GCF_904849725.1 Hordeum vulgare subsp. vulgare
CTCTCGAGAGAAACTCCTTCTCGAGAAAAGCTCCGTTTTTAGCAACAAACACTTTGCCCTCGGATTTGAGATAGAAGGTGTACCCAACTGTCTCTTTTGGGTAACCTATGAAGATGCACCTTTCCGCTTTGGGTTCCAGCTTTTCAGGCTGAAGCTTTTTGACATAAGCATCACATCCCCAAACTTTAAGAAATGACAACTTTGGCCTTTTGCCATACCACAGTTCATATGGTGTCGTCTCAACGGATTTTGATGGTGCCCTATTTAAAGTGAATACAACTGTTTCTAATGCATAACCCCAAAATGATAATGGCAAATCGGTAAGAGACATCATAGATCGCACCATCTCTAATAAAGTACGATTACGACGTTCGGACACACCATTACGCTGTGGTGTTCCAGGCGGTGTCAACTGTGAAACAACTCCACATTGTCTTAAGTGAGCACCAAACTCGAAACTCAGATATTAACCCCCACGATCAGACCGTAGGAACTTGATCTTATTGTTATGATGGTTTTCAACTTCACTCTGAAATTGCTTGAACTTTTCAAATGTTTCAGACTTGTGCTTCATTAAGTAGACATAACCATATCTACTCAAATCGTCAGTGAAGGTGAGAAAATAACGATATCCGCCACGTGCCTCTACGCTCATCGGACCACACACATCGGTATGTATGATTTCCAACAAGTCACTTGCACGCTCCATTGTTCCGGAGAACGGAGTTTTAGTCATCTTGCCCATGAGGCATGGTTCGCACGTGTCAAGTGAATCAAAGTCAAGTGACTCCAAAAGTCCATCGGCATGGAGTTTCTTCATGCGCTTTACACCAATATGACCTAAGCGGCAGTGCCATAAAAATATGGCGCTATCATTGTTAACTCTAACTCTTTTGGTCTCAGTGTTACGTATGTGTGTATCACTATCAAGATTCAATATGAACAATCCTCTCACATTGGGTGCATGACCATAAAAGATGTTACTCGTAGAAATAGAACAACCATTATTCTCTGACTTAAAAGAGTAACCGTCTCGCAATAAACAAGATCCAGATATAATGTTCATGCTCAACGCAGGCACTAAATAACAATGATTTAAGTTCACAACTAATCCTGACGGTAGCTGAAGTGAGACTGTGCCGACGGCGATTGCATCAACCTTGGAACCATTTCCTACGCGCATCGTCACTTCATCTTTTGCCAGCCTTCGTCTATTCCGCAGTTCCTATTTCGAGTTGCAAATATGAGCAACAGAACCGGTATCGAATACCCAGGCACTACTACGAGAGCCGGTTAAGTACACATCAATAACATGTATATCAAATATACCTGATTTTTCTTTGGCCGCCTTTTTATCAGCCAGATACTTGGGGCAATTGCACTTCCAGTGACCCATACCCTTGCAATAGTAACACTCTGTTTCAGGCTTAGGTCCAGCTTTGGGTTTCTTCGTCGGATTGGCAACAGGCTTGCCGCTCTTCTTTGAATTACCCTTCTTGCCTTTGCCGTTTCTCTTGAAACTAGTGGTCTTATTCACCATCAACACTTGATGCTCTTTACAGAGTTCAGACTCTGCGACTTTCAGCATCACAAACAACTCGCCGGGAGACCTGTTCATCCCTTGCATGTTGTAGTTCAACACAAAGCCTTTATAGCTTGGCGGAAGTGATTGAAGGATTCTGTCAGTGATAGCTTCTTGCGGGAGTTCAATCCCCAGCTCAGCTAGACGGTTTGAGTACCCAGACATTTTGAGCACATGTTCACTGACAGACGAGTTCTCCTCCATCTTGCAAGCATAGAATTTATCGGAGGTCTCATACCTCTCGATCCGGGAGTTCTTCTGAAAGATAAACTTCAACTCCTGGAACATCTCAAATGCTCCATGACGCTCAAAGCAACGTTGAAGTCCCGGTTATAAGCCATACAAGACTGCACATTGAACTACTGAGTAGTCCTCCTTACGTGCTAACCAAGCGTTCTTAACATCCTGATCAGCTGTAGCGGGTGGTTCATCTCTTAGCGCAGCATTAAGGACATAATCCTTCTTCCCAGCTTGTAAGATTAGCTTAAGATTATGAGCCTAGTCTACAAAGTTGCTTCCATCATCTTTCAACTTAGCTTTCTCTAGGAACGTATTAAAATTCAGGGTGACTGACGCGTGAGCCATGATCTACAACACAAATATATTCAAAGTGTACTTACACTATGTGCAAGATAATTAGAGTTTAACTTAATCAAATTACTCGCTAAACTCCCACTCAAAAAGTACATCTCTTTAGTCATTTGAGTGGTTCATGATCCACTTACACTAGCTCAAGTCCGATCATCACGTGAGTTGAGTATAGTTTCAGTGGTAAGCATCCCCATGCTAATCATATCATCTATATGATTCATGATCGACCTTTCGGTCTCATGTGTTCCGAGGCCATGTTTGCACATGCTAGGCTCGTCAAGCTTAACCCGAGTGTTCCGCGTGCGCAACTGTTTTGCACCTGTTGTATGTGAACGTTGAGTCTATCACACCCGATCATCATGTGGTGTCTCGAAACGACGAACTGTAGCAACGGTGCACAGTCGGGGAGAACACAATTTCGTCTTGAAATTTTAGTGAGAGATCACCTCATAATGCTACCGTCGTTCTAAGCAAA
Source organism: Hordeum vulgare subsp. vulgare (assembly GCF_904849725.1). NCBI lineage: Eukaryota > Viridiplantae > Streptophyta > Magnoliopsida > Poales > Poaceae > Hordeum > Hordeum vulgare. The sequence goes on from NC_058519.1 coordinate 49,863,122, forward strand.
ATAAGGTGCATAAAAGGATTAACATCACATGCAATTCATAAGGGACATGATATGGCCATCATCACGTGCTCCTTGATCTCCATCACCAAAGCACCAGCACGATCTTCTTGTCACTGACGCCACACCATGATCTCCATCAACGTGTCGCCATTGGGGTTGTCGTGCTACTCATGCTATTACTACTAAAGCTACATCCTAGCAAAATAGTAAACGCATCTGCAAGCACAAACGTTAGTTATAAAGACAACCCTATGGCTCCTGCCGGTTGCCGTACCATCGACGTGCAAGTCGATATTATCTATTACAACATGATCATCTCATACATCCAATATATCACATCACATCGTTGGCCATATCACATCACAAGCATACCCTGCAAAAACAAGTTAGACGTCCTCTAATTTTGTTGTTGCGTGTTTTACGTGGTGACCATGGGTATCTAGTAGGATCACATCTTACTTACGCAAACACCACAACGGAGATATATTAGTTTCTATTTAACCTCATCCGAGGACCTCCTCGGTCAAATCCGATTCAACTAAAGTTGGAGAAACTGAGACCCGCCAGTCATCTTTGAGCAACGAAGTTACTCGTAGCGATGAAACCAGTCTCTCGTAAGCGTACGAGTAATGTCGGTCCGAGCCGCTTCGATCCAACAATACTGCGGAATCAAGAAAAGACTAAGGAGGGCAGAAAAACGCACATCACCGCCCACAAAACTTTTGTGTTCTACTCGAGAAGACATCTAAGCATGAACCTGGCTCATGATTCCACTGTTGGGGAACGTCGCATGGGAAACAAAAAATTTCCTACACGCACGAAGACCTATCATGGTGATGTCCATCTACGAGAGGGGATGTGTGATCTACGTACCCTTGTAGACCGTACAGCAGAAGCGTTAGTGAACACGGTTGATGTAGTGGAACGTCCTCACGTCCCTCGATCCGCCCCGCGAACCGTCCCGCGATCAGTCCCACGATCTAGTGCCGAACGGACGGCACCTCCGCATTCAGCACACGTACAGCTCGACGATGATCTCGGCCTTCTTGATCCAGCAAGAGAGACGGAGAGGTAGAAGAGTTCTCCGGCAGCGTGATGGCGCTCCGGAGGTTGGTGATGATCTCGTCTCAGCAGGGCTCCGCCCGAGCTTCGCAGAAACGCGATCTAGAGGTAAAACCGTGGAGATATGTGGTCGGGCTGCCGTGGCAAAGTTGTCTCAAATCAGCCCTAAAACCCCACTATATATAGGAGGGAGAAGGGGGAGCCTTGCCTTGGGGTCCAAGAACCCGCAAGGGGTCGGCCGAGCCAAGGGGGGAAGGTCTCCCCCCCCCCAAACCGAGTCCTACTTGGTTTAGAAGGTGGAGTCCTTCTTCCCTTTCCCACCTCCTCCTTTTTTTCTCTTTGATTTTCTTCCCAATGCGCATAGGCCCCTTTTGGGCTGTCCCACCAGCCCACTAAGGGCTGGTGTGGCACCCCTAATACCTATGGGCTTCCCCGGGGTGGGTGGCCCCGCCGGTGAACTCCCGGAACCCATTCGTCATTCCCGGTACATTCCCGGTAACTCCGAAAACCTTCCGGTAATCAAATGAGGTCATCCTATATATCAATCTTCGTTTCCGGACCATTCCGTAAAGCCTCGTGACGTCCGTGATCTCATCCGGGACTCCGAACAACATTCGGTAACCAACCATATAACTCAAATACGCATAAAACAATGTCGAACCTTAAGTGTGCAGACCCTGCGGGTTCGAGAACTATGTAGACATGACCCGAGAGACTCCTCGGTCAATATCCAATAGCGGGACCTGGATGCCCATATTGGATCCTACATATTCTACGAAGATCTTATCGTTTGAACCTCAGTGCCAAGGATTCATATAATCTCGTATGTCATTCCCTTTGTCCTTCGGTATGTTACTTGCCCGAGATTCGATCGTCAGTATCCGCATACCTATTTCAATCTCGTTTACCGGCAAGTCTCTTTACTCGTTCCGTAATACAAGATCCCGCAACTTACACTAAGTCACATTGCTTGCAAGGCTTGTGTGTGATGTTGTATTACCGAGTGGGCCCCGAGATACCTCTCCGTCACACGGAGTGACAAATCCCAGTCTTGATCCATACTAACTCAACGAACACCTTCGGATATACCTGTAGAGCATCTTTATAGTCACCCAGTTACGTTGCGACGTTTGATACACACAAAGTATTCCTCCGGTGTTAGTGAGTTATATGATCTCATGGTCATAGGAACAAATACTTGAAACGCAGAAAACAGTAGCAATAAAATGACACGATCAACATGCTACGTCTATTAGTTTGGGTCTAGTCCATCACGTCATTCTCCTAATGACGTGATCCAGTTATCAAGCAACAACACTTTGTTCATAATCAGAAGACACTGACTATCGTTGATCAACTGGGTAGCCAACTAGAGGCTTGCTAGGGACAGTGTTTTGTCTATGTATCCACACATGTATATAAGTCTTCATTCAATACAATTATAGCATGGATAATAAACGATTATCTTGATACAGGAATTATAATAATAACTATATTTATTGTTGCCTCTAGGGCATAATTCCAACAGATGCCTCCCCTCCGACGAGAGGAGTGTTGGTGATGACGATGGCGACGATTTGCCCCTTCGGGAGGGAAGTTTTCCCGGCAGGATCGTCCTGCCGGAGCTCTAGATTGGGTCTGCTCAAGTTCCACCTCGTGGCGGTGGGAAAACCACGAAAAAGCCCCCGAATGATTTTTTTTCTGGACCAAGACCCTTCATATAGCAAAAGAGGGGGGCTAGTGGGCTATCAGGGAGCCCACAAGACCCCACTCCGCCACCAGGGGTGGCGGTGGCAGGGCTTGTGGCGCCCTGGCAGCCCCCCTCTGGTATTTCTTTCGCCCAGTATTTTTTATATAATCCCAAAAAAATCAACGTAACTTTTCAGGGCATTTGGAGATGTGCAGAATAGTGGACTAAGATTTGCTCCTTTTCCAGTCCAGAATTCTAGTTGCCTGAATTCTCCCTCTTCAAATAAACCTTGCAAAATAAGAGAGAAAAGGCATAAATATGGTACCACAAGTAATATAACAGCCCATAAAGCAATAAATATCAACATGAAAGCATGATGCAAAATGGACGTATCAGAGCCCTCCTGGCTTGGCCACACGCCCCCTGATCTTCTTCCGTTCGGGAAAAAAATCATTTTGGGGATTTTATTCTGTTTGGACTCCGTTCCAAAATCAGATCTGAAAAGAGCCAAGAACACAGAAAAAACAGGAACTGGCACTTGGCACTGAATTAACAAGTTAGTCCCAAAAAAGATATAAAAGGTATATAAAACATCCAAAGATGACAAGATAACAGCGTGAAACCATGAAAAATTATAGATACGTTTGAGACGTATCATGGGCACACGGGAATTTCATCGAGTCACTTTCATCATGTTGGGTTAATTCACGTTCAATACTTTGATAATTTCATATGTGGGTGGACCGGTGCTTGGGTGTTGTTCTTACTTGAACAAACCTCCCATTTATGATTAACGCCCACCCCCTTCAAGCATCTGCAACTATGCGAAAAGTATTAAGAATAAATTCTAACCATAGCATTAAACATATGGATCAAAATCAGCCCCTTACGGAGTAGTGCATAAACTGGGGTTTGATTTTCTCTCACTCTCACAACCCACCATCTAATTACTACTCCACAATGCATTCCCTTAGGCCCAAAGATGGTGAAATTTTATGTAGTCTCCATTCACATAACACCACTAAGGGAATCAAAACATTCATATCATCAAAATATCGAAGGAATATCAACTTCACATGACTACTTGAACATGACTTCTCTCGTGGCCTCAAGAACAAAAGTAACTACTCACCAGTAATAAACATTCTCATGATCAGAGAGGTATTAGATAGAATATTGGATCTGAACATACGATCTTCCACCAAATAAACCAGAAAGCATCAACTACAAGATGTAATGAACACTACTAGTCACACCCCAGGTACCAATCCGAGGTTCTATTACAAGATTGAGAACAAGAGATGAGCTAGGGTTTTGAGAGGAGATGGCGTTGATGAAGACGTTGATGAAGATTGGCCTCCCCAAGATTAGAGGGTTGTTGGTGATGACGATGGCCTCAATTTCCTCCTCTGGGAGGGAAGTTCCTCCGGTAGAATCGCTCTACCGAAGGGCAAAAGTGCTCCTGCCCAAGTTCCGCCTCGAGACAGCGGTGCTTCGTCCCGAAAGTCCTCCTCTAATTTTTTCCAAGTGAAAATGTAATTTATACCATAAGATGATCGCCACACGTGGATGAGGGGACCCACTAGACATCACACTGCGCTAGGGGGGGGGGGGGGTTTTGCGCGCCCTGGTGTCTAGTGGGTGCCTGGTAGCCCCCTTCAGTACTTCTTCGCTGTAATATTTTCTATTTATTCAAAATAAATCTTCGTAAAGTTTTAGCCCATTTGGAGATGTGAAGAATAGGTATCTCTGACGTAACTTTTTCAGTTCCAAAATTCCATCTGCCGACATTCTCCCTCTTGATGTAAACCTTGCATATTATGAGAGAAAATGCATTAGAATTAATCCACCAAGCGGCAAAATGCATAAAAACACTATAAATAACACTGACAAAACATGATGCAAAATGGACGTATCAACTCCCCCAAGCTTAGACCTCGCTTGTCCTCAAGCGGAAGCCGATAACAAAAATCATGACCACATGCTTTGAGAGGGAGGTGTCGATAAAAACAAAATACGGACATAGCAACATCATGCTCATTATTATAACATCAAATATAACTTTATAAAATACCTCATCACAACATTTTCATCATATAACTTTTATCATAAAGGCTTCTTACAAACAAGTAGCAATTCATCACAACAACAAAGTATAAAGCATAAACTCTACTGAAAACTAACAAACTATGTTTTTAGTCAACTTTGCAACACAATTCATCATACTTTCATGAAGGGTCACATATAGGAGCTTTTAAGAAATTCTACATACTAAACCATCATTTAGTCATCTATAATTACTAACACTCACCGCATATATATGTGTTGGAAATATGCCCTAGAGGCAATAATAAATTAGTTATTATTATATTTCTTAGTTCATGATAATCGTTTATTATCCATGCTATAATTGTATTGATTGGAAACATAATACTTGTGTGGATACATAGACAAAACACTGTCCCTAGTAAGCCTCTAGTTGACTAGCTCGTTGATCAAAGATGGTCAAGGTTTCCTGGCCATAGGCAAGTGTTGTCACTTGATAACAGGATCACATCATTAGGAGAATCATGTGATGGACTAGACCCAAACTAATAGACGTAGCATGTTGATCGTGTCATTTTGTTGCTACTGTTTTCTGCGTGTCAAGTATTTGTTCCTATGACCATGAGATCATATAACTCAGTGACACCGGAGGAATGCTTTGTGTGTATCAAACGTCGCAACATAACTGGGTGACTATAAAGATGCTCTACAGGTATCTCCGAAGGTGTTCGTTGAGTTAGTATGGATCGAGACTGGGATTTGTCACTCCGTGTGACGGAGAGGTATCTCGGGGCCCACTCGGTAATACAACATCACACACAAGCCTTGCAAGCAATGTGACTTAGTGTAAGTTGCGGGATCTTGTATTACGGAACAAGTAAAGAGACTTGCTGGTAAACGAGATTGAAATAGGTATGCGGATACTGACGATCGAATCTCGGGCAAGTAACATACCGAAGGACAAAGGGAATGACATACGGGATTATATGAATCCTTGGCACTGAGGTTCAAACGATAAGATCTTCGTAGAATATGTAGGATCCAATATGGGCATCCAGGTCCCGCTATTGGATATTGACCGAGGAGTCTCTCGGGTCATGTCTACATAGTTCTCGAACCCGCAGGGTCTGCACACTTAAAGTTCGACGTTGTTTTATGCGTATTTGAGTTATATGGTTGGTTACCGAATGTTGTTCGGAGTCCTGGATGAGATCACGGACGTCACGAGGGTTTCCGGAATGGTCCAGAAACGAAGATTGATATATAGAATGACCTCATTTGATTGCCGGAAGGTTTTCGGAGTTACCGGGAATGTACCGGGAATGACGAATGGGTTCTGGGAGTTCACCGGGGGGGCAACCCACCCCGGGGAAGCCCATAGGCATTGGGGGTGGTGCACCAGCCCTTAGTGGGCTGGTGGGACAGCCCAAGAAAGCCCTATGCACCATAGGAAGAAAAATCAAAGAGAAAAAAAAGAGGAGGTGGGAAAAGGGGGAAGGACTCCTCCTTCCAAACCTAGTTGGACTCGGTTTGGAAGGGAAGGGTTCCCCCCTTAGGCTCAGCAGACCCCCTTGGGAGTCCTTGGACCCCAAGGCAAGGCTCCCCCTTCTCCCCCTATATATACGGAGGTTTTAGGGCTGATTTGAGACAACTTTGCCACGGCAGCCCGACCACATATCTCCACGGTTTTACCTCTAGATCGCGTTTCTACAGAGCTCGGGCGGAGCCCTGCTGAGATTAGATCACCACCAACCTCCGGAGCGCCGTCACGCTGCCGGAGAACTCATCTACCTCTCCGTCTCTCTTGTTGGATCAAGAAGGCCGAGATCATCGTTGAGCTGTACGTGTGTTGAACATGGAGGTGCCGTCCGTTCGGCACTAGATCGGAGCGGATCGTGGGACGGATCGCGGGACGGTTCGTGGGACGGTTCGCGGGGCGGATCGAGGGACGTGAGGACGTTCCACTACATCAACCGCGTTCACTAATGCTTCTGCTGTGCGATCTACAAGGGTACGTAGATCGGAAATCCCCTCCCGTAGATGGACATCACCATGATAGGTCTTCGTGCGCGTAGGAAATTTTTTGTTTCCTATTCGACGTTCCCCAATAGTGGTATCAGAGCTAGGTTCATGCGTAGATGTCTTCTCGAGTAGAACACAAAAGTTTTTGTGGGCGGTGATGTGCGTTTTGCTGCCCTCCTTAGTCTTTTCTTGATTCCGCGGTATTGTTGGATCGAAGCGGCTCGGACCGACATTACTCGTACGCTTACGAGAGACTGGTTTCATCGCTACGAGTAACTCCGTTGCTCAAAGATGACCGGCGAGTGTTAGTTTCTCCAACTTTAGTTGAATCAGATTTGACCGAGGAGGTCCTTGGATGAGGTTAAATAGCAATTCATATATCTCCATTGTGGTGTTTGCGTAAGTAAGATGCGATCCTACTAGATACCCATGGTCACCACGTAAAACATGCAACAACAATTAGAGGACGTCTAACTTGTTTTTGCAGGGTATGCTTGTGATGTGATATGGCCAACGATGTGATGTGATATATTGGATGTATGAGATGATCATGTTGTAATAGTTAATATCGACTTGCACGTCAATGGTACGGCAACCGGCAGGAGCCATAGGGTTGTCTTTAAACTAACGTTTGTGCTTGCAGATGCGTTTACTATATTGCTAGGACGTAGCTTTAGTAGTAATAGCATGAGTAGCACGACAAGCCCGATGGCGACATGTTGATGGAGATCATGATGATGGAGATCATGGTGTGACGCTGGTGACAAGAAGATCGTGCCAGTGCTTTGGTGATGGAGATCAAGAAGCACATGATGATGGCCATATCATGTCACTTATGAATTGCATGTGATGTTAATCCTTTATGCACCTTATCTTGGTTAGAACGACGGTAGCATTATGAGGTGATCTCTCACTAAAATTTCAAGACGAAATTGTGTTCTCCCCGACTGTGCACCATTGCGACAGTTCTTCGTTTCGAGACACCACGTGATGATCGGATGTGATAGACTCAACGTTCACATACAACGGGTGCAAAACAGTTGCACACGCGGAACACTCGGGTTAAGCTTGACGATCCTAGCATGTGCATACATGGCCTCGGAACACATGAGACCGAAAGGTCGAGCATGAATCGTATAATTGATATGATTAGCATAGAGATGCTTACCACTGAAACTATTCTCGACTCACGTGATGATCGAACTTGAGGTAGTGGATTTGGATCATGTACCACTCAAATGACTAGAGAGATGTACTTTTCGAGTGGGAGTTCTTAAGTAATATGATTAATTGAACTAATTGTCATGAACATAGTCTAATGGTCTTTGCGAATTACGATGTAGCTTGCGCTATAGCTCTACTGTTTTTATATGTTCCTAGAGAAAATTTAGTTGAAAGTTGATAGTAGCAAACTTTGCAGACTGAGTTTGTAAAACCGAGGATTGTCCCCGTTGCTGCGCAGAAGGCTTATGTCCTTAAAGCACCACTCGGTGTGCTGCACCTCGAGCGTCGTCTGTAGATGTTGTGAACATCCGATATACACGTTTCTGATGACTACACGATAGTTCATTGCAAAATACTTAATGGCTTAGAAGCAAGGCGCCGAAGACGTTTTGAAACGTCACGGAACATAAGAGATGTTCTAAAGAGATGAAATTGTGATTTCATGCTTGTGCCCTTGTTAAGAGGTACCAGACCTCCAACAAGATTCTTTGTCCACAAAGTAAAGGAGAAAAGCTCAATCATTGAGCGTGTGCTCAGATTGTCTGAGTACGACAATCACTTGAATCAAGTGGGAGTTAATCTTCCAGATGAGATAGTGATGGTTCTCCAAAGTCACTGCCACCAAGCTGTGAGAGCTTCGTGATGAACTATAACATATCAAGGATAGATACAATCATCCTTGAGCGATTCGCGATGTTTGACACTGCGAAAGTAGAAATCAAGAAGGAGCATCAATAGTTGATGGTTAGTAAAACCACTAAGTTTCAAGAAAGGCAAGGGCTAGAAGGGATACTTCGTGAAATGGCAAAACAGTTGCTGCACTAATGAAGAGACCCAAGATTAAACCCAAACCCGAGACTAAGTGCTTCTGTAATGAGGGGAACAGTCACTGAGGCGGAGCAACTCTAGATACTTGGTAGATAAGAAGGCTGGCAAAAGTCGAAAGAAGTATATTTGATATACATGATGTTGATGTGTACTTTACTAGTACTCCTAGTAGCACGAGGGTATTGGATACCGGTTCGGTTGCTAAGTGATTAGTAACACGAAATGAAAGCTACGGCATAAACGGAGACTAGCTAAAGGCGAGGTGACGATACATGTTGGAAGTGTTTCCAAGGTTGATATGATCAAACGTCGCACGCTCCCTCTACCATCGGGATTGGTGTTAAACCTAAATAATTGTTATTTGGTGCTTGCATTAAGCATGAACATGATTGGATCGTGTTTATTGCAATACAATTATTCATTTAAAGAGATTAATGGTTACTCTATTTGCTTGAATAATCACCTTCAATGGCTTATTGAATCTCGATCGTAGTGTTGCGCATGTTCATGATATTGGTGCCAAAAGGATACGAGGTAATGATGATAGTACCACTTACTTGTGGCACTGCCGCTTGAGTCATGTTGGTATAAATTGCATGAAGAGGCTCCATGCTGATGGATCTTTATACTCACTTGATTTTGAATCACTAGTGACATGCAAATCATACCACATGAGCAAGGCCTTATTTTCATTGAGATGAAACAAGATAGTAACTTGTTGGAAGTGATACATTTTGATGTATGCAATCCAATGGGTGCTGAGGCACGCAGTGGATATCATTATGTTCTTACTTCAATGACGATTTGAGTAGATACAAGAGTATTTACTTAATGAATCACAAGTCTGAAATATTGAAAAGTACAATTCTGTTTCAGAGTGAAGTTCGTCGTAACAAGAGGATAAACTGTCTACGATATGATCATAGAAATGAATATCTGAGTTACGAGTTTTGGTACGCAGTTAAGACAATGTGGAAATTGTTTCGCAGTTCATGCCACGTGGAACATCATAGTGTGATGATGTGTCTGAACGTCATAGCCACGCACTATTTGGTATGGTGCATGTTATGATGTCTCTTATCGAATTATCACTATCGTTTATGGTTTATGCATTAGAGACAACCGCATTCACTTTAAAATAGGGCACCGCGTATTTCCGTTGAGATGACACAGTATAGAATGAGGTTTAGAGAAATCTAAATTATCGTTTCTTGAAAATTTGGGGCTTCGACACTTATGTGGAAAAGTTTCAGTCTAATAAGCTCGAACCCAAAGCGGATAAATGCATCTTCATAGGATATCCAAAACAGTTGGGTACATCTCCTATCTCAGATCCGGAAGCAAAGTGTTTGTTTCTAGAAATAGGTTCTTTCTTGAGGAAAGGTTTCTCTCGAAAGAATTGAGTGGGAGGGTGGTAGAACTTGATGAGGTTATTGAACCATCACTTCAACCAGTGTGTAGCAGGGCGTAGGAAGTTGTTCCTGTGGCGCCTACACCAATTGAAGTGAAAGCTGATGATGGTGATCATCGAGCATCGGATCAAGTTACTACAAGCCTCGTAGGTTGACAAGGTCGCGTACTACTGCAGAGTGGTACGGTAACCCTGTCTTGGAGGTCATGTTGTTGAGCAACAATGAACCTACGAGTTATGGAGAAAGCAATGTTGGGCCCGGATTCCGACAAATGGCTGGAAGCCATGAAATCCGAGAGAGGATCCATGTATGAAAACAAAGTGTAGACTTTGTAAGAACTACTTGATGGTCATAGGACTATTGAGTAAAGATGGATCTTTAAAAGGAAGACAGACGATGATGGTGATAAGTCACTATTAAGAAAAGCTCGACTTGTCGCAAAGATGTTTCCGACAAGATCAAATAGTTGACTATGATGAGACTTTCTCAGTCATAGCGATGCTAAAAGTTTGTTGGAATTATGTTAGTAGTTGTTGCATTATTTATGAAATATTGCATATAGGATGTCAAAACATTGTTTCCTCGACGGTTTCCTTGAGCAAACATTGTATGTGATACAACCAGGAGGTTTTGTCGATCCTAAAGATACTAGCAAGTATGCAAGCTCCAGCGATCCTTCAATGGACTGGTGCAAGCATCTCGGAGTTGGAATATACACTTTGATGAGATGATCAAAGATTTTGGGTTTGTACAAGGTTTATAAGAAACTTGTATTTCCAAAGAAGTGAGTGGGAGCACTATAGAATTTCTGATAAGTATATGTGGTTGACATATTGTGGATAAGAAGTAATGTAGAATTTCTGTAAAGCATACAAGGTTGTTTGAAAGGAGTTTCAAAGGAATACCTGGATTGCGCTACTTGAACGTTGAGCATCAAAGATCTATGGAGATAGATCGAAAGCGCTTAATAGAAGTTTCAACAAGATGCATGCCTTGACAAGTTTTGAAAGAGTTCAAAATAGATCAGCAAAGAAGGAGTTCTTGGTTGCGTTGTGAGGTGTGAATTTGAGTAAGACTCAAAACCCGACCCCGGCAGAATAAAGAGAAGAGACGAAGGTCGTCTTCTATGCCTTAGCCGCAGACTCTAAAGTGTGCCATGCTGACTACCGCACCTAATGTGTGCCTTGCAGCAAGTCTGTTAAGAGGTACACACAGTGATCCAGGATTGAATCACTGATCAGCGGTCAAAGTTATCCTTAGTAACTAAATAGACTAAGGAATTTTTCTCGATTATGGAGGTGGTTAAAGAGTTCGTCGTAAAGGGTTACGTCGATGCAAGCTTTGACACTAATCCGAATAACTATGAGTAGTGAAACGGATTCGTATAGTAGAGTAGATATTTGGAGCATTTCCGAATAGCACGTAGTAGCAGCATCTATAAGATGACATAAAGATTTGTAAAGAACGCACAGATCTGAAAGTTTCAGAACCGTTGACTAAAACCTCTCTCACGAACTAGACGTGATCAGACCCCATAACTATATGGGTGTTGGATTCGTTGGAATCACATGGTGATGTGAACTAGATTATTGACTCTAGTGCAAGTGGGAGACTGTTGGAAATATGCCCTAGAGGCAATAATAAATTAGTTATTATTATATTTCTTAGTTCATGATAATCGTTTATTATCCATGCCATAATTGTATTGATTGGAAACACAATACTTGTGTGGATACATAGACAAAACACTGTCCCTAGTAAGCCTCTAGTTGACTAGCTCGTTGATCAAAGATGGTCAAGGTTTCCTGGCCATAGGCAAGTGTTCTCACTTGATAACGGGATCACATCATTAGGAGAATCATGTGATGGACTAGACCCAAACTAATAGACGTAGCATGTTGATCGTGTCATTTTGTTGCTACTGTTTTCTGCATGTCAAGTATTTGTTCCTATGACCATGAGATCATATAACTCACTGACACCGGAGGAATGCTTTGTGTGTATCAAACGTCGCAACGTAACTGGGTGACTATAAATATGCTCTACAGGTATCTCCGAAGGTGTTCATTGAGTTAGTATGGATCGAGACTGTGATTTGTCACTCCGTGTGACGGAGAGGTATCTCGAGGCCCACTCGGTAATACAACATCACACACAATCCTTGCAAGCAATGTGACTTAGTGTAAGTTGCGGGATCTTGTATTACGGAACGAGTAAAGAGACTTGCCGGTAAACGGGATTGAAATAGGTATGCGGATACTGACGATTGAATCTCGGGCAAGTAACATGCCGAAGGACAAAGGGAATGACATACGGGATTATATGAATCCTTGGCACTGAGGTTCAAACGATAAGATCTTCATAGAATATGTAGGATCCAATATGGGCATCCAGGTCCCTCTATTGGATATTGACCGAGGAGTCTCTCGGGTCATGTCTACATAGTTCTCGAACCCGCAGGGTCTGCACACTTAAGGTTCGACGTTGTTTTATGCGTATTTGAGTTATATGGTTGGTTAACGAATGTTGTTCGGAGTCCCGGATGAGATCACGGACGTCACGAGGGTTTCCGTAATGGTCCGGAAACGAAGATTGATATATAGGATGACCTCATTTGATTGCCGGAAGGTTTTCGGAGTTACCGGGAATGTACCGGGAATGACGAATGGGTTCCGGGAGTTCACCGGGGGGCAACCCACCCCGGGGAAGCCCATAGGCATTGGGGGTGGCGCACCAGCCCTTAGTGGGCTGGTGGGACAGCCCAAGAAAGCCCTATGCACCATAGGAAGAAAAATCAAAGAGAAAAGAAAAAAAAGAGGATTTGGGAAAAGGGGGAAGGACTCCTCCTTCCAAACCTAGTTGGACTCGGTTTGGAAGGGAAGGGTTCCCCCCTTAGGCTCGGCCGACCCCCTTGGGAGTCCTTGGACCCCAAGGCAAGGCTCCCCCTTCTCCCCCTATATATACGGAGGTTTTAGGGCTGATTTGAGACAACTTTGCCACGGCAGCCCGACCACATATCTACACGGTTTTACCTCTAGATCGCGTTTCTGCAGAGCTCGGGCGGAGCCCTGCTGAGATTAGATCACCACCAACCTCCGGAGCGCCGTCATGCTGCCGGAGAACTCATCTACCTCTCCGTCTCTCTTGCTGGATCAAGAAGGCCGAGATCATCGTCGAGCTGTACGTGTGCTGAACGCGGAGGTGCCGTCCGTTCGGCACTACATCGGAGCGGATCGTGGGACGGTTCGCGGGGCGGATCGAGGGACGTGAGGACGTTCCACTACATCAACCGCGTTCACTAACGCTTCTGCTGTGCGATCTACAAGGGTACGTAGATCGGAAATCCCCTCTCGTAGATGGACATCACCATGATAGGTCTTCGTGCGCGTAGGAAAATTTTTGTTTCCCATGCGACGTTCCCCAACAATATGAGCAGAAGTTTTCAACCGCACACATAGAAAAATAGGGGCTTATAGTGTCGCCTCTCAATGTATTCACCTAAAGGGTGATGTCAACAATAATAACTCATGACCACCCACATTTAGCTGGATATATATGTCTAGATCTTTCCCCACCACATGATGAGTAGAGGAAAATACTTTGACTCTTGCACTAAAGTAAATACATAAAGGTAAAATATAGGCCCTTCACAGAGGGAAGGAGAGGTTTTCATGCGCCTTTTGTTTGTATGCTAAATCTCTTAGTGCAAAGGAACATTACGATATATTGCCCCTTGTGATGGCAACCTTTATTATGTAGTCCGTCGCTTTTATTATTGCCATCACAAGTTTGTACAATGCTTGATTTCCCTTCTAAATGATCAAACATGTTTAGAAGCAATTTTTATTGGTTTGTGCACCGATGACAACTTACTTGAAGGATCATACTCAATCCATATGTAGGTATGGTGGACTCTTAAAACATGGATTTGGGTTTAAAGTTTTGGATGCACAAGTTGCATCTCTACTTAGTGCGGAGTTTTGGCTAGCAAAGGTATTGGGCAAGCACCACATGTTAGAGGATCTATAACACTATAACTTCTATGTGAATATGAACAAGCATAAATCATTGTGTTGTCTTCCTTGTACAATGTCAACAATTTTGGCATATTATAATTAATGAGGGCTCGGAATCATAAAAGATGTTAAGGATAGTGTATTTGCATGTAAATCTTCTCTTCCCTTATTAATTCTTTCATGTGTTGCATTAGCGACCAATGCTATGTTTGTCAACCTTCAACATTTTTTACCACTTATACTTTTCCTTATGTGATGTCACTACTTATTATAAGATTGGCATATGATATTTTTCATTATTTTCTTTATTTTGATTACAGCAAGAAAGTAAAGAAGGAAAACTCAAACTAAACTTTATTATATAACTCTCACTCGATTACATACATAGATAGATAGATCACGAAACTAGCACTCGAAAGGATGGATCAGACTAAATTCTTATTTGAATAAATTATGAAATAACTAAAGATCAAACTAAGATGGATAACGATGAATAAGAGTGATGGTGATACGATACCGGGGCACCTACCCCAAGCTTGGCACAAGCCAAGGGGAGTGCCCATACCTGTGTACTCAAGTCTCCCTCTTTAGTGATGAAGATGGAGGAGGTGGTGGGGCAGATGATGAAGTAGCATCACAGTGTAGCCTCAAGAGGTTCTGTAGATGTTGAATAACAATTTGGAGATTGCTGGCTTGGTCCTTTAACAAAATATTTTCATGAGTAAGATATTTATTCTGAACACGAATCGTTTTGAAGGCTCTAAAGGCTTCAATTGCACTAGGGGTGTTCAATGGCCTACCCTTCTTCTCGAGCAAGATCCCCCTTGACTTCCTTACCCTTGTTTTCCTTGGTAGCTCCTACTGGTTCTTCCTCCTTCAGTTCCATCTTCATTAATCAAGCGTCCTCTTCTACGAGGTTGGAGGAGGGAGAAGACATGATGCCCCACTTGATATTTCTGACACAAAAAAATAAGAAACAAAAACAACACGAAACAAGAACACGTGATTTCTCCATGGTACTAGGGTCAAATCATCGAGAGAGATATATAGGGAATTTTTATACAAGGAAATATGTGTCCCACAAGAAAATGGAGTGAGGAAGGTCCACGACGGGCCCACTAGACATCATGCAGCGCCACGGGGGCTCACGCGCCCTGGTGCCTAGTGGGCACCTAGGTTGCCTCCCCATGTGTTTCTCAATTTCCTATTTTTTCTAATATTCCAAAACTGACGGAAAATATTTTTGCGTTTTTTCTGAGTTCGTTTACTTACCGTATCACATGCCACTTTCTTTTAAGTGTTCTTGAGTGTTCTGGAATCTCTCCTTAATGTGCTCCTCCGGTGTCATGGTTTGGATAATAATTGTTTCAACATTAACTGGTGTACGTGAAATATAGTCATTTATTCTTTGTCCATTGACCACCTTCGGGTTAGTTCCTTCGGGATTATTGATCTTAATAGCTCCAAACTGATAAACTTCTTCGATGATATATGGTCCATCCCATTTGGAGAGAAGTTTTCCTGCAAACAATCTAAGACAAGAATTGTACAATAGAACATATTCACCAACTTTGAATTTCGTTTTTGGATTCTTTTGTCATGCCATATTTAAACTTTTTCTTTGAATAGTTCGGCATTTTCATAGGCTTTTGTTTTCACCAGCAAGTTTGAAATCATAGTTGAGTTCTTTAATTTCACAATAAGCTTTCTGTTCTAACTCAAGAGGTAAATGACATGCTTTCCCATAAACCATTTTATAAGGAGACATACCCATAGGATTTTTATAAGTTGTTATGTAGGCCCACAATGCATCATCTAATTTCTTAGACCAATTATTTTGGGACCTATTGACAGTATTTTGCAATATTAATTTTTGCCCCTGTAGGTTTATTCTACTTGACCACTAGACTCTAGCAAGCAACTTACGAAAAGCACCATGAATAAAATGTGAACCACCATCACTCATTAAGTATCTAGGGACTCCAAAACGTGGGAAAATAACTTCCTTAAGCATCTTATTAGAGGTGTTATGATCAGCACTATTGGTTGCAATAGCTTCTACCCATTTAGTGACATAATCAACGGCAACCAAAATACGTGTATATCCATTAGAGTAAGGAAATGTCCCATATTATCAAATCCCCAAACATCAAATGGTTCAATAACAAGTGAATAATTCATAGGCATTTCTTGATGTCTACTTATATTATGAATTCTTTGACATTCATTGCAAGAGAGGACAAACTTACGAGCATCTTTGAAAAGAGTAGGCCAATAAAGTCTAGATTGTAATACCTTGTGTGCAGTTCTATCTCCCGCATGGTGTCCTCCATAAGCCTCGGAGTGACACTTCCGAAGGATGTGTTCCTGTTCATGCTCAGGTATACAACATATAATAATACCATCTACTCCCTCTTCATAAAGATGTGGGTCATCCCAAAAGAAATGTTTTAAATCAAAGAAGAATTTTTTCTTTTGTTGATAGGTGAAACTAGGTGGTATGTATTTAGTAACAATGTAATTAGCATAATCAGCAAACCATGGTATTTTATGAGAAACATTGACCATAGCTAGTTGTTCATCAGGAAAGCTATCATCAATAGGTAGTGGGAAATCAAGAACATTTTCTAACATAGACAAGTTATAGGCTATGGGGTTCTTAGCTCCTTTCCTATCAATGGTATGCGAATCAAATTCTTGTAGCAAAAGTACCGACCTAATAAGTCTAGACTTAACATCTTTCTTTTCTATAAGATATTTAATAAGAGCATGATCAGTGTGAACAATTACTTTAGAATCAACAATGTAAGATCTGAATTTATCACAAGCAAATACAAATGCCAATAATTCTTTTTAAGTGGTAGCATAATTTCTCTGGGCACTATCTAGAGTTTTACTTGCATAATGAATAACATTTAATTTCTTATGAACTATTTGTCCTAGAACAACACCAAAATCATAATCACTAGCATCACACATAATTTCAAAAGGAAAGTTCCAATGAGGTGGCTGAACAATAGGTGCAGGAGTTAAGGCTTTCTTAAGTGTTTCAAAGGCTTCTACACAATCATCATCAAAAACAAAAGGAACATCCTTTTGTAATAAATTAGTAGGAGGCCTAGAAATTTTAGAGATGTCTTTAATAATCCTCCTATAGAAACCAGCATGACCAAGGAAACTATGGATACCATTAATATCTTTGGGACATGTCATCTTCTCAATTGCATCAACTTTAGCCTTATCCACCTCAATACCTCGTTCGGAAATTTTATGACCTAAGACAATACCTTCATTTACCATAAAGTGTCACTTCTCCTAATTCAAGACAAGGTTAGTTTGCTCACATCTCTGCAAAACTCGATCAAGGTTGCTTAAGCAATCATCAAAACAAGTTCCGTAAATGAAAAAATTCATCCATGAAGACCTCAAGAATCTTTTCACAAAAATCAGAGAATATAGCAGTCATACATGTTTGAAAGGTAGTAGGTGCATTGCATAATCCAAAAGGCATACGTCTATAAGCATAGGTTCCAAAAGGACAAGTAAAGGTGGTTTTCTCTTGATTGCGTAGTGACACACGTATTTGAGAGAAACCAGAATAAGCATCTAGAAAGCAAAAAATGTGTGTGCTTTGATAATATTTCTAGCATTTGGTTTATGAAAGGTAAAGGATATGACATTTTCTAGTAGCTTTGTTAAATTTTCTAAAATAAATTGCTATTCTATAGTCAGTGACAATTCTTTGTGTTATGAGTTCATCTTTATCATTTGGAACAAAAGTAATACCTCCTTTCTTAGGAACACATGAACGGGACTTACCCATCTACTATTAGCTATGGGATAAATTATACCTACCTCCAAAAGCTTTACTATTTCATTTCTTACGAGTTCTTTCATTTTGGGATTCAATATTCATTGATGATCAACAATGGGTTTAGCATCTGGTTCATATTAATCTTGTGCTGACTGAGAGTGGGACTAATGCCCTTAATATCATCAAGAGTATACCCAATAGCAACTCGGTGCTTCCTTAGAGGTTTTAACAATCTTTCTTCTTCATGCTTTGTAAGGTTTGCACTGATAATAATAGGATATATCTTCTTTTCATCAAGATAAGCATATTCCAAAATGTAAGGTGATTGCTTTAGTTCAAACACAGAATCACCCTTGGGTGGAGGAGTGATACGTCTCCAACCTATATATAATTTTTGATAGTTCCATGCTATTATCTTGTCAACTTTGGATGTTTTGTATGCATTTAATATCTTTTTTGGGACTAACCAATTAACTCAGTGCCAAGTGATAGTTCCTGTTTTTTCCGTGTTTTTGACCCTTTTCACAAAAGAATATCAAACAGAGTCCAAACGGAATAAAATCTTCGGAATGATTTTTGTCGGAACAGAAGATATGCAGGGAACTTGAGAACCAAGGAAAAGGCTCCCGAAGGAGGCCACAAGCCCCCTAGCTGCGGCCTGGGGGGCGCGCCTACTAGGCTTGTGGCCCCCCTGTCTCCTTTGCCCTACCTCTTCCGCCTATAAATTCCCTAAAAATCTGAAACCACGGGAGGGAGCCACGAAAATACTTTTCCGCCGCCGCAACATTTTGTCTCCGCAAGATCCCATGTGGGGACCGTTCTGGTGCCCTGCCAGAGGAGGATTCGGACACAGAGGGCTTCTTCATCAACACCATTGCCTCTCCGATGATGCGTGAGTAGTTCACCACAGACCTTCGGGTCCATAGCTAATAGCTAGATGGCTTCTTCTCTCTCTTGGATCTTCAATACAAAGTTCTCCATGATCTTCATGGAGATCTATCTGATGTAATCTTATTTTGCAGTGTGTTTGTCGAGATCCGATGAATTGTGGATTTATGATCAGATTATCTATGAATATTATTTGAGTTTCTTCTGATCTCTTATATGCATGATTTCGTATCCTTGCAATTCTCTTCGAGTTGTGGGTTTCGTTTGGCCAACTTGATCTATAATTCTTGCAATGGGAGAAGTGCTTGGTTTTGGGTTCATACCATGCGGTGTCCTCACCTAGTGATAAAAGGGGTAGCGAGGCACGCATCATGTTGTTTCCATCAAGGGTAAAATGATGGGGTTTATATCTATTGCATGAATTTATCTCTCTACATCATGTCATCTTGCTTAAGGCATTACTCTGTTTTTTATGAACTCAATACACTAGATGCATGCTGGATAGCCGTCGATGTGTGGAGTAATAGTACTAGATGCAGAAAGTATCGGTCTACTTGTCTCGGACGTGATGCCTATATGTATGATCATTGACTTAGATATCATCATGACTTTGCGCGGTTCTATCAATTGCTTGACAGTAATTCGTTCACCCACCGTAATAATTGCTATCATGAGAGAAGCCTCTAGTGAACACTATGGCCCCCGGGTCTACTTCACATCATATTTTCAGCTTTACGCTTTTACTTTGTTGCACTTTCCACCTTCAGATCTCAAGTTGCATTTAATCATGAAGGGATTGACAACCCCTTTATAGCGTTGGGTGCAAGTTTGTTTGTTTTTGCGCAGGTACTTTGGATACTTGCCTTGATACTCCTACTAGATTGATACCTTGGTTCTCAAAGTGAGGGAAATAGTTATTGCTGTTGTGCTGCATAACCCTTTCCTCTTCAAGGGAAAAACCAACGCAAGCTCAAGAGGTAGCAAGGAGGACCTCCTAAAGTTTCAACAAGCAAGTTCTGTTTAAGGATAGGCTTTTGCTCAAAGAACATATTATCTAGTTCATTTCTTTTACACATATGATATCTTTTTCATGGTCTAGCAAATATTGTTGTAATGGATCAGGAGGAGGAATGGCAATAGAAGCAAGACCACTTACTTCATCTTTACTAGGCAATTCTTTGTCATGGGGTTGCTTACTAAACTTGGAGAAATGAAACTCATAAGACATTCCACCAAAATTAACATTCACCGTTTACTTTTTTGCAATCTATTTGAGCATTCATAGTGTTCAAGAAGGGTCTACCAAATATTATGGACAAAAATTATCTTGTGGTAAGCTGAGTACTAGAAAATTACTAGTGTATTTTACTTTTCCACACAAAAATTCAACATCTCTAACAATCCCAAGTGGTGTGATGGTGTCTCTATTAGCAAGTTTGATAGTAACATCTATGTCTTCTATTTCAGCGGGTGGTATGTCATGCATAATTTACTGATATAAGGTGAAAGGTATAGCACTAACACTAGCACCCATATCACATAAACCATGATAGCAAGGATCTCCTATTTTGACTGAAACGAGAGGCATGCCAACAACAGGTCTATTCTTATCTTTAGTACTCCCTCCATCACAGTTTATAAGGCATGCACATGTACCTAGGTCGTCAATTTGACTTATATAAAATATATTGTTTAACATAAAAATTATATCATTAGAAAATAGAACATCTAAAGTTTCTAATGATATATTTTTTGTAATATATGCCTCTTATTAAGTTGATCAAATTGACGACCTAGATACACGTGCCGGACTTATAAACTGAAATGGAGGGAGTATGAGGTTTGGCGATTCTAGCACCTTCATTACTGAAATAAATAACATGCCCATAAATATTGTCTACCAAGAGATCTTTAACCATAGCAGTACTAGGTTCTACCTTGATTTGCTCAGAGGGTTTTGTTGTTCTAACATAACTTTTGTTAACCACAATTGAAGCTTTAACATGTTCCTTTATCCTAACAAGGAAAGGTGGTTTCTCAATATAAGCAATAGGCACAACTAGGTCAACATTGTAAATGATAGTTTCATCCTCAGCTTTAATTGGTTCTTCAACTTTTTATTTAATAGGTGGGTGATATTTTAACCATTTCTCTGTAGGGAGATCAACATGAGCAGCAAAGGTTTCACATAATGAGGCTACTATCTCAGAGTCGAGTCCATATTTAGTGCTAAAATCATTGAAAGCATCACTATTCATAAAAGATTTAACACAATCAAACTGAAGTTTTAGATCTGACTCCTTACCTTCATCGAGTTCCTAATCTTCAGAATTGCGTTTAATTCTTTCTAAAATATCCCACCTGAATTCAATAGTCTTCTTCAAAAAAGAACCAGAACAAGAAGTATCGAGCATGGTTTGATCATTACGAGAAAGCCAAGAATAAAAAATCTGCATATTAATTTCTCTCAGGAGCTCATGATTTGGGCATGAATATAACATTGACTTCAGTCTACCCCAAGCTAGAGCGATACTTTCTCATTCACGAGGTCAAAAAATTATAGATAAAATTCCGATCATGATGAACAAGATGCATAGGATATATTTTTGGTGAAACTCCAATTGCAATTGATTCCGGTTCCAAGATCATGTATCATCACATAGCCTATACCATGTCAATGCTTTCCCCCCAAAGATAAAGGCAAAACCTTCTTCTTGAATTCATCTCTGAATAAACCTGCAAGCTTAAATAATCCACAAACTTCATCCATATAGATTAGGTGCATATGAGGATGTTTTGTTCCATCTCCTGCATAAGGATTAGCTAGCAGTTTCTCTATCATACCCAAAGGAATTCATAATAAACATTTTCAATAGGTTTTGAAGTTTGAGGGACAACTCTTGGTGTTTCTGGTCGAGGTGAAGATACCTCGAAAAAGCCCCTTAAGGCTCTGTTCGGTACTGGTGTTTTTTCACACCCAATGGCTTGGGGATTGGAGGGGATTTGGTGATCCCCTCCCCTCCACCAAATCCCCTCAATTCCCCAATAATCCCCCACCCCAGACCTTGTTTGGTACTAGAGTTTTCTAGTTTCCTGTGTTGATACAACAACATAGCACAAGTTGCAATAGCTGTCCTACATTGTGATAAGATGAAAAATAAAAATCAAATCTTTCAGCAATCCGGTCAGCTATGCCAACGGCAACAACAAAGCACAAATCGGAACGACACAACAACCACAAAGATAATTGGATAATCAAAATAAATATGTGATCTTTGAGGATCATCACATCAACAACTTAATTTTGCATGACTTAGAATCACTATCTCATCATAGCAACAATAGTCTCACAGTCATGACACAATTTTGCAAAAGTGATAATGCAATCATTATGAAAGAACCCCACCGTGTTTCCTATAAACAAAACTTCAAAGTGCCTTTCTTATGAATCATTTCCGCTTAGCACTCTCTTCTGCTCTAGTAAATGCATCATTGAGCACATCAACAGCCCAATCCTTGGCATCCTCCTGCAAGGCAGAGATGTCAAGAGTAAATGTCTACCACAGTCACTCAAATCATGCAGAATATAACTAGATAACTAATGAGGACACGACGTAAACCAAACATGTGTATGGTATCTAACAAAATGTAGCAGCAAGTTGTTGGTACCAATGAGGACTGCAACGTAGGCAACATAACAAGAAAAAAACACAGTAGAATATGTCTGCGCAGAACTTAGGCATGCTGATAATCCACTAGCACAGAGATGGAATAATTTAGCCTGAAAGATTCTGGCAATATTTAAGGAAAAGGACACACATGCACAAATTCTGAAAGCACTGCTTATATTATACCAAAACATGTGGTCAGATTCAAAAGAGAAGCTTATTAGCATAAGATAAACTTTTGCTGAGATCAATCAAAGAGAATTATATAACAGAATTATTTATTACACTAAATACAATTGATCATGATAGCACCGTGTGTTACACTAAATACAAACAAAAAAGAAACCACCAGGGTTCAAAGTTACAAACTGGAGTTCAAAAAAAGGCAATACATACTCAAGCGTGGTCGATTACAGGAACTAGAACATCCACCGATCGATCGATTGATCTAGCAAAAATGCAGAGCAAGTTGCCAGGAATTCAGAGGACCCTCCCTCCCTCATCTCCCCAATAATGGGTACTAGCTAGCTAGTTGTTCCATGAAACAATCACACACTCTACTCACAGCCTTAGCTACAAGTTGGAATCAAATGCATCTTCAGCTCATCCTTGAAACAGAATTTGGATGCTGAATTTGCTAACAATTTTGAAGCACTCTGTATATCAAGGTGCAACTAACTAATGGCCAAAATTCAGTGATGAATCGATATGGAGCTTTATTCCTTGCAGATTTAACTAGGGGAGCTTTATTCAATAAAAGTGGTCAGGGTACAATCAACCAATAAATAGGCAGCTAACCAGAAAACTCGGAACTGAGAGCTATGTTTGAATTATATGGCCAAAATTATATGGCCAGAATTGATGATGCAAGCCTAATAACCATTATATAACAGAATTATCACTTGAGAGCTATGTCAGCTACTTTTAGTAAAAGTAATTAAAGTATATTGCACAATATACTTTAAGAGCATATAACAGAATTATAGCCAACACTTGAGAGCACAAATCTTGAACATACCCCATGGGGACATTTGGCTCCGAAGCCACATAACAGCAGTATCTTTATCATCATCAGCGGCATTGATGAAAATCTCACGGTTTGCAGCATCCTTGAAGACGTTGAATGCTTTGATCTTCTCGATGCGAGTCACATCCTCCATTTTTTCGACACATCCATGCACTTGGTGATAGAGAATTCATGTAATTTTGTTCCCTCTGCCTTTTCATTGGCCAAGTATGTAGCTTCATCATCTACTTGCCTTTTCTTCAACTCTATATACTTCTCCAATGCTCCAGCAATCACATCTCCACTATTGTTGCGCTTCTCCTTCGTGGGCTTCTTTTGGGGCATCTTTCCTGAACGAGCCATTGTACGACCCAATTCTTCACTTGGATTGACATCCTCCTTCCTATGTGCAACATCCATTTGATCCAGAATTTGCAAGTCATCTTCATCATGTTGCACTTGATTCATCATCTCCAAGTCATCACTTTCTTTTACTTCCTCAACCTCTCTTTCATCTTCAAAGTCTTCGTCAATTTGTGATGGTTGTGCAATGGATGTGAAACTGTAGGTACCCTCAGTTGTATGCCCTGCAAAATGCATGTAAGTAACCAAACAATACGAAGAGTTAAGAGTTAAGAGTTAAGAGTTAAGAGGAAGCAACAAAAGTTTGTAAACTTACTATCATAGAGCTCTCTTAGCGAGTCAAAGAGAGGAAAAGATTTCTTCTTGAATTTCCCGATACTTGGATACGACTACAAAGAACGAGAGTAATAGATGAGTATTAGCATGGTATAAAATTGTAACCATATCGAAGGGTGGAATTAAATAACTTACAATCATCAGATTGTCCCAAAGGTCGGTGTCAGCTTCGATCATACATCTTTTGTCATCCCAGCCAACACCGCTTTGCTTTCGGGCTTCTTTTAACATCCTGTATTCTCTTTTGAGCTCCTTCTCCTTATGTTGAATTTGAGACTTCCAGAACTTCACATGTTTGTGTTTTGCATGGAATTTTGTCACCATCAAGTTCCAAGTTTCCTTGCTCCATCCATTTTGCCCTCGGTGGTAAGGAGTATCGTGCTCCATAAGTATCTCCACCAAACCTTTTTCAAGTCCTAAACTCCATTGTGCTCTTTGTTTCACAACTACACAAGCCAATTAGAGCACAAGGTCTATTGGCTAACTGTCTTCAATTAAAATAATATTGGTGTTGTACTGACAAAAAAAGAATACCTTTTGGAGAACTCTTTTTGGTAACCTTTGGTGAATCCATTTTAACACCAAGAAGTCCTTCCTTTCTTAATAACGCAGCAGCCTGCGCCAAGTTGAATTTGGGAGATTCTTTTGCGTACATATCTGTTGAGATAAAACAAATTAACACATAAACTAAAGACAATTAATCATTTGAATTAAAAAAAGACAATTACATCCACAAACTTACAAAGAGTTAGTTATGTGGGAAATCATTCCACATTTGCATTGCAATTTCATCTCGCAAAGCATTGCCTTGGGTGTTATTCCCTTGGTAGTTATCATTAACATTGGGTAAATTGACAAAATCAGCCAGAGGTATGTTATCTGGTTGGTTTTCAAGCCATTCCTCATCACCATCATGCAACTTGATGATGTTATGAAAGATTGCGGTAGCTGCTGGAATCCTCGCTTGGTTCCTAATTGAATGTAATGTCCCGACATTGAGAATCGGGAATTGCTTCTTAAGAACTCCTAGGGTCCTTTCTACATGATTTCGCAACAAAGCATGTCGAAGATTGTATAATTCCCTGTGGTTCTGTGGACGATGGTGGCCATGCGTGCTGCGGCAACAAAAGTCCTTCCTTGGAGCTAGGAATTCTTCTTGTTACTTCTCTGGTTTGCGTCGGTTTTTCCCTTGAAGAGGAAAGCGTGATGCAGCACGGGAGCAGTAAGTATTTTTCTCAGTTTGAGAACCAAGGTATCGATCTAGAAGGAGGGCCTCGTCAAGTCCAGAGTACCTGCGCAAACACAAACAAGCTTGCACCCAACGCTTCAAAGGGGTTGTCAATCCCTTCAAGATCGTTTGCAAAGTGAGATCCGAAGGCAGAAAGTGCAACGAAGTAAAAAAGTGTAAGGCTGAAAATATGGTGTGGAGTAGACCCTGGGGGGCATAGTGTTCAGTAGAGGCTTCTCTCATAATAGCAAATATCACGGTGGGTGAACAAATTACTGTCGAGCAATTGATAGAACCGCGCAAAGTCATGACGATATCTAAGGCAATGATCATACATATAGCCATCACGTCCGAGACAAGTAGAACAATACTTTCTGCATCTACTACTATTACTCCACACATCGACCTCTATTCAGCATGCATCTAGTGTATTGAGTTCATGACGAACAGAGTAACACCTTAAGCAAGATGACATGATGTAGAGGGATAATCTCAAACCAATGATGAAAACCCCATCTTTTTACCCTTGATGGCAACAACGCGATGCGTGCCTCGCTACCCCTTCTGTCGCTGGGTGAGGTCACTGCACGGTATGAACCCAAAACCAAGCACTTCTCCCATTGCAAGAATCATATATCTAGTTGGCCAGACAAAACCCACAACTCGAAGAGAATTACAAGGATATGAAATCATGCATAAGAGAGATCGGAAGAAACTCAAATAAGATTCATAGATAATATGATCATAAATCCACAATTCATCGGATCTCGACAAACACACCGCAAAAGAATATTACATCGGATAGATCTCCATGAAGATCATGGAGAACTTTGTATTGAAGATCCAAGAGAGAGAAGAAGCCATCTAGCTACTAGCTATGGACCCGTAGTTCTATGGTGAACTACTCACGCATCATCGGAGAGGTCATGTGTTGATGAAGAAGTCGTGCGTGTCCGAATCCCCCCTCCGGCAGGGCACCAGAACGTGCCCCGGATGGGATCTCGCGGAGGCAGAAGCTTGCGGCGGCGGAAAAGTAATTTCGATGATCTCCTGATTTTTTTGGGATTTTTTGGGAATTTATAGGCGCAACCCCTAGGTCAGGGGGCGCTCAGGGGGCCCACAAGCCTGTGGGCCGCGACCTACCCCCCTGGTCGTGGGGTGGGGGTTTGTGGGGGCCCTGAGGCTCCCTGCCTTGGCTCTCAAGCTTCCCGATCTTCTTTCGTTCTGGAAAAAATCTTTTCGGGGATTTTCTTCCGTTTGGACTCCGTTTCAAAATCTCCTGTGAAAGGGGTCAAAAACATGGAAAAACAGGAACTGGCACTTGGCACTGAGTTAATAAGTTAGTCCCAAAAAATATATAAAAGGCATGGAAAACGTCCAAAGTTTGACAAGATAATAGCATGAAACCATCAAAAAATTTAGATACGTTGGAGACGTATCAAGCGTCCCCAAGCTTAACTCCTGCTCGTCCTCGAGTATGGAAGTGATAAAGAACGAATTTTTGATGTGGAATGCTACCTAGCATAGTTGTCCTTTGCAAATTATTTCACGTGACATGAATGTTTAGATCCGTAAGATTCGAAACAATAGTTTGCTATTGACATGGAAACAGTAATACTTCAAGCAAACTAGCAAAGTAATCATGAACTTTCAAAATAACAAGGCCAAAGAAAGCTATCCCTACAAAATCATATAGTCTGGATATGCTCCATCATCCTCACACAACTAATGTAAATCATGCACAACCCCGGTATTGACCAAGTAATTGTTTTCGCACTCTTACTTTCTCAAACTTTTTATAACTATTACGCAATACATGAGCGCGAGCCATGGATATAGCACTATAGGTGGAATAGAGTGTGGTGGTGGTTGCGAGACAAAAAGGGAGGAGATAGTCACATTGACTTGGAGTATCAATGGCTATGGAGATGCCCATTAATAGATATCAATATGAATGAGTAGGGATTGCCATACAAGAGATGCACTAGAGCTATAAGTATGTGAAAGCTCAAAAGGAGAACTAGTGGGTGTGCATCCAACTTGCTTGCTCACGAAGACCTAGGGCAATTTTGAGGAAGCCCATCATTGGAATATACAAGCCAAGTTATATAATGAAGATTCCCACTAGCATATGTTAGTGACAAAGCAAGAAGCTTTCAATCATGAAGAACATGGTGCTATCATGAAGCACAAGTGTGGAAAAAGATAGTAGCATTGTCCCTTCTCTCTTTTTCTCTCTTTTTTCATTTGGGCTCTTAGGCCTCTCTTTTTTTCTTTTTCTTTTTCTTTTTCTTTTTGGGATCTTTGGCCTCTTTTTTTTATTTCCTCACATGGGACAATGCTCTAATAATGATGATCATCACACTTTTATTTACTCATAGCTCAAAGATCACAATGATGATGACTCCATAGGAAATGCCTCCGGCAGTGTACCGGGATGTGCAACGATCTAGCATGGCGTATGACATTGAAACACCTCGCTAGCTATCTTACGATCATGCAATGGCAATATGAGAGTGATGGCACAAGTCATGAGACGGAATAGTGGGAGTTGCATGGCAATATATCTCGGAATGGCTATGAAAATGCCATAGTAGGTAGATATGGTGGTTGTTTTGAGGAAGGAATTTGGTGGGTTTGTGCACCGGCGAGAATTGCGCGGCACTAGAGAGGCTAGAAATGGTGGAAGGTGAAAGTGCATCTATACCATGGGCTCACATTAGTCATGAAGAATTCACATACTTGTTGTGAAAGTTTTTATTAGTAATCGAAACAAAGTGCTAAACGCATACTCCGAGGGGAAGGGTTGGTAGGTGTAAACCATCGCGCGATCCCGACCTCAACACAAAGGATGACAATCAATAGAACAATTATGCTCCGACTTCCTAACATAGCGGTTCACCATACGTGCATGCTACGGGAATCACTAACTTCAACACAAGTATTTCTAGATTCACAACACCCTACTAACATAACTCTTAATATTACCAAATCCATCTCTCAAAACTATTTGAGAGGAATCAAAACTTCTCTTTCTACTCAATGCACATGAAGATGGAGGTTTTTGCATCCTCTTTGGGTACCTATCACTTTTGGGACTACTTTCATAGCATAAGCCAACTACCAAATCACGCACCGCCGTGCTCTAAAAGATATAAGTGAAGCACATAGAGCAAAAGTATCTAGCTCAAAAGATATAAGTGAAGCACTATGAGCATTCTAGCAAAATCACGATGAGTGCATGTCTCTCTCTCTCAAAAAAGGTGTGCAGCAAGGATGATTGTGACACAACAAAAGGAAAAGACTCCTACGATACAAGACGCTCCAAGCAAAAACACATATCACGTGGTGAATAAAAATATAGCTCCAAGTAATGTTACCGATGGATTGAAGACGAAAGAGGGGATGCCTTCCCGGGGCATCCCCAAGCTTAGGCTTTTTGGTGTCCTTGAATTTGGCTTGGGATGCCTTGGGCATCCCCAATCTTGAGTTCTTTCCACTCCTTATCTCTTTGTCCATGAGAACATCACCCAAAACTTGAAAACTTCACAACACAAAACTTAAACAGAAACTCGTGATAACATTAGCACAAGAAAACAAACCACCACTTCTTTTGGTACTGTAGAAAACTTGAATTATATCTATATTGATGATGGGCTACTGTATTCTCACTTTTCCATGGCTAGTACCCCCCGATACTAACCATAGTTTCATCAAAACAAGCAACCAACTCAACAAAAACAGAATCTGTCAAAACAGACTAGTCTGTAGCAATCTGTATACTTCGTATACTGCTGGTACCTCAAAAAATCTGAACAATTACGACAGCCTGGGCAAAAAGCATATCAACCAGCAGCAAAAAGAATCGACTCAAAAGATCTTTCTGAATAAAAATGAAAAATCATCTCGTGAGCAAAAAGTTTCTGTCTTTTTCCAGCAGGATCAAACAACCATTACCAAGACTAGTCATAAAGGCTTTGCTTCGCTCAAACACAAAAAGAAACACAAAAAACACAATCACAACAGAATTATGAAAGTGTGGACGCAACAAAACAGAAAGAAAAAGATAAATTCATTGGGTTGCCTCCCAACAAGCGCTATTGTTTAACGCCCTTAGCTAGGCATTGATAAATCAATGATGCTCACACAAAAGACAAGCATTGAAGCACAACGAGAGCATCATAAAGCATGTGAAAATCACATCTAAGTCTAACATACTTCCTATGCATAGGCGTTTTATAGGAAAACAGATTGTCAAGACAACCAATAGTTGTCATATGCAAGGAAGAAGAAAGAGACAATAGCAATCTCAACATAACGAGAGGTAATTTGGTAACATGAAAGTTTCTACCAGAATATTTTCCTCTCTCATAATAATTACATGTGGGGTCATATTCGAATTCAACATTGTAACTATCACATAGGATATTCTTTTCATGATCCACATGCATGCAAAGTTGACGCTCTTCAAAAATAGTGGGATTATCATCAACTAAAGTCATGACTTCTCCAAACCCACTTTCAATAATATTGCAAATATCATATTCATCATGAGGCTTAAACAAATTTTCAAGATCATAAGAAAAATCATCGCCCCACTCATGATCATTGCTATAAGTAGTGGACATAGCAAAACTAGCACCCCCAAGCTTAGGGTTTTGCATATTTTTAGCATGATTGTCACTAATAGAATTTATAGTGAAACCATTGCAATCATGCTTTTCATCCAAGGAGCCCTCGTGAATCACTTCATAAATTTCTTCCTCACAATTTTCAGATTCACGCATCTCAAGCAAAACTCCATAAAGATAGTCAAGTGCACCCAACTCACTAGCAATTGGATCAACATAATTGGATCTCTTAAAGAGATTAGCAAGTGGATGAGGATCCATATCACTAGATTTTCAGCAAGCGAAGATGCAAGCATATTGAAGGCATATGTCACCCAAGCGAACAGAAAGCAAGCGAGAGAAAAGGGCACACAAAAAA
Organism: Hordeum vulgare subsp. vulgare; assembly: GCF_904849725.1. Classification (NCBI taxonomy): domain Eukaryota; kingdom Viridiplantae; phylum Streptophyta; class Magnoliopsida; order Poales; family Poaceae; genus Hordeum; species Hordeum vulgare. The sequence goes on from NC_058519.1 coordinate 49,893,714, forward strand.
GGCAAATTGGTGAAGTGGGGGAGAGGAAAACGAGAGGCAATTGGCAAACAAAGTAAATGCAAGAGATGAGTTTGTGACACCTACTTGGATGAGTCCTTGACTTGATCTTCATCCCCGGCAACGGCGCCAGAAATTCTTCTGTTATGGCAACAGAAGTCCTTCCTTGGCGCTAGGAATTCTTCTTGTTACTTCTCTGGTTTGCGTCGGTTTTTTCCTTTGAAGAGGAAAGGGTGATGCAGCACAGGAGCAGTAACTATTTCCCTCAGTTTGAGAACCAAGGTATCGATCCAGAAGGAGGGCCTCATCAAGTCCAGAGTACCTACGCAAACACAAACAAGCTTGCACCCAACACTTCAAAGGGGTTTTCAATCCCTTCAAGATTGTTTGCAAAGTGAGATCTGAAGGCGGAAAGTGCAACAAAGTAAAAAAAGTGTAAGGCTGAAAATATGGTGTGGAGTAGACCCTGGGGGCCATAGTGTTCACTAGAGGCTTCTCTCATAATAGCAAATATCATGGTGGGTGAACAAATTATTGTCGAGCAATTGATAGAACCGCACAAAGTCATGACGATATCTAAGGCAATGATCATACATATAGGCATCACGTCCGAGACAAGTAGACCGATACTTTCTGCATCTACTACTATTACTCCACACATCGACCGCTAAACAGCATGCATCTAGTGTATTGAGTTCATGACGAACAGAGTAACGCCTTAAGCAAGATGACATGATGTAGAGGGATAATATCAAACCAATGATGGAAACCCCATCTTTTTACCCTTGATGGCAACAACATGATGTGTGCCTCGCTACCCCTTCTGTCACTGGGTGAGGTCACCGCACGGTATGAACCCAAAACCAAGCACTTCTCCCATTGCAAGAATCATAGATCTAGTTGGCCAGACAAAACCCACAACTCGAAGAGAATTACAAGGATATGAAATCATGCATAAGAGAGATCAGAAGAAACTCAAATATGATTCATAGATAATCTGATCATAAATCCACAATTCATCGGATCTTGACAAACACACCACACAAGAAGATTACATCGGATAGATCTCCATGAAGATCATGGAGAACTATGTATTGAAGATCCAAGAGAGAGAAGAAGCCAGCTAGCTACTAGCTATGGACCCGTAGGTCTATGGTGAACTACTCATGCATCATCGGAGAGGTCATGGTGTTGATGAAGAAGCCCTCCATGTCTGAATGCCCCTCTGGCAGGGCACGAGAACGTGCCCCGGATGGGATCTTGCGGAGACAGAAGCTTGCTGCGGCAGAAAAGTAATTTCGATGATCTCCTCATTTTTTTGGGATTTTTAGGGAATTTATAGGCGCAACCCCTAGGTCAGGGGGCGCTCAGGGGGCTCACAAGCCTGTGGGCCGCGGCCTACCCCCCTGGCCGCGGGGTGGGGGCTTGTGGGGCCCCTGAGGCTCCCCTGCCTTGGCTCTCAAGCTTCCCGATCTTCTTTCGTTCCGGAAAAAATCTTTCAAGGGATTTTCTTCCGTTTGGACTCCATTTCAAAATCTCCTCTGAAAGTGGTCAAAAACATGGAAAAACAGGAACTGGCACTTGGCACTGAGTTAATAAGTTAGTCCCAAAAAATATATAGAAGGAATGCAAAACATCCAAAGTTTGACAAGATAATAGCATGAAACCATCAAAAATTATAGATACGTTGGAGACGTATCAATGCCCAAATTCATTCAAGTGATATCTCACACCACGAGACGGTGCAAGGAAGGATATGTTGTTTGCGTAACCACCATCGACGAGGTAAAACTTTCCATCGGGTACTTTAAATCCAGAGTTCATTGCAGATTGAAGAACCCTAGCATCTGTTGCAGACCCCTCCCAGCCACATGATATAAATGTGATCTTCAAGTTAAAGTCACATGCAATCATTACGTTTTGGCTCAGGTGCCCTTTCTATTCCGAAATGGTGCAGCACTCTCAGGCGCAATGGTAATAGGAACATGGGATCCATCGATAGCACCTATACAATTCTGTAAAAAACAGATTTAATAATTAACTTTTGAGATTTTAATGGAGAAAGGTAAGGAATTTTTTAAGTGTCAAGATAAGAACCTTGAAGTATGGATAGAAGCGTTCATCGGTAGAAATTACTGGATGTGGTTCGTCAATGCGTGCTGCTCCACAAAGCGAGTACATAGGCCAGGGATGATATCAAAGAACTCGTTGATGTACTCATGAAAGGTGGATCCACTATGCCTGAATTCCAGTTGCATATCTTCATATGATGAACTATGTGACAACATGTACATGAAGAATGCTAACTTCTCCTCCACCTTGAGTCTTGTGTCTTTTATCAATTCTTTCCTTCTAAGATATGATGCTAAAGACTTAAAGATGTATGGTTCCACCCTAAAAGCTACCAAGCAATTCTTCACATGTCCTTCAAGAAGTTCGTCAACACGCTGCTTGCCGTAAAGGATCGAGCTATGCCTTTGTTTTTTTCACCCCGTCCTCTATTGTCCATTAAGTATGAGTGCAATAATGGAAGAATGAAAAGGACCATCTCATCATCATCTTCCTCTCTTCTCTTCCTAATATGATCTAGACCCCGTGACTTCATTTCAAAACTAATACCGAAGCAATCAAGAAACAATGAAAAGAACTAGAAAGCTAACAAGAATTAGAGAGCTAACAAGCCCTAGTAAATACAAGGCATACCAAACTTTGGCGTCTTAACGGGATCCCACGAAGGTATTGGCTCGTCCACTCCCACTATAAACCAAGGCTCGGGTACCTATAAAAAAACAAAACAGTTGGTCTAAGGTATAAAAAAACAAAAAAACAACATAATTTAGAAAGCATGTGTCGACATGTAAATATATGACATCTTCTCTGATTAAAAGAACAAATTCACAGAACAAATTCCAACTAGCAACACAATCCATATAATTATAACAGTATTAGCACTTGACGATATCTACAGAGCAAGAGGTACAGAACCACCTTCCACTTTCAATACAGATGCGCTATGAAATTAATAATGCAAACAACACATGACCATGCACACAGTTCCACCATTTGTACAGACACATTAATTCAATCACATCAAACTTTTCTTCAAACTTTTCTGAAAGGATCACACAAAAAAATCTAGTATCTATTGTAATTGTTAACTGCAAGTTTCTGAACCATCATGAAGATATGAACAATCACAACAAAAAAAACTACTAGTACATCACAAGGATAATTGCCAGGACGATAGCATTCACCAAACATAGCATCTAATCACAGAACTTAATTAACAATAACTGAGAAATAGAGGTGGCATCTATCACTTCTATTGCAAAATTCCAACTAGCAGACGGCAGATAATTCAGAATCACATCACACATGGCCACTTCACCTTCAGCTAATCCATGTCAACCAACCAACCCAACCATGGTTCAAAATCACAAGGGTACAAAACCACCTTCCACACCAACACATGCACTTGACGATATGTACAGAGCAAGAGGTACAGAACCACCTTCCACGCCAACGATTGAAACCCTAGAAAAGGGGGAGGAGAGGGGAGGGATGAGATGGAACCAGCCCTTACCGGTGAAGACGCCGGGTTACCGGAGCAATGAGTACTTGCGTCGGAGACGGCAGGGGCTGAGGAGGCAGGACCGACGGGCAGGGGTTGAGGAGGCCTGGACGGAGCCGGCGAATGGCGGACGGAGGATGGAGGGCCGACGACGGAGAGCGGAGGGCGGACGAAGGATAGCGGAGGGTGGACAGTGGAGAGGGGCGAAGGGGCGATGGCGGAGGGGGCAGGCGGCGGGGGCGACGGAAGAGAGGGGCAAAGGGGCGCGGCGGAGGGAGGAAATTCGCGTGGGGCAGCTCGCGGATGCTCTTACACGGGTATTGAGGGTTTCAGGCGTGTAAATTTGGGGATGCGTCGGTCCAATACCGGGGTAACGAACGAGCTGTGGGGAATTTTAGGGATTCTTTTACCGGGCCTGTAAAATACTCTAGATAAGGTGCAAATACCTGGGTACCGAAGGAGGCCTAAATGATTACTTTCCATAGTGAGAAGTAAGAGAAATTTCAGCACATAATATAAATTTTCCCTTACCAAAGGCGCTTCACTCCCCAGCAACGGCACCGGAAAGTGTCTTGATGACCCACAAGTACAGGGGATCAATCGTAGTCCTTTTGATAAGTAAGAGTGTCGAACCCAACAAGGAGCGGAAGGAAATGACAAGCGGTTTTCTGCAAGGTAATTTCTGGAAGCACTAAAATAGCGGTAAAAGGTTGTTTCATAGCAAGATAATTGTAACAAGTGACAAGTAGCAATAGTAACAATAGGTGCATCAAGGTAGTCCAATACTTTTGTGGCAAAGGACAAACCGAAACAATTTCTTATAATAGGCAAAGCATCCTTGAGGGCACACGGGAATTTTATCTAGTCACTTTCGTTATGTTGGGTAAATTCGCGTTCGGTACTTTGATAATTTGATATGTGGGTGGACCGGTGTGTGGGTGATGTTCTTACTTGAACAAACCTCCCACTTATGATTAACCCCACCCTCACCCCCGCAAGCATCCGCAACTACGAGAAAAGTATTCAGAATAATTTCTAACCATAGCATTAAACATAGGGATCCAAATCAGCCCCTTACGAAGTAGTGCATAAACTGGGGTTTAAGTATTTTTGCACATCCTGGTACATCATATTTTTGATACATGTCACGCTAGATATTTGCACATCCTGGTACACTACCATAGGCATTCATACATAGTCATATTGTCCTATCAGTTTTCATACTGAGTTGTAAGTAAATAAAAGTGTGATGATCATCAATATTAGAGCATTGCCCTAGTGAGGAAATGAAAATGGGGGAGGCCAAATGAGCCCATCGTAATAAAAAATTTAAAAAATGAATGAGAAGAAAAGAGAGAAGGGACTTTTCTACTATCCTTTACCACACTTGTGCCTCAAAGTGGCACCTTGTTCTTCATATAGAGAGTCTCATGTTATATCATTCATATGCTAGTGAGAATCACTTTTTCATAAACATGGCTTGTATATTCCAATGACGGGATTCCTCAAATGCCAGAGGTCTTTAGGATCAAGCAAGTTAGATGCACACCCCACTTATCTTCAGTGGAGCTTTCATACACTTATAGCTCTTGTGCATCATTTGCATGTCAATCCCTACTCCTTGCATCGTTATATATCAACGGGCATCTCCATAGCTCATTGGTATGCCTAGTTGATGTGAGATCATCTTCTCCACTTTTACCCCTTTGAAACCTACCAACATATTCTATTCCACCTTTATGCTATGTCCAATGGTTCACGCTCATGTATTGCGTGAAGAACAAAAGGTTGATGCATATTGAAAAAGTACGATTCAATTGCCTGACTTGGACACCGTGGTGCTTGACATTTGTATTAATGTGGTGAAGATAGAGCCATGCTTTGCTAATATAATAAATATGGATAGGGGTAAAGCAATCTTTGAGGATCGTATACTTTGAAAGATTAACGATTTTGCCGCTTATACCTATAAGTATTGTCGTGTTAATATTTGTTAATTCATCATTTCTCAATGAGCATACATGCATAAAGTTACACCATGGATAGCATGTCACATGAAAAATTCATTTTTATCATTTACCTACTTGAGGATGAGTAGGAATTAAGCTTGGGGATGATTGATACATATCCAACGTATCCATAATTTTTTATTGTGCCATGTTGATATATTATCATTCTAGAATACTTTGGGGTATTTATTTACCAATTCATATTATTTTTGAGCACTAACCTATTGACCCATGGCCGAGTGTCAGTTGTTGTTTTCTGCATGTTTTTCACTTTTCAGATTTTCCATACCAAACGAAGGACAATTGGCGTGAAACCTTTTGGTCATGTTTTCTAGACCAAAAGAAGACCAACGAGCATCGGAAGAAGGCTGGAGGCCTCATGAGGGGCCCACAAGCCAATAGGGCGTGACCTGGGGGGTGCTCTATGCCTCCCTCGTGGCCCTCATGACTCTATTCTCTGGCTTACAACTTCTCATCTACCCCAAAAACATCACGAGGAGTCCCAAAACACTTTTTATGCCGCCGCATCCGATGGGAGGCCATCTAGAGCTCCATTCCAGCACCCTGCCGGAGGGGTGATCGATCATGGAGGGCAAGTTCATCAACCTTGGTGCCCTCATGATGATGTGTGATTACTCCACCGCAGACCAACGAGTCCATAGCCAGTACCTAGATGGCAATCTCTCTCTCTTTGATCTTCAATACAATGATCATCGCATCTTCGTTTTGATCCATATGATGTACTTCCTTTTGTGCGGTGCGTTTGTTGGGATCCGATGAATTGTGGGTTTATGTTCATCTTATTCATGATAAATATTCGAGTCTCCTCTAAATACTTATATGATTCTTATGTGCATGATTATGATAGCTTCGTAATTCTCTCTGATCTATTGAAATAGTTTGGCCAACTAGATCGATATTTCTTTGGTGAGAGAGGTGTGTTGTGGTAGGTTCAACCTGACAAATTAATATATCCCAGTGACAGAAGGGGAAAAGCTGCATCTTTGTCTTGCTGCTACTAAGGATAAAAAGATGGGGTTTATTCATAGTGCTTGAGTTTACTTTGTCTACATCATGTCATTGTTCTCCATGCATTACTCTGTTTTACTTAATACTCTATATGCATGCTGGATAGCGATCAACGAGTGGAGTAATAGTAATAGGTGCAGGAAGGAGTTGGCCTATTTGTTGATTGACGTGATGCCTATATACACATGATCATTGCCTTGAATATCGCATAACTATCCGCTTTTCTGTCAATTACCCAACAGTAATTTGTTTACCCACCGTATGTTATTTTTCATGAGAGATGCCATTAGGGAAAACTATGTCCCTCGGGTATATTCACAACATATTGGTAAAACTTTAAATACCTTGCTGCCATTTGCTTGTTTTTATTTTATCTTGCTATCTAATTTTATCTACACACCTCACTTGCTTGCAAATAACAAGACAAGAGGATTAACAACCCTCTTGCTCGCTGATACGTCTCGAACGTATCTATAATTTTTGATGTTTTCACGCTATTATCTTTCCTTCTTTGTATGTTTTATGTACCTTTTCATATTATTTTTGGGACTAACTTATTAATTCAGTGCCAAGTGACACTTCCTGTTTTTCCGTGTTTTTTACTCTTTTCAAATCTGATTTTGGAACGGAGTCCAAACGGAAGAAAAACCCCGAAATGATTTTTTCCCGAACGGAAGAAGTCCAGGGGGCTTTTGGGCCAAGCCAGGTGGGCTCCAGGGAGCCCACAAGCCCCCACTCCGCCACCAGGGGAGGCGGCGGTGGGCAGGCTTGTGGCCTCCCAGGCCGCCCCTTGACCTAGGTCTTTGGCCTATAAATTCCCAAATATTCCGCAAAAAATCAGGAGAGCCTCGAAAATACTTTTCCGCCGCCGCAAGCTTCCGTTTTCGCGAGATCTCATCTGGAGACCCTTCCCGGCGCCCTATCGGAGGGGACTTTGGAGTTGGAGGGCTCCTTCATCATCATCATCGCCCCTCCAATGACTCGTGAGTAGTTCACTTCAGACCTACGGGTCCGTAGTTAGTAGCTAGATGGATTCTTCTCTCTCTTGGATCTTCAATACAAAGTTCTCCATGATCTTCATGGAGATCTATCCGATGTAATCTTCTTTGGCGGTGTGTTTGTCGAGATCCGATGAATTGTGGACTTGTGATCAGATTATCTATGATATATATTTGAGTCTTTGCTGATTTCTTATATGCATGATTTGATATCCTTGTAAGTCTCTCCGAGTCTTGGGTTTTGTTTGGCCAACTAGATCTATGATTCTTGCAATGGGAGAAGTGCTTGGTTTTGGGTTCTGCCATGTGGTGACCGTTCGCAGTGACAGTAGGGGAAGCAAGGCACACATCAAGCAGTTGCCATCAAGGGTAAAAAGATGGGGTTTTTATCATTGGTTTGAGATTATCCCTCTACGTCATGTCATCTTGCTTAAGGCGTTACTCTGTTCTTATGGACTTAATGCACTAGATGCATGCTGGATAGCGGTCGTTGTGTGGAGTAATAGTAGTAGATGCAGAAAGTATCGGTCTACTTGTTTCGTACGTGGTGCCTATAGAAATAATCATTGCATAGATATCATCACGACTGCACAGTTCTATCAATTGCTCGACAGTAATTTGTTCACCCACCGTCTACTTGCTTTCATGAGAGAAGCCACTAGTAAACACTACGGCCCCCGAGTCTATTCACATCCATCGTTTACATCTCCGCTTTTACTTTGCTTTGTTACTTTGTTGCTTTCAGTTCTCACTTGGCAAACAATCTATAAGGGATTGACAACCCCTTCATAGCGTTGGGTGCAAGCTTTTGTGTTTGTGCAGGATCTTGAGATAATCTTCCGCCGGATTGATACCTTGGTTCTCAAACTCAGGGAAATACTTACCGTCGCTTTTCTACATCACCCTTTCCGCTTCGAGGGAACACCAACGCAAGGCTCCAAGGCCACGGGGTAAATCCTTTGCATACTTGCCTAGGAAGTCCCTTAAGGCGTAGCCGTAGCTGAAGGATTTCTGGTGCCGTCGACACAACTATTTCTGGCGCCATTGCAAGGAATACACAGCAAACATCAGAAGTATTTCCGGCGCCGTTGCCGTGGAGGAGAAATCAAGATCTATCCAAGTAGGTCTCACAAACTATTCTCTTGCATTTACTTTTGTTGCAAGTTGCCTCTCGTTTTCCTCTCCCCCACTTCACATTTGCCGTTTTCATTCGCCTTTCTCCTTTGCCATTTTCTTTTGTTTTTTTTTGCCTTTCCGTTTCACCACCTACTCCTAGGTTTGTTCGTGAGAGATTTTTCCTCATGGCCAAACCAAACTATTTCAGAAAATTGGAGGAGATTGAAACTGATGTTAAAGGTTTCATGTCTTCACAGTTTAACCAAAATAGTTACTTCCGTAGGGAATCAAAAGAGCAAAATTCCTTTTTGGTCTGCTTGAATAAAGAGGTCGGTGATATGGCCAATGATTTCCTTGCACTTAGTTCCCAGTTTGCTCATCTTGAAAAATTGGTGGGACAAATTTCTGACAAGCGGGCTACCTTAGTCAATAAGATGGCAGCTAAACCTGAAATTTGTGATGAAAATCACGAAGATCTTAAAGTGCTTGGTGTGTCTCCTCTTGAATCTTTGTTTTTGCGTGTCAAACTTACTTATGGAGGGGCTGGATATGAATCCACTTTGGTTGAAAAACGCCCCAATGATTCGGAGTCCACCTATCTTGATGATAAAGGTGTGGAGAGTGGAGTAGAGGAAGTCAAAATTTTGGGTAGTAATGAAATTCCCACTTTGGATTTCAAGGAATTCAATTATGATAATTTCTCCTTGTTTGAATGCATTTCTTTGATGCAATCCATTGCAAACTCTCCACATGCTTATAGCCAAAGCAAAGCCTTTACCGCGCATATCGTAGATGTTATGATGAAATCTCTTGAAGAGAAGCTCGAACTAGAAGTCTCGATACCTAGAAAACTTCATGATGAGTGGGAACCTACTATCAAAATCAAGATCAAAAACTATGAGTGCAACGCTTTGTGTGATTTGGGTGCTAGTGTTTCCGCGATTCCAAAGTATTTATGTGATATTCTTGGTTTTCATGAGATTGAAGAGTGTTCTCTTAATTTGCATCTTGCGGATTCTACCGTCAAGAAGCCCATGGGGAGGATCGATGATGATCTTATTGTTGCAAATAAGAACTATGTACCCGTTGATTTCATTGTACTTGACATAGATTGCAATCCTTCATGTCCCATTATTCTTGGTAGACCTTTACTAAGGACTATTGGTGCTATCATCGATATGAAGGAAGGGAATATTAGATATCAATTTCCTCTTAAAGAAGGGCATGGAGCACTTTCCTAGAAAGAAAGTAAGATTGCCTTATGAATCTATGATGAGGGCTACCTATGGTTTGAGCACCAAAGATGACTATACGTGATTCCATCACTTTCGCCTAGCTAAGGGCGTTAAACAAAAGTGCTTCTTGGGAGGCAACCGAACGAATCTATCCTTTTTCTTTATGTTTTGTGTTTTTCACACTTTCATAATTCTGTTATGATTGTGTTCTTTTGTGTTTCTTTTTGAGTTTGTGCCAAGCAAAACCGTTATGATTAGTCTTGGGGATGATCGTTTGGTCATGCTGGAAAAGACAGAAATTTTCTGCTCACGAAAAGAATTTTCATTTTTTTTCTGTAAGAGCTTTTGAGTTGATTCCTTTTGCTGCTGATTTCTACGCAAATTCTTCAGACTGTCGTAATTTGTAAGAAATTTTGAGGTAACAGAGATATACGAAACATAAAGATTGCTAGAGACTGGTCTGCTGTTAACACATTCTGTTTTTGTTGTGTTGGTTGCTTATTTTGATGAAACTATGGATAGTATCGGGGGGTATTAGCCATGGAAGATTGAAAGTACAGTAACCCAACATCAGCACAAGTAGAATTTAAGTTTGATACAGTACCTAAGGAAGTGGTGGTTTGCTTTCTTGTACTAATGTTATCACGAGTTTCTGTTTAAGTTTCGTGTTGTGAAGTTTTCAAGTTTTGGGTGAAGTTCTTATGGACAAAAAGATAAAGAGTGGCAAGAGCTCAAGCTTGGGAATGCCCAAGTCACCCCAAGAGATTAAAGGATGCCGTAAAAGTCTAAGCTTGGGGATGCCCCGGGAAGGCATCCCCTCTCTCGTCTTCAATCCATCGGTAACGTTACTTGGGGCTATATTTTTATTCACCACATGTTATGTGTTTTTGCTTGGAGCGACTTGTATCGTAGGAGTCTTTTATTTTTTTGTTGTGTCACAATCATCCTTGATACACACCTAGAGAGAGAGACATGCACACACTGTGATTTTGTCGAGCTTCACTTATATCTTTTGGTAGACAATTCAGCTCACATGTGCTTCACTTATATCTTTTGAGCTAGATAATTTTGCTCTATGTGCTTCACTTATATCTTTTAGAGTGCAGTGGTGCGTGGCTTGGTAGTTGATCTATGCTTTGAAAGTAGTCTCAAAAGGGGTAGTTATCCAAAGGGATACGAAAACTTCCACCTTCATGTCATTGAATAGTTAGAGAAGTTTGATTCATCTCAATTAGTTTTGAGTTGTGGTTATGGCAATATTGAAGTCATGCTAGTAAGGTGTTGTGGATCTAGAAATACTTGTGTTGAAGTTAGTGATTCCCGTAGCATGCACGTATGGTGAACTGCTATGTGATGAAATCTGAGCATGATTAGTCTATTGATTGTCATCCTTTGCGTGGCGGTCGGGATCGCGCGATGGTTTATACCTACCAACCCTTCACCTAGGAGTATGCGTTGAATGCTTTGTTTCGATTACTAATAAAACTTTTGTAACAAGTATATGAGTTCTTCATGACAAATGTTGAGTCCATGGTTTAGATGCACTTTCACCTTCCACCATCACTATCTTCTTAGTGCCGTGCAACTTTCGCCGGTGCACAAAACCCACCATTAGCCTCCCTCAAAACAGCCACCATACCTACGTACTATGGCTTTTTCAAAGTCATTCCGAGATATATTGCCATGCAACTACCACCACGATATGTGCCACCACGTCTACATTGCCTTTGCACGATCGTAAGATAGCTAGCATGATGTTTCCTATGCCATGCTAGATCATTGCCACGGTACACTACCTAAGGCATTCCATATAGAGTCATAGTTGTTGTAAGTTTTGAGTTGAAAGTGTGATGATCATCATTATTCGAGCATTGTCCCATGTGAGGAAATAAAAGAGGCCAAAGAAGCCCATAAAAAAGGCCAAAGAACCCACCAAAATAAAAATAAATAAAAAAATGAGAGAAAAAGAGAGAAGGGATAATGCTACCACTTTTTCCACACTTTTGCATTTTGAGCACCATAATCTTCATGATTGAGAGTCTCTCGTTTTGTCACCACCATATAGCTAGTGGGAAATTCTCATTATATAACTTGGCTTGTATATTCCAATGATAGGCTTCCTCAAAATTGCCTTAGGTCTTCGTGAGCAAGCAAGTTGGATGCACACCCACTAGTTTTCTTTAAGAGCTTTCACATACTTGTAGCTCTAGTGCATCATTTGTATGGCAATCCCTACTCATTCACATTGATATCTATTGATGAGCATCTCCACAGCTCATTGATATGCCTAGTTAATGTGACTATCTTCTCCTTTGTCTTGCAACCCCCACCACATTCCACACCATCTATAGTGCTATAACCATGGCTCACGTTCATGTATTGCGTGAGAGTTGAAAATGTTTGAGAAAGTAAAGGTGTGAAACAATTACTTGCCCAAACCGAGGTTGGGCATGATTTAAATTCGTTGTGCAATGATGATAGAGCATGGCCAGACTATATGCTTTTGTAGGGACAACTTTATTTTGGCCTTGTTATTTTGAAAGTTCATGATTACTTTGCTAGTTTGCTTGAATTATTATTGTTTCCACGTCAATAGCAAACTATTGTTTTGAATCTAATGGATCTGAACATTCACGTCACATAAGAGGAATTACAAAGGACACCTATGCTAGGTAGCATGAAAGCATCAAAAATTCATTCTTATCACTTCCCTACTCAAGGACGAGCATGAGTTAAGCTTGGGGATGCTTGATACGTCTCAAACGTATCTATAATTTTTGATGTTTTCACGCTATTATCTTGCCTTTTTTGTATGTTTTATGTACCTTTTTATATCTTTTTGGGACTAACTTATTAATCAGTGCTACTTCCTGTTTTTTCCGTGTTTTTGACTCTTTACAGATCTGATTTTGGAATGGAGTCCAAACGGAAGAAAAACCCAGAAATGATTTTTTCCCGAACGGAAGAAGTCCAGGGGGCTTTTGGGCCAAGTCAGGTGGGCTCCAGGGAGCCCACAAGCCCCCACTCGCCACCAGGGGGAGGTGGTGGTGGGCAGGCTTGTGGCCTCCCTGGCCGCCCCCTGACCTAGGTCTTTGGCCTATAAATTCCCAAATATTCCGCAAAAAATCAGGAGAGCCTCGAAAATACTTTTCCGCCGCCGCAAGCTTCCGTTTCCGCGAGATCTCATCTGGAGACCCTTCCCGGCGCCCTGCCGGAGGGGACTTTGGAGTTGGAGGGCTCCTTCATCATCATCATCGCCCCTCCAATGACTCGTGAGTAGTTCACTTCAGACCTTCGGGTCCGTAGTTAGTAGCTAGATGGCTTCTTCTCTCTCTTGGATCTTCAATACAAAGTTCTCCATGATCTTCATGGAGATCTATCCGATGTAATCTTCTTTGGCGGTGTGTTTGTCAAGATCCGATGAATTGTGGACTTGTGATCAGATTATCTATGATATATATTTGAGTCTTTGCTGATTTCTTATATGCATGATTTGATATCCTTGTAAGTCTCTCCGGGTCTTGGGTTTTGTTTGGCCAACTAGATCTATGATTCTTGCAATGGGAGAAGTGCTTGGTTTTGGGTTCTGCGATGTGGTGACCTTTCCTAGTGACAGTAGGGGCAGCAAGGCACACATCAAGCAGTTGCCATCAAGGGTAAAAAGATGGGGGTTTTATCATTGGTTTGAGATTATCCCTCTACATCATGTCATCTTGCTTAAGGCGTTACTCTGTTCTTATGGACTTAATACACTAGATGCATGCTGGATAGCGGTCGATGTGTGCAGTAATAGTAGTAGATGCAGAAAGTATCGGTCTACTTGTTTCGGACGTGATGCCTATAGAAATAATCATTGCATAGATATCATCACGACTCTGCACAGTTCTATCAATTGCTCGACAGTAATTTGTTCACCCACCGTCTACTTGCTTTCATGAGAGAAGCCACTAGTAAACACTAAGGCCCCCGGGTCTATTCACATCCATCGTTTACATCCCCTCTTATACTTTCCTTTGTTACTTTTTTGTTTTCAGTTCTCGCTTGGCAAACAATCTATAAGGGATTGACAACCCCTTCATAGCGTTGGGTGCAACTTTTGTGTTTGTGCAGGATCTTGAGATACTCTTCCGCCGGATTGATACCTCGGTTCTCAAACTGAGGGAAATACTTACCGTCGCTGTGCTACATCACCCTTTCCGCTTCGAGGGAACACCAACGCAAGGCTCCAAGGCCACGGGGGAAATCCTTTGCATACTTGCCTAGGAAGTCCTTAAGGCGTAGCCGTAGCTGAAGGATTCCTCGTGCCGTCGACACAACTATTTCTGGCGCCATTGCAAGGGATACACAACAAACACCACTCGTGTTGGGTGCAAGTTGTTTGTTCTTATGTGTGCAGCCGCTGAAGACGGTTGTGGTTGATATTCCTATTGGTTTGATAAACCTTGGTTTCATAAATAAGGGGAATACTTACCCGCATTGTGCTGCGATAATCGGTTCCTCTTCACGGAAAACCCAACGTAGATCACAAGTATCACCTATCGGAGGGGGATCGATCACGGAGGACCTGTACATCGACCTTGCTACTTACATGGTGATGTGTGAGTAATTTACCATAGACCTACGGGTCCATAGCTAATACCTAGATGGCTATATCTTTCTCGCTTGATCTTCAATACAATGATCATCACATCTTCTCTTTGATCTATTTGATGTAATACTATTGTGTCGTGCATTTGTTGGGATCTGGTGAATTGTGGGTTTAAGTTCAGATTATTCATGATAAAGATATGCGTCTTCTCTGAATTCTAATTATGATTCTCATCTTCATGATTATCATAGCTTCATAAATCTCTCCGATTTATTTAAACAGTTTGGCCAACTAGATTGATTATTTCTTCGGTGAGAGGGGTGCGTTTTAGTGGGTTTAATCTGATGGGTTTCTATATCCAGTGATAGAAGGGGACTATATACGACTTTGTATTGTTGCCAATAAGGATAAAATGATGGGGTTAATTCATATTAGTTGAGTTCTCTTTGTCTACATCATGTCATCTTCTCCAAGCATTACTCTATTTGTCATGAACCTAATACGTAGAGAGGCAAGCATAGAAGCGCTATTGAAGTGGAATAATAGTAATATGTGGAGGCAGGAGTCGGCCTATTTTCTTATGAACGTGATGCCTATACATATGATCATTTTTGTGAATATCATATAACTATGCGCTTTTCTATCAATTGCCCAACAATAATTTGTTTACCCACCGTATGCCTACTACATGAGAGATGCCATTAGGGAAAACTGCACCCCTGGATCTATTCACTTATAAGTTTACAAACGCTACAATACCTTGTTGTATTTATCCTTTTTTTTACTTTTCAGTATGCAACTTCTATCTACACACTTAACTTGCTTCCAAATAACGAGTCCAAGGGGATTGAAAACCCTCTTGCTCACGTTGGGTGAAAGTGTTTGGTTCTTTTGTGTGCAGTCGCTGAAGACTGAGGCTGGTTGTTACTCCTATTGGTTCGATAAACCTCAGTTCTCTATCGAGGGAAATACTTACCTATATTGTGCTACATCACCCGTTCCTCTTCACGGAAAACCCAACACAGATCACAAGCATCACTCACCACATAAATACAAATGGCAAGCACCACGGTGTTTAGACACGCAATTGGATCGTACTTCTTAACATGCTTCAACTTTTTTTACTCACTCAATACATGAGTGTGAACCATAGACATAGCATATAGGTGGAATATAATATGGTGGTAAGTTTCAAAGGGGTAAAATTGGAGAAGTCTCACAACAACTAGGCGGATCAACGAGCTATGGAGTGCCCATCAATCGATATCAATGCGAGGAGTCGGGATGCCATGCAACGGATGCACTAGAGCTATAAGTGTATGAAAGCTCGACTAAATCTAAGTGGGTGTGCATCCAACTTGCTTGCTTATGAAGACCTCAGGCATTTTAGGTAGCCCTTCATCGAAATATGCAAGCCAAGTTCTATAATGAAACATTCCCACTATCATATGAAAGTGACAAAACATGAGACTCTCTATATGAAAAACATGGTGCTAATTTGAAGCACAAGTATGGAAAAAGAGGCAGTACCTTCTCTCTTATCTCTCTTTTTTATATTTTTATTTATTTCCTTTTTGTTTTTCGTCCGGAGTCTCGTCCCGACTTGTGAGGGAATCATCGTCTCCATCATCCTTTCCTTACTTAGATAGTGCCCTAATAATGGAAAACATCACACTTCTATTTACTTACAACCCGATATGAAAAACTACTAAATAATATGACTATATATGAATGCCTCTTGCAGTGTACCAGGATGTGCAATTATCTAGCATAACATGTATAATAATAATGAACGGCGGCTTTGCCACAAATACTATGTTAGCTACATCATCGTGCAAAGCAATATGACAATGAGTGTACTACTCATATGATGTAACGGTGGAAGTTGCATGGCAATATATCTTGGAATGGATATAGAAATGCAATGATAGGTAAGTATGGTGGCTTTTTTAAGGAAGATATAATGTGGTTTATGTGAAATAGAGCGTATCATGTCCCGGGGTTTGGATGCACCTACAAAGTTTGCACAGATCCTCGAGGTGAGAATGGGCAATTCATGGTACCGAAGAGGCTAGCAAATATGAGGTTGTGAGAGTGTGTACATCCATGGAGTCACATTAGTCATAAGAACTCACATAATTAATGCAAGATTTTATTAGCTCTCTCAAAGCAAAGTACTACTCATGTGCCCCTAGGTAGGAGGTTGGTAGGAGTTAACCATCGTGTGTCCCCGACCTAAACAACACTAGGATTTCAACGAGGAATAAGAATACTCACACATCATCACCATATGCTATAACCAGTATTTAGATGAACAAATTAAATCCCTTTAACTATAGATATTTTTACTAACCAACAACCATGCACTCACGCCCTTTCATATTACCACACCAATATCCTTAACTCACAATTTCTCTTTTATGTGCTACAAGAAGGTTTTGATTATGCACTCCTTGAATACCTATTATTTTTGGACCAGTCATATAGCCCATGCAAATTACCATCACTATTTACTAACTCTCAAACAAATTTAAGTGAATAACGAGAGTGCAATAATTTCCATAAAATCAATACGCCATTGTGCTCTAAAAGATATAAGTGAAGCACTAGAGCAACTGCTTAGCTCAAAAGATATAAGTGAAGCCCATAGAGTATTCTAACAAATCATGCTGAACATGCCCAAGCTTAGAAGCTTGAGTCTTCCTAGAATTTTACTTGTGTTGCCTTGAGAATCCCTAAGCTTAGGCTCTTTTCCGCTCCTTATTCCTTCATCGATCGTGATAAGACCCAAAACATGGAAACTTGAGCACACAAAACTCAAGAGAAAACTCGTGAGATCCGTTAGTAGGATAGGAGAACCATAAACATTAGGTACTGTTATAAATTGATTATATTTCATTATTGCATAATGTATTGTATTCTAACTTCTCCATGACATATAAGCCCCGATATAATCAATAGCACCATCAAAACAAGCAAACTATGCAAGAAAAAAGAGAGTCTATCTAAAATAGAACGGTCTGTAGTCACCAGCAAAAACACCCTACTTTTGGAACTCCTAAAATTCTGAAAAATTAGTAATTCCTGAGGAATTTGTGTAGAAATATTGTGTAAAAAATTCAGTCCGAAAAGACGTTATAGTAAAACCTAGAAATTCTGCACTCGACGCAAAAGTTTCTTTTTTTGCACCGTATAATTATACTTATCATTGAAATCATCCCAAAGGTTTTACTTGGCACAAAGACTAATTTAAGCATCAAAACACAATTAGTAGAAATAATCATGTTATCTCACACAAAGATAAAGTAGAACAAGAAAATGAAGATAACTATTGGGTTGTCTCCCAACAAACGGTATCATTTTACGCCCCTAGCTAGGCATAATGCAAATTTCACGTGTTGTAACACTCATGATAAAAAATTCATCATGCTATAATAATATTCCCTTCTCTCAACAGCAAGTTTTCTAATAGGTGAGAAAAAGTAATTGAAGGAAGTAAACTTCACAACACAAGGGTCCCTGAGATCTATCTCGAGAGGAAGAGGAGGATCCTCCTTAGGCTTTTCATAAGTAATAGTCAACTCTTCATTATATAAGTTTTTGTAAAGGTACTTCCTTAATTATTTCTCAAGCACATGACCCAATTCAATATTTGGTATGGCAAGTTATCATTGTGTTTAGAAATTTTATCAACTAAGACATTAGATGGAACCTTCTTTCTGAGATTTCATTATAAGCAACATAGTCCGTTTATCTCAATTTCCTTATTTCTTCCAAATCATAAAGAATTCGTTCTATAGGCGGGCACTCACCATTAACCCTGTAATGAGAAAATATTTATCTAGCTTTCTGCATAATGTGATCAAACTCGTGAACGAGAAATATTGTTACTACATGTTTAGTAGAAGCACCCTGAATATTAGAGAATTCTAGAAACAACCATTGTATGAAGGGATGCATATGAACGAATTGTCTTTCCAGCTCAACTATGAGCACGGATATGGCATCCTCATAACTAGTAGTTCTAGCAATAATAGATCCTCCAATCAAGGCTAATAAGCCAGCACAACTGAAAAAGACTTGAATTACACTCTTCCCAATAATATTACCACTACATATGCATTTTTGTTTGTATAATAGGTTCTCCTTTAGAAGGATCATAATCTGCAAGGTTACTAAGTTCTTATTTGTCAACTTAATTAAAATTTCTTATAGCATTATCATTGCAAGGTGAAGTTGGATGATATAGGGCATGTGCACTAGTGACACACGCACCATTGATTTCAAACTAAGACATGATAGCAACTTCAAGCAAGCAAAACAAGCAAAGAAGTAAACTTGCAAAGATAAATATTTTCGTATTTTTGATTTTTATTGCCAGAAAAGTATAACATAAAATTACAAGTAGGACAAGTGAATGATAATTTGTGAGAAGGTAATTGATAGGAAATCGGTGATACTCCCGACAACGGCGCCAGAAATCCTTCCTGATACTTGTGATCTGCGTTGGATTTTTCCCCCGAAGAGGAGGGGATGATGCAACACAATATAGATAAGTATTTACCTTAGTGAGAACCAAGGTTATCGAACCAATAGGAGAACCATACAATTTCTCGTCTTCAGCGCCTACACACAAAAGAGCACATACTTGCACCCAACATGGGCAAGAGGGTTATCAATCCCCTTGAACTTGTTACTTGCAAGCGATAAGTAGTGATAGATAGATAGTTTAAATGTATTAAATGTAAAAATAAATAAAAATAATAAAAGGCAGTGAAGCATTTAGTGTTTTTTATAAATATATTTTTGAATACACCCAGGGGCCATAGTTTTCGGTAGAGACTTCTCTCTCTTAGAAAGCATACGGTGCGTAAACAAATTACTATTGGGTAATTGATAGAAAAGCGCATATTTATGCAATATTTATTCATGGCAATGATCATTACATATAGGCATCACGTCCATAAGCAAGTAGACCGACTCCCGCCTGCATCTACTACTATTACTCCACCCATCGATCGCTATCCAACATGCATCTAGAGTATTAAGTGAAACAAAGTAATGCTTGGAGAACAATGACATGATGTAGACAAAGTAAATCCAATTAATATTAATCAACCCCATTGATTACCCTTAGTGGGAGCAATACAATACATGTCATGTCCCTTTCGGTCACTAGGATTGAGCACTGCAAGATTGAACCCACTACAACACACCTAGCTCTCCCACTTAAGATAGATCAATCTAGTTGCCCAAACCAAATATATAGATCGTAGAGAATTAAAAAGCTATGACAATCATGAATATAAGAATTCAGAGCAGACTCAAATATATTTCATGAATAATCTGAACGTAAACCCACAATTCATCGGATCCCAAGAAACGCACCACACAAAGTGATTACATAAGATAGATCACTACAAGAATCATGGTTATCATGGCAACAAAGAACATAGAGAGATAGCCATCTCGGTACTAACTACGGATCCATAGGTCTATGGTGAACTACTCACACATCACCATGGGAGCAGCAAGGTTGATGTATAGGACCTCCGTGATCATCCCCCCCCTCTGATAGGCCACCAAAATAGGGCTCTAGATGGGCACACGGCGAAACAGAGACTTGCGACAGTGGAATAAGTATTTTGGGTGGCTCCTTAGGGTTTTTGGATAATATGTGAATTTATAGGATAGATAGGAGGGCCACAGGCCAAGGGAGGTGGCTGATACGTTTCCAACGTATTGATAATTTATGAAGTATTCATGCCATGTTTGCCTATGTTTACAATACGTTTATATGGTTTTGATGCACTTTATATTATTTATTTAGAATTAACCCAGACTAACGTTTTTTTTAGCAGAATTACCATGGTGTTGTTTTTGTGCAGAAAATGAAAGTTCTCGGAATCGCCCAAAACTTTTTTATAATTTTTCTGGAGGAAATAAGAAATATTGCAAGGAGGCACCTATGGGCCACAAGCCAACACGGTGCGACCCCCCTAGGACGCGCCCTGATGGCTTGTCGGGCCCACATGGCCCCGTTTGGCGTGATTGCAATGCCAAAAATGCTATATATACTAGAAACCCAATAAATAAAGAGAGAAATTCCAATCCGCTGCCTCAATTCTCTGTATCGATGAAAACCCATCTGGAGTCTTTCTAGTACCCTGCCGGAGAGGGGAAATCATCACCGGTGGCCATCTTCATCATCCCGGTGGAGGCCATGATGAGTAGGGAGTAGTTAAACCTTAGGGGTGAGGGTATGTACCAGTAGCTATGTGTTTGGTCTCTCTCTCTCTCATGTTCTTGAGATGGCACGATCTTGATGTATCACGGGCCTTGTTAATCTAGTTTGATCATATGATGTTATCCCCTTGCCACCCTGTTATGATGAATTGAATCTTTCCCTTTAATATCTCGTTATGTTGGATTGAATATTTTGGCTTGAGAACACTTGATGTATGTATTGCATGCGGGTACCCGTAGTGAGATTGGGGTATTCAAGTGATTCACTTGATATATGTTATGGCACCAACCTGCGGATTCCGATGACCTTGGGGATCTATGCATAGGGGTTAATTGCACGTTATCATAATATTTTCTCCGATAGAAATCTTGGGGTGATCCTTGAAGTTCTTTGTGTTCGATTGAATATGATAGATCTGAAATTATTTGATGCATGTCGCATAATTTACCCACATATAATTTAGGTGACATTGGAGTATCTATGTGACATTAGGGTTGATTGATATGTGTCATGGGTGTTATTCTAGTATGAACTCTAGGGTTGTTTGTGACACTTACAGGAATAGCTCAAAATATTGATCAGAAAGAATAACTTTGAGGTGGTTCTACTACCTATAGCAATTTCATCTTATTGTTCTCCTCTAGATAGGAACTTTGGAGTAATTCTTTGTTGCACATTGAGGGATGACCATATGATTCTACTATGTAAGCATTGTTGAGAGATTGCACTAGTGAAAGTATGAACCCTATGCCTTATTACCAATCATTTATACAACGTTTTGCTCGCTGTTTTACACTTGCTACCTTGATGTTTTTTATATTTTCAGATTACAAAAACCTATATATACTATCCATACTACAATTGTATCACCATCTCTTCGCCGAACTAGTGCACCTATACAATTTGCTATTGTATTGTGTGTGTTGGGGACACAAGAGATTTTTTGTATTTGGTTGTAGGGCTGTTTGAGAGACCCCATCTTCATCCTACACCTCCCATGGATTGATAAATCTTAGGTCATCCACTTGAGGGAAAATTTCTAGTGTCCTACAAAACTCTGCTTTTAGAGGCCTAACATAGTCTACAAGAATATTGTTGTGTAGTAGACATCAAGCTCTTTTATGGCGTCGTTGTCGAGGAGGTGAGTGCTTGAAGGCATATCTTTAGATCTTGCAATTAAATCTTTTAGTTTATTGTTTTTCACTAGTTTGATTTTATAAAAGAAACTAGAAAAAATGGAATTTAGGTTACCTCATTTGCTTTGTCTCTATAATATCTTTTGTGAAAATGGTGGTTTGGAAAATTGTGCTCAATTTCTAGAGGAATAATTTATGAAAATGCTTAATGTGAAATCTTGAATGATGAGCATGATATAAATATTGTTGGAATGTATTCTCTGAATATCCATGATGCTAATGATATGCAAAGCCACAAGCTTGGGGATGCTATGTTTGATGAAGATGCCATTTTTAGTCCCCCGAGTTTTCATGAGCAAATTTATTATTATGAAATCATGCCTCCTATATATGATGATTATTGTGACGATATTTATGCTATAAAGAATAAGGATAACCATGAAACTTGTCATCATGATTTTTATTTTCACATGGATTATATCAATCAAGTATCTCATGATAGTTATTTTGGTGAGTTTGCTCCCACTACTATGAATGATAAGAATTTTTCTTGTGTGAGTAGTAATAAAAATTCTATGCTTGTGCATCATGAAAATAATGCTTTATGTGATAGTTATATTCGAATTCCTTCATAATTCCCCTAAAAAGTATTATTAGAGAGTAACACATGCTTGTAACTATTGCAATAATATCAAGTTTCCTCCTATGTGTTCAAAGTTTTGAAGTTAAAGATGTTTTGCCTTCCTATGCTAGTTGATTATTTCTCCCATAAATTGTTTGCTCACAAAATACCTATGCATACTAAGTGGGTTAGACATAAATGTGCTTTTCTTATGCTTCATGATTCTCCCATTGTGTTTCAGTTCATTAATTTTATGTGAGCATCATTGAAATCATCATGCCTTGCTAAAAGGTATTAAAGAAAAGCGCTTGTTGGGAGACAACCCAATATTTATACTTTATGTTTTTTTGTGTTCACATGATTGACCTACTATGGTAATCATGTTTTATAACTTTTATTTCAACAAAGTGCCAAGTAAAGCCATTGGGATAGTGTGGATACTTCCTTGTTTGATTCTGTGCAAAAACAAAAACTTTTATGTCCAGTGCAAAATTTCTCTGATTTTACTGGAATGTCCAAAAATTCTGAACTTTATACACAGTTTTAATATGCAAATTCTAGGCATTTTCCTAATTTTTTAGAATATTTCGAGTCAGATAAGTATGGTGTTCATTCATATCTTCACAGATTATTCTATTTTTCAAAGATTCTATTTGCATGCATAGTTTGCTTGTTTTAGTGTTTCTATAGCTTATAATTAGTGATATAAATTATGGTAATGACAGAATACAATAGGTATAATGTGATAAAAATTATGAATGTTGTATTGACATTACCTAAGTGAATGATCTATCCTTATTACACTAACCCATCTCATGAAGTTTCGTTAAGTTTTGTGTGATTGAAGTTTTCATGTTTTGGGTGAGATACCGATATAAGGAGAATAAGGAAAAGCAAGAATCGAAGATAGAGGATGCCCAAGGCACCCCAAGGTAATATACAAGGAACACTCAAGCGTTTAAGCTTGGGGATGCCCCGGAAGGCATCCCCTCTTTCGTCTCCAATATTATCGGTATATCTTACTTGAAGCTATATTTTTATTCGTCACATGATATGTGTTTTGCTTGGAGCATATTTTTATTTTGTTTTTATCTGTTAGATATTATTTGTAATCCTGTTTTTCTATAAAAATTTCCAAGAATTCCTTTTGGAGTGCTTGAATTGCATGTGTGATGTGTGTTGTACAAAAACAGAAACTTTTGTTGTAGTATTTGAATAACATATTTTACTCGAACGTGGAAAGTTTCTAAAATTTCCGCACAGTACTGCCAGGCAAATTATTTATCTTGTCCCAAATTTTCATAATTTTTGGAGTTATAGAAGTACATTGTTGTAATAGATTGCTACACACTCTTCTGTTTGGACAAATTGCTATCATAGTTTTGTTATCTACTTGTCCTAGAGTTTTCATGGCTTATTTTGGTAGATGTAAATTGTGGAAATGATAGTATAAAGTACTAATGTTTGAAAATTGTTATGCAACTTTTCTTGGCAGTACATGAAGTGTTGATTTACTTTTATGTTTACTAACCTATCTCATGAGTTCTATTCAAGTTTTGTGTGGATGAAGTTTTTGAGACTTAGGTGAAACCGGGATATGAAAGGATTGAACGAGATATAAAAGCTCAAGCTTGGGGATGCCCAAGGCACTCCAAGTAAATATTATGAGAAGTCTCAAGCATCTAAGCTTGGGGATGCTATGCATCCCACCTCTCTTCGTGAACAACTATCGGTTAGCCTATGTTGATCCTAAGCTCTTATTTGTCCACATGATATATGCTATTCTTGATGTGTATTTTTGTTTTCTTTGATGTTTGAATAAAATACTCAGATCTTAAAACCTTTATTGGGAGAGAGTCCTCACATAGCTACTTCATTGTTTGACTACTCATTGATCTTCACTTATATCTTTTAAGAGTAGTTTGATTGTTTGCTCTTGTGCTTCACTTATATCCTAAGAGTAAATTGTGAATGAATGAAATATCATAAATCTGAAATTATCAATGTGCTTTATGCTTAGTAGTAGTTTCACATTTGGTTTAGAAAGTAAAATCTATTGAAGTTTGACAATCACTGTATTTGTCATATGAGCAATTCATGAATGATTAGTATAATAAAGAGAAATTTCACATACAAATATATTATTTTAGTCAACTTTTATGATTGTGAATACTGATTATTTATTTTCAAACTTGATCAAATAGTTGGATTTGGACAAGGAATACAACGTAATGGTGATGTTCGGGTATATATTTGCGTAGAAGTTATATTGTTTCTGATCCTCCAACATGTGGTGCTTGTTTAGAACCTTTTGCTGGCCAAAACTCCGTACTAAGTAGAGATGCTACTTGTGCATCCAAATCCTTGAGCCAGTTTCTTCCATGAGAGTCCACCATACCTACCTATATATGGTATTTCAGTGCCATTACAAGTAAATTTGCATGTGCCACCTCTAAACATTCAAATGAACATCCGTTTTGTGTGCCCATACAGCTCATGGAGCGATGGGGCAATCATTATCTTCCATGCTAAGAGAATTATTCTCAAGACGAGTGTTTATTCACCTGTCATTGCACGAGAAAGGATGGTAAAAAGGATTCTAGTCCTACATAATACAAAAACAAATAAACAAAAACTCCCCCTAGAAAGTTAATTGTTTGGAGGGCACCCATGGATACGGCAAGCCATGGAATGTGTTTGAATAGTTGAGGGGGAGTAAAGTTTCAATTCTGTTTGGGAACCACCAATAATGGATTAGCATAGAAGATATTGAAAACTCTTGTCGTAACATTGACATGCAAGGCACACCACCCAAAGTTACATATTCATCTATTTTTAAAACAATGAGCCATCGCACCTCTGCAAATCCCTGATTCCCTCTACGAAGGGACAATCTATTTACTTTTGTGTTACTTACTTTTCACGTTGTGTCAAATTCTTATTCCAACCTCGGTCTATTAGCTGGCAAGCACCACGTGGTGGGTAAACATCCAAACATATATATCCACTCAAATATATTTGATCGTGTTTCATTATTGTTGACAACTACCTTTATGATAAGTATGCTGGGAGGCGAAACATTAAGCCCCTATCTTTCTCTGTGTTCAATGGGTATTATTTGTTCTAAAAATATGCTTTGAGTACTAGCAATCATAGAAGACTATAGGATAATTGAGTATGTGGAGATCTTACTTAGACTTGATGATGCATTGAAATTGTTTGATGACTAAGAACATATGATGTTGAGTTTCAAGAGAATGCATTGTTTGAACCATGACGTATGAATTGATTGCTACTCAACCATGATGATTTTTATGAAAAAGTTGATGGTTATGATGCTAGAAAAAGTGATTGGAATTATCATTGATCAAACTTATATGCTATGCTAGCATTCACACTTCATAAATCATTTCTTTTATCATTTACCTACTCGAGGATGAGTAGGAATTAAGCTTGGGGATGCTGATATGTCTCCAACGTATCAATAATTTATGAAGTATCCATGCCATATTTGCCTATGTTTACAATACTTTTATATAGTTTTGATGAACTTTATATGATTAATTTAGAACTAACCCGGACTCATGTTGTTTTCAGCACAATTACCATGGTGTTGTTTTTGTGCAGAAAATGAAAGTTCTCGAAATCGCCCGAAACTTTTTTATAACTTTTTCTAGAGGACATAAGCAATATTGGAGCGAAGAACCACCGGAGGGGAGCCACCTGTGCTCCACAAGCCAACATGACGCCCCCTAGGCCGCACCCTAATGACTTGGGGGGCCCACATGGCTCTGTTTGGCATGATTCCAATGCTAAAAAATCCTATATATGTACCAGAAACCCCAGAAATAAAGGAGAACTTCCGCTCCGCCACCGAAACTCTCTGTATCGACAATAAACCCATCCGGAGCCTTTCCAGTACCCTGTCGGAGAGGGGAAATCATCTTTGGTGGCCATCTTCACCATCCCAGTGGAGGCATGACAAGGAGGGAGTAGTTCACCCTCGGGGCTGAGGGTATGTACTAGTAGCTATGTGTTTGATCTCTCTGTCTCGTGTTCTTGAGATGACATGATCTTGATGTATCACGGGCCTTGTTAATCTAGTTCGATCATATGATTTTATTCCCTTGCTACTGTGTTGTGATGAATTGAATCTTTCCCTTTAAGTTCTCTTATGTTGGACTGAATATTTTGGTTTTCGAACACTTGATATATGTCTTGCATGAGGATACCCTTAGTGACATTGGGGTATTCAAGTGAGTCACTTGATATATGTTATGGCATGAACTTGCGGATTCTGGTAACCTTGGGGATCTATGCATGCGGGTTGATTGCACATTTTCATACTATGTTATCCAATAGAAATCTTGGGTGCTGCTTGAATTTCTTTGTGTTGGATTAAATATGATAGATCTAAAATTGTTTGACGCATGTCACATAATTTACCCATGGATACATGAGGTGACATTTGAGTATCTAGGTGACATTAGGGTTAATTGATATGTATCATGGGTGTTATTCTAGTATCAACTATATGGTTGTTTGTGACACTTATATGAATAGCTCAAAAGATTAACCAGAAAGAATAACTTTGAGGTGGTTCTACTACCTATACCAATTTCATCTTATTGTTCTCCGCTATATAGGAACTTTGGAGTGATTCTTTATTTCATGTTGAGGGATGATCATATGATTCTACTATGTTAGCATTGTTGAGAGATTTCACTAGTGAAAGTATGAACCCTAGGTCTTATTACCAATCATGTATACAACATTTTGCTCGCTATTTTACACTTGCTACCTTGCTGTTTTTATATTTTTAGATTGCAAAAATCTATATGTACTATCCATACTACACTTATATTGTCGTTTCTTCATCGAACTAGTGCACCTATACAATTTGCTATTGTATTGGGTGTGTTGGGCACACAAGAGATTTTTTGTATTTGATTGCAGGGTTGTTTGAGAGAGACCATGTTCATCCTACACCTCCTACATATTGATAAACCTTAGGTCATCCACTTCAGGGAAAATTGCTATTGTTCTACAAAACTCTACGCTTGTAGGACCAACATAGTCTAGAAGAATAAAGTTGTGTAATAGACATCAATGACCCCAAGCCATTAGGGCGTGGCCACCCCCCCTAGACACGCCTTGTTGTCTTGGCGCCATCCCGTGGAGCCTACGGTCTCCTTCTGAAGCTTCCAGGTCCTTATTTTGTTCAGAATAAAATGTCAAAAAGTTTCGGGGTATTTGGACTTCGTTTGGTAGAGTATTCCTGAAAAGCCAAAAACATGCAGAAAACAACAACTGACACTTTGCATTGGTTTAATAGGTTGTGCTCAAAAGTAATGTAAAACAACAAGTAAATGCCCAAAAAACATTCTAAAATGATAATATAATAGCATGGAACAATCAAAAAAAATTAGATACCTTAGATACGTATCAATACACAACCGATCTCGAGGTAGATCATCATTCTCTACTCGATACCCCAAACAGGACGTAGGGTTTTACCTCTGTAAGAGGGCCCAAACTTGGGTAAACATCGTCTCCCTTGTCGACCATTGATCCTAGATCTACAGCTCGGGACCCCATACCCCAGATGAGTCAGTTTTAGCACCGACATTGGTGGCCCATACAGGTCGCTTTGTGTGTTCAAACCCGATCGATGGCTCGTATTCAGATCAACAACGACATCAACTGCGACGACATCTTCGTCCCCTACCAACTCTTCGCGTTTGGCAGCGTTGTCCTCCATGCTGGCGTCATCTGCTGCCTCGGCCACATTTAGGGATTTTTACCGGACCAAGTAGTTATGTTCGATAGCCTGGAGTACACCGCGGACTCCCGCGGCGATCCCGCCCTCTCTGGTTGGGCCCCAGATCGGTTGGAAAGCTTATCGAGCATCGTGGCCTTGACCTCAGAATCAATCTCCGACCTGGGCATTGCACCAGATACCACAACAGATCCAGCACCACACATGGACCCAATGACTGTCACGTCGGGTTTCGACTGTTGGGGAACGTAGCATAAATTCAAAAAATTCCTACGCATATTCAGATCTTCCTATGGAGAGACCAGCAACGAGAGAGGGGTAAGAGCATCTTCATACCTTTGAAGATCGCTAAGCGAAAGCGTTGCTAGAACGCGGTTGATGGAGTCGTACTCGCAGCGATTCCGATCTAGTGCCGAACTACGGCACCTCCGCGTTCAACACACGTGCAGCCCGGTGACGTCTCCCGCACCTTGATCCAGCAAGGAGGAGGGAGAGGTTGGGGAAGAACTCCAGCAACATGACGGCATGGTGTCGATGGAGAGACGAGGTCTCCCGGCAGGGCTTCGCCAAGCACCGACAGAGAGGAGGAGGAAGAAGAGCAGGGCTGCGCCGAGGGAGAGGGAAAAGTCTAATCTCCAATGGCCAAAAGTGCCCACTATATATAGGGGAAGGGGAGAGGGGGTGCCACCCCTAGGGTTCCCACCCAAGGGGGTGCGGCAGCCCTCCCAGATGGGTGGTGCGGCGACCAGAAGGGGGAGGAGGGGTGGCACACCAACTGGTGGGCCTTAGGCCCACCTGGCTTAGGGTTTGCCCCCCTTTTCTCTCCCTTGCGCAATGGGCTGAGTGGGGAGGCGCACCAGCCCACCTAGGGGCTGGTTCCCACCCCCACTTGGCCCACCTTACCTCCCGGGGTCGTTGCCCCCCTTCGGTGGTCCCCTGGGGCCACCTCCGGTGGTCCCGGTGGTCCCGGTACGTTACCGGTGATGCCCGAAACACTTCCGATAACCGAAACCATCCGTCCTATATATCAATCTTTACCTCCGGACCATTCCGGAGCTCCTCGTGACGTCCGGGATCACATACGGGACTCCGAACAACTTTCGGTAACCTTGTCTAACAATTCCCTATAACCCTAGCGTCATCGAACCTTAAGTGTGTAGACCCTACGGGTTCGGGAGACAGGCAGACATGACCGAGACACCTCTCTGGCCAATAACCATCAGCGGGGTCTGGATACCCGTGGTGGCTCCCACCTTCTCCACGATGATCTCATCGGATGAACCACGATGTCAAGGATTCAATCAATCCCGTATACGATTCCCCTTGTCTGTCGGTATAGAACTTGCCCGAGATTTGATCGTCGGTATACCTATACCTTGTTCAATCTCATTACCGGTAAGTCTCTTTACTCGTTCCGTAGCACGTCATCGTGTGACTAACTCCTTAGTCACATTGATCTCATGATTATGTCCTACCGAGTGGTCCCAGAGATACCTCTCCGTCACACGAAGTGACAAATCCCGATCTCGATTCGTACCAACCCAACAGACACTTTCGGAGGTACCCGTAGTGCACCTTTATAGTCACCCAGTTACGTTGTGACGTTTGATACACCCAAAGCACTCCTACGGTATCCGGGAGTTGCACAATATCACGGTCGAAGGAAAAGATACTTGACATTAGAAAAGCATTAGCATACGAACAATACGATCTAGTGCTAGGCTTAGGATTGGGTCTTGTCCATCACATCATTCTCCCAATGATGTGATCCCGTTATCAATGACATCCAATGTCCATGATCAAGAAACCATGATCATCTATTGACTAACGAGCTAGCCAACTAGAGGCTTGCTAGGGACACATTGTGATCTATTTATCCACACATGTATTACTGTTTCCTGTTAATACAATTATAGCATGAACAATAGACGATTATCATGAACAAGGAAATATGATAATAACCATTTTATTATTGCCTCTAGGGCATATTTCCAACAGTCTCTCACTTGCACTAGAGTCAATAATCTAGTTACATTGTGATGTATCGAACACCCGTAGCATTATGGTGTTGATCATGTTTTGCTCGTGGAAGAGGTTTAGTCAACGGGTCTGCAATATTCAGATCCGTGTGTACTTTACAAATATCTATCACTCCACTCTGGACATGATCCTAGATGGAGTTGTGGCGGCGTTTGATGTGCTTCGTCTTCCGGTGAAACCAGGGCTCCTTGGCTATGGCAATGGCTCCAGTGTTATCACAGAAGAGTGTCATAGGACCCGACGCGCTTGGAACCACTCCAAGGTCGGTGATGAGCTCCTTCATCCAAATTCCTTCATGAGCCGCTTCTGAAGCAGCTATGTACTCCGCCTCACATGTAGATGCTGCCACGACTTCTTGCTTGCTGCTGCACCAGCTCACTGCCCCACCATTCTGTTGGAAATATGCCCTAAAGGCAATAATAAATTAGTTATTATTATATTTCTTAGTTCATGATAATCGTTTATTATCCATGCTATAATTGTATTTATATCGTAGCGATGCTAAAAGTCTGTTAGAATTATGTTAGTTGTTGATGCATTATTTATGAAATATTGCACGTAGGATGTCAAAACATTGTTTTCTCGACGGTTTCCTTGAGCAAACATTGTATGTGATACAACCAGAAGGTTTTGTCGATCCTAAAGATACTAGCAAGTATGCTTGCTCCAGTGATCCTTCAATGGACTCGTGCAAGCATCTTGGAGTTGGAATATACACTTTGATGAGATGATCAAAGATTTTGGGTTTGTACAAGGTTTATGAGAAACTTGTATTTCCAAAGAAGTGAGTGGGAGCACTATAGAATTTCTGATAGGTATATGTGGTTGACATATTGTGGATCAGAAGTAATGTAGAATTTCTGTAAAGCATACAAGGTTGTTTGAAAGAAGTTTTCAAAGGAGTACCTGGATTACGCTACTTGAACGTTGAGCATCAAAGATCTATGGAGATAGATCGAAAGCGCTTAATAGAAGTTTCAACAAGATGCATGCCTTGACAAGTTTTTGAAAGAGTTCAAAACAGACCAGCAAAGAAGGAGTTCTTGGTTGCGTTGTGAGGTGTGAATTTGAGTAAGACTCAAAACCCGACCACGGCAGAATAAAGAGAATAGACGAAGGTCGTCTTCTATGCCTTAGCCGTAGAATCTAAAGTATGCCATGCTGTGTACCGCACCTGAAGTGTGCCTTGACTCAAAGTATGTTGAGAGGTACAGAGAGTGAACCATGATTGAATCACTAGCAGCGGTCGAAATTTATCCTTAGTAACTAATGGACTAAGGAATTTTTCTCGATTATGGAGGTGGTTAAAGAGTTTGGCGTAAAGGGTTACGTCAATGCAAGCTTTGACACTAATCCGGATAACTATGAGTAGTGAAACGGATTCGTATAGTAGAGCAGATATTTGGAGCATTTCCGAATAGCACGTAGTAGCAGCATCTATAAGATGACATAAAGATTTGTAAAGAACGCACGAATCTGAAAGTTTCAGAACCGTTGACTAAAACCTCTCTCACGAGCAAGACGTGATCAGACCCCATAACTATATGGGTGTTGGATTCGTTGGAATCACATGGTGATGTGAACTAGATTATTGACTCTAGTGCAAGTGGGAGACTGTTGGAAATATGCCCTAGAGGCAATAATAAATTAGTTATTATTATATTTCTTAGTTCATGATAATCGTTTATTATCCATGCTATAATTGTATTGATTGGAAACACAATACTTGTGTGGATACATAGACAAAACACTGTCCCTAGTAAGCCTCTAGTTGACTAGCTCGTTGATCAAAGATGGTCAAGGTTTCCTGGCCATAGGCAAGTGTTGTCACTTGATAACGGGATCACATCATTAGGAGAATCATGTGATGGACTAGACCCAAACTAATAGACGTAGCATGTTGATCGTGTCATTTTGTTGCTACTGTTTTCTGCGTGTCAAGTATTTGTTCCTATGACCATGAGTTCATATAACTCACGGACACCGGAGGAATGCTTTGTGTGTATCAAACGTCGCAACGTAACTGGGTGACTATAAAGATGCTCTACAGGTATCTCCGAAGGTGTTCGTTGAGTTAGTATGGATCGAGACTGGGATTTGTCACTCTGTGTGACGGAGAGGTATCTCGGGGCCCACTCGGTAATACAACATCACACACAAGCCTTGCAAGCAATGTAACTTAATGTAAGTTGCGGGATCTTGTATTACGGAACGAGTAAAGAGACTTGCCGGTAAACGAGTTGAAATAGGTATGCGGATACTAACGATTGAATCTCGGACAAGTAACATACCGAAGGACAAAGGGAATGACTGTTGGGGAACGTCGCATGGGAAACAAAAAATTTCCTACGCGCACGAAGACCTATCATGGTGATGTCCATCTACGAGAGGGGATGAGTGATCTACGTACCCTTGTAGACCATACAGCAGAAGCGTTAGAGAACGCGGTTGATGTAGTGGAACGTCCTCACGTCCCTCGATCCGCCCCGCGAACAATCCCGCGATCAGTCCAACGATCTAGTACCGAACGGACGGCACCTCCGCGTTCAGCACACGTACAGCTCGACGATGATCTCGGCCTTCTTGATCCAGCAAGAGAGACGGAGAGGTAGAAGAGTTCTCCGGCAGCGTGACGGCGCTCCGGAGGTTGGTGATGACCTTGTCTCAGCAGGGCTCCGCCCGAGCTCCGCAGAAACGCGATCTAGAGGAAAAACCGTGGAGGTATGTGGTCGGGCTGCCGTGAGAAAAGTCGTCTCAAATCAGCCCTAAAACCTCCGTATATATAGGTGGGAGGGAGGGGAGGAGGCAGCCTCAAAACCCAAAGGTTTGGCCGAAATTGGAGGTGGAGGAGTCCTACTCCAATCCTACTTGGAGTAGGATTCCACCTTCCCACTTGGAAACTCTTTCCACCTTGTGTTTTTTCCTTCTCAAACCTTATGGGCCTTAGTGGGAACTTATTCCAGCCCACTAGGGGCTGGTTTATCTCTTCCCATAGCCCATGAGACCCCTTGGGGCGTGACACCCCTCCCGATGGTCCCCGGCACCCCTCCCGGCACTCCCGGTACACTACCGATGAGCCCGAAATTTTTCCGGTAATGCCCGGAAACTTTCCGGTAACCAAATGAGGTCATCCTATATATCAATCTTCGTCTCCGGACCATTCCGGAAACCCTCGTGACGTCCGTGATCCCATCCGGGACTCCGAACAACATTCGGTAACCAACCATATAACTCAAATACGCATAAAACATCGTCGAACCTTAAGTGTGCAGACCCTGCGGGTTCGAGAACTATGTAGACATGACCCGAGAGACTCCTCGGTCAATATCCAATAGCGGGACCTGGATGCCCATATTGGATCCTACATATTCTACGAAGATCTTATCGTTTGAACCTCAGTGCCAAGGATTCGTATAATCCCGTATGTCATTCCCTTTGTCCTTCGGTATGTTACTTGCCCGAGATTCGATCGTCAGTATCCATATACCTATTTCAACCTTGTTTACCGGCAAGTCTCTTTACTCGTTCCGTAATACAAGATCCCGCAACTTACACTAAGTTACATTGCTTGCAAGGCTTATGTGTGATGTTGTATTACCGAGTGGGCCCCGAGATACCTCTCCGTCACACGGAGTGACAAATCCCAGTCTTGATCCATACTAACTCAACTAACACCTTCGGAGATACCTGTAGAGCATCTTTATAGTCACCCAGTTACGTTGCGACGTTTGATACACACAAAGCATTCCTCCGGTGTCAGTGAGTTATATGATCTCATGGTCATAGGAATAAATACTTGACACGCAGAAAACAGTAGCAACAAAATGACACGATCAACATGCTACGTCTATTAGTTTGGGTCTAGTCCATCACATGATTCTCCTAATGATGTGATCCCGTTATCAAGTGACAACACTTGCCTATGGCCAGGAAACCTTGACCATCTTTGATCAACGAGCTAGTCAACTAGAGGCTTACTAGGGACAGTGTTTTGTCTATGTATCCACACAAGTATTGTGTTTCCAATCAATACAATTATAGCATGGATAATAAACGATTATCATGAACTAAGAAATATAATAATAACTAATTTATTATTGCCTCTAGGGCATATTTCCAACAGTCTCCCACTTGCACTAGAGTCAATAATCTAGTTCACATCACCATGTGATTCCAACGAATCCAACACCCATATAGTTATGGGGTCTGATCACGTCTTGCTCGTGAGAGAGGTTTTAGTCAACGGTTCTGAAACTTTCAGATCCGTGCGTTCTTTACAAATCTTTATGTCATCTTATAGATGCTGCTACTACGTGCTATTCGGAAATACTCCAAATATCTACTCTACTATACGAATCCGTTTCACTACTCATAGTTATTCGGATTAGTGTCAAAGCTTGCATCGACGTAACCCTTTACGACGAACTCTTTAACCACCTCCATAATCGAGAAAAATTCCTTAGTCCATTAGTTACTAAGGATAAATTTCGACCGCTGCTAGTGATTCAATCATGGATCACTCTCTGTACCTCTCAACATACTTTGAGTCAAGGCACACTTCAGGTGCGGTACACAGTATGGCATACTTTAGATTCTACGGCTAAGGCACAGAAGACGACCTTCGTCTATTCTCTTTATTCTGCCGTGGTCGGGTTTTGAGTCTTACTCAAATTCACACCTCACAACGCAACCAAGAACTCCTTCTTTGCTGGTCTATTTTGAACTCTTTCAAAAACTTGTCAAGGCATGCATCTTGTTGAAACTTCTATTAAGCGCTTTCGATCTATCTCCATAGATCTTTGATGCTCAACGTTTAAGTAGCGTAATCCAGGTACTCCTTTGAAAACTTCTTTCAAACAACCTTGTATGCTTTACAGAAATTCTACATTACTTCTGATCCACAATATGTCAACCACATATACCTATCAGAAATTCTATAGTGCTCCCACTCACTTCTTTGGAAATACAAGTTTCTCATAAACCTTGTACAAACCCAAAATCTTTGATCATCTCATCAAAGTGTATATTCCAACTCCGAGATGCTTGCACCAGTCCATTGAAGGATCACTGGAGCTTGCATACTTGTTAGTATCTTTAGGATCGTCAAAACCTTCTGGTTGTATCACATACAATGTTTGCTCAAGGAAACCGTCGAGAAAACAATGTTTTGACATCCTACGTGCAATATTTCATAAATAATGCATCAACAACTAACATAATTCCAACAGACCTTTAGCATCGCTACGAGTGAGAAAGTCTCATCATAGTCAACTGTTTGATCTTGTCGAAAACATCTTTGCGACAAGTCGAGCTTTTCTTAATAGTGACTTATCACCATCATCGTCTGTCTTCTTTTAAAGATCCATCTTTACTCAATAGTCTTATGACCATCAAGTAGTTCTTTCAAAGTCTACACTTTGTTTTATACATGGATCCTCTCTCGGATTTCATGGCTTCCAGCCATTTGTCAGAATCTGGGCCCACCATCGCTTTCTCCATAACTCGTAGGTTCACTGTTGCTCAACAACATGATCTCCAAGACAGGGTTACCGTACCACTCTGTAGTAGTATGCGACCTTGTCAACCTACGAGGCTTGTAGTAACTTGATCCGATGCTTGATGATCACCATCATCTGCTTCCACTTCAATTGGTGTAGGCGCCACAGGAACAACTTCCTGCACCCTGCTACACACTGGTTGAAGTGATGGTTCAATAACCTCATCAAGTTCTACTACCCTCCCACTCAATTCTTTCGAGAGAAACCTTTCCTCGAGAAAGGATCCGTTTCTAGAAACAAACACTTTGCTTTCGGATCTGAGATAGGAGATGTACCCAACTGTTTTGGATATCCTATGAAGATGCATTTATCCGCTTTGGGTTCGAGCTTATCAGACTGAAACTTTTTCACATAAATGTCGAAGCCCCAAACTTTCAAGAAACGACAGTTTAGATTTCTCTAAACCTCAGTCTATACTGTGTCATCTCAACGGAAATACGCGGTGCCCTATTTAAAGTGAGTGCGGTTGTCTCTAATGCATAACCCATAAACGATAGTGGTAATTCGATAAGAGACATCATAGTATGCACCATACCAAATAGTGCGTGGCTATGACGTTCAGACACATCATCACACTATGATGTTCCAGGTGGCATGAACTGCGAAACAATTTCCACATTGTCTTAACTGCGTACCAAAACTCATAACTCAGATATTCATTTCCATGATCATATCGTAGACAGTTTATCCTCTTGTTACGACGAACTTCACTCTGAAACGGAATTGAACTTTTCAACATTTCAGACTTGTGATTCATTAAGTAAATACTCCTGTATCTACTCAAATCGTCAGTGAAGTAAGAACATAATGATATCCACTACGTGCCTCAGCACCCATTGGACTGCATACATCAAAATGTATCACTTTCAACAAGTTACTATATTATTTCATCTCAATGAAAACAAGGCCTTGCTCATGTGGTATGATTTGCATGTCACTAGTGATTCGAAATCAGGTGAGTACAAAGATCCATCAGCATGGAGCCTCTTCATGCAATTTATACTAACATGACTTAAGCGGCAGTGCCACAAGTAAGTGGTACTATCATCATCAACTCGTATCTTTTGGCACCAATATCATGAACATGTGTAACACTACGATCGAGATTCAATAAACCATTGAAGGTGATTATTCAAGAAAATAGAGTAACCATTATTCTCTTTAAATGAATAATCGTATTGCAATAAACACGATCCAATCATGTTCATGTTTAACGCAAGCACGAAATAACAATTATTTAGGTTTAACACCAATCCCGATGATAGAGGGAGCGTGCGACGTTTGATCATATCAATCTTGGAAACACTTCCAACACGTATCGTCACCTCGCCTTTAGCTAGTCTCCGTTTATGCCGTAGCTTTCATTTCGCGTCACTAATCACTTAGCAACTGAACTGGTATCCAATACCCTCGTGCTACTAGGAGTACTAGTAAAGTACACATCAACATCATGTATATCAAATACACTTCTTTCGACTTTTGCCAGCCATCTTATCTACCAAGTATCTTGAGTTGCTCCGCCTCAGTGATTGTTCCCCTCATTACGGAAGCACTTAGTCTCGGGTTTGGGTTTAATATTGGGTCTCTTCATTAGTGCAGCAACTGTTTTGCCGTTTCACGAAGTATCCCTTCTAGCCCTTGCCTTTCTTGAAACTTAGTGGTTTTACAAACCATCAACTATTGACGCTCCTTCTTGATTTCTACTTTCGCAGTGTCAAACATCACGAATCGCTCAAGGATCATTGTATCTATCCTCAATATGTTATAGTTCATCACGAAGCTCTCACAGCTTGGTGGCAGTGTCTTTTGGAGAACCATCACCATCTCATCTGGAAGATTAACTCCCACTTGATTCAAGTGATTGTCGTACTCAAACAATCTGAGCACACGCTCATCGATTGAGCTTTTCTCTTTTACTTTGTGGACAAAGAATCTTGTTGGAGGTCTCGTACCTCTTAACAAGGGCACAAGCATGAAATCACAATTTCATCTCTTTAGAACATCACTTATGTTCCGTGACGTTTTACAACGTTTTCGGCGCCTTGCTTCTAAGCCATTAAGTATCTTGCACTGAACTATTGTGTAGTAATCAGAAACGTGTATGTCGGATGTTCACAGCATCCACAGACGACGCTCGAGGTGCAGCACACCGAGTGGTGCATTAAGGACATAAGCCTTCTATGCAGCAACGAGGACAATCC
Source organism: Hordeum vulgare subsp. vulgare (assembly GCF_904849725.1). Taxonomy (NCBI): domain Eukaryota; kingdom Viridiplantae; phylum Streptophyta; class Magnoliopsida; order Poales; family Poaceae; genus Hordeum; species Hordeum vulgare. The sequence continues at coordinate 49,931,840 of NC_058519.1, forward strand.
TCGGTTTTACAGACTCAGTCTGCAAAGTTTGCTACTATCAACTTTCAACTAAATTTTCTCTAGGAACATATAAAAACAGTAGAGCTATAGCGCAAGCTACATCGTAATTCGCAAATACCATTAGACTATGTTCATGACAATTAGTTCAATTAATCATATTACTTAAGAACTCCCACTCAAAAAGTACATCTCTCTAGTCATTTGAGTGGTACATGATCCAAATCCACTATCTCAAGTCCGATCATCACGTGAGTCGAGAATAGTTTCAGTGGTAAGCATCTCTATGCTAATCATATCAACTATACAATTCATGCTCGACCTTTCGGTCTCATGTGTTCCGAGGCCATGTCTGCACATGCTAGGCTCGTCAAGCTTAACCCGAGTGTTCCGCGTGCGCAACTGTTTTGCACCCGTTGTATGTGAACGTTGAGTCTATCACACCCGATCATCACGTGGTGTCTCGAAACGAAGAACTGTAGCAACGGTGCACAGTCGGGGAGAACACAATTTCGTCTTGAAATTTTAGTGAGAGATCACCTCATAATGCTACCGTCGTTCTAAGCAAAATAAGGTGCATAAAAGGATTAACATCACATGCAATTCATAAGTGACATGATATGGCCATCATCACGTGCTTCTTGATCTCCATCACCAAAACACCGGCACGATCTTCTTGTCACCGGCGTCACACCATGATTTCCATCATCATGATCTCCATCAACGTGTCGCCATCGGGGTTGTCGTGCTACTCATGCTATTACTACTAAAGCTACGTCCTAGCAAAATAGTAAACGCATCTGCAAGCACAAACGTTAGTTATAAAGACAACCCTATGGCTCCTGCCGGTTGCCGTACCATCGACGTGCAAGTCGATATTTCTATTACAACATGATCATCTCATACATCCAATATATCACATCACATCGTTGGCCATATCACATCACAAGCATACCCTGCAAAAACAAGTTAGACGTCCTCTAATTTTGTTGTTGCAAGTTTTACGTGGTGACCGGGGGTATCTAGTAGGATCGCATCTTACTTACGCAAACACCACAACGGAGATATATGAGTTGCTATTTAACCTCATCCAAGGACCTCCTTGGTCAAATCCGATTCAACTAAAGTTGGAGAAACCGTCACTTGCCAGTCATCTTTGAGCAAAGGGGGTTACTGGTAACGATGAAACCAGTCTCTCGTAAGCGTATGAGTAATGTCGGTCCAAGCCGCTTCAATCCAACAATACCGCGGAATCAAGAAAAGACTAAGGAGGGCAGCAAAACGCACATCACCTCCCACAAAACCTTTTGTGTTCTACTCGAGAAGACATCTACGCATGAACCTAGCTCATGATGCCACTGTTGGGGAACGTCGCATGGGAAACAAAAATTTTCCTACGCGCACGAAGACCTATCATGGTGATGTCCATCTACGAGAGGGGATGAGTGATCTACGTACCCTTGTAGACCGTACAGCAGAAGCGTTAGAGAACGCGGTTGATGTAGTGGAACGTCCTCACGTCCCTCGATCCGCCCCGCGAACAATCCCGCGATCAGTCCCACGATCTAGTACCGAACGGACGGCACCTCCGCGTTCAGCACACGTACAGCTCGACGATGATCTCGGCCTTCTTGATCCAGCAAGAGAGACGGAGAGGTAGAAGAGTTCTCCGGCAGCGTGACGGCGCTCCGGAGGTTGGTGATGACCTTGTCTCAGCAGGGCTCCGCCCGAGCTCCGCAGAAACGCGATCTAGAGGAAAAACCGTGGAGGTATGTGGTCGGGCTGCCGTGAGAAAAGTCGTCTCAAATCAGCCCTAAAACCTCCGTATATATAGGTGGGAGGGAGGGGAGGAGGCAGCCTCAAAACCCAAAGGTTTGGCCGAAATTGGAGGTGGAGGAGTCCTACTCCAATCCTACTTGGAGTAGGATTCCACCTTCCCACTTGGAAACTCTTTCCACCTTGTGTTTTTTCCTTCTCAAACCTTATGGGCCTTAGTGGGAACTTATTCCAGCCCACTAGGGGCTGGTTTATCTCTTCCCATAGCCCATGAGACCCCTTGGGGCGTGACACCCCTCCCGATGGTCCCCGGCACCCCTCCCGGCACTCCCGGTACACTACCGATGAGCCCGAAATTTTTCCGGTAATGCCCGGAAACTTTCCGGTAACCAAATGAGGTCATCCTATATATCAATCTTCGTCTCCGGACCATTCCGGAAACCCTCGTGACGTCCGTGATCCCATCCGGGACTCCGAACAACATTCGGTAACCAACCATATAACTCAAATACGCATAAAACATCGTCGAACCTTAAGTGTGCAGACCCTGCGGGTTCGAGAACTATGTAGACATGACCCGAGAGACTCCTCGGTCAATATCCAATAGCGGGACCTGGATGCCCATATTGGATCCTACATATTCTACGAAGATCTTATCGTTTGAACCTCAGTGCCAAGGATTCGTATAATCCCGTATGTCATTCCCTTTGTCCTTCGGTATGTTACTTGCCCGAGATTCGATCGTCAGTATCCGTATACCTATTTCAACCTCGTTTACCGGCAAGTCTCTTTACTCGTCCGTAATACAAGATCCCGCAACTTACACTAAGTTACATTGCTTGCAAGGCTTATGTGTGATGTTGTATTACCGAGTGGGCCCCGAGATACCTCTCCGTCACACGGAGTGACAAATCCCAGTCTTGATCCATACTAACTCAACTAACACCTTCGGAGATACCTGTAGAGCATCTTTATAGTCACCCAGTTACGTTGCGACGTTTGATACACACAAAGCATTCCTCCGGTGTCAGTGAGTTATATGATCTCATGGTCATAGGAATAAATACTTGACACGCAGAAAACAGTAGCAACAAAATGACACGATCAACATGCTACGTCTATTAGTTTGGGTCTAGTCCATCACATGATTCTCCTAATGATGTGATCCCGTTATCAAGTGACAACACTTGCCTATGGCCAGGAAACCTTGACCATCTTTGATCAACGAGCTAGTCAACTAGAGGCTTACTAGGGACAGTGTTTTGTCTATGTATCCACACAAGTATTGTGTTTCCAATCAATACAATTATAGCATGGATAATAAACGATTATCATGAACTAAGAAATATAATAATAACTAATTTATTATTGCCTCTAGGGCATATTTCCAACAATGACATACGGGATTATATGAATCCTTGGCACTGAGGTTCAAACGATAAGATATTCGTAGAATATGTAGGATCCAATATGGGCATCCAGGTCCCGCTATTGGATATTGACCGAGGAGTCTCTCGGGTCATGTCTACATAGTTCTCGAACCCGTAGGGTCTGCACACTTAAGGTTCGACGTTGTTTTATGCGTATTTGAGTTATATGGTTGGTTACCGAATGTTGTTCGGTGTCCCGGATGAGATCACGGACGTCACGAGGGTTTCCGGAATGGTCCGGAAATGAAGATTGATATATAGGATGACCTCATTTGGTTACCGGAAGGTTTTCGTGCATTACCGGAAAAGTTTCGGGCTCATCGGTAGTGTACCGGGAGTGCCGGGAGGGGTGCCGGGGACCATCGGGAGGGGTGTCACGCCCCAAGGGGTCTCATGGGCTATGGGAAGAGATAAACCAGCCCCTAGTGGGCTGGAATAAGTTCCCACTAAGGCCCATAAGGTTTGAGAAGGAAAAAACACAAGGTGGAAAGAGTTTCCAAGTGGGAAGGTGGAATCCTACTCCAAGTAGGATTGGAGTAGGACTCCTCCACCTCCAATTTCGGCCAAACCTTTAGGTTTTGAGGCTGCCTCCTCCCCTCCCTCCCACCTATATATACGGAGGTTTTAGGGCTGATTTGAGACGACTTTTCCACGGCAGCCCGACCACATACCTCCACGGTTTTTCCTCTAGATCGCGTTTCTGCGGAGCTCGGGCGGAGCCCTGCTGAGACAAGGTCATCACCAACCTCCGGAGCGCTGTCACGCTGCCGGAGAACTCTTCTACCTCTCCGTCTATCTTGCTGGATCAAGAAGGCCGAGATCATCGTCGAGCTGTACGTGTGCTGAACGCGGAGGTGCCGTCCGTTCGGTACTAGATCGTGGGACTGATCGCGGGATTGTTCGCGGGGCGGATCGAGGGACGTGAGGACGTTCCACTACATCAACCGCGTTCACTAACGCTTCTGCTGTACAATCTACAAGGGTACGTAGATCACTCATCCCCTCTCGTAGATGGACATCACCATGATAGGTCTTCGTGCGCGTAGGAAAATTTTTGTTTCCCATGCGACGTTCCCCAACACATTCAACACATATACGTATCCGGTTTGTGACTTTGAGTCATCCGGATCTGTGTCAAAGCTAGCGTCGACGTAACCCTTTACGACGAGCTCTTCGTCACCTCCATAAACGAGAAACATTTCCTTAGTCCTTTTCAGGTACTTAAGGACATTCTTGACCGCGGTCCAGTGTTTCATACCTGGATCACTTTGGTACCTCCCTACCAAACTTATGGCAAGGTTTATATCAGGTCTGGTACACAGCATGGCATACATTAGAGAGCCCACGGCTGAAGCGTAGGGGACAGAACTCATCTTCTCTCTATCTGCTGCCGTGGTCGGCGACTAAGTCTTACTCAATCTCATACCTTGCAAAACTGGCAAGAACCCTTTCTTTGAGTTTTCCATATTGAACTTCTTCAATATCTTGTCAAGGTGTGTACTTTGCGAAAGACCTATGAGGCGTCTCGACCTATGTCTATAGATCTTGATGCCTAATATGTATGCAGCTTCTCCAAGGTCCTTCATTGAAAAACTCTTGTTCAAATAGGCCTTTATGCTCTCCAACATCTCTATATCATTCCCCATCAATAATATGTCATCCACATACAGTATGAGGAAAGCTACAGAGCTCCCACTCACTTTCTTGTATAGACAGGCTTCTCCGTAAACCTGTATGAACCCAAACGCTTTAATCACCTCATTAAAGCGAATGTTCCAACTCCGAGATGCTTGCACCAGCCCATAGATAGAGCGCTGGAGCTTGCACACTTTGCTAGCACCCTTAGGGTCGACAAAACCTTCTGGTTGCATCATATACAACTCTTCCTTAAGGTTCCCGTTAAGGAACGCTGTTTTGACGTCCATTTGCCAAATTTCATAATCATAAAAGGCGGCAATTGCTAACATGATTCGGACTGATTTCAGCTTCGGTACGGGAGAGAAAGTCTCTTCGTAGTCAACTCCTTGAATTTGTCGAATACCCTTTGCGACAAGTCGAGCTTTGTAAGCGGTTACATTACCGTTTGCATCAGTCTTCTTCTTGAAGATCCATTTATTTTCTATGGCTCGCCGGTCATCGGGCAAGTCCACCAAAGTCCATACTTTGTTCTCATACATGGATCCTATCTCGGATTTCATAGCCTCAAGCCATTTGTTGGAATCAGGGCCCGCCATCGCTTCTTCATAGTTCGAAGGTTCACCGTTGTCTAACAACATGATTTCCATCACAGGTTTGCCGTACCACTCTGGTGCGGAGCGTGCCCTTGTGGACCTTCGCGGTTCAGTAGTAACTTGATTTGAAGCTTCATGATCATCATCATTAACTTCCTCTTCAGTCGGTGTAGGCGCCACAGGAACAACTTCCCACGCTGCGCTACTATCCTGTTCGAGAGGGGGTGTAATTACCTCATCAAGTTCTACCTTCCTCCCACTTACTTCTTTCGAGAGAAACTCTTTCTCTAGAAAGGATCCGTTCTTGGCAACAAAGGTTTTACCTTCGGATCTAAGATAGAAGGTATACCCAATAGTTTCCTTAGGGTATCCTATGAATACGCATTTCTCCGCTTTGGGTTCGAGCTTTTCTGGTTGAAGTTTCTTCACATAAGCATCGCAGCCCCAAACTTTAAGAAACGACAACTTAGGTTTCTTGCCAAACCATAGTTCATACGGTGTTGTCTCAACGGATTTAGACAGTGCCCTATTTAAAGTGAATGCTGCAGTTTCTAATGCGTATCCCCAAAATGACAGCGGTAAGTCGGTGAGAGACATCATAGATCGTACCATATCTAATAAAGTGCGATTACGACGTTCAGACACTCCGTTGTGCTGCGGTGTGCCAGGCGGCGTCAGTTGTGAAACGATTCCACACTTCCTTAGGTGTGTGCCAAACTCGTGACTCAAATATTCTCCTCCACGATCAGATCGTAGACATTTAATTTTTCTGTCACGTTGATTCTCAACCTCACTCTAAAATTCCTTGAACTTTTCAAATGTCTCAGATTTGTGCTTCATCAAGTAGATATAACCATACCTACTCAAATCATCGGTGAGGGTGAGAACATAACGATAACCACCGCGAGCTTCAACGTTCATTGGACCACACACATCAGTATGTATTATTTCCAATAAGTCGGTTGCTCTCTCCATTATTCCTGAGAATGGAGTCTTAGTCATCTTGCCCATGAGGAACGGTTCGCATGTGTCAAATGATTCAAAGTCAAGAGACTCTAATAGTCCATCAGTATGGAGCTTCTTCATGCGCTTAACGCCGATATGACCAAGGCGGCAGTGCCACAAGTATGTGGGACTATCATTATCAACTTTGCATCTTTTGGTACTCACACTATGAATATGTGTAACATCACGATCGAGATTCATCAAGAATAAACCATTCACCAGTGGAGCATGACCATAAAACATATCACTCATATAAATAGAACAACCATTATTCTCTGACTTAAATGAGTAGCCGTCTCGCATTAAGCAAGACCCAGATACAATGTTCATGCTTAAAGCTGGTACTAAATAACAATTATTAAGGTTTAAAACTAATCCCGACGGTAGATGTAGAGGTAGCGTGCCGACGACGATCACATCGACCTTTGAACCATTCCCGACGCGCATCGTCACCTCGTCCTTGGCCAGTCTCCGCTTATTCCGCAGTTCCTGCTTTGAGTTGCAAATGTGAGCAACAACACCGGTATCAAATACCCAGGAGCTACTACGAGCGCTCGTAAGGTACACATCAATAACATGTATATCACATATACCTTTAACGTTGCCGGCCTTCTTGTCCGCTAAGTATTTGGGGCAGTTCGCTTCCAGTGACCCTTTCCCTTGCAATAGAAGCACTCAGTCTCAGGCTTGGGTCCGTTCTTTTTCTTCTTCCCGGCATCTGGCTTACCAGGCGTGGCAACAGCTTTGTCGTCTTTCTTGAAGTTCTTCTTACCCTTGCCTTTCTTGAAACTAGTGGTCTTGTTGACCATCAACACTTGATGCTCTTTCTTGATTTCTACTTCTGCAGACTTGAGCATCGAGTACAACTCGGGTATGGTCTTCTCCATCCCTTGCATGTTGTAGTTAAGCACAAAGCCTTTGTAGCTTGGTGGGAGAGACTGGAGGATTCTATCAAATATAGCATCATCCGGAAGTTCGACTCCAAGTGAAGTCAGACGACCATGTAACCCAGACATTTTGAGTATGTGCTACCTGACAGAACTGTTCTCCTCCATCTTACAGCTAAAGAACTTGTCGGAGACTTCATATCTCTCGACACAGGCATGAGCTTGAAAAACTAGCTTCAGCTCCTGGAACATCTCATATGCCCCGTGTTGCTCAAAACGCCTTTGGAGCCCCGTTTCTAAACTGTATAACATGCCACACCTAACCAGAGAGTAGTCATCACTCCGCGTTTGCCAGACGTTCAGAATGTCCTGGGCTGTTGCGGGAGCGGGAGGGTCACCTAGCGGCGCATCAAGGACATAAGCCTTTTTAGCTGCTTCAAGGATGAGCTTCAAGTTGCGAACCCAGTCCGCATAGTTGCTACCATCATCTTTCAGCTTGTTTGTCTCTAGGAATGCGTTGAAATTGAGGTTGACGTTGGACATCTACAATATTTATAAAGACAACTTTTAGACTAAGTTCATGACAATTAAGTTCATTTAATCAAATTAAGTATGAACTCCCACTTAAATCGACATCCCTCTAGTCATCTAAGTGATACATGATCCATGTTGACTAACCCATGTCCGATCATCACGTGAGACGGACTAGTCACCATGGTGAGCAACTCCATGCTGATCGTATTCAACCATACGACTCATGTTCGACCTTTCGGTCTCTTGTATTCGAGGTCATGTCTGTACATGCTAAGCTCGTCGAGTCAACCTAGGTGTTTCGCGTGTGTAAATCTAGCTTACACCCGTTGTATGCGAACGTTAGAATCTATCACACCCGATCATCACGTGGTGCTTCGAGACAACGAACCTTCGCAACGGTGCACACTTAGGGGAATACGTTCTCGAAATTTTTAAGAGGGATCATCTTATTATGCTACCGTCGTTCTAAGCAATAAGATGTAAAACATGATAAACATCACAATGCAATCATATAGTGACATGATATGGCCATTATCATCTTTGCTCTTTCGATCTCCATCTTCACGCATCTCATGATCATCATCGTCACCGGCGTGACACCATGATCTCCATCATCATGATCTACATCATCGTGTCTCCGTGAAGTCGTCACGCCAACTACTACTATCACTACTACTATAGCTAACCGTTAGCAATGAAGTAAAAGTAGTAAGCACATGGCGTCGCATCTCATACAATAAATTAAGACAACTCCTATGGCTCCTACCGGTTGTCATACTCATCGACATGCAAGTCGTGAAACCTATTACAATAACATGATCATCTCATACATCATACATGCAACATCACAACTTTGGCCATATCAAATCACATGTCAAACCCTGCAAAAACAAGTTAGACGTCCTCTAATTGTTGTTGCAAGTTTTACGTGGCTGATTTGGGTTTCTAGCAAGAACGCCTTCTTACCTATGTGACAGCCACAACGATGATATGCCAAAGCTATTTACCCTTCATAAGGACCCTTTTCATGAAATCCAATCTGACTAGAGTAGGAGAGACAGACACCCGCTAGCCACCTTTATGCACGGTGTGCATGTCTGTCGGTGGAACCAGTCTCACGTAAACGTACGTGTAAAGTCGGTCCGGGCCGCTTCATCCCACAATACCGCCGGAAAAGAATAAGACTAGTAGCGGCAAGCAAATTGACAAATCATCGCCCACAACTTTTGTGTTCTACTCGTGCATAGAATCTACGCATAGAAAACCTGGCTCGGATGCCACTGTTGGGGAACGTAGCATAAATTCAAAATTTTCCTACGCATATTCAGAATTTCCTATGGAGAGACCAGCAACGAGAGAGGGGTAAGAGCATCTTCGTACCTTTGAAGATCGCTAAGCGGAAGCGTTGCTAGAACGTGGTTGATGGAGTCGTACTCGCAGCGATTCCGATCTAGTGCCGAACTACAGCACCTCCGCGTTCAACACACGTGCAGCCCGGTGACATCTCCCGCACCTTGATCCAGCAAGGAGGAGGGAGAGGTTGGGGAAGAACTCCAGCAACACGACGGCGTGGTGTCGATGGAGAGACGAGGTCTCCCGGCAGGGCTTCGCCAAGCACCGGCACAGAGGAGGAGGAAGAAGAGCAGGGCTGCGCCGAGGGAGAGGGAAAAGTCTAATCTCCAATGGCCAAAAGTGCCCACTATATATAGGGGAAGGGGAGAGGGGGTGCCACCCCTAGGGGGTGCGGCAGCCCTCCCAGATGGGTGGTGCGGCGGCCAGAAGGGGGAGGAGGGGTGGCGCAGCAACTGGTGGGCCTTAGGCCCACCTGGCTTAGGGTTTGCCCCCCCTTTTCTCTCCCTTGCGCAATGGGCAGAGTGGGGAGGCGCACCAGCCCACCTAGGGGCTGGTTCCCACCCCCACTTGGCCCACCTTACCTCCCGGGGTCGTTGCCCCCCTTGGGTGGTCCCGATGGTCCCGGTACGTTACCGGTGATGCCCGAAACACTTCCGGTATCCGAAACCATCCGTCCTATATATCAATCTTTACCTCCGGACCATTCCAGAGCTCCTCGTGACGTCCGGGATCTCATACGGGACTCCGAACAACTTTCGGTAACCTCGTATAACAATTCCCTATAACCCTAGCGTCATCGAACCTTAAGTGTGTAGACCCTACGGGTTCGGGAGACAAGCAGACATGACCGAGACACCTCTCTGGCCAATAACCATCAGCGGGGTCTGGATACCCGTGGTGGCTCCCACCTACTCCACGATGATCTCATCGGATGAACCACGATGTCAAGGATTCAATCAATCCCGTATACGATTCCCCTTGTCTGTCGGTATAGAACTTGCCCGAGATTCGATCGTCGGTATACCTATACCTTGTTCAATCTCGTTACCGGTAAGTCTCTTTACTCGTTCCGTAGCACGTCATCGTGTGACTAACTCCTTAGTCACATTGATCTCATGATGATGTCCTACTGAGTGGGCCCAGAGATACCTCTCCGTCACACGGAGTGACAAATCCCGATCTCGATTCGTACCAACCCAACAGACACTTTCGGAGGTACCCGTAGTGCACCTTTATAGTCACCCAGTTACGTTGTGACGTTTGATACACCCAAAGCACTCCTACGGTATCCGGGAGTTGCACAATCTCACGGTCGAAGGAAAAGATACTTGACATTAGAAAAGCATTAGCATACGAACAATACGATCTAGTGCTAGGCTTAGGATTGGGTCTTGTCCATCACATCATTCTCCCAATGATGTGATCCCGTTACCAATGACATCCAATTTCCATGATCAGGAAACCATGATCATCTATTGACTAACGAGCTAGCCAACTAGAGGCTTGCTAGGGACACATTGTGATCTATTTATCCACACATGTATTACTGTTTCCTGTTAATACAATTATAGCATGAACAATAGACGATTATCATGAACAAGGAAATATGATAATAACCATTTTATTATTGCCTCTAGGGCATATTTCCAACATCGACCTCGTGTGTGATCCCCCTGAGCCCGCTTCGAGCCCGGATCCCGCATCCAATCTATCATTAAGCGGGTATCCAATCATCACTTTGGATATTGGACCTAAATCCGATCCTACTTCGGAACCGGCCGCAAGCTTCGATCCAATTACTCCCACCATGACCCCGACCCCTACGGAGACCGACTTAAGACCTAACGCAGGTTCTCCGGCTTTGGCGAATGTGCTTCAGATCATCCCGGCCTATAGCCAGGTAATGCACCCGACGGACCTTTCACTCTTAAACGAGATGCTAGATCGAATTCAAAGCCTTGGGATTTCAAATGACAAGACTTCGGTCTACGATCGAATCCAGAGCCTTGAAATTTACGTCCCACCCACCACCCATCTAGTCGTCACGATCGAGGACCTAACCGACATGCTTTACTACGCATTTGATGAAGCCGACATGTTTCTCGTGTCCGGACCCTGCAAAGCTCACCACGTTTGTCTTTAATTTACGGGAGAAATCGCGTTGGGACTTCTCCATGGACCGATACAGACCCGTGTAGGATGGTTTCCGCGGTCTTTACAATGCGGCCCAGAAGGGTGCTCGCGTTTTGCGGGTGAGATACCCTTATTCCAACATAGCTACACTTATTTCTCTTGAAAGAAATTCGGCAACAAACATTTCACAAAGTGGCTCGAATCGGGCACTCATCATTTGGGCATACCCGGCACAACCCGAGTCCGCTAGCGGAAATGGATTAGAATAGAATCCGGAAGGGAAGCGGGACAGCTGGCCACAAAACCCCCTCCCATGTTCATCGCCAATCCCCATTTCCCACCACACAAAACCCGTCCCCTCGCTGGCTGCGCCAACCCAACCACTCCGGCATTCCGCACCCGTCGGAGCTTCGAGGAGCTAGGCCTCCCATTTCGATGTCCGCCGTGAATCCGCTGCCGCCGCCGCCGGTGCAGAGGCCAGGGATCATCCTCCTTTTCTAAAAAAATACTTGCCTATTTTTAATGTGGTATAATTTTTTCAGTTTTTTTAACACAGTATAATTTTCTCAGTTGAAGAGAGAGAAAGAGAGAGGGCGCTAATTATGAGCTGGGCAGGATAGAATCGCGCACCCACTATTTTGGCATACCCGGCAGAACCCGAATCCGCTAGCGGAAATGGATTAGAACAGAACCCGGAAGGGAAGCGAGACAGCTGGCCGCAAAACCCCCCTCCCCTGTTCTTCGCCAATCCCCATTTCCCACGACACAAACCCCCGTCCCCTCGCTCGCTGCGCCAACCCAGCCCAACCCCTCCGCCTCCTCCGAGGGCGAGAAGCTTCGAGGAGCTAGGGTTTCCCGCACCGACCGATGCCGCTGGTCGTCGTCGTCGCGATGCCCTCGGCGCCGCCGCCGCCGCCGCCGCCGCCCCCGCCTGCGCGGATCGTCGTCGTGGTGCCGGCGCTCGGGTGCTTCGCCGGCTTCCTCTTCGCCATGGCGGAAGTCCTCAGCTACATGGGCTTCGCGGGTGCGTGGATCATGTCCGCGGCCTCGGCTGCACAGGTCGTCGCGCTCCGCGCCTGGGGCGATGGCTCCGCTCCCGTCCTGTTCCTCCATGCGGTCATCTACGGGGCCCTCAGCGCCTGCATCTGCACCGTCCTTGCGTTGCTCGCGCTTCTCGTCCTGCGGCTGTGCGCCAAGTGCGTTGCCTACGTGAATGCAGCTGTATCTGGATCCACTCCGGGATTCAAGAAGGTATGGCGCAAATTAACTCTCCTTGATCTTTATTCCAGTCGAATTGCAGCAGTACATAGGCAAGTGTTATGACTATGTTCACATATATTGTGGTACGGGCTAATTAGTTTAGTAGTTCAGGTTGTCCTAATTAGTAGTAGCAGTTTTTCTTTCCATGTGTGTTCATCACTTCATTTGCTTCCTACCATTTCCGAACCATTCCATATATATTGTTCATGCTTATGGTTTTGTTGAAATTGTTGTCCTCCTCAGAGCACCTTGCGAGCAATCAGGCCGGAGTCGGCTGCAAACTTGTTTAGGTTTCTGCGCCCCGCGGTGCTTGGATTTGTCGTGGATGGGGCCTTCTTCCTGATAATACTCGCTGGTCTTCTGCTAAAGGTGATGTCGCCACATGTTCAGGGATCGATATCTCAGGGGGAAATGGTCGGTTCGGTAATCGAGGATGTGGGGACATTTGGTATGCACGCGACAGCTTGCTTTCTCATCATCCCAGCTCTGTTTCTTAGTGGTTGGAGGGAGTGCTAGGCGGACAGGAACCCACCATCGCAGTTCTGTTGAGGTATATATATACCTCCCCCTTTTTCTTTGCTCCCCTGTATCTGTGAGCCATATGATCTTTCTCAATTATAATCTGCATATTTTGTGTAGCCTCTTAATAGCACGAAAACAGTCAGTGTTGTTAGTTTGCCATCATTTATCTTATCTTAGTGACTATTGTTGTTGATATTTGTTAAGATGGAGCATTGTTCCATATAAAACCAATGATGATTTTGCTATTTCCTCTGGTCATTGCCTATTAGCATTCATGATGAAATCGGGATTGACATTGATCTTATATTGTGCATGGTGCCAACTGCTGCTGTTCTACGCTTCTACTGTATGCCTTTGTTAAAAAGTGATGATCATCAAAATGATCGATATTCCACATATTAGAAAAAAGTAATATTAACTGTTTACGCTCCATGGTCCCCTGTGATCGTTGTGTCATTGCAGCGAGTGAGATTATAACATTGTTTGCATGCTTCTAAACTGTTTGCAAGCACCTTTTTTGAGAATTCTTGTCACTGATAATTTCCCCACTGAAACCAATGGGAAGACCCAAAGTTTACATGTCTTGGCTATGCCATATGAGTCTACTCTTCTTAGCTGCATTTGGCAATTATGACGTTGTGCCATGTTTCGTGACGCTGGTAAAAAGAAGTAAACTATTTGATCATGTAAATAAATAGCATGACGTAAAATGGCACACCTCTAGTCCTTTTAACAATGATAAACTTTTATGTGCCGCTATGCCCACTACATTTTGGTAGAATTGCCATTGTGCCTTTGTCCCCTTTCTGTGACTCAGTTCATTGCTTTTATACTTTAGTAAAAGAAAGTGAACTGTTTGATCATGTTCATAGATAACATGACAGTAACTGTATGCACAACTAGTACTTTAAGGTGGTGCTATGCCACTACATTTTGGTAGAAATCCCTTTGAGAACAGTTAATACCTGATGTTGGAAGTTCATATTATCAGTTGTGTGTTTGTTAGCACTACCAATTGAAAGGATGAGAAAGATTCAAATTCTGTAATATCTCACAAGATAGAAGTTACTCCCTCTGTAGACTAATACAAGACTTTTTAGATCACTAAAGTAGTGATCTAAAAAGTCTTATACTGTATTAGTTTACAGAGGTAGTACTTCATTGCTGGAAAATGACGGGCATTCTCTTTAGATTTATATACTACTTGAAATTAAACTGCTGGATGGTTAATGTTAATATGACAATGTTCTTATATGCGGTAATCTGATCAAATTCTGGGCTGGGTTATTGGCAGACGCTAAGAACAGAAGGTGTCTGGAGAATTTTGCAAGGAGCTACAGTACCCATTCAGCTGATGGTTGTGAGTGATCCCAACAGATACAAGTTTTCAGCTGAAAAAGCGAGTTTTTGCAGACTTGCTGGCTTCTGTGAGTAGATCCTAATCGTCGATTGCCCTGAAAACTTTTGTAGACGTGCTTCTTTCTGCTATTACTAGATCCTAATGTCAATAGCCATGAAGTTTCTTGGGTCATTATGAGTCAGGTGGTGATATTCGGTACTCCTCCCCGCTACTTGCTTACAAGTTTGCACTAGAGTATTGGTGTATATATGATGGTGGAATTCGTTCATGATCTCTTTGTAACACCCTGTTGGAAGAAAATGCTTCCATGAGACATTAATCTCGTGAATTCGCTGCCGTCGATTTGCGTTCTTGTTCTTGTATGTTATATGCACGATAGTAACGTTCTGCAGGTGGGCTATGTATGTGTTGCCATTTTGAATATCCTCGTGGTTATCTACTGCCATCGTGGTTGTTGTATGTTGCCTATACCTGCTGGCATGCTTGTATTGTAGTGGCTGCTGAATTTCATCACATTTTTAACATTATGATATTAGTGGTATGACTAGAGATGCAAATTTGCAATCTTATTGAATACTCCCTCCATTTCTAAATATAAGTTTTTAAAAGATTACATTACGTACTACATACAAATGTATATAGAGATATTTTAAAGTGTAGATTCATTCGTTTTGCTTTGTATGTAGTCTATAGTCAAAAAATTATAAAGGCTTACATTTAGAAACGAAGGGAGTATTTGATAAATAAATTTGCGTCAAATCTATGTACGTGTATGTTACATAGACGCGAGTATTACTTGGACACAACAGGATAGCCTCCGCGTCGTCCTCTCGGGCGACACTGAAGGCGACTAGGGTTATCCCGCACCGCCACTCCTAGTCTCCTTATCTTCCTCGCTGCCATCGGAGGAGGCTGCCAGGCAAGCCCGTGCGGCCGAAGGTGGCGGTGGGGATTTGGTTGCTCCGGGCTCGGCGGATTGGGCTCCAGGGCGACGCCCCTCCTTGGAGAGGCGACGCTGTCTTCATGGCTGGCGGTGCTCGTTGGTGACGGTCGGCGTCCTCGACAGCGACGTCAGGCGCGGTTCATGGTCGAGGCCTGTTCCGTCGGTGATCCCGGCATCAGATATGAAGTTTCTCATCTGGTCCACTTCCTGTCGGATCTCACGCCAGTGATCTTGTCTCATCGGGCTGATGGTGGCTGGGCACGGTGGTGTGAGTTGGGTTCGGGAGAAACCCTTTGGTGGCTTGGCCATTCACGTCGGTGACACCGCCTGCGGGCACTACTTCCCTCCTTGGATGCACCGACGAGATCCCTTCTCCCCACCCCTTCTTCTCTGACCCAAGATTAATTCTTGTTATCCCTTAAGGATGCGGTGGCGGCAGCCTCCATGGAGGCACAGTTTGGCTAGGAGAGGCTGTTGTGTGCTGCCATATGGTTAATTTCATCGCCTGACCCCCACCTCCCGGATGAAAGTCCAAAATGTGCGTGATTGGGCGGCGGCGATGCCTTGCACATCGTACCCTTCATGAAGGCGCCGTCTGGGGAGGCTTGGCTGTTCGGGAGAGTGTTGTTCTGGCAGTGGGATCTGGGTGGCAAGGGACGGTGGCGGTGGTGTAAAGGTTCGCAGGTGGAGTGGTGTGTCATCTACCACATGAAGATGACGAGTATTGGCGGCATGGTGCAGCTGGATCTCGATGATAGACGTGTCTGGATGGACGAGCGCAGGGTGGTGGTGCTGTTTGGCGCCTTGGCGGCATCGACGGTGCGCCTGGCAAGGTCGATGCATCAATACCTGTTATGAAGATGGATCGGTGAAAGATGATGGTGACGACACATGAGAGTGCGTCAGACCGATTTGTGCCTCAAACCTGGTATGTGGCTTGGTTTGGGCTTTCGGTTTTAGATGTTAGGCGTATGTGAGAAGTCCGGGTATTCGACTCGGAATTATTGCGTTCCTTTATCAATTGGATAGGAGTAGCGACATTTGTTGTCAGGATGGCGTATTCATACATACTGATGTATTATCTTGTAAGGTTCTTTTTTCAATGATACATCAAAGTTTGACATATCGAGATCATAGATAGAAATAGCCAAGACGCTACATGTTTTTACAACCCAGCCACGGCTATGAAAGCCACTCATCATTACATTAGCGACTACTCATCGTGTGTCCACCTATGAACCCTGGTAGGGAAGGAATTATCCTCTCTCAGGAGCGACACTGTCTTCCATTCCTGGCCCTCAATGTCGATCCACCTGAGGACTGCCTCTGCCGATGTCGAAACCCCATTGAAGACGATGTCATTCCGATGCTTCCAGAGCGACCATATAACCAAGGTCACAACTGTCCACGTCTCCTTCCTTAGTCTCGGCTGGGGGTCCAGGCCAGGACACCACTCCGCTAGTCTATCACCTGGTTGCGGAACCCACTCCGGTTTGCTCCAGTTATTGCCGACCACCATCCACACTTGTCTAGCCAAGACACAACCAAGAGTAATGTGATCAATGGTCTCTCGCTCTTGATCGTAGAATGGGCAGGAGGAGGGTGGACAATTGTCTTCGTTGGAGCCTATCCGCCGTACAACATCTACCCTTCATGGCCAGCCAGGCGAAGAACTTGCATGTTGTCGGTGCCTGCGATTTCCATACTTGTAGTGCGCCTCCGGTGACCTCCCGACCAGCAAAGAAAGAACGATAAGCCGATCGTCCCGAGAAGGAGCCATTGGTCTCCCACATCCACTCGATCTTGTTGGGCACTCCCTCCGACAACGTCACCTCCTCCACCTGGTCAACCAGTGCGATAAACTGAAGCAACGCCAGGGCAAACATGTTCAGGAGATCTCATGCCACCAGCCATCCATGATTGCATGTCTCACAATGCATTGAGACACCGCCTTCTTCTTGAAGACGCTAAATAGGATTGGCATGAGACCTTGAATGCGCCCCTCTGACAACCACCAATAAGTCTAGAACAAGATCGCCGACACGTCCCCCAAAGAGCACTCGGTAGCCGCCTTGTAAATTGCAAAAGACTCCGGCGCCACTTGAATGTTGAATTCCTTTCACGGTCTGTCCGGATCAGTCCTTGCGAGCCAAGGCCATCTGGACCTGAGCGCCAAGTTCATTAGCCGTAGGTTAGGCATGCCGAGCCTGCCGTGATCCTTTGGCGTGCACACATTGTCCCAAGCCACCAGGCAGTGCCCTGCACTAACATCTCTCCTACCTTTCTAAAGAAATCCCCTGCAAATCTTGATAGCAGCCTCCAAAGTTTTTACTGGCAGATCAAGCACCATCATCGCATGAATGGGCATCGCCGCAAGCGTTGTTTTCAACAGCTCCAATCTACCCGAGCGGTAAAGTAGTCGGGCCTGCCGCGCTGGTAGTCTGTCCGCCATCTTGTCCATAATGAATTGCAATTGGGTTGTCGTTGCCTTCTGTAGCCCAAGGGGAAGTCCAAGATAGTGACAAGGCCAGCCCAACACCTGACAACCAATCTCATCCGCAGTCAGCTGCCTCTGCTCCTCGGAACATCTGATTGGGTGCGCCGAGCACTTGGCCCGGTTGATATGTAAACCCAAGGCCACACCGAAATCCTCCAGGAGGAGAGAGCAGGCCCGTAAGCTACAACGGTTCGGTGCGATAAAATTGATGACGTCGCCGGTAAATATCGAAGTGCGCTGCTTCAAACCGGTGGGAGCAAGGGGCGATAAAACGCTGAGCTTGGCCGCGTGCTTCACAAGGTGGTGGAGACCCTCCATGACGATGACGAAAAGGAGCGGCAACACCGGGTCCCATTGTCCGAGTCCACACATGTTGTAGATGACTTCCCCTGGAACTCCGTTAAGCAGTACCCGTGTCGAAGAGGAGGCCAAGAGACCTGCCACCCATGCTATCCACTTAGCGTCAAAACCAACGTGTCGAAGGACCTCTAGCAGGAAGGCCCAGTCCACCGTGTCAAAGGCTTTGGTTATATCCAACTTTAGCATCACCGCTTGTCTTGCCGAGGAGTGCGATTTTCTAGCCATCCCTTGCACCAGCATGTAGTTGTCATGAAGGCACCGGTCGTTGATGAATGCGCTCCGGTGCATCCCAATGATGCCTGGCATCTTCATCGCCACACGTCCAGCCAAAACCTTGGCCAGTAGCTTAGGGAAGCTATGCATCATACTGATGGGATGAAAGTCTCGAACCTCAATCGCATCAGTGGAATTAGGCTATAGAGCAATGAAGGCTTGATTTATCCATGTCAGCCCCCTAAAATCCATTCTTCCAAAGGCCATGAAGGCGTCCATGATATCACCCTTGATGGTCTGCTAGTAAGCCACATAGAAATGTGGTGGAAACCCATCAGGCCCCGACGCTTTGTCCAGTCCCTGTGCACACACAGACTCCCAAACCCCCTCCTTCGAGAAATCATGGTCTAAGTGGCTGAGATCCTTGCTTGGTATACCAATTGCCTCTAGATCTAGAGTGTACGCCCTCTCGGGTGCGCCCCCAAGCAGGCTAGAGAAGAAAGAGTCAATCCCCTCAACCATGTCTTCGTGAACTGAAGTCAGCGTGCCATCCACCATTAACTTGGAGATGAAATTCTTGCGCCTCCTATGGCTCGCATGAGCATGGAAGAAAGTCGTGCATGCATCCCCATCTCTGAGCCATAACACCCTCGATCTCTGTCTGGAAATGGATCTCTCTATCGAAGCCTAGCCCAAAAGCTTCCTCTTATGCAATCTCCTCAAGTCGCACTCCTCTGTCGAGAGCCGACGAGTCTCCATGGCTACATCAAGCCGCAATATGACCTCAATACCAATGCGCAGATGTTGCTTCACACTACCCACATATCTGTCACTCCAACTAGCCAGCGCCTCGTCGTGGCCTTGAGTTTGCACGCAATCCTTTTGAAAGGGTTTAACACATTGGGCTCGCCTTCCCAAGTTCGCCTGACCACTTCCTGGAATCCACCAATCTTCGTCCAAAATGCCTCAAAATGGAAGCGTCTGCTCCTCCTAAAGTCTGTGTCGAGAATCAAGTGGAGGGGGCAATGGTCGGAAACCCCGGTGCTCAAAGCCGAAAGGAAGGCCGTATGAAACATGGGTTCCCAGTCCATCGAAACGAGAAATCTATCCAACTTCTCCAACGCCGGGATCTGCCTCTCATTGGACCATGTGGACCACCTACCGTTGAGGTAGATGTCTCGCAAGTCAAGGTCCGAAATCCACCTTCTGAACTGGCACATCATTCGCCGGTTGATTCTGTCGTTGCTGTTCTCACCAGGGTCCGCGATTAGATTGAAGTCCACGGCAACCATCCAAGGACCTGCATGCAAATCTCTCACATCCTTGAGCTCTTGCATGAAAGCCGTTTTGTCCACCTCCTCTTGCGATCCGTAGACCCATGTGACCGTGTTATTAGCTCAAGGACCACACGAGCCGTGACCGTGTTATTAGTAACATGCGGGTTCGAAAGCCTTACATTCCCCGACTTACTAGCTAGCAGCACACCACCCCGTGACCCGATGTCCGGGGACGTGTAGAACGTGTCAAACTCCGGTCCAAGGCATTGCTGAACAAGTGCCAAATCCATGGCCTGCACTTTGGCCTCCTGAAGACACACCACACTCGCGCCCGAGCAAGAAATCAGATAGCACTACGTTTAGTTGGGTCGTTAATACCCCTAACGTTCCACACTACAACGGAGATCAGAGGGTCAGGCATAAGGAAGGCCTATCCAAGGATCACAGAGGAAGCAACCCTAAGCTACCATGCCGTCCACCACACGACCTAGGGTACGGCCTAGGGGTACCACATCGGCTTGCCAACCAAATAGCTCAACTATGGCTGCAATGTGCTCCTGCTTCAAGGGTCTGGTGAAGAGCTCCAGGTAAGCTTGCAGCGCGTCATCGCCAATCACCTCTCCCTCCCTAGCAATGCCCAACTGAATCATGAGCGTCCTTTGCTGCTGCTGGACTGATGATCCTTCGGCGAGACGCCCGTTTATCCTGACACTACAGCGGACAGAAGTGGGAGGTGTTTTCTTCTTTTTCTTAGTGCGTGTCGCAGCCGACCGGGGCAGCAAGGGGTTTACCGCCTTCTGGCACTGCGCTCTAAAGCGTGGGATTGGGCCGTTCACCTCATCGGGATCGACTTCTGCGTCATCGACCATTACTTGTCGAAGAGAGGGATTACTTTATTCGTATTACTACCATCACTTGTCGCTGAATATAACATGCTTTTAGATAAATATAAAAGCATCAACGCAAGCATTACTGAAGGACAAGGTTCCTGCACAGAACACAAAAATATGAAGGCGTCTATCCATGATCTCCATCAAGTGCCAGGGCCATGGCTCAGGTATATCTACTACTACTAATTAAATGGAAGCACAAAGACTATGGATCCACAGTTTCTGCTTCTACCAACAAGTAGCTGAAAACAAACGATTAGATGGTGTGTACGATTTGAAACCCTCACCGGAGTCTGAAATCTCAATAGACCGACCTTGCGCCAAAAGCTACCGATGATCGTTGTTGGCCTCCGGACATGAGCATCAGAGTTGGTGGTGCAATTTCGTACTGCTGTCGAACAGGCATCCATTCATAGAGCGCGCGTGAACAGCGACATCTAGCCGCACATCGTGTGCAAGAACGAGTATCTGTATTGTAGCATCGGCGGTGGGATTGTACCCTGGTGCGACAGCTGCCCTCCCGCTCCCAAGGGGACAATGGCAGCCCTCATGTCGGCTATGTATGCAATGGCAGGGCCTGAGGTATCATTCCGAGATGAGAGAACGAATCATATATATATATATATAGAGAGAGAGAGAGAGTAGAGGAACGTACGTGGAAAAGAGAGATCAGAGATATCTAACCATTGTATGTTTGTGATGCATCATCAGCGGCAAGACCCATGCAGGCTTGAGAAATCCATAGACAACACGGATGTTAGAACAAGATGAACAATACTACTAAGATAGTCAACCGGCTGCAGCAGCACCAGATCAAAAATATCTTGGCTCACAAGCTGGTCTCCTTCGTGTTCCAAGACTACCACGAGCGATCTGGAAGGATTATGTGCAGGAAGGAGAGGACCACGTCCCGATTTTCTTTTCTGGGAATAGGTACGTGAGGTACTCTTGATTTACTCTATTGATTGAGATAATTTGATTCGTTTGAGATATGATGGGGAAAGAACGGGGGGTATCCATGGCCCAAAAGGTTATGATTCTGTTGTGATTTCTTGGAAAGGTTTGATGCTATTGAGATTTGCGGGGAGGAAAAGGATACCCGTTAGGCTGCGTTTGGATTGTCGGTGAAATCTTATAGACGTAAATAATTACAGCTGTACAATACTAGTGTCCAGTAATATACAAGCGGCAATATTTTCCGCTTGTAAAATTTCGTGTGTGGGCAGGTGGAGCACGAAGACCACGAAGCTACCAGCATCCTTCGCTGCCGACGACCTCCTCACGGCCCTCTCCTTCCCGAGCTCCTGCGTCGGCCTCCACTCCCGCTTCGCCGCCTACCTCCGTGTCGGCCTCCACTCCCGCTTCGCCACCTACCTCCAGCCCTTCTGCCCCCACCTGCCCGCCGCTAATCCTAACCTCAAGCCGCTGCCGAAGAGGGAGGCCAAGCAGACGCAGCAGCCGCCGCCGCCTCCTGACGCGTCCGTCGTCCGCCGCCGAAGAGGGCGACCAAGCAGGCCAAGCAGGCGCAGCAGCCGCCGCCGCCGCCTCCCGATGCGTCCGTCGTCTGCCACCGAAGAGGGGGACCAAGCAGGCCAAGCAGACGCAGCAACCGCCTCCCGACGCGTCCGTCGTCCGTCGCCGAAGAGGGCGACCAAGCAGGCCAAGCAGACGCAGCAGCCGCCGCCGCCTCCCGACGCGTCCGTTGTCCGCCACCGAAGAGGGCGACCAAGCAGACGCAGCAGCAGCCGCCGCCGCCTCCCGACGCGTCCGTCGTCTGCCGCCGAAGAGGGCGACCAAGCAGGCCAAGAAGACGTAGCAGCCGCCGCCGCCTCCCGACGCGTCCGTTGTCCGCCACCGAAGAGGGCGACCAAGCAGACGCAGCAGCAGCCGCCGCCGCCTCCCGACGCGTCCGTCGTCTGCCGCCGAAGAGGGCGACCAAGCAGGCCAAGCAGACGCAGTAGCCGCCGCCGCCTCCCGACGCTTCCGTCGTCCGCCGCCGAAGAGGGCGACCAAGAAGACGCAGCAGCCGCCGCCGCCTCCCGACGCGTCCGTCGTCCGCCGCCGAAGAGGGCGACCAAGCAGACGCAGCAGCCACCGTCGCCTCCGTCGCGGCCGTCGTCCACCCCCTCGCGAAGCGCTTCCTCCCGTTTCTCTCGTCGCTCCTCCGCCCGAACCTTGGTGGCGCGGGCGATGCAGAGGGCCTCAACGTACGGGCGTCGTTTTATTTGTGTGGCCTCGGTTGGTCCGTAAGTTTTACGGATGTAAACAGGGTCAAAACCAACGGAAAACCGGTGGATGGAAATCGGATGTAAAAATAAAACGAGGATCCAAACACACAATCGAAGAACGAAATAGGCTCTGTATTTTACACCCGGATTGAGTGCAAATACAAGGAACCAAGCGCGGCCTTAGTGGATTATGTAAAGAAGGAAAATAATCCGATTTTTCTCCTTTGGTTGAATAAAAACCAGCGGGCTACCCACTTTTGGTTGCAAAAAGAAAGTAAAAATAAAAATTGGGCAAGTAGGGGAGGGTGGGAGAGGGTATCGATGGGTGGGGGATCGAGGGAGTCCTAACGAAATGACGTACAGACTTCTCAATTATATTAGTTATACGGACTCCCAATTATACTAGTTATGTTTGATGCTTCACAATAAAGTTAGTTTATCTTCTCCATACAGACATGTGGAACTCACATTTTTAATTTCAGGTTTTTATTGTTAATAAATGAAATCAGAGGCATATTTTTGCACGCACAGACAAAACTTCGTGGCGTACATGGAACGTATGTGAGACGTATCGCAGGACCAGTTCGCCAAGTTTAGGGACCGTACTGAAGTGGTATTTTCAAGTTTAAGGACCGTATTGAAGTAGTTCTTGAGTTTGAGGAGCACCGTGAACATTGCCACCAAGTTTAAGGATCATACATGTATTTTACTCTGACTAAACTGAGCCAATTGCCGGGTACAGTGTGCAAACTCTGCGTTTTGTGAGTACGAGGACTAAAACGAGCTTTCGTGGCAAGTACAGTGGCTAATACTGCATTTATCTCCCAGTCCAGTTTACATTCCGGGTTAATGAAACAGAACCCGAAAACCGAGCAGGTCGCCGCAAAACCCCCTCCCCTGTTCGTCGCCAATCCCCATTTCCCACGACACAAACCCCCGCCCCCTCGCTCCGCCAACCCAACCAACTCCGCTCCGCCCCCCATCGAGCTCGAGAAGCTTCCAGCAGCTAGGGTTTCCTGGACCGATGGCCGTCGCTGACGCGGCGCTGCCCTCGCCGCCGCCGCCCCCGCCCCCGCCGGCACGGATCGTCGTCGTGGTGCTGGCGCTCGTGCAGGTCGCGCTCGCCCCGATGCTGGCGCTCGGGCGCGTCCTCCGCGTCGCGGTCGAAGCGCTCCCCTACCTGGGCTTGGCCCTTGTGTGGATTCTCTCCGCGGCCTCGGCTGCCAAGGTCGTGGCTCGCCGCGCCTGGGGCGAGGGCTCCGCCTCCTTCCTCTTCCTCCAGACGCTCACCTACGGGGCTTTCACGGTCTTGGCCTGCAGCTTCCTTGTCTTGCTCGCGCTTGGCGTCCTGCTGCTGTGCGGCCTGGGCGTGGCGTACGTGATTGCGGCTGTACGACGTGGATCCCGTCACGAATCCAACAAGGTACCGTGCAAATTAACTCCCTGCCACATTCATTCTGATCGAATTACAGCAGTATGTAGGCTAGTGGGCGAGTAGCAGCAGCGTTTCCATTTGCGTTCATCGCTTCATCTGCATCCTTCCATTTCCGAACTATTCCATGTATACTCATGCTCATCCGTGTGGTTTTGTTGAAACTGTTGTCCTCCGTAGCGCGCCGTGGGAGCAACCACGCCGGACTCGGCTGCAGACTCAGCTGCAGGCTCCTTTAGTCTGCCCCGCACCGCGGTGCTTGGATTCATGGCAGATGTTCCTTTCATGCTGCTGGTTGTCGCTGGTTTTCTGGTAGCAGCAATGTCGCATGTGGAGGGATCAGTATCTCAGGGAGAAATGGTTGGATTTGTAATCGTGGATGTGGGGATATTTGCTATGCACGCGATATCTTGCTCTGTTATCGTTCCAGCTCTTCTACTTAGTTTCTGGAGGGAGGACCAGGCGGATAGGAAAGCACCATCGCAGTTTTGTTGAGGTATACACACATATAACCCTTCCCTCTCTACTTCGAAATATGCACACCAATTGAAAAGATCATATGGCTCACAGATACATGGAATCATTTATCTTAGTTTACTGCCTACTCAGTGTTGATGTTGGTTAAGATGGTAGTATTTGTTGTGTATAAAACCAACGAGGAGTTTGCTATTTTTTCTAGTCATTGCATATTAGCATTCAGGATAAAATTGGGACTGGCATCGATCTTGAATTGTGCGAGTAGTCAACTGATGCAGTTCTACTCTAGGCTTCTGTTATGAAGTGAAGATACTAAAAATGACCGATTCCACATATTATAAAAAGCTATATTAACTGCTTATACTCCATCGTTCCCTGTGATCATTGTATCTTTGCAGCGGCTGAGATTATAGTAGTCTGCATGGTACCAAACTGTTTGCAAGCACCTTTCTTGAGAGCTCTTTTCATTGATAATTTCTCCATTCAAACCAATGGCAATATCCAAAGTTCTCAAGATTTTGCTATTGCTTATGAGTCTAGTCTACTTAGCTGCATTTGGCAATTGTGACTTTGTGCCATGTTCTGTAACTCTGGTAAAAGGAAGTAAACTGTTTGACCATGTAGGAATAACATGACAGTAAAATGGCACACCTCTTGTCCTTTGACGGTCATCAACTTTTATGTGGCACTATGCCACCACATTTTGGTAGATGTGCCATTGTTTCCTGTTCTTTTTGACCGGAAACAGCAGGAGCTCTGCTTTTGCATCAGCTAACATGAGAGTAAGAAGGAAGTAATGCACATCACCTAAAAGCTTACAGCCAAAGAAACAACAGCATGGCAAAGAAACTCAGCCAAAACACCGACACAACTCAATCCATCTCTCCGGGTAGCTCTAAAGGCCTCAACATCTCTAATCAGGGACAAGACCACTGATGCATTTGTCGTTTTGTCCCCTGTTCTGTGACTCGGTTTAATGCTTTTATACTTCAATTGAAAGAAGTAAACTGTTTGATCATGTGAAAAACATGAGAGTGAATGGACGCACATCTTGTACTTTAGGGTGGTGCTATGCCGCTTCATTTTGGTTGCTGTGCCTTTGAGAAGAGTTAATTTCTTGAGTTGCAAGTTCATAGCACTACCAATTGAAAAGACAAGAAACATTCAAATTCTATTAATATCTCACAATATAGAAGTTACTTCATTGCTAGAAAACGAGTGACATTGCCTTTAGATTTACAATAAAAAAAATTAGAAAAGGAGGAAAACCTCTGGCCAGATTTACAGTATTTGAAACTGTATTGTGGAATCCTTAATGTTGACATGACAATTTTATTTAATGTGGTAATCTGATCAAGTCTTCAATTGGATTATTGCGGACGAAGCTAAGAGGAGAAGGTGTCCGGAGAATTTTGCAAGGAGCTACAGTACCCATTCTGCTGATATGGTTGTGAGTGATCCCAACAGATGCAACCTTTCAGAGGAAAAAGAGAGTTTCTGCAGACTTGCTTCTTTGTACCATTAGTAGATCCTAATCGTCATTAGCCATGAAAACTTTTTGCAGACTTGCTTTTTCTGCTATTAATAGATCCTAATCGTCAATAGCCATGAGGTTTGTTGGGTCATTATGGGTCCGGTCAAGATATTCGATACTCCTCTGCGCTACTCGCTTACAAGTTTACACTTGAGCATTGGTGTATATATGATGGTCGAATTGGTTCATGCTCTCTTTGTAATGCTACCTTGTTGGAAGAAAATTCTTCCGTGAGACATTAATCTGGTGATGATTGATGAATTGGTATGACTGCCGTCGATTTGCATTCTTATGTTGTGTGCATGGTAGTAGTAACGTTCTGCAACTGGGCTATGTACGAGCTGCCATCTCGAATATCCATGTGGTTATTAGGGGTGGTCGTCTACTGCCATGTCTTCGTTGGGTCCTCTGTTAACATGTTACCTTTTTCTTTTTAGAACCTGTTACCTCTACGTGCTGGCGTGCTTGTATCGTTGTTTTCATCCGCGTATTTGCTTCTGAATTTTGTCTAAAAGTTTTTTTTTTCATTATGATGATTAATGGTACGACCAGGGATACAAATTCGCAATCAGTGTTGGATATTTTGTAAATAAATTTGCATTGAATATCTATGTTACAAAGACGAGCTGGACCATTAGGACGGCGCGCTGGACCGGTTTGTTTATAAATTTGTTATTCTCAGTTTCACAACCGAAATGCAAGGATAAATTGAAGAAGCCTTCATTTAACTTTGATTCAGTTCTGTTTCCTGTTAAATAAGTGAAGGCAGATTCTTCGGGCAAAATCTCTCAATGTAATAAAGAATTAGCCTAAAAAGCAACGGTCAAAAATAGATTAGACATTTTTATCCATTTTCTATCTATGAGATTCATTAACCATGAAAAAAGGACGTGTGCCATTTTTCTTTCATATTTCCAAAATCCAGTCAACTGGATTTTGATTTTGTTCTCCGTCGAATTCTCGATGGTTGGAGCTCATCGCCAATTTCAACGTGCACTGTCCGCCATGGATGAGGTGCATGCTTGCCTTTGATCTGGGTCATTGAAAACTCAAAAAAAAAATGTCGACGGTACCAACTTAAGGCAGAGGCGGATTTACTCCTAGGCTCCGAGGGCCCAGGCCTGGGGCATGACTTTTGTTTAGAAATTACTATGCTATGTTTTTCACATGGGCCTGAGCCTTATAGCACAATAACATAGCCAAGGCTCAAGGCACGGACGCACAGGACAGGAGTGAAGCGACGAGACGACCACGACCCAGGCTTGCTTGTATGCTGCCTTCCCTCGACCCACTGCCTCCCAGTTCCCCCTTCCCGTGCGCGCCTCCTATGCATTGCCGCCCGCCTTCTGGCCACCATTACCCCATCGGTTTTAATTATTCATTATTATTTCACATGTTTATGTCTTTTCTTATGAAATTACACTTTTCATGTCTTGAAGGTGTTGCTTCTCCTTCTGTTGTAGATCATGTTATGGGAGACACGGATGAAATAAGCAACTGATTTGGGGCTCTTATATAGTATCCTGGTATTATTTCTAGTATTCCCATGTTTTGTCTCTTCAGTTGGATTGCTAAGCACTGAGATTAAATTCTAGAATTATTGAACAATTGAGATTCTTTTGTTTGTTTCCATATATGGCCTTTCTTTAAATGGCATGATGTATTTTTCGGGTAGTTATAAGTGGCAAGGTTTTTCGATGTTGTCGAGAATTTTTTTTGGGCCCGGACTTTGCTTTAATTCTAGCGCCGCCACTGTCTTAAGGTACTTTTCAGATATGCATGATGGACCGTGGCTCATAGATTCAAAAAAAATTAGTACACTGCATTGAACTGCAACTGTAGTTTATAAGAATTGTTTTCTCTTTCAAGCCGGTTATTCATCAAAATATATTTTCAAAGAGAGGATCTATCAGCATTTTCAGTTGTTGTGAACCAGTTTGTGGTTGGATGGTTAGAAAGACAGTGATAACCCCAACCAATCAGGGTTCAAGTTCTGATGCTTACATTATTATTGGATTTATTTTAGAATTTTCGATGATGCATATTCAGTACAAGGAGACGTTCTCGTCGACGACGAGACGCCTATGATGACTTCGTAAAATTTAAAATGCTATGTTAACTCAGTCTCTCGGATGTGCTCATAGGGACAGCCGGATAGGGTATGCACGTCACTAGTCTTGAAAATTCAAAAACCCCAACTAAAACTCAACTCTTATTATCTTGTTCGAAAGAAAATTCAGTAATAAACCTAAATATTTTGCCCGGTGGTTTGAACGAGAAATTTATTAATCCTCTATTCCTGAATAGGTATAACCCATTACCTAATTTTTCTAATCATGCAATCATGACACATAAGCAAGTATGCATACAAGACATAAATAACATCTTTCGCATTACTCTACACATGCAATGGTGTCACACTGTCACATCATCAATTCATGCATATTAGTCATAAGTTTTTTTTGCATTAGAGTTCATCCTTCATATTTTGTTAGAAATTACATTTTAATTATAATTATCACACTTTTTTATACGCTTTGTATTTTATTGCCTTTAAGCTTACATTGGCTCGCCATTAGTTTTAAACCTTTTTATAACAACCATCTATCCATTTTGTAGCAATTTTCCGGCAGCAATAGGGCACTCGCCATTTCCACGCACCCGGTTAGAACCCGAATCCGCATCCGCTAGCAGAGAGGAAACGGGTTGGTACTGAACCCGGAAGCGGGACAGCTCACCGCAAGACCTCCCGTGCTCGTCTCGTCGCTAATCGCCCAATCCCCATTTCCCACAACACAAACCCCTCGCTGCCCCAACCCAACCACCCCGCCTCCTCCGACGGCGAGAAGCTTCGAGGAGCTAGGGTTTCCCATACCCATCGATGGTCGTCGTGGTGCTGGCGCTGGTGCGCTTGGCCCTCGCCCCGATGCTGGCGCTCGGGCGCGTCCTCCGCGTCGCGGCGGGAGCGCTCCCCTACCTGTACTTCGCCTTCGCGCGGGTCATCTCATCTCCGCGGCCACGGCTGCGCAGGTCGTCGCGCGCCGCGCTTGGGGCGAGGGCTCCGCCCCCTTCCTGTTCCTCCAGGCGGTTATGTACGGGGGCCTCAAGGTCTTCGTCCTCAGCTTCCTTGTGTTGCTCGCGCTTGCCGTCCTGCTGCTGTGCGGCCTGTGCGTGGCCTACGCGAGGGCAGCTATATCTGGATCCACTTCGGGGTTCAAGAAGGTGTCGTGCATGCAAACGAACTCCCCCTGTCATATTTATTCCAGTCGAATCGCAGGTCGCAGCAGTACATGGGCCAGTGTTTTCATTATGTTCTAATTAAAGTTGCCCATGTATGTTATGTTCGAATTAATTTCGTAGTTCAGGTTGTCATGATGAGTAGCAGTAGTTTTCTTCCATGTGTTCATCACTTCATTTGCATCCTACCATTTTTGAACCATTCCATATATACTGTTAACACGTATAATTTTGTTGAAATTGCCGTCCTCCTCAGAGCGCCTTAGCAGGAATCACGCGGGAGTCGGCTGCAGACTTATTCAGGCTTCCGCGCACCGTGGTGCTTGGATTGGTCGTGAATTTGGCCTTCTTCCTTCTAATGGTCACTGGTCTTCTGGTAGCGGTGATGTCGCCGCACGTGGAGGGTTCGATGTCTCAGGGTGAAATGGCCGCTTCGGTGATCGTGGATGTGGCGATATTTGGTATGCACGCAACAGTTTGCTTTGTTATCTTCCCAGCTCTCGTTCTCAATGTCTGGAGGGAGGACAGCAAAGCGCTATCGCAGTTCTGTTGAGGTATGTATATACCTCTCCCATTGCTTTGCTCCCCTGTATCTGTGAGCCATACGATCCTTTTCAATTATAAATTTATAATCTTCATGTTTTGTGTAGCCTCTTAATAGCATGAAAACAGTCGGTGTTGTTAGTTCGCCATCATTTATCTTATCTTAGTGACTATTGGTGTTGATATTTGTTACGATGGAGCGTTGTTCCATATAAAACCAATGATGATTTTGCTATTTCCTCTGGTCATTGCATATTAGCATTCACGATGAAATTGGGATTGGCATCGATCTTAAATTGTGCAAGGTGCCAACTGATGCAGGTCTACACTTCTACAATATGCCTTTGTTACGGAGATGGTCGATTCCATGTGTTAGAAAAAAAACGAATATTAACTGTTTACACCATGGCCCCCCTGCGACCGTTGTATCTTTTCAGGGAGTGAGATTGTAACATTGTTTGAAAACTCCTGTCATTAATAAATTTCCCACTGAAACCAAGTTTTCAAGTTTTGGCTATGGCATACAATACAAGTCTACTCTTCTTAGCTGCATTTGGCAATTGTGACTGCTATGTTTCGTGACTCTGGTAAAAAGAACTAAGCCGTTTGATCATGTAAACAAATAACATGACAGTAAAATGGCACACCTCTATTTCTTTTAATAATTATCAACTTCTATGTGGCGCTATGCCCAATACATTTTGGTAGCATTGCCATTTTAGCTTTGTCCACTGTTCTGTGACACAGTTGAATGCTTTTATACTGTAGTACAAAAAGTAAACTGTTTGATCATGTAAATAAATAACATGACAGTAAATGAACGCACATCTAGTACTTTAAGGTGGTGCTATGCCACTACATTTTGGCGGACGTGCCTTTGAGAACAGTTAATTTCTGGTGTTGCAAGTTCGTATCATCAGTTGTGTGCTTGTTAGCACTACCAATTGAAAGCACGAGAAAGATTCGACTTCTGTAATATCTCACAAGTTAAAAGTTACTTCATTCCCGTTTCAAAAAATAATGTTACTTCATTGCTGGAAAATGAGTTGCATTACCTTTAGATTTATATTACTTGAAACTATACTGTTTGATACTTGGATGGTTAATGACTTAATGTTCTTATATGTCGTAACTTGATCAAGTGTTGGGTTGGGTTATTGGCAGGCGAAGCTAAGAAGAGAGGTTGTCTGGAGAATTTTGCAAGGAGCTACAGTATCCATTCTGCTGATGCTTGTGAGTGATCCCAACAGATACCAGTTTTAAGGTGAAATGGAGTCTTTGCAGACTAGCTTGTTTATACTGGCATATTCGATTCGTCATTAGCCATGAAAACTTTTGTAGACGTGCTTATTTTTGCCATTACTAGATTGTAGTTGTCAATAGCCATGAGTTTGTTGGGTCATTATGGGGTGGTGACGATATCTGAATACTCCTCCTTTTTAAAAAATAAATCTGAATACTCCTCCGCCCAACTCGCTTACAAGTTTTTACTAGAGTATTGGTGTATATATGGGCCGGGTGTAATTCGTTTGTGATCCCATTGTAATACCATATATGTGTAATACCCTGCTTGAAGAAAATGCTTCCATGAGACATTAATCTGGTGATGAATTGGTGTCCATATAACGTTTCACAAGTGGGTTAAGTATGTTTGCTTGTGGTTAGTTAAGAGGTGGTTTGGTTATAACAGGGTACTCCTGTGTATACATTATCTCTACTATTAAAGCAGGATCGAACGTCGTGATGGTTCGACCAAAGCGATGGTTCGACCTCTCGTTCGTTCGTCCCCCCACCCACGTTCTCCTATCACTGATTTTTTTTCAATCCTCCGAAAACCAAACAGTTCAGTAAAGAAAACCAGATCCATAGGCCTTGTCTACGCTAGACCGAAAACCAAACAGTTCAGTAAAGAAAACCAGATCCATAGGCCTTGTCTACGCTAGAACCGCCCTCTCTAGGCTGGAACCGCTCCCGATGCCGCCCGGTGCCACCCCCGCGCGCTTGCCGCCGTTCCCGCCCCTGCGCGCTAGCCGCCGTTCCCGACGCCGCCCGGTCCCGCCCTCACCCCGCCCCCGCGCGCTAGCCGCCGCTCCCTGCGTCGCTCAGGCCCGCCCTCGCCCCCGCCCCGTGAGCTCGCGGCCGCCCCCGTGCCGCTCGGTGCCGGCCCCCGTGATGCTCAGGGGCAGACCCCCATGTTCCCTCGGATCTTCGGCCATGAAGCTGGAGGGTATGTTTCTCAAGTCTCAACCACCTTCCTTGATCAACTACTACTGCTCTGTGTATACATGTTTGCCATGCTGTTAATACATTCAGTTTATGTTCTCCTCTAGGATTTCCAGATTTCAGCTTGTGCTAATTGTTTGTTGACAGAGAATAGGTTGACCACAGAAATGAAAACATGTGAAGCAATCATAAGAACTGTGCTACCTATGTAAACCGTTACTGAATAATTGCTGTTGTCTGTATCGTAGTGGCGTCACTGTCGTTGAATCTTCATAGAGTAACTATGGAGACAGAAGTCAATATCATAGATTGGTACTAGGATTCTCAAACAAGTGAAGATACATCAGGTGTTTGTTCCATGTTGCTTTAGTTGACTTGCTATATCTATCCATCTCTTTATTTATCTGAGGTGCTCGGACATGAAGTCCTTTTATATAGATATTTCTGGTCAAATTTATCTGCTGCACGTCCCCTGAACTTATTTATGCTCACAGCATAGTGGAGAGTGTTGGAGAGGGCGTGACAGATGTTGCCCCTGGTGACCACGTCCTCCCTGTGTTCACCGGGGAGTGCAAGGAATGCCCATATTGCAAGTCTGCGGAGAGCAACATGTGTGATCTGCTCAGGATCAACACCGACAGAGGTGTGATGATCGGGGATGGCAAGTCGCGCTTCTCTATTGGCGGCAAACCGATTTACCATTTCGTAGGGACTTCCACCTTCAGTGAGTACACTGTCATGCATGTCGGTTGTGTTGCCAAGATCAACCCTGAGGCCCCCCTTGATAAAGTCTGTGTTCTTAGCTGTGGTATTTCCACTGGTAAGTTGACTTGTATTGCTGTTGTAGTATGCTTATTATGGCTACAGCTTATCTCGAGATGCTGAGCTGCCATTCTTTCTTTTAGGTCTTGGCGCGTCAATTAATGTTGCAAAACCACCAAAGGGTTCCACAGTGGCGATATTTGGGCTAGGGGCTGTTGGCCTTGCGGTAAGTGTCCTAATCCCTCCCTTGATTGTTCTGCAATTGCAACCGGTACATGCATCTGACTTGCATCTATTTGCCCGTCGTATTTTTACTGTAGAAGGTGCAAGGATTGCAGGTGCATCAAGGATCATTGGTGTTGACCTGAACGCCAGCAGATTTGAAGAAGGTGTAAATACTCCTTATTTTACTATTCATGGGGTTATTTTTGTTGTTTTGAGAAGTTCCTTAGATTTTCTATTTTCTCCATGTTCAGCTAGGAAGTTTGGCTGCACGGAATTTGTGAACCCGAAAGATCACACCAAGCCAGTTCAGCAGGTGTGTTCCTTCACACGAGGAAAATAGTTATTCATTATGCTTAATGATGATCATGACATACAACTTCATGGTGATGCTTCAGGTGCTCGCTGACATGACAAATGGCGGAGTTGACCGCAGTGTTGAGTGCACTGGCAACGTCAATGCTATGATACAAGCATTTGAATGTGTTCATGATGTATGACTTCTTAAGACATCAATCGTCCACTCAAGCATGATCATTTTGCATCGCCTCTTATCTCTAGATGGAAGCTTGAATTATGTGATTTGTATACAGGGCTGGGGTGTAGCTGTGCTGGTGGGTGTGCCACACAAGGACGCTGAATTCATGACCCACCCGATGAACTTCCTGAATGAGAGGATCCTGAAGGGCACCTTCTTCGGTAACTTCAAGCCGCGCACTGACCTGCCCAATGTCGTGGAGATGTACATGAAGCTGTGCTGGAGAAGCTGTCCACCTACGACCGCGCGCGGACGGCGGTGCTGGCCATGCCGGAGGGGGAGCTCAAGGAGGTGAACGCGGACAAGCTGGGCGCGCAGCAGCGCATCGCCTCGGTCGGCGACAACCATGAGTGCTTCCTCTCCAAGTTCAAGGACCGCGTCGACCGGTACGCCCCCCCAGCTTGAGCTTCTCACCTCCTCTTTGAAATTTCTCAGCCAGGTGGGAATTCGCAAAATTCTTTCTTTACAGGTCAACAACAGCAACAATTGCCCAACCAGCCACCACCATTACCTAATCAGCCACCACCACAGCTATAGCAGGTTCTTTTCTTCTAGAAGATATGGTTGATTTGATTATGCTGTCTTAAAGTTGGCTTTTTCCTCGTGTAAAGAAATTTGAGTCTATTCCTGAATGTTTTTGCCTTTACGCAGCATTTGCCGTGCAAAATCAGTTTTAGGATGTACATGAAATGATGGAGTATTCTTGATCTGCTCAGGAGTTTTAGGCCTCGAAGAACTAAGCATGCAATGAGGAATTGTTAACTAACCTTTTGCTATCATAGTGTAGTAACATATTATCAGCATTACAAAGTAGCATGTGAATTGACTCTTATTATCAGATTATCTATAATCCAATAAGACTAATATTTCACACAGTATCCATGCTTATGCTTATGTTAAAAACTTGTCCTGAATTTTGTTTCTTACCTATATCTGTCGACGGCTACTATTTCTCAAACATGCTTTAGCTACTGCATTTTTATAAAGGCTCATCCGAGTCACCTCCAAATGGTCATTTTTTTCAAAATCTTGCTCTGATGGTCAAAGTGAGGAGTTAGGATTGCTATGGTTTGAGGTGTATTTTAATGTTGTAGCTTACTAGCTTTCTACTTTTGTGTACAATTTCATTTCGGTTCTAACTCATTTAGCTTGACTGTAACTGAGAGTGGATAAGGTACGCACCAGTTTGTCAAAATACACATTGGTTATCTTACGAACAAGTATATCTATCACCAGAGCAAAAGCAAATATCTTATTGTTTGATGAAGCAAACTCGTGGCACTGGTGCTCCTGGATTGAACTCATCTGTTGGATTGCCCGCTGCATCAATGCTTGGAGCTCCTCTGACAGTTGCTTCTCTTCTTGTACAGCCTGTTGGAGCAGCTCGTCCTCCACCTCCTGGTCCAAGTCCAGGATCCGGCCGGCACGCGCACGTGGTCGTTCAAGGTCGACCTGTTCACGGACGAGTTATTCGCCGCGTTCCAGGTGTCGCACCGGCAGCAGCTAGCCATGCTGGACATGGCTGCGGCGGCAGAAGCGCCGGTTGGTCCGGCGCCTGCGGTCGGTCCGCGTCTGGCGCCGCGTGACGGGCGTCGTCTTCACGGCGATCCTCGTCTGCTCGGTGGTGGCCGTGGCTCGCCCTCTCGCTTTCTCGTTGTTTAGTCCCGCTCCACCTCCGCCCTCCATCTACTTGCTTCAAGATGTCTTCCACGGCCGGTAGCTTCCGCGATTTGGGTTTGTAGCAGGCGTGAACTATGCGATGAGGGTGTGCGTCCTCATCACAGGCGGCTACGACAAGTACCGTGCGGCGTAGCGGATGTGTACGAGAACGCGTAGAAGACCAACACCTCAAACTTGACGCCCTTTGCCTCCGTCAAGGACAGTGTAACAGGTGCGTAGATCTTGATCCTTTCCTTCAATGCCGTTGTTGTTTGATTGTCTCCGTTCCTGTGAAGCCAGTATTCTGCCTGGCTGGCGCTTCAGCTTGATGAAAAAACAAAAAACATAGCAAACCTGACTTACTGTAAGATGGATTGAAACAGCTAACAACGTACTAGCTAGCTTTGCCATGAGATGGATCGGTGAATTGATTGATCGCCTAGCTAGCAACGCACGCACGGACTGGCATGTAACGTGTTTACTGTTTATACTTTTTCAACTCACGGCGATAAAACCTAAGAGCTACATGACTAAGCAGAGTTAGAATTTCTGTATTACTTTGGACAAGAGAGTGGATTTTCAGCACCCGGGTGTCTAGGCACCCGGGTGCTGTTACACCTTTCTCCTTTGGACAAGCAATCATTGGTGAATTCTGGCTATATGTGAGATTTATTGGCACCCAACAGAGAGAACTAGCAAGCTGGTGATTTCATCGTTTTTAGGAGGTCAAGCTTGAAAAAGGTACAATTCTCGACTTCTCATGAATCATGTTTTTTTTAAACATCTCGAGAATCATGTTAATCATAATATTTCCCCTGTTTCAAAATGCTCCCCGATGTGTTGGTTAACTGTCCTCTGGATATATTTTATTTGATTTTTTATAGAATTTGACCATTTATGGAGGCTTTCGTTAATGATGGATCAACCTTGGTTCTAACGATTAGCCTATCTGACATGCAACCCCTGGGGAAATGGGTTGCAAAATATAGCGTGTTTTTCGTTTGTATGGTTGTGGTCATAGTCTATTTTAAGCCTGTATAAGTTTCTGTGGTTGTGAAGTGTATTCACCTCCACGTAGAAATAGAAGATTAATTTTTTTCACCCATGAAGCGTCGTCGTGATGGTTCGACCTCGATCGATCCACCCATGTCCTCCCACCAAGGTAACTGATGATTCTCTCCTGCGATCTGACCATTAGTTTAGTTGATGCCACTAACCTCTACCCACCATGTTGATTGGCTACATATAGATGTCAATGTGAGGGTCATCGATGGGTCGCTGTCCGGCGTGGTGACCATTGAGTCGTGGAGAACACATGCAAAATTGGTCATACTCAACAAGTAATGTTACAAGAGCTCATTTATGCAGAATTGGCATATGTAGTCATGTACTTATGCGTTGACATTTCTAGAGTTAGCCCCTAAACAAATAAATGTTTGGTGTCTGATTCATCATAGAATATTTGTGCTTGGTGCAATAAATTCCACACATGACATGATTTTGTTAGTCAAACGGTTTATTTAAGCAGGAGGTAATCTTCTTAAACTCTCCATAAAACAATCAAAATAGTTCATTAGTTGATTGCTTAGTTTTGTTATCTATCTCATCTCTTGCTCATGGAACATAACCTCAAAATATGCACATAATATTCCAAGATCTCCCATCACGATATGTCAAATCTAAAAAAAATGAGCTGATTCATTTCCATGTGATGTGGAAGTTATTAGTGGTTATTTTTTAACCATACAGTTTGAGTTCACTTTTGGCAGTTATGCTTGTTGAATATGATACTTAAAAAAATCGATTATGTGATGTATTAGCGTCAAATGTGGTAAAAAAATGTTTTTATGGTTCATGTGGAAAAATGCAAAAGCTTTGCCTCTGTTTATACTAACCAATAGTTTAGAATAGTATAAGCAAATCTCGGATGCATTAGGTTTTTAAAACTCTTTATAGCAGCTGTTTGGTGCATAATTTACAAAGATGATTTTAGTCATTGAATTAGATGCTATTTGTTTTGTAAAAAATATGTGTGTTGAATGGTGGGTACCCCTGAAAGTTTCCTTGCGAAAGAAAAAGATGCAAATGAAAGTTATGGAAAATAGCATACTAACAAATAAAATCTAAGGAAAGACGGCGTGAAATTTGAAACAGATGCAATGCAGGAGGAAGATGCTTGGACAGTGACTTGCTAAAGAAGAACAAAAATACTAAGGGGTTGTATTTCTTTCTACGGCATGTGCTTTTTAATATGGTAAAAACATGAGGTATCTAATATCATAATATAGCTTTAAGAAAACTGACTTAGACTTCAGTTCCATAGAATCACTCATTAGAAGTACATGGATAAGGAACTATGTATCAAATAACTTATGAAGAACCCAAATTCAAGCTAAGTTTGCCTTTAGTGAGCTCCTCATATCTCTACTATGAAAGGATGAGTCATTCAAGACAATAAATACTTCGATATGAACTAAAGGAACATTATCTGTTGAGCTGCTTTTTTTGTAGCTCTATGATAAGATTTAGCATGTCGGTGTCCTTACATTCTAACACGTTCTTAAACGTCAATAAGATCAATGGGCATCTTGATCGTGAGCAGAGGGAGGGGAGCAGAGCTAGATGGCGAAGAGAAGTCGTCGGCATTGTGGTGCACCATGCGATCCATTCCTGGTCGATCCCCACCCATTCCAGCGAACATGGTTTGTGGAAGGGTCTCCTGGACATGACGCGCACTAGGTGTTGCCACAAAAGATTCAGACCGGCGTGACGCTGTTGTGGCGGGGTCATGGGGCGGGGCCGCCGTGCGGTGGATGACGTCGTCCAGACTACACGCGCGTCCAATGGAGCACTGCACCCCCCCCCCTCGATCTCAGCTCACAACTGCGTAGCTAGGAGGGAGGGTTTAGAGGCGCATTGTGGAAAGTTGGGCCGTGATGGGTGCCTCGCACGCCGTTCTGATGCGCGTCATGACGCGTCGGCGGCTGCATGGGGAAGCATGGTGGGTGGCTAGCTGAAAGGGGGAGGGGTGAGCAGTGAGGAGAAAGTGAGTCTGAGAGTGTTCACGGTTGTAGGATTGCTTTTTATCCCGCAACTTATAATTTTTGTTTCTATATATTGGTGTATATTTTAGCATAAGAACGGAGGTATTTACACGATCTATCAGGGCTATCAAATTTCTTGGTTAGATTAAGAAAATGCTATTTTGCATATTCTAGATGTATGTCTATCTAGCCTTTTATTTTGCATGTTAAATATGAATATATGATACTATGTCCCGCAGAGGTTGTTAGGGCTATGGGAGGACGACGATCCTCTCTTGAGCTATTGATGAGGGGAGCAAGGGTAGATCAAGCGTTCAATGATGGTGGTGAGACAACTAGCGAGGTTGAGTCAACGGCGAAGATCAATAATGATGATAAAGACATGAGTTTGTTATCCTGTGGGAACGCAGTTCCCACGGGCACTAAACTAGTACATATACATACGATGGGCGCTGAGTACTTGGCGTGTATATGGACGTGGATGGGCGGTGACTTAACGGTTACCAAAGAGTTGAAAGGACACTTCATGCAACAGCCGGAATATGTGATTATCAAAGCAAAGCTAGATACTCCACTCAATGCACACAACACATGTACACTGAGTACGTACAGGGCCAGTGACAGCGAACTGGTCTGTGGAAACCTTTCGTAGATGGGAGGCAAAGAAAAAGAAAAGACCCGGCCAGGTGTAGTCATGCGGCTAGGTATAGTTTCACATAAAACGATCTAATCGATCTGCGCGCGCGGCTCCCGCTAGAAACGACTCTGCGCTCCCACTTCTCCGTTATCAAATAGTAGTATGAAAATGTTGTTGTTTTCTTTCTAAATATGTGCCATGACCTAGCTAGCCAGTTTCACCTGCTGCACTGCTACTCCCGGCGTGCGACGGAGGCAACGGATGCGTAAAGCACTACAGATTGCACCAAAGACGCGCGCGCCGGCCGGGTCTTATCCTTATCTTTGCCTCCCATGTACGAAAGGTTTCCAAAGACCAGTAGTGGTCTACTCTACTG
This sequence comes from Hordeum vulgare subsp. vulgare, assembly GCF_904849725.1. Classification (NCBI taxonomy): domain Eukaryota; kingdom Viridiplantae; phylum Streptophyta; class Magnoliopsida; order Poales; family Poaceae; genus Hordeum; species Hordeum vulgare. The sequence goes on from NC_058519.1 coordinate 49,971,420, forward strand.
TATATATGCAGCAAAGAGAGGAGTATCTAGCTAGCTTCCTTTAATTTGTTAGCTTTAGTAGACACCATTATCACATATTCGGGCTGTTCCATGAAGTGTCCTTTCATAGTACTACATCTTTGGTCATCGTCACGCCGCCGCCGATCGGCTACTTATACCAAGGCTTCCCCAGCCCCTCCCTCTATATAGAGCTTAACCGGCAAGCTGATAATCAATAAGGTGAGGTAAGAAATATAATGGACAAGTCCAAGGGGAAGATAGACGAGGCGCCGTCCATGGGCTCCAGCAGCTGGGTGGTGGAGATGGAGGAGACGATCCGCGGCATCGACCCGGAGGTGGAGATGGCGCGGTGGAAGCGGCACTCCATCTACCAGGTGCCGGAGCGGATCAAGAACCTGCACAACAGCAAGGCGTACCGGCCGGAGCTGGTCTCTCTTGGCCCCTTCCACCACGGCGAGCCGGACCTGCTCCCCATGGAGGAGCACAAGCGCCGGGCGGTGGTGCACCTGGTCAAGCGCTCCGGGAGGCCGCTGCGGGACTTCGTCGCCGCCGTGGCGGAGGTGACGCAGCAGCTGCAGGAGGCGTACAAGGACCTCGGCGGCCGGTGGCGTGGCGGCGCGGAGAACGGGCAGCGGTTCGTGGAGCTCATGGTCACCGACGGCTGCTTTCTGGTGGAGGCCATGAGGATGGACGCGCTGGGCGGCAAGGTGGACGATGATTACGCGCCCAACGACCCCGTCTTTAGCCAGTATGGCTATCTTTACATGTGGCGCTATATCCAGTCCGACATGGTCATCATGGAGAACCAGCTGCCTCTGCTTCTTCTCCACAGGCTCTTCCTCGTTCTGGACCATCAGAGATATCAGGTATACTACGTACTCAATTACCTAACCTGCTCATCCATTAGTCATCTCTTCTTCACCTTTTCATATCCTTGTTCTATAAATTAAGGGAAGAACAACAATGCAGGATGTAAATTTCAAAATATTAATAATGCAAATTAAATGCCCGTTAGCTCTAACTGTATCCATACATGTCAGGACGCTCGAGAGATTACCAAGTTGGTGCTTGATTCTCTGTGTCCGTGGCGTCGTCACGTGGTTGAAACTAACCCCGTGGGGCTACACCCCCTCGGCGTCTTGCACCAAAGTCTCACCCATGACGATCACCAAGACCGGAAAGGTTCGAAGGCATATGTCATGCCCTCCGCAATTGAGATCTACGAAGCGGGAATTAATTTCAAGGTGAGCGAGACTGACAGCCTCCTCGACGTGCACTTCGAACAAGGCGTGCTAAGCATGCCGGCGGTTAGGGTCGACGAATGCACCGAGAAGAGGTTTCTAAATCTGATGGCATTCGAACGGCTCCACCCTGCTGCTGGCAATGCCGTGACGGCTTACGTGATCTTCATGGACAACATGATTAGCTCGGCCAAGGATGTAGCCCTGCTCAGATGTAAGAATATTATCGAGAGTGGGTTGGGCAGCGATGAGGAGGTAGCTAAACTCCTCAACAACACACTAAACAAGGGAGGAGTGATGAGCCCATCTAGCAGGCTCCACGACGTGCAGCGGCAAGTGAATGCCCACTGCATGAAGAGCTGGAATAGGTGGCGGGCTAACTTCATACAAACCTACTTGAGAAATCCTTGGGTGTTTATTTCCCTCGTTGCTACTGTTATTCTACTAGTCGCCACACTCTTGCAGACCGTCTATACGGTTGCACCTTTTTACAAGTTCATGTCGACCTAGTAGTGAACTAGTACTCCATCCGTTCCAAAATACCTACCATGTTAGATTTTGTTAGGAGTCAGGACTCAGGACAAGTATTGGACCAACAATTACTCTATTAATATGTACTCTTCATGTGGCATGAAATTGATGTCATTATACTTGTTTTAAAAGTACCTTTTCATGTTTATGATGTTTTATCACAAAAGTACTTTAATTGTTGGCGAAAGTTTATTCCTAACCGAACCTAATATGCCGGGTATTTTGAAATGAAGGGAAATGGTCCTTGGGTGTCCTACTAGGAGCAACTAAATATAGTTTACATGACCTATGAGTTTATGGCGTGTAAGTTGCCTTCAATGTGAAACCCCACCCAATGAATAATTGGGCAGCAAATTTGAAACCCTTGAGTAAAATGCTTTTATTCACTCGTATGGGAAAAAAAAAATCAAAAGCTTTGCAAGGACTAATATCTACTCCCATGGTTATGTAGAGAAAAGATCCATTTCTATCATGAGAAGATGCCAAAAGATATTGTGAGTTGTGACCCGGGTTCCGTATTAGTGCCATTGGAACTACCAAATGTAATTGGATGGGAGCCGAGACTATCATGCGCAATATCTCCTAGGCGCTAAAGATATTCTCTTGACGTCTCAAATTTTAGGGACATAACATATAAAGTGCAATATCATCAACCGATATACCGATACTAGATATTTATGAGATCCGATCCCTACAAACTGTAAAACACAATCAGAACTTTTTTCTTTTGGGCTGGCGGGATCTCTTAATCCCTCTGCCGCAACACATGGCTACTCTGTGTTGACTCTAACTCGGTTGTTGTGTGGCATTACATCAACCCAGATAACACAAATTTATAAAAAAAAATCACATAAAATTATAATAATAATTCGTTGCACTTTCTCACTAGACTCGGAACAAGATAGTCCATCTACATTTGTTGCACCAACAACAAACTTGATGTTATCATGCTCCAAGCCTAGAGATATGTGGCCAACACAGCATTCCAAAGTTCATCTTTCCTGTACACACCTAGCTAAGCTAGAAGAAACCGTAACAGCATCATGTAACCCATGGTATTGCTTCCAACTTCCAGCTGAAATATTTTTTGCTTGTCATTTCCTACCATTTCTTACTCTCTTGTTAGAACAATTTCACACACATATTGGTCCATCACAGACAAGCAATTGCACAATCACGAGCACAATCTAGATATGCTAACGGGGTTTATCAACATGGCTATCCTGTGGCATGGCTACATGAGCACATCCCATGTACTAATCGAGATAATACAACCGATGATATGCCCACTGAAACCATCGGACAACACTCCAACCACCTGTCATGGCCGGTCTGTCCACCCCTGTCACGGCATGGGCCCGTCCCTCTCGTGATCTCTGTCTAGCTTACCACCTCATGTCTAGTACTTTTCCTACCATGTGGCGCCTTTATAAAATAGGCCCAGGTTGAGCACTCAAACACATAGCCCTCCATTAATGACAAGTCCAACTGTAACACAACTCGTACACATAATATTTGACATATATTGTGACATTCCATTTTGGAGAATATATCATTGCCACCTTGAAGCTACCATGCATGAATCTTTGTGTTCCATTAATCATGAGTTCTACTATTACTTCCTTGACTTTACATGGCTCCACCTACAACTCATGGACTCTTGTTTTGCGTTTTCCAACTTACCGGGCATACGCCAACACATCACACATCGATCATAAAAAACACCATATCCAACTGTTGGGGTACGTAGCATGAGAAACAAGAATTTTCTTAAGCTCATCAAGATCAATTTATGGAGATCAACATCTACGAGAGGGGAAGCGCATCTACATACCCTTGTAGATCGCTAAGCGGAAGCGTTAAGAAACATGGTTGATGTAGTCGAACGTTTTCACGACCCAAACATGATCCGTCCCACGATCCAATCCCGAACGCCCCGATCAAGTGTCGAACGGACGGCGCCTCCTCGTTCAGCACACGTGCAACTCGATGACACCTTCACCATCTCAATCCAGCGAGCGTGGGTGAAGTGGTAGATGAGTTCTCCGGTAGCACAAGAGTGTGGTGGCGGTGGTGGTGGTGAGATCTCGGCAGGGCTTCGCCAAGCGTTGCTGCGACGTGACGGAGGAGAAAACAATCTAGTGAGAAAGAGGGAGGGCGTCGCCAAGGCTTGTGTGTTCGCTGCCTCCCTCTAACTCTCTATTTATAGGAGGAAGGGGTAGGTAGGACTCAGCCTTGGTCCCTCCTCCAAGGGAGGGCTGCCCGGCCAAAGTGGGGAGAGTCCACCTCCAAGAAGGGAGGTGGGCGCCTAGGGGAGGAGTCCCTCCTCCTAAGACACTTCCCCACCTACCACCTGGGCGCACATGGCCCTCTTTGGGTGGGGCGCCCAGCCCATCAGGGCTGGTGTGCCTCACTCTTAAGCCCATGTGGGCCCTCGGGGTGGGTGGACCCACTCGGCGGACCATCAGAACCCTTTCGACACTCTCGATACTATACCGAAAAAACCCGAAACTTTTCTGGAACCCGAATACCACTTTCCTATATACAAATCTTTACATTCAAACCATTCCGGAACTCCTCGTGATGTTCGGGATCTCATCCGGGACTCTAAACAACCTTCAGTCACCAACATTATAACTCAACCACATCTGTATCGTCACCGAACATTAAGTGTGCAGACCCTGCGGGTTCGAGAACTATGTAGACATGACCGAGACACCTCTACAGTCTATAACTAATACAGGGACTTGGATGCCCATATTGGTTCCCACATATTCTACGAAGATCTATATCGGTCAAACCAATGGTGTCAAGGATTCAGCTAATCCCGTATGCAGCTTCCTTTGTCCATCGGTGTGTTACTTGCGTGAGATACGATCGTCGGCATCTCCATACCTAGTTCAATCTCGTTACCGGTAAGTCTCTTTAGTCGTTCCGTAATACAAGATCTCGTGACTAACTCCTTAGTCACATTGCTTGCAAGCTTACTGTGATGTTGTATTACTGAATGAGCCCCGAGATACCTCTCCATCACACGAGTGACAAATCCCTCTCTTGATCCATGCCAACTCAACAGACACCCTCAGATATACATGTAGGCCATATTTATAATCACCCAATTACGTTGTGACATTTGATACACACAAGTCATTCCTCCGGTGTAAGTGAGTTGCATGATCTCATGGTCACAGGAGCAAATACATTGACATGCAGAAAGTAATAACAGTAAACTGAATACGATCAGATGCTATGCTTAAGGTTTGGGTCTTGTCCATCACATCATTCTCCTAATGATGTGATCCCGTTATCAAATGACAACTCATGTATATGGCTAGGAAACCTTAGCCATCTTTGATCAACGAGCTAGTCCAGTAGAGTCTTACTAGGGACACTTTGTTGTCTATGTATTCATACATGTATTTGAGTTTCAATCAATACAATTATAGCATGGATAATAAACGGTTGTCATGAACAAGGAAATATAATAATAACCACTTTGTTATTGCCTCTAGGACATATTTCCAACACCAACAACACCGTTGTATGATCATCCTAGTAGATTCTTCCCTCACCTAAGTGAGAGGGAGCAACTCCCGTATTGGATATCACATATAAGATATATTTTGAACTCATCATATTTGCTATTGTTGACTGCAAATCTGAACTTGAAAGAACTCTCTGTCATCTTGAGTCAAATTCATATTTGTCTCATCTTTTTTCGGATTGTCTTCTAAATGCCCACAACTATATCAATCCGCCTCCTTTTACATTTTCATACTTTGACATGTACACGGAACATCACTGAATATATGGATGTGTACTCTCCAAGCTTTTAACATTCTGACTTTTCACCACCTTTATAGATTCTCCATGGTCAACTTGCATCCATATGATATGTCATACTCGATGTATCTAGTCACTAACTTAAACCTTGTACTCGCCCACACTACTTCAACACCATGTCCGCATTTTGTCTCACCACACACTATAGTAGAAAATGACCCTTTAGCCCCGGTTTCATAGCCCCATTACTCCCGGTTCTGGAACCGGGACTAAAGCCCAAAACCTTTAGTCCCGGTTGGCTTACGAACCGGGACTAAAGGCTTCACCTGTTTATTTTGTTTGACCCAAAAAGGTAGAACTGGGACTAAAGGCCAAAACTTTTAGTCCCGGTTGGCTTACGAACCGGGACTAAAGGCTCCACCTGTTTATTTTGTTTGACCCAAAAAGGTAGAATTTTTTTTCTATTTTTTTCAAATTTTATTTTTGATTTGTTTTTATGTTTTATTCCAATTTTCAAATCTTTGAATTATTTGACAATTTAATCTCTAATCACCATCCTCACTGCTCCACCATGGAGCACTTATTCTAAATCGTCTAACTTCTCAACCGGTCACCCATCCTCTCACTAGGTGAGTACGAGCGCGCTTAACTTTCTGGTTCTATCGCCTCTAGTTGCCAAATCCGCACTTGTTGTTTTTCTGACAATAGTAAGCTATCAATTCTAAACAACCTTAGGTCTTGATGCCATGTCATATGATTTAATTTTTTGAATTCCAAACAATTATTAAAATAAAAAAATAATAATAATAGTGAATTTCAATGAAAACAACATAATGTTTTATTCATTTTTTGCCATTTATTCATTTAATATGGCATAATTAATATCTTTAAATATGTAAATCGAAATTCGACAAATAATATATCCATTATTATCAAAAAATGTTAGGAAACCAAATATGACATCATTTATTTATTTTAAATAAAATTATTTTTCTGATTTTTCTAGAAAAAAACTTCTTTTTGAAATAACTTTTTTCATTTGGAATTTTGAGCATCTGAGAAAACTTCACCGGGCAAGCCCGGGTGAAATCGAGTCCCAATTTTTCTTTAGTTTTTTTGATATATTAAACTTTTTTTGACGTCGTATGCAAAAGTTATGGTCGTTTTACATTTTCCCCTTTTTTGCAAAAACGGTCAAAATTCATATCTCAAAATTTCTATACCAACTAGACAATAAAACCTAACTACATCTCAAAGGATTTTATTTTTTGAAGATTTTATCATTTTTGTTTATTTTCTACAAAACTAAAAAAGGCGGTCTGGGGGGAGGGGTAGAGTTTGAAAATTTCAGAGATCCCTTTAGCCAAGAGTCCAATAATACCATCGACTACATCTGCTAGCACCGTCCCCGCCAGAGTCACTACTTCGAGTTCTCACGTCATATGCTTTAACTCTTCGAGTTCTCACGTCGTTGCCTACCCATAAGCCGGGTGAAGTCTTCAATCGGACTCCAGCTTCTCAACCTGACTTCATGGTAAGAACTCATGTGTACACCATATTAAATCAACCCTGCGCCGTCACCATGTTGAAGCGCACAAACCCTTAAACCTATGTTGCATGGTGCCACCACTAGTGGAAAACGGGCCTTTGGCCGGGACCCTTTAGTCCCGGCCTGCCTCTGGGCCGGGACTAAAGGCCCGGCCACGTCGCCCCAATTCTCAATGCCTCCCTCGAGGCTTTAGTCCCGGCTCGTAAGGAGCCTTTAGTCCCGGTTCGTGTCCCAAACCGGGACTAAAGGGCTACGCGGTGGGCAATGGTGGTGGCAACCGTTCGTATCCCCCTTTAGTCCCGGTTGGTGGCTCAACCCGGGACTAAAGGCCTAACACGTGGCCTTCCATAGTGGTGGCAACCGTTGGTATATCTCTTTAGTCCCGGTTGGTGGCTCAACCCGGGACTAAAGGTCGGCAAACGGTTTGCATCCCACGTCGTTTCAGGCGATGAAAAGCACGAACCGAAGCAGAGTCACCATTTCTCTGTTTGTTCTTCTCTCTTGCTCTCGCTTTGTTCTTCTCCTCTCTTCTTCCCTTCTCTTCTTCCACCATGCCAACTCTCTTTGGAGAGGTGCTCGCACATGGCAAGACCAAGCTCGATGTCGTGTACACCAACGAGAGCAGGGAGATGCCGTATTTTCTTGAACAGTTGAAGGAACGATGGCTTGACGCTGCAATGGATCATGAGAAGTTCTTGGGGCTTGATCTGGAGTACACGGCCGATCAACGCGGTGTTGCCGCCATCCAACTATGCTTCGCACATCATGTCTTGATCTTCCAATGGGTGAGGTAAGTTTTGAGGCTTTCTTTGATCCAAGGTAATGACATTGTAAGTTTATTTGTTTCAATCATAGTTGGTTCCCTTCAAATAGTTGTAGTGAAACAATTTTGATTAGTTGAAGGGGAACACAATCTGATTGGAATAGTGTTCCATAATCTGAAAAATTATATTAGAATCAACTAGTGTTTAATATGTTCCATTGGAATCATAGTTGGTTCGCTTCAAATAGTTGTAGTGAAACAATTTTGATTAGTTGAAGGGAACACAATCTGATTGGAATAGTGTTCCACAATCTGAAAAATCTGATTGGTTCAATATGTTCCATTGAAATCATAGTTGTAGTGATACAATTTTATGCGGTGTTCTTTGATCCAAGGTTATGAAAATTGCATATAGCTAGTGATCTCTCTAGGTTCCATTGGATAGCAATATGATATGTCATAGTCATGAAAATTGCATATAGCTAGTGATCTCTCTAGGTTCCATTGGATAGCTATAGTGATCTCTCTAGGTTCCATTGCATATGTTCTATTTGAATCGTAAAGATAATTTTCTCTTTAGTTGTAGTGAAACATGTTTCCTTATTGCAGCAGTATGTAACATTTGTTCCATTTTAATTTGTTTCTGTTGCAGTAGTGACAAGCATTGTCCAGAACTCATGGACTTCCTGCGCAGCGGCATCACTTTTGCTACCGTTGACGTAACGAACGACAAGCTGAAGATGAGGTACAGCTTCGGTATTGAGATACCAACTGGTTGCCTCATTGATCACCAAAGGGTATTCAGGCTTTGACATGTCAGGACTTCGATGGCTCATATGATAGTTGCCTTGATCGACGAGGAATATGGTGATATGAAGACCAATTTCCCAAAGTCTCAGCACAAACTTTCGGAGAAGGCCCCACTTGATCGTATCAACATTGAGTATGCAGCAAAAGATGCATATGTTTCATACGAGTTGTACCGCAAGATTCGAGTCGTCAACTATGGCCAGCGTCACCTCGAATAAGGTGGACATTCTGATTGGACTAGTATCAACTATGGCCAACTATATATCTATGATAGCTATTATTATGTACTGTTTGGACTAGTATCATGTACTGCTTGGACCAATTTATATATGTCTAGTTTCTGTTTGTGCCATTATAGTTTCCAAATTTGAATGGTTTAGCCCTTTCTAACTTCATTTGCTACTTTTGAATGGAACCACGTGGTGTGCCGCGGAACCACTTTTGTTGTGGGGGTCGCTTTTCCTTCTTCTCCTTGTGCTAGATATTTGTTATGCATTAGGGAAAGAAGGAATAGCGACCATCATCGACGGTCAAAAAATCAGGTGAGGGAGTGTCCACCATACATGAGAGAAGAAGAATGCTGACTGTTGTTGTGGGGGTTGCTTCTCCTTCTTCTCTTTGTGCTAGATATTTGTTATGAACTAGGGGAAGAAGGAGTAGCGACCATCATCGACGGTCGAAAAATCAGGTGAGGGAATGTCCACCATACATGAGAGAAGAAGAATGTCGACTGTTGCTGTGGGGGGTCGTTTCTCCTTCTTCTCCTTGTGCTAGATATTGGTTATGCACTAGGGGAAGTAGGAGTAGCGACCTTCATCGACGGTTGAAAAATCAGGTGAGCAAGTGTCCACCATATATGAGAGAAGAAGAATGTCCACCATATACAATAGGTGAGCTAGTGTCCACCATATATGAAATTATTGAAATTTTGTGATGTGCCTTTGAATGGTGCATTTTGAACACACACAAAAGTATGGAGTTCAAATAAGTTCAAAAAAATGAAATCCCTTTGTAAGAGATGAGTTCTCGTTCGAAACACTGATACTTCGAGAGAGATTGTCCGTTTTGTACACGAAGTGCATCCAGTTTTTGTCGTAGCCCTCTCAACTTTTTAACACATGCTATGTGGGTGAAATGATGATAGCATGCCAACTTTCAACATTTTCAGAGTTCATTTGTAGTGCTTTTCAATTTCAGGGTCAACTAGCTCAAAAAAAAATAAGTAAATGCACGAAGAATACCAAATGAAGTCAGAAATTGTTGAAATTTTGTGATGTGCCTTTGAATGGTGCATTTTGAACACACAAAAAGTATGGAGTTCAAATAAGTTCAAAAAAATGAAATCCCTTTGTAAGAGATGAGTTCTCGTTCAAAACGCTCATACTTCGAGAGAGATTGTCCGTTTTGTACACGAAGTGCATCCAGTTTTTGTCATAGTCCTCTCAACTTTTTAACACATGCTATGTGGGTGAAATTATGATAGCATGCCAACTTTCAACATTTTCAGAGTTTATTTGTAGTGCTTTTCAATTTCAGGGTCAATTAGCTCAAAAAAATAAGTAAATGCACGAAGAATACCAAATGAAGTCAGAAATTGTTGAAATTTTGTGATGTGCCTTTGAATGGTGCATTTTGAACACACAAAAAGTATGGAGTTCAAATAAGTTCAAAAAAAATGAAATCCCTTTGTAAGAGATGAGTTCTCGTTCGGAACGCGGATACTTCGAGAGAGATTGTCCGTTTTGTACACGAAGTGCATCCAGTTTTTGTCGTAGCCCTCTCAACTTTTTAACACATGCTATGTGGGTGAAATGATGATAGCATGCCAACTTTCAACATTTTCAGAGTTCATTTGTAGTGCTTTTCAATTTCAGGGTCAACTAGCTTAAAAAAAAAGTAAATGCACGAAGAATACCAAATGAAGTCAGAAATTGTTGAAATTTTGTGATGTGCCTTTGTATGGTGCATTTTGAACACACAAAAAGTATGGAGTTCAAATACGTTCAAAAAAATGAAATCCCTTTGTAAGAGATGAGTTCTCGTTCGGAACGCTGATACTTCGAGAGACATTGTCCGTTTTGTACACGAAGTGCATCCAGTTTTTGTCTTAGCCCTCTCAACTTTTTAACACATGCTATGTGGGTGAAATGATGATAGCATGCCAACTTTCAACATTTTTAGAGTTCATTTGTAGTGCTTTTCAATTTCAGGGTCAACTAGCTCAAAAAAATAAGTTAATAGTTTGGATAGTCAAAATAATTACTTTTGAAAATAGAAAATAGTTTTGCATTATTTATTCAATTTCTAACACTTTTCATTATCATAGTTTTGTCAAATTATCAAATATGCAAAAAGAATTTTAATATACATAGTTTTTAATATAAAATAACAAAATAGTTAATAGTTTGGATAGTCAAAATAATTACTTTTGAAAATAGAAAATAGTTTTGCATTATTTATTCAATTTCAAACACTTTTCATTATCATAGTTTTGTCATATTCTCAAATATGCAACAAGAATTTTTAATAAACATAGTTTTTAATTGAAAATAACAAAATAGATAATAGTTTAGATAGTCAAAATTATTAATTATGAAAATAGAAAATAGTTTTGCATTATTTATTCAATTTCAAACACTTTTCATTATCATAGTTTTGTCAAATTCTCAAATATGCAAAAAGAATTTTTAATAAACATAGTTTTTAATTGAAAATAACAAAATAGATAATAGTTTGGATAGTCAAAATTATTAATTATGAAAATAGAAAATAGTTTTGCATTATTTATTCAATTTCAAACACTTTTCATTATCATAGTTTTGTCAAATTCTCAAATATGCAAAAAGAATTTTTAATAAACATAGTTTTTAATTGAAAATAACAAAATAGATAATAGTTTGGATAGTCAAAATTATTAATTATGAAAATAGAAAATAGTTTTGCATTATTTATTCAATTTCAAACACGTTTCATTATCATAGTTTTGTCAAATTCTCAAATATGCAAAAAGAATTTTTAATAAACATAGTTTTTAATTGAAAATAACAAAATAGATAATAGTTTGGATAGTCAAAATTATTAATTATGAAAATAGAAAAAAATTGAAACTATATGAGAATTTATAGAGAAAATTCAACCTAAATTCAAAGTGAACTCACTTTGAATTCATGTTGAATTTTCTCCATAATTTCGAATATAGTTTCAATTTTCAGTGAGTTTAGGCCCGTAAGCCTGCTTTAGAGAGGAGTTCGATGGAGAAGCTGCAACGGGGCTTATAAACAAGTGTTAGTCCCCTTCGCTCGCGAGGTGGGACTAAACTTATCGTGCAGCCGAGGAGGGGCTTTAGTCCCGGTGCGTGGCTCCAGCCGGGACTAAAGACCCCCTGCTTCCTGCCTTCTAGTCTGCCCGAAAAGAGGCCTTTAGTCCCGGGTCGTGGCTCCACCCGGGACTAAAGGGGGTCTTTAGTCCCGGTTGGAGCCACGAACTGGGACTAAAGATCCACCTATATAAGCGGAAGTTAGAAAATTTCCAACCCAAATCGCATTTCCTTCTCTCCTTCTTCCTCGTTCTCCTGCCCGGCGCGGCACATCAACGAACTCGGCGACGCCGTCAGGCTACCCGCCGTCCTCCTCGCCGTCGCCGCCGTCCTCCTGGCCGCCGCCGTCCTCCTCGCCGCGCGCCGCGCCGTCCTCCTCGCCGCGCGCATCGACACCTCCAGCCGGTAAGCCCCCCGCCCCTCCTCCCCAACACTCCGGCCAGTATAAGAAAAGAAGAAAAAGGAGAAGAAAAGAAGAAAAAGGAGAAGAAAGGAAGAAAAAGGAGAAGAAAGGATGAAAAAGGAGAAGAAAGGAAGAAAAAGGAGAAGAAAGGAAGAAAAAGGGAACAAAAGAAGAAAAAGATTTTTTTTGTCATTTAATTCCTATTGTTATTAGGTTTGTGCTAGATTATTAGGGTTAGTAATATTTAGAATTAGGAAAAAGGAAAATAAGAAGAGGAGGAGAAGCAAAGAAGAAAAAGGAGAATAAGAAGAGGAGGAGAGGAGAAGAAGAGGAAAAATAGAAGAAGAGGAGAAGTAGAAGAAGAGAAAAAATTAGAAGAGGAGGAGAGGAGAAGTAGAAGAAGAGAAGAGGAGAAGTAGTAGAAGAAGAGGAGAAGTAGAAGTAGAAGAAGAAGTAGAATAAGAGGAGAAATAGAAGAAGAGAAAAAAATTAGTTTAGGGTTACAAGAAGAAGAAATATTATATAGTGTATCTGCTTAAGTGTTAATAGTGTTTCTTAGATTATTGCTTAATTTTGCTATTGTATATGCTTAAGTGTTAATAGTTTAATTTTGCTATTGTATATGCTTACGTGTTAATAGTTTATTTTTAGCAAGAAAATTAATAGAACTAGTTTATTTTTTTAGTTCATTTTACGATGCCTATCCCGCATCCTCGTCGTCGACTCGGCGGAGGACACCTGCTTGATCGGAGGTGCCCTGTCCGGGACTGGGCTCCGCTCGGCTGGTTTTGGGAGGTGCTACCTTCCGGGGGCGTAGGTTGGTGAGGAGTCAGCCCGTCGTTGACCCGATCCTTGTTTGGTGGCGGTCGCGTGGGTCAGTGAGGGTGCCGAGGCTTCCGGACACCGCGGAGGTGGTACGTCACCGTGTCAGCGAGGAGGATGAGCACGTCCGTCGCTACATGGTTGCGTTGGAGGGCAGGTTCGAGCATACCTGGCAGGTTCTTCGGGGATCTCACTGGAGCTATGATCCTGTGATGGTTCCTTCTCTTTGGGTGTCCACCGCCCGCGCCGATACCCGTCGGGCGCTACGGTTCTAGATGTATCAGTGATGCTATATGTATGATAGTATTTGAGGAGTATTAGTGATAATATTTGACGATGTACGGACAAAAGAGATGATGTATTTGCTTATAATTGAATGCATGCTAATTTGAATACTACTTTATTTTACGATTTGGTTTTGCTTATTGAATGCTCAAATTGGAAAAGTACTCCTACTTTGAATACTATGCAGAAATCTAGGAGTCCCGGGTGGAGCCACGACCCGGGACTAAAGTTGTTTTGGAACGGAGTTCCTGATAGAATAATTCTTTTTCTGTACAAAGGTTAAGAGAATCCGTTTTTTGCAGAACTATGGATCCACATATCAGGAACCTCGAAGAGGAAGAACTTCTCGAAGATATAATCAAAGACGGCCCCGACGTTGAGCCAGCTGAATCTCCGTCGTCATATCTAAACCACTCCGGATATGGAATGGAGGTCGACCGACACGAAGATGAAGCCGATGGGGCATGAGATAGGTCCAATGATGGAGAAGGTGATAGCTCCTCTGATGGAGAAGCCGGTGAAGAAATAATAAAGTCCGGCGAGGTATACATATGAAGTTCGACAATACTTGTAATATGTGAAAAATATTGGAGATAGCTCTATATTGTATACATATACATTCATTTGACGAATGTTTCTCCCTCTTAGGCCTCCACATTGAGCAAAGCTACGAAACGAGGCCCGACTAGAAAGTTGGATGCACCGACGCATTACACCTTTGAGGTGATATTGCCTACGGGCGAACCCAAGCTTCCTAAGAATGCTGCTGACACATTCAAGAAGCAATGCGGAGTTCTCGTTAGGGATCACGTCCCGTTCAGCGTTCGGGAGTGGAACGAGCGCAAAGAGGCAGCCGATAGTGACTATGTCGCCGAAAGGTACAAAGATAATCTTTGGAATAATCTCATGTCACATTTCAACCTGCCAGAATGTGAGAATGAAGACGCGGCACACAAACTGAGGGCCAAAGTCAAGCAGTGGACTCTAAAGAAGATGGCCAAACTGTTCCGTAGCTCGAAGAAGAAGCTATGGAAAAACTATCTGAAGACAAAGAAAGTGCGAGTATTCGAGGGGTATCTAGCCAAGCAGGCGAATCACTGGAAGGCATTTCAAGAGTACAAGGAGTCAGAAGATGCCCAGGCATTATCAGAAAAGAACAAGATAAATGCCGATAAGAAGAAATATCACCACAAGCTGGGGCTAGGGGGCTATGAGACTGCCATCCCAAAGTGGGATAAGAAAGAGAAAGATCTGCTAGATAAAGGCATCGTACCTGAACCACTCCGTGATGAGTGGGAATTGAGAGCAAGAAATTGGTTCCTTGCGCATGGTGGTTCGTACGACGGAAAAACAGGGGACCTCATCTGCAGTGACGGTCTTAGGATACCCAGGGAGAATTGGAAAATGATAGTGAAAGAAATTAAGGAGGGAAAAAGAAAGTTCACTGCAGATAGAGAGAACGATTTGCTCACACTGGTCCTCGGCAATGACGAACATGGAGGACGAACGCGAGGCTTCGGTCCTTCTTACCCGTGGTGGCTTGGGTTTGCCAGAGACCAAGACACTTACGGAAGCCGAGAGAGAGCAAAGAAGCGGCAGCAGGATGAGGAGAATGACAAGTTCAACCAGTTGCTTGCCAGGATTAACGAGCAACAGAAGCAGATTGATGAGCTTAGATGAGTACCGCGCCAGGAAGATCCTCCACTTGATATTACCGGCGCCCCATCTAAGCGGAAAAGCAGCGTGGCTGAATCTGAGGCCCCGCCCGGCGATGCACGAAGAATGATAGAGGGCGGTCCCGGCTACCCCGTGGATGGAATCAAGGAGTCAACATCATGTGAACTCCATCATAAATTCAAGAACATATCCATGAAGGTGGCCGTCGGACAAGCTTTACCTTCTGGCCCTGATGCACGCTGGCATGGCCGTGAGATTCCAGCTGGCTTTGCTAAAGTCGGGGTGGATGAAATCATGACGGGGTTTCATGATATAGAGCTCGACATAGCTGGACCCGAAGATGAGAGGACACTCGGAGAAGTACTGGGTGGAGTCATCCTATGGGACAAGAACTACATCAAGCTTCCAGGCTCGGCCCCAAGGACAACACCGCCTCCGAGTCGTCGCAGGTCACCTACACCTCCATTACCTCCAAGCCCTCCACATGACGTCGGCCAGCACAACACGAGTCCATCTCGATCACCGCCGCCGGACTTGGGTCGTCCGTCTCCGCCGCCGCCCGCTCCGGATACTAAGCGGGAGCGTGCCACCAAGAACGCTCCGCCGACGATTTCTAAGCGACAGAGCCCCCCAAAGCGCAAACGGTCGTCCCTCCCAAAGGTACCTCATGCTAATCTTCCTATCAGACCTTATGATCGTACCCCCGAGGAAAACGCCAGGATAGCAAAGGAACATCATGATGCGCAGATGAAAAAGAAGGAACCCGAGCCCCGCCCGGAATATACCGAGAAGCAAATATCATATGCAAAATACTTCACGACCCTTCCATCACAGTATGACTTACACCATAAGCCTGATGACTATACACGCACATTGCAGAAGGAAGTGAAAAAGAGCAGATCACCACGTGCAAGTGCAAGTGGGAGCAAATCAAGTTCAACTACAAGCAAGAAAAAAATCAGACGTTCCTCAGCTTGGACAACAGGCCAAACAGTCGATCCCACCCCTCAAGGTGTTAACCGAGAATGTTCCCCCTCCGGTGCAGAGGCAAGAATTTGAATTAGCAAAAAAGTGGGCGGCTGAATGGGGTGTCTCGGTTGAAGATGTTCTGGCTTCCCAAGACGACAGGTTACCCAAGGCTGTGGTAGCCCCTAAGCCACAGTTTGTCATGGGTGAGCCTTTGGTCAGCAAAGACGATCTCCCAACAAATATGCGTTACTTGCATACATGGTACTTAAGTGATTCAAAGAATGGGAGAATGATGATCGTGCTGAGTGTCCCACGGGAGTACTACGGCCGCCCCGAAGAAATCCATATCGACTTTGATGAACTCTTCCAGATGTACAATGGCGACGCCCTCGACAAATCGCTTATGAGTTGCTATTGTCTGTAAGTTTTTCAATTCGTTGTCTACATATAACTTGTTTAGTTATTTCAATTCATTGTCTATATATAACTTGTACTCTATTATGCAGAATTAAGATTCTGGATTGTAAAAGTAAGAACATCCTAAATATTGGGTTTATTGACCCAGATAAAATACATATAGCGACGCTAACTGATAAACCCAAGGAGACGGAGGAAAACCTTCTAAGGTTTCTAACAGATCAAAAATTTTGTGACCACATACTGTTTCCATACAACTTTAGGTGAGGGTCTTTACTCTGTTGTGTCCATTCACTTATAAGTGTAATTGATAAGTTACTGACACATACACACACACACACACACACACACACACACACACACACACACACACACACACACACACACATATATATATATATATATATATATATATATATGTGGAGCTTTCATTGGATTCTGTTGGACATTTAAATTGATAAGGGAAGAGTTGATGCCTTCGACCCATTATCGAGACCCTTGGAACAGTTCCAAAGCCCGCAGGACATGCTCCAAGGGTAATTTCAATCATTCTTGCGCTCTATTGGTCTCTTTCGATGATTTTCTGATATATCAATTAATGAAAAACTTAGCAAATCATTATCCTTGTCGGGCAAGGTTTGGAAGCGATTCAAGTGCGTGACTCCCGGTAACTTTCGTGAGAAGCTGACCTTTAGAGCGGCTCGGGTAAGTAGTAATATGATATACTTCTATTTTCAATACATTTATGATGCTAGATTATTATTTTGATTATATATATTCTATTCTCGTAAAGTGCGACCAGCAGCCACGGGAAACGCATCTATGCGGATACTATGTTTGCGAGACCATTCGCACGTGTACCTCTGAGCACAAGGATCACAGATTCGACGTAAGCAATGAACATTCACACCTCTATTTTTACCCGTCATTCTTTGTTATCATGATTGATATTCATATTCATCTCCTCTTCTTATATAGTACACGACCATGAGGACGAAGGTCCTACCAGAGCAACGCGCGATTGCTGTTGCAGAGGAGCTTGCGACCTTTCTGAGGACGGAAGCTATAGATGACAAAGGACGATTTAGTGTAGCTAGGGGCCATTACTGATGTTGGTCCATGTAATCGAATAGACGGGCTCTAGTCCCGATAATTCAGATCTCCATATAATTGTATATATATGCTCGCTTGTAAGATAAGTTAATCTTATATATATGCATAATTATTTCTATTTAAATTATATGAAAACTAATTCCCGAACACCAAACGAGGCATCACGTTAATCTCCCGAACACCAAAACCCTAAAACCCAAAAATAATTTCGTTCAAAAAAACCCAAAAATAAGCAAAATCTGAAACTCTTTAGTCCCGGTCCGTGTAACGAACCGGGACTAAAGGTCCTGTCCCTGGGGCGCTACGAGGCGCCCACGTGGAGCACCTTTAATCCCGGCTTGTAACAGGGCCGGGACTAAAGGTTAGGCTTTTAGTCCCGCCCCTTTAGTCCCGGTTGATGGTCCCTTACGGGCCGGGCTAAAGGCCCCGTCCCCACTAGTGCACTGAGTGGCGGAGCTACACTTTAGGAGCTGGGCGGGCCATTCTAAAGAAGTCTCAAGTTTTTTTTTCATGAACCAATTTTACTGCCACTCCTCACTGCTCTTTACTGGGCTTGGACGGGCCATAGCGTTGGTTTGCTACCACGTAGCTCCGCCAGTGGTGCCACTGCCGTATTCAAAAATCAAAAGGTAGCCACCGTCGTTGACGATGTCACAATCGTCTTTTATTTCGGCCGACATTAGGTTGATCCGCCATACTTCCGAGGTTGTCCGTCATACGTGTTTGACCCAACCGAATTTTTCTGACTGCAACCATATTCTACCTTGTGTCGTATCAGCCCAACGCATCGCCATGCATTGCTCCACGCTATCGTAAAGTATATCATGTATGACGCACTTCGGACTTCTTTGAGCCTTATGTGCACGCTACGGGCCTTGCATGCACACTTGAAACATTCTCAGCAAACTTGACTCGCCAAAAAATCATCTTCCGTGCAATCTTTACCCCATGGATACCTTCTTCACACTTTATTTTGTCACGGTCCGCCATCGGCTCGTGTGTACGCAGCGCACAGACCTTTTTGTTTCTCCTGGTAGCCTTTGGTGCACCTCGAGCACCCTGCACAGATCCGCACTGTCATTCTCATGGACATATGTTTGGACATCGGGACTTTGTTTCCTTTTGTTTCAAAGCAAATCTCACGTGAGCCTTCCTTCGGCTCCACACACAGCGCGCGCGCACACACACGTCCCAGCTTCTGCCAACTTGCACGCCAGCCTCCAGCAACCTAACGACATGACAGTTAGAACATCTACAGTAGGAACCTGTAAATCCGTTTCTTTAAACACCCACGGACACGTACAGTCAATGATCGGACGTGCTCGTTTTGAATCTCTATTTTTTGTTCGCGCAGACGCATCTTTTATTTTTTTCATATGTTTGACCAATTGCATTTCACGTGATTGATGAAGAAAAAGAGAAAGAAACAAAGACTGGATAAAGAAAGAGAAAAAGTTATCCGGAATAGGATCGCGTCCTATGTTGCGGACTGACCGGACGGTGTCCGGGCGTGTCCGCGAGTCCTCATATCGTCCACATATTTGAGATGAATTTGAGGGTGTCGGTCAGTCCGGGCGTTTAAAATGGATATAAGGGATTTGGTTGAATCAATTTTTTGTGACCGGTCAGTGACCGCTCAGGCAGCCCGCCCGTTTGAGACGGGTTTGTGGGGTCCGACTGTAGGTTCTTTTATGTTTCGCTCGTGTTGATTTCTATATTTCTTGAAGGAATCTCATCAGTCGTTGTTGATTCAATTGAATGTTCATAGGTACAAGGTTCGCGTTATGGGACATACTCAACCAAACATGACGAATTACAGATAAATTATAAAATACGGGGCGAGATTGTGAGCTTCGAAATTGAAGTTTCTATGTTTGGAAAAGAAAAACTGCAAGAATGATAACTATTTTTCGTTTTATGATTTCATGTCCGATGGCTGCATGTGGTCCACTCGTTCCCATGAGGATGTCCTTCAGCACCCCCTGACAGTCGCTTGCAACACATAGGTTCTGATTTCTGAAGATTGAGGCCCTCTGCCAACGCCGTTGCTTCCCTGCATGCATACGTTATGGTGCCGGCCCAGTGCGTCTATGTGCCGCCCGCATTGACTCCTAACGACGGCTCGCCTGAATGGAGCTGGTAATGGGCTCGCCCAGTAACCATGTGACATGTCGTGTTCACGTTACATGGGTTTTTCATTTTCCCTTGTGTGTTTCCCTAAAGTTTTTGTTTTGGATTCTTTTATAATTTTTTTATTTCAATTATATTTTCAACAATAGTAAAAACATATATTCCAAAATGAAGTTCACAATTTTATCAAAAATGTTAATCATGAGCAAAACAAATGTGTGTGATATTTAAAAGTTGTCACGGATTAAAAGACAATCTATTTGACATTTAAAAATATATTTATAAAGTGTAACAAAATGTTCATGTAATTCAAAGAAAATGATCAGTATATTAAAAAGAGTCAGTTAAATGTTTAAAAAAGTGCATGAGTTTCCAAAATGATTTTATAATAGTTACAAAATACTTGTACAATGAAACAAAATGTTTGACTTATTCAAAAAATGTATTTGATCATTCATTTTCCAACATGTATTATGAAAATGAGTAACCTGTATTTGATAAAAGAGTTTTGCAAAAAATGGTAATCATGTCTTTAAAAACTGTTGAACGTGTATTTTTTTTTGATCTATACTAAGAAAATAGATTGTGTGTGGGGAAAAGTAGGCATGTGTTATAAGAGAAAAAAAAGGAAGAAAACCATAGAAGAAACAAAATATACAACATAAAAATGTAAAAAAAAAGAATAGACCGTATAAATTGAAGAAATACAAGAAGACACCTAAACCCATAAAGAAGAAGAAAATCCGACGAAAATTATAAACTGAAAAGTTGCTATAATATCGGTCGACCAACAGTTGCTGCCGCCATAGGCGATGTCAGCCTATATCTTGCCTAGATATAACTCTCGCTTACACATACAACCTTTCGGCTCAGCCTTGTGCACCCTGAGCTACACCCTACTTGAGCAATACATCAATAATGACCCTCACTCAGGATGATGCACATGTGCGACTATGTCTTGTTTCATGTGAGATCATTGTTCAAAAAATCATCCGATTCAACGATTTATCGTCCGATTTATAGCTATTCATCGGGTGACCGATAAGATTATGTCTTATCTTTACCGTTTATCTTTTGGGCCGATTAATCGCACTGACAAGCGATTTGTCGAGAATCTTCCGAGGAATCAGGCCTATTCCTAGCACTATGTTTGCAAAAAGTATGTTTATTTGTTCTTTTGTGGATTTTGTTATGCAATATGTACTATTTTCCGCATATTTTAGTGTTAGGGCATGGAATTTGCAAAAAAAGGCCCATTAATAGTCGATCAATAAATCGATTAATCGGATGATTTTTTATTAATCTCTACTCCCCAACCGAGCGAGACGATAACGATAAGCGATATCCTCAACATTGTGTGAGATACATCAACCTCTCGCCCAAAACCGTATTCGGCGCCTTAACGGTTAAATCATTTGGCAACTACCCCCCCCCCCCTCCTGAACTAACTAGTTTATGTTTTTTTACTTCTAGCCAGGTTTTTTTCCAAGGGTTTATGTGTTATGAGTTGGCTGGTTTCTTTGTATCTTTTGTTTTTGTTTTTGTTTTTTGTTTTTTTTGGTTTTTATCATTCTCTTTTTTCTTTCTTTTTACTTTCAAATGTGTGAACTTTATCAAATTAGTGAACTGTTCTCAAATTCAATAACATTTTCCAAAAATTATGGATTTTTTCTAACCTTACATGAACTTCTTTTCAATATTCATTTTTTGAAATCTGTAAAGTTTTTTTATTTCCATGAACTTTTCAAATTAATTTATTTTCCAAGTTATGAAATTTTTCCAAATTGGTAAAACTTTTCATATTCATTGAATGTTTCTCAAATTTGTGAACCATTTTTTCATTTCTACAAATGTTTTCCAATTTCATTGAGTTTTTTAAATTCACACACATTTTTTCATACAAATGTTTCTCAAATATGTTTCCACTTTTTTGTGAACTGTTTTTTTTATAAAAGTCAATAGGCATAGCCCTTTCAGTGGACAATTGTCAAAACGCAAACCTAACCATAGAAAAAATAGCGAACCTAGTATTGAGCGAACCCGAGCGTCGAGCGACGAGCGAGAGCACTCATGCTTTAATGGGCTGTTCGAAGTACCACGCCTGTGAGCACCCCGCTGGTTAACTGACCCTTAAGGCACTTGTTAGGAGGTCTCGACCTCTTGCCTCTGGCGGCTGAGAAAATGGGTCTACTTTAAGCATTCATGTGTACACCATGTTGAATCAATCCCGTGGCATCGTCACTTTAAAGCGCACAATCCCATGAACTTATCTCACATGGTACTATGCTCAGAAGTCGGTCACCATCAGCATCATGCATGCTCATATGTGAGCGTTGTCGATATCATCATCGTCTTCTACTTTGACCGACATCATGTTGATCCGTCATACGGTCCAGGTTGTCTGCCTTATATATTTGACCTCGTCGAATTTGCCTGACTGCAACCATGCTTCACCTTGCATCGTATCAGCCCAATATAATTCATAAAATTTGGAGAACATTTGTGAAAATTTAAAATAAGGCACAATTTTGAGAAAAATGTTACTGAATTTGAAAAACTAATCACGAAATTTGGTAAAAAGACACGAATTTGTAAAAAGTTCACAATATTGAGAAGAGATCATGAATTTGTATAAAATTCATGACTTGGAAAAGTTTGCAATTTGGCAAAAATCACAAAAACTGAAAAACTCATAAATTTGAAAAGAAGTTAGTAAAAGGTGAGAAAATTTCAAGAAATTTGGAAAATGTTCGAGAATTTGAGAAAATTTCGTAAACTAAAAAAACCATTCATTTAAAAGGTAAAAAAGAAAAAAATATACTAAAAGAAGGAACAGAGAAAAGAAAAGAAAGAAAACAAAGCCGAACAAAAACCAGTCAACACAAAACACATGGAAGCCTACCAAAAAGCTAGCTAGATGCTACTAGCAAACATGCCCGTGCGTTGCAACGGAAGAAAATAAATAAGCACGGAACTATAGCTAGTGATTTCAGCCATCTTAACCATTGAGGAAACTTCTATAAAATGAGGTAATTCTAATTGAGTCCATGCGAACCCAAAGTAAAACTATACTTATTATGGATCAGAGCAGAAGGACACATGTTCCTTTATTGAACAATATCATAATCACATTCTGATGTAGGTCATTTCATGTGCATTCCGATGAAAATATTATTACGTCAAACTAATGAATAAAGAGTTAAAATTTATTTTCTGATAAATTTCACAAACTAATGAAAATATAAACACAGTGTTATTTATCTATCAGCATTCCTCCTTCCTGTCGCATTGTCCATCTGTCTTGTTTCCTCACAATTCCACCTTCCGTGCAGCAACAACCAGACAATGAAACACCAAGCTCCTCTGCATCTCACCAACACACTTTAGACCAGGAGTTGGTGGATGGCGTCCGGAGACGAATCCTAGTAATTATTATGTATTATCAATTCACCCACATAGACATTCTGGTATTTCCTTACTTGGTTATTGTCACAATCAGCACAAAGTGAACAGCAACGCAAAGGCTTCCATCAACAAAATAAAATTTCCATAGAAAAATATCTGCTATAAAGGATGCAACGCCGATGAAGATATGCATCTGTATTTACCTTACATCATTAGAAGTTGAGAACTGGTGCTAGATTTATCTTTTATCAAGAGATGCTAGATTTGATAATACAACATTATGGTTGTTAGAGCATATTTCTTCATATGTGGTTTTGGTAATTAATGACAATTCCTATAGACTAATGGTTGCCTTAAGTTATATTTATAGGATTTGTCCATAGGCACTTCTTGAAGTCCATCAGTTGGGTTCAATGAGTTTATATGATGACCAAGATGGTATTTAAGGTATTATCCAAAGAATGGTCATAGAGACACAAGGTTGATCAAGATCGCCAGACAAAGAGTAAATCAAGATGATCAACACACAAAGCGTACAAGATGTACCGAGAGGGATCAAGTGATCCCATGGTATGGCACTACTAGGAAAAGGCCTGCTAGTGGCGCACCTGTTTTGGCTATTAATGGCGCACTACAGATGCGCCACTAGCATCTTGCCATTAGAATTTTTTACTAATGGCGCACCAGGCAGTGCGCCATTAGTATAGCCCATGGTGCGCCATTAGTATGCCTCCCAGGGGGCCATATTTACCCATGTGCTCTGGCTTACTAATGACGCACTAGTTGACGATGCGCCACTAGTGTGCTTTTTGCAGTGCGCCACTAAAGTGCTGAGTGGTGCGCCACTAGTATGAAATCTTTGCTGAGAGCATAAAATCTTTGCTGAGAGCCCCATGACATCAAAGATTCTGGCATATATATGTTTTGTTTCAAAACCACAAATTCAACAACACATAACATATATATCAAATATATAATACATAATATGTGCCCAATAGTTTTACTGATCCACAACACATAACATATATGCAAAGTTGCATAACAAATTTCATGGTCCATATATCAAAATTCCATAGCATCCGTACATCCAAAATTCCGTAGCATCCATATATACATATAGTTCCATAGCATCCATACATACATAGCTCCATAGAAAATATAATACACAACGGTACTTTGCGGGCATTAGTAAGTAATATTTGGCACTAAAACAAATGCCTTCATGTCCATATCGTAGTCCAAAGAGCGTCCGCGTGGCAACCTACAAGATGAAATCATCAACATGTCAAATTTAACACTCTAAATCATGAAGATCTTCAAGAATGGTCTCTAATTATAAATTTGATCTTCAAATGGGTCAAATGATCTCTACTTACATGTTTTGAGCAACAATGCTAGTGATGTAGAGGCGAAAAGAGCAACCTCTAGCTAATTACAACACTTGAAATTTATATAAAGAAACATAACTATAACAAAACAGAGTCAAGAGCAGATAGATCCTTGCAGAAAAGATGATAATTCATGAATTAGTTCAGATGACGAGCACCGCTTCTCAGAATGCATTTGCAAGTGTTAACAGTCAAGCAATGCTAGGTAATTTAGATATGACTATGTATGGCCACAAATTAACAGCCAAGCAATGCTAGGTAGAAGAAGGCATTCACAACCAGCAGTTGAATACAGAAGATTAGATACAAGATAATAAAGGTACAGACAACAGCAAAGTGGGAAACAAGAGTTATATAATAAGGTGATTTAGCTACACAGTAGACAGAAACAATTCATCCTCTCAGAGCATAATAAGATTAGATGCTCCTTTGGTCATTCATGTAGAGAATATAAAGGACATCAGACCACAAGAAGATGGATCACAACTTAACCCTAGCATATACAATGATTTTGTATGGCCCGCGGCTAATAAATCTCTGGAGTTTTTTGGGTCAAAAGCACGGGATTATGAAGCCAATCATGTATGTAAACCCTAACCTAATCCAATCGGATCGAATCCAAGCCAATCGCCAATAAGTCTAGCCTAAGCAGTAGCAACCAATCTCGATCCGGGCCCTTGCCAAAACCCAGAAGATAAGGGGAAAGAAAGAAAGAAAGACTAGATCTAGAAATCAGAGGGACGGGAGGCGATTTGATGTATACCAGGATGAGGTCGAAGAGGGTTTCCTGGTCGACCTTGACGAACTCTGCGTCCCAGTTATTAAGGTCCTCAGCGGGAGCGGCGGGGGTGGCAGCGGCGGCGGAGGCGGTGTCGGAGGAGGCCCCGACGTCTGCGAGCTTTGCCTGTACGTGCTTGTTGCAGTACTCGATGACCTTGGATTCGATCCGATTGCATTCATTAGAATGGCCAGCTTTCGTGAAGACACAAAACAACATAGATAACGTAATTCAAACATTTGGAAATCGCAGAAAATTGATTAGATACCATGAATGTATGTACTGAATGTAGAAGAACATAGGCAATATAATGTGGAGAGTAAATACATACTCTTGTCTGGTTTGTCAACAACTCACCACAGTTTAGAGAACAGAGATTATTGGCAGATAAAAATGACCAAAGCAAAGTAGAATAGACTAGCAATAGAGAACAAAAACATCGCAGGTACAATCCTGGAGATGTCCATTTCATTCCACGAAACTAACAACTCTAGATACCAGGTAAGCAGATAGATATCTCGAACTATGTGCTCGGCAAGTGCCAGGATCTTGAGATGCTTCTTCTTCCTGAGCTCGTGGGGGACCGTACCAAAGACGCGGGTGCCAATCAACTCGCCCTTGTTGTTCACGATGACGATCGCATTGTCGTCGAACTGGACCTCGCTGCCGTCGCTGCGGCCCTTCTTCATGGCAGCACGGACGACCACCCCATAGACCACGTCTCCTTTCTTGACCTTGCCGCGAGGCTGCGCTTCCTTGATAGAATCGATGATCATGTCCCCGAGCCTCGCTCCTTTCTTCCCCCTAAGGGACTGTATGCACATAACCCGCTTGGCTCCGGAGTTGTCCACCACCTTGAGGTTTGTTCTCATCTGGATGAATGTTCTGATTTGCTGAAACCAGAGCAGGAACGCGTGTTACCACCACTCTCTACTTGGAAAACATCTATGACTAGGTAAACAAGTACCTCAAGAAAATTATGCATTGCTCACTTCGAGCAATTATCCTGTTAGTTTTGCATCATTTCGAACTCTTACATTATGTCCCTCTTCCAGTTTACAGAAAACAGAGCAAAGAAAAATGCTTAGAGAATGCCTCATGAAGAGAACCCCAAAGAATGGAGCTCGGAAAGTCATAGGAATCTAGCTTGTAACCCTATTGTAGACAATTAAGACAACCAAAGAAAAATCCCAGATCAATAGTAACACAAGCTATTCAACGATTTAACAAACTACTTAGAGCAATAGAAGATATAAAACATTGTATGGAACTTTTGAGTGCTCAAGATAAAAGGTTAGCACATGAATTTAAACATGTCATATTGGTTCTTATTACTGACAAATCAAGCATTTTTGGTTTGAAGGAAGCAGCAATACCTGGCAGACAACATCAGAACGAGATGGTCTTGCCACCGTTTCAATAGACGAGGTAGCGCCCCCGTACAGATTGTTTCCAAGGCTTCCCATCATAGCACGCCCAACTACATAGACCAAGATAAGTGTTTGCATCACATTATTTTGCTAAGCATCACAGGCCAAAAGCAACTGGTAAGATTTCAAAGGAACCATAATCACAATCACCACATGATCTTACAGTGAGGACATCAGTCAGTCATTTTCTTATAGAGAGTTGTTTAAGCATTTAAGTTATAGAGTTAACCATAATCACAATCACCACATGATGACATCCCTATAAGCATTTAAGTTATACTCCTTTTCTTTGAGGCAAACAGATAGTTTGAAGTTTGGTGTGGCCAAGGTTCAAGTAGCAGACCATTCAGACAGAGGTTTAACTAGTAGTAGTAGTCACGATTTTTCTCCAAGGATTTAATAAATTAACAAACCGTGTTCTTCTCCCACCAATGCCGCCAATCACAGATTGCATTTTAGCAGTTTTGATCTTTGTAAAGAGTAATAAACCAATAACACAAAAACATTACATGCCGTGAAGATGTGTGTTGGATCAAATTCCATATGAACAACTCTTGTCTGCTACAATATCAAGTAAGTAACTGCTAGGAATGTCAAGTTTGGACTGACTAAGGTGGCTCAAGTAGCAAGACTTTGAGAAGGCTGAGAAGTTTGGGTACCTGAAGAGCACTTTGACCCGAGGAACGCTGCCATTTCGTGCCTCCCTACGCCTTCCCACAGAACAAAAATGGCTCAAAATGTACAACATCACCACCACGGAGCAATCCGCCTAGCACAGGACCGGTGGAACCAAATCTGGCGCGCGCGCGCAAAGGAATCGAAACGAATAGCAAGCCGGGCAAAGCTAGGGCTTCCTTACACCAGAAGGTCTCGCGCGGCCCGACGGATCTCCGCTCCTCGCTGGTCCGGTAGGAGAACGCCGCCGACGAGGAAGGAGAGCTCGGGGTGGCGGCTCCATGGCGACCGCCTCGAAAACGTTTTGACCGGGGATTGTCTGCGACTCCATGGCGACCGCCTCCTCCACCTCGAACTCCTCGCCGTCCGAGCTCTTGAGCGTGATCATCTTATTCTCGCCGGCATCTCCTGCGGCAGCCATCGCCTCGGGAGCTGCTGTCGGGGGGATCGGGAGACGAGGAAACCCTAGCAAGACGAGGAAGCGCGGCGGCAGCGGAGGAAGAGGAAAAAGTTGGGAGCTTTGCGGGTGGGTGGGTGGGTGGGTTGCGGGAGCGAGAGGAGGGAAACTGTGGTGGCGCACTGGGTGAGTGGTGCGCCATTACTAGTTAAACTAGTAATGGCGCACTCTGCCCCGGTGCACCATTAGTACTTTTGGAGAAAAAAAATTTGGTAGTAGTGGCGCACCGTGTGTGTGGTGCGCCATTAGTGTCCATCACACTAATGGCGCACCTGCACATGGTGCGCCACTGCTATATAGTAGTGGCGCACCACTTGTCTGGTGCGCCATTAGTGTCTATATTATCTATAGCCCTTTTCCTAGTAGTGTGGTAAGCATTGTCCATTACGTGTTTGTGTACTAACCCATGGTCTTCGTGAGAGTTCTATGTGGAGGTTAGGTGTGTTTCCATGGGCTTGTGTCAAAAGGAAGATCTCATACAACCCATGAAGGATGACGTCAAGTGGTGATCGTCATCAAGATTGCGGTGTGCAAGTTCAAGTGGATCAACACGAATATATCATGCTTGAAGTTTGTCGTCCATTGTGGTGGCAATGAACTAGTGAAGATATGCTAAAGAGTGGCTCACCCATAGTGAGTATGCGGGAGCAATCAACTAGTCTTCATCAAGTAAACGCAATCAAGAAAGGTGGTCCATCTTAAGGAAGCCAAGATCATCATGATCTAGCTCAAGAGGACGAGGTGCAAGGTATAGGTTTGCCCTTCATAGGTTTCCTGTTTTAGGATAGATTGTTGTACTGCCAAGGGGGGGGGGGTGTGACAGCCCGATGCCGACGCCCCAGAAGATTCCCCTTCTATTCCGTTTTCGTTGTGTGATTATCTTTATTTGTTGCATCATCATCGCATCATGCGCATCATCAGCATTGCATCGGCAACCCGTTGCCGCCAGTTTTCAAAACTTGCATCCGTTGTTAGTTGCCGGTTCACGTCGTTGTCCGTTCTGAGCCCGACCGCACACGCACGCGCCGCGGCATCGTCAAAACCCTGTTTTAAAAGTGTGTTGAGAACTTTCTCTAATCGAGGTGAAACTTGGCATGCGGTCGAGATTAGTTATAGGTAGGCCGCCTGTCAAGTTTCATCGCAATCGGAGTCCGTCTGGTACCCGAACGGTTGACCGTAGCGGCACCGTATTCGGTCTACCGTCGGACGTTTGTCGGTGTTTTAAAAATCGTTGCCGCGCCGCCCGTTCTCCCTCTCGTCTCCGGATAACCACTCTACACGGCCTCGTAACCGTTCCCGCATTCGGAATCGTCCGAATCCGACCGCACGGTTGGATCCGGAACGAAATTCCGGCTAACCTAGCCCCCTTTGCTCAATAAATAGCCCCCTCCTATTATTTTCACACAGCCCCCTCCTCTGCCTCGGGATCCGCGTCACCAACCCCCGAAACCCTAGCCACCGCACCCTCTCTCTCCTTCCATCGGTTCCTCAGCCGCCGCCAGGGCCCACCGAGCCCAGATCGGGCCCGGCCGAGCCCAGATCCATGCCGCCGCACCTCCCTCGCTGCCCGAGCTTCCCTGCCCGCGCTTCCCTGCCCACGCCGCCGCACCTCCCTCGCTGCCCGAGCTTCCCTGCCCGCGCCGCCGCACCTCCGCTACCAGCCCCTCACAGAGGTGCCCTGAGCAGCTCCCTCCGCTGCCGGCCGCCGCCATGACCCACCCCCGGCCGCCGCTCGCCGAGAGCCGCCTCCCCGAGCTGCCCCAGTCGGAGCCCCTCGCCGGAAGCCCTGCGCGAGATCCCGCGGCTTCCTCGCCTTCGTGCCGTGCTGCCAAGGCCTCTTCGCCGGCCGCCCTAAGCCCCCGCGCCGGATGCAACCTCCCTCGCCGGATCCCGTCCCCGCGGCTCCCCCGCCTCGCCCGCAGCACGCCGGCGGTCTGCTCCTGCCGCCAGCCACCTCGCTGGGCATCCTCTCCTCTCGGTCGGGAGCGAGGAGGAGGAGGAGGGCGATGCCCCAGCAGGCCGGATTCCCCCCCTCGGGTGGGCTCCGAGTCGGCCTAGTCCGGTGCGCAGCGCTCCCAGGCCCAGGCCTCGGCCGACCTCTTCCTCACGGCCATCCAAGCCGGCCCATGGTAAGCCCCGGCCTTCTATTCCTTTTTTTATTTTTCTTTTTCTTCGTCTAGTGGAGTATACTAAGTTGCGCCCTAGGCGCAACATAATTTGTTGCCGCCATGCCTGTTTCGGCCCGATAGCATTAGGCCCGATAGTATTATTATTTTAGAGTTTTCGGAATTTATTAATTCCAGATTTTAGACGTATATTAGAATGCCCGTATCTTTTAATCCGTAAATCGGATCGCGACATGTAGCATATGGATTTTGCGTAGTTTTGCGCGTAGAATACGTTGGTGCAACTTGCATATTTGTTTGACGACGTTTAGCGTGCCGTATGCATAGATTAACGTGCTGTCCTAATATGTTTGCGTCCCGTATTTATTTTTCGCCCGTGTCCGGTTTGCCCGAATATCTTAGATAAAATGTTCATGCTCTAGGGACCCATTTTCCATGTATTTTAGAGTAGCCGTTGGTATTTTTGCATGTAGGGATTTGCCGCTAGATTATTTTCCGTGTTTAGGACGTTATCTCGCATTTACGTGTGGTGAAATTAATGTTATGCAACCCCACATGTTTTATATGCTTTCGGAGTAGAAAAATCCATTGGATTTTTCTGTGCAATTAGTTTTAGCTTTTGAGTAAGTTAGTTCGCGAGATATTTTGCTATGTAGCCCTCTTGTCTATTTCGTAGGATTTATTCCGTGCTTCGTTTGAAGGAGTTGTCAACTAGAGAGTTGTTCTTGGGTGTTTAGTCTAGCCCCTGGTATTTTTGGTTGCAACAGAAAAGGATGTTTAGGAGTGGTTTGCTTGCTCTCAAGTTGCTAGAATAGTGTTGATTTGGAGGTGCTGAAATATTTGTAAGTCTGGAATCTGTTATATTTTGATGTTGTCTTGTTCTGCTTGTAACTTGTGATCTGTAGCTCTTTTGAGGTTGGTCCAACGGAGTTAGTTGTAAACCTTGTGTTTCTCTAGCATGCTGTAAATTTTCATGACATTTGGAGACCTGTAGCTTATGGTTTTGCTGCTGTCAATATGGCTTCAGATTGAAAACTGCACTTTCATGAGGTGTAATTTTCACTAAGTCTGAAATAGTGTGTGGGAAGCCATTTTGTGACTTCTTTTCCTAGAGTTCCTTGCTGCCATGCTAGTAGATGTTGGTTGTATGTTGTAGTGATTCTTGCCCTCTTTCGTGTCATGTCTTGCTTGAGCATATCGGAGTTGTGTAGCCCGTAGTTGTGGGGCGTAGAAAATGCTATGTGGCTGATTTTGGCAGATTGTATTGTTTTCTTGTTTTGCTCGTAGATGTTGAACCGTAGCTCCGTTTTGATCGTGTCCTACATGAAACCTGGTTAGAATCTCGTGTAGTTTCATCTTCTCTTGCTGGTTGTATGTTTTGAAGTGCTCGTAACCGCCGTGCACACATATTGCATTCATGCCATCATATCTTGCGGTGTCCGTATCTTTTGAACCGTAGCTCCGTTGGAGATGATCTCCA
This sequence comes from Hordeum vulgare subsp. vulgare, assembly GCF_904849725.1. Classification (NCBI taxonomy): domain Eukaryota; kingdom Viridiplantae; phylum Streptophyta; class Magnoliopsida; order Poales; family Poaceae; genus Hordeum; species Hordeum vulgare. Next base: position 50,002,968 of record NC_058519.1, read on the forward strand.
TGTGTAAATTGCTTTTAACGACGCGTAGAATCACGTGAACCTATTTGTTTTGCTGTTTAACAACCAATTAAATGTGTTAGTTCAGATCTGGACAAAATTGTAAATTAACATGTGAGGTCGTCTCGGAGGTGCTATATGTCATTTCCGACCTCATATAAAATGCCTAGATAGATAGATTAATTACGCTTCACCTCTTGCCATGTTTAACCACATTTAATATTGTCGTGTATCTAATCGGGATAGAACTAAATAAATAAACGTGGAGTTTCGTCAATATGCAACTCGTTGCATATTGAACTTCACTTAATGTGTAGTGATTGATTGTGTGAATTGTCATGTCGTGACTTGCATGTATTCAGCGGTTCATGCATCATATGTGTTGTGCATCATGTGGTGAATATCTGTGTTGATGCTTGTTTTTGGTTTCCTCCGTCTCGATAGAGTTCCGCAAGCGTGTCGGATGTGAGGACCCGTTCGACTACGTCGGTTCGTCTGGTTCACCGAGGCATTCTTCTTCCAAGCGGGATCTCAGGTAAGATGACCATTTCCCCAGATACCATTACTATCATTGCCATGCTAGTTTTATCGCTTCTATCGATTATGTCTTGTTGCCTACCACATGTTAAATATCAGCCTCTCAACATGCCATGAAAACCTTCAACCTGTTCAACCTAGCAAACCACTGATTGGCTATGTTACCGCTTGCTTAACCCTGTGTTAGCGCTGCTAGTTGCAGGTGTAGTTACTTCCATGTGAAAGCATGGGTTCCTTGTTATATCACCATATTAAATGCCTTTTAATTTAATGGACCTATATACTTGGTAAAAGGTGGAAGGCTTGGCCTTTCTAGCCTGATGTTTTGTTCCACCTTTGCCCCCTTAGTTTCGGCTACCGGTGTTATGTTCCATAAATGAGCGCTCCTAACATGATCGGGGTTGTTATGGGGACCCCCTTGATAATTCGTTTTAGATTAAGACTGGTCTGGCAAGGCCCAACTTTGGTACTACATTTGCCTAATAACCTAATAATAATGCATAGGGACCCGCCGGCACCCGAGGAAATTTTAATCAACCCCCGGGCCAGTGCTCCTCATGAGTGTTGGTCCAAATTGGCAGACTACGAGGCCATCGTGGGGCAACCCGAGGTTTGGTTCTCCTAGTGTGACCCATCCGCCGTGTCCTGAGAACGAGATACGCGGCTCCTATCGGGATCGTCGACACGTCGGGCGGCCTTGCTGGATAAGTTTTACCTTTGACGAAATATCTTGTGCATCGGGATTCCGGTGATGATTTGGGTAATCTCAGAGTTGAGGTTTCCACTAGGGTATCCGACGAGATCGCGAGCTTCGTGATTGAGGATTTCTATGCGGCTTGTGGTAATTTGTGATGGACTAGTTGGAGCACCCCTGCAGGGTTAAATCTTTCGGAAAGCCGTGCCCGCGGTTATGTGGCAACGTGGAAACTTTGTTTAACTCTGGTTCTAGATAACTTGAAGTTAACTTAATTAAAACTTGCCACCTGCGTGCGTAACCGTGACTGTCTCTTTCGTGAGTTCCTTCTCCGATCGAGGACACGGTGGGGTTATGTCTGACGTAGGTAGGTGTTCAGGATCATTCATTTGATCAACAATAGTTCACGTCCGCTATGCGTAGACCTTCCCCCTCTTATTTCTGGTACTCGTAAGTTTAGCCACCAAATATATGCTTAGCCGCTGCTGCGACTTCACCACTTAACCATGCCTCACCCATTAAGCTTTGCTAGTCTTGATACCTTTGGAAATGAGATTGCTGAGTCCCCTGTGGCTCACAGATTACTACAAGACTAGTTGCAGGTACAAGTAAAGGTTACTTGATGCGAGCGCGTTGATTGTTCATTTGGAGTTGCTTCTTCTTCTTCTTCTTCTTCATCGATCTAGGATGGGTTTCAGGCCGGCAGCCTGGGATAGCAAGGATGGACGTCGTTCTTCTTTTGTCATTTGTTTTCGTCCGTAGTCGGACCCTGCTCTTACTCTTGATGAATATGTACTGTACTGCTATGACTCTGATGTAGCTTGTGGCGAGTGTAAGGCAATTATATATATATATATATATATATATCTTCTTTTCAGTACATGTACTTGTAACGATATCCATTCTTGCGACACGACGAGATGCGCTTGTATCCCTGACGAGGCCCTCGTGCCAAATTGAGGATAGGGTCGCATCTTGGGCATGACAAGTTGGTATCAGAGCAGTACCGACCTAGGAGGCCCCTTGATTGATCGAACTTGGCCGAGTCGAGTCTAGTGAAAAACTGCTTTGAGTCTAGTTATATATCGGAGAGTAGGATTCTTTTTTCTCCTCTTCTATGCTCTCACGAGGAATCTTGACGTAATAATTTATTCTACTCCTCTTCTCACTCAAAATTTTTTTAGGATCACGCGGATATTTTTGGAATCTATATGACGCCGATGTGACGGAGTTCTGTCTTGGTGCCTCCTATCTGATTTGAGTTTCAGGGGAGTTGAGCTCCAGGGGATTCTTGAGCACGTCGTTATCATTCAGATTTCTTAGTATCTCAGAACGAAGGATGTTCGTAATTGCTTCAATACTAGTAGTGGCGAGATAACCCCGATGTCCCCAGTACTGGTGCAGATTGTTCGGGAGTACTGTCAAACTTTGTATCGTGGTGATCACGAGGGTCTATAGTAGATGAAGGTCCGAGATTCTGGTTGCGTGTTGACGGATGTGATACAGGTGACGGGTTAGTATAGGAGTTGTGTGTTATTACTCCTTGTATCTGTATACCAGATTGCATGACCTGATATTTCGGGAATTCAAAGGTGGGAATTCTAGTAGTTGCGTATAGGACAATCTTCCAACAAATGCATGATGTTAGGTTGGGATTCGACATCTAGTGGATTCCTGTCCAGGAAAATATCGGACGAAATCTTTCTCATGAGTTTGTTCTGGCTAATTGCAAGACGCACCCTTTGTTTTGTTGAATGTGGTAATTCGTGTTGCTTCGATGTCAAGTGGTGATTTCATATCTTTTCTAAGAGGTGTTCTCATATTTTTATGAGAGTATTAATTCTTTTGCTCTATCAATTGTCTTATCAATTCCTTTCAACAGGAGTCATCGTATCAATTCCATTCAATCGGTGTGCTTCTCTTCAACTGAATTCAATCTTATCCAATTTTGCAAGATCATTCTCTCATTTTATGCCGGAGTTCATCTCATCTGTTCCAAGTCGTCTTTGTTTTTCCCCGCCCTCCCGCCCTTTTTCTCAGTGATTCAATTTTCATCCAAGAGTTTTCTTTTCATTGTGCTTCCGCTGTCTGTTCTTTTCTCTCTTATCCGGTGATTCTTGTGAAGATTCTCAGGAGCTTCATGTTCATATTTATTCAGTCTTGTTATCTTTTCCAGTGAATTCAATTCAGTTGTCCGAGTTCATCATATCCTATTCATTCTTGTAATTCTTTCCTATGTTGGAGATTTTTATCAGCCTATCTTGTTTATTCATCTCTTTTCTATCCGGAGTGTTAAAGATATTTCAGTAGTTCTGGTTTTCAATCCTTCAGTTATTTCGAGGTGCTAACCTCATCTAGTATTCTTGTACCGGTGCAATATCTCTCGTTCTAGCAATCTTTTCAACGGTGGTTTCTTCGAGTGGGTGCATAACCCACAGGTTTTTCCCAGGATCTTATATGTCTCTTCTAATCTTTCCGGAGATTTTTAATTCTTTTCAACTATGACGTAAGTATGATTTTCATCAGTCATATTCCTTCTTCAAGATCAATTTGAATTAATTTTCATATTTGGCTCAACCTTCCATTCTTCTTTATTCCGGAGTGTCTCAGCTATTATTGGTGTTGTTCCTCGTCATCACTCTCAGCTTGCAAATTCGAAGGAGTGTTTCTCTCAATCTTGGTCTATTCTCTTGGATATTCGTCATTTCAGCTTCATGTTATCATCTTGAATTTGTTCCAATCATGAGAATCCATTTCTCGCTATCCGGTGGTTTTCTGAGTTGTTTTCATTCTCGTTCCTCCGAAGGCCATCATTTCAGAAGATTCTTCGTTCTCAGCTTTCAGCTTTCATCCTCAATTCTTCTCAATGGTTGTCTCTTCGTTCGTCTCTCGATTTTCCGGTGCTTTGTTCAAGTTTTCTTTCAGGTGGATCATGATCTCTTCATTCTCATGTATCTCCATTAATTCTTGGTATCCTCATTCAATTGTGAATTCTTACCGGTGCTTCCTTCAATTATGCTTCAAGTGGTGCTTATCTCTCTGCCTCTTCAAGATTCATTTCTAGAAGAATAAGTGGTATGCTAAATCCGTTGCTTGTCATCAATTAAACCTGATGAAGGATGAGCATAACATAATTCTTATTATTGTCCTTCCTTCTTCCAAGAGATTTCAATTCTTCTTCCGGAGGACTCATGATATCAATTCTTTTCTCAGGTGCCTATATTTCTTTTTCGGAGTTCCAAGTTCTTTTAAGTATCTCTTTGTGTGGCTTCATCTAAATCTTGGCAAGGTCATAATATTATTATTTTCTACCTTCATATTTGTTGCATCATTCAGTTGTATACGGAGGTCCTTCATGGTGGTTCGTCATGATATCAATTCTTTTCTCAAGTATCCTTTCTCTTGCATTTATATGTGCAATTGTTCTTCCTTTATCCTTTGAGGTGGTATTATAGCATTCTTGTTAGTGTAGGAGCCTCGAAGAGATTTCCTTTCAAGAAGGAGATAATTAAACCCACCAATTCTTTGATCATGAGATATTTCAACCCATGATTTCTTCATTGAGCTATTTTGGTTTGGATTTCACCTAAACCTTTTCCTATGGATTGTTGCTAGCATGGTGCTTGTCATTGATCCAAATTCTCAAGGTATCCTCTTGGTGTAAGAATTGTTCATATCTTGTTTCTTCCAAACAATCCTTGTTTCTGTTAGTGGCTGGTTGTCACTTCATTAGTTTGAAAGGTTTCCATAAGCCCACTACTATCTTGTTCTTTTCGTTGTTTTTTTCCAACAACTCCGTGCAATTCTTCTTGCAAGGATGCTTGCCAAGTTCATTTGCGATAATAGTTGTCATTGTCTCTTCATTCTCTTCTTCCGTATGAGCTAGTTCATATTCTATTGTTCCGGAGGCATTGTGTTGTTGCTCTTTTGGGTCAATCTTGTTGTTCTATCAAGATCATGGTGTTCCCTTGCTCTATTTACTTGTTTGTTGTGAATATTGTCTATTTCTTCCACCTTTTCGAATGTTTTGTCCCGCTTTCCTACCGAAGTGCTACCGAAATTTTCAGCGAATTCTTGCTTCTTTCTTATATCAGTCCTCATCTCTTTGCAACCTAAGGATCGTTGGTTTCACTCGTTTGTCAAAGAAGCGACTAAGTTTTTACCTCTTGTTCTTTCTCATCCTCTCCCCCTTTCATTCTTGGATCTCGGGGCGAGATCCTCTTGTAGTGTAGGAGAGTTGTGACAGCCCGATGCCGACGCCCCAGAAGATTCCCCTTCTATTCCGTTTTCGTTGTGTGGTTATCTTTATTTGTTGCATCATCATCGCATCATGCGCATCATCAGCATTGCATCGGCAACCTGTTGCCGCCAGTTTTCAAAACTTGCATCCGTTGTTAGTTCCGGTTCACGTCGTTGTCCGTTCTGAGCCCGACCGCACACGCACGCGCCCGCGGCATCGTCAAAACCTTGTTTTAAAAGTGTGTTGAGAACTTTCTCTAATCGAGGTAAAACTTGGCATGCGGTCGTGATTAGTTATAGGTAGGCCGCCTCTCAAGTTTCGTCGCAATCGGAGTCCGTCTAGTACCCGAACGGTCGACCGTAGCGGCACCATATTCGGTCTACCGTCGGACGTCTGTCCGTGTTTTAAAAATCGTTTTCGCGCTGCCCGTTCTCCCTCTCGTCTCCGGATAACCACTCTACACGGCCTCGTAACCGTTCCCACGTTCGGAATCGTCCGAATCCGACCGCACGGTTGGATCCGGAACGAAATTCCGGCTAACCTAGCCCCCTTTTCTCTATAAATAGCCCCCTCCTATTATTTTCAGACAGCCCCTCCTCTGCCTCGGGATCCGCGCCACCAACCACCGAAACCCTAGCCTCCCGCACCCTCTCTCTCCTCATCGGTTCCTCAGCCGCCGCCAGGGCCCACCGAGCCCAGATCGGGCCCGGCCGAGCCCAGATCCACGCCGCCGCACCTCCCTCGCTGCACGAGCTTCCCTACCTGCGCTTCCCTGCCCACGCCGCGGCACCATCCTCGCTGCCCGAGCTTCCCTGTCCGCGCCGCCGCACCTTCGCTACCAGCCCCTCACCGAGGTGCCCTGAGCAGCTCCCTCCGCTGCCGGCCGCCGCCATGACCCACCCCCGGCCGCCGCTCGCCGGAGAGCCACCTCCCCGAGCTGCCCCGGCCGGAGCCCCTCGCCGGAAGCCCTGCGCGAGATCCCGCGGCTTCCTCGCCTTCGTGCCGTGCTGCCGAGGCCTCGTCGCCGGCTGCCCTAAGCCCCCGCGCCGGATGCAACCTCCCTCGCCGGATCCCGTCCCCGCGGCTCCCCCGCCTCGCCCGCAGCACGCCGGCGATCTGCTCCTGCCGCCAGCCGCCTCACTGGGCATCCTCTCCTCTCGGTCGGGAGCGAGGAGGAGGAGGACAATGCCTCAGCAGGCCGGATCCCCCCCCTTCGGCTGGGCCCCGAGTCGGTCCAGTCCGGTGCACAGCGCTCCCAGGCCCACGCCTCGGCCGACCTCTTCCTCAGCGCCATCCAGGCCGGTCCATGGTAAGCCCCGGCCTTCTATTCCTTTTTTTTCTTTTTCTCTTTCTTCGTCTAATGGAGTATACTAAGTTGCGCCCTAGGCGCAACATAATTTGTTGCCGCCATGCCTGTTTCGGCCCGATAGCATTAGGCCCGATAGTATTATTATTTTAGAGTTTTTGGAATTTATTAATTCCAGATTTTAGACGTATATTAGAATGCTCGTATCTTTTAATCCGTAAATCGGATCGCGACGTATAGCATATGGATTTCGCATAGTTTTGCGCGTAGAATACGTTGGTGCAACTTGCATATTTGTTTGACGACGTTTAGCGTGCCGTATGCATAGATTAACGTGCTGTCCTAATATGTTTGCGTCCCGTATTTATTTTTCGCCCATGTCCGGTTTGCCCGAATGCCTTAGATAAAATGTTCATGCTCTAGGGACCCATTTTCCATCTATTTTAGAGTAGCCGTTGGTATTTTTGCACGTAGAGATTTGCCGCTAGATTATTTTCCGTGTTTAGGACGTTATCTCGCATTTACGTGTAGAGAAATTAATGTTATGCAACCCCACATATTTTATATGCTTTCGGGGTAGAAAAATCAATTGGATTTTTCTGTGCAATTAGTTTTAGCTTTTGAGTAAGTTAGTTCGCGAGATATTTTGCTATGTAGCCCTCTTGTTTATTTCGTAGGATTTATTCCGTGCTTCGTTTGAAGAAGTTGTCAACTACAGAGTTGTTCTTGGGTGTTTAGTCTAGCCCCTGGTATTTTTGGTTGCAATAGAAATGCATGTTTAGGTGTGGTTTGCTTGCTCTCAAGTTGCTAGAATAGTGTTGTATTGGAGGTGCTGAAATATTTCTAAGTCTGGAATCTGTTATATTTTGATGTTGTCTTGTCCTGCTTGTAACTTGTGATCTGTAGCTCTTTTAAGGTTGGTCCAATGGAGTTAGTTGTAAACCTTGTGTTTCTCCAGCATATTGTGAATTTTCATGCCATTTGGAGACCTGCAGCTTATGGTTTTGCTGTTGTCAATATGGCTTCAGATCGAAAACTGCACTTTCATGAGGTGTAATTTTCACTAAGTCTGAAATAGTGTGTGGGAAGCCATTTTGTGACTTATTTTCCTAGAGTTCCTTGCTGCCATGCTAGTAGATGTTGGTTGTATGTTGTAGTGCTTCTTGCCCTCTTTCGTGTCATGTCTTGCTTGAGCATATCGGAGTTGTGTAGCCCGTAGTTGTGGGGCGTAGAAAATGCTATGTGGCTGATTTTGGCAGATTGTAGTGTTTTCTTGTTTTGCTCGTAGATGTTGAACCGTAGCTCCGTTTGGATCGTGTCCTACATGACACTTGGTTAGAATCTCGTGTAGTTTCATTTTCTCCTGCTGGTTGTATGTTTTGAAGTGCTCGTGACCGCCGTTGCACACATATTGCATTCATGCCATCATATCTTGCAGTGTCCGTATCTTTTGAACCGTAGCTCCGTTGGAGATGATCTCCATGTGTAAATTGCTTTTAACGACGTGTAGAATCACGTGAACCTAATTCTTTTGCTGTTTAACAACCAATTAAATGTGTTAGTTCAGATCTGGACAAAATTGTAAATTAACATGTGAGGTCGTCTCGGAGATGCTATATGTCATTTCCGACCTCATGTAAAATGCCTAGATAGATAGATTAATTACGCTTCACCTCTTGCCATGTTTAACCACATTTAATATTGTTGTGTATCTAATCGGGATAGAACTAAATAAATAAACGTGGAGTTTCGTCAATATGCAACTCGTTGCATATTGAACTACACTTAATGTGTAGTGTTTGATTGTGTGAATTGTCATGTTGTGACTTGCATGTATTCAGCGGTTCATGCATCATATGTGTTGTGCATCGTGTGGTGAATATCTGTGTTGATGCTTGTTTTCGGTTTCCTCCGTGTCGATAGAGTTCCGCAAGCGTGTCTGATGTGAGGACCCGTTCGACTACGTCGGTTCGTCTGCTTCACGGAGGCATTCTTCTTCCATCCGGGATCTCAGGCAAGATGACCATTTCCCCAGATACCATTACTATCATTGCCATGCTAGTTTTATCGCTTCTATCGATTATGCCTCGTTGCCTACCACATGTTAAATATCAGCCTCTCAACAATGCCATGAAAACCTTCAACCTGTTCAACCTAGCAAACCATTGATTGGCTATGTTACCGCTTGCTTAACCCTGTGTTAGCGTTGCTATTTGCAGGTGCAGTTACTTCCATGTGAAATCATGGGTTCCTTGTTATATCACCATATTAAATGCCATTTAATTTAATGGACCTATATACTTGGTAAAAGGTGGAAGGCTTGGCCTTTCTAGCCTGGTGTTTTGTTCCACCTTTGCCCCCTTAGATTCGGCTACCAGTGTTATGTTCCATAAATGAGCGCTCCTAACACGATCGGGGTTGTTATGGGGACCCCCTTGATAATTCGTTTTAGATTAAGACTGGTCTGGCAAGGCCCAACTTTGGTACTACATTTGCCTAATAACCTAATAATAATGCATAGGGACTTGCCGGCACCCGAGGAAATTTTAATCAACCCCCGGGCCAGTGCTCCTCATGAGTGTTGGTCCAAATTGGCAGACTGCGGGGCCACCGCGGGGCAACCCGAGGTTTGGTTCTCCTAGTGTGACCCATCCGCCGTGTCCTGAGAACGAGATACGCGTCTCCTATCGGGATCGTCGACACGTCGGGCGGCCTTGCTGGATTAGTTTTACCTTTGACGAAATATCTTGTGCATCGGGATTCCGGTGATGCTTTGGGTAATCTCAGAGTTGAGGTTTTCCACTAGGGAATCCGACGAGATCGCGAGCTTCGTGATTGAGGATTTCTATGCGGCTTGTGGTAATTTGTGATGGACTAGTTGGAGCACCCCTGCAGGGTTAAATCTTTCGGAAAGTCGTGCCCGCAGTTATGTGGCAACGTGGAAACTTTGTTTAACACTGGTTCTAGATAACTTGAAGTTAACTTAATTAAAACTTGCCAACTGTGTGCGTAACCATGACTGTCTCTTTCGTGAGTTCCTTCTCCGATCGAGGACACGGTGGGGTTATGTATGACGTAGGTAGGTGTTCAGGATCATTCATTTGATCAACAGTAGTTCACGTCCGCTATGCGTAGACCTTCCCCCTCTTATTTCTGGTACTCGTAAGTTTAGCCACCAAATATATGCTTAGCCGCTGCTGCGACTTCACCACTTAACCATGCCTCACCCATTAAGCTTTGCTAGTCTTGATACCTTTGGAAATGAGATTGCTGAGTCCCCTGTGGCTCACAGATTACTACAACACCAGTTGCAGGTACATGTAAAGGTTACTTGATGCGAGCGCGTTGATTGTTCATTTGGAGTTGCTTCTTCTTCTTCATCATCGATCTAGGATGGGTTCCAGGCCGGCAGCCTGGGATAGCAAGGATGGACGTCGTTCTTTTTTTGTCGTTTGTTTTCGTTCGTAGTCGGACCCTGCTCTTACTCTTGATGAATATGTACTGTACTGCTGTGACTCTGATGTAGCTTGTGGCGAGTGTCAGCCAATTCTATATATATATATCTTCTTTTCAGTACATGTACTTGTAACAATATCCATTCTTGCGACACGACGAGATCCGCTTCTATCCCTGACGAGGCCCTCGTGCCAAATTGAGGATAGGGTCACGTCTTGGGCGTGACAGGGGGCTCTGAAGTGAGTAGCTTGATCGTATCGTTTGTTGAGAACTCAAACCATTTGCATCCTTGCATCATACTTCTTGGTTCTTGTTTGGTGTTTCTCTTTGTGAGTTTTAGAGCTTATGGTCATCTTCATGACAAGTTCGAGTTCATCGAAAACGGAGTCCATATGCATCTTCTATGATGTTGTCGATGTTGGGAGTTTTTACCGGTCTTATTCGAAGAAGGGTTCTCACCATTTTCTTATGGGCCTTTTCTCACTTGCTTATTATTGATATTTCTATCAAGATTGTGTTAGCCCATGTGGTTAGCTTTCCAACAAACTTGGTTTCGTTGAAATTGGAGTCCGTATGCGAAAGTTAGAGTAGATTCAGTATCCAGCGGTAGTACCCCTCCTGGTGCTGGCGGTAGTACCGCTCCTGTAGCGGTAGTACTGCCCCCGGAGTTATAGTACCGCCCCCGGAGCGGTAGTAATTTTTTACTACCGCTCCCTAGCGGTAGTACCACTCTAGGAGCGGTAATACCGCTTCGGGTGGGCGATAGTACCTCTCTCTGAGCGGTTGTTCTTTGTCGTACTTTTTGCGAAGACTTTCTCTAGAGGTAGTACCCCCACGGCTAGAGGTAGTACTGCCAGGGTCTAGCGGTAGTACCTCCAGGGGCTAGCGGTGGCACCGCCAGGGCTAGCGGTAGTACCGCTGTGCTCGGGCTGTAAGTGGGGATACCGGTCTGATTTCTTCCCCCATTATATAAAGGGGGTCTTCTTCCCCCTTGGACTAACTGATCCGTTGAGCTCATGTTCTACCCCCATTGTTGACCTTCTTAGAGTTTGCTTACTCTCAATCCCTCCAATGATTCTTGCTTGTTCTTGAGGGAAAAGAGAGAGGAGATCTAGATCCAGATCTCCACCAATCACTTTCTCCTCTATGTGAGGGGAACCCCTTGGATCTAGATCTTGGAGTTCTTTGTGAGCTCCTTGTTCTTCCTCTTATATTTCTCCATAGCTTTTGTTGTTGTGGAGGGATTTGAGTGTGAGGGACTTGTCCACTTCGTGTGTTCTTGCCATTGCATTAGTTGCATCGGTGTGAGTTCTCCACGGTGATACGTGGAAGTGAAGTTTGAGAAGCTTATTACCTTTGGTACTTAGTACCCTAGATATTGTTCTTCGTGGATGCTTTGGCGTCCTAGAAGCTTGGTGGTGTCTCGGAGTTCAATCATTGTGGTGTAAAGCTCCGGGCAAGCATCGGGGACTCCAATTAGGTTGTGGAGATTGCCCCTAGCAATTTGTACGGGTACCGGTGACCGCCCCCAAGGTTTGCCATTTGTACGGGTTCGGTGACCGCCCTCAAGGGTCCCTTAGTGGAATCACGGGATATTGCATTGTGCGAGGGCGTGAGGAGATTACGGTGGCCTTAGTGGCATCTTGGGGAGCATTGTGCCTCCACACCGCTCCAATGGAGATTAGCATCCGCAAGGGTGTGAACTTCGGGATACATCATCGTCTCCGCGTGCCTCGGTTATCTCTTACCCGAACCCTTTACTTATGCACTTTACTTAGTGATAGCCATATTGTTTCTTGTCATATATCTTGCTATCACTTAGTTGTTTATCTTGCTTAGCATAAGTTGTTGGTGCACATAGGTGAGCCTAGTTGTTTTAGGTTTTGTGCTTGACATATGAAACATTAGTTTTATTCCGCATTTGTTCAAGCCTAAACCGTAATTATTTTAAAGCGCCTATTCACCCCCCTCTAGGCGACATCCACGTCCTTTCAATTGGTATCAGAGCTAGGTCTATCTTTATTAGGTTTATCCACCTAGAGAGTAAGGATGTCGACTAGGGGTTTAGGATGCTCTGACACTCTTAGTTTCGATGGCACAAATTTTGATGTTTGGGAAATTCGCATGCTTAATCACTTTCGGGTCTTGGACCCAAAATTAGAGCGAATTGTAGATATGGGTTTTTCTCCTCCAAAGGATTCTCAATATATATCTTTAGAGGATGAGAAAAACTCTTATCTCGATGCTCAAGCTTCTAATGTGCTTATTGATGCTTTGAGCAATGTAGTTATATTTTAACTCATGCCATTCCGGGATGCTCATGAGTTGTGGACAAAGCTTCACGATAAATATGGTACGTCCAAGATTTGTGGGAATGATTTTTCTCCCTCCACCTCCGGTCGTGTGCTCTTCTCAGCTTCATCTACTTCACCTACATGTGGATTGCCACAAGGTAATGATATGGTGAGTAGTGGTGATCATTGCAATGATGATAGTGGGTTTATTGTTGATGATCCTTCTTCACTATATTATTGCAATGGTTCATCTTTGGGCATTAACACTTCGAGCACTCTAAATGTTTTACATGCTTGTGTTGATAGTCCTTGCATATCATGTAAAAACTTCTTGACTAAATCTCATGATGATATGCTTCCTATATCTTGTTGCCATGATAAAAATGTATATATTTCCTCGAGTTGTTGTGCTAACAATTTAGAGGAAATTCATCACTCCATGGAACAAGATGTGTCCTTGAATGATGCTTCAAGGGATCCTACATCATCATCTATTGTTACTCACTTTTGCCTTATGGCTAAGGCTTCAAAGGTATCTCCTACTTTGAATCCCAATGTATCTCATGATGATGATGTTGATGATAATGAGGATGGGAATAATGATGAAGAGAGTGATATTATTGCATCCTTAAAAATTAAGGGTGAAATGATTTTTAAATCTCTTTATAAGAATAAACTTGCTTGTTCCAACTTCTTGGAAATCATGTCTATTGCCACTGAGGGCAAGAAATACATTGAGGAGTTGGAAGCTCATCTCGAGTAGCATGAGGCCACCATTGAGACAATGGAAGGTCATGAGCGTGATTACGCTAACGAGATAGCGGAGCTATCTCAAGCTCTTGAAAATGAACAAACCACCAAGGAATCTCTTGAGGAAACCTTTGCTATATAATTATCTAGATTAAAGGAATCCCATGATAGATCTCTCGAGGTGGCTAATGATTTTAGAACTAAAAACGATAAGCTTGAAGTTGCACATGCTAAACTCGTTGAGGACTATGAGCACCTCGAGAATGGCTCAAGGGCTATTAAGAGTTCGCTCATCGAACTCACCGAGTCTCATGCTCAACTTGAAGCTTAATATGCTAAAGAGCTTGCCAAGTTGCATTCTCCTCTTATTGTTAATAATGATGCTTGTGCTACTAACTCTACTTCTTGTGAAGCATCCATTTTAAAGGAGAATGTTGAGCTAAGGTCTCAACTTGAGTTGCTATCTAGCAATTATGGGAAATTGGAAGAAAGTCATGTAATGCTCACAAGCTCTCATGATGATCTTCTAGTATACCATAATGTGCTAAAATTATCTCATGAGGCTATTACTACCAAGGTAACATCGAGTGAGCCTCATGTGGACATTAGCACTACTTCTAGTCAAAAAGCTATATGCCATGTGCTAGTCCTCGGAATTCATCTACTCATAATGTTGCTACATCTTGTGATGAATTACTTTCCATGCCTTGTTTCTCTAACAATGAAGCTTATACTTCCTCTAGTACTTGTGTTGATACTAACCATGTAGAGGAAATCAAAGAGCTCAAGGCCCAAGTCACTTCCTTGAAGAAAGACTTGGAAAAGAGTCATGAAGGAATGTCCACACTCAACAATGTCTTGTGTGTGCAAAAATCCCCAAATAACAAAGATGGACTTGGATTCAACTCCAACAAGAAGAATAAGTCCAAAAGCTTCAAGAAGAAGGGCCAAGAACAAGTCAAGAATTCGGCCAAGATTATTTGCTTCATGTGCAAAATTGAAGGGCACCATGTTAGATCTTGCCCACTAAAGAAGAAGCGCCAAAGTCACAAGCAACAAGGGAAGAGGCCACAAGTGCACTCACATACTCAACTACAAGTTGAAGAAAGGCCCCTTCCCAAGAAGACCCAAGCCAACACTCCTCATGTTGAGAAATCAATAGGGAAGAAATTAAGGGGTAGATGTTGCTACTTATGTCGTGAGAAGGGTCACTTCGCTTCTTCTTGCACGAGAGGTAATTTATCCAACGCAATCATTATTGATGATATCTATTCTCTTGGGAAGGATAAGGTTGGCAATGTGTTTGCCAAGTTTGTTGGTACTCAAAGTGGTATCAAGAAAAGTACCATTGGGGTTGCCAAGCCTATTGTGACTAACCTCTTAGGACCCAACGTGGTTGGGGACCAACAAGCTCAAACTTGATCAATAGGTGAATGTGGAGGGCATTAGAGACTTGGATACATAATGAAGAATTAAGGGGTCTTCATCATTCATATTATCTCAAGCCAAGTCATTTGGATTATCGAGTTTCTATCTTATATCCAATGTGCCTCCTTACGGTAACTTGTACTTAAATTGTTTACATTTTTAGTTGCTTTCCCCTTTGAATGTTGTGGTTTTGTACCTTGCATGTGTTTGTACATGTTTTGCTTCCAACTTGCTTATCTTGAGGAATCAAGTATGTGTATGTTGGTTTGCATATCATGTACATGTGAGTCTTGTATTGAGCCTTTTTGCATCTTGTTTGTATCTTTGTTGGCTCTTGTGAGAGATTAATGGATTATCCCATTGTGGGGGAGTTATGTGCTTTGCACACCTCACAATCCTATAAATGTGTATACATGGGGAATACCACTTAGTATTGATATTTCAAGATTATCTAGTCTCTATGTGGTATGTCTTACTCATGAGAAATTCAAATTCTATATGGTCCATTAATTATCTCTTGTTGGTTTTAACTTGCCACTTTTTAATATTGTTGGGTTATCACATTATGGGGGAGTAATATGCTATGTGCATATTACAAGCCTAGAAAATATGTCATTTGAGGTATTGCCACTTAGTGTTGATATTGTAAATTATCTTGTTCCTAGGTGGCATGTTAGCTCTACGAGTGTCATTTGCTTGCGTTTTATGGGTAAATATGATGTTGGATATATTTGCGATCTACCAATGAGTATTATTCCCAAAATATTTCTTGTCCTTGACAATTGGTATTCCCATCATGTGGTACGAATTGCTAATCGCCTTTACATTGGATTTTGTGTTTCGTTTGTGTTCCTTGCCTCTTGTGGATTTATTTTAACATGTTTAGTGTTTTTATAGATATAGAGAAAGTGATGATCCCATCTTGTGCATTTTGTATTTAAATGCAAATTCTATATAATGAACATCCCTTGGGAGAGCTATCCTATTTTATTTAGAACACTCTCTTTATTCGCCCATCATAAAATCTTTTGATCCCCATCAAGTGTGTGTTGATGGGAGGCAAGTCTTGCTCTTTATGATGCTTTGTTCCATCATGAAAATTTGTCGAGGGTTTGGTTTGTTGGAACCTAGCTCTCTTTTGGAAACTAGATACCTTGTGTTTGTTTTCCTTCAATTTGTATCTTGTTTGCTTTTATTTGGCATGTGTCAATGGATATCTCATTCCTTGAGGTATCTTTTAATTGATATCCTTCAAGTGATCGTTTTTTTGGTTTGGTATCTTATTAGCACTTGATACCTTGTATTTTCGTGTCTTATCAACTTTGTGTTGAGTTGATTCTTGAAAGCCTTGATCATGCATATTTATTATATATATCTTCTTTTTCTTGCTTTGTTTCCTTGACCCGATATATAGGGGAAACTCCACCTTGTCATAAATTGGCTAAAGCGTGCATGAAATTCAAATTCATGTCTATATGCACATATGTATGTGGAGTTTGTCCTATGTATTGTTGGTTTTCGAACTCTTTGGTCCCAATGAGTTTGGGCACCATTTTGTTTGTTTTGTTGTTCCAGGACAATTGGAGATGGGTTGGATGCTCGGCTCACCTACAAGGAAGGTGTCGAGACCATGTGATTATTGGAGCCAAGTTAGGATGACCAACGAACAACTATCTACTACATCAATCCAATGTTGTCTCGGTAACAAGTATCTATTTTATGCATTCATTTCTTGCAAAGGCCCAAACCTGTCTTTTCTTGGCTAGGTTGCATCATGGCTTGAATCTCTTGATTCGTTCTTGTAGTACTTGTTTCCTTTCTCAAAGCATCCGATCGATGATGTCTTATTGCTAGTTGGGATGTCTTTGATGTTCGTATGTTGGAAGTTCATATTGTACGATAAGAAAATATTAGTCCATGTGCTATGCTTCTAAGCAAAGATCTTATTGATATATTTATGACTTCCTTTTGGATATCTTGTTTGTTCCTTTTTGTAACCATTTCGTGTGTACATCCTTCTTTGTGGATATATATCATCATGATTGTCTTCTACTTAGAATCTTTTACACATGAGAGAAGTTACATCTCTAATTGTATCCTCTTTTCTTTCACGTCCACCGTTGCATTTCCTTTTTCAGTTTTTGGTGGCTTCGTGAAAGGATTTGTCTTGAGTGCGTATCTTATATTCCTACATCTTGATGCACTCTTTGGCCGTGAAGATTATTTTTCCTCATGCTTGTCTTGAAGAGGGTTTTGCCATTTCGATTGGTATCCCTCCTCTTGACAAGGTTCTTATTTCTTATCTTCACCATGGGTTGTCACAAGCGTTGGTTATTATTTTGTTCATTAGTAAGCTAGTGAACCCATTTTCTAGTGTGTGTGTGTGTGTATGGGAATGATATATCTTGCACTTTGTTTCTCATTTCATCAAGACTATGTTGATGAGTAATGCTCATCCTTATCTTAGTCTTCTCAAGTGCTTTGCCATGACTCACACACATTATTTTGGTTGAGCCTATTCTTAAGTTGCTTCTTTTACATGTTGCTCAACCATTCGTTTTGTGCAAGTGATATGCTTATTGTCTCATCTATCTTCTTGCACTCGTTGTGTGTTTTTATTAATTTTGGGGGAGCAACGATCCTATTTTGTGCACTTGTATCAAATACAAAAATCTCTTATTAGTGCACAAATCATGGGGAGCTTCTCTAGTTTTGATAAAACACTCCATAGCCTTTTATCATAATATTTTTTATTCATGTGGTTCGGAGGACCATATGATTGTTTGTTCCATCTGTTATCTTTTGATTGCTTGCCTCTATTTTTGGATGTCTTTGTGGCATACGATCCTTTTATTTGCAATCTTTCGGTCCTCGATATAGTTCGTTTTCCTCCAACTTCTTATCGTTGTATATGTGTATTTCTTTGCACTCATTTGTTGAGAAGTACACACTTTTTGGAGGACCACCTACTATATTGGCTTTCTAAACTTTTTGTCCATTTTGGAAATCAATGCCAATGGGGGAGAAGTTTAGAGAGTTTAGTTTGGTTATGCTTAGAGGGTTTTGCTTTTATTGCATAAGCATTTACATCTTGTACGCATGCATTATTGCTTTGCATGTGTGTGCTTGGTTATGCTTATTTCCTTATATAAACTCTCTTTAAGTGGTTGTCATCAATTACCAAAATGGGGGAGATTGTTAGAGCATATTTCTCCATATGTGGTTTGGTAATTAATGACAATTCCTATGGACTAATGGTTGCCTTAAGTTATATTTATATGATTTGTCCATAGGCACTTCTTGAAGTCCATCTGTTGGGTTCAAGAAGTTTATATGATGACCAAGATGGTATTCAAGGTATTATCCAAAGAATGGTCATAGAGACACAAGGTTGATCAAGATCGTCAGACAAAGAGTAAATCAAGATGATCAACACACAAAGCGTACAAGATGTACCGAGAGGGATCAAGTGATCCCATGGTATGGTAAGCATTGTCCATTACGTGTTTGTGTACTAATCCATGGTCTTCGTGAGAGTTCTATGTGGGGGTTAGGTGTGTTTCCATGGGCTTGCGTCAAAAGGAAGATCTCATACAACCCATGAAGGATGACGTCAAGTGGTGATCGTCATCAAGATTGCGGTGTGCAAGTTCAAGTGGATCATCACGAATATATCATGCTTGAAGCTTGCCGTCCATTGGGGTGGCAATGGACTTGTGAAGATAGGCTGAAGAGTGGCTCACCCATAGTGGGTATGGGGGAGCAATCAACTAGTTTTCATCCAGTCAACGCAATCAAGAGAGGTGGTCCATCTTGAGGAATCAGAGATCATCATGATCTAGCTCAAGAGGACGAGGTGGAAGGTATAGTTTTGCCCTTGATAGCTTTTCTGTTTTAGGATAGATTGATGTATTGTCAAGGGGGGGGGGGGCTCTCAAGTGAGTAGCTTGATCATATCGTTCGTTAAGAGCTCAAACCATTTGCAACCTTGCATCATACTTCTTGGTTCTTGTGTGGAGTTTCTCTTTGTGAGTTTTAGAGCTTATGGTCATCTTCATGACAAGTTCGAGTTCATCGAAAATAGAGTCCATATGCATCTTCTATGATGTTTTCGATGTTGGGATTTTTTACCGGTCTTATTCGAAGAAGGGTTCTAACCATTTTCTTATGGGCCTTTTCTCACTTGCTTCTTATTGATATTTATATCAAGATTGTGTTAGCCCACGTCGTTAGCTTTCCAACAAACTTGGTTCCGTTGAAATCGGAGTCCGTATGCGAAAGTTAGAGCAAATTGAGTATCCAACGGTAGTACCGCTCGTGGTGCCAGTGGTAGTACCGCTCCTGTAGCGGTAGTACCGCCCCCGGAGCGGTAGTAGTTTTTTACTACCGCTCCCTAGCAGTAGTACCGCTCTGGGTGGGCGGTAGTACTGCTTCGGGACGGTAGTACCTCTCTCTGAGCGGTTGTTCTTCGTTAGACATTTTGCGAAGACTTTCTCTAGAGGTAGTACCGCGAGGGCTAGAGGTAGTACCGCCAGGGGCTAGCGGTAGCACCGCCAGGGCTAGCGGTAGTACCATTGTGCTCGGGCTGTAAGTGGGGATAATGGTCTGATTTCTTCCCCCACTATATAAAGGGGGTCTTCTTCCCCCTTGGACTAACTGATCCGTTGAGCTGATGTTCTACCCCCATTGTTGACCTTCTTAGAGCTTGCTTATTCTCAATCCCTTCAATAATTCTTGCTTGTTCTTGAGGGAAAAGAGAGAGGAGATCTAGATCCACATCTCCACCAATCACTTTCTCCTCTATGTGAGGGGAACCCCTTGGATCTAGATCTTGGAGTTCTTTGTGAGCTCCTTGTTCTTCCTCTTATATTTCTCCATAGCTTTTGTTGTTCTCGAGGGATTTGAGTGCGAGGGACTTGTCCACTTCGTGTATTCTTGCCATTGCATTAGTTGCATCGGTTTGAGTTCTCCACGGTGATACGTGGAAGTGAAGTTTGAGAAGCGTATTACCTTTGGTACTTAGTACCCTAGATATTGTTCTTCGTGTATGCTTTGGCGTCATAGAATCTTGGTGGTGTCTCGGAGCTCAATCATTGTGGTGTAAAGCTCCGGGCAAGCGTCGGGGTCTCCAATTAGGTTGTGGATATTGCCCCGAGTAATTTGTACGGGTTTAGGTGACCGCCCCATTTGTACGGGTTCTGTGACCGCCCTCAAGGATCCCTTAGTGGAATCACGGTATCTTGCATGGTGCGAGGGCGTGACGAGATTACGGTGGCCTTAGTGGCATCTTGGGGAGCATTGTGTCTCCACACTGCTCCAACGGAGATTAGCATCCGCAAGGGTGTGAACTTCGGGATACATCATCGTCTCCGCGTGCCTTGGTTATCTCTTACCCGAACCCTTTACTTATGCACTTTACTTTCTGATAGCCATATTGTTTCTTGTCATATATCTTGCTATCACTTAGTTGTTTATCTTGCTTAGATAAGTTGTTGGTGCACATAGGTGAGCCTAGTTGTTTTAGGTTTTGTGTTTGACATATTAAACATTAGTTTTATTCCGCATTTGTTCAAGCCTAAACCGTAATTATTTTAAAGCGCCTATTCACCCCCCTCTAGGCGACATCCACGTCCTTTCAATGGTACTACATGCCACATGATCCTTTTGTGCAATGTCTGCTCCCGAAATCTTATTTAAGTGTTGAAATTAAAAGGGCAAAACAGTGGGACATCAGCCCCACATTTTTTTTGAATTTTAACAATAGGACTTTAAGGGGGGCAAATCCTTAATGAACAGTTCACTCCCATACTAATCTAATAAAAAAACAAATAATAAAAATATGCAGGTTTGACCTCCATCCCAAAGCTACTACCTAATGTGCCTTAGTGGAATATAGTTTACCGCAATCAAAAGATGAAATAAATAGCAGTAACATTGCATTAGGGAGGTTCATTGTGTAGATACCAGATGTACTCGGGGACGACAACAGTGGTCTCAATGGAGAGGGCTAGAACCTTCAACCCGGGCGCTCCTCGCGACGCCCCACACACCCTTGCTGCCGCCAACTTAGTGCGGATGGCTGACTTGTCGTGCACCCTGATTTGGCACTGCATGTGGAAATAATTTCACAGCATGAATAGAGATGCAACCTAACCTTGCACTCATGAAGTGGATCCCTGTGCTTTGCAGGCATATACTAAGAGACATCAAGTACCTAGACAGAAAGTAGAAGCATACGAACGGAAAGTGTGTGCTGATGGACATATTTATCAGCAAGAAAAACCACGGTAGAGCCCCAGCTAGATTAGTGATCTATCTTAACACTCAAGTATTAATTTATTAAATGTACAATTCAGATGCAAATGCAGTAAATTACTGCAGTTCAGCACTAACTGTACAACCGACAATTCAGATTTCAGAGGACAAGCATTGTAGAATAGCATACGCTACATGTTGCTCGGATGACCGGAACACCAGCGCCATGAACGAGCCCAGCAGCAGCGCGCTCGTCACCTTCTCGGGCAACGACGAGCCCTTCTTCAGCGAGGTTGACGACGACCACAACGCCAGGGCGCGACGAGTGCACGGAGGTGGGCACCGTTTAGGACGTCGCCTCCAAGCCAAGTCCGACCACGCTAGCGCTCACGCCGCCCATCCTCCTATCCCCTGCCTTCCCACCGGCACAGGACCCTCTGCCGGGCCACGCCGCGCCATGCGGACCGCCGTTCCGTGCGAGCTCGCCGTTGCCACCGCCTCCTATGCGGCGCCCGCGACCGCCGTCCGCCTCTACCTCCCCACTGGCGCATGCTCCTCCGCCTGGCCGCGCTGCACCGTTCAGGACACCGTCCGGTGCGAGCTCGCCGCCGCCACCGTCTCCTCCGTAGCGTCGCCCGCGACCGCTCCTGGATCTAGTGTGGAACGCCGCAGCTATGAATTTGGAGTTCAAGCCCCGCCACCGGACCTCTTCCAGCGCCTCATAGATCACCTGCACGCCATCCCCGATTATGGATCCGTCCTCTGCCGCGCCTCCTCGACCGGATCTGACGGAGATCGCCATCGCACCCGACGTCGTCTGCATCGCAGCCACACTCAGACCTCTAGCTCAACTTTAAAAAGGGACCGCGGGTCGAATACCGTGAACTATAAGGCTTTATTTGCAAATTCATGAACGAAACGTTTTCCTCACTTAAGAAAGAAAGGAATGCGGGTTGATTAACTGAAAACGGAGGGACTTCGCAAAAAAGCCACGACTGACGACCAGAAACAATATTTGCTTTATTATTAGGGAGAGACTAGAAGCTTCCTCGCATGAAAAAAACTCTTTATTGTGCGTTATATGAGCCGGGTCGTTCGTCCGCGGCGGGAGCGATGTGTCTCGCGGGATCTCCTAAACGGCGCTGCAGGCGCCCGTTTAGGGTCGTGGTGCTCGAAGATGAGGCGAGTGGGCCGGCCCATGAAAAAGGGACGAAAAGCAAACACTTTGAAAATATTTCATCAAAATTGATCATCGAATTTTAAAGTAGGTCATCATATTTTTGAAAATAGTTCATCGAATTTTAAAAAAGGTTCATAAAATTTTAAAAAAGTTCAACATATTTGAAAAATTGTTCATCGAATTTGAAACAAAAGCTAATGTATTTTTGAAAAATGTTCATCCAATTTGAAAAAGTTCATCAAATATAAAAAATGTTCGTAAAATTTGAAAATAGTTAATCGAATTTAAAAGAAGTTCATCGAATTTAAAAATTGTTCACCGAATTAAAAAAAGTTCATCAAAATTGAAATAATTTCATCGAATATGAAAACAGTACTTCAAATTTTGATAAACAATTCGTCAACTTTTATAAAAAGATTCATCAATTTCATAAAGAAATTCATCAAAACCAGGAAGAATAAGAAAGAAAAAGGGAAATGAAAAGAACAACGAAGGTAAAATAAATAAATCAGAAGATACTGTTTCCCATGGTGGTTGTTAGAGTAAAACGAGATTGAATGAAAAATGAATGGACGATTAGTCCTGATTTCTATTGATTCTCAAGTATATGTACATGTGGAAGAGGCACGAAGAAGAGGTGTCTGTTCGAAGGCATCCCTCCAGAACAGGTGCCTGTTGGCAATAGAGAGA
The DNA here is from genome assembly GCF_904849725.1 of Hordeum vulgare subsp. vulgare. Lineage (NCBI taxonomy): Eukaryota > Viridiplantae > Streptophyta > Magnoliopsida > Poales > Poaceae > Hordeum > Hordeum vulgare. The sequence goes on from NC_058519.1 coordinate 50,025,795, forward strand.
GAGCGGAGAGACGACTGTTCGGGGTTGGACACATCCCTTGGATTAATCAACTAATTAATTTCTAACACTCCCCCTTGTACAACACCGCTCCTTGAATGTTTCATCGTTGAAAGCTTCTTGCATATAGATCTTCCATCTTGAGAAATCTTTCAGATAATCTTGAGAGTCTCCCCCAAAAATCCTGTGGGAAAAATATGAGGAGGATAGAGTAGATATGTTGCTAAAACTCCTTTAAACCCAATGGGAAAAATAAGGAGGAAAAGATGCAACATATGATGATTATTGTCTCTTGATAACTCATATGAGAAAACCTTTGAAGAAGAAGAAAACTCATTGATAAGTTTAGAGAACAATTAATATGTCTTGAGTACTTCCTTTAAAAACTCTGGTAGGGAAAATAGAAAGTATGACATATGATCTTTGAGAAAATATTTCCTCACTAAAAACCATCATGAGAAACTTTGAGAGAAAACTCATAAGAGAAAATAGTGCAATCGTACATGCCATTGAAAACTCCTTTAAAACCCAGTAGGAAAAATATAAGGAGAAAGTGCTATGGCATATATAGACACTTGTGTTTATATTATCTCGTTAAAAACCTTTTATAAGAAACCATTATGGAAAAACTCATCAAGGGAAAAAGAGTACAATATATGCAATCTGATGATTGTTAATAGGTTATAGTCTGGGAGATTACTCCCCCTGAACTTTGCAAATATGGAGGATGTCTCATACCAAGGCCATTGACACGAACATGAGATTGTGTATAATTTGTTGGATTATCACAATATTTTGTTTCCAAATTATTTCCTCAACTTTCTATAATCCATGAGGATAAGTAATTTCTGAGCAATGTGATTTATGATATTGCTCTTCATATAACCTGTAGGTATTGAGTAACACAAGTGGAAGTATCTTGATAAATCAAGTTATGTGATTCTGATGAATCTCAACCACACGATTTTGAGTGTGGTTAATCATTCTGCCAAGCCATACATATTTTTGCAATGCTTTCGGATAAAGCAATTATGTCAGAATGATAAGTGGAAATAACCATTAAAATCCATTTATATGACTTCCATGTGAAGGCTATTCTAGCAAATTCAGTCATTGATATGGCGTCGTTTGGATCAAATAAAGAGCCAATATCATTACATCATATCATGGTCATATCTTCTATTTCCTGATGGAAATATTGAAGATTTACTGTAATCTTCAGATATAAGATGATATTACTTATATCAACCATATACCTTTTGTTTGAGGTTGCACTCCGAATAAAGATAGCAAATACAGTGTCAGGCCTAACGTAGTTTCCAATTATATGAGTGCTTTGGCACTAGTGAGATATAGAACTTCAGGTCCTAGTATCACTTCATTATCACCCCTAGGTATGAATGGATTTGTACCTTATCAAAGGTAGTATGACCATACATGTCTTTTGTTGATCTGATATATCCAAATAGAACTTCTAGTATATGTTTGGATATATGTAGACTGATATGTATTCTTGAGAGAATGCTCAAGTTGTAAACTTAAGCTAAATTTGGTTGAATCCAAATTTTCCGTCTTGAGATGATTTTATGTATGTTTAGGTCTTGTAGAGACATTGATGATGAAATCATCATATACACTGAGGTGGTGTAAGGAAATAAAATTTTGGTATTCCTTTCTTAACACATAAACAATCATCATCCTTTGAGTAATCCTATGAAGAAGGAACTCGTCTAGTCAGTAGTACCATATGATTCACGACTATTTCTAGTCAGAGAGTGACTGATGAAGTTTTACACAATACATGTTGCGATTTGTTTTTGTATTTGGAAATGAAGCCCTTCACGGACGTTAATATAGATTTCCGAAATGAGAGACTGATATGAGTATGTAGTCACTGCATCCATTAACTGCATGGATAATATTATTTGTACTGCCAATGGTATTTATTATCGAAACATAATTCCACTCATACCAAGAAGGTATGTTACATTGTAATCGATGTCGGGTCTCTGCGTGAACCCTTTTGCTACAAGCCTCGCTTTCTCACCACCTCATTGACTTTGTCTATGAATGAGAAGTTTTGAGTATTTCATATGGAAGATACTTATGAGGAGTAGGTATTACTGTAGTAAATACCACTCTTTGATGAGCGAGTGATATTCTTCATTACTTGCTTCCTTTTATGTGAACCAATATGAGTACAAGAGGCACTCTACCATGGATTTTGGTTCAGGGCCCAAAAGGTTTTAGCAATTTTTAGAAGAAATATATGTCGACAAATGTAGTCTTTATTTTATATGATTCTAGTGGAATCGATGAATTTTGTAGAAATGTATTTATTCCTTTTAACTCCTTGTGATTTCCTACAATAATGGAGTCAAGATGTTTCGATGTCCTGACACCAAAACATTTGTGCACATTTATGTCGGGCTTTGGATGATGAGCATCCAATGAGGTGTCTTTCAACTTGATGTTTAATTACATTTACTGGTTGAGGATTTGATTTCCTCTATTCCGCGGAAGCATATGCAAGATTATATCTCGTGCGGTCAGATTTCTCCCCCTATTGCTCTCATTTGGGGAGAAGAGTGGTTTATCAGGCGCCTCCACTCTTTGTAACAATTTACTGCAGGAATATAATTGAGTAACACCTTTGTCACCAGTAAATGTATGTGGCAGATTTGCAATGTGTTGCAAATATGTGATTCTAAGCTTCTTGTTCAGATTCTTTGAGTACGTGGATATAAGGACTGAATGTGAATAACATTTCTAATTTATTTCTTGGCATTCTTTGTGGTACTAATCTCCCCCTAATGCCAGAAATGTCCTTATTGCTGATGCAATCAGCATACAGGCTATGAATAATTTTGATTGACGGATAAATTGTTATTCCTCACATAGATCCCTAATTTTTTGTGATACCCCATTGATGTATGCTGGAGTGGTGATATCGGTATGTAACCGAATTATCGCAGATAGGAAATACTTTGTTGATTTCCACGTAATTACTACAAGGGGAAAGTAGTATGCTATGCAGTTGGTATGATTTATATCATACTTACGGTGTGTAATTCTGTATTTGTTTAGCATGAGGCTAGTAAATTACGATTCTGTAAGTTTGGTCATATTATTAATTTCATTATCCATGATAAGATATTGAACTAAACCATTATGTCTATTACATAATGTATTATGTATAATCAGACATTGCTTGTGAAATGAGTTCAACGAAGTTGTCCATTCGAATGGATTTATCCCTTGTTTAGGATAACTTGCTCTGACTTAAGAATTTGAGCAATTAATTTAGTTATATCATTCATGGTTTGTGTGACAAGAGCACACTGGAAATCATTTTATAAATGTTTCCATGAGTACCATGAAGTATCTATATAATACCACATAATGGTTGAGTAATCCACATATCTTCTGAATGTGTTCAAGGAAGAATGAGTTGCTCATTTAGAATTGTAAGGTGAGACTCCCTTAAATTAATTTCCCCTATCACACATGTGGTGCACATAAAATCTGATGATTTGGGAAATTTGGCAACTTGTTAAGTTGTGACCAATAGAATTGTCCATAATTTTCTAATCAACCCCAAACCAGGATTGTAAGGCCTATAACCAAATATTTTGTAAGATTTAGAAAATTATTTTGTACGCAACAAAACTAAGTATGAATTGATTCATACATTCAAAATTTATCAAGCATGATGTCCAAGAAATAGGACATTGGACATTATACTACATGTAGTAGTACAACTATAAGCAAATAATATTTTGGGAGTAGTCGAGATATTACATGAGGTCTCCCATATTACTGAAAAATGAATTATGCAAACATATCATAGGAGCAAACGAATTGATCAATCTTTTATTGCACTATATTTTTGTTTCTCCTTCTGATGAAGATTTGAGAACATCATTTACCAGGATAGTTTCTGGCCGTATGTTTGCAAATTTTCAAATACCGCAATGAACTTATTTGCCTTTTAATAAACTCATGGTGTGTTTTGACCATATGTTTGAAGGTTTGGTAATCATATGTACGATATTTATGTAACCACACATTTGACAAACTTAAGAGTTGTCTTTGTGATCATTTGGAAATGATCAATTCCCAATTAAAAGATAATTCTGTCATGTCTTTAACCTCCACTTTACTTTGAATTCCTCATGGTTCTATTTTCTGACCACTGACTTGCATAGTATTCTCAATGCTAGCAAATATTTGAAGCACTCGTTGGGTGAATATGATGATTTTAAGAAATGACATGTTTCTTTACCATGAAAATAGTAATATCATCATAAGGAGATGTAAAGTGTATCAAGGGCTTTTCAACCCGATCTGCATATGAAAATGTTAGATCATGAGATCTCAACTTCAAGTTGATTTTATAATTACCAAAATTATAAGTTGCGATAGACTTGAGGCCTTGAAAAATTATTGGGTGATCATTCCAAATGTGCTCATGGTAGCATGTTTCTCTTAAGGGAAATATTCAAGGTGAATAAATATTCATCCATTATGTACTTAGTTTGATAACTAAGTGAAGTTGGTGACATATAAAATGTGTATGTGCATCAATAGAATAGCCATGTGTTACATGAAATGATCATGCATTATTTAATTTACTTATTGGAGTAAAATAAAATATATGGATGAAATGATCTTGTTGAGCAAAATCCGTCAAGGTGATGCTTGGTGAATCATGGGGTGTAAACCTTCAATATAGTGCATGCGATGAAATCGTTGCTAATGTTTTTGGCTTCATTCGTGAGAAAAAGTGTGACTTTAGAGTCATGACCAAAACATAGACTTTGCAATTTTAATATTGCCTAGTCACTATAAAATAACAACCACAATGTGATGTGGATCTTTCAATAGTCTTTGAGACATTCGATATAAATTATGGTATCCATCTTGATAGATGAATGACACTATAATTAGAAATAATGACATAGGCTACATTGTCATGCATTTTACCAATGTAACAGAAAGTAATCACACGTATATGCAAATATTTCCGTAGTTTCATATGACATATTCAAGAAAAATGTGCAAGAACATTATTTACTGTGAGAGTAAACTATTTTAGTGAACAACAACAATGAATGCTTCGTAGGAGCAAATTCTAGTACAACTGATGCCTTATAGCCATATGTGTAGACCTCAATTTATATAGGATAATACTTTGAATATAATCACCAATATGGTGTAGATCTCACTGTAATAAAAAACATAGTCTGACTTTTGTCAGTAGATGTTTATAATTCTATTACCTTATGTTATGCTATATTTAAGAATCACTTTGAAGATAATCATATGTCAGAATGACATGATGTAGACCTTGCAGTAATAGTGGATAGTCTGTATTTTTTTTACAGTAGATGCCAATATTACCTTATCATATCTAGAGGTAGTCACATCTAATATTAATATTTGGAAGAGCACATTGAAGGTAATCATCTTCTAAACACAGACAAGATGTAGACCTCATAGTAGTGATGAATAATCTGCGAATTGTGCAGTAGATGTCATCAATACTTTGTGATTCACAAATAAAAATTTGGGCTATGTACACATTAATATTTGGAAGAGCACGTTGAAGATAGTCATCATGCCAAAATCACAAAACGTAGATCTTACGGTAGTGATGGATAATCTACAAAAATATGCAGTAGATGCCATCAAATACCTTGTAATTCACAAATAAACTTGGATGCCATCATATTAAGTATGAGAATACATGATCCTTGTTTTGAATTACAATAAGATTTGCAAAAATTAAAATTAATTGCAAAAATAGTCGTTCTCCTAAGACGCATGCCTTAGGAAATGTTTGGGGCAAAGAGATATATATTGTATTAAATACCGAAGGAATAAATGCACGCAAAATATTCTTCTGCATTCAGTATTACTGTGGTAATACATATGGATGCAAACCTTAATAATTTACATATTTATGTAATATATGAAAACCAGAGGGCTTCAAAGTGCAGCCAACATATTTCTGTAATTTCATTCGCAGAAAGTATAACGATTAATCTGCAAATTATTCTAAGCCTGATGGCTCAATGGGTATATGTAAGGGATTGTCTTTCTTTAGGTGGATAAGAATCAAACTGATTCGTTTGGGTCGCCACCGGGGAGGATGCTGCCTTGTGGATGGTGCGAGGGCGCCGCGGTCAAGCGTGAGCGAGAGGTCGGGTCGTCGTGTTGGACGAAGGTCGCGTCTGAGGACGCACCACCGGGACTCGTGTCTTGTCTGTTGTAGCCGGCTGATGGCCATGACGGGGCTCCGTGCCGGGATAGTGACGGGGCCGAGGGTCGTCGTGCGCTCCGGGATGGAGACCGCCGTTTCGTCAAGGCCGGTGTTGCCTTCCGTTGTCGAGGTGTCTCGCATGGATCGAGGTCTCGCCACGCCGGACGCCATTTTTGTAAGTAGAAAAAATGCCTTCGCGATGTGGATGAACTGCAGTCGGCTTCTTCACGAAACTGACCGCTAGCGTCACGCATCCATGAAGCGATTCTAGCACAAAGCAGAATGGATGAGATTCCTTTTAATCATAAAAAGACAAACATAATTAATATTAATGATTAATTTCCTGTACGAATGCATGCCGCAGGGAAACTCAATTTGCTCTCCGTTCTTTGAGGAAATGATGATGCCGCAGTGTGATTTCTTGTGATGTAAAAAAGAAGATTCCTCTCCGTTCACGAGAGACACAACGAGTGGCCGCTGATGCTAATCTCAAAATGAAAACCAAATTGGCCTTCTCATAATTGATTTCTCCAATGGATGCATGCATGCCTTTGCATGCGATCTGATGCGCCAGGGTGTTATGCGCTCTGCATCCCTGGCCGTTGCGTGCTTTGCACCTACGACCTGTTGACGGCCTCGCGCGGCGGCGGCCACGACACGGACGGACGGACACGGAGCCGGTCTAGCGCGGGGCACGGCGCTGCGGGGCGGCGGCTTGGCCTCTTTCTCAGCGAAGAAGACTATGTGCTGATAACGTGTTAGAGTAAAACGAGATTGAATGAAAATGAATGAACGATTAGTCCTGATTTTTATTGATTCTCAAGTATATATACATCTGGAAGAGGCACGAAGAAGAGGTGTCTGTTCGGAGGCACCCCTCCAGAACAGGTGCGCGTTGGCAATAGAGAGAGAGCGGAGACACGACTGTTCAGGGTTGGACACATCCCTTGGATTAATCTACTAATTAATTTCTAACAGTGGTTAGCGAATTGCGTCTCAATACAACAAGTCAGCAGTTCAGACTCGCTCTCTAACACTTTTTAGAAACGGAATAAAAACTGCCAAATGGGCCAGCCCAATTAACGCGGCTGCATGCGTCGGTTAAGAAAATTGTTCTTTAACCGGCGCCTGCAGCGCCAAATAGAGTTTGCCGTGTCTCGCATCGAGTTAGATATAGTTGTGTCCCTGCAGCAGGCCTAGGGGAGGCTTAATAGGAGGACGTGATGACCATTAGTGGGCCCTTGCCCAAGTAGGTAGCTGCGCCGGAGGCATATGGCTGAGCCCGAAGCTCGACCATCCAACATATGTCTCATATGCTACTATATCACTAAGCTTTCTAGAATCAGAGGCATTTCATTCAATTGAGGCTATCAATTTAGAATTGAGTCATTGATTTTGACCAGATCAATAGTCTCTCATTTAATTATTTTAATTCACTAATGTTCTATTATTTCATTGACATATTAAATATTGGATTTCGTTCATGATTTTAATTGGTTCAACAATTCTTCAAATCAATTGAAAGCAAGCGGTCTACAAAAACTTATCAATTCTATACATCCTCTCATCAGCTAGAAAAAATAGCATGAACATGTGATACTGTAGCTAGAAAAAATAGCATGAACATGAAGAAACAGCAGAATCCCTTGGAGACACGACTGTTCAGGGTTGGACACATCCCTTGGATTAATCTACTAATTAATTTCTAACAGTGGTTAGCGAATTGCGTCTCAATACAACAAGTCAGCAGTTCAGACTCGCTCTCTAACACTTTTTAGAAACGGAATAAAAACTGCCAAATGGGCCAGCCCAATTAACGCGGCTGCATGCGTCGGTTAAGAAAATTGTTCTTTAACCGGCGCCTGCAGCGCCAAATAGAGTTTGCCGTGTCTCGCATCGAGTTAGATATAGTTGTGTCCCTGCAGCAGGCCTAGGGGAGGCTTAATAGGAGGACGTGATGACCATTAGTGGGCCCTTGCCCAAGTAGGTAGCTGCGCCGGAGGCATATGGCTGAGCCCGAAGCTCGACCATCCAACATATGTCTCATATGCTACTATATCACTAAGCTTTCTAGAATCAGAGGCATTTCATTCAATTGAGGCTATCAATTTAGAATTGAGTCATTGATTTTGACCAGATCAATAGTCTCTCATTTAATTATTTTAATTCACTAATGTTCTATTATTTCATTGACATATTAAATATTGGATTTCGTTCATGATTTTAATTGGTTCAACAATTCTTCAAATCAATTGAAAGCAAGCGGTCTACAAAAACTTATCAATTCTATACATCCTCTCATCAGCTAGAAAAAATAGCATGAACATGTGATACTGTAGCTAGAAAAAATAACATGAACATGAAGAAACAGCAGAATCCCCCCCCCCCCCCCCACATAAGTATGAGTTGATTAGGAGATCACAGCGCACCACATTATATGAATAACAAAATACACTCACACATCTTCCCCACTAACCAAATCTAATACTCATTCCGTTCTAAAATCTAAGATGTATTAGTTCCATGAAAAGTTAACTTTTTTTTAAACTTTGATAAGGTTCAGAGGCAAAATTATCGATATCCATAATACTAAATAATAGAATATGGAAATTATTTTCATTACGAATCTAAGAATCCAATTTGATATTATGGATACTGATATATTTCTATAAAAGTGTGATCATTTTTAAAAAGGTTTGACTTTTTAAAAATGTAATGCACATTATATTTTAATATATATTGAATATAAAAATTATGAAAATCAAAAAACATCAACACCTCAGTAAAGCGCGTCCAACCCTTGTAATTTCGACGAAAGGCTATTAGTCTTGATGCCAAGGTGGGAACGAAGGTCCGTACTGATAGTGCATATCGCCCTTTTTCCGATCATACTCTTATTTTAAAAATGGCTAAATCCACACTTTATCCATATGAAGGACATTACCAGCTGCGGTAGTTGAATTCATTGTTCTTTGGCCGGAGCTGCATGGTGTCCACCTCAGTGAGAAGCCGGACATAGTTACATGGAGATGGATCGGCGGTGGCAAGTTCTCCTCTTCTTCGGCTTATGCCATTCAGTTTGAGGGAGCGCAAAAATCCAACTTCGTCCAAACGATCTAGAAATCGAACGGGCCATTGAAGTGCAGGATCTTCTCCTAGTTAGCAATGCTTGGCCGCTGTCTCACTGTTGATAACCTTGTTCGGTGAGGCTGGCCATACTTTGCGGGGGCTCACTGACTCACCGTAGAACGCTCGACATCTGTTGTGCAACTACACCCTTTAGTTGTGGATCCTAGCGCTTGACCTCTGCCATATGTCTCCCAAGCTCGCGCTGTCGAACACCGAGTGCCACCGACATCGCAGAGCCCCATCATCGGGCTTGGAGTGTTTGGACACCTTGTGTGGTGGGCTGGTTGTTGGTGTCAAAACCGACTGATCATGAATAGGGGTTTCGAACTATGGATCTTGTGTCGATGGTTAACAAGGGATGAATGAGACGATGTTTATACCCAGGTTAGGGTCCTTTTGAGATCTTGTTGTATTAATGAAATAGTACATATTAAATAGTTGATCTACCTCGAGTTTAACTATTGTGATGTAAAATCCTAATCATAATGAGCTTAATGTGTGGTACGAACTATGGCCCCCTGGTTTATATAGATACCATGGATGTTAGGGTTACACAAAGTTAGTTACATCAAGAAAGGAATATACCGATTACTACGTCGCCTTGGGTTGCACTCCAAGTCTTGGAAGAGTCCATCTTGATTTTAATACCAGCAATGATGATCGAACGACCCAGGACTCCGGCCCATGGGAATTGATAAACGGCCCGAGGACTCCTTAGTCATGGACTCCCTCAGTAGCCCTCGAACTGGCCTCCAAAGCTGAAGAATTTAGCCTCCGACTTCTTCATATACATAGAGTCATCGGCTTGCAAGGCGAGTTCTCCCTCTTCCTTTAATCGACGATAGTTTTACTCCCGATGACCTTCCTTCCTTCAAACATATAGATACATACATACAAAAATGAATTTCAATTTCCAAGCTGACCGTTCGACCGTGAATAGTGTTTTTTTTCTCCTCTATCCGAAAGGTCACGGCTGGTCAAGGCCTATAACCCTTTATGGAAGAGCAGTTTGAGACCGTTTTACCGACACGTTCCATCATGGAGATCGTGTCCCTCTTTTCCAGGGATATGGTTTATGATTTGTGTTAACCCATGCGCCCATAACCTCATGATTTTATCTGGAGATGGCAAAGTCCACGGTGCAGTGGTGGGGCTTTTGGTATTTCAGCGACTCATAAAAGGTAGAACCGCCACCAGAGCCCCCTCATGCATTCTAGATCTCGCATTGTCGTTGCCATTCCCTGCCTCCAAAGCTCTAGCACTCAAGCCCTCCTTCTCTCAACTTGGCGATAGCCAGCCCAGGCTCAAAGGGCAAGTGGGAAGCCTCCTGAGTCACTGAGAAGAACATCCGAGAACTGAAGAGCTCCGGCTACATGTTGGAGAACATAGCCCACCACGCCGCGGAGAAGGGCCAATTTATCCCCACGTCAAAGGATGGGGAGAGAGTAGTTTTCATTCCTTATTTTCTTCGGGGTCTGGGTTTTTCCCTCAACCCCTTTGTCCGGGGTATTATGTTTTATTACGAGCTTGACTTTCATGATCTTCCCATGAACTCCATTACACATTTCTTAGCCTTCATCACAGTCTGCAAATCATTTTTACGTGCCCACCCCCACTTCGGCCTATGGCGGAAAGTTCTCAACATCAAGCCCAAAGTCGTCAACGGCGAGCAGGCTGACTGCGGGGGAGCGATGATTGTCAAGCTTCCTAGTGTCAAATGGCCAAAGGGCACATTCATAGACACTCACAAGGCGTGGCAGAAAGAGTGGTTCTACATCATCGAGTCACGTGGCGTGGGAGAGGCAACTCCTCCAGCATTCAGATCTGGCTCTCCCACCCGACTTGTGTCCTCGACAGAAAAGGCCCTGGATTAGGGAGGAGGTGAAGGATCTCACAAAGAAGATCTCCATTTTAGTGGAGAAGGAAATCGAGCTCACCAACGTGATCCAGGTAATGCTGCGTCGTTGCCTTCTCCCCTCTTAACATCGGTCCATCCCAATGTGGGCTCATAATCTGAATGATCCGCACACTGCGCAAGGCACTGTGTAGAACTATTTCCGCATTACCCTCGAGAAGTTGTGGAAGGCGCTTTTCAAGCCGCAGAAGGCTTGACTAGCAGAGGAGGAAGACATAGGCATTTTTGTCCTTAACCCTCCCGGGCTGGTAAGGTTTTTATCACATCCTCTACAAGAGTCTGGCTAAAAAAGTCTCAGCACATCAGTTGTTCGACGCCTTTGCCCGAGGGCAACATGACGCCCCTATTGGCAGCCATGCTGGTCGAGAAGCCGTACATGACTTCGAAGGAGAAGGAGGAGCAGAAGAAAGGGAAGAAAAATATGCGATAGGGTATTTGGTCCAAGGGTCCACCGGACAGCAGGTCCGAGGAGATGCTGGCCCCCTTCAATCTGGAGGGAGATGAAGAAGACGATGAAGAGAAGGATAGCGACACCTCCCATATGAGGAAGAGAGCAGCGTTCGAAGACGTCGAGGGAGATACAACTCTCGTTGCTCCGAACAAGACCTTATTTGAAGATGTTCTAGACTCAGACGAGGAGTCCGAGGATGACCCACTGGTCCATTGAAGGACCCTTAGGGTGAAACCCCAAGCACAAAGGTAAACCCCAAGCACGAAGGTACTTATCAAAAATACAAACACACCATTCTTTTTAAATGCACTGGCTCTAACGACTAGGCCCGTTTTCCGTATTGCAGCCTGCAACGTGACTTCCTCACCGGTCAGATTTTGGAGGGGGGTTCTTTTTCACACGATTTGGCTGAAAGCGGGACCGGCTCGCCCCATATACCTCCCCCTCCACTGAGGAGATAGGGGAGGTGGTTTCTTGGGAAGTAACCCCAAGCCGCAAACCAAGGCCGGGGGTGATGATATCATGGCCGAGGTTGATACCTCGGTCACAAAGGACGAGGATGATGAATCCCTCGTGGCAAGAAAAGAAGGAGGGTCCAAACATTCTAGGTCCCCTACGAAGGCAACTTCGGAGGCCCGTCCGTCTCCGATACCGTCAGTAGTAGTTTCTCCTTGAAGGTAGACTGCTACAACACACCCGGAGCCGTCCGCAACAGAGCATCTCTGAACTGGGTGGTCGTCCATGAGGGAGGAGGGTCCCAATGACTCTTCCATTCTCGAAGAGTGCCGTACTCATCTGAGTGCGGTATTGAAAAACATTCAGTATGTTGACAGCGGTCTGAAAGAGACTTTCGACATGATGTTGGCACGCATCAAGGTAATCAACACACTCTTTTTTCTTCACAAATTAATTCTATTTTGTGTATTATCTATAAGCAATCTTATTCTGAGTAGGCCCTGAGTCCTATGTGAGTTAGGAAAACTCATGCGGGGGTCAAAATAGTTCGAAAAAGAGTTGCATGTAGCCCCCAAGACTCTGGTAGGATGACAAAAAACACCCTAGCAAAGGATTTAAAAAAAAACTAAGAACCGTGAGAGTCTAAAAATGCTTATCTACAGGCCTCAACCTCGGGCGTAGCCCCCAACTACATGGAGTTGGCGGAAATGAACCAGAAACTGAAGGCTTGCGAGGAAGAGCTCGATCGCCTCAACAAGCGGTTTGAGGATTCACAAGGTAAGTGTTCAACGCTTAGTTTTCTCATAAAAGTGAGGTGTTTAATATTATTGTCCCTAAGTGCAATTTATTTGGTGACCATCATAGTTGTTGCTGCTGACTTTGAGCAGCTCAATGCCAAATTGGACAAGGCCAAGCAGGAGGTTACCAAACAAAGAGCGGCGGCCGAACATGTCAAGTCTGCTAGTGAGAGGTACGAGGCCAGGGTCGATGAGATCTAGCAAGAGCTTAAGGACGTCGTAACTAAAAATGAGACACTTGAGAAGAATAATAAAGAAAATTCTTCTGATCTGACCTCGGTAACTGCCGCACTCCAAGAAGCACGGAAGGAGGCACACAGTCATGAGAAGGAGATCCATCAAATGAAGAAAATTGTAGATGGTAAGAGATATTTACTACAGTGTATTTTTGATGGATAAAGATTTGCATTGCTTACTCGAGTGTGGAGTTCTCCAGACGCAATTGCGGATCTCTCGAAGACTACGGCGGATTCTTTGAAGCACTATGCATCCTAGGGTGAGGCCCAGCAAAGGCTCTTCTGGGCACAATTTCAAGCCCCCGAGCAAGCCCTTCTTGTCTCTGATCAGTTGAAACAACTGATGGAGCCGCACACGATGATAGAGCCGTCAATGAAGGATCTTTGCATCAGGCTTTAGCCGACAAAGCCGCTGCCCAGCAACTATTTTGGCCTGCTGCGAAAGCTGATTGATTCTGCTCCCCAAATTGATATTGTGAAGCGCTCTGCCTGCATCGAGGGAGCTTGGATGGCCTTTGAAAGAACGATGATGCATTTGCCAAAAGTGGAGCCCTTCAATATGGCCACCGCACCTCCGCCGCGTGGAAAGGAACATAGACACCCAGAGTTGTACTTCTCCACTACTATAGAAGGTGCTCGGGTTGTAGAAGCGCAGTGCTCCAAAGACTTAATCTTTGAATGAAAACCTTATCCTCTAAAAGGGGTTGTATGATACAACGCCATTTTACTTTTGCATGGTATACCATGTCTATTTTAATTATAACTCCTGTGTGGTTCATCGGCTTCAGCCCCCTGACAGATACTATCAAGTGTGTTTTCGCCCTCCGCATTGTTACCCTTAGCCAACGCCTTGGTGTCCTAAGGTGGTAATGCGCGGGAAAACCAGGCAATCGTACTATGTGGCTTTAAGTCTTTCATTAAACCACAGCAGCTTGAGTGCGGGGCCGATTGGATCCCCCTTGCAAAGCGTGATGTTCGGCTATACCATGGTGTAAAAACCTATTATCACTTGGTTCGAAAGGTTTCACACATTTCGCATAACGTGAGGAACCCCCAGCGGTTCTTTATTTTAATACTTGTCTTCGGATTGTAGACCAGTTCTCGCTTATTATGATAGTCTGTTTTTGGCTTTCTCCACTCAGGTACTTAACGAGACTAGCTCGAACTACAATCACAGCGTTTCTCCCTTCACCCTTTTAGCCGAATGGGTGGAACATAAAGGGGTAAGCACATGAGCTGGGCAACCCAACTTTTGACCCAAGACATAATTCGGAACCAATGCATATAACACAAAGACTCCGCACACATGAATGCTAAGTAGTATTCTAATGGCCCTAGGGGCGGTCATGACGGACAAGCCCCCCCCCCCCCCCCCCCCCCCCCCCCCGCGTAAATTTAGCGAGTATCTAACATGTGCACAAAAACACGCTTGTGTTGGTGATTGAAAAACAGTTCGGAAAAAGGAGGAGGCAAAAAGACGTTGCAAAGCTCATGGATCACAAAGTTCCCCGCACCTAGACTCAGAGCCGGAAGGATAATGGATCGGGACCGAGCCGTCTGAACTATCCAAGGCTTGGGTTCGGATCAGCGTCTCATTTGACAACTGGAGATTTGCCGGACTAGTCCTCAGAGCTCTCGCGGAGTTGACCTCTGATGCTTCAGCATAGGAAGTCTATTCAGGAGAGGTTACCCACGGGCGTTCGAACACAATGCTTGGATCCGGGCTCACGGCCGGATCAGGGGTAGACACTATCCCGGACTCGAGATCAGGGAGAGGACCCGATGTTAAGGTTTTGGAGTTTACGAGCCCTTTGGACAAAACCGAGACCTCGGAGAGGATCAGATTGCCTTGGGAGTTGGCAACGTATTCTAAGTCACCAAACTTGAATCCCTGGCCCGAGGCGACCCCGTTAATCTGATGATGAACCGCCTTGACGTGCGGGGTAGTACTGCCAAAAGCAGGGGGTTGGTCGGGGATGAAGATATCCCCGGCATTGATGTTTTTGTTGGTGACCAAACGAGCCATCGATCCTTCTGACGATCCTTCAACGGATCTCTTAATGAAAGCACCAATGTCAGTGTCAAAACCAGCTGAGCTTGAGTAGGGGGTCCGAGTTGCGGATCTTGGGTCGATGGGTAAGAAGGGACGAAGGAGACGATATTTACCCAGGTTCAGGTCCTCTTGATAGAGGTAAAACCCCACATCGTGCTCTTATTGTATTGATGAAATAGTACAGAGTACATAGTTGATCTACCTCGAGATCGATTGTTGTGGTCTAAAACCCTAATCGTAATGAGCTTAATGTGTGGCACGAACTATGACCCCCTGGTTTATATAGATACTAGGGATGCTAGGGTTACACAAAGTTGGTTACATCAAGAAAGGAATATGCCGATTACTACGTCGCTTTGTATTGCACGCCAAGTCTTTGGAAGAGTCCATCTTGATTTTAATACCACCAATGATGATCGAACGGCCAGGAGTCCGACACACGGGAATTGATAAGTGGCCCAAAGACCCTTTAGTCCCGGACTCCCTCATTGGTGGAACGCCTGGAAAGAACGAAATGAGACTGTCTTCACGCACATTTCGTCAACGACGATGCAAACCTTCCACCAATTGACTGTGGAGATCGCCAATTGGATGACAGCCAATAAGAACATGATCAACAAGCTCCTTTATAGACCTCGCAAGCCAGACTAGGATCTATATAATGGTTTTCAAAATATAAGTATACACTTGTAGGCCGTATTGCGCCTTGCAAGTTGTAACACCTTTCTCCGTCTCTTCCGAAAAGATGCTCCGATTGACATTTTCCTCAAAAATATAAAGAAAAGATACATAATATGCAGCCTATAGATACTCTACATATAATGTTTATTTTTGTGTGAATTCCACATTGTACCCCCTAGATAGGCGTTTATGACACTAATTACTCCATCTAATGGAAATTCATCAAGAACACCAATTTTAGAAGCTTTGAAACCCTCGTTTTCTGATGCATGTACATTAGACAAGGTGACGCTCCTGGTCCAAAAATATCTCGATAACGACGAGGAATGTAAAGAAAAATAGACAAGAAAAGACTGAACTTGATCATCCCTCTGTTCTTTACATATTTTTTTATGAATAATTGTCGCAAAATTCTGAGCATATCTAACATAAACAATCAAAATGCAAAACTAGGATAAAATTGTGTTAAAAGTCTTCAAAATCTGATATTTCGACAGAAGTTCCACTAAATGGGTAATATGTGTCACGAATGGACGACCAGAGGGTAAAACGTGAAATTCAATGAAGCCCCTTGACCTCTACACCATTGTTAGGTTCGGGAATTTGAACTCGAAACTCACGAGCTAAACAAGTAGCTCATAACTCGGCTTGACTCTCGAACTCGGTGACCAACGAGTCGAGTCGAATTTTAGTCCGAGCTTGCTAACAAAAGGAGCTTAACGAGCCGAGCTAACGAGTTACTCATTTAGCTCATTACACCCTTCTTCTTTTTTGTGGGTATTAGCTGATTATACTCGTTAATCTGAAGGGACTTGAGATAGGTATCAATATTGTTGTTGATTTTCTAATGTACGGGATGCACCAGATGTGTTTCTTCAGTGTAAATTATTGATTATTGTGATTTAAATGAAAGTATGTGTCTAAAATATACATTAGTAGATT
Organism: Hordeum vulgare subsp. vulgare; assembly: GCF_904849725.1. NCBI lineage: Eukaryota > Viridiplantae > Streptophyta > Magnoliopsida > Poales > Poaceae > Hordeum > Hordeum vulgare. The sequence goes on from NC_058519.1 coordinate 50,042,717, forward strand.
AAATTACATATATATATAATACATATATTTTGTGATTAATGTTTATAACAAGCTTAATGAGCTAAACGAGTTAGCTCGTGAGTTACATGAGGCGAACCAAGTTTTAATCTAAGTCAAGCTAGCTCGTTATCTTAACGAGCTCTAACAAGTCAACCAGAGCTGGTCGACTTGACTTGAATTCTAGTCGTAATCATTCTGATGCACACAACCAAGAACGAAGTCCCAACATATTCCATGTTTCTCTCCCGGTTTGAGCATCCCACTCCTGAACAGAATGATCCCAAAATGCGGAATATATCATTCGCTGCTCAGGCCAAGCAACGGAAGAACACATTGTGTAAGTATTGGAAATGTCGAATCCTGGAGACTGCGTCGGTATTCTCCAACCTTTTGCATTGCGCCGATGTATTACACTCGATCGGAGGCATGATATACCTAAAACAATGTAAGGCGTATTTATTCCATCAATTGAATGCCTTTTTTTGCGGTGGTCAATTTGCACGTCGAGGTGCTCGTTTAATTCACATTCAAAGTGCTTCCTTAGGATCTCTGCATGGACCCGCATGTGACACTGTGTGAGTATGTGGCTGGGCTAAGGCATCCGCCTTTAGATGTTAGATTTTGTGTGATGTGTGCTTGGTATTCGATTCAGATATTTGGCACCCCTTCATCAATGGCATAGGAGAGCAGCGATGGATGTTGTCAAGATGGTGGCTTCAGGCTTAGAACATCTCTTGCAGACCCCGTATAATGCCCTGATCTGCAAAATAATCGTCAAAATAAGGGTCGGGTGAAAAATGCTGCCAGACCAGATCCCGCAAACGCGTTCGATCCGTAAACTTTTTTGAGAGACGCGGCAAAATCCCCTCCCCGACCCGCGAAAACACAGGTTTTCGCCTCGCCTATACGGTGCCTTGTATCGTAGGGAAGCGGTTGGCGGGACGGACATTTCAGCCCACGCCCTTTCCCCACCCCCTTCCGCCGCCGCACCGCCATCGGTTCCCCCGGTCCGCTGGCGGCTCTGGGGCGTCGCTTTCAGTCGAATCTCCGGGGGCAATCGCGCCGCTGGTGCGCCGCTGCCCTCTTCCGGCGAGACGCTGCACCGGCTCCCTCGGATCCGCCAATCCACGGCGGCGGGAGAGCCACCGCCGGAGATGGACTTGAGCCTGTGCGAGAAGTTTCTGGTCGAGGATTCATCCTCTTCGGATGACTCAGATATTGAGAGGATGCTTCTCACATTTCGCCAGCAGAGCTTGGTGATAGCCCTTGCCGTGAAGGAGCACGAAGACGAGAACCGAAAGAGGCGGCGTGGATCGACTGTCGGTCGTCTTTGCATTCCTCGAAATCGTAATCTCGGCAACGAGATGCTGATGCGAGACTACTTTGCCGCCAATCCAACATACTCGTCGCACCTCTTCCGGAGAAGGTACCATATGCGCAGATAGCTTGCGAGGAGAATTGTCGATATTTTACTCAAAGAAGGAATTTTGCGGGCTTGGAGGGATTTAGTGCATATCAGAAAATCTCGGCACCTATGCGGGTAATTTCATACGGTGTTCCGGCTGACTATACCGATGAGTACCTTCGCATTGGGAAAGATAGTACAATTGAGTCCGTGCATAGGTTTGCCAAAGTGAGTGTCCATGGCTTTGGTCCTGAATATCTTCGGACACCGAACGAGGAAGACACAAAAAATTGATGGCATTTAACGAAAAAAGAGATTGGCGTGGCATGCTAGGAAGCATAGATTGTATGCATTGGACTTGAAAAAATTGCCCAAAAGCATGGCAGGGAATGTATTGTGGCAAGTCTCGTGATGCAACAATTATGCTAGAGGTCGTAGCTTCACATGATTTATGAATTTGGCATTAGTTTTTTGGTAATGTCGGGTACTCTAAATGATATCAATGTGTTGCAACGGCCTCATTTGCTTGTCAGACTTGCTAGTGGTGATGCTCTAGCTTGCAACTACACTATCAATGGACATGAATACACAAAAGGATACTATCTTGCACATGGTATATACCCTTCTTGGTGCACATTTGTGAAGAGTATCAAAGACCCCCAAAATAGGAAATAGTCTGAATTCGCAAGGACACAAGAGGCAGCCCAAAAAGACATTGAAAGAGCATTTGGGGTTTTTGCAATCTAGGTTTGCCATTGTTCGTGGTCCTGCTCGATTTTGGAACAAACGATCCTTAAAAAACATCATGACATGATGTGTTATTCTTCACAATATGATTCTCGAAGATGAGAGAGGCATGAACTTGGAGTTCTTCTATGACAATGTGGACAGTCGTGTCAAACCAGCTATAGACCCTAACCGAATCAAGACTTTTTTCAAACATACAGGGAGATTGAAAATGCAAACACCCACTGTCAACTTCAGAATAATCTCATTGAGCACCATTGACAAAGGGCTGGGGAATAGTAACATTCCATTTTCCGTTCCATTTTTCCGTTCATTTTCATTTCATTCATGTGTGATTTATCTACGGGACAAGTTTTGTATTCATGTGTGACATTCATTTAGTTTGCTACGATGATTTGAATATTTATTGTACTTTGGATGATTACTGTATTTGTAATATTGACATTTACTTATTTTGCACATGATGAGTAATTCTGATTTACGGGGTATTCGGTTTGCGGGTCGACACGGTGCCGCCCAAGCAGACCCCGCATTAATGACCCGTATAGTAGCATATTATGCGAATATGCTTTTATACGGGTCCATTTTGGGGGGTTTGCGTGTGTCCGCGCCCGCGTCGGTCCGCAAAAGCCGGTTTTCGCGAACTGTAAACGGCTTTTGCGGGTCAGCATTATACGAGGTCTGCCAGAGATGCTCTTACTGACATATTACTTTGTAATATTTTTATGAATAATTAATAAAAGGGGATTGCTACAAATCATTCGACTGATTTCCTTTGAAAATCAGTCGGGTCCGTAGCCGTCCGATTCATCTTCTTCCTTCTTTGGATGGGGTCAACGCTGCATCGTTTTCTTCTTCCCCCAGCAAATGCATCAATGCCTCGGTTGCTTCCTCACACCAGTCTGTTGTACTTCTGTCATTTGTTTCTCAGCGGGTGTTGTAGCAGCAGCCACATCGCCGACAGTAGCAACGCTGATGAGGGCTGCATCGCACAGCCAAACGACGACATCTACTACATCGGCAATAGCGGTGATGGTGGATGTTCCAACGGAGCACGCAAAGGCCAGGGTGCATGCTTCTGTTGACTTTTGAACGTGCGTATCCAGCTGTATAGGCGTGCCTACGCGATTCTTGCTTCGGCCGGCTACTTGACGGAACTTGCGTAACTAGCGACACGAATAAAACTGTTCGATGGATTTGATGGCTAAAGGCCCGTGTCGAGCCTTTGGTTTGTATTGCTTTTCGTTTTTCTGGTATTACAATCAACACCCCTAGGGTTTCTTTTATACACGTCCACAAGGAACCATGAAAATAGACTAGGACTAGGAATCCTAATACTACTAGGACTCGGTTTGGCTTTCTTTCCTAATCCTAAAGAAACAACAAGATTAACTTCTACATTCACCTCCTTAATCTTGTTGCTTGACTTCACTTCTTGCACTCCGACTTTCCTCCTCATCTCGATGAACTTCTGTCGACCGAGGGACTTGGTGAAAATATTGGCAAGTTGGTCTTTCGTGTTCACATGTTGAACCTCGATCAACCCTTCTTCAATGCACTCCCGGATATGGTGGAACCGGGTATCTATGAGCTTGCTCCTTTCGTGATGAACCGGATTTTTGCACAACGAGATTGCAACTTGGTTATCGATCTTCAGTGACACCTTTTGCACCTCCCGCTTTGCAAGAATAGCTAGGAGTCTTCTCAGCCACACTGCTTGACAAGCCGCCGTGCTTGCCGCTATGTATTCTGCCTCGCATGAAGACAGTGCCACCACCTTTTGCTTCTGAGAATTCGAGCTAATCGGATTCGGGCCAAGGTAGAAAACCATGCCCGTTGTGCTCTTTCGGTCATCAACATCACCTGCCATGTCACTATCTGAATATCCACGAAGGATCAATCCTTCCTTTCCCTTTCTGTACGTGCAACCAAGATTAATGGTGCCTTTCACATAGCGCAAGATTTGATTGACCGCGCTCATGTGCTCGGTTGTCGGATTCTCCATGAAACGACTCAAGATCCCGACTGAATAAGCCAAGTCAGGTCGGGTATGCACCAAATATCTTATGCTGCCCACAACGCTTCGATACATTGTGGTGTCCACCGGCGGATTTGAGCTACGCTTGCTCAACTTGTGACGTTGGTCCATTGGAACTTGTGTCGCGTAGCAATCTGACATGCCACACTTGTCTAATAACTTGACCGCATAAGCCGATTGACATAGGCAAATCTCTCCGGAGCTTTGCTTCACTTCGATGCCCAAGTAATAGCTGAGTAAGCCCAGATCACTCATGCTAAACTTGTTCTTCATTTGCGCCTTGAAACGTTCAATTTCTTGTACGCTATCTCCGGTGATAATTAGATCGTCGACATAAACTCCAACTAGCAGGTTTGAGCCTTTGGAGTTCTTTGTATAGACTGCATGCTCGAGGGGACATCTCTTGAACCCGAGCGAGACCAGACTTCGGTCTAACTTTGAGTTCCAAGCTCTTGGCGCTTGCTTCAACCCCTAAAGTGCCTTCTTGAGCTTGTAAACTTTCCCTTCTTCGCCTTTCTTCTCGTAGCCGAGGGGTTGTTCCACGTACACTTCTTCTGTGAGATCGCCGTTGAGAAAAGCGGATTTAACATCCATATGATGAACCTTTCAATCCTCTTGTGCTGCCAAAGCTAGGAGCACTCTCACCATCTCGATTCGAGCAACCGGTGCAAACACCTCATCATAGTCAACTCCTTGACGTTGTACGTAGCCCTTTGCAACGAGTCTTGCCTTGTACTTCACAATGGCACCCTCCGTGTCCTTCTTTAACTTGTAAATCCACTTCAAACCTATCGTCTTTTGGTTTGGAGGTCGGGTTACCAAAGTCCACGTGCCATTGCTCTCAATTGCCTTCATCTCCTCATCCATGGCGTGCGTCCAGCTAGGACTTTTGCTCGCCTCTACGAAGTTCGCCGGCTCCTCAACTCCGAACAGTCATAGTCCGGAGTACTCGAGTGTAACTGGCTTTGTGTACTTGTAGACTTTCTTGAGGGTCTTGTAGCGACGAGGCCCTGAGGAGTCCGTTGTGGCTTGCGAAGGAGGCGACACAAATTGTGTCGGTGTTGATGCACTTGAGGAAGATGGCTGAGACCCTAGTGTGTCATCGACATCCGTGTCGTCGGCGTAGTCGTCGTGACCGTGACCATCATCTTGATTGTCGTCGTCACTATGCGCCTCGTTGTCGATGTTGTCGTCGAGATCTCCGCCTGTGTCGTGCGCGGCGTTGTCGCTACCTCCTTGCGACCTATGCGCGTTGTCGTCGGTGTCGGCACCATGATGATCACTATCATTGCGGTCACCTTGGTTTGGCGTCTTGCCAACCACCTGGACATCCTCCCCTGCATCATCATCAGTTGGAAATTCAACTGCAAATATGTTACTGTTTGGAGCATCGTCGGCTGAGGCGCTCCAATTCCACGCTTGGTTTTCTTCAAACACGACGTCGCGTGAAATCCGTAGACGCTTGGTTTGTGGATCATAGAAGCGGTATGCCTTGGTGCAGGAACTTCTCTCTTATCCGATGAACACCATCTTGGTGCTACGATCGGCAAGCTTTGAGAGGTGCGGCTCCGCCGTCTTCACATGTGCCACGCACCCGAATGTTCGTAGATGAGACACATTCGGCTTACGTCCGTAAATTGCTTCATACGGAGTCTTGTCGATCACCGCCTTCGTTGGAGCCCGATTGAGAAGATAGACCGCCGTCGAGACAGCTTCTCCCCAAAAAGTCCGTGGCAGGTTCTTGCTCTTGAGTAAACTCCTTGCCATGTCAACGACGGTTCGATTGCGCCTTTCAATGACCCCGTTCTGCTGCGGCGTGTAAGGTGCCGTGAGGAACCTTTTTATGCCAATCTTCTCGCAGTAATCGTTGAATTCGTTCGACGGAAACTCTCCGCCGCGATCTGTCCGTAGAGCGCGAACCTTCAACTTGTGTTCCATCTCCGTTGGAGCCTTCAACTTCTTGAACGCTTCAAACGCCTCATCTTTAGATCGTAGGAGAATGACCCACATATATCTCGAGTAGTCGTCTACCACAAGGAAGAAATACTTCTTTCCAGCGTGAGTTGCCGGGGTGATAGGGCCACATAGATCACCATGGAGCAGCTCGAGTGCATCACTTGCACGATAGGTAGACTGAGCAGGGAATGGCCTGCGGTGCTGTTTTCCAACCAAGCACCCGTCACATACTCGATCAACATGGTCGATAACTGGCATCCCGGATACCATCTCCATCTTTGACATCTTCTTCAAGGCGTAGAAGTTAACGTGTCCAAATCTAGCATCCATAACCACGAACATCATCACTCTTGGCGAGCCAACACTCCGGTGGAGATTGATCAAGGTTGAGGATATAGAGCCTATTCCGTGTGCGACTAACACGAGTTAGCACGTTCCGGAGGTTGTCGAAGATCGTCATCACTCCGTTCTCGATATCCACCTTACATCCATTCTCGTCAAGCTTCCCGATAGAGATGATGTTGTTGCGAAGCCATGGGATGTAGTACACTCCGGTGAGTATGCGATGTTCGCCTGTGAGACCCTCGAAGAGGACAAATCCTTGCCAACAAATCTCCACATTTGAACCATCACCAAACTTGACCAAGCCTTCAACATCATATTCCAGCTCGAGGAATTTCTCCTTGCACCCCGTCATGTGGTTACTGGCACCCGTGTCGAGATACCACGACATGTTCTGATCACCGGATAACTTTGGTGTCAATTTTTCCTCATGAAGTAGCACCTTTCGGCTTGGTTTCACAACCACCGTTTCAGCGAGATCACAAACTTCGGCCATCAGAAGACCTGGACCTTCGTCTTCCTGCTTTGCCAAATTTGCCTTGATCTCCCGCTTGTCAGGCTCCGGACAATTCTTTGCAAAGTGACCCATCTCGTTGCAGTTATAGCACTTGACCTCGGACATATCCAAGTTCCGTTGCTTCCGCCCTTTAGATCGGTCTGCCTTACCACGACCTTGTGGTTTGCCTTTTCCGGTTTGTCCATCGCCCTTCGTGTTGCTTGAGCCTTCGCCACCGTCACACCTCCCTTTGCTACTTGGGGCCTCCCAATCTGCGCGCGAGTACATGAGTTGGTCACTACCTCCTCCTTTGCCTTTTCGACAGCCACGAGCATTCTCTTCCCACGTCCGCAGGCGTCCGATCGCCTTCGTTATGGTCATGTCATCGATGTCGTAAAGCTGCTCGAGCGTGCCGATGATGTACGTGAATTTGTCAGTCACTGAACTGAAAAATTTCTCCACAATCTCGGTCTCCTCGAGCTTTGCACCAAGCGCGCGGATCTCTCCCACCAAAGTAGTAAGACGCATGGCATAGTCGTTCACCGATTCAGTTTCCTCCATCTGCAATTTGTGAAATTGGCGCTTCAGCACTTGTGCCCGAGCCTTGGTAACGCGATCTTCTCCGATCCGCATCTCCTTGAGTGCGTTCCACGCCTCTCTTGCCGTCTCGAACTCCGCCAATGTCATCAGCACGGAATCCGGCATAGACTGGGCTATGGCGGCCATGGCACCTTCGTCGGACTCGTCATCGACGTCGTCGTCCGTGATTGCCTGCCACACTCGAAGGGTTCGGAGAATAATCTTCATCTTCACCGCCCACACGCCATAGTTGGCGTCGGTGAGCATCGGGTACTGGATGGGGATGTTGCGATGCGCCTGGACGTTGGCGCCGCTCGTTCCTCCATCACTTGTTGCTGACTTGACGCCCTTCTTCACCTTGTCGCCGTTCTTGTTCGCCTTGGCACCGCCCTTGCCGGACTTGACCGACTCAGCGTCGCTGTCCATCATCGTAGATCGTAGATCGTTGAGGCTCTAGATACCAATTGTTGGCTTTTGAACATGCGTATGCAGCTGTACAAGCGTGCCTACGCGATTCTTGCTTCGGCCGGCTACTTGACGGAACTTGCGTAACTAGCGACACAAATAAAACTGATCGATGGATTTGATGGCTAAAGGCCCGTGTCGAGCCTTTGCTTTGTATTGCTTTTCGTTTTTCTGGTGTTACAATCAACACCCCTAGGGTGCCTTTTATACACGTCCACAAGGGACTATGAAAATAGACTAGGACTAGGAATCCTAATACTACTAGGACTCGGTTTGGCTTTCTTTCCTAATCCTAAAGAAACAACATGATTAACTTCTACAACTTCACCAGCGCCGGTCGACGGCGATGCTTCACTGAGCCGCTGGCGTCGCAGCTCTGTCGGTTGCTGGTGATGCTCCATTGCAACACGGACTACCGTCACAACTCCATCGACTGCCAGCAGTTCATTGCAGTGCAGCTCCCCGCCAGTGGCAAGATTTGGGTCGAAGCAATGCGAGTTGCACTGCAGCTTCACCGACAGCGAGATCCAACCTGTAGCAGCAAACGCCTTGAGTTGCAGCTCTGGCGGCACACGAGGTCCCGCTCGACACAGCACACATATTGCGTTGCTGATAATGGAGGTAGGTCGCTGCACGCCGCACCTGAGGGCTGCACCCAACCAAGCGAATGTGAAAGAGGTGAGCTCAGACGCGCGGGGGGGGGGGGGGGGTGGGTGGGGTGGGGTGGGATGAGTGGATCGTGTTAAACCTGGAGATTAGATAGATGTGATGGTGATTGACACTAGTAGAAAACAGGGCTTTGGTTCGGGCCTGGCCAGCCCATTAGTCCCGGTTCTTCATGAACCGGGACCCATGGGGGGCATTAGACCCTGTTCATGAGACCAGGGGGGCGGCCGGGGCCTCGTGGGCATTGGTCCCGGTTCGTCTGGACCCATTTGTCCCGGTTCTAGGCATGAACCAGGACCAATGGGCCACGCTCCTGGCCCTCATCCATTGGTACCGGTTTGTGCCTTGAACCGGTTTAAAAGGGGGGGCTTTAGTCCTGATTTATGCAACGAACCGGGACAAATAATTTGCCTATATATACCCATCGCCACGGCAGAGCACTCTGTTTTTTTGTGGCCGGCGAGGGGAGGGCATTTGGGTGCTCTAGCTCACCTCCTATGCACATGGGGTGTTCGATGAAATGTGCGAGCCACGCTAGTTAATCGTTCTCCTCTCGAAACTCGACCTCCGAGCTCCATTTTCCCCGAGATTTGTCTAGGTTTAGCGGTCCGTCACGTCCTGTCCCCGTATTCACCGTCGTCGATCGCCCGCGCCGATCTCGTCGCCGGCACCACCGTGGTGGGCCTCTTGTTCTTATCTTCTTTCTGAAAGAAAAAAAATTCTTACTTCAGATAGATACTTGCCTAATTTTCTTACTTTTATTATTTCTTTTTATTATATAGTGCGATGGTTTTGGTATCCGCCCCCGTCGGCCCTCGTCCTGTCTATGATTCGGATGTGGTATATATTATCTTTTGATAACTATTTGGTTCATTTATTGTTTATGTCAATTATGCCAACCAACGTGGCATAGATTTTATTTATCTAGGAGGTGGTTGAACCGTAAATTCCAACCGACCTTATTGTCGATAGGTTAAATTTAGTTGAAGAAGAAAACAATTACTTGAAGGAAAAATAAGAAAAATTGAGGAGGAGAAGATGATATTGGAGTTGGATCTTGCGGATGTCATCGATGATCACAAGATCAATATGGATGCAATGTGGTTGAACATTAGAAAGATTAGAAAATATGCCATTCATACCGAGGCTTGGTATCATTATGTAGTTGGATCAGTTGTTACCTTGGTTGCGATTATGATCGCATTTGTTTTTGCATTTAAATGTTTTACATAATTTCAATGTATGGTTTAATTAGATGCTCCGGAGAGCTATATGTTGCACATGCTATGTGGGTGAAATCCCTTTGTAACAGACGAGTTTCCGTATGAAACTCAGATACTTCGAAAGAGATTATCACTTTTGTACACGAAGTGCATCCAGTTTTTGCCGTAACCCTCTGTACTTTCTTGCACATGCTATGTGGGTGAAATGATGATACCATGCAAACTTGAAACCTTTTCAGAGTTCATTTCAAATGCTTTTCAATTTCATGGTCTTATAGCTCAAAATAATCAGTAAATGCATGAAAAATAACAAATGAAGTCAGAAAGGATTGTAAATTGATGATGTGGCTTTGAATGGTGCATTTCGAACACAGAAAAAACTATGGAGTTCAAATAAGTTCAAAAAAATGAAATCCCTTTGTAACATACTAGTTTCCATATGAAACTCTCATATTTCGAAAGAGATTGTCCGTTTTGTACACGAAGTGCATCCAGTTTTTGCCGTAACCCTCTCTACTTTCTTTCACATGCTATGTGGGTGAAATGATGATACCATGCCAACTTGAAACCTTTTCAGAGTTCATTTCAAATGCATTTCAATTTCATGGTCTTATAACTCAAAATAATTAGTAAGTACATGAAAAATAACAAATGAAGTCAGGAAGGGTTGTAAATTGATGATGTGGCTTTGAATGGTGCATTTTGAACACAGAAAAACTATGGATTTCAAATAAGTTCAAAAAATGAAATCCCTTTGTAACAGACGAGTTTCCGTATGAAACCCTGATACTTCGAAAGAGATTGTCCGTTTTGTACACGAAGTGCATCCATTTTTTGCCGTAACCCTCTCTACTTTCTCGCACATGCTATGTGGGGTGAAATGATGATACCATGCCAACTTGAAACCTTTTTAGAGTTCATTTCTAATGATTTTCAATTTCATGGTCTTATAGCTCAAAACAATAAGTAAATGCATGAAAAATAACAAATGAAGTCAGAAAGGGTTGTAAATTGATGATGTGGCTTTGAATGGTGCATTTTGAACACAGAAAAACTATGGAGTTCAAATAAGCTAAAACAATGAAATCCCTTTGTAACATACGAGTTTCCGTATGAAACCGTGATACTTCGAAACAGATTGTCCGTTTTGTACACGAAGTGCATCCAGTTTTGCCGTAACCCTCTCTACTTTCTCGCACATGCTATGTGGGTGAAATGATGATACCATGCCAACTTGGAACCTTTTCAGAGTTCGTTTCAAATGCTTTTCAATTTCATGGTCTTATAGCTCAAAATAATCAGTAAATGCATGAAAAATAACAAATGAAGTCAAAAAGGGTTGTAAATTGATGATGTGGCTTTGAATGGTGCATTTTGAACACAGAAAAACTATAGAGTTGAAATAAGTTCAAAAAAAATGAAATCCCTTTGTAACACACGAGTTTCCGTATGAAACCGTGATGCTTCGGAAGAGATTGTCCGTTTTGTACACGAAGTGCATCCAGTTTTTGTCGTAACCCTCTCTACTTTCTTGCACATGCTATTTGGATGAAATGATGATACCATGCCAACTTAGAACCTTTTCAGAGTTCAAATGCTTTTCAATTTCATGGTCTTATACCTTAAAATAATCAGTAAATGCATGAAAAATAACAAATGAAGTCAGAAAGGGTTGTAAATTGATGATGTGGCTTTGAATGGTGCATTTTGAACACAGAAAAACTATGGAGTTCAAATAAGTTCAAAAAATGAAATCCCTTTGAAACAGACGAGTTTCGTTATGAAACCCTGATACTTCGAAACAGATTGTCCGTTTTGTACACGAAGTGCATCCAGTTTTTGCCGTAACCCTCTGTACTTTCTCGCACATGCTATGTGGGTGAAATGATGATACCATGCCAACTTGGAACCTTTTCAGAGTTCATTTCGAATGTTTTTCAATTTCATGGTCTTATAGCTCAGAATAATCAGTAAATGCATGAAAAATAACAAATGAAGTCAGAAAGAGTTGTAAATTGATGATGTGGCTTTGAATGGTGCATTTCGAACACAGAAAAACTATGGAGTTCAAATAAGTTCAAAAAATGAAATCCCTTTGTAACATACGAGTTTTCGTATGAAACCCTGATACTTCGAAAGAGATTGTCCATTTTGGACAAGAAGTGCATCCAGTTTTTGCCGTAACCCTGTGTACTTTCTTGCACATGCTATGTGGGTGAAATGATGATACCATGCCAACTTGGAACCTTTTCAGAGTTCATTTCAAATGCTTTTCAATTTCATGGTCTTATAGCTCAAAATAATGAGTAAATGCATGCAAAATAACAAATGAAGTCAGAAAGGGTTGTAAATTGATGATGTGGCTTTGAATGGTGCATTTTGAACACAGAAAAACTATGGAGTTTAAATAAGTTCAAAAAATGAAATCCCTTTGTAACAGACGAGTTTCCGTATGAAACCCTGATACTTCGATAAAGATTGTCCGTTTTGTACATGAAGTGCATCCAGTTTTTGCCTTAACCCTCTCTACTTTCTTGTAGATGCTATGTGGGTGAAATGATGATACCATGCCAACTTGAAACCTTTTGAGAGTTCATTTCAAATGCTTTTCAATTTCATGGCCTTATAGCTCAAAATAATCAGTAAATGCATGAAAAATAACAAATGAAGTCAGAAAGGGTTGTAAATTGCTGATGTGGCTTTGAATGGTGCATTTTGAACACAGAAAAATTATGAAGTTCAAATAAGTTAAAAAATGAAATCCCTTTGTAACACACGAGTTTTCGTATGAAACCGTGATACTTCGAAAGAGATTGTGCGCTTTTACACGAATTATCATAAAATAAAATAAATAAGTTATTTGAAACAAAATAATATAAACTTTAATAAAATATATAAGTAGAAACAAAATAAAATTAAAAATTTATAACATAAATAAAATTTATGAAACTAAAATTATCAAAATATTTGTTGTTCAAAACATTATAATCAACCTCTAGTATTATTGAAACTAAAATTATATAAAATTGATGGAACTAAAATTATCAAATTATTTTCTGTTCAAAATCATTAAATGCAAAAAGAATTTTCATAAATAATTTTTTTGTTAGAAACTTTAATGGCAAAAAGAATTATCATAAAATAAGATAAATAAGTAATTAGAAACAAAAAAAAATAAAAAAAATAAGTATTTTGTTGTAAGTAGAAACAGAACAAAATAAATAAAGCAAAAAAGAAAACTCGGGAAAAATAAAATAATGGCCATCTATAGGGCCACCACAGCGTGAATACGACTAGAAACCCATCCATGTGTGAGGATTCAGGCCGTGTAGGCCCACAGGCATAGTAGTGTGAGATTTGGCCCATAGGCCTGCAATACTGAGGAGTTCAATGGAGATGGCGCGACAACGCTTATAAACAGGTGCGACCGCTCCTCACCTAGCAAGGTGGGACTAAACATCCCACCGCACCGCGCCAGTGCAAGGCCTTTGGTCCCGGTTGGTGGCACCAACCGGGACTAAAGGGGGGGCATTGGTACCGGTTGGTCCAACCGGTACCAATGCCCCCTTTAGTCCCGGTTGGTGGCACCAACCGGGACCAAAGGCCTCTGCTTTCCGCCCTTCGGGCTGCTGAAAAGAGACCTTTGGTCCCGGTTGGTGACACCAACCGGGACTAAAGGGGGCATTGGTATCGGTTGGTGGCATCAACCAGTACCAATGGCTTTGCTATATAAGCCAGCACTTGTGAAAAATTCGTCAGTTCTTCGATCCCTCTGACGACGACGTCAGGCTACCCGAGCTCGCCGTGCCTCTGTCGTGCCCCCGACCACGCCGTCGTTGCCTCGCCCTGACCACGCCGTCGTTGCCCCTACCCCCCGACCACGCCGCGCGCCCTCGCCGTGCCTCTGCCGCGCCCCCGACCCGCCCCGTCGACGTCGTCGCCGCCCTCTGCCCCATCGACGCTATCGCCCTTGCACCGACCACGCCGCCGTCGCCCCTGCCCCGACCACGCCACCGTCGTCACCCTCTACACCGACGCCGGTGCCGTGCCTCTGCCCCTGCCTCGACCACGCCGCACCTCTCCTTGGTCAGGCCGACGCCGCCCCCGTGTCCTCTCCTCTGTTTTTTTAATTATATGATGTTTTTTTCAGATTATATGTATATGTGTGAGTATATGTATGTGGGTATATATGATTATATGTCCTTTTTTAGATTTTTTGTTCATATATATGATGATTTGTTTTTTGCATTTTTATAAAAATGTATATATGTATGTATGTTCTCTGTGCATATAAAAGTTAGATTTTTAGTACATTTGGGTACATTTTAGGTTAGTTATATATATATATATATGTTCTTTGATTTAGTATATTTTAGGTTAGTTTCATTTTTAGAAAAGTTTTATATATTTGGGAAAAGAAGGAAGAAGAAGAAAAAGTTTTATATATGCAAAAGTTACATTTTTAGAAAAGTATTATATATCTAGCTAGGAAGATAAGGAAGAAGAAGAAAAAGAATGAGAGGAAAAAGAAAAATAAGAAGAGGAAGAAAGGAGAAGAAGAGGAGAGGAAGAAGAGGAGAAATAAACAAGAAGAGGAAAAAAGAAGAAAAAGAAGAGGAGAAGAAGAAAGAAATAGAGAAGAAGAAGAAAAAAATAGATAAGACAAAAGAATAAATAAAAAGAGGAGAAGAAGAATAATTTTCTTCTTCTTCTCTTTTTTTTTCTTTGATCGCTTCTCTTCTATTCCTTTCTTCTTCTCCTCTTTTTATTTATTCTTATTTTTTTCTTCTTCTTCTCTATTCCTTTCTTCTTCTCTTTTTTTTCTTTTTTTTCTTTGATCGCTTCTCTTCTATTCCTTTCTTCTTCTCCTCTTTTTATTTATTATTTTGTCTTCTTATTTTTTATCAGGTATGTCGTTGTCGATATACCCCCTCCCGATAACTTCAACACGAGGGGGGGGGTCAATATAACCCCCTTCCGGATAACTTTGACATGAGGGGCGGTCGATATATATACCCCCTCTCGACCGTGATAACTTATACCACGGGAGCACACCCCGGCCCTATCTCTCGACCAAAACTCTCGAGGACAACCAAACCCTAGAAAAAACGATGTTGGTATCCTACCCCCTCTCGCCGTGCCCCTACCCGACAAACTCTCTCGAGGCCATCCAAATTTACCAAGTTTTAAGAGCGTTGTCGTCGAGACCACCCCAAACCCTTGAAGCATTGTCGAGGCCACCCTAACCCCTTGAAGCGTTGTCGAGGCCACCCCAAACCCTTGAAGCGTTGCCGAGGCCACCCCAAACCCTAGAGAAGCAGCGTCGAGGCCACTAATATGATTCCTTATTGTGATTAGCTAGCTAGTTCTACGTTTGCCACTAATATATCCATCTGTCATGTTTAAATAATAATTGCCATGTTGTAAATATTTGCAGAAACTATGGAGCACCCCGAGACGAAGCAACAGAAGAGATGTTGGGGGAAATAATCGCAAAAGGAAGTGATGTCGTCTTGTCGTTTCTCAACGACATCGATGGTGTGGAAGGACAGGGTGAAGAAGAAGGCTATGATTATGATGGCTCTGGTGACCCATTAATGCCGGTACAAGAAGAAGGCTATGATTATGATGGCTTCGATGACCCAATGCCGGTACAAGAAGGAGACCGTGATGACGGCTCCGGTGACCGAACCGAGTCCGACCAGGTATATATATTAGTTAAGCCTGTGTTGACTAGCTAATTGATGCATTCATTGTTTTTTTATGTACACATATTAATTAACTCTCGTCTTTATTCTTTTTAGCCCTCCGGATCGAGCACAAATTCGGTAAAGAGACGAGGCCCGAAGAAAAAGTTGGGCTCGGATGAAAGGTTTGAGATCACAACAATCGCGCGCGATGGCAAGCCGATTGAACCGTACCGGACAAAGGAAGCATTTGCTAATCAGTGTGGGGTTCTTGTTAGGGACAAGATCCCGATCAGTATCCAGCAATGGCTAAAGCCTAAGAAGGAAGACCCTGAGGTGTCTTATGTCTCCGATATGCAGAAAGAAGATCTTTGGACAACGCTTAAGGCAAATTTCACCCTACCGCCAGAGGAGGATCCGGAGAAGCCAGTTATAGAGCAATTGATCAAGTCTCATGCTCTTAAGAAGATGACAGAACTATTCAGGAGGTGGAAGAATGAGCTGAAAACGTTTGTCGACAAAGAAATTACACCATAATTCACCGGCCGGTTTGAGAAGATCAGAGATCACTGGCCCGCATTTGTGGCCTACAAGACATCGGAAAAGAGTAAGAAGATGTGAACGACAAAGAAGAAAAATGCTGCGAAGAAGAAGCATCACCATCGCACGGGGTCAGGTGGCTACCTCAAAGCCCGACCTTTGTGGGACAAGGCTGAGAGTGACCTGATTGCTAAAGGGGTCGAACCAGAGACATTGAACTAGCTAGACCGTTGCCGGACTTGGTTCTTCGGGGTTGGCGGAACCTTGGACCTTGTATCAGGGAAGTGCGTTTGGACGGAAGAGCAACTGCGAATACCCATCATGAGGCTTAAGGAATATATTGAGAAAGCGCAGCAAGGGATGTTCGTTCCAGACAGAGAGAAGACGAGCTCACAATGGCCCTCGGGAATCCTGAGCACCCTGGACGGACACGAGGCACGCCAGGCTCCGTTCCGTGGAAGGTTGGGTTTCCGGACACAGGGGGTTACAAATGCCAGGAGAGGAGGAAGAAAGTGGAGCATAGCCAACTGCAGGCGCTGCACGAAAGGGTACAAGGGCTAGAGGAACGAGAAGCAGATCGCAGCAAATGACGTGCCGAAGCTTCCCTTGAAGCTACCCCGCCATCTCAGCGGAGAAGCAGCGTGGCTTCCACCGAGCAGATTCAGCAACTGGAGCCTGTCTTCATGGCTCCTGCTAGCTACCCCGTGGATGCTATCACGGAGTCACAACATTGCCACCTTATGGCGCGATGGATGACATTGAAAGTTGATACATCTCCAACGTATCTATAATTTTTGATGGTTTCATGCTATTATCTTGTCAAACTTTGGATGTTTTGCATACCTTTTATATATTTTTTGGGACTAACTTATTAACTCAGTGCCAAGTGCCAGTTCCTGTTTTGCCATGTTTTTGATCCCTTTCAGAGGAGGATTTTGAACAGAGTCCAAACGAAATGGAACTGCCAAAAAGATTTTTTCCGGAACAGAAAAAGATCGGGAAGCCACAAAATCCGGGCAGGGGGGCACCAGGGACCCCACAAGCCCTCATGGCGCGGCCAGGGGGGCACCAGGGACCCCACAAGCCCTCATGGCGCGGCCAGGGGGCCCGTGGCCCCCTGGCTTGTGGGCTCCCTGAGGCACCTTTGCCCTAGGTTTTGCGCCTATATATTCCCTAAAATCCCGTAAAAAAATCAGGAGATCATCGAAAGTACTTATCCGCCGCCGCAAGCTTCTGTCTCCGCAAGATCCCATCGAGGGCACGTTATGGTGCCCTGCCGGAGGGGGGATTCCGATACGGAGGGCTTCTTCATCAACACCATGACCTCTCCGATGATGCGTGAGTAGTTCACCATAGACCTACGGGTCCATAGCTAGTAACTAGATGGCTTCTTCTCTCTCTTGGATCTTCAAAACAAAGTTCTCCATGATCTTCATGGAGATCTATCAAATGTAATCTTATTTTGCGGTGTGTTTGTCGAGATCCGATGAATTGTGGATTTATGATCAGATTATCTATGAATCTTATTTGAGTTTCTTCTGATCTCTCTTATGCATGATTTCATATCCTTGTAATTCTCTTCGAGTTGTGGGTTTTGTTTGGCCAACTAGATCTATGATTCTTGCAATGGGAGAAGTGCTTGGTTTTGGGTTCATATCGTGCGGTGACCTCACCTAGTGACAGAAGGGGTAGCGAGGCACGCATCGCGTTGTTGCCATCATGGGTAAAAAGATGGGGTTTTCATCATTGGTTAGAGATTATCCCTCTACATCATGTCATCTTGCTTAAGGCGTTACTTTGTTCGTCATGAACTCAATACACTAGATGCATACTGGATAGCGGTCGATGTGTGGAGTAATAGTAGTGGATGCAGAAAGTATCGGTCTACTTGTCTCGGACGTGATGTCTATATGTATGATCATTGCCTTAGATATCGTCATGACTTTGCGCGGTTCTATCAATTGCTCGATAGTAATTTGTTCACCCACCGTGATATTTCCTATTTTGAGAGAAGCCTCTAGTGAACACTATGGCCCCCAGGTCTACTGCACACCATATTTTCAGCCTTACACTTTTTTACTTCGTTGCACTTTCCGCCTTCAGATCTCACTTTGCAATCAATCTTGAAGGGATTGACAACCCCTTTAAAGCGTTGGGTGCAAGCTCTTTTGTGTTTGGCAGGTACTCTGGACTTGACGAGATTCTCTTACTCGATTGATACCTTGGTTCTCAAACTGAGGGAAATACTTACTGCTCCTGTGCTGCATCACCCTTTCCTCTTCAAGGGAAAAAAACCAACGCAAGCAAGTCTCCGTCAACATGTCAATTTCTGGCGCTGTTGTTTGAGAAGTAGCAGAAGAATTTCTGGCTCCGTAGCCGGGGAAGGACTTTTGTTGCCGTAGCAAAATTCAAGGCGGTTGTTGGCTCTGTTTTACCTACTGAACCTGGCACAACCTACCACGGCCGGTAGATTCCAGAAGGATATGCTAGGGTGATGGTGGATCAAATAACGGACGGATTTGAGGACCTTGAGCTTGACCACCCTACGGGTGAAGGGGAGATTCGGCTGGGTTCTTCTCTGAAGACTCCATGCCTATGGCGGAAGGAGCTTATCAGCCTTCTAAACTGGACGCCTCCGCCTCCTCCTCCTCCTCCGGCGAGTCAGGGCACTCTGCCTCCTCCTCCGCCTCCTCCTTCGGCGAGTGATCAGGGCACTCAGCCTCCTTCTCCGGCGTGTGGAGGCACTCCGCCTGTGCTGGTGCGCCCGAGTAGCTAGCCTCCTCCTTCTCCGCCTCGTCAACAAGGGCGGAAGAGACCCGCCGCCGCTCCGGCTGCTCCGGCGCGTCGTCCTTCTCCTCCGCCTCGTAAGAAAGGAAAGACAGCCGCAACCGCTCCATCCGCTCCGGCGTCTAGCAGTATAGCGAGAGGCAGGCAATACAGATACGGCCCTTCTCTGAAGACTCCAGAGAAGTTACCATACGAGAGGGGCCAAGAGGAAAACACGAAGATCGTGCAAGCCGAAGTGAACAACTTCTTTGAAGGGATGAAAGCAAAGAAACATCCACCTCCGGAGGAGAAGATAAATCCGGTAAAAGCGAAGCGTACTCTGGCTGCCCTGAAGAAACCACCAAAGTCTCTGGCGAAAGGCAACTATGAGCGCATTATTACAAAGTCATTTATCGAAGCGAAGCGGTCGGGAAGTACTGTCAGTGGTCAAAGGTTAGCAAAACGACGAACAAGCGAACCAATCGTTCCCCCCTCTCAAGGTGTCTAGCGATATCGTCGCTAATCATCCGAGGATCTTGCCCGGTACCAATCCTGCAGATTACCTGCCCGACGATGCACATTTTGATTTCTTGGAGGTGGACGAACACAAATACGTGTACGGGAAGCCTCTCATCAAAGATGTAAGATCTCTAACAACGATGATGCGAAGATTCCATGATTGATACATGAAAACCTGCAGAGAGTCTGAGGGGAGTAATATTTTGACGCTGAGAGTTAGAGAGGAGCATGTCCTCGTTGGAATTGAACTGTTGAATGTTCCATTTGAGGAGTTCTTCGCGTTTTTCAATCTAAAGGCCCTCGATAAATTAATGATCACTTGCTACTGCCTGTAAATAGTACTACTTCTGTCAGTAAGTCTCTATATATAGGTCAATTCTTTCATTGCATGTATTTTTAATTATCCTCACTATATTATGCAGATTGAAGATCGCCGAATTGAAGAAAGACAAATCGGTGATATTGGGTTCATTAACACAAATCTCATAGATGCATTTATGGTTGAATTTCAGGCCAAAGATACCGAGGCCAAGCTGCTACAATCGTTTGTATTGAATCAAAACAAAGCTATAATACTCTTCCCTTA
Organism: Hordeum vulgare subsp. vulgare; assembly: GCF_904849725.1. Classification (NCBI taxonomy): domain Eukaryota; kingdom Viridiplantae; phylum Streptophyta; class Magnoliopsida; order Poales; family Poaceae; genus Hordeum; species Hordeum vulgare. The sequence goes on from NC_058519.1 coordinate 50,062,732, forward strand.
CGAATTTCAGTGAGTGTTACTGTCTTGTGCATATTCGGTTTACCTTATTAGTCAAGGTTATAGTAATGTAATTGATGAGTTATACATGTGTGTGCAGCTTCCACTATATTCTCCTAGAGATTAAGCTTGAGGAGGGAATAGTAACCGTCTTAGACTCAAGACGAAAAGATCCCAAGGAGTATGCGGACATGACTGAAATTCTAGAGAAGTAAGTTAAAATCGATCATTATCGCACCATATCGGCAACTTTGTTCATTTCCTCATATCAAGTAATTGTTTTCTTTGTTTGGCAGGGTTTGGAAAAAATTCACCTCAAAAAATCCGGAACTGCCAAAGAAGCTGCAATTTAGACACCCGAAAGTAAGTACTGTTGGGGAACGTCGCATGGGAAACAAAAAATTTCCTACGCGCACGAAGACCTATCATGGTGATGTCCATCTACGAGAGGGGATGAGTGATCTACATACCCTTGTAGACCGTACAGCAGAAGCGTTAGAGAACGCGGTTGATGTAGTGGAACGTCCTCACGTCCCTCGATCCGCCCCGCGAACAATCCCGCGATCAATCCCACGATCTAGTACCGAACGTACGGCACCTCCGCGTTCAGCACACGTACAGCTCGATGATGATCTCGGCCTTCTTGATCCAGCAATAGAGACGGAGAGGTAGAATAGTTCTCCGGCAGCGTGACGGTGCTCCGGAGGTTGGTGATGACCTTGTCTCAGCAGGGCTCCGCCCGAGCTCCGCAGAAACGCGATCTAGAGGAAAAACCGTGGAGGTATGTGGTCGGGCAGCCGTGAGAAAGTCGTCTCAAATCAGCCCTAATTGCTCCATATATATAGGAGGAGGGAGGGGGGCCTTTCCTTGGGGTCCAAGGACCCCCAAGGAGTCGGCCGAGCCAAGGGGGAGGACTCTCCCCCCCCCCAAACCGAGTTGGACTAGGTTTGGTGGGAGGGAGTCCTCCTCCCTCCTTTTTTTTTCTTTTCCTTTGATTTCTTATCCTTGGCGCATAGGCCCCTTTGGGGCTGTCCCACCAGCCCACTAAGGGCTGGTGTGTCTCCCCAAAGCCTATGGGCTTCCCCGGGTTGGGTTGCTCCCCCCCCCCGGTGAACTCCCGGAACCCATTCGTCATTCCCGGTACATTCCCGGTAACTCCGAAAACCTTCCGGTAATCAAATGAGGTCATCCTATATATCAATCTTCGTTTCCGGACCATTCCGGAAACCCTCGTGACGTCTGTGATCTCATCCGGGACTCCGAACAACATTCGGTAACCAACCATATAACTCAAATACGCATAAAACAACGTCGAACCTTAAGTGTGCAGACCCTGCGGGTTCGAGAACTATGTAGACATGACCCGAGAGACTCCTCGGTCAATATCCAATAGCGGGACCTGGATGCCCATATTGGATCCTACATATTCTACGAAGATCTTATCATTTGAACCTCAGTGCCAAGGATTCGTATAATCCCGTATGTCATTCCCTTTGTCCTTCGGTATGTTACTTGCCCGAGATTCGATCGTCAGTATCCGCATACCTATTTCAATCTCGTTTACCGGCAAGTCTCTTTACTCGTTCCGCAATACAAGATCCCGCAACTTACACTAAGTTACATTGCTTGCAAGGCTTGTGTGTGATGTTGCATTACCGAGTGGGCCCCGAGATACCTCTCCGTCACACGGAGTGACAAATCCCAGTCTTGATCCATACTAACTCAACTAACACCTTCGGAGATACCTGTAGAGCATCTTTATAGTCACCCAGTTACGTTGCGACGTTTGATAGACACAAAGCATTCCTCCGGTGTCAGTAAGTTATATGATCTCATGGTCATAGGAATAAATACTTGACACGCAGAAAACAGTAGCAACAAAATGACACGATCAACATGCTACGTCTATTAGTTTGGGTCTAGTCCATCACGTGATTCTCCCAATGACGTGATCCAGTTATCAAGCAACAACACCTTGTTCATAATCAGAAGACACTGACTATCATTGATCAACTGGCTAGCCAACTAGAGGCATGCTAGGGACGGTGTTTTGTCTATGTATCCACACATGTAAATGAGTCTTCATTCAATACAATTATAGCATGGATAATAAACTATTATCTTGATACAGGAATTATAATAATAATTATACATTTATTATTGCCTCTAGGGCATAATTCCAACAGTCTCCCACTTGCACTAGAGTCAATAATCTAGCCCTCACATCACCATGTGAATTACATTGTAATAAATCTAACACCCATACAGTTCTGGTGTCGATCATGTTTTGGCCGTGGAAGAGGTTTAGTCAGCGGGTCTGCTACATTCAGATCCGTGTGCACTTTGCATATATTTACGTCCTCCTCCTCGACGTAGTCGCGGATGAGGTTGAAGCATCGTTTGATGTGTCTGGTCTTCTTGTGAAACCTTGGTTCCTTTGCTAAGGCAATGGCACCAGTGTTGTCACAGAACAAGGTTATTGGATCCAGTGCACTTGGCACCACTCCAAGATCCGTCATGAACTGCTTCATCCAGACACCCTCCTTAGCCGCCTCCGAGGCAGCCATGTACTCCACTTCACATGTAGAATCTGCTACGACGCTTTGCTTGGAACTGCACCAGCTTACTGCACCCCCATTAAGAATAAATACGTATCCGGTTTGCGACTTAGAGTCGTCCGGATCTGTGTCAAAGCTTGCATCGACGTAACCTTTTACGGCGAGCTCTTCGTCACCTCCATACACGAGAAACATCTCCTTAGTCCTTTTCAGGTACTTCAGGATATTCTTGACCGCTGTCCAGTGATCCACTCCTGGATTACTCTGGAACCTACCTGCCATACTTACGGCCAGGCTAACATCCGGTCTAGTGCACAACATCGCATACATGATAGAACCTATGGCTGAAGCATAGGGGACGGAGCGCATATGCTCTCTATCTTCATCAGTTGCTGGGCACTGAGTCTTACTCAATCTCGTACCTTGTAACACTGGCAAGAACCCTTTCTTGGACTGTTCCATTTTGAACCTCTTCAAAACTTTATCAAGGTATGTGCTTTGTGAAAGTCCTATCAGGCGTTTTGATCTATCCCTATAGATCTTAATGCCTAGAATGTAAGCAGCTTCTCCTAGGTCCTTCATAGAGAAACTTTTATTCAAGTAACCTTTTATGCTCTCCAAAAACTCTACGTTGTTTCCAATCAGTAATATGTCATCCACATATAATATTAGAAACGCCACAGAGCTCCCACTCACTTTCTTGTAAATACAAGATTCTCCAACCACTTGTATAAACCCAAATGCTTTGATCACCTCATCAAAGCGTTTGTTCCAACTCCGAGATGCTTGCACCAGTCCATAAATGGATCGCTGGAGCTTGCACACCTTGTTAGCACTTTTAGGATCGACAAAACCTTCGGGTTGCATCATATACAACTCTTCCTTCAGGAAACCGTTAAGGAACGCCGTTTTGACATCCATCTGCCAGATTTCATAATCGAAAAATGCAGCTATTGCTAACATGATTCTGACGGACTTAAGCATTGCCACGGGAGAGAAAGTCTCATCGTAGTCAATTCCTGGAACTTGTGAAAAACCCTTTGCCACAAGTCGAGCTTTATAAACGGTCACATTACCGTCAGCGTCCGTCTTCTTCTTAAAGATCCATTTGTTCTGAATAGCCTTGCGGCCCTCAGGTAGTATCTCCAAAGTCCACACTTTGTTCTCATACATGGATCCTATCTCGGATTTCATGGCTTCTAGCCATTTGTTGGAATCTGGGCTCACCATTGCTTCTTCATAATTTGCAGGTTCATTGTTGTCTAACAACATGATTGATAAGACGGGATTATCGTACCACTATGGAGCAGCGCGTGATCTCGTCGACCTGCGTGGTTCAACAGAAACTTGAACTGGAGTTTCATGATCATCATCATTAACTTCCTCCTCAACCGGCGTCGCAATGACAGGGGTTTCCCCTTGCCCTACGCCACCATCCAGAGGGATGAGAGGTTCGACAACCTCGTCAAGTTCTATCTTCCTCCCACTCAATTCTCTCGAGAGAAACTACTTCTCGAGAAAAGTTCCGTTCTTAGCAACAAACACTTTGCCCTCGGATTTGAGATAGAAGGTGTACCCAACTGTCTCTTTTGGGTAACCTATGAAGACACATTTTTCCGCTTTGGGTTCCAGCTTTTCAGGCTGAAGCTTTTTGACATAAGCATCACATCCCCAAACTTTAAGAAACGACAACTTTGGCCTTTTGCCATACCACAGTTCGTATGGTGTCGTCTCAACGGATTTTGATGGTGCCCTATTTAAAGTGAATGCAGCTGTTTCTAATGCATAACCCCAAAATGATAACGGCAAATCAGTAAGAGACATCATAGATCGCACCATCTCTAACAAAGTACGATTACGACGTTCGGACACACCATTACACTGTGGTGTTCCAGGCGGTGTTAACTGCGAAACAATTCCACATTGTCTTAAGTGAGCACCAAACTCGAAACTCAGATATTCACCCCCACGATCATACCGCAGGAACTTGATCTTCTTGTTACGATGATTTTCCACTTCACTCTGAAATTGCTTGAACTTTTCAAATGTTTCAGACTTGTGCTTCATCAAGTAGACATAACCATATCTACTTAAATCGTCAGTGAAGGTGAGAAAATAACGATATCCGCCGCGTGCCTCTACGCTCATTGGACCACACACATCGGTATGTATGATTTCCAACATGTCACTTGCACGCTCCATTGTTCCGGAGAACGGAGTTTTAGTCATCTTGCCCATGAGGCATGGTTCGCACGTGTCAAGTGAATCAAAGTCAAGTGACTCCAAAAGTCCATCAGCATGGAGTTTCTTCATGCGTTTTACACCAATATGACCCAAGCGGCAGTGCCACAAAAATATGGTGCTATCATTGTTTACTCTAACTCTTTTGGTCTCAATGTTATGTATATGCGTATCGCTATCAAGATTCAATATGAACAATCCTCTCACATTCGGTGCATGACCATAAAAGATGTTACTCATAGAAATTGAACAACCATTATTCTCAGACTTAAAAGAGTAACCGTCTCGCAATAAACAAGATCCAGATATAATGTTCATGCTCAACGCGGGCACTAAATAACAACGATTTAAGTTCATCACTAATCCCGATGGTAGCTGAAGTGACACTGTGCCGACGGCGATTGCATCAACCTTTGAACCGTTTCCTACGCGCATCGTCACTTCGTCTTTCGCCAGCCTTCGTCTATTCCGCAGTTCCTGCTTCGAGTTGCAAATGTGAGCAACAGAACCGGTATCAAATACCCAGGCACTACTACGAGAGCCGGTTAAGTACACATCAATAACATGTATATCAAATATACCTGATTTTTCTTTGCCCGCCTTCTTATCTGCCAGATACTTGGGGCAATTGCGCTTCCAGTGACCCATACCCTTGCAATAGAAGCACTCTGTTTCAGGCTTAGGTCCAGCCTTGGGTTTCTTCGGCGGATTGGCAACAGGCTTGCCGCTCTTCTTCGAATTGCCCTTCTTGCCTTTGCCGTTTCTCTTGAAACTAGTGGTCTTGCTCACCATCAACACTTGATGCTCTTTACGGAGTTCAGACTCTGCGACTTTCAGCATCGCAAACAACTCGCCGGGAGACTTGTTCATCCCTTGCATGTTGTAGTTCAACACAAAGCCTTTATAGCTTGGCGGCAGTGATTGAAGGATTCTGTCAGTGATAGCTTCTTGCGGGAGTTCAATCCCCAGCTCAGCTAGACGGTTTGAGGACCCAGAGATTTTGAGCACATGTTCACTGACAGACGAGTTTTCCTCCATCTTGCAAGCATAGAATTTATCGGAGGTCTCATACCTCTCGATCTGGGCGTTCTTCTGAAAGATAAACTCCAACTCCTGGAACATCTCAAATGCTCCATGACGCTCAAAGCGACGTTGAAGTCCCGGTTCTAAGCCATACAAGACTGCACATTGAACTATTGAGTAGTCCTGCTTACGTGCTAACCAAGCGTTCTTAACATCCTGATCAGCCGTAGCGGGTGGTTCATCTCCTAGTGCAGCATTAAGGACATAATCCTTCTTCCCAGCTTGTAAGATTAGCTTAAGATTACGAGCCCAGTCTACAAAGTTGCTTCCATCATCTTTCAACTTAGCTTTCTCTAGGAACGTATTAAAATTCAGGATGACTGTCGCGTGAGCCATGATCTACAACACAAATATATTCAAAGTGGACTTAGACTATGTTCAAGATAATTAGAGTTCAACTTAATCAAATTATATGCTAAACTCCCACTCGAAAAGTACATCTCTCTAGTCATTTGAGTGGTTCATGATCCACTTACACTATCCCAAGTCCGATCATCACGTGAGTTGAGTATAGTTTCAGTGGTAAGCATCCCTATGCTAATCATATCAACTATATGATTCATGATCGACCTTTCGGTCTCATGTGTTCCGAGGCCATGTCTGTACATGCTAGGCTCGTCAAGCTTAACCCGAGTGTTCCGCGTGCGCAACTGTTTTGCACCCGTTGTATGTGAACGTTGAGTCTATCACACCCGATCATCACGTGGTGTCTCGAAACGACGAACTGTAGCAACGGTGCACAGTCGGGGAGAACACAATTTCGTCTTGAAATTTCAGTGAGAGATCACCTCATAATGCTACCGTCATTCTAAGCAAAATAAGGTGCATAAAAGGATTAACATCACATGCAATTCATAAGTGACATGATATGGCCATCATCACGTGCTTCTTGATCTCCATCACCAAAGCACCGGCACGATCTTCTTGTCACCGGCGCCACACCATGATCATCCATCAACGTGTTGCCATCGGGGTTGTCGTGCTACTTATGCTATTACTACTAAAGCTACATCCTAGCAAAATAGTAAACGCATCTGCAAGCACAGACGTTAGTATAAAGACAACCCTATGGCTCCTGCCGGTTGCCGTACCATCGACGTGCAAGTCGATATTTCTATTACAACATGATCATCTCATACATCCAATATATCACATCACATCGTTGGCCATATCACATCACAATCATACCCTGCAAAAACAAGTTAGACGTCCTCTTATTTTGTTGTTGCATGTTTTACGTGGTGACCAAGGGTATCTAGTAGGATCGCATCTTACTTATGCAAACACCACAACGGAGATATATGAGTTGCTATTTAACCTCATCCAAGGACCTCCTTGGTCAAATCCAATTCAACTAAAGTTGGAGAAACCGTCACTTGCCAGTCATCTTTGAGCAAAGGGGGTTACTCGTAACGATGAAACCAGTCTCTCGTAAGCGTACGAGTAATGTCGGTCCAAGCCGCTTCAATCCAACAATACCGCGGAATCAAGAAAAGACTAAGGAGGGCAGAAAAGCGCACATCACCGCCCACAAAACCTTTTGTGTTCTACTCGAGAAGACATCTACGCATGAACCTAGCTCATGATGCCACTGTTGGGGAACTTCGCATAGGAAACAAAAAATTTCCTACGCGCACGAAGACCTATCATGGTGATGTCCATCTACGAGAGGGGATGAGTGATCTACATACCCTTGTAGACCATACAGCAGAAGCGTTAGAGAACGCGGTTGATATAGTGGAACGTCCTCACGTCCCTCGATCCGCCCCGCGAACAATCCCGCGATCAATCCCACGATCTAGTACCGAACGTACGGCACCTCCGCGTTTAGCACACGTACAACTCGATGATGATCTCGGCCTTCTTGATCCAGCAAGAGAGACGGAGAGGTAGAAGAGTTCTCCGGCAGCGTGACGGCGCTCCGGAGGTTGGTGATGACCTTGTCTCAGCAGGGCTCCGCCCGAGCTCCGCAGAAACGCGATCTAGAGGAAAAACTGTGGAGGTATGTGGTCGGGCAGCCGTGAGAAAGTCGTCTCAAATCAGCCCTAATTGCTCCATATATATAGGAGGAGGGAGGGGGGGCCTTGCCTTGGGGTCCAAGGTCCCCCAAGGAGTCGGCCGAGCCAAGGGGGAGGACTCTCCCCCCCCCCCAAACCGAGTTGGACTAGGTTTGGTGGGAGGGAGTCCTCCTCCCTTCCCACCTCCTCCCTCCTTTTTTTTCTTTTCCTTTGATTTCTTATCCTTGGCGCATAGGCCCCTTTGGGGCTGTCCCACCAGCCCACTAAGGGCTGGTGTGTCTCCCTAAAGCCTATGGGCTTCCCCGGGGTGGGTTGCCCCCCCCCCCCCCGGTGAACTCCCGGAACCCATTCGTCATTCCCGGTACATTCCCGGTAACTCCGAAAACCTTCCGGTAATCAAATGAGGTCATCCTATATATCAATCTTCGTTTCCGGACCATTCCGGAAACCCTCGTGACGTCCGTGATCTCATCCGGGACTCCGAACAACATTCGGTAACCAACCATATTACTCAAATACGCATAAAACAACGTCGAACCTTAAGTGTGCAGACCCTGCGGGTTCGAGAACTATGTAGACATGACCCGAGAGACTCCTCGGTCAATATCCAATAGCGGGACCTGGATGCCCATATTGGATCCTACATATTCTACGAAGATCTTATCATTTGAACCTCAGTGCCAAGGATTCGTATAATCCCGTATGTCATTCCCTTTGTCCTTCGGTATGTTACTTGCCCGAGATTCGATCGTCAGTATCCGCATACCTATTTCAATCTCGTTTACCGGCAAGTCTCTTTACTCGTTCCGCAATACAAGATCCCGCAACTTACACTAAGTTACATTGCTTGCAAGGCTTGTGTGTGATGTTGCATTACCGAGTGGGCCCCGAGATACCTCTCCGTCACACGGAGTGACAAATCCCAGTCTTGATCCATACTAACTCAACTAACACCTTCGGAGAAACCTGTAGAGCATATTTATAGTCACCCAGTTACGTTGCGACGTTTGATAGACACAAAGCATTCCTCCGGTGTCAGTAAGTTATATGATCTCATGGTCATAGGAATAAATACTTGACACGCAGAAAACAGTAGCAACAAAATGACACGATCAACATGCTACGTCTATTAGTTTGGGTCTAGTCCATCACGTGATTCTCCCAATGACGTGATCCAGTTATCAAGCAACAACACCTTGTTCATAATCAGAAGACACTGACTATCATTGATCAACTGGCTAGCCAACTAGAGGCATGCTAGGGACGGTGTTTTGTCTATGTATCCACACATGTAAATGAGTCTTCATTAAATACAATTATAGCATGGATAATAAACTATTATCTTGATACAAGAATTATAATAATAACTATACATTTATTATTGCCTCTAGGGCATAATTCCAACAAGTACTATAGTAGCATGTTCCACGCATCTCCTAGTGATTCAAGCGCTAGTTTCATCAAAACCATTTAGCATGCTTGCTAACTATCAGTTTGATTGACCTCTATTTCTTGTAAAGTGGTTGTGGCAGAAACAAGGGAATGATTACTGTGGATACTACATTTGCGAGTCCATCCGCCACACGTCCTGTGAGCAGGGCTACTCTGACAAACAATATGAAGTGCGTAAATAATAATATTCACAATTTTATTTTGTTACCATCATTTGTGTTCACTTTCATTTATTCATATATATGTATTGACCCCTTCTTCAAATTAGATATTTCAGATGCGGAATGAACTCCTACCACCAGATCGTATGCGAGGAATTCAAGAGGAATTGGCGGCATTCTTTCTTGACCACATGATCGCTAAAGACGGAGAATACCATGTGGACCCTAATCAGTTGGTTTTTAAATAGGAGATTATATTGTAAGAGATAATTATATTGTATATATGTAGTCAGTAGCGTCGGATAGATATACGAGAACTTGTTGTTCGACCAATCTCTTAGAGAAGGAGAGGTGGTCGATATCACTTCTCTTTGTATGCATATGTTCATGACGATCTTCTGTTTCGTTCATTGCTTACTAGATAGCGTGTCTAGTCCTCTCTATACGTATAGTACGTAGCGTCGACCAAGCACGGAGATAAGAGAGAACACTTCTCTCTATTAATTAGCTAGCTAACACAATACATGAAACACCTAAATTAACCCCCCAAAACCCCCTAAACCCCTCCCCCTTCCAAACAAAAAACAAAAACCCCAGCACCTGAAATGCTGACACGTGGATGCCTATTAATTGGTCCCGGTTGGTGCCACCAACCAGGACCAAAGGGCTTCCTGCCTGGGCTCGCCGCACCGGCCACGTGGAGGCCCATCTGTCCCGGTTCGTGTAAGAACCGGGACTAAAGACCAAGGGCATTAGTAACGACCTTTTTGTCCCGGTTCCAAAACCGGAATAGAAGACCCTTACGAACCGGGACAAAAGGCCCTTTTTCTACTAGTGTGATCCCACCAAAACGTGGCACGTTGTGGAGGCTGGTAATTTCTGGGAGAAAGCATCCGCCCGTTTTAAAAAGATTTCCTTAACAGAATGATTGCATGCATCATCTACATGCAGAGGCGGAAGGTGTATCCCTCTTTTAAAAAAAAACTCTGCATACTGTCGTCCTCAGTCCTTAGAGCATCTCTAGGAGACGCCATAAAAGGGCCGAACCGACAAAATTCCGGCGAGTATAGGTGTTCGGACCGTTTTACTGGCCAGAACAGACCCTATATCGCGCATCTGGTCCGTAATTGTTTTACCGTAGACCGAAAAAAAACCAAACGACATATATGCGGTTTCACCGCTCAGATACGGATCAAACCCTATCCTCCGCCGCGATTCATCTCCCACTCTGCCCTAATTTCTCGTCGCCCGCGGGACTAAAAATTCCACAGCGGGCCGTCCCGACAATGGACGGACATGGAAATGGAGGGGTTGACGCCGAGCGCCGTTGTCGCTGCGCCTCCGACGCCGCACGCAAGCGGGGATTGCGGAGGTTGTTGAACTACGGCCGCCGGCTTTCAAACGACGTGATCTCGAGGAGTACGAGCGCGAGCTCGCGGCCCGATGCCTCGGCTCCTCCGGCTCCTCTGCCGCTGGGAGTTCGTCCGCGGGCGCCTCGTCCTCGCGGACCATTACTCCGGTCAAGACAAGGCCTGAGGAGCTCGGGCCGCTTGCCGTCAAGCTCGAGAACGACACCGTCCCGCTGCGTGGAGGGGTCATCGGCCTTGAGGACTACCTCCCTCCGGGACAAGAGGATCACTTCATGCGCGCCATCATGGAGCGCTCGGTGAGGGAGGCGGAGGAGGATGCCGTGTGCAACCACCACGAGCTCGAGATCGAGCGGATCTTCCTCGAGCAAGGCGTCACAAGGTCGCAGGCGAGTGCGTCCAAGGAGGCGGACATGTGCATCATGAAGGTCGAGCAGGACAAGATCTGGATCGACCTCGACTCCGACGAGGACTGAGCTCCTCCGCCGTGTCGTCGCTGCCGCACCCATCATTTTTGGTAGTCTAGACTCGGGTGCGCTGCACGCCCCCCCCCCCCCCCTTCACTTCCTAGTAGTATGAAGAATTGATGTAGGTTGCTGATGAAGAATGATGTAGTTTGATGAAGATCCATGATGTAATTTCGTCCATAAACATTTTTTTCTTCAAATTTTACAATTCATATACGGGGTCTCATCTTTGGCGTACGAAATGGCCTCGCAAAATTGATTAGCGACCTACAAACGCATTTTGCTCGTCGCTTTTTTACGGGGTGTGCTAGAGATACTTTTAGTACTGCATCGATAGGTTGCCGGTCTCCATGTTGATCTTGAGGTAATTATACGTTTGATCTACTTTACTTATGCCAATTGTGAAGCTATTACATTAGCAAGAGTTGGTGGAAGTAGATCCGGCACACGCGCGTGTTGAACAAAAGTTGCCTTCTCGTACGTTTGCATGCTATATCTTACCTATTAATAAAGCAAATAGTGCTTCTTCCGTACGTTATTTAAATTGCCCTTAAAGTTGACTAAAATTACCCACCAATGCCACCTATAAGTCATAAAAAAACGTTTCAAACAGGAAAATTTTCGGACTGGGCCGGCCCATTTAGGCACCTCCTATATTACGCTCTGGGCTTTGAAAAAAGATGCAGCACACCTGTTTGGGCCGGCCCATGCGTGGGCGCCTGTTTTTTTAGTTTAGTTTTTTTATTTTTCTTTTCAGTTCCATTTTGTTTTTCTACTTTAAATAATTTAGAACTTCAAACAACTTTTCTCAATTTTAAGAAACTAAGAATTTCGAAATAAAATATTCAAAAAAACATATTTTTTTTGAGTATTCAAAAACTACTCAGGAGTTTTGAAAAATGTTTGCATATAAAAAAATGTTTCAACTTTGAGAAAATGTCTATAAAATAAAAAAGTCAACGATTTTAAACAAAAGTCCGTGTAAAAATCTTAAAAACAGTTCGTGCCTCTGTTTTTAGTCTCATTTTTTATTTTCATTTTTCTGTTCCATTTTTTAGTTTAAATAATTTAGAACTTTGAAAAACTTTTGCAATTTATAAAACTGGGAAATTTGAAATAAAAGTTTGAAGAAAATATAAAATGCTTGTGAATTCAAAAAATGATCAGGATTTTTGTAAAAATATTCGCATATTCAGAAAAATGTTCATAATTTTGAGAACAATGTTGGTGAAAAGAATAAAAGTCCATGATTTTGAAAAAAAGTTTGTGTGTTATTTTTTGAGTGCAATTGAAAAAAATGTTTGCTAATTCAAAAAATGTCTTAAAATTTTAAAGACACAATATGATCAATATCATTGGAGATTATAATTATTTTTTTCCCGTTGCAACGTACGGGTCCTTTTGCTAGTCAATAACTATATGAACAATGATAGGTAGTACTGTACATGAGATTCGTTCAACAAACACATTGTGAACAAGAAACATCGTCACTCTCAAGAGTAAACCAAACACCATCGATTTCTAATTGAACTAGCACACGTCGTAAGCCCTAGCTAGTACAATCTACCAGATGCCCAGATCCATCATTGTCTCTGGTCGGAGCTTCGCGAGTTTCCTTGTCCTGCTTCCTGAGCATGCACGTATTGGCAGCGAGCGACACCTCTGGCCGCTGCGACGGCGGGGCTGTGAAACCTTCCGAGCGGCGTCTGCCGGCGGCAAGTTTAGATCACCTTGACTTCATCCCTGGCAACGTGCATCGTTTTGTTGGGGTCTCCACTGTAAACTACGTAACCGTCTTCGGTGGCCGAGAGGATGACCGCGTTGAGCACGAGCACGAGCCGCTGCCCTGTGCGCAGCTGGCCTGCCGACGTGCGCACCCGCACCTTCGTTCCCGCGCGCATGGAGCTCTTGGCGATCCCTTCTGCCGGCGCAGTCCTGCTGCTCTGGAACCTGCGGCGGAGCACGCGCATGGCGGCGGACGTGACCGTCATGGAAGGCATGTTGGCTGGGTTTGCGCAAGGCGAGATCGATCCTTGCGTGTACGTACGTTGTCAAGGATGAAGAGCCGGGGGTGGAGGAGCCAGGCTTTATGTACAGAGAGCCCTCGACAACTGGTGGGAGTCGGACTCGGAGAGTGTAGACTATGCTTGGCATCCACGCGCTTGCCTCTCAGACTCCGACTCCAATTCAGTGAGATCTCATCCTGGCCACAAGCTTTGCTACTTGGTGAGATTCTTCTCATTTGTACAAAGGTCCGAAAAGTTCAAATCCCACGCTAAATCGACATGATCAGTGAAATCACAGATGTGCGTATATGCCTATGTATCTCTCCTACTTGAAAAAAATAAGCAAAGTTCTATCTTATATGCATTTTTCCACCCTCTTCTCTCCACCACATCTTCTCCATTTTCGGTTTTGTCATTAATTTCTATGATTGGGTTTTCTTCAAAAGCACCTCAACTGCCACCTCGGCCCCTAGCCGCCCCTCGGCCTCACCCCCTCCCCCTCCCTTCCTCGCCGCCGCCCGAGGCAGCCGTCGGGCAAGCCCGAGGCGCCAAGGATGGTGGCGGCGGGGCCTGGGCTGCCCTGCCTCTGCATGGGGAGCCCCGGATCTGGAGCGACGGCTTCATTGACGAGGCACGACAGGCTAGCAGCTGTGCGGGCGATGGATCTGGCATCCCGGCCGCGCGGGCGGCGGAATCTGGTGGTCGTTGGCGTCCGACGACGGCTTCTGCGTGGTCGATATGCGCGATCTAGCGCCTCCCCTCCTCCCCTGTTCGGCGTGCGGGCCAGCCTGGTCGGATCGCGCTTCCTTGGATCGCCGGTTCTGTACAGGAGGCGCTGCTGGTGGCTGGGATCTAGTTTGGGTGAAACCCCTGGTCGGCCATGGCCGGCCGCGTCGACGGCGACGCCTGAGGGCGCCGTTCCCCTACTTGGAGGCGTCGGTATGGACTGATTCCCTCACCTCCACTTCCCCTAGGTCTCTCGGGCGAAAGCCTTAACTTTGTTGGGCGGCCGCGGCGCTCACGGCGCCGTTTCCTTCTTGAAGGCGCCGCTTTGGGAACCTTGGGGCTGGGTGGCGCTTATGGATTGTGGGTGACGACGGTGGTGCGGCCCTATCCTAGCATGGATATGTGTCCATTGCTTGGAGATGGACTCGCGTAGGTGAAGGTCGTCGTTTGGCGTCATGGTGGCGTCGATGGCGGAGCCACCTTTCAAGGCTGGTACATCAATCTGATCTGAAGATGGACCAATGGAAGATGGCGGCGACGACACATATGAGTGGTCGGACCGGTTTGTGCCCCGGACCCGGTATGTGGCTCGGTCGGGGCCTCCGGCTTTAGATGTTAGGCTTAGGTGAGAGGTCTGGGCGTTTCGTCCAGCTTGCATCCCTTCATCATATGGATAGGAGTAGCGGCAGACGTTGTCAAGATGGCGGATTCAGACATATTGTTGTACTACTTTGTAAGGTCCTCGAGAATAATCAATAAAATGGCCGCATGTATCTCCCAGACGCAGAGGCCCGGGGTCATCCTCCTTTTCTAAAAAAAACCTCAACTGCCACCTGTCTTATTTGCTTGTCAAATAAAGTTATGTAAGTGAACCATTCTGTGGTTGGATGATTATGAGAACTATAATATTCTCAGCTCATCAGAGTTCAAGATCTAGACTTGACAATGATGTCCGTATTTTTTTAAATTTATTTTAGGCATTTTAACGATGTGTATTCAGTGTAAAGGAGACTTTCCCGTCTACTAGGAATGCATATGTGACGACTTCGTTAGTCTTCAGATGATGGGTCGGCTCAGTCTTTCATAGATGCTCATAGAGATAGGGTGTGTGTGCATTCATACTTCATAGAGGTGAGTGTTTGTATGTATGTATGCACGTCTGTGCCTTTGAAATAAAAATATTTCCATAATGTAAGACGATTTTTTCAAGCTATAAATAGTAAGTATTAATTTAGTTGGTAGCTAAAGTATGATTTTCATACCTAAGGGGACTGATTCCACTTGACCGACTCATAATCACGCTTCGTTCACTGCCTCACTCACTTGCGACCCAAGGCCATCAAGGCCACGACCAACAACCCAACGCGTGACCAACTCGCCTACAACCTTCCTAGAGTGTTGCCCAAACCTTCGACCGCGTACCTCCACCAACACCACATCTCAGATAAGTTTCTGCAACATGGGCCTTGTTTGCAATGGTGGCGGTGAACAATGAATGTGCTAGTGTTGTTGTGACACAATGACGATTCAGCAACATAATCTCTCCGTGGCAAAAGTTTTCTGCAATATGACCTCTGTTGTAATAGGTTATTGCAATATAATCTCTACCACTAGTGGGGATAGGGCCTATAGCCCCGGTCCGTAAGGGGCTTTAGTCCCGGTTCACCAACCGGGACTAAAGGGGCGGGACTAAAGGCCTAACCTTTAGTCCCGGCCATGTTCCAAGCCGGGACCAAAGGTGCTCCACGTGGGCGCCTCGGAGCGCCCTCAGGGGCAGGCCCTTTAGTCCCGGGTCTTAACACGGACCGGGACTAAAGAGTTTCTGCAGATTTTGTTTATTTTAGGGTTTTAAGGTTTAGGTGTTCGGGAGATTAACGTGATGCCTTGTTTGGTGTTCGGGAATTAGTTTTCATATAATTCTAAATAGAGATAATTATGCATATATATAAGATTAACTTATCTTATAAGCGAGCATATATATACAATTATATGGAGATCTGAATTATCGGGACTAGAGCCCGTCTATTCGATTACATGGACCAACATCAGTAATGGCCCCTAGCTACACTAAATCGTCCTTTGTCATCTATAGCTTCCGTCCTCAGAAAGGTCGCAAGCTCCTCTGCAACAGCAATCGCGCGTTGCTCTGGTAGGGACTTCTCCCTCATGGTCGTGTACTATATAAGAAGAGGAGATGAATATGAATATCAATCATGATAACAAAGAATGACGGGTAAAAATAGAGGTGTGAATGTTCATTGCTTACGTCGTATCTGTGATCCTTGTGCTCAGAGGTAAACGAGCGAATGGTCTCGCAAACATAGTATCCGCATAGATGCGTCCCCCATGGCTGCTGGTCACACTTTACGAGAATAGAATATATATAATCAAAATAATAATCTAGCATCATAAATGTATTGAAAATAGAAGTATATCATACTATTACTTACCTGAGCCGCTCTAAAGGTCAGCTTCTCAGGCTCGATACCGGGAGTCACGCACTTGAACCGCTTTCAAACCCTGCCCGACAAGGAAAATGATTTGCTAAGTTTTTCATTAATTGATATATCAGAAAATCATCGAAAGAGACCGATAGAGCGCAAGAATGATTGAAATTATCCTTGGAGCATGTCCTGTAGGCTTTGGAACTGTTCCAAGGGTCTCGATAATGGGTCGAAGGCATCAACTCTTCCGTTATCAATTTGAATGTCCAACAGAATCCAATGGAAGCTGCACATGTATATATATATATATATATATATATATATATATATATATATATATATATATATATATATGTGTGTGTGTGTGTGTGTGTGTGTGTGTGTGTGTCAGTAACTTATCAATTACACTTATAAGTGAATGAACACAACAGAGTAAAGACCCTCACTTGAAGTTGTATGGAAACAGTATGTGGTCACAGAAATTTTGATCTGTTAGAAATCTTAGAAGGTTTTCCTCCGTCTCCTTGGGTTTATCAGTTAGCATCGCTATATGTATTTTATCTGGGTCAATAAACCCAATATTTAGGATGTTCCTATTTTTACAATCCAGAATCTTCATTCTGCATAATAGAGTACAAGTTATATGTAGACAATGAATTGAAATAACTAAACAAGTTATATGTGGACAACGAATTGAAAAACTTACAGACAATAGCAACTCATAAGCGATTTGTCGAGGGCGTCGACATTGTACATCTGGAAGAGTTCATCAAAGTCGATATGGATTTCTTCGGGGCGGCCGTAGTACTCCCCGTGGGACACTCACCACGATCATCGTTCTCCCATTCTTTGATTCACTCAAGTACCATGTATGCAAGTAACGCATATTTGTTGGGAGATCATCTTTGCTGACCAAAGGCGCTCCCATGACAAACTGTGGCTTAGGGGCTACCACAACCTTGGGTAACCCGACGTCTTGGGAAGCCAGAACGTCTTCAACCGGGATACCCCGTTCATCCGCCCACTTCTTTGCTAATTCCAAATCTTGCCCCTGCACCAGAGGGGGGACATTCTCGGGTAACACCCTGAGGGGTGGGATCGACTGTTTGGCCTGTTGTCCAAGCTGAGGAACGTCTGATCTTTTTTTGCTTGTAGTTGAACTTGATTTGCTCCCACTTTCACTTGCACGTGATCTGCTCTTTTTCACTTCCTTCTGCAATGTGCGTGTATAGTCATCAGGCTTATGGTGTAAGTCATACTGTGATGGAAGGTTCGTGAAGTATTTTGCAAATGCTATTTGCTTCTCGGTGTATTCCGGGCGGGGCTCGGGTTCCTTCTTTTTCATCTGCGCATCATGATGTTCCTTTGCTATCCTGGCGTTTTCCTCGGCGGTACGATCATAAGGTCTGATAGGAAGATTAGCATGAGGTACCTTTGGGAGGGGCGACCGTTTGCGCTTTGGGGAGCTCCGTCGCTTAGAAATCATCGGCGGAGCGTTCTTGCTGGCACGCTTCCGCTTAGTATCCGGAACGGGCGGCGGCGGAGACAGATGACGCAAGTCCGGCGCCGGTGATCAAGATGGACTCGTGTTGTGCTGGCCGTCGTCATGTGGAGGTCTTGGAGGTGATGGAGGTGTAGGTGACATGCGACGACTCGGAGACGGTGTTGTCCTTGGGGCCGAGCCTCGAAGCTTGATGTAGTTCTTGTCCCATAGGATGACTCCACCCAGTACTTCTCCGAGTGTCCTCTCATCTTCGGGTCCAGCTATGTCGAGCTCCATATCATGAAACCCCGCCATGATTTCATCCACCCCGACTTTAGCAAAGCCAGCTGGAATCTCACGGCCATGCCAGCGTGCATCAGGGCCAGAAGGTAAAGCTTGTCCGACGGCCACCTTCATGGATATGTTCTTGAATTTCTGATGGAGTTCACATGATGTTGACTCCTTGATTCCATCCACGGGGTAGCCGGGACCACCCTCTATCATTCTTTGTGCATCGTCGGGCGGGGCCTCAGATTTAGCCACGCTGCTTTTCCGCTTAGATGGGGCGCCGGTAATATCGAGTGCAGGATCTTCCTGGCGCGCTACTCCTCTAAGCTCATCAATCTGCTTCTATTGCTCGTTAATCCTGGCAAGCAACTGGTTGAACTTGTCATTCTCCTCATCCTGATGTCGCTTCTTTGCTCTCGCTCGGCTTCTGTAAGTGTCTTGGTCTCTGGCAAACCCAAGCCGCCACGGGTAAGAAGGACCGAAGCCTCGCGTTCGTCCTCCATGTTCGTCATTGCCGGGGACCAGTGTGAGCAAATCTTTCTCTCTATCTGCAGTGAACTGTCTTTTTCCCTCCTTAATTTCTTTCACTATATTTTTCCAACTCTCCCTGGGTATCCTAAGACCGTCACTGCAGATGAGGTCCCCTGTTTCTTCGTCGTACGAACCACCATGCGCAAGGAACCAATTTCTTGCCCTCAATTCCCACTCATCACGGAGTGGTTCAGGTATGATGCCTTTAGCTAGCACATCTTGCTCTTTCTTATCCCACTTTGGGATGACAGTCTCATAGCCCCCTCGCCCCAGCTTGTGGTGATATTTCTTCTTGTCGGCATTTTTCTTGTTCTTTTCTGATAGTGCCTGGGCATCTTCTAACTCCTTGTACTCTTGAAATGCCTTCCAGTGATTCGCCTGGTTGGCTAGATACCCTTCGAATACTGGCACTTTCTTTGTCTTCAGATAGTTTTTCCATAGCTTCTTCTTCCAGCTACGGAACAGTTCAACCATCTTCTTTAGAGTCCACTGCTTGACTTTGGCCCTCAGTTTTTTTGCGGCGGCTTCATTCTCTCATTCTGGCAGGTTGAAATGTGACATGAGATCATTCCAAAGATTATCTTTGTACCTTTCGGCGACATAGTCACTATCGGCTGCCCTTTGCGCTTGTTCCACTCCCGAACGCTGATCGGGACATGATCCCTAACGAGAACTCCGCATTGCTTCTTGAATGTGTCAGCAGCATTCTTAGGAAGCTTGGGTTCGCCCGTAGGCAATATCACCTCAAAGGTGTAATGCGTCCGTGCATCCAACTTTCTAGTCGGGCCTCGTTTCGTAGCTTTGCTCGATGCGGAGGCCTAAGAGGGAGAAACATTTGTCAAATGAATGTATATGTATACAATATAGTGCTATCTCCAATATTTTTCACATATTACAAGTGATTGTCGAACTTCATATGTATACCTCGCCGGACTTTATTATTTCTCCACCGGCTTCTCCATCAGTGGAGCTATCACCTTCTCTGTCATTGGACCTATCTCCTGCCCCATCGGCTTCATCTTCGTGTCGGTCGACCTCCATTCCATATCCGGAGGGGTTTAGATATGACGACGGAGATTCAGCTGGTTCAACGTCGGGGCCGTCTTTGATTATATCTTCGAGAAGTTCTTCCTCTTCGAGGTTCCTGATATGTGGATCCATAGTTCTGCAAAAAAACGGACATTTGATTAACTAATAAACTAACAAACTATATAAGAGGGGTTGGAAACTTCGAAGTGTCGTTTTATATAGGAGGACCTTTAGTCCTGGGTCTTGGCTAGAACCTAAACTCTAAAATATGTCTAAAGGATTCTCTTAACCTTTAAGGATTTAACAAAATGGCGACATTCTAGATGTGTAGAAAATGATCCCATTTTTCTTGATCTCATCTACCCTTCTATATGTCACATTGTCTAGTGTCAAAGGACTTTATTGAACTTTGTACCAAAAAAGAATTATTCTATCAGGAACTCCGTTCCAAAACAACTTTAGTCCCGGGTCGTGGCTCCACCCCGGACTCCTAGATTTCTGCATAGTATTCAAAGTAGGAGTACTTTTCCAATTTGAGCATTCAATAAGCAAAACCAAATCGTAAAATAAAGTAGTATTCAAATTAGCATGCATTCAATTATAAGCAAAACTACATCATCTCTTTTGTTCGTACATCGTCGAATATTATCACTAATACTCCTGGAATACTATCATACATATAGCATCACTGATACAGCTAGAATCGTAGCGCCCGACGGGTATCGTCTCGGGCGGTGGACACCCAAAGAGAAGGAACCATCACAGGATCATAGCTCTAGTGAGATCCGTGAAGAACCTGCCAGGTATGCTCGAACCTACCCTCCAACGCAACCATGTAGCGACGGACGTGCTCATCCTCCTCGCTGACACGGTGACGTACCACCTCCGCGGTGTCCGGAAGCCTCGGCACCGTCACTGGCCCACGCGACCGCCACCAAACAAGGATCGGGTCAACAACGGGCTGGCTCCTCACCAACCTACGCCCCCCGGAAGGTAGAACCTCCCAATACCAGTCGGGCGGAACCCAGTCCTGAACATGGCCCCTCTGATCAAGCAGGTGTCCTCCGCCGAGTCGACAACGAGGATGCGGGATAGGCATCGTAAAATGAACTAAAAAAATAAACTAGTTCTATTAATTTTCTTGCTAAAAATAAACTAATTGTATATATAGTAAAATAAACTATTAACACTTAAGCATATACAATAGCAAAATTAAGCAATAATCTAAGAAACACTAATTAAGCATCTATATACGTAGAAATGTCTTCTTCTTCTTCTTCTTCTTCTTCTTTCTTATTTTCTTCTCCGCTTCTTCTTCAACTTCTCTTCTTCTACTTCTCTTCTTCTACTTCTCCTCTTCTTCTATTTTTCCTCTTCTTCTCCTCTCCTCCTCTTCTTATTCTCCTTCTTCTTCTTTTCTTCTCCTCCTCTTCTTATTTTCCTTTTTCGTAATCTTATTTTCTTATTTTTGTTCATCTTTCTTCTTCTTGTAACCCTAACCTAATTCTGAATATTACTAACCCTAATAGTCTAGCACAAACCTAATAACAATAGGATTTAAATGACAAAAAATCTTTTCTTCTCCTTTTTCTTCTTTTCTTCTCCTTTTTTCTTCTTTTCTTCTCCTTTTTCTTCTTTTCTTCTCCTTTTTCTTCTTTTCTTCCCTTTTTATTCTTTTCTTCTCCTTTTTCTTCTTTTCTTCTCCTTTTTCTTCTTTTCTTCTACCGGCCGGAGTGTTGGGGAGGAGGGGGTGGGGGGCTTACCGGCCGGAGTGGGAGGGGAGGGCATCGACGACGGTGAGGAGGACGGCAGGCGGCGGCGAGGAGGACGGCGGCGACGAGGAGGACGACGGCGACGGTGAGGAGGATGGCGGGCAGCCTGGCGGCGTCGAGTTCGTCGGTGCTGCGCCGGGCAGGAGAGTCCGAGGAAGAAGAACGAAATGGCAATTTGGGTTGGAAATTTCCAACTCCCGCTTATATAGTAGGATCTTTGGTCCCGGTTCGAGGCTCGAACCGGGACTAAAGACACCCTTTAGTCCCGGGTGGAGCCACGACCCGGGACTAAAGGCCCTTTTTCGGCAGACCAAAAGGCGGGAAGTAGGGCCTTTAGTCCCGGGTCGGGGCTCGAGCCGGGACTAAAGACACCCTTTAGTCCCGGGTGGAGCCACGACCCGGGACTAAAGGCCCGTGCTCGACAGGCGGCAGGCGAGGAGCTTTAGTCCCGGGTCGTGGCTCCACCCGGGACTAAAGCCCCTCCGCTGGCTGCACTATAAGTTTAGTCCCACCTCGCCCAGCGAGGGGGACTAACACTAGTTTATAAGCCCCTTCGCAGCATCTCCATCGAGCTCCTCTCTAAAGCAGGCTTACGGGCCTAAACTGATTGTAAATTTAAAAATTGAAACTATATTTGAAATTATAGAGAAAATTAAACCTGAATTCAAAGTGAGGTCACTTTGAATTTAGGTTTAATTTTATCTATAAATTCTCATATAGTTTCAATTTTTTTCTATTTTCAAAATTAACTATTTTGTTATTTTCAATTAAAAACTATGTTTATTAAAATTCTTTTTGCATATTTGAGAATTTGACAAAACTATTATAATGAACAGTGTTTGAAATTAAACAAATAATTCAAAACTATTTTCTATTTTCAAAATTAATTATTTTGACTATCCAAACTATTAACTATTTTGTTATTTTCAATTAAAAACTATGTTTATTAAAATTATTTTTGCATATTTGAGAATTTGACAAAACTATGATAATGTAAAGTGTTTGAAATTGAATAAATAATTCAAAATTATTTTCTATTTTCAAAATTAATTATTTTGAATATCCAAACAATTAACTGTTTTGTTATTTTCAATTAAAAGCTATGTTTATTAAAATTCTTTTTGCATATTTGAGAATTTGACAAAACTATGATAATGAACTCCATACTTTTTATGTGTTCAAAATGCACCATTCAATGGCACATCACAAAATTTCAACAATTTCTGACTTCATTTGGTATTCTTCGTGCATTTACTTATTTTTTTTTGAGCTAGTTGACCCTGAAATTGGAAAGCACTACAAATGAACTCTGAAAATGTTGAAAGTTGGCATGCTATCATCATTTCACCCACATAGCATGTGTTAAAAAGTTGAGAGGGCTACGACCAAAACTGGATGCACTTCGTGTACAAAACGGACAATCTCTCTCGAAGTATCACGGTTTCGAACGAGAACTCATCTCTTACAAAGGGATTTCATTTTTTTGAACTTATTTGAACTTCATACTTTTTGTGTGTTCAAAATGCACCATTCAAAGGCACATCACAAAATTTCAACAATTTCTGACTTCATTTGGTATTCTTCGTGCATTTACTTATTTTTTTTGAGCTAGTTGACCCTGAAATTGAAAAGCACTAGAAATGAAGTCTGAAAATGTTGAAAGTTGGCATGCTATCATCATTTCAAACACATAGCATGTGTTCAAAAGTTGAGAGGTCTACGACAAAAACTGGATGCACTTCATGTACAAAACGGACAATCTCTCTCGAAGTATCAGGGTTTCGAACGAGAACTCATCTCTTACAAAGGGATTTCATTTTTTTGAACTTATTTGAACTCCATACTTTTTGTGTGTTCAAAATGCACCATTCAAAGGCACATCACAAAATTTCAACAATTTCTGACTTCATTTGGTATTCTTCGTGCATTTACTTATTTTTTTTGAGCTAGTTGACCCTGAAATTGAAAAGCACTACAAATGAACTCTGAAAATGTTGAAAGTTGGCATGCTATCATAATTTCACCCACATAGCATGTGTTAAAAAGTTGAGAGGGCTACAACAGAAACTGGATGCACTTCGTGTACAAAACGGACAATCTCTCTCGAAGTATCACGGTTTCGAAAGAGAACTCATCTCTTACAAAGGGATTTCATTTTTTTGAACTTATTTGAACTCCATACTTTTTGTGTGTTCAAAATGCACCATTCAAAGGCACATCACAAAATTTCAACAATTTCTCACTTCATTTGGTATTCTTCGTGCATTTACTTATTTTTTTAGCTAGTTGACCCTGAAATTGAAAAGCACTACAAACGAACTCTGAAAATGTTGAAAGTTGGCATGCTATCATCATTTCACCCACATAGCATGTGTTAAAAAGTTGAGAGGGCTACGACAAAACCTGGATGCACTTCGTGTACAAAACGGACAATCTCTCTCGTAGTATCAGGGTTTCGAACGAGAACTCATCTCTTACAAAGGGATTTCCTTTTTTTGAACTTATTTGAACTCCATACTTTTTGTGTGTTCAAAATGCACCATTCAAAGGCACATCACAAAGTTTCAACAAGTTCTGACTTCATTTGGTATTCTTCGTGCATTTACTTATTTTTTTTGAGCTAGTTGACCCTGAAATTGAAAAGCACTACAAATGAACTCTGAAAATGTTGAAAGTTGGCATGCTATCATCATTTCACCCACATAGCATGTGTTAAAAAGTTGAGAGGGCTACAACAAAAACTGGATGCACTTCGTGTACAAAACGGACAATCTCTCTCGAAGTATCAGGGTTTCGAACGAGAACTCATCTCTTACAAAGGGATTTCCTTTTTTGAACTTATTTGAACTCCATACTTTTTGTGTGTTCAAAATGCACCATTCAAAGGCAAATCACAAAATTTCAACAATTTCTGACTTCATTTGGTATTCTTCGTGCATTTACTTATTTTTTTTGAGCTAGTTGACCCTGAAATTGAAAAGCACTACAAATGAACTCTGAAAATGTTTAAAGTTGGCATGATATCATCATTTCACCCACATAGAATGTGTTAAAAAGTTGAGAGGGCTACGACAAAACCTGGATGCACTTCGTGTACAAAACGGACAATCTCTCTCGAAGTATGAGTGTTTCGAACGAGAACTCATCTCTTACAAAGGGATTTCATTTTTTTGAACTTATTTGAACTCCATACTTTTTGTGTGTTCAAAATGCACCATTCAAAGGCACATCACAAAATTTCAACAATTTCTGACTTCATTTGGTATTCTTCGGGCATTTACTTATTTTTTTGAGCTAGTTGACCCTGAAATTGAAAAGCACTACAAATGAACTCTGAAAATGTTGAAAGTTGGCATGATATCATCATTTCACACACATAGCATGTGTTAAAAAGTTGAGAGGGCTACGACAAAAACTGGATGCACTTCGTGTACAAAATGGACAATCTCTCTCGAAGTATCAGGGTTTCGAACGAGAACTCATCTCTTACAAAGGGATTTCCTTTTTTGAACTTATTTGAACTCCATACTTTTTGTTTTTTCAAAATGCACCATTCAAAGGCACATCACAAAATTTCAACAATTTCTGACTTCATTTGGTATTCTTCGTGCATTTACTTATTTTTTTTGAGCTAGTTGACCCTGAAATTGAAAAGCACTACAAATGAACTCTGAAAATGTTGAAAGTTGGCATGATATCATCATTTCACCCACATAGAATGTGTTAAAAAGTTGAGAGGGCTACGACAAAACCTGGATGCACTTCGTGTACAAAACGGACAATCTCTCTTGAAGTATCAGTGTTTCGAACGAGAACTCATCTCTTACAAAGGGATTTCATTTTTTGGAACTTATTTGAACTCCATACTTTTTGTGTGTTCAAAATGCACCATTCAAAGGCACATCACAAAATTTCAACACTTTCTGACTTCATTTGGTATTCTTCGGGCATTTACTTATTTTTTTGAGCTAGTTGACCCTGAAATTGAAAAGCACTACAAATGAACTCTGAAAATGTTGAAAGTTGGCATGCTATCATAATTTCACCCACATAGAATGTGTTAAAAAGTTGAGAGGGCTACAACAAAACCTGGATGCACTTCGTGTACAAAACGGACAATCTCTCTCGAAGTATCACGGTTTCGAAAGAGAACTCATCTCTTACAAAGGGATTTCATTGTTTTGAACTTATTTGAACTCCATACTTTGTGTGTGTTCAAAATGCACCATTAAAAGGCACATCACAAAATTTCAACATTTTCTGACTTTATTTGGTATTCTTCGTGCATCTACTTTTTTTTTTGAGCTAGTTGACCCTGAAATTGAAAAGCACTACAAATGAACTCTGAAAATGTTGAAAGTTGGCATGATATCATCATTTCACCCACATAGCATGTGTTAAAAAGTTGAGAGGGCTACGACAAAACCTGGATGCACTTCGTGTACAAAACGGACAATCTCTCTCGAAGTATCACGGTTTCGAAAGAGAACTCATCTCTTACAAAGGGATTTCATTTTTTTGAACTTATTTGAACTCCATACTTTTTGTGTGTTCAAAATGCACCATTCAAAGGCACATCACAAAATTTCAACATTTTCTGACTTCATTTGGTATTCTTCGTGCATTTACTTATTTTTTTGAGCTAGTTGACCCTGAAATTGAAAAGCACTACAAATGAACTCTGAAAATGTTGAAAGCTGGCATGATATCATCATTCCACCCACATAGCATGTGTCAAAAAGTTGACAGGGCTACGACAAAAACTGGATGCACTTCGTGTACAAAACGGACAATCTCTCTCGAAGTATCAGGGTTTCGAACGAGAACTTATCTCTTACAAAGGGATTTCATTTTTTTGATCTTATTTGAACTCCATACGTTTTGTGTGTTCAAAATGCACCATTCAAAGGCACATCATAAAATTTCAACAATTTCTGACTTCATTTGGTATTCTTCGTGCATTTACTTATTTTTTTGAGCTAGTTTACCTGAAATTGAAAAGCACTACAAATGAACTCTGAAAATGTTGGAAGTTGGCATGCTATCATCATTTCACCCACATAGCATTTGTTAAAAAGTTGAGAGGGCTACGACAAAAACTGGATGCACTTCGTGTACAAAACGGACAATCTCTCTCGAAGTATGAGGGTTTCGAACGAGAACTCATCTCTTACAAAGGGATTTCATTTTTTTGAACTTATTTCAACTCCATACTTTTTGTGTGTTCAAAATGCACCATTCAAAGGCACATCACAAAATTTCAACAATTTCTGACTTCATTTGGTATTCTTCGTGCATTTACTTATTTTTTTTAGCTAGTTGACCCTGAAATTGAAAAGCACTACAAATGAACTCTGAAAATGTTGAAAGTTGGCATGCTATCATCATTTCACCCACATAGCATGTGTTAAAAAGTTGGGAGGGCTACGACAAAAACTGGATGCACTTCGTGTACAAAACGGACAATCTCTCTCGAAGTATCACGGTTTCGAACGAGAACTCATCTCTTACAAAGGGATTTCCTTTTTTTGAACTTATTTGAACGCCATACTTTTTGTGTGTTCAAAATGCACCATTCAAAGGCACATCACAAAATTTCAACAATTTCTGACTTCATTTGGTATTCTTCGTGCATTTACTTATTTTTTTGAGCTAGTTGACCCTGAAATTGAAAAGCACTACAAATGAACTCTGAAAATGTTGAAAGTTGGCATGATATCATCATTTCACCCACATAGAATGTGTTAAAAAGTTGAGAGGGCTACGACAAAACCTGGATGCACTTCGTGTACAAAACGGACAATCTGTCTCGAAGTATCAGTGTTTCGAAAGAGAACTCATCTCTTACAAAGGGATTTCATTTTTTTGAACTTATTTGAACTCCATACTTTGTGTGTGTTCAAAATGCACCATTCAAAGGCACATCACAAAATTTCAACATTTTCTGACTTCATTTGGTATTCTTCGGGCGTTTACTTATTTTTTTGAGCTAGTTGACCCTGAAATTGAAAAGCACTACAAATAAACTCTGAAAATGTTGAAAGTTGGCATGCTATCATCATTTCACCCACATAGCATGTGTTAAAAAGTTGGGAGGGCTACGACAAAAACTGGATGCACTTCGTGTACAAAACGGACAATCTCTCTCGGAGTATCAGTGTTTCGAACGAGAACTCATCTCTTACAAAGGGATTTCATTTTTTTGAACTTATTTGAACTCCATACTTTTTGTGTGTTCAAAATGCACCATTCAAAGGCACATCACAAAATTTCAACAATTTCTAACTTCATTTGGTATTCTTCGGGCATTTACTTATTTTTTTGAGCTAGTTGACCCTGAAATTGAAAAGCACTACAAATGAACTCTGAAAATGTTGAAAGTTGGCATGATATCATAATTTCACCCACATAGAATGTGTTAAAAAGTTGAGAGGGCTACGACAAAACCTGGATGCACTTCGTGTACAAAACGGACAATCTCTCTCGAAGTATCAGTGTTTCGAACGAGAACTCATCACTTACAAAGGGATTTCATTTTTTTGAACTTATTTGAACTCCATACTTTTTGTGTGTTCAAAATGCACCATTCAAAGGCACATCACAAAATTTCAACAATTTCTGACTTCATTTGGTATTCTTCGTGCATTTACTTATTTTTTTAGCTAGTTGACCCTGAAATTGAAAAGCGCTACAAATGAACTCTGAAAATGTTGAAAGTTGGCATGCTATCATCATTTCACCCACATAGCATGTGTTAAAAAGTTGAGAGGGCTACGAAAAAAACTGGATGCACTTCGTGTACAAAACGGACAATCTCTCTCGAAGAATTAGGGTTTCGAACGAGAACTCATCTCTTACAAAGGGATTTCCTTTTTTTGAACTTATTTGAACTCCATACTTTTTGTGTGTTCAAAATGCACCATTCAAAGGCACATCACAAAATTTCAACATTTTCTGACTTCATTTGGTATTCTTCGTGCATTTACTTATTTTTTTGAGCTAGTTGACCCTGAAATTGAAAAGCACTACAAATGAACTCTGAAAATGTTGAAAGTTGGCATGCTATCATCATTTCACCCACATAGCATGTGTTAAAAAGTTGGGAGGGCTACGACAAAAACTGGATGCACTTCGTGTACAAAACGGACAATCTCTCTCGAAGTATCAGTGTTTCGAACGAGAACTCATCTCTTACAAAGGGATTTCATTTTTTTTGAACTTATTTGAACTCCATACTTTTTGTGTGTTCAAAATGCACCATTCAAAGGCACATCACAAAATTTCAACAATTTCTGACTTCATTTGGTATTCTTCGGGCATTTACTTATTTTTTTGAGCTAGTTGACCCTGAAATTGAAAAGCACTACAAATGAACTCTGAAAATGTTGAAAGCTGGCATGATATCATCATTCCACCCACATAGCATGTGTCAAAAAGTTGACAGGGCTACGACAAAAACTGGATGCACTTCGTGTACAAAACGGACAATCTCTCTCGAAGTATCAGGGTTTCGAACGAGAACTTATCTCTTACAAAGGGATTTCATTTTTTTGGTCTTATTTGAACTCCATACGTTTTGTGTGTTCAAAATGCACCATTCAAAGGCACATCATAAAATTTCAACAATTTCTGACTTCATTTGGTATTCTTCGTGCATTTACTTATTTTTTTGAGCTAGTTTACCTGAAATTGAAAAGCAGTACAAATGAACTCTGAAAATGTTGAAAGTTGGCATGCTATCATCATTTCACCCACATAGCATTTGTTAAAAAGTTGAGAGGGCTACGACAAAAACTGGATGCACTTCGTGTACAAAACGGACAATCTCTCTCGAAGTATCAGGGTTTCGAACGAGAACTCATCTCTTACAAAGGGATTTCATTTTTTGAACTTATTTCAACTCCATACTTTTTGTGTGTTCAAAATGCACCATTCAAAGGCACATCACAAAATTTCAACAATTTCTGACTTCATTTGGTATTCTTCGTGCATTTACTTATTTTTTTTAGCTAGTTGACCCTGAAATTGAAAAGCACTACAAATGAACTCTGAAAATGTTGAAAGTTGGCATGCTATCATCATTTCACCCACATAGCATGTGTTAAAATGTTGGGAGGGCTACGACAAAAACTGGATGCACTTCGTGTACAAAACGGAAAATCTCTCTCGAAGAATTAGGGTTTCGAACGAGAACTCATCTCTTACAAAGGGATTTCATTTTTTTGAACTTATTTGAACTCCATACTTTTTGTGTGTTCAAAATGCACCATTCAAAGGCACATCACAAAATTTCAACATTTTCTGACTTCATTTGGTATTCTTCGTGCATTTACTTATTTTTTTGAGCTAGTTGACCCTGAAATTGAAAAGCACTACAAATGAACTCTGAAAATGTTGAACGTTGGCATGCTATCATCATTTCACCCACATAGCATGTGTTAAAAAGTTGGGAGGGCTACGACAAAAACTGGATGCACTTCGTGTACAAAACGGACAATCTCTCTCGAAGTATCAGTGTTTCGAACGAGAACTCATCTCTTACAAAGGGATTTCATTTTTTTTGAACTTATTTGAACTCCATACTTTTTGTGTCTTCAAAATGCACCATTCAAAGGCACATCACAAAATTTCAACAATTTCTGACTTCATTTGGTATTCTTCGGGCATTTACTTATTTTTTTGAGCTAGTTGACCCTGAAATTGAAAAGCACTACAAATGAACTCTGAAAATGTTGAAAGCTGGCATGATATCATCATTCCACCCACATAGCATGTGTCAAAAAGTTGACAGGGCTACGACAAAAACTGGATGCACTTCGTGTACAAAACGGACAATCTCTCTCGAAGTATCAGGGTTTCGAACGAGAACTTATCTCTTACAAAGGGATTTCATTTTTTTGATCTTATTTGAACTCCATACGTTTTGTCTGTTCAAAATGCACCATTCAAAGGCACATCATAAAATTTCAACAATTTCTGACTTCATTTGGTATTCTTCGTGCATTTACTTATTTTTTTGAGCTAGTTTACCTGAAATTGAAAAGCACTACAAATGAACTCTGAAAATGTTGAAAGTTGGCATGCTATCATCATTTCACCCACATAGCATTTGTTAAAAAGTTGAGAGGGCTACGACAAAAACTGGATGCACTTCGTGTACAAAACGGACAATCTCTCTCGAAGTATCAGGGTTTCGAACGAGAACTCATCTCTTACAAAGGGATTTCATTTTTTTAACTTATTTCAACTCCATACTTTTTGTGTGTTCAAAATGCACCATTCAAAGGCACATCACAAAATTTCAACAATTTCTGACTTCATTTGGTATTCTTCGTGCATTTACTTATTTTTTTTAGCTAGTTGACCCTGAAATTGAAAAGCACTACAAATGAACTCTGAAAATGTTGAAAGTTGGCATGCTATCATCATTTCACCCACATAGCATGTGTTAAAAAGTTGGGAGGGCTACGACAAAAACTGGATGCACTTCGTGTACAAAACGGACAATCTCTCTCGAAGTATCAGGGTTTCGAACGAGAACTCATCTCTTACAAAGGGATTTCCTTTTTTTGAACTTATTTGAACTCCATACTTTGTGTGTGTTCAAAATGCACCATTCAAAGGCACATCACAATATTTCAACAATTTCTGACTTCATTTGGTATTCTTCGTGCATTTACTTATTTTTTTTGAGCTAGTTGACCCTGAAATTGAAAAGCACTACAAATGAACTCTGAAAATGTTGAAAGTTGGCATGATATCATCATTTCACCCACATAGAATGTGTTAAAAAGTTGAGAGGGCTACGAAAAACCTGGATGCACTTCGTGTACAAAACGGACAATATCTCTCGAAGTATGAGTGTTTCGAACGAGAACTCATCTCTTACAAAGGGATTTCATTTTTTTGAACTTATTTGAACTCCATACTTTTTGTGTGTTCAAAATGCACCATTCAAAGGCACATTACAAAATTTCAACAATTTCTGACTTCATTTGGTATTCTTCGGGCATTCACTTATTTTTTTTAGCTAGTTGACCCTGAAATTGAAAAGCACTACAAATGAACTTTGAAAATGTTGAAAGTTGGCATGCTATCATCATTTCACCCACATAGCATGTATTAAAAAGTTGGGAGGGCTACGACAAAAACTGGATGCACTTCGTGTACAAAACGGACAATCTCTCTCGAAGTATCAGTGTTTCGAACGAGAACTCATCTCTTACAAAGGGATTTCATTTTTTTGAACTTATTTGAACTCCATACTTTTTGTGTGTTCAAAATGCACCATTCAAAGGCACATCACAAAATTTCAACAATTTCTGACTTCATTTGGTATTCTTCGGGCATTTACTTATTTTTTTGAGCTAGTTGACCCTGAAATTGAAAAGCACTACAAATGAACTCTGAAAATGTTGAAAGTTGGCATGATATCATCATTTCACCCACATAGAATGTGTTAAAAAGTTGAGAGGGCTAAGACAAAACCTGGATGCACTTCGTGTACAAAACGAACAATCTCTCTCGAAGTATCAGTGTTTCGAACGAGAACTCATCTCTTACAAAGGGATTTCATTTTTTTGAACTTATTTGAACTCCATACTTTTTGTGTGCTCAAAATGCACCATTCAAAGGCACATCACAAAATTTCAACAATTTCTGACTTCATTTGGTATTCTTCGGGCATTTACTTATTTTTTTGAGCTAGTTGACCCTGAAATTGAAAAGCACTACAAATGAACTCTGAAAATGTTGAAAGTTGGCATGCTATCATAATTTCACCCACATAGAATTTGTTAAAAAGTTGAGAGGGCTACGACAAAACCTGGATGCACTTCGTGTACAAAACGGACAATCTCTCTCGAAGTATCAGGGTTTCGAACGAGAACTTATCTCTTACAAAGGGATTTCATTTTTTTGGTCTTATTTGAACTCCATACGTTTTGTGTGTTCAAAATGCACCATTCAAAGGCACATCATAAAATTTCAACAATTTCTGACTTCATTTGGTATTCTTCGTGCATTTACTTAATTTTTTTGAGCTAGTTTACCTGAAATTGAAAAGCACTACAAATGAACTCTGAAAATGTTGAAAGTTGGCATGCTATCATCATTTCACCCACATAGCATTTGTTAAAAAGTTGAGAGGGCTACGACAAAAACTGGATGCACTTCGTGTACAAAACGGACAATCTCTCTCGAAGTATCAGGGTTTCGAACGAGAACTCATCTCTTACAAAGGGATTTCATTTTTTGAACTTATTTCAACTCCATACTTTTTGTGTGTTCAAAATGCACCATTCAAAGGCACATCACAAAATTTCAACAATTTCTGACTTCATTTGGTATTCTTCGTGCATTTACTTATTTTTTTTAGCTAGTTGACCCTGAAATTGAAAAGCACTACAAATGAACTCTGAAAATGTTGAAAGTTGGCATGCTATCATCATTTCACCCACATAGCATGTGTTAAAATGTTGGGAGGGCTACGACAAAAACTGGATGCACTTCGTGTACAAAACGGAAAATCTCTCTCGAAGAATTAGGGTTTCGAACGAGAACTCATCTCTTACAAAGGGATTTCATTTTTTTGAACTTATTTGAACTCCATACTTTTTGTGTGTTCAAAATGCACCATTCAAAGGCACATCACAAAATTTCAACATTTTCTGACTTCATTTGGTATTCTTCGTGCATTTACTTATTTTTTTGAGCTAGTTGACCCTGAAATTGAAAAGCACTACAAATGAACTCTGAAAATGTTGAACGTTGGCATGCTATCATCATTTCACCCACATAGCATGTGTTAAAAAGTTGGGAGGGCTACGACAAAAACTGGATGCACTTCGTGTACAAAACGGACAATCTCTCTCGAAGTATCAGTGTTTCGAACGAGAACTCATCTCTTACAAAGGGATTTCATTTTTTTTGAACTTATTTGAACTCCATACTTTTTGTGTCTTCAAAATGCACCATTCAAAGGCACATCACAAAATTTCAACAATTTCTGACTTCATTTGGTATTCTTCGGGCATTTACTTATTTTTTTGAGCTAGTTGACCCTGAAATTGAAAAGCACTACAAATGAACTCTGAAAATGTTGAAAGCTGGCATGATATCATCATTCCACCCACATAGCATGTGTCAAAAAGTTGACAGGGCTACGACAAAAACTGGATGCACTTCGTGTACAAAACGGACAATCTCTCTCGAAGTATCAGGGTTTCGAACGAGAACTTATCTCTTACAAAGGGATTTCATTTTTTTGATCTTATTTGAACTCCATACGTTTTGTCTGTTCAAAATGCACCATTCAAAGGCACATCATAAAATTTCAACAATTTCTGACTTCATTTGGTATTCTTCGTGCATTTACTTATTTTTTTGAGCTAGTTTACCTGAAATTGAAAAGCACTACAAATGAACTCTGAAAATGTTGAAAGTTGGCATGCTATCATCATTTCACCCACATAGCATTTGTTAAAAAGTTGAGAGGGCTACGACAAAAACTGGATGCACTTCGTGTACAAAACGGACAATCTCTCTCGAAGTATCAGGGTTTCGAACGAGAACTCATCTCTTACAAAGGGATTTCATTTTTTTAACTTATTTCAACTCCATACTTTTTGTGTGTTCAAAATGCACCATTCAAAGGCACATCACAAAATTTCAACAATTTCTGACTTCATTTGGTATTCTTCGTGCATTTACTTATTTTTTTTAGCTAGTTGACCCTGAAATTGAAAAGCACTACAAATGAACTCTGAAAATGTTGAAAGTTGGCATGCTATCATCATTTCACCCACATAGCATGTGTTAAAAAGTTGGGAGGGCTACGACAAAAACTGGATGCACTTCGTGTACAAAACGGACAATCTCTCTCGAAGTATCAGGGTTTCGAACGAGAACTCATCTCTTACAAAGGGATTTCCTTTTTTTGAACTTATTTGAACTCCATACTTTGTGTGTGTTCAAAATGCACCATTCAAAGGCACATCACAATATTTCAACAATTTCTGACTTCATTTGGTATTCTTCGTGCATTTACTTATTTTTTTGAGCTAGTTGACCCTGAAATTGAAAAGCACTACAAATGAACTCTGAAAATGTTGAAAGTTGGCATGATATCATCATTTCACCCACATAGAATGTGTTAAAAAGTTGAGAGGGCTACGAAAAACCTGGATGCACTTCGTGTACAAAACGGACAATATCTCTCGAAGTATGAGTGTTTCGAACGAGAACTCATCTCTTACAAAGGGATTTCATTTTTTTGAACTTATTTGAACTCCATACTTTTTGTGTGTTCAAAATGCACCATTCAAAGGCACATTACAAAATTTCAACAATTTCTGACTTCATTTGGTATTCTTCGGGCATTCACTTATTTTTTTTAGCTAGTTGACCCTGAAATTGAAAAGCACTACAAATGAACTTTGAAAATGTTGAAAGTTGGCATGCTATCATCATTTCACCCACATAGCATGTATTAAAAAGTTGGGAGGGCTACGACAAAAACTGGATGCACTTCGTGTACAAAACGGACAATCTCTCTCGAAGTATCAGTGTTTCGAACGAGAACTCATCTCTTACAAAGGGATTTCATTTTTTTGAACTTATTTGAACTCCATACTTTTTGTGTGTTCAAAATGCACCATTCAAAGGCACATCACAAAATTTCAACAATTTCTGACTTCATTTGGTATTCTTCGGGCATTTACTTATTTTTTTGAGCTAGTTGACCCTGAAATTGAAAAGCACTACAAATGAACTCTGAAAATGTTGAAAGTTGGCATGATATCATCATTTCACCCACATAGAATGTGTTAAAAAGTTGAGAGGGCTAAGACAAAACCTGGATGCACTTCGTGTACAAAACGAACAATCTCTCTCGAAGTATCAGTGTTTCGAACGAGAACTCAACTCTTACAAAGGGATTTCATTTTTTTGAACTTATTTGAACTCCATACTTTTTGTGTGCTCAAAATGCACCATTCAAAGGCACATCACAAAATTTCAACAATTTCTGACTTCATTTGGTATTCTTCGGGCATTTACTTATTTTTTTGAGCTAGTTGACCCTGAAATTGAAAAGCACTACAAATGAACTCTGAAAATGTTGAAAGTTGGCATGCTATCATAATTTCACCCACATAGAATTTGTTAAAAAGTTGAGAGGGCTACGACAAAACCTGGATGCACTTCGTGTACAAAACGGACAATCTCTCTCGAAGTATCAGTGTTTCGAACGAGAACTCATCTCTTACAAAGGGATTTCATTTTTTTGAACTTATTTGAACTCCATACTTTTTGTGTGTTCAAAACGCACCATTCAAAGGCACATCATAAAATTTCAACAATTTCTGACTTCATTTGGTATTCTTCGTGCATTTACTTATTTTTTTAGCTAGTTGAGCCTCAAATTGAAAAGCGCTACAAATGAACTCTGAAAATGTTGAAAGCTGGAATGATATCATCATTTCACCCACATAGCATGTGTTAAAAAGTTGACAGGGCTACGACAAAAACTGGATGCACTTCGTGTACAAGACGGACAATCTCTCTCGAAGTATCAGGGTTTCGAACGAGAACTTATCTCTTACAAAGGGATTTCATTTTTTTGAACTTATTTGAAATCCATACGTTTTGTGTGTTCAAAATGCACCATTCAAAGGCACATCATAAAATTTCAACAATTTCTGACTTCATTTGGTATTCTTCGTGCATTTACTTATTTTTTTTGAGCTAGTTTACCCTGAAATTGAAAAGCACTACAAATGAACTCTGAAATTGTTGAAAGTTGGCATGCTATCATCATTTAACCCACATAGCATTTGTTAAAAAGTTGAGAGGGCTACGACAAAAACTGGATGCACTTCGTGTACAAAACGGACAATCTCTCTCGAAGTATCAGGGTTTCGAACGAGAACTCATCTCTTACAAAGGGATTTCATTTTTTGAACTTATTTGAACTCCATACTTTTTGTGTGTTCAAAATGCACCATTCAAAGGCACATCACAAAATTTCAACAATTTCTGACTTCATTTGGTATTCTTCGTGCATTTACTTATTTTTTTAGCTAGTTGACCCTGAAATTGAAAAGCACTACAGATGAACTCTGAAAATGTTGAAAGTTGGCATGCTATCATCATTTCACCCACATAGCATGTGTTAAAAAGTTGGGAGGGCTACGACAAAAACTGGATGCACTTCGTGTACAAAACGGACAATCTCTCTCGAAGTATCAGGGTTTCGAACGAGAACTCATCTCTTACAAAGGGATTTCCTTTTTTTGAACTTATTTGAACGCCATACTTTTTGTGTGTTCAAAATGCACCATTCAAAGGCACATCACAAAATTTCAACAATTTCTGACTTCATTTGGTATTCTTCGTGCATTTACTTATTTTTTTGAGCTAGTTGACCCTGAAATTGAAAAGCACTACAAATGAACTCTGAAAATGTTGAAAGTTGGCATGATATCATCATTTCACCCACATAGAATGTGTTAAAAAGTCGAGAGGGCTACGACAAAACCTGGATGCACTTCGTGTACAAAACGGACAATCTCTCTCGAAGAATTAGGGTTTCGAACGAGAACTCATCTCTTACAAAGGGATTTCATTTTTTTGAACTTATTTGAACTCCATACTTTTTGTTTGTTCAAAATGCACCATTCAAAGGCACATCACAAAATTTCAACAATTTCTGACTTCATTTGGTATTCTTCGGGCGTTTACTTATTTTTTTTAGCTAGTTGACCCTGAAATTGAAAAGCACTACAAATGAACTCTGAAAATGTTGAAAGTTGGCATGCTATCATCATTTCACCCACATAGCATGTGTTAAAAAGTTGGGAGGGCTACGACAAAAACTGGATGCACTTCGTGTACAAAACGGACAATCTCTCTCGAAGTATCAGTGTTTCGAACGAGAACTCATCTCTTACAAAGGGATTTCATTTTTTTGAACTTATTTGAACTCCATACTTTTTGTGTGTTCAAAATGCACCATTCAAAGGCACATCACAAAATTTCAACAATTTCTGACTTCATTTGGTATTCTTCGGGCATTTACTTATTTTTTTGAGCTAGTTGACCCTGAAATTGAAAAGCACTACAAATGAACTCTGAAAATGTTGAAAGTTGGCATGATATCATCATTTCACCCACATAGAATGTGTTAAAAAGTTGAGAGGGCTACGACAAAACCTGGATGCACTTCGTGTACAAAACGGACAATCTCTCTCGAAGTATCAGTGTTTCGAACGAGAACTCATCTCTTACAAAGGGATTTCATTTTTTTGAACTTATTTGAACTCCATACTTTTTGTGTGTTCAAAATGCACCATTCAAAGGCACATCACAAAATTTCAACAATTTCTGACTTCATTTGGTATTCTTCGTGCATTTACTTATTTTTTTTAGCTAGTTGACCCTGAAATTGAAAAGCGCTACAAATGAACTCTGAAAATGTTGAAAGTTGGCATGCTATCATCATTTCACCCACATAGCATGTGTTAAAAAGTTGAGAGGGCTACGACAAAAACTGGATGCACTTCGTGTACAAAACGGACAATCTCTCTCGAAGTATTAGGGTTTCGAACGAGAACTCATCTCTTACAAAGGGATTTCCTTTTTTTGAACTTATTTGAACTCCATACTTTTTGTGTGTTCAAAATGCACCATTCAAAGGCACATCACAAAATTTCAACAATTTCTGACTTCATTTGGTATTCTTCGTGCATTTACTTATTTTTTTAGCTAGTTGACCCTGAAATTGAAAAGCACTACAAATGAACTCTGAAAATGTTGAAAGTTGGCATGCTATCATCATTTCACCCACATAGCATGTGTTAAAAAGTTGGGAGGGCTACGACAAAAACTGGATGCACTTCGTGTACAAAACGGACAATCTCTCTCGAAGTATCAGGGTTTCGAACGAGAACTCATCTCTTACAAAGGGATTTCCTTTTTTTGAACTTATTTGAACGCCATACTTTTTGTGTGTTCAAAATGCACCATTCAAAGGCACATCACAAAATTTCAACAATTTCTGACTTCATTTGGTATTCTTCGTGCATTTACTTATTTTTTTGAGCTAGTTGACCCTGAAATTGAAAAGCACTACAAATGAACTCTGAAAATGTTGAAAGTTGGCATGATATCATCATTTCACCCACATAGAATGTGTTAAAAAGTTGAGAGGGCTACGACAAAACCTGGATGCACTTCGTGTACAAAACGGACAATCTCTCTCGAAGTATCAGTGTTTCGAACGAGAACTCATCTCTTACAAAGGGATTTCATTTTTTTGAACTTATTTGAACTCCATACTTTTTGTGTGTTCAAAATGCACCATTCAAAGGCACATCACAAAATTTCAACAATTTCTGACTTCATTTGGTATTCTTCGGGCATTTACTTATTTTTTTAGCTAGTTGACCCTGAAATTGAAAAGCACTACAAATGAACTCTGAAAATGTTGAAAGTTGGCATGCTATCATCATTTCACCCACATAGCATGTGTTAAAAAGTTGGGAGGGCTACGACAAAAACTGGATGCACTTCGTGTACAAAACGGACAATCTCTCTCGAAGTATCAGTGTTTCGAACGAGAACTCATCTCTTACAAAGGGATTTCATTTTTTTGAACTTATTTGAACTCCATACTTTTTGTGTGTTCAAAATGCACCATTCAAAGGCACATCACAAAATTTCAACAATTTATGACTTCATTTGGTATTCTTCGGGCATTTACTTATTTTTTTGAGCTAGTTGACCCTGAAATTGAAAAGCACTACAAATGAACTCTGAAAATGTTGAAAGTTGGCATGATATCATCATTTCACCCACATAGAATGTGTTAAAAAGTTGAGAGGGCTACGACAAAACCTGGATGCACTTCGTGTAAAAAACGGACAATCTCTCTCGAAGTACGAGTGTTTCGAACGAGAACTCATCTCTTACAAAGGGATTTCATTTTTTTGAACTTATTTGAACTCCATACTTTTTGTGTGTTCAAAATGCACCATTCAAAGGCACATCACAAAATTTCAACAATTTCTGACTTCATTTGGTATTCTTCGTGCATTTACTTATTTTTTTGAGCTAGTTGACCCTGAAATTGAAAAGCACTACAAATGAACTCTGAAAATGTTGAAAGTTGGCATGATATCATCATTTCACCCACATAGAAGGTGTTAAAAAGTTGAGAGGGCTACGACAAAACCTGGATGCACTTCGTGTACAAAACGGACAATCTCTCTCGAAGTATTAGTGTTTCGAAAGAGAACTCATCTCTTACAAAGGGATTTCATTTTTTTGAACTTATTTGAACTCCATACTTTGTGTGTGTTCAAAATGCACCATTCAAAGGCACATCACAAAATTTCAACATTTTCTGACTTCATTTGGTATTCTTCGTGCATTTACTTATTTTTTTGAGCTAGTTGACCCTGAAATTGAAAAGCACTACAAATGAACTCTGAAAATGTTGAAAGTTGGCATGCTATCATCATTTCACCCACATAGCATGTGTTAAAAAGTTGGGAGGGCTACGACAAAAACTGGATGCACTTCGTGTACAAAACGGACAATCTCTCTTGAAGTATCAGTGTTTCGAACGAGAACTCATCTCTTACAAAGGGATTTCATTTTTTTGAACTTATTTGAACTCCATACTTTTTGTGTGCTCAAAATGCACCATTCAAAGGCACATCACAAAATTTCAACAATTTCTGACTTCATTTGGTATTCTTCGGGCATTTACTTATTTTTTTGAGCTAGTTGACCCTGAAATTGAAAAGCACTACAAATGAACTCTGAAAATGTTGAAATTGGCATGATATAATCATTTCACCCATTTAGAATGTGTTAAAAAGTTGAGAGGGCTACGACAAAACCTGGATGCACTTCGTGTACAAAACGGACAATCTCTCTCGAAGTATCAGTGTTTCGATCGAGAACTCATCTCTTACAAAGGGATTTCATTTTTTTGAACTTATTTGAACTCCATACTTTTTGTGTGTTCAAAATGCACCATTCAAAGGCACATCACAAAATTTCAACAATTTCTGACTTCATTTGGTATTCTTCGTGCATTTACTTATTTTTTTTAGCTAGTTGACCCTGAAATTGAAAAGCGCTACAAATGAACTCTGAAAATGTTGAAAGTTGGCATGCTATCATCATTTCACCCACATAGCATGTGTTAAAAAGTTGAGAGGGCTACGACAAAAACTGGATGCACTTCGTGTACAAAACGGACAATCTCTCTCGAAGTATTAGGGTTTCGAACGAGAACTCATCTCTTACAAAGGGATTTCCTTTTTTTGAACTTATTTGAACTCCATACTTTTTGTGTGTTCAAAATGCACCATTCAAAGGCACATCACAAAATTTCAACAATTTCTGACTTCATTTGGTATTCTTCGTGCATTTACTTATTTTTTTAGCTAGTTGACCCTGAAATTGAAAAGCACTACAAATGAACTCTGAAAATGTTGAAAGTTGGCATGCTATCATCATTTCACCCACATAGCATGTGTTAAAAAGTTGGGAGGGCTACGACAAAAACTGGATGCACTTCGTGTACAAAACGGACAATCTCTCTCGAAGTATCAGGGTTTCGAACGAGAACTCATCTCTTACAAAGGGATTTCCTTTTTTTGAACTTATTTGAACGCCATACTTTTTGTGTGTTCAAAATGCACCATTCAAAGGCACATAACAAAATTTCAACAATTTCTGACTTCATTTGGTATTCTTCGTGCATTTACTTATTTTTTTGAGCTAGTTCACCCTGAAATTGAAAAGCACTACAAATGAACTCTGAAAATGTTGAAAGTTGGCATGATATCATCATTTCACCCACATAGAATGTGTGAAAAAGTTGAGAGGGCTACGACAAAACCTGGATGCACTTCGTGTACAAAACGGACAATCTCTCTCGAAGTATCAGTGTTTCGAAAGAGAACTCATCTCTTACAAAGGGATTTCATTTTTTTGAACTTATTTGAACTCCATACTTTGTGTGTGTTCAAAATGCACCATTCAAAGGCACATCACAAAATTTCAACATTTTCTGACTTCATTTGGTATTCTTCGTGCATTTACTTATTTTTTTGAGCTAGTTGACCCTGAAATTGAAAAGCACTACAAATGAACTCTGAAAATGTTGAAAGTTGGCATGCTATCATAATTTCACCCACATAGCATGTGTTAAA
The DNA here is from genome assembly GCF_904849725.1 of Hordeum vulgare subsp. vulgare. Classification (NCBI taxonomy): domain Eukaryota; kingdom Viridiplantae; phylum Streptophyta; class Magnoliopsida; order Poales; family Poaceae; genus Hordeum; species Hordeum vulgare. Next base: position 50,104,583 of record NC_058519.1, read on the forward strand.
AAGTTGGGAGGGCTACGACAAAAACTGGATGCACTTCGTGTACAAAACGGACAATCTCTCTCGAAGTATCAGTGTTTCGAACGAGAACTCATCTCTTACAAAGGGATTTCATTTTTTTGAACTTATTTGAACTCCATACTTTTTGTGTGTTCAAAATGCACCATTCAAAGGCACATCACAAAATTTCAACAATTTCTGACTTCATTTGGTATTCTTCGGGCATTTACTTATTTTTTTGAGCTAGTTGACCCTGAAATTGAAAAGCACTACAAATGAACTCTGAAAATGTTGAAATTGGCATGATATAATCATTTCACCCACATAGAATGTGTTAAAAAGTTGAGAGGGCTACGACAAAACCTGGATGCACTTCGTGTACAAAACGGACAATCTCTCTCGAAGTATCAGTGTTTCGAACGAGAACTCATCTCTTACAAAGGGATTTCATTTTTTTGAACTTATTTGAACTCCATACTTTTTGTGTGTTCAAAATGCACCATTCAAAGGCACATCACAAAATTTCAACAATTTCTGACTTCATTTGGTATTCTTCGTGCATTTACTTATTTTTTTTAGCTAGTTGACCCTGAAATTGAAAAGCGCTACAAATGAACTCTGAAAATGTTGAAAGTTGGCATGCTATCATCATTTCACCCACATAGCATGTGTTAAAAAGTTGAGAGGGCTACGACAAAAACTGGATGCACTTCGTGTACAAAACGGACAATCTCTCTCGAAGTATTAGGGTTTCGAACGAGAACTCATCTCTTACAAAGGGATTTCCTTTTTTTGAACTTATTTGAACTCCATACTTTTTGTGTGTTCAAAATGCACCATTCAAAGGCACATCACAAAATTTCAACAATTTCTGACTTCATTTGGTATTCTTCGGGCATTTACTTATTTTTTTGAGCTAGTTGACCCTGAAATTGAAAAGCACTACAAATGAACTCTGAAAATGTTGAAATTGGCATGATATAATCATTTCACCCACATAGAATGTGTTAAAAAGTTGAGAGGGCTACGACAAAACCTGGATGCACTTCGTGTACAAAACGGACAATCTCTCTCGAAGTATCAGTGTTTCGAACGAGAACTCATCTCTTACAAAGGGATTTCATTTTTTTGAACTTATTTGAACTCCATACTTTTTGTGTGTTCAAAATGCACCATTCAAAGGCACATCACAAAATTTCAACAATTTCTGACTTCATTTGGTATTCTTCGTGCATTTACTTATTTTTTTTAGCTAGTTGACCCTGAAATTGAAAAGCGCTACAAATGAACTCTGAAAATGTTGAAAGTTGGCATGCTATCATCATTTCACCCACATAGCATGTGTTAAAAAGTTGAGAGGGCTACGACAAAAACTGGATGCACTTCGTGTACAAAACGGACAATCTCTCTCGAAGTATTAGGGTTTCGAACGAGAACTCATCTCTTACAAAGGGATTTCCTTTTTTTGAACTTATTTGAACTCCATACTTTTTGTGTGTTCAAAATGCACCATTCAAAGGCACATCACAAAATTTCAACAATTTCTGACTTCATTTGGTATTCTTCGTGCATTTACTTATTTTTTTAGCTAGTTGACCCTGAAATTGAAAAGCACTACAAATGAACTCTGAAAATGTTGAAAGTTGGCATGCTATCATCATTTCACCCACATAGCATGTGTTAAAAAGTTGGGAGGGCTACGACAAAAACTGGATGCACTTCGTGTACAAAACGGACAATCTCTCTCGAAGTATCAGGGTTTCGAACGAGAACTCATCTCTTACAAAGGGATTTCCTTTTTTTGAACTTATTTGAACGCCATACTTTTTGTGTGTTCAAAATGCACCATTCAAAGGCACATCACAAAATTTCAACAATTTCTGACTTCATTTGGTATTCTTCGTGCATTTACTTATTTTTTTGAGCTAGTTGACCCTGAAATTGGAATGCACTACAAATGAACTCTGAAAATGTTGAAAGTTGGCATGATATCATCATTTCACCCACATAGAATGTGTTAGAAAGTTGAGAGGGCTACGACAAAACCTGGATGCACTTCGTGTACAAAACGGACAATCTCTCTCGAAGTATCAGTGTTTCGAACGAGAACTCATCTCTTACAAAGGGATTTCATTTTTTTGAACTTATTTGCACTCCATACTTTTTGTGTGTTCAAAATGCACCATTCAAAGGCACATCACAAAATTTCAACAATTTCTGACTTCATTTGGTATTCTTCGGGCATTTACTTATTTTTTTTAGCTAGTTGACCCTGAAATTGAAAAGCACTACAAATGAACTCTGAAAATGTGGAAAGTTGGCATGCTATCATCATTTCACCCACATAGCATGTGTTAAAAAGTTGGGAGGGCTACGACAAAAACTGGATGCACTTCGTGTACAAAACGGACAATCTCTCTCGAAGTATCAGTGTTTCGAACGAGAACTCATCTCTTACAAAGGGATTTCATTTTTTTGAACTTATTTGAACTCCATACTTTTTGTGTGTTCAAAATGCACCATTCAAAGGCACATCACAAAATTTCAACAATTTCTGACTTCATTTGGTATTCTTCGGGCGTTTACTAATTTTTTTTAGCTAGTTGACCCTGAAATTGAAAAGCACTACAAATGAACTCTGAAAATGTTGAAAGTTGGCATGCTATCATCATTTCACCCACATAGCATGTGTTAAAAAGTTGGGAGGGCTACGACAAAAACTGGATGCACTTCGTGTACAAAACGGACAATCTCTCTCGAAGTATGAGTGTTTCGAACGAGAACTCATCTCTTACAAAGGGATTTCATTTTTTTGAACTTATTTGAACTCCATACTTTTTGTGTGTTCAAAATGCACCATTCAAAGGCACATCACAAAATTTCAACAATTTCTGACTTCATTTGGTATTCTTCGGGCATTTACTTATTTTTTTGAGCTAGTTGACCCTGAAATTGAAAAGCACTACAAATGAACTCTGAAAATGTTGAAAGTTGGCATGATATCATCATTTCACCCACATAGAATGTGTTAAAAAGTTGAGAGGGCTACGACAAAACCTGGATGCACTTCGTGTACAAAACGGACAATCTCTCTCGAAGTATCAGTGTTTCGAACGAGAACTCATCTCTTACAAAGGGATTTCATTTTTTTGAACTTATTTGAACTCCATACTTTGTGTGTGTTCAAAATGCACCATTCAAAGGCACATCACAAAATTTCAACATTTTCTGACTTCATTTGGTATTCTTCGTGCATTTACTTATTTTTTTGAGCTAGTTGACCCTGAAATTGAAAAGCACTACAAATGAACTCTGAAAATGTTGAAAGTTGGCATGCTATCATCATTTCACCCACATAGCATGTGTTAAAAAGTTGGGAAGGCTACGACAAAAACTGGATGCACTTCGTGTACAAAACGGACAATCTCTCTTGAAGTATCAGTGTTTCGAACGAGAACTCATCTCTTACAAAGGGATTTCATTTTTTGGAACTTATTTGAACTCCATACTTTTTGTGTGCTCAAAATGCACCATTCAAAGGCACATCACAAAATTTCAACAATTTCTGACTTCATTTGGTATTCTTCGGGCATTTACTTATTTTTTTGAGCTAGTTGACCCTGAAATTGAAAAGCACTACAAATGAACTCTGAAAATGTTGAAATTGGCATGATATAATCATTTCACCCACATAGAATGTGTTAAAAAGTTGAGAGGGCTACGACAAAACCTGGATGCACTTCGTGTACAAAACGGACAATCTCTCTCGAAGTATCAGTGTTTCGATCGAGAACTCATCTCTTACAAAGGGATTTCATTTTTTTGAACTTATTTGAACTCCATACTTTTTGTGTGTTCAAAATGCACCATTCAAAGGCACATCACAAAATTTCAACAATTTCTGACTTCATTTGGTATTCTTCGTGCATTTACTTATTTTTTTTAGCTAGTTGACCCTGAAATTGAAAAGCGCTACAAATGAACTCTGAAAATGTTGAAAGTTGGCATGCTATCATCATTTCACCCACATAGCATGTGTTAAAAAGTTGAGAGGGCTACGACAAAAACTGGATGCACTTCGTGTACAAAACGGACAATCTCTCTCGAAGTATTAGGGTTTCGAACGAGAACTCATCTCTTACAAAGGGATTTCCTTTTTTTGAACTTATTTGAACTCCATAATTTTTGTGTGTTCAAAATGCACCATTCAAAGGCACATCACAAAATTTCAACAATTTCTGACTTCATTTGGTATTCTTCGTGCATTTACTTATTTTTTTAGCTAGTTGACCCTGAAATTGAAAAGCACTACAAATGAACTCTGAAAATGTTGAAAGTTGGCATGCTATCATCATTTCACCCACATAGCATGTGTTAAAAAGTTGGGAGGGCTACGACAAAAACTGGATGCACTTCGTGTACAAAACGGACAATCTCTCTCGAAGTATCAGGGTTTCGAACGAGAACTCATCTCTTACAAAGGGATTTCCTTTTTTTGAACTTATTTGAACGCCATACTTTTTGTGTGTTCAAAATGCACCATTCAAAGGCACATAACAAAATTTCAACAATTTCTGACTTCATTTGGTATTCTTCGTGCATTTACTTATTTTTTTGAGCTAGTTGACCCTGAAATTGAAAAGCACTACAAATGAACTCTGAAAATGTTGAAAGTTGGCATGATATCATCATTTCACCCACATAGAATGTGTTAAAAAGTTGAGAGGGCTACGACAAAACCTGGATGCACTTCGTGTACAAAACGGACAATCTCTCTCGAAGTATCAGTGTTTCGAAAGAGAACTCATCTCTTACAAAGGGATTTCATTTTTTGAACTTATTTGAACTCCATACTTTGTGTGTGTTCAAAATGCACCATTCAAAGGCACATCACAAAATTTCAACATTTTCTGACTTCATTTGGTATTCTTCGTGCATTTACTTATTTTTTTGAGCTAGTTGACCCTGAAATTGAAAAGCACTACAAATGAACTCTGAAAATGTTGAAAGTTGGCATGCTATCATCATTTCACCCACATAGCATGTGTTAAAAAGTTGGGAGGGCTACGACAAAAACTGGATGCACTTCGTGTACAAAACGGACAATCTCTCTCGAAGTATCAGTGTTTCGAACGAGAACTCATCTCTTACAAAGGGATTTCATTTTTTTGAACTTATTTGAACTCCATACTTTTTGTGTGTTCAAAATGCACCATTCAAAGGCACATCACAAAATTTCAACAATTTCTGACTTCATTTGGTATTCTTCGGGCATTTACTTATATTTTTGAGCTAGTTGACCCTGAAATTGAAAAGCACTACAAATGAACTCTGAAAATGTTGAAAGTTGGCATGATATAATCATTTCACCCACATAGAATGTGTTAAAAAGTTGAGAGGGCTACGACAAAACCTGGATGCACTTCGTGTACAAAACGGACAATCTCTCTCGAAGTATCAGTGTTTCGAACGAGAACTCATCAATTACAAAGGGATTTCATTTTTTTGAACTTATTTGAACTCCATACTTTTTGTGTGTTCAAAATGCACCATTCAAAGGCACATCACAAAATTTCAACTATTTCTGACTTCATTTGGTATTCTTCGTGCATTTACTTATTTTTTTAGCTAGTTGACCCTAAAATTGAAAAGCGCTACAAATGAACTCTGAAAATGTTGAAAGTTGGCATGCTATCATCATTTCACCCACATAGCATGTGTTAAAAAGTTGAGAGGGCTACGACAAAAACTGGATGCACTTCGTGTACAAAACGGACAATCTCTCTCGAAGTATTAGGGTTTCGAACGAGAACTCATCTCTTACAAAGGGATTTCCTTTTTTTGAACTTATTTGAACTCCATACTTTTTGTGTGTTCAAAATGCACGATTCAAAGGCACATCACAAAATTTCAACAATTTCTGACTTCATTTGGTATTCTTCGTGCATTTACTTATTTTTTTAGCTAGTTGACCCTGAAATTGAAAAGCACTACAAATGAACTCTGAAAATGTTGAAAGTTGGCATGCTATCATCATTTCACCCACATAGCATGTGTTAAAAAGTTGGGAGGGCTACGACAAAAACTGGATGCACTTCGTGTACAAAACGGACAATCTCTCTCGAAGTATCAGGGTTTCGAACGAGAACTCATCTCTTACAAAGGGATTTCCTTTTTTTGAACTTATTTGAACGCCATACTTTTTGTGTGTTCAAAATGCACCATTCAAAGGCACATCACAAAATTTCAACAATTTCTGACTTCATTTGGTATTCTTCGTGCATTTACTTATTTTTTTGAGCTAGTTGACCCTGAAATTGGAATGCACTACAAATGAACTCTGAAAATGTTGAAAGTTGGCATGATATCATCATTTCACCCACATAGAATGTGTTAGAAAGTTGAGAGGGCTACGACAAAACCTGGATGCACTTCGTGTACAAAACGGACAATCTCTCTCGAAGTATCAGTGTTTCGAACGAGAACTCATCTCTTACAAAGGGATTTCATTTTTTTGAACTTATTTGCACTCCATACTTTTTGTGTGTTCAAAATGCACCATTCAAAGGCACATCACAAAATTTCAACAATTTCTGACTTCATTTGGTATTCTTCGTGCATTTACTTATTTTTTTTAGCTAGTTGACCCTGAAATTGAAAAGCACTACAAATGAACTCTGAAAATGTTGAAAGTTGGCATGCTATCATCATTTCACCCACATAGCATGTGTTAAAAAGTTGGGAGGGCTACGACAAAAACTGGATGCACTTCGTGTACAAAACGGACAATCTCTCTCGAAGTATCAGTGTTTCGAACGAGAACTCATCTCTTACAAAGGGATTTCATTTTTTTGAACTTATTTGAACTCCATACTTTTTGTGTGTTCAAAATGCACCATTCAAAGGCACATCACAAAATTTCAACAATTTCTGACTTCATTTGGTATTCTTCGGGCGTTTACTAATTTTTTTTAGCTAGTTGACCCTGAAATTGAAAAGCACTACAAATGAACTCTGAAAATGTTGAAAGTTGGCATGCTATCATCATTTCACCCACATAGCATGTGTTAAAAAGTTGGGAGGGCTACGACAAAAACTGGATGCACTTCGTGTACAAAACGGACAATCTCTCTCGAAGTATGAGTGTTTCGAACGAGAACTCATCTCTTACAAAGGGATTTCATTTTTTTGAACTTATTTGAACTCCATACTTTTTGTGTGTTCAAAATGCACCATTCAAAGGCACATCACAAAATTTCAACAATTTCTGACTTCATTTGGTATTCTTCGGGCATTTACTTATTTTTTTGAGCTAGTTGACCCTGAAATTGAAAAGCACTACAAATGAACTCTGAAAATGTTGAAAGTTGGCATGATATCATCATTTCACCCACATAGAATGTGTTAAAAAGTTGAGAGGGCTACGACAAAACCTGGATGCACTTCGTGTACAAAACGGACAATCTCTCTCGAAGTATCAGTGTTTCGAACGAGAACTCATCTCTTACAAAGGGATTTCATTTTTTTGAACTTATTTGAACTCCATACTTTGTGTGTGTTCAAAATGCACCATTCAAAGGCACATCACAAAATTTCAACATTTTCTGACTTCATTTGGTATTCTTCGTGCATTTACTTATTTTTTTGAGCTAGTTGACCCTGAAATTGAAAAGCACTACAAATGAACTCTGAAAATGTTGAAAGTTGGCATGCTATCATCATTTCACCCACATAGCATGTGTTAAAAAGTTGGGAAGGCTACGACAAAAACTGGATGCACTTCGTGTACAAAACGGACAATCTCTCTTGAAGTATCAGTGTTTCGAACGAGAACTCATCTCTTACAAAGGGATTTCATTTTTTTGAACTTATTTGAACTCCATACTTTTTGTGTGCTCAAAATGCACCATTCAAAGGCACATCACAAAATTTCAACAATTTCTGACTTCATTTGGTATTCTTCGGGCATTTACTTATTTTTTTGAGCTAGTTGACCCTGAAATTGAAAAGCACTACAAATGAACTCTGAAAATGTTGAAATTGGCATGATATAATCATTTCACCCACATAGAATGTGTTAAAAAGTTGAGAGGGCTACGACAAAACCTGGATGCACTTCGTGTACAAAACGGACAATCTCTCTCGAAGTATCAGTGTTTCGATCGAGAACTCATCTCTTACAAAGGGATTTCATTTTTTTGAACTTATTTGAACTCCATACTTTTTGTGTGTTCAAAATGCACCATTCAAAGGCACATCACAAAATTTCAACAATTTCTGACTTCATTTGGTATTCTTCGTGCATTTACTTATTTTTTTTAGCTAGTTGACCCTGAAATTGAAAAGCGCTACAAATGAACTCTGAAAATGTTGAAAGTTGGCATGCTATCATCATTTCACCCACATAGCATGTGTTAAAAAGTTGAGAGGGCTACGACAAAAACTGGATGCACTTCGTGTACAAAACGGACAATCTCTCTCGAAGTATTAGGGTTTCGAACGAGAACTCATCTCTTACAAAGGGATTTCCTTTTTTTGAACTTATTTGAACTCCATAATTTTTGTGTGTTCAAAATGCACCATTCAAAGGCACATCACAAAATTTCAACAATTTCTGACTTCATTTGGTATTCTTCGTGCATTTACTTATTTTTTTAGCTAGTTGACCCTGAAATTGAAAAGCACTACAAATGAACTCTGAAAATGTTGAAAGTTGGCATGCTATCATCATTTCACCCACATAGCATGTGTTAAAAAGTTGGGAGGGCTACGACAAAAACTGGATGCACTTCGTGTACAAAACGGACAATCTCTCTCGAAGTATCAGGGTTTCGAACGAGAACTCATCTCTTACAAAGGGATTTCCTTTTTTTGAACTTATTTGAACGCCATACTTTTTGTGTGTTCAAAATGCACCATTCAAAGGCACATAACAAAATTTCAACAATTTCTGACTTCATTTGGTATTCTTCGTGCATTTACTTATTTTTTTGAGCTAGTTGACCCTGAAATTGAAAAGCACTACAAATGAACTCTGAAAATGTTGAAAGTTGGCATGATATCATCATTTCACCCACATAGAATGTGTTAAAAAGTTGAGAGGGCTACGACAAAACCTGGATGCACTTCGTGTACAAAACGGACAATCTCTCTCGAAGTATCAGTGTTTCGAAAGAGAACTCATCTCTTACAAAGGGATTTCATTTTTTGAACTTATTTGAACTCCATACTTTGTGTGTGTTCAAAATGCACCATTCAAAGGCACATCACAAAATTTCAACATTTTCTGACTTCATTTGGTATTCTTCGTGCATTTACTTATTTTTTTGAGCTAGTTGACCCTGAAATTGAAAAGCACTACAAATGAACTCTGAAAATGTTGAAAGTTGGCATGCTATCATCATTTCACCCACATAGCATGTGTTAAAAAGTTGGGAGGGCTACGACAAAACCTGGATGCACTTCGTGTACAAAACGGACAATCTCTCTCGAAGTATGAGTGTTTCGAACGAGAACTCATCTCTTACAAAGGGATTTCATTTTTTTGAACTTATTTGAACTCCATACTTTTTGTGTGTTCAAAATGCACCATTCAAAGGCACATCACAAAATTTCAACAATTTCTGACTTCATTTGGTATTCTTCGGGCATTTACTTATATTTTTGAGCTAGTTGACCCTGAAATTGAAAAGCACTACAAATGAACTCTGAAAATGTTGAAAGTTGGCATGATATAATCATTTCACCCACATAGAATGTGTTAAAAAGTTGAGAGGGCTACGACAAAACCTGGATGCACTTCGTGTACAAAACGGACAATCTCTCTCGAAGTATCAGTGTTTCGAACGAGAACTCATCAATTACAAAGGGATTTCATTTTTTTGAACTTATTTGAACTCCATACTTTTTGTGTGTTCAAAATGCACCATTCAAAGGCACATCACAAAATTTCAACTATTTCTGACTTCATTTGGTATTCTTCGTGCATTTACTTATTTTTTTAGCTAGTTGACCCTGAAATTGAAAAGCACTACAAATGAACTCTGAAAATGTTGAAAGTTGGCATGCTATCATCATTTCACCCACATAGCATGTGTTAAAAAGTTGAGAGGGCTACGACAAAACCTGGATGCACTTCGTGTACAAAACGGACAATCTCTCTCGAAGTATCAGTGTTTCGAACGAGAACTCATCTCTTACAAAGGGATTTCATTTTTTTGAACTTATTTGAACTCCATACTTTTTGTGTGTTCAAAATGCACCATTCAAAGGCACATCACAAAATTTCAACAATTTCTGACTTCATTTGGTATTCTTCGTGCATTTACTTATTTTTTTAGCTAGTTGAGCCTCAAATTGAAAAGCGTTACAAATGAACTCTGAAAATGTTGAAAGTTGGCATGCTATCATCATTTCACCCACATAGCATGTGTTAAAAAGTTGAGAAGGCTACGACAAAAACTGGATGCACTTCGTGTACAAAACGGACAATCTCTCTCGAAGAATTAGGGTTTCGAACGAGAACTCATCTCTTACAAAGAGATTTCCTTTTTTTGAACTTATTTGAACGCCATACTTTTTGTGTGTTCAAAATGCACCATTCAAAGGCACATCACAAAATTTCAACAATTTCTGACTTCATTTGGTATTCTTCGTGCATTTACTTATTTTTTTGAGCTAGTTGACCCTAAATTGGAAAGCACTAGAAATGAACTCTGAAAATGTTGAAAGTTGGCATGATATCATCATTTCACCCACATAGAATGTGTTAAAAAGTTGAGAGGGCTACGACAAAACCTGGATGCACTTCGTGTACAAAACGGACAATCTCTCTCGAAGTATCAGTGTTTCGAACGAGAACTCATCTCTTACAAAGGGATTTTATTTTTTTGAACTTATTTGAACTCCATACTTTTTGTGTGTTCAAAATGCACCATTCAAAGGAACATCACAAAATTTCAACAATTTCTGACTTCATTTGGTATTCTTCGGGCATTTACTTATTTTTTTAGCTAGTTGACCCTGAAATTGAAAAGCACTACAAATGAACTCTGAAAATGTGGAAAGTTGGCATGCTATCATCATTTCACACACATAGCATGTGTTAAAAAGTTGGGAGGGCTACGACAAAAACTGGATGCACTTCGTGTACAAAACGGACAATCTCTCACGAAGTATCAGTGTTTCGAACGAGAACTCATCTCTTACAAAGGGATTTCATTTTTTTGAACTTATTTGAACTCCATACTTTTTGTGTGTTCAAAATGCACCATTCAAAGGCACATCACAAAATTTCAACAATTTCTGACTTCATTTGGTATTCTTCGGGCATTTACTTATTTTTTTGAGCTAGTTGACCCTGAAATTGAAAAGCACTACAAATGAAGTCTGAAAATGTTGAAAGTTGGCATGATATCATCATTTCACCCACATAGAATGTGTTAAAAAGTTGAGAGGGCTACGACAAAACCTGGATGCACTTCGTGTACAAAACGGACAATCTCTCTCGAAGTATGAGTGTTTCGAACGAGAACTCATCTCTTACAAAGGGATTTCATTTTTTTGAACTTATTTGAACTCCATACTTTTTGTGTGTTCAAAATGCACCATTCAAAGGCACATCACAAAATTTCAACAATTTCTGACTTCATTTGGTATTCTTCGGGCGTTTACTTATTTTTTTTAGCTAGTTGACCCTGAAATTGAAAAGCACTACAAATGAACTCTGAAAATGTTGAAAGTTGGCATGCTATCATCATTTCACCCACATAGCATGTGTTAAAAAGTTGGGAGGGCTACGACAAAAACTGGATGCACTTCGTGTACAAAACGGACAATCTCTCTCGAAGTATCAGTGTTTCGAACGAGAACTCATCTCTTACAAAGGGATTTCATTTTTTTGAACTTATTTGAACTCCATACTTTTTGTGTGTTCAAAATGCACCATTCAAAGGCACATCACAAAATTTCAACAATTTCTGACTTCATTTGGTATTCTTCGGGCATTTACTTATTTTTTTGAGCTAGTTGACCCTGAAATTGAAAAGCACTACAAATGAACTCTGAAAATGTTGAAAGTTGGCATGATATCATCATTTCACCCACATAGAATGTGTTAAAAAGTTGAGAGGGCTACGACAAAACCTGGATGCACTTCGTGTACAAAACGGAAAATCTCTCTCGAAGTATCAGTGTTTCGAACGAGAACTCATCTGTTACAAAGGGATTTCATTTTTTTGAACTTATTTGAACTCCATACTTTTTGTGTGTTCAAAATGCACCATTCAAAGGCACATCACAAAATTTCAACAATTTCTGACTTCATTTGGTATTCTTCGTGCATTTACTTATTTTTTTAGCTAGTTGACCCTAAAATTGAAAAGCGCTACAAATGAACTCTGAAAATGTTGAAAGTTGGCATGCTATCATCATTTCACCCACATAGCATGTGTTAAAAAGTTGAGAGGGCTACGACAAAAACTGGATGCACTTCGTGTACAAAACGGACAATCTCTCTCGAAGTATTAGGGTTTCGAACGAGAACTCATCTCTTACAAAGGGATTTCCTTTTTTTGAACTTATTTGAACTCCATACTTTTTGTGTGTTCAAAATGCAGGATTCAAAGGCACATCACAAAATTTCAACAATTTCTGACTTCATTTGGTATTCTTCGTGCATTTACTTATTTTTTTTAGCTAGTTGACCCTGAAATTGAAAAGCACTACAAATGAACTCTGAAAATGTTGAAAGTTGGCATGCTATCATCATTTCACCCACATAGCATGTGTTAAAAAGTTGGGAGGGCTACGACAAAACCTGGATGCACTTCGTGTACAAAACGAACAATCTCTCTCGAAGTATCAGTGTTTCGAACGAGAACTCATCTCTTACAAAGGGATTTCCTTTTTTTGAACTTATTTGAACTCCATACTTTTTGTGTGTTCAAAATGCACCATTCAAAGGCACATCACAAAATTTCAACAATTTCTGACTTCATTTGGTATTCTTCGTGCATTTACTTATTTTTTTAGCTAGTTGACCCTAAAATTGAAAAGCGCTACAAATGAACTCTGAAAATGTTGAAAGTTGGCATGCTATCATCATTTCACCCACATAGCATGTGTTAAAAAGTTGAGAGGGCTACGACAAAAACTGGATGCACTTCGTGTACAAAACGGACAATCTCTCTCGAAGTATTAGGGTTTCGAACGAGAACTCATCTCTTACAAAGGGATTTCCTTTTTTTGAACTTATTTGAACTCCATAATTTTTGTGTGTTCAAAATGCACCATTCAAAGGCACATCACAAAATTTCAACAATTTCTGACTTCATTTGGTATTCTTCGTGCATTTACTTATTTTTTTAGCTAGTTGACCCTGAAATTGAAAAGCACTACAAATGAACTCTGAAAATGTTGAAAGTTGGCATGATATCATCATTTCACCCACATAGAATGTGTTAAAAAGTTGAGAGGGCTAGGACAAAACCTGGATGGACTTCGTGTACAAAACGGACAATCTCTCTCGAAGTATCAGTGTTTCGAACGAGAACTCATCTCTTACAAAGGGATTTCATTTTTTTGAACTTATTTGAACTCCATACTTTTTGTGTGTTCAAAATGCACCATTCAAAGGCACATCACAAAATTTCAACAATTTCTGACTTCATTTGGTATTCTTCGTGCATTTACTTATTTTTTTTAGCTAGTTGACCCTGAAATTGAAAAGCACTACAAATGAACTCTGAAAATGTTGAAAGTTGGCATGCTATCATCATTTCACCCACATAGCATGTGTTAAAAAGTTGGGAGGGCTACGACAAAAACTGGATGCACTTCGTGTAAAAAACGGACAATCTCTCTCGAAGTATCAGTGTTTCGAACGAGAACTCATCTCTTACAAAGGGATTTCATTTTTTTGAACTTATTTGAACTCCATACTTTTTGTGTGTTCAAAATGCACCATTCAAAGGCACATCACAAAATTTCAACAATTTCTGACTTCATTTGGTATTCTTCGGGCATTTACTTATTTTTTTGAGCTAGTTGACCCTGAAATTGAAAAGCACTACAAATGAACTCTGAAAATGTTGAAAGTTGGCATGATATCATCATTTCACCCACATAGAATGTGTTAAAAAGTTGAGAGGGCTACGACAAAACCTGGATGCACTTCGTGTACAAAACGGACAATCTCTCTCGAAGTATGAGTGTTTCGAACGAGAACTTATCTCTTACAAAGGGATTTCATTTTTTGAACTTATTTGAACTCCATACTTTTTGTGTGTTCAAAATGCACCATTCAAAGGCACATCACAAAATTTCAACAATTTCTGACTTCATTTGGTATTCTTCGTGCATTTACTTATTTTTTTGAGCTAGTTGACCCTGAAATTGAAAAGCACTACAAATGAACTCTGAAAATGTTGAAAGTTGGCATGATATCATCATTTCACCCACATAGAATGTGTTAAAAAGTTGAGAGGGCTACGACAAAACCTGGATGCACTTCGTGTACAAAACGGACAATCTCTCTCGAAGTATCAGTGTTTCGAAAGAGAACTCATCTCTTACAAAGGGATTTCATTTTTTTGAACTTATTTGAACTCCATACTTTGTGTGTGTTCAAAATGCACTATTCAAAGGCACATCACAAAATTTCAACATTTTCTGACTTTATTTGGTATTCTTCGTGCATTTACTTATTTTTTTGAGCTAGTTGACCCTGAAATTGAAAAGCACTACAAATGAACTCTGAAAATGTTGAAAGTTGGCATGCTATCATCATTTCACCCACATAGCATGTGTTAAAAAGTTGGGAGGGCTACGACAAAAACTGGATGCACTTCGTGTACAAAACGGACAATCTCTCTCGAAGTATCAGTGTTTCGAACGAGAACTCATCTCTTACAAAGGGATTTCATTTTTTTGAACTTATTTGAACTCCATACTTTTTGTGTGTTCAAAATGCACCATTCAAAGGCACATCACAAAATTTCAACAATTTCTGACTTCATTTGGTATTCTTCGGGCATTTACTTATTTTTTTGAGCTAGTTGACCCTGAAATTGAAAAGCACTACAAATAAACTCTGAAAATGTTGAAAGTTGGCATGATATCATCATTTCACCCACATAGAATGTGTTAAAAAGTTGAGAGGGCTACGACAAAAACTGGATGCACTTCGTGTACAAAACGGACAATCTCTCTCGAAGTATTAGGGTTTCGAACGAGAACTCATCTCTTACAAAGGGATTTCCTTTTTTTGAACTTATTTGAACTCCATACTTTTTGTGTGTTCAAAATGCACCATTCAAAGGCACATCACAAAATTTCAACAATTTCTGACTTCATTTGGTATTCTTCGTGCATTTACTTATTTTTTTTAGCTAGTTGACCCTGAAATTGAAAAGCACTACAAATGAACTCTGAAAATGTTGAAAGTTGGCATGCTATCATCATTTCACCCACATAGCATGTGTTAAAAAGTTGGCAGGGCTACGACAAAAACTGGATGCACTTCGTGTACAAAACGGACAATCTCTCTCGAAGTATCACGGTTTCGAACGAGAACTCATCTCTTACAAAGGGATTTCCTTTTTTTGAACTTATTTGAACGCCATACTTTTTGTGTGTTCAAAATGCACCATTCAAAGGCACATCACAAAATTTCAACAATTTCTGACTTCATTTGGTATTCTTCGTGCATTTACTTATTTTTTTGAGCTAGTTGACCCTGAAATTGAAAAGCACTACAAATGAACTCTGAAAATGTTGAAAGTTGGCATGATATCATCATTTCACCCACATAGAATGTGTTAAAAAGTTGAGAGGGCTACGACAAAACCTGGATGCACTTCGTGTACAAAACGGACAATCTCTCTCGAAGTATCAGTGTTTCGAACGAGAACTCATCTATTACAAAGGGATTTCATTTTTTGAACTTATTTGAACTCCATACTTTTTGTGTGTTCAAAATGCACCATTCAAAGGCACATCACAAAATTTCAACAATTTCTGACTTCATTTGGTATTCTTCGTGCATTTACTTATTTTTTTAGCTAGTTGACCCTAAAATTGAAAAGCGCTACAAATGAACTCTGAAAATGTTGAAAGATGGCATGCTATCATCATTTCACCCACATAGCATGTGTTAAAAAGTTGAGAGGGCTACGACAAAAACTGGATGCACTTCGTGTACAAAACGGACAATCTCTCTCGAAGTATTAGGGTTTCGAACGAGAACTCATCTCTTACAAAGGGATTTCCTTTTTTTGAACTTATTTGAACTCCATACTTTTTGTGTGTTCAAAATGCAGGATTCAAAGGCACATCACAAAATTTCAACAATTTATGACTTCATTTGGTATTCTTCGTGCATTTACTTATTTTTTTTAGCTAGTTGACCCTGAAATTGAAAAGCACTACAAATGAACTCTGAAAATGTTGAAAGTTGGCATGCTATCATCATTTCACCCACATAGCATGTGTTAAAAAGTTGGGAGGGCTACGACAAAAACTGGATGCACTTCGTGTACAAAACGAACAATCTCTCTCGAAGTATGAGGGTTTCGAACGAGAACTCATCTCTTACAAAGGGATTTCCTTTTTTTGAACTTATTTGAACGCCATACTTTTTGTGTGTTCAAAATGCACCATTCAAAGGCACATCACAAAATTTCAACAATTTCTGACTTCATTTGGTATTCTTCGTGCATTTACTTATTTTTTTGAGCTAGTTGACCCTGAAATTGAAAAGCACTACAAATGAACTCTGAAAATGTTGAAAGTTGGCATGATATCATCATTTCACCCACATAGAATGTGTTAAAAAGTTGAGAGGGCTAGGACAAAACCTGGATGCACTTCGTGTACAAAACGGACAATCTCTCTCGAAGTATCAGTGTTTCGAACGAGAACTCATCTCTTACAAAGGGATTTCATTTTTTTGAACTTATTTGAACTCCATACTTTTTGTGTGTTCAAAATGCACCATTCAAAGGCACATCACAAAATTTCAACAATTTCTGACTTCATTTGGTATTCTTCGGGCATTTACTTATTTTTTTTAGCTAGTTGACCCTGAAATTGAAAAGCACTACAAATGAACTCTGAAAATGTTGAAAGTTGGCATGCTATCATCATTTCACCCACATAGCATGTGTTAAAAAGTTGGGAGGGCTACGACAAAAACTGGATGCACTTCGTGTAAAAAACGGACAATCTCTCTCGAAGTATCAGTGTTTCGAACGAGAACTCATCTCTTACAAAGGGATTTCATTTTTTTGAACTTATTTGAACTCCATACTTTTTGTGTGTTCAAAATGAACCATTCAAAGGCACATCACAAAATTTCAACAATTTCTGACTTCATTTGGTATTCTTCGGGCATTTACTTATTTTTTTGAGCTAGTTGACCCTGAAATTGAAAAGCACTACAAATGAACTCTGAAAATGTTGAAAGTTGGCATGATATCATCATTTCACCCACATAGAATGTGTTAAAAAGTTGAGAGGGCTACGACAAAACCTGGATGCACTTCGTGTACAAAACGGACAATCTCTCTCGAAGTATGAGTGTTTCGAACGAGAACTTATCTCTTACAAAGGGATTTCATTTTTTGAACTTATTTGAACTCCATACTTTTTGTGTGTTCAAAATGCACCATTCAAAGGCACATCACAAAATTTCAACAATTTCTGACTTCATTTGGTATTCTTCGTGCATTTACTTATTTTTTTGAGCTAGTTGACCCTGAAATTGAAAAGCACTACAAATGAACTCTGAAAATGTTGAAAGTTGGCATGATATCATCATTTCACCCACATAGAATGTGTTAAAAAGTTGAGAGGGCTACGACAAAACCTGGATGCACTTCGTGTACAAAACGGACAATCTCTCTCGAAGTATCAGTGTTTCGAAAGAGAACTCATCTCTTACAAAGGGATTTCATTTTTTTGAACTTATTTGAACTCCATACTTTGTGTGTGTTCAAAATGCACTATTCAAAGGCACATCACAAAATTTCAACATTTTCTGACTTCATTTGGTATTCTTCGTGCATTTACTTATTTTTTTGAGCTAGTTGACCCTGAAATTGAAAAGCACTACAAATGAACTCTGAAAATGTTGAAAGTTGGCATGCTATCATCATTTCACCCACATAGCATGTGTTAAAAAGTTGGGAGGGCTACGACAAAAACTGGATGCACTTCGTGTACAAAACGGACAATCTCTCTCGAAGTATCAGTGTTTCGAACGAGAACTCATCTCTTACAAAGGGATTTCATTTTTTTGAACTTATTTGAACTCCATACTTTTTGTGTGTTCAAAATGCACCATTCAAAGGCACATCACAAAATTTCAACAATTTCTGACTTCATTTGGTATTCTTCGGGCATTTACTTATTTTTTTGAGCTAGTTGACCCTGAAATTGAAAAGCACTACAAATGAACTCTGAAAATGTTGAAAGTTGGCATGATATCATCATTTCACCCACATAGAATGTGTTAAAAAGTTGAGAGGGCTACGACAAAACCTGGATGCACTTCGTGTACAAAACGGACAATATCTCTCGAAGTATCAGTGTTTCGAACGAGAACTCATCTCTTACAAAGGGATTTCATTTTTTTGAACTTATTTGAACTCCATACTTTTTGTGTGTTCAAAATGCACCATTCAAAGGCACATCACAAAATTTCAACAATTTCTGACTTCATTTGGTATTCTTCGTGCATTTACTTATTTTTTTTAGCTAGTTGACCCTGAAATTGAAAAGCGCTACAAATGAACTCTGAAAATGTTGAAACTTGGCATGCTATCATCATTTCACCCACATAGCATGTGTTAAAAATTTGAGAGGGCTACGACAAAAACTGGATGCACTTCGTGTACAAAACGGACAATCTCTCTCGAAGTATTAGGGTTTCGAACGAGAACTCATCTCTTACAAAGGGATTTCCTTTTTTTGAACTTATTTGAACTCCATACTTTTTGTGTGTTCAAAATGCACCATTCAAAGGCACATCACAAAATTTCAACAATTTCTGACTTCATTTGGTATTCTTCGTGCATTTACTTATTTTTTTTAGCTAGTTGACCCTGAAATTGAAAAGCACTACAAATGAACTCTGAAAATGTTGAAAGTTGGCATGCTATCATCATTTCACCCACATAGCATGTGTTAAAAAGTTGGCAGGGCTACGACAAAAACTGGATGCACTTCGTGTACAAAACGGACAATCTCTCTCGAAGTATCACGGTTTCGAACGAGAACTCATCTCTTACAAAGGGATTTCCTTTTTTTGAACTTATTTGAACGCCATACTTTTTGTGTGTTCAAAATGCACCATTCAAAGGCACATCACAAAATTTCAACAATTTCTGACTTCATTTGGTATTCTTCGTGCATTTACTTATTTTTTTGAGCTAGTTGACCCTGAAATTGAAAAGCACTACAAATGTACTCTGAAAATGTTGAAATTTGGCATAATATCATCATTTCACCCACATAGAATGTGTTAAAAAGTTGAGAGGGCTACGACAAAACCTGGATGCACTTCGTGTACAAAACGGACAATCTCTCTCGAAGTATCAGTGTTTCGAACGAGAACTCATCTCTTACAAACGGATTTCATTTTTTTGAACTTATTTGAACTCCATACTTTTTGTGTGTTCAAAATGCACCATTCAAAGGCACATCACAAAATTTCAACAATTTCTGACTTCATTTGGTATTCTTCGTGCATTTACTTATTTTTTTTAGCTAGTTGACCCTGAAATTGAAAAGCACTACAAATGAACTCTGAAAATGTTGAAAGTTGGCATGCTATCATCATTTCACCCACATAGCATGTGTTAAAAAGTTGGGAGGGCTACGACAAAAACTGGATGCACTTCGTGTACAAAACGGACAATCTCTCTCGAAGTATCAGTGTTTCGAACGAGAACTCATCTCTTACAAAGGGATTTCATTTTTTTGAACTTATTTGAACTCCATACTTTTTGTGTGTTCAAAATGCACCATTCAAAGGCACATCACAAAATTTCAACAATTTCTGACTTCATTTGGTATTCTTCGGGCATTTACTTATTTTTTTGAGCTAGTTGACCCTGAAATTGAAAAGCACTACAAATGAACTCTGAAAATGTTGAAAGTTGGCATGATATCATCATTTCACCCACATAGAATGTGTTAAAAAGTTGAGAGGGCTACGACAAAACCTGGATGCACTTCGTGTACAAAACGGACAATCTCTCTCGAAGTATTAGTGTTTCGAACGAGAACTCATCTCTTACAAAGGGATTTCATTTTTTTGAACTTATTTGAACTCCATACTTTTTGTGTGTTCAAAATGCACCATTCAAAGGCACATCACAAAATTTCAACAATTTCTGACTTCATTTGGTATTCTTCGTGCATTTACTTATTTTTTTTAGCTAGTTGACCCTGAAATTGAAAAGCGCTACAAATGAACTTTGAAAATGTTGAAAGTTGGCATGCTATCATCATTTCACCCACATAGCATGTGTTAAAAAGTTGAGAGGGCTACGACAAAAACTGGATGCACTTCGTGTACAAAACGGACAATCTCTCTCGAAGTATTAGGGTTTCGAACGAGAACTCATCTCTTACAAAGGGATTTCATTTTTTGAACTTATTTGAACTCCATACTTTTTGTGTGTTCAAAATGCACCATTCAAAGGCACATCACAAAATTTCAACATTTTCTGACTTCATTTGGTATTCTTCGTGCATTTACTTATTTTTTTGAGCTAGTTGACCCTAAAATTGAAAAGCACTACAAATGAACTCTGAAAATGTTGAAAGCTGGCATGATATCATCATTTCACCCACATAGCATGTGTTAAAAAGTTGAAAGGGCTACGACAAAAACTGGATGCACTTCGTGTACAAAACGGACAATCTCTCTCGAAGTATCAAGGTTTCGAACGAGAACTTATCTCTTACAAAGGGATTTCATTTTTTTGAACTTATTTGAACTCCATACGTTTTGTGTGTTCAAAATGCACCATTCAAAGGCACATCATAAAATTTCAACAATTTCTGACTTCATTTGGTATTCTTCGTGCATTTACTTATTTTTTTTGTGCTAGTTTACCCTGAAATTGAAAAGCACTACAAATGAACTCTGAAAATGTTGAAAGTTGGCATGCTATCATCATTTCACCCACATAGCATTTGTTAAAAAGTTGAGAGGGCTACGACAAAAACTGGATGCACTTCGTGTACAAAACAGACAATCTCTCTCGAAGTATCAGGGTTTCGAACGAGAACTCATCTCTTAGAAAGGGATTTCAATTTTTGAACTTATTTGAACTCCATACTTTTTGTGTGTTCAAAATGCACCATTCAAAGGCACATCACAAAATTTCAACAATTTCTGACTTCATTTGGTATTCTTCGTGCATTTACTTATTTTTTTTAGCTAGTTGACCCTGAAATTGAAAAGCACTACAAATGAACTCTGAAAATGTTGAAAGTTGGCATGCTATCATCATTTCACCCACATAGCATGTGTTAAAAAGTTGGGAGGGCTACGACAAAAACTGGATGCACTTCGTGTACAAAACGGACAATCTCTCTCGAAGTATCAGGGTTTCGAACGAGAACTCATCTCTTACAAAGGGATTTCCTTTTTTTGAACTTATTTGAACGCCATACTTTTTGTGTGTTCAAAATGCACCATTCAAAGGCACATCACAAAATTTCAACAATTTCTGACTTCATTTGGTATTCTTCGTGCATTTACTTATTTTTTTGTGCTAGTTGACCCTGAAATTGAAAAGCACTACAAATGAACTCTGAAAATGTTGAAAGTTGGCATGATATCATCATTTCACCCACATAGAATGTGTTAAAAAGTTGAGAGGGCTACGACAAAACCTGGATGCACTTCGTGTACAAAACGGACAATCTCTCTCGAAGTATCAGTGTTTCGAACGAGAACTCATCTCTTACAAAGGGATTTCATTTTTTTGAACTTATTTGAACTCCATACTTTTTGTGTGTTCAAAATGCACCATTCAAAGGCACATCACAAAATTTCAACAATTTCTGACTTCATTTGGTATTCTTCGTGCATTTACTTATTTTTCTGAGCTAGTTGACCCTGAAATTGAAAAGCACTACAAATGAACTCTGAAAATGTTGAAAGTTGGCATGATATCATCATTTCACCCACATAGAATGTGTTAAAAAGTTGAGAGGGCTACGACAAAACCTGGATGCACTTCGTGTACAAAACGGACAATCTGTCTCGAAGTATCAGTGTTTCGAAAGAGAACTCATCTCTTACAAAGGGATTTCATTTTTTTGAACTTATTTGAACTCCATACTTTGTGTGTGTTCAAAATGCACCATTCAAAGGCACATCACAAAATTTCAACATTTTCTAACTTCATTTGGTATTCTTCGTGCATTTACTTATTTTTTTGAGCTAGTTGACCCTGAAATTGAAAAGCACTACAAATAAACTCTGAAAATGTTGAAAGTTGGCATGCTATCATCATTTCACCCACATAGCATGTGTTAAAAAGTTGGGAGGGCTACGACAAAAACTGGATGCACTTCGTGTACAAAACGGACAATCTCTCTCGAAGTATCAGTGTTTCGAACGAGAACTCATCTCTTACAAAGGGATTTCATTTTTTTGAACTTATTTGAACTCCATACTTTTTGTGTGTTCAAAATGCACCATTCAAAGGCACATCACAAAATTTCAACAATTTCTGACTTCATTTGGTATTCTTCGGGCATTTACTTATTTTTTTGAGCTAGTTGACCCTGAAATTGAAAAGCACTACAAATGAACTCTGAAAATGTTGAAAGTTGGCATGATATCATCATTTCACCCACATAGAATGTGTTAAAAAGTTGAGAGGGCTACGACAAAACCTGGATGCACTTCGTGTACAAAACGGACAATCTCTCTCGAAGTATCAGTGTTTCGAACGAGAACTCATCTCTTACAAAGGGATTTCATTTTTTTGAACTTATTTGAACTCCATACTTTTTGCTTGTTCAAAATGCACCATTCAAAGGCACATCACAAAATTTCAACAATTTCTGACTTCATTTGGTATTCTTCGTGCATTTACTTATTTTTTTTAACTAGTTGACCCTGAAATTGAAAAGCGCTACAAATGAACTCTGAAAATGTTGAAAGTTGGCATGCTATCATCATTTCACCCACATAGCATGTGTTAAAAAGTTGAGAGGGCTACGAAAAAAACTGGATGCACTTCGTGTACAAAACGGACAATCTCTCTCGAAGTATTAGGGTTTCGAACGAGAACTCATCTCTTACAAAGGGATTTCCTTTTTTTGAACTTATTTGAACTCCACACTTTTTGTGTGTTCAAAATGCACCATTAAAAGGCACATCACAAAATTTCAACATTTTCTGACTTCATTTGGTATTCTTCGTGCATTTACTTATTTTTTTGAGCTAGTTGACCCTGAAATTGAAAAGCACTACAAATGAACTCTGAAAATGTTGAAAGTTGGCATGGTATCATCATTTCACCCACATAGCATGTGTTAAAAAGTTGGGAGGGCTACGACAAAAACTGGATGCACTTCGTGTACAAAACGGACAATCTCTCTCGAAGTATCAGTGTTTCGAACGAGAACTCATCTCTTACAAAGGGATTTCATTTTTTTGAACTTATTTGAACTCCATACTTTTTGTGTGTTCAAAATGCACCATTCAAAGGCACATCACAAAATTTCAACAATTTCTGACTTCATTTGGTATTCTTCGGGCATTTACTTATTTTTTTGAGCTAGTTGACCCTGAAATTGAAAAGCACTACAAATGAACTCTGAAAATGTTGAAAGTTGGCATGATATCATCATTTCACCCACATAGAATGTGTTAAAAAGTTGAGAGGGCTACGACAAAACCTGGATGCACTTCGTGTACAAAACGGACAATCTCTCTCGAAGTATCAGTGTTTCGAACGAGAACTCATCTCTTACAAAGGGATTTCATTTTTTTGAACTTATTTGAACTCCATACTTTTTGTGTGTTCAAAATGCACCATTCAAAGGCACATCACAAAATTTCAACAATTTCTGACTTCATTTGGTATTCTTCGTGCATTTACTTATTTTTTTTAGCTAGTTGACCCTGAAATTGAAAAGCGCTACAAATGAACTCTGAAAATGTTGAAAGTTGGCATGCTATCATCATTTCACCCACATAGCATGTGTTAAAAAGTTGAGAGGGCTACGACAAAAACTGGATGCACTTCGTGTACAAAACGGACAATCTCTCTCGAAGTATTAGGGTTTCGAACGAGAACTCATCTCTTACAAAGGGATTTCCTTTTTTTGAACTTATTTGAACTCCATACTTTTTGTGTGTTCAAAATGCACCATTCAAAGGCACATCACAAAATTTCAACAATTTCTGACTTCATTTGGTATTCTTTGTGCATTTACTTATTTTTTTTAGCTAGTTGACCCTGAAATTGAAAAGGACTACAAATAAACTCTGAAAATGTTGAAAGTTGGCATGCTATCATCATTTCACCCACATAGCATGTGTTAAAAAGTTGGGAGGGCTACGACAAAAACTGGATGCACTTCGTGTACAAAACGGACAATCTCTCTCGAAGTATCAGGGTTTCGAACGAGAACTCATCTCTTACAAAGGGATTTCCTTTTTTTGAACTTATTTGAACGCCATACTTTTTGTGTGTTCAAAATGCTCCATTCAAAGGCACATCACAAAATTTCAACAATTTCTGACTTCATTTGGTATTCTTCGTGCATTTACTTATTTTTTTGAGCTAGTTGACCCTGAAATTGAAAAGCACTACAAATGTACTCTGAAAATGTTGAAAGTTGGCATGATATCATCATTTCACCCACATAGAATGTGTTAAAAAGTTGAGAGGGCTACGACAAAACCTGGATGCACTTCGTGTACAAAACGGACAATCTCTCTCGAAGTATCAGTGTTTCGAACGAGAACTCATCTCTTACAAAGGGATTTCATTTTTTTGAACTTATTTGAACTCCATACTTTTTGTGTGTTCAAAATGCACCATTCAAAGGCACATCACAAAATTTCAACAATTTCTGACTTCATTTGGTATTCTTCGGGCATTTACTTATTTTTTTTAGCTAGTTGACCCTGAAATTGAAAAGCACTACAAATGAACTCTGAAAATGTTGAAAGTTGGCATGCTATCATCATTTCACCCACATAGCATGTGTTAAAAAGTTGGGAGGGCTACGACAAAAACTGGATGCACTTCGTGTACAAAACGGACAATCTCTCTCGAAGTATCAGTGTTTCGAACGAGAACTCATCTCTTACAAAGGGATTTCATTTTTTTGAACTTATTTGAACTCCATACTTTTTGTGTGTTCAAAATGCACCATTCAAAGGCACATCACAAAATTTCAACAATTTCTGACTTCATTTGGTATTCTTCGGGCATTTACTTATTTTTTTGAGCTAGTTGACCCTGAAATTGAAAAGCACTACAAATGAAGTCTGAAAATGTTGAAAGTTGGCATGATATCATCATTTCACCCACATAGAATGTGTTAAAAAGTTGAGAGGGCTACGACAAAACCTGGATGCACTTCGTGTACAAAACGGACAATCTCTCTCGAAGTATGAGTGTTTCGAACGAGAACTCATCTCTTACAAAGGGATTTCATTTTTTTGAACTTATTTGAACTCCATACTTTTTGTGTGTTCAAAATGCACCATTCAAAGGCACATCACAAAATTTCAACAATTTCTGACTTCATTTGGTATTCTTCGTGCATTTACTTATTTTTTTGAGCTAGTTGACCCTGAAATTGAAAAGCACTACAAATGAACTCTGAAAATGTTGAAAGTTGGCATGATATCATCATTTCACCCACATAGAATGTGTTAAAAAGTTGAGAGGGCTAGGACAAAACCTGGATGCACTTCGTGTACAAAACGGACAATCTCTCTCGAAGTATCAGTGTTTCGTACGAGAACTCATCTCTTACAAAGGGATTTCATTTTTTTGAACTTATTTGAACTCCATACTTTTTGTGTGTTCAAAATGCACCATTCAAAGGCACATCACAAAATTTCAACAATTTCTGACTTCATTTGGTATTCTTCGGGCATTTACTTTTTTTTTAGCTAGTTGACCCTGAAAATGAAAAGCACTACAAATGAACTCTGAAAATGTTGAAAGTTGGCATGCTATCATCATTTCACCCACATAGCATGTGTTAAAAAGTTGGGAGGGCTACGACAAAAATGGGATGCACTTCGTGTACAAAACGGACAATCTCTCTCGAAGTATCAGTGTTTCGAACGAGAACTCATCTCTTACAAAGGGATTTCATTTTTTGAACTTATTAGAACTCCATACTTTTTGTGTGTTCAAAATGCACCATTCAAAGGCACATCACAAAATTTCAACAATTTCTGACTTCATTTGGTATTCTTCGGGCATTTACTTATTTTTTGAGCTAGTTGACCCTGAAATTGAAAAGCACTACAAATGAACTCTGAAAATGTTGAAAGTTGGCATGATATCATCATTTCACCCACATAGAATGTGTTAAAAAGTTGAGAGGGCTACGACAAAACCTGGATGCACTTCGTGTACAAAACGGACAATCTCTCTCGAAGTATCAGTGTTTCGAACGAGAACTCATCTCTTACAAAGGGATTTCATTTTTTTGAACTTATTTGAACTCCATACTTTGTGTGTGTTCAAAATGCACCATTCAAAGGCACATCACAAAATTTCAACAATTTCTGACTTCATTTGGTATTCTTCGGGCATTTACTTATTTTTTTGAGCTAGTTGACCCTGAAATTGAAAAGCACTACAAATGAACTCTGAAAATGTTGAAAGTTGGCATGCTATCATAATTTCACCCACATAGAATTTGTTAAAAAGTTGAGAGGGCTACAACAAAACCTGGATGCACTTCGTGTACAAAACGGACAATCTCTCTCGAAGTATCACGGTTTCGAAAGAGAACTCATCTCTTACAAAGGGATTTCATTTTTTTGAACTTATTTGAACTCCATACTTTGTGTGTGTTCAAAATGCACCATTAAAAGGCACATCACAAAATTTCAACATTTTCTGACTTCATTTGGTATTCTTCGTGCATTTACTTATTTTTTTTTAGCTAGTTGACCCTGAAATTGAAAAGCACTACAAATGAACTCTGAAAATGTTGAAAGCTGGCATGATATCATCATTTCACCCACATAGCATGTGTTAAAAAGTTGAGAGGGATACGACAAAACCTGGATGCACTTCGTGTACAAAACTGACAATCTCTCTCGAAGTATCACGGTTTCGAAAGAGAACTCATCTCTTACAAAGGGATTTCATTTTTTTGAACTTATTTGAACTCCATACTTTTTGTGTGTTCAAAATGCACCATTCAAAGGCACATCACAAAATTTCAACATTTTCTGACTTCATTTGGTATTCTTCGTGCATTTACTTATTTTTTTGAGCTAGTTGACCCTGAAATTGAAAAGCACTACAAATGAACTCTGAAAATGTTGAAAGCTGGCATGATATCATCATTTCACCCACATAGCATGTGTTAAAAAGTTGAGAGGGTTACGACAAAAACTGGATGCACTTCGTGTACAAAACGGACAATCTCTCTCGAAGTATCAGGGTTTCGAACGAGAACTTATCTCTTACAAAGGGATTTCATTTTTTTGAACTTATTTGAACTCCATACGTTTTGTGTGTTCAAAATGCACCATTCAAAGGCACATCATAAAATTTCAACAATTTCTGACTTCATTTGGTATTCTTCGTGCATTTACTTTTTTTTTTTGAGCTAGTTGACCCTAAAATTGAAAAGCACTACAAATGAACTCTGAAAATGTTGAAAGTTGGCATGCTATCATCATTTCACCCACATAGCATTTGTTAAAAAGTTGACAGGGCTACGACAAAAACTGGATGCACTTCGTGTACAAAACGGACAACCTCTCTCGAAGTATCAGGGTTTCGAACGAGAACTCATCTCTTACAAAGGGATTTCATTTTTTGAACTTATTTGAACTCCATACTTTTTGTGTGTTCAAAATGCACCATTCAAAGGCACATCACAAAATTTCAACATTTTCTGACTTCATTTGGTATTCTTCGTGCATTTACTTATTTTTTTGAGCTAGTTGACCCTAAAATTGAAAAGCACTACAAATGAACTCTGAAAATGTTGAAAGCTGGCATGATATCATCATTTCACCCACATAGCATGTGTTAAAAAGTTGAGAGGGCTACGACAAAAACTGGATGCACTTCGTGTACAAAACGGACAATCTCTCTCGAAGTATCAAGGTTTCGAACGAGAACTTATCTCTTACAAAGGGATTTCATTTTTTTGAACTTATTTGAACTCCATACGTTTTGTGTGTTCAAAATGCACCATTCAAAGGCACATCATAAAATTTCAACAATTTCTGACTTCATTTGGTATTCTTCGTGCATTTACTTATTTTTTTTGAGCTAGTTTACCCTGAAATTGAAAAGCACTACAAATGAACTCTGAAAATGTTGAAAGTTGGCATGCTATCATCATTTCACCCACATAGCATTTGTTAAAAAGTTGAGAGGGCTACGACAAAAACTGGATGCACTTCGTGTACAAAACGGACAATCTCTCTCGAAGTATCAGGGTTTCGAACGAGAACTCATCTCTTAGAAAGGGATTTCATTTTTTGAACTTATTTGAACTCCATACTTTTTGTGTGTTCAAAATGCACCATTCAAAGGCACATCACAAAATTTCAACAATTTCTGACTTCATTTGGTATTCTTCGTGCATTTACTTATTTTTTTTAGCTAGTTGACCCTGAAATTGAAAAGCACTACAAATGAACTCTGAAAATGTTGAAAGTTGGCATGCTATCATCATTTCACCCACATAGCATGTGTTAAAAAGTTGGGAGGGCTACGACAAAAACTGGATGCACTTCGTGTACAAAACGAACAATCTCTCTCGAAGTATCAGGGTTTCGAACGAGAACTCATCTCTTACAAAGGGATTTCATTTTTTTGAACTTATTTGAACGCCATACTTTTTGTGTGTTCAAAATGCACCATTCAAAGGCACATCACAAAATTTCAACAATTTCTGACTTCATTTGGTATTCTTCGTGCATTTACTTATTTTTTTGAGCTAGTTGACCCTGAAATTGAAAAGCACTACAAATGAACTCTGAAAATGTTGAAAGTTGGCATGATATCATCATTTCACCCACATAGAATGTGTTAAAAAGTTGAGAGGGCTACGACAAAACCTGGATGCACTTCGTGTACAAAACGGACAATCTCTCTCGAAGTATGAGTGTTTCGAACGAGAACTCATCTATTACAAAGGGATTTCATTTTTTTGAACTTATTTGAACTCCATACTTTTTGTGTGTTCAAAATGCACCATTCAAAGGCACATCACAAAATTTCAACAATTTCTGACTTCATTTGGTATTCTTCGGGCATTTACTTATTTTTTTTAGCTAGTTGACCCTGAAATTGAAAAGCACTACAAATGAACTCTGAAAATGTTGAAAGTTGGCATGCTATCATCATTTCACCCACATAGCATGTGTTAAAAAGTTGGCAGGGCTACGACAAAAACTGGATGCACTTCGTGTACAAAACGGACAATCTCTCTCGAAGTATCAGTGTTTCGAACGAGAACTCATCTCTTACAAAGGGATTTCATTTTTTTGAACTTATTTGAACTCCATACTTTTTGTGTGTTCAAAATGCACCATTCAAAGGCACATCACAAAATTTCAACAATTTCTGACTTCATTTGGTATTCTTCGGGCATTTACTTATTTTTTTGAGCTAGTTGACCCTGAAATTGAAAAGCACTACAAATGAACTCTGAAAATGTTAAAAGTTGGCATGATATCATCATTTCACCCACATAGAATGTGTTAAAAAGTTGAGAGGGCTACGACAAAACCTGGATGCACTTCGTGTACAAAACGGACAATCTCTCTCGAAGTATCAGTGTTTCGAACGAGAACTCATCTCTTACAAAGGGATTTCATTTTTTTGAACTTATTTGAACTCCATACTTTTTGTGTGTTCAAAATGCACCATTCAAAGGCACATCACAAAATTTCAACAATTTCTGACTTCATTTGGTATTCTTCGGGCATTTACTTATTTTTTTGAGCTAGTTGACCCTGAAATTGAAAAGCACTACAAATGAACTCTGAAAATGTTGAAAGTTGGCATGCTATCATAATTTCACCCACATAGAATTTGTTAAAAAGTTGAGAGGGCTACAACAAAACATGGATGCACTTCGTGTACAAAACGGACAATCTCTCTCGAAGTATCACGGTTTCGAAAGAGAACTCATCTCTTACAAAGGGATTTCATTTTTTTGAACTTATTTGAACTCCATACTTTGTGTGTGTTCAAAATGCACCATTAAAAGGCAGATCACAAAATTTCAACATTTTCTGACTTCATATGGTATTCTTCGTGCATTTACTTATTTTTTTTGAGCTAGTTGACCCTGAAATTGAAAAGCACTACAAATGAACTCTGAAAATGTTGAAAGTTGGCATGATATCATCATTTCACCCACATAGCATGTGTTAAAAAGTTGAGAGGGATACGACAAAACCTGGATGCACTTCGTGTACAAAACTGACAATCTCTCTCGAAGTATCACGGTTTCGAAAGAGAACTCATCTCTTACAAAGGGATTTCATTTTTTTGAACTTATTTGAACTCCACACTTTTTATGTGTTCAAAATGCACCATTCAAAGGCACATCACAAAATTTCAACATTTTCTGACTTCATTTGGTATTCTTCGTGCATTTACTTATTTTTTTGAGCTAGTTGACCCTGAAATTGAAAAGCACTACAAATGAACTCTGAAAATGTTGAAAGCTGGCATGATATCATCATTTCACCCACATAGCATGTGTTAAAAAGTTGAGAGGGCTACGACAAAAACTGGATGCACTTCGTGTACAAAACGGACAAACTCTCTCGAAGTATCAGGGTTTCGAACGAGAACTTATCTCTTACAAAGGGATTTCATTTTTTTGAACTTATTTGAACTCCATACGTTTTGTGTGTTCAAAATGCACCATTCAAAGGCACATCATAAAATTTCAACAATTTCTGACTTCATTTGGTATTCTTCGTGCATTTACTTATTTTTTTTGAGCTAGTTGACCCAAAAATTGAAAAGCACTACAAATGAACTCTGAAAATGTTGAAAGTTGGCATGCTATCATCATTTCACCCACATAGCATTTGTTAAAAAGTTGACAGGGCTACGACAAAAACTGGATGCACTTCGTGTACAAAACGGACAATCTCTCTCGAAGTATCAGGGTTTCGAACGAGAACTCATCTCTTACAAAGGGATTTCATTTTTTGAACTTATTTGAACTCCATACTTTTTGTGTGTTCAAAATGCACCATTCAAAGGCACATCACAAAATTTCAACAATTTCTGACTTCATTTGGTATTCTTCGTGCATTTACTTATTTTTTTTAGCTAGTTGACCCTGAAATTGAAAAGCACTACAAATGAACTCTGAAAATGTTGAAAGTTGGCATGCTATCATCATTTCACCCACATAGCATGTGTGAAAAAGTTGGGAGGGCTACGACACAAACTGGATGCACTTCGTGTACAAAACGGACAATCTCTCTCGAAGTATCAGGGTTTCGAACGAGAACTCATCTCTTACAAAGGGATTTCCTTTTTTTGAACTTATTTGAACGCCATACTTTTTGTGTGTTCAAAATGCACCATTCAAAGGCACATCACAAAATTTCAACAATTTCTGACTTCATTTGGTATTCTTCGTGCATTTACTTATTTTTTTGAGCTAGTTGACCCTGAAATTGAAAAGCACTACAAATGAACTCTGAAAATGTTGAAAGTTGGCATGATATCATCATTTCAACCACATAGAATGTGTTAAAAAGTTGAGAGTGCTACGACAAAACCTGGATGCACTTCGTGTACAAAACGGACAATCTCTCTCGAAGTATCAGTGTTTCGAACGAGAACTCATCTCTTACAAAGGGATTTCCTTTTTTTGAACTTATTTGAACGCCATACTTTTTGTGTGTTCAAAATGCACCATTCAAAGGCACATCACAAAATTTCAACAATTTCTGACTTCATTTGGTATTCTTCGTGCATTTACTTATTTTTTTTAGCTAGTTGACCCTGAAATTGAAAAGCACTACAAATGAACTCTGAAAATGTTGAAAGTTGGCATGATATCATCATTTCAACCACATAGAATGTGTTAAAAAGTTGAGAGTGCTACGACAAAACCTGGATGCACTTCGTGTACAAAACGGACAATCTCTCTCGAAGTATCAGTGTTTCGAACGAGAACTCATCTCTTACAAAGGGATTTCATTTTTTTGAACTTATTTGAACTCCATACTTTTTGTGTGTTCAAAATGCACCATTCAAAGGCACATCACAAAATTTCAACTATTTCTGACTTCATTTGGTATTCTTCGGGCATTTACTTATTTTTTTTAGCTAGTTGACCCTGAAATTGAAAAGCACTACAAATGAACTCTGAAAATGTTGAAAGTTGGCATGCTATCATCATTTCACCCACATAGCATGTGTTGAAAAGTTGGGAGGGCTACGACAAAAACTGGATGCACTTCGTGTACAAAACGGACAATCTCTCTCGAAGTATCAGTGTTTCGAACGAGAACTCATCTCTTACAAAGGGATTTCATTTTTTTGAACTTATTTGAACTCCATACTTTTTGTGTGTCCAAAATGCACCATTCAAAGGCACATCACAAAATTTCAACAATTTCTGACTTCATTTGGTATTCTTCGGGCATTTACTTATTTTTTTGAGCTAGTTGACCCTGAAATTGAAAAGCGCTACAAATGAACTCTGAAAATGTTGAAAGTTGGCATGATATCATCATTTCACCCACATAGCATGTGTTAAAAAGTTGAGAGGGCTACGACAAAACCTGGATGCACTTCGTGTACAAAACGGACAATCTCTCTCGAAGTATCAGTGTTTCGAACGAGAACTCATCTCTTACAAAGGGATTTCATTTTTTTGAACTTATTTGAACTCCATACTTTTTGTGTGTTCAAAATGCACCATTCAAAGGCACATCACAAAATTTCAACAATTTCTGACTTCATTTGGTATTCTTCGTGCATTTACTTATTTTTTTTTAGCTAGTTGACCCTGAAATTGAAAAGCGCTACAAATGAACTTTGAAAATGTTGAAAGTTGGCATGCTATCATCATTTCACCCACATAGCATGTGTTAAAAAGTTGAGAGGGCTACAACAAAAACTGGATGCACTTCGTGTACAAAACGGACAATCTCTCTCGAAGTATTAGGGTTTCGAACGAGAACTCATCTCTTACAAAGGGATTTCATTTTTTGAACTTATTTGAACTCCATACTCTTTGTGTGTTCAAAATGCACCATTCAAAGGCACATCACAAAATTTCAACAATTTCTGACTTCATTTGGTATTCTTCGTGCATTTACTTATTTTTTTTAGCTAGTTGACCCTGAAATTGAAAAGCACTACAAATGAACTCTGAAAATGTTGAAAGGTGGCATGCTATCATCATTTCACCCACATAGCATGTGTTAAAAAGTTGAGAGGGCTACGACATTATTACAATATTGCACCAATATTCCTATCTATTATTTCTGTTTTCTTCTGGGTCGTAGCCATGGAGAATCTTCATCATGCAGTCGGATGCTTGGGTCAGTTTTCACTTTGAAGGGCGGAATTTCATGAAACTTATTATAATCTACTGACATGTCTGTCTTGTCATCTACTCCCACGATGTTTCTTTTCCCTGAAAGAAAGATGTGGCGTTTTGGCTCATCGGACGATATCTTCTTTTGCTGATTTCTTTTTCTCGTTTTTGTAGACATGTCCTTCACATAGAAAACCTGAGCGACATCATTGGCTAGGACAAATGGTTCGTCCATGTACGCAAGATTGTTGAGATCCACTGTTGTCATGCCGTACTTTTGGTCTACAACTACCCCGCCTCCTGTCAGCTTCACCCATTTGCACCGAAACAAAGGGATCTTAAAAGTAGGTCCATAGTCAAGTTCCCATATCTCCTCTATGTACCCGTAATATGTTTCCAAACAGTGCCCATTCTCGTCTGTTGCATCAAAGCGGACACCACTATTTTGGTTGGTGCTCTTTTTATCTTGGGAAACCGTGTAAAATGTATTCCCATTTATCTCATACCCTTGGAAAGTACATATAGTCGAAGATGGTGGCCTGGCCAAACAGTACGGCTGATCTCCAACGGTGTCGTCATTCATGAGATGTGAATGCAACCAACTGCCGTAAGTCTTCTCGTGTTCCCCTTTAATCCAAGAGTCAGCCTTCCCCGGGTTTTCGGAGCGTAGAATATTCTTGTGTCTCACGATATACGGAGCCACCACGGTGGAATTGTGTAGAACTATGTAGTGTGTTTGAGAGAAAGAATGCCCGTCCATACATACTTTTGCTTTCCTTCCTAGTGTGCCTTTTCCTGTCAGCCTACCCTCATACCGAGATTCAGGAACACCAATCGGCTTAAGGTCAGGAAGAAAGTCCACACAAAACTCAATGACCTCCTCTGTTCCATAGCCCTTGGAGATGCTTCCTTCTGGCCTAGCACGGTTACAAACAGATTTCTTTAAGACTCCCATGAACCTCTCGAAGGGGAACATATTGTGTAGAAACACAGGACCGAGAATTCTAATCTCTTCGACTAGGTAAACTAGGAGGTGTGTCATTATATTGAAGAAGGATGGCGGGAACAACAACTCAAAGCTGACCAGACATTGGACCACATCAATCTGTAACCCTGATAGACTTTCTCGACCGATTACCTTCTGAGAAATTGCATTGAGGAATGCACATACCTTCACAATTGCCAGGCGAACATTTTCCGGTAGAATTCCCCTCAATGCAACCGGAAGCAATTGCGTCATAAGCACGTGGCAGTCATGAGACTTTAGGTTTTGGAATTTTTTGTCTTTCATATTTACGATTCCCTTTATATTCGACAAGAAGCCAGTCAGGACCTTGATACTGAAAAGGACTTCAAAGAAGATTTCCTTCTCTTCCTTAGTAAGAGCGTAGCTGGCACGCCCTTGAAACTGCCCTGGATGCATGTCATCTCTTCCTTTATGACGTTCCTGGTCCTCCCGTGCTTCCGGTGTATCTTTTGACTTCCCATACAAGCCCAGGAAGCCTAGAATATTCACGTAGAGATTATTCGTCAGGTGCATCACGTCGATTGCCGAGCGGACCTCATGGACTTCCCAGTAGGGTAGCTCCCAAAATATATATTTCTTCTTCCACATGGGTACGCGCTTATCAGGGCCGTTAGGAACAGGTTGGCTGCCAGGACCCTTTCCAAAGATTACTTTTAAATCTTTGACCATATCAAATACTTCAGCACCAGTACGGATGACAGGCTTCCCCCGGGGTTCTGCCTTGCCATTGAAATGCTTGCCTTTTTTCTTTAAGGGATGCTTGGGTGGAAGAAAACGACGATTGTACGGGTACACATTCTTCCTACATTTGTCCAGATATATACTTTATGTCTGATCCAAACAGTGCGTGCATGCATTGTATCCCTTGTTTGACTGTCCTGAAATGTTACTAAGAGCAGGCCAATCATTGATGGTTATGAAAAGCAACGCTCGAAGGTCAAATTCCTCTTGTTTGTGCTCGTCCCACACACGTACACCTGGTTCGGCCCACAGCTGTAAAAGTTCATCAACTAATGGCCTTAGGTACACATCAATATCGTTGCCGGGTTGCTTTGGACCTTGGATAAGCACTGGCATCATAGTGAACTTCCTCTTCATGCACAACCAAGGAGGAAGGTTGTAGATACATAGAGTAACGGGCCAGGTGCTGTGACTGCAACTCTGCTCCCCAAAAGGATTCATGCCATCTGTACTCAGACCTAACCATAAGTTCCTTGCGTCAGCTGCAAATCTCGGGAACTCTCTCTCGATTTTCCTCCACTGCCGACCATCAGCGGTGTGCCTCAACTTATCGTCTTTCATACGATCTTCCATGTGCCATCGCAACAACTTCGCATGATCTTTATTTCTGAACAGACGTTTCAACCGTGGTATTATAGGAGCATACCACATCACCTTGGCAGGAACCCTCTTCCTGGGTGGCTCGCCCTCAATATCACCAGGGTCATCTTTTCTGATCTTATACCGCAATGCAGTGCATACCGGGCATTTATCCATATTCTCGTACTTCTCACCGCGGTAGAGGATGCAGTCATTAGGGCATGCATGTATCTTGTGCACGTCTAATCCTAGAGGGCAGACAAGCTTCTTTGCTTCGTACGTGCTGGCGGGCAATTCGTTCTTTCTTGGAAGCATCTTCTTCATCAGTACGAGCAACTTTTCGAATGACGAGTCAGTCACACCGGTCTCTGCCTTCCACTTCAGCAATTCCAGTCTGCTACCCAGCTTCTTCTGGCCATCTTCACAAAGTTGGGTACAACAATTTGTTGTGGTCCTGTAACATCTGCTCGAACTGCAACCTCTCCTTTTCTGTGTCGCAACCTCGTCGTGCATCAGAAATGACCCGGCCAAGATCATCATCGGGCTCATCTGGTTCCCGTTCTTCATCCTGATCTTCTTCTTCATTGTCTTCCATTGCGGTATCAGCATACTCAGGGAACATAGATCGGTAGTTGTCATCATCGTTCTCTTCTTCTTCATCGTCGTCTTCCATCATAACCCCTCTTTCTCCGTGCTTGGTCCAAACATTATAGCCCGACATAAAACCGGACCGAAGCAGGTGGCTCTGAATGACTCTTGAGGAAGTGTAATCCTTCTCATTCTGACATTCAACACATGGACAAAACATATAGCCACCACCATGCTTGTTCGCATCGGCTGCATCTCGAAAAGAATGCACGCCTTCTCTGTAAGCGGCTGTGCGTCGATCACCGTACATCCATGGATGGCTCATCTGCGTTATACGACAGTATATCAAATACAATCACGATCCTAAAAATTAGTACCGCACGGTCTAAACGAGGAAATATAGTTGCTAACCTTTTAGAATAAGTAGTAATAAAGAGGAAGAGGTTTAAGCGTGGCTCGGGCATCTCATATCGTAGTTGTGTTCGGTGAACTGAAGCGGCATCGCTCTAACACACATTTCAACAAACACCTCTAGTGCATAAAAAAAAGGAGAGCTAGCACACACCCACACTCTTCCATTCAAGAAAAATGCAAGGAAGAGGGAAGAGGGGGGTTGTGCTATATATAGGCAGAGGACTTTAGTCCCGGTTTGAGACACAAACCGGGACTAAAGGTGGCGCACATGCGGTCTGCACACGCGTAGCCCTTTAGTCCCGGTTTGAGACATAAACCGGGACTAAAGGCTCCTTACGGCCCGGGACCAAAGCCTCGTGGGCGGCATTGCGATTTGGGGCGACGTGGCCGGGCCTTTAGTCCTCGCCCAGAGAAAGGCCGGGACTAAAGGGTCCAGGCCAAAGGCCCGTTTTCCACTAGTGTACTGCAAATATTTCTACAACACTGACTCACTTTTAAAGGTTTCTGTAATAATTGAGCAATGGTAGAGGGTGCCGTCCGGCCACTTGATGGCATTGGATCTAACAGATCGTGACCCAAACAATCTCTTAAAAATATCAATCCGACAACGTAGCACGCTCCATAAAATAATAACGACTAAATCATAGCGATTGTGTACACAATATTTATGCCCCTATCGCAACACACTGCCAATTAACTATTATTTATTTATAATTTAATGAACTATTTTATTAAATACAATAAAAGATTTTAATAATAAACACACATTGTTATAATTCATAAGTATGTTGTTTATTAAATATTTGAATAATTTAAATTTACTCATATATATTCATAATTTAAAATAATTTTTTTATTCGCTCATGGTTTATGTTTAATACACAAGTGCAAATATGAAACTAATGAAAATTATACACAAGTGAATATTCATATATATTTAGTAAATGTTTCTATTCATAATTTCGCATAATTTAAATATAATACATGGCTGTATATTTTTTTGTATTGACCAAAAGTGTCTCTGTTAACTATATATGTTTAAATATAATCCGTGAGTGTATATTTTAAATGCTTCTATTTACTAAACATTGTTATACGATCATCACTTGTATTAAAATAGTATCTGAAAAATTTAAATGAACATTTTTTTAATGAATTTATATTATTTTATCTGTATTATTAATAACACACGAATATTGAAACCTAAAATTTAGTATGTTGGTAATAATTTGTACAAATTTCGTCAAATGATTAGCTGTACCAAATGGGCTGCAATGACTACAGCCCATTTATGCCCTACAAGCATGGTCGTTTATAAATCATTTTGGCCAGTTAATAGTTACCCTCAGTAGACAAGCAAATTTGAGGGTTGATGTGGCTAATGGCTTCCTTGCTAGCTCTAAGTCGTGGCTTTAAGTTTTAGATGACACTATTTTTTTAATTTCTATGACAACTTTTTTATTTGACAGACAGGTGGGACCCATTGGTCTATGCGAGCATTTTTTTTCATGTCAATTTTTTTTCCTTTGTATTGACAGATGGGACCTACTGGTCATGGAAATGTATACTATCCTGCCACGTCCCGTGTGCACATCAAATGTAATACGGTGTCATGTCAGCGCACTTTACGTCTGCGAACCGGATTATCATCGTATTTACACTTGCGTGCCATGTTTTGGAACCACTTATCTGTATTTTGCAACTGCAGGCAGTAAAGTAAACACCTGACAATTTCAAACACCATTGGTTAAAACACATGTGCCAAGGTTTGGAACCATTTACTTCTTCTGTTTGGGTTAAAACTGAAGCACGCTGCTGATCTTTATTTACTTACCGAAGGCCTCAACGGTTGGATGCATGGGCGAACGTACAGTTGTGTTACTGTATGATGAAGAAAAAAATGTTGCAAGTTTTACTGTCTGATGAACTGAATCTGAAAGAAACTCGACTGCACGCTCCACGACGCCAGATCCGTCCGTCACGGGCACTGGCAGCACCGCGCCCAATGCGCCCAATAAATGGCGCACGCGCGCGCTCACACGTACGACGCGGCCGCTTCACTCCCATGCACGCACCAACGCGCGCACGCCTAAATATTCCGGCGCCTATATATTCCGGCGCCGAGGTGCATGCGCCCATATATCGTCGTCGGCGAGGGCTCCGATCGATCGGTGTCGAGCAGCAGCGGAGGGAAGAAGAAGAAGAAAGGAGGAGGATGTCGCACATCGCGGTGGAGCGGAACCGGCGGCGGCAGATGAACGAGCACCTGAAGGTGCTCCGTGCGCTCACGCCGGCCTTCTACATCAAGCGCTGCGACCAGGCGTCCATCATCGGCGGCGCCATCGAGTTCATCAGGGAGCTGCACACCGTGCTGGACGCGCTGGAGGCCAAGAAGAAGCGCCGCCTCTGCAGCCCCACCCCGAGCCCGCGCTCCCTCCTCACCTGCTCCACGCCCACCAGCGCCGGGGGCTCCGCCTCCGACGTCTCCCCCAACAGCAACGGCAGCAGCGGTAGCTGCGTTGTTGTGGCGCCCGGCGTCGGCGGCGCCGCCGTCAAGGAGCTCGCCGCCTGCTGCAACTCCCCGGCTGCCGACGTCGAGGCCAGGATCTCCGGCGCCAACGTGCTGCTCCGCACGCTCTCCGGCCGCGTCCCCGGCCAGGCCGCCACGATCGTCGCGCTGCTCGAGAGCCTCCACCTCGAGGTGCTCCACGTCAACATCAGCACCATGGACGACACCGTCCTCCACTCCTTCGTCCTCAAGGTACGTACGTAGTTAACTCCATTTCCGGATTGAATGTGCTGCGTCTGCGTGCGTGAACGCATTCGATCCAGCAGCCTTCAGCCAGTGAATTGATTGCAACTGTTGCATTGCAGATTGGGCTCGAGTGCCAGCTCAGCGTGGAGGAGGTCGCCTTCGAGGTCCAGCAGACCTTCTGCTACCACCAGCAGGAGCTCGACTACTCATCCATGGCGATATGATTAGTCGCTCCTACGTGTGCAAATTATATAATTGTTGTTAAAGATACATCCATATATATGCAACGTGGACATGCGCTCCATGCATGTCTAGATCCCCTAATTTACATATTACTTTTCTCTCGAAAGTAATATATATAGTGTTTCCATTTTGCAAAATATAGTTAATGTCCATGTAACTCTTGTGATATTGTTCCAAAATGTAAGTCGTGTATGCAAATTATTTTGATGGCATCTTCTCGGACTTATACTTATTTGCAATTTTTAGTATATTTCCTTGGTTCTCGTACAACACCTAACAAATGCATCACCGTTTTCCTTACACACCTCCCCTAGCTGTAAAGCCAGCTGATTCCATTACCAAAGAACAACGGAGCAGTAGTGCAAAACACATCAAAGTGTCCAGCATGCCCAGCACAAACATCCTGTGATGAAGTCCTGAAGACCGTTCCAGCTCGGGTCTCAGACCACACACCATTAGGAGGTTCCAAATTGTACCGGAACCACAAGGATGTTGCTTTTTGATGATATCGGATGTCCGGCCGGATGCAAATCACTCGGAGTGTCCAAAACAAAACTTTCAATTCAGAGTTAGTTGGCTCAAGAGGTACAGCCAAATGCCACTCAGAAATCCCGAACAAGAGTAATAATACTCTTATGTACCAACCCGGATACACCCAACACCTTGTTTGGTTTGTTCTAATTGCACAACACGCAATTGACTAACTCTTTAGATGATCTTGGATGCTCCGGGCTAAAACCACTTATGGGTCTCGCATGTAAAAGATGCGAGGGTTAGGATTTGGAAAGACGGTTAATTTTGAGGGGCTCTGGAATTTGATCTTTGAGGATTTTGCAAGAATAACTTCTCCTCACAAGGTTCAACATCCTCCTTTGATTGTATTGGCATACCTATGAAACTCCATCAAGAATCACACATGCAAAGCTTTCACATGGACCGGGTAATAAGAATGCCCGCCTAGATCAATTTCTACAAGAACACAAACCATATTGTCTGGCACATTTGAATATGTTGTGATATGCTTAATAATACATTAAAATGTGCAAATATGACTTCTACAGAGAGATAGCTATGATAAGTCAATATGAAGTATAGAGCATGCAGAAGTTGATAACAAGTTATTGAACACACTGCATTTGTTGGTTTGCTTATACCTTACGATACTGATATAGTTTTAGACTGTTTATTTTAGAGCTCTCTACCAAGAAGTAACATATATGTGCAGTATGCTATTCAATACCAAGTACAGAGCATGCACAAGTTGCCTACTGGTTATTGAACACATTCTATTTTTCTTCTTGCTTATACCTACTCTAAGAACCTCGACGGGGACATCTATTGGTCGTCGGAAAAGAGATTGTAATTGATCTATCATAGTTTCTAAATGAGAGAGTGATTGTGTGATACAGTGATCTTCAATTCTAACATGGATTTTGCATTTCATAATATGCAGTTATCCACACGAAGCTTTGATTGCAAATTCAAATGTATATGATGACTCCTAGGGTGGTGAGAAAACTATGTACGTATTCATGCGTAGGACGGCACACATACGTGTATCATGATAATTTTTGAGTCAATATACTAGTGCACGTAGTTATAATGACTGACTGATTCTAGCAAATAAAAGCTTTATCAAAATCTCTTTTCCGAAGTTGTACCTACAACTACTCATTGAAAATAATCATATTCTTATGGGTAAATTCTTAGTATCCAAGTGGTGTACAAATTTGATGATGATCAATTGCTTTGTGGTTTGTCTCATGTCTCTTGATTAGTTGATATTCATCCCCTAAATATCGCAAGTTTCTTACCTCCAAATAAAGTATTAACTTGTTATGAATAAAAATAATTGGATTAGCCTATATTCTTCCTTAGAACCCGTATTTAGTCTGATAGTTCTAATGAGATTTTCAGCGATCTTTATTGAGAGATGTAACATATGTATGTGTGTGTGCGAGCACATACACAATATAAGATATAACTAATGCAAGTGTCACAAATTAGACCATCAAGGCATGATTTTCTCTTGCATTTAAGGGGTTTTGTTTTTATTAAATATATTTTTACTGGATATCTCTTGAAAACGGAAAACTTGTCTGACTTATCTACAAAATACCATTTTAATTTGGGCGTTGTGCAAATGTATGTTCAAATATAGAATTATAATCATACATTACTATTCACAATAATTGTACTTGGTTAATAATAATAAGTAGTAGTAGTAAATGCAAATTACCAATATAATGTTATAAAATTAGTTATAAAAAAATATAAAAGTTTAGTATAAACAACATAAGTTATATTTTTTATCTAACTGAAACAAATTGGCTATCAGAAAAACTTACTATTTGTTTGATTATTATGTGGAGGTTTGGTTTGGTCCATCCGTTAATGTGAGTGTCATGTTTCTATTTTTAAATGTTCAATCATGAATCAAATATCTCATGTGAACGGTAATACTCATGTGTTTTGGTCAATTCTTTATGAAATTTTAATTGTTCCTTGATTTTTCTTAGCACTATTGACACTAGTGCAAAAAGGTCTAGCTATAGCGTGACAAAATTGATCTTGTAGTGTTAGGTTCCAAAGCCACCAATATGGCGTCATTGATAAAATTTACTATTGTCGTTGGAGCACACATCAGCACAATGTGTGTAATGACATGCCACATGGCCAGCGCCAGGAGTAAGTACATGTTACCACCGACATATGTACCTTGTTGGCGCCATGTCAACAATTAGAGTTTTTGCTTATAAAAAAATATAGAACTATGAAATTCATTAGCTAATTTAAGATATACCGCGGTATTAACTAGTTCAAGTTAACAAACTATATAGGTAGTACATCATCAACTTAACAAAGCACATAATAGTTAGCGGTTCAAGAACTACACTAGTTCAACTTAACAAACTACATTATCCAGATAACAAAGTAGCTAGCCTATGTGGTCGATCATACTTCTTGATATTGCCTTCATGTGTCGAATATTGCACTTATTGTCTTATGCCTCTTGTTTTTAAATGAGCTTTCTCCATTCTGAGCTTATTTCTCTCGGCACTTAGGAGCTTTCTCTCCTTTATCTGATCCCTCTCCTCGATCAGCTCATCCCTCAACAGCCACTACGAAGACCTATAGTGGCTGTTGTAGGTACTAGCTCAAATATCGCACATGTTGGCACTAATTTGGCACTGCCAAAGTTCTCGCAATACAACTAAATCTTGCGCTATTTTGGCGGGGTCAAAGATTTGACAAACAAAAAAATTAGCACTAGTTCATGGCTTTAACTAAGCAGAAAATTTAACACTAGTTCATGGCATTAACCCAACACAAATTTAACACTATTTCATGGCTTTGACCAAGCACAAAATCTTGAATACTAGTTCATGGCTTTAACCAAGCACA
The DNA here is from genome assembly GCF_904849725.1 of Hordeum vulgare subsp. vulgare. NCBI lineage: Eukaryota > Viridiplantae > Streptophyta > Magnoliopsida > Poales > Poaceae > Hordeum > Hordeum vulgare. The sequence goes on from NC_058519.1 coordinate 50,148,121, forward strand.
AAATTTAACACTAGTTCATAGCTTTAACCAAGCACAAAATGGATTTTAACTGGGCATCTTTAACACTAATACACAACCATAGGCTTTAGCCCTAAACCAAGCACAAAATTGCCACGACCCCAGGCTTTAAACCTAAAGACAAAATCACCATGGCCATGGCTTCAGCCCTAAAGACAAAATCACTACCTATGAACAAAATCTACACGGACATGGCACTAACCCTCAACACGAAATAGCCACGACATGAGCTCACCTTGCTGGGTTTGTAGCTGAGGCAGAGATCGTCACCGTCGTCTCCCTCAACGGTGTTGGGGAACGTTGCATGGGAAACAAAAAAATTCCTACGCACAAATACGATCTATCCATGGTGATGACCATCTAGGAGAGGAGAGATTGAATCTACATACCCTTGTAGATCGCTAAGCGGAAGCGTTCAAGAACGTGGTTGATGCAGTGGTACATCTTCGTGATCCAATCACGAACCGTCTCGTGATCTCCCGATCAAGCGCCAAATGGACGGCACCTCTGCATGCAACACACGTACAACTTGGTGACGCCTTCACCTCCTCAATCCAGCGAGCAATGGTGAAGTAGCTGCCCGAGTCCTCCGGCCGCACGATGGCGAGGTGAGGTGTTGGTGGTGACAGCTCAGCACGGCTTTGCCGTGGGGTGTTTGGAGGAGGGAAACTACGAGGGAGAGGAGGTGCAGCGCCATGGCAAGATTGTCGTGTGGCTGCCCTCTCTCTACCTCTCTATATATAGGGGGAAGGGAGAGGGGAGGGCACCCTAGGGTTTCCCTTAGGGGCCGGGGCCAAGGGGTGTGGCTGCTAGGATTTGTGGCCCCTCCTCTTGGGTGCCTTGCAACCCAAGTTTGGGCTGGCGGCGCCATAGGAGGTGGCCTCCTCCCCTTCGGCCGAAGTGGGCTGCTCTGCCCCCTCTCCTTGGCCCATGAGGCCCCCTACAATTGTTGGGGCCTCCCGAAACCCCTTTCGGCATTCCGTTATTCACTCGGTACACCCCGGAACACTTCCGGACTCCGATAACCTTCATCCTATATATCAATCTTCACCTCCGGACTATTTTGGAGTTCCTTGTCACACCGGGGATCTCATCCAGGACTCCAAACAACCTTCGGTCACCAACACTATGACCTAACTATGCTTATATTGTCACCGAACCTTAAGTGTGTAGAGCCTGCGGGTTCGAGAACTATGCAGACATGGCCAAGACTCTCTCCGGTCAATAACCAATAGCGGGACATGGATGCCCATACTGTCTCCTACATATTCTACGAATATCTTCATCGGTCGAACCTCGGTGTCAAGGATTCAATCAATCCCGTATGCTATTCTCTTTATCCATAGGTATGTTACTTGCCCGAGATTCGATCTCGGTATCCCCATACCTAGTTCAATCTCATTACCGACAAGCCTCTTTACTCGTTACATAATACAAGATCCCGTGACTAACTCCTTAGTCACATTGCTTGCAAGCTCATTGTGATGTTGTATTACCAAGTGGTCCCAAAGATACCTCTCCGTCATACGGAGTGACAAATCCCAGTCTCGATTCACGCCAACCCAACATACACCCTTGGAGATACATGTAGAGCACCTTTATAGTCACCCACTTACGTTGTGACATTTGATACACACAAGGCATTCCTCCAATGTCCGGGAGTTGCATAATCTCATGGTCATAGGAATAGATACTTGACATGCAGAAAATAGTAGCAGTAAATTGACACGATCGTATGCTACGTTTATAGTTTGGGTCTTTTCCATCACATCATTCTCCTAATGATGTGATCCCGTTATCAAATGACAACTTATGTCTATGGTCAAGAAACCTTGACCATCTTTGATCAATGAGCTAGTCCATTAGAGGCATACTAGGGACAGTGTGTTGTCTATGTATCCACAAATGTATTTGAGTTTCCAATCAATACAATTCTTAACATGGATAATAAATGATTATCATGAACAATGAAATATAATAATAATTACTTTATTATTGCCTCTAGGGCATATTTCCAAGAGTCTCCCACTTGCACTAGAGTCAATAATCTAGCTCACATCACTATGTGATTTACATTGTAATGAATCTAACACCCATACAGTTCTGGTGTTGACCATGTTTCGCTCGTGGAAGAGGCTTAGTCAATGGGTCTGCAACATTCAGATCCGTGTGCACTTTGCAAATATTTATGTCCTCCTCCTTGATGTAATCGGAGATGGAATTGAAGCATCGCTTTATGTGTCTGGTCCTCTTATGAAACCTCAGTTCCTTGGCTAGAGCAATGGCACTAGTGTTGTCACAGAACAGAGTCATTGGATCCAATGCACTAGGCACAACTCCAAGATCTGTCAAGACTCCTTCATCCAGACACCTTCCTTAGCCGCCTCCAAGGCAGCTATGTACTCCGCTTCGCATGTAAAATCAGCTACCACGCTTTGCTTGGAACTGCACCATCTTACCGCAACCCCATTGAGAATATATACGTATCTGGTTTGCGACTTAGAGTCATCCGGATCAATGTCAAAGCTTGCATCGACGTAACCCTTTACGACGAGCTCTTGATCACGTCCATGCACGAGAAACATTTCCTTAGTCCTTTTCAGGTACTTCAGAACATTCTTAACTGATGTATAGTGTTCCATTCCTAGATCACTTTGAAACATTCATGTCATACTTATGGTAAGGCTCACATCAGGTCTTGTGCACAACATTGCATACATGATAGAGCCTATGGCTGAAGCATATGGGACGACAACCATCTTTTCTCTATCTTCTACAGTCACTTGGCTTGAGTCTTACTCAACTCCACACCTTGCAATACACGCAAGAACCCTTTCTTGGATTGACCCATTTTGAACTTATTCAAAACTTTGTCAAGGTATGTGCTCTGTGAAAGTCCTATTAAGCGTCTCGATCTATCTCTATAGATCTTGATGCCTAATATGTAAGAAGCTTCTCCTAGGTCCTTCATTGAAAAACTCTTGTTCAAATAATCTTTAAGCTTCCCAAAAATTATATATTGTTTCCAATGAGCAATATGTCATCCACATATAATATTAGAAATGCTATAGATCTCCCACTCATTTTTTTGTAAATACAAGATTCTCCATAAACTCTTTGATAAATAGATCGCTAGAGCTTGCACACTTTGTTAGCATTCTCTGTATCAACAAAACCTTCCAGTTGCATCATATACAACTCTTCCTTAAGGAAACCGTTGAGGAACGCCGTTTTGACATCCATCTGCCAAATTTCATAATCGAAAAATGCAGCTATTGCTAACATGATTCTGACAGACTTAAGCATCGCTATGGGTGAGAAAGTCTCATCATAGTCAACTCCTTGAACTTGTGAAAAACTCCTTTCCACAAGTCAAGCTTTATAGATGGTGATATTACCGTCGGCGTCCGTCTTCTTCTTAAAGATCCATTTATTCTGAATGGCCTTTCGCCATTCAGGTAATTCTTCCAAAGTCCACACTTTGTTTTCACACATGGATCCTATTTGGATTTCATGGCCTCTAACCATTTGTTGGAATCCGGGTCCGCCGTCGCTTCTCCATAGCTTGTAGGTTCGTTGTTGTCTAACAACATGACTACTAAGAAAGGGTTACCGTACCACTCAGGAACGGTGCGTGCCCTTGTCAACCTACGAGGTTCGATAGCACCTTGACCCGAAGCTACATGATCATCATAATTGGCTTCCTCTTCAACTGGTGTATGCTCCACAGAAACAACTTTATGTGATGCGCTAATATCTGGTTAAAGTAAAGGTTCTACAACCTCATCAAGTTCTATCTTTCTCCCACTCAATTCTTTCAAGATAAACTCTTTCTCAAGAAATGTTCCGTTTTTAGCGACAAGCACTTTGCCTTCGGATCTGAGATAGAAGGTGTACCCAACTATCTCTTTTGGGTATCCTATGAAGACGCATTTCACCGCTTTGGGTTCCAGTTCTCTGGGTGAAAGTTTTTGACATAAGCATCACGTCCCCAAACTTTAAGAAACGACGACTTTGGTTTCTTGCCAAACCATAGTTCATATGGTATCGTCTCAACGGATTTTGATGGTGCCCTATTTAAAGTGAATGCAGTTGTCTCTAATGCATAACCCCAAAATGATAATAGTAAATCGGCAAGAGACATCATGGAACATACCATATCCAATAAAGTACGATTACGACATTCGAACACACCATTACGCTGTGGTGTTCCAAGCGGTGTCAAATGTGAAACAATTCCACATTGTCTTAAGTGAGTGCCAAACTCATAACTCAGATATTCTCCTCCTTGATCAGATCGTAGGAATTTTACCTTCTGGTTACGATGATTCTCCACTCCACTCTGAAATTGCTTGAACTTTTCAAACATTTTAGGTTTGTGTTTCATTAAGTAAATATAACATTACCTACTTAAGTCATCGACGAGGGTGAGAAAATAACGATATCCACCACGTGCCTCAATGCTCATCGAACCCCACACATTAGTATGTACGATTTCTAATAAGTCACTTGCTCGCTCCATTGTTCCGGAGAACGGAGTTTTGGTCATCTTGCCCATGAGGCATGGTTCACATGTGTTAAGTGATTCAAAATCAAGTGACTCCAAAAGTACATCAGCATGGAGTTTCTTCATGCACTTTACACCAATATGACCTAAGCGGAGTGCGACAAAAAAGTGGTACTATCATTATCAACACTACATCTTTTGGCATCAATGTTATGAACATGTGTGTCATTACTATCGAGATTTAATAAGAATAAACGCCTCACATTAGGTGTGTGATCATAAAAGATATTACTCATATAAATAGAACAACCATTATTCTCTGATGTATATGGGTAACCGTCTCACAACTAACAAGATCCGGATATAATGTTCATGCTTAACACAGACACTAAATAAAGATTATTCAGGTTCATCCCTAATCCCGATGGTAATTGAAGTGAGAGCGTGCCGATGACGATCGTGTCAACCTTGGAACCATTTCCCATGCGCATCGTCACTTCATCCTTCGCCAACCTCCATCTATTCCGCGGTTCCTGTTTTGAGTTGCAAATGTGAGCAACCGAACCGATATCAAATACCCAGGCACTACAACAAGAGTTGGTGAGGTACACATCAATAACATCTATATCATATATACCTTGTTTGGCATTGGCCGCCTTCTTGTCAGCTAGATACTTGGGGCAGTTCCGCTTCGAGTGACCAGCCCCCTTGCAATGATAGCACCCAGTTTTTGTCTTGGGTCCGGCCTTAGGTTTCTTCACGGGAGGGGCAACACATTTGCCACTCTTCTTGGAGTTACCTTTCTTGCCCTTGCCATTTTTCTTGAAACTGGTGGTCTTATTGACCATCAACACTTGATGTTTCTTCTGCATTTTTCACTCGGCGACTTTCAGCATCATAATAAGCTTGGTGAATGATTTATCCATCCCTTGCATGTTGTAGTTTAGCACAAAGCTTATATAGCTAGGCGGCAGTAATTGAAAACTCTGTCAGCGATCGCCTCTAGTCAATAATGACCCACCATTTAGGTCACTCAATTGTCATTATTTTTTATTTATGACCTTCTTATGACCAAAACGAAGAGGTCAACAGTTGGTCGTCAAGAATAGACAAAGTTGACCTTTCCTCATTTTTGGTCATGGATTCTGTGACAAAAAACAATTGGTCGTGGAATCTATTGACCAAAAAATTGGTCATTACCCATGGGTGTGATCCACGTGTGATCTGATGTGGCTAAGCTGACATGGCACTGTCCACGTGGCACATAATCTGACATGATATTCTTAGTGGCCCAATGGACTAAGCCCATAAATACAGCCCATTTAGGATCTGTTTTCATTTGGGTTGTTGCTTTTCCTAACCAAACATTATTGGGCCATGTAAAATTGCTTATTTTTAGAGCAAATTTTTTAAAACCAACTTTTCATTATTCTACTTGCGTGGCCTAATTAGTACAATGTGTAACTCATCTTCTATCCATCCAACTATGGCCTGTTTCAACTCATCTTCTATCCAGCAAGAAGACATTCACATTACAATACACAACTCGTGGCGAATTAAAAGGGCACATGATAGCCAACAATAGTCAACATTTCATCAACTTACAACCTAATAAGATGACCGAACAAAAACCATCACATCACATGAAACTTCCATTTTGTTCCAACTTGAAGTAAGCTTCTTCCAACTTCATAGTTGGAGCTATTCTACATGTACGTCAACACCACCACTATATCTGTCTTTAGAAGCTGCTAGTCATCTACACACCTGTACATGCAACCATATTACAAGATGAAGACATTAGTACTTGTATCAAACATGATCATTTAAAATCAAAATTCGTTTGAAAATAAAATTTGGACTGCATAATACACAATTTCAGTATGAAGCGTCCAATAATAAGTAAGAGAGTTCAATGTAAGCCTCCATCAGTACAGTAAGAGAGTTCTGCTTCACTTTACCCTGGAAGATTACAATTATTGCATGTAGAAGCAGATGGGCAATCCCTGGCAATATGGCCAGGTCTCCTGCAGTTCTTGTAAATAATATCCCGGGAAAGTCATTCAAGTTAAACATGGCATTCGTTTAGATCAAAGGCCAACAGATATATTATGATGACAAATGTATAATATTTCCATAACTTGCTAAGAAAGAGCATACTGAGATAAATATTTTTCCCTTTTACACTGGAGAATGCCAACATGCCTCCAATATTAGTTCACCAACTAAAGATTCTTAAATAAATCAGACAAGCACAACAGCTATGTTAGACATATGTATTGACACTTCCACATCAAACATTAAATAAAACTAGTCGTTAACCCGTGCATTCGCATGGGCTAGTTATGTAAACTATCTTACACTCTGCATTATATTTGTAGTTCTTACAATATGGCATGATAACCATACAATAATATCCCGTATACTACCTCGCTGTCAACAACTTGGAGTTTCCACTTAGAAAAATGTGAAAAAACATCAGCTACACAACATATCTGTATAATTGAAAACAAAGATGTGTGATAGAGGAAATGATGTGACCACGACCCATTGCTTCCTGTAACATGTTTTTGAAGCTGAATCAGAAATATCAATTAAGAAAATTGGAGATTAATCTATTTGTGCACTTTATATAACCCATATAACTTTTGAGAAATGTACGGAGTTGTTATTTAACACAATCTTGATACAAACCATCTTTCTAGATAAGAATAAATAACATTAGAAGATGCAATCTCCATCTCTAAATAAATAAAACTTATATCTCAGTGGTTCTAGATATTATTAAGTAAAAAAACACTAAAACCCTGCGCAACTTACGAAGGTTTTCAAAAACAAAAAAGTAATGGTCAGAATCTTAGCTTGCCCCCATTTTCCATTGCATAGATACATAACACTTGTGCAAATTAATTATTTCTTATGACAACAGGACATTCATTCCCAATTTCATTGAAATTATAACAAAAATAAAACGAAAGTGAAAGACCAACACTCTTCCTGTAGAAAATGAACTCGTAATATTGTTGAAAGTGTACCTATACCTCAATGTTTCATCTCATTTACTGCATCGAGTACAACCAGGAGGACAACACTTTGGAATATTATTGTTATTACATGACTAAACCATTTAATTTGAGTCAAAATAATTCACAAATAGTTAAAAATTAGAATAACTCCAGTTACCGAAGCACAATAGCAAAATCACAGAAGAGTTAGCCCAAAAACATTGTGTAATATTGTGATAGAGAGGGGAAAAATTTAGAGGTTGTAAATTATTGTGAGGTGAATCGGTTCCACACCTACGGAATCAAAACTCATGTCAAACTTGCATTAGCAGTAACATTTTTAGTGCGATAAATTATGCAACAACTGAATTTTGCACATCAAAATTATATTTATGTTCGATATAACGACTAAAAATCATATTTGTGATCTACGCCCAATGTAGGCTATTGCATAAATGTACTCACAACTTTTCTTAGAGCTCCTAGTGTAGAGTATTGTTTGGCTAGATCGAATGGCATGCATATATATTCTAAATATTCCGCTGACAATATTTTGGCCATTATGAATTCATACAAGTCAAGGTTAAAGATACCTTATCTTATTTTCTATATGTAGCATCCCTAAAAAGTATTCTGGAACTGCGACGGGAAAATGTCACACATACTATTAAAATCTAACCATGTTAATAATAATTCTGAGAGTAGAGCTGCATTTGTACTTTCAAAATTATCCATCTCATCACAGACCTGCCCCTTCACAAATACAATAAATGACCATGTGTATATTAAAGTTTCATGTAATTTCAAAAGGTAGATCACTCGTGTGCTAGCTATGGTGTGTCGAATTTTCAATGCCAACTCTAATGCAGAAGAGTGTGCAAAGGATACACTACTGGATAACCAACCACGCATAACATGTGTTGCAGTTGGTATTCCAGTGAATATTTCAGGTAACATAAACACTTGGTGTAAATCCAAGCTAGGATAACATATTTTGCAAGCAAGCTTCTAAGAAAAAGAAAATCAGCAGGTGCACACATGTAGCTACGACGTTCGCTGCGACGAGGAGGACTGCGGACACGGTTGCGCCGGGATGAACGCTCGCTGCGCAGCCTATCTCGCCGAGGTTTTCAGCTTCTGCTCCGACTGCGACTCCTGCTCCTGCTCTTACTCTTGGTGTTGCTCCGGCTCCGGCTCCTAGTCTTGTTCTTGCTTCTTCTTCTGCTCCTGCTCGTGCTCTTGGCCCTACCAGCGTTCTTGCCACTGCTACTGCTGGCGCTTGGTGATGGACTCACCATAGCTTGATCCTAGCACATGAATTTCAAGATGAAAGTCCAATGGTCAGACTCCAAACAGATCCAGGGATAAGGCCAAATGAAGGCAAAAAAACCATCTACTAATGGCAACCTTCCTACTCGATGATCTGCAGCAACAAAATTAAATAACGCCCATGTTAAAGGGCATGGACACAGAAACACTTGTCCAACACCATACAAGTTCAGGTACATGGATTTCACCATTCTCCAGAAACTAAAGGGACAGGGGGGGCATGACTACACCCACACACATATATTCCAAGCATAACATGAAGCCTAGTTTCCATCGATTTCGCTACCCCGAGACAAAGTAAGCTTCCAATGGAAAATGTGCAGTGGTACATGAGGCCCTTATCCAAACCTACCAGCATATCCAATTCAAAATCAAGCGTTCAACAATGAGTTTTATTTCATGTACGGGCTGCTACTACTCGGAGACTCGGCAGCCGCCTCGGGTTGGATGGTGACAGCGCGCGAGGAATGAGACGATCCAGGGGAGGGGAAGGGACTCACCATGGCTCGAGGAGGAAAGTCGGGATGGATCTACAAAGGGGAGTAGAGAGTATGAATTGCACATATAAATGGAGAGGATAAGTGGAGGGCAAAGAAACGCCAGATCTGGAGGGAAAAGACAACAACGACGACTTGGCAGGGGATTTCCGGTCGGCGTACATGGGCGACAGGAGTTCTAGAATACGTACCATTGCAAGAGACGAGAGAGATCCAGGGGCGCCGAGCAACACGGAGCAGACGCCCCACATGGTGGCACGGAGCCGGTGATGGGATGGCATCCTTTCCGACGGTGCAAGCACCAACGACCGCTCAACCCAGGCGCACAAAGAAGGGAGGGGGTGCGATTGGATCTGGCAGAGTGGCGGCACTGTGGTGGCGATTTGGGGTGCTTGCCAGGGATTAGGGTGGGGGAAGTTTCATGATCCCGCCATACTTGTCTGAATTTTTGGCCGCCAAGCGCTCTTTTTTTTCGATTTCAGAAGCGGGGTTGACCCATCTTTTTTATGTAATGTGTATTTTCTATTGTTCATCTTGTTCTATAGATATTTTATTATTATTATTTTTGAGGAATGGATGCACCTTCATCTTATATCATATTATGTAATCATGTGTATTTTTTCCTGAAATACCAAGTTAAGCTATCTTATTTAGAACACATCCTTCATTAGCATGCCCAATTAGTTGGTCCCACCTGCGAGCTAGGGTAGCCGCCCCCTGCATGACAGGAAGTCGGTGGGTCCAACACGGCCTCACACGTCAAATTTCGATGCCACAACTAAGTTGGGTCAACAAGTCAACTTATGGGTCCAACCTCTGAACATACTTATACTTTGTAGCCTTGTTGGCACCTATACAAGACATGCAGGTGAAATTGTCGAATTGCCTTCCCAGTCACCTCTATTTAAGCCTATGACCTTAATTTTGTCATGGAGGACCTACAATGCGACCATAAATAGAGCTACACATGCTAGTGACCATTTTGTGCAATGGGATTATGACCTTGTTGATAGAGATGGTCAAAAATTTGTGGGGTTTGGACCCTCTTAGACACCTCATGACCTTTTGTAAATTTTAGTCATAGATCTATGACCAATTCAACCGCGGCCTTTATTTTTTGTCATAAACGAGCTTATTTCTTGTAGTGTAAATAAAAATTATTCAGGTTCATCCCTAATCCCGATGGTAATTGAAGTGAGAGCGTGCCGACGGCGATCGCGACAACCTTGGAACCATTTCCCACGCGCATCGTCGCTTCATCCTTCGCCAACCTCCTTCTATTCCGCGGTTCCTGTTTTGAGTTGCAAATGTGAGCAACCGAACCTTTATCAAATACCCAGGCACTACAACAAGAGTTGGTGAGGTATGCATTAATAACATCTATATCATATATACCTTGTTTGGCGTTGGCCGCCTTCTTGTCAGCTAGATAATTGGGGCAGTTCCGCTTCGAATGACCAGCCCCCTTGCAATGATAGCACCCAGTTTCTGTCTTGGGTCCGGCCTTAGGTTTCTTCACGGGAGGGGCAACAGGTTTGCCACTCTTCTTGGAGTTACCTTTCTTGACCTTGCCATTTTTCTTGAAACTGGTGGTCTTATTGATACACTTGATGTTCCTTCTGCATTTCTCACTCGACGACTTAAGCATCGTAAACAGCTCGGTGAATGATTTATCCATCCTTTGCATGTTGTAGTTTAGCACAAAGCTTTTGTAGCTAGGTGGCAGTAATTGAAAACACTATCAGTGATCGCCTCTCGCGGGAGAAAAATTCCCAACTCAGCTAGACGGTTGTTATACCCAGACATTCTGAGTACATGCTCACTGACAGACCCGTTCTCCTCCATATTGCAAGCATAGAACTTATTGGAGGTATCATACCTCTCGATCTGGGCTTTCTTCTCAAAGATAAACTTCAATTCCTGGAACATCTCATATGCTCCATGACGTTCAAAATGTCTTTGAAGTCTCGGTTCTAAACCATACAAGATCGCACACTAAACTACTGAGTAGTCATCCAAACGCGACTACCACACATTCATAATGTCTTCAGCCACCGGGAAGAGGGGTGCATCAAGGACAAAGCTCTTTTGGGAAACCATGAGGACAATCCTCAGATTACGGGCCCAGTCTACAAAGTTGCTCCCATCATCTTTCAGCTTAGCTTTCTCTAGGAACGCATTAAAATTCAGGGGTGCTACTGCGCGAGCCATTGATCTACAACATAAATTTGCAAAGATTACTTAGACTATTGTTTGACATAATGAGTTTAGTTAATCATATTACTAAAAACTCCCACTCAAATTGACATCCCTCTAATCATTCGAGTGACACATGATCCAAATCCACCAACCAAGTCCGATAATCACGTGAGATGAGCTAGTTTCAATGGTGAATATCTTCATGTTGATCATATCAACTATATGACTCATGTTCGACCTTTCAGTCTCTTGTGTTCTGTGTCCATGTTTGTACATGCTAGGCTCGTCAAGTTTAACCCGAGTGTTCCGCGTGTGCAAAGCTGTCTTGCACCCGTTGTATGTGAACGTAGAGTCTATCACACCCGATCATCACGTGGTGTATCTAAACGACGAACTTTCGCAACGGTGCACACTCAGGGAGACCACAATTTTATATTGAAATTTTAGTGAGGGATCACCTTATAATGCTACCGTCGTCCTAAGAAAAAAAAAGGTGCATAAAAAGGATTAACATCACATGCAGATCATAAGTGACATGATATGGCCATGATCTTGTGCTTTTGATCTCCATCTCCAAAGCACCGACATGATCTCCATCGTCACCGGCACCACACCATGATCTCCATCATCATGATATTTATCATTGTATTGCCATCGAGGTTGTCGCGCCAACCATGCTTATACTACTATTGCTACCGTATAGCGATAAGGTAAAGCATTACATAGCGCTTAATGAGTGACACGAAGGTCATACAATAATTAAAGACAACCCTATGGCTCTTGCCGGTTGCCGTAGCATCGACATGCAAGTCGATATTAACTATTACAACATGATCATCTCATACATCAAGTATACATAATCAAGTCTTTAGTCATATCATATCACATGCATACCCTGCAAAAACCAATTAGACATCCTCTAATTTGTTGCTAAGTTTTACGTGGCTACTATGGGTATCTAGTAAGAATGTTTCTTTCCTATGCAAAACCACAACGGTGATATGCAAGTTGCTATTTAACCTTCTACAAGGACCACCTTTTGTCGAATCTGATTCAACTAAAGTAGGAGACACACACACCCGCCAACCATCTTTATGCAAGAAGTTGCAAGCGAGTCGATGAAACCGGTCTCTCGTACGTGGACGAGTAAAGTTGGTCCGGGCCGCTTCATCCAACAATACCGTTGAATCAAGAAAATACTAAGGAGGGAAGCAATCTAAATATCAACGCCCACAAACTCCCTTGTGTTCTACTCGACATGTCATCTATGCATAGACCTAGCTTTGATACCACTTTTGGGGACCGTTGCATGGGAAACAAAAATTTTCCTACGTACAAACATGGTCTATCCATGGTGATAACCATCTATGAGAGGAGAGATTGAATCTACATACCCTTGTAGATCGCTAAGCGAAAGAATTCAAGAACGTGGTTGATGTAGTTGTACGTCTTCGCTATCCAATCATGAACCGTCCCGCTATGGCGACCCCGACTAGTAAGTCGAGATCGCCGTGCCCAGTGACCCCAAGGATCAATAATCACTGAACACAGATACTGAATAATAGAGTCTTATATCCAAATACCGAATATTACATCAATGATCGAAGGGTCAGGTTCACAAGCAGGGCCTAAGGCCAATTAAAACGGGTACAACGGGTAGCGGAAACTCATAAGGGCCAAGCGGGTGCCCATGCCATCAAGCCTACACCGACAGTCATTCGGACTTGGAAGCGTCCTAGATCGCAGGTCCGTCTCCGAAGACGTTCTCATTGCCAAACTCCGTTCCTTCGATATCTGGTCAATAATATAACCAGTGGCAAGCCAATGAGTACTTCGAATGTACTCGCAAACAGCCCATGATATGAACAATGAAAGTGAAGTACAACAATAACATGCAGCTTTGATGAAATGCAATTTGGTGGGATGATCATGTATATGCATCAAGCTAAAGAATTACTCTTGAAGAACAGGTTACAGATATCAACATATCTGCTAAGGGCTGAACCATCCGGGTTCATCCTATATGCCAAGTCACCAAACTTGGTCATAACCTCAATGTATCAACTAAGGGCTAAACCATCCGGGTTCACCCTATATGCCAAGTCACCAAACTTGGTCATATTATTATTTCCATAACAACACCTTTTTAACACCACACACACACACTCACTCACACTTGGTTTATGCGGAAACGCTCGACATAGTTTAAGCAGGATTACCCAATTGTCCTTGACCATGGACACGGCTATTCCAATAGTTTGACACTCTGAAGAGGTAGTACGCTGGACCCACGAGATCTGGGAAACTTCCGTGTCATCCACGACTCGCGGTATATCACATATACCCGAGGTAAGTACCCGATCATTATCTTTCCCCTGACGATACTAGACAAAGAGGTCCACTCGATTAGTACCCACCCCACATGTTGTACGTCTTAGGAGCACCGACTCTGGATAGTATCAACCATGCAGGGACCAACGGTGTGCCTGGAACTCATAAAAATGGCATAGTCGCCCTTCCTGGCACGACCCCATCACGAGAGTGACGACAATCACTCCCGCCACTAGTAATGTGGCTCTTTGCTAGTACCGACCATAGTAATCAACAAAGCCCCGTCCCATAAAGGGGTAACGTGGTCGTACTGGTAAGGTTGGGACGATCGACACATCATAAATCTAATCACATTTCCAAAACCATACTCACACAAAACACCGGTGCACCACTTCACCAAAAGTGGCCACCCATCTCATCATCACCCTCGGGCATTACTGGCACCCGACGGGTTTTTTCATAAACCTTTGATTTAACTCATCATCATGCTCATGCAATGGTTCTCTAACTCTACTAGTCAACATGATAGTAGCATGATCCTCATAGATGGTAGGATCAAGCTCATCATGCTTGTGCTCCGAGGAGCCATATGTATAACATCACCATCATGCTAGTGCTTCGAAGAAGCCTTCGGTACCATCACACCAATGATGAACCGACACTATGATCACATGCAACGGAAAAGTACTTGCTATTCTAGCATGCATCAATTCATATGCTCAAGTCATGGTCAAAGGGCTGCTTGCCTTGGTCAGCTAGGTATCTGAGGTCTTCAGGTCTTCCGCTCCGAATCCTTCACCACTCGGTAATTCTATCATCGAGAATAGAATAAATAAGAAATACCTCACACAAAAACAGATCACAAATCACTTTTCAAAATGTTGCAAAACTTGGTTAAATTCAGGTTGTTAATTTGAAAAATATCTTCTCTTAGTTTTTACTAGCTAAGAATATTAATAATTACTAAACAGGGGCAAACTATTGCTTTTAATGCCTTTATATTATTATAAAACAGATTCTGTTTTTAAAAAATGTCAACAATGGTAGAATCAAATACTACTCATTTTTAGAAAAATATCAGTGGAAGAATTATATTTTTCCACTGGGTAGTTATTTTTACAAAAATCATTTTAGTCTCTGATTTAACAATAAAAGAAAAACGCCAAAGCCTGGCCTGGGAAGCAGGCCGGCCCAGCCAGCCAGTAGGCTGCCAGGCGCGCGCGCGCGCCAGGTTTGAACCTGACGTGCGGGCCCGTGGGGTCAGCGGCTGTGGCTGTATGTGGGGGCTGCTCCAGGACGCCCACAGGTGGAGCCCACCTGTCGGGTTCTTCCCCTACCTCCGGCCAGGGAGGAGGAGATGAACTCCAGCGAGGCTACCGTCGTCCTTGGGCCTAGCTAAGGGCAGGAATGGGTTCAGCGTGCCTCCACCTACCTGCAGGTGGCCGGGACAGCGCCGGAGAGGTTTGGAGTCGCCGGCGACGAGGTGGCCGTGGCGGAGGGGTTTTGGGACGTGGTTGAACTGGTAGCTAGGGGCACGGAATCCCTCGGGGCAGTTGGCAGAAAGGTTCCTGGTGTCGAGGGGAGTGCTCTGGTGGGTCGAGTGTCCCAGGAGCCGGCGTGTAGCCGGACATCGACCGGAGCTCCGAGGTGGAGGCGCCTCGGTCGATCTCGGGCACCGGGGCTTTGCGAGCTCGATTGGGTGGCTACGGAGGAGCTAGTGGTCGTCCAGAGGTTGTTGGAGGGGTGCTGAGGTGTCGGGGAGGCCTATTTATAGGCTCGCGATGGTTTGCCGACTCGATGCGACGGTGACTCACCGTGGAGCACGTGCGTGCACAGTGATGAGCTGGCTGCGAAACCACGGTCTCCGGACGTGGTTTGGGATGCTCTGAAGCATCGGCGGAGAGGGAGAAGGCGTGGGGTCGAGTTGCAGCGTCTGTGCATGCTCGACCAAGTCGGGTGCGCGCGGGCACGCGTCGCCCGAGCTCTAGCGCGGGAGAGGAGGGTCCCTGGTGGCTGCTTTACACAGGAGGTTGTCGGGGAAGGTCTTGGACACTTCGGGGGAGGTTGGAACCGGCCGGGAGCGTCGTCCCCTTCTCGGTGGCTCCCTGTAGCGCGTCCAGAGCGCAGTTTTGGCATGCCACGGCAAGCTAGCGCGCTCTGGGGCACTTTAGACGTGTCCCTCATGTCCTGGGTGTTGCTGGGAGTGTTTCTAGCCGTTGTGTGCTAGTGAGAGCACTAGCTGGTCAAGGGGGATAGGTTTCACTAGTGCTGTCGGCCCTGATATGTGGCTCAAATTGGGGTTCTTGTCACTTGTGCTTTGAACTAGGGAGGGGCCAGTTGACTGGGTGTTTAGGTTGATCTGAAGCACTAATACACCAAGTTTGAGGCTATGACATTGGGTAAAATAGTGGCTAGGTGGGTTTTACCTTCCTGGCAGAAGGTGTTCGACAGTGGTTTGGAGTGCTTCCACTCCACCACTCGAACTGCAACTTAACAGGTTTGGTCTTGGGGTTAAAGTAGGGTTTTCCACCAATTTTGAGCTCCATTGAACAAGTTTAGCTTTGTAAACTTGAAAATGCATCAAAGTGATCAGATCCGTCCTCTCCAAAGGGAGTGTGACTAAACAAAGTCTTGCAAATCTCATTTTTGGTGTGGAGTCCTCATTTGAGGTGCCAGACACCCCTGCAAAGTTTCAACCCAATTGGACAAACTTTGCTATGTAGAGTTGTTCCAACTCTATTCTGGACAGAGAGGGTTTTAGGCTCATTTGGTGACCTTCCGCACCTTGGATCAAGGAGAGATTTTATGTGGGCACCAAATATGGCTTCGGGAGGCTCCTGTAATTTCATGGGATTTTGTTGAGAGTATTTCCTTTGGATATATCTAAAAAGGTTAAAACAGACAGGAATGGTTTTCAGGGTTTTATTCAAATAATTATAATATAAAATACGGTTGGAAATCTTATATATGGAAAATATATGTCCTTCTAAGTTTCTATGATTTTACTCATAATTTTCTAAGGCAGAGAAGCATTTTTCCTTGTGGGAATATCATTCCTGGCCTTAGAAACAAACATGTATTTAAAATAGAAAAATAATGTTTTAAATCATTAAATAATGTTTTTGGTAAATAATAATAGTATTTGAGTTTAGATCACCAACTTTGGTTGGGAGTGCTACTAGGCATCATGAGCTAGTAGTGTAACCCAAGCAAGGTAGAGGTGATTTGGTGTCAAAGAGAAGAGTTTTGGAAATTCATTTAAAAATAAAAAGATTTATCATGGGTTTTGGATCAACAAGCAAACAAGCATACATTCATACAAGGCATTCATAGCATTCACAACATCATTAGAAAAAGTTTTAACAAGCTCTCGTTTTTGCAACTTAAAACATTGGTGGTGAAAAACAGGGTGTGACAGACCTATCCCTCTTACAAGAATCTCGTCCCCGAGATTCCTAAGCTAGGCGTTAAATAGCTCTGGAAATTATGATTGGAGATAGTCTTCACGTTCCCATGTTGCTTCTGCTTCGGTATGGTTGCTCCACTGAATCATGAAATACTTGATGGTGCGGCTTCTGGTGCAACGCTCTGCTTCATCCAGAATGTGAATCGGCTTCTCGCGGTAGGTAAGTTCTGGTGGAAGGTCAACAGCTTGGTGGTCAATATCCTTGCAAGGATCGGAACGGTTTGGCACTTGTAAGCACTTCCGGAGCTGTGACACGTGGAACACGTTGTGCACACCCGAAAGTTCTGGGGGGTAGCTCCAACTGATAAGCCACTTCCCCGCGCCTTGTCGTGATCTTGAAGGGTCCAATAAACCTTGGGGCTAGCTTCCCCTTGACGTGGAAACGCTTGGTTCCCTTGAGATGCTTAACGCGTAGGTACACCTGGTCTCCGGGAACAAACTCCACATCCTTGCGGTGGGAGTCCGCATAGCTCTTTTGTCGGGACTTAGCTGCCTTCAAGTTTTCTTGGACAAGCTGCACCTTATTTTCTGCTTCCTGCAGCGCTTCTGGCCCAAAAACTAGTACTTCTCCGGTTTCGAACCAATTGAGTGGGGTCGGCACTTTCGCCCATATAGCACCTGGAATGGGGCCATTGGAAGACTGGACTGGTAGCTGTTGTTGTATGAGAACTCAGCAAACGGCACACAGTCTTCCCATTTGGCACCATGAGCCAAGACACATGCGCGGAGTATGTCCTCGAGTATCTGGTTTACCCTCTCGGTCTGTCCGCCCGTCTGCGGGTGGAAAGCCGTGCTGAAAGAGAGCTTGGTTCAGAGAGCTTCTTGAAACTTCTTCCAAAATCTCGAGGTGAACTGCGTGCCACGGGCGGACACGATCTCCTTAGGAACTCCATGGAGGCTAACGATGCACTCAATTTAGAGGCTAGCCAACTTGTCGCCCCCGTAGGTGGTGTTGACCGGAATGAAATGAGACACCTTAGTTAAGTGGTCGATGATGACCCATATGGATTCATGACCCCTGCTTGATCGGGGTAGTCCGGTGATGAAGTCCATGTCGACCTTATCCCATTTCCATTCTGGCACTTGAAGAGGTTGTAGCAGCCCAGCAGGTCGCTGATGCTCAGCCTTGACCCGCTGGCATACATCACACTTAGCGACGTAGGAGCCTATCTCTCTCTTCATGCCATGCCACCAAAATCATTCTCGGAGGTCTTGATACATCTTGGTACAACCGGGATGGATGGAGTATGGCAAGTCATTGGACTCTTGCAGGATCAAGTCCTTGAGTTCGGCCTTGTTGGGCACGCATAAGCGTTTCCCGTACCACACCATTCCTTGATCATCAACCGAGAACCCTCAGGCCTTGCCTTCCTGTATCTTCCTCTTGAGGCCTTCAATACTCTTGTGTCCCTTCTGGGCTTCCTTGATATCATCAGCCAGAGTTGGTTTGACTTCGAGGTTGGCCACGTATCCTGGTTCGACTAACTCCATCCCGAAGCTTTCCATCTCTTCATACAAGGCGGGCAACCTTTCCTTGAGCAAGACGTTCAAGGTGCCAGCCTTCCGGCTTAGAGCATCGGCTACCACGTTTGCCTTACCGGGGTGGTACTGAAAGCTGAGGTCATAATCCTTGATTATCTCAAGCCATCTTCGTTGCCTCATATTCAGCTCCCTTTGGGTGAAGATATATTTCACACTCTTGTGGTCGGTGTATATTTCACATTGCTTCCCCAGAAGGTAATGTCGCCATGTCTTCAAGGCATGCACTACGGCTGCTAACTCGAGATCATGGGTGGCGTAGTTCTCCTCATGCGGACGCAGTTGCCGTGACAAGTACGCCACGACTCTGCCATCTTGCATTAAGACTCCACCGAGTCCGATTCCGGAGGCATCACAGTAAATCACAAAATCCTTGTTGATGTCCGGGGTAGCTAGTACCGGGGCGGTAGTCGGTCTTTTCTTCAACTCTTGGAAGCTCGCTTCACATGGTGGTGTCCACTCGAACTTCCGGCCTTTCTTCAAAAGCTGAGTCATAGGTCGAGCGATGCTATAGAATCCCTCTACGAACTTGCGGTAGTATCCCGCGAGCCCGAGGAAACTCCTGACATCCTTCACGTCTCTCGGCGATTCCCAGTTGGTCACTGTGGTAATATTGGATGGATCCACTACCAATCCGCTTGCCGTCATGATATGACCCAAAAATCCAACTTTGTTCAGCCAGAATTGGCACTTGCTGAACTTGGCATACAGTTGGTGCTCTCGAAGCTTCCCCAGAACTAACCTCATGTGTCGCGCATGCTCTTGTTCGGATTTGGAGAAGATTAATATGTCATCGATGAATACGACGAGAAACTTGTCCAAATACTCCATGAAGACCTTGTTCATGAGGTACATGAAGTAAGCTGGGGCATTTGTCAATCCGAAGGGCATGACAGTGCACTCATAGAGACTGTATCGGGTCATGAATGCAGTCTTGGGTATGTCCTCGGGTCGAATCTTCAACTAGTAATATCCGGATCAGAGATCGATCTTGGAGAATACCTTAGCTCCATTTAACTGGTCAAACAGGTCTTCTATCTTGGGGAGTGGGTACTTGTTCTTGATTGTGACTTCGCTGAGAGAACGGTAATCGACGCAGAGTCGAATGGTACCATCCTTCTTTGATACAAACAGAACAGGTGATCCCCAAGGTGATGCACTCGGACGAATGAATCATTTCCTGAGTTGCTCATCCAGCTGCTTCTTCAGCTCTGCTAGCTCCTCGGATCCCATCCTGTAAGGCTTCTTATATATAGGCCTTGACCCGGGCATGAGCTCGATGATGAACTCGATTTCTCGGTCAGGAGGCATTCCAGGTAGCTCGTCAGGAAAGACATCCGGGGTACTCACAGACTACAGGCATTTGGTCGAGCTCTACCTCGTATAGGCTGTTGATTCGAGGAAATTGAGCTGATACCGGCTCAGAGACATACTTGACCTTGACCCCTTGGTCGCTTGTCATGATAATGGCCCTGTTGGTATAGTCCAAGGGACTCTGGTGCTTGGCCAGCCAATCCATGCCGAGAATTACTTCTAAGCCTTGCGACTTAAGCACAATGAGGTCTATGAAGAAGCTCGTCCCATTGATAACTATCTCGACCCTTCTACACCCTAGATTGGTCCTCAACACTGCTCCCGGGGTTTGAATTGCCATCTGCCCGCGAAGCAGAGTGGGTTTTAAACCACACTTCCCCGCAAACCTTTGAGTAACAAAGGAATGCGAAGCACCACAATCAAACAACACTGTAGCTGGGGTGGAGTTGACGAGGAACGTACCCAGAATGCAGTCCGGGTCTTCCTGCGCCTCTTCGGCGGTGATGTGGTTGATCTGCCCCTTGCTATTGAACTGCTGGTTGCGGGGAACCTGGTTTCTGCCTGGTGCTTCTTGACCTGGGTTGGGTGCATTGGGACGCGGTGCATCGGGCTTCTTGTTGGGACACTGCCTGGAATAGTGCCTGGTTTGACCACACCCAAAACAGGTGACCTGACCCGAAGGGTTGGTCTTGACTCCACTGTTATTCGGCGGGTTGGAAACTGGCTTGGTGTTGACTTGAGGCTGATAATTCTGACGGAATACCGGGGTCTTGTAATGCTGTTGCTGATAGTTGGGCCTCGCAGGTGTTCACTGCCATGGTCTTGGTCTTGCATTAGTGGGTCCTCCACTGCCTATCAGCTTGCGCTTGCGGGTGTCGTCCATTGCACGACGCTTGTCTTCCAGCATAAGTGCCTTGTTAACCAGGTCGCTGAAGGTCTTGTAGTCGCAAACTACCAACTGGTATTGCAGGGACTGCTGCAACCCTTCCATGAAGCGTTCCACCTTAGCGGCCTCAGTGTTAACATCCTCAGGGGCATACCTCAACAAGAGGTTAAACTTCTGCAGATATTCTTTAATGGTCCACTGCCTTGCCTCAAGGCTCGGAATTCCCGCTTCTTGATGGTCATCATTCCTGGCGGAATATGAGCCGCGCGGAATCCTTCCTTGAACAACGCCCAAGTGATGACTTGCCCAGCTCGCATGATCTGGAAACCATCCCACCAAGCCCTGGCGGTGCCTCCGAGACAGTGAGAAGCATAAAGGACCTTCTCACGTTCATCGGTGCACTTGACCAGCGCAAGGAGGTCTTCAATAGTGCGAATCCAGTCATCGGCATCCAATGGTTCAGTCGTCTCTGTGAATATGGGAGGCGTAGTCCGCATAAACTCGGAGAGAGTAGAGCCACCATTGCCATTCCCGTTTTGCGGCGTGTTGTTCACTAGGACTTGAGCCAGCTGCTGAATAGCGGCATTGTTGGCTTGACGCTCCTCGCAAAGAGCCTGAAGGAACTGAGCCATAGTCAAGTTCCCGGGAGGAGGTGGCGGAGGAACATTGCCAGGCTGCTCATGGTGATCTCCAGCATGAGCTTCTCCTTCGGTTCCCTGCGGCTGACCTGAGGAGGCGGCACCGGGGTTGCCGAAGGTGCTGTTGCGGGTTGCGTTCACCATCCTGTCATGGAAACAGAAGGTCAAAAATCCACCTTGCTTGAAACCACAAGGGTTTGCTCTAGTAAGAGGGGGGGGTCCAAATGTGCGCTAGTGCGAGATTTTAAAACCAAAGTCCTAGAAAAGGAATTTGCATTCATTGAAAACAAGTGACGTAGTCGCATACAGGCTGCCTAAGGCAGAATGTGGCTTACATCATACACACTCATAATTTGAAAGATCGGATACATGGATACCCTACGCTCAGGGGTACTCCTAGTTGCCTACGCTGAAATCCTACGCTCTAGGTGCAAAATATTAAGGGTAAGGCTGGTGTACTAATCGTTTTCGGCTAACGTCCATGCTACCTAAGGCTTCCTATAGTCAGGATGGCTCTGATACCAGTTCTATGGGGACCCCGACTAGTAAGTCGAGATCGCCGTGCCCAGTGACCCCAAGGATCAATGCTCACTGGACATAAATACTGAATAATAGAGTCTTACATCCAAATACCGAATATTACATCAATGACCGAAGGGTCAAGTTCACAAGCAGGGCCTACGTCGTGATGTACTGCTTCTTTCTTATCACTTCCAGGATCGGTAGCACACCACCCCTCGTAGCAACACCGGTCCTTCCTTCAGGTGCGCCTGCTTTCTTCACCTTGCGATTCTTCATCTTCTCAGAGTGAAGTAGACCCTTGACTTGGTGCAGTTCTTGGCGAAGCTTCGTTGATTCCTTAACCAGAAGGTGCATGAGGGTGTCGGATGAGATACTGAAGTAGGTCTGAAACCTTAATGGCATCCCATCCTCAGACAATGGGGTTGTTGGAATTATGCCCTAGAGGCAATAATAAATATAGTTATTATTATAATTCCTGTATCAAGATAATTGTTTATTATTCATGCTATAATTGTATTGAATGAAGACTTATATACATGTGTGGACACATAGACAAAACACTGTCCCTAGCAAGCCTCTAGTTGGCTAGCCAGTTGATCAAAGATAGTCAGGGTCTTCTGATTATGAACAAGGTGTTGTTGCTTGATAACTGGATCACGTCATTAGGAGAATCACGTGATGGACTAGACCCAAACTAATAGACGTAGCATATTGATCGTGTCATTTTGTTGCTACTGTTTTCTGCGTGTCAAGTATTTGTTCCTATGACCATGAGATCATATAACTCACTGACACCGGAGGAATGCTTTGTGTGTATCAAACGTCGCAACGTAACTGGGTGACTATAAAGATGCTCTACAGGTATCTCCGAAGGTGTTCGTTGAGTTAGTATGGATCGAGACTGAGATTTGTCACTCCGTGTGACGGAGAGGTATCTCGGGGCCCACTCGGTAATACAACATCACACACAAGCCTTGCAAGCAATGTGACTTAGTGTAAGTTGCGGGATCTTGTATTACGGAACGAGTAAAGAGACTTGCCGGTAAAAGAGATTGAAATAGGTATGCGGATACTGACGATCGAATCTCGGGCAAGTAACATACCGAAGGACAAAGGGAATGACATACGGGATTATATGAATCCTTGGCACTGAGGTTCAAACGATAAGATCTTCGTAGAATATGTAGGATCCAATATGGGCATCCAGGTCCCGCTATTGGATATTAACCGAGGAGTCTCTCGGGTCATGTCTACATAGTTCTCGAACCCGCAGGGTCTGCACACTTAAGGTTCGACGTTCTTTTATGTGTATTTGAGTTATATGGTTGGTTACCGAATGTTGTTCGGAGTCCCGGATGAGATCACGGACGTCACGAGGGTTTCCTGAATGGTCCGGAAACGAAGATTGATATATAGGATGACCTCATTTGATTACCGGAAGGTTTTCGGAGTTACCGGGAATGTACCGGGAATGACGAATGGGTTACAGGTGTTCACCGGGGGGGCAACCCACCCCGGGGAAGCCCATAGGCCTTGGGGGTGGCGCACCAGCCCTTAGTGGGCTGGTGGGACAGCCAAAAAGGCCCTATGCGCCATAGGAAGAAAGTCAAAGAGAAAAGAAAAAAAGGAGGAGGTGGGAAAAGGGGGAAGGACTCCTCCTTCCAAACCTAGTTGGACTCGGTTTGGAAGGGGAGGGTTGCCCCCCTTCGCTCGGCCGAACCCCTTGGGGGTCCTTGGACCCCAAGGCAAGGCTCCCCCTCTTCCCCCTATATATACGGAGGTTTTAGGGCTGATTTGAGACAACTTTGCCACGGCAGCCCGACCACATATCTCCACGGTTTTACCTCTAGATCGCGTTTCTGTGGAGCTCGGGCGGAGCCCTGCTGAGATAAGATCATCACCAACCTCCGGAGCGCTGTCACGCTGCCGGGGAACTCATCTACCTCTCCGTCTCTCTTGCTGGATCAAGAAGGCCGAGATCATCGTCGAGCTGTACGTGTGCTGAACGCGGAGGTGCCGTTCGTTCGGCACTAGATCGTGGGACTGATCGCGGGACGGTTCGCGGGGCGGATCGAGGGACGTGAGGACGTTCCACTACATCAACCGCGTTCACTAACGCTTCTGCTGTGTGGTCTACAAGGGTACGTAGATCGAATACCCCCTCTCGTAGATGGACATCACCATGATAGGTCTTCGTGCGCGTAGGAAATTTTTTGTTTCCCATGCGACGTTCCCCAACAGGGGTGAGCGTCCAACTCCCATCCACTCCTTCCTTAATAAAAGGTAGGTGACGAGTAGCGGGCTCATCAGCCATCTTAGGGAGGATATCGCGGAGACGCACGAGCGCCTCTTGTGTGGCTGTCTCCACTGCCAGCATCAGTTCCCCCATTTGTGGTCCTTCAAAGAACCAACTAGATGGGGAGTCGTTAGCCTTCACTATCACGTCCACGTGATATTCCTTGGTGTCGGCGTTGACCCAGTGCTCGTGGTAGAGGAAGATGGGCGTGCGGCATACGTGGCACTTCTCGAGACTATCCACCAGGAGTAGGGGAAAGCCGGTCTCCAGAAGCGTCTCAGGTACGGCGGCCATCTATAAGATATAGGAGAGAGAGAGAATCAGAAGATTCTAGGTGCAAAATCTTAAGGGTAAGGCTGGTGTACTAATCGTTTTCAGCTAACGTCCATGCTACCTAAGGCTTCCTATAGTCAGGATGGCTCTGATACCAGTTCTGTGGGGACCCCGACTAGTAAGTCGAGATCGCCATGCCCAGTGACCCCAAGGATCAATGCTCACTGAACACAGATACTGAATAATAGAGTCTTACATCCAAATACCGAATATTACATCAATGACCGAAGGGTCAGGTTCACAAGTAGGGCCTAAGGCCAATTAAAATGGGTACAACGGGTAGCGAAAACTCATAAGGGCTAAGCGGGTGCCCATGCCATCAAGCCTACACCGACATGCATTCTGACTTGGAAGCGTCCTAAATCGCAGGTCCGTCTCCGAAGACGTTCTCATTGCCAAACTCCGGTCCTTCGATATCTGGTCAATAATATAACCAGTGGCAAGCCAATGAGTACTTTGAATGTAATCGCAAACAGCCCATGATATGAACAGTGAAAGTGAAGTACAACAATAACATGCAGCTTTGATGAAATGCAACTTGGTGGGATGATCATGTATATGCATCAAGCTAATGAATTACTCTTGAAGAACAGGTTACAGATATCAACATATCTGCTAAGGGCTGAACCATCCGGGTTCACCCTATATGCCAAGTCACCAAACTTGGTCATAACCTCAATGTATCAACTGAGGGCTAAACCATCTGGGTTCACCCTATATGCCAAGTCACCAAACTTGGTCATATTATTATTTCCATAACAACACCTTTTAACACCACACGCACACTCACTCACACTTGGTTTATGCGGACATGCTCGACGTAGTTTAAGCAGGATTGCCCAACTGTCCTTGACCATGGACACGACTATTCGAATAGTTTGACACTCTGAAGAGGTAGTACGCTGGACCCACGAGATCTGGGAAACTTCCGTGTCATCCACGACTCGCGGTATATCACATATACCCGAGGTAAGTACCCGATCATTATGTTTCCCCTGATGATACTAGACAAAGAGGTCCACTCGATTGGTACCCAGCCCACATGTTGTACGTCTTACGAGCACCGACTCTGGACAGTATCGACCATGCAGGGACCAACGGTGTGCCTGGAACTCATAAAAATGGCATAGTCGCCCTTCCTGGCACGATCCCATCACGAGAGTGACGACAATCACTCCCGCCATTAGTAATGTGGCTCTTTGCTAGTACCGACCAGAGTAATCAACAAAGCCCCGTCCCATAAAGGGGTAACGTGGTGGTACTGGTAAGGTTGGGACGGTCGACACATCATAAATCTAATCCCATTTCCGAAACCATAATCACACAAAACACCGGTGCACCACTTCACCAAAAGTGGCCACCCATCTCATCATCACCCTCGGGCATTAGTGGCACCCGACGGGATTTTTTCATAAACCTTTGATTTAACTCATCATCATGCTCATGCAATGGTTCTCTAACTCTACTAGTCAACATGATAGTAGCATGATCCTAATAGATGGTAGGATCAAGCTCATCATGCTTGTGCTCCGAGGAGCCATATGTATAACATCACCATCATGCTAGTGCTTCGAAGAAGCCTTCGGTACCATCACACCAATGATGAACCGGCACTATGATCACATGCAACGGAAAAGTACTTGCTATTCTAGCATGCATCAATTCATATACTCAAGTCATGGTCAAAGGGCTGCTTGCCTTGGTCAGCTAGGTATCTGAGGTCTTCGAGGTCTTCCGCTCCGAATCCTTCGTCACTCGGTAATTCTATCGTCGAGAATAGAATAAATAAGAAATAGCTCACACAAAAACAGATCACAAATCACTTTTAAAAATGTTGCAAAACTTGGTTAAATTCAGGTTGTTAATTTGAAAAATATCTTCTCTTAGTTTTTACTAGCTAAGAATTTTTAATAATTAGTAAACAGGGGCAAACTATTGCTTTTAATGCCTTTATATTATTATAAAACAGATTCTGTTTTTGAAAAATGTCAACAATGGTAGAATCAAATACTACTCATTTTTAGAAAAATATGAGTGGAAGAATTATATTTTTCCACTGGGTAGTTATTTTTACAAAAATCATTTTAGTCTCTGATTTAACAATAAAAGAAAAAGGCCAAAGCCTGGCCTGGGAAGCAGGCCAGCCTAGCCAGCCAATAGGCTGCCACGCGCGTGCCAGGTTTAAACCTGACATGCGGGGCCGTGGGGTCAGCGGCTGTGGCTGCATGCGGGGGCTGCTCCAGGACGCCGACAGGTGGAGCCCACTTGTCGGGTTCTTCCCCTACCCCCGGCCAGGGAGGAGGAGATGAACTCCTGCGAGGCTACCGTCGTCCTTGGGCCTAGCTAAGGGCAGGGATGGGTTCAGCGTGCCTCCGCCTACCTGCAGGTGGTCGGGACAGCGCCGGAGAGGCTTGGAGTCACCGGGGACGAGGTGGACATGGCGAGGGGTTTCAGGACGTGGTTGAATTGGTAGCTAGGGGCACGGAATCGCTCGGGGCAGTTGGGGGAAAGGTTCCTGGTGTCGAGGGTAGTGCTCTGGTGGGTCGAGTGTCGTAGGAGCCGGCGCGTAGCCGGAGATCGACCGGAGCTCCGAGGCGGAGGGGCCTCAGTCGATCTCGAGCACCGGGGCTCTGCGAGCTCGATTGGGTGGCTAGGGAGGAGCTAGTGGTCGTGCAGAGGCTGCTAGAGGGGTGCTGAGGTGCCGGGGAGGCCTATTTATGGGCTCGCGATGGTGAGCCGACTCGGTGCGCCGGTGACTCACCGTGGCGCGCGTGCGTGCACAGTGAGGAGCTCGCTGTGAAACCACGGTCTCCGGTCGTGGTTTGGGACGTGCTACTGCAACAAAAGACCATCCAACGGCGCCAGAAATAGGCACGTCGACGGGAGAATACTTGGCTTGATCTTTTTGCTGCGGCTACGCCTTAAGGGACTTCCTAGGCAAGTATGCAAAGGATTTCCCCCGTGGCCTTGGAGCCTTGTGTTGGTGTTCCCTCGAAGCGGAAAGGGTGATGTAGCTTAGCGGTGGTAAGTAATTCCCTCAGTTTGAGAACCAAGGTATCAATCCAGTGGAGGAGTATCTCAAGATCCTGCACAAACACAAAAACTTGCTCCCAACGCTACGAAGGGGTTGTCAATCCCTTATAGATTGTTTGCCAAGTGAGAACTGAAAGCAACAAAGTAACAAAGCAAAGTAAAAGCGGAGATGTAAACGATGGATGTGAATAGACCCGGGGGCCGTATTGTTTACTAGTGGCTTCTCTCATGAAAGCAAGTAGACGGCGGGTGAACAAATTACTGTCGAGCAATTGATAGAACCGCGCAAAGTCGTGACGATGTCTGTGCAATGATTATTTCTATAGGCATCACGTCCAAAACAAGTAGACCGATACTGTCTGCATCTACTACTATTACTCCACACGTCGACCGCTATCCAGCATGCATCTAGTGTATTAAGTCCATAAGAACAGAGTAACGCCTTAAGCAAGATGACATGATGTAGAGGGATAATCTCAAACCAATGATAAAAACCCCATCTTTTTACCCTTGATGGCAACTACTTGATGTGTGTCTTGCTGCTCCTACTGTCACTGGGAAAGGTCACCACATGGCAGAACCCAAAACCAAGCACTTCTCCCATTGCAAGAATCATAGATCTAGTTGGCCAAACGAAACCCAAGACTCGGAGAGACTTACAAGGATATCAAATCATGCATATAAGAAATCAGCAAAGACTCAAATATATATCATAGATAATCTGATCACAAATTCACAATTCATCGGATCTCGACAAACACACCGCCAAAGAAGATTACGTCGGATAGATCTCCATGAAGATCATGGAGAACTTTGTATTGAAGATCCAAGAGAGAGAAGAAGCCATCTAGCTACTAACTACGGACCCGTAGGTCTGAAGTGAACTACTCACGAGTCATTGGAGGGGCGATGATGATGATGAAGAAGCCCTCCAACTCCAAAGGTCCCTCTGGCAGGGCGCTGGGAAGGGTCTCCAGATGAGATCTCGCGGAAACGGAAGCTTGCGGCGGCAGAAAAGTATTTTCGAGGTTCCCCTGATTTTTTGCGGAATATTTGGGAATTTATAGGCCAAAGATCTAGGTCAGGGGCAGCCAGGGAGGCCACAAGCCTGCCCACCGCCGCCTCCCCTGGTGGCGGAGTGGGGCTTGTGGGCTCCCTGGAGCCCACCTGGCTTGGCCCAAAGGCCCCCTGATCCTCTTCCGTTCGGGAAAAAATCATTTCGGGGTTTTTCTTCCGTTTGGACTCCGTTCCAAAATCAGATCTGAAAAGAGTCAAAAACACAGAAAAAACAGGAACTGGCACTTGGCACTGAATTAATAAGTTAGTCCCAAAAAATATATAAAAGGTACATAAAACAACCAAAGAAGACAAGATAACAGCGTGAAACCATCAAAAATTATAGATACGTTTGAGACGTATCAGGACGCTCTGAAGCATCGGCCGCAGAGGGAGAAGGCGTGGGGTCGAGCTGCAGCGTCTGTGCATGCTCGGCCGAGCCGGGTGCGCGCGGGCACGCATCCCCCGAGCTCTAGCGCGGGAGAGGAGGGTCCCTGGCGGCTGCTTTACACAGGGGGGGTTGTCGGGGAAGGTCTCGGACACTTCGGGGGAGGTTGGGACCGGCCGGGAGCGTCGTCCCCTTCTCGGTGGCTCCCTGTAGCACGTCCAGAGCGCAGTTTTGGCATGCCACGGCATGCTGGCGCGCTCTGGGGCACTTTAGATGTGTCCCTCATGTCCTGGGTGTTGCTGGGAGTGTTTCTAGCTGTTGTGTGCTAATGAGAGCACTGGCTGGTCAAGGGGGACAAGTTTCACTAGTGGTGTCAGCCCTGATCTGTGGCACAAATTGGGATTCTTATCACTTGTGCTTTGAACTAGGGAGGGGCCAGTTGACTGGGTGTTTAGGTTGATCTGAGTCACTAATACACCAAGTTTGAGGCTTTGACATTGGGTAAAACAGTGGCTAGGTGGGTTTTACCTTCCTGTCAGAAGGTGTTCGACTATGGTTTGGAGTGCTTCCACTCCACCACTGGAACTGCAACTTAACAGGTTTGGTCTTGGGGTTAAAGTAGGGGTTTCCACCAATTTTGAGCTCCATTGAACAAGTTTAGCTTTGTAAACTTGAAAATGCATCAAAGTGGCCAGATTCGTCCTCTCCAAAGGGAGTGTGACTAAACAGAGTCTTGCAAATCTCATTTTTGGTGTGGAGTCCTCATTTGAGGTGCCAGACACCCCTGCAAAGTTTCAGCCCCATTGGACAAACTTTGCTATGTAGAGTTGTTCCAACTCTATTCTGGACAGAGAGGGTTTTAGGCTCATTTGGTGACCTTCCCCACCTTGGATCAAGGTGAGATTTTATGTGGGCACCAAATATGGCTTCCGGAGGCTCCTGTAATTTAATGGGATTTTATTGAGAGTATTTCCTTTGGAAATATCTAAAAAGGTTAAAACAGACAGGAATGGTTTTCAGGGTTTTATTCAAATAATTATAATATAAAATACGGTTGAAAATCTTATATATGGAAAATATATGTCCTTCTCAGTTTCTATGATGTTACTCAGAATTTTCTAAGGCAGAGAAGCATTTTTCTTGTGGGAATATCATTCCTGGCCTTAGAAACAGACATGTATTTAAAATAGAAAAGTAATGTTTTAAATCATTAAATAATGTTTTTGTAAATAATAATAGTATTTGAGTTCACATCACCAACTTTGGTTGGGAGTGCTACTAGGCATCATGAGCTAGTAATGTAACCCAAGCAAGGTAGAGGTGATCTGGTGTCAAAGAGAAGAGTTTTGGAAATTCATTTAAAAATAAAAAGATTTATCATGGGTTTTGGATCAACAAGCAAACAAGCATACATTCATACAAGGCATTCATAGCATTCACAACATCTTTAGAAAAAGTTTTAACAAGCTCTGAGTTTTGCAACTTAAAACATTGGTGGTGAAAAACAGGGTGTGACACCCGCGATCTCCCGATCAAGCGCCGAATGGTCGACACCTCCGTGTTCAACACACGTACAACTTGGTGACGCCTTCACCTCCTCGATCTAGCGAGCGATGGTGAAGTAGCAGCCCGAGTCCTCCAACAACACGACGGCATGATGAGCTGTTGGTGGTGGCAGCTGAGCAGGGCTTCACCATGGGCAGCTCAGCACGGCTTCACTAACAAATATACCAGTTTTCTTTGTAGCTCTCCTAACCAGGCGTCCTAAAGAGGAAGCCATCTCGCTTGGGGTAACCTTATAAAGAAATTATCCATCATGGATGAGAGAGGGGGAAAGATGATGAAGAGCATGATCAATGCACTATGGCCGACCGAGAAGCCCCCTGAAGGGATGGCTGGACTAGTAGATCGTTTTAAAGGGGTTCGACGCGAGTTTGAATTATGGAAAACGTCAGCCTTCCAAGAAGGTCCACGAGAGGCATGGGCAATGGTGAAGACCAGGTTCACCAAACTTAACCCAGAGTAGTTGGCTCAAGTTGCGTCGGTAGGTCCAGGTGGTCAGGAGGTGCCTCTCCACTTGGTTTATGAGCAAGTGATGCGTGTCGCGCGTCTCTCACAACAAGACTGACATCTAGACACCAATATAGATAATCTAGATCAGCGGCCAGATGCGTTATTTTATGTAACTATGTAATTTAGATCACATTTTCCTTCATCTGATTTGTAAATGCTGCCTTAACCGGCCATCGGCTTCTACCTCCCTGACAATAATCGGGAAGTGTTCCATACTATGTAGCCTATGATAACACGGAAACAGTTCAGAGAACCAGGCAATCCGTCCATGTGGTGCTAACAGGAAAATTGTGATCGTGAAGAAATGTTATATTACTTCTATAACGTAGGAAACATCTTCCCAAGAAAATAATTCCTCTATGGGTTGCTTTCTTCGGGTTGCTACGCTAAAGTAGACATGATAACCGAATATCCATGGTATGCGGATGATGGTTGCTTTGGGAAAATTGACCCCTGGTTTCTGTGATGATCACCTAATTATTTTTACTTCCTTTGTGCCTAATCAATTATGTCCTTAAGAACCCTAGCTTTCGACTTCACTTATCTGAGGTACGTATCCGGATGATACGGTCGTAACAATCACACAGGTGCTCCCTTTATCCTCTAGCTGAACAATAGGGAACGTAGAGGATAAGCACACGAGCAAGGAAACCTAGCTTGGCAAAATATTAAGTCAAATCGATGCATATAATGGCTTTAAACCAATATACGATGGACGCATACATCCTAAAGGCGAAAAATAGATGAACAGGTGTACTTTGATCAGCTTTTACTAAGAAGCCCCGAGATGTTACCGAAAAATACATTTTCATGGACATAGTTCGTCCTAGCCGAACATAGACTGGGATATGATAATCAATCTTAAAATGAAAATAACACACATAACAAATTGAAAAGAAAAAATAAAAACTAATTGAGTGTGACAACAGTAGTCTAGCTCTAGAAACACCAAAGACGGCGCTCCATGGATTTGGTTCAAGGTGATTATCTGACGGGTTACAGAGACTATACGCTCCTCCTACAAGTACTTCGTCAATTATGAAAGGTCCCTCCCATTTAAGTGCAAGTTTATTCTTCTTATTCTCCTAGAGGCGTAGCACAAGCTCACCCACATTATATACTTTCGAACGAATTTCCCCGCTCTCGTAGCGTCGAGCCTACTATTTATAAAAGGTGGAACGTGCGAGAGCTATATCATGTTCTTGTTCTAGTGCGTCCAAGTCATGCTGCCGATCTACCTTGGCCTATTTTCCCTCGTACATGCGCACTCTAGGTGCATCATGGATGATATCACAGGGGAGGACCGCTTCCGCCCCGTATACCATAAAAAATGGCGTATATCCCTTTGATCGGTTTGAGGTGGTGCGCAGTACAGAGTCATCTACCCAATGGCAATCCCATTCTGTCAGAGATCGGACCAGGCACGGTTTGATTCCGCTCATGATGAGGCCATTGGCTCGTTCAACCTTTTCATTGGTTTGTGGGTGCTACACAGAGGCATCATCGAGCTTGATGCCCAATTTAGCGCACGAGTCCTTCACTTCCTGATCTATGAAATTGGATCCATTATACATTATTATGCTATGGGGGACACCATGACGTCAGATATAAAATCAATAAGAGGTCTAGACTTGGTAGAAGTTACCGGTTTGGCTTCATTCCACTTAGTGAATTTATAGACCATAACCAGTAAATAATTCTTTTTCTTGGACCCGTTTTAAGTGGTCCGACCATATCCAACCCCCACACCGCAAAAGGACATGTGATTGGTAGCGTCTAAAGAGCCGTTGCAGGCATGTGGCTTTGATTTGCGAAAAACCTCACACCCAACACAATGTTGGACAAGTGTGTGAGTGTGTGCGCGAGCCGTGGGCCAAAAGAAGCCAGTCCGGAAAGCCTTGCTTACCAAGGCCCGAGATGTTGCATGGTGACTGCCCATGCATGCGTGTATTTGAGCCAAGAGCTATTCACCCTCTTCTTCGAATATGCACCGTTGGAGGACTCCGGTAGTACTTTTCTTATGTAGCTCCCCCTCGTGAACCATGTAGGCCTTGAACCGCCAAACTATTGATCTTGCCTTTGTTTGGTCATCACGGAGCTCCTCGCGGAGAAGATAGGCGAGAAAAGGCTTAGTCCCTAGCGTGATTACTACCATGACTTCGTGATTCGTAAGTGTTTCCTCTAGTGCTGAACCGCCAATGATTTGTTCATCTGGCTCGATTATAGGAGGGGTGACCTTTTCTTTCCGTTGCTCTAGTGTCATTGTCTTCGTCTTGCCATTGTTGGAATTATGCCCTAGAGGCAATGATAAATAAGTTATTATTATAATTCATGTATCAAGATAATCGTTTATTATCCATGCTATAATTGTATTGAATGAAGACTTAGATACATGTGTGGATACATAGACAAAACATTGTCCCTAGCAAGCCTCTAGTTGGCTAGCCAGTTGATCAAGGATAGTCAGGGTCTTCTGACTATGTACAAGGTGTTGTTGCTTGATAACTGGATCACATCATTGGGTGAATCATGTGATGGACTAGACCCAAACGAATAGACGTAGCATGTTGATCGTGTCATTTTGTTGCTACTGTTTTTTGCATGTCAAGTATTTATTCCTATGACCATGAAATCATATAACTCACTGACACCGGAGGAATGCTTTGTGTGTATCAAACGTCACAATGTAACTGGGTGACTATATAGATGCTCTACAAGTATCTCCGAAGGTGTCCGTTGAGTTACTATGGATAAAGACTAGGATTTGTCACTCCGTGTGACGGAGAGGTATCTCGGGCCCACTCGGTAATACAACATCACACACAAGCCTTGCAAGCAATGTGACTTATTGTAAGTCACGGGATCTTGTATTACGGAATGAGTAAAGAGACTTGCCGGTAAACGAGATTGAAATAGGTATGTGGATACTGACGATCGAATCTTGGGCAAGTAACATA
The DNA here is from genome assembly GCF_904849725.1 of Hordeum vulgare subsp. vulgare. Taxonomy (NCBI): domain Eukaryota; kingdom Viridiplantae; phylum Streptophyta; class Magnoliopsida; order Poales; family Poaceae; genus Hordeum; species Hordeum vulgare. The sequence continues at coordinate 50,182,508 of NC_058519.1, forward strand.
CCGTAGGAGAAAGGGAATGACATACGGGATTATATGAATCCTTGGCACTGAGGTTCAAACGATAAGATCTTTGTAGAATATGTAGGATCTAATATGGGCATCTAGGTCCCGCTATTGGATATTGACCGAGGAGTCCCTTGGGTCATGTCTACATAGTTCTCGAACCCGCAGGGTCTGCACACTTAAGGTTCGGCGTTGTTTTATGCGTATTTGAGTTATATGGTTGGTTACCGAATGTTGTTCGGAGTCCCGGATGAGATCACGGACGTCACGAGGGTTTCCGGAATGGTTCGGATACGAAGATTGATATATAGGATGACCTCATTTGATTACCGGAAAGTTTTCGGCATTACCGGGAATGTACCGGGAGTGACGAATGGGTTCCGGATGTTCACCGGGGGGGGCAGCCCACCCCGGGGAAGCCCATAGGCCTTAGGGGTGCTGCACCAGCCCTTAGTGGGCTGGTGGGAAAGTCCAAGAAGGCCCGTGCCCAGGAGATAAGAAAAATCAAAGAGAAAAAAGGGGAAGTGGGAAGGAAGGGAAGGACTCCACCTCCTCCCCCCTTCGGCCGAACCCCTTGGGGCTCTTTGAGCCTCAAGGCAAGGCCCCTCCCCTCCCTCCTATATATACTGAGGTATTAGCGCTGATTTGAGACAACTTTTCCATGGCAGCCCGACCACATACCTCCACGGTTTTTCCTCTAGATCGCGTTTCTGCGGAGCTCGGGCGGAGCCCTGCTGACATAAGATCACCACCAACCTCCGGAGCGTTGTCACGCTGCCGGAGAACTCATCTACCTCTCCGTCTCTCTTGTTGGATCAAGAAGGCCGAGATCATCGTCGAGCTATACGTGTGCTGAACGCGGAGGTGTTGTTCGTTCGGCACTAGATCGGAGCAGATCGTGGGACGGATCGCGGGACGGTTCGTGGGACGGTTCGCGGGGCGGATCGAGGGACGTGAGGACGTTCCACTACATCAACCGCGTTTATTAACGCTTCCTGTTGTGCGATCTACAAGGGTACGTAGATCTGAAATCCCCCTCGTAGATGGACATCACCATGTTAGGTCTTCGTGCGCGTAGGAAATATTTTGTTTCCCATGCGACGTTCCCCATCAGCCATACCACGGAAGACTTGAAGAGCCATCCCAGAAAGGTATTTTTAGGGACAGGTTTGAGTTTGGCGCCCATACTTTCAAGAACATCGGCAGCGTGATTGTTGTCTCTGGAGACATGGTGGAATTTAAAGCCTTCGAACCGCGATGATATCTTAAGGACATTGTTCCTATAAGCCGCCATTCACGGATTTTTGGCGTCAAATTCTCCGTTGATTTGGGAGATAGTGAGGTTAGGGTCTCCCCGTACTTCTGGTTGTTCTATGCCCATCAAAGTTGCCATCTGCAGTCCATGCAACACAACCTTGTATTCGGCCGCACTATTGGAATCAGTGTACATAATCTGTAGCACATACATGATGTTATCGCCAGTGGGGGATGTAAGTTTAACACCAGCCCCCAGTTCGGCAAGCGTCTTGGAGTCGTCAAACTACATCGTCCAATGGGAATATGTATTGTACTTTTAGGGAGTTCGGGCTCCGTCCATTCAGCGAGAAAATCAGCAAACACATGAAGTTTAATAGCTCAACGTGGCTTGTACACGATTTTAAAAGATAGGAGCTCAATAGCCCAATAGGCTATTGATAACCCACAAGATAGGGGATCGCAACAGTGTTCGAGGGTAGAGTATTCAACCCAAATTTGTTGATTCGACACAAGGGGAAGCTAAAGAATATTCTCGACTATTAGCAGTTGAGTTGTCAATTCAACCACACCTGAAAGATTTAGTATCTGCAGCAAAGTTTCAGTAGCAAAGTAGTATGATAGCAATCGTAGCAAGGATAACAGTAGCAGCAGTGACAGCAGTAGCGGTAACAGTAGCAGCAGTGATAGCAGGAAAAGACTCGTAGGCATTAGATCGGTGATGGATAATTATGTCAGATGACATTCATCATGTAACAGTTATAACATGAGGAGATATGTAACTAGCTCCAGTTCGTCAATCTAATGTAGGCAAGTATTCCGTATATAGTCATACGTGCTTATGGAAAAGAACTTGCATGACATTTATTGTCCATCCCTCCCGTGGCACCGGGGTCCTAATGGAAACTAAGAGATATTAAGGTCTCCTTTTAATAGAGAACTAGAACAAAGCATTAGCACTTAGTGAATACATGAACTCCTCATACTATGGTCATCTCCGGGAGTGGTTCCGGCTATTGTCACTCCGGGGTTGCCGGGTCATAACACATAGTAGGTGACTACAACTTGCAAGATAGGACCAATAACACACATATATTGATGAAAACATAATAGGTTCAGATCTGAAATCATGGCACTCGGGCCCTAGTGACAAGCACTAAGCATAGCAAAGTAGTAGCAACATCAATCTCAGAACATAGTGGATACTAGGGAACAAAGCCCATCAAAACTAACTTGATTACATGATAGATCTCATCCAACCCATCACCGTCCAGCAAGCCTACGACGAGATTACTCCCGAACGATGAAGAGCATCATGGAATTGGTGATGAAGGAAGGTTGGTGATGACGACGGCCACGATTTCCCCTCTCCGGAGCCCAGAACGGACTCCACATCTGCCCTCCAGAGGAAGAACAGATGGTGGCGGCGGCTCCGTGTCGTGAAACGCGATGAACTATTCTCTCTTAATTTCCTCTGGGCGAAAGGGGCTATATAGAGCTGGAGTTGGAGGCGGCGGAGCCATGAGGGCCTCACAAGCCTGCCAAGCACGGCCAGGGGGCCGCGCCTCCTAGGCTTGTGGGCTCCTGGCTCAGTCCCTCCAGGTAATTCTTGCGCCAGTATTTTTTATATATTCCACAAAGAATCCTCGTAAATTTCGAGGTCATTCCGAGAACTTTTATTTCTGCGCAAAAACAACACCATGGCAATTCTGCTGAAAACAACGTCAGCCCGGCTTAGTTCCATTCAAATCATGCAAATTAGAGTCCAAAACAAGGGCAAAAGAGTTTGGAAAAGTAGATACGATGGAGACGTATCAACTCCCCCAAGCTTAAAGCCTTGCTTGTCCTCAAGCAATTTAGTTGACAAACTGAAAGAGACAAAAGAAAAACTTTTACGAACTCTGTTTGATCTTGTTGTTGCAATTATGTCTAACTCGTATTCAGATTTTCAGCAAGATCGTAAGCTAACCACATAAGCAATGACATTTAGGTCTCATGATGTACTCATATCAATGGCATAATCAACTAGCGAGCAATAATAATAAGTTTCAAACGTGAACACTTCAATCAAAACAATCATAACATAGTATGAACAGGTGGTATCTCGCTAGCTCTTTCTGAGACCGCAAAACATAAATGCAGAGCACCTTCAAAGACCAAGGGATGACTGAACATTGTAATTCATGGCAAAGAAGATCCATTCACAGTCATACTCAATATCAATTAATAGCAAAGCATAAAAATGACGGAGGTGCTCTCTAACTGGTGCCTTTATAAGGAGAGGATGACTCAACAGAAACATAAATAGATAGGCCCTTCGTAGAGGGAAGCATTAATTTGCAGAGGTGCCAGAGCTCAAGCTTTGAAAACAGAGATAAATAATTTTGGGTGGCATGCTTTCATTGTCAACGCGATGACCAAGAGTTTTCACCATCTTCCATGCTACACACATTATAGGCGGTTCCCAAACGGAAAAGTAAAGTTTTGACTCCCCCACCACCGATCAATCACACTCCACGACTAGCCGAATCCTCGGGTGTCGTCCATACCAACAACAATCCAGGGGGAGTTTTGTTTGCAATTATCTTTTCGATTTGAGCATGGAACTCGGCATTCCAATTATCGGCCCCTTTCTCGTGAGTGATAGTGAATAAACACGTATCGAGGATAAAACGCCTAGCATGGAAGATACCGACCTCCCCTTGTCACCACATGAGCGGTTCGGGCAAACAAAACAGATTATTACTTGAAGGTTTAGAGAGTGGCACATGCAAATTTACTTGGAACGGCAGGTAGATACCGCATATAGGTAGTTATGGTGGACTCATATGGAACAACTTTGGGTTTATGGAAGTGGATGCACAAGAAGTGTTCCCGCTTAGTACAAGTGAAGGCTAGCAAAAGACTGGGAAGCGACCAACTAGAGAGCGACAACAGTCATCAATATGCATTGAAATTAACCAACATTGAGTGCAAGCATGAGTAGGACATAAATCACCATAAACATGAATATGATAGAGGCTATGTTGATTTTGTTTCAACTACATGTGTAAACATGCGCCATGTCAAGCAACTTGAATCATTCAAAGGAGGATACCATCCTATCATACTACATCATAATCATCTTGAAATTCATGTTGGCATCCAAGACAAACCATTATAAGCTCCTAGCTAATTAAGCATGGCATTAGAAACTATGATCTCTAAGTTGTCCTTGCAAACATGTTTCTCTCATAACAAAGCTGAATTAGGAACGATGAGTTAGTCATATCTACAAAAACAAAATAGATCGAGTTCATACCAGCTTTTCCAGGCTCAGTCACTTCATCATATATCATCATTATTGCCTTTCACTTGCACGACCGAATGATGTGAATAATAATGAGAGTGTTCGTGCATTGGACTAAGCTGGCATCTGCAAGCAAACACAGAGGATAAGACAAGTAATATGGCTCTTTAACGGATAAACAGATATGCATGTGAGAGCCACTAAACATTTTAATCATGGTCTTCTACCTTGACCCAAAGAAAAAGAAAACTATTTACACGGGAAATCTTTTTGGGTTTTCTTTTTAAGCACCACTAAGCAAGCTGGAAAGAAAACTTACAACTATTTTTTTTCTCAATCTAAACAAACACACGAGAAGAAAGCGAGAAAAATAAATAAACTAGCATGGATGATACAATGGCATGGTGTGAACACCGACTATCAAAGTGAAAGTGTGAACATGAATATAAAGTCGATGAGAAACACGTACTCCCCCAAGCTTAGGCTTTTGGCCTAAGTTGGTCTACTCCCATGAAGGGAAATAACCATCTCCGGGGTACTCCAGAGTGTACTGAGGGTGCCACTGCTGGGTGAGCTCCTCTGGCTCCCACTGATAAACTGGCGTCTGGTAATCGACTGGTAGCTCGAGCACGGGCGCCTTTGGTGGCGCTATGCCCCAATATGCGTAGATGTCCGAGGGCATAATAATGTACCTGCCTAGATGAAGATTGAACAAAGAAGGAGCAGGCAAAGTAATAGTCTCACGAGTACCCTGGCTAAATACCAAGTTATAAATCATCCTCTTATTTATATCTTTATCAAGAAAGTCATGGCGAACCATGCTATCATAATCTAGATATCTCTCAGGAAGAAGCATCTATTCTTCCTCGTACAGTCTAATAGGTATCTCAAAATGTTTAGCAAGACGAGTAGCATAGATACCTTTATAAACAGCGCCTTTAGTACGGTTCGTGTTCAACCGTTGAGCCACTATAGCACCCAAGCTATAAGTTTTATCATTATAAAGAGCTTCGCGCAAAACCGCAAGATCTGGGGAGCTAAGAGCCCCAGCATTCCCACGGCCAATCAAACATTTTCCCACGAATAATGAGAGGTACCGAAGCACGGGAAAATGTACACTAGCAACTCTAGTGCAAGACACTCCTCTCTCCTCTCCTACAGCAATAGTATCAATGAAAGCCTCCAAGTCCCATGGACGAGGTTCATGAATATCCCCAACATAAGTAATTTGCAAACATTGCAAAAATACTAAAGTGACATGCTGATACGTGTCCGTCGTATCTACTTTTCCAAACTCTTTTGCCCTTGTTTTGGACTCTAATTTGCATGATTTGAATGGAACTAACCCAGACTAACGTTGTTTTCAGCAGAATTGCCATGGTGTTCTTTTTGCGCAGAAATAAAAGTTCTCGGAATGACCTGGAAATTTACGGAGATTTTTTGTGGAATATATTAAAAATACTGGCGCAAGAATCAATCGAAGAAGTGGAGCGTGGAGCCCACAAGCCCACCAGGCGCCCCCCTAGGCGCACCTGGCAGGCTTGTGGGGCCCACGTTGCTCCACCGCCTCCAATCTCAGCTCTATTTAGTCCCTTTCGTCTGAAAAAAAATCAAGGAGAAGAGTTCATCGCGTTTTACGATACGGAGGCTGTTGGGGATATTACCTGTGATTGACCCGCCCTAGTTGGGCCGGGTTAGTCATTAGGCGATTCATCCGAGCAGGTATTTGGGCCTTGTCCTGGTCAAGCCAAGGTCATATGACGGTTTGTGAATCGGGGAAGGTCTCCAAGCTTCGGAAGATAGCGACTTAGAGACCATCGGGGTCACGATTCGTAGGAAGGAAAGTATCCTTGTAAACCCTAGGGGATTTGACCTGTATATAAAGGCGAGTCCCAGGGGAAGAGAGGGGAGGTTAGAAATCATCGAGTGCTAGGTTTGGCGAATTACGCCCCCCTTGTAATCGAATCCACATCAATACACACAAAAGCAGGACGTAGGCTATTACCTCCTCACGAGGGGCTGAACCTGGGTAAATCGCCGTGTCTCTCCCGCTTAACCCCTTTGAGTCGCCACCAAGGTGCGATGGCTCCAGTGTTAAGTCCTTTCACGAGGACATCTGCCATGACAAAACCACGATAGTTGGCGCCCACCGTGGAGCCTACGCATGGTGGAGTTGAGTTCTCAAAGGGAGCCCTACCAGGGTTTGGGAGTTACGCGACGGGGCTCATGACTCGGAGCCGCCGCGGGATAACCTACATCGACAACCAGCAATGGGGACCTGAAGCGGATTCGATTGAATCTGGTTACAGGGTCCCCTTCGGCAAGATCAACATCTTCATCGGCATGATCGGGTCATCCGCGCCTGAGCTGGACATCTCCACCGACATCGTCGAGCCGGCGGGTACGTCCGCCAAGTCATAACGCCAAACCTGACTCACCCGGTCTTTGTGGGATTCACGCAGGGATCGGAGGAGCCAGAGCGCTCGGCGACTCAGGAGACTACCCCGGTCAATTCTGATGATGAATCATCCATGGGCGACTCGGACTCCATCCGGACTCTTCATGGGAATTGTCTCGGGGGCTTGTCGCTGGCCATGGATCCAGAAATCCTTGACCGAACCCGCCGCCAGATCGCCATCTAGATGGCTGGGGCGACTCAACCCACACAAAACCACGACAGAGGCGCCGCCACCTCCTGTTCTTCCTCTAGAGGGCAGATCTGGAGTCCGTTCTGGGCTCCGGAGAGGGGAGATCGTCGCCATCGTCATCACCAACCTTCCTTCATCACGAATTCCATGATGTTCTTCACCGTTCGTGAGTAATCTCATCGTAGGCTTGCTGGACGGTGATAGGTTGGATGAGATCTATCATGTAATCGAGTTAGTTTTGATGGCGATTGATCCCTAGTATCCACTATGTTCTCAGATTGATGTTGCTACTACTTTGCCATGATTAATGCTTGTCACTAGGGCCCGAGTGCCATGATTTCAGATCTGAACCTATTATGTTGTCGCCAATATATGTGTGTTCTTGATCCTATCTTCCAAGTTGTAGTCACCTACTATGTGTTATGACCCGGCAACCCCGGAGTGACAATAGCCGGAACCATTCCCGGAGATGACCATAGTATGAGGAGTTCATGTATTCACCAAGTTTTAATGCGTTGGTCTGGTTCTTTATTAAAAGGAGAACCTTAATATCCCGTAGTTTCCATTAGGACCCCGCTACCATGGGAGGGATGGACAATAGATGGCATGGAAGTTCTTTTCCCTAAGCACGTATGACTACATACGGAATACATGCCTACATTACATTAACGAACTGGAGCTAGTTACATATCTCTCCGTGTTATAACTGTTGCATGACGAATAACATCCGGCATAATCATCCATCACCGATCCAATGCCTGCGAGTTTTTCCTACTGGTCCTTGCTACGTTACTTTGCCGCTACTGCTGTCACTACTTCTACTGTTACTTTGCCGCTACTGTTGTCACTTTGCTGCTACTGGTTACTGTTGCTACTGTTGCTATCATACTACCTTGCTACTGATACTTTGCTGCAGATACTAAATCTTTCAGGTCTGGTTGAATTGACAACTCAACTGCTAATACTTGAGAATATTCTTTGGCTTCCCCTTGTGTCGCATCAATAAATTTGGGTGAATACTCTACCCTCGAAAACTGTTGCGATCCCCTATACTTGTGGGTTATCAAGACCTTTTTTCTGGCGCCGTTGCCGGGGAAGCCAAAGTCAAGAATAGTCTCCCGTCAACGTGCCTTTTTCTAGCGCCGTTGCTCGGGAAGCACAGCTATATTCTCAGAGTCACTTGGGATTTACGTCTGCTGGTCACTATGAGGAATCCGAAAGATCCAAGAACTAAAGTCTTGCCCTCAACTACGAGGACTGGTAAGGAACTGCCATCTAGCTCTGCACTTGATTCACCTTCAGTTATGAGTAAGTTTGCGACACCACCTCCTGCTAGAAATCTTGATATGTCGCATGTGCTTGATGATGCTACTTCTGCTGCCCATGATGCTTATGATGATGCTATGCTTCATACTGCTTTGCCACTAGGTGCATTCCTTGATGCACAAATTGCTAGAGTTGCTTCTAGATGTGATGATACTTCTGAAACTACTGATACTATTGAAGTAGAACCTGCTATTTTGCCTGTTAGAACTAGCTCTCCTAGATATGAATTGCCTGATATGCCTGAGGGTTATGTTATGGAGGGAGAGATAGATGAGGACTTTCTTGCTTGTAAGGATAGCTATGATGTTGAGAAATTACTGCGCAAGTGGAAAGAAAAATCTTTGAACGCTAGGATGAAATACGACCCGAAGTTTACTACTTCGCCTATGTTTGTGACCGAAAAGGATTATGAATTCTCTGTCGACCCTGAGTTAATCATTCTGGTCGAATCTGATCCTTTTCATGGTTATGAGTCTGAAACGGTTGTAGCACATCTTACCAAACTGCACGATATAGCCACCCTATTCACGAGTGAGGAAAAGATCCGCCACTACTATATCCTCAAGTTGTTTCCTTTCTCGCTAAAGGATGATGCTAAGACTTGTTTCACTTCTCTTGCTCCTGGTTGTGTGCGTAGCCCCTAGGATATGATCTAGTACTTCTCTGAAAAATATTTCCCTGCCCATAAGAAGCAAGCTGCCTTGCAGGAAATATACAACTTTGCGCAAGTTGAAGAAGAGAGTCTCCCACAAGCTTGGGGTAGGCTCGTCTAGCTACTAAATGCTTTGCCTGATCACCCTCTTGAGAAGAATGAAATACTTGATATCTTCTATAATGGACTAACCGATGCTTCTAAAGACCACCTAGATAGTTGTGTCGGTTGTGTTTTTAGGGAACGAACTATAGAACAAGCTGAGATCCTATTGAATAATATCTTGTGCAATGAGAATGCTTGGACTATTCCCGGACCACCTCTGAAGCCAACTCCGAAGAAAAGAGGTATTCTATTCCTCAGTCCTGAAGATATGCAAGAAGCTAAGAAATCTATGAAAGAGAAAGGCATTAAATCTGAAGATGTCAAAAATCTACCACCTATCAAAGAGATCTATGGTCTTGATAACCCGATACAGGTAGTAGAGGTAAATTCTCCTCGTAGATTCAATGGGAGTGACATTCCTTTTGATAAACCTGCTAGGTTATGCCTGGATGAATTTGATAACTTTGTTGCCAAACAACAAAGCTTCAATGATTAAGTTAGCTGACAATTGGAACAGAATGCTCGTATGCTTAGTCATTTAAGTGCTTGTGTGGATAGAAACGTAAATGATCTTAAGCTCTTGAGTAAACATGCCTCTATGGTTACTACTCAGGTAGAACAAGTACTTAAGGCTCAAAATGACTTGCTCAATGAGTTGAATGAAAATTCCGTTAGAGTCATCACTAGAACCTTTGTATCCTGAGCGTCATCCTAAGAGAATTGAACAAGATTCTCAAGGAGTTAGCACTGATGCACCTAGTCATCCTAGAAAGAAGAAGAAAGATGATAGCAACTTTCACGCTAGCAACCATGATGCTGTTACACCTGAGAATCCAAACGATGTCTCTGTCTCTGATGCCGAAACACAATCTGGTGATGAACATGAGCCTAATGATAATATCAATAGTGATGTTCATGTTGATGCTCAACCTAGCAATGATAAGGATGTGGAGATTGAACCCATTGATCTTGATAACCCACAGCCTAAGAATAGAAGATATGATAAGAACGACTTCGCTGCTAGGAAGCATGGTAGAGAAAGGGAACCATGGGTTCAGAAACCCATGCCCTTTCCTCCCAAACCATCCAAGAAAAAGGATGATGAGGATTTTGAGCGATTTGTGGAAATGATTAGACCTGTCTTTCTGCAAATGCGTTTGACAGATATGCTCAAAATGTATCCTTATGCTAAGTACATGAAGGATATTGTGACTAATAAGAGGAGGATACCTGAGGTTGAGATTTCCACCGTGCTCGCTAATTATACCTTCAAGGGTGGAACTCCTAAGAAACAAGGTGATCCCGGTTGATGGTTTCATGCTATTATCTTGTCAAACTTTGGATATTTTGTATGCCTTTTATATCTTTTTGGGACTAACCTATTAACTCAGTGTCAAGTGTCAGTTCCTGTTTTTTCCATGTTTTTTGACCCTTTTCAGAGGAGGATTTTAAACGGAGTCCAAACGGAATAAAACTTCCGAAAAGATTTTTCCGAAACAGAAGACGATCAGGAGACTTGAGAACCAAGGCAGAAGGTCACCAGGGACCCCACAAGCCCTCATGGCACGGCCAGGGGGGCCCGCGCCTCCCAGGCTTGTGGGCTCCTTGGGCCTCCTCTGCCCTAGCTCCTTCGCCTATATATTCCCTAAAATCCCAGAAAAAATCAAGAGAGCCACGAAAATACTTTTCCGCTGCACCAAGCTTCTGTCTCTGCAAGATCCCATCTGGGGCACGTTCTGGTGCCCTGCCGGAGGGGGGATTCGGATACAGAGGGTTTCTTACTCAACACCATGACCTCTCCGTTGATGCGTGAGTAGTTCACCATAGACCTACGGGTCCATAGCTAGTAGCTAGATGGTTTCTTCTCTCTCTTGGATCTTCAATAACAAGTTCTCCATGATCTTCATGGAGATCCATCCGATGTAATCTTCTTTTGTGGTGTGTTTGTCGAGATCCAATGAATTGTGGATTTATGATCAGATTATCTATGTATCTTATTTGAGTTTCTTCTCATCTCTTATATGCATGATTTCATATCCTTGTAATTCTCCTTGAGTTGTGGGTTTTGTTTGGCCAACTTGATCTATGATTCTTGCAATGGGAGAAGTGCTTGGTTTTGGTTTCATACCGTGTGGTGACCTCACCCAGTGACAGAAGAGGTAGATAGGCACGCATCGTGTTGTTGCCATCAAGGGTAAAAAGATGGGGTTTTCATCATTGGTTTGAGTTTATCCCTCTACATGATGTCATCTTGCTTAAAGCGTTACTGTGTTCGTCATGAACTCAATACACTAGATGCATGCTGGATAGCGGTCGATGTGTGGAGTAATAGTAGTAGATGCAGAAAGTATCGGTCTACTTGTCTCGAACGTGATGCCTATATGTATGATCATTGCCTTAGATATTGTCATGACTTTGCGCGGTTCTATCAATTGCTCGACAGTAATTCGTTCACCCACCATAATATTTGCTATTTTGAGAGAAGCCTCTAGTGAACACTATGGCCCGGGGGTCTACTTCACATCATCTAGTGAACAGAGGAGGTCATTGAGTTTTGTGTGGACTTTCTTCCTGACCTTAAGCCGATTGGTGTTCCTGAATCTCGGTATGAGGGTAGGCTGACAGGAAAAGGCACACTAGGAAGGAAAGCAAAAGTATGTATGGACGGGCATTCTTTCTCTCAAGCACACTACACAGTTCTACACAATTCCACCATGGTGGCTCCGTATATCGTGAGACACAAGAATATTCTACGCTCCGAAAACCTGGGGAAGGCTGGCTCTTGGATTAAAGGGGAACACGAGAAGACTTTCGACAGTTGGTTGCAGACACATCTCATGAATGACGACACCGTTGGAGATGAGCTGTACTGTTTGGCCAGGCCACCATCTTTGACTATATGTACTTTCCAAGGGTATGAGATAAATGGGAATACATTTTACACGGTTGCCCAAGATAAAAAGAGCACCAACCAAAATAGTGGTGTCCGCTTTGATGCAACAGACGAGAATGGGCACTGTTTGGAAACATATTACGGGTACATAGAGGAGATATGGGAACTTAACTATGGCCCTACTTTTAAGATCCCTTTGTTTCGGTGCAAATGGGTGAAGCTGACAAGAGGCAGGGTAGTTGTAGACCAAAAGTACGGCATGACAACAGTGGATCTCAACAATCTTGCGTACATGGACGAACCATTTGTCCTAGCCAATGATGTCCTCAGGTTTTCTATGTGAAGGACATGTCTACAAAAACGAGAAAAAGAAATCAGCAAAAGAAGATATCGTCCGATGAGCCAAAACGCCACATAGTTCTTTCAGGGAAAAGAAACATCGTGGGAGTAGATGACAAGACAGACATGTCAGAAGATTATAATAAGTTTCATGAAATTCCGCCCTTCAAAGTGAAAAGTGACCCAAGCATCCTACTGAATGATGAAGATTCTCCATGGCTACGACCCAGAAGAAAACAGAAATAATAGATAGGAATATTGGTGCAATAATGTAATAATGTATTAAACCTTTTATGTAATGCATGTATGGAATGTACTAAATTTCAAACACTTTTCATTTTCATAGTTTTGTCAAATTCTCAAATACGCAAAAAGAATTTTAATAAACCTTTGTAAGAGATGAGTTCTCGTTCGAAATTGTTGAAATTTTGTGATGTGCCTTTGAATGGTGCATTTTGAACACACAAAAAGTATGGAGTTCAAATAAGTTCAAAAAACCATATTATGAAATTAAATATTATCATTGGCGATTCATCTCTATTATGAAATTAAATATATCAAAAAACCATTGCAGAACATATGACCAAATTAATACAAGTTCATCATCACATTAAAGCCAAAGAACAGTAGTGATCAAATGTTATTATTGCAAAAAATAAATACATAAAGTTCTCTCATAAAACAACATACAACTATGTAAAATATTTAAATAAAACAAAAAATGCGATCAAAATCGCAACTAAGGTAACAATTGACCCAACAGCATAATGATACCAAGCCTCGTTATCAATGGCATATTTTCTAATATTCCTAATCTTCAAGCGCATTTCATCCATCTTCAAGCGCATTGCATCCATCTTCAACCGCATCGCATCGATCTTCATCTTGCGATCATCGATGACATCGGTGACATGCAACTCCAGTTCCATATTCTTATCCTCAATTATTTTCAATTTTTTCTTCAAGTATTTGTTTTCTTTTTCAACCAAATTTAACTTCTCGACAAGAATTTCTATGTGGGTTGGAATTTCCGGTTCACATACCTCCTAGATTAAAAAATATATGTCACGTTGGTCGTCATAATTGTCATAAACACTAAATAAAACAAATAGTTATAAAAGATAATATATACCACATCCGAATCATAGACAGGACGAGGGCCGACGGAGGCGGATACTAAAACCATCGCACTATATAATAACAAAAATAATGGAAGTGAGTAATTTATACAAGTATGTATCTAAATCATACAAGTAAGATTTTTTTTCTTTTAAAAAGAAGATAAGAACAAGAGGCTCACCACGGTGGTGCTCGCGACGAGATCGGCACGGAGCGATCGACAATGGTGAGGACGGGCACGGGACGATACCCTACACATGTGCAGACTCTAAGAAGTTAATTTGAGCATTTGAAATGAGCTACACTACCAGCGACAAATGGAAGGATGAAGTAGCTAACCTTTTAAAACACTTGTGCAGTTGGTGCACGGCCAAACCTAGACAAATATTAAGGAAAATGGAGCTTGGAGGTCGAGCTTGGAGAGGAGAAAGGTTAAGTAGAGTGGCTCGGGCATTTCATCGAACACGTCATGTGCATGAACTAGAGTGGCAAGAGCATGGCTTGGTCACACTTCAACAACCAAAAAACAGGGGATATGGTGGGCAGGGGCGAGGGTATATATAGGCAACACTTTAGTCCCGACTTTTGTCTAAAACCGGGACTAATAGCCCCTCGCCTGCCGCCTGCCGAGGAGGGGCTTTAGTCCCGGTGCGTGGCTCTACCGGGACTAAATACCCCCTTTAGTCCCGGTTGGAGCTCCGCACCGGGACTAAAGGCCCCTGCTTCCCTCCTTTTGGTCTGCCGAAAAAGGGTCTTTAGTCCCGGGTCGTGGCTCCACCCAGGACTAAAGGGGGTCTTTAGTCCCGGATCGAGCCCCGAACCAGGACTAAAGATCCACCTAAATAAGCGGGAGTTAGAAAATTTCCAACCCAAATCGCATTTCCTTCTCTCCTTCCTCCTCGTTCTCCTGCCCGGCGCGGCACAGCGACGAACTCGACGACGCCGTCAGGCTGCCCGCCATCCTGCTCGCCGCCGCCTGCCGTCCTCCTCGCCGTCGTCGTCGTCCTGCTCGCCGCCGCCGTCCTCCTCGTCGCGCGCCGTCGACACCTCCGGCCGGTAAGCCCCCTCCTCCCCAACACTCCGGCGAGTAGAAGAAAAGAAGAAAAAGGAGAAGAAAAGAAGAAAAAGGAGAAGAAAGGAAGAAAAAGGAGAAGAAAAGAAGAAAAAGGAGATGAAAGGAAGAAAAAGGAGAAGAAAGGAAGAAAAAGGGAAGGAGAAGAAAATAAGAAAAAGGAGAAGAAAAGAAGAAAAAGGGAAGAAAGGAAGAAAAAGGAGAAGAAAGGAAGAAAAAAGAGAAGAAAGGAAGAAAAAGGGAAGAAAAGAAGAAAAAGATTTTTTTTTGTCATTTAATTCCTATTGTTATTAGGTTTGTGCTAGATTATTAGAGTTAGTAATATGTAGAATTAGGAAAAAGGAAAATAAGAAGAGGAGGAGAAGAAAATAAGAAAAAGGAGAATAAGAAGAGGAGGAGAGGAAAAATAGAAGAAGAGGAGAAGTAGAAGAAGAGAAAAAATTAGAAGAGGAGGAGAGGAGAAGTATAAGAAGAGAAGAGGAGAAGTAGTAGAAGAAGAGGAGAATTAGAAGTAGAAGAAGAAGTAGAAGAGGAGGAGAAATAGAAGAAGAGAAAAAAAATAGTTTAGGGTTACAAGAAGAAGAAATATATTTTTTGTCATTTAATTTTGCTATTGTATAGTGTATATGCTTAAGTGTTAATTGTGTTTCTTAGATTATTGCTTAATTTTGCTGTTGTATATGCTTAAGTGTTAATAGTTTAATTTTGCTATTGTATATGCTTAAGTGTTAATAGTTTATTTTTAGCAAGAAAATTAATAGGACTAGTTTAATTTTGCTATTGTATATGCTTAAGTGTCCGGGACTGGGCTCCGCCCGGCTGGTATTTTAGAGTTTAGGTTCTAGCCAAGACCCGGGACTAAAGGTCCTCCTATATAAAACGACATTTCGAAGTTTCCAACCCCTCTTATATAGTTTGTTAGTTTATTAGTTAATCAAATGTCCATTTTTGCAGAACTAGGGATCCACATATCAGGAACCTCGAAGAGGAAGAACTTCTCGAAGATATAATCAAAGATGGCCCCAACGTTGAACCAGCTGAATCTCCGTCGTCATATCTAAACCCCTCCGGATATGGAATGCAGGTCGAGCGACACGAAGATGAAGCCGATGGGGCAGGAGATAGGTCCAATGACGGAGAAGGTGATAGCTCCGCTGATGGAGAAGCCGGTGGAGAAACCGGTGAAGAAATAATAAAGTCCGGCGAGGTATACATATGAAGTTCGACAATCACTTGTAATATGTGAAAAATATTGGAGATAGCTCTATATTGTATACATATACATTCATTTGACGAATGTTTCTCCCTCTTAGGCCTCCACATCGAGCAAAGCTACGAAACGAGGCCCGACTAGAAAGTTGGATGCACGGACGCATTACACCTTTGAGGTGATATTGCCTACGGGCGAACCCAAGCTTCCTAAGAATGCTGCTGACACATTCAAGAAGCAATGCGGAGTTCTCTTAGGGATCACGTCCCGATCAGCGTTCGGGAGTGGAACAAGCGCGAAGGGGCAGCCGATAGTGACTATGTCACCGAAAGGTACAAAGATAATCTTTGGAATGATCTCATGTCACATTTCAACCTGCCAGAATGTGAGAATGAAGACGCCGCAGACAAACTGAGGGCCAAAGTCTAGCAGTGGACTCTAAAGAAGATGGCCGAACTGTTCCGTAGCTGGAAGAAGAAGCTATGGAAAAACTATCTGAAGACAAAGAAAGTGCCAGTATTCGAGGGGTATCTAGCCAAGCAGGCGAATCACTGGAAGGCATTTCAAGAGTACAAGGAGTCAGAAGATGCCCAGGCATTATCAGAAAAGAACAAGATAAATGCCGACAAGAAAAATATCACCACAAGCTGGGGCGAGGGGGCTATGAGACTGCCATCCCAAAGTGGGATAAGAAAGAGCAAGATCTGCTAGATAAAGGCATCGTACCTGAACCACTCCGTGATGAGTGGGAATTGAGAGCAAGAAATTGGTTCCTTGCGCATGGTGGTTCGTACGACGAAAAAACAGGGGACCTCATCTGCAGTGACGGTCTTAGGATACCCAGGGAGAATTGGAAAAGGATAGTGAAAGAAATTAAGGAGGGAAAAAGAAAGTTCACTCCAGATAGAGAGAACGATTTGCTCACACTGGCATGGCCGTGAGATTCCAGCTGGCTTTGCTAAAGTCGGGGTGGATGAAATCCTGGCGGGGTTTCATGATATGGAGCTCGACATAGCTGGACCCGAAGATGAGAGGACACTCGGAGAAGTACTGGGTGGAGTCATCCTATGGGACAAGAACTACATCAAGCTTCCAGGCTCGGCCCCAAGGACAACACCGCCTCCGAGTCGTCGCGGGTCACCTACGCATCCATTACCTCCAAGCCCTCCACATGACGTCGGCCAGCACAACACGAGTCCATCTCGATCACCGCCGCCGGACTTGGGTCGTCCGTCTCCGCCGTCGCCCGCTCCGGATACTAAGCGGGAGCGTGCCACCAAGAATGCTCCGCCGACGATTCTAAGCGACGGAGCCCCCCAAAGCGCAAACGGTCGCCCCTCCCAAAGGTACCTCATGCTAATCTTCCTATCAGACCTTATGATCGTACCCCCGAGGAAAACGCCAGGATAGCAAAGGAACATCATGATGCGCAGATGAAAAAGAAGGAACCCAAGCCCCGCCCGGAATACACCGTGAAGCAAATAGCATTTGCAAAATACTTCACGACCCTTCCATCAAAGTATGACTTACACCATAAGCCTGATGACTATACACGCACATTGCAGAAGGAAGTGAAAAAGAGCAGATCACCTCCAAGCCCTCCACATGACGTCGGCCAGCACAACACGAGCCCATCTCGATCACCGCCGCCGGACTTGGGTCGTCCGTCTCTGCCGCCGCCCGCTCCGGATACTAAGCGGGAGCGTGCCACCAAGAACGCTCCGCCGACGATTCCTAAGCGACGGAGCCCCCCAAAGCGCAAACGGTCGCCCCTCCCAAAGGTACGTCATGCTAATCTTCCTATCATACCTTATGATCGTACCCCTGAAGAAAACGCCAGGATAGCACAGGAACATCATGATGCGCAGATGAAAAAGAAGGAACCCGAGCCCCGCCCGGAATACACCGAGAAGCAAATAGCATTTGCAAAATACTTCACGACCCTTCCATCACAGTATGACTTACACCATAAGCCTGATGACTATACACGCACATTGCAGAAGGAAGTGAAAAAGAGCAGATCACGTGCAAGTGCAAGTGGGAGCAAATCAAGTTCAACTACAAGCAAGAAAAAATCAGACGTTCCTCAGCTTGGACAACAGGCCAAACAGTCGATCCCACCCCTCAAGGTGTTAACCGAGAATGTTCCCCCTCCGGTGCAGGGGCAAGCTTTTGAAATAGCAAAGAATTGGGCGGCTGAATGGGGTGTCTCGGTTGAAGATGTTCTCGCTTCCCAAGACGAGAGGTTACCCAAGGCTGTGGTAGCCCCTAAGCCACAGTTTGTCATGGGAGAGCCTTTGGTCAGCAAAGAATATCTCCCAACAAATATGCGTTACTTGCATCAATGGTACTTAAGTGAATCAAAGAATGGGAGAACGATGATCGTGGTGAGTGTCCCACGGGAGTACTACGGCCGCCCCGAAGAAATCCATATCGACTTTGATGAACTCTTCCAGATGTACAATGGCGACGCCCTCGACAAATCGCTTATGAGTTGCTATTGTCTGTAATTTTTTCAATTCATTGTCTACATATAACTTGTTTAGTTATTTCAATTCATTGTCTATATATAACTTGTACTCTATTATGCAGAAAGAAGATTCTGGATTGTAAAAATAAGGACATCCTAAATATTGGGTTTATTGATCCAGATAAAATACATATAGTGACGCTAACTGATAAACCCAAGGAGACGGAGGAAAACCTTCTAAGGTTTCTAACAGATCAAAATTTCTGTGACCACATACTGTTTCCATACAACTTCAGGTGAGGGTCTTTACTCTGTTGTGTCCATTCACTTATAAGTGTAATTGATAAGTTACTGACACACATATATATATATACATGTGCAGCTTCCATTGGATTCTGTTGGACATTCAAATTGATAAGGGAAGAGTTGATGCCTTCGACCCATTATCGAGACCCTTGGAACAGTTCCAAAGCCTGCAGGACATGCTCCAAGGGTAATTTCAATCATTCTTGCGCTCTATCGGTCTCTTTCGATGATTTTATGATATATCAATTAATGAAAAACTTAGCAAATCATTATCCTTGTCGGGCAGGGTTTGGAAGCGGTTCAAGTGCGTGACTCCCGGTAACTTTCCTGAGAAGCTGACCTTTAGAGCGGCTCAGGTAAGTAGTAGTATGATATACTTCTATTTTCAATATATTTATGATGCTAGATTATTATTTTGATTATATATATTCTGTTC
Organism: Hordeum vulgare subsp. vulgare; assembly: GCF_904849725.1. Classification (NCBI taxonomy): domain Eukaryota; kingdom Viridiplantae; phylum Streptophyta; class Magnoliopsida; order Poales; family Poaceae; genus Hordeum; species Hordeum vulgare. The sequence goes on from NC_058519.1 coordinate 50,201,630, forward strand.
TCGTAAAGTGCGACCAGCAGCCACGAGGAACGCATCTATGCGGATACTATGTTTGCGAGACCATTCGACGTTTACCTCTGAGCACAAGGATCACAGATTCGACGTAAGCAATGAACATTCACACCTCTATTTTTACCCGTCATTCTTTGTTACCATGATTGATATTCATATTCATCTCCTCTTCTTATATAGTACACGGCCATGAGGACGAAGGTCCTACCAGAGCAACGCGCGATTGCTATTGCAGAGGAGCTTGCGATCTTTCTGAGGACAGAAGCTATAGATGACAAAGGACGATTTACTGTAGCTAGGGGCCATTACTGATGTTCGTCCATGTAATCGAATAGACGGGCTCTTGTCCCGATAATTCAGATCTCCATATAATTGTATATATATGCTCGCTTGTAAGATAAGTTAATCTTATATATATATGCATAATTATTTCTATTTAAATTATATGAAAACTAATTCCCGAACACCAAACGAGGCATCACGTTAATCTCCCGAACACCTAAACCCTAAAACCCTAAAACCCAAAAATAATTTCATTCAAAAAAAAACCCAAAAATAAGCAAAATCTGAAACTCTTTAGTCCCGGTCCGTGTAACGAACCGTGACTAAAGGTCCTGCCCCTGGGCGCTATGAGGCGCCCACGTGGAGCACCTTTAGTCCCGGCTTGTAATAGGGCCGGAACTAAAGGTTAGGCCTTTAGTCCCGCCCCTTTAGTCCCGGTTGGTGAACCGGGACTAAAGCCCCTTACGGGCTGGGGCTAAAGGCCCCGTCCCCACTAGTGCACATAAATAGTCGGACAAATAGAGCATAGAGTGGACAGCAGTGTAGAAGCATTTTTTTCAACAAAAACTAAACAAAACATGCATGCCTAGGATGTTATTAGTGCAATAGCTCTTTTTTTTGCACTTGATGGCTGCCTCGATGGGCTTCCACGGTTGGCCTAGATGCTCACATGTTTTGGAGGCCAGCCGACGCTTCTTCTTTTCAAGGCGTACGTTAGCATGACAATGTAAGGCTGAGTAACTATTGCTTTATGTTCATAAAAAGTTGCTAACAAAATATTCCATCTTTAACTATTGCCATAGCTTATTTTTTGTGTCTATATGTTGTTCTCCATCAACATATATTTTAACACGCTTGAATCAGATGACTAATTTATTTGAATGTCATTGCATGTTCTATTTTTGATTCATAGCTAAATATAATATAATGAAAAATTATTTACCCATTAGTTTATTTTTATTATTTTGAAATTCACATAAAAGTTAGAGTTACATTCTTTTTTCATTCTAATAATATATATTTCAATTAATTACAAATTGTGCAAATATAGATTTTATTATAGAATACAAAATTGGTCTGATTCTCTATTTACTTCATGACTCCAGGTGTCATTTTGTTATTCATTTGTTGCCCTTGTTGAGCCATATATGTGTAATAATTGCATCTGAATGTATGGGTTGTTGCTCGTGCATGCTTACATGCTATTTGCCAAGATGTCTAATGTCGTAGTATCATTCTATTAGGTTTACAGATTGATGTGTGCATGTGTTTTTCTTTCAAAGAGTTGTCCATGTGCTGCAATGCGGGGCCTATTGATTTTGGATACGACTAATGCTAAACTTTGATTACCTGTAATTATACATAAAATCAGTTAATCTAATCATGTAATCTTGTTTTTAATAATTCAATATTTAGATTTGAATCTTCAGATCTTAAACGTTGTAATCGTATTTATTTACCTAGAAATTGATAGGATCGTTCGAGTTGGAGCCCCCGGAGATACGCTAGCACGTCGGCGATAGTAGCCGATAGAAGTAGCGGTGTGTTACTACATACATGGTTAGACTTGAAGTATGTGACATCATCTTGTATGGTTAAGATGAGCATGTATTCGTTGATCGTCATGACGACAATATGATCAAGATGTCAAGATGCTGGACGGTCGGTGCAATTGGTTAAAGGCATTAGGTAGCAAATCTCTCCCTAATAATAAAGCAAATTCGGTTTCTGGTCGTCCGTCATGAAGATTACCCTTAAAGTTTGCATTTATTACCCACCATGCCACCGGTAAGTAATAGAAAATGTTTCAGAAAGCAAATAAATCTTGTATTGGGCCGGCCCATGTAAAAACCTCATATATTACGCTCTGCACGCTGGGAGAATATCCAGCACACCGTATGGGCCGGCCCATGCACTCGCGCATGCTTTTAGTTCCGTTTATTTATTTATTTTCAGTTCCGTTTTATTTTTTTTTATTTTAAATAATTTAGAACTTCAAATAATCTTTAAAACTTTAATAAACTGAAAATTATAAATCAACATATTTTAAAAAATAAAATGTTTGTGACTTCAAAAACTACTCGGAGTTTTGTAAAAAATTATCGCATATACAATAAAATGTTTGTACAATAAGAAAAGTCCATGATTTCAAATACAATTCCATGTATTAAAAATTATTAAAGGCATTTAACAAAATGCTTTCCAATTCAAAATATGTTAATGCATTTAAAAAATATCCTAAAATTTTAAAAATAGCTAATGCCTGTTTTGATAGTTTCTTTTTTTTATTTAAAATTTTTCGTTCCATTTTTGTTTATTTCTAATTTAAATAATTTAGAATTACAAAAACTTTTACATATTAAAAAAGAGGAATTTTGAATTAAATGCTGACGAAAACATAAAATGTTTGTGGATTCAAAAAAAGTGCCGGATTTTTATATTTTTTTTGCAAATTCCAAAACAATGTCCATGAATTTAATAAATATATTACTGATTTATAAAAATGTTTGTTTATTCAGAAAAACTTCATGCGTTTTAAAAAATGTTTGTGAATTTAAAATAAAATCCTCCAACATAAAAAATTATGTTCGTCTTTTCTTGAACTGGTCGCCGATTCAAAAGAAAATATTTAAACCCGTCCGAAATATAAAAAATATTCACGATTTTTAGTAAATGTTTGTAAATTGTAAAAAATGTTCTCGATTTTAAAATTGTTTCCATATTTTTAAAATTATTCACGAAAGATCTAATGTATGTAGTTAAACATTAATACTTCTAAGTCTTTGTGACTATATACCGATGTAAATTTTGAAGAATTAACTGTTGGATGGATCAAATTATTATTGTATGTTTAAAAAAAATTGAAAGTCAGAATAAATCTTTGAGTTACCAAGATTTTTGACAACCATGATATATATTTTTTGAAAATGTAAAGATTGCTTCAACTTGTGAATAAATTTAAAAGAAGAAACATTTTCTTGCATTTGTGCATAAAATTTTAAAATCAAGCGATGATATATGAATATAATGTGGTCACCATCATTGGAGATTATGTTTTTATCTTCCGTGACAATGCACGGACCATTTTGCTAGTAAATAATCATACAAATAGAGCTTAGACAGGACAGCCGTGTATAAGCATTCTTTTTCAAGAAAATCTAAACAAACCATGTGCGCCTATGATGTTATTATTAGTGCAATATTTTTTTTCTTTTTTTTGCATCTGATGGCTGCCTCGATGGGCTTCCATGGTTGGCCTAGATGCTCACGTGCTTTGGAGGCCGGCTGATGCTTCTTCCTTCCAAGGCGTACTTGAATTGGTCTCCTCAATACATACGTGCTTGACTTGAAAAACCCAACTTTTACGTGTCAATGATGGACTTACTTGTACATGACTTGACCGTGGATTATTAAATCTAAGCCGTTCAAAAATCATAACTTACTTGTACATGACTTGGCCGTGGATTATTAAATCTAAGCCGTTCAAAAATCATAACTCCAAAGTGATAAATCTTGGTCGTCGACTTACTTGTACATGACTTGACCGTGGATTATTAAATCTAAGCCGTTCAAAAATCATAACTTACTTGTACATAGGAGGAATGGAGTGTGGTGGGGGTTGCAAAAAGAAAGGAAGAAGATATTCTCACATCAACTAGGCATATCAATGGGCTATGAAGATGCCCATCAATAGATATTAATGTGTGTCAGTAGGGATTGCAATGCAACAAATGCACTAGAGCTATAAGTGTATGAAAGCTCAAAAAGAAAACTAAGTGGTTGTGCAAAAGATGTAATTCCACTAGTTATATGAAAGTGACAACATAGGAGACTCTCTATGAGGAACATGGTGCTACTTTGAAGCACAAGTGGGGAAAAAGATATAAGCATTATCCCTTCTCTCGTTCTCTCTCTTTTTTTCTTTTTTTTCTTTTTTGGTTGGCTTCTTTGGCCTATTTTATTTTTTATGGGCTTCGCTGGCCTATTTCATTTTTTTGTAAAGTCCGGATACTATCCCAAATTGTGAGGGAATCATAGCTTCCATCATCCTTTTCTCACAAAGGACAATGCTCTGATAATGCAAATCATCACACTTTTATTTACTTACAACTCAAAAGATTACATCGATATCTAGAAGAAAGTATGACTCTACAAGCAATATGGAAGTGATGGTGCGTGTCATAAAAACGGGACGGTGGTGTTGCATGGCAATATATCTCGGAATGGCTATGAAAATGCCATAATATGTAGGTATGGTGGCTGTTTTGAGGAAAAATATATGGTGGCTGTTTTGTGGAAGATGTGTTTAATGTACCGGCGAAAGGTGAGCGACACTAGAGAGGCTAGCAAAGGTCGAAGGGTGAGAGTGCGTATAATCCATGAAATCAACATTAGTCATAAAGAACTCACATACTTATTTCAAAACCCTATTGGTTATCAAAGCAAATTATTAGACGCATGCTCCTAGGGAACGGTTGGTAGGAGTTAACCATCGTGCGATCCTGACCTCCACACAAAGGTTGACAATCATTAAACAAGTCATGCTCCCACTTCAGCACATAACGGTTCACCATACGTGCATGCTATGTGAATCGCAAGCTTTAAGACAAGTATGTTTTCTAATTCACAATTACTCTCATATTACCATCTTCACATCTCAAAACTATATGCAAGGAATCAACTTTCTCATCATATTCATTGCACTTATGAAAGTTTTTATTATATTCCTCTTGGATGCCTATTATATTAGGACTAAATTCATAACCTAAACCAATTACCATGATGTTTAAAGAACTCTCAAAATAATATAAGTGAAGTACGAGAGTTTTAAGAATTTCACAACACCGCCGTGCTCTAAAATATATAAGTGAAGTACTAGAGCAACATTGCCTAGCTCAAAAGATATAAGTGAAGCATAAAGAGTATTCTAACAAATTCACGATTCACTGTGTGTGTCTCTCTCAAAAGATGTGTGCGGCAAGGATGATTGTGTCAAACTAAAAAGTAAATACTCATATCATATAAGACGCTCCAAGCAAAACACATATCATGTGGTGAATAAAAATATAGCCTCAAGTAAATTTACGGATGGATTGAAGACGAAAGACAGGATGCCTTCCGGGGCATCCCCAAGCTTAAGCTCTTTGGTATCCTTGAATATGTCTTAGGGTGCCTTGGGAATCCCCGAGCTTAGGCTCTTGCCACTCCATATTCCGTAGTCCATCAAATCTTTATCCAAAACTTGAAAACTTCACAACACAAAACTCAACAAAAAACTCATGAGATCCGTTAGTATAAGAAAAATAAATCACCACTTTAGTTACTGTTGTGAACTCATTATTTATTTATATTGATGTAATATTTACTGTATTACAACTTCTTCATGGTTCATACCCCCCGATACAACCCATAGATTCATCAAAATAAGCAAACAACACAAAGAAAATAGAATCTGTCAAAAACAGAACACTATGTAGCAATCTGTTTACTTCGAATACTTCTGTAACTCCAAAAAATATCAAAAATTAGGACAATCTGTGAAATTTGTAAAGCAATATTGTGTAAGATATTCAGATCAAAATCACATTCCAGTGAATTTATAAAATTCCTGGACTGAGAGCGAAAGTTTCTGTTTTTCAGCAAAATCAACTTGCAAACACCATAGACCATCCCAAAGGTCTTATTTGGCTCAAACACTAACTAAAACAAGAAAACACAATTACAAAGGTAATAATGTGTTCATCACACAAAAACAAAAACAAAAACAAAAGTAAAATAAAATAAAATTGGGTTGCCTCCCAACAAGCTCTATTGTTTAGCGCCCCTGGCTAGGCATAATGCAATAGATCTAAGTATTATCATCTTTGGTATGCAATCCATAGGTAGATATCATTATAGATTCATAATGTAATCTTATTTACTTTCTAGGAAAGTGCTCCATGCCTTTCCTTAATGGGAATTGGAATCTAATATTACCTTCTTTCATGTCAATAATTGCACCAATCGTTCTAAGGAAGGGTCTACCAAGAATAATAGGACATGTATGATTGCATTCTATGTCAAGAACAATGAAATCTACGGGCACATAATTCCTATTAGAAACAATAAGAACATCATTAATCCTTCTCGCAGGTTTCTTAATTGTAGAATCCGCTAGATGCAAGTTCAGAGAACAATCATCAAATTCATGGAATCCTAACACATCACATAAAGTTTTTGGAATTGTGGAAACGCTAGCACCCAAATCACACAAATCATGGCACTCATAATCTTTAATTTTAATCTTAATGGTAGGTTCCCACTCATCATAAAGTTTTCTGGGTATAGAGACCGCCAACTCAAGTTTCTCTTCGAAATATTTAATCATGGCATCCACAATATGTTTAGTAAAAGCTTTATTTTGACCATAAGCATCCGACGAATTCAACATGGATTGCAACAAGGAAACACAATCAATTAAATAGAAATATCATAATTAAAAGCCTTGAAATCCGAAAGAGTGGGCCCATTGCTATTTAAAGTTTTGACCTCTTCCATCCCACTTTTATCAATCTTATCACTAAGATCTATGAACTCCGAATCAATGGGACGCCTTTTAGCTAAAGTTGACTCATTTCCAGTCCCATCTTTTTTAGAATTTATGCTAGAAAACAAATATTCAATAGGTGTCACACCAATCACTTTTAGATCTTCATCAATATTATCATGAGAAAACACGTTTTCAAGACATTCACGCTTAACATGTATTCTAGCAGTTCTTTCCTTGCACTCATCAATAGAAATTCTCATAGATTTTAAAGACTCATTAGTATCATACTTGGGTGGAATAGATCTAATTTTCAAACAATAAATCTCAAGAGAAATTCTATCAACGTTCCTAGCCAAATCATCAATCTTGAGCAATTTTTCTTCAATCATAGCATTGAAACCTTTTTGAGAGCTAATGAATTCTTTAATATTATTCTCAAGATCAGAGGGCATCTTATTATAATTTCCATAAGAATTTTTTGTAGGAATAACCATAATTATTAGAGGAATTATTACAAAACGGCCTAGGATTGAAATTACCTCTATACGCGTTATTGCCAAAATTGTTCCTACTAACAAAATTCACATCCATAGATACATTATTATTTCCAATAAAAGAAGACAAAGGCATATCATTGGGATCAATAGGAGCGCTCTTACTAGCAAACAATTTCAATAATTCATCCATCTTTCCACTCAAAGTACTTATTTCTTCCATAGCATGCACTTTTTCTCTAGTAGGAGATCTTTCGGTATGCCAACGAGAGTAATTTGCCATAATATTATCTAGGAGTTTAGTAGCTTCTCCTAATGTGATTTCCATAAAGGTACCACCAGCGGCTGAATCTAAAAGATTTCTAGAAGGAAAATTTAATCCCGCAAAATTTTTTTGTATAATCATCCATAAGCTCAAACCATGCACGGGGCAATTCCTAATCATTAGTTTCATCCTCTCCCAAGATCGTGCAAAATGCTCATGATCAAGTTGATTAAAATTCATTATATCGTTCCTAAGGGAGATAATCTTAGCGGGTGGAAAGTACTTGGAAAAAAAGCATCTTTACACTTATTCCATTAATCAATACTATTTTTAGGTAAAGATGAAAACCAAGTTTTGGCACGATCTCGTAATGAGAAACAAATAGCTTTAATTTAACAATTTAGTTATCCACATCTTTCTTATTTTGCATATCACACAACTTAACGAAAGTGTTTAGATGGGATGCGGCATCTTCACTAGGAAGGCTAGACAATTGTTCTTTCATAACAAGATTGAGCAAAGCGGCATTAATTTCACAAGATTCCGCACTAGTGGCGGGAGCAATCGGAGTACTAATAAAATCATTATTAGTAGTGGAAAAATCACATAACTTGGTATTCTCTTGAGTCATCGTGACAAAGCAAGCAATCTAGCACGCAAGCAAGCAAACAAAAAACGAACGGAAAAAGGGCGAATAAAAAGGCAAACCTTTTTGGTATTTTTTTGAAAATCGTTTTAGAAGTGGGGAGAGGAAAACGAGAGGAAAATGGCAAATAAAGTAAATGCAAGAGATGAGTTTGTGATGGGTACTTGGTAATCTTGGTATGTATCCTCCCCGGCAACAGTGCCAGAAATCCTTCTTGGTATCTCTTGAGCTTGCGTTCGCTTTCCCTTGAAGAGGAAAGGGTGATGCAGCAAAGTAGATAAGTATTTCCCTAAGTTTGTTGAGAACCAAAGTATCAATCCAGTAGAAGGAACAAGCAAGGCTCCAATAATAGTACCTACGCAAATAATCAAACACTTGCACCCAACGCTATAAAGGGGTTGTCAATCCCTTCTCAGTTATTTGCAAGGTTGAGATCTGATAGAGATAGATATAAAATATGGGATTTTTATTTCTGTGCCCCTGGTTCGTTAGTTCTACTCATTTATCCCCACGCTCTTAACTTTTCTCACTTTTCCCCACTCCCTTGCCCGAAATCCTCAGAACTGGTCACAGCGGATGTTGCCGGCGAGTCAATGGCTTGACCGTTAACTCTGACTAGGGGGTCCGCATAGGGTGGAGTACACATTTTGACCGTTACGTGGTAACCAGCGGGGTCGCGAAACTGACACTCACCTGAATCAGATCCAGTCACTTCCGCGCCGCCCCCTCCGTCGCCGTTGTGTCGCCTCCACCACCGTCGTGCCGCCTCCGCCGCATCTACCCTCTCTCCCCATCTAGGATTAGGAAGCAATGTTGGGGGGCACCACGTCCGTCCCATCGACCGTGGAGATGATTGGGTCGAATGAGAGGCTGCTAATTCATGGATTCCACCTCGGTAAGCATCGTTTTCCTCTCAAATTGATTAGGAGATCTATAAATTAGGTTGTATTTGACCACCGTTGGCGTGAATCAGCGCAATTTATCTGAAAATTTTAGGCCTAGCTGGGCCCTTTTATCTTATTTTAAACGAATAGGGTCGATCTTGCACTTGCTTTTCGGCTGGCGGTTAGAATGGAAACTAGCGAGCTGCGTGGAACTAAACTGTATGTGGTTTCTGGATTTTCCTATCCTAATTAAAGTGGTAGAAACCACCGTTTCGTTCAGAGATTTTCGCGAGGCACTCTGTTGTGAATATCCGTGGAGCCCTGCCGATGTTGTTGAACTGAGATATTTCGACAGTACCGAGCAGAGATTTCTCCCATTAACTTGTGATGAGCATCTGGGATTGCTATTTAGTTTGAATGCTGACAGCCGTTTTGGTAAAATCCATATCAGTGTGCAGGCACGCAAACAACGTATCCCGAAGGGTGTTCAGACATCATCTGTCTCTGCTAATAGCGAGCGTCCTCGCACTCCTTGTAGGTCGAGACCAAGTAAACCTAGTGGTTCTGAAAGCCACAACATGTCGGCTGCCGCTAATTCTGCCACTTCTCCTCTTCCTTTTGCACCTGATGTAGAAGTAGATGCGGAGCCTGACGAGGAAGTGCCTCGACATGATGATGAGGATGAGATTCTATTCCCTGAACTGGCAGATAGAGTCAGTCAACAGGCAGTGGAAGATGAATATGCACAGGAGCCTAGCAGCCGTGCTAGACTTGATGACACTGATGATGAAGAGAGGGAGAAGAACATCGACTCCTTAGTTTTACAAGAATATGATGGTGAGGACATGCCAACAATTGAGTGGAACAGGGAGAATCCTAACCTTACTCCAGGAACCGTATTCGAATCGATGGTGGATTATCGTAATGCAGTGACTACATATTGCATTTGATGGGGTTATAGTCCTAGGTTAGGGTCACAGGCCTGCCCTATAGGTCCTACCCAAAGACTACCCTTCATAAGGGACAAGGCCCTTAGTCAGTTCCGACTGAATTAAGGACTTCCCTTCATCCAGTCGGTGACGATTCCTCCATCATCCAGTCGGTGACGATTCCTCCATCATCCAGTCGGAAATGAGCATTCGGAGCGTGTCAAACATACCGACCGGATTCCACTCTGTACATCGTAACCCCCCCTGGAGGGCAACGGTCATACGCTTTCATGTACCTTTATTAGCATTTAAGGCATACGTTACCTGTAATGTAGACATTTAATCACCACTACTCTACCCCTGCGCACCGAACCGTTGTGAAGGGCAGTGCACTCTATATAAGTCGCCCTTCCCCACTGGTGCAGGGGTTAGCAATTCACTGTAATCCACATTCCACTCGACATCAAGCTCCCAAGAGCACTGAGACGTAGGGCTTTTACCTCCACCGTAGAGGGGCCTGAACTCATACAACCTCGCCGTAGCTAAGGCTCTGCCCATCCTTTCGTACCCTACACATTTACTATCAGACTTATACCCACGACAGTTGGCGCCCACCGTGGGGCAGGCGTCTAAGCAACTTTCGGCGAGTTTGTGACTACATCTTTTCATCATGTCGTCCGGTGGAGATCTGTGCATGGGTCATGAGATCCTCCTCGGCGCTCTCTCCTTCATCGTCGATGATTCGGCATGGCTTCGGGATGCTCCTCTCGACGTCGAGGCGCTCCCCAGTCGCAGGGCTACGCACTTCCGTGCCGGCGCCCGCGGCATCCTTCCTCTCCAGCAGACGGCTCCGGTGTCGACCTTCGCCCCCGGCACGTGCCGCAACAAGCGGTCTCGCCGTCCGCGGCTCCAGCGTTGGGTGCAACACGCCCAGGCGCGCCAGAGCGCGTCTTCACAAGTGGCGGTCCTCGAGTCGGTTGTAGTTGCGCCACCGTGCCAGCGCTCGGACTCAGTTCCGACTGAGTTTCCTTCCGAGTACGTGGGTCGCGGGCCTGCAGCCGAAGTGCACATGACCAACTCCCATGAAAGCCCCCACCAAACCGGCCGGGACGAGCAGAGGTCGGCGAAACCTCCGGCGCTCGCCGACAGCCCCGCCGTTCTGCCAGTCGGCGCACTCGTCAGAGCAACATGGAGGTGTTCCGCACACCCGTCCTCAACCTGGCTGCCGCCGCCAAGATAGCCGATTCCCTCCAGCCGACTGATTCAGAGGCTGGCAGAGGGATCGAGCAGATCCGTGCCCTGCTGCACATGGAGCAGCAGCAAAATTCGGCGGTCTCCCAGTCGCACAACAGGATCCACAATAGTTCTGTTCGCGCGAACATGCATCGATCAGTTCACAGCCCCGGTTCTCATCAGTGACACAGGGTAGGCAGCCGTTCCATGAATCCCGAAGATCGTCGCCGTTCACGCACCCCTCCGTGGGGTGGGCCCTACGGGCCCCGACATCATGATGATCGGCGTTCGGTCGGTGACACTTATGATCCAAGACCTGACGCAAGAGGATATATCGCCCAGAGGAGGGTCGACAGGGGCCGGGCCCACCGCGATGGACACGATATAGACCGTCCGAGTGGAAGAAGGACCATCGTCTCTGGCCCCGAGTGTTTCAGTCGAGCCATCCGTTCGGCTGACATCCCTCCCAACTTCCGATTGGCGACGGGAATCAGCAAGTTTACAGGAGAATCCAAGCTAGAAACATGGTTGGATGACTACCGAGTGGCAGTCCAGATCGGCGGTGGAGACGACCAGATCGCCATGAAAAATCTCCCCCTGATGCTCGAAGGCTCGGCACGAGCGTGGCTGAACCAGTTGGCTCCTTCAAGCATCTACAGCTGGGCAGATCTGGCCCGAGTCTTCATCAGGACCTTCGAGGGGACGTGCAAACGCCCTGCTGGTCTCGTGGAGCTCCAGCACTGTGTCCAGAAGCAGAATGAGCCCCTACGCGATTTCATCCAGCGTTGGACAACCCTCTACCACACGGTGGAGAACGTCACAGAGCACCAAGCAGTCTGCGCCTTCAAGGCAGGCGTGCGGTACAGAGATCTGTACCTGAAGTTCGATCGAACGGGCGACATCTCCATGAGCAAGATGATGGAGATAGCGGCACGCTATGCAAATGGCGAAGAAGAGGACCGCATTCGTAGCGGCAAGCACAAAGCAGTCGCCGATGGAGATGGGAACAGCACTCGGAAGCATAAGCAGAAAGCTTCGTCCACTCCGCAGGCAGAGGCCACAGCCGTTACCAATGCCAAGTTCAAAGGCAAGGGGAAGGCTCAGTTCACCCCCTAAAAGAAGCAGTTCGGAAACCCCATCCTGAACCAGCCATGTCCAATCCACACAAAGATGGATGAAGATGGCAACGCCATATTCCCGAAGCATACCGCTTGGCAATGTCGCCTCCTGATCAAGGGGTTCGGCGAAACGCAGCCGAGTGAAAAGGACAATGAACACGATGAGGAGGACAAGGAGGATCCGTTCCCCTAAGTCCATTCCACGCTGATGATTTTTGCTGACGTTGAAAGCAAGAGTCGACTGAAGTTGGTGAACAGGGAGGTGAACATGGCCACCCCGACCAACCCCACGTTCCTCAAATGGTCTCAGACTGCGATCACCTTTGACCAGTCGGATCATCCAGCACACGTACCCACCCCAGGGAGACAGGCCCTGGTCGTCGACCCGGTGGTGGAAGGAGTCCGACTGCGCAAAGTCCTCATGGACGGCGGCAGCGGCTTGAACATCATGTACGCAGACACTCTCAAGGGGATGGGCATTCCGATGTCTAAACTTAGCGAGAGCAGCATGCAGTTCCATGGTGTCGTCCCTGGACGAAAGGCCAAGTCACTCGGCCAGATCGCGTTGGACGTCGTCTTCGGCTCCGACAAGAACTTCCACAAGGAGAAACTGACGTTCGAGGTGGTGGACTTCCAGAGTGCGTACCACGCGATTTTGGGCCGCCCGGCGTATGCGCGTTTCATGGCCCGTCCATGTTACGTGTACCTGAAGCTGAAGATGCCAGGCCCAAAAGGTGTGATCACTATCACACGCAATCGGCAGCGGGCCGAGGAGTGTCTGCAGCAGGGATCGGGGATCGCCGATCAACAGATGGTTGTCCTCGAGCTCGACGAGTACAAGAAGACAGTCGACCCCGCTGACTTGATGCGTTCGAAGAAGCCAGCTTCGGAGTCCGCATTCCAGTCGGCGGGAGAGACGAAGAAGGTCAGCATCCACCCAACGGACGACACCGCTGCTCCGACGAACATCTCCACCACCCTCAATCCTAAATAGGAAGCCGAGCTCATCCAATTCCTCCGTGAGAACTGGGACATTTTTGCATCGAAGCCCGCTGACATGCCAGGTGTACCCAGGGAATTGGCTGAGCACCGACTGCATGTGAATCCTGCTGCTCGGCCTATCCGAGAACGCCTGCGTCGGTCCGCCGCGCACAAGAGGAAGGCAATCGGAGAAGAGGTGGCTAAGCTTTTGGCAGCCAACTTCATTCGCGAGGTACACCACTCCGAGTGGCTCGCAAATGTTGTCATGGTGCCCAAGAAGGACAAGTCCCTCCGAATGTGCATCGACTTCAAGCATCTCAATAAGGTCTGCCCGAAAGACCATTTCCCGCTCCCCCGCATCGATCAAATTGTCGATTCGACTGCGGTTGCGAGCGTTTGTCATTCCTTGATGCCTACTCGGGCTATCATCAGATCCGTCTGTATGGCCCCGATGAATTAAAAACAGCCTTCATCACCCCATTCGGGTGCTTCTGCTACATCACTATGCCATTTGGTTTGAAGAATGCAGGAGCAACCTTTATGCGCATGATCCAAAAATGTCTCCTTGACCAGATCAGTCGAAATGTGGAGGCGTATATGGATGATATCGTAGTCAAGTCACGCAAAGGTTCCGACCTGCTGACTGACTTGGCAGAAACATTCGCCAACCTTCGTAGGTACGATATCAAGCTCAACCCAGCCAAGTGTTACTTCGGTGTTCCCAGCGGAAACTTACTCGGTTTCTTCGTTTCCGAACAAGGGATCGACGTCAACCCCGAAAAGATCGGGACCATCGCCCGAATGGAGCGGCCGGTCAGAATACACGATGTTCAGAGGCTCACAGGTTGCCTAGCGGCTTTGAGCAGGTTTATCAGTCGACTCGGCGAGAAGGCACTTCCTCTGTACCGACTCATGAAGAAGTCAGATACTTTCGAGTGGATAGACGAAGCCCAAATTGTATTCGACGACCTCAAAGTCCTACTTTCCACCCAGCCGGTTCTTACTGCTCCGCTCAGTAAAGAACCCCTTCTTCTGTACATCGCGGCTACAAATCAAGTCGTCAGCACTGTTCTCACAGTCGAACGCGAAGAAGAAGGCAAAGCATACAAGGTTCAGCGGCCAGTGTATTATGTCTCCGAAGTCCTGACTCCTTCCAAACAGAGGTATCCCCACTATCAAAAACTTATCTACTGGATTTACATGACTGCGAAGAAGGTGGCTCATTATTTCCAAGACCACTCGGTGTTTGTCGTTTCTGATGCTCCGTTGTCGGAAATCCTCCACAATCGGGACGCGTCGGGCCGAGTGGCGAAGTGGGCGATGGAGATGTTATACTCCGATATCAAGTTCGAGGCCAAGAAAGCTATAAAGTCTCAAGCTCTGGCTGACTTCATAGCAGAATGGGTAGAACAACAGCAACCGACCCACATCTACTCGGCTCATTGGACAATGTTCTTCGATGGGTCCAAGATGTTGAATGGCTCCGGCGCTGGCGTTGTGATCATATCGCCAAAGGGTGACAAACTCAAGTATGTGTTGTAGATACACTTCGATTCCTCCAACAATGAGGCAGAGTATGAGGCTCTCCTTTATGGATTGCGCATGGCCATCGCACTCGGCGTCCGTCGCCTAATGGTCTACGGCGATTCAGATTTGGTAGTTAATCAAGTGATGAAGGAATGGGACGTGAGGAATCCCACCATGACCACATACTGCAATGCAGTAAGGAAGCTCGAGAAAAAGTTTGAAGGTCTGGAACTCCACCATGTTCCGCGACTAAAAAACCAAGCAGCTGATGAGTTGGCGAAACTTGGATCCACTCGGAGACCAGTCCCGAGTGACGTCTGCCTCGAGCACCTTCACCTTCCCTCAGTTAAAGAAGATCCTTTCACAGAAGAACCAGTACAACCAAAGAGCTCGACAGATCCGACTGAAGTCGAAGTCCCTGCTGTGGTTGATTTGATCATGGAGATTCTTGCTATCATCCCCAATTGGACTGTGCCGTTCATTGCGTACATCCTGAGGCAAGAATTACCAGAAAACGAAGTCCAAGCCAGACAGATCGTCCGCAGGTCAAAGTCGTTCACGGTCATTGATGGCCAGTTGTACAAGGAAAGCGTTTCAGGCGTTCTCCAACGATGCATCTCCCATGAAGAGGGACAGTTAATCCTGGAAGAAATTCACTCGGGAACCTGCGGTCATCACGCCTCCTCAAGGGCAATCGTCGCCAAAGCATTCAGAGCCGGTTTCTTCTGGTTGCACGCGAATGAAATGGCAAAGGATATGGTCGACCGATGCGAAGGCTGTCAGTTCTACTCTAACAAGTCCCACAAGCCAACATCCGCGTTGAAGACAATCCCTCTTGTTTGGCCGTTTGCGGTATGGGGATTAGATACAGTCGGTCCATTCAGGACAGACCAAGGGGGATTCACACATCTGTTGGTGGCAGTCGACAAGTTCACGAAGTGGATCGAAGCCAAGCCCATCAAGAAGCTCGACGCCCTTACGGCCATCAAGTTTGTCAGGGACATCATCTCCAGGTTTGGGGTGCCGCACAGCATAATCACTAACAATGGCACAAACTTTGACTCGGACAGATTCGAAAGTTTTGTACAGGCCAAGGTATCCGAGTGGATTTTGCATCTGTGGCGCATCCCCAAACAAATGGGCAAGCAAAGCGGGCGAATGGACTTATTCTGCAAGGTTTGAAGCCTCGACTCCTGCGAGAAGTGGGACATGCTGCCGGCGCATGGGTCTCCAAGCTGCCTTCGGTGATGTGGGGCCTTCGCACAACGCCAAATAGATCTACACGGCGATCCCCGTTCTTCCTCGTTTACAGAGCAGAGGCAGTCCTTCCGAGTGATTTGCTTCACAACGCTCCACGAGTTGAACTCTTCTCCGAAGCTGAAGCAGAGCAAGCAAGGCAAGACGGAGTGGATCTTCTAGAGGAGGAGCGCGAGATGGGACTGACTCGCTCAACCATTTATCAACAAGATCTGCGGCGTTTTCACGCGCGACACGTCAGGAGTCGTACATTCCAAGCAGGCGACCTGGTGCTCCGAGTGGATCAACAGAGACCTCACAAGTTGGCTCCCGCCTGGGAAGGACCCTTCATCATCTCCAAGGTGCTGAACAACGGAGCATATCGACTCTACAACCTCGACAGAGAAACAGACGAGCCGCGAGCATGGAACGGAGATCTCCTAAAGCGCTTCTACACGTGACCGTCGACTGAAGCAATGTAAAGAACAAGTATCGTTGAAGTAATACAAAGCAGATTGAGTTTTTGCAGATTCAAAATTCTTCCGCGTTCACAGACTCCGGTCTCAAAAAAAAACTTAGCCACGATCCAGAATCGCCTAAGTACAATCTTTTTCCGAGTGTGCACTAAACGTCGCACTCGGGGACTTAGCTGCGATCCAGAATCGCCTAAGTACAAACCTTCTCCGAGTGTGCACTAAACGTCGCACTCGGGGACTTAGCTGCGATCCAGAATCGCCTAAGTACAATCTTTCTCCGAGTGTGCACTAAACGTCGCACTCGGGGACTTAGCTGCGATCTAGAATCGCCTAAGTACAAACTTTCTCAGAGTGTGCACTAAACGTTGCACTCGGGGACTTAGCTACGATCCAGAATCGCCTAAGTACAAACTTTCTCCGAGTGTGCACTAAACGTCTCACTCGGGGACTTAGCTGCGATCAAGAATCGCCTAAGTACTAATTGTCTCCGACTGTGCACTAAACGTCGCACTCGGGGACTTAGCTGCGATCCAGAATCGCCTAAGTACAAACTTTCTTCGAGTGTGCACTAAACGTCGCACTCGGGGACTTAGCTGCGATCAAGAATCGCCTAAGTTCTAATTTTCTCCGAGTACGCACTAAACGTCGTACTCGGGGACTTAGCTGCGATCAAGAATCGCCTAAGTACTAATTTTCTCCGAGTGTGCACTAAACGTCGCACTCGGGGACTTAGCTGCGATCAAGAATCGCCTAAGTTCTAATTTTCTCCGAGTACGCACTAAACGTCGTACTCGGGGACTTAGCTGCGATCAAGAATCGCCTATGTACAAACTTTCTCCGACTGTGCACTAAACGTCGCACTCGGGGACTTAGTTGCGATCCAGAATCGCCTAAGCAACAACTTTCTCCGAGTGTGCTCTAAACGTCGCACTCGGAGACTTGTCTGCGATCAAGAATCGCCTGAGTAAAAAGATTCCTTCGAGTGTATCTTACAGATCCACTCGGAGGCTTAGCAGACCCTCATTGAGACTCATGTAGATGTCAAGACAACTGAAAATTACACGAGTAGCAGACCCTCATTAAGGCTCATGTAGATGTCAAGACAACTGACAATTACATGAGTAGCAACTCGCTCCGAGTGCGACCTTACGGTCGCACTTTAAGACTTAGCTGCGATAACGAATCGCCTAAGGAAAGAACTCCCGTTGAGTGTATCCTAGAGATCCACTCGGAGGCTTAGCAGACCCTCATTGAGGCTCATGCAGATGTCAAGACACCTGACAATTACATGCTCCGCATGTTTGCCATTGGCTTCACCAAGAAACGCCAAACAAAAACCACGAGCCAAAATCGTGTCAACAATTCTTTGGCAAAGGAAGAGCAAAATATTCGGTTCCAATTAAAAGTTGGTTTAAAGATAGTCGGTCCAGTGTAGATCAAGCTTATCCACACCGAACCACGAATGTGACGGCCAACAGCAGTGGCCAAAGTTTGATACAAGTAACACTCGGCATACCGAGGTAAAAGTTTTCTCAAGCGTCGTCAGGGCTGGCACTGGGACTGGCAGGCTCCACGAAAGTGTCGAGGTCGATCCCATCTGTGATGCGAGTGGCGCTCTCAAGGAAGGTCTCAATGAAATCTTCGAATCGAAGCTTCTTGGTATTGGCGACCTGTAGCGCCTCCAGCTTCTCTTCGCGAGCCTCCTTTCAGTGCACTCAGACCAGCGACAGCGCCACGTCCACACCACAGCGAGCAGCAGACTTCTTCCACGCCTGCACTCGGTTCGGGACGTCCTCCAGCCGAGTCATCAACCCTTCCATCTCTTGCCGGGACTCGTCTTTGGGCCACAGCTCCTTGTCGATTCGGCTGACGACCTCTCTCAGTCGACCTATGAAAGGTCCCACTTTGCCCAGGCGAATGTGCGCTCGGAGCATATCTTGATTGGCGTCCTCGCCGAGTGGAACGTTCGGAATAACCGACCGCTGAACGTCAGCTGCTTCAGCTTCAGCGTCCATGCAAAAATCTGCAAAGACAAGACGAGCAGAAAGTAAGCGCAGAATGAAATACACAGTCAAGAAGCACTCGGAAAAACAGAACTTACCACCGAGAAGCGCAATCATCTTCCTTGCCCAGTCACTGACGTACTTCTCATGTGATATGCACCGCCTGTTCATCACCTTCATCTGTCCCATCAGCTCGGTCCTTTGTTTCCCCATTTTCTCCATTTCGGCCACCAATGCCTTGTTCGCCTCACGGAACTCCTCCAAGGACTTCTCTCGTTCAGCCAGAGCGCCCTTCACACCAGCCAAGTCATGAAGAGCTGCCTCCAGTTCCACAGGAAGCTGAATCTTTTCAGCCTTCAGAGCGTTGTACGCTGATCCCATCTCGCAAGTCTTCTGCAAATCAAAGCCCAGAGAAGATCAGACAAATTCAACAAGGAAAACAATAAAAGCTCGAAGTTCTTCAGACCCCTGCCGACGCAAGCTGTCGACAGCGGCCTCGGGGACTACACCCAGTGGGTTCACTAAGAGTGACCCCACTGCCATGAAGCTCAAACAGGTCCGCCCTATTGAGTTAAATAACAAAAACAAGCCTATGAGGCTACTACTACCCGACATGAGTAAAATTACCGTCGGGGACTACTTCCAGTAGGTGCACTCGGAGTGCCCCCACCGGTAACATTCGAACAGATTAGTTTTGATCTGATCAAGTTAAAGAAAATGTATATAAAGACAACTGCCGGTGCAAGCACTCGACAGAAGTCTCGGGGACTACACCCACTGGGTTCACTAAGAGTGAACCCACTGCAAAATAATCATACTACATCCGAGTATATTGCTTAAACACCCACTGGGTTACAAGAGGAAAGTAAATACTTACTAGCCCACTTACTCGGATATCTTCCCGGAGTTCCAAGCTTCGCTTGTACACAGACGCGATGGAGTCGTACGCTCTCTTGGCATCACCCGCCATCAACACCGCCTGCACCATGGCCCCCTTGGCAGCCCCCACCTGATCTTCCGGGAGGCGTTGGGCGTCGTACTGGACGGTCGACGGACCTGGCACCACAAGAAACTCCTTGGGCATCCCAAGTCCTGCTCCAGTCGGCTCAGCAGCGATGAGCACCGTTTCAGTCGATGGCATCGTCTAGGCTGGCGGCGCATCCATGGCGGGAGTAGTAGCAGATGGAACAGCCTCAAGGACAGGCACTGCAGCTTGCTCGGACCTCTTCTGGTCGTCCTCCTCCACGTGAATCACCTCTCAAGGAAGCCCGACTGAACGACGTGAGACCACAAAAAAAGGGCAAGATCGAAGACAGGATTCGCGAAACAATAATTCGAGCTCTCGGAGTCGTCACGATGTACCTAGCTGGGATGTGGCAACGTTGTCCGTATCCATGGGATCGTCTTCCTGGCGTGGCGGAGAAGTGGCGGAGGTAGCAGCTCTGTCGAGTAAAATCCACTCGACCAATAAACATGAGTTCAATCAAATACTGAAAGAAGATAAGAGAACAAGACACTTACGCTGAGGCAACGGGAACGGCGATCCTCATCCGCGGCAAAGCCTTCCGAGGTTTGGATCCACTCGGTTTGGCCACCATGGAAGGTTGGCCCGCAGGCTCAGCAGCAGCGTCCCTGGTCCTCTTTGTGCTCCGAGCACTCGGAACCACGGGAGTAGCTGGCAAGGCGCTCGGAACCACGGGAGGAGCTGACGGGGCACTCGGGGCCGCTGGAGGAGCCGACGGAGTCACGGGAGCTGACGGGGCACTCGGGGCCGCTGGAGGAGCCGACGAAGTCACGGGTTCGTGACGGCGCTTAGTTCGAGGCTCCCGTGGTGGGGGTGGCGAGCTCTGCTCCTCACTTCCCCCTCCTCTTCTTCAGACTCCTCCTCCGTTTCCCCGTTGTCTGAGACATACGCGGCGCTCTCCACGCTGCCTTCCTGGCTGCCTTCCTCTTCCTCAGCCGGATTCCCGTTCGAGACGGGGGAATACTAGTTGGTCCACGCCTGCACAAGATACAGTCGACAACATCAGACGTCAGACAATGATGCAAGAAAAAGTGGCAAATCTAAGGGAATTGTAAGCACTCGGCAAGGCATTCTCACCTCATTCGGAGGAGGGTTATCCGCGCAGAAGGGCTTCACTCGTCGGGCTCCTCTGGGGTTATCGCAGGCGCCTGTGATGGCGCGGACCCACGCCGTCACAACCTCCCCAGTCACGCACTCGGGGTGAGTCCGAGTGGAGTCCTCAGGCCTCGTGTAGTGCCACATGGCGTGGTGTCAAGCTTGCAAAGACTGGATACGCCGACCCAGAAAAACCTCCAGCAAATCTATGCCGGTGACTCCCTTGCGGACGACATCTACTAGCGCGTCGACCAGAGGCTGAATCTGGATCTTTTCCATCTTCGTGAGCGCAAGCTGCCTAGGCGGAGCCGGTCGGTCTAAGCTAAAAGGGGGTAGTCCCGTTGCAGCATTCGGACAAGCGATGTCCTGGCAGTAGAACCAAGTCGACTGCCAGTTCCTAACGGATTCAGACAACTGAAGAGCGGGATAGCTACTTTTGCTTTTCTTTTGGAAGCCTAAGCCTTCGCAGAGCTGGAGGAGATGAGTTTTGTCGTCCGACTGGCTAAGTCTTTTGATGGTTTGGGATCTAGCGGAGAAGATATGCTTAAAGAGCCCCCAATGAGGAGGGCAACCAATAAAACACTCGCAAAGCACGACGAAGGCAGAGAGATGAGCTATTGCGTTGGGAGGAAAATGGTGGAGCTGCGCCCCGAAGTGGTTCATTATACCTCTGAAGAAAGGATGAGGAGGCAGAGAGAAGCCTCGGTACATGTGACTGAGCAGCAGGACGCGCTCATCCTCCCGAGGCACCGGCTCCGTCTCGCCCTCCGCCGGCAGTCTCCACGACTTGTTCTCGATCAGGCCTTGCTCCACCAGCTCCAGCATGTCCGCCGCCGTCACCGTGGAGGGGAGGAAATCCCCTGGATCCAACCTGCCGGCAGTGCTCGCTGCCGCCGCTGAGCAGGAGCCGCCACCTTCTTCTTCTTCCGCACCTCAAGCTTGCTCGTCTGCCCCTTTGTCATGGTGGAGGCTGCAGATCCGCGGGGGAGGAGGAGAAGGAAGCAGCTTGGGATGCGCAGGAACTCACGGGAGAAGCGGGGCGAGTGCGAGTTATCAGGCGAGTGCAACGAGAAACCCTCACTGGGGAGGTTTAAATAAGGTTCCGACTGGGTCACTAGCAGGTGGCCCCGAAATCTTATCCCCCGACCGGTTGTTGCGATATTAGTGGAGGAGATGAAGGCGTGGAAATCGAGGCGGTAGATACTACTCGATGACGATGTCGTCATCCCCGATGAGCGCGCGGTAACCGAAATTTGAGGATCCCAGAAAATCCGCCGCTGTTAGTTGACCGGTCACGTCAAAATATTCCACGGAAACACTCGGTTTCTGACGGTTCGTTTCACAGATATATCCACTCGGATCACTGGTCAAGAGGATAAAATGGATCGAGGCAAACAACGCCAAAGTCGCATCCATACCAGTCGGATCCGTACTCCAAGCGTCGCTTCGTCGTTCCAACCACGATCCATTCGGGGACTAATGATGGGGTTATAGTCCTAGGGTAGGGTCACAGGCCTGCCCTATAGGTCCTACCCAAAGACTACCCTTCATAAGGGACAAGGCCCTTAGTCAGTTCCGACTGAATTAAGGACTTCCCTTCATCCAGTCGGTGACGATTCCTCCATCATCCAGTCGGTGACGATTCCTCCATCATCCAGTCGGAAATGAGCATTCGGAGCGTATCAAACGTACCGACCGGATTCCACTCTGTACATCATAACCCCCCCTGGAGGGCAACGGTCATACGCTTTCATGTACCTTTATTAGCATTTAAGGCATACGTTGCCTGTAACGTAGACATTTAATCACCACTACTCTACCCCTGCGCACCGAACCGTTGTGAAGGGCAGCGCACTCTATATAAGTCACCCTTCCCCACTGGTGCAGGGGTTAGCAATTCACTGTAATCCACATTCCACTCGACATCAAGCTCCCAAGAGCACTGAGACGTAGGGCTTTTACCTCCACCGTAGAGGG
Source organism: Hordeum vulgare subsp. vulgare (assembly GCF_904849725.1). NCBI lineage: Eukaryota > Viridiplantae > Streptophyta > Magnoliopsida > Poales > Poaceae > Hordeum > Hordeum vulgare. The sequence continues at coordinate 50,224,341 of NC_058519.1, forward strand.
GCCTGAACTCATACAACCTCGCCGTAGCTAAGGCTTTGCCCATCCTTTTGTACCCTACACATTTACTGTCAGACTTATACCCACGACAACATTGTCACTGAAAACTCTTATGAGGTTGATAGGAGTGAGCCAGGAAGATTCACTGTTCACTGCCCTTATGATAGGTGTAGGTGGAGGTTGCATGCATCCACTATGCGAAAGAGCAAATTGATTCAGGTATTACAACTCAATATTAATTGTACTGTTTCTTAATTGTATTTGACATCATTTTTCATTTTGTTTCAGATAAAAAGCAACCCACATGGGCACACTTGCCCACCTAGAGGGGGAGGGGGAAAGGACAAATCTAAGCTTGCAAAGACTAGGTGGTGGGAGATGCAATCTTGGATTGGGTGAGGGAAACACCAACAATTGGTCCAACAGCACTCCATGGGAAGCTATTTGAGAAGTACAAGATTAATGTACAATACATGAATATTTTCTATGCTAAGGAAAGGGCTCTTCATAGGATTAATGGTCCATGGAATGAGAGTTTTCAGTTGCTTTACACCTTCAAAGCTGAAGTGGAGACGGCTAGTCCAGGTAGTGTTGTAGAGATTGACAAGCATACAGTTAAGTACAAATTAAAAGGGAAGACAATGGAGAAGGAGTGCTTCAGGAGGGCTTTTGTTTGTTTCAAGGCTTGCTGAAGGGGTTTCTGAATGGTTGTAGGCCCTATTTGGCTCTCGATGCGAATGCTTTGAATGGAAGATGGAGAGGCCAGCTAGCAGCAGCTTCTGCAGTTGATGGACACAACTGGCTATTCCCAGTTGCATTTGGTGTGTTGGAGGTAGAGAGTGAGGAGAGTTGGGTCTGGTTTCTGTAGGAGTTGCGCAACATTATAGGTACACCCTCAGGTTTAGTTATACACACAGATGCTTGCAAGGGTTTAGAAACTGCAGTAGAAATTGTATTCCCTGGAGTGGAACATAGGGAATGTATGCGACACCTAGCGCATAATTTTAAAAAGAAATTCAAAGGTGAAGTTTATGATGAGAATCTATGGCGAGCATCATACACATGCATCTTGAGGAAGCATGAGCACCATTTGAGAGTGTTGTATGCTCATAATCCTTTGGTGAAGGAGTACATGGATGAACATCATGGAATGTTGTGGTCAAGAAGTAAATTCAATGAAATCTAAAAAGTAGACTATGTGACCAATACCATCTCTGAGTGTTTCAATGCAAAGTTCAAGTCAGTGAAAGGGCTATTGTTGTGTCAAGCATTTGATAAGATCAGGCAGATGATCATGGTAAAGATAGATCTTCGAAAAAGAATTGCAGAAACACAATATGTTGGCCATCTAGTGCTCCCATCTCTAATTAAGGCATTGCATGCCAAGGCAAGAGGACTAAGCATGAAATGCATTCGACCATCGACATACGAGGCTGAGGTGACATACACTGACAGTAAAAATAAGGAATGGAGATATCCAGTGAACCTTGCAACCAATGAATGCAGCTGTAGGCAATGGCAGATCCGCGGGAAGCCGTGCATACATGCCCTACATCTCATGACTGTTATTGGAGGTGAAGATGGTGAAGTTGATCAGTATTGCTCTGAATATTTCTCTATTGCCAAATTTAGGGCTGCTTATGCTGAAAATGTGCCTACACTCTTGGGAAAAGACCAATGGAACATAGTAGACCCAGGGTTCAAACTCCATTCTCCTGTACTGACTAGACCACCAGGAAGACCAAGGAAAAACAGGATAAGAGCTGGTGAAGAGAGTCGTGTAAAAAACAGCGTAAATGCAAAAGATGTGGTATCTTAGGGCATATTGCTAGGCGTTGTACTAATCCACTTGATGCATCATTTGGAGAAGAGGAACAATGGGCAGCAGAAAATGCAGAGGAGCATGCAGCAGCAGAGGAGAATGGAGCAAGTTTAGAGGATAATGCAGCAGCAGAGGAGAATGCAGCAAGTTTAGAGAATGAAGCAACTGAAGTAGCTATAAGAGAGGAGGAAGTTATTTTGTCTATAAGAGAGAAAAGACCTAGAGAGGAAGAAACTTCGGTTGAACCATCATCTGATGCGGAATTCGAAACCATGGCTTACAAAGGTTTTGAAGCTATAAGAGAGGAGGAAGTTATTTTGTCTGAAGTTCCTTTAAAGATTAGTGAGCCCACAGATGACCGTCAACTGGTCATCACTTGCTCGATCAGTCAAAGCTCAACAAAACCGCCACCATCAGAAGTGAAAATTAGAAGCAACAAGACAAAGCTTTCAAAAGCACAAAATATCCCAGCCAGGGAAACTAGAAGCAAGACGGTTAACCCATCCCGGAACACAAGGAGCAAGGAAAAGATTTGAATTTGAACTTGAATGCAAGTCATAAACTTTGAATAATTTGTAATAAGGATTTTGTCGTCAATTTGAAGTACTGTAAAAACTTGTAAGGTGTAATAATTCTATATGTAAACTTTGAATTTGAACTAGTGAGGCAAACTTTCAATTTTAGGCAAACTTTGAATTTGAACCAACACTTCAATCCATTCCCCTGTAGTGTGAGTTGCACAGTTTGGTGAACTATTATAAACGTTAGGTGATCAATCCGATCTCTTTTGCGTCTACGAAACGTGTAGTCATGATAAATGTGCTCCGAATGAGCTCCCAAGCTAGGGAAAACAACCCCATTTGTAATCAAGTTTTTTTGGACCTACTCCAAATGAGCCAATATTTTTTATTAACACCAAATCAATCTATATAGTGTAGATTCGAAGAATCACTATTTATTGAATTAATCTTTCTATTTGTACATTTTTTTCAAAAAAATATACTTTAATAGAAAAACCATTAAAAAATGTTTACAATATGAAAATGGAAAACTAAGTTCAGATCCTTCTTATTCACTTTGAAATCAAGCTTTGGTGATTTTTTTTTGATTTTTTTAAATTTTCAAAAATCGAAGGGAAACCCTACCTCCTCTCCTTGGTTTCTATGAAACGTTGTACATGATAGCTCATATGTGTGAAGGTTTTTTCATGAAAATGTCCATAGACAAAGTTTATGATTTTTCGTTGGGAACATGTCACACAAGACAACATTGTGCGCAGGTTTCATATTTTTTGATTTTGTTTTAATTAATGGTGCTCAATTTACCTCGATCGTGCGAGCTAGGGTTTTTCCCTGAAAATGACCATAGACCAAGTTTAGTATTTTTCCTCGTTAGTGTGTCTTATAAAACAACGAACGACGAAGGTTTCATATGTTTTCAATTTTTTTAAATTAGTTATGCTCAGTCAAAGCTTTCATAACCCCGTTGACCAGCTCAAAAACCCCTCAAAACCCCGCGGGGTTTCGCCTAACCCTAGCTCCCAACGTCAGCCGTCCGATCATACCCTAGTGCCAAGCGACAGCCCTCAGATGTGGTCTTCTAGAAGAATTCCGAGGGCAGGCTGCGAGCATGCTCCGTGCCGTTGGATCACATGGACGGCTCCGCATCGTTGGATCGTGGGGCGATCCACGAGACTTGTTGGTTGTGCCTCCCCTTTCTTCGGGTACCCCCTCCTCTGCTTCTTCTTCTCTGGCAACGAGAGGGCTGTCACAAGCATCGGGGGCCGGCGTAAAAATATTTGCCTTGCTCTTTTTGGCGATATGGAAATATTTGGGAATTTATAGGCCAATAATTAGGGTTAGCAGACCTGCAGGGGGCCACAAGCTAGCCCCCCCCCCCCCGACGTGCCGTGCAGGCTTGTGGCCTCCGGGCAATTGCCTTGCCCCCTACTCCAAGTCTGTTGCGTGTCTTCTGGTCCAAGAAAAATCTTTCCGGAGATTTTATTCTGTTTGGACTCCGTTTAATATTCCTTATCTGCAATATTCAAAAACGTGGAAAAACAGAAACTGGCACTAGGCTCTAGATTAATAGGTTAGTCCCAAAAAGAATATAAAAAGTATATTAATGCATATAAAACATCCAAAACATATAATATAATAGCATGGAACAATCAAAAATTATAGATACGTTGGGGACGTATCAATCTACATACCCTTGTAGATCGCTAAGCGCACGCGTTGAGAAACGCGGTTGATGTAGTTGAACATCTTCGCTATCCAATCAATATCCGTCGCGCGATCCAATCACGAACGTCCTGATCAAGTGCCAAATGGATGGCACCTCCGCGTTCAGCACACGTACAGCTCGATGACGCCTTCACCACCTTGATCAAGTGAGTGTGGGTAAAGTAGTAGTTGAGTTCTCTGGCAACGCGATGGCGTGGTGGAGGTGGTGGTGATGCTATTCCGGTAGGGCTACGTCAAGCGCTACCAAAACCTCAAACGAAGGAGAAACTGATCTAGGGAGAGAGAGGGGCGCCAAGGGTTTGGTGTGTCCTCTTGGGGCGATCCCTCCCCTCTATATATAGGAGGAGGGGCATGGGGAACATACCCTACAAGCCCTAGGGCGCAACCACAGTGGGAGGAGGTGGAATCCTAGTTCTCCTCCTTCCATTACATACAAAGGTGGACCTTCCACCTTTCCAAATGCATGGGCCTTGACGTAGTTGTGCGCCTGGCCCAATAAGACCAGGGCGCCTTCCCTCAGCAAATGCAAACCCTTGGGACATGGTGGAACTGTTGATGGACTTCCACAATCCTTTGGAAGTTTTCAAAACCCTCTAGAAGCTTCTCGGTACAATATCAGAAAAACCTGAAACTATTCCGGTAGGCAAAATATAACCTCCCATATATAAATCTTTACCTCCGGACCATTCCGGAGCTCCTCGTGACGTCGGGATATCATCTGGGACTCTGAAAACATTCGGTCACCAACAAAATAGCTCAACTATGTCTATACCGTCACCGAACGTTAAGTGTGAAGACCCTGCAGGTTCGAGAACTATGTAGACATGGCCAGGACACCTCTACAATCAATAACCAACAGAGGGACCTGGATGCCCATATTAGTTCCCACACATTCTACAAAGATATATATCGGTCGAACCAACGATGTCAAGGATTCAGTTAATCTCGTATGTCATTCCCTTTGTCCATCGGTATATTACTTGCCCGAGATTCGTTCATCGATATCTCCATACCTAGTTCAATCTTGTTACCACCAAGTCTCTTTACTCGTTCCGTGATACAAGATCTCGTGACTAACTCCTTAGCCACATTTCTTGAAAGCTTATTGTGATGTTGTATTACCGAGTGGGCCCCGAGATACCTCTCCATCATACGGAGTGACAAATCCCAGTCTTGATCCATGCCAACTCCACACACGCCCTCGGAGATACATCTAGAGCATCTTTATAGTCACCCAGTTACGTTGTGACGTTTGATACACACAAGGCATTCCTCCGGTGTCGGTGATTTGCATGACATCATGGTCATATGAACAAATACATTGACATGCAAAAAAGCAGTAGCAGTAAACTGGATACGATCAAACGCTATGCTTAAGGTTTGGGTCTTGTCCATCACATCATTCTCCTAATGATGTGATCCCGTTATCAAATGACAGCTCATGTCTATGACTAGGAAACCTTAGCCATCTTTGATCAACGAGCTAGTCCAGTAGAGGCTCACTAGGGACATAGTGTTGTCTATGAATCGATACATGTACTTGAGTTTCCAATCAATACAATTATAGCATGGATAATAAACGATTATCCTGAACAGGAAAATATGATAATAACTAATTTAGTATTGCCTCTAGGGTATATTTCCAATAGTCTCCCACTTGCACTAGAGTCAATAATCTAGTTCACATCACCATGTGATTAACACCCAATGAGTTTTGGGGTTTGACCATGTTTTGCTTGTGAGGGAGGTTTTAATCAACCGGGCTGCAACATTCAGATCCGTGTGTACTTTACAAATATCTATGTCATACTATAGATGTTGCTACCATGCTCCACTTGGAACTATTCCAAATGACTACTCCACTATACGAATCAGGTTTTCTACTCAAAGTCATCCGGGTTGGTGTCAAAGCTTGCTTCGATGTAATCCTTTACGACGAACTCTTTTATCACCTCAATAATCGAGAAACATTTGCTTAGTCCTATAGTTACTAAGGATAATTTTGACCGTTGTCGAGTGATCCACTCCTGGATCACTCTTGTACCCCTTGACAGACTCATGGCAAGTCACGCATGAGGTGTGGTACACAACATGGCATACTAGAGAGCCTACGGCTAAGGCATAGGGGCGGCCTTCGTCCTTTCTCTTTCTTCTTCCGTGGTCGGTCTTTAAGTCTTACTCAAACTCATACCTTACAATACAGTGAAGAACTCCTTTTTTGGCTGATCCATTTTGAACTCCATCAAAATCTTGTCAAGGTATGTCTTTATTGAAAGTTTTTATCAAGCGTCCTCATCTATCTCTATAGATCTTGATGCCCAATATTTTCAGTAGCTTTATCCAGGTTTTCGTTTGAAATACTCATTTCAAACAACCCTATGATTTCCAGAAATTCTACGTCATTTCCAATCAACAATATGTCAACCACATATAGTTATCAGAAATTCTATAGTGCTCCCACTCACTTTCTTGTAAATACAAGTTTCTTCATAAACTCTGTATAAACCAAAAGTTTGATCACTCATCAAACACTTATTACAACTCTGAGATGTTTGCACCAGTCCATAAATGGATCGTTGGAGTTCCCATGCCTTTTAGCATCCTTGGGATCGACAAAACCTTCTCGTTGTATCACATAGAACCTTTCCCCAAGGAAGCCATTAAGGAAACAATGTTTTGACATCCATCTGCCAGATTTCATACTTGAAAAATACAGTAACTGCTAACATAATTTCAACAACTTTAGCATCTACGCGTGAGAAAGTCTCATTATAGTCAACTCCTTGAACTTATCGGAAACCTCTTTGCGACAAGTCGAGCTTTCTAAATGGTGACACTTACCATCACCGTATGTGTTCCTTTTAATGGTCTATTTGTACTTAATAGCCTTACGACCATCAAGTAGTTCTTCCAAAGTCAACATTTTGTTTTCATACGTGGATCCTATATCGGATTTCGTGTCCTCCAGCCATTTGTTGGAATCCGGTCCCACCATCGCTTCTCCATAGCTCGTAGGTTCATTGTTGTCCAACAGCATGACCTCCAAGACATGATTATTGTACCACTCTGGAGTAGTAAATGTCCTTGTCGACCTAAGAAGTTTGGTAGTATATTGATGTGGAGCTTCATGATCACCATCATTAGCTTCCTCTTCAACTAGTGTAGGCTCCACAGCAACATCTTCTGCGCCATGCTACTCTCTGGTTGAAGTGACGGTTCAAAAACCTCATCAAGTTCCACCATCCTCCCACTCAATTCTTTCGAGAGAAACTCTTTCTCGAGAAATGACCCATTCTTAGCAACAAACACTTTGCCTTCAAATGTGAGATAGGAGGTATACCCTACTTTTTCCTTTGGGTATCCTATGAAGATGCATTTATCCGCTTTGGGTTCGATCTTATCAGGCTGAAGCCTTTTGACATAAGCATCTGATACGTCCCAAACATAACTATAATTTCTGCTTGTTCCATGATCTTTTGGGTGACATTGTTATATGTATTTCTACACTTTTATATCATTTTACACATATTTGGACTAACCTACTAACTCAGTGCACCCAATGCCAGTTTCTGTCTGCTGATGTCTATTTTGCAGGGGCTTTTACCCAATTTTCCGAATCCCTAAAAAATCCAGAAAAATATATAAAAAATCAGCGAACAGAAGCTTCCGGATCACCAATGGAGGGACGGAGGGAGCCAGGGGCCTCCCAGGCAGCCTGTTGGCGCGGCCAGGCCCTAGGCCGCGCCAGGAGGTCGCCTGGGTGGGTCCCACCTCTTCCGGTGCCCTCCTTTGGCCTATATTTAGGGTATCGAGAGGAAACCCTCGCAGACTTTCTGGAATCGCTAATTTCTCCATCATTCCGCCGCCGCATCGCTTCCAAGATCGGGAGCGTCACGAGACCTCTTCCCGGCACCCTGCAGGAGGGATGATTGACCTCCGGGAGCTTCTCCACCACCATGGACGCTTCTCGGACGTGCCGTGGGCAGTCCTCCTTGGACCATGAGTCCATGACCACTAGCTATGTGATGTCTTCTCTCCAATCTTGTGCTTCAATGGTTAGTCCTTGTGAGCTGCCCTACATGATCAAGGCATCTATGTAATTCTCTTGCTATTGCTATGCTCGATATGTTGGGATCCGATGGATTATGAGATTATGTTCAGATTGTTATGAGTTATATATTTGATTATCCTTTTATATTATGTTCCTTAGTGATTCATGCATGTTCTTCGTTGCTTTTTATTGCTTTGGCCAAGTAGTAGATTGTGACTCCAAGAGGGAGCGTTATGCATGATTGTGGGTTCGGGCCCCTCGATGTCTAGCTTGAGTGATAGAAACATGAGACTAGGTGATGTGCTCATTGCCACCAGGGAGAAAACAATGGTGCTTGTGACCACGGTTGCAAGGATTGTTTACCTTACGCATAGTTCGTTAATGCAGTTATCCGTTTCTTTGAGTTTACACTTTGGGTGGGGCTCGCAACTTAATACACGAGAGATGTTCTGGATAGATATCTCAAGGTGGATGATTAGTAAGTAGATGCTGGTGAATAAATGGTCTACTTGTGTTGGCGTACTGCCCATTACTATTGAAGCTCTAACTACCAAGGAGCATAATTATTATTGAGGTGCGATCATAATTCTGTCAATTGCCCAACTATGATTTGTTTACCCAAGTATAATTGTTTATCGTCTTTTGGGAGAGAGACATCACTAGTGAACATCATGTGACTCCGGTCCATATCACCTTCATTTTTTACACCTCCATCATTTACCGCTTTCATTTACTTTTCTGTTGCAATCACTATTACCTTCCCGCTTGTGTTTTGATCCTTTGCAAGCTACAAGGACGGAGAGATTGACAACCTCTTGATACGTCTCCAACGTATCTATAATTTTTTATCATTCCATGCTATTATATTATCAACTTTGGATGTTTTATATGCATGAATATGCCATTTTATATCTTTTTGGGACTAACCTATTAACTCAGTGCCAAGTGCGAGTTTCTGTTTTTTCTGTGTTTTTGACCTTTTTCAGAGAAGAATATCAAACGGAGTCCAAATGGAATAAAACTTCCGCGATGATTTTTTTGGACCAAAAGAGACCCTCGAATCTTTGGAACAAGGCCAGAAGAGCCACGAGGGAGTCACAAGCCCAGGAGGCGCCCCCCCTAGGCCGCGCCTAGTAGGCTTGTGACCTCCTCGTGGGCCCAACCGACGTAATTCCACCGCCATAAATTCCTATAAATACAGAAATCCCCAAAAAAGAAACCTAGATCGGGAGTTCCGCCGCCGCAAGCCTCTGTAGCCACCAAAAACCAATCAGGAGCCCGTTCCGGCACCCTGTCGGAGGGGGAATCCATCTCCGGTGGCCATCTTCATCATCCCGGTGATATCCATGACGAGGAGGGAGTAGTCCACCCTCGGGGCTGAGGCTATGTAACAGTAGCTACGTGTTTGATCTCTCCCTCTCGTGTTCTTGAGATGTCTTGATCTCGATGTACTGCGGGCTTTGCTACTATAGTTGGATCTTATGATGGTCTTCCCCCTCTCCCTTCTTGTAATGAATTGAGTTTTCCCTTTGGAGTTATCTTATCAGATTGAGTCTTTAAGAACACTTGATGTATGTCTTGCACGTGTCTATCTGTGGTGACAATGGGATATTCATGTGAGTACTTGATGTACGTTTTGGTGATCAACCTGCGGGTTTCGTGACATCAGAAACCTATGCATATGGGTTGGCACACATTTTGACTCTCCGGTAGAAACTTTGGGGCACTCTTTGAAGTTCTATGTGTTGGTTGAATAGATGATTCTGAGATTGTGTGATGCATATCGTATAATCAGTCCCACGGATACTTGAGGTGACAATGGAGTATCTAGGTGACATTGGGGTCTTGGTTGATGTGTGTTTTAAGGTGATATTCTAGTACGAACTCTAGGATAGATTGAACGGAAAGAATTGCTTCGTGTTATTTTACTACGGACTCTTAAATAGATCGATCAGAGAGAATAACTTTGTGGTGGTTTCGTACCCGACAATAATCTCTTCGTTAGTTCTCCGCTATTAGTTACTTTGGAGTGACTCCTTGTTGCACGTTGAGGGATAGTTATATGATCCAATTATGTTATCATTGTTGAGAGAACTTCACTAGTGAAAGTATGAACCCTAGGCCTTGTTTCCACGCATTGCAATACCGTTCGTGCTCACTTTTACTATTAGTTACCTTGCTGTTTTTGTACTTTCAGATTACAAAAACCTATATCTACCATCCATATTGCACTTGTATCACCATCTCTTCGTCGAACTAGTGCACCTATACAACTTACCATTGTATTGGGTGTGTTGAGGACACAAGAGACTCTTTGTTATTTGGTTGCAGGGTTGCTTGAGAGAGACCATCTTCATCCTACGCCTCCTACAGATTGATAAACCTTAGGTCAGCCACTTGAGGGAAAATTGCTACTGTCCTACAAACCTCTGCACTTGGAGGCCCAACAACGTCTACAAGGAGAAGGTTGCGTAGTAGACATCACCTCTCTGTACTCGTTGGGAGCAAAGTTATTTGTTGTGTGTGCAGGTCCATGTCTTCTGCTAGCACTGGGTTGGAAGACACCTATTGTTGATCCTAGGAGTCCTCCTGGTTCGATAAACCATACAGTCTCCGTGTAAGGGAAATTTGCTGCTGACTACATCTCCACCTTCCACTTGTGGTAACCAACGAGGGGCGACAAGTATATCCATCAACTCGTCATCAAGCGAATTTTTGGTGCCGTTGTCGGGGACTCCGGTCTTCAAGATAGGGGAGTTGCACGCTACCTTTTACCTTTGCTTTTTAGTCTTGTTAGTTTGCTTTTTAGATTTTGCTTTAGAGTCTTATACCAAAAACCACAAAAAAATTAGTTACTTTGCTTTTAGTTGTCAAGCATGTTAAGGTTTTATGCTTGGAAGGAATCTGAGGTTCTAGATTTCCATCAAAGGAATGGAGAAAATATGAAGGAAGCATGGGATAGAATTTCTAAAGCACACAAAAGAATTATGCCTTGGATACCTATTAAAATTGTGCTTAGAAATTTTTATCATGGTCTCTTTATATGATGCAAACACTCTCTTGATATTATAGCTGAAGGAGATTTCTTAGAGTGTGATGAGGCAAGATCTCTTGACATTATACATGGCCTATCTAATAATCTTGTTTATAATCATGGTTATGATACTATTATAGATAGACTTGCTACTATTGAAGGGAAAATAGATTCTCTAGACTTAAGAGAAAGAGAGAAACCCATGGTTGATAAGGAACAGTTTTTGAAAATAGATGATGATTGGGAACCTTTTGTTAGAATTAGCATCTCTAACCAAGACTTCCTTGCTTATTGTGATATTGGATCCATGGTTTCTACAATCCCAAAAGTTGTTTATGATTCTCTCTGGTTAGACATGGAAAAAAATTCATCTTATCAAGAACATGCTAATGGTGATATTTATGAAATCCAGGGAAAGGTAAAAGATGTCCAGGTTACATTCTCTAGAAGGAATGCCACGATTGATTTCTTCATCATGGAGCCCAACAAAGGGAATATAGTGCTCGGAAGGGACTTCCTCTGAGCCATGAGAGGCTTCATTCATATAGGTAAAGGACACATACGCTTACGTGCGAAAGCGAAAGGTATGTACCCGTTCCCTAGGAAAAATAAGGATGAACTTGTTGAGGATCCGTTTGAAGGTTTTTATAATTCTGACAACCTCGGAGAATCTTGATCCTCCTTCTTCCATTATGCCTAGCTCAAAGGCATAAAAGAAAGCGCTTGTTGGGAGGCAACCCAATTTCTTTTTACTTCCTGTTTTATTGGTCTTGATGTGTGTTACTACTGTAGCAACATCATTGTATCTTTATTTTTAAGTTTTGTGCCAAGTTATAGCCTCCGATTGCAACAAAGTTCAAAAGTTGTGACATGCTGTCCAGAAACAGATTATGTCTGCTTGACAGAAAAATTCGGCAAAAACCACCAGATCATCATTTTGATCCCATTTGTTTTGACAGCATGCTCTATATAATTTTCTTTCTGGCCTCTATTCTGAGTTTTTTTATTTGAGTTGCACAAGTGCCCCGAATAAATTATTTACTACCTGATGTTCTGTTTTTCACAGATTCTGCCATGTTTTGTGTTTCCCTTGTTTTCGGAATCCTAAGCTTGCTTTTTATTTGCAAAAACCTTTTTTCATTCATAAGAAGCAGTAGCTTTTCATGAAAATCTTTATTTCCAGCACGTAATGAATTACTTTATTAAGGGTACTAACCACTCTAATCAGCTTATGATGAGTTTCGTATGAAGGGAGTTTTCAAGTATGCGATGGGGGAGATGATGAAAGAAGATACAGGAGTGTCAAGTGTTGGAATTATGCCCTAGAGGCAATAATAAATATAGCTATTATTATAATTCTTGTATCAAGATAATCGTTTATTATCCATGCTATAATTGTATTGAATGAAGACTCATTTACATGTGTGGATACATAGACAAAACACTGTCCCTAGCAAGCCTCTAGTTGGCTAGCCAGTTGATCAAAGATAGTCAGTGTCTTCTGATTATGAACAAGGTGTTGTTGCTTGATAACTGGATCACGTCATTAGGAGAATCACATGATGGACTAGACCCAAACTAATAGACGTAGCATGTTGATCGTGTCATTTTGTTGCTATTGTTTTCTGCGTGTCAAGTATTTTTTCCTATGACCATGAGATCATATAACTCACTGACACCGGAGGAATACTTTGTGTGTATCAAACGTCGCAACGTAACTGGGTGACTATAAAGATGCTCTACAGGTATCTTCGAAGGTGTTAGTTGAGTTAGTATGGATCAAGACTGGGATTTGTCACTCCGTGAGAGGTATCTCGGGGCCCACTCGATAATACAATATCACACACAAGCCTTGCAAGCAATGTGACTTAGTGTAAGTTGCGGGATCTTGTATTACGAAACAAGTAAAGAGACTTGCCGGTAAACGAGATTGAAATAGGTATACGGATACTGACGATCGAATCTCGGGCAAGTAACATACCGAAGGACAAAGGGAATGACATACGGGATTATATGAATCCTTGACACTGAGGTTCAAACGATAAGATCTTCGTAGAATATGTAGGATCCAATATGGGCATCCAGCTCCCGCTATTGGATATTGACCGAGGAGTCTCTCGGGTCATGTCTGCATAGTTCTCGAACCCGCAGGGTCTGCACACTTAAGGTTCGACGTTGTTTTATGTGTATTTGAGTTATATGGTTGGTTACCGAATGTTGTTCGGAGTCTCGGATGAGATCACGGATGTCACGAGGGTTTCCGAAATGGCCCGGAAACGAAGATTGATATATAGGATGACCTCATTTGATTACTGGAAGGTTTTAGGAGTTACCGGGAATGTACCGGGAATGACGAATGGGTTCCGGGAGTTCACCGGGGGGGGCCCACCCACGCCGGGAAAGCCCATAGGTGTTTGGAGTGCCGCACCAGCCCTTAATTAGTGGGCTGGTGAGACAGCCCAAGAGAGGCCTATGCGCATTGGGAAGAAAATCAAAGAGGAAAGGGAAAAAAAGGAGGAGGTGGGAAAGGGAAGAAGGACTCCACTTTCCAAACCAAGTGGGACTCAGTTTGGGAGGGGAATCTTTCCCCCCTTGGCTCGGCCGATCCCTTGGGGGTTCTTGGACCCCAAGGCAAGGCTTCCCCCTCCCTCTCCTATATATAGTGGGGTTTTAGGGCTGATTTCAGACAACTTTGCCACGGCCGCCCGACCACATATCTCCACAGTTTTACCTCTAGATCGCGTTTCTGCGGAGCTCGGGCGGAGCCCTGCTGAGACGAGATCATCACCAACCTCTGGAGCACCGTCACGCTGCCGGAGAACTCTTCTACCTCTCCGTCTCTCTTGCTGGATCAAGAAGGCCGAGATCATCGTCGAGCTGTACGTGTGCTGAACGCGGAGGTGCCGTCCGTTCGGCACTAGATCGTGGGACTGATCGCGGGACGGTTCGCGGCGCGGATCGAGGGACGTGAGGACGTTCCACTACATCAACCGCGTTCACTAACGCTTCTGCTGTACGGTCTACAAGGGTACGTAGATCACACATCCCCTCTCGTAGATGGACATCACCATGATAGGTCTTCGTGCGCGTAGGAAAATTTTTGTTTCCCATGCGACGTTCTCCAACAGTGGCATCATGAGCTAGGTTCATGCGTAGATGTCTTCTCGAGTAGAACACAAAAGTTTTTGTGGGCAGTGATGTGCGTTTTGCTGCCCTCCTTAGTCTTTTCTTGATTCCGCGGTATTGTTGGATCGAAGCGGCTCGGACCGACATTACTCGTACGCTTACGAGAGACTGGTTTCATCGCTACGAGTAACTCAGTTACTCAAAGATGACTGGCGGGTGTCAGTTTCTCCAACTTTAGTTGAATCGGATTTGACCGAGGAGGTCCTTGGATGAGGTTAAATAGCAACTCATATATCTCCGTTGTGGTGTTTGCGTAAGTAAGATGCGATCCTACTAGATACCCCTGGTCACCACGTAAAACATGCAACAACAAAATTAGAGGACGTCTAACTTGTTTTTGCAGGGTATGCTTGTGATGTGATATGGCCAAACGATGTGATGTGATATATTGGATGTATGAGATGATCATGTTGTAATAGATAATATCGACTTGCACGTCGATGGTACGGCAACCGGCAGGAGCCATAGGGTTGTCTTTATAACTAACGTTTGTGCTTGCAGATGCGTTTACTATTTTGCTAGGATGTAGCTTTAGTAGTAATAGCATGAGTAGCACGACAACCCCGATGGCTACACGTTGATGGAGATCATGGTGTGGCGCCGCTGACAAGAAGATCGTGCCGGTGCTTTGGTGATGGAGACCAAGAAGCACGTGATGATGGCCATATCATGTCACTTATGAATTGCATGTGATGTTAATCCTTTTATGCACCTTATTTTGCTTAGAAGGACGGTAGCATTATGAGGTGATCTCTCACTAAAATTTCAAGACGAAATTGTGTTCTCCCCGACTGTGCACCGTTGCTACAGTTCGTCGTTTCGAGACACCACGTGATGATCGGGTGTGATAGACTCAACGTTCACATACAACGGGTGCAAAACAGTTGCGCACGCGGAACACTCGGGTTAAGCTTGACGAGCCTAGCATGTGCAGACATGGCCTCGGAACACATGAGACCGAAAGGTCGATCATGAATCATATAGATGATATGATTAGCATAGGGATGCTTACCACTGAAACTATACTCAACTCACGTGATGATCGGACTTGAGCTAGTGTAAGTGGATCATGAACCACTCAAATGACTAGAGAGATGTACTTTTTGAGTGGGAGTTTAGCGAATAATTTGATTAAGTTAAACTCTAATTATCTTGAACATAGTCTAAGTCCACTTTGAATATATTTGTGTTGTAGATCATGGCTCACGCGACAGTCATCCTGAATTTTAATACGTTCCTAGAGAAAGCTAAGTTGAAATATGATGGAAGCAACTTTGTAGACTGGGCTCGTAATCTTAAGCTAATCTTACAAGCTGGGAAGAAGGATTATGTCCTTAATGCTGCGCTAGGAGATGAACCACCCGCTACGGCTGATCAGGATGCTAAGAACGCTTGGTTAGCACGTAAGGAGGACTACTCAGTAGTTCAATGTGCAGTCTTGTATGGCTTAGAACCGGGACTTCAACGTCGCTTTGAGCGTCATGGAGCATTTGAGATGTTCCAGGAGTTGAAGTTTATCTTTCAGAAGAACGCCCGGATCGAGAGGTATGAGACCTCCGATAAATTCTATGCTTGCAAGATGGAGGAAAACTCGTCTGTCAGTGAACATGTGCTCAAAATGTCTGGGTACTCAAACCGTCTAGCTGAGCTGGGGATTGAACTCCCGCAAGAAGCTATCACTGACAGAATCCTTCAATCACTGCCGCCAAGCTATAAAGGCTTTGTGTTGAACTACAACATGCAAGGGATGAACAAGTCTCCCGGCGAGTTGTTTGCGATGCTGAAAGTCGCAGAGTCTGAACTCCGTAAAGAGCATCAAGTGTTGATGGTGAATAAGACTACTAGTTTCAAGAGAAACGGCAAAGGCAAGAAGGGTAATTCGAAGAAGAGCGGCAAGCCTGTTGCCAATCCGACGAAGAAACCCAAAGCTGGACCTAAGCCTGAAACAGAGTGTTACTATTGCAAGGGTATGGGTCACTGGAAGCGCAATTGCCCCAAGTATCTGGCTGATAAGAAGGCGGCCAAAGAAAAATCAGGTATATTTGATATACATGTTATTGATGTGTACTTAACCGGCTCTCGTAGTAGTGCCTGGGTATTCGATACCGGTTCTGTTGCTCATATTTGCAACTCGAAACAGGAACTGCGGAATAGACGAAGGTTGGCGAAAGATGAAGTGACGGTGCGCGTGGGAAATGGTTCCAAGGTTGATGCAATCGCCGTCGGCACAATCTCACTTCAGTTACCATCAGGATTAGTTATGAACTTAAATCATTGTTATTTAGTGCCTGCGTTGAGCATGAACATTATATCTGGATCTTGTTTATTGCGAGACGGTTACTCTTTTAAGTCAGAGAATAATGGTTGTTCTATTTCTATGAGTAACATCTTTTATGGTCATGCACCCAATGTGAGAGGATTGTTCATATTGAATCTTGATAGTGATACACACATACATAACATTGAGACCAAAAGAGTTAGAGTTAACAATGATAGCGCCATATTTTTGTGGCACTGCCGCTTAGGTCATATTGGTGTAAAGCGCATGAAGAAACTCCATGCCGATGGACTTTTGGAGTCACTTGACTTTGATTCACTTGACACGTGCGAACCATGCCTCATGGGCAAGATGACTAAGACTCCGTTCTCCGGAACAATGGAGCATGCAAGTGACTTGTTGGAAATCATACATACCGATGTGTGTGGTCTGATGAGCGTGGAGGCACGCGGCGGATATCGTTATTTTCTCACCTTCACTGACGATTTGAGTAGATATGGTTATGTCTACTTAATGAAGCACAAGTCTGAAACATTTGAAAAGTTCAAACAATTTCAGAGTGAAGTTGAAAATCATCGTAACAAGAAGATCAAGTTCCTACGGTCTGATCGTGGGGGTGAATATCTGAGTTTCGAGTTTGGTGCTCACTTAAGACAATGTGGAATTGTTTCACAGTTGACACCGCCTCGAACACCACAGCGTAATGGTGTGTCCGAACGTCGTAATCGTACTTTATTAGAGATGGTGCGATCTATGATGTCTCTTACCGATTTGCCATTATCATTTTGGGGTTATGCATTAGAAACAGCTGCATTCACTTTAAATAGGGCGCCATCAAAATCCGTTGAGACGACACCATACGAACTATGGTATGGCAAAAGGCCAAAGTTGTCGTTTCTTAAAGTTTGGGGATGTGATGCTTATGTCAAAAAGCTTCAGCCTGAAAAGCTGGAACCCAAAGCGGAAAAGTGCATCTTCATAGGTTACCCAAAAGAGACAGTTGGGTACACCTTCTATCTCAAATCCGAGGGCAAAGTGTTTGTTGCTAAAAACGGAGCTTCTCTCGAGAAGGAGTTTCTCTCGAGAGAATTGAGTGGGAGGAAGATAGAACTTGACGAGGTTGTCGAACCTCTCATCCCTCTGGATGGTGGCGCAGGGCAAGGGGAAACCTCTGTCGTTGCGATGCCGGTTGAGGAGGAAGTTAATGATGATGATCATGAAACTCCGGTTCAAGTTTCTGTCGAACCACGCACGTCGACGAGACCACGTGCTGCTCCAGAGTGGTACGGCAATCCCGTCTTATTGATCATGTTGTTAGACAACAATGAACCTGCAAATTACGAAGAAGCAATTGTGGGCCCAGATTCCAACAAATGGCTAGAAGCCATGAAGTCCGAGATAGGATCCATGTATGAGAACAAAGTGTGGACTTTGGAAGTACTGCCTGAGGGCCGCAAGGCTATTCAGAACAAATGGATCTTTAAGAGGAAGACGGACGCTGACGGCAATGTGACCGTTTATAAATCTCGACTTGTGGCAAAGGGTTTTTCACAAGTTCAAGGAGTTGACTACGATGAGACATTCTCACCCGTAGCGATGCTTAAGTCCGTCAGAATCATGTTAGCAATAGCTGCATTTTTCGATTATGAAATCTGGCAGATGGATTTCAAAACGGCGTTCCTTAACGGTTTCCTTAAGGAAGAATTGTATATGATGCAACCCGAAGGTTTTGTCGATCCTAAGAATGCTAACAAGGTATGCAAGCTCCAGCGATCCATTTATGGACTGGTGCAAGCATCTCGGAGTTGGAACAAACGCTTTGATGAGGTGATCAAAGCATTTGGGTTTATACAAGTGGTTGGAGAATCTTGTATTTACAAGAAAGTGAGTGGGAGCTCTGTGGCGTTTCTAATATTATATGTGGATGACATATTGCTGATTGGAAACAACGTAGAGTTTTTGGAGAGCATAAAGGATTACTTGAATAAAAGTTTCTCTATGAAGGACCTAGGAGAAGCTGCTTACATTCTAGGCATTAAGATCTACAGGGATAGATCAAAACGCCTGATAGGACTTTCACAAAGCACATACCTTGATAAAGTTTTGAAGAGGTTCAAAATGGAATAGTCCAAGAAAGGGTTCTTGCCAGTTTTACAAGGTACGAGATTGAGTAAGACTCAGTGCCCAGCAACTGATGAAGATAGAGAGCATATGCGCTCCGTCCCCTATGCTTCAGCCATAGGTTCTATCATGTATGTAATGTTGTGCACTAGACCGAATGTTAGCCTGGCCATAAGTATGGCAGGTAGGTTCCAGAGTAATCCAGGAGTGGATCACTGGACGGCGGTCAAGAATATCCTGAAGTAACTGAAAAGTACTAAGGAGATGTTTCTCGTGTATGGAGGTGACGAAGAGCTCGCCGTAAAAGGTTACGTCGATGCAAGCTTTGACACAGATCCGGACGACTCTAAGTCGCAAACCGGATACGTATTTATTCTTAATGGGGGTGCGGTAAGCTGGTGCAGTTCCAAGCAAAGCGTCGTAGCAGATTCTACATGTGAAGCGGAGTACATGGCTGCCTCGGAGGCGGCTAAGGAGGGTGTCTGGATGAAGCAGTTCATGACGGATCTTGGAGTGGTGCCAAGCGCACTGAATCCAATAACCTTGTTCTGTGACAACACGGGTGCCATTGCCTTAGCAAAGGAACCACGGTTTCACAAGAAGTCCAGACACATCAAACGACGCTTCAACCTCATCCGCGACTACGTCAAAGGAGAGGACGTAAATATATGCAAAGTGCACACGGATCTGAATGTAGCAGACCCGCTGACTAAACCTCTTCCACGACCAAAGCATGATCAACACCAGAACTGTATGGGTGTTAGATTTATTACAATGTAATTCGCATGATGATGTGAGGGCTAGATTATTGACTCTAGTGCAAGTGGGAGACTGTTGGAATTATGCCCTAGAGGCAATAATAAATATAGTTATTATTATAATTCCTGTATCAAGATAATCGTTTATTATCCATGCTATAATTGTATTGAATGAAGACTCACTTACATGTGTGGATACATAGACAAAACACTGTCCCTAGAAAGCCTCTAGTTGGCTAGCCAGTTGATCAAAGATAGTCAGTGTCTTCTGATTATGAACAAGGTGTTGTTGCTTGATAACTGGATCACGTCATTAGGAGAATCATGTGATGGACTAGACCCAAACTAATAGACGTAGCATGTTGATCGTGTCATTTTGTTGCTACTGTTTTCTGCGTGTCAAGTATTTGTTCCTATGACCATGAGATCATATAACTCACTGACACCGGAGGAATACTTTGTGTGTATCAAACGTCGCAACGTAACTGGGTGACTATAAAGATGCTCTACAGGTATCTTCGAAGGTGTTAGTTGAGTTAGTATGGATCAAGACTGGGATTTTTCACTCCGTGTGACGGAGAGGTATCTCGGGGCCCACTCGGTAATACAACATCACACACAAGCCTTGCAAGCAATGTGACTTAGTGTAAGTTGCGGGATCTTGTATTACGGAACGAGTAAAGAGACTTGCCGGTAAACGAGATTGAAATAGGTATACGGATACTGACGATCGAATCTCGGGCAAGTAACATACCGAAGGACAAAGGGAATGACATACGGGATTATATGAATCCTTGACACTGAGGTTCAAACGATAAGATCTTCGTAGAATATGTAGGATCCAATATGGGCATCCAGCTCCCGCTATTGGATATTGACCGAGGAGTCTCTCGGGTCATGTCTGCATAGTTCTCGAACCCGCAGGGTCTGCACACTTAAGGTTCGACGTTGTTTTATGCGTATTTGAGTTATATGGTTGGTTACCGAATGTTGTTCGGAGTCTCGGATGAGATCACGGACGTCAAGAGGGTTTCCGGAATGGTCCGGAAACGAAGATTGATATATAGGATGACCTCATTTGATTACCGGAAGGTTTTCGGAGTTACCGGGAATGTACCGGGAATGACGAATGGGTTCCCGGAGTTCACCGGGGGGGCCCACCCACCCCGGGGAAGCACATAGGCCTTTGGGGTGCCGCACCAGCCCTTAGTGGGCTGGTGAGACAGCCCAAGAGAGGCCTATGCGCATTGGGAAGAAAATCAAAGAGGAAAGGGGAAAAAAGGAGGAGGTGGGAAAGGGAAGAAGGACTCCACCTTCCAAACCAAGTGGGACTCGGTTTGGGAGGGGAATCCTTCCCCCCTTGGCTCGGCCGACCCCTTGGGGGTTCTTGGACCCCAAGGCAAGGCTTCCCCCTCCCTCTCCTATACATAGTGGGGTTTTAGGGCTGATTTGAGACAACTTTGCCACGGCCGCCCGACCACATATCTCCACGGTTTTACCTCTAGATCGCGTTTCTGCGGAGCTCGGGCAGAGCCCTGCTGAGACGAGATCATCACCAACCTCTGGAACGCCGTCACGCTGCCGGAGAACTCTTCTACCTCTCCGTCTCTCTTGCTGGATCAAGAAGGCCGAGATCATCGTCGAGTTGTACGTGTGCTGAACGCGGAGGTGTCGTCCGTTCGGCACTAGATCGTGGGACTGATCGCGGGACGGTTCGCGGGGCGGATCGAGGGACGTGAGGACGTTCCACTACATCAACCGCGTTCACTAACGCTTCTGCTGTACAGTCTACAAGGGTACGTAGATCACACATCCCCTCTCGTAGATGGACATCACCATGATAGGTCTTCGTGCGCGTAGGAAAATTTTTGTTTCCCATGCGACGTTCTCCAACATCAAGCGCTCAAGCTTGGGTATGCCCCCATGAACCCCAAGAAATATTCAAGGAGACTCAAGCGTCTAAGCTTGGGGATGCCCCCGTGCATCCCCTTCTCTATCAACAATCATCAGTTCATCCATCTCCATGCTATATTTTTATCACTTCATATGTTATGTGCTATGCTTGGAGGGTCCCGCTATTTGCTTTTTAGTTTGTTTTAGTTTTGCTTGCTGTTCATAACAAGTCGGAACCTAGCCTATCTTGTTGGGGAGAGACACATGCTCCATTCCACTCTAGAACACAACATAGGTTTTCATGCTTATCTTTTCCGTGTGCTCTTCATCTTTCCGTAGCTACTGTCATGCTTAGCTCTTAGTTTTCATGCTTATCTTTTTAAGAGATATTATTTAGGTTGATTTTGTAACTCTCTTGAGTTATCATGGTTATCTTGTTTAGAGAGTTGGCTCGTTGCACTGAGTTGTGTGTCTTGCATGAGTAGGTAATTGAGGTTGCTATTTAAGAATAGTAGTAACTTGCAATAGTTTTGAGGTATTGATTTGAGTAATGTTTGGACTATTGGTGCCAAGAGTTTGAGACTATTAGTGATAGGTGTTATGTTTTGGGAAATCCGTGTGTTTTTCAAAAACTAAAAATTAGTTGCAAACTCTAGCTACTAAATTGATCGCTAACCTCTTGAGGGGTTGGAATATAGAGTACCCTCACGTTACCATGAGTCGAGGATGCGCAAGGATAACCAAACCCCCAAACACTCTTCCTCAGGGTACTTGTCTCTTTGTGAATTTCCTAACTAGATAGAGAGTTGCCGATAATAAGTGTATGAGTTCTTCGGACTAATGTGAGTATTCGATTGTTGGCACTTCCACCATCCATATTTTGCTAGCCTCTTCGGTACCGTGCATTGCCCTTTCTCACACTGAGAGTTGGTGCAAACTCCGCCGGTGCATCCAAACCCATAACATGATACGCTCTGTCATACATAAGCCTCATTATATCTTTCCTCAAAATAGCCACCATACCTACCTATTAAGGCATTTCCATACCCTTTCCGAGATACATTGCCATGCAACATCCACCATCTCATGACTTGATCTTCATGTCATACATGCTTTTGCTTGATCATAGAGCCGCATGCTAGTTGGGCCTTGCCCTCATTACTGGTACATGACGCGCTAGTATCATTGCATATCCTGATACACTGGCAGAGGCATACATTTGCATACATCATGATAGTTTTCACTTGTCTTTATGTTGAGTACTTCTTATAAAGTGTGATGATTTTTCTTTTTATTCTTGTAAAACATAGTGTTGCCCTTAAGTGAGGAAAAGATCCCAAAGTGGACAAAACAAAAGATCCCAAAGAGGACAAATGAGAGATAAAAAGAAAGAGCCAAAGAGGCCACACAAAAAAAAGAAAAAATAAAAAGAAATAAAAAGAGAGAAGGGGGCAACACTACTATTCCTTTTGAAAGATCCACACTTGTACTCCATTGCTATATTGGTACTACATAGAGATTATCATTCATGCATAATTATGTGGGAACCCTTACACTATAGAACTTGGCTTGCACTCCAATGATGAGCCTCCTCAAATGAGCTCTAGGTCTTCATGAGCAAACAAGTTGGATGCACCCCACTAGTTCCATTGGAGAGCTTACCTTAGCTCATATGTGCATCCGTTACATGGCAATCCCTACTCCTCACATCATATCTATCATTTGGCTTTCTCCCGCCTATGGTTGTCCTCATTGATGTGAGCCTTTCACACCTTTTTGTCTTCCTTCCCCATCATTATTCTATTTGCTGTCATAAGTGCCAACATATCTTGCTTACGCTCATCCATTGCATGAGTGATCAAATCGAAAGGGAGAGGATCATTTTGACTTGTGTCTGACTAGTGGTCTGGGATGAGTCAAAATAAGATTCCGAAGGAGATTAAGTGTGAGGTTTAGTAGATTGAGTTCTCAATTAGAAAAAATATTTTATAATCTCAACCCATCTCCCACTTATTGCACGCAAACACCCTTTGGAGACATTCGAGTCACGGACAGCGAGAGCTCTTGCACCTTTATGTTCTTACTTTGCTAAATTCAATACTACATATATACTCTTGCTTGTTATTGTCTTGACTTGAATTGCATATCTCACTTACTTTACTTTGAAGTTCTTATATGTGTGTTAGCATGTCACCACAGAAATTATTGTGTTATCATTTATCTACTCAAGGACGAGAAGAAATTAAGCTTGGGGATGTTGATACGTCCCAAACGTATCTATAGTTTCTGCTTGTTCTATGATCTTTTGGATGACATTGTTATACGTTTTGCTACACTTTTATACCATTTTACACATATTTGGACTAACCTACTAACTCAGTGCACCCAGTGCCAATTTCTGTCTGCTGATGTCTATTTTGCAGGGGCTTTTACCCAATTTTCTGAAGCCCAAAAAAATCCAGAAAAAATATATAAAAAATCAGCGAAACAGAAGCTTCTGGATCACCGAAGGAGGGCCACACGGGTGCAAGGGGCCTCCCAGGCGACCTGCTGGCGCGGCCAGGCCCTAGGTCGCGCCAGGAGGTCGCATGGGTGGGTCCCCCCTCCTCCGGTTCCCTCCTTTGGCCTATATTTAGGGTCCCGAGAGGAAACCCTCGTAGACTTTCTGGAATCGCGAATTTCTCCATCGTTCCGCCGCCGCAACGCTTCCAAGAGCGGGAGCGTTAGGAGACCTCTTCCCGACACCCTGCCGGAGGGAGGATTGACCTCCGGGAGCTTCTCTACCACCATGGACGCGTCCCGGACGTGCCGTGAGTAGTCCTTCTTGGATCATGAGTCCATGACCAGTAGCTATATGATGTCTTCTCTCCTATCTTGTGCTTCAATGGTTAGTCCTTGTGAGTTGCCCTACATGATCAAGGCATCTATGTAATTATCTTGATTTTGCTATGCTCGGTTTTTTGGGATCCTATGGATTATGAGATTACGTTCAAATTGTTATGAGTTATATATTTGATTATCCTTTTATATTATGTTCCTTAGTGATTCATGCATGTTCTTCATTGCTATGTATTGCTTTGGCCAAGTAGTAGATTGTAACTCATAGAGGGAGCGTTATGCATGATTGTGGGTTCATGCCCCTCGATGTCTAGCTTGAGTGACAGAAACATGAGACTAGGGGATGTGCTTGTTTCAACCGGGGAGAAAACAACGGTGCTTGTGACCACGGTTGCAAGGATTATTTACCTTACGCATACTTCGTTAATGCAGTTGTCCGTTGCTTTGAGTTTACACTTTGGGTGGGGCTCGCAACTTAATACCAAAGAGATGTTCTGGATAGATATCTCAAGGTGGATGATTAGTAAGTAGATGTTGATGAATAAACGGTCTACTTGTCTTGGCGTACTGCCCATTACTATTGAACCTCTAACTATCAAGGAGCATAATTAGCATTGCGGTGCGATCATAATTCTGTCAATTGCCCAACTGTGATTTGTTCACCCAAGCATAGTTGTTTATCGTCTTTTGGGAGAGAGACATCACTAGTGAACATCATGTGACTCCGGTCCATATCACCATCATTGTTTACACCTCCATCATTTACCGCTTTCATTTACTTTTCCGTTGCAATCACTATTACCTTCCCGCTTGTGTTTTGATTCTTTGCAAGCTACAAGGCCGAAGAGATTGACATCCTCTCTATACTCATTGGGATCAAAGTTATTTGTTGTGTGTGCAAGTCCACGTCTTCTGCTAGCGCCAGGGTGGAAAACACCTACTTGTTGATCCTAGGAGTCCTCCTGGTTCGATAAACCTTACAGTCTCCGTGTAAGGGGAATTTGCTGCTGACTACATCTCCACCTTCCACTTGGGGTAACCGACGAGGGGCGAGAAGTATATCCATCAACTCATCATCAGCATCACAGCCCCAAACTTTAAGAAACGACAGCTTAGGTTTCTTGCCAAACCATAGTTCATACGGTGTCATCTCAACGGAATTATATGGTGTCCTATTTAAAGTGAATGTGGTTCTCTCTAATGCATAACCCCAAAATGATAGTGGCAAATCGGTAAGAGACATCATAGTACGCACCATATCTAATAGAGCACGGCTACGACGTACGGACACACCATCAGTCTATGGTGTTCCAAGCGGCATGAGTTGTGAAACTATTTCCACATTGTTTTAAATATATACCAAACACATAACTCAGATATTCACCTCTATGATCACATCGTAGACATTTTATCCTCTTGTCACGATGATCTTCAACTTCACTCTGAGATTGCTTGAACTTTTCAACAATTCATACTTATGATTCATCAAGTAAATATACACGTGTATACTCAAATCGTCTATGAAGAAAATAACAATATCCACTGTGTGCTTCAGCACTCATTGGACTGTATACATCAAAATGTATTATTTACAATAAGTCACTTTCCCGTTCCATCTCACTCAAAAATGAGGTCTTTAGTCATCTTGCCCATAAGGCATGGTCCGCATGTCTTAAGAGATTCAATATCGAGTGAGTCCAAAGATCCATCAACATGGAGTTTCTTCATGCGTTTTACACTAATAGGCATGGTCCGCATGTCTCAAGCGATTCAAAATCGAGTGAGTCCAAAGATCCATTAACATGGAGTTTCGTCATGTGTTTTACACAAATAGGCATGGTACGCATGTCTAAAGCGATTCAAAATCAAGTGAGTCCAAAGATCCATTAGCATGGAGTTTCTTCGTGTTTTCAACATCAATATGACCAAAGCGGTGGTGCCACAAGTAAGTGGTACTATCATTACTAACTTTACATCTTTTGGCATCAATACTATGAACATGTGTATCACTACGATTGAGATTCAATAAACCATTCATCTTGGGTGCATGATCGTATAAGATATTATTCATGTAAACAGAATAACCCTTTATACTCTAACTTAAATAAATAACTATCTCGCAATAAACAAAATCAATATAATGTTCATGCTCAACATAGACACCAAATAATGTTTATTTAGGTTTATGATTAATCTCGAAGGTAGATGGAGCGTGTGATGGTGACCATATAAACCTTGGAAACACTTCCAACACACATCTACACCTCACTCTTAGCTAGTCTCTGTTTTATTCTGCAACTCGTGTTTCAAGTTACTTAATATTAGCAACTGGACCGGTATCAAATACCCAGGGGCTGCAACAAGCACTAGTAAGGCACATGTCAATAACATGTACTCCTTATCCGCCAAGCATCTGGGACAGTTTCGCTTCCAGTGACCACTCCCCTCATTACAAAAGCACTCAGTCTCGGGTTTGGGTTCAACCTTGGGTTTCTTCACTAGAGCGACAACTAGCTTTTCATCCTCGAAGTTTCCCTTCTTACCCTTACCCTTCTTGAAACTAGTTGTTTTACTAACCGTCAACACTTGATGCTCCTTCTTGATTTCTACCTCTATGGTGTCAAACATCGTGAATAGCTCGCGGATCATCTTCTCCATCCCTGGTGTGCTATAGTTCATCACAAAGCTCGAGTAGCTTGGTGGCAGTGACTTTTGAGAACTATGCCAATCTCTATCTTATTTGGAAGATCAACTCACACTTGATTCAAGTGATTGTAGTACCCAGACAATCTGAGCACATACTCACCGATTGAGCTATTCATGTTCATCTTGTAGGCAAAAAACTCGTCGGAGGTCTCATTCGTCTCAACACGGGCACGAGCCTGGAATCCCAATTTCAGCTATTGGAACATCTCATATGCTCTGTGACATTCAAAATGTCTTTGGAGCCTCAATTCTAAGCCATAAAGAAGGAGGCACTGAACTATCAATTAGTCATCAAAAACATGGTTGTCATATGTTCACAACACCCACATACGACGCTTGACGAGTTGGCACATCAAGCGGTGCATCAAGGACATAAGCCTTCTGTGTAGCAATGAGGACAATCCTCAATTTATGGACCTAGTCCGCATAATTTCTACTATCATCTTTCAACTTAGTTTTCTCTAGGAACACATCAAAAATACAGGGGAGCTAGAGCGCTAGCTATTGTTCTACAACATACTTTGCAAATATAACTTAGACTATGTTCATGATAATGAGTTCAATTAACCATATTATTGAAGAACTCCCACTCAAATCAACATCCCTCGGGTTGTTCAAGTGTTACATGAACCAAATCCACCAACCCAAGTCCGATCATCACGTGAGTTGAGGTGGTTTCAGTACTAAACATCTCCATGTTGATCATATTTACTATATGAATCATGTTCGACCTTTCGGCCTCCTATGTTCCGAGGCCATGTTTGTACATGCTAGGCTCGTCAATTTTAACCCAAGTCTTATCGATGTGCAAAACGGGCTTACACCCGTTGTATGCCAACATAGAGTCTATCGCACCCGATCATCACGTGGTGCCTCGAAACAACAAACCTTAGCAACGTTGCACACTTGGGGAGAACACAATTTTATCTTGAAATTTTAGTGAGAGATCATCTTATAATGCTACTGTCATCCTAAGCAAAATTAGATGCATAAAAGGATTAACATCACATGCAAATCAAAATAGTGATATTGATATGGCCATCATCTTGTGCTTTTGATCTCCATCTCCAAAGCATCGGCATGATCTCCATCATCATAGGCATGACACTATGATCTCCATAATCGTGTTGCCATTGAGGTTGCCACACCAACTATGCTAACTCATAGCGATCAAGTAAAGAAAAAAAAAGGCACAAATAATTAAAGACAACCCTATGGCTCGTGCCAGTTGTCGTACTCATCAACATGCAAGTCGTGATAATATATACAAAACATGATCATCACATATATCTCATCATGTCCTTGGCCATATCATATCACAACATAGACTGCAAAAACAAGTTAGACATCCTCTACTTTGTTGTTGCATGTTTTACATGGCTGCTATGGGTGACTAGCAAGAACCGTTCTTACCTACGCAAAACCACAATGGTGATATTCAAGTTGCTATTTAACCTTCTACAAGGAGAGCCTCTCTCGAATTCGAATCAACTAAAGTGGGAGAGACAGACACCTGTCAGCCATCTTTATGCAACAAGTTGCATGACACTCGATGGAACTGGTCTCTCGTATGTGGACGAGTAAGATTGGTCCGGGCCGCTTCATCCCACAATACCGCCGAATCAAAATAAAATTAAGGAAGTAAGCAATCTGAACATCAACGCCCACAAACTCTTTTGTGTTCTACTCGTCCATGTTATCTACGCATAGACCTTGCTCATGATGCCACTGTTGGGGAACATCGCATGGGAAACAAAAAAATTCCTACGCTCACCAAGATCAATCTATGGAGATCAACAACTACGAGAGGGAGAGTGCATCTACATACCCTTGTAGATCACTAAGCATAAGTGTTGGGAAACGCGGTTGATTTAGTCAAACGCCTTCGTGATCCAATCACGATCCGTCCCATGTTCCAATCACGAACACCCCGATCAAGTGCCGAACGGACGACACCTCCATGTTGAGCACACATACAGCTCGATGACGCCTTCACCACCTCGATCCAGCGAGCATGGGTGAAGTAGTAATTGATTGTTCTCGCAACAAGACGGCATGGTGGCAGTGGTGGTGGTGCTATTCCGGCAGGGATACACCGAGCGCTACTGAAACCTCAAACGAAGGAGAAAACAATCAAGGGAGGGAGAGGGGCTCCAACGGCTTGGTGTCTCCTCTTAGGGAACCCCCTCCCCTCTATATATAGGTGGAGGGCCGTGAGAATAGCCCCTCCAAGCCCTAGGAAGCAGCCAAGGTGGGAGGAGGTGGAATCCTAGTCCTCCTCCTTCCCTTCCATGCAAAGGTGGACTTTCCACCTTTCTCAGTTGCATGGGCCTTGAGGTAGTTGTGTGCGTGGCCCAATAAGACATGGGAGAATCCCCTCAGCCCATGCAAAACCTTGGGACTTTGTGGAACCCTCGGTGGACTTCCGTACTCCTCCGAAAGTTTCGGAACCTTCTAGAAGCTTCCCGGTACAATATCGAAAAAACCTGAAACTTTTCTGGTAGCCAAAATATGACTTCCCATATATAAATATTTACCTCTGGACCATTCCGGAGCTCCTCGTGACATTGTTATCTCATTTGGGACTCCGAACAACATTCGGTCACCAACACAATAACTCAACTATGTCTATAACATCACCGAACATTAAGTGTGCACACCCTGCGGGTTTGAGAACTATACAAACATGACTGAGACACTTCTACGGTCAATAACCAATAGTGGGACGTGGATGCCCATATTGGTTCCCACACATTCTACAAAGATCTATATCGGTCGAACCAACGATGTCAAGGATTTAGTTAATCCCGTATGCAGTTCCCTTTGTTCATTGGTATATTACTTGCCCAAGATTCGATCGTCGATATCTCCATACCTAGTTCAATATCATTACGGGCAAGTTTCTTTACTTGTTTTGTGATACAAGATCCTAGACTAAATCCTTAGCCACATTTCTGGCAAGCTTATTGTGATGTTATATTACCGAGTGGGCCGCGAGATACCTCTCCGTCATACGGAGTGACAAATCTGAGTCTTGATCCATGCCAACTCCACAAAAAACCCCGGAGATACGTGTAGAGAATATTTATAGTCACCCAGTTGCGTTGTGACGTTTCATACACACAAGGCATTCCTCCGGTGTCAGTGAGTTGCATGATATTATGGTCATAGGAACAAATACATTGACATGCAAAAAGCAATAGTAGTAAACTAGATATGATCAAATGATATGCTTAAGGTTTGGGTCTTATCCATCACATCATTATCCTAATGATGTGATCCCGTTATCAAATGACAACTCATGTCTATGACTAGGAAACCTTAGCCATCTTTGATCAACGAGCTAGTCCAGTAGGCTCACTAGGGACACGGTGTTGTCTATGTATCTACACATGTAGTTGAGTTTCCAATCAATACAATTATAGCATGGATAATAAATGATTATCATGAACAAGGAAATGTGATAATAACTAATTTACTATTGCCTCTAGGGCATATTTCCAACACTTAAGTATGTAGTTATTTATCATATGGTTGTCAAGATTGTTAAGTTCGGATTCGTTAAGTACTATGTTAACCTGCATACACTAAAATGATGTTTGTTAAGTTCTTAAATTTTCATGGAAAATACTATTATAGCACACAGTTATTCACTTTAAACACATGTTGATTAGAGTATATGAACCTTCGTGCCATGAGAAACTGATGTCTCCCCTCTCTTCCTGCAACCCATCGATCCAAGGTCCATAGTTCGGGACCCCCTACACCGATAGTGACAATGGGCGGTGAGTCATGGCCCACGGTTGTTACTTTGCACCCCATGTGTGGTTACGTGACTTATTGGAGGCGCTTCATATTTTACATCGGGATGTGATATATCTATTCTGCATGGCACACAGTTTGCGGGGTGTATAACATCATTAGTTTATGCACCGAGGCGTGGGGGTGGTTTCTGGGTATCACACGTCTTGTTTCATCAACTGTGCATGCTATTTTATTAGTATCGCCCAAGCTTCTTTTACTTACACCATGTGCCCATTAGATCATAGAATACCCAATATTTTCATAGTTTTAGAATTTCTTTCGGTGCACACATAATTACACACGGAAAAAATGTGGCAACGGTCTGCAGTCGTGTATGCAACATAGATGTTGTGTAGACAAAACAAATCAGAGTACACACGGACTAAACTACGAAACCCGTCGGTGATGATTTCATCAATCGCTGACAGTAGTATACCAGCAAGCGTTTCCCCACATCACACACGGGTTATTAGCACCAATCATTTGTGTTATTTCTGGTGTTCGCACATGGTTCTGATTACTCACCTATTTGATGTATATCGCACACATCTTCTTATGCTGAATCATTTGGGTTCTGTTATATCATCACACATAGTTTATGGTAGTGAACTGTGTGCCCTCTATCGCTCGCACACATTTGGATCTTTGTAACCGTTTGTGTTATTTTAGCTAATCACAAATAGTTCATATGGAAGAATTGTATGGCAAAAATCGCACACGTAAGTATTTTCTGAATCATATTTGATGGGTCTGCCATCGCACATAGTTTGCGCTATTGGCGACGGAGCTTGTACTATAACGTTTGTGATTCATGCATCGCACACAGTTTCGTCGAAGGGTTTATGATTGATGTGTCGTATTTGGACCATCCTGAAGTAGTGATGGTGATGATTTGTGAGTAGTTACTTTTGTTCCTAAGGACATGGGAGAAGTCATGTTATAAGTAATCATGTGAAGTTGGTATCCGTTCAATATGTCAATGATATGTATGGTGTTGCTTCTTTTAGTGATGTCGTGTGATCGTCGACTATATGACACTTCACCATGTTATGGGCCTAAGGGAAGGCATTGTGGAGTAATAAGTAGATGATGAGTTGCTAGAGTGACAGAAGCCTAAACCCTAGTTTATGCATTATTTCATAAGGGGCTGATTTGGATCCATGCGTTTCATGCTATGGCTAGATTTATCTTAATTCTTCTTTCGTAGTTGAGGATGCTTGCGAGAGGGGATAATCATAAGTTGATTGGTTGTTCAAGTAAGAACAGCACCTTAGCACCGGCCCACCCACATATCAAATTATCAAAGTAACAAACGTAAATCAACTCAACATGAGGATTATGACTAGACGGAAATTCTCATGTGTACTTGGGAACATTACACACTTTCTACTATTGTTACTTGTCACTTGCTACAAATTATCTTGCTACAAAACTATCTATCATTGTTACTTACAGCAATTGCAGAGAATACCTTGCTGAAAACCGCTTAGCATTTCCTTCTGCTCCTCGTTGGGTTCGACACTCTTAATTATCAAAAGAAATATGATTGATCCCCTGTACTTGTGGGTCATCAGCGGTCCTTGCCATGGTGCCCAAGCGGAGGTGTGAGCTTGGCTCTGTGGCCAATGGTCTGCTCCATCGCTCATGGAATACATGCAAGGGGCTCTCGGGACCCTGACGATGGTGCAATAGATCGATCTTTGGAGATGAGTGCGGCATACCAATCTCTTTGCCTCCGCTGACGCCATTTGTTGGCGATGGACAACATCCTGGAAATATTTGTCAAGCTTGTGTTATTCTGCCTTATTCCAAGGCTTTGTTTCCTCACCACACGCTGATCTGACTTGGAAAAGTTGTGCCCTGCTTCGCACCAAGATCTTCATCTATCGTGTGATCCAAGACCGTTGATGGACAGCGGAACCCCGCACTCTTCATGGGTTGCCAAACCACCCCATTTGTCTCTTGTGCGACAAAACATGGAGACCATTGATCACCTCCTGGTCGGCCGTATTTTCTCGTATGGTCTCGCACAACGTGCTTGCTGCTTGTAGGCATACGACGAGCATCCCCTTGGCTACTGATAGTTCTTCAAATGGTCGAGCTTTGCCATGATTGCCTCTCCATCATCATAGCATAAAGGTATCGCCACCCTTAGCATCCTCATCGTGTGGAACATCTAGGAAAACCGAAACTCATGTGTGTTCGACAATGCCCGACCCTCCACGGATCACTTGATCAAGACTATCCTTGATGAGGCAAAGGCATGGGCTTTGGCCGGAGCAAATTGGGACCGGCGGGAATCATCCCGTACGATCCACCATAGGCGTCTAGTGTGGCTTTGGGGCTAAGCACCCCCCCCCACACACACACACACACTTTTCTCTCTTCTGCTCGTTTGCATCTACCAAATTGTACCTTCTATTATTTTATCTATCAATAAAATGTTACGCAGGTTGTGTGTTTGCAAAAATGTTGAAATCCCAACGTCAAATTTGTAAAGTTCTCCATGAAACACCTAGATTTGCCATGCGAAGAAAATAAAATTGGCATGCTTGTGTATAGGATTTGTCATGTTCCGAAGTGAAAATTGCCATATAATGTAGAAAAATGTCAGAAAAATTGCCACGTACTCCCTCCGTTCCTAAATATAAGTCTTTTTAGATATTTCACTACGGACTATATACGAAGCAAAATGAATGAATCTACACCCTAAAGTTTATCTATATAAATTTGTATGTAGTTCAAAATAAAATCTTTAACACCCCGTTTGGATGTGTGTATTTGGGCCTTGTAATGGATTTGGTATGCCAAAAATACAGATTCATCTGTTTGGGCTGTAACTGGAAATACCACTTTGAAATCTTTTCAATACAAGCGCTGAAATCAGCCCGCAACAAGAGCCCTCCCACGATACAGAGGCTAGCTCCTCCGATTTCGCTAGAATCAGCCTCCCCCACAAAAGAAAACGATTCACTCGCCCGAGCCGAGTCGCTTTCCTCGCTCGACCAGGGGAAACCCTTTCCCCCACCCCGCGATAGGAGCCGGCGGCGCTCAAGCAACCTCGACGATGGCACGCAGGTGTGCTCCCCTCGCCGGCCCTTTTTCTCTTCCTCCCCCATCGCCGCAGATCCATCCCCGTCGCCGCAGCTCCATCCCTGCTGGCCCAGCTCCATCCCCGCCGCCATCGCAGCCCCAAATCTTTCTGGATTTGGCCGCCGGTAGAGCTCCTCCTCCGGCAACTCCATCCCCGCCACCGCAGCTGCATACCCGCCACCGCAGCTGCATACCCGCCGTCGCAGCTCCATCACCGCCACCACCACAACCTCAAATCCTTCTGTATTTGGCTGCCGGCAAAGCTTCATCTTCGGCACCGATCTACCTCTCCAGGAGAGCCCCTTCTTCTTCTCCTCCTCCTTTGTACTTGGCTGCCGGCAGAGCCCCTTCTTCTTCTACTCTGCCAGCCCACCTCCTCCTCTGTCCCCTTCTTCTTCTTCTCCTCTGTCCCCTTCTTCTTGTACTTTGCTAACCTATGTTGTAGCACCATGGTTGAAGGTACTACACCAATTGCAAAGAGAAATTACGTCACTTGGGATGATGACATGGACGCTACTTTTCTTGAGGTGTTGGTTCATCATCACAACCTGGGTGACCATTCACGGAATGGATGAAAAGCACATGTGTACACTGCAACTATAAAGAATGTGAAGGAGAAGTGTAGTGAGGATTTCACGAAGGAAAACATCTTGGGAAGGCTTAGGACTTTCGACAAGCAATTTGAAGTCATAAGCAAGATACTTTCTTAAAGTGGTTTTGGGTGGGATTGGGTCAACCATAAGCTATCCATTGATAGTGACGATGTTTGGACTAAATATGTGAAGGAAACTTCTATATATTTGCATTGTTTTATTATTTTTCCTTATATAAGAATATGGGGCAGCAACTATACTCTTCTTATGTGTGTTCATGGTGCGGGCAAATAAAGCAAAAGAGAAAGGGATAGGTTCTTACAAGACCAAAGTAGTGAGGCATTGGGATTCCATATGTACTATATATTCAAAAGATCATGTCAATGGTAAAGGTGACATGACGGGTGCTGAGAATGCTACAAAGCCAGAAGAACCAATTGAAGTCTCTCCGGAAATGGCACCAAAGAGAGCACGCACAGGTGAGGCCATTATGTGTATGATTGGAGAAATGAGGACTACTTTTAAAGATGATTTGAAGACAACCGATCCACTTCCATTTCCAATGGCTACTCCTCCTTCTGAAATATTAGCTGCACTACAGTTGATACCAGATTTCACACAAGACGACATGTTGCGCTCTTATGGGAAGTTGATTATGAATGAGCGTTTGTTTGAATCTCTAATGGAGTTGCCCATGCACATGAGGAAGAATTGGTTGTTAGTGCTGCCTTGAAGTTATGCAAATTATGCTTGCATGTTTGTCTTGTTGAACTTGGACCTATCTAGACTATTGTTTTTCTACATCTGGGACCATGTCATGTTGAACTTGAACTTATTTAAAAACTATTGTGTTGTTAAATTTGGAACTTTGTCATGTTGTCGTGAATTTGGAATACCTATTGTGTTGTACTTTGTTGATGCAAGAAATTTGTTGTTGTTGTTGCCTCAGTATTACATAATATATAATATTGTTGTCGATTTCTAGAATTTTTGATAGTATTTTTTTCTATATATTCTAGAATATTTGAATATAGTTTTTGCTATATATTCATCTTGTATTCACACACATGTACAATTTTTGATTGTACGCACATAGTAATGTTGCTACGCATTTCATAGTTTGACATCCAAACAAGATTCTGTATTGAAACCTGAGTAAGATTCCACGAGCCAATTTAACAAACACCCAAACAATCTAATTCGTATATTTATTTATTTTTGCATCGAAATCTAATTCGTATATGTTCATTATAGTTTCCTGGCTGAATTGAAATTGAAACCAATTCAATACAGAGACCTCCAATACATACATCCAAACAAAGCATAAAAAGACTTATATTCGAAAAAGAAGAAGTAGCGAGTAATTACCATGCATTCAACCGGTTCTACCTTACCCTAAAAATCTGTCGTCAGATACCTTAAAAATCTGACACCGACGTCGGTCTCCTAAAAATATCTCTAGCAATGTACTTATATGAATGAATTCTTTTGAAGATTCCTCTGTTTCTCATCTCTCCTAAACTGGACGTCCATTCTCCCTTTGAGACTCTTTCGATGGTAAATTGTTATGGATTAGGGGCACTAATAATAGCACTGCACCCCCATTTCCCTAGATTTCCTGAAGTTAAACATAGTCTCCACCTTCCGTCCATCCCTTTTCTTTGCCCTTTCCCGCCAGCAATCCCCCATAAATTCTTCCGGCCGGAAGCAACCGAGCCGACCCACGGATGCTAAGCTCAACACGCCGAAGAAAGGCGTCCCCGATCGAGTTCCCCAACCGGGATTGATTGCCGTCCATGGATGCCCTGCAGACGCAGCACGCCGCCTCGCCGGCGGCGAGGCGCCTCCGAGGAGGAGGAGCCGGGCACGCTGCGCCGGGGAGGGTGGAGCTCGGGCGGCCGCGGCGCGGCGGCAGCGCGAGGGACGTCCTCAGAGTCGCCGGGCTCAGCCGCTTCTCCGGCCAGGCCGCCGGCGCCGTCGGCCACGGCGGCAGCAAGAACAGCCGCGAGGTGGTGCTTAATTGCAGAATGAGCTTCGATTAATCATGGCGCGAATTAATTTGACGGTTCGAACGCTGCGTGCATGCATGTCAGATGGAGGACGTGGGCGCGGTGCGGCTGTTCGTGGGCCTGCCGATCAACTCGGTGACGGACGGCGCGGTGGTGAACAGCGCCAGGGGCGTCGAGGCCGGGATACGCGCCGTGAAGCTCCTGGGCGTGGACGGCGTGGAGCTGCAGGTGTTCTGGTCCGTTGTGCAGCCGGAGTCGCCGGACAAGTTCTCGTGGGCCGGGTACCGCGCCGTGGCCGACATGGCCCGCGACGAGGGCCTCAGCCTCCGTGTCTCCCTCCGCATCCACGGCTCGCCGGGCGGCAACGTCCCCAAGCTCCCGTCCTGGGTCGGCGCCGCCGCCGCCAAGGACGGCGACATCCTCTTCACCGACGGCTCCGGCGGACGCCACGAGGACTGCCTCTCCTTCGCCGTCGACGAGCTCCCCGTGCTCTCCGGCATGTCCCCCCTCCAGCGCTACGAGGCCTTCTTCCGCAGCTTCGTCGACGCCTTCGATGACCTCTTCGAGTCCACCATCACCGTACGTGATCAAACATCAAAGCCAATACATGTAGCCATTTTCGGCATGCATTTTATAACCAAAACTAACCTAGAGACGGTCGATGGTGTCCAGGACGTGACGGTGGGGCTGGGACCGAACGGCGAGCTCCGGTACCCATCGTACCCGCCGGGGAGCGACGCGAACAGCTTCATCGGCGTGGGCGAGTTCCAGTGCTACGACAAGTACATGCTGGCGCAGCTGAAGCAGCACGCGGAGGCGCTGGGCAACCCAATGTGGGGCCTCTCCGGCCCGCACGACACGCCGGGGTACCACGAGTCGCCGGACTCGCGCGACTTCTTCCGCGACCACGGGTTGTGGGACAGCCCCTACGGCGACTTCTTCCTCTCCTGGTACGCCGGGAAGCTCCTCAGCCACGGTGACCGCGTCCTCGGCATGGCGAGCCGCGTGTTCGGCAGCAAGCCGGTGGAGCTGTCGGCCAAGGTGCCATTCATGCACTGGTGGCACGGCGCCAAGTCGCGGCCGGCGGAGGCGGTGGCGGGGTTCTACAAGAGCAACAAGAAGAACGGGTACAGCCCGGTGGCCAAGGTGTTCGCGCAGCACGGGTGCACCATGGTGGTGCCCGGCATGGACGTGTGCATGAACAAGCAGCAGCGGAACACGGGGTCCAGCCCCGACAAGCTGATGGTGCAGATCAAGAACGCGTGCCGGCGGCATGGCACGCGCATCGCCGGCGAGAACGCGTCGCTGGTGATGACGCACACCAGCAGCTTCTCCAGGATCAAGAGCAACATCGTCACCGCGGAGCGGATGAGGCCGTCCTTCTTCACCTACCGGCGGATGGGGGCCGAGTTCTTCTCGCCGGAGCACTGGCCGCCATTCATGGAGTTCGTGCGCAGCGTCGTCTGCGGCGAGTGGGACGAGGACGACGAGATGGCCGCCGCCGTCTCAAGCTACGCCAAGGACGGGGTGGCGCAGGCAGTTTGACACCTTTTGGGTTTGATTGATTGATTGTTAATTACCTTGATCATCCATCAGCCAAGATGAGATGGGATATGAGATATGAGATATGATCCGATCCGATTATTTATTGGATCGAGAGTTCAAGTGTATATGAATTTCATATTTTTCATTTGATGAGGCTACTGTCTCAAGATATGAGACTTTTTTTTTCATAAGGAATGGAAAAATTATAGTAGATCACTGCAAATGCAAATTTGTCAACTGCTGTTGGGATGAATCGTGTTACTTCAGTGACCAATTTTCCTGGCATATATATCATTCAAAATTGTGATTGCCGTCACTGGATGTACAGTGAACCGAATTGCAACCCATGTTTGAAAAAAAATCCCCTAACCATGCTGTTAAAACTTAAAAACTGATTCCAGAAAGCCATAAAACGTTGGAAATATTTCTTCACTCAACAATTCAATGAGGCACCGGGTAACCACAAACACAAAACACAAACATAACATGTTTTCTTCGTCTGCGACGAACCAGGTAGAAAATCATGCTTCTACCTGGGTATTTCCAACACACATACAACTGGAGTAAAGAAGGTGACTTTATCACGAACAAATATAACCACACTCAGTTAGACTAATATTTACATTATGATATCATTTAACAGGATATCAGGCTCTACAACTACCTGTCCTCCTCCAGCTTCTTATATCGAGCATCAAATTCTGGATTATGATAGCAACTGCCTTCTACATTCTATTGGTTGTTGGGCACCTGCAGGTCAAATGGTGCTTCAAAGTCAGGTTTAGTATGATGTATCTGTCAGGTAGGTGACATAATCTGCAGGTTAGATATCCTAACAACCAGCAAAAATGTTGGATTGAAGCTAACTTTTCTTGTGTCTGAAGATCTCTAGAAGTTTGAAGCAACTCACCAACTTCCAGATGCACCATTAACATATGATTCATCATCAAATTGTTCGTTTAATTGGCATGTCAGTAAACATGACACAAACAAGAAACTGAGAAACGCACCTCTTTATTCGCGTGCTAATTTGGTGTCGAAGCTGCTGAGGCAGATCGCAAATGCCTGGAACGCCGATACCGGGTAACGGTAGTCGAGTGTGAACAAGTCCTTCCCAATCTTACCAAACTGGAGGGTGGTATCATCATTCTCTTCGTTAGCTGGAGCACTCTCATCTGAAGCCACCAGCTGAAAGTTTTTCACTGATGCAACCGTCACCCGTCCATGGAAGTTGAGGCACCAGCACCTTAGATGTTCGTGCCACCTGGGGGACTTGTTCTTAAGCACCAGCTTACTTTCCACTTGACTGGATAATGGGATAATTGAGCTATCAATTCGAGATGATTTGGGATTGAAGAAAGGAAACACGGTCTGTGTTGGAGCTGTTCCTCCTTGTTCAATTGCTGATACAGGGATAGAATCCATGATACAGTTCATCCTTCTTGGGCCCCTACAACAAGCAAACATGCCGCAACAGAGTCAGTGTCTTAGTGATGCTTCATTGCTTCTTACATGAAGATATTTTTACTAGCTACGTGATATAATTAGTTAGTGTCAAGTGGTTTCGTTTCTTTGAAATGGAACCGAGGGTGAGGCCTTGTTGATCGGAAAGAAATAGTAAGTGATGGTTCATACATGACATAATTACACAACTTAAACGATAAAATTAGTTAGTGGTGCTTCAGACATGACATAATTACACTACTTATACATGATAAAATTAATTAGTGGTGCTTCCTACAAGATATTTTTCTCTTCTATTGCATTATAAATAAACAGATAGCTTTGCAACCCACTACCAACACATGAAGTCAAAACCAGATTTTGTATATTTCAGATGAAATCGCGCTAATGCAGTCCTCCCTCCTATGGTAATCCAGAAAAAATCATAATTCCACTGTGGTTTTTGATCAGCTGATTTTCAGAAATTATAGTGCACTTAAATAACATCGTTATTCCTCTTCATAAAAAAATGCATTTAGATAAGATCGTTATCCACTGTGGCTTTGGATCTGCTGATTTTCAGAAATGGTAATGCCTTTAAAGTTTATGAAGAGTAAGGTTGTTATCAGCAATGCAAATAGCAGTTACGGTGTTCTCAACATTTTTGGTCAGTAAATGGATTTATATGCAGGTGCGTGGAAACTTGCTATCCATGTCCCAGAACCATGAGTTGGTCGCGAGAACTGATGGGTTTCACCTCTAGCCTACCCCAACTTGTTTGGGACTAAAGGCTTCTTTGTTGTATTTGTTGTATAAATGGATTTATATGCAAATAATGGTATATTGTCTCCAAAAAACATATAGAAATATGTGCGCACATATATAACGTAATGGAAGGGTTACCACATAAGATGGCATACCTAGATCCCAAAACATTCACTTCATAATTAATCTGTATAACTGGATAGTCGCCAGCAGGCCATCTCTTTGAAACCTCAGGTCCAGCATGAGGTGGATGCGCATCATAGACAGTAAACTTTGTTCTCAAGAAATTTGATCTGTTCAGTAAAGAGGAAATGTTACTAACTGAACTAAAACCAAGAAAATTATTTTGTAACGGAGGGAGTAAGTTTCTCTGCTTTAACATGATGTTCTGATCTTAAGCCTGTCGCTGAAGAAACTTGGGCAACTCATAATGTTCAGATATAAATGCCAAACAATCACCTTAACTTGCCAACGCAGGTTTGACTCCCCTTTGACATGTCACTCTTGTCAAGCGAAATCAGATATTCGGTACATGTAGGCCTATGGTATTTGCGTGCAGCAAGTAGGAACTTCCCAGCATCAGCTAGTGCTGCACAACGAAAAAGAAACAATGTTCATGAGCAAAAGAAGTACATCCAGACTGCATATACCCAATGTGAAAAGCATACCATCAGTCAGTCCAATGTAGAGGAAATAAGTCTGAGTAGCCCGGTGCCTCCGAATGAAACATTTGATAGGAGCATCTCTTGGTCCAGGCTACACGTTAGAGAGGTAAAAGTAAGTTCAAAGCAAACAAATCTACCAACAAAAGGTGCATGATTTATAAAACTCGAATTAGACATCACTGTTCTACAAAGGATGGTCAACTACATCTGACAACATAGCTTTCGTATTAAACCCATTTGACAATGACTGTTCGAACTAAATAACAGTTGACATTGGAAATTTCATACTAAACCAACTCCTGGTTGACCAATCAACCAAACAACCAGTCATTATTTAGTATTTACTAATCTGACTTTTCAAGTTTCTTCTCAATACAGACGTATTTCTCGGTCTCAATACTGTACTTTCGAGGATTAAATAAAAAATAGAAAACAAAACAAACATGACAGAGTAGATGCTACCCAACATTAGAACTCCTTTCACACGGACCTTTCTTTGACATCTTCCAATCAGGAAAAAAAGAAGGCTCGCTACGTTGCGTGGAATGGTGGACATCAAAAGGAACTCACACAATTCTAAGAAAGAAAAAGTGAACACAATCGCCATAATTGAAGTTTGCCGCTAAACGTTCGATCAACTAATTAGTCTCGAATTACTCGTAGAATAAAGATAATATCATCATAAGAGGAATTTTTGGCAACTAATATAAGAACTGTAATATGAACACTGGGCTGCCATGGAGGAGCGGCTGAATGAACAGCATGGATGGTGATGAGGGGGGGAGAGAGAGAGAGAGAGAGAGAGAGAGAGAGATAGAGATTCAGAGTTGCCGGGAGCGGCTACCTGCTTGAGAGAGATGGGGAAGGTGAGCCTCCCGGACACCTCGAGTACACGGACGATCTCCCTGACGACGCCCCTCCAGGTCCGGCAGACGCCGGCGCACGCCACGACGTCGCGGCGGCGCGGCCACCGTGGCTCCGACGCCTCGACCCGCGCCAGCACCTCCAGCAGGAGCTCCGGCGGCAGCTCCGCCCAGCAGCAGCCCTGCCGCGCGGCCTCCTCCGACGGCGCCACCGCGGTGACCGCCGCCACCCGCCGGACGCGCGCCGACGGCAGCGACCGGCGCCGGGCGATGGCGTCCACCTCGCCCTTCATCTCCCGGATCATGCTCCTGAAAGACATCGCCTTCCCCGCCCGCCCCCGGCAGCCAAATCCAGCCCAAATTCCCACCCAACCCCGCCAAGAAACCGCGGCCCCGAGCGATCCCGCCAACCTAGGACGGATTTCTCAGAGCGGCACGCAAAAAAGGGTGAAGCTTGGATGTCAACGGATCGCGATTCCCTGTAGCGGCGACGGGGGCATCGGTATGGACGGATGTGGGAAATGGTGCTGCCTTTCGGCGGCGGCCCTGTTGGTGATATGCGCGGAGACGGGGACAAGGATGTGGAAGGAACAAGAATGCTCTACAGATTTGTGCTGTGCGCCTCCACTTGGCAGGGAAATTGCGTTCTACAGTGGTAGGAGGAGTACTAATATACTCCAGCATCTCTGTCAGGACAAACTGGGAGATTCTGGGAGTAGCAGAAAGTTGTTTATGGCATTTTCTTCTTGACGGCTTACCTGGTCAAATACTACTACTAATGTTAGTAAGATAACATAAGACCATTTCGAGTAAAAAAGAAAGATAAGACCATGTCCCTTTTTACTATTTCTAAACATATAAGATTATTTTCTTTTGCTGGAAAAATATTTTGAGAGGAGGGAAACAAGCACTAACCCTAGTCCTACGAGCATCTTCGAAAGACTGAACCGGCAATTTTAAGATTCACAAAAGGGAGACACTACATAGGGGCGCAGCACATAGGTCTTCCGATGCTGCGGTTTTCTTCGTGCATGCAAACTAATACACTTGGATGACATCAGCAAAGATTCCTCTGATGTTAAAGTTTAGAAAAGTTTTATCTCTTAAACTATAAATCCAATTGACGATCCGCTTTCACCGTTAGCTTTCTCGCATTGAGATCTTCGAAACTAGATTCCATGTTGACATATTTCGATAATATATTTTTTCCGTCGATAGTTGTCAGAATACTATTATTTACTTGTCACAATATTTGTCACATAGTTCTCACATTAAATTAACTTGGTTATCAGGTTTATGAATGTCGATATACCCCACTAAAAAACTTGATTCATTGTGCTTGTGCTGGTTCATGCATTTACTTGCTTATTGCTAGTGCTTTAATAACCATTTTCTAGCTCCACATAACACTGTAATACTTAAAAGGTATAAAATTATTGTCCCGGTAACTATGTATAATTTTTGTGACAACTGCACACCCGTAAGATGACAACTATGATGACATAAATGTGGCAACTAGGAATGATGAAAAAAAATCAACGAAACATGTCAACATGGGATCTTATTTTGAAGGCCTCGTCGAGACGAACCT
This sequence comes from Hordeum vulgare subsp. vulgare, assembly GCF_904849725.1. NCBI lineage: Eukaryota > Viridiplantae > Streptophyta > Magnoliopsida > Poales > Poaceae > Hordeum > Hordeum vulgare. The sequence goes on from NC_058519.1 coordinate 50,267,642, forward strand.
AACGGTAAAGACAAATCTTCAATCAAATTATTAATCCGTGAGATAAATCATTTTTTCAGCCAGCATGCATGCATGCATAGAGTCCACGTTGTTGTGGAGCAGGTTGAAAACGACGGGTGCCTTTTTTTAATGCTCGGCCTGTATGCACGGAAAGGACAGGATGCGGCGGTGCTAATTAGATTTTCCCTTCACAAAATCATCACAAACGCCTCGCTATTAAGGGAAACGTGTCAAAAGAACATTTCAATTTATGAGACACCCAAGTGTCAAAACCTGGGTTTTGATCCCTGATGGGTTGAGGTACATCCACCCTCCGGACCATCCAGCATCTAGGATTTGATCCCGTTTCGAGTCCTTATCGTCTCCGACAACTTCTTCAGACAAGAGGTGGGCGGAACCATGGATTCAATCTTTGTATTGTGGGTTAAGTTTCTTTTGTTTCAGACTTGTGCATTCTTGGTTTCATTGCCTCGGCGTTGGAGGTGATGTCACACGGGGTAATAAGACCCTCATAGCTCGATCCCCAACATGTGTTTAGGACGGCAAAAGTGGTGACAGGTTTGCTTTAGTCCGGTGTTCTCCTATTCCCTTCTTTCGAGCTCTAAATCTCCATCCCAATTATGCAATGGGTGAACTGAGGTTTTAGTGGCCTATGTTGCAAGATAAGTGTCTTAGGCATAGTGTATTTGGGTTTGCAATCTATGTTGCAAAGAAGTGTCCTGGTCAAAGGGTACCCAACAATGTATACTTCTCACCTATCGGATATCCACGACATGATATCGTTCATGCTAGTCTAGTCTTACCTCTTTTTTTCTTCGAAGGCACCGAGAAACACCGAGATGCAAAAGGTGATGCTATGATGGACCATTTCGAATGACCCTGATCCAAACTATTTGTTTTTACTTTTTACTGCAAACCTTTGTTGTTCATATCTATTACGTTACCTTCAGTTCGGTAAAACATGGATTCGATCTTCGTAGTATGGACTAAGTTTCTTTTGTTTTAGGGTTGTGTGTTCTTCATCTCATTGCCTCCGCATTGGAGGTGATATCGCACATGGTAATAAAACCCTCAGGACTCAATATCCGCCTTGTTTTACGATAGCAAAAGTGGGCCAAGTGTGTGTTTAGCCCATGATTCTCCTAGTTCATTCTTTTGAGCTCTATGGATCTCCATCCCAATTATGCAACGGACGAACCAAGGTTTTGGCAACCTATGTTGCAAGAGAAGTGTCCCGGTCAAGAGTATATTGGGGTTTGGCCATCTATGTTGCAAGAAAAATGCCCTCGCCAAAGTGTATCAGGGTATAGCGACCTACGTTGCAAGAGAAGTGTCTCGATCAGAGTGTATTCAACAACATATACTTGTGACCTATCGGGGTCCATGACACGAAACCATTAATATTAGTCTTGTTTTACCGTTTTCTTCTTCGTAGGCACGTAGAAACATCGGGATGCAAAATGTAAAGCCACCACGGAGCATGTGAAGAACCTTTGTTGTCCATACTTACTAGCTCATAATACAAAAACAAAAATAAAGAATCGGAGCACAAGGAATCGTCTCATTATCGTTCGACAAAGAAAAACTATGGTCGATTAACTGACATTACCTTCGGTACGATGTACTCCTTGTTTTTTCGTCAAAAAAATAAGGTGGACATCTTGGAGCTGTCACCAGAAGGTGATATCTCCTTTTTCCTACTTTGAGAGACTACTTGCACTAGCAGCAACCGGCCACCCGTCCTTGAATTCGTGATGAGGAATGATTAGCCTCCCGGTGAGGGAAGTGTCACCATCCCATTGTCTGAGAAAGCATGGACATGCAACCGGTAACCACTTGCACATTTATAATGCTTTCTCTTCTGAATGCTCACAGCACTGACCGACCTAACCAGCCATACTCTTGTGTTTTCATGGTATGGGAACTGAATCCGAAACATGCGATTCTGGGCAACGGACCAAACCACTAAGCTCAAGAGGGAAAGCGGACAATAAATCCTGCAACCATGCCTAGCCTAACATATGGGTTACTATAACTCAAGTTGGCTGCTCCTAGTATGTTGCTAGCACAAAAGTAGTGTTAAATGGACCTAATTATGCTGCAACAGCACTACAGCAAGCTAACCTAGAGAGATGTCGAGCCTCTCGCAAAAGTAGATTTGTATCTTGGCAGACAAAAAACAGGGGATTGCAACTTGGAACTGGCAAAAAAATCGGCAACATAACCACCGCCGTTGAGGTTCAAGACACAAGTTCAGTTCAATTCAATATAGAAAATAGATAGATAACTTTGAGATGAGTTCTTTGTAGCAACCAGGCCACAAGATCATCACTCATCTCACACAACTTGGTAAAGTACACACCATTACACCAATCCACTAGAAAGTGGGGGAGGAGATTAATAAGCACTGGTAGATATGCAGGAGGCCAGAGACTCCTAGCCAAGGAGCAAGGAAATGGCCTGCCTGCCTGCCAGAGGAGATCTCATCTCATAGGGTACAATTGGCTTGTTAATCTACATACAAAAATGTACAGGCTTGTCGTAACCGATAAGGCGATGGTACTCGCATCACCGTTACTAGGGTTCATCTTCCTGTTGGTGCCGCAACCAACCGTTCATCTGAACCATCGTCAGAGGGGCGCCTTCTTCGGCCCTCCGAGTCAGCCAAACACTATAATAGTAATGGAGACTTCGCCTTCTTCCGAAGCTGTAGCACCTCCTTCTCTTCCAGTTACAACAGTTCAGAGTGTCTCCTGAAGCTGTAATGGCTTTTCTCTTCTCTCCACAACGTTCATGCCACGATTACGTTTGGATCGGTGGGTGATCCAGGGGAGTAGGGCACGAACCCGCGCCCGCCGAACATAGGACGCATCAGCGCGTCGTCGAACTTGCGCCAGTAGTAGTGGATGGTGTGGGTCGGCTTGGTGATGAGCATCCGGAGGCTGGAGGGCCTGACGATGGGGAGAGGCGCCTCCATGTCCGAGCCTAGCATGCTTGTGAGGAGAGGAGAGTGCAGGGACTTCGGTGACGAGGGCTCCGAGGGGTCGCCATTGCTCGACGCGGGCAGCAGGAACCGGATCAGAGGCTTTGTCAATATGCCAAACAGCTGGTAAACACGGTACACGTGAGATGGTTTCAGAACAGTTGAAACGTTCAGAATATCATACCTCCTCAGATGATAAGCTGATACACTGCATTGGGTAGTGATTGCAACAAGATTAGATGGCTCACCATAGTGCTAAACAGAACGACAGTGATGGTGCTGGTGATCATTATCGCGTTGCCGTGTAGCTGTGTGTGGCCAGATCTTGTAAACTGCAATTCCAAGGCAAAGAGTTAAGCTTGCAGAAAGTAAACTAGATATTTGTAGAGTTAACTGATGCGAATCTGAGTAAAGCAAGGTGCAAAAGGATTCCACAGACTAGTGGCATCGACCACAGATATTCCGGAAACTGGCATCACATAGATTTCCAGATACTATCCATGGCCTCTAATTGCAAAAGGGGCTCCCGCAACTAATAGATGATGGAACTAGAAATGGTGTGCAGAAGTGGTTTAGAACCAACCTTATTGTAAGCAAGAGCGATCGACACAGCTCCTCTCATCAGCCCAGCCCACCATATTACGATCTACCAAAAGAAATTCAGTTAGCAGATGTTAACTCAATCCAACTGCCAAATAGTCTAATGCAACAAATTACTCACTTGCTGCCTCCAGCTTATTTTTTCGAGCTCCGTCTTCTTTGTCAGGTTGGATAAGAATGAAAGCGGGAAGACAAAAGCAGCTCTTCCAACCAGAACTAATCCTAGCAAAATTGAGCTTATTCCGATGGATTTGCCAGGGCTGCAAGAAAAAAGACTTGAGAGTTAAGACTGCATGTTTTGGGGAAAAAAGAAGGCCACGAATCAAAATTAGGTAATGCAGTTTAGAGGTGACAAGCACATGTCTCTGACCTGTCACTAGCAAATTTCCACTTCTCGATATCCAGTGCATCCATCCCAACATAAAGGAAGAGAAAGGTCTCAGCAATGAAGGACAAGGTTGCAAAAGCATGCCTAAATCGAAGAACACGACAAAAATTAGCCAGCAGTTCTTGACTGAACTGAAGATTACTTGTTGAAATAACACAGACTACGAACTAATAATTACTTTGTTGTAACTCTTGAGCTCTCTGTCACATTATGCCAAGTATAATGCGACATCACAATACCACAGAAGAACACGGTGAGGATGCCACTCAAATCAAGCAGCTGCAAAGATCAAATAAACAGGCTGAGTTCATAACTTCAGATTACTACTACTGGTATTGTAAGTTTTTATGTTGTATCTGATCAGAAGCACACCTCAGCTAGCATATATGAGAGGTAGGCCATGAGCATCATAAGCGCAACCTCACGGTCAGTAGAATGCCTGAAATAAGTTGAGCAACACGCCAAGTTAGTATCGAGATGGACATTGATGCTTAATACGAAAGTACTCAGGGGTTGAACAAACCTTCCTATGTATAACTTCTTGATTATGTATGCACTGAGCAATCCAGACTGGCAATGGTGGAATGAATGTTAAATCCATGTGGCCAGTGATCATTTAGTTAAGCAAAGGAGTGCAAAAGTGAGACTCTAGAACAAACTTACAAATACTCCAAGGAAGGTGCTTGACACGAATAAGTAGCAGAAGTTTCCCAAGAACTTCAGAATGACGATTGCATCGATTTGGTTAGGATCGAAGTTCTGGAGCGCGTTGAAAAGCACGACTGATGTGGCATCGTTCACAACACCTTCCCCGAAAACTAGACTGTACAGAAAGGGCGTCTCGTCCTGATTGAGAACCTATTTTCCGGACAAATATGGATGGGTAAGCAGTGGATTCAGTCATGATAACACATGAGCTACTAATTCAGATAATAATCATAGCAATTCCTCAGGAAAAAAAGACAGAATCATGAGAACTTTCGATTAACAAACCTGTAAAGTGCAGACAGAATCTGTCGCGGAAAAGATGGCTCCAATTGCTGCATATGGGATGCATCAGAAAGTGATGAGGTTAGTGTGTTAGTTGCAAGGTGTGGATCATGTGGAAAAGCAATGTCGGCTTACCGAGAAAATCTGATACATCCAGTGTCCCAATGTTCATCTTGCTGAATATCGCAATGGCAGCTGAAACGTAGTAATCGACGTCAGAGAAGTCCGAGATAACCCGCAGAACAAACATCTATTTATCTACTCACGACGAAAATAGCGAGCAACTTTTGTGGAGGGTGAAAGTAGCATACCAAGAGAGATTGTGAAGAATGAAATCATCGTCCCGACAGCGCCGAATAATGTGATTGTCATGAAATTCCGGAAGAACTGCTTCTTCTTCACCTGGAAACTGGTGACAAATGGGTTTGAGAACCTTCAAATTCAGAAGAGATCCGAATGCTGAACCAAAATTCAGCCTATTGATGATGGGGCAAATTCTTCTAGAGACAGATGTTTCCTTAATGGAGCAGGATTACAGGCATCCAGCAGTAAGGACAAGTATTAAATGCCATGAACAAAATGGGTGGTCCTACTCGCAGTAAAAAGACAAATCCTATGAAAAATAACACTGGTAAGGACTGCAGATTGTTTATTAATGTTCCAGGATGGAACAACAGTCAAATATTGCCAATCAGCAGCTTCTGGATCCAAAAAAAATTAAATAATATACAGCTCCAGCAGTAGATCCAGGTATGCCAGAGGGACTGGAGGAACATCCATGGTTGCCATAATAAATAAAGAACATAAATTCGTTGAATAAAGAAGGCACACCACATGCACAAGCCATTTCCGATACCACGGTGCACAGCTGGGCTAGGCCGGGAAGAAACAAGATCGAAACACACGCGAGAATCGATCGAGATTCGACGGAGAAGTTCAGTGAGCTCGGAGGAATGGATCCTTGGTACCCTTACCCGGCGTTGAAGATGATGGGAGGGAGGAGGTATATGAAGAAGAGGTCCTCGCTGAAGACGAGCACGTGCGAGCTCTTCCCCTTGGTGGTCATCAGGATCACCACGCCGGTGCACAGCCCCTGTTCGTTCGCCCGGCCAGGAAGAAGAAGGGGAACGAGCATTAGCGACGGCGGCCGGCGCCGGAGCAGGAATTGGAAGGCTAATTAATCGTTAATGAGAGGGCTTACGATGATGAGGGCGGTGATGGACTCGTTGAGCCAGCGGTTCTCCTCGAGGAGGTGGCCGAGGACGATGCAGGCGCAGAGCAGCGCGACGAAGAGGTTGATGGAGACCACGGAGGCGTGGTCCGAGGTGGCCAGCGCGTCGCTCAGCCGCGCCAACTGCGCCGCCACCACTTCGAACGCCATCCCGCCCGTTACTCTTCTTCCTTGAGCCCGGCCGAACGAGACACAGCTAGCTCCGGCGAGCGAGCGCGCGCCCTCGGGGAAAGACGCGGGCTTTTTCAATCAGATCGAATCAACCCGGACGGAGCCCTCGGGGAACGGCCGGCGGCGCTAATCCGGAGACGAATCGACGGGGAGACGAAGAACAGCCGAGCTCCTCCTCCTCCTGGCCCCGTCTCCGCCGCTGCTTCGTGCCCGGGGCCGGGGTGGGGAGGGAAAGAATGGCACGGGAAACCCGGGGTGGGGAGCGAGGAGGGAGAAGGAGGGGGGGCAGATGCGCAGCCGCGCGGGCGGGGAGGTCGGGATTCTCCTCTATTCTTTTCGCGCGGGCGGGGTATCTGGAGAAGGTTCCGTTGGTGGTTTGGTTGGCCCGGCTGGTATTTAAAGCCGCCGGAGGGGGAGGAGATGGGCTGGCGGGCCGGCGGGGGGACGCGTGGTGGGTGGCGAGGGGCGCGCGACGGTGGTTGGGGTTCGGGGGCGGAGCGGCGGATAGGGGTGGGGGTGGCTGAGCTGACGTGTCCGGCGGCCTCGGGCCGATCTGGGGCGCCCAGGTGGATCCCCGGCGTCCACCCGTGTTCCCGTCGTGACAGGGTGGTCAGTTCCGGTTTCGGGTGTTATCCATGGACCATGGCCAGTGGGGTTCATTATATTGTGCTCGAATTCCTTTCCTATACCTACACGAGAGCCCAAACTCATTAATTATTTCCTCGTACTACGAAAATCAGCATTTTTTTTCGTTCTTAGATGGATTCCTAGAAAAATGTCCGTGCGTTGTAACGGGTTAAAAATTTGGGTGGGCCGTTCGACACTTTTAATCTTTGATGAGAAATACTATAAAGAAGAAAAGGAGACGTTGAGTGGATAGTCATTATAACGAAGGTTTTTGTGCAGATGATGAATTGTCCACACGTGCACATTATTAACATGCGTTTATACAAACACTGAATACTTAAAGATATAAGATGCAAGATTTAGGATTGATTACCTTCAGTTGATATATGGTCATGTCTATTCGCCTGATTGGGATGCCTTTAAACTCAAGCATGTCCAGCACTAACAATGCAGCTCCAACGCCCTCCCATTTTTCATTTGTGTAGTTCATTTACCTCGTGTAGGGTACAATCCTCCTCTTCGTAGATCATACCTAAATCCATCAAAGCTAGCATCTTTTAGATGACAAATAAATACCCAAAAAATAGAACATGTGGATGTTGTACACATGAATTGCCCGTAGTGCCACCAACAAAATGCAAAAAGGCAAAGGATAGACCAGGTTTATGGATGAGTGCGCATCCCCACTTAAATTATGCACCCGACAACTTAGTTTCTTCCTTATATTGATTCTGTTAAGAATAGATTAGTTGCTTATTAATTAAGCTGATTAAGATTAAGTTAATTCTTAGATAGGTTACTTAGTCCTCAAGCAACCATGCACTTCCTTGACTCTCAAGGAAACTATGTAATAACTTGGCCCTTAAGTAACTTCAAGTTACGTGACTCTCAAGCAACATGTGTACTTCCGCCCGGGTATAAATACCCTATTGCTATCATCAATAAAGACTAACCGTTCATTCACTTTCATTCAATCTCGTTTTACTCTAACACGTTATCACGCACGCCTCTACCGAGAGCACGGGCCACACAGCGAGTCTCCCCGCACGGATCGGTAGCGCTCGAGGCCACGCTCCAGGCCAGCCCTCGACAGCGATGCCGACGCCCCATTGCTATCCCCGGCGAGATCTCTCTCCACGTGCGGCGCCCGCGCTTCCAGCAGCGGCCACGGCCACAGGCGCTCACGGCGCGACGCGTAGCTCCGCATGGCATCGATGACCGACCTGTTCACAGCAAGACATAGTACACAAGACGAATTAATGATGAAATTGTCCATTTGATCTAGTCTTGTGATTGATCAACGATCTAACAATTGATTGTTTTCTCACGTACACAATGCACTCGCGTGAATCATCTCCACTTGAGTGTACTGCGCAAGAAGAAAAGAAGACTTTGGCCGCAGGGTGTGACGCCGAAGCCGTATTGGACGCAGCGGCCATCTACCATAACAGAATCATGCAAAGACCAAACGCCTGATCTAAATTGCTACGAGAACAAAGTGTTTCTTTTCCAATTTAAATATTACACACATCAGTCCCCATCAAGAATTAGTACCTTCGGTCGTCGCCATTGCAGCGCACGCAACACGGCAGCAGCACAGATGAATCGACATCGGTGTGCCCTCGCTCGCGAGGCCACTCCTATGGCGAAGCCCCCGGCAGCCGCTCGCATCCGCGCGGTGGCGACAACTGAGGCCATCCACGGCGTGGACTCCGACAGCGGTTGCTCCATGAAGCGAACCGCACGGGCAAGAAATTGGGGATTTCTTATCCATATGGTATTTTACAATTTGGTCCTTCATGTTTCCTTAGTAACGGAAACTCCTTGCATTTTTGTATGAGCACTTAGCTTATTCTAATATACAGGATAACCCTCACGCTCTATCCTAATTCCATGCAAGTACCTGCATTTTTTGTTGAACCCATGGGTTAACACATCTTTGCGATTAAGCCCTCTGGCTAATGAATTTTATGAACGAGTCATCATACTAGACTTAGCAGTTTAGCCCTCGGGCTTGCTGTTTTCAGTACTATAACCATAAGGTTATTGGTATTTGCGTTTTATGCCTAAGGCTTCAGGGCAAATACATATGATAGATCTCAAGCTTTATGGTAATTTTATCTATGTCCATACGTATTATGTTCAATACACGGAATGTGCCCCAAGGTACTAGCATTCTTTATGATAAGTGCAACAACTATGTTTTACAAATGATTTTTTTTCTCTTGCAAAACTTAATGTAATTCAAACAACGATTACAAAGTTTCATACTCAATATGACTACACCAATTTTTATTTGTGAATCACAAGGTATTGGTGGCATCTACTGCATAATTTTGCAGATTATCCACCATTACTGTGAGGTCTACATCTTATCACTAACAAGATGACTACCTTCAAAGTGCTCTTCCAAATTTAATATGTGACTACCTCAAGATATCATAAGGTAATACTCGCATCTACTGCAAAAAATATAAAATTGCGGACTATGCATTATTACTGCAAGGTCTACATCATGTCAGTCTGGCAGATGATTACCTTTGAAGTGATTTTCTAAAATATAGCATAACATAAGGTAATAGAATTATGAACATCTACTGATAAAAGTCAGACTATGTTTTCTATTACTGCGACATCTACACCATATTGGTGATTATCTTCATAGTGGCATCCTATATAAATTGAGGTCTACACATATGGCTATAAGGCATCAGCCGTGCTAAAATTTGCTCCTCTGAAGCATTTATTGTTGTTGTTCACTAAAATATTTTACTCTCAAAGTAAATATTGTTCTTGGACATTTTGCTTCAATATGTCATAGGAAACTATGAAAATATTTGCATATAACTGTGATTACCTTCTATTACAATGGTAAAATACATGGCAATGGAGCCTACGCCACTATTTCTAATTATAGTGCCGTCCATCCATCAAGATGGATCCCATAATGTATGTTAATGATTGAGTGTCACAACACTTTCGCAAGGACCACATCACATCGTGGTTATACTTTCATAGTGGCTAACCAATGTTAAGCACATGCAAGTCTATACGTTTTGGCGGTGACTCTAAAATCACACACTTCCTCAAGAATGAAGTCCAAAACATTAGCAATAATTTCATCGCATGTGTTATATTGAAGGATACACCTAGGTTCACCAAGGATCACCTTGGCCATGGTTGTTCTCAAACAAATTATTTTATCAATATATATTTCTTACTCATAGAAGTAAATAAAAATGAATGCAATAACATTTTCATGTAACACATGGCTGGCATTTCCAAATGCTTTAAATTCATGTTAGGTGGGAGTATTTATCGTAAGATGATTCATGACATCAGTCATTATATCCACATATGGCATTTGTGGCCACTATAACTCCACCTTCGGAATATGTGTCATGGCTATTCTCTTAATACCTAAGTATATTCATGTGTATTTCATGTGTCACCAAGTTCACTTAGTTCTCAAACTAAGTACATGATGGATGAATATATATTCACCTTGAATATTTCTCTTAAGAGAAACATGCTGCCATCAGCACATTTGGAATGATAACCCAATATTTTTTTTCAAGGCCTCAAGTCTATTGCAACTTACAATTTTGGTAGTTATAAAATCAACTTTAAGTTGAGATTTTATGACCAGATATTTTTCGTATTTGAATCCGATTGAAAAGGCCATAATACACTTTACATCCTCTTATGATGGTATTACCATTCTCATGGTAAAGAAACATGTTATTTCTTAAAATCATCATATTCACCCAACGGGTGCTTCAAACATTTGCTAGCATTGAGAATATTATGCAAGTCAATGGTTACAAAATAGAACCATGAGGAATTTAAAGTAAAGTGGAGGCTAAAGACAACCAATGACATAATTACCTTTTTAATTGGTAATTGATCATTTTCAAATGATCACAAAGACAACTCTCAAGTTTGTCAAATGTGTGGTTACATAAATATCATACATATGATTACCATCGTCAAACATATGGTCAAACCACACCATAAATTTATTAAGAAGGCAAATAAGTTCATTGGGATAGTTGAAAATTTGCAAACATACAACCAGGAAATATCCTCGTAAATGATTGTTTCCAAATCTTCATCAGAAGGAGAACCAAAAATATAGTGTAATAAAAGAATGATCAATTCCTTTATGCCTATGATATGTTTGCATAATTAATTTTTCAGTAATATGGGTGACCTCATGGAATATCCTAATTATTCCCAAAATAACATTAGCCTATACTTGTGCTACTACATGTAGTGTAATGTCCAATATCCTATTTATTGGACATTATATTTGATAAATTTTGAATGTATGAATCAATTCATACTCAATATTGTTGCGTACACAATGATTTTTTAAGTATTAATAAATTAAATATTAAGCTTAATAGCCTTAGCCATCCTGGTTTGGGGATGATTAGAAAATTATTGACAATTCTATTGGTCACAACTTAACAAGTTGCAAAATTTCCCAAATCATCAGATTTTATGTGCACCACATATGCCATGGGGGAAATTACTTTAAGGAACTGTCACCTTACAATTCTAAATGACCCAACTCATTCTTCCTTGAACACATTGAGAAGATATGTGCATTACTCAACCATTGTGTGGTATTATATAGATACTTCATGGTACTCATGGAAACATTTATAAAATGATTTCCAATGTGTCTCTTGTCACACAAACCATGAATGATATAACTAAATTAATTGCTCAAATTCTCAAAGTAAGAGCAAGCTAGTTATCCTAAACAAGGGATAAATCCATTCGAATGGACAACTTCGTTGAACTCATTTCACAAGCAATGTCTGATTATACCTAATACTTTATGTACATACACATAATGGTTTAGTTCAATATCTTATCAAAGATAGTGAAATTAATAATATGACCAAACTTACAGAATCATAATTTACTAGCCTGATGCTAGACAAATACGACATTACACACCGTAAGTATGATCTAAATCATACCAACTGCATAACATACTACTTTCTCCTTGTAGTAATTACGTGGAAATCAACAAAGTATTTCCTATCTGCAATAATTCGGTTACATACCGATATCACCACTCGAGCATACATCAATGGGCTCTCACAGAAATTTAGGGAACTATGTGAGGAATAACAATTTATCCATCAATTAAAATTATTCACAGCCCGTATGCTGATTGCATCAGCAATAAGGACATTTCCAGCACTAGGGGGAGATTAGAACCACAAAGAATGCCGAAAAATAAATTAGACATGTTTATTGACATTGAGTCCTTATATCCACGTACTCAAAGAATCTGAACAAGAAGTTTAGAATCACATATTTGCAACTCATTGCAAATCTGCCACATACATTTACTGATGACAAAGGTGTCACTCAAATTTATATTCCTGCAGTAAAGTGTCAGAAAGAGTGGAGGTACCTGATAAACCACTCTTCTCCCCAAATGAGAGCAAGAGGGAGAGAAATCTGACCACATGAGATAAAATCTCGCATATGCTTCCGCGGAAACAGAGGAAATCAAATCCTCAACCAGTAAATCACTAGTGGGGACGGGGCCTTTAGCCCCGGCCCGTAAGGGGCTTTAGTCCCGGTTCACCAACCGGGACTAAAGGGGCGGGACTAAAGGCCTAACCTTTAGTCCCGGCCCTGTTACAAGCCGGGACTAAAGGTGCTCCACGTGGGCGCCTCGTAGCGCCCCAGGGGCAAGCCCTTTAGTCCTGGTTCGTTACACGGGCCGGGACTAAAGAGTTTCAGATTTTGCTTATTTTTGGGTTTTTTTTGAATGAAATTATTTTTGGGTTTTAGGGTTTTAGGGTTTAGGTGTTCGGAGATTAACGTGATGCCTCGTTTGGTGTTCGGGAATTAGTTTTCATATAATTTAAATAGAAATAATTATGCATATATATAAGGTTAACTTATCTTACAAGCGAGCATATATATACAATTATATAGAGATCTGAATTATCGGGACTAGAGCCCGTCTATTCGATTACATGGACGAACATCAGTAATGGCCCCTAGTTACACTAAATCGTCCTTTGTCATCTATAGCTTCCGTCCTCAGAAAGGTCGCAAGCTCCTCCGCAACAGCAATCGCGCGTTGCTCTGGTAGGACCTTCGTCGTCATGGCCGTGTGCTATATAAGAAGAGGAGATGAATATGAATATCAATCATGATAACAAAGAATGACGGGTAAAAATAGAGGTGTGAATGTTCATTGCTTACGTCGAATCTGTGATCCTTGTGCTCAGAGGTAAACGTGCGAATGGTCTCGCAAACATAGTATCCGCATAGATGCGTTCCCCGTGGCTGCTGGTCACACTTTACGAGAATAGAATATATATAATCAAAATAATAATCTAGCATCATAAATGTATTGAAAATAGAAGTATATCATACTACTACTTACCTGAGCCGCTCTAAAGGTCAGCTTCTGAGGAAATTTACCGGGAGTCACGCACTTGAACCGCTTCCAAACCCTGCCCGACAAGGATAATGATTTGCTAAGTTTTTCATTAATTGATATATCAGAAAATCATCGAAAGAGACCGATAGAGCGCAAGAATGATTGAAATTACCCTTGGAGCATGTCCTGCAGGCTTTGGAACTGTTCCAAGGGTCTCGATAATGGGTCGAAGGCATCAACTCTTCCCTTATCAATTTGAATGTCCAACAGAATCCAATGGAAGCTGCACATGTATATATATATATATATGTGTCAGTAACTTATCAATTACACTTATAAGTGAATGGACACAACATAGTAAAGACCCTCACCTGAAGTTGTATGGAAACAGTATGTGGTCACAGAAATTTTGATCTGTTAGAAACCTTAGAAGGTTTTCCTCCGTCTCCTTGGGATAATCAGTTAGCGTCGCTATATGTATTTTATCTGGGTCAATAAACCCAATATTTAGGATGTTCTTACTTTTACAATCCAGAATCTTCATTCTGCATAATAGAGTACAAGTTATATATAGACAATGAATTGAAATAACTAAACAAGTTATATGTAGACAACGAATTGAAAAACTTACAGACAATAGCAACTCATAAGCGATTTGTCGAGGGCGTCGCCATTGTACATCTGGAAGAGTTCATCAAAGTCGATATGGATTTGTTCGGGGCGGCCGTAGTACTCCCGTGGGACACTCAGCACGATCATCGTTCTCCCATTCTTTGATTCACTTAAGTACCATTGATGCAAGTAACACATATTTGTTGGGAGATCATCTTTGCTGACCAAACGCTCACCCATGACAAACTGTGGCTTAGGGGCTACCACAGCCCTGGGTATCCTGTCGTCTTGGGAAGCCAGCAAATCTTCAACTAAGACACCACATTCAGCCGCCAACTCCTTTGCTATTTCAAAAGCTAGCCCCTGCACCAGAGGGGGAACATTCTCGGTTAACACCTTGAGGGGTGGGATCGACTGTTTGGCCTGTTGTCCAAGCTGAGGAACGTCTGATTTTTTCTTGCTTGTAGTTGAACTTGATTTGCTCCCACTTGCACTTGCACGTGATTTGCTCTTTTTCACTTCCTTCTGCAATGTGCGTGTATAGTCATCAGGCTTATGGTGTAAGTCATACTGTGATGGAAGGGTCGTGAAGTATTTTGCAAATGCTATTTGCTTCTCGGTGTATTCCGGGCGGGGCTCGGGTTCCTTCTTTTTCATCTGCGCATCATGATGTTCCTTTGCTATCCTGGCGTTTTCCTCGGGGGTACGATCATAAGGTCTGATAGGAAGATTATCATGACGTACCTTTGGGAGGGGCGACCGTTTGTGCTTTGGGGGGCTCCGTGGCTTAGGAATCGTCGGCGGAGCGTTCTTGGTGGCACGCTCCCGCTTAGTATCCGGAGCGGGCAGCGGCGGAGACGGACGACCCAAGTCCGGCGGCGGTGATCGAGATGGACTCGTGTTGTGCTGGCCGACGTCATGTGGAGGGCTTGGAGGTGATTTGCTCTTTTTCACTTCCTTCTGCAATGTGCGTGTATAGTCATCAGGCTTATGGTGTAAGTCATACTGTGATGGAAGGGTCGTGAAGTATTTTGCAAATGCTATTTGCTTCTCGGTGTATTCCGGGCGGGGCTCGGGTTCCTTCTTTTTCATCTGCGCATCATGATGTTCCTTTGCTATCCTGGCGTTTTCCTCGGGGGTACGATCATAAGGTATGATAGGAATATTAGCATGACGTACCTTTGGGAGGGGCGACCGTTTGCGCTTTGGGGGGCTCCATGGCTTAGGAATCGTCGGCAGAGCATTCTTGGTGGCACGCTCCCGCTTAGTATCCGGAGCGGGCGGCGGCGGAGAGGGACGACCCAAGTCCGGCGGCGGTGATCGAGATGGACTCGTGTTGTGCTGGCCGACGTCATATGGAGGGCTTGGAGGTAATGGAGGTGTAGGTGACCTGCGACGACTCGGAGGCGGTGTTGTCCTTGGGGCCGAGCCTGGAAGCTTGATGTAGTTCTTGTCCCATAGGATGACTCCACCCAGTACTTCTCCGAGTGTCCTCTCATCTTCGGGTCCAGCTATGTCGAGCTCCATATCATCAAACCCCGTCAGAATTTCATCCACCCCGACTTTAGCAAAGCCAGCTGGAATCTCACGGCCATGCCAGCGTGCATCAGGGCCAGAAGGTAAAGCTTGTCCGACGGCCACCTTCATGGATATGTTCTTGAATTTCCAATGGAGTTCACATGAAGTTGACTCCTTGATTCCATCCACGGGGTAGCCTGGACCGCCCTCTATCATTCTTCGTGCATCGTCGGGCGGGGCCTCAGATTCAGCCACGCTGCTTTTCCGCTTAGATGGGGCGCCGGTAATATCAAGTGCAGGATCTTCCTGGCGCGCTACTCCTCTAAGCTCATCAATCTGCTTCTATTGCTCGTTAATCCTGGCAAGCAACTGGTTGAACTTGTCATTCTCCTCATCCTGCTGCCGCTTCTTTGCTCTCTCTCGGCTTCTGTAAGTGTCTTGGTCTTTGGCAAACCCAAGCCACCACGGGTAAGAAGGACCGAAGCCTCGCGTTCGTCCTCCATGTTCGTCATTGTCGAGGACCAGTGTGAGTAAATATTTCTCTCTATCTACAGTGAACTTTCTTTTTCCCTCCTTAATTTCTTTCACTATCCTTTTCCAATTCTCCCTGGCTATCCTAAGACCGTCACTACAGATGAGGTCCCCTATTTTTTCGTCGTACGACCCACCATGCGCAAGGAACCAATTTCTTGCTCTCATTTCCCACTCATCACGGAGTGGTTCAGGTACGATGCCTTTATCTAGCAGATCTTGCTCTTTCTTATCCCACTTTGGGATGGCAGTCTCATAGCCCCCTGGCCCCAGCTTGTGGTGATATTTCTTCTTGTCGGCATTTATCTTGTTCTTTTCTGATAATGCATGTGCATCTTCTGACTCCTTGTACTCTTGAAATGCCTTCCGGTGATTCGCCTGCTTGGCTAGATACCCCTCGAATACTGGCACTTTCTTTGTCTTCAGATAGTTTGTCCATAGCTTCTTCTTCCAGCTACGGAACAGTTCGGCCATCTTCTTTAGAGTCCATTGCTTGACTTTGGCCCTCAGTTTGTCTACGGCATCTTCATTCTCACATTCTGGCAGGTTGAAATGTGACATGAGATCATTCCAAAGATTATCTTTGTACCTTTCGGCGACATAGTCACTATCGGCTGCCTCTTTGCGCTTGTTCCACTCCCGAACGCTGATCAGGACGTGATCCATAACGATAACTCCGCATTGCTTCTTGAATGTGTCAACACCATTCTTAGGAAGCTTGGGTTCGCCCGTAGGCAATATCACCTCAAAGGTGTAATGCGTCCGTGCATCCAACTTTCTAGTCAGGCCTCGTTTCGTAGCTTTGCTCGATGTGGAGGCCTAAGAGGGAGAAACATTCGTCAAATGAATATATATGTATACAATATAGAGCTATCTCCAATATTTTTCACATATTACAAGTGATTGTCGAACTTCATATGTATACCTCGCTGGACTTTATTATTTCTTCAACGGCATCTCCACCGGCTTCTCCATCAGTGGAGCTATCACCTTCTCCGTCATTGGACCTATCTCCTGCCCCATTGGCTTCATCTTCGTGTCGCTCGACCTCCACTCCATATCCGGAGGCGTTTAGATTTGACGACGGAGATTCAGCTGGTTCAACGTCGGGGCCGTCTTTGATTATATCTTCGAGAAGTTCTTCCTCTTCGAGGTTCCTGATATGTGGATCCATAGTTCTGCAAAAAACGGATATTTGATTAACTAATAAACTAACAAACTATATAAGAGGGGTTGGAAACTTCGAACTGTCGTTTTATATAGGAGTACCTTTAGTCCCGGGTCTTGGCTAGAACCTAAACTCTAAAATACCAACCGGGCGGAGCCCAGTCCCGAACACTTAAGCATAGACAATAGTAAAATTAAACTAGTTATATTAATTTTCTTGCTAAAAATAAACTATTAACACTTAAGCATATACAATAGCAAAATTAAACTATTAACACTTAAGCATTTACAATAGCAAAATTAAGCAATAATCTAAGAAACACTATTAACACTTAAGCATATACACTATACAATAGCAAAATTAAATGACAAAAAAAATATTTCTTCTTCTTGTAACCCTAAACTATTTTTTCCTCTTCTTCTACTTCTTCTTCTACTTCTACTTCTCCTCTTCTTCTACTACTTCTCCTCTTCTCTTCTTCTACTTCTCCTCTCCTCCTCTTCTAATTTTTTCTCTTCTTCTACTTATCCTCTTCTTCTATTTTTCCTCTTCTTCTCCTCTCCTCCTCTTCTTATTCTCCTTTTTCTTCTTTTCTTCTCCTCCTCTTCTTATTTTCCTTTTTCCTAATTCTACATATTACTAACCCTAATAATCTAGCACAAACCTAATAACAATAGGAATTAAATGACCAAAAAATCTTTTTCTTCCTTTCTTCCCTTTTTCTTCCTTTCTTCTCCTTTTTCTTCCTTTCTTCCGTTTTTCTTCTTTTCTTCTCCTTTTTCTTCTTTTCTTCTCCTTCCCTTTTTCTTCCTTTCTTCTCCTTTTTCTTCCTTTCTTCTCCTTTTTCTTCTTTTCTTCTCCTTTTTCTTCTTTTCTTCTACTGGCCGGAGTGTTGGGGAGGAGGGGGCGGGGGGCTTACCGGCCGGAGGTGTCGACGGCGCGCGGCGAGGAGGACGGCTGCGCGCGGCGAGGAGGGCGGCGCGCGGCGAGGAGGACGGCGGCGGCGAGCAGGATGACGGCGACGGCGAGGAGGACGGCAGGCGGCGGCGAGCAGGATGGCGGGCAGCCTGACGGCGTCGTCGAATTCGTCGCTGTGCCGCGCCGGGCAGGAGAACGAGAGGAAGAAGAAGAGAAATGGACGATTTGGGTTCGAAATTTTCTAACTCCCGCTTATACAGGTGGATCTTTAGTCCCGGTTCGGGGCTCGATCCGGGACTAAAGACCCCTTTAGTCCCGGGTGGAGCCACGACCCGGGACTAAAGGCCCTTTTTCGGCATACCAAAAGGCGGGAAGCACGGCCCTTTAGTCCCGGGGCGTGGCTCGAACCGGGACTAAAGACACCCTTTAGTCCCGGGTGGAGCCACGACCCGGGACTAAAGGCCCTTTTTCGGCAGACCAGAAGGCGGGAAGCAGGGCCTTTAGTCCCGGGGCGTGGCAAGAACCGGGACTAAAGTGTTGCCTATATAAACCCTCGCTCCTGCCCACCATATCCCCTGTTTTTTGGTTGTTGAAGTGTGACCATGCCATGCTCTTGCCAGTCTAGTTGATGCACATGACGTGTTCGATGAAATGCCCGAGCCACTCTACTTAAGCTTTCTCCTCTCCAAGCTCGACCTCCAAGCTCCATTTTCCTTAATATTTGTCTAGGTTTGGCCGTGCACCAACTGCACAAGTGTTTTAAAAGGTTAGCTACTTCATCCTTTCATTTGTCACTGCTAGTGTAGCTCATTTCAAATGCTCAAAATTAACTTCTTAGAGTCTGCACATGCGTAGGGTGTCGTCCCGTGCCCGTCCTCACTATTGTCGATCGCCCCGTGCCGATCTCGTCGCGAGCACCACCGTGGTGAGCCTCTTGTTCTTATCTTCTTTTTAAAAGAAAAAAATCTTACTTGTATGATTTAGATACATACTTGTATAAATTACTAACTTTCATTATTTTTTGTTATTATATAGTGCGATGGTTTTGGTATCCGCCTCCGCCGGCCCTCGTCCTGTCTATGATTCGGATGTGGTATATATTATCTTTTATAACTATTTGTTTTATTTAGTGTTTATGACAATTATGACGACCAACGTGACATATATTTTTTTAATCTAGGAGGTATGTGAACCGGAAATTCCAACCCACATAAAAATTCTTGTCGAGAAGTTAAATTTGGTTGAAAAAGAAAACAAATACTTGAAGGAAAAATTGAAAATAATTGAGGATAAGAATATGGAACTGGAGTTGCATGTCGCCGATGCCATCGATGATCGCAAGATGAAGATCGATGCGATGCGGTTGAAGATGGATGCAATGTGCTTGAAGATGGATGAAACGCGCTTGAAGATTAGGAATATTAGAAAATATGCCATTGATAAAGAGGCTTGGTATCATTATGTTGTTGGGTCAATTGTTACCTTAGTTGCGATTTTGATCGCGTTTGTTGTTGCATTTAAATGTTTTACATAGTTGTATGTTGTTTTATGAGAGAACTTTATGTATTTATTTTTTGCAATAATAACATTTGATCACTACTGTTCTTTGGCTTTAATGTGATGATGAACTTGTATTAATTTGGTCATATGTTCTGCAATGGTTTTCTGATATATTTAATTTCATAATAGAGAAGAATCGCCAATTTGACCCTGAAATTGAAAAGCACTACAAATGAACTATCAAAATGTTGAAAGTTGGCATGCTATCATCATTTCATCCACATAGCATGTGTTAAAAATTTGAGAGGGCTACGACAAAAACTGGATGCACTTCGTGTACAAAACGGACAATCTCTCTCGAAGTATCAGGGTTTCGAACGAGAACTCGTCTCTTACATGGATACTATGTAAATGAAAAGTGTTTAAAATTTAGTACATTCCATACATGCATTACATAAAAGGTTTAATACATTATTACATTATTGCACCAATATTCCTATCTATTATTTCTGTTTTCTTGTGGGTCGTAGCCATGGAGAATCTTCATCATTCAGTAGGATGCTTGGGTCAGTTTTCACTTTGAAGGGCGGAATTTCATGAAACTTATTATAATCTTCTGACATGTCTGTCTTGTCATCTACTCCCACGATGTTTCTTTTCCCTGAAAGAACTATGTGGCGTTTTGGCTCATCGGACGATATCTTCTTTTGCTGATTTCTTTTTCTCGTTTTTGTAGACATGTCCTTCACATAGAAAACATGAACGACATCATTGGCTAGGACAAATGGTTCGTCCATGTACGCAAGATTGTTGAGATCCACTGTTGTCATGCCGTACTTTCGGTCTATAACTACCCTGCTTCCAGTCAGCTTCACCCATTTGCACCGAAACAAAGGGATCTTAAAAGTAGGTCCATAGTCAAGTTCCCATATCTCCTCTATGTACCCGTAATATGTTTCCAAACAGTGCCCATTCTCGTCTGTTGCATCAAAGCGGACACCACTATTTTGGTTGGTGCTCTTTTTATCTTTGGCAACCGTGTAAAATGTATTCCCATTTATCTCATACCCTTGGAAAGTACATATAGTCGAAGATGGTGGCCTGGCCAAACAGTACAGCATCTCCAACGGTGTCGTCATTCATGAGATGTGTCTGCAACCAACTGCCGAAAGTCTTCTCGTGTTCCCTTTTAATCCAAGAGTCGGCCTTCCCCGGGTTTTTGGAGCGTAGAATATTCTTGTGTCTCACGATATACGGAGCCACCACGGTGGAATTGTGTAGAACTGTGTAGTGTGCTTGAGAGAAAGAATGCCCGTCCATACATACTTTTTCTTTCCTTCCTAGTGTGCCTTTTCCTGTCAGTCTACCCTCATACCGAGATTCAGGAACACCAATCGGCTTAAGGTCAGGAAGAAAGTCCACACAAAACTCAATGACCTCCTGTGTTCCATAGCCCTTGGAGATGCTTCCTTCTGGCCTAGCACGGTTACGAACATATTTCTTTAAGACTCCCATGAACCTCTCGAAGGGGAACATATTGTGTAGAAACACAGGACCGAGAATTCTAATCTCTTCGACTAGGTGAACTAGGAGGTGTGTCGTTATATTGAAGAAGGATGGCGGGAACAACAACTCAAAGCTGACCAGACATTGGACCACATCAATCTGTAACCCTGATAGACTTTCTCGATCGATTACCTTCTGAGAAATTGCATTGAGGAATGCACATACCTTCACAATTGCGAGGCGAACATTTTCCGCTAGAATTCCCCTCAATGCAACTGGAAGAAATTGCGTCATAAGCACGTGGCAGTCATGAGACTTTAGGTTTTGGAATTTTTTGTCTTTCATATTTATGATTCCCTTTATATTCGACGAGAAGCCAGTCGGGACCTTGATACTGAAAAGGACTTCAAAGAAGATTTCCTTCTCTTCCTTAGTAAGAGCGTAGCTGGCACGCCCTTGAAACTGCCCTGGATGCATGCCATCTCTTCCTTTATGACGTTCCTGGTCCTCCCGTGCTTCCGGTGTATCTTTTGACTTCCCATACAAGCCCAGGAAGCCTAGAATATTCACGCAAAGATTCTTCGTCAGGTGCATCACGTCGATTGCTGAGCGGACCTCATGGACTTTCCAGTAGGGTAGCTCCCAAAATATAGATTTCTTCTTCCACATGGGTACGCGCTTATCAGGGCCGTTAGGAACAGGTTGGCTGCCAGGACCCTTTCCAAAGATTACTTTTAAATCTTTGACCATATCAAATACTTCAGCACCAGTACGGATGACAGGCTTCCCCCGGGGTTCTGCCTTGCCATTGAAATGCTTGCCTTTTTTCTTTAAGGGATGCTTGGGCGGAAGAAAATGATGATTGTACGGGTACACATTCTTCCTACATTTGTCGAGATATATACTTTCTGTCTGATCCAAACAGTGCGTGCATGCATTGTATCCCTTGTTTGACTGTCCTGAAATGTTACTAAGAGCAGGCCAATCATTGATGGTTACGAAAAGCAACGCTCGAAGGTAAAATTCCTCTTGTTTGTGCTCGTCCCACACACGTACACCTGGTTCGGCCCACAGCTGTATAAGTTCATCAACTAATGGCCTTAGGTACACATCAATATCGTTGTCGGGTTCCTTTGGACCTTGGATAAGCACTGGCATCATAATGAACTTCCGCTTCATGCACAACCAAGGAGGAAGGTTGTAGATACATAGAGTAACGGGCCAGGGTCATCTTTTCTGATCTTATACCGCAATGCAGTGCATACCGGGCATTTATCCATATTCTCGTACTTCTCACCGCGGTAGAGGATGCAGTCATTAGGGCATGCATGTATCTTCTGCACGTCTAATCCTAGAGGGCAGACAAGCTTCTTTGCTTCGTACGTGCTGGCGGGCAATTCGTTCTTTCTTGGAAGCATCTTCTTCATCAATACCAGCAACTTTTCGATTGACGAGTCAGTCACACCGGTCTGTGCCTTCCACTTCAGCAATTCCAGTGTGCTACCCAGCTTCTTCTGGCCATCTTCACAAGTTGGGTACAACAATTTGTTGTGGTCCTATAACATCTGCTCGAACTGCAACCTCTCCTTTTCTGTGTCGCAACCTCGTCGTGCATTAGAAATGACCCGGCCAAGATCATCAGCGGGCTCATCTGGTTCCCGTTCTTCATCCTGATCTTCTTCTTCATTGTCTTCCATTGCGGTATCAGCATACTCAGGGAACATAGATCGATAGTTGTCATCATCGTTCTCTTCTTCTTCATCGTCGTCTTCCATCATAACCCCTCTTTCTCCGTGCTTGGTCCAAACATTATAGCCCGACATAAAACCGGACCGAAGCAGGTGGCTTTGAATGACTCTTGAGGAAGTGTAATCCTTCTCATTCCGACATTCAACACATGGACAAAACATATAGCCACCACCATGCTTGTTCGCATCAGCTGCATCTCGAAAAGAATGCACGCCTTCTCTGTAAGCGGCTGTGCGTCGATCACCGTACATTCATGGATGGCTCATCAGTGTTATACGACAGTATATCAAATACAATCACGATCCTAGAAATTAGTACCGCACGGTCTAAACGAGGAAATATAGTTGCTAACCTTTTAGAATAAGTAGAAATAAAGAGGAAGAGGTTTAAGCGTGGCTCAGGCATCTCATATCGTAGTTGTGTTCGATGAACTAAAGCGGCATCGCTCTAACACACATTTCAACAAACACCTCTAGTGCATCAAAAAAAGTGGAGAGCTAGCACCCACCCACAATCCTTCATCCAAGAAAAATGCAAGGAAGAGGGGAGAGGGGGGCTGTGCTATATATAGGCAGAGGACTTTAGTCCCGGTTTGAGACACAAACCGGGACTAAAGGTGGCGCACATGCGGGCTGCCCACCGCGTAGCCCTTTAGTCCCGGTTTGGGACACGAACTGGGACTAAAGCCTCGAGGGAGGCATTGAGAATTGGGGCGACGTGGCCGGGCCTTTAGTCCCGGCCCAGAGACAGGCCGGGACTAAAGGGTCCCGGCCAAAGGCCCGTTTTCCACTAGTGAATGTAATTCAACATCAAGTTGAAAGACACCTCACTGGATGGTCATCATCCAAAGCCCGACATAAATGTGCACAAATGTTTTGGTGTCGGGACATCGAAACACCTTGGCTCCACTTTTGTAGGAAATCACAAGGAGTTAAAAGGAATAAATACATTTCCAGAAATTTCATCGATTCCTCTAGAATCATATAACATAAGTCTACATTTGTCGACATATATTTCTTCTAAAGATTGCTAAAACCTTTTGGGCCCTGAACCAAAAGCAAGTAATGAAGAATAGCACTTGCTAATCAAAGAGTGGTATTTACCACAGTAATACCTACTCCTCATAAGTATCTTCCATATGGAATACTAAAAACTTCTCATTCATAGACAAAGTCAATGAGGTGGTGAAAAAGCGAGGCTTGTAGCAAAAGGGTTCATGCAGAGACCCAACATCGATTACAATGTAACATACCTTCTTGGTATGAGTGGAACTATGTTTCGATAATAAATACCGTTGGCAGTACAAATAATATTATACATGCAGCTAATGGATGCAGTGACTACATACTCATATGAGTCACTCATTTCGGAAATCTATATTAAAGTCCCTGAAGGGCTTCATTTCTGAATCCAAAAACAAATCGCAACATGTATTATGTAAAACTTCATAAGTCACTCTATGACTAGAAATAGTCGTGAATCATATGGTACTACCGACGAGACGAGTTCCTTCTTCAGAGGATTACTCAAAGGATGATGATTGTTCATGTGTTAATAAAGGAATCCCAAAATTTAATTCCCTTACATCACCTCAGTTTATATCGATGATTTCATCATCAATGTCTCTGCAAGACATAAACATACACAAAATCATCTCAAGACGGAAATTTTGGATTCAACCAAATTTAGCTTAAGCTTACTACTTGAGCATTCTCTCAAGAATACATATCAGTCTGCATATATCCAAAACATATACGAGAAGTTTAGTGTGGATATATCATAACAACATAAGACATGTATGGTCATACTACCTTTGATAAGGTACATACCTAGGGTTGATAATGAAGTGACATAAAGACCTGAAGTTCTATATCTCACTAATGTCAAAGCACTCATATGATTGCAAACTATGTCAGGCCTGCCACCGTATTTGCTATGTTTGTTCAGAGTGCAACCCCCAACAAAAGTAACATGCTTGATATATGGAATATCATCTTATATCTTAAGCTCACAATAAGTATTGGACAATTCCATCAGGAAATACAAGATATGACCATGATGTGATATGATGATATTGGCTCTTTATTTGATCCCAATGACGCCATATCAATGACTGAATTTGTTGGAATAGCCTCCATATGGAAGTCATCTAAATGGACTTTAATGGTTATTCCCACTTATCATTCTCACATGATTGCTTTATCTAAAAGCATTGCAAAATATGCATGGCTTGGCAGAATGATTAACCACACTCAAAATCATGTGGTTGAGAATTATCAGGATCACATAACTTGATTTATCAAGATACTTCCACTTGTGTTACTCAATACCTACAGGTTATATGAAGAGCAATATCATAAATCACATTGCTCGGAAACTACTTATCCTCATGGATTATAGAAAAGTGAGGAAATAATTTGCAAACAAAATAATTTGAAAATCCAACAGATTATACACAATCTTATGTTCATGTCAATGAAATTGGTATGAGACATCCTCCATATTTGCAAAGTTCAGGGGGAGTAATCTCCCAAACTATAACCTATTAACAATCATCAGATTGCATATATTGTACTATTTTTCCCTTGATGAGTTTTTCCCTAATGGTTTCTCATAAAAGGTTTTTAACGAGACAATATAAACACAAGTGTTTGTATATGCCATATCATTTTCTCCTTATATTTTCCCACTGGGTTTTAAAGGAGTTTTCAATGGCATGTCAAATGCACTCTTTTCCCTTATGAGTTTTTCTCTCAAAAGTTTCTCATAATGGTTTTTAATGAGGCAATATCTTATCAAAGATCATATGTCATACTTTCTATTTTTCCTATTGGTTTTTTAAAGGAAGTACTCAAGACATATCAATTGTTCTCTAAACTCACCAATGAGTTTTCTCATTCTTCAAAGGTTTTTCTCATATGAGTTATCAAGAGGCAATAATCATTATATGTTGCATCATTTTCTCCTTATTATTTTCCCACTGGGTTTAAAGGAGTTTTAGCAACATGTCTGCACAATTCTCCTCATATTTTTCCCACACGGTTTTTGGAGGAGACTTTCAAGAATATTCAAAGAATTTATGAAGATGATGCATATACTCAAGAAGAGGCGTTGTACAAGGGGGAGTGTTAAGAATAGATTAGTTGCTTATTAATTAAGCTGATTAGGATTAAGTTAATTCTTAGATAGGTTACTTAGTCCTTAAGCAACCATGCACTTCCTTGACTCTCATGGAAACTACTCCCTCCGTTCCTAAATATAAGACCTTTTAGAGATTGCACTATGTACTACATACGGATGTACATAGACTTATTTTGAAGTATAGATTCACTCATTTTGCTCCGTATGTAGTCTTCTAGTGAAATCTTTAAAAGGTCTTATATTTTGGAACGGAGGGAGTATGTAATAACTTGGCCCTTAAGTAAATTCAAGTTACTTGACTCCCAAGCAACATGTGTACTTCCGACCGGGTATAAATACCCTATTGCTATCATCAATAAAGACTAATCGTTCATTCACTTTAATTCAATCTCCTTTTACTCTTACAGATTCATGAGACAACTCTAGAAACAAAAGAAACTTGCACACATCAACACTGGAAAAAATATAATATCCCCAACCAACAGATCAAGCATCACTTTGAAGATACCGAAAAATGCTTTGAAAACTTGAACGGCACTGCCAACGCCATCATTCTCATGCTGTTGTAAGGCCAGCTGAGCTAAATATCAGCCATACTGACAGAATCATGGAATTATTATCTAGTGGAGTATGCTAACACCGAACGAATTCGTCGGCTACAATATATCATATACTTATAAGTTTTGTACCATTGAGTTCATGCCCGATCATCATATTGAAGTTGTCAAATTAGCTGCATTGAAATACCTAACACTGCTATGAAGAAGATGTCAGCAGTGATTGGAGCCCTCACCTCCACCCAGGCGTTCCTGGCAGCTCATTGATCTACTGGCCTTGCCGCTGGTGCGTTCCTGGTGGCGGCTATCGTTGGCCACCCTCGCCGAACCAACCCTGAACCCGGGCGTCGCCTTGTCGGCCGTCTCATGCTCCTCGGTCGCCGTATCCACATAATACTTGGCAGAGCCCATCTCCATCTGCGCTACGTGCACAGCACCGAAGAGCTTTTCGGGCAGCTCCTCCTCGAACTGGGACTGAACAAGGAAGCCCATGTTGATGGTCACCGACGTGACGACGCCTAGCGCCAGATGCAGGATGGCGGTGGCGATCGCCGAGTTGCCAATGTCCACGTCGATCTCGAGGTAGTCGTCGCCCTTGTGGTAGCGACACGTGAGCGTGCGTCGTAGTTGCTGACGGTGGCGCGGACGAGCCACGGGCCCTTGACGATGCGGTTGACGATCTTGAAGCGGGCGTTGTGGTAGGCGTCGTTGTCGTAGACGAAGCGGCCGAGCAGCGAGTCCGTGTGGGATGGGCGTGCCCGCCGCGAAGTAGAAGACCGAGATGTAGGCGTCCAGCCGGCCAGGGACCTCGAGATGGAAACACAGAGTCTCGAAATTAAGCGGTCGTCACACAGAAGACACTAGTGGAAAACGGGCCTTTGGGCTGGACCCTTTAGTCCCGGCCTCCCTCTGGGCCAGGACTAAAGGTCCGGCCACGTTGCCCCAAATCGCAATGCCGCCCACGAGGCTTTGGTCCCAGTCCGTAAGGAGCCTTTAGTCCCGATTTGTGTCTCAAACCGGGACTAAAGGGCTACGCGGTGTGCAGCCCGCATGTGCGTCACCTTTAGTCCCGGTTTGTGTCTCAAACCGGGACTAAAGTCCTCTGCCTATATATAGCACAGCCCCCCTCTCCCCTCTTCCTTGCATTTTTCTTGGATGGAAGAGTGTGGGTGTGTGCTAGCTTTCCATTTTTTTATGCACTAGAGGTGTTTGTTGAAATGTGTGTTAGAGCGATGCCGCTTCAGTTCACCGAACACAACTACGATATGAGATGACCGAGCCACGCTTAAACCTCTTCCTCTTTATTTCTACTTATTCTAAAATGTTAGCAACTATATTTCCTCGTTTAGACCGTGCGGTACTAATTTTTAGGTTTGTGATTGTATTTGATATACTGTCGTATAACGCAGATGAGCCATCCATGGATGTACGGTGATCGACGCACACCCGCTTGCAGAGAAGGCGTGCATTCTTTTCGAGATGCAGCCGATGCGAACAAGCATGGTGGTGGCTATATGTTTTGTCCATGTGTTGAATGTCGGAATGAGAAGGATTACACTTCCTCAAGAGTCATTCAGAGCCACCTGCTTCGGTCCGGTTTTATGTCGGGCTATAATGTTTGGACCAAGCATAGAGAAAAGGGGTTATGATGGAAGACGACGATGAAGAAGAAGAGAACGATGATGACAACTACTGATCTATGTTCCCTGAGTATGCTGATACCGCAATGGAAGACAATGAAGAAGAAGATCAGGATGAAGAACGGGAACCAGATGAGCCTGCTGATGATCTTGGCCGGGTCATTTCTGATGCACGGCGAGGTTGCGACACACAAAAGGAGAGGTTTCAGTTCGAGCAGATGTTACAGGACCACAACAAATTGTTGTACCCAACTTGTGTAGATGGCTAGAAGAATCTGGGTAGCACACTGGAATTGCTGAAGTAGAAGGCAGAGACCGGTGTGACTGACTCGTCATTCGAAAAGTTGCTGGTACTGATGAAGAAGATGCTCCAAGAAAGAACGAATTGCCCGCCAGCACGTACGAAGCAAAGAAGCTTGTCTGTCCTCTAGGATTAGACGTGCAGAAGATACATGCATGCCCTAATGACTGCATCCTCTACCGCGGTGAGAAGTACGAGAATATGGATAAATGCCCGGTATGCACTGCATTGCGGTATAAGATCAGAAAAGATGACCCTGGTGATATTAAGGCGAGCCACCCAGGAAGAGGATTCCTGCCAAGGTGATGTGGTATGCTCCTATAATACCATGGTTGAAACGTCTATTCAGAAATAAAGATCATGCGAAGTTGTTGCGATGGCACATGGAAGATCGTATGAAAGACGATAAGTTGAGGCACACCGCTGATGGTCGTCAGTGGAGAAAAATCGAGAGAGAGTTCCCGAGATTTGCAGCTGACGCAAGGAACTTATGGATAGGTCTGAGTACAGATGGCATGAATCCTTTTGGGGAGCAGAGTTGCAGTCATAGCACCTGGCCCGTTACTCTATGTATCTACAACCTTCCTCCTTGGTTGTGCATGAAGCGGAAATTCATTATGATGCCAGTGCTTATCCAAGGTCCAAAGGAACCCGGCAACGATATTGATGTGTACCTAAGGCCATTAGTTGATGAACTTATACAGCTGTGGGCCGAACCAGGTGTACGTGTGTGGGACGAGCACAAACAAGAGGAATTTGACCTTCGAACGTTGCTTTTCGTAACCATCAATGATTGGCCTGCTCTTAGTAACATTTCAGGACAGTCAAACAAGGGATACAATGCATGCACGCACTGTTTGGATCAGACAGAAAGTATATATCTGGACAAATGTAGGAAGAATGTGTACCCGTACAATCGTCGTTTTCTTCCGCCCAAGCATCCCTTAAAGAAAAAAAGGCAAGCATTTCAATGGCAAGGCAGAACCCCGGGGGAAGCCTGTCATCCGTACTGGTGCTGAAGTATTTGATATGGTCAAAGATTTAAAAGTAATCTTTGGAAAGGGTCCTGGCAGCCAACCTGTTCCTAACGGCCCTGATAAGCGCGTACCCATGTGGAAGAAGAAATCTATATTTTGGAAGATACCCTACTGGGAAGTCCATGAGGTCCGCTCGGCAATCGACGTGATGCACCTGACGAAGAATCTCTGCGTGAATATTCTAGGCTTCCTGGGCTTGTATGGGAAGTCAAAAGATACACCGGAAGCACGGGAGGACCAGGAACGTCATAAAGGAAGAGATGGCATGCATCCAGGGCAGTTTCAAGGGCGTGCCAGCTACGCTCTTACTAAGGAAGAGAAGGAAATCTTCTTTGAAGTCCTTTTCAGTATCAAGGTCCCGACTGGTTTCTCGTCGAATATAAAGGGAATCGTAAATATGAAAGACAAAAAATTCCAAAACCTAAAGTCTCATGACTGCCACGTGCTTATGACGCAATTGCTTCCGGTTGCATTGAGGGGAATTCTACCGGAAAATGTTCGTGTGGCAATTGTGAAGGTATGTGCATTCCTCAATGCAATTTCTCAGAAGGTAATCGATCGAGAAAGTCTATCAGGGTTACAGATTGATGTGGTCCAATGTCTGGTCAGCTTTGAGTTGTTGTTCCCGCCATCCTTCTTCAATATAATGACACACCTCCTAGTTCACCTAGTCGAAGAGATTAGAATTCTCGGTCCTGTGTTTCTACACAATATGTTCCCCTTCGAGAGGTTCATGGGAGTCTTAAATAAATATGTTCGTAACCGTGCTAGGCCAGAAGGAAGCATCTCCAAGGGCTATGGAACAGATGAGGTCATTGAGTTTTGTGTGGACTTTCTTCCTGACCTTAAGCCAATTGGTGTTCCTGAATCTCCGTATGAGGGTAGGCTGACAGGAAAAGGCACACTAGGAAGGAAAGCAAAAGTATGTATGGACGGGCATTCTTTCTCTCAAGCACACTACACAGTTCTACACAATTCCACCGTGGTGGCTCCGTATATCGTGAGACACAAGAATATTCTACACTCCGAAAACCCGGGGAAGGCGGACTCTTGGATTAAAGGGGAACACGAGAAGACTTTCGGTAGTTGGTTGCAGACACATCTCATGAATGACGACACCGTTGGAGATCAGCTGTACTGTTTGGCCAGGCCACCATCTTCGACTATATGTACTTTCAAGGGTATGAGATAAATGGGAATACATTTTACACGGTTACCCAAGATAAAAAGTGCACCAACCAAAATAGTGTTGTCCGCTTTGATGCAACAGACGAGAATGGGCACTATTTGGAAACATATTACGGGTACATAGAGGACATATGGGAACTTGACTATGGACCTACTTTTAAGATCCCTTTGTTTCGATGCAGATGTGTGAAGCTGACAAGAGGCGGGGTAGTTGTAGACCAAAAGTACGGCATGACAACAGTGGATCTCAACAATCTTGCGTACATGGACGAACGATTTGTCCAAGCCAATGATGTCGCTCAGGTTTTCTATGTGAAGGACATGTCTACAACAACGAGAAAAAGAAATCAGCAAAAGAAGATATCGTCCGATGAGCCAAAAGGCCACATAGTTCTTTCAGGGAAAAGAAACATCGTGGGAGTAGATGACAAGACAGACATGTCAGTAGATTATAATAAGTTTCATGAAATTCCGCCCTTCAAAGTGAAAACTGACCCAAGCATCCTACTGAATGATGAATATTCTCCATGGCTACGACCCAGAAAAAACAGAAATAATAGATAGGAATATTGGTGCAATAATGTAATAATGTATTAAACCTTTTATGTAATGTATGTATGGAATGTACTAAAACTTTTAGTTTTGAATTATTTATTCAATTTCAAACACTTTTCATTTTCATAGTTTTGTCAAATTCTCAAATATGCAAAAAGAATTTTAATAAACCTTTGTAAGAGATGAGTTCTCGTTCGAAACCCTCATACTTCGAGAGAGATTGTCCGTTTTGTACACGAAGTGCATCCAGTTTTTGCCGTAGCCCTCTCAACTTTTTAACACATGCTATGTGGGTGAAATGATGATAGGATGCCAACTTTCAACATTTTCATAGTTCATTTGTAGAGCTTTTCAATTTTAGGGTCAACTAGCCCAAAAAAACAAAAGTAAATGCACGAAAAATACCAAATTAAGTCAGAAATTGTTGAAAATTTGTGATGTGCCTTTGAATGGTGCATTTTGAACACACAAAAAGTATGGAGTTCAAATAAGTTCAAAAAAATGAAATCCCTTTGTAAGAGATGAGTTCTCGCTCAAAACCCTGATACTTCGAGAGAGATTGTCCGTTTTGTACACGAAGTGTATCCAGCTTTTGTCGTAACCCTCTCCACTTTTTAGCACATGCTATGTGGGTGAAATGATGATAGCATGCCAACTTTCAACATTTTCAGAGTTCATTTGTAGTGTTTTCAATTTAAGGGTCAACTAGCTCAAAAAAAAGTAAATGCACGAAGAATACCAAATGAAGTCAGAAATTGTTGAAATTTTATGATGTGCCTTTGAATGGTGCATTTTGAACACACAAAAAGTATGGAGCTCATTATCATAGTTTTGTCAAATTCTCAAATATGCAAAAAGAATTTTAATAAACATAGTTTTTAATTGAAAATAACAAAATAGTTAATATTTTGGATAGTCAAAATAATTAATTTTGAAAATAGAAAATAGTTTTGAATTATTTATTCAATTTCAAACACTTTTCATTATCATAGTTTTGTCAAATTCTCAAATATGCAAAAAGAATTTTAATAAACATAGTTTTTAATTGAAAATAACAAAATAGTTAATAGTTTGGATAGTCAAAATAATTAATTTTGAAAATAAAAATAGTTTTGAATTATTTATTCAATTTCAGACACTTTTCATTATCATACTTTTGTCAAATTCTCAAATATGCAAAAAAAACATAGTTTTTAATTGAAAAGAACAAAATAGTTAATTTTGAAAATAGAAAGAAATTGAAACTATATGAGAATTTATAGAGAAAATTAAACCTAAATCCAAACTGACCTCACTTTGAATTCAGGTTTAATTTTCTCCATAATTTCAAATATAGTTTTAATTTTGAAATTTATAGTCAGTTTAGGCCCGTAAGCCTGCTTTAGAGAGGAGCTCGATGGAGATGCTGCGACGGGGCTTATAAACTAGTGTTAGTCCCCCTCGCTGGGCGAGGTGGGAATAAACTTATAGTGCAGCCAGCGGAGGGGCTTTAGTCCCGGGTGGAGCCACGACCCGGGACTAAAGCCCCTCGCCTGCCGCCTGCCGAGCACGGGCCTTTAGTCCCGGGTCGTGGCTCCACCCGGGACTAAAGGGTGTCTTTAGTCCCGGCTCGAGCCCCGACCCGGGACTAAAGGCCCGTGCTTCCCGCCTTTTGGTCTGTCGAAAAAGGGCCTTTAGTCCCGGGTCGTGGCTCCACCCGGGACTAAAGGGTGTCTTTAGTCCCGGTTCGAGCCCCGAACCGGGACCAAAGATCCTACTATATAAGCGGGAGTTGGAAATTTCCAACCCAAATCGCCATTTCGTTCTTCTTTTCTCCCGGCGAGGCACCGACGAACTCGATGCCGCCAGGCTGCCCACCGTCCTCCTCGCCACCGCCTGCCGTCCTCCTCGCCGTCGCCGTCCTCCTCGCCGCCGCCTGCCGTCCTCCTCACCGTCGTCGACGCCCTCCCCTCCCACTCCGGTCGGTAAGCCCCCCGCCCCCTCCTCCCCAACACTCCGGACGGTAGAAGAAAAGAAGAAAAAGGATAAGAAAAGAAGAAAAAAGAGAAGAAAATAAGAAAAAGGGAAGGAAAGAAGAAAAAGGAGAAGAAAGGAAGAAAAAGAAGAAGAAAAGAAGAAAAAGGAGAAGAAAAGAAGAAAAAGGGAAGAAAGGAAGAAAAAAGAGAAGAAAAGAAGAAAAAGGAGAAGAAAAGATTTTTTTGTCATTTAATTCCTATTGTTATTAGGTTTGTGCTAGATTATTAGGGTTAGTAATATTTAGAATTAGGTTAGGGTTACAAGAAGAAGAAAGATGAACAAAAATAAGAAAATAAGATTAGGAAAAAGGAAAATAAGAAGAGTAGGAGAAGAAAAGAAGAAAAAGGAGAATAAGAAGAGGAGGAGAGGAGAAGAAGAGGAAAAATAGAAGAAGAGGATAAGTAGAAGAAGAGAAGTTGAAGAAGAAGCGGAGAAGAAAATAAGAAAGAAGAAGAAGAAGAAGAAGAAGAAGAAGAAGAAGACATTTCTACGTATATAGATGCTTAATTAGTGTTTCTTAGATTATTGCTTAATTTTGCTATTGTATATGCTTAAGTGTTAATAGTTTATTTTACTATATATACAATTAGTTTATTTTTAGCAAGAAAATTAATAGAACTAGTTTATTTTTTTAGTTCATTTTACGATGCCTATCCCGCATCCTCGTCGTCGACTCGGCGGAGGACACCTGCTTGAGGAGAGGGGCCATGTCCGGGACTGGGCTCTGCCCGGCGGGTATTGGGAGGTGCTACCTTCCGGGGGGCGTAGGTTGGTGAGGAGCCAGCCCGTTGTTGACCCGATCCTTGTTTGGTGGCGGTCGCGTGGGCCAGTGACGGTGCCGAGGCTTCCAAACACCGCGGAGGTGGTACGTCACCGTGTCAGCGAGGAGGATGAGCACGTCCGTCGCTACATGGTTGCGTTGGAGGGCAGGTTGGAGCATACCTGGCAGGTTCTTCAGGGATCTCACTGGAGCTATGATCCTGTGATGGTTCCTTCTCTTTGGGTGTCCACCGCCCGCGACGATACCCGTCGGGCGCTACGGTTCTAGCTGTATCAGTGATGCTATATGTATGATAGTATTCGAGGAGTATTAGTGATAATATTCGACGATGTACGGACAAAAGAGATGATGTAGTTTTGCTTATAATTGAATGCATGCTAATTTTAATACTACTTTATTTTACGATTTGGTTTTGCTTATTCAATGCTCAAATTGGAAAAGTTCTCCTACCTTGAATACTATGCAGAAATCTAGGAGTCCCGGGTGGAGCCACGACCCGGGACTAAAGTTGTTTTGGAACGGAGTTCCTGATAAAATAATTCTTTTTTGATACAAAGTTCAACAAAGTCCTTTGACACTAGACAATGTGACATATAGAAGGGTAGATGAGATAAAAAAAATAGGATCATTTTCTACACATCTAGAATGTCGCCATTTTGTTAAATCCTTAAAGGTTAAGAGAATGCGTTAGACATATTTTAGAGTTTAGGTTCTAGCCAAGACCCGGGACTAAAGGTCCTCCTATATAAAACGACACTTCGAAGTTTCCAACCCCTCTTATATAGTTTTTTAGTTTATTAGTTAATCAAATGTCCGTTTTTTGCAGAACTATGGATCCACATATCAGGAACCTCGAAGAGGAAGAGCTTTTCGAAGATATAATCAAAGACGGCCCCGACGTTGAACCAGCTGAATCTCCATCGTCATATCTAAACCCCTCCGGATATGGAATGGAGGTCGACCGACACGAAGATGAAGCCGATGGGGCAGGAGATAGGTCCAATGACGGAGAAGGTGATAGCTCCACTCATGGAGAAGCCGGTGGAGAAATAATAAAGTCCGGCGAGGTATACATATGAAGTTCGACAATCACTTGTAATATGTGGAAAATATTGGAGATATCTCTATATTGTATACATATACATTCATTTGACGAATATTTCTCCCTCTTAGGCCTCCACATCGAGCAAAGCTACGAAATGAGGCCCGACTAGAAAGTTGGATGCACGGACGCATTACACCTTTGAGGTGATATTGCCTACGGGCGAACCCAAGCTTCCTAAGAATGCTGCTGACACATTCAAGAAGCAATGCGGAGTTCTCGTTAGGGATCACGTCCCGATCAGCGTTCGGGAGTGGAACAAGCGCAAAGGGGCAGCCGATAGTGACTATGTCGCCGAAAGGTACAAAGATAATCTTTGGAATGATCTCATGTCACATTTCAACCTGCCAGAATGTGAGAATGAAGACGCCGCAAAAAAACTGAGGGCCAAAGTCAAGCAGTGGACTCTAAAGAAGATGGCCGAACTGTTCCGTAGCTGGAAGAAGAAGCTATGGCAAAACTATCTGAAGACAAAGAAAGTGCCAGTATTTGAGGGGTATCTAGCCAAGCAGGCGAATCACTGGAAGGCATTTCAAGAGTACAAGGAGTCAGAAGATGCCCACGCATTATCAGAAAAGAACAAGAAAAATGCCGACAAGAAGAAATATCACCACAAGCTGGGGCCAGGGGGCTATGAGACTGCCATCCCAAAGTGGGATAAGAAAGAGCAAGATCTGCTAGCTAAAGGCATCATACCTAAACCACTCTATGATGAGTGGGAATTGAGAGCAAGAAATTGGTTCCTTGCGCATGGTGGTTCGTACGACGAAGAAACAGGGGACCTCATCTGCAGTGACGGTCTTAGGATACCCAGGGAGAATTGGAAAAAGATAGTGTAAGAAATTAAGGAGGGAAAAAGACAGTTCACTGCAGATAGAGAGAAAGATTTGCTCACACTGGTCCTCGGCAATGACGAACATGGAGGACGAACGCGAGGCTTCGGTCCTTCTTACCCGTGGTGGCTTGGGTTTGCCAGAGACCAAGACACTTACATAAGCCGAGCGAGAGCAAAGAAGCGACAGCAGGATGAGGAGAATGACAAGTTCAACCAGTTTCCTGCCAGGATTAATGAGCAACAGAACCAGATTGATGAGCTTAGAGGAGTAGCGCGCCAGGAAGATCTTGCACTCGATATTACCGACGCCCCATCTAAGCGGAAAAGCAGCGTGGCTGAATCTGAGGCCCCGCCCGACGATGCACGAAGATGATAGAGGGCGGTCCCGGCTACCCCATGGATGGAATCAAGGAGTCAACATCATGTGAACTCCATCAGAAATTCAAGAACATATCCATGAAGGTGTCCGTCGGACAAGCTTTACCTTCTGGCGCTGATGCACGCTCGCATGGCCGTGAGATTCCAGCTGGCTTTGGTAAAGTCGGGGTGGATGAAATCATGGTGGGGTTTCATGATATGGAGCTCGACATAGCTGGACCCGAAGATGAGAGGACACTCGGAGAAGTACTGGGTGGAGTCATCCTATGGGACAAGAACTACATCAAGCTTCCAGGCTCGGCCCCAAGGACAACACCGCCTCCGAGTCGTCGCACGTCACCTACACCTCCATCACCTCCAAGCCCTCCACATGACGACGGCCAGCACAACACGAGTCCATCTCGATCACCGCCGCCGGACTTGGGTCGTCCGTCTCCGCCGCCGCCCGCTCCGGATACTAAGCGGAAGCGTGCCAGCAAGAACGCTCCGCCGATGATTTCTAAGCGACGGAGCTCCCCAAAGCGCAAACTGTCGCCCCTCCCAAAGGTACCTCATGCTAATCTTCCTATCAGACCTTATGATCATACCGCCGAGGAAAACGCCAGGATAGCAAAGGAACATCATAATGCGCAGATGAAAAATAAGGAACCCGAGCCCCGCCCGGAATACACCGAGAAGCAAATAGCATTTGCAAAATACTTCACGAACCTTCCATCACAGTATGACTTACACCATAAGCCTGATGACTATACACGCACATTGCAGAAGGAAGTGAAAAAGAGCATATCACGTGCAAGTGCAAGTGGGAGCAAATCAAGTTCAACTACAAGCAAAAAAAGATCAGACGTTCCTCAGCTTGGACAACATGCCAAACAGTCGATCCCACCCCTCAGGGTGTTACCCGAGAATGTCCCCCCTCTGGTGCAGGGGCAAGATTTGGAATTAGCAAAGAAGTGGGCGGATGAATGGGGTATCCCGGCTGAAGACGTTCTGGCTTCCCAAGACGACAGGTTACCCAAGGCTATGGTAGCCCCTAAGCCACAGTTTGTCATGGGAGCGCCTTTGGTCAGCAAAGATGATCTCCCAACAAATATGCGTTACTTGCATACATGGTACTTAAGTGAATCAAACAATGGGAGAACGATGATCATGGTGAGTGTCCCACGAGAGTACTACGGTCGCCCCGAAGAAATCCATATCGACTTTGATGAACTCTTCCAGATGTACAATGCCGACGCCCTCGACAAATCCCTTATGAGTTGCTATTGTGTGTAAGTTTTTCAATTCGTTGTCTACATATAACTTGTTTAGTTATTTCAATTCATTGTCTACATATAACTTGTACTCTATTATGCAGAATGAAGATTCTGGATTGTAAAAATAGGAACATCCTAAATATTGGGTTTATTGACCCAGATAAAATACATATAGCGACGCTAACTGATAAACCCAAGGAGACGGAGGAAAACCTTCTAAGGTTTCTAACAGATCAAAATTTCTGTGACCACATTGTAAGTGCATCTAGTGCCCCTTAGTGATTTTGGTGGTTTGAAGACTTATAGGTTAAGTATCTAATGTGTTTGTGAGTGTACACAGGATCTATAAGTCATTAAGGAGTTTGAGATATTTGAAGAATATCGACCCCTAAAAAAATATGACTTCAGTTGAAGAAATTAGTCTGAAGCTGAAGAAATGAATCGTGAGAAATCTGCGATGAAATTGATATTCCTCATGAAGATACTGACATTGAGAAGTTTGGTGGTTCCTGAAGAAAATCACTCTGAAGAATTGAAGCATGAAGAATTACACTTTCTGTTTTACTTTCTTCGCATTCGAGTAATAGGAACACCGTACTGTTAAAGGGGGTCAAAGTTACACTATGGAATGAATTTCCTCATGATGCTCAACCCAAGGCTAATCCTACCAAAAGCCTCAAGTGAGGAATATGAGTGACATGAGGACTCTCACAGTTGAGGGTTCCGACCGTTTCGATAGCCACGCCAAGTCACTAGTCTTATCCACTCCAACGGTCATATTATTTAAGGGCATTAGTGTCAAATCATGTCGGGATGCTCCCATGCTATAAATAGCCACCCCCACAACCACTAGCTGGTTGGCTGCTCCGTTAGAAACTGACACTTGTCATAAGAGCAACCCAAATTCCTTAGAGCCTTCGAGGGTAATTCATCAGTGAGGAAATACACCACCCACCGAAACCACAAACCAAACCTAGTGATTGAGCATCACTGAAGAAGTTGTTCCTGTGTGGGACTGAAGCCTTTTACCTTTGAGGACTGTGTATTCTCCAACCTTTTACCCTAAGGTTTCTAGAGCTTTCCAGCAGTCAGTTGTGGATCGCCGGTTGACCAAGTTTGTGAGGGTTTGGAAGTCTGCCCTGAAGACTTACCACGAGTGTTGGGCGAGGACTGTGTGTCCTTAGCTCAAGGAGAATACGGTAGGGACTCTGTGTCCCGGGACTGGGTGTCCTTTGGTTTCAATACCAAGCCGCTCCAAACCAGATGTATGACTGTCACAACAGTTGGAACTGGGTCATCAACGACTGTCTTCACTGAGAAACGGGTTCTAATTCCTCAACTCTTTACTTTCCCCGTATTATGTGTTGATGACTTTCACTATGACTGTTTGAAGAATTTGCTGAAGACTTTCTCTGAATTTCCTCAACCCCAAATTCTTCACGTTAGTTATTCCTCATCTGTATTTTGTGTGCCTGCTCACTGTGCAATCTGTTTTCACATTCTTCACTGTGAAAAACTGTTGTTATGAAACTTTGCACTTCTGATCCTTTACCGTTTCCGCTGTAAGTTAGTCATCAGTGAGGAATTTCCTCAAAAGGAATTTCCTCAGTGATGAAATTCTAAAAAACTCCTATTCACCCCCCTCTAGTCGATATAACGCACTTTCAATTGGTATCAGAGCAAGGTACTCCCTTGTTCTGTGTGATTTTGGTTTAACCACGTGAAGTTTTAGTTATGTCGACTGCAGGCATGTTTAAGGTGACTGCAGCATGTCCTACCTACGAAGGAAAGAACTTTCCCTTCTGGAAGAACAAAATGCAAATGCATCTACAAGCTATTGATAATGATCTCTGGTTTATTGTGGAACATGGCGTCCCCATCATCTCTGCCAGTGTCTGTGCTGCTGATGTGAAGAAATTCAAGCAACTCGATTCTCAAGCGAAGAACATCATTTGTGGCCATCTGAGCCTAGGCCAGTTTGGAATAGTAAGTCCTTTGGGCTCTACAACACTGATCTGGGAGAGACTGTGCAAGGTAAATGAAGGAGTATCAACCCAGCGTGACTCTCGTGTTGATATTCTTCACAATCTCTTCAATCGCTTCAAGAGACATGACAATGAAAGCTGTCAAGACACCTTTGATCGCCTCACTGACATATCAAATGAACTGCAAGCACTGGGAGCTCGAGAGATCACTTATCACGAAGTTGTGAAGAAACTGCTGAGATCTTTGGATTCTTCATTTGATACTTTAGTTCTCATGATTCAAGAAAGACGAGATTACAAGATGCTTGATCCAGCTGATATACTAGAAAGGCTAAATACTCATGAATTCTAGCTAGAAGAAAAGAGAGATCTATATGGACCAAGCTATTCCAGACCACGTGCACTGAAGGCTAGAGCAATTTCCTCATCTGAAGACGAAGACACAGATGACAGTATTTGTGACCCTGAAGAATTTGGACAGGAGCTTGCAATGCTCGTGAGGAAATTCCAGAGATTTACACGACGTGGTCAGTTCGGTAAATCTTCAAGAAGAGACATGAGGAAATCAGAATCTTCATCTGAGGACTACAAGAAACGAACCTGTCACAAGTGCAAGAAATCGGGTCATTACATTGCTGATTGTCCCCGTTGGGGAAAGGAATCAAAGAAGAAGGAATACAAGGATGACAGTTCTGATGACTCGAAGAAGAAGAAGAAATCTTCAAAATCCTCATCTTCAAAGCCCTCATCGCACAAGAAGACTAGTTTCCGAAAGGCTCGGGCACTTATTGGCAAGGAAATGGACTCCGAGGCAGAATCAGAGGATTGTGATGAAGAAGAGGGTTCTGATGAAGACTCAGAATCCGAACAGGCTAGTCTTGCACTGGCAACCACTTTCGTCAGCAAGTCAATCTTCTACTTTGAAGAAAATGATAGCACCATCCTCACTGATGACTATGCTAATGACTTCGCTCCAACCTTTTGCTTCATGGCAAAAGGTTCAAAGGTACCAAATAATGCCTCCTGCTCTGATTAAAGTGACTGTGAACCTGATAATTATAAGAAACCCAGTTACAGTAAACCTGCTATCATTGCCACTAAACAACAAACTGCTCTGGAAAAGCTTGAGAAACTGCTAGATAAAAGTGATGATCTGTTGAATGATGAAATGAATCTTACCCAAATCCTCACTGAAGATGTGAAAAGTCTTCAGTCTAGATTTGATAATCTTCAGGATCGTTATTATACACTCCTCACTGATCATGAGACTCTTTCCTATGAATTTCTTCAAAGGAAGCTTGATCTTGAGAAGCTGAGGATGTCTCATGATGATCTTCGTATGGAAAATGATTCATTACTAGCTCAACAGATCAACGCTGGTCAAGTTGAATTCATTCCTCCATGTCTTAAATGCATTGAACGTGAAACTGCTAATTCCTCACCAGAATCATCAAATGCTACTATTGCTACAAATTCTTCAACTGCACCTGTTGTGTCTATTTCCTCACTTGAGGAAAACACAAATGTTACTGATGAAAATGCAGGGTTGAAGGAATTGTACGTGACAGGCATGTACAAAAGCCTCAAAGGACATCAAACCCTTTGTGATGTGCTCAAAAAGCAGATCTTGAACAGGAACCCAAGGAAAGAAGGAATTGCCTTTGAGAGGAAATTAAATGTTGATGGATCTTATTGGAAACCTGAGCAGTATCCCAAAACCTCATGGGTTGCTGCTACTGGACCTCCTTTTGATCCATCTAATCTAACTGGTTTTTCATGTGAATTATCCTATTCTTCAGATGAGTCATTTGACTCCAACTATAAACTGTTCAAAAATCAATCTGGTGAAGTATTTGCTCGATATGTTGGAACTAACTGCAGGAATGGCCCTCCTCTGAGGAAAATCTGGGTTCCCAAAAGTTGTCTTGAAAATCTTCAGGTGAATGTCCTCATGACACCACCACTGAAGAATCTGAACCCCAGATCAAATTCCTCAGGAGGACCAAAGTCTTCAAGAGGATCAAAATCCTCAACTGGTCAAAACTACGCTCGTACCCGTGCTAATGCGTCTAACATGCAGGGAAACTACAAGGAATATGAATATGAGCGTTACTCCTCAAATCATTATGTTCATAAATCCTCAAACCAGTTCTCTGCATATTCATATGAGTACTTTAATCCCCCTACTGTTAAGAGAAGTGCATTGGCCTCAATGGCACCTTTCTCATATGGTGCTCGTGGGATGCTGAATGCTTTGCCACCCCTTCAGATGTGGGTGGTGAAGAAATAGAACTAACCACTTCTGCAGGACAGGTCTTCAGATGAAAATCATCATCTGAAGAATTTGCTGGACACCTGAGGAAATGCTTGATAGGACGCAAGCTAATGATTGATGAAATAGAAATATTTCACACGTCCTTACAGTTCTATTATGATGAAATTACTGATCTGATGAAATTAGTATCATATTCTTCAAATCTGAAGCATATGAGATGGCAAGCTGTACTAATTCATCTGCAGGATGACAAACCCAAGAATACTGAGTGGGTTCTTGATAGTGGCTGCACACATCACATGACTGGTGATAAAAGCTTACTGATGAATATGCCACTAACTTCATCACGTCTGAAGCAAATCACATATGCTGACAAAGGTAAAAGCAAGGTATTGGGACTTGGCAAAGTGGCTATTTCCAAGGATAGGCATATGGACAAAGTGATGCTTGCTGAATCCCTTGGTTTTAACCTCATGTCAGTCTCGATGCTTTGTGATCTTGATATGATTGTTATCTTTGGTAGATATAGATGTGTAGTCATTATGGAATCTGACAGATCCAAAGTCTTCGAAGGTGTAAGAAGAGGGGATTTGTACATTGTTGATTTCTCTACAGGTCCTCAACCAGCCACTTGCTTACTAGCAAAAACCTCAGAAGGATGGTTGTGGCACTGAAGACTAGGTCATGCAGGCATGAGGAATTTGCACATGCTCGCGAAGAAGAAGCATGTCATCGGCATAGAATCAGTCAAATTCCTCAAGGATCATCTCTGCGATGCTTGTGAATCTGGGAAATGACCAGATCCAAGCATCCCTCGAAGACTATCATGACCACTACACGTCCATTCGAATTGCTTCATATGGATCTATTTGGACCTACTCACTATGCCACACTAACCAATGCCGCATCTTTATATGGCTTCGTCATAGTTGATGATTATTCCAGATATACTTGGGTGCATATCATAGTGTATAAAACTGAAGTGCAGGAATCTTCAAATGATTTTCTTCAAGGGCCTCGACGAACTTTGGCATCAAGATCAAACATATCAGGAGTGATAATGGAACCGAGTTCAAAAACACTGGTCTTGATGAACTTGGTATTGCTCACGAATTATCTGCTCCTTATACTCCTCAGCAGAATGGTGTCGTCGAAAGGAAGA
The DNA here is from genome assembly GCF_904849725.1 of Hordeum vulgare subsp. vulgare. Classification (NCBI taxonomy): domain Eukaryota; kingdom Viridiplantae; phylum Streptophyta; class Magnoliopsida; order Poales; family Poaceae; genus Hordeum; species Hordeum vulgare. The sequence goes on from NC_058519.1 coordinate 50,310,767, forward strand.
ACATGACTCCGGTTGAAATGGCAAGAACTATGCTTGAAGAATATCAGACTCCTCGTCGCTTTTGGCCTGAAGCAATCAACACTGCATGCCATATCATCAACAGGGTATATCTTCACAAATGCCTCAAGAAAACCTCATATGAACTCCTCACTCACAAGAAACCCAATGTAAGTTATTTCAAAGTCTTTGGTGCAAAATGCTGGATTAGAGATCCTCACCATAGCTCAAAATTTGCACCTAAGGCGCATGAAGGTTTTATGCTTGGTTATGGAAAGGACTCGCACACTTACAGAGTCTTCACCAACTATCACAACAAAGTTGTTGAGACTGTAGATGTGCGGTTCGATGAAACTAATGGCTTGCAAAGAGAGCAATTGCCTTCTGATCCAGATAAGCTGTCTCTTGAGGAAGCAATAAAGCTCAAGCCTACTGAAGACATTGTCCCCACTGAGGAAATTGGTGAAGAAACGATCCCCATCACTGATAAAAATCAAGAAGATGCTCCTGAGGAAATTGCACCAGCACCACTTCCTCAGCCCAGACAAAATCCTCAACCAGCTCATCCAAGGATTGCAAACGAAGTAGAACTTGACAAAATCCTCAACGACATCAACACGCCAGGTCCTCTCACTCGCTCAAAAGCTTCACACTTAGTTAACTTTTGTGGGCGTTTTTCCTTCGTATCCATCACAAAACCCTCAAAAGTTGCTGAGGCTTTTCTGGAACCGGAGTGGATCCAAGCTATGCAAGACGAACTTCTTCAATTCAAGCTGAATGACGTATGGGAGCTCGTCAAATGACCAGATCCTCGCAAGCACAATATCATCTGCACCAAGTGGATTTTCCGAAACAAGCAATACGAGGACGGTCAAGTGGTGAGGAACAAGGCAGGACTTGTAGCCCAAGGCTACACCCAGGTTGAAGGAATAGATTTCGATGAAACTTCTGCACTTGTTGCTAGACTTGAAGCTATTCGAATACTACTTGCTTATGCTAATCATCATAACATCATCTTATATCAAATGGATGTGAAAAGTGCATTCCTCAATGGTAAGCTTGAGGAAGAAGTATATGTTGCTCAGACCCCAGGTTTTGAGGATCCAAAGAATCCAGACAAAGTCTTCAGACTCGAAAAGGCTCTTTATGGTCTCAAGCAAGCCCCTCGGGCATGGTATGATACATTGAAGGAATTCCTCATGAAGAAAGGCTTCAAACCTGGTTCACTCGATCCAACTCTTTTCACTAAATCCTATGATAATGAGCTATTTGTGTGTCAAATATATGTCGATGATATCATATTTGGCTGTACTGACAAACGATACAGTGATGAATTTGCCTACATGATGAGTGAAGAATATCAGATGTCCATGATGGGGGAGCTGAAATTCTTCTTAGGTCTTCAAATTCATCAACAAAGCAATGGAATCTTCATATCACAGGAGAAATACCTCAAGGATGTTCTGAGGAAATTCGACATGCACGAATGCAAAGGTGCCAAGACTCCAATGCCTACCAACGGCCACCTCGGCACTGATGAAAATGGTAAAGATTTCGATCAGCAGGTATATCGTTCTATGATTGGCTCTTTATTGTATCTATGTGCATCTAGGCCAGATATAATGCTTAGTGTTTGCATGTGTGCACGTTTTCAAGCAAAACCGAAGGAATCACACCATAAGGCTGTGAAACATATTCTTCGATACTTCGCTCACACACCAACACTAGGATTATGGTATCCCAAGGGCTCCAATCTTCATCTGGTAGGGTATTCTGATTCAGACTATGCTGGTGACCGTGTGGATCGCAAGTCAACCTCTGGCACATGTCATTTCCTCGGAAGATCACTAGTTTGCTGGGCCTCAAAGAAGTAGAACTGCGTATCACTCTCCACTGCTGAAGCTGAGTACATTGCTGCTGGTTCTTGTTGTGCTCAATTGCTATGGATGAAGCAAACCCTCAAGGACTACGTCATCAACATGAAGAATGTGCCTCTCTACTGTGATAATGAGAGTGCTATCAAGATTGCATACAACCCAGTACAACACTCGAAGACCAAGGACATCCAGATTCGTCATCATTTTCTTCAGGACCATGTCCTCAAGGGCAATATCCTCATCGACCATGTGAAGATTGATGATCAACTGGCAGATATCTTCACTAAGCCCTTGGATGAGAAAAGGTTTTGCAAGTTGCGGTGTGAGATAAATATCTTAGAATCTTCAAATGTTTTGTAAAAACATGCACACATCCTAACACTTATGCAAAGTTGATGACTTAGATGTGCAACACATGATGAATCGATTTTATTCAACTGATGAAGAATGTCACTCTGAATGTGAAGAAATTAACGAAGAAATTGATTCTCAGGGCCCTACGACAATTGTACGCGGCGTCTGTAATCAACATTCTTATATGGTGGGTCACGCCACCGCCCAATGTGAAATTCCTCAAGTTGATTTTCTTCAAATGATCAATTTCCTCAAAATGTGTTTTTCTTCAAAACAGCTGTTCTTCAGTGTGATGATTTATCACAAAATCTTCAGAAAAACTTGATGACTTTCATTCGACTAGATAGACTGTGATTTTAAGTCCTCAACAGCATTCACTTATTGCTATTTCTTCAAGTTGATATTTTTGCTAAGTGAATGTGATCGGACCCTACATTCCCTCTATGCTATACTCATCCAGTCTATTCAATTCTTCATATGCGTTCTACTTGAAACTTTGTTCAAAATCCTCACTGCGTCCGTGTCAGCTGATGATTTTGTGACAAAAATCCTCAAATCTTAAAAAAAAAAATCTTTAATACACAGTAACTGAACCCCACTTCCCACGATCGGATAACCACGATCTCCACTATCTCCACCACACTATTCGGGAGCTACACGTGTTCTGCGGAGACGTAAAGGCAGGGGCGGTTTGGTCCGAAATTTTCGCACGAACTGTAACTTTTGGCTATAAATATGTCCTTATCCCCCTCGGCATACTCTTCTTCACTCCATCGCTCTCCTGCCACAGCATATACCACCGAACCCTAGCGCCATCGCTGGTAGTCTCGTCGCCAGTGAGGAAGAGGTTCACTGCCTCAACTTCTCCGTCGCCGGAACCACGCCGGAGTCGGACCTTCGTCCGCCGCCGCCGTAGACGTCCTCTATCGCCGGGTTAGGGTGCATTGGACACACGACCGAAGAGCTTCTCCACACACAACTTTCTGTGTTCTTCGTGCGCACCTTCCAGGGTAAATAAATCCCATTTTTACAGCAAGTTAGATCTAAAATTTTACATCTTCTATGTGAAATCTGTTTTTCCTCAAGAAATGATAAGCACTTGATTCCTCAAACACTGCCTATCACCACATCATTGATGAACTATGCTAAGCATCTAAGATTTTCACGAGATTCCTCAATTGTGCGAATTTTCGGATCTGTACAACTCTGGAACCCAAGAACAGTATGCTTAGGCAAATTCCTCAACCACTGGTTATATTCCTCAAACTGTCAAACTTTTTCATTTTCCTCAAATCTGAGAACGCATATGACCTCTCCAAATTCCTCGCAACTATACTCTGTTCACACGTACACACATGTCAGCTGATGAATCTCTCGGTTCTCATCACATTAACTCATTTGCAGCGTTTGAAGAAACTCTTCAAGGCTCATCAGAATCCTCAAGAGTTCAAACTCATCAGCAAAATCCTCAACTGAAGAAAATGGAGGATGACAGAAAACAGAAGGGAGGAAAGAAACATGAGCAAAACACAGCTGTGGATATCCCTGAGGATATTTACTTGGACTATTGCACGTCTGATGAAAATGAGACAATGGCCAAGAGAAAAATACGGCTGCACAAGATAGAACGCCGATGGGCAAAGGAATGGAAGGAATACAGGTTTGTGACTGCCAAGTATGCGAAGAAATTCGCTCTGAAGCCCCCTGGTAGACGGGCCTCACTTGAGGATCATCAAGTAGCACATCCCTCAAGCCTCAAGACCATTAATGACTATCTAGATGAGAAGGAAAAGCATTTGGCTAAGCTCAAGAAGCAAGCAGAAACTGCAATGAGGAAATTCAATGAATCCTCAGCTGCTGCCTCAGCTGCTGCTACTTCCTCTACCGCTGAGACCTCTGGTTCAGCAATTCCTCAACCACACTCTGTGCCGTCAAAGCTAAGGGCTCCAAAGCCTCAAGAGAAGCCTGCTCAGGCTTCAGTCACAAAACCCTCAGCACCAAAACCTTCAACACCAAAACCATCAGCGTCAAAGCCCTCAGTACCAATCTCCTCAGTACCAAAATCCTCAGCTCCACCTCCAAAGCATCAAGAGATACCAGTACACAAGCAGGTCATGAAGCCTACGACCGCCGGCTCCAGCTCCTCACTCCCAGCTGCAACCAGCTCGGAGAAAAAGTCTTCACCACCTCTTGTGAAGACTTTGGTAACTGCTGAATATGCAACTCTGCCAAGCCCCAGCAAAATCATCACCGTCCCGTCTGCATCACAGGACAGTGATGAATATGATGATCAAACCCTGCAAGCCATCATCAGAAACAAGTAGGAAAGAGTAGCTCAAGCATCACGCAGTGCCATTCCTCTGGCCATGGACCCCAAGGTCCTCCTTGACTACATCAACATCTAGTATGAGGACCCAGACACTCCGCTTGATGATTTGAAACTTCCCCCTGGCATCAGCCACATGGTGGCCACTTTCATAAATGAAGCCAAGTGGAAAGAATAGCAGGCCAGGCAGGCCAAAGTTGCAAAGATTAAAAAGGAGAAATTCCTCAGGCAGAATCTCCTCAAATTGACTCCTGATGCACTGGTGACAACACATGCAGAGCTGAAGAAATTGACTGACAAGTACGCCAAGCTGTCAGATCGAAAAAGCCTTAAGAGCAATTTCATCAAGCTGGCCACAAGTGCTGTGATGACTACAACAAGAGAGCCGCACCCCGAGCACCAACTCCTCAGCCCTTGATTGAGGAGCCAGCAGATGAATCTCCTCATGATGAGGAAAATCCTCAAGCTGAGGAAGTACACCAAGAGCGCCGTGTTGATGAACCGGCTATTGAAGAAATCATCATGGAAACTCCAGCTGATAAATTTGCTGCAGCTAATGAGACTGCCCCTGACCCAGTTGCTTCGCCAAAGCAAGCTGATGACTCTGTTCCAGCTGGTTCCTCAATACCAGCTGAAGAATCTATCAAGAAAACCTCTTCACCAAAAGCTTCAACGGTGAAGAAGATGACTCCGTCTGCATCAGACGTGAAGAAAACCAGGGCCGCTGAGAAGGAAGCCAAGAAGAGAAAGGCCTCCTCAGCAGAAGAAGAAACAGAGGCCAAGCGCCTCAAAGCACTTGAAGAAACTACTCCTCTGGACCCTGTGCCACTGAATATCGCTCCTTCCTATGAAATGATCATCATTGATGATCCAGCGAAAAAGGCAGATGAGGAAATGAAAGATGTCGCCTCTGAGGAACACACTGATGAGGAAATTCAGATAGACGACAGTCCTCAACCTTTCAATCCTCAAACAGACAATGTTCAAGCATCAGCTGCACCAGCTGATGAAACTACCTCTGCCACCAAGCCAGCTGAGGAAGAACAAACTGAAAATCCTCAAGCTGATGAAATTCAACACTCAGAGCAGAATCCTCAAGATGAGGAACAGGCTGATCCAACTCCTCCAACTGAGCAAGAAGCAGAAATTCCTCAGCCTGAAGCACAGCCAGAGCCATCTCCTCACCCTGACGCCCAGCAAGCACCATCTCCTCAGCCTGAAGTACCAGCTGCTGAAATTCCTCACCTTGAGGAACGTGCTGAAGAGAATGCACCTGCCCAAGACAATGCATTCGTCGTGCTCAACCCAGAGATTGCTATTGTTGTCTCCCCTCCTATTCCTCAGCAAAATCTTCGGCCAGTTCAGCGTCAGCCGTTCTCCAAGCGTCCAAAGTTTCAAAAGGAAAATTTCTTTGAAGAACGCATGTACTTCATCGGAGAGAACCCCTATGACAAGCCTCAAATGAGGCATCTGAAGTTTTGGACTAGGACTCAGATGAACTACTATGCCTATGTGCTCTGTGGACGAAACAAGATATTCTAGCACACGCATATTCCTCATGTTGAGCTTGAAGCAATACCGTGCCCGGAGCCAGTCCTTCATGATGCAGGTTTACTCCCAATGTGCTCCGACATATCTGACTGGAACAGCGAGTTAATTATTCAGTTCTATGCCACTCTTCACATATCTGGCAACCCTGAAGACATTAACACATGGGTGTTTGATTGGATGACCCAAAACACTCAATACAAGGCTCCTGCTACTGAACTCCTCAGAGAACTGCCCGTACCAATTCCCTCAGATGAGGCTGTGAAGCTTTATGGTGAGCGTGAGCTGCCAAATGGAATGATGGAAGTCCTCATGAAGCCTTTGGCTGAAGGAAAATCTCCGAGAACAACCTTCCTCATCCACGAGCTCAAGTACACACCCAGGTCTGTCTACAGAATCCTCTGCAGTGTGCTCGCACCGATCAAAGGTCATGACGATGAAGAAGATGTTGTAGGCCTCATGAAGAATATCCTCTTCAACATCATTCATGGTATTCCTATCAACATCCATGATTTCTTCTTGAGGACTTTGGCCGACAATGCTACGTGTTCTTTTGATCACAAGATATATGCCGCATGGATCATGAGATTCATCAGGACAAGGACAGGCGTCAACTTTCTCGCTGAGTGCCAAAACCATGTTGGTTATATGCCTCCTATCCGGGTCAACAAGAAGACTTTCGAGTCCATTGAAGGCAAAGGAAAATCTGTGATTGAAGAAGGCAGTAGGCCCCTTGATGGCCAGTTCAGAGAACCAGAAGCTTATTCCTCATGGGATGATACTGAGACTCGTCCGGCAAGCCCCGTTCCTCCTCGCGTGATGAATACCAGAGAGCTCCTCCTCAGTCTTCACCAGAAGGTGGATCGCAACCACAAATGGGTCAAACGCCAGTTTGGTGCCATTGTGAAAACCCTCACTGAAACACAGAACTCTGTGAAGCTCAACCATCACTATCTGCATGAGGTTTTTGATCGCACCTGGGCTACACTTGCACATCTGAAGACTCAGACTGAGCTTGAAGAAATGGAGTTTGAGCGAGACTTTGAATGGTCGTGGCCTCCCAAGAAGAAGTTCAGGCCTATTCCAGTGCCAGACCTTGAAGCCAGCTCCTTTTCTTCATTCCGCACTACTGAATCTGATGAAGAACAGCTCGACACTGCTACCGGTCCAAGGAAGAAGACTACCCCCAAGAAGCATCACGGCTCTTCCTCAACCGCCAAGGAGTGAAGTCTTCACAACCGTTAGTCCTCAGTTTGTCCCTTTTTTGTCACTTGATGACAAAGGGGGAGAAACTTGAGAGTTAGTCTTCAAGTAGGATATTTTTGGGGCTTACGAACTATATTTAAGTTACAAACTCTTGGCTCTTCTGAAGTTTTTTTTGTAATGAGTTGTAACTTAAGCCCGATGGTACTCTAACGCTTTTGAACGTTTTTCTTTGCATGCTTATTCCTCAAGTTTTAATGCACGCATGCTGGAATTCGTCAGATACCATCTCTCATCATGCATTTTCATTTTCTTCATATGATATGTTATATGTATGCATGATTTACAAGACTCAGGGGGAGATCTCCATGATATAAATCATCAATGTGCATTTGCTGTAAAAAGCAAAATCATCAAGATATGCACATCTTCAGGGGGAGTCTCTCTGAATCTTGATTTCAAATTCCTCAAAATGAGTATTTACACTTCATATTTTTTATCCCTGTTGAAGACTTAACCTAATTGTCATCAACCACCAAAAAGGGGGAGATTGTAAGTGCATCTAGTGCCCCTTAGTGATTTTGGTGGTTTGAAGACTTATAGGTTAAGTATCTAATGTGTTTGTGAGTGTACACATGATCTATAAGTCATTAAGGATTTTGAGTATTTGAAGAATATCGACCCCTACAAATATATGTTTTCAGTTGAAGAAATTGGTCTGAAGCTGAAGAAATGAATCGCGAGAAATCTGCGATGAAATTGATATTCCTCATGAAGATACTGACATTGAGAAGTTCGGTGGTTCCTGAAGAAAATCACTCTGAAGAACTGAAGCATGAAGATTTACACTTTCTGTTTTACTTTCTTCGCATTCGAGTAATAGGAACACCGTACTGTTAAAGGGGGTCAAAGTTACACTATGGAATGAATTTCCTCATGATGCTCAACCCAAGCCTAATCCTACCAAAAGCCTCAAGTGAGGAATATGAGTGACATGAGGACTCTCACAGTTGAGGGTTCCGACGGTTTTGATAGCCACGCCAAGTCACTGGTCTTATCCACTCCAACGGTCATATTATTTAAGGGAATTAGTGTCAAATCATGTCGGGATGCTCCCAGGCTATAAATAGCCACCCCCACAACCACTAGCTGGTTGGCTGCTCCGTTGGAAACTGACACTTGTCATAAGAGCAACCCAAATTCCTCAGAGCCTTCGAGAGTAATTCATCAGTGAGGAAATACACCACCCACCGAAACCACAAACCAAACCTAGTGATTGAGCATCACTGAAGAAGTTGTTCCTGTGTGGGACTGAAGCCTTTTACCTTTGAGGACTGTGTATCCTCCAGACGGTTAGGCATCATGGTCTAGAGCTTTCCAGCAGTCAATTGTGGATCGTCGGGTGACCAAGTTTGCGAGGGTTTGGAAGTGTGCCCTGAAGACTTACCACGAGTGTTGGGCGAGGATTGTGTGTCCTTAGCTCAAGGATAATACGGTAGGGACTGTGTGTCCCGGGACTGGGTGTCCTTTGGTTTCAATACCAACCCGCTCCAAACCAGATGTACGACTGTCACAGCAGTTGGAACTGGGTCATCAACGACTGTCTTCACTGAGAAATGGGTTCTAATTCCTCAACTCTTTACTTTCCCCGTATTATGTGTTGATGACTTTCACTATGACTGTTTGAAGAATTTGCTGAAGACTTTCTCTGAATTTCCTCAACCCCAAATTCTTCACGTTAGTTATTCCTCATCTGTATTCTTCGTGCGTGCTCACTGTGCAATCTGTTTTCACATTCTTCACTCTGAAAAACTGTTGTTGTGAAACTTTGCACTTTTGATCCTTTACTGTTTCCGCTGTAAGTTAGTCATCAGTGAGGAATTTCCTCAAAAGGAATTTCCTCAGTGATGAAATTCTAAAAATCTCCTATTCACCCCCCTCTAGTCGATATAACACACTTTCACACATACTGTTTCCATACAACTTCAGGTGAGGGTCTTTACTCTGTTGTGTCCATTCACTTATAAGTGTAATTGATAAGTTACTGTCACATATATATATATATATACATGTGCAGCTTCCATTGGATTCTGTTGGACATTCAAATTGATAAGGGAAGAGTTGATGCCTTCGACCCATTATCGAGACCCTTGGAACAGTTCCAAAGCCTGCAGGACATGCTCCAAGGGTAATTTCAATCATTCTTGCGCTCTATCAGTCTCTTTCGATGATTTTCTGATATATCAATTAATGAAAAACTTAGCAAATCATTTTCCTTGTCGGGCAGGGTTTGGAAGCGGTTCAAGTGCATGACTCCCGGTATCGAGCCCGAGAAGCTGACCTTTAGAGCGGCTCAGGTAAGTAGTAGTATGATATACTTCTATTTTCAATACATTTATGATGCTAGATTATTATTTTGATTATATATATTCTATTCTCGTAAAGTGCTACCAGCAGCCACGGGGGACGCATCTATGCGGATTCTATGTTTGCGAGACCATTCGCATGTTTACCTCTGAGCACAAGGATCACAGATACGACGTAAGCAATGAACATTCACACCTCTATTTTTACCCGTCATTCTTTGTTATCATGATTGATATTCATATTCATATTCATCTCCTCTTCTTATATAGTACACGGCCATGAGGGAGAAGTCCCTACCAGAGCAACGCGCGATTGCTGTTGCAGAGGAGCTCGCGACCTTTCTGAGGACGGAAGCTATAGATGACAAAGGACGCTTTAGTGTAGCTAGGGGCCATTACTGATGTTAGTCCATGTAATCGAATAGACGGGCTCTAGTCCCGATAATTCGGATCTCCATATAATTGTATATATGTGCTCGCTTGTAAGATAAGTTAATCTTATATATATATGCATAATTATTTCTATTTACAATTATATGAAAACTAATTCCCGAACACCAAACGAGGCATCACGTTAATCTCCCGAACACCTAAACCTTAAAACCCTAAAACCCAAAAATAAACAAAATCTGCAGAAACTCTTTAGTCCCGGTCCGTGTTAAGACCCGAGACTAAAGGGCCTAACCCTGAGGGCGCTCCGAGGCGTCCACGTGGAGCACCTTTGGTCCCGGCTTGGAACAGGGTCGGGACTAAAGGTTAGGCCTTTAGTCCCGCCCCTTTAGTCCCGGTTGGTGAACCGGGACTAAAGCCCCTTGCGGGCCGGGGCTATAGGCCCTGTCCCCACTAGTGAGATAGAGAGTAAAAAATGACTTTTTTTTAATCTCCGGCGTCCTGCGCCTAGATGCGATGCGATCGATCGGGTCGGGACCTGGAGATTGACGGCGAGGAGGAAGTGGGCGTCGGGGTCCCTGCGGAGGCGCGCGTGGCGGAAGGCGGCGGCGACGGGGACGTCGTGGCGGGCGAGCAGGTGGTCGAGGCGTGCGTGGGAGCGGAGCCAGTCGACGCCGGCGGGGCAGAGGAGCTAGTCCGCTGACGCAACCGCCTTGCCGCGCCTCCCGCCGCCAGAGAAGTAGCATTGGTTAATTTGGATTAAATATGGGGGTTTTGTGTAAAATGTAAAAAAAGATTCATTTTCTGACTTAAATCCGGACCAATGATTGATTTCAGGAAACGACAGGGGGGTTTCTGTAAAACTTCCATGACGGGCGACAGAAGCAATGGTTGCTTTATTATTAGGGAGAGATAAAGGGGAAAACGCCGCAACATTTTGAAAACACCCTCGCAGCAAAACATTGTGTATGCCGACACTCGTCGTTGGTCCAAGCAAATTATCAAGCAAAATGGTCGCACGTGAGGAGTTCGGAAACCAGCATCTGCGGCATGGGCAGTGTATTCGAAGCACACACCCTTCGAGTCATCGCAACATGTTGCATGTGTGTCTGCAACAAACCATTAGAGTAATTATGCAGCACGGAAAATCCCTAAATCACTTACCTTCTTTATTGGAGCATCAACCTCGTCCGCGTCACCCGCGTTCACTCGCGTTCCTGTCGTGACAGGGTGGTGAGTTCCGATTTCGGGTGTTTCCCTTTCCCCTATCCATGTCCACCGGTGGGGTTCGTTATTTGAGGGGTTCGTTATTGTGTTCAAGTTCTTTTCCTCTAGCCGGAACGATTTATTTGTTTCCTACGAAAGTCAGCATTTTTCGTTGAAGGACATGGAGAAATAGTGTCGCAACATTTCAAAAGCACCCTCACAACAAAGTTATGTGTGTGTCGACGCTCGTCATTGGTCGCAACAAATGACCAAGAAAAAAAGTCACGGTGAGGGGTATGGAAGCGAGCGTCCGCATCATGGACAAGATATTCGAAGCAGACACCGCTCCCCCTGAGTCATCGCAACATGTTATTTTTGTGTTTGCAACAAGCCATCAGAGTAATTATGCAACACGGAGAATCTCCAAATCACTTACCTTCTTTATTGGAGCATCGACCTCCTTTGTACCGAATCGAGCGACATCAAACCGATTCCCGTGTAGTCTCGGTGCTTTATCACAACTCGTTGGCGTGATCTTGAGCTGCATCGTGGAGTCACCATGTTGGTGACACCCAAGCTTCTTTTGGGACATCTAGGGCCAAGCCTCTGCGGAGACATGTAGGGCAGAGGATGGGACATGGAAGGGGGAGGAGGGTGAGGGAGCGCTTTAGAAGAGAATGAAAACAAGTGGTGTGCTCGCGAGGCAAGAGCGAAGGGAGTGGGGCATGTGTGCGATGTGGTTTTATAAACATGTGTTTTCATTTCTGAACAAATGATTGCTATTATAGGCAACTTGCCTTCTTAAGATCACATGCTACCTCCTTTCAGTGCCAAAAAGAAAGAGTGTTGCGGCTAGCAACTACTTCCGCCTCCCCTGTTTCCTTTTCTACGTGTATTAAGTTCGTGTGAAGTTAAGCTCTTCAAATTTTGACCAAGCTCACAAAAAATATAATAACAATCACAATCATTGGAGCCGCGAACAAAAGATGTAAGATGTGAGCGTGACCCTTCGGCCTCCTCCTGTGACTGCTCAGGACATTAGGGTTTCTTCACCTCCCATCAGTGTAGCCGTGCATTTGTCTAGTCTCTGGTGGCCTTAGGACGACCATGGAGGCATGAGGGACCTAGAACATGCCAATTGAAAGCCCCTACTAAATTTTTAGGTAACTCTTTTAGGTCGATTAGGGTTGTGTTCTGCTCGCGAAGGCAAGGCGGTGAGGGAGGGGGCTTCCTGAAGATGGAATGAGTCGTCACATCCTCATCAGAGCCAGGTAAAAATTATTGTAGTAGACAGTTAGAAAGTCATCGTGCTAAGCCTCCACATAACCTGCGCACCAAAACAATAACCGTCGCCGATGAAAAGAAGTGAGGCTGAAAATTTTGAACATGTGAAAACGCGAACGTAGACTGGATCCACGAAGATCCAACGGAGACTAACACCGATCAAATCCCACTGATCCTTCTGAGGCACACCTACACACACTCTCTGAGGACTAGGGCAACACGCCTTCTGCTCGTAATGTTTGTAGTTGTCGCTACGTGGCCTATAGACCTAGATGTAATTTTCATTAATTGTTTCTGGTGTTTCTTATATTGTCTTAAAAGTTGATGAATATGTCGAAAGTTTTTCCTGAAAAAAATCATCAGAAATATATATATTCTATTGTGTCTATTTTAATATTGTGTATACATTGATATTTTTATAAATTTGGTCAGCCTGTATAAAGTTTTACTTTTGAAAAGAATCACTATATGTATATATTATAGTAGTAAAAAGAAGGGAAAAGCCTAACTAGATCTTTGTTCTAATAAAAATTGCAGCATCACCCATGTTGCAAGGTTCCTTCTGCAATAACACCTATGTTTCGAAAAAGAAAGAAGACAAAGAAAATGCAACAAGGCCTTTATTATAAAGAAAAAAAAATACAACAAGATCTATGTTATAAAAAAATACTAAAACAGAACGCTTGTTGTAATGTTTTTACAGCAGAACTTGTGTTATATAAAAACAAACTTATACTTCCCCCGTTCCAAAATAACTGTCTTAACTTTACACTAGCTCTAGTATAAAGTTGTATTAAGCTTAAGACATTTATTTTGGGACGGAGGGAGTAATATGATCTTTGTTGCAAAAATGAGGCAACGCTCGGCCACAAGGTTACGCCGATTGGACAACTGATAACCCGATGAATTTAAAAAAAAGATCCAGATGCGTAGCACGTCCATAAATAGAGAGTACTGGAAAACTGGATGTTTTCCACATGTACGTCCGCGCCGCAAATTAGAACTTTTCTAGTATCAATGGGAAACTTTGCGTGCTACCACTCGCTAGCTCGTGACCTATCGACGACCAAATTTATTAATAATCAATCAACGGCGTGTGTGATGACGATGGCGCTAGCTAGCTGCAAATCACAAGAAAGTTGATGGAGTTCTCGTCTACAAAAAACTACTACTGGTCAGCATTTCGCCTGTCACGATGCATGATATTTTCCGTGAAGATCATGCAGTGGTTGAGCACCGGGCGCCTCCGATCCATCCACGTGGCTAAATGGCATATTCTTGAACGGGTTCAAACGTAACCTGAATTTAAAACTATGTCGACGACGTGCAGCTGCTGCTTGTCGCTTTGTTGTTTTAAGCTAAGAAAAAAAGTGACGCAGTGATGCATCATTCATCTAGTGCCACGTAGTAGTACCGGTAGCTGGACACGGAGCTCCTCCGGTCCACGTAGTTAGTGGCACCAAATTACGGTGCACGCCTGCATGGAGACGTAATCTTGGTTAAATTATTGCTTGTGATTTGTTGTTTAAGCTTAAGCGTGAGCCGGTCATCCAGGGATAGAAAATTTGTGGTGGCGAGTGGTGACCAAGGTCTGCAGCCATGGATCAGGCGGCACGTGTGCGTGATTACGTAGCAAATTAGGCAACCGCGGGATCGAAAATTATTAGCGCGGGCATGTGCCAGCTGGTTCTAGAATGACGTGGAACGAGATTGCCACCTACGTACCTGGCATCTCTCACATTTGCCAGGTCAGATCGGTCGACCTCCTCTGTTCAATAACCTGACTGGCTTATCACGGTTGGCCCAGGCCAAGCTGGCTAATAGAGCACGTACGGCCAGATCTGACGGGGACACATGCAACGTCCCAGATCAGCCACATGCATGCTATTGCCAGCTGTGGCTAGGCCGAGTAAGCGTAACGTGTAGCATAGAACAGAAAGTCGGTGGTCCACATATTACATACTATTCCTTCCTAAATATAAGTCTTTTATTTTTTTTGCTAAATGACTACATACAAAGTAAAAAGAGTTAATCTATATTTTAAAATATGTCTATATACATCCGTATATAGTCACTTAGTACAAATTCTAAAAAGACTTATACTTCCTCCGTCCCAAAATTCTTGTCTTAGCTTTGTTTAAAAATGAGTGTATCTAAATACTAAAATGTGACTAGATACATTCATATCTAGACAAATCTAAGACAATAATTTTGGGATGGAGAGAGTATTTAGGAACAGAGGGAGTAATACGTACTCTATTCTGTATTATTATTTCACACTGTATGCAACTAGCTAGGTACAGTGTATACGTACTCTCTACTTTACCGGCATGAGAGACTGCGCAAATGGACCGGTCCAATTTGTAAATACCGATTAAATTCTTTCAAGGTTTAAAATAGACCGGGATAATAAAGTTTGGTGTGCTGATTTATGTCATTGGAAGTTCAAGGTTTGAATTGGATTTCGTCAAGGTTTGTTTTAGACTTTTTCCTTATTATTTTAAAGAAAACGTTTATAAATGGTGCGCCGACCAAATCGTTTCGCTGGACGCCTCGGCACGTAGCGCTGCTCGCAGGCCCATGTGGCCATTCTTTGGGCCCATGACGATGATTTTTGTTGCAACCGTATTTGTTTTTTGCTACTACGTGCCAAGTGTTTTCCTACATCCATCAAGCAGAAGCTGCAACCTCGCGATGTTGGCGATTTTGCTGCAATAGTAATTGATTTTTGCTATTACCCGTGAACTTTTTTGCTACATCCATCAAGCAGAAGCTGCAACCTCGCGATGTTGGCGATTTTGCTGCAATAGTAATTGATTTTTGCTATTACCCGTGAACTTTTTTGCTACATCCATCAAGCAGAAGCTGCAACCTCGCGATGTTGGCGATTTTGCTGCAATAGTAATTGATTTTTGCTATTACCCGTGAACTTTTTTGCTACATCCATCAAGATATAGCTGCGACCTTGCGACGGTGATTTGCTGCAACCGTAATTGATTTTTCCTACTACCGGCAAACTTTTTTTCCTGGAACCAAAAAAAAGAGCGGAGGAGCTGCAAACAATACCTAAAAATGTTGCAACCGTTTGCAAGATTGCTGCAATGTTGTTTTTGAAAAAATTCAACCAAAGAAACGACATGCACAACCAGCTACAGCTAAAGGCAATGATGTTTTTGCTGCAACCTGTTGTAGACTTTTGCTACAATCGATGACACAAAATGCTACAACCAAACGGTCACGTTATGACCAGCGAGGTTGTTTTGCTGAAGCGTGTGAGGTCGGTTTTTGCTACAACCAAGATATTTTTTATTGCAATCATTGTCGACTTTTGCTACTACAGATGAAAATTGCTCGGAGGACAAGGGCGTACGCCAATCAGGACGCTAGGCAGTTTCGACCCACACGGATCAGTCCTTTATTTTAATCAATCAAGTCTCAAATACATTGGGTACAGTGTATACGTGCAGTGCTTGCGTACGGAAAGGCAGAGCTTCTCTGTAGAGATTTTGATCCGAGGGTTGATTGATCAGGGTAAGAGGGACACGCATCATGTGTGGCGGCTTAGCTGTCTTCTGGTCCCAGAATGGACGGGACGTACGTGTTAGTCAATGTTGCTGCTCCGGCTAGCTGGCTGGCTGCTACGAATGGCGTGATACGGGCAGGTCTCATCTTATCGATCGCCGTCGCCTCCACCCGTCACCGTCGGAGAATGGGTGCACAATTCCACTTCCCATAGCCGGTGATTCTCGCCGGCCGCACGCCGTCGTCTCTCGCCCGCCCGTCACCCGGAATGAGCCGCGAGCTTAGGATGGCCGGCCAGGGAAAGGAAAAGATCGTAGCTGATTAGCCAAAAGACCACTGCATGCATGCACTTGAGTGTGGTGCGCGAGCGGCAGAGCATGCATGCATGCATGGTGCTCCCGTGAGTGAACACGGCCTGGTGCGGCACCCGTGCCGTGGCTTTGAGGGACACGGAGGACGGGGCAACGGCAGACGCAGTCGCACTCGACCACTCGATCGTATCAACCGGACAAATGGAATCAGGGCACAGAGGAGAGGCAAACCGGCCGGCAGATACCGGGCCGCATCATGTCGTCGGGCGCGGCTCTTGTTGCCTCGTGCCGTCCCATGATCGAGACCACGGGCGTGCGTGCATGTTGGCGCGGGTGCCGGTGTGAGGAGGGAGCAGCCAGCAGCGTGTTCCGCGTGCATCGATCGCCGGGGCGCAGTGCAGGCGGCAGTAGCAGCCGTCGGGGCCTGAGACGATGGGAGGAGACGCCCGGCCGGCCGGCCGGCCCGTGTTGTTCGAGCATGCATGTATAGTCGGCGACCGATACAGAACGACGTACCGTTTTGGGCGTGCGACTCTACCTGTGTCGAGGCTCCTGCATCCAACGGCTTGGGACCGGTGTGGTCCTTGGCGGATAAATTCACTATTTTGATCTTTTTTACTTCCTTCGCCACGATTTAGAAAGCACGCATAAAAATCTCTGGGACCAAGTTAGTCACCGATTGATTGTGAGATGTAGCAGGTGTAGATGTTAATGCGCCTAATCAACTGAAAAAATATTAGTACTAATGCCTGAGCAGCAAATTGAGAGGGCGCATGCATGAGTAGTACTAGTACTAATTAATACGAGTAATTGCTTTCGTGCCTTAAACCTTGTCTATTTTAGAAACGCACGCAAGTTTAACTGTGTCTTCTAAACCGTGACGGAGGGAGTACTAACTTTAGCCCCATTTAATCTCGTTTGTGATTTTTTTTCGAATCTGATCCTTTTTCTATCGTTGTCGGATGTGATGATAGTCATAGACACCCTATCACCACACGCAGTGAACGTAGGGATCGGATCAATGCGGATGATTCCTTCGAGTTAGCGGAACCAAACGACCCTACCGTCATCACCTGTGACGGAAAAAGGGCCAAACCCGAAAAAAATCGTAATCTGGGTCATATCAGACTAAACTATGTAAAAATGGGTCAAAACAATGAAATTGTCCGTCCTCGGCTAGGTCTCATTCGGCAAGGCAAAGCGTCCGACGATGAATCGTCCACGAATGACGAGTTAACCGAGCTCTACAATGCAGACAACCACCGTCAACCGAGCTCATCCCAATATAAATCATCAAGTTTTGCTTTTCTTTTACCTTGGAGAATTTCGTCGAACACCTTGTGCGCGGGGTGGAAGAAGATGGCCTACTGTTGGATTGGTAGCCAGTCACTCATGCGGACGACTACGGTCGGCGGTGCGGAGGAGAAGGAAGCTAGGCGACCGGCGAAGAGGAGCTATACGGGCTGTCGGACCGTCGGAGTCAGCGAATTCCGCCGCGGCTGCTTCCCGAATCGGCGGCGCCGGGGCGGCTGCGAGATGCCCTCCTGCAGGGAAGGCACGCGGGCGAGGGCGACGGCGATTTGGGGCGGCAGGTGCTCGGGCAGGCGTGAGCGGGAAATGAAATGAACTGGCGCTTACTAGTTTCGCGGACGACCGCGTTTTTACATCAGATATATCTCGTGATTCAAATTTACATCACAAAGTGTTGTATTTAACATCTTGGGAAAGCGGTGATATATGAACCATATGTTGAAGCAATATTTTTGTTTCTCGAAGATCTAAAAGTTATGTATTTTTACATATATACCGTCTATTTTGAGATGCTCTTAATCGGCAACGGTTGCATTTAGGCCATTTCTCGAAAGAAACAGTACGATAAAAGATCCAACATTAATGCCCCAATTATTGGAAAAGTGTTGAAGCATAAACTAAGGGCATCTTCAATGATCGTATGATCATCGTTGGTAAAATTGCCACGTATATGATTTTGATGACATGGCGTATAATAAAAGAAGAGAGAGAATGACATCGTATGAACTTGAAGCAATGGTTCACGCACAAGCTCCGAGGCTATCATGGTTATTTCTTTAATATTTAATGGACCCGCTTAGTTATTTTACATATGATTAACATATACTTAATTGAAGAGCTTGCATGATGTGTTGTTGGTTGTTGACGTGGACACTTATACCAACGATTGAACATACGGAATGTTGAAGATGCTCTAACAGGGTAGATAGTTCACGGTCGTTGGCTTATGAGTGGATGCATGAGTGCATGTGCCCAGCTCGGCTTATCACGCACGCACACACCTCACCGGCACCACCCTACGTGCGCGCATGGTCCTCTCTGCCGTCTCCTTTGGGTCGTCTTTAGCATCAAGCGGCGCCCGATCGGGTTCGGATCAGGTCCGGCGAACATGCATGTGGCGTATACGGCTCCGGCATGTGCCGCCCTTGTATGCCACGCCTCCACCGATCGGTATCCAACTAGCCATGGACCTCCCTTGTGACGGGAGGACGATGCCGACAAGGCGTGCCAGCTAGGCCGCTGATCTACCAGCGAGGCGAGCTCGATCAGACAAGTCCACCTACATGTCAGTGCCCGAGCTGGATTCCGTGTCAACTGCGCAGTCCACACAACAACATGTTTTCTTTCCGGAAAGGCCAACGGCCGGACAGCGTCACGTCTCCCCCAACAACGTACAAGACTCGGACTTTGCTCTCCAACAGGGGAGGGCTCTTTGGCTCAGATGAAGAGTGAACGAACAGATCTAATATTTCGTGTGTTTGGATCGGGGAACGTGTTTGATTGCGGAATTATTCAGGATAATTTGATTTTCTTAGTACTTGTTTTGAATTTTCACACGAGCCACCCGGGCATACAACTGAAATTATGAGACAACTTCAATTTTTTGTGAGGTTGTGAAAACTATATAGTTAGTTCTTTTTACGGTTACAGTTAACACCGAATGATCTTTTTAGTAGATGTAGTGGGGATTATTTTAACAACACAAGAAAGGGGTAGGGACTACGCGGAATCTAGCTAGGCGCACAGTGGGACACATGGAATTTTACTAGTTCAGACGCCTTTTCAAAGAGGTAAAAATCCTACGTCTGGAGCTCCAGATTTTCTCTGCGTCTGATGGGAATTATAAAGGATGCTAACCCTTGTGTTAGGTGCTAGAGGGCACATTTATGTTGTGTGTGACAAAAAAGTACTCCTATATATGAGGACATAGTCACTCCCAAATCACGTCGATTGTTAGGGCAAGTTCAGCAGTTTCTCTAAAATTTCTCCCTTATATCTTAAAATAGGGGACTTCCTTAAAAATATTCTTCCTTAAAAATTGCTCAACTCTAACAGTTCTCCTAAACATCTATCTTATTCTATATTTTAAGAATATTTCGTAACTACGAACTGCTAGTTTTCAAACGGTTAGTTTTTCAACGGCTAGTATTTAGCTCTATAAATACATGATAAACGGTTAGTTTTTCAACGGCTAGTATTTAGCTCTATAAATACATGATAAACGGTTAGTTTTTCAACGGCTAGTATTTAGCTCTATAAATACATGATCACCCATCATATCTCTCACAATCCTGATTCTTCCTCCTCTTCTTCTCTTTTGTCATCTTCTGCCGTCTCACCACATAGAAATGAATCACCGTCGAAGCTTGGCTCGACAATTTTACGAAGATTCCTCCTCCGAAGATGAGGAGCTCATGATGGCTGCAATCGTAGCAGAGGAAGAATAAGCTCGGTTGGATGCTCCATGACATGGAGGTTCACAACCGGGACATCAATCTCTTCAACGCGATTTTGCGGAACGCTTTCAGAACCTCCACAAGGACTATTTTGCACAAAACGGTACCTTCACCCAAGGATGTTTGGCAATAGGTATGAAACTTGTGCATCTCTTTCTTTTTCACCATAGTAGTCACTCTTAATGTCTCATTTTCGTTATTCTTCACATGTATAGAATGCATCGTCCTCTTTTTCTACGCATAGCAAGTGCTATTGAGGCACATGATAGATATTTTTTCGTGAGAAGAAATAGTGCTGGTGTACCTGGTTTACATCCTTATCAAAAGCCGGCCTCACTATTTTGAATCTTAGCTTATGGGATAGCACTTGATCTTATCGATGAGTATTGTCGGCTGGCAAAGTCCACCGCTTTAGAAAATCTTATAAGATTTGTGCGTGCTGTGATCGAGGTTGCTGAAATTCTTTTGCCTCTTCGGCATTTCTGAAATTCTTTTGCCTCTTTGTATCACGAGATCGAGAAGAAGCCATTTACTTTTAGCCATTGTTGGTTCCTATTGGATGGCAAGCCAAAGTGGCAACAAGTTCTGTCCGACCTCAAGGCAGGAAAGAAGAAGAATGATGGCTCAAGCTCCCACCAATCCATTGGGTTGGACAATGATAACGACGATGTTGTCGTCACCAAAGAAAAGGCTAAAGTGCTAAAGGATAACCGGCTACTCATGGGAACTAAGTGGGAGAAGGCAAAGATCGCCCGTTACACCGCGGCTACAAAAATGTCGTCTACATGGACGGGTATTTTTTCGGCAAGGAAGAGCAAGAAAGAGGAGATGTGCAAGCTTTTGTTGGACATTCAAAGAGAGGGGATGGAGTGGGAGCGGACAAAGGCAGAGAGACGGCTTCAAATTAAGAGGGAGAAGATCGAGTTGGAGAAGCAAGAGGCAGCGATCAAATGAAAACTCCAGAAGACCAAGACATTTGGAGATACTGAGCTCGAGAAGAAGAGGTTACAACTCTCAAGCGACGCGGAGGATGCAAAAAATCCTGCTCACCGATGAATCCACTTTGTATGAACATGCCAAAAAATGACTTGTGGACAGGAAGATGGAAAACAACGACCGTAGAGCGTTGGAGGCGGCCAGGGCGGCTACGACTGCGACAGCGTATCAAGCGGCTAGGAAGCAGTCGGCGATCGTTGCCAAGATGCAAGCGGAGGAGGTAGCCCGGATGCAGGCACAGATGGATGCCCAGACGAAGCAGAACACATGGACGAACTCATTTGGCTAGTGATTCGACAGCACTTGTGAGTCGGACATTGATTTCATTTAAAAATATCCGTTTGGTTGAACTATACTATTGTTTGCTTTTGTTTAAACTCGTGAATTTGAACAATTTATATCAAATGATCAAGGTACATGACCTTATATAAATTTAAAAGTCCACATATAAGATATATGAATGCATGGTATGAAATATGAGGGATCGTTCGAATGTGTCTGCGGATGTGTTCGAACGCGTCCACAAGCATTTGAGTGACCGGATTTAAGGGGCTCTGCCAAGACATTTGGAGATACTGAGCTTGAGAAGAAGAGGTTGCAAACTTGCAACTTTCACGCGACGCGGAGGATGCAAAAATCCTGCTCACCGATGAATCCACTTTGTATGAACATGCCAAAAATGACTTGTGAGGATGCAAAAATGACTTTGTGCCTAGACGAAGCAGAACGCATGGACGAACTCATTTGGCGAGTGATTCGACAGGGCTTGTGAGTCGGATATTGATTTCGTTTTGAAATATCCGTTTGGTTGAACTATACTATCGTCTGCTTTTGTTTAAACTGATGAATTTGAACAATTTGTATTGAATGATTAACGTGCATGACCTTATATGACTTTAAAAGTTCAAATATAAGACATATGAGTGCACGGTATAAAATATAATGGATCATTCGAATGCGTCCGGAACGCGTCCACAACCGTTTGAGTGACCGGATTTAAAGGGTTCTGCCGTAGATTCTGTTAGCCGTTCGTTTTCTGGTCCGAGAATGGACCGGACGTACGTGTGAGTCAATGTTGCTGCTCCTGCTAGCTGGCTGGCTGCTGCGATGACGTGATACGGGCCTCATCTTATCATCGTCGCCTCCATCCGTCACCGTCGGAGAATCGGTGCACAATTCCACTTTGAGCACCCGATCGCCGTCTCTCTCTCGTCCGTCCCCCGGAATGAACCGAGAGCTTATGATGGCCGGCCAGGGAAAGGAAAAGATCGTAACTAATTAACCACTTGTCTCTCAAAGCTTATATGATGGCCAGCAGTGCTGGGATACAAAGCGAGCAGCACTGCAGCAGAGCATGGCATGGTGCTCCCGCGAACACGGCCTGGTGCGGCACCCACACATGTGCCCTGGCTTTCCGGGACACGGCCAAGGCAGGCGATAGCTACCTCTTTTTCCGCACAGTTGGCGCATGCCATGCCATGCATGCTGCGTCGAGGCCGGAGCATCCATCAGACGCTCGGGCCCGGCCATTCCTATCAAATTTTGTTTGAACAAAGTACACACGTAAGCGTTTACATACATACACATACACTCACTCTTATGAATGCACACACATACATCCTATCTCTATGAACATCTTTGAAAGACTGATTCGACATATCATCTTGAGATTTTACGAAATCACCGTAAGCGCCTTGTCGTTAACGAAAACATCTCCTCTCACTGAAAGCTTATTGCTGAAAATCCTAAAATAAATCCAAAAATAATGCAAGCATCAGGATTTAAACCTCGATGGACTGAGATACCACTATACCTCTAATCATCTAACTATAGGTTGGTTTATAGCCATTCATATCAAATGGACAAAGGGAGTCGGGGCGCAAACGAGGGCACAAAGTAGAGGCAAACTGGCCGGTAGATACCGGGCCGCATCATGTCGCCGGACACGGCTCTTGTTGCGTCGTGCAGTCCCATGATCGACACAACGGGTGTGCGTCACTGTGCCTATATATTGGCGTGCGCGTGTGAGGCTGGTTGTAATGGATATATCATAAACAATACCATGTATGTCAATTAAGCTTATTTGATGATGTAACAACAATTAAATGAAGAAAGAACGGATGTGATATTATATTATGACAATGTATCGTATTAAATGTTATACTATTTTATGTCATGCATGGTAATTAATAAGACGACGTAGTAGATACTAGTTTATGATACTATGCATTACGAAAGTACTATAGTACTATAATGCAACAGTATCATACACATGATAGTAGTATATGAATATATGATACTCTCCATCACGGGCAGCGCGAGTGAGTGGGTGAGTGAGTAGGAAGCGGCATGTTCCACGTAGGCAAAATTGACAAATTTAACGTGCGGACGAAAGTATTTCACAAACTGAACCGTGTTTGAAAAAAATTCATGTAGCTGACCTTTTTATGTGACGTTCGACTGTCTGGCGTCGCACTACACTGTGTGGCGTATCTGCCTTATGTCCACGAAATGTAATGTGACACCTATCTCTCAGACGCCACACAATGTAGTATTGGACGTCACACAGTATACTATGATGTCTAAGACAAAGGTGCACAAAAAGTCGTACCGTAAACAGTTTTTGTTTTGAATTAGTTTCGTTTTTAGGTCAACTTTTTCTATTTTGCCTTCAACATACATCGACGTGGTGCAGTGCAGGCAGCATGCATCAGGAGTTCAGGAGGTGAGACGACGGGAGGAGAGCGCCCGCTCGGCCGGCCTGTGTTGTTCGGCGACAGACAGACACAGGACGACGTACGTTGTGGCCGTGCGGTGCTAGCTGTCTTGACGCTCCTGCATCGAGCGGCCCTGGAGTGGACCGGTGTGGTCCTCCGCTAGTACGTTTCATTCGGCAACGCAAGGCACAAAAATCAAAAATGCTTTAGTCGGCGACTGACGGACTGTTGCGTTTTATTTCTCTCTCGCACGAGAAACGATACTACTGCACTGCACTACTGGTACTACGTACAGAAGATTAATAATAGTGCTCCAATTATTGGAAAAATGTTCAAGCAAAAACTAACAGGCCGGGTACACAGGTGCACGATCGTCGCGGCTTATCACTGCATGAGTGCACGGCTTCGTGCGGCCCCCGGCTCGGCTTACCACACACGCGCCTCACCGGCACCACAGTACGTGCGCATGGTCCTCTCCTTTGAGGCTTTGAGTCGTCTTTGGCATCACGTTGTTGGGATAAGGGCGACACATGCATGCATGACCTGATCTCCTGATCGCCTCTGCTGGGCTCGTTGTTTCCCTGTACGTGCCGCCCTTATCGATCGGTCGGTAGCCAACTAGCCATAGACCTCTCTCGTGACGGGAGGAGGATGCCGACAAGGCGTGCCAGCGAGGCGGGTGTGCACGGGCAGATCCGCCTACACGTCGATCGATCGGACAAGTCCACCCAGACGTCGCCGTCGGCGGGGAGCGGAGTGTGCGTGTACGTGCATGCTCGGCCGCTCTCCGTTTGAGACCGCCGTCGTCGCGCCGTGCCGTGCGTCATTCGGTCGAGGATGCGGTACGTGACACGTTTGGATACTGCCTCACCTGTGAATCTCTACGGAGCAACTATTTCTCTTCCCAAATGAATAGATGAATAGTACAGTAGAATATATACATTGAATAGTACAGTAGAATATATTCATTGAAAAAAAAACAAATCAAATACAAATCAAATATGCATGCATTGAAAACCACGCGAACATGTTTGGTTGCAGATCCTTCACGATTGTTTGATTTTCTTAGTACTATTCGCCCGAGAGCACACGAGCCACTCGGATTTACAAATCAAATTATTTGTGTGGTTGTGAAGATCGTGTAGTTAGCTATGTTGCTAGTTATGCAACTTGGAACATCGAGTGATCAATTTATTTTGCCGGATTTCAGAGTCACGTGTTTTTAGCGATCATTTACATGCACTATTTAAAAAATTGCCTTTTCAAAACTCTGTATGCATGATTTTGCACTGTTGTCAGGCAAGAGCTTCAGATGGACCAAAATTCAAATGGTGACCCCCAACAAATATTCGCCATTCATTTGGGCACATGTATTCATGAATTAGAAAAGCATAGGACTACAGCGAGGCTATGCATCAAAAGACATACACACGGGAATCTTCAAGGATAAATTTTCAAGACAATCAATGCAACGTTTTCAGTAAAATTGTGTAAATGAGAACTTGTATGTATTTTTCTATAGCAATCCTGTATAGGAAAACATACAAGGGGTACATCCCTCATCAGATAAATTTGTGAAAATTTGTTAAACAATCAATGAGACAATGCGCTCCAAATGGCGTTTTATGGGAAATCATTATCCAACAATGTTGCTCCTTGTGTATGAGGGTAGTTTGTGTTCCTAGAGGACATCGTCACACCGGTCCATTCATGCCAACTAACCTTACATACCATGATTTTTGATGCGTAATATGCTCTTTTCTCGACAGACGGATGTAACAATATGTTGGCATGTGTTGCTCCTTTGTGACCTCTACTACATGACCTAGATCTAACAACTCCATTCAAGAAGGTTGGGTTTTGCATCTCAAGGATAATTGTTCCCATGAACGTTTTGCTAGCCCAGACATCCTATCTTCAAGGGCACATTTATGTTGTGTGTGACAAGGAAGTGCTCCTAGGAGGACATAGTCACTCCTAGTTCACGTCGGTTGTTTTAAGGTTTGATGTAGCTATCCGTCGACATGCCATTGATTACGAACATGTGTATTTGTTGAAAATAAATCATGGTGTATAATTAAGGCTCGACAATCCATGATTTCAGTCTAAAATGAAAAGGATGCCTCTCTCGTACATTTGATTATAATTTGGTATGCAGATTTGCTAGCCAGGAGGACGACCTCCTTCTCGAACACTGTTGTGTTGATTGGCGACGGCGTTGATTGTGCATTGTTTTTTTGGGGCCTCTTTTTAAGAGAACCTCTTCTGTAGTTCGAGTGTTGTCTTCGATGGTGGTTAGAGTTGCTTGCTGTTGCGAGTGTTTCATCACCGTGATGGGATCTTTGTTTTTATATTTATCTTTTTCTCTATTATTGACTGTGTACATCTTTGATGTCTTTCGATATTTTATTGATGCAGAGACTGGATGTAATTAATATCTTTGTGATATTAATATATTTCCTTTATCGGAAAGGATAGTGCTAGATCGGTAAGTTCAACACATGTGAGCCATCTTCCATACACGTGCATGCCATGACATGGTTGAGTTTGTTAAGAGTAGGGAATGAAAGACAAGACACATGAATGTAAAAGTGAACCGATATCTTTATTAATGATAGGATTACACATATATATAGCCCCCAAAGGGTGTGCCCGAAGGGACATGAGGCAATCGCCTTTGTAAAAAAAAGCAGGGATTAATAAGATTAATTAAATCCTAACAGGCTTAATGAGACGGCATAGTTAACAATTTGACTCTAATAATGGCATCGGTAAGCCTGCTGCCTCAAAATTTGATTACTTTGGATGATAGATTCCATACTTCTAACATGTCTAGGTCCTCATGATTTACAACAAAAATCCAAGAAATGAAAGGAATGTTATTTTTTTATTAAAAAAATCGCACAATGCTGAGATTATGTCGGTACACTGATATTACGGTAGTATGGCATTGTGTTTTTGTGTCAACCAATCAAAAATGCATGCGAATACTACTCTTTATAATAAGAGATGCATGCAATCATCAGAGAGATTCTTTTATGTAAGGTGTATTATTTTCGGCATGGTGACCAAGACGCATAATTATACACATGTTAAGACAAAATTAACCTTGGCCAAATCATTGATTAGAGGCAATAAAATCATTTAGGCTAGAAAAGTAAGAGATGCACACAATCATGAGAGAGATTCTTTCCTTTTTCTCTTTATAATAAGAGATGCATGCAATTAGGGGAGAGATACTTTCATTTTTTTGAAGGGCTAATGATGAAAGTACAAAGAATTCGAAAAAATGCATTTTACATTGTGGAATTTTATCAAAAAACAAATACACCTTATATAAAGGAACGAATGAAGTCTTATGAAAAGTAGCCTGCTGGTAGCACTGACCGTTAGATATCGTTGTCTAGAGATTCGTGGATAAACCAGAGAGAGAGAGAGATGCGTCCCTCCAGTCCGCTGCTTTGCCTCACCCACGGGGTAGCTAGCGGGCTGCCAAAAGTCGGACCCTCAATGAAATGCATCATCGAAAGCAGAGAGGAGATGGAGGCCATCGAATCAGTGCTCAATGGTAAGTCGGCAGAGCATTATTCTGCACGCACTCGTTGGTCAGCCGATCGGCCTCTCTGGCTCCTTTCACGAGTTGTACTATATATTTACGTGCAGTGCAACGGTGTAAAGCGTAAGATCGAGGCAGGACTCGCGCCGGCACTGTGGCTACACACACGCGCGCACGAACAGCGCATGAGATTCTCGAGGTGGATGGATGTCGGCCGGCGCATGCACTGCCGTGGCCTTGCTCGTACGCGAACGAGCGCACACGTCGAACGTTTTCCGGACGTGACCGATGATCGTCGTCGATTCTCCCTGCTCCCGACGGTTAGCGATAACCGTGTGATGACGATAGCTAGCTGAGATCACAAGAAAGTTTTTTTTTTTTAACAAATCACAAGAAAGTTTTTTTTTTATAACAAATCACAAGAAAGTTGATGTTGTTTCAGGCAGGTGAAACTCCCGGCGCGTCATGTTTTCTCTTGTTTTATTTTGTGAGCAGGGCTAGATCGATCCTGGATGCGTGTCATGACGCATCATCTTTTCATTGAAGATCATGTAGTGTTTGAGCACCGCCCATTTCCCATCCATCCACGTAGCTGATGCATGGTGCCAAATCACGTTGCATCTCGCTCGCATGTGTTCAGACGTAATCTCGATTAATTATTGGTTGTCGTTTCTTGTTATTTAACCTCAAGGGAGGCGGTGAGGCATCCGGCCAGAACCCACAGCCATGGTGCATGCGGCACGTGTGAGTGATTAGGAACCAGTACATAGCAAAATTGGGCAAGCGCAGGAGCATCAATCAGTTTATTATTATTGGCGCGAATTCGATTACCTAACTGGCCTCTCATTTGCGATCGGCATCCCGTAATAACCTGCTTCCCTTATCACGGTGGGATCAGGCCTAGCTGGCTCGTACGTACGGCCAGATCTGGAAACAACACATGCAATGTGCAGATCAGCCACATGCATGCTACTGCTGGCTACGGCTACTTGTACTTTGCTAGGACGTGCAGCATGCAGCTGAAAACAAAAAGTCGGTGGTTTATATAGTTCATGTCAAACTTTTTTTTTTTTGGCCCCCGGAGCATATGCTCTCGGTAGCCGAATTGCATTTCCACGATGTTTTGGCTCCCGAAAGCATATGCCAGGTGAACAGTAACGGAAAAAAATATTAGATATTTTTAAAAAAATCTGAATTTTTTTGTAGATGATTGTATTAGTGTCGAAAACATGCATGACAATTTTCGTATGATAAGAAGGAGCGATGTTTCGTCAACAAAAAAAAAACAAATTTAGGATGACATTTTGGGGTAACTTTTTGGTGTTTAATTTGTTTTTTTTTCACAAGCCAAAATGTTTTACCTTTTTGCCTTAAAATTTACAGGTAGCATTTGAATGTGACAAAGTACATAAATATTTTTTGTCTTGATTTTTTTTCATGCCAATTTTTTTTTTGCCCCGGGAGCCAAATTGCATTTCCGTGTATGTACAAAGTACAGTACTCTGCATTATTTCACACTAGGCAATCAACTCAATATTTTTGTTACTCAAAGTCTCGAACACATTGGTTACAGTATATGTGTGCTGTGCTTGCGCACGGAAAAGCTCAACTTCCTTGTATGAATTCCGATCCGAGGGTTGATTGATCAGGAGGACACGCATACTGAGAGGCGGCTTAACCATTTTCTGGTCCGAGAATGGACCGGATCAACGTGTCGATGTTGACTGGCTGCCGCGATGGTGTGATACGGGTCTTGTCTTATCATCATCTCCATCCATCGCCGTCGTCGAGGAATGAGTGCACAACTCCACTTGCCACACCCGCTGATTCTTCGGCCGCCCCTCAGGCTGTTCGGTTCCTTTATATTTGAAGGGGGTTTGAAAGGGATTGAGAGAGATTAAATCCCCTATAAATTAAATTTCATCTAAATCTCCTTAAATCCTTTTCAATCCTCTCTTGGTAGGGATTAACCGAACAAGGCCTCAGAGTCACCCGGGATCATTTGCTTGTTTTTTTGTTTCGTTTTTCTCTTGACGGAGGAGATCACTGTATAGCTTTTATTGTGTAATTATGTACCACCTGGAATAAAAAAGATGAGACGTGCTACGCGTTCGTTGGTTGATTTTTTTTCAAAAGATCGGATGAGTATCTATCTGTCACATCTAGCGTCATCAAGCGACTGAGGCATACTAACATTTACAACATAAATTATGTTGCAGAATTTATTATAAAATAGATCACCTTGTGTAAACGTATGTAGATTTTTCTTTTGCAATAGAACTTATGTACATATTATTTTTTCCAACAAAGAATGTGTTGCAAAAACATCTATAGAGTTTTTTTGTAACTAGTTAGCTCGCACGTGCAACGCACGTTAAAAATTACGTATCTATATATATTCTATATCATGAATTTTAATTTGAGGCCTCTTATTCAATTAAGGTCATCAATTTAGAAATGGGTCATCTATTTTGACGGATCAACAATCTTTCACTCAATTATTTTAATTAACAATGTTCTTTTTATGTCATTGAGAAATCTCTTACTCAACTATTTTAATAAATATGATATTTTATTTCATTAAGAAATTAAGTATTAGATTTCGTTCATGATTTTGACTGGGTCCACAATTTTTCAAATCAATCGAAATCAACTGGCCTATAACAACTTACTAATCCTAGGCACATTCTCATCACCTAGGAAAAAATGACATAAACATGTGATATTGTGGCACCAATATAGTACATGCAGTCACCAACGTAGAAATTTTTCGCACATAAGTATGAGTTGGAATCACAATATGCATCAGTTGTAAAATTCTCAATAATTACCTTGGCTACGTTCATAAATATCTGTACCAACTGGAAATACCACCAAGCTTTACGAACATTCAAAGAAGCATGTACCGTTGGATATAAGTTAATTCAGATAAGCAATACCACCACCTTTACCAACAGTTAGAGAAGAATGTACTGAATATTCAGATAACATTTGTATAGTTGAGTCACTCTATGTTTTTTCTGGGATATAACATCTTATACAACCAAGCTTTAGCAATGCAAACAATAGAGCAATAGCACCACACAAGAGAAAGACACCTGAATGTTCCAATAAAATGAGGACGGCTCCTGTTGATGCATGATCATAATTACATTTGCATTGACAATAAAGTTAACCTGAAGTTAACATGCAGATGCAAGAATCTCTACATAATATTACCCTCCCAACATTAATGTTACATGGTTGCATTTTTCCATCTCTATATTTTTTTCGAACAATCTAGCTAGCAAAAGATGTGCAAAGGAACCGACTGTTTCTGCATAATAATATTAGCAAACTTCAACCATGGCGGACATGTATAAATATGTGATGAGCATAAAAAATGGAAGAAAAAAGGTAATTTCACGCATGGCTCCATGGTCCAGACACATACTCTGCAAATCCATCCAGGAGGTTAATTTATATTCGTGTACATATACAAAATTTGATTCGGCAATAAATTCCATCATGGAATTATACATCATGCATGTTTGCCCAATCTACGACTAAATTTGGCGATGCACATGGCAACTTTCCTAAATAATCACATCCTAGTAATTTAACAACAAAACTTAATAGAAGCCTATCATACGATCATATACCATTGAGTAAATCAGTCCAAAACAATTTTCTGACAACAAATGTCTAGTAAGCGTGCAAGTGCAGCACACATACCACAAGTATTTATGTAAAATGAACAGGTGCAATAATGTATCTTAAATCTTAGTTTGAACTAAATATATCTTTGTAGATAGATTTATTTCCATATCAGCATCATATCTCATATCGAACATGCACACACAATGGACTTCTCAACCACACATTACATACAACAGTAGCTTATACAATTTATTTCCACACATTGACAGTCAATTAACATATGTATAGACAACAACTTGGCCATCGGCTCTGGATCCGTATAGAACAGAATGTAAAAGTAAGTGTTCACTGATGCTATACACCTTCAGTGTAATGTAGTTGTGCACTATACTACTCATCCACATGTGAGAAGCGGCAACAAGCACACATGTGATCATCGGAGTCCCAACCAGCAACACTGTAATCTGTTGAGATTCATTCACGCTCGAGAATATGAAACGACTCACACGGCTCTACATGATAAAATATATTAGACGATTCGTTCACGTTCGAGCATATAAAACGACTCACACGACTCTACACGATAAAATATATTAGATAGTCTGGAAGGCTGTCTGTACCGTGTTAGAAATCATGCACCTCACAAATACCATGTATTCAAAGTAAAAGGTATGTGTTTAGTCAAAATAGGAAACTATTGTTAACATTTTTGAAAAATCAGAGGCACTCATGTAACCCTTAAGTACATTACATGTGAAAGACTACCAACTGCCCACTTTGTAAGTTTTGTAGTAAAATGTTCAAAGTAGATGTGGTCTATTTGCTGAATGGGGCAGATCTGACAAGAGGGATATATTGTGAAGGCATGTTGAAGTAAACAACACTGGCATCAAGCTTAGGTTAACAAACAAAGATCCTGGCTCCTTTTCACTCCATGAGCCTTCAAGGTTGTTGATACAAAAATAACCCATCAACAGATTGCACATAGTCTTTATGTCTTGGTCAATAGTATTGCAGAAAAAAGTAGCACCAAGATATTCCAACCAACCTTTTATTCGTGTTGAGCAATTGGCACCAAGTAAACCCGTGTTGCAGTACCATACTCAAGGCACAATTCCTGAGGCCTTCATGATTATTGTGCGCAAAATTGACAGTATAAGGACTGTCGAGTGCAAGCATGCTCCGTACACTGGACGAGAATGTTTAGATTGCTATAACGTAGCTGAAACAACTGAAATTGTATCGAGTGAAATAAACATGAAAATATTTGCAAGTGAAAATACCTCTTCCCATCAAATAAATTTGATCTCACCATCATTATCTACAAGCAGAATCTGCTTTCTTTCTGTATGTTTAAAATGTTCCAAGGTCTTAATCTTCTTAATCCTGCAAGAAAGAAAAGGTGGGTTCTGAAGCTTTCTCTAACAGAGTTAGCTTTTTTAAAGGTCACCCAATTCAAAAAAATTGCGAGTAGTAAACTCCATCATTTCTATCATCACCACCAAAGGAGCGTACTTTTTATACCACATAGCAAACATGTATTTACAGAGGTGTAATAATGCTAAACCATGAATCCTCCTATGCATGTGCATGCCTTCTGCAAACCCACGTTTAATGAAACACCATCTATTGTAAACACATGGGTCTCTAGTCACCAGCCAATGTTTAGCTCCTGACGAACATGATACTGCATATTTTGTACTCGTGTATTATTTTAGTCCTAAAATTGAAGAGTGGGACAATCGAAAAAACTGAACATGTATTATCCAAGTAATAAATTATTATCTCATGGTAGCAATATTCTTCTTATGTTTGCACATCCGGTTATAGTGAACCAACATCTATCATGTACTGACCTGACCATCCTATTTTTAGCTGTCAATCAACAAGATAATGCATACAATTAACTATGATTTTGCTAGTATTAAATAAGGATGCATAGCAGACCAGTCTATGGATCAACAAGCCGGTACGATGAAACAACTTCTAGTTCCAAAGAGCAAATGTACATAGCACTTACTAAAGAAAATAGATATTCTATTTAATGATATGTTAATCATTACTCTGTAGCAAGCATCCAACAGTCTTGGTGTTTTGAAGTAACATCATGCAACTCCATACCTGGCAAGGACGAACTCATTCACAGACCGCGAGGAGCATGAGCCAAGCCAAGCCAAGGCGTCGGATAAACAATCGCGGAAAGACTATTTCTCACCTGCTCCTGTCTACTTGCTCGTGTCTACTTCAGTACCTGCACAATAATAAAACAGCCAAAGCTACAGCTTCTCTGACTCCAACGGCAGCCCCGGCAGAGACCGCCCTGCAATGTCACCGAGAACAACACCGACCTGTCTCTAGCTCCAGCGCCAGCCGCTCAAGCTCGCCGTCGCCATGAGTTGATGAGCGTCGTCACCACCACTCTACAGGTCATGAACCGTCACTTGCCCGTCACGGAGCGCATCCCACGCCTGATCTACGACCATCGTCGTTGTCGAGGAACAAGCATCTAGCTCGGCATTTCGCCGAGCAGCCTGGGAGCGCTGCTGCCGAGGCGCCCGACGCTGCATTGCGGTGACAGATATCGGCGCACGCGTACGAGATGGAATGAGCGCGGAAGCGATGATGCGGCGCGAGTATGGTGGCACGAGCGGAGCAGGAGCGACGGGGCAGCCGATAGGGTATGAGCGGCGGGACGACCCGTCGGGGGCGGATACGGGAGTGCCGAGCGAGGCTCAGGCGCAGTGGCGCGGGAGAGGTGGCGGCGTACGGGCGTGGCGGCGGGGGAGCGGGAGCGGTGGTGCAGGAGAGGTGGCGGCGCACGGGCGTGATGGAGCGGGACCGGGTGCGGGAGAGGTGGCGGCGTGCGAGCGCGGTGGCACAGGAGAGGTCGCGGCGCATGGGCGCGATGGAGCGAGGGCGGGTGCGGGATTCGGGACGCGTGCGGGTGTGCGGTTGTGGCGTCGGTTGACGGAGGACGTGCTGGAAGCGGGATGACGAAGGGGGATTAGCGTTTCGTTGGTAAATCACTTTCGTTAATAGGGTATTTTAGTCCATTGATCATCTCATTAGACGGTTTAGATTGCGAGTTGGATCTGTCCTCTCGTGCTTTTAATAGTAGAGATAGAGATCATGTTACAAAAATGTATGTATTTTCTTGCAAAATAGACATATTGTAAATTGTTTTCCTGACAGAAAACAAGTTGCGGGGCACTTAGTCGTTAGCGATTAAAAAATAAAAAGGAAAAAAGAATGAGCAGTAATAGACCCCACATGAGACATGTGGTGTGCATCTCACGCAACGGACGATGCGTTGTAGATTGGCCCCTTGATGGGGATCTTTTCGAAAAATGATAGTAAGAGAGGACATGTATGGGTTGTCCGACTCTAATGTATGCGGTGGATTTGGGGCCACCCACACGCATACGTTGTGTCGGACGATAAGCCCATGCCACCCTCATCAAATATTTTGCCTATCTCACCTTGGATCAAACCCTAGCCATTTGTCTTAGTTCACTCCACTTTCAATTTGTTCCATTGCCCCCTCCCCCGTGTTCATCTCCAACCCTCTTCCGTATGGCCAACATCAGATGTATATCCATTTAGTTTGGAACCGTCGACCGAGAGCTCGCCTCCTGCTTGGATGAGAAGGAGATTGTCGTCCACCTCGTGCTTTGCTGGTCCCAGGAGGATACCGAAGCCGCCCCGCCATGGATCCACTAGGCGACTGTCTTCACCGCCATTATGGCTAGGTCTGGGGAACGTACTACACAACATGAAAAAAACCACGCAATATCCAAGCAAGATCACTATCGAGGTGCAAGCAATGAGATATTACCAAGTTACCGATGATCAAGTAGTGGGAAGAAGAAAAGATGTTGGCGAAGCATGCTGACTCCCACAATTAGGTTATACCTCTCGACCGCAAGAGTTTCTCCTTGAAGAAGATCCGCCGGATCTAGCGTTAAAGTGGACGACGCTCCAAGGTATGCATGCAAATCGCAGTAGCGGCTTCAAATCACATGTGGAACAACATGAAGAACAACGAGAAATCTATCATTGAAAATATACTTCATCACGAACACGAAAATAGAACAACAACAATTTTATTATTGCCTCTAGGCATATTTTCAACACTAGGATCCAAAGGCGGCACCACGTCAAGTGAGTTCTCGTAGCACGTGTCCACTTTAGCGCCGCATCAGGTGTGTACCCATTGGAGGTCCCTACACGTCGATGAGAGCGACTCAATGGTACTAGATCCTTGTCCCAGCGAAGTCAGTCTCATAGTCCAAGGTCGATGGCAATAATGCGCAAGGCTACGGATGCACCGTATGCCGCAACTACAGGGGTGCATCCAAGAACGAGGGACCATGTACCCATTGTGAGAGGGAGAGACGCGACACACGCAAAAGGTAATGGAGAGGCCCCTGTTATATCCCTGCGAAGTGGCAAGCCCGTGCCCCTTGTGCCCTCGTTGGACTTTCCCTGAAAGGGGGCGAGAACCTACCTTGTGCCACCTTCGACACATCTAGCTCTAGCACTGAGCATATTCGCCTCAACCCATATGTCGTCTTTATGTGCTACTTCGCGACAAAGAGGGCAAGGGAAAAGAACTTCCCATATCTATAATCCTACTTTAGTTATGACGAATTTTCCTATGCTATGTCGGGACTATGTTGAAATATGTGCTAGGGAATGAAAGTATGTGTGTTGATCTATGTTGCATGCTTGCATATGGATTTGAACGTTTAGATTTCTAAGGGTGTCTCCAACATTGACCGGCATATTTCCTTCCGCATCCTAAGTATGTGTTTTGATCTATGTCATCTTCGTGTGCTAATACGCGACGAAGAGGGCAAGGGCAAAGAACTTCCCATATATATAATCCTACTTTAGTTATGATGAACTTTCCTATGCTATGCGAGGACTATGTTGAACTATGTGCCAGGGAATGAAAGTATGTGTGTTGATCTATGTTGCATTCTTGTATATGGATTTGAAAGTTTAGATGCTCTAAGGGCATCTCTAACATTGACCTGCATCTGTTCGTGGACGGGGGCAGTCCGCAAACACTGATATGGAAAATGTCCATCCAATGCTGCGTGCATATATTTCAAGCCGGGTTTAAACCAACTGAACAAAACACATGGAGACATTGCGATATTTCATATAAACCGGAGCACATTCATAACAATTCAGACATTTTTAATATAAAACGGGTGGAATTCATTACATTTCGAACAATTTTTAACTAAATCCTATTCGAAACAAAATCTAAATGATCACGTGCGCCTACGTGCGCCTATTCCCATGTTCGGCCATAAACCAAGAGGAGGGTAGCGTCGACTTGTCGTGCATTCGAACATCATCGGTCTCCATCTGCCCGTCGGCCTGCCGCGGACGAGGGGTTGTCCCAGAGGGCTTTATAGCGCGACGAGGCCATGGCAGGTGTGGTACAAAGAGGAGAAATCAGTTGAAGGAGGATGGCCGTGACTATAGCTGGGCCTCGAGTTTATATAGCGGGCAGATGGCAATGGTGGTCGTGGTGTGGTTAATGTGGGTGGCACACACACGAACGGGCCACGTTGAGGTAGGTTCCTCGGCAACCACATAACAATAATGTAAGGTTGACTAACTAACGGGGGTGTCGTTTGATCGCAGAGCAGACACCTACTCTGGGAAGCGCGTGGGGAAACACTCTCTTGGACGAAGCATGCTTTAATGCCAACAGTGAGAGGTCGCGTCCGCTCTAGCTGGCATGAATGCGGCACTCACGCTTTGGAGCAACGCTGACTTTTTTAGACGTGAAGCGCGCGGAGGCGAAGTAAGTGGTTAAGTGTGGGACAACCAATCAGAAGCGGACAGGCTGCTGTATGGACACCCGCAAAGCCCCACGTTTGTCCCCGGTTTATGGGAGAAAGTGTGTCCAACCTGTCGAGTGGACTGATACAAGACCACATTAGATGGCAGAACCCATCACTGCACAGTACAGATGTATGCAGACGTATTGAGAGTCCTTGTTAGAAATGGAGCATCTAGAGTCGGACCCCTCATACCCGTCTCAAACGCCCACGCTCGACTACCGTGACCGATCTCAAATTGGGCGCCTGAGACGGGCCTCAAATGCCCGTACTGACCGGCACCTCTCATATCCAAACCAAATACGGGGTTGATATGAGGGAGATTAGGCGCGCCCGGGCACGCTTGCATGGCTCGTACTGGCCCACATCAACCCCACATATATTTGTCCCCATCAGCTCGTCGGACCAAACCCTAGCCACTTTATTCCACTCCCATACACCATCCGAGATCACCTCCAGCAATCTCCGACCTTCTTCAGCATGCCGGGCAGCGGATCCGATTCCTTCACCTCCACACCCGTCGACCACGAGCTCATCACACGCAGCCCCGAGGAGGCCATGGCCGTTCGGATACAAGTCGTCTTGATCACGTCCCAACAACCTTGGAGCGACCGAAAGGTCCGTGCTGTCCTATTGGGATACTTGGCCACGAATTGGAAGTATTGATCTTCAATTTCTTGGCGGTTTGGGACAAACCTGTGCAAGGATCCATAGACACCGTACTCCAAGCATTGATCAAGATTTGATCTTCCA
Organism: Hordeum vulgare subsp. vulgare; assembly: GCF_904849725.1. Lineage (NCBI taxonomy): Eukaryota > Viridiplantae > Streptophyta > Magnoliopsida > Poales > Poaceae > Hordeum > Hordeum vulgare. The sequence goes on from NC_058519.1 coordinate 50,348,440, forward strand.
AGATAGTGTAGTTCTTTGATCTCATGCTTTTTTTGCTTGTGATTGCTAATACGTCCCCTCATCTACCTCCTCCACCTCATCTTCACCACCGTGGTCATCCACGCCACCCTCCAATTCATTGTAATCGAAACCAGCGATCAGCGCTTGACCAATGTCAACGGCGTTGGTGGCCAACAAGTTCACGACTCGGCAGCGGCATTGTTTGAACCATCGATGCATTGAGTGACAACACGTCATGACCTACCACAATGGAAAAAATCGATGCAAAAATAAGTGAGCAAAGATGCATACCTTCCGTCCCTTCCATCGAACACCTCGCGTGCGGTGGAAGCAGCGCTGTAGAAAGGCACCGTCGGGGTACATCTCGCCGAGGCGGAGGGAGTGGACGAAGGTTTTGTCGTACGAACTTTCTTCCGCTTCATGCCCGAAACCTTGCTCGTCTTCCACGTCGGCAGCCAGGAAGATCGCGCAGCAACAGCGGCGCCCAGCGCGCCTTCCCTTCTAACGAGGCCAGCGGGAATGCTGCCCTGCTCACTAACATTGCCTTGCCGCTTACGGGCAGGCACATTGGTGGCTTGGGCGACGGCGGGGACGACATGGTCGGCGACGAGATCTACCGGACGGGATTGTGCGTGCGCGACCTTCACGTTGACGAGATCCGCCGGCTGGGAGGCTTCCATGGCTGCGAAGAATGGCGACGAAGAAGGTCCGGAGCGCGTGGTGGGTGGGGCAATGGATGCCGAGGAGGGGGAGCGGGGAACGGCCGCGCGGAAATTCCTCTCACACCAAATCTCGTTGCGGATAAGGTGCGAGCTCGGGTTGGCCTATCACCCCGTGAATCTGAAGGTTGAGGGCGAACTTTTACCGCGCCCTGCAAATATTTTTAAGGGTTGGACGCGTTTGCGGTGTCTGGTCTTACAGCATTTTTCGCCCGACCCGTATTTTGACGGTTATTTTATGGTTTGGGGCTTGGGAACGTTGCATGGGAAACAAATTTTTTCCAACACACACGCAATACCTATCCATGGCGATGATCATCTACAAGAGGGGAGAGTGAATCTACATACTCTTGTAGATAGCTAAGAGGAAGCGTATGTAACACCGTTGATGTAGTCGAACATCTTCGCGATTCAAATCGCAGCCCGTCCCGCGATCTCATCGTGAACCGTCCCGCGATCCCATCACGATCCATCCTGATATGGTGCCAAACAGACGGCACCTCCGCATTCAGCACACGTACAACTCAATGACGATCTCCGCCTTCTTGATCCAGCAAGAGAGTCGGGGAAGTAGATGAGTTCGCTGGCAGCATGACGACGCGCCGGTGGTGATTGTGAATCTGTTTCTGCACGGCTTCACCTAAGCACCATAAAAAACCGATCTAGAGGAGAAACTGTGATGTAGAGTTGAGGTAGCACGTGGCTAGAAATATTGTGTCTCTAAAAGCTCTCAAACCTTTAGTATATATAGAAGGAGAGGAGGGAGGCCGTCGGCCCTAGGGTTTCCCCTTTGGGTCGGTCGAAGTGGGAGGAGAGGAGGATTCCTCCTCCAATCGTAGTCCTAGTAGGATTCCCCTTCTCCCACTTGGAAACCTTTTCCACCTTGTGTTTTCCCCTTATTCATCATCCAGCCGCATGGGCCCTTAGAGGTGGCGTCGACCAGCCCACCAAGGGCTAGTTTGCTTCCTCTCTTGGCCCATGAAGCCCCTAGGATTGTCACACCCCTCCCGGTGGTCCCCGGTACCCTCCCGGCACTCCCGGTACACTACCAATAAGCCCGAAACCTTTCCGTTGACCAAAACAGGACTTCCTATATATCAATCTTTACCTCGAGACCATTTCGAAGCTCCTCGTGACATACAAGATCTCACCCGGGACTCCGAAATACCTTGGTCACCAACACCTATAACTTAACTATACCGAAGCGTCACCGAACCTTAAGTGTGCAGACCCTGTGGGTTCGAGAACTATGCACACAAGATCTGAGACACTCTCCGGTCAATATCCAAAAGCGGGACCTGGATGTCCATACTGGATCCTACATATTCTACAAAGATCTTATCGGTTGAACCTCTATGTCAAGGATTCATATAATCTCGTATACCATTCACTTTGTCCTTCGGTATGTTACTTGCCCGAGATTCGATCGTCGGTATCTACATACCTATTTCAATCTCGTTACCGACAAGTCTCTTTACTCGTTCCATAATACAAGATCCCGTTACTAACTCTTCAGTCACATTGCTTGCAAGGCTTATATGTGATGTCGTATTACCAAGTGGGCCCCGAGATACCTCTCCGTCACACGGAGTGACAAATCCCAATCTTGATCCATGCCAACCCAACAGAAACCTTCGGACATACCTGTAGAGCACCTTTATAGTCACCCAGTTACGTTGCGACATTTGATACACACAAGGTATTCCTCCGGTGTCCGGGAGTTGGATGATCTCATGCACTACAAGAAATATGTCAACTAACGACCTTCAATATTGGTCACTGAATGGTCATTGATTTCCATTTGTGACCTTTTTATGACCAAAAATAGAAGGTCTAAAGCTAAGGGTCTTTAATGAACTATAACGACCTTTTTTCTAGATTGGTCGTAGGATTTTATGACCAAACAGAAGGTCGTAGGTTTAATGACCAAATGATTTGGTCACTAGCAATCTGCCCGCACCACGTCACATCCACCGTGGCAGCCTGACGTGGCAGAATTATGACCAAATGAAAATGTCGTAAATAAGATTCAGCCCGGTCCATTCCGGTCATCTACATGGGCCGGGCCCAATAATTTGGCCTTTTATTTTCTGGGATAGAATATTTTACTGAGCAGGTTTTTTATTAGTCCACTTTTCTTTTGGGCCTTGGCCTACTCTTTTTTTCGGCCCAAGCCTTCTTAGTCTATTTCTTGTTTGGGCCTCGGCCTTTTTGCTGTCCAAACTAACTTTAGTGCCCAAACAAAATGGTCCAAACAAAACTTAAATAATTGACAACTTCACAGGTGCACAGCTTCACAAAATAGAGCAAGACATTGTTTCATCACCAGAATGACCAATCAAGCGGGCTAACTTCATCAGGTTCTTGAGAAGTTAGCCCACTTCACTATTTCTAGGACAAGTTCTATGACAGGTTCAACTTCTACAATGCTTTAGCGCCGAAGAGAGCCATCAAGTGGGCTAACTTCTCTTCCTGTTCCAGAGACTTCTTGCGCAGCAGCTCAAGTTCCTTATCACGTGCAACTTCATATTCTTCCACCTTTAGCTTGATTGCTGCCATTTCTTCTTGCATCACTTCAGCTTGAAGCTCTGACCTCTCCAGCTTCTGTTGAAGATCACGAACATGAGCAGCCACAACAGTAGTTCCTTTGCCAGAGCTGTTACTAGATGACTTGAGCCCAACATTCCTGAGGAATGTGCTTTGGTTGACTTCGGTCTTGAGCACTTCTTCAACAATCTCAGCATCAGACTTTTGTTCTTCACCATCTGGTATTGGCGCGTCCTTCATTTTTTCCATCTCAAGCTAGCATATGGAGGAAAATGATAGACATTAGTGGCAGATCTATTTCACATTCTGCAAGAGAAACCACACAAGAATGCCACCAAACCAGACCAAGAAATGGATTATTTGAAGTAATCAAACCAGCACACAAAATCTATATGTAGATATTTTACTCAAACTCAAACAGAAGTAGATGATAACTACTAGACTTAAAGCATTATTTGAATCTGGCTACAGCAAGTGTACACACTTATGTGATCTAGAGACATGCAATCGGAACAATATGGTGGTTCTATATAATATGGCTTCTTTGTTGAGAACTAATATTCAGATCAATTTTCATCATATCATAAAAATGCAACAAATAGCTACAACAAATTCTGATATCTTTGTTGAGAACTGTACAACAAATTCCGATATCTTTGTTGAGATACCAAACCTATCTTAGGCTCTAGGAAACAGCATCAAATCATGGAACATAGTGTGTGTTCTTGGTGGCTGTGAATCAAACATGGCTGAGGTCTATAGACAAAAGGTTGAACTAGCTGGACAAAAGCATGGAGTGACTTACTATAGCAATCTTGACTGGCTCCGAAAACCCGTGCTTCTTGCTGTTGTGGGTGGACTTGAATAAGTCAATCGCAGACAGCTCCTCACCCTTACGCTCTTCTTTCTGGAATGTTTTTCAACAAAAATCGAAATGTTATTCAGCAATAATAAGAAATGATATTCAACGAGGATCAAACGGTAAGGTCTTTAGAAAAAGGTATTCACACTGGCAAAAATGTGTGCGGTGTAGTGCCTGGAACCAGTTCTCTGTTGGTACACGACCTTTTCTCGATTAATCTTGTTCGACACACAGGTTTCCTACAAAAACGCATAATGTTATTTGCCAAGTTGAAAAAAGTGGAATAGGCAGTAGTATAGTAGGACAATACGAGTCTGGGCATATTTGATTTGGAAATATTTCAGTTATCCTGCACTAGCACAAGTACATGAACAACTAGTACTATATAAGAGTCAGTGTATTACATATGGTGTTGATTTTTAAAGTTGATGCTCTCTATTGTTCCTACTCTGATCAGAAACATGGAAGAGGAAGAAGGGGACCATGGCCCATTCCCATCCTGATGTGCAGAACATAAATCAGCAAACAGAGCATATACATACCTTGTGTCTTGGGGTAGACCACATCTGCACCACAGCTTGCCATTCACCGTCCGTCAGATCTGGCGCCGGAGACTCGGTGCTCACTTTGTTTGCTGCTACGGTATCAAAATACTCCTTCTTGATATTATGGCGTCGATTCTTTGAACTTTTCTGCAGAACATCTTTGCACGCGTACTTCATGGTCTCCGAGTCTGTGTTTATCTCAAAATTTGCCTACCAAGACAGCAAACAAGGAAGGAACAACATTAGTGATCATTAACTACATAACAGAAAATAGAGTAGCACATTAACTATAAAACAAGTAGCTTAGAGCAACTTTCCCAATGTAGTCCTCCACTAGAGTAGCATTACTTTTGTATTCCTTGAAGTGAGGAAGAACCGGCAGATGGCTTCTTGCAACGAGTCCACACTCAGAAGCAAACTTTGCTGCATGTAGAGGCTTCTCTGGACGCTTCATCCCTTGGGCAATTTGGATAGGCACCTTTGTGCCAAGTGCCTTGGTGATTCTCTCTAGCCCTTTGCCCTTTCTAAGTCTATGCTTGTTAGTCTTTGCATCTGAAAATGAAATTGAACTCGTAAATTAGAAGAGAAATCGACAAATGTAGGTATGGTTCTGCTAGGGAGGTAAGCATACATGATCACTTCCATTTGCAAAATGCACTAGTAAAAGAGAAGGTGAACTTGCCTGGTTGAAGCACAAGCTGTTGTTCTTCTTCACTGACGACATCATTCCTGTCAATAGAAGGTGCACCACGCCTGAGGCGTACACAGACAGTGCCGCTTTCATCCATGCAGAGAGTGGTGTCTTCGTCCATCGGTGAAAACTCATCACGCATTTCCACCGAGCTCTCAAAGTCCATGCCCAGCGGACTTTCCTGATGGTCCGTCGCAGCCGCCATAGTTGCTTTCTGCCTTGTGACTCTATCACGTTCATCAGGTTCCAGGATCCTCTTTGTTTGTCCTGGAGGTGGGGCCATCACCCTTCCTGGAGGCATTGCAGCAGATGCTTCTGAGCTCTTCCTATTCTTGCTAGCTCTCTTCTTGACACCAGACCTCTTCGTTCTAGATTCCTTCGGTGCCTTGTATAAATAGCACAGAAAAAAAATTAGATCGCAAGATAAATATGTGAGCACAAGGAAACACAGAGCATACAAGAACCCGAGCCCTCCAAGCAAGACAGAGTTTGCACCTTAACAGTCTTGTGCACTACAACTTTATCCTCCTTAGGATTGTACTCTAGGTCATCACTGATAACTCCACTACCTTCTTGAACCCCATTAGTTGCACCTTTTTGTACATCATTTGTTTTCCTAATCATTGACGCTATTGCATCAATGCCAAGGGACTGGAATATCCGATTGTTCCTCATCATATTTCTAGCCCTAACCTTCTCGTACTCGGTGAGATGAGGCTCATCTTTGCAAGGCAAAGGAAACATAATTATTAGGTTAATTGTTGGAATGCATGGACAGACAAACATATCTTATGATATTTTATTATCATTTAATCCTACTTATTCAGCTAAGGACGAGTAACAGCACACAGGTGATCGCGCAATCTCTGGCGTTAACTAGACGAATGCTTATAACAACAAACCTTTCCTGCAACGGCACCAAAAGAATGCTCATAGCACTCCCCGGCAATGAAACTGGAAGAATGTTGTTGATGGCCCACCAGCGCGTGGGTTCGCAGCAGTTTTCGAGGGTAGAGTATTCGACCCAAATTTGTAGATCGCCTGAAGGAGGTGAGAGAATACTCTCGAGTATTAGCAGCTGAATTTGTCGGATTCAAGCACACCTGAAAGATTAGTATCTGCAAGCACAGTAGTAACATCAAAGTAGTATGATAACAACGGTGTGAGAAACGATCTGTTGACGGCAGACTATTCCTAACAATTGTATCAATGGCGCCTTCGTTGCCGCATTGACGGAAGTTGTCAATTCCCGTCAACGGTAGGTAAACCAACAATGTAGCAGGTAGCAGCAGTGTAACGAGCAATAGCAGTGGCAAGGAACAACATAGTGACAGCAGTAGCAAGTAGCAACAATAGTAGCAGCAGCAGAGCAAGACAAGTAACAGCAGTAGCAAGTAGCAACAATAGTAGCAGCAACAGAGCAAGACAAGTAACAGCAGTAGCAACAGTAGTCGCAGCAGAGCAAGACAAGTAACAGCAGTAGCAACAGTAGTAGCAGTAGAGAAAGACAAGTAACAGAAGTAGTAGGACATACTCATAGGCAATGGGAACGGTGATTTGTTTGGATGATATTCATCATGCAACATCTATAACACGGAGAGATATGTGGCTAGCTCCCGTTCGTCAATGTGATGTAGGCATGCATTCCGTGTGTCGTCATACGTGCTTAGGGAAAAGAACTTGCATGACATCTATTGTCCATCCCTCTCGTGGCAGTGGGGTCCAAAAGGAAACTACGGGATATTAAGGTTCTCCTTTTAATAAAGAACCGAACCAACGCATTAGCACTTGGTGAACACATAAACTCCTCAAACTATGACCATCACCGGGAGTGGTTCCGGTTATTGTCACTCCGGGGTTGCCGGATCATAACACATAGTAGGTAACTACAACTTGCAAGATCGGATCTAAAACACACATATATTGGTGACAACATAATAATTTCAGATCTGAAATCATGGCACTCGGGCCCTAGTGACAAGCATTAAGCATGGCAAAGTAGTAGCAACATCAATCTCAGATCATAGTGGATACTAGGGATCAATCCCCATCAAAACTAACTCGATTACATGATAGATCTCATCCTACTCATCACCGCCCAGTGAGCCTATGAATAGATTACCCACGAACGACGAAGAGCTTCATGGAATTGGAGAGGGAAGAAGTTTGATGATGACAATGGCGATGATTTCCCCTCTCCGGAGCCCAAGACGGAGTCCAGATCTGCCCTCCAGATGAAGAACAGGTGGTGGCGGCGCCTCCGTATCGAAAACGCGATGAAAACTTTTCTTTTTATTTTTTCTGGGACTAAAGACAACTTATAGAGCTGGAGTTGGGGGCGGCAGGTGCCTGTGGGCCCCACAAGCCTGCCCACCGCCACCAGGGGGGTGGTGGCGGAGCAGGGGCTTGTGGCCCACTGGCCCACCCCCTGAGGTGGAACTTGGCGCAGATATTTTTGATATTTTCCAAAACTGCTCCCCGTAAATTTTCAGGACGTTTGGAGAACTTTGATTTCTACACAAAAATAACACCAAGGCAATTCTGCTGAAAACAGCGTCAGTCCGGGTTAGTTCCATTCAAATCATGCAAATTATAGTCCAAAACAAGGGCAAAAGAGTTTGGAAAAGTAGATACGTTGGAGACGTATCAACTCCCCCAAGCTTAAAACCTTGCTTGTCCTCAAGCAACTCAGTTGACAAACTGAGAGAGAAAGAAAAACTTTGACAAACACTGTTTGATCTTGTTGTTGCAACTATGTCTAACTCATAACCAGAATTTCAGGCAAGATCACAAGTTAACCACATAAGCAAATGACACAAAGGTCTCACGGTAAACTAATATCAATGGCATATTCAGCTAACGAGCAAATAATAACGAGTTTCAAATACCAACACTTCAATCAAAACAAGCATGAAGCAATATGAATAGGTGGTATCTTGCTAGCTCTTTCTGAGACCGCAAAACATAAATGCAGAGCACTTTCAAAGATCAAGGGCTGACTAAACATTGTAATTCATAGCAACGAAGATCCAGTCATAGTCATACTCAATATCAATCAAAAGCAAAGCATAAAAATGACAGAGGTGCTCTCTAATTGGCGCTTTTATAAGAAGAGGATGACTCAACAGGAAAATAAATAGACAGGCCCTTCACAGAGGGAAGCATTGATTTGCAGAGGTGCCAGAGCTCGAGCTTTGAAAACTGAGATAATAATTTTGGGTGGCATGCTTTCATTGTCAACGCAATGACCAAGAGTTCTCAATATCTTCCATGCTACTCATGCTATAGGCGGTTCCCAAACAGAAAAGTAAAGTTTTAACTCCCCCACCACCAATCAATCACACTCCACGGCTAGCCGAATCCTCGGGTACCGTCCATACTAACATCAATCCGGGGGGGAGTCTTGTTTTACAATTATGTTTTCGATTTAAGCATGGAACTGGGCATCCCAAATACCGACCCCTTTCTCGTGAATGACTGTGAATAAAAACATGTCGAGGATAACACTCCTAGCATGGAAGATACCAATAGCCCTCTGTCACTACATGAGCGGTTCGGGCATGCAAAACAGGTTATTTCTTGAAGGTTTAGAGAATGGCACATGCAAATTTACTTGGAACGGCAGGTAGATGCCACAAATAGGTAGGTATGGTGGACTCTCATGGAAAAGCTTTTGGGTTTATGGAAGTGGATGCACAAGCAGTATTCCCGCTTAGTACAAGTGAAGGCTAGCAAAAGACTGGGAAGCGACCAACTAGAGAGCGACAACGGTCATCAAGATGCAATGAGTTTGACTAACATTGAATGCAAGCATGAACAAGATATAAATCACGATGAACACGAACATCATAGAGGCTATGTTGATTTTGTTCCAACTACATGCATGAACATCCGCCAAGTCAAGCCACTTGAAACACTCAAAGGAGAATACCATCCTATCATACTACATCATAGTCATCTCAAAATCTATGTTGGCAATCAAGACAAACCATTATAAGCTCTCAGCTAAATAAGCATGGCATCAGAAACTATGATCTCTAAGTTGTCATTGCAAACATGGTTCTCTCACAACAAAGCTAAATATGGGTCGACAAGCTAGTTATAATTACAAAAACAAAATAGATAGAGTTCATACCACCTTTTCAGTCTCAGTCACTTCATCATATATCATCATTGTTGCCTTTCATTTGCACGATCGAACGATTTGAACAATAATAAGCGCATTGGACTAAGCTGAATCTGCAGGCAAACACAAAGGAGAAGACAAAGTAATATGGCTCTTTTGAAAGCTAAACAGGTAAGTATGCAAGAACCACTAAGCATTATAACCAATATCTTCTACCTTGACCCAAAGAAAAAGAAAACTATTTACGCGGGAAAGCTCCCAACAAGCAAAATAAGAAAGAAAAATCTTTTTGGGTTTTCTCAAAAGGACACAAAACAAGAAAACAAGAAAACAAAAAGAAACTAGCATGGATAATACAGTGGCAAAGTGTAAACACCGGCTAACAAAGTGAAAGCATAAGCATGAATGTAAAGTCTGCGAGAACACGTACTCCCCCAAGCTTAGGCTTTTGGCCTAGCTTGGTCTACTCCCATGGTGGGAAATAACCAGCTCCAGGATACTCTGGAGCAGACTGTGGATGCCACTTCTGTGTGAGCTCCTCTGGCTCCCACTGATAAACTGGCGTCTGGTACTCGACTGGCGGCTCGGGCACGGGCGCCTGTGGTTGGGCCAAGCCCCAATATGCGTAGATGTCCGCGGGCATAATAGTGTACCTGCCTGCATGAAGATCAAACAAAGAAGGAGCAGGCAAAGTAATAGTCTCCAGATTACCGTGACTGAACACCAGGTTATAAATCATCCGCCACCTACCAAGGAGCAACTTCCCCAAAACAGTTTGGAGAATGGTGCTTTGAGCAAGGAGATCGAATATCACAGCCAAATGAGCAAGAACACGGGTTTGAGCTGCGAAACAATTTTTTCTGGAGGTGGAAGAAGAGGCTGGGAGATGGAATGAGTGGAGGGGGTGCCTGTGGGCTCCACAAGCTTGCACCCCGCCACCAGGGGGGTAGGTGGTGGTGGTGGGGGGGGGGGGCTTGTGGCCCACTGGCCAGCCCCCTTACCAGCTCTCAGGCCCAGAAATTTTCAAAAATTCCAGAAAAAATCATACTAAATTTTCAGGACCAACGAAGAACTTTTATTTTCGAAGTATTTTTCTCCGGGACGCTAAAACAGAAAACATAAAAAGCTAAACTAATTCTATCATTTTTCTTCTAAGCAACAAAAAAGGAAAGCTCAAAACAGAGGTATGTGACTCTTTGATTCATCCGTTTCATGGTCATCGGAAGAAATCCGTCAATGGGGTTGATCAAGTCCTTATGACAAAACCTTCTCGAATCGCAAGAGAGAATGGTGAATTTTCAAATAGCCACTAAGTCACCTCAATGGGGATATGTATCTCCCCAACAAGCAAATCACACTTCATCTTGACACGAGGAATAGGGCATTCAAAGCTCCCAATGAGAATCGATGAAGTCTTTTCGATAGCATTGATGCAATGTACTGGATATCGTTTCTTCGGAAAGTGCACTCTGTGCTCATTACCGTTGACATGGAAAGTGACATTGCCTTTATTGCAATCTATAACAGCCCTAGCAGTGTTTAAAAAGGGTCTTCCGAGGATGATAGCCATGGCATTGTCCTCGGGAATATCCAAGATAACAAAGTTTGTTAAGATAGTGGTATTAGCAACCACAACACGCACATCCTCGCAAACGCCGATAGGGAAAGTAGTTGATTTGTCGGCCATTTGCAGAGAAATTTCAGTGGGTGTCAACTTATCCAACTCAAGTCTATGATAAAGAGAAAGCGGCATAACACTAACACCGGCTCCAAGGTCACATAAGGCAGTTCTTACGTAGTTTCCTTTAATGGAGCAAGGTATAGTGGGTACTCCGGGATCACCAAGTTTCTTAGGAGTTCCACCTTTGAAAGTGTAGTTGGCAAGCATGGTGGAGATCTCAAGATCTGGTGTCTTCCGTTTATTAGTCACGATATCTTTCATGTACTTGGCATACAGAGACATCTTGAGCATATTAGTTAACCGCATCTGCAGAAACATGGGTCTTATCATCTCAACGAAGCATTCAAAATCCTCATCATCCTTTTTCTTGGATGGCTTAGGAGGAAAGGGCATAGGTCTCTGAACCCATGGCTCTCTTTCTTTACCATACTTCCTAGCAGTGAAGTCATTCTTGTCGTATCTCTTAGGTTGTGGATTATCAGCATTAACCGTAGGTTCAATCTCCACATCCTCATCATGGCTAGGTTGAGCATTATTATGAACATCACTGTCCATATTGTCACCAGGTTCATGTTCATCACCAGATTGTGTTTCCGCATTAGACGCAGAAATATCATTAGGTTCTTCAGGTGTGACAGTATTTGGCGAACTGGCATGCAGGTTTCTATCATCCTTCTTCTTCTCCTTAGGATGACTGGGTGAATCAGCATTGATTCCTTGAGAATCTTGACCAATTCTCTTAGGATGACCTTCAGGATACAAAGGTTCCTGAGTCATTTTGCCTCCTCTAGTAATGACTCTGACAGAGTTGCATTTAATTCATTGAGCAGGTCATTCTGAGCTTTAAGTACTTGTTCTACCTGAGTAGTAATCATAGAGGCATGTTTACTCAGAAGCTTCAGAGCATTGACATTTCTGTCTACACAAGCACTTAAATGGCTAAGCATACGAGTACTTTGTTCCAAATGTCTGCTAACATAATCAATGAAAATCTGTTGTTTGGCAACAAAGTTGTCAAATTCATCAAAGCATAGGCTAGCAGGTTTATCAAAAGGAATATCACTCTCATCAAACCTACGCAGAGAATTCACTTCTACTACCTGTACCGGGTTATCGAGACCATGGATCTCTTCGATAGGTGGTAGATCTTTGACATCTTCAGATCTAATACCTTTCTCTTGCATAGATTTCTTGGCTACTTGCATATCTTCGGGACTGAGGAATAGAATACCTCTTTTCTTAGGAGTTGACTTAGGAGGTGGTTCAGGAATAGCCCAAGCATTATCGTTGATCAAGAGGTTATTCAGTAGAGTCTCAGCTTGTTCTACAGTTCGTTCCCTAGAAACACAACCGGCACAACTATCTAGGTGGTCTCTAGAGGCATCGATAAGTCCGTTATAGAGGATATCAAGTATCTCGTTCTTCTTAAGAGGGTGTTCAGGCAAAGCATTCTGTAGCTGGAGGAGCCTCCACCAAGCTTGTGGAAGACTCTCTTCTTGGAGTTGAGCAAAGTTGTATATTTCCTGCAAGGCAGCTTGCTTCTTATGGGCAGCAAAATATTTCTCACAGAAGTAATAGACCATCTCCTGGGGACTACGCACACATCCAGGAGCAAGAGAGGTGAACCAGGCTTTAGCATCATCCTTTAGAGAGAAAGGAAACAACTTAAGGATATAGTAGTGGCAGATCTTCTCCTCATTTGTGAAAAGGTTGGCTATTTCGGATAGTTTGGCAAGATGGGCTATGACCGTCTCAGACTCATAACCGTTACAAGGATCAGATTCGACTAGATAGATTATCTCAGGGTCGACAGAGAATTCATAATCCTTATCGGTGACAAAGATAGGCGAAGTGGCAAACTTTGGGTCATTTTTCATCCTAGCTTCCGATATTTTTCCTTCCACTTGAGAATTAATTTCTCAGCGTCATAGGCATCCTTACACACAAGAAAATCCTCATCTATCTCCCCCTCCATAACGTAACCCTCTGGTATATTAGGCAGTTCATATCTAGGAGAGCTAGATCTAGCAGGAGCAAAAGCAGGTTCTATCTCAATAGTATCGGCAGTATCAGAAGCATCACGAGCATTGGCAGTAACTCTAGCAATATGAGCATCAAGGAACACTCCTAGTGGAACATCAAGCAAAGGAGTATCTCTAGCAGTATCAAGCATACGATCATCAGGCAAAATAGCATCTCTAGCATCATCAGGCAAAGCAGTATCAGGCATAACATCTCTAGCAGTATCAGGCATAGTATCAAGCATAGCATCTCTAGCAGTATCAAGCATAGTATCAAGCATAGTATCATCAGGCATAGTATCAAGCATAACATCTCTAGCAGTAGTACCACAAGCATCATCAAGCACAGGCGACATATCAAGATTTCTAGCAGAAGGTGAAGTCGCAAACTTACTCATAACTGAAGGTGAATCAAGTACAGAGCTAGATGGCAATTCCTTACCTCCCCTCGTAGTTGAGGGCAAGACTTTGGTCTTCAGATCCTTCAGATTCTTCATAGTGATCAGCAGATATAAATCCCAATTAACTCAGAGAATATAGCAATACCTCCCCGGCAACGGCGCCAGAAAAATGTTGATCGCGCAATCTCTGGCGTTAACTAGACAAATGCTTATAACAACAAACCTTCTCCTGCAACGGCACCAGAAGAATGCTGATAGCACTCCCCGGCAATGAAACTCGAAGAATGTTGTTGATGGCCCACCAGCGCGTGGGTTCGCAGCAGTTTTCGAGGGTAGAGTATTCGACCCAAATTTGTAGATCGCCTGAAGGAGGTGAGAGAATACTCTCGAGTATTAGCAGCTGAATTTGTCGGATTCAACCACACCTGAAAGATTAGTATCTGCAAGCACAGTAGTAACAACAAAGTAGTATGATAACAACGGTGTCAGAAACGATCTGTTGACGGCAGACTATTCCTAACAATTGTATCAATGGCGCCTTCGTTGCCGCGTTGACGGAAGTTGTCAATACCCGTCAACGGTAGGTGAACCAACAGTGTAGCAGGTGGCAGCAGTGTAACGAGCAATAGCAGTGGCAAGGAACAACGGTAGTGACAGTAGTAGCAAGTAGCAACAGTAGCAGCAGCACCAGAACAAGACAAGTAACAGCAGTAGCAACAGTAGTAGCAGCAGAGCAAGACAAGTAACAGCAGTAGCAATAGTAGTAGCAGCATAGCAAGACAAGTAACAACAGTAGTAGGACAAACTCGTAGGCAATGGGTCGGTGATTTGTTTGGATGATATTCATCATGCAACAGCTATAGCACGGAGAGATATGTGGCTAGCTCCCGTTCGTCAATGTAATGTAGGCATGCATTCTGTGTGTCGTCATACGTGCTTAGGGAACCCTCCCGTGGCAGCGGGGTCCAAAAGGAAACTACGGGATATTAAGGTTCTCCTTTTAATAAAGAACCGGACCAACGCATTAGCAATTGGTGAACACATGAACTCCTCAAACTATGATCATCACCGGGAGTGGTTCCGGTTATTGTCACTCCGGGGTTGCCGGATCATAACACATAGTAGGTAACTACAACTTGCAAGATCGGATCTAAAACACACATATATTGGTGACAACATAATAATTTCAGATCTGAAATCATGGCACTCGGGCCCTAGTGACAAGCATTAAGCATGGCAAAGTAGTAGCAACATCAATCTCAGAACATAGTGGATACTAGGGATCAATCCCCATCAAAACTAACTCGATTACATGATAGATCTCATCCTACTCATCACCGCCCAGCGAGCCTACGAATAGATTACTCACGAACGACGAAGAATTTCATGGAATTGGAGAGGGAAGAAGGTTGATGATGACGATGGCGACGATTTCCCCTCTCCGGAGCCCAAGACGGAGTCCAGATCTGCCCTCCAGATGAAGAACAGGTGGTGGCGGCGCCTCTGTATCGAAAACGCGACGAAAACTTCTCTTTTTATTTTTTCTGGGACGAAAGACAACTTATAGAGCTGGAGTTGGGGGGGCAGGTGCCTGTGGGCCCCACAAGCCTGCCCACCGCCACCAGGGGGGTGGTGGCGGAGCAGGGGCTTGTGGCCCACTGGCCCATCCCCCTGAGGTGGAACTTGGCGCAAATATTTTTGATATTTTCCAAAACTGCTCCCCGTAAATTTTTAGGACGTTTGGAGAACTTTGATTTCTGCACAAAAATAACACCAAGGCAATTTTGCTGAAAACAACGTGAGTCCAGGTTAGTTCCATTCAAATCATGCAAATTATAGTCCAAAACAAGGGCAAAAGAGTTTGGAAAAGTAGATACGTTGGAGACGTATCAACAAGCACAGCTAAGATAGCTAATTCAGATTACAGCAATACATTTGCATAATAAAATCTGACAGTATTTTACATCACCAGCCTCCAAGATATTTTACTTAGCATATTACATTTCACTTAGCATATTAAGACACATTTTATAAATCTGACAGTATAACCACAAGGAGCAACTTGCATACCACTAGTTGGCCTCGGGTTTGACCTTTTCATCCTTGACATGGATGATCTTGAGGTGGTGCTTGCAAAATAGAATAAACAACAATCAGATACAACAGGGATAAAGTAAAATGATGCACTTATATCAATAAAGGAAAGCATTTAGACGAGCATGCACATACATGTAATACATGTGAAGCAAACTTGTTGGATCAACAATATAGTGATGTAGTTAATGCATCAGTACTAATACATGTAAAAGTAAAGAGCAAACTATAAGGCACTCGCAGTTCAAATTTGACCCGCTTCCACCTCATTCGACATAGATTTGTCTTTTTCACGAGAGATGGATAAAAGCTTTTGACACCCAACCATTTTGTCAATTGTACATTAAATATGGCCTAGTATGTTAGAAAAATGATTTGGACCAATTTTGAAACAAATATATGGTAGGTCCTTCACAAAAAAACTCATTTCGGGCACTTGAAAAATGAAAAATGATTTTGTCTTACAAGGAAGATGAAAACTTCCTTAATCAACATTGTTTGTCATTCCAATATGCACCATTATGCAAAATATGAGACCATTTCAACAAACTATGCCATGAATATGGCCATGAGATTGATCATGTGGCTTGAAAGCCATGAATCTTCACACATGATAGCTCATTTGTGTGAACACTTTTTAAAAATAATTGTCGTCTTACAAGTTTATTATTTTACATGGTAAATTTATCACATATGATGACATAATGCAAAGGTTTCCCATTTTTGATTTTTTTTTGAATTTTTCATGGTCGTTTCAAAATGCAGTCGAAACGGCGGGCATGACCGTTCCTACCTAGTGGTTGAATCTTGGAAACCTTTTTGTGTTTCTATGATTAAGTAGATACTTGTGTACCTAGAAATGATTTTTGGAAAAAATAAAGAGCAAACTATAAGGCAGCCTCAGTTCAAGTTTGACCCGCTTCCAGCTGATTCGACATAGATTTGTCTTTTTCACGAGATATGGATAAAAGCTTTTGACACCCAACCATTTTGTCAATTGTACATTAAATATGGCCTAGTATGTTAGAAAAATGATTTGGACCAATTTTGAAACAAATATATTGTAGGTCCTTCACAAAAAACTCATTTCGGGCACTTGAAAAATGAAAAATGAAATTTTCATACAAGGAAGATGAAAACTTACTTAATCAACATTGTTTGTCATTCCAACATGCACCATTATGCAAAATATGAGACCATTTCAACAAACTATGCCATGAATATGGCCATGATATTGATCATGTGGCTTGAAAGCCATGAATCTTCACACATGATAGCTCATTTGTGTGAACACTTTAAAAAAACAATTGTCGTATTACAAGTTTATTATTTTACATGGTAACTTTATCACATATGATGACATAATGCAAAGGTTTCCCAGTTCTGAAAACAACAGCAACATGCAACATCTCAATTCAGTTCTCTGATGTAGATAGCAACAACTCTGTGATGTAGTTCTGAAAATAGCTCTGAAAACAACATCTCAATTCAGTTCTGAAAACTTCAGGAACAACAACAGTTCTGAAAACAACAGCAACATGCAACATCTCAATTCAGTTCTCTGATGTAGATAGCAACAACTCTGTGATGTAGTTCTGAAAATAGCTCTGAAAACAACATCTCAATTCAGTTCAAAAAAACTTCAGGAACATCACAACCAACAGTTTGCAATATTTTGCATTACAACACAACAGTTTGAATCAGGATCACATCACAACCAACAGTTCTCACCAAAACTAAGAAAATGGCACCAAAACTACATCATTTTGCCTCTCCAGCCATTTCTGAATACAACATTTTGCCTCTCCAGCCATCATGATCACCAAAACTACATCATTTTGCCTCTCCAGCCATCATGATCTTCACCACCCGCCTCTCGATCACTACAACCATCAGTCTCATGCATTTTGCTACCTGGAGAGAATTGTAGTACAAAAACTACATCAGGATCACAACAACAAAAACTATAGAGAAGGTTGATCACCAATCAAAACAAGGAACATGCAGTAATAGTTTTAGATCACCAAGGAGACAATATTTACCTTCATATCTATTCGCTACTCATCGTCGTCGATACCAAAACTAGGAACTCTATGCCCACTTCTGTTTTCCTCATTGTCACTACAATATTGCAGCATAGTACGATCAGTCCTGTTTTCCTCATCCTCTCTCTCATGTCCATCCGCTACCACCTTTCTTCTTTTCTTGATGCCTTCCCGGTCCCGGTCCCTACGCACTCTGCTTTGCACCGGAACTTCCATAGAGTCATCACCAGCTTGCACCGGAACTTCCGTACAGTCATCATCCTGATATGTTAGGCCACTACCACCGGGGCCCTTTTCCACTTCAGTTTCAGTTTCAGTCACACTCCACAAGTGTCTGTACTCTAAGTTTTGCACAACTTCCCATTTTCCGTGCAAAAGAGTGTCTGGCAGGTAAAAAACCATTGTTGCTTGTGCTGTTAGAATAAAGGGATCACTCTTGATGCTTTTGAAGTGGCCATCATACTTGACACAAGAGCGTCTCTTCTTCTTGTTACCAAGATCAAACCAGTCACAGCAAAATAAGACAACCGAGCGATGGATGCCTCCACTAGAGTTGCAGTGCAACTCTATGATGCTTCTCAGCTGACCATAGAAGTCAATGTTCTCACGATCATGTGACCCCTCAGTGACGATTCCAGTATTTTGTGTCTTCCTTTTTTCCTCGCAATCAACGGTGTGGTACCGGACACCATCAACAATGCATGCTGAATAAAATCGCACTCGCTTATCCGGTAAGCATGCCAAAGCAAATAGATCATCACTGACTTTCTTCTCCTCATGCAACTTTCCAACATGATTCTTAAACCATTTAGCAAATCCCTTGGCAACCCTTGTATCAACATTGATCTGGCTTTCTTCCTGATTTAACTCTTCCTTGCATTTCCTGCAATGCCAACAAAACATGTGAATTAAAATATTAGGCTGGTGCCAACAACCCAAGCAAAAGTAAATAAATAACGAGTGCACAAGATAAAACGTACTCGATATATGGTATAACCTTGGCGCAATTGCTGAGCACATACCAAACCATCTTGTCATACTCATCACCAACCTCCAAGTATCGCGAGGCTCCAAGAAAGTTCACACCATGGTTGAAAACCGAGACATCACCAATACGCGAATCAGACTGCTCTCTATTTCTGCCCGGCCGGGTCCATCTTGTTTCCACATCGCCAAAGTATCTAGAGCAAAAAGTCAAGCACTCGTCAACGACATATGCTTCAGCAATCGAACCTTCAGGTCTTGCCGTGTTTCGCACATAACGCTTACAAGTAAGCAGCCTTCTTTCGATTGGGTACATCCAACCGTATTGCACAGGGCCTCTAAGCATTGTCTCTTTTGGTAAGTGCACCGCCAAATGGACCATCACGGTGAAGAAAGATGGAGGGAAAATCTTCTCAAGCTTGCAAAGAATAATTGGGATTTCTTTTTCAAGTCTTTCCAAAACAGTTCACTTGAGTGTTTTGCAGCACAGTTCTCTAAAGAAATTTCCCAGCTCAGCAACTGCTTCATATATATCATTGTCCATGATTCCACGGAGGCCAGCCGGTAAAATCCTTTGGAGGAGGATGTGACAATCATGGGTTTTCAGTACTAAAAGCTTGAATCCATCAGAAGTAACACACTTTGCTAGGTTAGAAGCATAACCATCTGGAAATCTCACCGCTCTTATGAATTCACAGAATGCTAGCTTTTGTTCTTTACTCATTGTATACCATGCTCGTGGCATTTCAAATGTATCTTCAGCTTCATCATGTTGTAGACGCAAATCTTCTCTTATGCCCATGTCCTCCAAATCAAGCCTAGAACTAACCGTGTCCTTTGTCTTCCCTTCAATGTTCAGAAACGTCCCCAGCAGATTCTCACATATGTTTTTCTCAATGTGCATTACATCGAGATTATGCCTTAATTTCAGACCAGCCCAGTATGGCAGGTCCCACAAACAAGACCTCCGGTCCCAACATTGACCTTCCGCGCGCTTTCTTTTCTTTGCAAGCTTTCCTGGTCTCACATCCTGCACCTTCTCAAGTTGCTGCTCCAACTCTTCCTTAGTGAATTTAGCTGGCTTGTCACGGGTTTCATTCTCACCATTAAAATCTTTGCTTCTTCTCCAGCGATGGTTTCGGGGAAGAAAGCGTCGGTGCCCAATATAGCAGATCTTGCTCCTTATTCTCTTTGAGCAAGGGTCTTTGTCACAATGGACACATGCGTGATAACCCGCTGTGATCCTCCCAGACAGAGTGTGCAGTGCCGGGAAATCATGGATGGACCATATGACTGCAGCACGTAGATTGAACTTTTCTTCCGGACTAGAGGCATCGTATGTACGTACACCAGTCCAGAGCTGGAGCAGCTCTTCTACAAGGGGCTCCATAAAGACATCAAAATCCTTTCCTAGATACTCTGGACCCGGGATAAGCAGTGACATCATGTAGTTTGACTGATCCAAGCATGCCCATGGTGGCAGGTTGTATGGCACCACAAAAAACGGGCCACATGCTATAAGACGTGTTCATGTTCCCAAACGGATTAAAGCCATCTCTGGCAATGCCGAGTTTTATATTCCTTGGATCTGCAGAAAAATCTCCATGTTCACTGTCAAATTCTTTCCATGCCTCTCCGTCCGCTCGATGGCTCAGCTCATTGTCCACAGGTTGCCGCTGAAGCTTGTGCCATTGTACCTCCAACGATGATTTCTTCGAGATAAACATCCGCTGCAACCTTGGTATCAACGGAAAGTGCCTCAGTACCTTCTTTGGTATTGACTTCTTCCCATCAGCATCTTTCCACCTTGAGGCATTGCATTTTGGACAGTTGTCATGCTTCGCAAAATCCTTCCGAAACAAGACACAGTTATTTGGGCACACATGTATTGAAACATAACCTAGCCCCAGCCTGCGGATTATGCTCAATGCTTCATCATAAGACCTGGGAACACACCTATCAGGGAATTGCAAGGTCAAAAGGCGGAGTATTGCGTTGAATGCAGCATTGCTAAGCCGGTAGAAAGACTTGATGTGGAGTAACTTCACGGTGAAGGTAAATCTTGAAAAATTACCCCCTTGATGAGCTGCGCGCTTAGCCTCCTCCAACACCTCAGCAAACATCGACTTCTGCCCATTAGCACGATCTTCAGCATCGTACAGATCCTTCAATAGGTCAGGAATCCTATCATCTTCATGCCCATCCTCTTCATACAAACCATCATTCTCTCGCAAAATATTTTCCATAAAATTAATGCCAGCATCACCACCACCCATCATATGAGGGGCCTGTGTATCAGCTTCAATATGTTCAGGTTGTCCGGCTAAAGGTTCTCCATGATATATCCATCTATCATATGTGCTGCCATCCCATTAAGAAGAAGATGATCTTCCACTACTCCTTGAGCTTTTCTCGAACGGTTGAGGCAATTACAGCATGGGCAAACAATGACAACATCCTTGGAAAAATTTGCACGAACAAATTGCATGAATTCATCAACTCCTTTCATATGTTCTTTCGAAAACCTTCTAACTCCTTTTCTAACCCAGCTTCTGTCCGGCGGCAGCAGCGAGTCCCCCATGCTCGGCGGTGAGTCCCTCATGCTCGGCGGCGGCTATTCCCCCATGTGTGGGCGAGGTCACTGTCCAGGCGAGCGACACCACCACTACTACCGGTGGGCGAAGTGGCTGAGGCGAGCGGCACCACCACTGGCCGGGAGAGGTCGTCGTGGCCGAGGCGTGGCCGAGGTGGCCGTGGCATCGGCACCGCCACCACCGCCCATGCGTGAGGTGTCCATGGCGTCAGCACCACCACCGCTGGTCACCGCCCCCGTCGATCGCCGCCGCCCCGTCCCCATCGGTCGCTGTCGCCCCCGAGATCTAGATTTGCTCGTCGGAAATTGGCCAAGTGTTGGCCGTCCCCGTCGGTCCCACTTGTCAATGATACAAGAGACCCGCGATTTAATATAATATACCCCCAAATATCGATACCTGAGCAACAGTCCCTCTCTAGCCCAGCGGTAGCAAACACTTAGTGGAAGTGCTCGGTCGTGGGTTCGAGTCCCACGGGAATTAAGCGAGGCTCGCGCATGTTTTTTCGCCCCCTCACCTGCCTGTCAAATGGGTCCTACCTCAGTGACAAGTAAGTGAGGCTGCTGAGGTGGCTGCGTAACCAGCCTAGTGCATTCGAACTATTTAGTAACGACCATTCATATTGGTCATTATCACCTAGAAATAAGGCAGTGCCAGGTGCTGTCCTCTTTATGACCTTTTCCAGTAAGCAAGTGATGACCTTTCTGATGAAAATGGTCATTGGTTTTTGGGGCTAGGACCCCTCCAGACAGCTTACGACCAAATGATGTCAAATGGTCATAGATTTATGACCATTCCTTCCAGGGTCACTAACAAAAGGTCGTTAGTTGACATATTTCTTGTAGTGATGGTCATAGGAACAGATACATTGACATGCAGAAAACAGTAGCAATAAACTGACACGATCATATGCTACGTTTATAGTTTGGGTCTTGTCTATCACATCATTCTCCTAATGATGTGATCTCGTTATCTAGTGACAACACTTGTCTATGGCCAGGAAACCTTGACCATCTTTGATCAACGAGCTAGTCAACTAGAGGCTCACTAGGAACAGTGTGTTGTCTATGTATCCACACATGTATTTGAGTTTTCAATCAATTCAATTCCAGCATGGATAATAAACGATCATCATGAATAAGGAAATATAACAATAACCAATTTATTATTGCCTCTAGGGCATATTTCCAACAGTCTCCTACTTGCACTAGAGTCAATAATCTAGTTCATATCACTATGTGATTGCAATGAATCTATCACCCATACAGTTATGGGGTTCGATCATGTCTTGCTTGTGAGAGAGGTTTTTAGTCAATGTGTCTGAACCTTTTAGATCCGTGTGAGCTTTACAAATATCTATGTCATCCTATAGATCCTGCGATCATGCGCCATTTAGAACTATTCCGAATGACTGCTCCACTATACGAATCCGGTTTACTACTCATAGTTATTCAAATTAGTGTGAAAGTTTGCATCGACGTAACTCTTTACGACGAACTCTTTAATCACCTCCATAATCGAGAAAAATTCCTTAGCCCACTAGTTAATAAGGATAACTTTGACCGTTGCTCGGCGATTCAATCTTGGATCACTCTTTGTACCCCTTGACAGACTCATGGCAAGGCACACATCACGTGCGGTACACAACATGGCATACTTTAGAGTCTACGGCTAAGGCATAGTGGACGACCTTTGTCCTTTCTCTTTCTTCTGTTGTGATCAGGCTTTTTGAGTCTTACTCAAAATTACACCTTACAATACAGTCAAGAACTCCTTCTTTAACTGATCCATTTTGAACTCCTTCAAAAATCTTGTCAAGGTATGTATTGTTGGAAATATGCCCTAGAGGCAATAATAAATTGGGTATTATTATATTTCATTATTCATGATAATCGTTTATTATCCATACTAGAATTGTATTGATTGAACACTCAAATACATGTGTGGATACATAGACAACACACTATCCCTAGTGAGCCTCTACTTGACTAGCTCGTTGATCAAAGATGGTCAAGGTTTCTTGGCCATAGACAAGTGTTGTCACTTGATAACGGGATCACATCATTGGGAGAATGATGTGATGGACAAAGACCCAAAACTATGAACGTAGCATATGATCGTGTCAGTTTATTGCTACTATTTTCTGCATGTCAATGTATATGTTCCTATGACCATGAGATCATGCAACTCCCAGACACCGGAGGAATACCTTGTGGGTTATCAAACGTCGCAACGTAACTGGTGACTATAAAGGTGCTCTACAGGTATCTCCAAAGGTGTCTATTGGGTTGGCACGGATCAAGGTTGGGATTTGTCACTCCGTGGACGGAGATGTATCTCGGGGCCCACTTGTTAATACAACATCACAACAAGCCTTGCAAGCAATGTGACTAAGGAGTTAGTTACGGGATCTTGTATGACGAAACGAGTAAAGAGACTTGCCGGTAACGAGATTGAACTAGGTATGGAGATACCGATGATCGAATCTCGGGCAAGTAACATACCGAAGGACAAAGGGAACAACATACGGGATTAACTGAATCCTTGACATAGAGGTTCAACCGATAGAGATCTTCTAGAATATGTGGGAGCCAATATGGACATCCAGGTCCCGCTATTGGTTAGTGACCCGAGAGTTTCTCAGGTCATGGCTGCATAGTTCTCGAACCCGCACGGTCTGCACACTTAAGGTTCGGTGATGTTTCGGTACAGTTGAGTGATATGTGTTGGTGAGCGAAGTTTTGTTCGGAGTACCGGATGAGATCCCGGACGTCACGAGGAGTTCCGGAATGGTCCGGAAATGAATATTGATATATAGGGGGTTGTTATTTGGATTCTCGAAGGTTTTCGGGCATTGCCGACAGTGTACCGGGAGTGAGAAATGGGTTCCGGAGGCCCACTAGGTGGGCCCACCATGCCCCAAGGGGTCCACATGGGTTTATTGGATGCGCAATAAGTCTTAATGGGATGGCAAGTCATCTAAGGAAAGCCCATGAGGAAAAAGGTGGAAAATCCAAAAGAGGTGGGTAATTTAGGAAGGAGTCCTAATCCAGGTGGGATTGGAGGAGGACTCCTCCCTCCTCCACTTCAGCCGAAGCCAGGAGGCACTCCTTGAACCTCAAGGCTATCCCCTCCCTCCTATATATACTAGAGGGTTTAGGGTTTTTTGAGACACAACTTTGCCACATGCAACCCTAAACCTCTACTTCGTAGTTCTTCCCCTCGATCGGATTTCTGCGGTGCTTAGGCGAAGCCCTACAAAAATAGATCACCACCACCACCGGAGCGCCGTCACGCTGCCGGGGAACTCATCTGCATCCCCGTCTCTCTTGCTCGATCAAGAAGGCGGATATTGTCATCGAGTTGTACATGTGCGGAACGCGGAGGTGCCGTCCATTCGGCACTTGATCGGGACGGATCGTGAGACAGATCGTGAAGATGTACCACTACATCAACCGCGTTTATTAACGCTTGTGGTTAGCGATCTACAAGGATATGTGGATCCGATCTCCCTCCCGTAGATTATCATCACCATGATAGGTCTTCGTGTGCGTAGGAAATTTTTTGTTTCCCATGCTACGTTCCCCAAGAGTGGCATCATGATCTAGGTTCATGCGTAGATGATATCTCGAGTAGAACACAAAAGAGTTTGTGGGCGTTGATGTTCTTTTTGTTGCCGTCCTTAGTCTTTTCTCGATGCAGCGGTATTATTGGATTGAAGCGGCCCGGACCAACCTTACTCGTATGCTTACGAGAGACCGGTTTCATCGACTAACATGCAACTTGATGCATAAAGATGACTGGCGGGTGTCTGTTTCTTCAACTTTAGTTGAATCGGATTTGACCGAGGCGGTCCTTGGAGAAGGTTAAATAGCAAATTGCATATCACCGTTGTGGCTTTGCGTAAGTAAGAAGCGATCATACTAGATACCCATAGCAGCCACGTAAAACATGCAACAACAAATTAGAGGACGTCTAACTTGTTTTTGCAGGGTATGCATGTGATGTGATATGGCCAAAGACAGGATATGATATATTGGATGTATGAGATGATCATGTTGTAATAGTTAAATATCGACTTGCCCGTCGATGCTACGGCAACCGGCACGAGCCATAGCGTTGTCTTTAAACTAACGTTTGTGCTTGCAGATGCGTTTACTATATTGCAAGTTGTAGATTTAGAAGTAATAGCATAGATAGCACGACAACCTCGATAGCGGCATGCTGCGGCAACAAAAGTCCTTCCTTGGCGCTAGGAATTCTTCTTGTTACTTCTCTGGTTTGCATCGGCTTTTCCCATAAGAGGAAAAGGTGATGCAGCACAGGAGCAGTAAGTATTTCCCTCAGTTTGAGAACCAAGGTATCGATCAAGAAGGAGGGCCTCGTCAAGTCCAAAGTACCTGCGCAAACACAAACAAGTTTGCACCCAACGCTTCAAAGGGGTTGTCAATCCCTTCAAGATTGTTTGCAAAGTGAGATTTGAAGGCGGAAAGTGCAACGAAGTAAAAAGTGTAAGGCTGAAAATATGGTGTGGAGTAGACCCTCGGGGCCATAGTGTTCACTAGAGGCTTCTCTCATAATAGCAAATATCACGGTGGGTGAACAAATTACTGTCGAGCAATTGATACAACCGCGCAAAGTCATGACGATATCTAAGGCAATGATCATACATATAGGCATCATGTCCGAGACAAGTAGACCGATACTTTCTACATCTACTACTATTACTACACACATCGACCGCTATCCAGCATGCATCTAGTGTATTGAGTTCATGACGAACAGAGTAACGCCTTAAGCAAGATGACATGATGTAGAGGGATAATCTCAAACCAATGATGAAAACCCCATGTTTTTACCCTTGATGGAAACAAGACGATGCATGCCTCGCTACCCCTTCTGTCACTGGGTGAGGTCACCGCACGGTATGAACCCAAAACCAAGCACTTCTCCCATTGCAAGAATCATAGATCTAGTTGGCCAAACAAAACCCACAACTCGAAGAGAATTACAAGGATATGAAATCATGCATAAGAGAGATCAGAAGAAACTCAAATAAGATTCATAGATAATCTGATCATAAATCCACAATTCATCAGATCTCGACAAACACACCGCAAAAGAAGATTACATCATATAAATCTCCATGAAGATCATGGAGAACTTTGTATTGAAGATCCAAGAGAGATAAGAAGCCATCTAGTTACTAGCTATGGACCCGTAGGTCTATGGTGAACTACTCACGCATCATCGGAGAGGTCATGGTGTTGATGGAGCAGCCCTCCGTGTCCGAATCCCCCCTCCGGCAGGGCACCAGAACGTGCCCCAGATGGGATCTTGCAGAGACAGAAGCTTGCGGCGGCGGAAAAGTGATTTCGATGATCTCTTGATTTTTTTGGGTTTTTAGGTAATTTATAGGCGCAACCCCTAGGCCAGGGGGCGCTCAGGGGGCCCACAAGCCTGTGGGCTGCAGGGTGGGGCTTGTGGGGCCCCTGAGGCTCCCCTGCCTTGGCTACTAAGCTTCCCGATCTTCTTCCGTTCCGGAAAAAATCTTTTTGGGGATTTTCTTCCCTTTGGACTCCGTTTCAAAATCTCCTCTGAAAGGGGTCAAAAACATGGAAAAAACAGGAACTGGCACTTGGCACTCAGTTAATAAGTTAGTCCCAAAAAATATATATAAGGCATGCAAAATATCCAAAGTTTGACAAGATAATAGCATGAAACCATCAAAAATTATAGATGCGTTGGAGACATATCAAGCATCCCCAAGCTTAACTCCTTCTCGTCCTCGAGTAGGGAAGTGATAAAGAATGATTTTTTGATGTGGAATGCTACCTAGCATAGTTGTCCTTTGCAACTTCTTTCACGTGACATGAATGTTCAGATCCGTAAGATTAAAAACAATAGTTTGCTATTAACATGAAAACAATAATACTTCAAGCAAACTAGCAAGGTAATCATGAACTTTCAAAATAACAAGGCCAAAGAAAGTTATCCTACAAAATCATATAGTATGGCTATGCTCCATCATCCTCACAGAACTAATGTAAATCATGCACAACCCCGGTATTGGCCAAGTAATTGTTTTCGCACTCTTACTTTCTCAAACTTTTTATAACTATCACGCAATACATGAGCGCGAGCCATGGATATAACACTATAGGTGGAATAGAGTGTGGTCGTGGTTGTGAGACAAAAAAGAGGAGATGGTTACATTGACTCGGCGTATCAATAGGCTATGGAGATGCCCATTAATAGATATCAATGTGAATGAGTTGGGATTGCCATACAAAAGGATGCACTAGAGCTATAAGTATGTGAAAGCTCACGAAGACCTAGGGCAATTTTGAGGATGCCCATCACTGGAATATACAAGCCAAGTTATATAATGAAGATTCGCACTAGCATATGGTGGTGACGAAGGAAGAAGCTCTCAATCATGAAGAACATGGTGCTATCATGAAGCACAAGTGTGGGAAAAAATAGTAGCATTGTCCCTTTTTTTTCATTTGGGCTCTTAGGCCTCTCTTTTTTGGGCTCTTTGGCCTCTTTTATTTTATTTCCTCACATGGGACAATGCTCTAATAATGATGATCATCACACTTTTATTTACTCACAACTCAAAGATCACAATGATGATGACTCCATAGGAAATGCCTCCGGCAGTGTGCCGGGATGCAACGATCTAGCATGGCGTATGACGTTGAAAAAATCTCGCTAGCTATCTTACGATCATGCAATGGCAATATGAGAGTGACGGCATGCTACTGCAACAAAAGACCTTCCAACGGCGCCAGAAATAGGAGTGTTGCTTGATACTCCTCAGCAACGGCACCAGGAATCCTTCAGCTACGGCTACGCCTTAAGGGACTTCCTAGGCAAGTATGCAAAGGATTTCCCCCGTGGCCTTGGAGCCTTGCGTTGGTGTTCCCTCGAAGCGGAAAGGGTGATGTAGCACAGCGATGGTAAGTATTTCCCTCAGTTTGAGAACCAAGGTATCAATCCGATGGAAGAGTATCTCAAGATCCTGCACAAACACAAAAGCTTGCACCCAACGTGATGACGGGGTTGTCAATCCCTTATAGATTGTTTGCCAAGTGAGAACTGAAAGCAACAAAGTAACAAAGCAAAGTAAAAGCGGAGATGTAAACGATGGATGTGAATAGACCCGGGGGCCGTAGTGTTTACTAGTGGCTTCTCTCATAAAAGCAAGTAGACGGTGGGTGAACAAATTACTGTCGAGCAATTGACAGAACTGTGCAGAGTCATGACGATATCCATGCAATAATTATTTCTATAGGCATCACGTCCGAAACAAGTAGACCGATACTTTCTGCATCTACTACTATTACTCCACACGTCAACCGCTATCCAGCATGCATCTAGTGTATTAAGTGCATAACAACAGAGTAGCGCCTTAAGCAAGATGACATGATGTAGAGGGATAATCTCAAACCAATGATAAAAACCCCATCTTTTTACCCTTGATGGGAACTGCTTGATGAGTGCCTTGTTGCCCCTACTGTCACTGGGAAAGGTCACCATATGGTAGAACCCAAAACCAAGCACTTCTCCCATTGCAAGAATCATAGATCTAGTTGGCCAAACAAAACCCAAGACTCGGAGAGACTTACAAGGATATCAAATCATGCATAAAAGAAATCAGCAAAGACTCAAATATATATCATAGATAATCTGATCGCAAGTCCACAATTCATCGGATCTCGACAAACACACCGCCAAAGAAATTTACATCGGATAGATCTCCATGAAGATCATGGAGAACTTTGTATTGAAGATCCAAGAGAGAGAAGAATCCATCTAGCTACTAACTACAGACCCGTAGGTGTGAAGTGAACTACTCACGAGTCATTGGAGGGGCGATGATGATGATGAAGAAGCCCTCCACCTCTAAAGTCCCCTCTGGCAAGGTGTCGGGAAGGGTCTCCAGATGAGATCTCGCGGAAACGGAAGCTTGCAGCGGCGGAAAAGTATTTTCAAGGCTCCCCTAATTTTTTGCGGAATATTTGGGAATATATAGGCGCAAGACCTAGGTCAGGAGGCGGCCAGGGAGGCCACAAGCCTGCCCACCGCCGCCTCCCCCCTCGTGGCGGAGTGGGAGCTTGTGGCCTCCCTGGAGCCCAC
Source organism: Hordeum vulgare subsp. vulgare (assembly GCF_904849725.1). Taxonomy (NCBI): domain Eukaryota; kingdom Viridiplantae; phylum Streptophyta; class Magnoliopsida; order Poales; family Poaceae; genus Hordeum; species Hordeum vulgare. The sequence goes on from NC_058519.1 coordinate 50,377,892, forward strand.
CTGGCTTGGCCCAAAAGCTCCCTGGACTTCTTCCGTTCGGGAAAAAATAATTTCGGGATTTTTCTTCCGTTTGGACTCCATTCCAAAATCAGATCTGAAAAGAGTCAAAACCACGGGAAAACAGGAAGTGGCCCTTGGCACTGAATCAATAAGTTAGTCCCAAAAAAGATATAAAAAGGTACATAAAACATACAAAGAAGGCAAGATAACAGTGTGAAACCATCAAAAATTATAGATATGTTTGAGACGTATCAAGCATCCCCAAGCTTAACTCTTGCTCGTCCTCGAGTAGGGAAGTGATAAGAATGAATTTTTGATGTTTTCATGCTACCTAGCATAGGTGTCCTTTGTAATTCCTCTTATGTGACGTGAGTGTTCAGATCCATTAGATTCAAAACAATAGTTTGCTATTGACGTGGAAACAATAATAATTCAAGCAAACTAGAAAAGTAATCATGAACTTTCAAAATAACAAGGTCAAAAGAAAGTGATCCCTACAAAAGCATATAGTCTGGCTATGCTCTATCATCATTGCACAACAAATTTAAATCATGCACAACCCCGGTATTGGCCAAGTAATTGTTTCACACCTTTACTTTCTCAAACATTTTCAACTCTCACGCAATACATCAGCGTGAGCCATGGTTATAGCACTATAGATGGTGTGGAATGTGTTGGAGGTTGCAAGACAAAAAGGAGAAGATAGCCACATTAACTAGGCATATCAATGAGCTGTGGAGATGCTCATCAATAGATATCAATGTGAATGAGTAGGGATTTCCATACAAATGATGCACTAGAGGTGCAAGTATGTGAAAGCTCTTAAAGAAAACTAGTGGGTGTGCATCCAACTTGCTTGCTCACGAAGACCTAAGGCAATTTTGAGGAAGCCTATCATTGGAATACACAAGCCAAGTTATATAATGAGAATTTCCCACTAGCTATGTGGTGGTGACAAAACGAGAGACTCTCAATCATGAAGATCATGGTGCTCAATATGCAGAAGTGTGGAAAAAGTGGTAGCATTGTCCCTTCTCTCTTTTTCTCTCATTTTTTTGGTGGGCTCTTTGGCCTCTTTTTTTATGGGCTTCTTTGGCCTCTTTTGTTTCCTCACATGGGACAATGCTCCAATAATGATGATCATCACACTTTCAACTCAAAACTTAGAGCAATTATGACTCTATATGGAATGCCTTCGGTAGTGTACCGTGGCAACGATCTAGCATGGCATAGACATCAATGGAAACATCATGCTAGCTATCTTACGATCATGCAAAGGCAATGTAGACGTGGTGGCACATACCATGGTGGTAGTTGCATGGCAGTATATCTCGGAATGACTTTGAAAAAGCCATAGTAGGTAGGTATGGTGGCTGTTTTGAGGGAGGCTAATGGTGGGTTTTGTGCACCGGTGAAAGTTGCACGGTCACTAAGAAGATAGTGATGGTGGAAGGTGAAAGTGCATCTAAACCATGGACTCAACATTAGTCATGAAGAACTCATATACTTGTTGCAAAAGTTTTATTAGTAATCGAAACAAAGCATTCAACGCATACTCCTAGGGGAAGGGTTGGTAGGTATAAACCATAGTGCGATCCCGACCGCCACGCAAAGGATGACAATCAATATACTAATGATGCTCAGATTTCATCACATAGCGGTTCACCATACGTGCATGCTACGGGAATCACTAACTTCAACACAAGTATTTCTAGAGCCACAACACCTTACTAGCATGACTTTAATATTACCATAACCACAACTCAAAACTAATTGAGATGAATCAAACTTCTCTAACTATTCAATGCACATGAAGGTGGAAATTTTCGTATCCCTTTGGATAACTACCCCTTTTGAGACTACTTTCAAAGCATAGATCAACTACCAAGCCACGCACCGCTGCACTCTAAAAGATATAAGTGAAGCACATAGAGCAAAAGTATCTAGCTCAAAAGATATAAGTGAAGCACATGTGAGCTGAATTGTCTACCAGAAGATATAAGTAAAGCTCGACAAAATCACGGTGTGTGCATGTCTCTCTCTCTAGGTGTGCAGCAAGGATGATTGTGACACAACAAAAATAAAAGACTCCTACGATACAAGACGCACCAAGCAAAAACACATAACATGTGGTGAATAAAAATATAGCCCCAAGTAACGTTACTGATGGATTGAAGACGAGAGAGGGGATGCCTTCCCGGGGCATCCCCAAGCTTAGGCTTTTACGACATCCTTGAATCTCTTGGGGTGCCTTGGGCATCCCCAAGCTTGAGCTCTTGCCACTCTTTATCTTTTTGTCCATAAGAACTTCACCCAAAACTTGAAAACTTCACAACACGAAACTTAAACAGAAACGTGTGATAACATTAGTACAAGAAAGCAAACCACCACTTCCTTAGGTACTATAGAAAACTTAAATTCTACTTGTGCTGATGTTGTGTTACTGTACTTTCAATCTTCCATGGCAAATACCCCCCGATACTATCCATAGTTTCATCAAAATAAGCAACCAACACAACAAAAACAGAATATGTTAACAACAGACCAGTCTGTAGCAATCTGTATGTTTCGTATAACTTTGGTACTTCAAAAATTCTGAAAAATTACGACAGTCTGAAGAATGTGCGTAGCAATCAGCAGCAAAAATAATAAAGTCAAAAGCTCTTACATAAAAAAATGAAAATTATTTTCGTGAGCAGAAAGTTTCTGTCTTTTCCAGCATGACCAAACGATCATCCCCAAGACTAATCATGACGGTTTTGCTTGGCACAAACGCAAAAAGAAACACAAAAACACAATCATAACAGAATTATTAAAGTGTGGAAAACACAAAACAGAAAGAAAAAGGATAGATTCGTTAGGTTGCCTCCCAACAAGCGCTTTTGTTTAACGCCCTTAGCTAGGCGAAAGTGATGGAATCATGTATAGTCATCTTTGGTGCTCAAACCATAGGTAGCGTGATCATTTATCATCTTAAGATTTTCATCTTTATTATATGACTCACCACTAGCTCTAGGAACAAAAACAGGCTTGACGGTCTTTTTGAGAGTAAGATTTGGAGTATTTTGCACAGCGGCAAAAGCGGAACCCAAATTGGTTATGACATCTTCTAATTTGCCAATTCTAGAAGAATCATTAACTATAAGTTCCTTCTCCTTTAAATTTTTCAAAAAGTTTCCCACTTTGGATCCGTACTGAGTAATTTGATTGTGGATCTTTCTATCCAAACCCTCAATAAGTTCAACTGTGGCAATTTTGTTTTCAATAGCGTCAAGCCTTTGCATCACGTGTTCCAAGGTCAAGATAGTTCCATTAACCATGAGCGGGGGTGAGCCTACCAAATTAATGATAGCTCTATAGGAGTCAATAGTATGGCTCCCCAAAAAGTTCCCGCCTACAATGTTATCAAGGATATACCTATTCCAAGGAGAAATTCCAACATAGAAACTACGAAGGAGGACGGTAGTGGATTGCTTACGAGTAGATCTACTTTGAGCATTGCAAATCCTATACCAAGCGTCCTTCAAATCTTCTTCCTCATTCTGCCTGAAATTGAGAACTTCATTTTCAGGGGTGTCATTTGGAGTGGTGGGTATAGCCATTGATGGACTATCGAACACATAAACGAGAAGGAAGAGAGAATGCAACGGGCAAAAGGAAACGGCGAAGGAGAAAGGCGAAAGAAAACGGCAAATGTGAAGTGGGGGAGAGGAAAACGAGAGGCAACTGGCAACAAAAGTAAATGCAAGAGAAGAGTCTGTGAGACCTACTTGGATAGATCTTGATTTCTCCTCCCCGGCAACGGTGCCAGAAATAGGCACGTTGTTGGGAGAATACTCTTGACGATCCACCTCCCCGGCAACGGCGCCAGAAATACTTCTGCTACCGCAACAAAAGACCTTCCAACGGCGCCAGAAATAGGAGTGTTGCTTGATACTCCTCAGCAACGGCACCAGGAATCCTTCAGCTACGGCTACGCCTTAAGGGACTTCCTAGGCAAGTATGCAAAGGATTTCCCCCGTGGCCTTGGAGCCTTGCGTTGGTGTTCCCTCGAAGCGGAAAGGGTGATGTAGCACAGCGATGGTAAGTATTTCCCTCAGTTTGAGAACCAAGGTATCAATCCGGCGGAAGAGTATCTCAAGATCCTGCACAAACACAAAAGCTTGCACCCAACGCTATGAAGGGGTTGTCAATCCCTTATAGATTGGTTGCCAAGCGAGATCTGAAAGCAACAAAGTAACAAAGCAAAGTAAAAGCGGAGATGTAAACGATGGATGTGAATAGACCCGGGGGCCGTAGTGTTTACTAGTGGCTTATCTCATAAAAGCAAGTAGACGGTGGGTGAACAAATTACTGTCGAGCAATTGATAGAACTGTGCAAAGTTGTGACGATATCTATGCAATGATTATTTCTATAGGCATCACATCCGAAACAAGTAGACCGATACTTTCTGCATCTACTACTATTACTCCACACGTCGACCGCTATCTAGCATGCATCTAGTGTATTAAGTCCATAAGAACATAGTAACGCCTTAAGCAAGATGACATGATGTAGAGGGATAATCTCAAACCAATGATAAAAACCCCATCTTTTAACCCTTGATGGCAACTGCTTGATGTGTGCCTTCCTGCCCTACTATCACTGGGAAAGGTCACCACATGGCAGAACCCAAAACCAAGCACTTCTCCCATTGCAAGAATCATAGATCTAGTTGGCCAAACAAAACCCAAGACTCGGAGAGACTTACAAGGATATCAAATCATGCATAAAAGAAATCAGCAAAGACTCAAATATATATCATAGATAATCAGATCACAAGTCCACAATTCATCGGATCTCGACAAACACACTGCCAAAGAAGATTACATCGGATAGATCTCCATGAAGATCATGGAGAACTTTGTATTGAAGATCCAAGAGAGAGAAGAAGCCATCTAGCTACTAACTACGGACCCGTAGGTCTGAAGTGAACTACTCACGAGTCATTGGAGGGGCGATGATGATGATGAATAAGCCCTCCATCTCCAAAGTCCCCTCCGGCAGGGTGCCGGGAAGGGTCTCCAGATGAGATCTCGTGGAAACGGAAGCTTGCGGCGGCGGAAAAGTATTTTCGAGGCTCCCCCGATTTTTTTGCGGAATATTTGGGAATATATAGGCGCAAGACCTAGGTCAGGGGGCGGCCAGGGAGGCCACAAGCCTTCCCACCGCCACCTCCCACAGGTGGCGGAGTTGGGGCTTGTGGGCTCCCTCGAGCCCACCTAGCTTGGCCCAAAAGCTCCCTGGACTTCTTCCGTTTGGGAAAAAATCATTTCGGGGTTTTTCTTCCGTTTGGACTCCGTTCCAAAATCAGATCTGAAAAGAGTCAAAAACACGGAAAAACAGGAACTGGCACTTGGCACTATAACAATAAGTTAGTCCCAAAAAAGATATAAAAAGGTACATAAACCATATAAAGAAGGCAAGATAACAGCGTGAAACCATCAAAACTTATAGATACGTTTGAGACGTATCACGGCACAAGTCATGAGACAGAACGGTGGGAGTTGCATGGCAATATATCTCGGAATGGCTATGAAAATGCCATAGTAGGTAGATATGGTGGCTGTTTTGAGGAAGGAATTTGGTGGGTTTGTGCACCGGCGAGAATTGCGCGGCACTAGAGAGGCTAGCAATGGTGGAAGGTGAAAGTGCATCTATACCATGGGCTCACATTAGTCATGACGAACTCACATACTTGTTGCGAAAGTTTTTATTAGTAATCGAAACAAAGTTCTAAACGCATACTCCGAGGGGAAGGGTTGGTAGGTGTTAACCACCGCGTGATCCCGACCTCAACACAAAGGATGACAATCAATAGATAAATTATGCTCTGACTTCCTAACATAGCGGTTCACCATACGTGCATGCTATGGGAATCACTAACTTCAACACAAGTATCTCTAGATTCACAACACCCTACTAACCTGGCTCTCAATATGACCGAATCCACGTCTCAAAACTAATTGAGAGGAATCGAAACTTCTCTTTCTACTCAATGCACATGAAGATGGAGGTTTTTGCATCCTCTTTTGGTATCTATCACTTTTGGGACTACTTTCATAGCATAAGCCAACTACCAAATCACGCACCGCCGTGCTCTAAAAGATATAAGTGAAGCGCTAGAGCAAAAGTATCTAGCTCAAAAGATATAAGTGAAGCACTATGAGCATTCTAGCAAAATCACGATGAGTGCATGTCTCAATCTCTCAAAAAGGTGTGCAGCAAGTATGATTGTGACACAACAAAAATAAAAGACTCCTATGATACAAGACGCTCCAAGCAAAACACATATCATGTGGTGAATAAAAATATAGCTCAAAGTAATGTTAGAGATGGATTGAAGACGGAAGAGGGGATGCCTTCCCGGGGCATCCCCAAGCTTAGGCTTTTTGGTGTCCTTGAATTTGACTTGGGATGCCTTGGTCATCCCCAATCTTGAGCTCTTTCCACTCCTTATCTCATCGTCCATGAGAACATCACCCAAAACTTGAAAACTTCACAACACAAAACTTAAACAGAAACTTGTGATAACGTTAGTACAAGAAAACAAGCTACCACTTCTTTTGGTACTGTAGCAAACTTGAATTCCATCTATCTTGGTGTTGGTCTACTGTATTCTCACTTTTTAATGGCTAGTACCCCCGATACTAACCATAGTTTCATCAAAACAAGCAACCAACTCAACAAAAACAGAATCTGTCAAAAACAGACCAGTCTGTAGCAATCTGTATACTTCGTATACTTCTGTTACTTCAAAAAATCTGAACAAATTACGAAGGCCTGTGAAAAAAGCATATCAAACAGCAGCAAAAAGAATCAACTCAAAATCTCTTTCTGAATAAAAATTAAAAATCATCTCGTGAGCGAAAAGTTTCTGTCTTTTTCCAGCAGGATCAAACAACCATTACCAAGACTAGTCATAAAGGTTTTGCTTGGCTCAAACACAAAAGAAAACACAAAAAACACAATCACAACAGAATTATGATGGTGTGGACGCAACAAAATAGAAACAAAAAGATAAATTCATTGGGTTGCCTCCCAACAAGCGCTATTGTTTAACGCCCTTAGCCAGGCATTGATAAATCAATGATGCTCACACAAAAGACAAGAATTGAAACACAACGAGAGCATCATAAAGCATGTGAAAATCACATCTAAGTCTAACATACTTCCTATGCATAGGCGTTTTATAGGAAAATAGATTGTCAAGACAACCAATAGTTACCGTATGCAAGGAAGAAGAAAGAGACAATAGCAATCTCCACATAACGAGAGGTAATTTAGTGATATGAAAGTTTCTACCACCATATTTTCCTCTCTCATAATAATTACATGTGGGATCATATTCGAATTCAACAATGTAACTATCACATAGGATATTCTTTTCATGATCCACAAGCATCCAAAGTTGACGCTCTTCAAAAATAGTGGGATTATCATCAACTAAAGTCATGACTTCTCCAATCCCACCTTTAATATTGTTGCAAATATCATTGCAACAAGTAGTGGACACGGCAAAAATAGCATCCCCAAGCTTAGGGTTTTGCATATTTTTAGCATGATTTTCACTAATAGAATTTATAGTGAAACCATTGCAATCATGCTTTTCATTCAAGGAGCCCTCGTGAATCACTTCATGAATTTCTTCATCACGATTTTCAAATTCACGCATATCAAGCAAAACTCCATAGAGAAAGTCAAGTGCACTCAACTCACTAGCAATTGGATCAACATAATTGGATCTCTTAAAGAGATTAGCAAGTGGTGAGGATCCATATCACTAGATTTTCAGCAAGCGAAGATGCAAGCTTATTGAAGGCACATAGCACACAAGCAACAGAAAGCAAGCGAAAGAAAAGGGCGAACGAAAAAGACAAATTGTGAAGTGGGGGAGAGGAAAACGAGAGGCAACTGGCAAACAAAGTAAACGCAAGAGATGAATTTGCGACACCTACTTGGATGAGTTCTTGACTTGATCCTTCCCGGCAACGGCGCCAGAAATTCTTCTGTTGCGGCAACAAAAGTCCTTCCTTGGCGCTAGGAATTCTTCTTGTTACTTCTCTGGTTTGCGTCGGTTTTTCCCTTGAAGAGGAAAGGGTGATGGAGCACAGGAGCAGTAAGTATTTCCCTCAGTTTGAGAACCAAGGTATTGATCCAGAAGGAGCGCCTCGTCAAGTCCAAAGTACCGGCGCAAACACAAACAAGCTTGCACCCAACGCTTCAAAGGGGTTGTCAATCCCTTCAAGATTGTTTGCAAAGTGAGATCTGAAGGCGGAAAGTGCAACGAAGTAAAAAGTGTAAGGCTGAAAATATGGTGTGGAGTAGACCCTGGGGGCCATAGTGTTCACTAGAGGCTTCTCTCATAATAGCAAATATCACGGTGGGTGAACAAATTACTGTCGAGCAATTGATAGAACCGCGCAAAGTCTTGACGATATCTAAGGCAATGATCATACATATAGGCATCACGTCCGAGACAAGTAGAACGATACTTTCTGCATCTACTACTATTACTCCACACATCGACCGCTATCCAGCATGCATCTAGTGTATTGACTTCATGACGAACAGAGTAACGCCTTAAGCAAGATGACATGATGTAGAGGGATAATCTCAAACCAATGATGAAACCCCCATGTTTTTACCCTTGATGGCAACAACATGATGCGTGCCTCGCTACCCCTTCTGTCACTGGGTGAGGTCACCGCACGGTATGAACCCAAAACCAAGCACTTCTCCCATTGCAAGAATCATAGATCTAGTTGGCCAAACAAAACCCACAACTCGAAGAGAATTACAAGGATATGAAATCATGCATAAGAGAGATCAGAAGAAACTCAAATAAGATTCATAGATAATCTAATCATAAATCCACAATTCATCGGATCTCGACAAACACATTGCAAAAGAAGATTACATCGGATAGATCTCCATGAAGATCATGGAGAACTTTGTATTGAAGATCGAAGAGAGAGAAGAAGACATCTAGTTACTAGCTATGGACCCGTAGGTCTATGATGAACTACTCACGCATCATCGGAGAGGTCATGGTGTTGATGGAGAAGCCCTCTGTGTCCGAATCCCCCCTCTGGTAGGGCACCAGAACGTGCCCCAGATGGGATCTTGCGGAGACAGAAGCTTGCGGCGGCGGAAAAGGGGTTTCGATGATCTCCTAATTTTTTGTAATTTTTAGGGAATTTATAGGCGCAACCCCTAGGTCAGGGGACGCTCAGGGGGCCCACAAGCCTTGTGGCCGCGGCCTACCCCCTGACCGCGGGGTGGGGGCTTGTGGGGCCCCTGAGGCTCCCCTTCCTTGGCTCCCAAGCTTCCCGATCTTCTTCCGTTCCAGAAAAAACCTTTTTGGGGATTTTCTTCCGTTTGGACTCCGTTTCAAAATCTCCTGTGAAAGGGGTCAAAAACATGGAAAAAATAGGAACTGGCACTTGGCACTGAGTTAATAAGTTAGTCCCAAAAAATATATATAAGGCATGCAAAACATCTAAAGTTTGACAAGATAATAGCATGAAACCATCAAAAATTATAGATACGTTGGAGACGTATCACGGCACAATGATGGAGATCATGATGCGACACCGGTGACGATGAAGATCATGTCGGTGCTTTGGTGATGGAGATCAAGAAGCACAAGATCATGGCCATATCATGACACTTACGATTTGCATGTGATGTTAATCCTTTTATGCACCTTATTTTGCTTAGAACGATGGTAGCATTATAAGGTGATCCCTCACTAAAATTTCAAGATAAAATTGTGTTCTCCCCGACTATGCACCATTGCGACAGTTCGTAGTTTCGATACACCACGTGATGGTCGGGTGTGATAGACTCAACATTCACATACAACGGATGCAAAACAGTTGCACACGCGGAACACTCGGGTTAAACTTGACGAGCCTAGCATGTACAGACATGGCCTAGAAACACAAGAAACCGAAAGGTCGAGCATGAACCACATAGTTGATAGGATCAACATCGAGATGTTCACCACTGAAACTGTACTCAACTCACGTGATCATCGGACTTGAGTTAGTGGATTTGGATCATGCGCCACTCAAATGACTAGAGGGATGTATATTTTGAGTGGGAGTTATTAGTAATATGATTAGCTAAACTCAATTATCATGAACATAGTCAGAAGGTCTTTGCAAATAATGTTGTAGCTTGCGCTGTAGCTCTACTGTTTTTTTGATATGTTCCTAGAGAAAACTTAGTTGAAAGATGATAGTAGCAATTATGCGGACTAGGTCCGTAAACTTAGAATTGTCCTCATGGTTGCGCAAAAAGCTTATGTCCTTAATGCACCGCTCGGTGTGCTAAACCTTGAGCATCGTCTGTGGATGTTGCGAACATCTGACATACCGGTTTTTTATGACTACGTATTAGTTCACTCTGTACAGCTTAATGGCTTAGAATTGAGGCGCCAAAGACGTTTTGAACGTCACGAAACATATGAGATGTTCCAAGAGATGAAATTGGAATTTCATGCTCGTGCCCTTGTTGAGAGGTTTGAGACCTTCGACAAGATTCTTTGTCTATAGAGTAAGGGAGAAAAGCTCAATCATTGAGCATGTGCTCAGATTGTCTGAGTGCTACAATCGCTTGAATCGAGTGGGAGTTAAGCTTCCATATGAGATAGTGATGGTTCTCCAAAGTCACTGCCACCAAGCTACTAGAGCTTCGTGATGAACTATAACATATCAAGGATTGATATGATGATCCTTAAGCTATTTTCGATGTTTGACATCGCGAAAGTAGAAATCAAATAGGAGCATCAATAGTTGATGGTTAGTCAAAGAACTAGTTTTAAGAAGGGCAAGGGCAAGAAGGGATACTTCATGAAACGGCAAACCAGTTGCTGCTCTAGTGAATAAACCCAAGGTTGAACCCAAAGCCAAGACTAAGTGCTTCTATTATGAGGGGAACGGTCACTAAGGCGGAACTACCCCAGATACTTGGTAGATGAGAAGGTTGGCAAAGTCGACAAACGTATATTGGATATACCTGATATTGATGTGTACCTTACTAGTACTCCTAGTAGCACCAGGGTATTAGATACCGGTTCGGTTGCTAAGTGTTAGTAACTCGAAATAAAAGCTATGGAATAAATGGAGACTAGCTAAAGGCGAGGTGACGGTGTGTGTTGGAAGTAATTCTAAGGTTGATCTGATCAAACATCGCACGCTCCCTCTACCATCGGGATTAGTGTTAAACCTAAATAATTGTTATTTGGTGTTTGCGTTGAGCATGAACATGATTAGATCGTGTTTATTGCAATACGATTATTCATTTAAAGAGACTAATGGTTATTCTATTTGCTTGAATAAATACCTTCAATGATTTATTAAATCTCGATGGTAGTGCTACACATGTTCATAATATTGATGCCAAAAGATACAAATTAGTAATTATAGTACCACTTACTTGTGGTACTGCCGCTTGAGTCATGTTGGTATAAAACGCATTAAGAAACTCAATGCACATGGATCATTTGGACTCACTTGATTTTGAATCACTTGAGACATGCAAATCATACCACATGGGCAAAATGACTGAAGGCCTCGTTTTCCAGTGGAATGGAACAAGAAAGTAACTTGTTGGAAATAATACATTTTGATGTATGTAGTCCAATGAGTGCTGAGGCATGAAGTGGATATCGTTATGTTCTTACTTCGTTGACGATTTGAGTAGATACATGAGTATTTGCTTGATGAATTACAAGTCTGAAATATTTAAAAGTTCAAGCTATTTCAGAGTGAAGATCATCGTGACAAGAGGATAAAATGTCTACGATATGATCATAGAGATGAATATCTGAGTTGCGAGTTTGGTACACACTTAAGACAATGTGGAAATTGTTTTGCAAGTCATGCCATCTGGAGCACCATGGTGTGATGGTGTGTCCGAACATCATAGCCGCGCCCTATTGGATATAGCAGATACTATGATGTCTCTTATCGAATTACCACTATCGTTTGTGGGTTATGCATTAGAGACAACCGCATTCACTTTAAATAGGGCACCACGTATTTCCGTTGAGATGACACCGTATGAACTATGGTTTAGAGAAACCTAAGCTGTCGTTTCTTAAAAGTTTGGGGCTGCGATGCTTATGTGTAAAAGTTTCAGCAAGATAAGCTCAAACCTAAAGCGGATAAATTCATCTTCATAGGACACCCAAAACGGTTGGGTATACCTCATGTCTCAGATCCTGAAGCAAAGTGTTTGTTTCAAGAAACGGGTCCTTTCTCAAGGAAAAGTTTCTCTCAAAAGAATTGAGTGGGAGGGTGGTGGAACTTGATGAGGATATTGAACCGTCACTTCAACCAATGTGTAGCAGGGCGCATGAAGTTGTTCGTGTGGTGCCTACGCCAATTGAAGTGGAAACTCATAATAGTAATCATTAAGCTTCCGATCAAGTTACTACAAAACTCGTAGGTCGACAAGGTCGCGTACTGCTACAGAGTGGTACTGTAACCCTCTCTTGGAGGTCATGTTGTTGAACAACAATGAACCTACGAGCTATGGAGAAGCGATGGTGGGCTCGAATTCCAACAAATGGCTCGAGGCCATGAAATCCGAGAGAGGATCCATGTATGAAAACAAATTGTAGACTTTGGAAGAACTACTTGATGGTCGTAAAACTATTAAGTACATATGGATCTTTAAAAGGAAGACATACGATGATGGTGAAAAGTCACCATTAAGAAAAGCTCGACTTGTCGCAAAAATGTTTCCGACAAGTTCAAAGAGTTGACTATGATGAGACTTTCTCACTCGTAGCGATGCTAAAAGTCTGTTGGAATTACGTAAGCAATTGCTGCATTATTTATGAAATATTGCACATAGGATTTCAAAACATTGTTTCCTCGATGATTTCCTTGAGGAAAGGTTGTATGTGATACAACGAGAAGGTTTTGGTGATCCTAAAGATGCTAACAAGTATGCAAGCTCCAGCGATCCTTAAATGGACTGGTGCAAGCATCTCGGAGTTGGAATATACGCTTTGATGAGATGATCAAAGCTTTTGGGTTTATACAAGGTTTGTGAGAAACTTGTATTTCCAAACAAGTGAGTGGGAGCACTATAGAATTTCTGATGAGTATATGCGGTTGACATATTGTTGATCAGAAATAATGTAGAATTTCTGGAAAGCATAAAGGGTTGTTTGAAAAGGAAAACCTGGATTGAGCTACTTGAACATTGAGCATCAAGATCTATAGGGATAGATCAAGACGCTTGATAAAACTTTCAATGAAATGCATGCCTTGACAAGTTTTTGAAGGAGTTCAAAATAGATCAGCAAAGAAGGAGTTCTTGGCTGTGTTGTAAGGTGTGAATTTGAGTAGGACTCAAATCCCAGCCACGGCAGAAGAAAGAGGAAGGACGAAAGTCGTCCCCTATGCCTTAGCCGTAGGATCTAAAGTATGCCATCCTGTGTACCGCACCTGATGTGTGCATTGCCGTGAGTGTGTCAAGGGTTACAAAGAGTGAACCAGGATTGAATCACTGAACATCGGTCAAAGTTATCCTTAGTAACTAGTGGACTAAGGAATTTTATCGATTATGGAGGTGATTAAAGAGTTTGTCGTAAAGGTTATGTCGATGCAAGCTTTGACACTAATCCGAATAACTATGAGTGGTAAACCTGATTCGTATAGTGGAGGGGTCATTTGGAATAATTCCAAATGGTGCATGGTAGCAGCATCTATAGGATGACATAGATATTTGTAAAGCACTCACAGATCTGAAAGGTTCAGACCCATTGACTAAAAACCTCTCTCACAAGCAAGATATGATCAAACCCAATAATTGTATGGGTGTTAGGTTCATTACAATCACATAGTGATGTGAACTAGATTATTGACTCTAGTGCAAGTGGGAGACTGTTGGAAATATGCCCTAGAGGCAATAGTAAATTGGTTATTATTATATTTCTTTATTCATGATAATCGTTTATTGTCCATGCTAGAATTGTATTGGTTGGAAACTCAAATACATGTGTGGATACATAGACAACACACTGTCCCTCGTGAGCCTCTAGTTGACTAGCTCGTTGATCAAAGATGGTCAAGGTTTCCTGGCCATAGACAAGTGCTGTCACTTGATAATGGGAGCATATCATTGGGAGGATGATGTGATGGACAAAGACCCAAAACTATGAACGTAGCAAATGGTCGTGTCGGTTTATTGCTACTGTTTTCTGCATGTCAATGTATTTGTTCCTATGACCATGAGATTATGCAACTCCGAGACAACGGAGGAATACCTTGTGGGTTATCAAACGTCGCAACGTAACTTGGTGACTATAAAGTTGCTCTACAGGTATCTCCAAAGGTGTCTGTTGGGTTGGCATGGATCAAGACTAGGATTTGTCACTCCATGTGACGGAGACATATCTCGGGGCCCACTCGGTAATACAACATCACAACAAGCCTTGCAAGCAATGTGACTAAGGAGTTAGTTACAGGATCTTGTATTACGGAACGAGTAAAGAGACTTGTCGGTAACGAGATTGAACTAGATATGGATATACCACGATCGAATCTCGGGCAAGTAACATATCGAAGGACAAAGGGAACAACGTACGTGATTAACTAAATCCTTGACATAGAGGTTCAACCGATAGAGATCTTCATAGAATATGTGGGAGCCAATATGGACATCCAGGTCCCGCTATTGGTTATTGACCGGAGAGTGTCTCAGGTCATGGTTGCATAGTTCTCGAACCCGCTGGGTCTGCACACTTAAGGTTCGGTGACGTTTCGGTATAGTTGAGTTATATGTGTTGGTCACCGAAGTTTTGTTCGGAGTCCCAGATGAGATCCCGGACGTCACGAGGAGTTCCGGAATGGTCCAGAAACTAAGATTGATATATGGGAAGTTGGTATTTGGATTCTGGAAGGTTTTCGGGCATTGCCGGCAGTGTATCGGGAGTGACGAATGGGTTCCGGGGGCCCACTAGGTGGGCCCACCACGCCCCAAGGGGTCCACATGGGTTTATTGGATGCGAAATAAGGCTTAATGGGCTGGCAAGTCATCCAAGGAAAGCCATGAGGAAAAAGGTGGAAAATCCAAAAGAGGTGGGCAATTTAGGAAGGAGTCCTAATCCAAGTGGGATTAGAGGAAGACTCCTCCCTCCTCCACGTCAGCCGAAGCCAAGAGGCTCTCCTTGAGCCTCAAGCCTAGCCCCTCCCTCCTCCTATATATACTAGAGGGTTTAGGGTTTTTTGAGACACAACTTTGCCACGTGCAACCCTAAACCTCTACTTCGTAGTTCTTTCTCTAGATCGGATTTCTGCGGTGCTTAGGTGAAGCCCTGCAGGAATAGATCACCACAACCATCGGAGCGTTGTCACACTGTCGGGGAACTCATCTACATCCCTGTCTCTCTTGCTGGATCAAGAAGGCGAAGATCTTCATCGAGATGTACGTGTGCGGAATGCGGAGGTGTCGTCCGTTCGGCACTTGATCGGCACGGATCGTGGGTCGGATCGTGAGACAGTTCGTGAGACGGATCGTGAAGACGTACCACTACATCAACCGCGTTTATTAGCGCTTTCGCTTAGCGATCTACAAGGGTATGTGGATTTGATTTCCCTCTCGTAGTTGATCATCACCATGATAGGTCTTCGTGTGCGTAGGAAATTTTTTGTTTCCCATGCTACGTTCCCCAACATGTATTCATTGAAAGTTTTATCAAGCGTCTTGATCTATCTCCATAGATCTTGGTGCTCAATGTTCAGGTAGCTCAACCCAGGTTTTCCTTTGAAAAACTCCTTTCAAACAATCATTTATACTTTCCATAAATTCTACATTATTCCCGATCAACAATATGTCAACCACATATACTAATGAGAAATTCTATAGTGCTCCCACTCACTTCTCTGGAAATACAAGTTTCTCATAAACTTTTATAAAACCAAAAACTTTGATCATCTCATCAAAGCGTATATTCCAACTCCGAGATGCTTGCTCCAGTCCATAGAAGGATCGCTGGAGCTTGCATACTTGTTAACAACCTTAGGATCAAAAAAACCTTCTGGTTGTATCACATACAACCTTTCCTCAAGGAAACCATCGAGGAAACAATGTTTTGACATCCTATCTGGAAGATTTCATAAATAATGTAGCAACCGCTAACATAATTCCAACAGACTCTTAGCATCGCTACGAGTGAGAAAGTCTCATCATTGTCAACTCTTAGAACTTGTCGGAAACATCTTTGCAACAAGTCGAGCTTTCTTAATGTGACTTTTCACCATCATCGTCTCTCTTCCTTTTAAAGATCCATATGTACTTAATAGTCTTACGACCATCAAGTAGTTCTTCCAAAGTCCACACTTTGTTTTCATACATGGATCCTCTCTCGAATTTCATGGCCTCCGGCCATTTGTCAAAATCCGGGCCCAGCATCGCTTCTCCATAGCTCGTAGGTTCATTGTTGTCCAACAACATAACCTCCAAGACAGAGTTATTGTATCACTCTGGAGCAGTATGTGACCTTGTCGACCTACTAGGTTTGTAGTAACTTGATCTGAAGCTCCATAATCACTATCATCAGCTTCCACTTCAATTGGTGTAGGCGCGTGATACGTCTCCAACGTATCTATAATTTTTGATGGTTCCATGCTATTATCTTGTCAAACTTTGGATGTTTTGTATGCCTTTTATATCTTTTTTGGGACTAACTTATTAACTTAGTGCCAAGTGCCAGTTCCTGTTTTTTTCGTGTTTTTGGTCCTTTTCAGAGGAGAATATTAAACGGAGTCCAAACGGAATAAAACTTCCGAAAAGATTTTTTTCCGAAACAGAAGATACGCACGGGGCGTGAGAACCAAGGCAGAGGCCACCAGGGGAGGCCACAAGCCCCCTAGGTGCGGCCAGGGGGCCGCGCCTAGCAGGCTTGTGGGCCCCGTGTGGCTCGTATGCCCTACTTCTTCCGCCAATAAATCCCTGAAAAATCCAAAACCACGAGAGAGATCCACAAAAATACTTTTCCGCTGCCACAAGCTTCTGTCTCCGCAAGATCCCATCTGGGGCACATTCTGGTGCCCTGTCGGAGGGGGGATTTGGATACGAAGGGCTTCTTCATCAACACCATTGCCTCTCCGATGATGCGTGAGTAGTTCACCATAGACCTTCGGGTCCATAGCTAGTAGCTAGATGGCTTCTTCTCTCTCTTGGATCTTCAATACAAAGTTCTCCATGCTCTTCATGGAGATCTATCCGATGTAATCTTCTTTTGCGGTGTGTTTGTCGAGATCCGATGAATTGTGGATCTATGATCAGATTATCTATGAATCTTATTTTAGTTTCTTCTGATATCTTATATGCATGATTTCATATCCTTGTAATTCTCTTCGAGTTGTGGGTTTTGTTTGGCCAACTTGATTTATGATTCTTGCAATGGGAGAAGTGCTTGGTTTTGGGTTCATACCGTGCGGTGACCTCACCCAGTGACAGAAGGGGTAGTGAGGCATGCATCGTGTTGTTGCCATCAAGGGTAAAAAGATGGGGTTTATATCTATTGCATGAATTTATCCCTCTACATCATGTCATCTTGCTTAAGGCGTTACTCTGTTCGTCATGAACTCAATACACTAGATGCATGCTGGATAGCGATCGATGTGTGGAGTAATAGTAGTACATGCGGACAGTATCGGTCTACTTGTCTCGGACGTGATGCCTATATGTATGATCATTGCCTTAGATATCGTCATGACTTTGCGCGGTTCTATCAATTGCTCGACAGTAATTCGTTCACCCACCGTAATATTTGCTATCTTGAGAGAAGCCTCTAGTGAACACTATGGCCCCCGGGTCTATTTCACATCATATTTTCAGCCTTACAGTTTTACTTTGTTGCACTTTCCACCTTCAGATCTCACCTTGAAATCAATCGTGAAGGGATTGACAACCCCTTTGTAGCGTTGGGTGCAAGTTTGTTTGTGTTTGCGCAGGTACTCTGGACACTTGGCTTGATTCTCCTACTGGATTGATACCTTGGTTCTCAAAACTGAGGGAAATACTTACTGCTACTGTGTTGCATCACCTTTCCTCTTCAAGGGAAAAACCAACGCATGCTCAAGAGGTAGCAGCGCCACAGGAAGAACTTCATGCGCCCTGCTCTACACATGTTGAAGTGGCGGTTCAGTAACCTCATCAATTTGCACCATCCTCCCACTCAATTCTTTCGAGAGAAACTTTTCCTCGAGAAAGGAACTGTTTCGAGAAACAAACATTTTGCTTCCGGATCTGAGATAGGACATGCACCCACATGTTTTGGGTATCTTATGAAGATGCGTTTATCCGCTTTGGGTTCTAGCTTATCAGACTGAAACTTTGTCACATAAGCGTCGTAGCCCCAAACTTTTAAGAAATGACACCTTAGGTTTCTCCAAACCATAGTTCATACGTTGTCATCTCAACGGAATTACGTGGTGCGCTATTTAAAGTGAATGCTATTGTCTCTAATGCCTAACCCATAAACGATAGTGGTAATTCTATAAGAGACATCATAGTATGCACCATATCAAATAGGACGCGGCTATGACGTTCGGACGCACCATCACACTATGGTGTTCTAGGCGGCATGAGATGTGAAACAATTTTCACATTGTCTTAATTGTGTGCCAAACTCGCAACTCAAATATTCATCTCTATGATCATATCGTAGACATTTTATCCTCTTGTCACGACCAACTTCAACTTCACTCTGAAATGACTTGAACCTTTCAATAATTCAGACGTGTGTTTCATCAAGCAAATACACTAGTATCTACTCAAATCATCTGTGAAGTAAGAACATAACGATATCCACCACGTGCCTCATCACTCATTGAACTTATACATCAAAATGTATTACTTCCAATAAGTTACTTTCCTGTTCCATCTCACTGGAAAACGAGGTCTTCAGTCATCTTGCCCATGTGGTATGATTTGCATGTCTCGAGTGATTCAAAATCAAGTGAGTCCAATGATCCATCAGTATGGAGCTTCTTCATACGTTTTATACCAATATGACTCAAGCGCGGTGCCACAAGTAAGTGGTACTATCATTACTACTTTGTATCTTTTGGCATCAATATTATGAACATGTGTACCACTACAATTGAGATTCAATAAACCATTGAAGGTATTTATTCAAGAAAATAGAATAACCATTATTCTCTTCACATGAATAATCGTATTGCAATAAACACGATATAATCATGTTCATGCTCAACGAAAACACCAAATAACAATTATTTAGGTCTAACACTAATCCCGATGGTAGAGGGAGCGTGCGATGTTTGATCACATCAACCTTCGAAACACTTCCAACACATACCGTCACCTCGCCTTTAGCTAGTCTCCATTTATTCCGTAGCTTTTATTTCGAGTTACTAACACTTAGCAACCGAACCGGTATCTAATACCCTGGTGCTACTAGGAGTACTAGTAAAGTACACATCAATATCACATATATCCAATATACTTTTGTCGACTTTGCCAGCCTTCTCATCTAGCAAGTATCTAGGGTAGTTCCACTTCAGTGGTCGTTCCCCTCATAACAGAAGCACTTAGTCTCGGGCTTGGGTTCAACCTTGGGTTTCTTCACTAGAGCAACAACAGGTTTGCCGTTTCATGAAGGATCCCTTCTTGCCCTTGCCCTTCTTGAAACTAGTGGTTTTACTAACCATCAACAATTGATGCTCCTACTTGATTTCTACTTTCGCAGTGTCAAACATTGCGAATAGCTCGAGGATAATCATATCTATCCTTGATATGTTATATTTCATCACGAAGCTCTAGTAGCTTGGTGGCAGTGACTTTGAAGAACCATCACTATCTCATTTGGAAGATCAACTCCCACTCGATTCAAGCGATTGTAGCATTGAGACAATCTGAGCACATGCTCAACGATTGAGATTTTCTCGCTTACTTTGTAGACAAAGAATCTTGTCGGAGGTCTCATACCTCTTAACAAGGGCACGAGCATGAAGTCCCAATTTCATCTCTTGGAACATCTCATATATTCCGTGATGTTCAAAAACGTCTTCGGCGCCTCAATTCTAAGCCGTTAAGCATTACGCACTGAACTAGCACGTAGTCATCAATAACGTGTATGTTAGATGTTCGCAACATCCGCAGACGATGCTCGAGGTTCAGCACACCGAGCGGTGCATTAAGGACATAAGCCTTCTGCGCAGCAATGAGGAGAATCCTCAGTTTACGGACCCAGTCCGCATAATTGCTACTATCATCTTTCAACTAAATTTTCTCTAGGAACATATCAAAAACAATAGAGCTACAACGCAAGCTACAACATAATTTGCGAAGACCTTTGACTATGTCCATGATAATTTGAGTTTAGCTAATCATATTACTAATAACTCCCACTTAAATAGACATCCCTCTAGTCATTCGAGTGCTGCATGATCCAAATCCACTAACTCAAGTCCAATCATCACGTGAGTTGAGTATAGTTTCAGTGGTGAACAACGTCATCTTGATCATATCAACTATATAATTCATTCTCGACCTTTCGGTCTCTTGTGTTTCGAGGCCATGTCTGTACATGCTAGGCTCATCAAGTTTAACCCAAGTGTTCCGCGTGTGCAACTGTTTTGCACCCGTTGTATGTGAACGTTGAGTCTATCACACCCGATCATCACGTGGTGTCTCAAAACGACGAACTGTCGCAACGGTGCACAGTTGGGGAGAACACAATTTTATCTTAAAATTTTAGTGAGGGATCACCTTATAATGCAATCGTCATCCTAAGCAAAACAAGGTGCATAAAAGGATTAACATCACATGCAAATCATAAGTGACATGATATGGCCATGATCTTGTGCTTCTTGATCTCCATCACCAAAGCACTGGCATGATCTTCATCGTCATCGGCGCCACACCATGATCTCCATCATTGTGCCGCCATCGAGGTTGTCATGCTATATATTGTTGGGGAACGTAGCATAAATTCAAAAAAATTCCTACGCATATTCAGATCTTCCTATGGAGAGACCAGCAACGAGAGAGGGGTGAGTGCATCTTCATACCTTTGAAGATTGCTAAGCGGAAGCATTACTAGAACGCGGTTGATGGAGTCGTACTCACGGCGATTCAGATCGCGGTGTGATTCCGATTTAGTGCCGAACTACGGCACCTCCGGGTTCAACACACGTGCAGCCCGGTGACGTCTCCCGCACCTTGATCCAGCAAGGAGGAGGGAGAGGTTGGGGAAGATCTCCGGCAGCATGACGGCATGGTGTCGATGGAGAGACGAGGTCTCCCGGCAGGGCTTCGCCAAGCACCGGCACAGAGGAGGAGAAAGAAGAGCAGGGCTGTGCCGAGGGAGAGGAAGATTGGTGTCTCCAACAGCCCAAAGTGCCCACTATATATAGGGGGGGGAGGGGCTGCGCCCCCTTGAGGGTTTCCCTCTCATGGGAGGGGCGGCAGCGCTAGATGGGGGGAGGTGCGGCGGCCAGGAGGGGGAGGAGGGGTGGCGCACCCTTCTGGTGGGGTTTCCCCCTTCTCCCCTCTTCTTGCGCCATGGGCTGGTTCCCTCCCGCACTTGGCCCATCTAGCCTCCCGAAGTCATGGGCCCCTTTCGGTGGTCCCGGTACGTTACCGGTGACGCCCGAAACACTTCCGGTGTCCGAAACCATCCGTCCTATATATCAATCTTTACCTCCGGACCATTTCGGAGCTCCTCGTGACGTCCGGGACCTCATCCGGGACTCCGAAAAACTTTCGATAACCTCGTATAACAATTCCCTATAACCCTAGCGTCATCGAACCTTAAGTGTGTAGACCCTACGGGTTCGGGAGACACGTAGACATGACCGACACACCTCTGTGGCCAATAACCATCAGCGGGGTCTGGATACCCATGGTGGCTCCCACTTGCTCCACGATGATTGTTGGGGAACGTCGCATGGGAAACAAAAAAAATTCCTACGCGCACGAAGACCTATCATGGTGATGTCCATCTACGAGAGGGGATTTCCGATCTACGTACCCTTGTAGATCGCACAGCAGAAGCGTTAAGAAACGCGGTTGATGTAGTGGAACGTCCTCACGTCCCTCGATCCGCCCCGCGAACCGTCACACGAACCGTCCAGCGATCCGTCCCACGATCCGCTCCGATCTAGTGCCGAACGGACGGCACCTCCGCGTTCAGCACACGTACAGCTCGACGATGATCTCGGCCTTCTTGATCCAGCAAGAGAGACGGAGAGGTAGATGAGTTCTCCGGCAGCGTGACGGCGCTCCGGAGGTTGGTGGTGATCTAATCTCAGCAGGGCTCCGCCCGAGCTCCGCAGAAACGCGATCTAGAGGTAAAAACGTGGAGGTATGTGGTCGGGCTGCCGTGGCAAAAGTTGTCTCAAATCAGCCCTAAAACCTCCCTATATATAGGTGGGAGAGGGGGGGCTTGCCTTGGGGCTCAAGGAGCCCCAAGGGGGTCGGCTGAGCCAAGGGGGGGAGTCCTCCCCTTCCAAACCGAATCCAACTAGGTTTGGAAGGTGGAGTCCTTCCCCTTTTTCCCACCCCCCCCCCTTTTTTTTCTTTTTCTCTTTGATTTTCTTCCTATGGCGCATAGGGCCTTCTTGGGCTGTCCCACCATCCCACCAAGGGCTGGTGCGCCACCCCCAAGGCCTATGGTCTTCCCCGGGGTGGGTTGCCCCCCCCCCCCCCCCGGTGAACACCCGGAACCCATTCGTCATTCCCGGTAACTCCGAAAACCTTCCGGTAATCAAATGAGGTCATCCTATATATCAATCTTCGTTTCCGGACCATTCCGGAAACCCTCGTGACGTCCGTGATCTCATCCGGGACTCCGAACAACATTCGGTAACCAACCATATAACTCAAATACGCATAAAGCAAAGCCGAACCTTAAGTGTGCAGACCCTGCGGGTTCGAGAACTATGTAGACATGACCCGAGTGACTCCTCGGTCAATATCCAATAGTGGGACCTGGATGCCCATATTGGATCCTACATATTCTACGAAGATCTTATCGTTTGAGCCTCAGTGCCAAGGATTCATATAATCCCGTATGGCATTCCCTTTGTCCTTCGGTATGTTACTTGCCCGAGATTCGATCGTCAGTATCCGCATACCTATTTCAATCTCGTTTACCAGCAAGTCTCTTTACTCGTTCCGTAATACAAGATCCCGCAACTTACACTAAGTCACATTGCTTGCAAGGCTTGTGTGTGATGTTGTATTACTGAGTGGGCCCCGAGATACCTCTCCGTCATACGGAGTGACAAATCCCAGTCTTGATCCATACTAACTCAACGAACACCTTCGGAGATACCTGTTGAGCATATTTATAGTCACCCAGTTACGTTGCAACATTTGATACACACAAAGCATTCCTCCGGTGTCAGTGAGTTATATGATCTCATGGTCATAGGAACAAATACTTGACACGCAGAAAACAGTAGCAACAAAATGACACGATCAACATGCTACGTCTATTAATTTGGGTCTAGTCCATCACATGATTCTCCTAGTGATGTGATCCCGTTATCAAGTGACAACACTTGCCTATGGTTAGGAAACCTTGACCATCTTTGATCAACGAGCTAGTCAACTAGAGGCTTACTAGGGACAGTGTTTTGTCTATGTATCCATACATGCACTGTGTTTCCAATCAATACAATTATAGCATGGATAATAAACGATTATCATGAACAAAGAAATATAATAATAACTAATTTATTATTGCCTCTAGGGCATATTTCCAACAATGATCTCATCGGATGAACCACGATGTCAAGGATTCAATCAATACCGTATACAATTCCCTTTGTCTGTCGGTATAGAACTTGCCCGAGATTCGATCGTCGGTATACCTATACCTTGTTCAATCTCGTTACCGGTAAGTATCTTTACTTCTTCCGTAGCACGTCATCGTGTGACTAACTCCTTTAGTCACATTGAGCTCATGATGATGTTCTACCGAGTGGGCCCATAGATACCTCTTCGTCACACGAAGTGACAAATCCCGATCTCGATTCGTACCAACCCAACAGACACTTTCAGAGGTACCCGTAGTGCACCTTTATAGTCACCCAGTTACGTTGTGACGTTTGATACACCCAAAGCACTCCTACGGTATCCGGGAGTTGCACAATCTCACGGTCGAAGGAAAAGACACTTGACATTAGAAAAGCTTTAGCATACGAACAATACGATCTAGTGCTACGCTTAGGATTGGGTCTTGTCCATCACATCATTCTCCCAATGATGTGATCCTGTTATCAATGACATCTAATGCCCATGACCAGGAAACCATGATCATCTATTAACTAACGAGCTAGCCAACTAGAGGCTTGCTAGGGACACATTGTGATCTATTTATTCACACATGTATTATTGTTTCCTGTTAACACAATTATAGCATGAACAATAGACGATTATCATAAACAAGGAAATATGATAATAACCATTTTATTATTGCCTCTAGGGCATATTTACAACATCTATGATATCACTACTAAAGCTACTACCTAGCAATATAGTAAACACATCTACAAGCACAAACGTTAGTTTAAAAGCCCTCAAACCTCTAGTATATATAGGAGGAGAGGAGGGAGGCCGTCGGCCCTAGGGTTTCCCCTTTGGGTCGACCGAAGTAGGAGGAGAGGAGGATTCCTCCTCCAATCCTACTCCTAGCAGGAATCCCCTTCTCCCATTTAGAAACCTTTTCCACCATGTGTTTTTTCCCGTATTCCTCATCCAGACGCATGGGCCCTTAGAGGTGGCATCGGGCAGCCCATCAGGGGCTAGTTTGCCTCCTCTCTTGGCCCATGAAGCCCCTAGGGTCGTCACACCCCTCCCGATGGTCCCTCGGTACCCTCCCGACACTCCCGGTACACTATCGATGAGCCCGAAACCTTTCCGGTGATGAAAACATGACTTCCTATATATCAATCTTTACCTCCAGACCATTCCAGAGCTCCTCGTGACGTCCAGGATCTCATCTGGGTCTCTGAACAACCTTCGGTCACCAACACCTATAACTCAACTATACCGAAACGTCACTGAACCTTAAGTGTGCAGACCCTGCGGGGTCGAGAACTATGCAAACAATACCCGAGACACTCTCTGGTCAATATCCAATAGCGGGACCTGGATGTCCATATTGGATCCTACATATTCTACCAAGATCTTATCGGTTGAACCTCTATCTCAAGGATTCATATAATCCCGTATACCATTCACTTTGTCCTTCGGTATGTTACTTGCCCGAGATTCGATCGTCGGTATCTACATACCTATTTCAATCTCGTTACCGGCAAGTCTCTTTACTCGTTCCGTAATACAAGATCCCGTGACTAACTCTTCAGTCACATTGCTTGCAAGGCTTATATGTGATGTCGTATTACCGAGTAGGCCCCGAGATACGTCTCCATCACACGAAGTAAAAAATCCCAGTCTTGATCCATGCCAACCCAACAGTCACCTTCGGAGATGCCTGTAGAGCGTCTTTATAGTCACCCAGTTACGTTGCGACGTTGGATACACACAAGATATTCCTCCGGTGTCCGGGAGTTGCATGATCTCATGATCATAGGCTGACACGATCATATGCTACATTCATAGTTTGGGTCTTGTCCATCACATGATTCTGCTAATGATATGATTCAGTTATCAAGTGACAACACTTGTCTATGGCCAGGAAACTTTGACCATCTTTGATCAACGAGCTAGTCAACTAGAGGCTCACTAGGGACAGTGTGTTGTCTGTGTATCCACACATGTATTTGAGTTTCCAATCAATACAATTCCAGCATGGATAATAAACAATTATCTTTAATAAGAAAAATATAATAATAACCAATTTATTATTGCCTCTAGGACATATTTTCAAGAGGGGCATTATATCTGCTAGAGATGTTCTTAGAAGATGTGAATGTTTGGATGATCATATAGACAAGTTAATGGGCGTGTCATGAAAGACGAGAGTATAGACGTTCATACATACAAGCGATTGAAGATGCTCTAGCTAGCCACATTTCTAGCAAAAGATCACTCCCTCGCGGTGTGGTGTAGGCAGTTGTGTTGGTGACATGCATGGCGAGCAGCAGCAAAAATGCTACACCTACGCAAATTGCTAATTAATCTTACGTCAATTAAACAAGCCACACCAGCATATACGTAAGTCTTCGTAGCAAATTTACGTTAAGTGTAGCAAAGCTCTGCAGAGCATGGTGTTTCCACTTACACGGCCTGGTGCGGCACCCGTGCCGTGGCTTTGAGGGACATGGCCAAGCCAGGTCGCTAGCCGCTGCCCCTTTTGTCTTCCAAAAAATAAAAAATATGCTGCCCTTTTGCTCGGCTGGTGCATGCTGCGTGGAGGACTCCCCGCTGGACCAACCTCAACCACGAGCACCCGTATCAAACGAATCGACGCGGATCGGAGTCGAGTCGACAGAGGGAATCGGGCCGCATCATGTCGTCGGGCATGTCGTCCATATACACAAGCTAGCTAGTGGAGTGCGTGTGGGCATCGGCGGGGGTGCGGTGTGGAGGCAGCAGCACCCATCACCCATCAGGACCTGAGGCTGTGTTCTACTTCTACCAGCCTGCATCGTCGGAGGACTTCGGCATCGGACGGGAAAATGTTCAAGCAGAAGCTACAAGGCCGATAGTTCACGGCCGTTGGCTTATCATCACGCCTCACGGTCACGCGCACCACGTACGTCGACGCATGGCCGTCCTCCGTGCCGTCTCCTTTGAGTCGTCTTTGGCATCACGAGGCAGCCAGCGGCGGAGTACGACCGGTCCGGGTCTGCCGACGTGCATGCATGACCCGATCGCCTGTGTTGTTTGCCCGTGCGTGCGTGCGTGCATGCATGTGCCGTCCACGGCACCGGCATGTGCCATCCTAGCAGCCTACGCCTCCGTCGATCGGTGGCCATGGATCACATCTCTCGGCGCCGGTGCGTGCACCTATCGCGACCGGAGGACGCTGACAAAGCGTGCCAGCGAGCTCAACAGAACAACTTTTGTTTTCTGAGTAGGAAATGACAAAGCCCGGACAACCTATAACGAAATAAATAAAGGATATGTAACTGGGTTTCAGTAGACCAAGACTTAGAGCAACTCCAGCGTAAAGACTCGGACACCGGTTTTTGTTCATTTCGATTGGTTTGACGGACATTTTTGTCCGTTTTCTTATCTGGGGTCACGTGGTGCGTCCAACAAGAGAGATGAATGACTGCATGGGTGAAGAAGAGTGAGAAAAAAAAAGGAGAGAGATGGGATGAGATGGATGAGTCGATGGCAGGTGGGCCATGCGTTGGTTTTATGGATGGGAGAAGAAATAGAAAAAGAAAAAGGGAGATGGGTGGATGGATGGCAGGTGGGCCACGCGGCACATGTATCGTACAATGACGAATGAAAAGGGCGCAGAAAATGTTCGTTTTATGTTCGCCCACGATTGAAATGTGGATCAAATCTGAGACAGAAACGGTCCGCACGAACATAGAACAGACACAAAATGAAAATGGACCTCCGTATTTGGTCATTTTTTTGGTCCGCGATGATCCAAAAATCAAAATGGATCATCCGATTGGAGTTGTTCTTATGAATCTTCGTGCAAGACCAAAGAAATATAGCATCTGGCCATAGTATTGTACCTGTTAAAGAAACTAGAAGAATTATACAAATAAGTTCAAAGGGAAGATAAAAACCGATTGCTAAATGAATTCCAATTTGTTGAAGCCTCAGTGGACCGAGACTCAGCAAAACTGATAAACAAATCTAGAATGTTTGCAAATTGAGAGATGAAAGTTAAACAGGGGAAGGTTTTGCTTCGATGAATAGTAAAATAAAAAATGTAAAAGAAAATATGATATTATTATTTTTTTGTAAATCAGAAGGTTTATTGATTACTCAGATGTCAAAAGTAATACATTCACGGGTAATACAATCAAGGAGGAAAACATGATCAAAATCTATTGAGAGGCACCTTCTATGTACTTCACTAGGCTGCTTAGCACAGCGGTGGGCAGCTACATTTGCATGCCCCCATAATGAAAGAAATATTGAAACTAATGAAGTTCTGCACAACTCCTTACCCCTGAAGAGGAGTTGCAATACCAGCTCTTGCAGAATCACCAATCTTGATCTTTCGAAAATCGAACCACGGATATTCAACCTCGCGCGCTTCGAGCCTCCCTTCTGTGATGAGGAGATTTGGAAGGGTATTAGACTACTCACAATGAAGAGTAACATAGAGTAGTAACATGCATATGTTACTAGTCTAAATTACTACCTCCATAGTGGATAGTAACATAGGGTTAGTAATATTGAGTCTTTCATTTATTAGCTTATAGACTCATCTTGCCTTAGTATGCATTATATATGTTACTCGTAGTATGAGTAACTAATTAAGTTATTCAATTTCTCTTTCTTTTTATTAATTAGTTATCACATCATATTTTTTGCTTAGATGACATTTATGTTAGTATCTATGTTACTCTCATTGTGGGTAGACTTAAACACCCACCCAAGGGCAAGGCACTCGGGTCCGACGGGTTTACTGTGGAATTCCTTTGGCATTGTTGGCCCATCATTAAGAAGGACTTCCTTGACGCCTTCAACAAGTTATACTACCTCAACGACCGCGGCTTCCAGCGCCTCAATGAAGCCTTCATCACCCTTCCGCCTAAGCGTTCGGATGTGTCTTCCCTCTCCGGCTACCGCCTCATTAGTGTGATCCACTTGTTCGCTAAGCTTGTGGCGAAGGTTCTCTCCCTCCGGCTTGCTCCGAGCTATGGTGAGTTGGTCTCCACCAACCATAGCGCCTTTATTGATGTTTGTTGCACGCACGGCATTCTTCTCCTCATGCAACAAAGGACATGACAGCTTCACGACCTATGATCCAACCGGATGTTGCTCAAGCAGGCCCGTCGACGAGGGAGGCCAAAGTGGCCGACCGCACAGGGCCCCCAAAATCATGGGGCCCCCGGTTGAAGAAAAATCGTGAAGGTACATTGTGTGTGTTGTCCATCTGCAGCGTGAGCCCTAGCGTCGTGACCGCTTTTCCCAGTCCTCCGCCTTCGCAAGCGAGCGCCACCTCTCGCGATCTGGCATGCTCCCAGTGAATCCGTGAGTGCTAGTATTCTGCAGATCATCGCCAGCGGCCGCTCTCCCCAATCTAGCTCCCCTGGTAGTTGCTCCTTGCTAACACTCGTATTTTGCCCGGAAGTGATTCCCGTCCTCCGTCCGGCCATTGGACGCTAAACCGATGATTAACACCTAAAGCCAAGAAACACCGGTGCTTCTGGTCTCCTCGGCCAGTATAGGTAATTTATTTATTACTTAGACCAAGACAAGCAAACAACAATAGGAGCTGCATTCTAAGTTTGAACTCACATGTTGTATGTGGTGACTGGTGATTTCTAAATTGATGCATTTAAACATTTAACTGGTTTTAAACTGAAAAATAACTGTGTGTATGTATGGATTAAATCCAATTAGTTAACTTTTATATCAGTTTTACTTCTTATTGCAGAAAAATAAGATGAAATATTTTTTCATTGGCGATCTGGAACAGCAGGAGTGTATAATGTCTACACAGATGGGAGGAGTGGGTGAAGCAAACTATTCAATTTGGTTTCTTTTGTATCCTTTATTATTATTTGTCGTTTTTTCATTTTTAATCTATTTAGTTTGATCATTAAACATTGACTTTCAGTTCTACATATATTGTGCAATCGAGCAAATTTATGTATGCTTTGGCATGAGTTTTTTCATGAATAGCTATGGGGTATTATTTAACCACCGCAATATGAGGTATTCCTCGAAAACTTTGTTAGTCATATATGAATTTTCAAAAAATTCTGAACCATATTTTGTGTTTCGTCTCGGGCACCCAAATTCCTGGAGACGGCCCTGTGCTCAAGTTAGACATTGTCAAAGCCTTTGACTTCGTCTCCTAGCCTTTCCTCCTTGGGTGATGCGGCATCTTGGCTTTGGCAACCGTTAGTGCGAATGGATCTCCATCCTCCTCTCCAGTGATTTTGTCGGTACACGGATATTACAACCAAGCGAGCCTAGGGCTTGCCTAGGCCAGTTGGGGCTATATCGCTAGGCAGGTCTAGGGATTACCTAGGGCAGTTGGGGCTATAGCGCTAGGCCTAGTATCTGCAATTTCTTCTCATGAAATATTCAAAACCACTAAAGTACATCAGGCTGCTCATAGTGGGGAGTAACATAGACTAGTAACATGCATATGTTACTAGTCTATGTTACTACCTTCATAGTGGGTGGTAACATAGAGGTGGTAACATAGATGGGTTCATTTATTATTTTGTAGGATCTATAGTAGTAGTTTAACTTTGTGATCTATATGTGGCATGTACCAATACGACATTTTGTTTCTGGGTATATACAAGAACACAATTCATAATAAATAATAAAGTGACAATATATTATCATTAAAATGCATAAAACATATTCAGCAATACATGGATCCAGTCTCGAATACAATCTATTATCGTCCAAACTTTTGTTTTTGTTTTTGAGCTGCGCGGCAGATGGATAGAGCGCTTGGGGAGGAGGAAGGGGATGGACTCTGGCTGTGTATTTTTGTTTTTGAGGAAGGAGCCGCACCGGATGGATGTGCATTAAAAAGTTCTCGTATATCACGCTTTGTTACCGTAACCAAATAGGTTACTGCACCTTCCTCTCTCTTCATTAAATCATTGACACATCAGCAAATCTGCTGAGCTGGACACCAAGTTACTGCTGAAGTTACCTGCACTATGAGCAGCCTGAACCTAGTTCAGCTCTAGGCGTGAACCGATGCTACCTCCACTACTGATTACGGCATTGTGTTCTCGTGCCAACCAAATAAAAGTGCAGTGGAGATAGCGAGTACTTCTGAAAAGTAGCCGGCTGGTAGACTGCCGTCTAGAGATTCGTGGATAAATGAGAGATACTAGATGGGTGCCTCCAGTCCGCTGCTTGGCCTCACCCGCGGGCAACCGGCCGGGTGCCAAAAGCCGGACCCTGATTTGCTCTCCCACCAAAGAAACGCATCATCAAAAGCAGGGAGAAGATGGGCGTGGTGCCATCGAATCAAAGCTCGCCTCGGTGCTCGACGGCAAGTCGGCAGCTCGTGACCATGCAAACGAGCAACCCATGCAACAATGATGCACTGCTCCGTGCACAACTCTCTCTTCCTGCACTAACCTTGCCGGCAGAGAGTAGTGGATGAACTGATATTCATTCGATAGTTCACCCGCGAGTTTCTGATGAACCAGACAATCAAACGCCTCTCATGTTCGTATATGCATGCTTGCTACTTGCTAGCAAAGCATTATTTCGGCGCGTGTTGGTCGACCCATCTCTCTGGTTCCGTAAGACGGCTACATGACGATGACCGGACTGGTCTACTGGCCGACAGAATAATGCCTACCGGTGCCGCTGGGATAGATGTTCCCGAGAAGATACCCGGTATCGGCGTGACAAGGAGATCCAGTGACCACTCAAACTTTACACCTTCTTATGTGGAAAAAGTCCAAAATAAACCTTGAAATGGTAGATGAAAGCTAAACCAAACCCTGAACTTTGAATCCCGGAAATTTACAATTCAAATTATAATTCCGGTTTATTTTAGACCTTAGATCTGCCACATTGGAAATACTACATTCCCGGCCGGGATTACGCACTACTCTTAGGACCGAGAATTTAGGCCGGCCCACTTTACAAGAACAAGAATTCATGAAGTTTAAAAATATTGACGCATTTCTAAAATTGTTCGTAAGTTAAAAAAAATGTTCTCTCTTTTTTTGGCAGAAACTCAATTCCGTTTTTGTTTTTGTTTTTTGAAGTTTAGAATTTTGAAATTCTATTCACATTTTTTTAAACTGTATGTCATATCTAAAAAATCACATTTGTCAAAAAACTTCAGAATTCCAACAGTTTTCCACATGCTACGAAAAATGATACAGATTTTCCAAAATTGTGTCACATTTTTGAAATAATGTTTTTGCAATTTCGTAAATTATTTGTGTTTTGGAAAACACTAAAGCAACGAACTTTGAATTTATTTTTTCGGCAAACAAATATTAAAAATGTAAACTATTTCGGAATGTCCGAACATCTTAGGGAGTGTGAGAACTTTTTAAAAATTCTGAATACTTCAAAAAAAACTATTGTTTTGAAAAATAATCAATTTCAAAAAAGCAAACGCTTTCTAGAATATATTTATTTTGAATCCAGAATTTTTCTAAGTGCAAGCACTTTTTCTAAACTTTAATAATGGGAACAAATGTGTAAAGAAATGTTTGTGACATCTAAGATATATCATGAGTTTAGAAAAAAGTACGTGGTATTTCAAGACTGTTCACGAGTTTAAATAAATGTGCTTGTGACATTTTCAGAAAGAAGTGTATACAATGTAAAAAAATTGCATGATGTAAAAAATGTGTCATACCCTTAAAAAATATACGTGACATGTGTTTGAAAAAGTTTAGACAATTTTAAAATGTCTAACAATGTAAAAAAATCATATAGTTTTATGAAAAAATATGTTCATTAAGAAATGTAAAGCGTCTTTTGAAAAATATTAGCGTGTATTCAACTTTTTTGGAAAACAAGTACCCAAAAAAATGTAAATACAGTGTATTAAAATATATTTGTGATAAAATTTTACTATGGTATTGAGAATAATTAGATATGTGTAAAAAAGAAATCCGGTTACTGATAAAGAAACAAAACAAAAGTAAAAAATATATAAAGAAAGTCAAGAAAGAAACAAAAGAAACCAAAAGTATAACAAAGAAAGAAGAACCAGATAAAGTCGGCAAAAGATAGAGTATAACGAAGGAAAAACCAGAAAAGAATCATGAAAGCCAAACCAGGGCGAGCGACTGCATTAATGGGCTGGTCCAGTTCAGCGAATCCCAGCTAAAACCTATCAAAGTTCAAAACATACCGGGATAAGAAAGTTTGTTGTGCTAATTTCAAGAATTGTAAGTTCAAGGTTTGTTTTAGCATTCATCTATAAATTGAAGGTTTGTTTTATACTTTTTCCTTCTTATTTAGAGGAATCAACTCCATAATGTTCCCTTCCCGTGACAGTGTCCTGTCCCATCCACGAACTGCATACATTTGCGTTCGTGCAACAGTAGGACACGCGTCGGCACTGTGGCCAGTGACTGGCCACGCATACAGTGCAGGAGAATCGTCTCGGGTGGGATAGATGTCGACGCACGTATACAACACGGTGTGAACAACTTCACTATCTTGATTATTTGCCCCTTAGTTTAACACGATTTAACCTGAT
This sequence comes from Hordeum vulgare subsp. vulgare, assembly GCF_904849725.1. Taxonomy (NCBI): domain Eukaryota; kingdom Viridiplantae; phylum Streptophyta; class Magnoliopsida; order Poales; family Poaceae; genus Hordeum; species Hordeum vulgare. The sequence goes on from NC_058519.1 coordinate 50,411,260, forward strand.
GTATAAAAGTTTTTCGGTTTTGATATTTTTTCCATCGTTATTGTTTTTAACGGCAGGATATCACATCCTACCGTCAAGACCTTTAACGATAAGGCTTACTTACACCGTCACTCACGTATGTTGGACCCGAAATAGACCCTACCATCATATTCTACGCCTGATTGCCGGTGCATGAATTCTTAATCATTTGTCTGGACTCATGATTCGTTTGGAGCTCTGTTGCCTCGTGTCGCCGGAGCGTATCTGGAGAAGCAGCTCGAGTGCCCTGCCGGCCGCGAAGCTCCGGCACCGGACAACATTGATTACCGAGCGTCTCTGGACGAGTTGTCGAGAAAGAAAGAGGTCCCAAGTGGAGTGTGGGTGGACTGAGAATGAAGAAGAATATCCCGGCAGCAGCGTGAGGCGGAGAGGCCTAGAGGGACCGTCTCCGCCAACTTCCTGCTTTTCCGTGTGCCATCACCTTGAGGATCATCGGGCTATACACTGCTTCTATCTCCGTGTAAAGCGTACACCGTGCTGTGGCCACACAGTGGCCATGCGGATGCGCGACGTGGGAGCCTAGCCTAGGCGGGGATGCACCGTGTCCACACGGGCTAGGCTGCTTTCTAGGGTAGATGGCCGACTTCGTTGATCAGTTGACATGCATGGGCACATGATACAATACGATTTTTCAGCGAAATGTTTTCGTACGATAGCAGTTAGCATGGTGCACAAAGCCTGGCATTTTCGTGGCTAAGAGATCCGGTCAAGAAACAATATCCAAACCTTGGCATCAGGGCACTGGTAACTGATTGACGCAAATCTAAGTATGCTCAGTTGAGAACTAGGCTGTAGCCTAGTGGCAAGGGAGCGCAGTGGCGTCTCCAGCAACCAGGGTTCGATCCACGTCGGGGACGAATTTCTGGTTTCTCATGAGGGATGCTTCTTCTATATCAATAAAACCATGGGCGCCAGTGCCCATGGAGTTTCATTTATATTTTTTTTTAAGTATGCTCAGTTAGCTCTTCGCCGAGCAGAGCACATGCGCAGGTGCGCCACGGTACAATCTAGCAAGGCAAAAGTCCAAACAAACTTAAACTTGTAGACAAAAGCTAAATCAAATCTTAAACTTTGAATCTTACATATTGACAGTATGAGTTTATCAATCCCAGTATACTCTAAAACCTTAAAAGTAATTAGCTTGTATTCGCTGGGTTGGGCCAGTCCATTAGTGCAGTAGCTCTCGCCGCTCATGCCTAGCCCTAGGTTCGCTCACTTTGCTTTGTGTTTCTTTTTCTTCTTTTCTTCTCTCTTTTCCTTTAGCTCTTCTTTGATTTTTCGTCATTTTCTTTCAGTTTTCTTTTTTCCTTCGTTATACATTGTGTTGTCTCTGGATTGTTTTTTTACCTTTTTCTTTCTTTGTTATGTATTTGGTTTTGTTTTGTTTCTTTCTTGATTTTATTTGTATTTTTTCTATTTTTTGCCGGTTTTAATTTTTTTACACATATATACTTCTTCTAAGTATATACAATGTACATTATTGGCGCACAAGTGTAATACTTTTTAATAAACTTTGGACATTTTTCAAATATAGTATGTATATATTTCTTAATATCCATGTTTTTAGCATTTCAAACCTCCCTAAAATACTACCTCAAAAAAATTCCCTAGTTTTTTAATACATTTTGGACATTTTTAAAATAAATTATGTAGATTTTTTTCAAAAAAAATACATGTTTTCAGGACGTTTTTGAGTAAACTGTAACATTTTTCGAAATAAACATGGCGGATGCTACAAATCATCCGGCTGATGCCATGGAAAATTAAGCCGTCTCGCTGGTCGTTCATCTAATTCTATCGCACCGTTTGATTTAACCAAAGTGGGCCGTGAATAGCTGACGCATGACTTTGCTTGAATATGCTTCATCACAAATAGTAGCAACCCTCCACATGAAGCTCCATCTCATCATTGGACGCCCCCTCCCCTGGCAAAGCTCCATCACATCACTGAGGTGCCTCGGCGAAGCTCCATTGCAGCACTAGACGGTCTCGACGAAGCTCCATTGCAACACCAATGACCCCCGGCGAAGCTTCATTGCCGAATTGTGTGGGGCACCATTGCAGCACTAGCTAGACGGCCTCGACGGAGCTCCATTGCAACACCGGCGACCCCGGCGAAGCTTCATTGCCGAATTTGTGGGCCCTAGCGAAGCTCCATTGCAGCACTAGACGGCCTCGACGGAGTTCCTTCGCGACACCGGCGCCTCCGGCGAAGATCCATTGCAGCACAGGACTGCCACGATGAAGCTCCGTCGCATCACTCATGATTCCCGACGAAGCTTCATTGTAGCACTCGACAGCCCCACCAAAGTTCCATTGTAGGGGTTGCATGCAGCTTGATGTGGCACAGGTCCTCACCGCAACCAGCAATTGCAGCATTCTTGGCTAGAGGGCTAGCGGTTGCCTTACGACAACACCGTCGTCTACAGCGTCGGCGACCGCTACCCCTGTGACCCTGCGTCACTGTGGGCAGCGTCGTCGCTATGCAGCAACAGCTCGCCGTCGCTGTCGTAAAAAAAAGTTGTGGTCGCAACGCAGTGATGCCCCTCGTAGCAGCGACAACAACAACTTTGCTGGTCGGGGTGAAAGAAAGGCAGGAAGAGAAAGAGAAGGGGAGGCTCTGCGGTGAGAGGAGAGCAAGGATGGGGAAGGATCGAGGAGAGGAGCAGCAGGATTTACCCTCGGCTTCGAACTTCAGAGGAAGAAGATGACTCGTAAGGAAAAGGATAAGACTAGAGGTGGTAGGGTCGCAGGGACACATGTCGATTCCTCAAGGAGGCTTACGCTCGGCTGGAATCAGTCGGTTGATTACAATCGTTTTCCTTTATAGTACATTTTCTTAATGTGCATAAAACATATTATAAAACTTCCCAAAAAACTTCCTAAAAAATACCCTAATTTTTTTTACTACACGTTAATATTTTTAAAACTTCCCAAAAAACATCTTAAAAAATCACTAGAAACATGGTAACCTTTTTAAAACTTCCTCAAAGATATGAAAACATTTCTTAAAAACGTTGTGAACAATTTTTAAATGCTGAGTTTTCCTAAACACAAATAGTTTACGAAATTCCAAAAAGATCATTTGAAAAATGTAACACAATTTGGGAAAATCCGAAACATTTTGCATAGCATATAAAAAATCGTTGGAGTGCCGAACATTTTCTTATAAATGTGTTTTTTATTGCGGTCAGTTTTTAGAAATGTGAATAGAATATCAAAATTCCAAACATTTTTTAACGACACAAAAGAAAATTGAATTTGTGCCAAAAATAGAAAACATGACATGCAGCATGTTGTAGATGTTTTAAGTACTGCGGTGACGAGGGACTGAACTCGTGGGCAATGGTTTATGCGCCAATGGGCCAAACAAACTGTCAAATTTTACCGGGCAGTTTGGTTTCCACATCCGGCACCAGAACATCTGTCCATCAGGCCGAAAGAAAAACATACAAAACTGAAGGGAAAAAAGCTGAAGAAAACACTGAAGAAACTAAGAAACAGAATACGACGACGACAACAACAACAACAAGAATAATAATATTAATAATAAAAAGAATAATAATCAGAAAAGAGGACTTTTATTAGCCATTACAATGCAGTGCGAAAAAAAATCTTCAAATGGTTGTACCTTCGGACTCGCTATAAGCGAGAAATAGTCCCTACACCTTCTTTCAGGGTCTCCATACCGATAATGCTCAGTGGGCTAAACGTGGTGGCGTCCACTCGATCTGCCTTTTCTCTCCCTGGATATAATTGGTAGAGAAAACATGCTAGTTACTGGCTCAGATTTTTTTTTTGCCTACCTTCAACTGATTTGCAAACATTATATGTAAAATATCTTCCAATTTGCAAACGTGATCATGGATTTAAAAATCTGCATAGGTATTTTTAATTCTGAAGCTCAAATAGGTGCACAAATTTAGAAAGTCTTGTGGACTTTTAAAAAATAGAGAATTTTTAAAAGTATTCGCAATTGTTTGTAATTAAAAATATATATCTATGAATTATGATTTATATTAATTTAATAAAAGTAAGATTTAAAAAGTAAACAAAAATTAATTTTGGGAACAGAAAAATAATAAAATAAACAAATAAAATCATACAAATCCATGAGAAAAACACAAACCATTGAATCAACAATTTTACTAAAGCGCATCCAGATGTGCTCTAAGTATTGCACATATAAGTCATATGTCATTGATTTTAAGTTAGGGTTCGTGCATGCATTTTGTTTTGTATTTTTTTTTTCTAGTTTGATTGACTCACTTAGACGTGCAATATGCTGGAAATTTTATCTATTTTTAGGCCAGCCCAATATATTTGAGAAATTTCTAATAAATCCTAGAGGCTCAAGCATCCCATTTGTGTAAGGCAAGAGATGAAAATATTTAGTCCCACATTGCTAGTTTAGTGAGAGTTGGACCTCCTTATAAGGAAGGATGTTTCCACACATGTATGAGCTTGAGAACAAGAGAGAAATACACGCGTGCTCCTCCTCCTTCGCCCGCCTCGTCACGACGCAGGTTGCGGGAGCGAGCCGAACTAAATTTTTACCACGCACGACTGGTATACGAAAGGTCACTCGGAAGCTGAACGTTTTGCTGTAGTGGATAATGAACACGAACGATGCACCCTTCGGCTGTTGTCTGTTCGTTTTGCCTCCCTCGTTCTCTTCGGCTCCCGTCGCTCGCCTCTTCGGCTGCTGTCTGTTCATTTTGTCTCCCTCGTTCTCTTCTCGTTTTGGTGATGGTAGTGGTCATTTAGTGGTCATGGGATTTTGTTTTAATTTTTATTATATTTGAAATGCTTTGTACGTCCGGCGTACTTTGATAATATACCTGAATCATTTTTCGAATAAAGGCTCACATAGAGACGCGGCAACCAAAACCACAATATTAAGGTACTCCCTCTATACTTTCTATATATGGCCATGTCATATTTTTATGTCTAACTCCGACCTTTATTTTTTCCAGTAAAATATGACTTATATGTCACAAAAAAGTATGTCATTGGACATTTCAAAGAACTCTCCAATGATATTTTTTGGACATATAACTCGTATTTTGTTGACCTAAATCTTAATTCAAAATTTTAAAATGAAGTGACCTCATATACGAAAAACACAAGGCGTATGAGGGAGCGAAGGTGGGTGCTGCATATAGGTCTCTTCTTTCAGTCTTCCCAAAAGGAGGTTCTTTTTGTTCACCGCGCGGCGGCCGCGGTGAGCAATCTTCAAATCATTCAAATTATATGATCATTCAAAAAGGAGGTTCTTTTATTAATTTCCTTGTTAGTATAGTTTATATTTTAAATTTCTCTTTTAGTCTTGTCTACTTCAGATGCTTTTTACCTTTTATTTTTTTTATGTTTACCTTTTCCATTTTCCTTATATTTAAGTATTTCTTCCTTTTCCTTTCATATTTTGATGTATAATAACTCTTGATCCATTTGTGTTTCAGAAAAAGATGATACAAGGAAAATTATGATTTTTTTTACAAAAGTATGCCAGATTTTGTACCAAATTCGAAAACCGATAGCCCAAATTGGAAAACTTCACAAATGGTACCCCGTCGGCCTCTGGTGGGCCGCAAAATGGTCTGTCGGTCGGCGGAAGGCCGAAGGGGGACCGGTCGGCTTGCGGGCGGCCAAAGGGGGCCCGTCGACCCACTGGTGGCCGAATAGCCACCTGTCGACTTGTGGGCGGCCGAAGAGGGCCCGTCTGTTGGGGAACGTCGCATGGGAAACAAAAAAATTCCTACGCGCACGAAGACCTATCATGGTGATGTCCATCTACGAGAGGGGATGGTTGATCTACGTACCCTTGTAGACCGTACAGCAGAAGCGTTAGTGACCGCGGTTGATGTAGTGGAACGTCCTCACGTCCCTCGATCCGCCCCGCGAACCGTCCCGCGATCAGTCCCACGATCTAGTGCCGAAAGGACGGCACCTCCGCGTTCAGCACACGTACAGCTCGACGATGATCTCGGCCTTCTTGATCCAGCAAGAGAGACTGAGAGGTAGAAGAGTTCTCCGGCAGCGTGACGGCGCTCCGGAGGTTGGTGATGATCTTGTCTCGGCAGGGCTCCGCCCGAGCTCCGCAGAAACGTGATCTAGAGGTAAAACCGTGGAGATATGTGGTCGGGCTGCCGTGGCAAAGTTGTCTCAAATCAGCCCTAAAACCTCTGTATATACACGGGGAGGAGGGGGAGCCTTGCCTTGGGGTCCAAGGACTCCCAAGGGGGTCGGCCGAGCCTAGGGGGGGAACCCTCCCCTTCCAAACCGAGTCCAACTAGGTTTGGAAGGAGGAGTCCTTCCCCCTTTTCCCACCTCCTCTTTTTTTTCTCTTTGATTTTTCTTCCTATGGCGCATAGGGCTTTCTTGGGCTGTCCCACCAGCCCACTAAGGGCCGGTGCGCCACCCCCAAGGCCTATGGGCTTCCCCGGGGTGGGTTGCCCCCCCCCCCCCCCCGGTGAACTCCCGGAACCCATTCGTCATTCCCGGTACATTCCCGGTAACTCCGAAAACCTTCCGGTAATCAAATGAGGTCATCCTATATATCAATCTTTGTTTCCGGACCATTTCGGAAACCCCCGTGACGTCCGTGATCTCATCCGGGACTCCGAACAACATTCGGTAACCAACCATATAACTCAAATACGCATAAAACAACGTCGAACCTTAAGTGTGCAGACCCTGCGGGTTCGAGAACTATGTAGACATGACCCGAGAGACTCCTCGGTCAATATCCAATAGCGGGACCTGGATGCCCATATTGGATCCTACATATTCTATGAAGATCTTATCGTTTGAACCTCACTGTCAAGGATTCATATAATCCCGTATGTTATTCCCTTTGTCCTTTGGTATGTTACTTGCCCGAGATTCGATCGTCAGTATCCGCATACCTATTTCAATCTCGTTTAGCGGCAAGTCTCTTTACTCGTTCCGTAATACAAGATCCCGCAACTTACACTAAGTCACATTGCTTGCAAGGCTTGTGTGTGATGTTGTATGACCGAGTGGGCCCCGAGATACCTCTCCGTCACACGGAGTGACAAATCCCAGTCTCGATCCATACTAACTCAACGAACACCTTCGGAGATACCTGTAGAGCATCTTTATAGTCACCCAGTTACGTTGCGACGTTTGATACACACAGAGTATTCCTCCGGTGTCAGTGAGTTATATTTGTTGGGGAACATCGCATGGGAAACAAAAAAATTCCTTGTAGATCGCACAGCAGAAGCGTTAAGAAATGCGGTTGATGTAGTGGAACGTCCTCACGTCCCTCGATCCGCCCCGCGAACCGTCCCACGAACCGTCCCGCGATCCGTCCCACGATCCGCTCCGATCTAGTGCCGAACGGACGGCACCTCCGCGTTCAGCACACGTACAGCTCGACGATGATCTCGGCCTTCCTGATCCAGCAAGAGAGACGGAGAGGTAGATGAGTTCTCCGGCAGCGTGACGGCACTCCGGAGGTTGGTGGTGATCTAATCTCAGCAGGGCTCCGCCCGAGCTCCGCAGAAACGCGATCTAGAGGTAAAACCGTGGAGGTATGTGGTCGGGCTGCCGTGGCAAAAGTTGTCTCAAATCAGCCCTAAAACCCCACTATATATAGGAGGGAGGGAGGGGAGGAGGCAGCCTCAAAACCTAAAGGTTTGGCCGAAATTGGAGGTGGAGGAGTCCTACTCCAATCCTACTTGGAGTAGGATTCCACCTTCCCACTTGGAAACTCTTTCCACCTTGTGTTTTTTCCTTCTCAAACCTTATGGGCCTTAGTGGGAACTTATTACAGCCCACTAGGGGCTGGTTTATATCTTCCCATAGCCCATGAGACCCCTTGGGGCGTGACACCCCTCCTGATGGTCCCCGGCACCCCTCCCGGCACTCCCAGCACACTACCGATGAGCCCGAAACTTTTTCGGTAATGCACGAAAACCTTCCGGTAACCAAATGAGGTCATCCTATATATCAATCTTCGTTTCCGGACCATTCCGGAAACCCTCGTGACGTCCGTGATCTCATCCGGGACTCCGAACAACATTCGGTAACCAACCATATAACTCAAATAGGCATAAAACAACGTCGAACCTTAAGTGTGCACACCCTGCGGGCTCGAGAACTATGTAGACATGACCCGAGAGACTCCTCGGTCAATATCCAATAGCGGGACCTGGATGCCCATATTGGATCCTACATATTCTACGAAGCTCTTATCGTTTGAACCTCAGTGCCAAGGATTCATATAATCCCGTATGTCATTCCCTTTGTCCTTCGGTATGTTACTTGCCGAGATTTGATCGTCAGTATCCGTATACCTATTTCAATCTCGTTTACCGGCAAGTCTCTTTACTCGTTCCGTAATACAAGATCCCACAACTTACACTAAGTCACATTGCTTGCAAGGCTTGTGTGATGTTGTATTACCGAGTGGGCCCCGAGATACCTCTCCGTCACACGGAGTGACAAATCCCAGTCTCGATCCATACTAACTCAACGAACACCTTCGGAGATACTTGTAGAGCATCTTTATAGTCACCCAGTTACATTGCGACGTTTGATACACACAAAGCATTCCTCCGGTGTCAGTGAGTTATATGATCTCGTGGTCATAGGAACAAATACTTGACACGCAGAAAACAGTAGCAACAAAATGACACGATCAACATGCTACGTCTATTAGTTTGGGTCTAGTCCATCACATGATTCTCCTAATGATGTGATCCCGTTATCAAGTGACAACACTTGCCTATGGTCAGGAAACCTTGACCATCTTTGATCAACGAGCTAGTCAACTAGAGGCTTACTAGGGACAGTGTTTTGTCTATGTATCCACACAAGTATTGTGTTTTCAATCAATACAATTATAGCATGGATAATAAACGATTATCATGAACAAAGAAATATAATAATAACTAATTATTATTGCCTCTAGGGCATATTTCCAACAGTCTCCCACTTGCACTAGAGTCAATAATCAAATTCACATCACCATGTGATTTCAACGAATCCAACACCCATATAGTTCTGGGGTCTGATCACGTCTTGCTCGTGAGAGAGGTTTTAGTCAACGGTTCTGAAACTTTCAGATCCGTGCGTTCTTTACAAATCTTTATGTCATCTTATAGATGCTGCTACTACGTGCTATTCGGAAATGCTCCAAATATCTACTCTACCATACGAATACGTTTCACTACTCATAGTTATTCGGATTAGTGTCAAAGCTTGCATCGACGTAACCCTTTACGACGAACTCATTAACCACCTCCATAATCGAGAAAAATTCCTTAGTCTATTTAGTTACTAAGGATAACTTTGACCGTTGATCAGTGATTCAATCATGGATCACTCTATGTACCTCTTAACAGACTTGCTGCAAGGCACACATCAGGTGCGGTACTCAGCATGGCATACTTTAGAGTCTACGGCTAAGGCATAGAAGACGACCTTCGTCTATTCTCTTTATTCTTCTATGGTCGGGTTTTGAGTCTTACTCAAATTCACACCTTACAACACAATCAAGAACTCCTTCTTTGCCGATCTATTTCGAATTCCTTCAAAAACTTGTCAAGGCATGCATCTTGTTGAAACTTCTATTAAGCGTTTTGATCTATCTCCATAGATCTTGATGCTCAACGTTCAAGTAGCGCAATCCAGGTATACCTTTGAAAAACTCCTTTCAAACAACCTTTTATGCTTCACAGAAATTCTACATTACTTCTGATCAACAATATGTCAACCACATATACTCATCAGAAATTCTATAGTGCTCCCACTCACTTCTTTGGAAATACAAGTTTCTCATAAACCTTGTACAAACCCAAAATATTTGATCAGCTCATCAAAGTGTATATTCCAACTCCGAGATGCTTGCACCAGTCCATTGAAGGATCGTTGGAGCTTGCATACTTGTTAGTATCTTTAGGATCGACAAAACCTTCTGGTTGTATCACATACAATGTTTTCTCAAGGAAACCGTCGAGGAAACAATGTTTTGACATCCTATGTGCAATATTTCAAAAATAATGCAACAACTACTAACATAATTCTAACAGACTTTTAGCATCGCTACGAGTGAGAAAGTCTCACCATAGTCAAATGTTTGATCATGTCGGAAACATCTTTGCGACAAGTCGAGCTTTTCTTAATAGTGACTTATCACCATCGTCGTTTGTATTCCTTTTAAAGATCCATCTTTACTCAATAGTCCTACGACCATCAAGTAGTTCTTCCAAAGTCTACACTTTTTTTCATCCATGGATCCTCTCTCGGATTTCATGGCCTCCAGCCATTTGTCGGAATCCGGGCCCACCATCGCTTCTCCACAGCTCGTAGGTTCATTATTGTTCAACAACATGACCTCCAAGACAGGGTTACTATGCCAATCTATAGTAGTACGCGACCTTGTCGACCTACGAGGTTTGTAGTAACTTGATCCGAAGCTCAATGATCACCATCATCAGTTTTCACTTCAATTGGTGTAGGTGCCACAGGAACATCTTCCTGCGCCCTGCTACACATTGGTTGAAGTGACGGTTCACTAACCTCATCAAGTTCCACCACCCTCCCACTCAATTCTTTCGAGAGAAACCTTTCCTCGAGAAAGGACCCGTTTCTAGAAACAAACATATTGCTTCTGGATCTGAGATAGGAGATATATCCAGCTATTTTGGACATCCTATGAAGATGCTTTTATCCGCTCTTGGGTTCGAGCTTATCAGACTGAAACTTTTTCACATAAGCGTCGCAGCCCCAAACTTTTAAGAAACGACAGCTTATGTTTCTCCAAACCATAATCTATACTGTGTTATCTCAACGGAAATACACGGTGCCCTATTTAAAGTGAATGCGATTGTCTCTAATGCATAACCCATAAACGATAGTGGTAATTCGATAAGAGACATCATAGTATGCACCATATCAAATAGGGCGTGGCTATGACGTTCAGACACATCATCACACTATGGTGTTTCAGGTGGCATGAACTGTGAAACAATTTTCACATTGTCTTAACTGCGTATCAAAACTCGCAACTCAGATATTCATCTCTACGATCATATTGTAGACAGTTTATCCTCTTGTCATGACGATCTTCACTCTGAAATAGCTTTGAACTTTTCAATATTTTAGACTTGTGATTCATCAAGTTAATACTCCTGTATCTACTCAAATTGTCAATGAAGTAAGAACATCATGATATCCACTGCGTGCCTCAGCACTCATTGGACTGCACTCATCAAAAAATGTATTACTCCCAACAAGTTACTCTCTTGTTTCATGTGGCATGATTTGCATGTCTCAAGTGATTCAAAATCAAGTGAGTCCAAACGATCCATCCGCATGGAGTTTCTTCATGCGTTTATACCAACAGGTATGGTTTGCATGTGTCAAACGTTTCAAAAATGAGTGAGTACAAAGATCCATCAGCATGTAGCTTCTTCATGCATTTTATACCAACATGACTCAAGTGGCAGTGCCACAACTAAGTGGTACTATGATTATTACTTTGTATATTTTGGCACCAATATTATGAACATGTGTAACACTACGATCGAGTTTCAATAAACCATTGAGGGTAATTATTCAAGCAAATAGAATAACAATTATTCTCTTCAAATGAGTAATCGTATTGCAATAAACACGATCCAATCATGTTCATGCTCAACGTAAACACCAAATAACAATTATTTAGGTTTTTACCACCAATCCCGATGATAGAGGGAGCATGCGATGTTTGATCACATCAACCTTGGAAACACTTCCAACACATATCGTCACCTCACCTTTAGCTAGTCATCGTCTATACCGTAGCTTTCATTTCGAGTTACTAATCACTTAGCAACCGAACCGGTATCCAATACCCTCGTGCTACTAGGAGTACTAGTAAAGTACACATCAATATCATGTATATCAAGTATACTTCTGTCGACTTTGTGAGCCTTCTTATCTACCAAGTATCTAGGGTAGCTCCGCCTCAGTGACCGTTCCCCTCATAACAGAAGCACTTAGTCTTGGGTTTGGTTCAATTTTGGGTTTCTTCATTAGAGAAGCAACTGGTTTGCCGTTTCATGAAGTATCCCTTCTAGCCCTTGCCCTTCTCGAAACTAGTGGTTTTACTAACCATCAACAATTGATTCTCCTTCTTGATTTCTACTTTCGAAGTGTCAAACATTGTAGATCACTCAAGGATCATCATATCTATCCTTGATTTGTTTATAGTTCATCACGAAGCTCTAGCAGCTTAGTGGCAGTGACTTTGGAGAACCATCACTATCTCATCTGGAAGATTAACTCCCACTTGATTCAAGCGATTGTTGTACTCAGACAATCTAAGAAGATGCTCAACGGTTTGAGCTTTTCTCCTTTACTATGTAGGCGAATAATCTTGTCGGAGGTCTTATACCTCTCAACAAGGGCACGAGCATGAAATCTCAATTTAATCTCTTTGAACATCTCTTATGTTCTACGACGTTTTCAAAACATCTTCGGCGCCTTGCTTCTAAGCCTTTAAGTATTGCATACTGAACTATCACGTAGTCATCAAAAACGTGTATGTTCGCAACATCCACAGACGACGCTCGAGGTGCAGCACACCGAGTGGTGCATTAATGACACAAGCCTTCGGCGCAGCAATGAGGACAAACCTCAGTTTTACGGACTCAGTCCGCAAAGTTGCTACTATCTTCTTTCAACTAAATTTCTCTAGGAACATATAAAAACAGTAGAGCTATAGCGCAAGCTACATCGTAATTCACAAAGACCATTAGACTATGTTCATGATAATTAGTTCAATTAATCATATTACTTAAGAACTCCCACTCAAAAAGTACATCTCTCTAGTCATTTGAGTGGTACATGATCCAAATCCACTATCTCAAGTCCGATCATCACATGAGTCGAGAATACTTTCAGTGGTAAGCATCTCTATGCTAATCATATCAACTATACGATTCATGCTCGACCTTTTGGTCTCTTGTGTTTCGAGGCCATGTTTGCACATGCTAGGCTCGTCAAGTTTAACCCGAGTGTTCCGATGTGCAACTATTTTGCACCCGTTGTATGTGAACGTTGAGTCTATCACACCCGATCATCACGTGGTGTCTCGAATCGACGAACTGTAGCAACGGTGCACAGTCGGGGAGAACACAATTTCGTCTTGAAATTTTAGTGAGATATCACCTCATAATGCTACCGTCGTTCTAAGCAAAATAAGGTGCATAAAAGGATTAACATCACATGCAATTCATAAGTGACTTGATGTGGCCATCATCATGTGCTTCTTGATCTCCATCACCAAAGCACCGGCACGATCTTCTTGTCACCGGCGCCACACCATGATCTCCATCATCATTCTCGCCATCAACGTGTCGCCATCGGGGTTGTCGTGCTACTTATGCTATTACTATTAAAGCTACGTCCTAGCAATATAGTAAACACATATGCAAGCACAAACGTTAGTTTAAAGACAACCCTATGGCTCCTGTCGGTTGCCGTACCATCGACGTGCAAGTCGATATTAACTATTACAACATGATCATCTCATATATTCAATATATCACATCACGTCATTGGCCATATCATATCACAACCATATCCTGCAAAAACAAGTTAGACGTCCTCTAATTGTTGTTGCATGTTTTATGTGGCTGCTATGGGTATCTAGTAGATCGCATCTTACTTACGCAAAAACCACAACAGAGATGTGCAAATTGCTATTTAACCTCTCCAAGGACCGCCTCGGTCAAAACCAATTCAACTAAAGTTGAAGAAACCGACACCCGCGAGTCATCTTTATGCAACGAGGTTGCATGTCAAGCGATCAAACCAGTCTTTCATAGTCGTACGAATAATGTCGGTCCGGGCCGCTTCAATCCAACAATACCGCCGAATTGAGAAAACACTAAGGAGGGCAGCAAATCGAATATCACCGTCCACAAAACCCTTTGTGTTCTACTCGAGATTACATCTACGCATGAACCTAGCTCTGATGCCACTGTTGGGGAACGTCGCATGGGAAACAAAAAATTTCCTACGCGCACGAAGACCTATCATGGTGATGTCCATCTACGAGAGGATATTTGGATCTACGTACCCTTGTAGATCGCACAGCAGGAAGCGTTAAGAAACACAATTGATGTAGGCGCCACAGGAACAACTTCCTGTGCCCTATTGCACACTAGTCGAAGTGATGGTTCAATAACCTCATCAAGTTCTATCACCCTCCCACTCAATTCTTTCGAGAGAAACCTTTCCTCAAGAAAGAACCCATTTCTAGAAACAAACACTTTGCTTCCAGATCTGAGATAGGAGATGTACCCAACTGTTTTGGATATCTTATGAAGATGCATTTATCCGCTTTGGGTTCGAGCTTATCAGACTGAAACTTTTTCACATAAGCATTGCAGCTCCAAACTTTCAAGAAACGACAGCTTAGATTTCTCTAAAGCTTAGTCTATACTGTGTCATCTCAATGGAAATACGCGGTGCCCCATTTAAAGTGAATGCGGTTGTCTCTAATGCATAACCCATAAATGATAGTGGTAATTCGATAAGAGACATCATCGTATGCACCATATCAAATAGGGCGTGGCTAAGACGTTCAGACACATCATCACACTATGGTGTTCCAGGTGGCATGAACTGCGAAACAATTTCCACATTGTCTTAACTGCGTACCAAAACTCGTAACTTAGATATTCATCTCTATGATCATATCGTAGACTGTTTATCCCCTTGTCATGACGATCTTCACTCTAAAATAGCTTTGAACTTTTCAACATTTCAGACTTGTGATTCATCAAGTAAATACTCCTGTATCTACTCAAATCGTCAGTGAAGTAAGAACATAATGATATCCACTGCGTGCCTTAGCACTTATTGGACTGCACACATCAAAATGCATTACTCCCAACAAGTTACTCTACTTGTTTCTTGTGGCATGTTTTGCATGTCTCAAGTGATTCAAAATCAAGTGAGTCCAAACGATCCATCAGCATGGAGCTTCTTCATGCATTTTACACCAACATGACTCAAGTGGCAATGCCACAACTAAGTGGTACTATCATTATTACTTTTTATCTTTTGGCACTAATATTATGAACATGTGTAACACTACGATCGAGATTCAATAAACCATTGAGGGTAATTATTCAAGAAAATAGAATAACTATTATTCTTTTAAATGAATAATCGTATTGCAACAAACACGATCTAATCATGTTCATGCTCAACGCAAACACCAAATAACAATTATTTTGGTTTCACCACCAATCCCGATGATAGAGGGAGCGTGCGGCGTTTGATCATATCAACCTTGGAAACACTTCCAACACGTATCGTCACCTCGCCTTTAGCTAGTCTCCGTTTATTCCGTAGCTTTCATTTCGTGTTACCAATCACTTAGCAACTGAACCGGTATCCAATACCCTCGCGCTAGTAGGAGTACTAGTAAAGCACACACCAACATCATGTATATCAAATATACTACTTTCGACTTTGCCAGCCTACTTATCTACCAAGCATCTAGGGTAGCTCCGCCTCAGTGACCGTTCCCCTCATAACAAAAGCACTTAGTCTCGGGTTTGGGTTTAGACTTGGGTCTCTTCATTAGTGCAGCAACTGTTTTGCTATTTCACGAAGTATCCCTTCTAGCCCTTGCCTTTCATGAAACTTAGTGGTTTTACTAACCATCAACCATTGATGCTCCTTCTTGATTTCTACTTTCGCAGTGTCATACATCACGAATCTCTCAAGGATCATTGTATCTATCCTTGATATGTTATAGTTCATCACGAAGCTCTCACAGCTTGGTGGCAGTGACTTTGGAGAACCATCACTATCTCATCTGGAAGATTATCTCCCACTTGATTCAAGTGATTGTCGTACTGAGACAATCTGAGCACACGCTCAACGATTGAGTTTTTCTCCTTTACTTCATGGACAAAGAATCTTGTCGGAGGTCTCATACCTCTTAACAAGAGCACAAGCATGAAATCACAATTTCATCTCTTTAGAACATCACTCATGTTCTGTGACGTTTCAAAACGTCTTCGGCGCCACGCTTCTAAGCCATTAAGTATTTTGCACCGAACTATCGCGTAGTCATCAGAAACGTGTATGTCGAATGTTCACAACATCCACAGACGACGCTCGAGGTGCAGCACACTGAGTGTTGCATTAAGGACATAAGCCTTCTGCGCAGCAACAAGGACAATCCTTAGTTTTACAGACCCAGTCCGCAAAGTTTGCTACTATCAACTTTCAATTAAATTTTCTCTAGTAAGATATTAAAAACAATAGAGCTATAGCGCAAGCTACATCGTAATTCGCAAAGACCATTAGACTATGTTCATGACAATTAGTTCAATTAATCATATTACTTAAGAACTCCCACTCAAAAAGTACATCTCTCTAGTCATTTGAGTGGTACATGATCCAAATCCACTATCTCAAGTCCGATCATCACGTGAGTCGAGAATAGTTTTAGTGGTAAGCATCTCTATGCTAATCATATCAACTATACGATTCATGCTCGACCTTTCAGTCTCATGTGTTCCGAGGCCATGTCTGCACATGCTAGGCTCGTCAAGCTTAACCCGAGTGTTCCGCGTGTGCAACTGTTTTGCACCCGTTGTATGTGAACGTTGAGTCTATCACACCCGATCATCACGTGGTGTCTCGAAACGAAGAACTATCGCAACGGTGCACAGTCGGGGAGAACACAATTTCGTCTTGAAATTTTAGTGAGAGATCACTCATAATGCTACCGTCGTTCTAAGCAAGATAAGGTGCATAAAGGATTAACATCACATGCAATTCATAAGTGACATGATATGGCCATCATCATGTGCTTCTTGATCTCCATCACCAAAGCACCGGCATGATCTTCTTGTCACCGGCGTCACACCATGATCTCCATCATCATGATCTCCATCAATGTGTCGCCATCGGGGTTGTCGTGCTACTCATGCTATTACTACTAAAGCTACGTCCTAGCAATATAGTAAACACATCTGCAAGCACAAACGTTAGTTTAAAGACAACCCTATGGCTCCTGCCGGTTGCCGTACCATCGACGTGCAAGTCGATATTAACTATTACAACATGATCATCTCATACATCCAATATATCACATCACATCGTTGGCCATCTCACATCACAAGCATACCCTGCAAAAACAAGTTAGACGTCCTCTAATTGTTGTTGCATGTTTTACGTGGTGACCATGGGTATCTAGTAGGATCGCATCTTACTTACGCAAACACCACAACGGAGATATATGAATTGCTATTTAACCTCATCCAAGGACCTCCTCGGTCAAATCCGATTCAACTAAAGTTGGAGAAACCGACACTCGCCGGTCATCTTTGAGCAACGGAGTTACTCGTAGCGATGAAACCAGTCTCTCGTAAGCGTACGAGTAATGTCGGTTCGAGCCGCTTCGATCCAACAATACCGCGGAATCAAGAAAAGACTAAGGAGGGCAGCAAAACGCACATCACCGCCCACAAAAAATTTCGTGTTCTACTCGAGATTACATCTACGCGTGAACCTAGCTCATGATGCCACTGCTGGGGAACATCGCATGGGAAACAAAAAATTTCCTACGTACACGAAGACCTATCATGGTGATGTCCATCTACGAGAGGGGATTTCCGATCTACGTACCCTTGTAGATCGCACAGCAGAAGCGTTAAGAAACGCAGTTGATGTAGTGGAACGTCCTCACGTCCCTCGATCCGCCCCGCGAACCGTCCCGCGATCCGTCCCACGATCCGCTCCGATCTAGTGCCGAACGTACGACACCTCCGCGTTCAGCACACGTACAGCTCGACGATGATCTCGGCCTTCTTGATCCAGCAAGAGAAATGGAGAGGTAGATGAGTTATTCGGCAGCGTGGCGGCGCTCCGAAGGTTGGTGGTGATCTAATCTCAGCAGGGCTCCGCCCGAGCTCCGCAGAAACGCGATCTAGAGGTAAAACCTTGAAGGTATGTGGTCGGGCTGACGTGGCAAAAGTTGTCTCAAATCAGCCCTAAAACCCCACTATATATAGGAGGGAGGGAGGGGAGGAGGCAGCCTCAAAACCTAAAGGTTTGGCCGAAATTGGAGGTGGAGGAGTCCTACTCCAATCCTACTTGGAGTAGGATTCCACCTTCCCACTTGGAAACTCTTTCCACCTTGTGTTTTTTCCTTCTCAAACCTTATGGGCCTTAGTGGGAACTTATTCCAGCCCACTAGGGGCTGGTTTATATCTTCCCATAGCCCATGAGACCCCATGGGGTGTGACACCCCTCCCGATGGTCCCCGGCACTCCCAGTACACTACCAATGAGCCCGAAACTTTTCCGGTAATGCACGAAAACCTTCCGGTAACCAAATGAGGTCATCCTATATATCAATCTCCGTTTCCGGACCATTCCGGAAACCCTCGTGACGTCCCTGATCTCATCCGGGACTCCGAACAACATTCGGTAACCAACCATATAACTCAAATAGGCATAAAACAACGTCGAACCTTAAGTGTGCAGACCCTGCGGGCTCGAGAACTATGTAGACATGACCCGAGAGACTCCTCGGTCAATATCCAATAGCGGGACCTGGATGCGCATATTGAATCCTACATATTCTACTAAGATCTTATCGTTTGAACCTCAGTGCCAAGGATTCATATAATCCTGTATGTCATTCCCTTTGTCCTTCGGTATGTTACTTGCCCGAGATTCGATCGTCGGTATCTACATACCTATTTCAATCTCGTTTACCGGCAAGTCTCTTTACTCGTTCCGTAATACAAGATCCCGCAACTTACACCAAGTCACATTGCTTGCAAGGCTTGTGTGATGTTGTATTACCGAGTGGGCCCCGAGATACCTCTCCGTCACACGGAGTGACAAATCCCAGTCTCGATCCATACTAACTCAACGAACACCTTCGGAGATACCTGTAGAGCATCTTTATAGTCACCCAGTTACGTTGCGACGTTTGATACACACAAAGCATTCCTCCGGTGTCAGTGAGTTATATGATCTCATGGTCATAGGAACAAATACTTGACACGCAGAAAACAGTAGCAACAAAGTGACACGATCAACATGCTACGTCTATTAGTTTGGGTCTAGTCCATCACATGATTCTCCTAATGATGTGATCCCGTTATCAAGTGACAACACTTGCCTATGGTCAGGAAACCTTGACCATCTTTGATCAACGAGCTAGTCAACTAGAGGCTTACTAGGGACAGTGTTTTGTCTATGTATCCACACAAGTATTGTGTTTCCAATCAATACAATTATAGCATGGATAATAAACGATTATCATGAACAAAGAAATATAATAATAACTAATTATTATTGCCTCTAGGGCATATTTCCAACAATATGATCTCATGGTCATAGGAACAAATACTTGACACGCAGAAAACAGTAGCAACAAAATGACACGATCAACATGCTACGTCTATTAGTTTGGGTCTAGTCCATCACGTGATTCTCCTAATGACGTGATCCAGTTATCAAGCAACAACACCTTGTTCATAATCAGAAGACACTGACTATCTTTGATCAACTAGCTAGCCAACTAGAGGCTTGCTAGGGACAGTGTTTTGTCTATGTATCCACACATGTATATAAGTCTTCATTCAATACAATTATAGCATGCATAATAAACGATTATCTTGATATAGGAATTATAATAATAACTATATTTATTATTGCCTATAGGGCATAATTCCAACAGTCTCCCACTTGCACTAGAGTCAATAATCTAGCCCTCACATCATCATGCGAATTACATTGTAATAAATCTAACACCCATACAGTTCTGGTGTTGATCATGCTTTGCCCGTGGAAGAGGTTTAGTCAGCGGGTTTGCTACATTCAGATCCGTGTGCACTTTGCATATATTCACGTCCTCCCCTTCTACGTAGTCGCAGATGAGGTTGAAGCGTCGTTTGATGTGTCTGGACTTCTTGTGAAACCATGGTTCCTTTGCTAGGGCAATGGCACCCGTGTTGTCACAGAACAAGGTTATTGGATTCAGTGCGCTTGGCACCACTCCAAGATCCGTCATGAACTGCTTCATCGAGACACCCTCCTTAGCCGCCTCTGAGGCAGCCATGTACTCCGCTTCACATGTAGAATCTGCTACGACGCTCTGCTTGGAACTGCACGAGCTTACCGCACCCCCATTAAGAATAAATACGTATCCGGTTTGCGACTTAGAGTCGTCCGGATCTGTATCAAAGCTTGCATCGACGTAACCTTTTACGGCGAGCTCTTCGTCACCTCCATACACGAGAAACATCTCCTTAGTCCTTTTCAGGTACTTCAGGATATGCTTGACCGCCGTCCAGTGATCCACTCCTGGATTACTCTGGAACCTACCTGCCATACTTATGGCCAGGCTAACGTCCGGTCTAGTGCACAACATTGCATACATGATAGAACCTATGGCTGAAGCATAGGGGACGGTGCTCATATGCTCTCTATCCTCATCAGTTGTTGGGCACTGAGTCTTACTCAATCTCGTACCTTGTAAAACTGGCAAGAACCCTTTTTGGACTGTTCCATTTTGAACCTCTTCAAAACTTTATCAAGGTATGTGCTTTGTGAAAGTCCTATCAGGCGTTTTGATCTATCCCTGTAGATCTTAATGCCTAGAATGTAAGCAGCTTCTCCTAGGTCCTTCATAGAGAAACTTTTATTCAAGTAATCCTTTATGCTCTCCAAAAACTCTACGTTGTTTCCAATCAGCAATATGTCATCCACATATAATATTAGAAACGCCACAGAGCTCTCACTCACTTTCTTGTAAATACAAGATTCTCCAACCACTTGTATAAACCCAAATGCTTTGATCACCTCATCAAAGCGTTTGTTCCAACTCCGAGATGCTTGCACCAGTCCATAAATGGATCGCTGGATCTTGCACACTTTGTGAGCATTCTTAGGATCGACAAAACCTTCGGGTTGCATCATATACAACTCTTCCTTAAGGAAACCGTTAAGGAACGCCGTTTTGACATCCATCTGCCAGATTTCATAATCGAAAAATGCAGCTATTGCTAACATGATTCTCACGGAATTAAGCATCGCTACGGGTGAGAATGTCTCATCGTAGTCAACTCCTTGAACTTGTGAAAAACGCTTTGCCACAAGTCGAGCTTTATAAACGGTCACATTGCCGTCAGCGTCCGTCTTCCTCTTAAAGATCCATTTGTTCTGAATAGCCTTGCGGCCCTCAGGTAGTACTTCCAAAGTCCACACTTTTATCTCATATATGGATCCTATCTCGGACTTCATGGCTTCTAGCCATTTGTTGGAATCTGGGCCCACCATTGCTTCTTCATAATTTACAGGTTCATTGTTGTCTAACAACATGATTGACAAGACGGGATTACCGTACCACTGTGGAGCAGCACGTGGTTTCGTCGACCTGCGTGGTTCGACAGAAACTTGAACCGGAGTTTCATGATCATCATCATTAACTTCCTCCTCAACCAGCGGCGCAATGACAGAGGTTTCCCCTTGCCCTGCGCCACCATCTAGAGGGATGAGAGGTTCGACAACCTCATCAAGTTCTATCTTCGTCCCACTCAATTCTCTCGAGAGAAACTCCTTCTCGAGAAAAGCTCCGTTTTTAGCAACAAACACTTTGCCCTAGGATTTGAGATAGAAGGTGTACCCAACTGTCTCTTTTGGGTAACCTATGAAGATGCACTTTTCCGCTTTGGGTTCCAGCTTTTCAGGCTGAAGCTTTTTGACATAAGCATCACATCCCCAAACTTTAAGAAACGACAACTTTGGCCTTTTGCCATACCACAGTTCGTATGGTGTCGTCTCAACGGATTTTGATGGTGCCCTATTTAAAGTGAATGCAGTTGTTTCTAATGCATAACCCCAAAACGATAACGACAAATCGGTAAGAGACATCATAGATCGCACCATCTCTAATAAAGTACGATTACGACGTTCGGACACACCATTACGCAGTGGTGTTCCAGGCGGTGTCAACTGTGAAACAATTCCACATTGTCTTAAGTGAGCACCAAACTCGAAACTCAGATATTCACCCCCACGATCAGACCGTAGGAACTTGATCTTCTTGTTACGATGATTTTCAACTTCACTCTGAAATTGCTTGAACTTTTCAAATGTTTCAGACTTGTGCTTCATTAAGTAGACATAACCATATCTACTCAAATTGTCAGTGAAGGTGAGAAAATAACGATATCCGCCGCGTGCCTCTACGCTCATCGGACCACACACATCGGTATGTATGATTTCCAACAAGTCACTTGCACGCTCCATTGTTCCGGAGAACGGAGTTTTAGTCATCTCGCCCCTGAGGCATGGTTCGCACGTGTCAAGTGAATCAAAGTCAAGTGACTCCAAAAGTTCATCGGCATGGAGTTTCTTCATGCGCTTTACACCAATATGACCTAAGCGGCAGTGCCATAAAAATATGGCGCTATCATTGTTAACTCTAACTCTTTTGGTCTCAATGTTATGTATGTGTGTATCACTATCAAGATTCAATATGAACAATCCTCTCACATTGGGTGCATGACCATAAAAGATGTTACTCATAGAAATAGAACAACCATTATTCTCTGACTTAAAAGAGTAACCGTCTCGCAATAAACAACATCCAGATATAATGTCCATGCTCAACGCAGGCACTAAATAACAATGATTCAAGTTCATAACTAATCCTGATGGTAACTGAAGTGAAACTGTGCCGACGGCGATTGCATCAACCTTGGAACCATTTCCTACGCGCATTGTCACTTCATCTTTCGCCAGCCTTCGTCTATTCCGCAGTTCCTGTTTCGAGTTGCAAATATGAGCAACAGAACCGGTATCGAATACCTAGGCACTACTATGAGAGCCGGTTAAGTACACATCAATAACATGTATATCAAATATACGTGATTTTTCTTTGGCCGCCTTCTTATCAGCCAGATACTTGGGGCAGTTGTGCTTCCAGTGACCCATACCCTTGCAATAGTAACACTCTGTTTCAGGCTTAGGTCCAGCTTTGGGTTTCTTCGTCGGATTGGCAACAGGCTTGCCGCTCTTCTTTGAATTACCCTTCTTGCCTTTGTCGTTTCTCTTGAAACTAGTGGTCTTATTCACCATCAACACTTGATGCTCTTTACGGAATTCAGACTCTGCGACTTTCAGCATCGCAAACAACTCGCCGGGAGACTTGTTCATCCCTTGCATGTTGTAGTTCAACACAAAGCCTTTATAGCTTGGCGGTAGTGATTGAAGGATTCTGTCAGTGATAGCTTCTTGCGGGAGTTCAATCCCCAGCTCAGCTAGACGGTTTGAGTACCCAGACATTTTGAGCACATGTTCAGTGACAGACGAGTTCTCCTCCATCTTGCAAGCATAGAATTTATCGGAGGTCTCATACCTCTCGATCCGGGCGTTCTTCTGAAAGATAAACTTCAACTCCTGGAACATCTCAAATGCTCCATGACGCTTAAAGCGACGTTGAAGTCCCGGTTCTAAGCCATACAAGACTGCACATTGAACTACTGAGTAGTCCTCCTTACATGCTAACCAAGTGTTCTTAACATCCTGATCAGCCGTAGCGGGTGGTTCATCTCCTAGCGCTGCATTAAGGACATAATCCTTCTTCCCAGCTTGTAAGATTAGCTTAAGATTACGAGCCCAGTCTACAAAGTTGCTTCCATCATCTTTCAACTTAGCTTTCTCTAGGAACGTATTAAAATTCAGGGTGACTGTCGTGTGAGCCATGATCTACAACACAAATATATTCAAAGTGGACTTAGACTATGTTCAAGATAATTAGAGTTTAACTTAATCAAATTATTCGCTAAACTCCCACTCAAAAAGTACATCTCTCTAGTCATTTGAGTGGTTCATGATCCACTTACACTAGCTCAAGTCCGATCATCACGTGAGTTGAGTATAGTTTCAGTGGTAAGCATCCCTATGCTAATCATATCATCTATATGATTCATGATCGACCTTTCGGTCTCATGTGTTCCGAGGCCATGTCTGCACATGCTAGGCTCGTCAAGCTTAACCCGAGTGTTCCGCGTGCGCAACTGTTTTGCACCCGTTGTATGTGAACGTTGAGTCTATCACACCCGATCATCACGTGGTGTCTCGAAACGACAAACTGTAGCAACGGTGCACAGTCGGGGAGAACACAATTTCATCTTGAAATTTTAGTGAGAGATCACCTCATAATGCTACCGTCGTTCTAAGCAAAATAAGGTGCATAAAAGGATTAACATCACATGCAATTCATAAGTGACATGATATGGCCATCATCACGTGCTCCTTGATCTCCATCACCAAAGCACCGGCACGATCTTCTTGTCACCGACGCCACACCATGATCTCCATCAATGCGTCGCCATCGGGGTTGTCGTGCTACTCATGCTATTACTACTAAAGCTACATCCTAGCAAAATAGTAAACGCATCTGCAAGCACAAACGTTAGTATAAAGACAACCCTATGGCTCCTGCCGGTTGCCGTACCATCGACGTGCAAGTCGATATAATCTATTACAACATGATCATCTCATACATCCAATATATCACATCACATCGTTGGCCATATCACATCACAAGCATACCCTGCAAAAACAAGTTAGACGTCCTCTAATTTTGTTGTTGCATGTTTTACGTGGTAACCATGGGTATCTAGTAGGATCGCATCTTACTTACGCAAACACCACAACGGAGATATATGAGTTGCTATTTAACCTCATCCAAGGACCTCCTCGGTCAAATCTGATTCAACTAAAGTTGGAGAAACTGACACCCGCCAGTCATCTTTGAGCAACGGAGTTACTCGTAGCGATGAAACCAGTCTCTCGTAAGCGTACGAGTAATGTCGGTCCGAGCCGCTTCGATCCAACAATACCGCAGAATCAAGAAAAGACTAAGGAGGGCAGCAAAACGCACATCACCGCCCACAAAAACATTTGTGTTCTACTCGAGAAGACATCTACGCATGAACCTAGCTCATGATGCCACTGTTGGGGAACGTCGCATGGGAAACAAAAAATTTCCTACGCGCACGAAGACCTATCATGGTGATGTCCATCTACGAGAGGGGATGGTTGATCTACGTACCCTTGTAGACCGTACAGCAGAAGCGTTAGTGAACGCGGTTGATGTAGTGGAACGTCCTCACGTCCCTCGATCCGCCCCGCGAACCGTCCCGCGATCAGTACCACGATCTAGTGCCGAACGGACGGCACCTCCGCGTTCAGCACACGTACAGCTCGACGATGATCTCGGCCTTCTTGATCCAGCAAGAGAGACGGAGAGGTAGAAGAGTTCTCCGGCAGCGTGACGGCACTTCGGAGGTTGGTGATGATCTTGTCTCGGCAGGGCTCCGCCCGAGCTCCGCAGAAACGTGATCTAGAGGTAAAACCGTGGAGATATGTGGTCGGGCTGCCGTGGCAAAGTTGTCTCAAATCAGCCCTAAAACCTTCGTATATATAGGGGGAGGAGGGGGAGCCTTGCCTTGGGGTCCAAGGACTCCCAAGGGGGTCGGCCGATCCTAGGGGGGGAACCCTCCCCTTCCAAACCGAGTCCAACTAGGTTTGGAAGGAGGAGTCCTTCCCCCTTTTCCCACCTCCTCTTTTTTTTTTTTCTCTTTGATTTTTCTTCCTATGGCGCATAGGGCTTTCTTGGACTGTCCCACCAGCCCACTAAGGGCTGGTGCGCCACCCCCAAGGCCTATGGGCTTCCCCGGGGTGGGTTGCCCCCCCCCCCCCCCGGGTGAACTCCCGGAACCCATTCGTCATTCCCGGTACACTCCCGGTAACTCCGAAAACCTTCCGGTAATCAAATGAGGTCATCCTATATATCAATCTTCATTTCCGGACCATTCTGGAAACCCTCGTGACGTCCGTGATCTCATCCGGGACTCCGAACAACATTCGGTAACCGACCATATAACTCAAATACGCATAAAACAACGTCGGAACTTAAGTGTGCAGACCCTGCAGGTTCGAGAACTATGTAGACATGACCCGAGAGACTCCTCGGTCAATATCCAATAGCGGGACCTGGATGCCCATATTGGACCCTACATATTCTACGAAGATCTTATCGTTTGAACCTCAGTGTCAAGGATTCATATAATCCCGTATGTCATTCCCTTTGTCCTTCGGTATGTTACTTGCCCGAGATTCGATCGTCAGTATCCGCATACCTATTTCAATCTCGTTTACCGGCAAGTCTCTTTACTCATTCTGTAATACAAGATCCCGCAACTTACACTAAGTCACATTGCTTGCAAGGCTTGTGTGTGATGTTGTATTACCGAGTGGGCCCCGAGATACCTCTCCGTCACACGGAGTGACAAATCCGAGTCTCGATCCATACTAACTCAACGAACACCTTCGGAGATACCTGTAGAGCATCTTTATAGTCACCCAGTTACGTTGCGACGTTTGATACACACAAAGTATTCCTCCGGTGTCAGTGAGTTATATGATCTCATGGTCATAGGAACAAATACTTGACACGCAGAAAACAGTAGCAACAAAATGACACGATCAACATGCTACGTCTATTAGTTTGGGTCTAGTCCATCACGTGATTCTCCTAATGACGTGATCGAGTTATCAAGCAACAACGCCTTGTTCATAATCAGAAGACACTGACTATCTTTGATCAACTGGCTAGTCAACTAGAGGCTTGCTAGGGACAGTGTTTTGTCTATGTATCCACACATGTATATAAGTCTTTATTCAATACAATTATAGCATGGATAATAAACGATTATCTTGATACAGGAATTATAATAATAACTATATTTATCATTGCCTCTAGGGCATAATTCCAACACTGTCGGCCTCCAGGAGGCCGAAGAGCCCGTGATAAGGCCGACCGAGCCCTTCTGCCTCCTCAGTCGTTGGCTCCTCTTCTCTCTCTCTTTTTCTTCCCTCATTTTGCCCCCCCCCTCCAATCTCCCTCCATCCTCCATCCATTTCCCTATTCAGTCCGCTGAAACAATAGATCATATCCATCTCCATCGGCCTACCTACGGTCGCATTTTATGCCATGGGGTAGTTTTTTGTTCGTTTGGAGGAGCCATGGTGGGGTGGTGGAGGCGTGGATGGTGAGGAGGTAGTGTGGTGGAGAGGAAGAAGAAGGGGACACACGCGTCGAAGATATACTGATTTTTTACTGTAGGTTCTTTTAAGTGTAAGTTTATTTTAGTATGAATTTGTTTGTTGCGAATAATGACAAGCTCGCAATGTGTGACACGTGAAAATGTGTGAATCCGTAAATTTAACTGTTTATTACTGCCTTGGTAATGTTTGATATAATGAGTTGGGGTTGATCTTAGCGAGTTTAAAAAAGGCGTCATGACACTTTCAGACCTGGAAAGACTGGACATTAGGCAGTTGAAGCATTGGTTGACTACTAGTTTTGGGTTGGATCCCGAAGTCTGTTCCGTCAGCATTCATGCATTGTGGACCAAATCCTGTAAAAATGTCAAGTGGGAGTTGATACCGATAGATATGAGCCAGCGTTGGTTGTCCCTGTTAAGTCGTTTTAGAGACCGAAGAATCCACCCATATTGCCTAGTGCAACAAGTGGCGAAGGAGGAGAATTTCGTACAAGTCAACATGGGGTCTGAACCAGGCGGTAGTCAAGTGGCTAACGAGATTTATGTATCCGGAGAACCTAAAAATATTTAAGCAAGTTAACTGGCAAACTTAAATATATCTACATCTATCGGAGAACCTAAAATATATTTAAACTAATTAATTAAACAAATTAATTGGCAGACCTAAATATATCCAAATCTATCGGACAACCTAAAAATATTTAAACAAATTAATTGGCACACCTAAATATATCCAAATCTATCGGACAACCTAAAAATATTTAAACTACTTAATTAGCAGACCTAAATATATCTAAATCTATCGGACAACCTAAAAATATTTAAGCTACTTAATTAGAAGACCTAAATATATCCAAATCTACGAACCTAAAAATATTTAAACTACTTATCGAGTCTCCTAAATATATCCAAATCTACCGGAGCATACGGGAATGATTGTTCAATTTTACCCTTGAAGCGTGCGAAGAAACGACGAACGGCGAACGACCACCACCTTTACCCACACCTCCATCTCCACCACCACCACCACCACCCCACGTGTGTCCACTTCTTCACTCCTCTCCACCTTCTTCTTCCTCTCCACCACACCACCCTCCTCACCCATCCACACCTCCACCATCCCACCACCATGGCATAAAATGAGGCCGTAGGCCGGTGAAGATGGGTATGATCTATTGTTTCAACGGAATGAATAGGAAAATGGATGGAGGATGGAGGAGATCGGAGGGTGGGGGTAAAATGAGGGAAGAAAAACGAGAGAGAGAAGAGGAGTCAGCGACTGAGGAGGAAGAAGGGCTCGGTCGGCCTTATCCACGGGCTCTTCGGCCTCCTGGAGGCCGACGGGCCCTCTTTGGCCGCCCACAAGCCGACGGGTGGGGTTTTCGGCCACCTGTGGGCCGACGGGCCCCCTTCGGCCGCCCGCAAGACGACATGTCCCCCTTCGGCCTTTTTATTGTAATATTCACACATTTTATTTGACAAATATGAGTACTTTTGCACACAAGGTGAAACATATTTAATAAGTATTTCACACATTTGATCTATTGAACATGATTTTTCATGCCCTGGGCATTTCAAATAAAATTTTGATTCAACACTTTCTTTATACAACCAAGATTATCCATCAATATTTACTGTACAAAACTTGCAAAAACATATTGTGTAAATTAAAAGTATTTCTAAATGCATTGACACTTCAAAAGCTGTCAGGAGACTAGACGAAGCGAAAAAACAAGCACAAGCGCGCACGCGCACACACACATGCCATTGTATCCACCCCTTCCCTGTAGTCTGTGGAGTGGCTCGTTCTGACAGCCATAATGATCGTTCGATGATTCAGGGACCTTTGTACAATTTTCATCATGTTTGAGGTGTCACATGTATTTGATACAACATTTTTATTAGAGCATCTTTAACAATGTGTTTGTTTAATCGTTGGTATAAATGTCCACGTCAGCAGCCAACAGCACATCATACAAGCTTTTTAATGGAGTGTATGTTAATCGCATGCAAAATAACTAAGCAGGTTCACTAAATGTTGAAGAAATGGACATGCTTGCCTCGAAGCTTGTGCCTGAACCGTTGCTTCAAGTTCATACTATTTCATTCTTTATTTTATTTTATTATGTGTCATGTCATCAAAATCGTCTATGTGACAATTTTACCGACGATGATCATACGACTATTGAAGATGTCTTAAATGCCAAAAAAAAAAACCGGCGAAGTCGGCCAGCACGCACGGGTTTCATCAGGGGGAAACGAAAAGAAGGCACAGCAAGCGGAGGCATGGGAGTCTGGAGCGGGAGCCACCGCAACGGTCGGCTAGCACACGCTCACGCTCAGGCTGGGCCACAACCACACGCGCCATCTGACCTGGACGGCTGGACCTGCCCTTTCTGCCTCCCCCCATCGCACCCCGATTTGATTATTGACTACTACCACTCATCACGATTCCCTCCTTAAAATAACAGGGTTCACGCTTAATCTAACCACCAAATCAAACCGCCCTGCTGATTTGCCATCGCCAGACAATCTGGGATGGTAATCTACTCTTACTTTATCAGTTCATCATGCATTCATGGGGGCTCGCAACGGCTAGTTCCCGGCCGAATAAACAACATTACGCGAAGCTGGGTTGGCCTCTGTCATTCTGTGCAACGTGATACGCTCCCAACTTCTCTCTGGGCTGGGAATACTTGCAGAGCCACTCTGCTGGTTTATTTTACTTTGGCAGGTGTTCAATGCTGGATCCTCATGCGATGCGAGATACGCTAAAGGATTGCTGAAAATGTGCTAATCTGTAACGGCAGTGTCAGCTGGTTGCTTATGTTTCCACAAACATATTTTCGGGATGGTTCTCGCAGGAACAGAACACACAATTTGGAAGGGAAGGAAATGGAGCAGGAATAATGGCGCATCGTCAACATGGAAGGAAGGGTTCCTGAAATTTGAAACCTTCATATTTAGTATTATAATAAGGTTCTTGCCAGTCAGACGCTGGTACAGAGGCCAACCCTCCTTCAATGAAGCACGAAAACTCGCATATCGGGCCCCAGCTCTCCTGGATTTGAAAGTGGGCCGCCTTTTCGACGGCAGGCTGTTTGCACTTTGCATATAACACCCTTGGAAGTCCGGGGTGTTTTCCGCAAGATTTGCATTTTTATACTTAGCTACGTGTTTCATTCGGAAAGTGCTCTTCTACACCTGAGCTCAAATGAGCTTGGGTAAACAGTAAATTTATAAAATAATTAAAAAATGTTCAAAAAATCTGAATTATTTTTACAGCAAATTTTGACAAATGTTTTAATATCTTGTAAAATTTCAGTACGAAATCACATTTTTTAAAGTCATGGCAAAAAACAAAATTAGTGCTTCAAACTATTTTTGAAAGTAGCATTTTAGAGTTTTGAATTTTTTTTGCCACGACTTCCACAAATGTGATTTCATGATGAAATTTTACAAGCATTTCGAATATTTGTCAAAGTTTGTTAAAAAAATCAGTTTTTCTAAAAAATATTTTTTTTTGAATTTACTGTTCATCCGAGCTCATTTGAGCTCGGGTGCAAAAACATCACATCTGTTTCAGTCATGCTATAGCTATGTATGTGTAACGTGTTGCTAAACAATGTTAAGATCTTTAGCTACCGTTTGTACCATTTTTGGCAGCTATATATAGTCTTTTATCACTACCAGTCAGTGTTGCTATAAACTATCAAAGTTGACTATAAAAAAATCACAGTTTAAGAGTATGAACCCATGTGACATGTGTTCTCATTAAGTTTGCACCAGCTTTGTTTATACAGGTGAAGATTTTTTGGGGTAATGAAGAATATATTTTACCAACAACTGAACACGCACTCGGTTCTACTGTTGTTATCTCCCCAATTTTTTCATCTTCTGGAATAATTGTTTGTTGCTCCACCGGTATGCACATAGTCCGTGTCTAAACAATATATATTTATTTGGCATATTTTTAGTTACTGCATACTCATATTTTACGCATTAATTCAGGAAAATTCTACCCCCACCCCACCCCACGAGTTTGCAGCAATGGTGGCCACCATTCAGCCTTTGGAGTAACACCGGGCATGGGAGTCCCTCTCTTTCTAGCGAGTGGATGAATGAAACTAATAGGAGAGGAAAGTTGCACTCTCGGGAACAAGACATAAGGTCAAGGTGCTTTGGAAAGAGATAAGGTCATATAGGGGAGGTGGTTCACGAGAGCGAGAAATCAATAGGTCAAATTGAACCATTTTGCATGTTTCTTTGGTATATTTTCAATTGTTGCATGCACATTAATAGGGAGAAAATTACTCGGTACTTATAGTTTGCGCAATAATTTTGGAAAGAATTTACCGTGTACCTTCATACTTTTGCACTTTTTTGCGTTTTCTTATTTTGCGTAAACGTGTCATTACAAATTGTACGCGTGTAGCAAATTATCTGTATCATTTTTGCAGCTCAAGTCTTTTCCCTACTACGTTTAAACATGTTTTTAATAATTTCAAAGTTTGTGACGAATGTGAATCCATCTGAGTGTATCGAGTTTGACATGTTTTTCCAATGCTACCTTATAATTTAATATAAGACAATTTTGCAATTTAATTTGGACCCTGAAACCATCTTATTGTATTAGCACAAATGTAGTTTATGTTAGCAACATGAGTGTAGAAAATTTTGACCATCACCCCGCAAAAAAAAGGGATTTTTTTTTACCATCAACCCAATGGAGTCTCAAACTTCGGAATTGCCATAAAATGCCATATTACTCTGATATTACCAAATGCCGTACTGTACTGAGTAGTAATTGTATCGGCCGTATAGCAGCTCTGCTAAAAATATCTTTCGTGGCTCCCACATTTGTTTTTCCTTTTTTTGATAAATACTATCTACATTATATACACGTTTCTCCAGCGGTGTATATGCGTATCCTTGGCACACTTTCAATTTTGTAGCTGTGCGATTAACTGGCAGGAATAAAAATAAATGCGCACCAAAATTCGGGCATTAATTCCGGGAGAAAATTACCGTGTATCCTTCCGCTTTGGGCAGACGCGAATCCTCACGGCGCCCACCGCAGTGCCAATCCGGGCTGGAGTTGGACACGAACCAGCAGCAACCGGGTGCCCCCCGTACAGGCACCGATAAATAGCGTGTTCCCGGAGGGCGTCCCCGCAAGAAGAGTCGTTTCGTTCGTGGAGCGGCAGGATTTGAAATATTTTCCAGGAGATCGAGAGGCGAGGGCGTGTGCGCCGGCGCAGTGCTTTGTCCCCTTCCCCCCCTCGTCCCAATCCAGAAAGCAGCGTCCGCCAGACAAAGAAGCAGTCCAGTCGGGTGGAGCGAAGCAACGGGAAACTCCGCCCATCGCCACGGCACGGCACCGCAGAGAGCGAGAGCGGCCGCCGGCTACTCCACACGACGCAGGTGCGGCAATCTCTGCCAGATTCGTTCGGGTTCGCGCGGCACGGGTGCTGGATTGATCTGCTCGTGGCGCCCGGCGGTTGTTCGTTGCCTTTTTTTTTTTTTGTGCCGTTTCTTGCTGATGATGAACTGCGGCTGAACCGCCGTCGTCGACGGGGATCGTTCGGAGCCGCGTGCGCCGTTGGAGGTCCGGTTTTTTTGGGGGCTATGTTCTGTTCGTCGTAGGCTGGGTTCGTTTGGATTTGCACCGCGTCGTTTTAAATCCCGTTTGGATCTGAGGGAAACGCGAGGCTTACTGACGATTTGTGTGTTGGAAGAACGCGGCTTTTTTCAGATTGAATCTCTTGTGCTCGTGGACTCATGCATATCTTGCCTTGCTTCTTCTTCTCTGCTCTACTACTTCAGTTCGGTACTTTCAGTTTGGTACTTTGGTATTCCGGTACCGTCTTCCTTTAAGCCCGGATGAAACGCTCCTGCGTTTTCAATGCTCCTCAAGTTCCACGCTTCCAAATCTTCTCTTTTGTAGGCTTGTTGTCTGCTTGTTTGTGTGCTTGCAAAACAGTTAGTGTGTTACTCACAAGATCCATTAGTTTTGTCCATCCCGTTGGCTGTTTGTGCTTATTACTGTGATTTCTCAAGGTAAGAAGAGAAGAGATGGTGCACAAGGAGCTACAGCAGGCATGGTGGTTCGACAGCCACAACCTCGCGAGGACGTCCCCATGGCTCGGCAGCACCCTTTCAGGTTTGCCTCTCGCTCATGTTTGTAACTGTGTGGTCCTGAATCTTGTTGTTGAATTGTTGTGGTTATGGTATGACCTCTGCATGACTGCATCCAACCATCTCTCTTACAGAGCTGTCCACCTTTCTTCTGGCCAACGGTCATGCTCTCCTTTCCGTCTAGAGATTTCACCAACGTTCATGGCTCCAAAGTTTCATCTTGATCAATTCATATGCTTAGCTTCTCTTTTAGATAATAATGGCCTCTGTCTGCATCGTTACAGACTTCACATATTTAAACTCTGGAAGAATGGTAAGCAAATCGTGACAAGTTTACAACGTTACTGGAAATTTGTATCATTTCTTTATGGCATGTAACAATCTTGTGATACGCATAGATTCAGAATGGCCTGGTTATTCTCTACTTTATTAGGAATCTTGTACGTACTACAGCACGGACCACTTTTCCTACTGGATTTAATTTGCCCCTTCACTAATTGTTCTCTTCCCTCCCTTTGATTGCAGAACTGGATGACAAGACCAAGCAAATGCTCAAGCTGATCGACCAAGATGCGGACTCCTTCGCTCAGCGCGCTGAAATGTACTACAAGAAGCGCCCCGTCCTGGTGGACATGCTCGGCGAGCTGTACCGCACGCACCGCTCGCTGGCCGAGCAGTATGACCTGCTGAAGCATGGCAGCGGCACATGCCGGTCCAAGTTCAATCCATCTCCCTGCACCAAGAGCTGGTCTCCAGGGTCCATGGATGGCAAGGCAACCAAGAGCTGGTCGTCAGGATCCATGGATGGCAAGACAGCAAGAAGCTCTTCCTCCAACTCACTGTGCTCGGACTCGTATGACTCCGAGTCTGAAGTCGATGACCCTGAAGAAGAGCATGTTGAAAAGGTTTCTGACGCTGAAGCAGAGGCAGCGGCAAAGCAGGACCGGCTTGACCAAGAAGCAGAGTTTATGCGCGCCGAGATCAAGAGGCTCAGCGAGCAGACTTCGGAGCTGCAGAAGGCGATCGAGGAGAACAAGGCGGCTCACGCGGCGGAGCTCGCCGCAAAGGACGAGGAGAAGAGGGAGGTCATCAGGCAGCTCGCGTCGTCCATCGACATGGTGAAGCAGGAGAACTGCACCCTGCGCGAGCTCCTCAAGAGCCCCAACCCCAAGCACCACCCCGCCGCGGAGGCCCAGCCCCGCGGTTTCGATTTCAGGAAGCTGACCAAGGATCTGTTCTCGGCAAAGCTGTTCACCGGACACCGCAAACACACGGGTCCCATGGTCGCTCTGTGAGCGAGTTTTGGTGCGGCAGAATCATCCAACATGATGAAGAGAGAGAGGAAGTGGCATGATGCGATCTCTCCATCTTTGACATCCAGACCCATGAGAATTTCTTATAGCTCCTCATGTGCATATAGGATGGGGTTCTTTTGTCCCCCGTTTGTTTCTATCCTTGTTCGGGCTTAGCCAGTAGAGAGGATTTTTAACGATGTTGCTGCTATAGCCATGCTTTATCTGTACTTAGTAAGTACTAGTAGAATAGCCATATGAATGTTTGTATGATCGCTTAACTATAGTGAAAACATATTATTATTTTTGTCAAGTATCAGCGGTACTGTGCGATGCTGCCTCCACTAGAATATTTGCTGTTGCTGAAACTACTTTAGAAGTACCATCATCAAGATTCAGTCAGGCTGATGAATGTAAGGTGAAACTCTGCATTGACTGATGAATGTAAGGTGAAACTCTGCAACTGTAAGTGTGGTAAACCGTACGATGAATCATGATGAACTCTGAAAAGTATTTTGTATCACTTTCCTTTTTGGGATTTATTGCAGTCATAATCATGCGAGTAGTTCGGTTGGATTAACATATCACTGCCGCAATAGATTAACACCGGTGGGGGAGATCGAGGGAAAGGCCGGGAGGCGGTCTTCGGAGTGCCGGCAGCCGCGGGGTAGAGGTCGGCGATTAAGGCTGGGAGGCGTCATGGGAGGAAGAAGATGAACAAAGTGGCGTGATGCTTGCCGTTGGATGAAGATCTGACGGCCAAATAATAGCCATATGGTTTGAATAATCGCTTACCTATAATAAAAATCTGTTCGTTTTGCCATGTTCCCAGCAGTCCACATCAAAATTTGCTCTTGTTGAAACTACTTTAGAAGCTACCAAATTTCCCATCCTTTATAACACTAAGCTCCCTAATTTTGAAGAACCCGCATTCAATTGGGGTCTCCAACTAAAATTGGGTCACCTGATTTTAATCACGTCAACAATTTCTTATGAAGATGGAATTGGGTCACTCATCTACCTGTGCAATACATTATGCTTCCTAAGGTTAGAAGCCTCATAATCATTTGAGATTTTTAATTTAAAATCTAACCACTCGATTTTGATCAGGTCAACTTATTTCTTAATAAACCCTCTCATTCTATTTTTTTAATTCGCTACACACTTTAAATTTGAAGCTCCTCATTTGATTGAGGTACTCAATTTTGAATTTAGTTCATAGTTTGACTTGGTCGATGATTTTTACAAACCAATCGATAACAACCGACATAAAAGAACATATCAACCCCATACGCACTCTCGACACCTAGAAAAAAGAAGCACAAACATGTAATGTCGTAAGATAAATATAGTACATGCAACCATCAATGTAGATATTTTTTTCTTACATAAGTATGGTTGGTTCGCAGATAACCTATAATCTGTCGAAAAAGACCCACAAATAACACCACATTATAAATAAAAATAAAACACACTCCATCATTTCTCCAAGTCGCCAAACAAAATACTTCTTCGGTTTCAAAATATAAGGGGTATTAGTGTTTTGATAAGAAAAAATCCTTTAACATTGACCAATTTCATAGCGAAAAATACCGAAATTTATAATATTAAATAAATAAAGTATGAAAATTCATCTCATGATGAATCGAATGACACCGATTTGATATTATCAACATTGATATATTTCTCTACAAATTTAATCAAACATAAAGAGGTTTGGCTTTTCAAAAAACTAATGCATCTAATATTTTAAAATAGAAAGAGTAAAGACATTATGAAAACCCAATAACACCAACGATGCAGCAAAACACCTCCAACTCTTCTAGTAGTTTGATGAAAATGAGATTAAACTGTGCAACTGCAATTGGGGTAGCTCATTGGTATTCACTATAGTAAAAGGTATGCAACAATTGGCAGCCTCCATTGGTATTATGGGTATATTATGGACGACCCTACACGCCGTCTGGGAAATGATTTCATCGAATCTTGCAGTGTTAGAGCATATTTCTTCATGTATGATTTTGGTAATGTATTCAAGGATTATCCAAAGATTGGTCATGTAAAATAATATTGTTGAGTTTACTACAAGCATGTCTTAAAAATCAATATTGTGTGAACACTTATGTTTACCTTCAAGACATCATCTTTATGAAGAGAAGAGAAGATCAAGGTTATTCAAGACTAAGTACAGAGAGTGATTCAAGTTGATCAACACATAAAACATAGAAAATGTACCAAGTGGGATCAAGTGATCTCATGATATTATAAGTATTGTCTTACGCATTGTGTACTAACCTATGATATTTGTGAGTGTTCTTTGTGCGGTTATGTGTATTTCCATGGGCTTGCATCAAGAGGAAGGTCCCAAACAACCTATGGAGGATGACATCAAGTGGTGATCGCCATCAAAGTTGCGGTATGCAAGTTCAAGTGAAGCATCACGAAGAGTTCACACGCTTGAAGCTTGTAGTCCATTGTGGTGATAATGGACATGAGTAGACGTGTCAAAGAGAGGCTCACCGATAGTGGAGTATGAGGGAACAATCTTCTAGTCTTCATCGAGCCGACGCAATCAAGAAAGGTGGTCCATTTTGAGGAGGACAAGATCGTCATCATCTAGCTCAAGTGGACTATGCGCAAGGCAAAGCTTTGACCTCGATAGATTTTTCTATTTTACTCGTCCCATGGTGGTAGTTGGGGGATTGGGTTATAGGATCGATAGAGGTACTCTTAAGGGGGCTCTCGAGTGAGCAGCTTGATCGTATCGTTCATTGAGAGCTCAAACAATTGCATTCTTAGCATCATCATATTTCTTGGTTCCTGTTTGGCGTTTCTCTTTGTGTGTTTTAGAGCTTATGGTCATCTTCATGACAAGCTCGAGTTTATCGAAAACAGAGTTCATATGCATCTTCTATGATGTGTTCGATGTTGAAGTTTTTGTCGGTTCTTCATTCATAAATGTTTCACATCTCTTTACCGTTGACATTTTTCAAGTGACTCTTCTTCAATGTTGGATAGCTATTGTCATCCTCTATCCAACAAGTTTGAGTTTGCTCAATTCGGAAATCGTATGCAAAGGTTATGACCGTCCTGGTTTTATCGTTTCCATCTGTTTTCTGTGCATGTGTCGTGGAAGTCCCAAGCGGTAGTACCGCGCTAGCAAGCGGTAGTACCGCCTACGCCTATTAGAGGTAGTACAACTCTTGGCAAGCAGTAGTACCACTCACCAGTGTCGCACATTGTACCACTGCTTCTAGGGTTTCGACTTTTTGTGTTGGATTGGGCGACAGTAGAATGGTAGTGCAAGCGGTAGTACTGCTTATTGAAAATGCGTTATATCGACTAGTGGGGGTGAATGGGTGATTTTTATGAATTCGTCATCGAGGAATTTCCTTGTGAGGAAATTGCTTAGTCATGAACAGCGTGCAACAGATGAAGTACTCATGCGTAAGCAAAACACACCAAAAGCATAGTCATCATGATGAAATGAAACATGCACTTAGTGCGAGTAGCGTGATCAGGACACGTAGGTGAAGAATAAGTGAAGTGAAGAATTTGAGATGAGGAAATTGTGAAATTCTTTAGTCAAATTCTTCAAACAATAACAATCAATTTCATCAACACATAAATGAGGAAATAGAAGGGTTGAGGAAATATAACGAGGTATTCGGTGAAGACAATGATTTGATGACCTAGTTCCAACTGCTATGACACTCGTATGTCTGGTTTGGAGCGGCTTGGCATTTAAACCAAAGGACACACAATCCCAGGACACCAAGTCCTTACGTATTCTCCTTGAGCTAAGGACACACAGTCCTCATCCAACACTCGTGGTAAGTTTCACGGTAGACTTCCAAACCCTCACAAACTTGGTGACCCGACAATCCACAATTTACTGCTGGATGCTCTAGACCAGTGACGTCTAGTCGTCTAGAAGATGCACAATATTCAAATGTAACAAGCATCGGTTCAACACATGAACAATCTATTCACTTATGTTCAATCACTTTGGATTTTGGGTTTTGGTTTGGGTGTTTGGGGGTTTTCCTCACTTTTGATTTTCTCTCAAAGTCTTCGAGGAATGGGTTGCTCTCAAATGACAAGTGTTAGTTTCTCTCACGGAGTAGCCAACGAGATAGTGGTTAGGGGGGGGCGACTATTTTATAGCCTGGGAGCAATCCCGACATGATTTGACATAAAATGCCCTAATGATATGACTATTATGTGGATAAGGTTTGGGGACAGCTGGCGTGCGATGCAACAACAAACCATGTCAGGGGCATCATCACCAAAGGTACGGCTACAGTGCTGCAGGTATCGCTGGCCAGACCGAGCGAGTCTACAATGGAGGGGACGTTCCACCGATCATCGCCGACTGCGACCAGCCGACATGGCACAGTGACGAGCACACCCCCGCCCACTCCATTACCTGCCCCGACGTGGGCAACGGTGCAACCGGTCGTACGATGACCGAAGCGACTACGCAAGGCGACGCGCATAACACGGTGCACGTCACTACGTAGCAAGCACGCACCAATGGTGGCGCCCGGTCGGTGGGCCCCAACGCCAGGCAGGACCCAGCAGTCGGCGGCCCCCACTTACGACAAGACTTCCCCAGCCGGTGAGACCCTTGGTCGGCTCCATAGGATGTCAGTCGGATCCCGCCCGGTACCTTATATTCCTATTGTAAGCCACGAGCTGGCCTATAAAACCCTGTAGCACCCCCCATGCATGGGTCGGTCGATCACACACTCACACACACATATGAGGGGAAAAGAGAGCTCTCATCTCCTTCTTCCTCCTCCAACATACATCTCAAGGAGCATATGGTGTCTCCAGCCGGATCATCAACTGACTCAAGCAGGACTAGGGGTGTTGCCTCCCACGGAGGGCCCCGAATATGGGTACTTCGTGTGTCTCGCACCGCTCGTTCCCAATCTCGTTTCCGGAACCCGACGTCGTCCTTTTGATCCCAATAACGTACGATTAGCCACCCCTTGGCATCCGTCGTGAGAAAACAACGACAACAGGGTTGAAAAAATTTGATGAAAGGACGTGGGTGAGAGGATAGCTAGCGTTCGGAGGGGAGATAGAAGGAGATCTAATCATCACGACGACAACACATCTCCTTTAATAATAGAGATTAGAACATCTCCAACAACACGTCTAAATTTAGATCTTTATATATCCATATAGACAATGGTTTATAAAGATTCTCTGATATACACGTTCAGTTTTACATCAGAAAGTCTATATAGAGAACATCTATATTATCTCTCCTATATATTAATATTATTTTATAACTACCATTCTATATCCTCTAAGTGGACCATCCTCCAACTGGACCATTAGTTCATCATCTTTAGTAGACCAATTCGGTCCTTTACTGGATTTTGCTTTGACAGGATGGGTAACTCTTTCTGGCGCACGTGGGCAACATCTCTCAGGCGGGGTGGGTAACTCTTTCAGGCGCAAGTGGGTAACTCTTCCAGTGAGATTCATTGAGATCCATGTGTAAAAAACTTAAGACATTCACTGCACATTCACACATTCATTGATATTCACGCATAAAAGGTAGCCATCCTCCATCACAGCAGCACGAGGCGACGATCGGTGCATCGCCCCGGGGCGGCGTCGACGCCATCGACCAGCAGGGCGGCGCCTCGCGGCACCCGGCGCCGCGGCGGCGCATCCGCCCTCCCCTGCCCTAAGTGAGCGCAACGACGACGGTGTCCGCCCGCCCCTCCCCTGAGCATCGCGTCGGCGACGGCCCGTCCCCCGAGCACGGCGGCAGCAGCGAGCAAAAAAGGGCGTACCTCGGTCGTGCGGCATGACGGCATCCTCGCGATGCGTCTCTTCCTCCTCTCGACGCGAAGGAGAAACTAACCTTCTGTTGGGTTGTGGATGACCCGTTCACATCATCGAGGGTGGACGTCGTCGAGGACTATGGACGACATGCAAATTTGCACATCCATTTAAATGAAGTGCCTAAGAGCATTGTTAGCATCATACAGTATGATTTAAAATGAATATATACATCTGTTTAAACTAGCTGTTAGAGATGCTCTTAGAACAAGGCACTTGCGTTGCGCGTGGATTGCACGCGCGCCGGTTTCAAAAGTTCAGAAGATGGAGCGGGGCATCGAAGAGCCCATATCAGTGAGAAGTCGTATGCGATGCACAGTTATCCAAAGATGCGTGGGCTACACGCGCACCGTTTTCAAAAATATTCTCCAACTTTCGTTTTACCACTGCTGCAGTTGAGAAGAGCGTGTGCTCCCATCGTAGCAAATATTCGAGGTTATTTCCCTTGATCGGAGAATTTATAGAGGAAATCGGGTGTCACAAAATCCAGTCGTTTTTTCTTCATCAGAGAAGTAAAAAAGAAGAAAGAGAAAAGAAAAGGAAACAAGAGGGAGGGGGTAGGTGAAGCAGCCAGCGCGTCAGCCCACCGCTCTGCCACCGGCTCCGGTCTATTTAAGCTAGCCGGCCCTCGGTTCGCGAGTCTTCTCCCCAGCATCATCCATCCCCTCCCCTCCCCAAGTCAGTCATAAACCCAAGTCGGACTCGCCTTCCTCCTCCTCCCCAACCACTCCGCTCTTCCGCCGCGCATCGCACCGGGGGGTCACCTGAGGTAGGTAACCCGCCCCCGAAATCTAGGTCTGCGAAACTCCTTCCGTTCGATCCGCGTCCCCGACCTCGCCGGAGCGGTTTTTGGGCCGGATCTGCTTCCGATTCGTGCTCTTCGGGGCATAGATTCGGCCCCGGTCTCGCGCGGTCCCGATCCGTGTTCCTGCTTGTGCAGTTTATGCTCGTGCGTGGTCGTCGGTTGGTCGGTGACGGATCACTACTGAGCGTCCCCGTCGTTGGTGTCGGTGTCGGAGGGATGCGGCGATTTGGTTGTTGTGGGACGTGCTCTGGATTCGGGGTTTAGATTAGAATGGGCTGAGGCGGTAGATTGGTCCGTACGGCTCAGTTTAGCACTGCTTGTTTATCCGTCCCCGTGCTGTGTCATGTTAATTTTGTCGCGTCTTACTGTCATATTTAGTGGGTTTCTGTTTCTGAACTTATTACTATACATAGCTAGGTTGCAGTAACTATTGGTGATTTGCTGCTTGCGGCGTAGCATATGGTGTGTGGGCGAAGCAAGGCCTGTATGTACTAGTTTGTTATTATCTAGCTAAAATCTAGAACTGCCCTGTGCTAATTACCAAGGTTTATGACGTGTTTGTGCTAAAGCACTGCTGGGTGATTTGTGATGTCCTGATGCCTCGCTTGAATGATTATTCGCTTCTGGGCTTTGATTGCAGATCACATACACAATGGTGAAGGCTGTAGCTGTGCTTACCGGCAGCGAGGGTGTCAAGGGCACCATCTTCTTCACCCAGGAGGGAGATGGTAATCATGCAAACATGCTCTGAGAGCCTCTGTACTCTATCCTTTCATGTTCGTTGGATGTAAATTGGTTGGTTCTTGTTTAGGCCCAACCACCGTGACGGGAAGTGTCACCGGACTCAAGGAAGGGCTTCACGGCTTCCATGTGCACGCTCTTGGTGACACCACCAACGGCTGCATGTCAACTGGTACCTACATTTCTGTTCCCCTTCCAGCACAGATGAAATGGACTGTGTGTGCTTATTGGTGTGGTCGATTTCCTTTGTAGGACCGCACTTCAACCCCGCTGGTCATGTGCATGGGGCACCCGAAGATGAAATCCGCCATGCTGGTGACCTCGGAAATGTGACAGCTGGAGCGGATGGTACTTCGTTTATACCCTTCTTGCCTCACCTAGATTCCTTCTTGTTGGAGATACATTTTTTTGCTTTGTTTCAAACTTAGGTAGCATCGTGTGTAATGCATAGCCTCACTGACAGTTTACTTCTTGGCTCCCAGGTGTTGCTAACATCAATGTTACTGACTGCCATGTAAGCAATATTTCTTTTCTCTCTACAGACATATAACATTGTCATCTTGCCGTTTTGTTGTGTTTTAGCACATTTCGTTTGACATTGATAACAATTTTGAATGGCAGATCCCCCTTGCTGGACCACATTCAATCATTGGCCGTGCTGTTGTCGTCCATGGTGATGCTGATGATCTTGGCAAGGGTAATACTTTGGAAACACTTGAATCATACATTTTTGTGCCTCCCTGTGCATGATTGTTTGTCAAACTTGAATGAAGTTGTTTTTGCAGGATTCCTAGAATAGTTATGTGCTTGTATACTTTATATGTTTATAATGGATCATAATAGTGAATTCATGTTGTATGAATAAGTTTGAAGAACCTGGGAACTTAAGTCTACTTTTGGATAAACCTGTTGCTTTCGTAGCTAGAGGTTAAAATCAAAGGAGTACTTCGTGACTAACTGTCCTTATGTCATGTCCTGGTAATAAAACAAATACTCCCTCCGTCCCAAAATAACTGCCTTAACTTTGTACTGACTTTAGTACAAAATTGTACTAAGCTTGAGACACTTATTTTGGCACGGAGGGAGTATTTATTTTTGGCTTTAGTGTCTTATATGATAGTTCTCCCCAACTACAATTATTTAGGTACAGGGAGAACATAAATTTATACTCTTATCACATGTCTGTAGAAAAGAATGCACGACACAAGTGTTTTAGGCATTTGGCATGCAGGGTACAGTAGATGTTATGATTTATGATGCACTTGGTATTACCTGAGCATTTGCTTGGCGTAATCGATGCTTGTGTTGCTTTGGCGTAATCGATGCTTGTGTTGCTTTGGCGTATGCTTATAAGATGAGGACTTCCACCTGAATGTCCAGATTAGTTTGATTGGACACATCCCAATTGTATTGTCTAACCATTGTGAAACTGGTCCAATCTATGATGCGATGCTGCAGTAATATGACAGTATTGTTTTGCTTCATGTCTTATAACTCAAAAACATAGTGTGTTACTTCACAGAAGAAACTCTTGTTTACAAGTTGCACAAAGGTTTTTTCTATTTGCGAATTGTCCTCTATTCACTATATTGTTTACAGCATTCATTTGTGCATGTTGTTTTAAGATCATACTGTGCTAGCCAATATTCCGGTGCTGCCTTATCTATCTGTACATATAAACTGAAATTTCTGCACTTCAAATTCCAGAATCTGCTTATTCTATCTAGAACATAGCCTATTTTAACATCGATTTGGATAGGGGCGTAAAGTTCACATGTAACCATTACTGTCTGTGCTGTATTTCAGGTGGACATGAGCTTAGCAAGAGCACTGGAAACGCTGGGGCGCGCGTTGCTTGCGGTAAGTTACAATTTTCTTTGCTAATATATTTTGGTTGCTCTAATCTGGTCTAG
Source organism: Hordeum vulgare subsp. vulgare (assembly GCF_904849725.1). Taxonomy (NCBI): domain Eukaryota; kingdom Viridiplantae; phylum Streptophyta; class Magnoliopsida; order Poales; family Poaceae; genus Hordeum; species Hordeum vulgare. The sequence goes on from NC_058519.1 coordinate 50,455,195, forward strand.
TTGCCTATCTGATCCGCCCCTCTCTTGCCCAATTGTCGTTTGTATTTTCTTGTAGTACAGTACCCCCTGCCTAAACTAATATAGGACGTTTCAGAGACTTTAGCATTTAGTGGATTCATATTCTCTCTTCTGTTCTGATGGCCTTCTTTTCCTTGTTTCCAGGGATCATCGGGCTCCAGGGCTAAGATGCCGTCTTCGCAGGCTGATGAAGGCCGTACAGATCTTGGCACTTGAAGGACACCGACTTGCAATTGCTATCTATTTTAAATAAGCACACCATCTATGATCGCTTTTTAGTGTGCATCATTTGTGTCGATTCCTATGTGAACTTTCATATCACTGTCATTTGGCTTTTTGAGTTGCGTGACTGGAACAGTTCAGTTCTGTCAAGTGCTTGTGGATGTGCTGTTGTTCTTAATGCCGTTACCAGCTCTGGGCATATTCAGCGAACGAGAGAGATTTCAGGTTTCATTATTTATCTTGTAGAGCTATCTAGATTCATCTGCATCTGCATACGCTCCACGTGTTCCGGTGATGCTTTGCTGTGCTGCTAGAATGACAGCGAAGCCTTGAGTGAATAAAGTGGCACTCGTTCTTACTGTGAGAGCAGCCAGACGATTATACTGCAATGTAAGCCATCACTTCGCCAACGCTACGGTATCTCTTCACTGGACGCTGCATCTTGCCCGAATGTTTGACAAGGTGGCTAGATTCCGAGTTAACCTTGATCTTGTGCGTCACTCTCTCAATACTGAAAACAATACGAATCCATACAGAAATGACTGGAACCCATCACAACTTATCCCGCAAACCCGAAACATTCAAGCAACAAAGTAGTATTGCCCGTGCCAGTCAGATAGAAACCAAGGTGGCTAGTGAGGTATGCCAATGCCCCTGCACAATGGCCACCGCCTGCTGTGGGGTGCCTCGCAATCACAGTTTGATGGTGCTTATACTGTGACAAAGAGAAGAACGCAGGGACATGTCTAGTGATCCGTGATTCAGCTAGTGACTTGATACTTGCGTCAAGTAAATACTTGTCTACTCTCTCTGTTTTCAAATATATTTGTCCTCCAAACGGATTGTTCAAACCAAATCAATCTGATTAAGGAAACGAAGCGGAGTTGAGAAACTTATTCACTGAGGGCAGGGAGCCTATTATTATGGAAGTAGACAGAATTCAGAATAGGGCTGCAGATTTTCTAGCTCGCGCTCGGAGCATCAAACCGACTTGTGGTTGCAAGATACCCTCGAGAGTTTTCTTCGTCTTTTGGCTATGGATTGTAATCCTATTCACTAATCAATAAGGCTCCCAATCTTCCCGCAATAAAAAAAAAACCTCAACTCATCCCACTGGTGAACCTTCTTGCTAACCCAGTCTGGCCCGACCAATCAGTTCAAGCATTTTCTGGTTAGTCCACTTGTGCGCACTTCCTCCATCTCATAATATAAAAACGTTTTTAACACTAATAGTGTCAAAAAGTTTTTATATTATAAAACAGACTAGTATAAAAATTATTCTTATATTATGAGACGGAGGGAGTAGAAAATAAGTAGAAGTGAGTGGATGAGTATGTACGTCAGGACCATCTAGAAAGCAACAATTTCAAGTTGACAGCATTGACTTCTCATTTAACCAAAATATGAAACAGTTTAATATATGCCGACATACTACTCCTGCTAGTAAATTGTGCACGCCATCAATGTTAGAAATAAGCAACTGACATTCACACAGCCAAAGGCCAGTATATATACATATGGTAAAAGTGCTAGAAAACCCTTCATACAATGAAGATATATAGAAAATGGGCTATACACATCTAACAACCCCTTCAAACTCATGGTGGGTCGAGGGGCTTAACGGAGGGGAGGAGCGCGCCGGAGGGAGCTGCCGTTGGGAGGGGCCTGGCCGAGGGGAGGAAGATGAGGATCCCAAGATTTTATCAGAATACCACGACAAATTTGAATATGCATTTTTATGACAATTTTGGTCATTCGTTTGTCTATTTACGTACATGGCATTTTTTATGCAAAAGGATGGCAACTTTGGTAAATATACCATGGCAAATTTTAATGCATTTTGCCATGGCAATTTATGAGCAACCTTTTGTATTATTTCATATTCATGTAAAAATTCTTTTATAAAGCAAACCAAATTTTATAAAAAAATGGTATGACAAATTTGAATATCCATTTTGCCATGGTATATTTGATCATTTGTTTGTGTTTTTCACATACACGACAATTTTTATTACGCAAAAAGATGGCAACTTTGGTAAATATACCATGGCAAATTTGAATGTATTTTGCCATGACAATTTTTCTTATACAAAGCATGCTAATTAGGATTAAATCTGCATGGCAATTTTGAATATTCACATGCCATGGCATTTTGTTTTCACAATTTGTGATTTTTTACACACACGACAAATTTATCATAAAGAGCATGGAAATTTTAATTTATATATGATGGCAATGTTTACATTTTTATAACATGGCAAATTTTACTATATAGTATGGTACATTTACTTTTCCAGCCATGGCATATTTCTATATTTTTACCATGGAAACATTTAAACTATTCTTCCATGGAAAAAACAATTTTAGTCACATTGAAAATTTTACTTATTTTTGCCATGGCAATTTTTACAGTTTCTTGCCATGGCAAAATTTCCATGACCTGGCATTTGCATGGAGCAGGGCAACTTAATTGCATGGAGTACACATCCATCTATGAATACATTCATGTCAACTTAATCTTGTATGGCAACTCTAGTTTATGTGTCATGGCATTTTATTTATTATATGAATACATTCATGGCAATTTTTTAATTTTTTCGCGTACTCGAAAAGAATCTTTGGCATGATTTTCTGTCAGGCAAATGCTGGCATCATACTTAATTACGAGATTATGTTGCAACATTGAGATTTTGCCAGCCCTCAACATGGAGATGTACCAGACTTTTTTGTTTGTGTGTTACAGATTGTGGAGTTTTGTGTTTTCTTCATGACATGCCTTTTTTTTTGCTGTCCTGCGTTGCACATCTTGTTTTATATCTTTTTTGGCCCATTTCTCTTTTCTTTTTCTAGGCTTTTTGTGCGTTTCATTAGCGACATGGTTTTCCGTCTTTTTTTGAACCAAGATGGTTTTCCCTCTTAAAAAACTAGCAACAAGGGGTTCTCAATGGGTTCGGGGCTTCGGGCTGGGATGCTTTGAAATCGAACATAGTCGTTCGATCGATTCCTCCCGTGTTGTCGAACTATTCGTTCGGGCTGGGGCGTCCAAAAAGCGACATGCGCTGAGTATTACAGTAGATTAGAGAAATAGCCTGACTCAATTGTTGTCCATTTCATCTCATCAATTAAAAAGAGTAAGAGGATGGGAGTGGGGCCGATGCATCACATGGCGGGCGGCGGCTGGATGTCCCTGCCGACAGAGCTCTTCTTGGAATCTCAATGTAAATTTTATCGTGTTTGAGATGCTTTGTAGTTCCGATAAACTTTTATGCTTCCTCTAATCTAAATTAATTGATGCTGATTTAGTACAGTATTATTATAAATTTGTACTACCTTCGTCCTGATTTATTGCCCCTCTTAGTATTTTCTGTCAAATTTTGATCATGAATTTAATTAAAAACATTGTTCAAGAAATCGATAACTGGTAGCTGCTCGGTCGGCTTGCGAGTAGCGATTAATCGGTGAATCGGCCTATTAACCGGATTAATCGATTGACCATTAATCGGTAGATTAAACATAAACTTGCCAACTTATATCTAAAAATATTATGTATCATACCATAATTCCATGCAACTAGCTATGTAATATACCGAAATATTCTATTGTAGGCATATAAAAAATAGATAAGAGGTAAAATTAATAATTGTTGTACATCTAAATATATAAAATCTCAAAATTCAAAATGAGCGATTAAACATTTAAACTTATCCATATACTTGCTAACAAACATCACATAAGATACTACAGATAACAACCAAAACCAACAGTTCTATCCATCCATCTACAAAATTGTAATTCATAATCTACTAATATATGAATGCTGGATTCTCCACTAAGGTATGGGGGAAAGATGGTAGTACCTTGCGTGCTGGTAACGCCATTGAGGAAGAGATTGGGGAGCATCGTATGGGAGAGGATGGGGAGTGTCCAAGGGCGGTGGGGTCGAGGCAAGCGACCAGAATGACGGAGCAACTAGATCTTGCAGGTGTAGTGTGGAGACTGGCACCAGTGAGAACACGACTAGCCACCAGCCAGGTTAGGAGGGGATGAAAGGAGCATGAGGAAGCACGAGGAGGGCCAAACCCTAGGTATTTAGTAGAAAGAGGGGGTGGGAGGCATTATGTGCCAAAATTTTGGGATTCGTTTACCCACTAGTTAATAGGCGAGTAGTGATTAATCGGTCGGCAACTAATTAATCGGTATGATAACTTGTTAATCGGTTTAGCTGGTCAATTAATCGGCACGGGAAGTTAACACGATGAATAGATGTTATTCGATTCGGTCACCCTAAGAATTGCAATTAACTAGCAAGTTAACTGTTTAATCAGACGAATTCTTGAACAATGATTAAAAATATTAATGCATGCCATAAAAAATAGTATAATTGGAAATTATATTTAAATACGAATCCAACAATATAACTTTTATGAAATACATTAATTTTTTTTAAAATTAAATTTATGGTCAAATTTTGATAGAAAATACCAAGATGATCAATAAATCAGGACGAGGGTAGTACAGCGTCAGGTAATATGGGTAGGATCCCTAAAAAAAAGTTAATATGGATAGGAGAGAGTAATAGATCCCATCATTTTTTCTGCGCAAAATAGAAAAAAGATCCCATCATTTTTCGAAAAAACAAGTTTTTTAGAATAAAAAAGAAGTTAGTTGGTCCTCATTTTCCAGGATTTAATCCTATCTCGCTCGAAAAAAGTGAGAGAGGATTGTACGGCCACGGCCTACCCTTCATCGGCGACTCGGGTTTGGACCTGTGTTTTGAAATTTGGCCGGAAAAAATGGATTTCGGCCATCTCGGCCTGGGGCGAGATCTATCTTTCCGTCGAAATTGGTCAAATTTGACGAATTTTGATCAAAATTTAGTCAAACTTTAGTGAAATTTCGGCCGAAAAATTGAAAATGGTCGAAATCTCCGCCCAGGGCGAAAAAATTATCAAACCGAAAATCAAAACGCTACTTTGGAGTTCGTCGGGGACTCGGTTTCGTAGAGGCGCCACTCCCTCCTCTAATAAAAAGACAGGCGCCGAGTATAGATATACTTCTAGACTATAGGAAAAGGCTGACTCAATTGTTGTCCATTTCATCTCATCAATCAAAGAGTAGGAAAATGGGAGTGAGGCCGATGCATGGCATGGCGGGCGGTGGCTGGATGTCCCTGCCGGCCGGCAGACCTCCTCAAGGAGGTCTCCGACCGTCTGCCGGCCGACGCGGACAAAATCCACGTTCGCCAGTTATGCTCCCACTGGCGCGCGTCCACCGCCCCGCTCGCGGCCCGCCGCCCGTGGGTCGTCGCCGCCAACGACCGCCACCGCGACCCTTTCAGCGTCGTTAACCCCGTCGGCGAACACTCCCTGTGGCCGCTCCGTGGCGGCGGCGCAAGGATAGAGATAGACTCCCCGTCCCCGGCCGGCTTCCCCTACTGCTGCGGCACGCCCCGCGGCTGGCTCGTGCTCACGGACGACCTGCGACCCCCCTCGAGGCTCGTCCTCCTGGAGCCCCTCTCCAAAGCCGAGATCCCTCTGCCCACCCTGACGACCGTCGCCCAGGTGTTCCTCTTCGGAGACCCGCTCGCCTCGCCGTCGCCGCCGGGCTGGATGGCGATCGCGAGCTAAATGATCCCCGGCGCACTGTTCGGGCAGCGGCTCTTCTTCTGGCGCCTGGGAGACGCGGCCTGGGTGATGCAGCGCGAGTACCCCAACGGCAGGGTCCAAAGCGCGGCCTTCCACCGAGACAGGCTCTACGTCTCCACCATCAACATGTCCCTCGACATTTTCGACCACCAGCACCAGAACCATCCTCCCAAGCTTCTGCGACGCATCTGCCTCTACGCCCCTCTACAGGCGCGGCATGCACGACGCTTCCCTGGGCATCCGATGCCGCACGTCATGGCCTGCAACGACCGGCCGATGCTCGTGATGTTGTATCGCTGGGGGCTACCGCGCAGCGACGTGATGCTTGCGGAGGTGCACTGCCCGGACTGGGACGCCGACCGGCTCGACCTCCGGGGGTAGACGGTGACGGATCTCGGCGACTACTCGCTCTTCCTGGGCCGGGGTGACTCGCTCGCGCTCTCTGCAAAGGAGTTCCCTGCCATCAGGAGAAACTGCGTCTACTTTGTGGAGCACGACACGTACCTCCAGCATGAGCAGTGGGTTGTCGTGTTTGATCTGGGGTCAAACGCTTTGGAACGAATTCCCTATCCACGAGAGCACATGGAGATGGGAGTAAAGAGGCGTCGGCGGTCTGAGAACTTGTCTTACGGGTGCACTTCAGTTCCACTACTTGCAAAGCGAAAAAACCCGTCACAGAACTTGCGTTGCGGGCTTATCTAGGTCACAACCGCCGTTTGGACCGGCTCGCTGCCCGTTTTCTCCGTTCGAGGTCACGCGAGGCGTACGTGTGGGGTGATTTTTGCATGAAAGACCCTGCTCCGTGTGCTAATCATTTGGGGACGTCCCTGCCTGCCTTCGTTGACCTGTTTCCAGATGCTAGAGGCTATTGGCGGCGGCGTTGCGGGTGCGTCGAGCTCGTCGGCCGCAAGTCTACCGAAGGTGATGGAGATGCTTCCTGATACGTCTCCGTTGTATCTACTTTTCCAAACTCTTTTGCCCTTGTTTTGGACTCTAATTTGCATGATTTAAATGGAACTAACCTGGACTAACGCTGTTTTCAGCAGAATTGCCATGGTGTTGTTTTTGCGCAGAAATAAAAGTTCTCGGAATGACCTGGAAATTTACGGAGAATTTTTGTGGAATATATAAAAAATACTGGCGCAAGAATGATCAACGGAGGAAGTGGAGCGTGGAGCCCACAAGCCCACCAGGCGCGCCCCCCCCTCGCCGTGCCTGGCAGGCTTGTGGGGCCCACAAAGCTCCACCGCCTCCAATCTCAACTCTATTTAGCCTCTTTCGTCCAGAAAAAAAATCAGAGAGAAGAGTTCGTCACGTTTTACGATACGGAGGCGCCGCCACCTCCTGTTCTTCCTCTGGAGGGCAGATCTGGAGTCCTTTCTGTGCTCCGGAGAGGGGAGATCGTCGCCATCGTCATCATCAACCTTCCTTCATCGCCAATTCCATGATGCTCTTCACGGTTCGTGAGTAATCTCATCGTAGGCTTGCTGGACGGTGATGGGTTGGATGAGATCTATCATGTAATTGAGTTAGTTTTGACGGGGATTGATCCCTAGTATCCACTATGTTCTGAGATTGATGCTGCTACTACTTTGCCATGCTTAATGCTTGTCACTAGGGCCCGAGTGCCATGATTTCAGATCTGAACCTATTATGTTGTCGCCAATATATTTGTGTTCTTGATCATATCTTGCAAGTTGCAGTCACCTACTATGTGTTATGACCCGGCAATCCCGGAGTGACAATAGCTAGAACAACTCCCGGAGTTAATGCGTTGGTCCGGTTCTTTATTAAAAGGAGAACCTTAATATTCCGTAGTTTCCATTAGGACCCCGCTGCCACGGGAGGGATGGACAATAGATTTCATGCAAGTTCTTTTCCCTAAGCACGTATGACTACATACGGAATACATGCCTACGTTACATTGACGAACTGGAGCTAGTTACATATCTCTCCGTGTTATAACTGTTACATGATGAATAGCATCCAACATAATCATCCATTACCGATCCAATGCCTATGAGTTTTTCCTACCGGTCCTTGCTACGTTACTTTGCTGCTACTGCTGTCACTGCTGCTACTGTTACTCTGTTGCTACTGCTGTTACTCTGCTGCTACTGCTGTCACTTTGCTGCTACTGGTTACTATTGCTTTTATTGCTATCACACTACTTTGCTACTGACACTTTGCTGCAGATACTAAATCTTTCAGGTGTGGTTGAATTGATAACTCAACTGCTAATACTTGAGAATATTCTTTGGCTTCCCCTTGTGTCGAATCAATAAATTTGGGTTGAATACTCTACCCTCGAAAACTGTTGCGATCCCCTATACTTGTAGGTTATCAAGACTATTTTCTGGCGCCATTGCCGGGGAAGCACAACTATATTCTCTGAGTCACTTGGGATTTACGTCTGCTGCTCACTATGAGGAATCCGAAAGATCCAAGAACTAAAGTCTTGCCCTCAACTACGAGGACAGGTAAGGAACTGCCATCTATCTCTGCACTTGATTCACCTTCAGCTATGAGTAAGTTTGCGACACCACCTCCTGCTAGAAATTTTGATATGTCGCCTGTGCTTGATGATGCTACTTCTGCTGCTTTGCCACTAGGTGCATTTCCTTGATGCACAAATTGCTAGAGTTTCTGCTAGATGTGATGATACTTCGGAAACTGTTGATACTATTGAAGTAGAACCTGCTATTTTGCCTGCTAGAACTATCTCTCCTAGATATGAATTGCCTGATATGCCTGAGTGTTATGTTATGGAGGGAGAGATAGCTGAGGATTTTCTTGCGTGTAAGGATAGCTATGATGTTGAGAAATTACCGCTCAAGTGGAAAGAAAAATCTCTGAACGCTAGGATGAAATACGACCCGAAGTTTGCTACTTCGCCTAGCTTTGTGACCGGTAAGGATTATGAATTCTCTGTCGACCCTGAGTTAATCACTTTGGTCGAATCTGATCCTTTTCACGATTATGAGTCTGAAATGGTTGTAGCCCATCTTACCAAATTGCACGATATAGCCACCCTATTCACTAGCGAGGAAAAGATCCGCCACTACTATATCCTCAAGCTATTTCCTTTTCTCGCTAAAGGATGATGCTAAGACCTGGTTCACTTCTCTTGCTCCTGGTTGTGTGCGTAGCCCCCAGGATATGATCTACTACTTCTCTGAAAAAAAATTCCCTGCCCATAAGAAGCAAGCTGCCTTGCAGGAAATATATAACTTTGCGCAAGTTGAAGAAGAGAGTCTCCCACAAGCTTGGGGGAGGCTCGTCCAGCTACTGAATGCTTTGCCTGATCATCCTCTTGAGAAGAATGGAATACTTGATATCTTCTATAATGGACTTACCGATGCTTCTAAAGACCACCTAGATAGTTGTGTTGGTTGTGTTTTTAGGGAACGAACTGTAGAACAAGCTGAGATCCTATTGAATAACATCTTGTGCAATGAGAATGCTTGGACTATTCCCGAACCACCTCCTAAGCCAACTCCGAAGAAAAGAGGTATTCTATTCCTTAGTCCCGAAGATATGCAAGAAGCTAAGGAATCTATGAAAGAGAAAGGCATTAAATCTGAAGATGTCAAAAATCTACCACCTATCGAAGAGATCCATGGTCTTGATAACCCGATACAGGTGGTAGAGGTAAATTCTCTTCGTAGATTCAATGAGAGTGATATTCCTTTTGGTAAACCTGCTAGCTTATGCCTGGATGAATTTGATAACTTTGTTGCCAAACAACAAAGTTTCAATGATTATGTTAGCAGACAATTGGAACAGAATGCTCGTATGCTTAGTCATTTAAGTGCTTGTGTGGACAGAAATGTCAATGATCTTAAGCTCTTGAGTAAACATGCATCTATGGTTACTACTTAGGTAGAACAAGTACTTAAAGCTCACAATGACTTGCTCAATGAGTTGAATGACAATTCTGTCAGAGTCGTCACTAGAGGCGGTAGAATGACTCAGGAACCTTTGTATCCTGAGGGTCATCCTAAGAGAATTGAATAAGATTCTCAAGGAGTCAGCATTGATGCACCTAGTCATCCTAGGAAGAAGAAGAGAGATGATAGGAATTTGCACGCTAGTGATACGTCCATTTTGCATCATGCTTTCATGTTGATATTTATTGCTTTATGGACTGTTTTGTTACTTTGCGGTACCTTATTTATGCCTTTTCTCTCTTATTTTGCAAGGTTTATTTGAAGAGGGAGAATTGAGGCAGCTGGAATTCTGGACTGGAAAAGGAGCAAATCTTAGTCCACTATTCTGCACATCTCCAAATGCCCTGAAAAGTTACGTCGATTTTTTTGGGATTATATAAAAAATACTAGGCGAAAGAAGTATCGGAGGGGGCTGCCAGGGCGCCACAAGCCCTGCCACCGCCACCCCCTGGTGGCGGAGTGGGGGCTTGTGGGCTCCCTGACGGCCCACTAGCCCCCTCTTTTGCTATATGAAGGGTTTTGTTCCAGAAAAAAATCAATCAGGAGCTTTTTCGTGGTTTCGCCGCCGCCACGAGGCGGAACTTGAGCAGATCCAATCTAGAGCTCCGGCAGGACGATCCTGCCGGGGAAACTTCCCTCCCGGAGGGGGAAATCGTCGCCTTCGTCATCACCAACACTCCTCTCGTCGGAGGGGAGGCATCTTCATCAACATCTTCATCAGCACCATCTCCTCTCCAATCCCTAGTTCATCTCTTTTAATCAATCTCCGTCTCACGACTCCGATTGGTACTTGTAAGGTTGCTAGTAGTGTTGATTACTCTTTGTAGTTGATGCTAGTTGGATTACTTGGTGGAAGAGTTTATGTTCAGATCCTTGATTCTATTCATTACACCTCTGATCATGATTATGATTATGCTTTGTGAGTAGTTACTTTTGTTCCTGAGGACATGGGATAAGTCATGCTGATAATAGTCATGTGAATTTGATATTCGTTCGGTATTTTGATATGCTGTATGTTGTCTTTTCCTCTAGTGGTGTTATGTGAACGTCGACTACATAACACTTCACCATACTTGGGCCTAGAGGAAGGCATTGGGGAGTAGTAAGTAGATGATGGGTTGCTGGAGTGACAGAAGCTTAAACCCCAGTCTATGCGTTGCTTCGTGAGGGGCTGATTTGGATCCACTAGTTTAATGCTATGGTTAGACTTTGTCTTAATTCTTCTTTTGTAGTTGCGGATGCTTGCGAGAGAGGTTAATCATAAGTGGGATGCTTGTCCAAGTAAGGGCAGTACCCAAGCGCCGGTCCACCCACATATCAAACTATCAAAGTAACGAACGCGAATCATATGAACATGACGAAACTAGCATGACAGAAATTCCCGTGTGTCCTCGGGAGCGTTTTTCCTCCTATAAGACTTTGTTCAGGCTTGTCCCTTGCTACAAAAGGGATTGGGCCACTTGCTGCACCATTGCTACTACTTGTTACTTGTTACTTTTTGCTTGCTACGTTTCACCTCGCTACACAATCACTTGTTACCGCTACTTTCAGTGCTTGCAGTTATTACCTTGCTGAAATCCGTTTATCAGAGCCTTGTGCTCCTCGTTGGGTTCGACACTCTTACTTATCGAAAGGACTAGGATTGATCCCCTATACTTGTGGGTCATCAGCTAGCAACCCTGATGCTGTTACACCTGAGAGTCCAAACGATGTCTCTGTCTCTCATGCCGAAACACAATCTAGTGATGAACATGAGCCTAATGATAATATCGATAGTGATGTTCATGATGATGCTCAACCTAGCAATGATAAGGATGTGGAGATTGAACCTCTTGATCTTGATAACCCACAACCTAAGAATAAGAGATACGATAAGAATGACTTCACTGCTAGGAAGCATGGTAAAGAAAGGGAACCATGGGTTCAGAAACCCATGCCCTTTCCTCCCAAACCATCCAAGAAAAAGGATGACGAGGATTTTGTTGAAATGATCAGACCTGTCTTTCTACAAATGCGTTTGACAGATATGCTCAAAATGTCTCCGTATGCTAATTACATGAAAGATATTGTGACTAATAAGAGGAGGATACCTGAGGTTGAGATTTCCACCATGCTCGCTAATTATACCTTCAAGGGTGGAACTCCTAAGAAACTAGGTGATCCCGAAGTGCCAGCTATACCTTGCTACATTAAAGGAAACTACGTTAGAACTGCTTTATGCGACCTTGGAGCCGGTGTTAGTGTTATGCCTCTCTCTCTTTATCGTAGACTTGAACTGGATAAGTTGACACCCACTGAAATATCTCTGCAAATGGCCGACAAATCAACTGCTTTCCCTACTGGCATTTGCGAGGATGTGCCTGTTGTGGTTGCCAACGTCACTATCTTAATAGACTTTGTTATTCTGGATATTCCCGAGGACGATGCCATGGCGGTCATCCTCGGAAGATCATTTTTAAACACTGCAGGGGCTGTTATAGATTGCAACAAAGGCAATGTCACTTTCCATGTCAACGGTAATGAGCATACAGTGCACTTTCCGAAGAAACAATATCGAGTACATTGCATCAATGCTATCGAAAAAACTTCATCGATTCTTATTGGGAGCTTTGAATGCCCTATATCTCCTGTTAAGATGAAGTATGATTTGCTTGTTGGGGGAGATTCAGATCCCCATTGAGGTAACCTAGTGACTATTCGAAAATTCTCCGTCTTCTTTTGCGATTCAAAAAAGTTTGTCAAGGAGACTTGATCAACCCCATTGATGGATTTCTTTCGATGACCATGGGATGGATGAATCGAGGAGTCACAAACCTCTGTTCCAAGCTTTCACCTTCGGTTGCTTAGAAGAAAAATGATAGATTCAGTTTAGTTTTCCCTATTTTCTGCTTTTAGCGCCCCGTAGAAAAGTACCCCGAAAATAAAAGTTCTCCGAATGCCGTGAAAATCAAGAATGATTTTTTCTGAAGTTTTTGAAAAATACTGAGACGAAGAGCTAGTCAGGGGGCTGCACGAGTGGGCCACAAGCCCTGGAGGCGTGGGCACCCCCCTGGCCATGCCTACCAGGCTTGTGGGGCCCACGTGCACCCCCTCCACTCATTCTAGCTCCCATATGCTTCTCCTACCTCCAGAAAAAATCGTTTCGCAGCTCAAACCCGTGTTCTTGCTCTTCTTGCTGGGATTTTCAATCTCCTTGTGCAAAGCACCATTCACCAAACTGTTTTGGGGAAATTGCTCCTTGGTAAGTGACTCCTCCATTGGTCCAATTAGTTTTTGCTCTAGTGCCTTATACTTCGCGTATTTTTTCTGCCTTGGTGACCCTGTTCTTGAGCTTTGCATGCTAATTTTAGCTAGTCCCAAGTAGTTTTGATGCGTGATATGGCCTCTAGGCACTTGTGGGAGTAGTTGCTACGAGTTTATTTGAGCCTTGTTCACTTTTCCTTAGAGTCACTAAAATTTCAGAATTTTTGAGAGATAGAAAAGGGAAAAGATGAGGAGGTTCCTAAGAGGCTCTTGAAGCTGTGACCCCAAGGATGATGGAAGCGAGAAGAAGAAACCCAAGTATCCGGTCCCTCGAGTTGCATAAGTTCGAGCGTGCGAGTGGCCAAGGGATGTGTTCTTACGCGCCACCGGACTTTATGAGGACTTTTATTACTTGGTGGAGAACGCATGCCTTACTGCCTTCGTTGAAGATAAGTGTCTGCAATATCTCCTCCTCACTAATATTTTCGTGCAAAGCTTTAACTTCTATCCAAGGAAGAATCCTCCTATGGTTGAGTTCAAATTATATGATATCCCCTAGCGCATTTCACTCCAGGATTTTTGCAATGTTTGCAAATTGCCTTTTGTTGGGGATATTCATGAACCTCGTCCACTGGACTTGGAGGCTTTCATAGATACTATTGCTGTAGGAGAGGAGAGAGGAATAGAGCTGCTAGCATACATTTTCCCGTGCGTCGGTACTTCTCATTATTCGTGGTAAAATGTTTGATTGGCCATGGGAAAGCTGGGTCCCTTAGCTCCCCAGATCTTGCGGTCTTGCGCGAAGTCCTTTATAATGCTAAAACTTATAGCTTGGGCGCTATAGTAGCTCAACGGTTGAACACGAACCGTTCTAAAGGCGTTGTCTATAGAGGTATCTATGCTACTCGTCTTGCTAGACATTTTGAGATACCTATTAGACTGGACGAGGAAGAAGAGATTCTTCTTCCTGAGAGATATCTAGATTATGATAGCATGGTTCGCCATGACTTTCTTGATAGAGATATAAATAGAAGGATGATTTATAACCTCATATTTAGTCAGGGTACCCGTGAGACTATTACTTTGCCTGCTCCTTCTTTGTTCAAGCTTCATGCAGGCAGGTACATTATTATGCCCTCGGACATCTACGCATATTGGGGCATAGCCCAACCACAGGTGCCCGTGCCCGAGCCACGAGTCGAGTATCAGACGCCAGTTTATCAGTGAGAGCGAGAGGAGCTCACACAGCAGTGGCATCCTCAGTACACTCCTGAGTACCCCGGAGCTAGTTATTTCCCTTCTTGGGAGTAGACCAACTTAGGCCAAAAGCCTAAGCTTGGGGAGTATGTGTTTCTCACCGACTTTATATTCTTGCTTACACTTTCACTTTGTTAGTCGGTGTTCACACTTTGCCACTGTATCATCCATGCTAGTTTATTTCTTTTTCTCGTTTTCTTTTCGTGTGTTTGTCTAGTTTGAGAAAAACCCAAAAATATTTTCCGTTCTTCTTTTGCTTGTTGGGATCTTTCCCGTGTAAATAGTTTTCTTTTCCTTTGGGTCAAGGTAGAAGACCATGGTTATGGCTCTCGCATGCATATCTGTTTATCTGTCAAAGAGCCATATTACTTTGTCTTCTCCTTCGTGTTTGCTTGCATATTCCAGCTTAGTCCAATGCACAAGCACTCTTATTATTGTTCACATCTTTCGGTTGTGCAAGTGAAAGGCAATAATGACGATATATGATGAAGTGACTGAGCCTGGAAAAGTTGGTATGAACTCGATCTATTTTGTTTTTGTAAATATGACTAGCTCATCGTTCCTGATTCAGTTTTGTTGTGAGATAAACATGTTTGCAATGACAACTTATAGATCATAGTTTCTGATGCCATGCTTAATTAGCTAGGAGCTTATAATGGTTTGTCTTGGATGCCAACATAATTTTTAGATGACTGTGTTGTAGTATGATAGGATGGTATCCTCCTTTAAATGATTCAAGTGGCTTGACTTGGCACATATTCACGCATGTAGTTGAAACAAAATCAACATAGCCTCCATGATATTCATGTTCATGGTGATTTATATCCTACTCATGCTTGCATTCAATGTTGGTTAATCTCAATGCATTTTGATGACTGTTGTCGCTCTTAGTTGGTCGCTTCCGAGACTTTTGCTAGCCTTCACTTGTACTAAGCGGGAATACTACTTGTGCATCCACTTCCATAAACCCAAAGTTGTTCCATATGAGTCCACCATACCTACCTATATGCGGTATCTACCTGCCGTTCCAAGTAAATTTGCATGTGCCACTCTCTAAACCTTCAAGAAATAATCTGTTTTGCATGCCCGAACCGCTCATGTGGTGACAGGGGGCTATCAATATCTTCCATGCTAGGCGTGTCATCCTCGATATGTGTTTATTCACAATCATTCACGAGAAAGGGGTCGGTAATTGGAATGCCTAGTTCCATGCTCAAATCGAAAAGATAATTGCAAACAAAACTCCCCTCGATTGATGTTTGTATGGACGGCACCTGAGTATTCGGCTAGTCGTGGAGTGTGATTGATTGGTGGTGGGGGAGTCAAAACTTTACTTTTCTGTTTGGGAACCGCCTATAGCATGTGTAGCGTGGAAGATGGTGAGAACTCTTGGTCATTGCGTTGACAATGAAAGCATGCCACCCAAAATTATTATCTCTTTTTCAAAGCTTGAGCTCTGGCACCTCTGCAAATCAATGCTTCCCTCCACAAAGGGCCTGTCTATTTTTGTTCCTGTTGAGTCATCCTCTTCTTATAAAAGCACCAATTAGAGAGCACCTCTGCCATTTTTATGCTTTGCTTTTGACTGTGATTGAGTATGACTGTCACTGGATCTTCTTTGCCATGAATTACAATGTTTAGTCAGCCCTTGGTCTTTGAAGGTGCTCTGCATTTATGTTTTGCGGTCTCAGAAAGAGCTAGCGAGATACCATCTGTTCGTACTGCATCATGATTGTTTTGATTGAAGTGTTGACGTTTGAAACTTATTATTATTGCTTGCTAGTTGATTATGCCATTGATATGAGTTTACCGTGAGACCTAGATGTCATTTGCTTCTCTGGTTAGCTTGTGATCTTGCTGAAACTCTGGATATGAGTTATACATAGTTGCAACAACAAGATCAAACAGAGTTCGTAAAAGTTTTTCTTTTGTCTCTTTTAGTTTGTCATCTGAATTTCTTGAGGACAAGCAAGGTTTTAAGCTTGGGGGAGTTGATACGTCTCCGTCGTATCTACTTTTCCAAACTCTTTTGCCCTTGTTTTGGACTCTAATTTGCATGATTTGAATGGAACTAACCCGGAGTCCTGGACTAACGCTGTTTTCAACAGAATTGCCATGGTGTTGTTTTTGCGCAGAAATAAAAGTTCTCGGAGTGACCTGGAAATTTACGGAGAATTTTTGTGGAATATATAAAAAATATTGGCGCAAGAATCAATGGAGGAAGTGGAGCATGGAGCCCACAAGACCACCAGGCGCGGCCCCCCTGGCCGCGCCTGGCAGGCTTGTGGGGCCCACAAAGCTCCACCACCGCCAATCTCAGCTCTATTTAGCCTCTTTCGTCCGGAACAAAATCAGGGAGAAGAGTTCATCACGTTTTACGATACGGAGGCGCCGCCACCTCCTATTCTTCCTCTGGAGGGCAGATCTGGAGTCCGTTCTGGGCTCCAGAGAGGGGAGATCGTCGCCATCGTCATCCCAACCTTCCTTCATCGCCAATTCCCTGATGCTCTTCACTGTTTGTGAGTAATCTCATCGTAGGCTTGCTGGACGGTGATGGGTTGGATGAGATCTATCATGTAATCGAGTTAGTTTTGACGGGGATTGATCCCTAGTATCCACTATGTTCTGAGATTGATGTTGCTACTACTTTGCCGTGCTTAATGCTTGTCACTAGGGCCTAAGTGCCATGATTTCAGATCTGAACCTATTATGTTGTCGCCAATATATGTGTGTTCTTGATCCTATCTTGCAAGTTGTAGTCACCTACTTTGTGTTATGACCCGGCAACCCCGTAGTGACAATAGCCGGAACCACTCCCGGAGATGACCATAGTATGAGGAGTTCATGTATTCACCAAGTGTTAATGCATTGGTCCGGTTCTTTATTAAAAGGAGAACCTTAATATCCTGTAGTTTCCATTAGGACCCCGCTGCCACGGGAGGGATGGACAATAGATGGCATGCAAGTTCTTTTCCCTAAGCACGTATGACTACATACGGAATACATGCCTACATTACATTGACGAACTGGAGCTAGTTACACATCTCTCCGTGTTATAACTGTTACATGATGAATAGCATCTGACATTATCATCCATCACCGATCCAATGCCTACGAGTTTTTCCTACTAGCCCTTGCTACGTTACTTTGCTGCTACTGCTGTCATTGCTGCTACTGTTACTCTGTTGCTACTGCTGTTACTCTGCTGCTACTGCTCTCACTTTGCTGCTACTGGTTACTGTTGCTTCTGTTGCTATCACACTACTTTGCTACTGATACTTTGCTGCAGATACTAAATCTTTCAGGTGTGGTTGAATTGACAACTCAACTGCTAATACTTAAGAATATTCTTTGGCTTCCCCCTGTGTTGAATCAATAAATTTGGGTTGAATACTCTACCCTCAAAAACTGTTGCGATCCCCTATACTTGTGGGTTATCAGTGCCAAAGTTGAGGACAGAAGAATGCGGTCGGCCGATCTACGGTTAGTTTCTCGTTCTCCTCCCCCTACCCCGAGTCCCTCCCCTCCCGTATGGTTAGCTGTCCTCCCCCTTACCTGCCGATTTAGGCTTAATGTACCATGTTTTTCGCAATGTAGGTTCCGATTCAGTATAGAGATGCATCATGGTGGGTTTTTCATTGGAGAAGGAATTAATTTGGCATATTTGGATGAAAAAGTAGCATGGTTTGATAACCTTGATAGGAACACGTTCTGCAATGATATGATTGACTATATGTTGGGTCAGTTGAATTATTCACATGGTGATTTGGATATTGCTTTCTGGTGCCCACCTGGTAAAACAATTTCAGAAATGGTGGCAATTGGTTTTGAAGTGGATTGTTTGAAGATGGCAGAAGCTTCTATTATTTCAAAGATGCTTGTTTTATTTGTCAAGCATGTGAAAACAACAGAGATTAAAAAACTGGAGGATGAGGAAGATGACATTGCTTATAGGGCTGTGCGTGAATTGCGTGCAGTAATACTTAGGCCTATTAGCAAGGATAAAATGAGGCCTATGAAATCAGATAGCAAGAAAGCTAGTGCAGAGAGTGGTGAGAATGAGGATACAGATGATTCTGACAAGTCATCAGATGCAGAAGAGGAATGGGAATGTGATTCAAAGACTGATCCAACATGGTATGATAGTGATTGTGCAGTGGATGAAGATGATGAGTTGTATGATAAAAATGTAGATGATGTTGTGCAGGATGCATTGTTTGAGAAGGGGAAGAAAGTAGGAGCTGAGTACATGCATGTTCCAGGCACAGATGATGTCACTGAAGAGGACTGAAGCTAGCAGAAGAAGATGATTTTGGGAAGATGCAGAAGAGTGACTCTGATGATGAGGAGTACCAGAAGAAGAAAAAGAAAGAGAAACCCATATACAAGTTCAAAACATTTAACCCACTAGTGGAGATGGAAAATCCTCAATTCAAACTAGGTATGGTTTTTGATTCAGTGGAGTTGTTGAGAAAGGCAGTAGCACATTATGCAGTCAAGAACAGAGTGCAGATCAAGAAAAAAAGAAATAACAAACAGAGGTTTGAGGCAGTATGTATGGATGGTTGCCCTTGGAAACTTGTAGCTGTGGCAGATAACATGACACAATCTTTTCTTGTAAAAACATTTGTTGGAGAGCATAATTGTGAGAAAGTATTGGATGTGAAAGAACTAACAACACCTTTTCTGGCCTACTACTTACTGAAGTAGGAATAGGTGGGCATGATTCTATATATCCAATTGCAATGGCAGTGGTGGAGACAGAGTGCTATGCATCATGGTCTTGGTTCTTGTCTACATTAAAGCAAGATCTGAATATTATGAACATCAACACATTCACTATTATGAGTGATAAGCAGAAGGGCCTCATCAAAGCTGTGCAGGAGCATTTTCATGACTCTGACCATAGGCTCTGTGTCAGACACTTGTATGAAAACCTCCATGCATTCCACAAGAAGTTGAGGCAGGACAATGCAGAGGCATATGCATGGTTGGAGGAAAAGCCACCAAACCAATGGTCTAGAGCATTTTTTAGTGAATTTCCTAAATGTGACATTCTTTTGAACAATACTTGTGAAGTCTTCAACATGTATATACTAGAAGCCAGAGAGCTACATGTGTTGTCTATGTATGAGAGAATAAGATCTCAGTTAATGCATAGGCACATGTCAAAACAGAAAGAAGTTCTTAAAAAATGGACAGGACATATTACTCCCAAAGTTAGGGACAAACTAAGGAAGAATATTGAGTTGTCAGCCAACTGCCATCCAGAAGAATCAGGCATGGGTGTGTTTGGAGTTTTGTCAAATGAGAAAACCAACATTGTTGAGCTGAACATGCATACATGTACTTGCAGAAGGTGGCAGCTTACTGGAATCCCATGTAGCCATGCATGTGCTTGCTGTAGAGATGAAAGAATTAGGCCAGAGACCATGGTTTCTTCCTGTTATTCACTACAGACATATCCCTGTGCTTATGGAGTTCAGATATATCCAATTTGAGACAAAGATGAGTGGGCCCCAGTTAATGCAACACATGTACTGCCACCACACTATGAGAAAAAAGCTGGGAGGAGGAGGAAGAAAAGAAGGAAGCAACCAGAAGAGAATGAAAATGGCACTAAACTGAGCAGGCATGGAGCAATTATGCACTGTGGGTACTGTAAACTAGCTGGGCATAACATAAGTGGATGCTCAGAATTGAAATGTGCTATATTAAGATAAACTGAAGAGGAGGTACACGTGGAAGAAAATGAAGAGGAGGTACAAGAGCAAGAAAATGTATAAGAGGAGCATGCTGGCACTGATGATCAACCTGATAATAACACAGAAACAGAGCAACCTACACCACAAACTAAAAGGGGCAGGAAGAGAAAGCCTACTGACAAGGTGCTACAACAAATAGAAGAAATGATGGAGAAGGCAAAGAAAAAGAAGTCTAAAATGGTTGTTGATGAATATGGAGATGTTGACTTCCCAGTGATCCTAACAGTAAGTATCAGCACATCAATTTTGTAGATGTTGCAAATAATTATAGTGATGCTCACAACATTGTTTGTTTGTTTATTAGCACATCAAACATAAAACTATGAGGCCACAGATGGACCCAACACAAGTGAAAGAAAGCATGGTGCACATATTGTCACATGAGGTAAAATAATTACAACTAAATTGTTCCTATCTTTGAGAAGAGGACACTAATTGTTCCTATTAACTCCTCTCATATGGACCTGCAAAAGGAGTTCCTATTAACAGGGCTCACAGAATACCAGAAGAAAGTGCATTTGTAGTACAGAGCAGAACCAACATATCTGTGACAACTGGTGGTGCACATCCAGCAACAACATCAACAACTACATGAGTGAGAGGAGCACATCCAACAACAACATCAACAACTACAGGGGTAAGAGGATCACATCCAGCAACAACATCAACAACTGGTAGTGCAGAGGCAGAGGTAGAAGAGGAGGTGGAGGAACAAGAGGCAGAGGTAGAAGGAGAACTACAGCTACTACAAGGTTGCTGGAAAGAGCAAAGAAACCAACCAAGACAAGGGGTTTGAAGTGGCTACTATTTGGTGAAGGAACAAGCTCACAAACAGAATTTCAGTCCTCACAAGGAGCTCCAGGAGATGAAGAGTGAAATTAAAATGTGGTACTGTTGTTTATTGATGTCACGCCCAGATGCGACCCTATCCTTAATTTGGCACGAGGGCCTCGTCAGGGATAGAAACGCATCTCGTCGTGTCGCAAGAATGGATATCGTTACAAGTACATGTACTGAAAAGAAGAGATATATAGAATTGGCTTACACTCGCCACAAGCTACATCAGAGTCACATCAGTACATTACATAATCATCAAGAGTAAGAGCAGGGTCCGAGTACGGACGAAAACAAACGACAAAAGAAGAACGACGTCCATCCTTGCTATCCCAGGCTGCCGGCCTGGAACCCATCCTAGATCGAAGAAGAAGAAGAAGAAGAAGAAGCAACTCCAAATGAACAATCAACGCGCTCGCGTCAAGTAACCTTTACATGTACCTGCAACTGGTGTTGTAGTAATCTGTGGGCCACAGGGGACTCAGCAATCTGTGCACATGGAAGCAACTGCACCTGCAACTAGCAACGCTAACACAAGGTTAAGCAAGCGGTAACATAGCCAGTCAGTGGTTTGCTAGGTTGAACAGGTTGAAGGTTTCATGGCATTGTTGAGAGGCTGATATTTAACCAGTGGTAGGCAACGAGACATAAACGATAGAAGCGATAAACTAGCATGGCAATGATAGTAATTGTATCTGGGGAAATGGTCATCTTGCCTGAGATCCCGCTTGAAAGAAGAATGCCTCCGTGAAGCAGACGAACCGACGTAGTCGAACGGGTCCTCACAATCCGGCACGCTGCGGAACTCTATCGAGACGAAGCAAACCGGAAACACAAATCAACACACGAAATTCACCACACGACGCACAACACATATGATGCATGAGCAGTTGAAAACATGCACGTCACGGCATGACAATCCACACAATCAAACACTACACATTAAGTGAAGTTCAATATGCGACGAGTTGCATATTGACGAAACTCCACGTTTATTTATTTAGTTCTATCCCGATTAAATACACGGCAATATTAAATGTGGTTAACCATGGCAAGAGGTGAAGCGTAAATAAACTACCTATCTAGGTATTTTAAGTGAGGTCGGAAATGTCATATAGCACCTCCGAAACGACCTCACATGTTAATTTACAATTCTGTCTAGATCTGAACTAATGCATTTAATTAGTTGTTAAACAGCAAAACAAATAGGTTTACGTGATTCTATGCGTCAAGGCAAGCAATCTACACATAAAGAACATCTCGAACGGAGCTACGGATCAAAAGTTACAAGCACCGCAAGATATGATGGCATGAATGCAATATGTGTGCAACGACGGTCACGAGCACTTTAAAACAAACAACCAGCAAGAGAAAATGAAACTAAACGAGATTCTAAGCAAGTTTCATGTAGGACGCGATCAAATCGGAGCTACGGTTCAACATCTACGAGCAAAACAAGAAAACACTACAATCTGCCAAAATCAGCCACATAGCATTTTCTACGCCCCACAACTACGAGCTACACATCTCCGATATGCTCAAGCAAGGCATGGCACGGAAGAGGGCGAGAATCACTACTACAAACAACTAACAACAAGTAGCATGGCATCATGGATCACTAGGGAAAGAAGACACAAAATGGCACCTCACACACTATTTCAGACTTAGTGAAAATAGCACCTCATGAAAGTGCAGTTTTCGATCTGAAGCTATATTGACAGCAGCAAAACCTATAGCTACAGGACTCCAAACGACATGAAAATTTACAGCATGCTAGAGAAACACAAGAGGTACAACTAACTTCATTGGACCAACCTCAAAAGAGCTACAGATCACAAGTTGCACGCAAGACAAGACAGCAACAAAATATAATAGATTCCAGACTTAGAAATATTTCAGCACCTCCAAAACACTATTTCTAGCAACTTGAGAGCAAGCAAACAACACCTAAACATGCATTTCTATTGCAACCAAAAATACCAGGGGCTAAACAAAACATCCAAGATCAACTCTCTGGTTAACAACTCCGTCAAACGACGCACGGAATAAATCCTACGAATTAAACAAAAGGGCAACTTAGCAAAATATCTCATGAACTAACTTGCTCTAATGCTAAAACTAATTGTACAGAAAAATCCATGGGTTTTTTTCTACCCCGGAAACATATAAAATATGTGAAAAGGACGTGGATGTCGCCTAGAGGGGGGGGGGGGTGAATAGGCGCTTTAAAATAGTTAAGGTTTAGGCTTGAACAAATGCGGAATAAAACTAACGTTTAATATGTCAAGCACAAAACCTACAAACAACTAGGCTCACCTATGTGCACCAACAACTTATGCTAAGCAAGATAAACAACTAAGTGATAGCAAGATATATTACAATAAACAATATGTCTATCACAAAGTAAAGTGCATAAGTAAAGGGTTCGGGTAAGAGATAACCGACGCACGGGGAGACGATGATGTATCCCGAAGTTCACACCCTTGCGGATGCTAATCTCCGTTAGAGCGGTGTGGAGGCACAATGCTCCCCAAGATGCCACTAAGGCCACCGTAATCTCCTCACGCCCTCGCACAATGCAAGATGCCGTGATTCCACTAAGGGACCCTTGAGGGCGGTCACCGAACCCGTACAAATGGCAACCCTTGGGGGCGGTCACCGAACCCGTACACGTGGCAACCCTTGGGGGCGGTTACCGGTACCCGTACAAATTGCTCGGGGCAATCTCCACAACCTAATTGGAGACCCCGACGCTTCCCGGAGCTTCACACCACAATGATTGAGCTCCGAGACACCACCAAGCTTCTAGGACGCCAAAGCATCCACGAAGAACAATATCAAGGGTACTAAGTACCAAAGGTAGTAAGCTTCTCAACTTCTCACTTCCACGTATCACCGTGGAGAACTCAAACCGATGCAACTAATGCAATGGAACACACGAAGTGGTCAAGTCCCTCACACTCAAATCCCTCCACAACAACAAAAGCTATGGAGAAATATGAGAGGAAGAACAAGGAGCTCACAAAGAGCTCCAAGATCAAGATCCAAGGGGTTCCCCTCACATAGAGGAGAAAGTGATTGGTGGAGATGTGGATCTAGATCTCCTCTCTCTTTTCCCTCAAGAACAAGCAAGAATCATTGGAGGGATTGAGAGTAATCAAGCTCTAAGAATGTCAACAATGGAGGTAGAACAAGAGCTCAACGGATGGATAAGACCAAGGGGGAAGAAGACCCCCTTTATATAGTGGGGGAAGGAATCAGACCGTTACCCCCACTTTCTGCCCGAGCTCCAGCGGTACTACCGCTGGCTTCAGCGGTACTACCGCTGGCACTCCAGCGGTACTACCGCCAGCTAGCGATACTACCGCTGGCTGCAGCGGTACTACCGCCGGCACTCCAGCGGTACTACCGCTGGCCCCAGCGGTACTACCGCTGGGCCCCTGGTAGTGCAACGGCACTACCACCGCCAAGAAAGTCTTCGCAAAAAGGTCCGTCCACGAACAACCGCTAGGCAGGCGGTACTAAGCTCCTGGAGCGGTACTACCGCTGACCAGGGGCGGTACTACCGCGAGCCAGCGGTACTACCGCTAGGGCCAGCGGTACTACCGCCAACTCTAGCGGTACTACCGCTAGGTCCAGCGGTACTACCGCTCGCCACTGAAACAGCCATAACTTTCGCATACGAGCTCCGAATCGAGCAAACCCAAACTTGTTGGATTCAGGACGACAAGGGCTATCCAAACAGCAAAGATATAGAGATGTGAGATCTCTATGAATGAAGAACCGGCAAAAACTCCAACATCGAAAACATCATAGTAGATGCATATGGACTCCGTTTTCGATGAACTCGAGCTTGTCACGAAGATGACCATAAGCTCTAAAACTCACAAAGAGAAACACCAAACAAGAACCAAGAAGTATGATGCAAGGATGCAAATGGTTTGAGCTCTCAACGAACGATACGATCAAGCTACTCACTTGAGAGCCCCCCTTGATAGAACAACAATCTATCCTAACCAGAAAACCTATCAAGGGCAAACCTATACCTCGCACCTCGTCCTCTTGAGCTAGATGATGATGATCTTGGCTTCCTCAAGATGGACCATCTTTCTTGATTGTGTTGGCTTGATGAAGACTAGTTGATTGCTCCCCCATACTCACTATGGGTGAGCCACTCTTCAACATATCTTCACAAGTCCATTGCCACCACAATGGACGGCAAGCTTCAAGCATGCTATCTTCGTGCTGATCCACTTGAACTTGCACATCGCAATCTTGATGACGATCACAACTTGACGTCATACTCCATGGGTTGTATGAGATCTTCCCTTTGACGCAAGCCCATGGAAACACACCTATCCCCCACATAGAACTCTCACGAAGACCATGGGTTAGTACACAAACACGTAATGGACAATGCTTACCATACCATGGGATCACTTGATCCCTCTCGGTACATCTTGTACGCTTTGTGTGTTGATCATCTTGATTTACTCTTTGTCTGAGATCTTGATCAACCATTGATGATGATCACAATTTGATGTCATACTCCATGGGTTGTATGAGATCTTCCCTTTGACGCAAGCCCATGTAAACACACCTAACCCCCACATAGAACTCTCACGAAGACCATGGGTTAGTACACAAACACGTAATGGACAATGCTTACCATACCATGGGATCACTTGATCCCTCTCGGTACATCTTGTACGCTTTGTGTGTTGATCATCTTGATTTACTCTTTGCCTGAGATCTTGATCAACCATGTGTCTCT
Organism: Hordeum vulgare subsp. vulgare; assembly: GCF_904849725.1. Lineage (NCBI taxonomy): Eukaryota > Viridiplantae > Streptophyta > Magnoliopsida > Poales > Poaceae > Hordeum > Hordeum vulgare. The sequence continues at coordinate 50,480,903 of NC_058519.1, forward strand.
ATGACCATTCTTTGGATAATACCTTGAATACCATCTTGGTCATCATATAAACTCCTTGAACACAACAGATGGACTTCAAGAAGTGCCTATGGACAAATCCATACCATGGGATCACTTGATCCCTCTCGGTACATCTTGTACGCTTTGTGTGTTGATCATCTTGATTTACTCTTTGTCTGAGATCTTGATCAACCATGTGTCTCTATGACCATTCTTTGGATAATACCTTGAATACCATCTTGGTCATCATATAAACTCCTTGAACCCAACAGATGGACTTCAAGAAGTGCCTATGGACAAATCCTACAAATGTAACTTAAGGCAACCATTAGTTCATAGGAATTGTCATCAAGTACCAAAACCTCATATGGAGATATATGCTCCAACAATATGTGGGGTTGCACAACAAAATATAGCCACACATAAATGCGAGATAAATAACCTATACACGAGATAAATAAACTACCGCAAATCCCTACACGCAAAAATACAAATGACTGCTCTAAAATACATGGAAAAATGATTCCTAAAACATGGGCATTTATACTACGGCATTCGGGCTATCCGAACACGCGTGGAAAAAATAATACGGGCTATATCCTATTTGAACAGCACACTAATCTATGTGTTTGACACGTTAAACTACGTCAAATAATCATGCAAGCAGTGAAATTGTGTTCTACTCGCAAAACTACCCCCAAACCATATAAGATATGCCTCGTTCCGACTTACGGATTAAAAGATACGCGCGTTTTAATATCGTCATATTTTCTGGAATTTAATTACAATTCCGAAAATACCTAATGAACTATTGGGCCGAACAGGGCGCAAAATAACTAGATCTCGCTACGGGCGACGAAAAGCTCACCTTGGGGGCCTCTTGGGCCGTCGGTTGGGGGAGGAGGCCGAGTGGGCCGGCTGTGGGAGCGCCTTGGACTGGGCCAACTCGGGGCCCAGCCGAGGCGGTTGGTGGCGGCCTCCACGGGGTCGTGCTCCTCCCGATAGGAGCCGGCGGCGGGAGGACCCAGGCGGCGACCGCGGGGATCCCCGACGAGGACGGCCACGGCGCGAAGGGCCCCCGGGAGGCGGCGAAGTCGGCCATGGCGAGCCGGATTCGACGCAGTTTGGGGGTTGCGGCGGCGGCACAGGGAGGTGCACGCGGCGGCTGGCGGCGGCGCTAGGGCGGCAGATTGGATGGCGGCGCAGTTGGGGGAGCCAGCGAGGTCCGACGACGGGGCACCGCAGTGGGACGAAGATCGGCGAGGGGCTGTGCTCCGTGACCCGGGCTAGAGCAGGGAGCATGGGGAGGTGGCCAGGAGCACCTCGGGCATGGCGCTGCCATGAGAGGAGGAGAGGACTCCAGATCTGGAGCTGAGGGCGAAGGTTGCGGGAGCAGAACGGTGGCGGCGCGATGCGGGCTCGGGCGGGCCCCGGATGGGCTTCACGGGCCCGGCGGCTGGAGGAAGGAGAGAGGCTGGCTAGGGTTTCGGGGATAGGCACGGATTTCGAGGCAGGAGAGAGGGGGCTGCCTAAAATAAGCACGGGGCCTATATATAGACAAACGAGGGGGCTAGGTTAACCGAAATCGCGTTCCGGATCCAAGCGTGCGGTCGGATTCGGATGAATCCGAACGCGGGAATGGGTACAAATAAGATAACTGGAATATTAGTTTGGATGCAACACACATTTCTAAACATAACTTAACAAGGTCTGCCAGGAAACAAATAAGATAGCTATTACATTGCTATTACAATCACACAACCTCACAACATATTGTAACTACTACAGATTTAACAACCAAACCACAACTAGGAACTCTCCATGTAAACTTCTGCTCTTAAGCTTTGCCATTTGGCCCAGGGCCAGTGCCATCTATCTTGCCTCGCCAAGTTGCAAATGTGTGCTTGCGTGTTAGATCAACACCTTCGTCTGGGAGGAATTCATCAGCCAACCCTTCGGTTAGCAATGGCCCACACGGTCAATGACCTCCTTCACATGCATGATCACGGTAAAATCAATGCATCCACGATTAGTTGAAGAGAGCGGACGCGGCGGTGAATGAGCATTCTCGTCATCGGAGTCTGGCTTCCAAGGTTGCAGAGGAGGTGCATGCACTGACACTGTAAGTACCTTCGGCACTACACTAGGATTGCGTAGCCACGCCGTGCAATGCAGCAACCACTTGTCTGTAGAAAGGAGCATGTCGATGAGCTCGCCGTCGACACCTGCGAGCACCAGGTTTATGGTGTCTTCATCCCACGCCTCTTCCGGTAGCCCCTCCAAACTAAGCGTCGTCTTGTAAGGCAGCTTCGACGGATTGCCACGCGACCATCTTGACCACCTCTGAAAAGAAATTGTACTGCCGACGCATCGCAAATGTTCCGATGCGTGCACCACACGAGTGCAATCCTCCACTTTCATCTCCGACGGCAGGATGCCACATTCATACTCTAGCGCCGCGGCGAGTGCCTCCGGTGTCACCTTGATCCATGGATGGCCAATGATGACGGCATACAATGCACGCCCGAGGAAAGCAGTCTCGAGCTCCGCCATGCCAGAAGGGCGAGCGATGAGAACGCGGCCACGCTCGGGCCGCATCTCCGGCTCACCGCACTGCCACACCTCTTGGGGGAAGATCTGCGAGTCCGGGATGCGAGACGTGGACGAACTGCCTGAAGTTGCCGCGCTGCCACCACCTCCGACAAAGGCGGGGACTTGCACGCTGTCCTCGCTGACGCCGCCGCTCGCCACACTGCCTGCCACATCGACGGCGGCACGGCTACTACCGACGGGAGAGCTAGCGCTGCTCCACACAGAAGGGACACCACCAAAGCTTGAGGTCTCACTGCCACCCACGCCGCCTCCCATCTCGCCGGCGACGATTTCGGATCTGGAAGGAAGTAACTACAGATTTCCGATTTGGGAACTACCAAACAGAGGAAGGAAAAATCTGATTTATCCAATGTAAAATGTGCAATGCACACCTCATATATAATCACCAGGGTCTTTCGTGCAAAAATCACCCCACACGTGCGCCTCGCGTGACCTCGAACAAAGAAAACCGGGCAGCCCACCGGTCCAAATGACGGTTGTAACCTAGATAATCCCGAAACATAAGTTCTGTGATGGATTTTTTCGATTTGCAAATAGTGGGACTTAAGTGCACCCGTCACGCAAGTTCTTAGAGCGCCATCGCCTTTTAGTCTGGAGATGGAGGGCGGCAGCAAAAGCACCGGCTGGTTGGGGTACTCCTGGTTCTGTCCTTGAATGCCCTGCGTTAAGTCAGATTAGTTCAGCAGACTTGTCTTTAGGATTGAGGTATCAAAGGCAGGAGTTTATTAATTCGTAACAATCTGTTCATTACAAATAATGGTTCGGATGATCTCTGGAACCACATTAAGCATGACCGATTCCACAGGCGGTGGAGACCAATTTGTAGTTGGAGCAGACTTCAGTTTAAAAGAATGTTGCATGATCATCTCCACATATGCATAGGTTTTGATTTTTTTCCCACAGTTCGTTTAGGACGGGCAGTATGTTCACCATTACGCAAATCATTCCTCACTTCTCAAATGTGCCAAATGGCAACAGAAAACCTGTAGATTTTCCAGGTTTAGCTGTACACATCTATTCAAGAACCCACTGTTTGATATTGCGGAAACTCTGCAGATTCAGACTCATGCAATAAGTACTCTTAATGATTTTCTCCCAAATTTCCTTAGCAAACTGACGCAATAAGAAGGTGTGGTCTATAGATTGGAAAAAAATTCTATGAGACCGGGTCTCATTTTAAAGCCTGTGAGGCCCCCTTCGATGTATGCCACGTTGCCTTCACAATCTCAAAGCAGGAATCTCATCTGCCATCAGTTTCTATTCCCAACTATTGATTCCTGCCGTACCCTGTACGTATCCTAAGCTGTTGTTTTACATACGTACGCAACTCGCACGACTAAGTTAGGGTTCGCTTGTCTTTGTAGCCAAATGACTTAGGCGCCGTCACCCACATGGCACCATGCTACCGCCATAGAGAAATCTCGTCCAGGGCCGCGCCGAACGATATCCTCGCCGGCGGACAGTCGGACTGCTCGACCACGGCAGCCGCTCAACATGTTGCTAGCCGGGCGGACTCCTCTACGGCAGCCATCCGCCACCACGTAGTCGCGGGCAGCGGTGCCAACTCCTCTTGACGAACGGACGTGAACGGAAGCACAGTAAGACGCTTCGAAGTGCTCCATTTCGTTGCACTCGCTCAAGCCCGCGCCGGTGAACTCCATGAGACCATGACATTTACAGCAAAGTCACGATCACTCTGCTACATCGCAGCAAAGTCACGTATGCATGCAAGCAAGCAAGTATGCAGTACTCATGCAAGTTTCACAAGATAAAGGACTCAAATCAAGCCAAAGCCTAGGAGGCTCAGGTTCGCTCAGCTATCCGATGCCCGCAGAAGTTGCAGCAGGGACACAAACAAGTTCATGACGCTTGAGGTAGAGCAGCATGGAGGACTTCGAGGCGTCTTGGTTCACGTCCGTTGGTCGACGAGGAGTTGGCCCTGCTGCCCGCAAGGACGTGTTCCGCCCGGCCAGCAAATGGCGAGCGGCCGCCGTGGTCGAGTAGTCCGACTGGCCGCCGGCGACGATGTCGTTCAGCGCGGTCATGAATGATATGTCTCGGTAGCGTGATGCCGTGTGGGTGCCAACGCCGATGTCATTTGGCGTCGCCATGGTCGAGAACCAAACGACGACAAGCGAACCCTAACTTAGTCGTGCGCGTTGTGTACGTATGTAATTAAAGAACAACTTAGGATACATACAGGGTACGGCAGGAATCGATAGCTGGGAATAGAAACTGATGGCAGATGTGATTCCTGCTCAGTGCTTTGAGATTGTGGAGGCAACGTGGCATACATCGGAGGGGGTCTCACAGGCAGCAAAATGAGACCCGGTCTCATAGAATTTTTTTCCGACGGAATTGTACGTTCAACTGTGTGCCCAAGAGCATCTACACCAGGACATGGCCAATCCGACCCCTCAAACGTCTGCAGACGTCTCTAGACACGTCCGTAGACATTAATCGGTCACGTCTTAAATAATGCATTATTAACTCGGACACCTTAAATTAAAACATCAAATCCATATTATTATATGCGACGTAAATCTTGTGTTCATGTCTTGCGGCCGGCTGCGTCCATCGTAGTGTCGGTCCGGTCACTGACGAGGTAGAGTAAGACATGAGACACTAGCCGGTTCACGGGAGTCGAGCTCCCGTCGTGTCCCATGTCCTACTCTTCCTCGTCAGAGCCTGTAACCCGGAGAGTACCCGTGAACGTTAGGTCGATGACGGTTCCTTCATGGGAGGAGACGATGTCCGCCACGACGCGGTCCCGGCGCCCGCACTCGTGCATTATACGGAGCGTCGGAGGGTGTGACTCCGCCTCTCCAATGTCCATCGCCGCGAGGGCCTCTGCCGCCTCCACGTCCGTTGCCTCGCACGACGGGCACGCCGTGCCATGTTGGCGTCCGACAACATCCATGATGCATCCTCGACGCGCCAATAGACGGGTTGTCCGTCCGCCACGACGTTCGGACGCCAGATGGACTGCACCGTCTCTGGACGCCAGATGGACTGCACCGTCTCTGGTGAGGCTGCAATGTCGGATCTAAACATCAGCTGTGCTAACGCAATGGATTCCCAACGCTGTGAGTCCAAGCGCCGCCGTTGGGCGGCCGCCTCCCGAGAGCGGCGGAACGCAACCTGGACGTTCATCTCCTCCTTGGGGTGTCGGATCTGTTGATCGCCATGCCAAAGAAGGCTGAAGATCACCGAAAGTGAGTTTGGGTGGCAAGTGGAAGTGAAGGAGGGTGGAATGTAGTGGCTAGGGTTTGGCCGGGCAAACGAATGAGACATATATATCTGTGGTCGATGCGGGCAAGCGCGGGCTCGGCCGACGTGACCAAGCGCGTCTGGTCTTCTTTATATTTAAACTGGATATGAGGTATGTTGATCAGCCCGGGCGCTTTAAAGTCTGTTTGAAACGGTGGTTTGGGCTGAAACATTATGACCGGACAATGACCGGGAGTTTGAGACCGATACGGTGTCGGTTGTAGATGCTCTAACCGTCTAACGGCAAGCAGTCATGCGCTAATCTATAGATCACAGCAGTCATTTTATTTGGACACCATATCAACCACCGGCAGATTTTCCACCCCTTCTCGGAAACATCTGACGAGGAAGACATGCAAGTTCCATTACTACATTGAGCCATCCACAGAATATACCCCCGTCTTTTCTTGCGGCCAAGAAGCAAAATCAACACCATGCTCATAGCTAATGGGTATACTGAGAAGCTATGCAGGAAGTGGGGAGCTGAGCTTGTATGGGTGCGCCCCCCGGTCTGTGCTTTGTGGCGATGCTTATTACTCCCGCCGTTTCAAAATATAAATCTTTCTAAAGGTTTGATTATTACTCCCTCCGTTTCTAAATATAAATCTTTTAAGCGATCTCACTAAGGGTCTACATACGAAGCAAAATGATAGAATCTATACTCTAAAGTATGTCTATATACATCCGTATGTAGTCCACTAGTGAAATCTCTACAAAGACTTATATTTAGGAACGAAGGGAGTAGAACATTACATACGGATGTATATAAATATTTTTAAAGTATAGATTCACTTATTTTGCTTTATATATAGTCTTCTAATGAAATATCTAAAAATATTTATATTTAAGAACCGAAGAAATATAACATAAGTGGTGAAGAACATTGACTATGGACCTAGCGGAGATCCTCCGACCAACATCATCGTTGCTTCCCTTGGAGCATCCCTGTCAATCAGTATTAATTCTTCAGTATGGTTTTGTTAGGTTGATCTCTCTCGTCTGGGCCCAACGGCCCACCGGACCCTGGATCCGCCCAATCCATTATGGTTGGTGGACCCGGGTGTCTGTAACCTGCGTTATGGATAAAGAGGTGGGGCCCGAGACACGTGGTACGATGTTTATCGTGCAGACAGACACCCCATCGACATTCCTTTCAATCTTGGGTTAGCGCAGTGCTCACGGGAAGCACCACCACCACCACCACCACCACACCTCTCTCTCTCGCCACCGCCGTCACCACATCATCGATGGACGCCGGCGGGAGCACCTCAAGTGCAGGACAAGGTAATCCCCATCATCTCTACCGGACATATCTAGCCTAGTAGATCCGAGTATTCCATCAATGGTATTAGATGCCTCTAGGATCTAGATGACTTCGGTAGAAACACTAAAAGAAAAGATTTTCTTCCACGACGAACCATAAAACAGAGCAAAGAACATCTAACCAAAAAAAAGTACACCGGAGTAGGGCCTCAGGCCTCGCCTGCAAAGAGCGCCGTCGCAAGGCCGTGCCTGTTCCTCTCGATCCCGACGCGCATCGGCAAGCCGAGGCGCCGGGACGAAGAATTGCCCCGAGAGGGCCAAAGAGCTCCACCACCAAACCGCTCGACGGCGGCGCGCTCACTACAAGGCGCGCAACCGGCGAGCGGTATAACAACGACACAGTGGAGAAAAGAAGAAAGGCCACGGGACCGCCGTTGGTTCCCTCCCTGTCTGTCACAGGAAGAAGAACCACCGGAGAAGCCTCCGGGCTCGCCGGAAAAGGAGAAGGGCGCACCGCAGCCAAACCGCTTGACGGCGGCACACCCACCGCAAGGTGGTCGCGCAGCCGGCGAGGGGGAAGGCCAAGGTGCCGCCGTCGAAATCTCCTGCCGCTGCCTCTGCTCACAAGTGGTGCTGGTGGTGGTTGGAGACAGAAACGGGGAGAGGAAGGAGAGGCACACACGGCGCGGTGGTCTCTGACCCCGTCGCCGGCGGCCGGACTGACTGCCGTCAGTGGCCGCCATCGCCCCGAGCGACAGAGAAGAAGAGAGCGGCACCGTCGGGAGGAAATGAGCAAGGGGTTCTCTCGTGGCTGCGTTTTTTATCGCAGTGAGAGCGACAGAGAAGAACAGAGCGACTGACTGCGTTTTTTATCGTCCGATGAGACGGGCGGCCCGAATGAAACCCTAAACTCGCTGCGGGCCAGCTCTGCCATTGGGTTGGGAGGATTGGGCCGGCAGAACCGGCACGCCACGCTTGGAGCCGCGCGAGAGCAGGCTCGGGCGCTGGGTATCTGGACAGGTTTCGGCCGAGAGAGCCCTGGCCATTTTTTCTTTTAAAAAAGTTTCAGTTTTCTGTCCAGTTTTGGGCAGTTTTTGAAAATAGTTTTTCTATTCAAATTTTCCAACGAAAATTCTGTTTTGAACATAAAAAAGGTAAACAGAAATGTTTCTGCAAAGAAAAATAATAGTTTCTGAAAATTAAAATAAATACATTTTCAGAAAAAGAAAAGTTCATGAATTTTATAAAGAAAAAATAAAAGTACATGAATTTTATAAAGAAAAAAAAAGTTCATGAATTTTTATTTCGTCATAGAAAAGTTTCTGTAAAGTAGAAAAGGTACATGAATTTTTATATTCGCGTTTTTTCGCTACAAAGTAAATTTGTAGTGCTCTTTTGCAAAGAAAATAAAAGTTTAAAGAGCATCTATTTAAATAGCACATTAAAGTGGTTATTTAAGAAAATATGATTCTGTTATTTTTATGACCAACATCGTTAATAGCATGATCATATTTTATTTTTTCTATAAAAAGTGCATTTATTTTTATTTTTTGCCCAACGGTAATATAAATTTAATTGCATAAACAATTATATGCTTAATTTGACCAACGTTAGATTAATGCATGCTATTGTTACAATGATCTCATTCAAATTGTGATTTTCAGGAGGCTACCACTTGATGAGTTGCCTAAAAGATGTTCCAACACTCAAAGGTGACAAATACACTGAGTGGAGGAAGAAAGTAGACCTAGCATTTGTGTGTGCTGAGGTGGACTGGGTTGCGGACACCCCACAGCCGGTCCAACCTCCAGAGCCAGTCAGATATGCAAAAGACACTAATGTTGCATGGGACAAAAAGAAGAGGGATCATGCTCCACTAGAGATATCGTTTACACTCGAAAATCAAAATTGGCTCTCCGCCAACAAATGCATGACATTTATAAAGACTACAATTGAGAACGTCATCGTGGGCTCAATTGCAGAGTGCACTTCCGTGGAGGAGTTGCTTACAAAGATAAAGAGCCAGTTCACTGGTTCTTCAAAGACATATGCCACATAGTTGATAAAGCAACTTGTGACAGAGAACTACAATGGCGGTGGTCATGGAATAAGAGAGAAAATCTTCAGGATGAGCGACATGTCAGCCAAGCTAAAGCCCATGGATGCGGATTTGGAGCTCAAACCTGCGCTCCTGGTCCACCTGGTGATGGCTTCACTACCGAAAGAGTTCGACACCTTTATTGTCAACTACAATATGTCACCTGAAAAATGGAACATAGAAAAGACCATAGTCATATGTCTCATGTAGTTCCCTGTCACACGTTGCTCTATCAACTGAGTTCCCTATAGTTCTTTGTCACCAGTTGCTTTATCAACTGAGTGGCTCCTTGAACTATGTGAAGGACAAGAAAAAGAACTTCCATCACAACAGCAATGGTTCCCCTTCAAAGCCACATGGAAAATCTTCCATGCCGAATCATCATCAGCAGAAGCCCTTTCTAGTGGACAAAAACACATGTCTCCACTGCAAGCAGACTGGTCATTACAAGAAAGACTGCCCCGACTGGTTAAAGTCCATTATGGCAACACTACAACAAAACATACTTTAAGTAACACAATAATGTAACACATAGAAAAATATATTACAAGTAAAACTACAGTAACACATCATTTGTGTGGAATGACTGTTAGTAACACATACTTCATGTGTTGGAACATTGTGTTACATCACTATTATTACTGTAACATCTAAATATGTGTTGGTGTAGATGTGTTACGAACTTTAATGATAGTAACACATAACCATGCATCGATACATAGTGTTACAAGCTCTATTATTGGGAGAAATAAGAAAAACAAAAAACAACTACATTCATAAATCACCAACACAGAGGGCCCATGTGCAACATATCTTTGTATCAATACATTTTTCCCTGGCAAATCCGTTTTACATTCTTTGGTCAATATGGTATGGAAAACAATACCGTTTGATTGGTAAACTAAATACCAAACTATTTCGGTATAGTTGCAATGGATATCATATCAACTATATTTTACTCGAAGTTTTGAATGACTCAACAATCACACATGCCAAATGCACACACTTTAGAATGATCATACAAATTTGAATATTTGACATCAATACTCACGAAGGAGCGCAAGACCATCAACGAGAGCTTAAGTTCTGAACTGTAGAGTCATACAACTATAGCATCAATCAAGCACTAATTGGCAGTCTAGTACACTAGTGTTGTACTAACCTAGAAAAGTTAGTTAAGAAAGTTGTTCGGTGCTAGTAAAGTACTTTTGAAGGACAACCACAAGCTCCCGATAGTATAACACAAGAATCGCCCGTAGCGGTAGTGGTAACCAAAGTCACTCAAACGGCAAAAAATTTACAGCAAGAGCGGCAAAAAGCAGCAGGCGCACAACATACCTCGTCTACCTAATCAAACGACAATACATCCCCCGACTGCAAGTGCAAGCTATAGAAGTCACAAAATCACAACACCTAGCACCTAGCTGCAAGTAGAAGCCATAGAAGTCACACACATAGACTGGTTCACAAGAACAAAGAAGAAAATGTTGCATCAAACGTCCAGGTTTTGGCATCAAACAAGTATCCCACATAAATGAAAATGCAATTTCAAAAAGACGTCAATTCAGTTTACAAGATGGTAAATCTTTTCTTTTTATTTTTGAAATGCAACACTCCGATTCCATACTCACACTGGCTTAGCCAAAGCGCTGTCCCGTCAAACAAGTACCTTGTCAGGCAGGTCCTCTAACCACAGATGTAGGCCTGCCTGTTGAGAGGCACCAAAAGCTGCAAGAGCATGCACCAAGTTATTACATGCCTTGGGGGCAAAATAAAACGTGCAAGCACTGAAACTTAGACGAGCGAAGTCCCAAATCTCTCTCAATAAAATTCCTTCTGGTGCCCTGTCATAAACTGAACTTTGGAGCGCTTTTATTAGTGTCTGGCAATTAGACTCGACCTCCACATTTTTCATACCCCATCAGAAGGCCGCTTGCAGAGCAGCACTGCATGACGTCGCTTTCGCTTGAAGAGCACTTGCTACATGTTGAAGGCGCCCCGCTCCAAAGCCTCTCACATCTCCATGCAAGTCCTGTATGACGAAGCCCCAGCCACCACCACCAGTGCCCTCAGGTGCAGAGAACGCCCCATCACAGTTGATTTTACAAGATGGTAAATCTGACGTGATACTTCTTTGACAAAAGGGTATCTATTCCTAATGAAAATCTGTCAAACATGAAGCTTAATTAACTTAGTAAGAATTTTTTGAAATTTTACAAGGTTCATTGTCGAAGAGCAAAAACTATGCAAGCATATAAAAGTTCGCTAAAAGGCGCATAGCTTCTTCATTCAGTTCACAATAATTCTTCTAATCCCCGCTTGCAAATTTCCTGAAAAATAAGATTCAGTAAAGCATTCAAGTAGAAGTTCATTACAAATCAGAAGAAGTTAAACTAAATCATATGTGGATGGTAATTATAATATAATGTGAACTTGGTGCTTTATGGTAGAGATAACATGTATGATCGAGCACAGATATGCATAACTGCACAAGCTAACAGAAACACAAGGGGGACAGGAAATTAAGAACCAGTAATTGGGTGACCTAGGAGCCCCCACGGCGCTTTGTCGTCTATAGACGTTCAATTGACTCAATTCTTGTCGAGCAGTTAATTATGTTACATGCATGCCACATCGGTCTAAGGGCATATTTTGCATTCATTTTGTCACTGATATTTGCCTGTTTTAAAGTAGCCCATTGGTGAAACAAAAAAACAACAGCAACCTATTCTATTGGGTGTCAGAGGGGAATTTACTATGAATCAGCTGGCACTTGGCAACGAGGTTCCGTTCTGCAGTGGGAGTGATAAAGAAGTTCCGGCACTTGACAATGAGACGTGGTTTAAGAGGATTCTCATCAACTAATATGGTGATAATAGAATCAAACCAATAGATAACAGAATCTCATATTTATTTTCAGTTGATCCGAAAAAGTATCAGGTTCCCTAATCAAGGGATAACAGAATAAACAAATAAAACCGTCACATCCAGTTTGCAAGATTTTTTACCTTATGTTTCCACTAAAATTTTGTGCCGCCAGGATTTGAAGTAGCGTCCAAGGTAATGGTGGGGTGGCTGTGATGTCCAAGACCAAGTGTTCAGTGCTCCAACAGCAGCAGCAAGCTACGAGACACACATTTGCAATCCAGGTCACAAACAAGTATCAACAATAAGCTATAAAGCTCCAAGTCTCAAACATTAAACTTCCAGGAAACAAAATACAGTATCAGGATCACACAATCACAGTAATTAGAGTGCTCATCATCAAACGATCAAAGTACCACATCACCTAATCTAAATCTGCGTATTCATGATAAAAAGCCGGAACAGGGGAGAATGGATTAATGGAATCAATCCACATACCTCAGTTGCCTAGGTATCGAGAGGTAGATATTGCAATTCGATCACTGGAGAAGAAGCAGAGCCAACCGCCTGGATGTGGATAAGGAGAAGCCCAGGTTATGGCCGCATCGGCAGTGGTGTCCTAAACTCCCGCCGTCTGCCCGTTTTCCGAGAGGTCGCCGGTGGCGATGGGCATGAAACTGAGCGCTGACCGTGGGCGATGTAGGCTCTGTACTCGGGCGGCGCCGACGGCGGCCAGTCACCCTGTCTGAATCACAGCAGTATTCCCGTGCTCGCCGGGGAGATGCGTCGCCCCTGGTCCACCTCTCCATGTGCCGCAGTCGGATACGACCCTCCTCGCTTCTTCCTGTCTACCTGGGCGGAGGACGGCCGGACGGGGGTGGTAAGGTGCGGCCAGCCGCTAGCGGGGAACCCGCGCAGGACGGCAGCAGAAAAAGGGATCAGGCAGGACTAATTCGGGGGAACGGGAGGGATTTTTTTCACAGAAAAATATACTAGAATTACGGTGATCTGGGAATCGACATCGAACCGCTCGGTTTCTTTGTAATCTCCCAGTTAGGGCCGGCTTTTCACGGTTCGATGGCATTAACGTCCGCAGAGCTTAACCAACCGCGTTAATGTCATCGGTTCCGGCTTTTTTTTATCAAACCATTGGTCTGGTTTGATTTTTAAACTATGTTTTTGCTGGTTTAGTAGCGTCGAGGCCTTGTTTGGTACTAGTGTTTTTGAAGAGATTGGTGGGGATAATCCCCTAAGGGATTGGGTGAAACCACAACCTTTACCCAATCCCTTCAAATCCCCATTTATCCCCAATACATTAGGTAGGGGTAGTGTATTGGGTACTGAGAAAAATGCACTATAATTTAGGGATTTGAGGGGAAATGTGGGGATGAAACATGTCAAATACACTAGAACCAAATTATGTTATGGGATATGTGGGGATTGAGTGGTTTGACCGGAATAATCCCCACATATTCACTAAAATACACTAGTATCAAACAAGGCCTGATGATTCCTAACATTTAACCAAGATCGATGCTAGGAGCCGGTCGACCATAACAAAGTCAATCAACTACCTCCTGGTTATCATATCATGTGCTAGTTTATGTTTAAAAAATTTCTCCGTTAATTTGGTCATCTTCTCTCGACCATCCCTACACATCGCACGACTAGCCTAGTGTATGACACCGGCAGTTAAATATTTTCATGATGTTTGTCTATGGATGTATAAGACGAGGAATACTTTTATCCGTCAGTGGCGGGGCTAGCTCCCGGCGACCTCGGGAGCTGCTCGGGCTGCTTCAGCAATTCTTCACTAAACAATACAAAGAAATCATGATTAATATTACTAATCACTTGGGCAAATGAGGGGCAACGCCGTTGTGTAAAGACTCTGCCCGGCTCCTTGAGCTGGCTGGCTCCGCCACTGTTATCCGTAATGCATTCCTTCCCCTCCATGGCATCACCTACCCCTTCTCTTCATCCATCGCATTGTCTCCGCCATCTTTCCTTCACGCCATGATAAAGCTTGTCCTGTCGCCTTCCCTTTTGTTCATGGCATCGCTCGCTTGATATTTCCACAATATTTCCCCTTGTCGGAAAAATGGTGTCGCTCGCACCCTCCTACCCCAGTCATGGTGTTGCCTCAGCAATCTCTCTTCCACGCCACGACGAAGCCTGTCCCCGCTGCCTCTCCTTCCTTGCAAGGCATTGCCCGCACCCTCCTCTTCTGCCACGATGTTGCCAACATATTTCTCTCTTGCCACGACATTGTCGACATCTTGGTCTGTCTCGAACACCGAAACATGTTTATACTTTTACCATCCTCACAAGTTGATGTCTTTGTTTACATGGGTCTGATAGAAAGGTTATCACACAAACGCTATGATTAGTATGGAAGCGTCCAATTGGTGCACAATTTCCATCTTTACCCATAGTATATGCATGATTCCCTAGGCTCGAATGAAGGGTTTAATAACTCAGCGACCATAGTTGACATAAAATTTCAATTGAAGAGTCGAATGGAAAGACCCTGCATGAAGTGTCTTAGAGGAAAACAAGGCTGGACAAGTGCATGGCATGAGTTTGATTCCAACTCCTAAGCAAGTTTATGGCCGGATACCACAATGTCTAAAGAACAAACCACATCGTTCAGTTGTTAAATAAAAACAACACTAATATGTTGTCATTGACAACCTCTCAAATGGTTATCACTAACTTCTACTCCTTCAAGATAGAGAGAAGATTCTATCAAGTTGAAAACCAATCCAGGGTTTCTCTCCCCTACCACTTGAAGGATAGGGTAAACTCTCACTGTAAGCTTCGTCAGCAGGCCTGTGGATTCACCTTCCCTCTGCATGCTGCTTTGACGGTCGATGTCGGGAAGGGAAATCTCGGTGCATCCACTTCAGCTAGTAGTTTAGGATAGTTTTTTTTAGCCCTAGTAGGTGTGGCGCTCGGGCGGATGCCGACGCTTCTTCTTTTAGTTTGTCTTCCGGGATGCGATCCTTCTCGAGTTTGTTCATCTGGATAGTCGACGGAGCTCCAGTGTAGATTGTCGCCATCTCCTTGAGTCGGTGATGTTAGGGTTCTCGTCATGTGGTGAAATTTGGTGTCAGGTGTTTCAGATCTATTCAAGAGTTCAATGAAGTCGATTACACCTTCATGGCACTGGTTCTTAGGGGCACGTGCACAAAGACTTTCATGTTGTTATCGACAAGGTCAAGCTGACTCTGGTAGGGGAGCGGCAACAATGGCTTGTTTTGACGATGATAGCGATCATTCGACGGTCTGAGAATCTTGATGTATTTTTTATTATATTTGAGAGATTTTGTACTTCGGTGAACTTTGATAATAGATTTGGATCATTTTCACAAGAAAACAACTTTGGTTGTCTTGTGCTACTTAATTTGATGGCTCGTGTCCTACTTTTATTTTTATTTTTGATGTAGTTGGCCCCACTTCCAGCAAAAGACACATAAGCAGCGAGAAATCGCGCTCATGTGGCAATATTTTGGTCAATTAGGTCTCCTTCCCTCGCACAAATCCCCCCGCCTCCAGATTTCAAGAAGCACACATCCCCCTTCCCTCGAAGCATCTCCTATCCAAGATCCAGATGTGCTCACCACCATCCCGCCGTTCCCCACCGTCGTCCGCACCAAGCCGCCCCGTCGTGTGCCCTACCGGACTGTCGTATCCCACAGCAGCCCGTCTCCCCACCGCCGCCCCGCCTCCCCTCCGTCCTGCCGTCTCCCCTGCATCACAACCGCGCTGTCGTGTGCCCCGCAGCCCAGTCGTGCCCCACGCCGCACTACCCTGTCGTGGCCCCTCTTCTTCCCCCTCGCATACCTCCAGCATTGTCCTGACGGCAGCGCTCACCAGGGCGGCACCAACAAGGATGGCGGTGATGCGCGACCCATGGTGACCTTGCCCTGCCCGGGATGGTAGTCGGACGGCCACCGGATCTACCCGACATCATACCCCCTCCTTCTCTCCAACAGGTCTCTCTCACTCTATAGTTTTACTCGTGTGCCAGAACTCGTGCTTCCATCAAGAATTGCCCATATTACATATTGTCAATGCCTTCTCACTTTAGAGTGTAGAGATATATATTTGTTCCACTATAAATCTGTATATTCAGGAGATCAATATACTACTTGTGGATAATCATGTGACATTATTTTTTAACTATGAAGTAGTTATTATTAATTTGAGTACTTTCTAATCGGTAAAATAGAGTAAGTCCAGAAATAGATTGACATGAACAGCAACAAGAGAAACTCAGTAAGAGTTGTTGAATTTCACATGATTGTGAATGTATCTATGGACACATTGCAAGTATATTAACCTTCTCTTGTTATAAAAGTGGCACTTTGAGTCTATATAACAGTTAGTGGCATCTTATTAATGCAATCCATAGATTTTGATCTTAAGCACATTTTTGTATGAGGAGGTCTGATAAATTGTAATTTCTCTACCAACTAGGCATTCCCCTTTGATCTTATTGCCATGTAAGTATGCAACATTGTTGTTCAGTGCCTCAGGAAATTGAAGTTTGTACTAAAGAATACGTTGTGATTTTGATCTAGTATCCACTATTATGCCAATGTGATTTCAATCTCTAGTTGTATACTATGATGATTACGTTTTTGGTTTATTTGCACAATGGAAACCGTTAGTTTTTCACTCTTTATTTATCATTGAATTGCCTTGTTTATCTGAAAAAACATGTTCTTACCGTTGGTAAGGGTCAAACTACCCGAAGCATGGTAATTAACTTCGTCAATTTCATTCTTGCACCAGATGATTTACACAGCATGAAAACACCTATGTATGTCGGCAGGTTGTTCCAGTAAGAAAAAATTTCACTACACAACGCTTTTAGTAATTATCACTAAAGCTTCGTGTTGTGCTTTGATATGCAAGTTTGATAGGAACAGTAGACAATGCTTTGGTGATAAAACTTTTGTTCCATCAAACTGAAAATATCAATCTCTTCCGTGAAATGATAATATAGAATTGCCAGAATGCCCACAATTGATTTATATATAGGTGTGCCATATATAAAGAGTGATAATATATATATATATATATACATATATCTCAATTGTGGCCATTCTGGCGATTCTATGTTGTTGTTTATTGCCCTAATTTTTTCTAAAGGTATAATGCGTAATGTATACCTGCAGACTTCGTCAAGAAATGATGCAAGAACTTTTTAGTAGAGCTTGGATGTAGATGAGGTAGTGTTTCAAAAGCTTCATCACGACACATGTATTGATGTTTAGTTCCATATTAGAGGTTCAAACAAGTGTGAGATATGCCAGTAAATGTTCTTCCTAAATATTTTGGTAGACTATGTTACAAAAGCTCTGTCCTGTTGTAGTGTTCGCAGAGGGAAGCATTGATTTGCAGAGGTGCCAGTGCTCAAGCTTTGAAGATAGAGATAATAATTTTGGGTGACATGCTTTCGTTGTCAACACAATGACCAAGAGTTTTCACCATCTTCCATGCTACACATACTATAGGTGGTTCCCAAACAGAAAAGTAAAGTTTTGACTCCCCCACCACCGATCAATCACACTCCACGACTAGCCAAATACTCGGGTGCCGTCCATACCAACAACAATCCAGGGGGAGTTTTGTTTGCAATTATCTTTTCGATTTGAGCATGGAACTAGGCATTCCAATTAACGGACCCTTTCTCGCGAGTGATAGTGAATAAACACATATTTAGGATAGCACGCCTAGCATGGAAGATACTGATCACCCCTTGTCACCACATGAGCGGTTCGGGCATGCAAAACAGATTATTTCTTGAAGGTTTAGAGAGTGGCACATGCAAATTTACTTGGAACGGCAGGTAGATACCGCATATAGGTAGGTATGGTGGACTCATATGGAACAACTTTGGGTTTATGGAAGTGGATGCACAAGTAGTATTCCCGCTTAGTACAAGTGAAGGCTAGCAAAAGACTAGGAGGCGACCAACTAGAGAGCGACAACAGTCGTAAAAATGCATTGAGATTAACCAACATTGAATGCAAGCATGAGTAGGACATAAATCACCATGAACATGAATATCATAGAGGCTATGTTGATTTTGTTTCAACTACATGCGTAAACATGCGCCAAGTCTAGCCACTTGAATCATTCAAAGCAGGATACCATCCTAATAACTACATCATAATCATCTCGAGATTCATGTTGGCATCCAAGACAAACCATTATAAGCTTCTAGCTAATTAAGCATGGCATCAGAAACTATGATCTCTAAGTTGTCATTGCAAACATGCTTTTCTCACAACAAAGCTGAATCAGGAGCGATGAGCTAGTCATATTTACAAAAACAAAATAGATCGAGTTCATACCAACTTTTCCAGGCTCAGTCACTTCGTCATATATCGTCATTATTGCCTTTCACTTGCACGGCCGAATAATGTGAACAATAATAAGAGTGCTCATGCATTGGACTAAGCTGGAATCTGCAAGCAAACACAAAGGAGAAGACAAAGTAATATAGCTCTTTGAAAGATAAACATGTATGCATGCGAGAGCCACTAAACATTGTAACCATGGTCTTCTACCTTGACCCAAAGAAAAAGAAAACTATTTACACAGGAAAGCTCCCAACAAGCAAAAGAAGAACATGGAATCTTTTTGGGTTTTCTCAAACTAGACAAACACACGAGAACAAAGCGAGAAAAAACAAATAAACTAGCATGGATGATACAGTGGCAAAGTATGAACACCGACTATCAAAGTGAAAGTGTAAGCATGGATATGAAGTCGGTGAGAAACACGTACTCCCCCAAGCTTAGGCTTTTGGCCTAAGTTGGTATACTCCCATGGATGGTCCGGGCGATACCCAAAATCATAATGGGGGTTGCACGGGAGCGTTGCAGCTACCGTCTGAATAGCCGCCTCACGGAGGCGAGCAGCCTTTGCCTCCCTCTCATACTACTCTGTATCTTCTCTGGTTATGTAATATCTCCGTTTCACCTGAAAGTCATAGAAGGCAGGAGCAGGAAGGGTAATATGGAAAACACGCTGTCGGTTAAATATTAACCGTTATAGGAGGGATTCATTATCCCTCTCAAGGAACTGATAGCGTGTTATAGCGGCGCAATCAAGGAAAGCTGTATGGAGCGGGGGATCTCCTTCGCGGATGGGTAGTCCAAGAAAATTTGCTATGCGAGTGGCATAGATCCCACCAAAGAAATCCCCTTCCTTAGCATTATTATTCAGCCTCCTTGCTATTATAGCTCCCATGTTGAAACTTCTATCACCCGTTACTGCGCTCTTAAGAATACTAAGGTCAGGTGCGCAGAGGTGACAATGCTCGATCTTGCCGTTAATGCATCTACCTATGAAGAGGGCAAAGTAATGCAAGGCAGGAAAATGAATGCTCCCCATGGTAGCCTGCGTAATATCTCTAGTTTCTTCGACAGTTATACTAGAGAAAAAATCTCTAACCAAAGATTTAGGAGGATCATTGAGGCTACCCCAATCAGGTATCTTGCAAATTCTATTGAAATCCTCTAAATCCATGGTATACGATTTGTCATAGAGATCGAACAGTATGGATGTGTCACGGCCAACTGAAAATTTGAATCTACCAACAAAAGAGACAGTGAGAGTAGTATACTGTTCACATTTATCGGAGATGAATTCTTCAAGGCCAACATTGTGAACAAGTGTATCAAACTCGTCTTTGAAACCTGCATCAATCATGAATTCATCAGAAGGCCATTCACATGGTTGTACCTGTGCGTTCCTCGGTTGGTAAGGATCGGGTTCCCGAATCGCTAACGGGGACCCCTCTTGCTTGAGGAACCACCATGATAGTTTCTCCTGAACATCTTCCTTTTCTGAATTTTTTCAGTGACTCAAAGGAAAAGTGAACAAGGCTCAATGAAACTCATAGAAATTACTCCGACAAGTGCCTACAGG
The DNA here is from genome assembly GCF_904849725.1 of Hordeum vulgare subsp. vulgare. Taxonomy (NCBI): domain Eukaryota; kingdom Viridiplantae; phylum Streptophyta; class Magnoliopsida; order Poales; family Poaceae; genus Hordeum; species Hordeum vulgare. Next base: position 50,500,962 of record NC_058519.1, read on the forward strand.
CCATATCACGCATCAAAACTACTTGGGACCAGCTAAAATTAGCATGCAAAGCTCAAGAACAGGGTCACCAAGGCAGCAAAAATACGCAACGTATAAGGCACTAGAGCAAAAACTAATTGGACCAATGGAGGAGTCACATACCAAGGAGCAATTTCCCCAAAACAGTTTGGTGAATGGGGCTTTGCACAAGGAGATCGAAAATCGCAGCAAGAAGAGCAAGAACACAGATTTGAGCTGCGAAATGATTTTTTTCTGGAGGTAGGAGAAGGAGATGGGAGCTATAATAAGTGGAGGGTGGATACGTGGGCCCCACAAGCCTGGTAGGCGCGGCCAGGGGGGTGCCCGCGCCTCCAGGGCTTGTGGCCCACTGGTTCATCCCACTGACTAGCTCCCTGTCTCAGAATTTTTCAAAAATTCCAGAAAAAATCATACTTGATTTTCACGGCAATCGGAGAACTTTTATTTTCGGGACACCTTTCTACGGGACGCAAAAAGCAAAAAACAAGGAAAACTAAAGCTAAATCTATCATTTTTCTTCTAAGCAACCAAAGGTAAAGGCTTGGAACAGAGGGTTGTGACTCCTCAATTCATCCATCCCATGGTCATCGAAAGAAATCCGTCAATGAGGTTGATCAAGTCTCCTTGACAAACTTTTTCGAATCGCATAAAAAAGAACGGAGAATTTTAGAATAGTCACTAGGTTACCTCAATGGGGATGTGCATATCCCCAACAAGCAAATCATACTTCATCTTAACACTAGGTATAGGGCATTCAAAGCTCCCAATAAGAATCAATGAAGTTTTTTCGATAGCATTGATGCAATGTACTCGATACTGTTTCTTCAGAAACTGCACCGTATGCTCATTACCATTGACATGGAAAGTGACATTGCCTTTGTTGCAATCAATAACAGCCCCTGCAGTGTTTAAAAAGGGTCTTCCAAGGATGACCGCCATGACATCATCCTTGGGAATATCTAGAATAACAAAGTCTATTAAGATAGTAACGTTCGCAACCACAACAGGTACATCCTCGCAAATGCCGATAGGGAAAGCAGTTGATTTGTCGGCCATTTGCAGAGAGATTTCAGTGGGTGTCAACTTATCCAGTTCAAGCCTACGATAAAGAGAGAGAGGCATAACACTAACACCGGCTCCAAGGTCGCATAAAGATGTTCTAACGTAGTTGCCTTTAATGGAGCAAGGTATAGTGGGCACTCCGGGATCACCTAGTTTCTTAGGAGTTCCACCCTTGAAGGTGTAATTGGCAAGCATGGTGGAAATCTCAACCTCAGGTATCCTCCTCTTATTAGTCACAATATCCTTCATGTAATTAGCATACGGAGATAGTTTGAGCATATCTGTCAAACGCATTTGCAGAAAGACAAGTCTAATCATTTCAACAAATCGCTCAAAATCCTCATCATCCTTTTTCTTGGATGGTTTGGGAGGAAAGGGCATGGATTTCTGAACCCATGGTTCCCTTTCTTTACCATGCTTCCTAGCAGCGAAGTCGTTCTTATCATATCTCTTATTCTTAGGCTGTGGGTTATTGATACATCTCCAACGTATCTACTTTTCCAAACTCTTTTGCCCTTGTTTTGGACTATAATTTGCATGATTTGAATGGAACTAACCCGGACTGATGCTGTTTTCAGCAGAATTGCCTTGGTGTTATTTTTGTGCAGAAATCAAAGTTCTCCAAACGTCCTGAAAATTTATGGGAGCAGTTTTGGAAAATATAAAAAATACCTGCGCCAAGTTCCACCTCACGGGGTGGGCCCGTGGGCCACAAGCCCCTACTCCGCCACCACCCCCCTGGTGGCGGTGGGCAGGCTTGTGGGGCCCATAGGCACCTGCCGCCCCCAACTCCAGCTCTATAAGTTGTCTTTCGTCCCAGAAAAAATAAAAAGAGAAGTTTTCGTCGCGTTTTCGATACGGAGGAGCCGCCACAACCTGTTCTTCATGTGGAGGGCAGATCTGAAGTCCGTCTTGGGCTCCGGAGAGGGGAAATCGTCGCCATCGTCATCATCAACCTTCTTCCCTCTCCAATTCCGTGAAGCTCTTCGTCGTTCGTGAGTAATCTATTCGTTGGCTCGCTGGGCGGTGATGAGTAGGATGAGATCTATCATGTAATCGAGTTAGTTTTGATGGGGATTGATCCCTAGTATCCATTATGTTCTGAGATTGATGTTGCTACTACTTTGCCATGCTTAATGCTTGTCACTAGGGCCCGAGTGCCATGATTTCAGATATGAAATTATTATGTTGTCACCAATATATGTGTGTTTTAGATCCGAACTTGCAAGTTGTAGTCACCTACTATGTGTTATGATCCGGCAACCCCGGAGTGACAATAACCGGAACCACTCCCGATGATGATCATAGTTTGAGGAGTTCATGTGTTCACAAAGTGCTAATGCGTTGGTCCGGTTCTTTATTAAAAGGAGAACCTTAATATCCCGTAGTTTCCTTTTGGACCCCGCTGCCACGGGAGGGATGGACAATAGATGTCATGCAAGTTCTTTTCCCTAAGCACGTATGACGACACACGAAATGCATGCCTAGATCACATTGACGAACGGGAGCTAGCCACTTATCTCTCCGTGTTATAGCTGTTGCATGATGAATATCATCCAAACAAATCACCGACCCATTGCCTACGAGTTTTTCCTACTACTGCTGTTACTTGTTTTGCTCTGCTGCTACTGTTGCTATTACTGTCGCTTGCTACTGTTGCTACTTGCTACTACTGTCACTATTGCTGTTCCTTGCCACTGCTATTGCTCGTTACACTGCTGTTACTCGTTACTTTGCTGTTATTACTGTGCTTGCACATACTAATCTTTCAGGTTTGGTTGAATCTGACAAATTCAGCTGCTAATACTTGAGAGTATACTCTCACCTCCTAACTGGTAAACCAACAAACTAGGTCGAATACTCTACCCTCGAAAACTACTGCGAACCCACACGCTGGTGGGCCATCAACAACATTCTTCTAGTTTCATTGTCGGGGAGTGCTTTCAGCATTCTTCTGGTGCCGTTGCAGGAGAAGGTTCGTTGTCATAAGCATTCATCTAGCTAATGCCAGAAATTGCAGGATCAGCCCTTTTCTGGATCCATTGCCAGGGAAGTACATCTGACGTCAGCATTTTCCTGGCGCCGTTGCCGGGGAGGTATTGCTATATTCTCTGAGTCACTTGGGATTTATATCTGCTGATCACTATGAAGAATCTGAAGGATCCGAAGACCAAAGTCTTGCTCTCAACAACGAGAGGAGGTAAGGAATTGCCATCTAGCTCTGCACTTTATTCACCTTCAGTTATGAGTAAGTTTGCGACTTCACCTCCTGCTAGAAATCTTGATTTGTCGCCTGTGCTTGATGATGCTTGTGATACTACTGCTAGAGATGCTATGCTTGATACTATGCCTGATGATGCTATGCTTGATACTACTGCTAGAGATGCCATGCTTGATACTATGCCTGATGATGCTATGCTTGATACTATGCTTGATACTGCTAGAGATGCTATGCTTGATACTGCTTTGCCTGATGATGCTAGAGATGTTATTTTGCCTGATGATGCTATGCTTGATACTGCTAGAGATACTCCTTTGCCTGATGTTCCACTAGGAGTGTTCCTTGATGCTCATATTGCTAGAGTTACTGCCAATGCTCGTGATGCTGCTGAAATTGCCGATACTATTGAGATAGAACCTGCTTTTGCTCCTGCTAGATCTAGCTCTCCTAGATATGAATTGCCTAATATACCTGAGGGTTACGTTATGGAGGGAGATATAGCTGAGGATTTTCTTGCGTGTAAGGATGCCTATGACGCTGAGAAATTAATTCTCAAGTGGAAGGAAAAATCTCGAGAAGTTAGGATGAAAAATGATCAGAAGTTTGCTACTTCGCCTATCTTTGTCACCGATAAGGATTATGAATTCTCTGTCGACCCTGAGATAATCTCTCTACTCGAATCTGATCCTTTTCACGGTTATGAGTCTGAGACGGTCATAGCCCATCTTGCCAAACTATCTGAAATAGCCAACCTTTTCACTAATGAGGAGAAGATCCGACACTACTATATACTTAAGCTTTTTGCTTTCTCTCTAAAGGATGATGCTAAAGCCTGGTTCACCTCTGTTGCTCCTGGATGTGTGCGTAGTCCCCAGGAGATGGTCTATTACTTCTGTGAGAAATATTTCCCTGCCCATAAGAAGCAAGCTGCCTTGCAGGAAATATACAACTTTGCTCAACTCCAAGAAGAGAGTCTTCCACAAGCTTGGGGGAGGCTCGTCCAGCTACAGAATGCTTTGCCTGATCACCCTCTTAAGAAGAACGGGACACTTGATATCCTCTATAACAGACTTACCGATGCCTCTAGAGACTACCTAGATAGTTGTGCCGGTTGTGTTTTTAGGGAACGAACTGTAGAACAAGCTGAGGCCCTACTGAATAACCTCTTGATCAACGATAATGCTTGGACTATTCCCGAACCACCTCCTAAGCCAACTCCTAAGAAAAGAGGTATTCTATTCCTTAGTCCCGAAGATATGCAAGAAGCCAAGAAATCTATGCAAGAGAAAGACATTAAATCTGAAGATGTCAAAAATCTACCACCTATCGAAGAGATCCACGGTCTTGATAACCCGATACAGGTAGTAGAAGTGAATTCTCTGTGTAGGTTTGACGAGAGTGATATTCCTTTTGATAAACCTGCTAGCCTATGCTTTGATGAATTTGACAACTTTGTTGCCAAACAACAGAGTTTCAATGATTATGTTAGCAGACATTTGGAACAAAGTACTCGTATGCTTAGCCATTTAAGTGCTTGTGTAGACACAAATGTCAATGCTCTGAAGCTTCTAAGTAAACATGCCTCTATGATTACTACTCACGTAGAACAAGTACTTAAAGCTCAGAATGACCTGCTCAATGAATTAAATGACAACTCTGTTAGAGTCATTACTAGAGGAGGCAAAATAACTCAGGAACCTTTGTATCCTGAAGGTCATCCTAAGAGAATTGATCAAGAGTCTCAAGGAATCAATGCTGATACACCTAGTCATCCTAAGGGGAAGAAGAAGGATGATAGAAACCTGCACGCCTGTTCACCAAATACTGTCACACCGGAAGAACCTAATGATATCTCTGCGTCTGATGCAGAAACACAATCAGGTGATGAACATGAACCTGGTGACAATATGGACAGTGATGTTCATAACAATGCTCAACCTAGCAATGATGAGGATGTGGAGATTGAACCTACGGTTAATCCTGATAATCCACAACCTAAGAGATACGATAAGAATGACTTTACTGCTAGGAAGCATGGTAAAGAAAGAGAGCCATGGGTTCAGAGACCTATGCCCTTTCCTCCTAAGCCATCCAAGAAAAAGGATGATGAGGATTTTGAGCGCTTCGTTGAGATGATAAGACCCGTCTTTCTATAGATGCGGTTAACTGATATGCTCAAGATGTCTCTGTATGCCAAGTACATGAAAGATATCGTGACTAATAAACGGAAGATACCAGATCTTGAGATCTCCACCATGCTTGCCAATTACACTTTAAAAGGTGGAACTCCTAAGAAACTTGGTGATCCCGGAGTGCCCACTATACCTTGCTCCATTAAAGAAAACTACGTAAGAACTGCCTTATGTGACCTTGGAGCCGGTGTTAGTGTTATGCCGCTCTCTCTTTATCATAGACTTGAGTTGGATAAGTTGACACCCACTGAAATTTCTCTGCAAATGGCCGACAAATCAACTGCTTTCCCTATCGGCATTTGCGAGGATGTGCCTGTTGTGGTTGCTAATACCACTATCTTAACAGACTTTGTTATCTTGGATATTCCCGAGGACGATGACATGGCTATCATCCTCGGAAGACCCCTTTTAAACACTGCAAGGGCTGTTATAGATTGCAACAAAGGCAATGTCACTTTCCATGTCAACGGTAATGAGCACACCACACACTTCCCGAAGAAACGATATCCAGTACATTGCATCAATGCTATCGAAAAGACTTCATCGATTCTCATTGGGAGCTTTGAATGCCCTATTCCTCGTGTCAAGATGAAGTATGATTTGCTTGTCGGGGAGATCCATATCCCCATTGAGGTGACTTAGTGGCTATTCGAAAATTCTCCGTTCTCTCTTGCAATTCGAGAAGGTTTTGTCATAAGGACTTGATCAACCCCATTGACAAATTTCTTTCGATGACCATGAAACGGATGAATCAGAGAGTCACATACCTCTGTTTTGAGTCTTCATTTTCTGTTGCTTAGAAGAAAAATGATGGAATTAGTTTAGCTTTTCCTGTTTTCTGTTTTAGCGTCCCGGAGAAAAATACCACAAAATAAAAGTTCTCCGATGGTCCTGAAAATTTAGTATGATTTTTTCTGGAATTTTTGAAAATTTCTGGGCCTGAGAGCTGGTCAGGGGGCCTGACCAGTGGGCCACAAGCCCCCCCCCCCCACCGCCACCTACCCCCTGGTGGCGGGGTGCAAGCTTGTGGGGCCCACAGGCACCCCCTCCATTCACTCCAGCTCTCAGCCTCTTCTTCCACCTCCAGAAAAAATTGTTTCGCAGCTCAAACTCGTGTTCTTGCTCATTTGGCTGTGATTTTCGATCTCCTTGCTTAAAGCACCATTCTCCGAACTGTTTTGGAGAAATTACTCCTTGGTAAGTGACTCCTCCATTGGTCCAATTAGTTTGTGCTCTAGTGCTTTATACTTCGCGAATTCTTGCTACCTTGGTGACCTTGTTCTTGAGCTAGAAAAGTTGATTTTAGCTGGTCCCAAGTAGTTTTAGCGCGTGATACGGTCTCTAGGCACTAGTAGGAGTAGTTGCTACAAGTTGGGTTGATCCTTGTTCACTTTTCTTTCGAAGTCTCTAAAAATTTCAGAATTTTTCAGAGCTACAAAAAGGAAGAGATGAGGAGGTTCTTGAGAGGCTCTTCAAGCCGTAACCCCAAGGAGGACGAGAAGAATCACCCCAAGTACGCAGTCCCTCGAGTCACAGAAGTTCGAGCGTGCGAGTGGCCAAGTGATGAATTTTTGCGCGCCGCCGGACTTTATGAAGACTTTTATTACTTGGTGGAGAACGCAGGTCTTACTGCGTTCGTTGAAGATAAGTGCCCACAATATCTCCTCCTCACCAATATTTTTGTTCAAAGCTTCAACTTTTATCCGAGGAAGAATCCTCCCGTGGTTGAGTTCATGATATACGATGTTCCCGAGTGCATGATGCTGCAGGACTTTTGCAATGTATGCAAATTACCTTATGTTGGGGATATCCATGACCCTCGTCCATGGGACTTGGAGGATTTCATTGGTTCTATTGCTGTTGGAGAGGAGAGAGGAGTGTCTCGCGCTAGAATTGCTAGCATACATTTTCCTGTGCTTCGGTACTTCTCACTATTTGTGGGAAAATGTTTGATTGGCCGTGGGGAGGCTGGATCACTTAGTTCTCCAGACCTTGCGGTTTTGCGCGAAGGCCTTTATAACGATAAGACTTATAGCTTGGGCGCTATAGTAGCCCAACGGTTGAACCTGAACCGTTCTAAGGGTGTTGTCTATGGAGGTATCTATGCTACCCGTCTTGCCAGACACTTTGAGATACCCATTAGACTGGGAGAGGAAGGAGAGATGCTCCTCCTTGAGAGATATCTGTATTATGATAGCATGGTTCGCCATGATTTTCTGGATAGAGATGCTAGTAGACGGATGATTTATAACCTGGTGTTTAGTCAGGGTACTCGAGAGACTATTACTTTGCCTGCTACTTCTTTGTTTGATCTTCATGCAGGCAGGTACACTATTACGCCCGCAGACATCTACGCATATTGGGGCTTGGCCTAACCACAGGCGCCCGTGCCCGAGCCGCCAGTCGAGTACCAGACGCCAGTTTATCAGTGGGAGCCAGAGGAGCTCGCACAGCAGCGGCATCCACAGTCTGCTCCAGAGTATCCTGGAGCTGGTTATTTCCCACCATGGGAGTAGACCAAGCTAGGCCAAAAGCCTAAGCTTGGGGGAGTACGTGTTCTCACTGACTTTACATTCATGCTTATGCTTTCGCTTTGTTAGCCGGTGTTTACACTTTGCCACTGTATTATCCATGCTAGTTTCTTTTTGTTTTCTTGTTTTGTGTCCTTTTGAGAAAACCCAAAAAGATTTTTCTTTCTTCTTTTTCTTGTTGGGAGCTTTCCCGTGTAAATAGCTTTCTTTTTCTTTGTGTCAAGGTAGAAGATATTGGTTACAATGTTTATTGGTTCTTGCATGCTTACCTGTTTAGCTTTCAAAGAGCCATATTATTTTGTCTTCTCTTTTGTGTTTGCCTGCAGATTCAGCTTATCCAATGCGCTTATTATCATTTTCATCGTTCGATCGTGCAAATGAAAGGCAACAATGATGATATATGATGAAGTGACTGAGACTAAAAAGCTGGTATGAACTCTATCTATTTTGTTTTTGTAAATATGACTAGCTTGTCGACCCAGATTTAGCTTTGTTGTGAGAGAACCATGTTTGCAATGACAACTTAGAGATCATAGTTTCTGATGCCATGCTTATTTAGCTGAGAGCTTATAATGGTTTGTCTTGATTGCCAACATATATTTTGAGATGACTATGATGTAGTATGATAGGATGGTATTCTCCTTTGAATGTTTCAAGTGGCTTGACTTGGCGCATGTTCATCCATGTAGTTGAAACAAAATCAACATAGCCTCTATGATGTTCTTGTTCATGGTGATTTATATCTTGTTCATGCTTGCATTTAATGTTAGTCAAACTCATTGCATCTTGATGACTGTTGTCGCTCTCTAGTTGGTCGCTTCCCAGTCTTTTGCTAGCCTTCACTTGTACTAAGAGGGAATGCTGCTTGTGCATCCACTTCCATAAACCAATTTTTTTTCCATGAGAGTCCACCATACCTACCTATTTGCGATATCTACCTGCCGTTCCAAGTAAATTTGCATGTGCCACTCTCTAAACCTTCAAGAAATAAATCTGTTTTGCATGCCCGAACCGCTCATGTGGTGACAGAGGGCTATAGGTATCTTCCATGCTAGGAGTGTTATCCTCGACATGTGTTTATTCACAGTCCTTCACGAGAAAGGGGCCGGTATTTGGGATGCCCAGTTCCATGCTTAAATCGAAAACATAACTGTAAAACAAGACTCCCCCCGGATTGATGTTAGTATGGACGGTACCCGAGGATTCGGCTAGCCGTGGAGTGTGATTGATTGGTGCTGGGGGAGTTAAAACTTTACTTTTCTGTTTGGGAACCGCCTATAGCATGAGTAGCATGGAAGATATTGAGAACTCTTTGTCATTGCGTTGACAATGAAAGCATGCCACCCAAAATTATTATCTCTGTTTTCAAAGCTTGAGCTCTGGCACCTCTGCAAATCAATGCTTCCCTCTGCGAAGGGCCTGTCTATTTATTTTCCCGTCGAGTCATCCTCCTCTTATAAAAGCACCAATTAGAGAGCACCTCTGTCATTTTTATGCTTTGCTTTTGATTGATATTGAGTATGACTATGACTGGATCTTCGTTGCTATGAATTACAATGTTTAGTCAGCCCTTGATCTTTGAAAGTGCTCTGCATTTATCTCAGAAAGAGCTAGCGAGATACCACCTATTCATATTGCTTCATGCTTGTTTTGATTGAAGTGTTGGTATTTGAAACTCATTGTTATTTTCTCATTAGCTGATTATGCCATTGATATTAGTTTACCGTGAGACCTTTGTGTCATTTGCTTATGTGGTTAACTTGTGATCTTGCTGAAATTCTGGTTATGAGTTAGACATAGTTGCAACAACAAGATCAAACAGAGTTTGTCAAAGTTTTTCTTTCTCTCTCAGTTTGTCAACTGAATTGCTTGAGGACAAGCAAGGTTTTAAGCTTGGGGGAGTTGATACGTCTCCAACGTATCTACTTCTCCAAACTCTTTTGCCCTTGTTTTGGACTATAATTTGCATGATTTGAATGGAACTAACGTGGACTGATGCTGTTTTTAGCAGAATTGCCTTGGTGTTATTTTTGTGCAGGAATCAAAGTTCTCCAAACGTCCTGAAAATTTACGGGGAGCAGTTTTGGAAAATATCAAAAATACCTGCGCCAAGTTCCACCTCAGGGGGTGGGCCGGTGGGCCACAAGCCCTTGCTCCGCCACCACCCCCTGGTGGTGGTGGGCAGGCTTGTGGGGCCCACAGGCACCTGCCGCCCCCAACTCCAGCTCTATAAGTTGTCTTTCGTCCCAGAAAAAATAAAAAGAGAAGTTTTCGTCGCGTTTTTGATACGGAGGCGCCGCCAGAACCCGTTCTTCATTTGGAGGGCAGATCTGGAGTCCGTCTTGGCCTCCGGAGAGGGGAAATCGTCTCCATCGTCATCATCAACCTTCTTCCCTCTCCAATTCCATGAAGCTCTTCGTCGTCCGTGAGTAATCTATTCGTAGGCTCGCTGGGCGGTGATGAGTAGGATGAGATCTATCATGTAATCGAGTTAGTTTTGATGGGGATTGATCCCTAGTATCCACTATGTTCTGAGATTGATGTTGCTACTACTTTGCCATGTTTAATGCTTGTCACTAGGGCCCGAGTGCCATGATTTCAGATATGAAATTATTATGTTGTCACCAATATATGTGTGTTTTAGATCCGAACTTGCAAGTTGTAGTCACCTACTATGTGTTATGATCCGGCAACCCCGGAGTGACAATAACCGGAATCACTCCCGGTGATGATCATAGTTTGAGGAGTTCATGTGTTCACCAAGTGCTAATGCATTGGTCCAGTTCTTTATTAAAAGGAGAACCTTAATATCCCGTAGTTTCCTTTTGGACCCCGCTGCCACGGGAGGGATGGACAATAGATGTCACGCAAGTTCTTTTCCCTAAGCACGTATGACGACACACGGAATGCATGCCTACATCACATTGACGAACGAGAGCTAGCCACTTATCTCTCCGCGTTATAGCTGTTGCATGACGAATATCATCCAAACAAATCACCGACCCATTGCCTACGAGTTTGTCCTACTACTGTTGTTACTTGTTTTGCTCTGCTGCTACTGTTGCTATTACTGTCGCTTGCTACTGTTGCTACTTGCTACTAGTGTCACTATTGCTGTTCCTTGCCACTGCTATTGCTCGTTACACTGCTGTTACTCGTTACTTTGCTGTTATTACTGTGCTTGCACATACTAATCTTTCAGGTTTGGTTGAATCTGACAAATTCAGCTGCTAATACTTGATAGTATACTCTCACCTCCCGACTGGTAAACCAACAAATTGGCTCAAATACTCTACCCTCGAAAACTGCTGCAAACCCACGCGCTGGTGGGCCATTAACAACATTCTTCTAGTTTCATTGCCGGGGAGTGCTTTCAACATTCTTTTGGTGCCGCTGCAGGAGAAGGTTCGTTGTCATAAGCATTCGTCTAGCTAATGCCAGAGATTGCAGGATCAGCCCTTTTCTGGAGCCATTGCCAGGGAAGTACAGCTGACGTCAGTTATCAAGATCAACAGGTTCAATGTCCACATCCTTATCATTGCTAGGTTGAGCATCAACATGAACATCACTATCGACATTATCATTAGGCTCATGTTCATCACCAGATTGCGTTTCAGCATCATAAACAGAGACATCATTTGGATTCTCAGGTGTAGCAGCAACAGGGTTGCTAGCGTGCAAGTTCCTATCATCTTTCTTCTTCTTCCTAGGATGACTAGGTGCATCAGTGCTAACTCCTTGAGAATCGTGTTCAATTCTCTTAGGATGACCCTCAGGATACAAAGGTTCCTGGGTCATTCGACCGCCTCTAGTGACGACTCTAACAGAATTGTCATTCATCTCATTGAGCAAGTCATTTTGAGCCTTAAGTACTTGTTCTACTTGAGTAGTAACCATAGAGGCATGTTTACTCCACAGCTTAAGATCTTTGACGTTTCTGTCCACTCAAGCACTTAAATGACTAAGCATATGAGCGTTCTGTTCCAATTGTCTGCTAACATAATCATTGAAACTTTGTTGTTTGGCAACAAAGTTATCAAATTCATCCAGGCATAAGCTAGCAGGTTTATCAAAAGGAATATCACTCTCATTGAATCTACGAAGAGAATTTACCTCTACTACTTGTATCGGGTTATCAAGACCATGGATCTCTTCGATAGGTGGTAGATTTTTGACATCTTCAGATTTAATGCCTTTCTCTTTCATAGATTTCTTAGCTTCTTGCATATCTTCAGGACTAAGGAATAGGATACCTCTTTTCTTCGGAGTTGGCTTAGGAGGTGGTTCGGGAATAGTCCAAGCATTCTCATTGCACAAGATATTATTCAATAGGATCTCAGCTTGTTCTAGAGTTCGTTCCCTAAAAACACAACCAACACAACTATCTAGGTGGTCTCTAGAAGCATCGGTTAGTCCATTATAGAAGATATCAAGTATTTCATTCATCTCAAGAGGGTGATCGGGCAAAACATTCAGTAGCTGGACAAGCCTCCCCAAGCTTGTGGGAGACTCTCTTCTTCAACTTGCGCAAAGTTGTTTATTTCCTGCAAGGCAGCTTGCTTCTTATGGGCAGGGAAATATTTTTCAGAGAAGTAGTAGATCATATCCTGGGGGCTACGCACACAACCAGGAGCAAGAGAAGTGAACCAAGTCTTAGCATCATCCTTTAGCGAGAAAGGAAACAACTTGAGGATATAGTAGTGGCGGATCTTTTCCTCACTCGTGAATAGGGTGGCTATATCGTGCAGTTTGGTAAGATGTGCTACAACCGTTTCAGACTCATAACCGTGAAGAGGATCAGATTCGACCAGAGTGATTAACTCAGGGTCGACAGAGAATTCATAATCCTTATCGGTCACAAAGATAGGCGAAGTAGCAAACTTCGGGTCGTATTTCATCCTAGCGTTCAAAGATTTTTCTTTCCACTTGCGCAGTAATTTCTCAACATTATAGCTATCCTAACAAGAAAGAAAATCCTCAGCTATCTCTCCCTCCATAACATAACCCTCAGGCATATCAGGCAATTCATATCTAGGAGAGCTAGTTCTAACAGGTGAAATAGCAGGTTCTACTTCAATAATCTCAGCAGTTTCAGAAGTATCATCACATCTAGCAGCAACTCTAGCAATTTGTGCATCTAGGAATGCACCTAGTGGCAAAGTAGTATCAAGCAAAGCATCATCACAAGCATCATGGACAACAGAAGTAGCATGATCAAGCACATGCGACATATCATAATTTCTAGCAGGAGGTGGTGTCGCAAACTTACTCATAACTGAAGGTGAATCAAGTGCAGAGCTAGATGGCAGTTCCTTACGTGTCCTCGTAGTTGAGGTCAATACTTTAGTTTTTGGATCTCTCAGATTCCTCATAGTGATCAGCAGACGTAAATCCCAAGTGACTCAGAGAATAGAGCTATGCCTCCCCGACAACGGCGCCAGAAAATAGTCTTGATAACCCACAAGTATAGGGGATCGCAACAGTTTTCGAGGGTAGAGTATTGAACCCAAATTTGTTAATTCGACACAAGGGGAAGCCAAAGAATTTTCTCGAGTATTAGCAGTTGAGTTGTCAATTCAACCACACCTGAAAGACTTAGTATCTGTAGCAAAGTATCAGTAGTAGAGTAGTGTGATAGCAACAGTAGAAACGGTAACAGTAGCAGCAGTAGAGACAGAGTAACAATTGCAGAAGTGACAGAACTAGCGGCAAAGTAACGTAGAAAGGACCAGTAGGAAAGACTCGTAGGAATTGGATCGGTGATGGATAATTATGCCGGATGATATTCATCATGCAACAGTTATAACACGGAGAGATATGTAACTAGCTCCAGTTCGTCAATGTAATGTAGGCATGTAATCCATTTATAGTCATACGTGCTTAGGGAAAAGTACTTGCATGACATCTATTGTCCATCCCTCCCGTGGCAGCAGGGTCCTAATGGAAACTACGGGATATTAAGGTTCTCCTTTTAATAGAGAACCGGAACAACGCATTAGCACTTGGTGAATACATGAACTCCTCATACTATGGTCATCTCCGGGAGTGGTTCCGGCTATTGTCACTCCGGGGTTGCGGGGTCATACCACATAGTAGGTGCCTAGAACTTGCAAGATAGGATCAGGAACACACATATATTGATGGAAACATAATAGGTTCCGATCTGAAATCATGGCACTCGGGCCCTAGTGACAAGCATTAAGCATGGCAAAGTAGTAGCAACATCAATCTCAGAACATAGTGGATACTAGGGATCAATCCCCATCAAAACTAACTCGATTACATGATAGATCTCATCCAACCCATCACCGTCCAGCAAGCCTACGATGAGATTACTCACGAACAGTGAAGAGCATTATGGAATTGGCGATGAAGGAAGGTTGGAGATGACGATGGCGACGATCTCCCCTCTCCGGAGCCCAGTACGGACTCCAGATCTGCCCTCCATAGGAAGAACAGGAGGTGGCGACGCCTCCGTATCGTAAAACGCAATGAACTCTTCTCCCTGTTTTTTTTCCGGACGAAAGGGGCTAAATAGAGCTGGATTTGGAGGCGGTGGAGCTCCGTGGCCCCCACAAGCCTACGAGCGCCTGGTGGGCTTGTGGGATCCACGCTCCACTGCTCCGGTTGATTCTTGCGCCAGTATTTTTTATATATTCCACAAAAAATCCTCGTAAATTTCTAGGTCATTCCGAGAACTTTTATTTCTCCGCAAAAATAACACCATGGCAATTCTGCTGAAAACAACGTTAGTCCGGGTTAGTTCCATTCAAATCATGCAAATTAAAGTCCAAAACAAGGGCAAAAGAGTTTGAAAAAGTAGATACGACGGAGACGTGTCACAACACGACTAAGGATCATGCACTATAGTTCATCATCGACAAATTCAAAGCTCGTGTGTCTGGTTGGAAGGGGAAGCTCATGAAACACTGCGGGAAGAAGAGTCCTTGACAGAAGTGTGCTCTTTGCACTCTGCTGCTGGCTATGCCTATAGGGATTTCCTTGGCAAATATGCAAAGGATTCCCCCGCGGCCTTGGAGCCTTGCGTTGGTGTTCCCTTGAAGAGGAAAGAGTGATGTAGCACAACGGCGGTAAGTATTTCCCTCAGTTTGAGAACCAAGGTATCAATCCAGTAGGAGGATCGCGTCAAGTCACAAGTACCTGCACAAACACAAAGAGCTTGCACCCAACGCTATGAAGGGGTTGTCAATCCCTTATAGATTGTTTGCAAAGTGAGAACTGAAAGCAAAAGGTAAACAAAGCAAAGTAAAAGTAAAAGCTGAGATGATAATTGTGAGTAGACCCGGGGGCCGTAGTGTTCACTAGTGGCTTCTCTCATGAAAGCAAGTAGACGGTGGGTGAACGAATTACTGTCGAGCAATTGATAGAACCGCGCAAAGTCGTGACGTTATCTATGGCAATGATCATACATATAGGCATCACATCCAAAACAAGTAGACCGATACTTTCTGCATCTACTACTATTACTCCACACGTCAACCGCTATCCAGCATGCATCTAGTGTATTGAGTTCATAAGAACAAAGTAACGCCTTAAGCAAGATGACATGATGTAGATGGACAATCTCAAATCTATGATGAAATCCCATCTTGTTACCCTTGATGGCAACAACACGATGCGTGCCTTGCTGCCCCTTCTGTCACTGGGAAAGGTCACCGCACGATATGAACCCAAAACCAAGCACTTCTCCCATTGCAAGAATCATAGATCTAGTTGTCCAAACAAAACCCAAGACTCGGAGAGACTTACAAGGATATCAAATCATACATATAAGAAATCAGCAAAGACTCAAATATAATTCATAGATAATGTGATCACAAATGCACAATCCATCGGATCTCGACAAACACACCGCCGAAGAGGATTACTGTTGGGTAACGTAGCATAAATTCTAAATTTTTTCCTACGCATGTTCAGATCTTCCTATGGAGAGACCAGCAACGAGAGAGGGGTAGGAGCATCTTCGTACCTTTGAATATCGCTAAGCGGAAGCGTTGCTAGAACGCGGTTGATGGAGTCGTACTCGCAGCGATTCCGATCTAGTGCCGAACAACGGCACCTTCGCGTTCAACACACGTGCAGCCCGGTGACGTTTCCCGCGCCTTGATCCAGCAAGGAGGAGGGAGAGGTTGGGGAAGAAGTCCAGCAACACGACGGCATGGTGTCGGTGGAGAGACAAGGTCTCCCGGCAGGGCTTCGCCAAGCGCCGGCAGAGAGGAGGAGGGAGACGAGCAGGGCTGCGCCGAGAGAGAGATGAAACCGTGTCTCCAACAGCCCCGAGTCCTCATCTATTTATAGGAGGAGGGGGAGGGCTGCGCCACCCCTAGGGTTCCCTCCCTAGGGGCCGGCGGCCACCAGATGGGAGAGGGGGGGCGGCGGCTAGGATGGGAGAGGTGTGGCGCGCCACCTGGTGGGCCTAAGGCCCACCTGCGCCTAGGGTTGCCCCCTCTCCCCACCACTTGCGCATTGGGCTGGGTGTGGGAGGCACACCAGCCCACCTAGGGGCTGGTTCCCACCCGCACTTAGCCCATCTAGCCTCTTGGGGTCGTTGCCCCCCTTCGGTGGTTCCCCGAGACCACCTCCGGTGGTCCCAGTGGTCCCGGTACGTTACCGATGATGCCCGAAACACTTCCGGTGTCCGAAACCATCCGTCCTATATATGAATCTTTACCTCCGGACCATTCCGGAGCTCCTCTTGACGTCCGGGATCTCATCCGGGACTCCGAACAACTTTCGGTAACCTCGTATAACAATTCCCTATAACCCTAGCGTCATCGAACCTTAAGTGTGTAGACCCTACGGGTTCGGGAGACAGGCAGACATGACCGAGACACCTCTCTGGCCAATAACCATCAGCGGGGTCTGGATACCCATGGTGGCTCCCACTAGCTCCACGATGATCTCATCGGATGAACCACGATGTCAAGGATTCAATCAATCCCGTATACGATTCCCTTTGTCTGTCGGTATAGAACTTGCCCGAGATTCGATCGTCGGTATACCTATACCTTGTTCAATCTCGTTACCGGTAAGTCTCTTTACTCGTTCCGTAGCACGTCATCGTGTGACCAACTCTTTAGTCACATTGAGCTCATGATGATGTTCTACCGAGTGGGCCCAGAGATACCTCTCCGTCACACGGAGTGAAAAATCCCGATCTCGATTCGTGCCAACCCAACAGACACTTTCGGAGGTACCCGTAGTGCACCTTTATAGTCACCGAATTACGTTGTGACGTTTGATACACCCAAAGCACTCCTACGGTATCCGGGAGTTGCACAATCTCACGGTCGAAGGAAAAGATACTTAACATTAGAAAAGCATTAGCATACGAACAATACGATCTAGTGCTAGGCTTAGGATTGGGTCTTGTCCATCACATCATTCTCCCAATGATGTGATCCCGTTATCAATGACATCTAATGTCCATGATCAGGAAACCATGATCATCTATTGACTAACGAGCTAGCCAACTAGAGGCTTGCTAGGGACACATTGTGATATATTCATTCACACATGTATTACTGTTTCCTGTTAATACAATTATAGCATGAACGATAGACGATTATCATGAACAAGGAAATATGATAATAACCATTTTATTATTGCCTCTAGGGCATATTTCCAACAATTACATCGGATAGATCTCCATGAAGATCATGGAGAACTTTGTATTGAAGATCCAAGAGAGAGAAGAAGCCATCTAGCTACTAACTACGGACCCGTAGGTCTGAAGTAGACTACTCACGAGTCATTGGAGAGGCAATGATGTTGATGTAGAAGCCTTCCAGCTCCAAAGTCCCCTCCGGCAGGGCACGGGAAGGGTCTCCAGATGAGATCTCGCGGAAACGGAAGCTTGCGGCGGCGGAAAAGTGGTTTCTGGACGCCCTGATTTTTTCTGGGAATTTAGGGAATATATAGGCCAAAGAGCTAGGGCACGGGAGCTCCAGGGAGGCCACAAACCTGGTAGCCGCGACCCCCCTGGCCGCGGCTACAGGGCTTGTGGGCTCCCTATGGGCCTCCTGCATTGGCCCTCAAGTCCCCCGATCTTCTTCTGTTCTGGAAAAATTCATTTCGGGGATTTTATTCCGTTTGGACTCCGTTCCAAAATCTGATATGAAAAGAGTCAAAAACACAGAAAAAACAGGAACCGGCACTTGGCAGTGAATTAATAAGTTAGTCCCAAAAAAAGATATAAAAGGTATATAAAACATCCAAAGTTGACAAGATAACAACATGAAACCATCAAAAATTATAGATATGTTTGAGACGTATCAATCATCCCCAAGCTTAACTCCTGCTCGTCCTCGAGTAGGGAAGTGATAAAGAATGAATTTTTGATGCTTTCATGCTACCTAGCATAGATGTCCTTTGTAAGTCCTCTTATGCGACGTGAATGTTCAGATCCGTTAGATGCAAAACAATAGATTGCTATTGACGTGGAGACAATAATACTTCAAGCAAACTAGCAAGGTAATCATGAACTTTCAAAATAACAAGGCCAAAAGAAAGTTATCCCTACAAAATCATATAGTCTGGCTATGCTCTATCATCCTTGCACAACGAATTTAAATCATGCACAACCTCGGTACATATTGGCCAAGTAATTGTTTTCACACCTTTACTTTCTCAAACTTTTTCAACTCTCACGCAATACATGAGCGTGAGCCATGATTTTAGCACTATAAGTGGAGTGGAGTGTGGTGGAGGTTGCAAGGCAAACAAGGAGAAGATGGTCACATTGACTAGGCATATCAATGAGCTATGGAGATGCTCATCAATAGATATCAATGTGAATGAGTAGGGATTTCCATACAAATGATGCACTAGAGCTAAGAGTATGTGAAAGCTCTTAAAGAAAACTAGTGGGTGTGCATCCAACTTGCTTGCTCACGAAGACCTAAGGCAATTTTGAGGAAGCCCATCATTGGAATATACAAGCCAAGTTATATAATGAAAATTTCCCACTAGCTATATGGTGGTGACAAAACGAGAGACTCTCAATCATGAAGATCATGGTGCTTAATAAGCACAAGTGTGGAAAGATAGTAGCATTGTCCCTTCTCTCTTTTTCTCTCATTTTTTGGTGGGCTCTTTGGCCTTTTTTTGTGTGTGGGCATCTTTGTCCTCTTTTTGTAAATGGGCTTCGCTGGCCTCTTTTATTTCCTCACATGGGACAATGCTCCATCAATGATGATCATCACACTTACAACTCAAAACTTAGAGCAATGCTGACTCTATATGAAATGCCTTTGGTAGTGTACCGTGACAATGATCTAGCATGGCATAGACATCAATGGAAACATCATGCTAGCTATCTTATGATCATGCAATAGCAATGTAGAAGTGGGGGCACATGTCATGGTGGTAGTTGCATGGCAATATATGTCGGAATGGCTTTGAAAATGCCATAGTAGGTAGGTATGGTGGCTGTTTTGAGGGAGGCTATATGGTGGGTTTTGTGCACCGGCGAAAGTTGCACGACACTAAAGAAGATAGTGATGGTGGAAGGTGAAAGTGCATCTAAACCATGGACTCAACATTAGTCATGAAGAACTCATATACTTGTTGCAAAAGTATTAGTAGTAATTGAAACAAAGCATTCAACGCATACTCCTAGGGGAAGGGTTGGTAGGTATAAACCATCGCGCGATCCCGACCGCCACACAAAGGATGACAATCAATAAACTAATCATCCTCAGACTTCATCACATAGCGGTTCACCATACGTGCATGCTATGGGAATCACTAACTTCAACACAAGTATTTCTAGATCCACAACACCTTACCAGTATAACTTCAATATTACCACAACCACAACTCAAAACTAATTGAGATGAATCAAACTTCTCTAACTACTCAATGCACATGAAGGTGCAAGTTTTCATATCCCTTTGGATAACTACCCCTTTTGAGACTATTTTCATAGCATAGATCAACTACCATGCCACGCGCTTCCGTGCTCTAAAAGATAGAAGTGAAACACAAAGAGCAAAATCAACTAGCTCAAAAGATATAGGTGAAACACATGTGAGCTGAATTGTCTAACCAAAGGATATAAGTGAAGCTCGACAAAATCACGATGAGTGCATGTCTATCTATCTAGGTGTGCAGCAAGGAATATTGTGACACAACAAAAATAAAAGACTCCTACGATACAAGACACTCCAAGCAAAACACATAACATGTGGTGAATAAAAATATAGCCCCAAGTAACGTTACCGATGGATTGAAGACGAAAGAGGGGATGCCTTCCCGGGGCATCCCCAAGCTTAGGCTTTTTCGGCATCCTTGAATCAACTTGGGGTGCCTTGGGCATCCCCAAGCTTGAGATCTTGCCACTCTTTATCTCTTTGTCCATAAGAACTTCACCCAAAACTTGCAAACTTCACAACACGAAACTTAAACAAAAACTCGTGATATCATTAGTATAAGAAAGCAAATCACCACTTCCTTAGGTACTGTAGCAAACTTGAACTCTACTTATGTTGATGTTGGGTTACTGTATTTTCAATCTTCCATGGCTAATACCCCCGATACTATCCATAGTTTCATCAAAATAAGCAACCAACTCAACAAAAACATAATCTGTTAACAGCAGACCAGTCTATAGCAATCTGTATACTTCGTATACTTATGGTACTTCAAACATTCTGAAAAATTATGATAGTCTGAAGAATTTGCGTAGCAATCAGCAGCACAAAGAATCAACTCAAAATCTCTCACAGAAAAAAAATTATAATTCTTTTCGTGAGCAGAAAGTTTCTGTCTTTTCCAGCATGATCAAACGATCATCCCCAAGACTAACCATAACGGTTTCACTTGGCACAAACGCAAAAGAAACACAAAAAACACAATCATAACAGAATTATGAAAGTGTGGAAGCAACAAAATAGAAAGAAAAAGATAAATTCATTGGGTTGCCTCCGAACAAGCGCTATTGTTTAACGCCCTTAGCTAGGCATCAATGATGCTCACACAAAAGACAAGAATTGAAGCACAACGAGAGCATCATAAAGCATGTGAAAATCACATCTAAGTCTAACATACTTCCTATGCATAGGCATTTTATAGGAAAACAGATTGTCAAGACAACCATTAGTTGCCATATGCAAGGAAGAAGAAAGAGACAATAGCAATCTCCACATAACGAGAGGTAATTTGGTAACATGAAAGTTTCTACCACAATATTTTCCTCTCTCATAGCAATTACATGTGGGATCATAAACAAATTCAACAATATAGCTATCACAAAGGATATTATTTTCATGATCCACATGCATGCAAAGTTGACGCTCTTCAAAAGTAGTGGGATTATCATCAACTAAAGTCATGACATCTCCAAACCCACTTTCAATAATATTGCAAATATCATATTCATCATGAGGCTTAAACAAATTTTCAAGATCATAAGAAAAATCATCGCCCCACTCATGATCATTGCAACAAGTAGTGGACATAGCAAAACTAGCATCCCCAAGCTTAGGATTTTGCATATTTTTAGCATGATTGTCACTAATAGAATTTATAGTGAAACCATTGCAATCATGCTTTTCATCCAAGGAGCCCTCGTGAATCACTTCATGAATTTCTTCATCACGATTTTCAGATTCACGCATCTCAAGCAAAACTCCACAAAGATAGTCAAGTGGACTCAAGTCACTAGCAATAGGATCAACATAATTGGATCTCTTAAAGAGATTAGCAAGGGGATGAGGATCCATATCAATAGATTATCAGCAAGCGAAGATGCAAGCATATTGAAGGCACATAGCACACAAGTGAACAAAAAGCAAGCGAGAGAAAAGGGCGAACGAAAAAGGAAAACGAAAAAGGCAAATTGGTGAAGTGGGGGAGTGGAAAACGAGAGGCAACTGGCAAACAAAGTAAATGCAAGAGATGAGTTTGCGACACCTACTTGGATAGATCTTGACTTGATCTCTCCCCGGCAACGGCGCCAGAAATCCTCCTGTTTCTGGCTACGCCTATAAGGATTTCCTTGGCAAATATGCAAAGGATTCCCCCGCGGCCTTGGAGCCTGGCGTTGGTGTTCCCTTGAAGAGGAAAGGGTGATGTAGCACAACGGCGGTAAGTATTTCCCTCAGTTTGAGAACCAAGGTATCAATCCAGTAGGAGGATCGCGTCAAGTCACAAGTACCTGCACAAACACAAAGAGCTTGCACCCAATGCTATGAAGGGGTTGTCAATCCCTTATAGATTGTTTGCAAAGTGAGATCTGAAAGCAAAAAGTAAACAAAGCAAAGTAAAAGTAAAAGCTGAGATGATAATTGTGAGTAGACCCGGGGGCCGTAGTGTTCACTAGTGGCTTCTCTCATGAAAGCAAGTAGACGGTGGGTGAACGAATTACTGACGAGCAATTGATAGAACCGTGCAAAGTCGTGACGTTATCTATGGCAATGATCATACATATAGGCATCACGTCCAAAACAAGTAGTCCGATACTTTCTGCATCTACTACTATTACTCCACACGTCGACCTCTATCCAGCATGCATCTAGTGTATTGAGTTCATAAGAACAGAGTAACGCCTTAAGCAAGATGACATGATGTAGATGGACAATCTCAAATCTATGAAGAAAGCCCATCTTGTTACCCTTGATGGCAACAACATGATGCGTGCCTTGCTACCCCTTCTGTCACTGGGAAAGGTCACCGCACGGTATGAACCCAAAACCAAGCACTTATCCCATTGCAAGAATCATAGATCTAGTTGGCCAAAAAAAACCCAAGACTCGGAGAGACTTACAAGGATATCAAATCATGCATATAAGAAATCAGCAAAGAGTCAAATACAATTCATAGATAATCTGATCACAAATCCACAATTCACCGGATCTCGACAAACACACCGCCAAAGAGGATTACATCGGATAGATCTCCATGAAGATCATGGAGAACTTTGTATTGAAGATCCAAGAGAGAAAAGAAGCCATCTAGCTACTAACTATGGACCCGTAGGTCTGAAGTAGACTACTCACGAGTCATTGGAGAGGCAATGATGTTGATGTAGAAGCCCTCCAGCTACAAAGTCCCCTCAGGCAGGGCACCGGGAAGGGTCTCGAGATGAGATCTCGCGGAAACGGAAGCTTGCGGCGGCGGAAAAGTGGTTTCATGGATGCTCTGATTTTTTCTGGGATTTTAGGGAATATATAGGCAAAAGAGCTAGGGCAGGGGAGCTCCAGGGAGGCCACAAGCCTGGTAGCCGCGCCCCCGCCCTTGGCCGTGACTACAGGGCTTGTGGGCTCCCTGTGAGCCTCCTGCCTTGGCCCTCAAGTCCCCCGATCTTCTTTTGTTCTGGAAAAATTCATTTCGGGGATTTTATTCCGTTTGGACTCCGTTCCAAAATCAGATCTGAAAAGAGTCAAAAACACAGAAAAAACCAAGAACTGGCACTTGGCACTGAATTAATAAGTTAGTCCCAAAAAAAGATATAAAAGGTATATAAAACATCCAAAGTTGACAAGATAACAACATGAAACCATCAAAAATTATAGATACGTTTGGGACGTATCACACTCCTAAGTCCTAACCTTTGTGTTAACAGTTCTAAAAGTTCCAAAGAAAATTCTGAGAGAAATTGACAAAGTGAGGCGTCATTTTCTTTGGCCTCAAGACTAGGACACATGGCTAGCGGCAAATGCAAGGTGACCTGGGACAAGGTCTGCTTACGAGTTGAAAGAGGAGGGTTGGTTGTGCTACACATGAAGTGATTCAGCCGAGCTCTCAGGTTGAGATGGCTTTGGATCGCATGGCAACACACAAGACGACGCTGGGTGGGCTTCCAAACACCATGCGATGTTGAAGGTCAGGCGGTTTTTGCCAAAGCAACCCTGGTGAATGTGTTTCCCGGGGAGTGATCTGCGTCAGCGAACCAACGTAACGATTGGGCCGGTCACATCCAAGTCGTTTGATCCAGTGAACCTCGGCCATCGGATCTGATCAGGCTCATGTTTTCTTCGCTCCTCATGCGTCTCCCACCTACTGCCGCCTGACGCCAAACGTAAAGATGCCGCCGTATGACCACCGAAACCCCCTTGACCCCGCCCCTCCCCAGCCATGGATGAGGTCTCCGCGGGCCTTGAAGCTTGCCTCACCTCCATTCTCGCTCTCTGGGGAAGCCTCTGTTCCCAATAGAATGGCATCTCCGGAAGTAGCAAATGGCATGTCTGGTAGTTGCACAAATCCGAGACGGTTGCAGGAAAAAAAGGCCATCGCTACCGTCGACCAAACACCATCGTGGATGGATGTGGCAAAAATTGCCTTCAGTTCCAGCAAAATCAATGTATGATTGTAGCAAAAACATAAAAAACAAAAGATATAGCTCGCATGTCATGGAGATGGATGTAGAAAAAATTGCATTCGGTTCTAGCAAAATCAATATATGATTGTAGCAAAAACGACAGAGAAAAATAAAAGATATAGTTCACCGTCGTGGACCGGTAGTAATAAAAAATCAAAACGGTTGTAGCAAAATGGTTCATCATTTTCAGCAAAAAACATCATGGTAGTAGATTATGGGAGGGGTGGATGATAGCAAAAACATGGACCGGTTCAAGCAAAATCAAAACACGGTTGTAGCAAAAATCAATAGAAAAAAAACATCAGTTTCAGCAAAATAGATCACCGGTTCCAGATTGTTAGAGTTTAATTAATTAAGTTAATCCCTACTTGTAACCGCACACACGATGCGGGAACCGCACGCACGATGCGGGAACCGACATATGCGGGAACCGCCTTTCCCTGTCATATAAAGTTCATCATCAAGAATAAAGTGGATAGTTGTTTCCATTTACATCTCTCTCTCATTGTCAATTACAACACGTTATCAGCACTGCTTCTTCCAGAGTGCCTTCGAGGAGAAGATATCATCAGGAAGAAAAGGTAGGATGCCTCATTCAATGCCGACGAACCTTCATCGCGTGCTGCAGAACGACGTCCGTCGTCGCCGCCTTGCTGCTCTCCACCGCAGGTTCGGAGAGCGCCGCCGCTTCGGCGGTCGACGCCATGGAGCGGGTCGCTACATCGGCCGCCGCCACGGCGCCGGTGGCTACCGAGCGATCCGTCACGGCGTGGGCACCCGCTCCCTGAGCGGTGCGAATCCAACAGTTGGCGCCGAGTCCCGAGCCCCGCTCGCACTGGATGCCCTCGGCTGGCTCCTCGCTGGCCCTGCCCCGCCGATGCTCGGGGCCGACGCAGCACAGGGAGCGCCGCCGCCGGGTTTTTGGTGCTCTGCCCATGGATGGGTAGTTTGCCCACTCCACGGGTACGACACCGTCGCCGCCGTGGACTCCGTCGAGCTGGCCCCCGTCACCATCTTCGAGGTCGGCTCTACCAGCGCCGCCGGGCCACGCCCCCCGTCTCCGACCCCCGCGGTTGTCGAGATGGGGAGCGGCTCCTCCGCCCACGCGCCGAGCGGCGCCTCCATCTCCGCCCCCGCGGCGAGCGGTTACTCTGCCCCCGCGCCGAGCGGCGCCTCCACTTTCGCGGGCGGTTACTCCGCCCCCGGGCCGAGCGGCGCCTCCAACTTCGAGTTCGGCGCATCCGCCCCCGCGCTGACCGGCGCCTCCGCCTGCGCGTCCGTGCCCCGCGCTGGCGCCTGCGCCTCCGGCTTTGGCTCTGCTGCCCGCAGCTTTTCCTGCGCGGCGGCCGTCGACGCCATCGCGCCCGCGGCGCCGGCTGCGTACCCACGCCTGCGCCTGCAGTCTGCAGCGCTGGCTTCGCCCCCGCGCCCGCGCCTGCCATCCCCGACGCCAGCGACCCCTCCGACGCGCCGCCGGCTGATGCCCTTTGGCCTCGCGGCGGCGGGCTCTCCGTCGAGCTGGCTCCTGGAGCCCGGCTGCCCTGGGGCTCGCGAGCGGCGCCTCGCCTGGCTCTCTGCACCCGGGCGGGTCTTCCGATGAAGAGGAGGATGTGCGCAGTGGAGGCACACTAGCCCGTCACCGGTGAAAGCTGCGGTGCAGCACGAGCAACTCTCCATGACGCACTCGCTGTTCTTGCTCTGGTGAAAATTGAGGATGCCTTGCTGTATCCCGATTCATCCCGTACCCTCATCAGTTTTCGAGATATCCGTAAAAATGGTTTTCACATTGAAACTCATCAGGACGACAAAGAAGAGTTTCTATTCTTCACAAAAGATTACGGATATGGCAAGCAAGTACTTGAAAGAATTCCTTCACTGTCGTCCGGACTGTACTATACGTACATCAAGCCCGTAGAACATGTTGCTTACAAGGTAGTTTTTCAGAATGTTAATGCATTCCAAACTTGGCATGATCGCCTTGGTCACCCCAGTGTTGGGATGATGAGGAAAATTACTAGCAATTCCATTGGTCATAATTTGCTTGAGTCAAAGTTTCCTCAGTCATCAGACTTTGTGTGCACATCCTGCGCCACAGGGAAACTAATTTTGAGGCCATCACACCTTAAAATACAAGCTGAACCGCTTCAGTTCCTTGAACGCATTCAAGGTGACATTTGTGGTCCTATCCAACCATTATCTGGACCATTTCGGTATTTCATGGTTCTCATTGACGCATCTACACGATGGTCACACGTGTGCCTTCTATCCACACGAAACCATGCATTTGCCAAGATAATGTGGGAAGTAATTAAGTTACAGGCCCATTATCTAGAAAATCGGATTAAATCAATTCGCATGGACAATGCTGCAGAATTCTCCTCACGTGCTTTCAATGACTATTGCATGGCCTTGGGATAGAAGTTCATCACTCTGTCCCATACGTCCATACTCAAAATGGTTTGGTAGAATCTCTAATTAAAATGATCAAACTCATTGCAAGACCTTTGTTAATGAATTGCAGCTTGCCAACTTCGTGTTGGGGTCATGCAATTTTACACGCTGCTGACTTAATCCAATTGCGACCTACTGCATATCACAGTACTTCCCCTCTGCAATTGGTATGTGGAAATCCTCCCAGCATTTCCCATCTGCGTAAGTTCGGATGTGCTACGTACGTCCCAATCTCACCAGCACAGCGGACATCCATGGGACCACACAGGAAACTTGGGATCTATGTGGGGGTACAAATCACCGTCGATTATCAAGTACCTGGAACCCCTTACTGGGGATCTATTCACAGCCCATCACGCTGATTGCATTTTTGACGAGGAACATTTTCCGGCATTAGGGGGAGATTTCAAGTACCAGAAAGAATGCCCGGAAATTGATTGGAATGCCATTGCCATTTCAACCTCTGATCCACGTACTCAAGAGACCGAACTACAAGTTCGGAAAATTATTAATTTGCAACATCTTGCAAATAATCTGCCAGATTCATTTACTGATCTAAAAGGTGTTACAAAATCCTTGATTCCAGCCAGGAATGCGCCCGAAAGAGTGGAGGTACCAACTAAAACCACTCTACTCCCTGTTCCTAAAAAGAGGGGGAGTAGTACGTGTTGGAATTATGCCCTAGAGGCAATAATAAATATAGTTATTATTATAATTCCTGTATCAAGATAATCGTTTATTATCCATGGTCTAATTGTATTGAATGAAGACTCATTTACATGTGTGGATACATAGACAAAACACCGTCCCTAGCAAGCCTCTAGTTGGCTAGCCAGTTGATCAAAGATAGTCAGTGTCTTCTGATTATGAACAAAGTGTTGTTGCTTGATAACTGGATCACGTCATTAGGAGAATCACGTGATGGACTAGACCCAAACTAATAGACGTAGCACGTTGATCGTGTCATTTTCTTGCTACTGTTTTCTGCGTGTCAAGTATTTATTCCTATGACCATGAGATCATATAACTCACTGACACCGGAGGAATGCTTTGTGTGTATCAAACGTCGCAACGTAACTGGGTGACTATAAAGATGCTGTACAGGTATCTCCGAAGGTGTCAGTTGAGTTAGTATGGATCAAGACTGGGATTTGTCACTCCGTGTGACGGAGAGGTATCTCGGGGCCCACTCGGTAATACAACATCACACACAAGCCTTGCAAGCAATGTAACTTAGTGTAAGTTGCGGGATCTTGTATTACGGAACGAGTAAAGAGACTTGCCGGTAAACGAGATTGAAATAGGTATAGGGATACTGACGATCGAATCTCGGGCAAGTAACATACCGAAGGACAAAGGGAATGACATACGGGATTATATGAATCCTTGGCACTGAGGTTCAAACGATAAGATCTTCGTAGAATATGTAGGATCCAATATGGGCATCCAGGTTCCGCTATTGGATATTGACCGAGGAGTCTCTCGGGTCATGTCTACATAGTTCTCGAACCCGCAGGGTCTGCACACTTAAGGTTCGACGTTGTTTTATGCGTATTTGAGTTATATGGTTGGTTACCGAATGTTGTTCGGAGTCCCGGATGAGATCACGGACGTCACGAGGGTTTCCGGATTGGTCCGGAAACGAAGATTGATATATAGGATGACCTCATTTGATTACCGGAAGGTTTTCGGAGTTACCGGGAATGTACCGGGAATGACGAATGGGTTCCAGGAGTTCACCGGAGGGGGGCAACCCACCCTGGGGAAGCCCATAGGCCTTGAGGGTGGCACACCAGCCTTTAGTGGGCTGGTGGGACAGCCCAAAAGGGCCCTATGCGCCTAGAGAAGAAAATCAAGGAGAAAAGAAAAAAAAAGAGGAGGTGGGAAGGGAAGGAAGGACTCCCTCCCACCAAACCAAGTCCAACTCGGTTTGGGGGGGGGGGACCTTCCCCCTTGGACTCGGCCGACCCCCTTGGGGCTCCTTGAGCCCCAAGGCAAGGTCCACTCCCTCCCACCTATATATACGGAGGTTTTAGGGCTGATTTGAGACGACTTTTCCACGGCAGCCCGACCACATACCTCCACGGTTTTTCCTCTAGATCGCGTTTCTGCGGAGCTCGGGCGGAGCCCTGCTGAGACAAGGTCATCACCAACCTCCGGAGCGCCGTCACGCTGCCGGAGAACTCTTCTACCTCTCCGTCTCTCTTGCTGGATCAAGAAGGCCGAGATCATCGTCAAGCTGTACGTGTGCTGAACGCGGAGGTGCCGTCCGTTCGGTACTAGATCGTGGGACTGATCGCGGGATTGTTCGCGGGGCGGATCGAGGGACGTGAGGACGTTCCACTACATCAACCGCGTTCACTAACGCATCTGATGTACGGTCTACAAGGGTACGTAGATCAATCATCCCCTCTCGTAGATGGACATCACCATGATAAGTCTTCGTGCGCGTATGAAATTTTTTGTTTCCCATGCGACGTTCCTCAACAGTGGCATCATGAGCTAGTTTCATGTGTAGATGTCTTCTCGAGTAGAACACAAAAGTTTTTGTGGGCGGTGATGTGCGTTTTGCTGCCCTCCTGAGTCTTTTCTTGATTCCGCGGTATTGTTGGATTGAAGCGGCTTGGACCGACATTACTCGTACGCTTACGAGAGACTGGTTTCATCGTTACGAGTAACTCCGTTGCTCAAAGATGACTGGCAAGTGTCGGTTTCTCCAACTTTAGTTGAATCGGATTTGACCGAGGAGGTCCTTGGATGAGGTTAAATAGCAACTCATATATCTCCGTTGTGGTGTTTGCGTAAGTAAGATGCGATCCTACTAGATACCCATGGTCACCACGTAAAACATGCAACAACAAAATTAGAGGACGTCTAACTTGTTTTTTCAGGGTATGCTTGTGATGTGATATGGCCAACGATGTGATGTTATATATTGGATGTATGAGATGATCATGTTGTAATAGAAAATATCGACTTGCACGTCGATGGTACGGCAACCGGTAGGAGCCATAGGGTTGTCTTTATACTAACGTTTGTGCTTGCAGATGCGTTTACTATTTTGCTAGGATGTAGCTTTAGTAGTAATAGCATGAGTAGCACGACAACCCCGATGGCAACACGTTGATGGAGATCATTGTGTGGCGCCGGTGACAAGAAGATCGTGCCGGTGCTTTGGTGATGGAGATCAAGAAGCACGTGATGATGGCCATATCATGTCACTTATGAATTGCATGTGATGTTAATCCTTTTATGCACCTTATCTTGCTTAGAACGACGGTAGCATTATGAGGTGATCTCTCACTAAAATTTCAAGACGAAATTGTGTTCTCCCCGACTGTGCACTGTTGCTACAGTTCGTCGTTTCGAGACACCACGTGATGATCGGGTGTGATAGACTCAACGTTCACATACAACGGGTGCAAAACAGTTGCGCACGCGGAACACTCGGGTTAAGCTTGACGAGCCTAGCATGTGCAGACATGGCCTCGGAACACATGAGACCGAAAGGTCGATCATGAATCATATAGATGATATGATTAGCATAGGGATGTTTACCACTGAAACTATACTCAACTCACGTGATGATCGGACTTGAGCTAGTGTAAGTGGATCATGAACCACTCAAATGACTAGAGAGATGTACTTTTTGAGTGGGAGTTTAGCAAATAATTTGATTAAGTTAAACTCTAATTATCTTGAACATAGTCTAAGTCCACTTTGAATATATTTGTGTTGTAGATCATGGCTCACGCGACAGTCACCCTGAATTTTAATACGTTCCTAGAGAAAGCTAAGTTGAAATATGATGGAAGCAACTTTGTAGACTGGGCTCGTAATCTTAAGCTAATCTTACAAGCTGGGAAGAAGGATTATGTCCTTAATGCTGCGCTAGGAGATGAACCACCCGCTACGGCTGATCAGGATGTTAAGAACGCTTGGTTAGCACGTAAGGAGGACTACTCAATAGTTCAATGTGCAGTCTTGTATGGCTTAGAACCGGGACTTCAACGTTGCTTTGAGCGTCATGGAGGATTTGAGATGTTCCAGGAGTTGAAGTTTATCTTTCAGAAGAACGCCCGGATCGAGAGGTATGAGACCTCCGATAAATTCTATGCTTGCAAGATGGAGGAAAACTCGTCTGTCAGTGAACATGTGCTCAAAATGTCTGGGTACTCAAACCGTCTAGCTGAGGTGGGGATTGAACTCCCGCAAGAGGCTATCACTGGCAGAATCCTTCAATCACTGCCGCCAAGCTATAAAGGCTTTGTGTTGAACTACAACATGCAAGGGATGAACAAGTCACCCGGCGAGTTGTTTGCGATGCTGAAAGTCGCAGAGTCTGAACTCCGTAAAGAACATCAAGTGTTGATGGTGAATAAGACCACTAGTTTCAAGATAAACGGCAAAGGCAAGAAGGGTAATTCGAAGAAGAGCGGCAAGCCTGTTGCCAATCCGACGAAGAAACCCAAAGCTGGACCTAAGCCTGAAACGGAGTGTTACTATTGCAAGGGTATGGGTCACTGGAAGCGCAATTACCCCAAGTATCTGGCAGATAAGAAGGCGGCCAAAGAAAAATCAGGTATATTTGATATACATGTTATTGATGTGTACTTAACCGGTTCTCGTAGTAGTGCCTGGGTATTCGATACCGGTTCTGTTGCTCATATTTGCAACTCGAAACAGGAACTGCGGAATAGACGAAGGCTGGCGAAATATGAAGTGACGATGCGCGTAGGAAATGGTTCCAAGGTTGATGCAATCGCCGTCGGCACAGTTTCACTTCAGTTACCATCATGATTAGTGATGAACTTAAATCATTGTTATTTAGTGCCTGCGTTGAGCATGAACATTATATCTGGATCTTGTTTATTGCGAGACGGTTACTCTTTTAAGTCAGAGAATAATGGTTGTTCTATTTCTATGAGTAACATCTTTTATGGTCATGCACCTAATGTGAGAGGATTGTTCATATTGAATCTTGATAGCGATACACATATACATAACATTGAGACCAAAAGAGTTAGAGTTAACAATGATAGCTCCATATTTTTGTGGCACTGCCGCTTAGGTCATATTGGTGTAAAGCGCATGAAGAAACTCCATGCTGATGGACTTTTGGAGTCACTTGACTTTGATTCACTTGACACGTGCGAACCATGCCTCAAGGGCAAGATGACTAAGACTCCGTTCTCCGGAACTATGGAGCGTGCAAGTGACTTGTTGGAAATCATACATACCGATGTGTGTGGTCCGATGAGCGTAGAGGCGCGCGGCGGATATCGTTATTTTCTCACCTTCACTAACGATTTGAGTAGATATGGTTATGTCTACTTGATGAAGCACAAGTCTGAAACATTTGAAAAGTTCAAGCAATTTCAGAGTGAAGTGGAAAATCATCGTAACAAGAAGATCAAGTTCCTACTGTCTGATCGTGGGGGTGAATATCTGAGTTTCGAGTTTGGTGCTCACTTAAAACAATATGGAATTGTTTCACAGTTAACACCGCCTGGAACACCACAACGTAATGGTGTGTCCGAACATCGTAATCGTACTTTATTAGAGATGGTGCGATCTATGATGTCTCTTACCGATTTGTCGTTATCATTTTGGGGTTATGTATTAGAAACATCTGCATTCACTTTAAATAGGGCACCATCAAAATCCGTTGAGACGACACCATACGAACTGTGGTATGGAAAAAGGCCAAAGTTGTCGTTTCTTAAAGTTTGGGGATGTGATGCTTATGTCAAAAAGCTTCAGCCTGAAAAGCTGGAACCCAAAGCGGAAAGGTGCATCTTCATAGGTTACCCAAAAGAGACAGTTGGGTACACCTTCTATCTCAAATCTGAGGGCAAAGTGTTTGTTGCTAAAAACGGAGCTTTTCTCGAGAAGGAGTTTCTCTCGAGAGAATTGAGTGGGAGGAAGATAGAACTTGACGAGGTTGTCAAACCTCTCATCCCTCTGGATGGTGGCGCAGGGCAAGGGTAAACCTCTGTCATTGCGACGCCGATTGAGGAGGAAGTTAATGATGATGATCATGAAACTCCGGTTCAAGTTTCTATCGAACCATGCAGGTCGACGAGACCACGTACTGCTCCAGAGTGGTACGGTAATCCCGTCTTATCAATCATGTTGTTAGACAACAATGAACCTGCAAATTATGAAGAAGCAATGGTGGGCCCAGATTCCAACAAATGGCTAGAAGCCATGAAGTCCGAGATAGGATCCATGTATGAGAACAAAGTGTTGACTTTGGAAGTACTACCTGAGGGCCGCAAGGCTATTCAGAACAAATGGATCTTTAAGAGGAAGACGGACGCTCACGGCAATGTGACCGTTTATAAAGCTCGACTTGTGGCAAAGGGTTTTTCACAAGTTCAAGGAGTTGACTACGATGAGACATTCTCACCCATAGCGATGCTTAAGTCCGTCAGAATCATGCTAGCAATAGCTGCATTTTTCGATTATGAAATCTGGCAGATGGATGTCAAAACGGCGTTCCTTAACGGTTTCCTTAAGGAAGAGTTGTATATGATACAACCCGAAGGTTTTGTCGATCCTAAGAATGCTAACAAGGTGTGCAAGCTCCAGCGATCCATTTATGGACTGGTGCAAGCATCTCGGAGTTGGAACAAACGTTTTGATGAGGTGATCAAAGCATTTGGGTTTATACAAGTGCTTGGAGAATCTTGTATTTACAAGAAAGTGAGTGGGAGCTCTGTGGCGTTTCTAATATTATATGTGGATGACATATTGCTGATTGGAAACAACGTGGAGTTTTTGGAGAGCATAAAGGATTACTTGAATAAAAGTTTCTCTATGAAGGACCTAGGAGAAGCTGCTTACATTCTAGGCATTAAGATCTATAGGGATAGATCAAAACGCCTGATAGGACTTTCACAAAGCACATACCTTGATAAAGTTTTGAAGAGGTTCAAAATGGAATAGTCCAAGAAAGGGTTCTTGCCAGTTTTACAAGGTACGAGATTGAGTAAGACTCAGTGCCCAACAACTGATGAAGATAGAGAGCATATGCGCTCCGTCCCCTATGCTTCAGCCATAGGTTCTATCATGTATGCAATGCTGTGCACTAGACCGGATGTTAGCCTGGCCATAAGTATGGCAGGTAGGTTCCAGAGTAATCCAGGAGTGGATCACTGGACGGCGGTCAAGAATATCCTGAAGTACCTGAAAAGGACTAAGGAGATGATTCTCGTATATGGAGGTGACGAAGAGCTCGCCGTAAAAGGTTACGTCGATGCAAGCTTTGACACAGATCCGGACGACTCTAAGTCGCAAACCGGATACGTATTTATTCTTAATGGGGGTGCGGTAAGCTGGTGCAGTTCCAAGCAAAGCGTCGTAGCAGATTCTACATGTGAAGCGGAGTACATGGCTACCTCGGAGGCGGCTAAGGAGGGTGTCTGGATGAAGCAGTTCATGACGGATCTTGGAGTGGTGCCAAGCGCACTGAATCCAATAACCTTGTTCTATGACAACAAGGGTGCCATTGCCTTAGCAAAGGAACCACGGTTTCACAAGAAAACCAGACACATCAAACGACGCTTCAACCTCATCCGCGACTACGTCGAGGGAGAGGACGTAAATATATGCAAAGTGCACACGGATCTGAATGTAGCAGACCCGCTGACTAAACCTCTTCCACGGCCAAAGCATGATCAACACCAGAACTGTATGGGTGTTAGATTTATTACAATGTCATTCACATGATGATGTGAGGGCTAGATTATTGACTCTAGTGCAAGTGGGAGACTGTTGGAATTATGCCCTAGAGGAAATAATAAATATAGTTATTATTATAATTCCTGTATCAAGATAATCGTTTATTATCCATGCTATAATTGTATTGAATGAAGACTCATTTACATGTGTGGATACATAGACAAAACACCGTCCCTAGCAAGCCTCTAGTTGGCTAGCCAGTTGATCAAAGATAGTCAGTGTCTTCTGATTATGAACAAAGTGTTGTTGCTTGATAACTGGATCACGTCATTAGGAGAATCACGTGATGGACTAGACCCAAACTAATAGACGTAGCATTTGATCGTGTCATTTTGTTGCTACTGTTTTCTGCGTGTCAAGTATTTATTCCTATGACCATGAGATCATATAACTCACTGACACCGGAGGAATGCTTTGTGTGTATCAAACGTCGCAACGTAACTGGGTGACTATAAAGATGCTGTACAGGTATCTCCGAAGGTGTTAGTTGAGTTAGTATGGATCAAGACTGGGATTTGTCACTCCGTGTGATGGAGAGGTATCTCGGGGCCCACTCGGTAATACAACATCGCACACAAGCCTTGCAAGCAATGTAACTTAGTGTAAGTTGCGGGATCTTGTATTACGGAACGAGTAAAGAGACTTGCCGGTAAACGAGATTGAAATAGGTATACGGATACTGACGATCGAATCTCGGGCAAGTAACATACCGAAGGACAAAGGGAATGACATACGGGATTATATGAATCCTTGGCGCTGAGGTTCAAACGATAAGATCTTCGTAGAATATGTAGGATCCAATATGGGCATCCAGGTACCGCTATTGGATATTGACCGAGGAGTCTCTCGGGTCATGTCTACATAGTTCTCGAACCCGCAGGGTCTGCACACTTAAGGTTCGACGTTGTTTTATGCGTATTTGAGTTATATGGTTGGTTACCGAATGTTGTTCGGAGTCCCGGATGAGATCATGAACGTCACGAGGGTTTCCGGAATGGTTCGGAAACGAAGATTGATATATAGGATGACCTCATTTGATTACCGGAAGGTTTTCGGAGTTACCGGGAATGTACCGGGAATGACGAATGGGTTCCGGGAGTTCACCAGAGGGGGGCAACCCACCCTGGGGAAGCCCATAGGCCTTGAGGGTGGCACACCAGCCCTTAGTGGGCTGGTGGGACAGCCCAAGAGGGCCCTATGCGCCTAGAGAAGAAAATCAAGGAGAAAAGAAAAAAAAAGAGGAGGTGGGAAGGGAAGGAAGGACTCCCTCCCACCAAACCAAGTCCAACTCGGTTTGGGGGGGGGGGACCTTCCCCCTTGGACTCGGCCGACCCCCTTGGGGCTCCTTGAGCCCCAAGGCAAGGTCCACTCCCTCCCACCTATATATACGGAGGTTTTAGGGCTGATTTGAGACGACTTTTCCACGGCAGCCCGACCACATACCTCCACGGTTTTTCCTCTAGATCGCGTTTCTGCGGAGCTCGGGCAGAGCCCTGCTGAGACAAGGTCATCACCAACCTCCGGAGCGCCGTCACGCTGCCGGAGAAATCTTCTACCTCTCCGTCTCTCTTGCTGGATCAAGAAGGCCGAGATCATCGTCGAGTTGTACGTGTGCTGAACGCGGAGGTGCCGTCCGTTCGGTACTAGATCGTGGGACTGATCGCGGGATTGTTCGCGGGGCGAATCGAGGGACGTGAGGACGTTCCACTACATCAACCGCGTTCACTAACGCTTCTGCTGTACGGTCTACAAGGGTACGTAGATCACTCATCCCCTCTCGTAGATGGACATCACCATGATAGGTCTTCATGCGCGTAGGAATTTTTTTGTTTCCCATGCGACGTTCCTCAACAGTACGGCCGCTGACCCGGAACCTGCTTCTCGCAAGCAGCAAAGGAGAGAGAGGAGAAAATCCTCAAAATCAGTAAATGCAAGTCAACTCAACATTGATGAACACCTTATGGGTAGTTTACATCCAGTAGAAGGGCAACCTTCACAACCCAGCTCCAGTGTGCACAAACTAGCTGGAACATCGGAACACCTAGACTCAATCGTATTGGGAAATAATGAAGAGTCTCTAGGGGTGCAAGAAATTTCCATCAACTATGTTGATTCTGGAGAATCATTTGACTGCAAGTCTACGACTGTCGACATATATTTTGCTGAAAAGATTGCAGATATCCTTATCACTGATCATGATCCAAAGTCTACCGTCTAGTGCCAAAGGCGCTCCGACTGGCCTAAATGGAAGGATGCAATCCAAGCAGAAATTGCCTCGCTTAACAAAAGGAAGGTATTCACTGAAGCAATACCTACACCTCCCAATGTTTTCCCTGTGGGATTCAAATGGGTTTTCCTCCGGAAACGGAATGAGAACAATGAGGTGGTGAGATATAAAGCAAGACTCGTAGCACAAGGTTGTACGCAGAAACCCGTCATTGATTTCAATGAGACATACTCTCCAGTAATGAGTGGAACAACTTTCCGATATCTTATATCTATGGCAGTACAAAATCGTCTATCCATGCAGTTGATGGACGTCGTGACCGCATATCTTTACGGGTCACTAGATTCGGACATATATACGAAGGTTCCTGACGGTATCTCCGTCCCGAGTAACAATGCAAAACGCAACATATATTGTGTAAAACTGAATAAGTCATTGTATGGCTTAAACAGTCGGGACGGATGTGGTACAACCGACTAAGTGAGTTCCTTCTTCAGAAAGGTTACTCCAATAGTGATGATTGCCCATGTGTCTTCATCAAGAAGTCCTCTACAGGATTTTGCATCATTTCTGTGTATGTTGATGATCTCAACATCATTGGCAGTGCACCAGATATTGATAAAGCACGCAATCACCTAAAGATGGAATTTGAGATGAAGGATTTGGGTCAAACCAAATTTTGCTTGGGTCTCCAACTCGAGCACCTTACCTCAGGAATAATGGTACACCAAGCTGCCTATATCCAGAAAATATTGGAGAAATTCAATATGGACAAATCCTACCCATCTAAAACTCCCATGGTGGTTCGATCTCTAGACGTAGAGAAAGATCCGTTCAGACCAAGGGATGATGGTGAAGAGATTTTGGGACCCGAGGTTCCATATCTCAGTGCTATTGGAGCGCTTATGTATCTTGCAAATTGCACAAGACCCGATATTGCATTTGCAGTAAATCTACTTGCTAGACACAGCGCAGCTCCCACCAAACGCCATTGGTCGGGAGTCAAGATTGTCTTTCGATATCTCCAAGGCACAAAGGATCTTGGTCTATACTTTCAGTTCCAGGAAAAACTGGACTCTGGTATAATTGGATATACAGATGCTGGCTATTTATCTGATCCCCATAATGCCAGATCGCAGACCGGATTTGTGTTCCTACATGGTGGAACTCCTATATCATGGAAGTCTTCGAAACAGGCCCTTGTTGCAACATCTACCAATCATTCTGAAATAATTGCTTTATATGAGGCATCACGTGAATGCACGTGGCTTCGCAGAATGATAAACCACATACAACAGTCATGTGGAATTGGTTCTATCGAATCACCTACCATTATCTATGAAGATAATGCGGCTTGTGTTACACAGATGCAAACAGGATACATAAAAAGAAATGTCACTAAGCATATTGCCCCTAAGTTGTTTTATCCCCATGAACTCCAGAAGAGTGGTGAAATCAACATCTTGCAAGTCAAGTCATGTGATAATCTCGCTGATCTTTTCACAAAGTCTCTACCAGCTTCAACATTCCAGAAATACCTTCATGGAATTGGTATGCGACGGCTCCGAGATTTGCAAGAGTCAGGGGGAGTATCTTCTTGAACTATTCCTGTTCAAAGCCTCATATTACACTCTTTTTTCCTTTATGAGTTTACTCTAGCAGTTCTCATCAAGGTTTTTAATGAGGTAATATCAACATAAGAACATATGTCATACTATCTGTTTTCCCCATCGGGTTTTTTAGGAAAAGTATATATGACATGTTTATTGTCCTCTTATTCTATGGATGCGTTTCATATGGAGTTAACGGAGGCAATAACCATTATATGCGATATCATTTTCTCCTTATTTTCTCACAAGGTTTGAAGGAGTTTTAGCTGCATATACTACACAACTCCTTATATTTTTCCCACAGGGTTTTTGGAGAAGATTATTACAAGATGATGAACACGTTCAAGGACAAGTAGAGATTAGGGGGAGTGTTAGAGTTTAATTAATTAAGTTAATCCCTACTTGTAACCGCACGCACGATGCGGGAACCGCACACACGATGCGGGAACCGACATATGCGGGAACCGCCTTTCCCTGTCATATAAAGTTCATCATCAAAAATAAAGTGGATAGTTGTTTCCATTTACATCTCTCTCATTTTCAATTACAACACAGATAAGGGCCAGAAGGATTGGTGACGCGTGGACATGTACGTGGCAAAGGAGGGCAGGAATAGCTGTCCTAGATCGCAAGGCACCCATGTGATCAGCCCAGCGCTTGGGCCGGCCTGCCGGTGTTGAACGTGGCAAAGGAGGGCAGGAATAGCTGTCCTAGATCGCAAGGCACCCATGTGATCAGCCCAGCGCTTGGGCCGGCCTGCCGGTGTTGAACGTTTCCAGACGAAAACCTGCAAATTTCTGGAAGGGAAAAAGTTTATTTTAAACCCTTAATTGGTAGAGCTCCGATTAAATGAACCTTTAAATCAAAATTCCGATTGATTGTATCTTAAACTATGCAATCCCGGTCTAAATCAAACCGTAGCAAAATTTCAACCGGAATTTATCTCATAGGCTGACCCGCTTTAGTTTTTTCTGTTTAAAAATAAAAAAATCAGAGGACTTACACCACGATTATGCATGATTAGGCCGACCGGAAAAAGATAGCAAAATTCAAGGACTGCTGAAGTGAATAGCGTGACGCCGGTACATGCACCCGCGAGCACACGGGCCATCAGTACTAATCAAAGTGCCATGCATGGCTTGATGTGTAGCTAATTAACTGCGCCCGCTGGCTCCGGTGGCGCGTACGCCGGTCCGGTCCGGCACGGCGAGCCACGCTAGTTCTCGACCTGAAAATTACTACTGGTACTCACTACCGCTACAGGGAAAAAGTTCATTTTATACCTATACATAACTTGCTGTTAGTCGTTCTCATCTCTTGGTGGAAAAATCACTAACACATGCACACATCTATTCACGATTCGCTGGGCCTGAACATATGGGCACGCGCACCATAGGGCTCACCTATTGGACCACAGACACACATTAATTTGATATTGCTATTAAAACGAAAGGAAAAAAAACTTTGTATAATATAGGAAAAAATAAATAGTTAAAAAGAAAAAGAAATCATAAACAAAATTCGTCATGTTTTTTAAAAAATAGTTAATTTTTTAAATGCTGAACTTTTTGCCAAACTCGTGAACATTTTCTTATTTCCGTAAACTATTTTAAATTTCTGACAAAAAACAATCCCGACCAGCCTTTACAATCCCGGTCTGACAAACAGTCCTAGGGTTTGATTCAGACCGGGATTGCATACTTCAGGGTGCAATCGACCGGGATTTCGATTTTAAGGTTCATTTCGCCGAACTCTGCGAATTCAGGGTTTAAAATGAACTTTTTCTGTACCCTCTTCAATCACGTGCGGCGCAAAAGTAGAATAGTGCCTGAAGCTCTTAATGACCAGTGGTGCTTGATTTGCGGCATGGAAACCCAATGAGCATCGTGTGAGACTTCCTGCAATGAACAGTTTTAAACCTCTGATTTGGAAATTAGGGGCTCTAGGCAAGGTCAAAATGTTTGCATGGTTATTGCATCACAACAGAGTTTGGTGTAACAATCGTTTGCAATGAAGATGATGACACAATGGATACTTTTCTCCCCCGTGCCTTTGTAACGTGGAGAACTCCTCACATCTCATCTCGATGTATACATTCTCCTGGGAAATTTGGCGTCATGCAGCTACCTGGATGAGTACTATCCCACAGACAACATCGTCAGAAGTTGACACGTTGACAGAGGCTGGGCTTGCGTTGGTTCTTCCCTTGAAGAGGAAAGGGTGATGCAGCACAGGAGCACTAAGTATTTCCCCTCAGTTTGAGAACCAATGTATCAATCCAGAAGGAGGGTCTCATCAAGTCCAGAGTACCCGGGCAAACACAAACAAGCTTGCACCCAACGCTTCAAAGGGGCTGTCAATCCCTTCAAGATTGTTTGCAAAGTGAGATCTGAAGGCGTAAAGTGCAACAAAGTAAAAAGTGTAAGGCTGAAAATATGGTGTGGAGTAGACCCTCGGGGCCATAGTGTTCACTAGAGGCTTCTCTCAAAATAGCAAGTATCACGGTGGGTGAACAAATTACTATCGAGCAATTGATAGAACCGCGCAAAGTCATGACGATATCTAAGGCAATGATCATGCATATAGGCATCACGTCCCAGACAAGTAGACCGATACTTTCTGCATCTACTACTATTACTCCACGCATTGACCGCTATCCAGCATGAATCTAGTGTATTCAGTTCAAGACGAACAGAGTAACGCTTTAAGCAAGATGACATGATGTAGAGGGATAATCTCAAACCAATGATGAAAACCCCATCTTTTTACCCTTGATGGCAACAACACGATGCATGCCTCGCTACCCCTTCTGTCACTGGGTGAGGTCATCGCACGGATGAACCCAAAACCAAGCACTTCTCCCATTGCAAGAATCATAGATCTAGTTAGCCAGACAAAACCCACAACTCGAAGAGAATTACAAGGATATGAAATCATGCATAAGAGAGATTAGAAGAAACTCAAATAAGATTCATAGATAATATGATCATAAATCCACAATTCATCGGATCTCGACAAACACACCGCAAAAGAAGATTACATCGGATAGATCTCCATGAAGATAATGGAGAACTTTGTATTGAAGATCCAAGAGAGAGAAGAAGCCATCTAGTTACTAGCTATGGACCCGTAGGTCTATGGTGAACTACTCACGCATCATCGAAGAGGTCATGGTGTTGATGAAAAAGCCCTCCGTGTCCGAATCCCCCTCCGGCAGGGCACGAGGGCGTGCCCCAGATGGGATCTTGCATAGACAGAAGCTTGCGGCGGCGGAAAAGTGATTGCGATGATCTCTTGATTTTTTCTGGAATTGATGGGATTATATAGGCGAAAGACCTAGGTCAGGGGACCTCCAGGGGGCCCACAAGCCTGGATGGCGCCCCCTGGCCGCGGGGTGGGGGCTTGTGGGGCCCCTGGAGCTCCTCTGGCTTGGCTCCCAAGTTCCCCGATCTTCTTCCGTTCCAAAAAAAATCTTTTCGGGGATTTTCTTCCGTTTGGACTCCGTTTCAAAATCTCCTCTGAAAGGGGTCAAAAACATGAAAAAACAGGAACTGGCACTTGGCACTGAGTTAATAAGTTAGTCCCCAAAAATATATAAAAGGCATGCAAAACATCCAAAGTTTGACAAGATAATAGCATGAAACCATCAAAAATTATAGATACGTTGGAGACGTATCAATGAGTTGTCCTGCCTTTGGCACCAATGGATGGACTGCAATCATCCTCCATTAAAATATGTCAAGCCATCACCAGAAGAACTGCTGCAGAGCACAAGAAGGGCATGGAAACCATGATTGTTATGATCTCATTCATGGGATCTATGGAAGGAGAAAAGTACGTCTGTTTAGAGCATCTCTAGCGGACCTCGTATAAAGCTCATCCGCAAAAGTTGTATACAGTTCGCGGAAAAACGGTTTTACGGACCGGCGCGGGCACGGACAGAGTCTGACCCCGCAAAACGGATCTGTAAAAAAAGGATATTCACAGTAGATGTTGTTTTACGGGTTAGCTATGCGGGGTTTGCTCGGGCACTGCCGCGTCGACCCGCAAATCGAAAATCCCGTATATCATAATTACTAATGTGCAATATAAGAAAAATGTCAATATTATAATACAATAATCATCCAAAGTACAATAATTATTCAGATCACCGAAGCAAATTAAATAGTTCAATACAAAACTTGTCCCGTATACAAATCACACATGAATGAAAAAAATGGAATGTGTTACTGCCCAACCCTTTGCCAATGTTGCTAAATGAGATCCTAAAGAAGATGAAAGTGGGTGTTTGCATTTTCGATTTCCTTGTAGGTGTGAAGAAAAGCTCTAATACGGTTAGGGTCTCTAGCTGGTTTGACACGGCTACCCACATTGTCGTAGAAGAACTTCAAGTTCATGCCTCTTTCATCTTTGATAATCATATTGTGAAGAATAACATAGCATGCTATGATGTTTTTCAAGGATCGTTTGTCCCAAAACCGGGCAGGACCACGAACAATGGCAAACCTAGATTGCAAAACCCCAAATGCTCTTTCAATGTCCTTCTGGGCTGCCTCTTGTGCCCTTGCGAATTCACATTGTTTCCTAGTTTGGGGGTCTTTGATGCTCTTGACAAATGTGCACCAAGGAGGGTATTTACCATCTGCAATATAGTACCCCGTTATGTATTCATGGCTATTGATAGTGTAGTTGCAAGAAGGAGTATCGTCACTAGCAAGCCTAGCAAACAAATGAGACCGTTGCAACACATTGATATCATTAAGAGTACCCGACATACCAA
This sequence comes from Hordeum vulgare subsp. vulgare, assembly GCF_904849725.1. Taxonomy (NCBI): domain Eukaryota; kingdom Viridiplantae; phylum Streptophyta; class Magnoliopsida; order Poales; family Poaceae; genus Hordeum; species Hordeum vulgare. The sequence goes on from NC_058519.1 coordinate 50,544,142, forward strand.
AAAACCAATGCCAAATCCATAAATCCTCGGATGCTACGGGCTCTAGCACAATTGTTGCACCATGAGACTTGCCACAATACATTCCCTGCCAAGTCCGTGTCTTTGGGCAATTTTTGCATGTCCAATGCATACAATCTATGCTTCCTAGCATGTCAGGCCAACCTCTTCTATCATTAGATGCCATCAAATTTTTTGTGTCTTCCTCGTTCGGTGTCCGAAGATATTCAGGACTGACTCAATTGTAGTATCTTCACCAATCGAAGGTATTCATCGACATAGTCAACCGGAATGCCGTATGAAATCACCCGGATAGCTGCCGAGATTTTTTTCATATGCACTAAATCCCTTCAAGCCCGTGACATTTCTCCTTTGAACAAAATACCGACAATTGGCCTCGCAAGCTTGAACAATTTTCACAAAAAGGGATTGACGCATACCGTCCCTTCTCCGGAAGAGGTGCGACGGATATGTTGGATTGTCCGCGAAGTAGTCTTGCATCAACATCTTATTTACGAGATGGAGATTTCGAGGAATGCAAAGACGACCGACGGTCGATCCTCGTTCTCATCTTCGTGCTCCTTCAAGGCAAGGGCCATTACCAACGTCTGCTAGCGAAAGGTGAGAAGAATCGTCTCAACATCCGAGTCATCCGAATCAGATGAATCGTCGAGAAAAAGCTTCTCGCACAGGCTCAATTCCATCGTCCGTGGTGGCTCTCGGGCCGCGGTGGATTGGCGGATCCGGAGAGCCGGTGCAGCGGCTTGGTGGAAGAGGGCAGGGGCGCCCCCGCGGCGCGATTCTTCCAACATATTTGGCCGGAATCACTAGCGAAGAACGGGCGGAACGAATGGCGGGCGGCGGCGGAAGGGGGTGGGGAAAGGGCGCGGGCCTTAAATGTCCCTCCCGCCAACCGCTTTCCTGGGATACGGGGCACCGTAGGGGCGAGGCAGAAACCTGTGTTTTCGCGGGTCGGGGACGGGATTTTGCCGTGCCCCTTAAATTTTTTTACGGATCGGACACGTTTGGGGGGTCTGGTCGGGCAACATTTTCTGTGCCAACATGTATTTTAACGGTTATTTTGTGGTTCGCGGTTTTATACGGAGTCTGTTGGAGATGCTCTTACTGAGCCAAGATACCTAGGGTGAGTTATGTTAGGGCGGCCATCAGATCCAACATGGAACAATGGAGACTTGGGGGCGCCAAAGACATAGAGACCCCGTTTGTGGAGATGATCGTGAGAAAGCAAGCTAGGTTTCACTTGTTCTGATTTTTTGTTTTTTCTCCGTAACCCCATGTACCCTCATGCTCACCTGGTCAAACTTCTCCCATAGGCTCTCTACTAAATCAATGAAGCCAACACAAATTGGATCTTCGAAAAAACAACACCGGATGCTATCAGCGGTTGGCTTCATGTGAAGATTTGAGGCTGAAAATACTTTCTGTATGGTCCACACATAATATGCTCCTTGACCACCGGATACCATTACCGGTGCTTTCTTTGAGAATGTTATCACGATGCTATACATACAGTAAATGTTACTCCCTCCGTTCTAAAATAAGTGTCTCAACTTTGTACTAGCTCTAGTACAAACTTGTACTAAGTTTGAGACAGTTATTTTGGGAGGGAGGGAGTATTTGGATTCCGGCTATAGTAGGCGCAAGAGAGTGAATTGATAGAGTTTTTTTCTCAAGAACACAGTACAGTCCGCTGATCACCACAACTATGCCTTGCACCAACTGTTAATCACTATGCCTTAATATTCCTAAGGTGATTCATCGCCACAACGAGACTTGGAAAATGGATCTTTTCTTGGGAGTAGTTAAGTTTTGAGAGGATTAATCTATTAATTTATATTGATTGACGAAAATTCCCTTGTAAGGTTTTTGAAGGTACCAAAGCAACCCTCAAATAAAAAATGCAATATACAAATTACTGAAGCTACACCTCAGTGCCCCTCAAACTAATATTTTTAGTGAGGCATTTGTTACACTTTTGGAGAAGATTTATTTCTTCAACTCTGCTATTTACGACAGTAACCTTGTGACGACCGAACCTGCAGTGTCGATGCATCCAGCCCATGTATGCCATTACACGTTTAGATGGACATGCAAGGAGTGTACTTACGATGTTGAGCATAATGTTCACGATTAATATCGGTGGTAGATCAGGCGTATAATTCAAGGGGGGCAAAAGTGGGGGTGGGGAAATGATAGGACCTTCCTTTATCCAAGTCTTTATGTTTTCCTTTAGTAAGTACAACATGTCTGGGTGGGGGTAATGCCCTCCCCCCAGTTGCATGGAGCTCCACTGCTAGTTGACATAGTTGTCATCTAAGATGGATTGGGGTCTACGTCTTTCATTAGATCTTTAGATGGATCTTAGAGTAGTGTGCTCGTGTTGTTGAGCATAATTTTCACTCTTGACATTGTTGGCCTCTTAGCAGGGTTAACTTGAACGCATACCATCCCGATATGAATAGATCTGATTATCTTTTCTACCGAATAGAGCCATCTCAAAGATGAATCCATTATGTCCAAAATTGCCCCATGGTCTAATGCCACCACACCTAGTTTGATTTGGTAACCGATCAATAATGTCATTCTTGCCAACTCAATTGAACCAAAAAGTAGGCGTAAAGAGGTGCACTTCAGACTCATCATAGTGAGGAGATATGCACCACCATTTCATGAGATATGCACCACCATTTCAGTTGCCCATGGCAATCTCTAAATGGCGAATATCAAATTTTTACATGTCGGATTTGTTGGAGTAGCACCAACTCATCACACACTGAAGGGACATGCAACCACTATTATGGTAAACAACGAATTTCATCAAGAAATTATTAATGTAGTAAGTATTTCGAGATTACAAGGTCCAAAGAACTTACTGGGTTTCAGCAGCATTGCACGTCACCCTGTGTGATGTGGCATCTCCAAAAGCCATTGCTAACCTAGAGTCTGACATTTTCGATTTCAAGTCACTGTCCAATTTAACATTTGTATCCTTTAAATCTCAGTGAATAATCCTTGCATGTGAATCTTCATGCATGTATTTGTGGGCATCAAGCTATAACATCTACTATCATGTGAATCTCAATGAAGTATATTGATTGGGGTGGGGGAGGATGCAATCATATTTTTCTATCTCTGATCTATTCTCTAATTTTTTTTCACAACATTGCAAAAAAATCCGGGGGGGGGGGGGGGGGGGGGGGGGAGGGAAGGGGGCAATAGCCCCCCAATGTTTAGCTAAGCTCTAATGTTGACATTGGTACTACTCCCTCCGTCCTATAATATAAGAGCATTTTTGATACTAGTGTAGTGTCAAAAACGCTCTTATATTATGGGATAGAGGGAGTATGATCAAAGTAACAAGAAAAATATCATAGGTTGTCTTGACTCCAATTGGTAGGTAGTCGTAAACAATCAAGCTTTCCTGCTCCTAAAAAAAAGACCCACAATTCTCTCAAAAATATTGTGCTACAACTTACCAAGCAAAAACAACTCCGTTTTCAACCCACGGATCCCCTATCGAGAACTCTGCGATAGCCCTACAGACCAACCAACTGCTTGGTTTCGGTCTAATTTTTATTTATATTCAACTTTTGATGTTGGAACCCATCCCAACTTCAGTATAGAGCCATCTCTTTCTTTCTTTCTTGAGATCAAAGACTACCACGTTTTTGTTTAGACATGTTATTTTGTTGACACCGTGTTGTATGTGTTTCTCACAATTTTGTTTAGATCAAAAACTCATGTTTGGAGGAGGAGGGGGGAAGGGGGGCAATAGCCACACTACCTAGGTTTAACTAATCTTTGTTGTTGATCAAGCTTTCCTCCTCCTCAAAACAAACACCCACAGTTCTCTCAGAAATATTGTGCTACAACTTAACAAGCAAAAATAACTCCATTTTCAACCCATGGATCGCCTATCGAGAACTCTGTGATAGCCTCTTAACAGCTACGAGTTGATGGTCAGGGAGAGTTTGTGATGTACAAAATGGAGACATACATTATTCAGCACAATACAAGGAATGAAGGCATCATACAAAAATGTTGCAACATAACATGGGTGTACCTTATAAACTCCTCCAAAACCACGGTTGCAAATATTTGTATCTAAATCAAGTTCCCCCATTACATCTCAAAGTGTTTGTAGATCAATATGAAGGTACATATGGTACATCATTTGTGCAATTGCAGTTTAGCTTCTAACATTAACTTGTTACTTCTAGGTACATACGAGGGCCAGTTGAGCCGTTGAGGAATGACCCCTAATTTCCATGGAGATTTCTTATTGAAGGAAGCCGAGAGCCGAAGCCGGATGAGAGGAAGGAGGACCGGTTGAGCTGCTGAGGAACGACCGGACGAGTAAACTGCATGGAAGCCTCGCATCGCTTGTCGCCGATGACGACAGTGCGTCTAGCCATCTAGGTCAGCCGCCAGCGCCCCTCTATCGCACGCGAAAAACAAAGAGACACGAGAGAGTTGGAGCATCGCGCGTGAAAAACAAAGAGACACGAGAGAGTTGGAGCAATCGATTCGTCGTAGGTGTTAAGGATTAATTATTATAATCTATATCTATACTTACCATTAAAGGACGGAACGCTTATGCCCTACCGTTGTGATCATTTTGTAAAAAACACCCTGTTTTTCATTAATTAACCCACAGTCCGTCTTTAAGTGAGTGTGAACCTTTTTTTCGTATTTTACACAAAACCCTTGAGATTTACGCTAAATAACCCTCGGTCCATATTTTAATCACAGCGAATCGTTTTTTATAATTTTGCGTAAACCCCCTCACATATGTGTTAATATCCCCCGAGTCTATTCAGAATAAATATGTATTTTTAAACAATATATTTGAAACCGTAAATATAATTTAAACATGTTATATATAAAATTTGATTAGAAAATGTGTAGAGTTTGAATATGTTGTTATTTTACATGTTAAATAATATTAATAACCACGGATGCTATTCAAAATAAATATGTATTTTCAAATAAGAATATTTTTAAACCGTAAATCCAATTTAAACTTGTTATATATAAAGTTTGATTAACAAAATGTGTAGAGTTTGAATATGTTGTTATTATATATTTTTAAAATACTATATGGGGTACAATGTAAATCAATATTTGTCTTTATTTCATATCGGCAATCTGTATTGTAAAATGTAAACTGAAACGTCAATATTTCGGAAATGTTGTAATCTAAGTTCTCTCTTTGTACATATTTCATGATCTAAGACCTTACTTACGTGCCTTTTCTTGACAGAATCCACGTGCTTTCTTATCAACGGACTACACTTTTATTAGTGAATACACAATCATTTTTTATACCATGTACATGCACTTATAAAATTGATAAACATCAAAATACATGGAGGTTTATTTTAAAAACATTCGAACTATTCATCTGATAGTAATGAATGTTGATAGTTTATTTTTTAGGGTAACAGTTGAATTGATAAGTACAATCTTAATTTGTGTTTCATCTATTGCATGTGATGGATATACATATAGGCTTTTTTGAATATACTTAATTTATAAAGCAGCCTCCTCAGTATCGAGCGACACCACGTCGATCATGCCTAAATGTGGTCGTATGTACACACCATTAATATGACTGAGTCAAAATTAAAATTGAATCAAAATGATAGTGTCTCAAGTAAGAAATCTTTACTATCCGTTGCAACGCACGAGCATATTTACTAATCCTAATAATCTATGCTTAGCAACTACCTTAGATAAGTAACCATCATTGATTACCTCCTTTGTGGCGTCCTTTGTAAGGGTTGCGTCAGCACAACACACCCGCTCAGTATATATAGCCCTGTTCATTCATACATGAGTTTCAATTCTCTCAATCTCTACTCTAAACACGTTATCAGCACCCTCTACTAAGGGAGCGCATGAAATCAAAAACGGATGAACTCAAACTGCTCTGGCTCGACGCATGGCATGCCATGTCTTTCTCTAATTTATTGAACTAGAACTAGCGGCCACTGCCGCTCGCTTTCTCGCCATCACTGCGGCGGCAAGAACCTCGTCGAGAACGCGCGCAGAAGCATCAGTCCTCCGGGGCGCGAAAACCACAGCCAACAGACGCCGCTCCTCCGAGCGGCCGTCGGCCCGGCTCCTCGTAGCGCAGCCACATCACGCGGTGGAGGTGGGCCCGCGCTCAAGTTGGAGCAACAGCAACAGTCGGCATTGCCCTGGCGCACAGGACCACGTGCACCTCCACACCACAACCCGAACGACAACAGCGTCTTCTGGCGGGGCGACCTGCTACCCCACATGCCACAGCTACGGCGGCATAGGAAAAAAATTCCCCACAGGGAAGTAACTGCGGTGGTTTTCCATGGTCACACGCACGAGATAAGGGATGGGGGATACCTTATCCTTTCACCGTTTTGCATTTGGACCCCTTCTATATTTGCTTATTTGAAGCCCTCGTGCGTTCATATCTATTGCTTATGTGGTATGTCATTAAAATTGCCTTCAAAATTCTCTAATAATGCCCACCAATGCCACTATAAAAGTTATAAATACGTTTTGCAGGGAATCCTCGCATGGGCCGGCCCAAGCATAGGGACCAGCTATACTACGCTCTGCTCGTTGGAAAATACAAAGCACATCCATTTGGGCCAGCCCATGGGAGGGGGCCTATTTTTTTAGTTTTTTAGTTACTATTATTTATCCGTTCCTTTTTATTTTTTCTAATTGAAATTAATCAAAAATAAAGTTTCGAAATTCAAAAAATTACATTTACATAAATGTTTGATAAAACATAAAGTGTTTGCAAATTCAAAAATTGTTGGGATTTTTGTAAAAATGTTTACATATTAAAAAAATCATAATTTTGAAGAAAACATTCGTGAATAAAAAAAATTCCATCATTTTGCGAAATTTCTTTAATGCAATTAAAAAATGTTTGATAATTCAAAAATTAATTATTCGCCAATTCACAAGAAAATACTTGAAAACAGTTCGTAATATAAAATATTGTTTGGAATTTTAGAAAAATGTTTATAAGTAGTAAAAAATGTTCTTGATTTTAAAAATGTTCCCAAATTTGTAAAAATGTTCACTAATGATCGAGTGTATGCAGTTCAATAGTAATGCTTCTGAGTCTTTCAGATTATATACGTGAGTGAATTTTGAAGAATTAACTGTCAGGGTGGATCGGAATATTATAGTATATTTTAAAAAATATTTCTTGAAATTCAGAATAATTCTTTGAGTTATCAAGTTTTTTGACAACCATGATATTTTTAAAAAAATATGAATTTTGTTTCAACTTGTGAATTGTGAATAAAATTAAAAGAAGAAATATTTTCTTGCATTTGTGAACAAATTTTTAAAAATCATGCGAGGAGATATGAACATAATGTGGTCATCACCATTGAAGATGGTGTTTTTTTATCCCGTTGCAACGCACGGGTCCTTTTGCTAGTACTACAAAAGTATTTATATTTTTGCATATATATGTATCACCTTAGTAATACTATTCCAAACACCATCTTACTTGTGTTTGAGACCCTGGTCCTTAGGGATTTAAAACATCTATGATATATGACTACAACTATGATTTTGCAATGAAATTCAAATTTCTTGCAAATTTTAATAAAATCCAAAAAAGGATTATAATATGTCATACCTAATATGACTAACCCAAAATTTATTTGTGAATCACAAGGTATTGGTGGCATCTAATACGTTATTTGCAGATTATCCATCACTATTGTGATGTCCACATCTTGTTATTTGGACAAGATGACTACCTTCCAAGTGTTATTTCAAATATCAATATTAGACGTGATTACTTTAGAATATCGTAAAGTAATACTCGCATCTACTATAATTTTGTACAAACTATGCACTATTACTGCAAGGTCTACATCATGTCATTTTGACATATGATTACCTTCAAAGTAATTTTCTTAAATATAGCATAACATAAGGTAATAAAGATATGAACATCTACTAATAAAAGTCATACTATGTTTTCTATTACTACGCGATCTACGCTGCATATGGTGATTATCTTCAGAGTGTTCTCCTATATAAATTGAGGTCTACACATATAGTTATAAAACATGAGCTATTCTAAAATTTGCTCCTCCGAAGCAAATGTTGTTGTTTCACAAAAATGAGTTACTATCATAGTAAATTCATGCATGATCATTACACGTTAAATGGTATTATCTAGCAATATCAGTTATTCAAGCCTCATTTTTCTTGAGTAATTTGTAGATAATTACGCAAATATATGTATACCCGGATAATACCTTCTATTACATTGGTTAAATGCATTGCAATGGAGCCTCTGTCACTATTTCTAATTATAGTGTCGTCCATCCATCAAGATGGATATCATAATTTATAGCAAGTGTCTCAAACACTATTGCAATAGTCACATCATATTGTGGTTATACTTTCATAGTGATGAACCAATGTTAAACATGCAACATCTGTGTTTTTGGCAGTGACTCTAAAGTTGCAGCGTTCATATGCATTTTATATGTCAGCAACTTACCTTAGTCTTCAAACTAAGTACATGATTGATAAATATTTATTCACCTTGAACATTTCCCTAAGAGAAACATGGTTCCATGATCGAGCACATCGCGAATGATCACCCATTCATTTTTCAAGATCTCAAATCTATCGCAGCTCACAATTTTGTCACGCAATCAACTTTAAGTTGAGATCTCATGATGAAATATTTTCATATGCAGATCGAGTTGAAAAGCCCTCAATACACTCCTTCTTATGATAGTCCTACCACTTTCATGATGAAGAAACATAGAATTTCGTAAAATCATCAGATTCACCCAACGGGTGCTATTCCATTATTTGAAATTCTTGCTGGTATTGCGAATACTAAGCAAGTTAGTGGTCACAAAATATAACCATGAGGAATTCAAAGTAAAGTGAAGGCTAAAATAAAATCAAAGACAAAATTACCTTTTAATAGGGAATAAATCATTTTGAAATGATCACAAAGACAACTCTCAAGTTTATCAAATGTGTGGTTATAAACATAACATACCCATGATTACCAAACCCTCAACCATATGTTCAAACCACACCACAAATTTAATGAAAAGGGTTAATAAGTTCAGTGGGGTAAATTTGAGAACTTAAAAATAAAAATTAGAAATATTCTGGTAAATGATCGTTCTTAGGATTTTCATGAGAAGGAGAACCAAAATCTAGTGTAGTGAATGGAGGATGAACTCATTTGCACTCAATAATATTGGAGACCTTAGGTAATCTCCTAATTATCCCAACATATTGTTAGCCTATACTTGAACTACTACATGTAGTAAAATGTCCAATATTATATCCCTTGGGTAGAATATTTGATAAATCTGGATGTATGTTTCAATTCCTACTCAGTATTGTTGCATACACAATGATTTTCTAAATAATAATAAATTAAATATTAGGCTTGATAGCCTTAGCCATCCTAGTTTGGAGATAATTAGAAAATTATTGACAATTCTATTGGTCACAACTTAACAAGTTGCAAAAATTCCAAAACCATCACATTTTATGTGCACATCATAATGCACCATAGGGGGAATCAGTTTTAAGGCAATCTCACCTTAAGATTATAAACGAGCCACTCATTCTTCTTTGAGCACATTCAGAATATATATGTGGATTACTTAACTATCATGTGGGTTTATTTAGGTACTTCATGGTACTCCTAGAAACATTTATAAAATGATATCAAGTGTGTCTCTTGTCACACACAACCATGAATGATCTTACTAAATTAATTGCGCAACTTATCAAAGTAAGAGCAAATTATCCTAAACATAGAATAAACCCATTCGAATGGACAATGTTGTTGAACTTATTTCACAAGAAATAGTACCCTATGTACATACCAATGATGGTTTAGTTAAATATCTTAACAAAGATAGTGAAATTAATTACATGACCAACCTTAAATAATTGTAATTTAGTAGCCTCGTGCGAGACACATACGACCTTACACACCGTAAGTATGATTTAAAGCAAACCAACTGCAGAGCATACTACTTTCCCCTTGTAGTAGTTATGTGGAAATCAACAAAATATTTCTTATCTGCGATAATTCGGTTACATACCGATATCACCAATCCAGCATGCATCAATGAGCCTTCACAGAAAATTAGGGATGTATGTGAGGAATAACAATTTATCCATCAGTCAAAATTATTCATGGCCCGTATGCTGATTGCGTCAGCAATAAGGACATTTTCTGTATTAAGGGGAGATAAGTACCACAGAGAATGTTGAGAAATAAATTAGAAATTTTATTCACCTTCAGTCGTTATATCCACGTACTCAATGAATCCGAACAAAAAGTTCAGAATCACATATGGGGAACACATTGCAAATCTGCCACATACATTTACTGATGATAAAGGTGCCACTTAATTATATTCCTCGAGTAAAGTGTCAGAATGACTGGAGGTACCTAATAAACCACTCTTCTCCCAAAATGAGAGCGATAGGGGGGAGAAATCTAACCACACAGATATAATCATGCACATGCTTCCGCGGAAACAGAGGAAATCAAATCCTCAACCAGCAAATGTAATTCAACATCAAGATGAAAGACAACTCACTAGATGCCCATCATCCAAAGCCCGACATAAATGTGCACATATGTCTTGGTGCCAGGACATCGAAACACCTTGACTCCATTGTTGTAGGAAATCACAAGTGAAAATTAATAAATGCATTTCCACAAATTTCATCAATTCCATTAGAATCATCTAAGCAAATGACTACATTTGTCGACATATATTTCTTAACAAAATTGCTAAAACCTTTTGGGCCCTGGACCAAAATCCATGGTAGAGTGCCTCTTGCACTCATATTGGTTCACATCAAAGGAAGCAAGTAATGAAGAATAACACTCGCTGAACAAAAGAATTGTATTTACCAAAGTTATACATACTCCTCATAAGCATCTCCCATATGGAATACAAATAACTTCTCATTTGTAAACAAAGTAAATGAGGTGGTGAGAAAGCAAGGCTTGTAGCAAAAGGGTTCACATAGAGACCCGACATCGATTACGATGTAAGATACCTTCTTGGTATGAGCGGAACTATGTTTCGATACTAAATATTATTGGTAATAAAAAAATAATATTATCCCTGTTGTTGATGGATGAAGTGGTTACATACTCGTATGAGTCACTCATTTAGGAAATCTATGTTGAAGTCCCTGAAGGGCTTACAGTTCCGAATCCAAAAACAAATCACAACATGTATAGTGTAAACCTTCATAAGTCAACCTATGGCTTGAAATAGTCGTGAATCATATGGTACTATCGACTAGATGAGTTCCTTCTTCAAAGGACTACTCAAATAATGATTATTGTTTATGTGTTTTAGTAAAGAAATCACAAATTTGATTTCCTTACAGCACCTCAGTGTATATCGATGATTTCGTCATCAATGTCTCTACAAGACCTAAAAATACACAAAATCATCTCAAGACAGAAAATTTGGATTCAACCAAATTTAGATTAAATTTTCAACTTGAGCATTCTCTCAAGAATACATATCAGTCTACATATATCCAAAACATATACCAGAAGTTCAATTTGGATATATCATATCAATAACTGACATGTATGGTCATACTGTCGTGATAGGGTACAAATCCATTCTTACCTAGGGGTAATAATGAAGTGACATCAAGACCTAAAGTTCTATCTCACTAATACCAAAGCACTCATATGATTGCAAACTATGTCAAGCCTGACACCATATTTGTTATGTTTTTCCAGAGTGCAACCCCCAGCAAAAGGTACATATGTGATATATGGAATATCATCTTACATCTTAAGCTCACAATAAACCTTGGACAATTTCAGCAGGAAATACAAGATATAACTAGGATATGATGTAATGATATGGCGCTTTATTTGATCCCAACAATGCCAACTTAAAATCATGTGGTTGAGATTCATCTGACTCGCATATAACTTTATTTTATAAAGATACACTACCACTTGTGTTACTCAGTACCTACAGGTTGTATAAAGAGCAACATCATAAAGCACATTCCTCGAAAATTACTTATCCTCACGAATTGTAGAAAAGTAAGGAAACAATTTGCAAACAATATATGGTGAATTATTCACAATGTCATGATCATGTTAATGAAATTGATATGACATACCTCCAGATATGCAAATTTCAAGGGGAGTAATCTCCCAAACTATAACATGTTATCAATCATCAGATTGCATATATTGTAGTCTTTTTGCCTCGATGAGTTTTTCCCAAAAGGTTTCTCATAAAAGGTTTTTAATGAGACAATATAAACACAAGTATTTGTATATGCCATATGATTTTCTCCTTATATTTTCCAAGTGGGTTTTAAAGGAGTTTTCAATGGCATATCAGGTCGCACTCTTTTCCATCATGGGTTTTCTCTCAAAGTTTCTCATAATGGTTTTGAACGAGGCAATATATTCTCGAACATCGTATTTATTACTTTCTATTTCACCTACCGGGATTTCTAAACAAAGTACTCAATATATATTAATTGCTCTCTAAACTTATTGATGAGTTTTCTCCTTCTTCGAAGGTTTTTCTCATATGAGTTATCAAGAGACAATAATCATTATATGTTGCATCATTTTCTTCTTATTTTTTCCACTGGGTTTAAAGGAGTTGTAACAACGTATCTACACTATTTTCCTCATATTTTTCCCACAGTTTTGAAGGAGTATTTCTCAAGATGAAGATGATGAACATTCTCAAGGAAAATATAATGAAGGACTCTTTATCAAGATGGTACATGTAAATAATGTTGGAAATATGCCCTAGAGGCAATAATAAATTAGTTATTATTATATTTCCTTGTTCATGATAATAGTTTATTGTCCATGCTAGAATTGTATTGATTGGAAACTCAAATACATGTGTGGATACCTAGACAACACACTGTCCCTAATGAGCCTCTAGTTGACTAGTTCATTGATCAAAGATGGTCAAGGTTTCCTGGCCATAGGCAAGTGTTGTCACTTGATAACGAGATCACATCATTAGGAGAATCATGTGATGGACAAGACCCAAACTATGAATGTAGCATATTGATCGTGTCGTTTTATTGCTATTGTTTTCTGCGTGTCAAGTATTTGTTCCTATGACCATGAGATCATATAACCCACTGGCACCGGAGGAATACCTTGTGTATATCAAATGTCGCAACGTAACTCGGTGACTATAAAGATGCTCTACAGGTATCTCCGAAGGTGTCCATTGAGTTAGTATTGATCAAGATTGGGATTTGTCACTCTGTGTGACAGAGAGGTATCTCGGGGCCCACTCGATAATACAACATCACACACAAGCCTTGCAAGCAATGTGACTAAGTGTAAGTCAAGGGATCTTGTATTACGGAACGAGTAAAGAGACTTGCCGGTAACGAGGTTGAAATAGGTATGCGGATACCGACGATCAAATCTCGGGCAAGTAACATACCGAAGGACAAAGGGAATGACATACGGGATTATATGAATCCTTGACACTGAGGTTCAACCGATAAGATCTTCGGAGAATATGTAGGATCCAATATGGGCATCTAGGTCCCGCTATTGGATATTGACCGAGGAGTGCCTCGGGGCATGTCTACATAGTTCTCGAACCTGCAGGGTCTGCACACTTAAGGTTCGATGATGTTTTAGTATAGTTGAGCTATATGTGTGGTTACCTAATGTTTTTTGGAGTCCCGGATGAGATAACGGATGTCATGAGGGTTTCCGGAATGGTCCGGAGACGAATATTGATATATAGGATGACTTCATTTGGTTACCGGAAGGTTTTCGGGCATTACCGGGAATGTACCGGGAATGACAAATGGGTTCCGGAAGTTCACCGGGAGGGGGGCAACCCTCCCGGGGGAAGCCAAAAGGCCTTAGGGGTGGCACACCAGCCCTTAGTGGGCTGGTGGGACAGCCCAATAGGGCATATGCGCCAAGAAAGGAAAACCAAAGAAAAAGGAAAAAAAAGGTGGGAAGGAAGAGAAGGACTCCACTTTCCAATCCTAGTTGGACTAGGATTGGAGTAGGACTCCTCCTCCTCCCTAGCCGGCGCACCCTTGAGGGCTTGGCCCCCAAGCCAAGCCTCCTCCCCCTCCCTCCTATATATAGTGGTGATTTAGGGCTGATTTGAGACAACTTTTGCCACGTGCAACTAAACCCTAGACCACGAAGATCTTAAAGTGCTTGGTGTGTCTCCTCTTGAATCTTTGTTTTCGCGTGTCAAACCTACTTATGGAGGGGCTGGATATGAATCCACTTTGGTTGAAAAACGCCCCAATGATTCGGACTCCACCTATCTTGATGATAAAGGTGTGGAGAGTGGAGTAGAAGAAGTCAAAATTTTGGGTAGTAATGAAACTCCCACTTTGGATTTCAAGGAATTCAATTATGATAGTTGCTCCTTGTTTGAATGCATTTCTTTGATGCAATCCATTGCAAACTCTCCACATGCTTATAGCCAAAGTAAAGCCTTTACCGCGCATATCGTAGATGCTATGATGAAATCTCTTCAAGAGAAGCTCGAACTAGAAGTCTCTATACCTAGAAAACTTCATGATGAGTGGGAACCTAGTATCAAAATCAAGATCAAAAACTATGAGTGCAATGCTTCGTGTGATTTGGGTGCTAGTGTTTCCGCGATTCCAAAGTCTTTATGTGATATTCTTGGTTTTCATGAGATTGAAGAGTGTTCTCTTAATTTGCATCTTGCGGATTCTACTGTCAAGAAACCCATGGGGAGGACCGGTGATGTTCTTATTGTTGCAAATAAGAACTATGTACCCGTGGATTTCATTGTACTTGACATAGATTGCAATCCTTCATGTCCCATTATTCTTGGTAGACCTTTCCTAAGGACTATTGGTGCTATCATCGATATGAAGGAAGGGAATATTAGATTTCAATTTCCTTAAAGAAGGGCATGGAGCACTTTCCTAGAAAGAAAATAAGATTGCCTTATGAATCTATTATGAGGGCTACCTATGGTTTGAGCACCAAAGATGACTATACGTGATTTCATCACCTTTCGCCTAGCTAAGGGCGTTAAACAAAAGCGCTTGTTGGGAGGCAACCCAACGAATCTATCCTTTTTCTTTCTGTTTTGTGTTTCCCACACTTTCATAATTCTATTATGATTGTGTTTTTTGTGTTTCCTTTTGCGTTTGTGCCAAGCAAAACCGTTATGATTAGTCTTGGGGATGATCGTTTGGTCATGCTGGAAAAGACAGAAACTTTCTGCTCACGAAAAGAATTTTCATTTTTTTTCTGTAAGAGCTTTTGAGTTGATTCTGTTTGCTGCTGATTGCTACACAAATTCTTCAGACTGCCTTAATTTTTCAGAATTTGTGAAGTACCAGAGGTATACAAAATATACAGATTGCTACAGACTGGTGTGCTGTTAATAGATTCTGTTTTTGTTGTGTTGTTTGCTTATTTTGATGAAACTATGGATAGTATCGGGGGGTATTAGCCATGGAAGATTGAAAGTACAGTAACCCAACATCAGCACAAGTAGAATTTAAGTTTGCTACAGTACCTAAGGAAGTGGTGGTTTGCTTTCTTGTAGTAATGTTATCACGAGTTTCTGTTTAAGTTTCGTGTTGTGAAGTTTTCAAGTTTTGGGTGAAGTTCTTATGGACAAAGAGATAAAGAGTGGCAAGAGCTCAAGCTTGGGGATTCCCAAGGCACCCCAAGAGATTCAAGGATGCCGTAAAAGCCTAAGCTTGGGGATGCCCCGGGAAGGCATCCCCTCTCTCGTCTTCAATCCATCGGTAACGTTACTTGGGGCTATATTTTTATTCACCACATGTTATGTGTTTTTGCTTGGAGTGTCTTGTATCGTAGGAGTCTTTTATTTTTGTTGTGTCACAATCATCCTTGCTGCACACCTAGAGAGAGAGACATGCCCTCACCGTGATTTTGTCGAGCTTCACTTATATCTTTTGGTAGACAATTCAGCTCACATGTGCTTCACTTATATCTTTTGAGCTAGATACTTTTGTTCTATGTGCTTCACTTATATCTTTTAGAGCACAGCGGTGCATGGCTTGGTAGTTGATATATGCTTTGAAAGTAGTCTCAAAAGGGGTAGTTATCCAAAGGGATACGAAAACTTCCACCTTCATGTGCATTGAATAGTTAGAGAAGTTTGATTCATCTCAATTAGTTTTGAGTTGTGGTTATGCTAATATTGAAGTCATGCTAGTAAGGTGTTGTGGATCTAGAAATACTTGTGTTGAAGTTAGTGATTCCCGTAGCATGCACGTATGGTGAACCGCTATGTGATGAAATCTAAGCATGATTAGTATATTGATTGTCATCCTTTGCGTGGAAGTCGGGATCGCGCGATGGTTTATACCTACCAACCCTTCCCTAGGAGTATGCGTTGAATGCTTTGTTTCGATTACTAATAAAACTTTTGCAACAAGTATATGAGTTCTTCACGACTAATGTTGAGTCCATGGTTTAGAAGCACTTTCACCTTCCACCATCACTATCTTCTTAGTGCCGTGCAACTTTCGCCGGTGCACAAAACCCACCATTAGCCTCCCTCAAAACAGCCACCATACCTACCTACTATGGATTTTTCAAAGTCATTCCGAGATATATTGCCATGCAACTACCACCATGACATGTGCCACCACATCTAAATTGCCATTGCATGATCGTAATATAGCTAGCATGATGTTTCCATTAATGTCTATGCCATGCTAGATCGTTGTCACGGTACACTACCGAAGGCATTCCATATAGAGTCATCGTTGCTCTAAGTTTTGAGTTGAAAGTGTGTTGATCATCATTGATGGAGCATTGTCCCATGTGAGGAAATAAAAGAAGCCAAAGAAGCCCACCAAAATAAAAAAAGAGGCCAAAGAGCCCACCAAAAAAAGAGAGAAAAAGAGAGAAGGGACAATGCTACCACTTTTTCAACACTTGTGCATATTAAGCACCATGATCTTCATGATTGAGAGTCTCTCGTTTTGTCACCACCATATAGCTAGTGGGAAATTTTCATTATATAACTTGGCTTGTATATTCCAGTGATAGGCTTCCTCAAAATTGCCTTAGGTCTTCGTGAGCAAGCAAGTTGGATGCAGACCCACTAGTTTTCTTTAAGAGCTTTCACATACTCGTAGCTCTAGTGCATCATTTGTATGACAATCCCTACTCATTCACATTGATATCTATTGATGAGCATCTCCACAGCTCATTGATATGCCTAGTTAATGTGACTATCTTCTCCTTTTTTGTCTCGCAACCTCCACTACATTCCACACCATCTATAGTGCTATAACCATGGCTCACGCTCATGTATTGCATGAGAGTTGAAAAGGTTTGAGAAAATAAAGGTGTGAAACAATTACTTGGCCAATACCGGGGTTGTGCATGATTTAAATTCGTTGTGCAATGATGATAGAGCATAGCCACACTATATGCTTTTGTAGGGATAACTTTCTTTTGGCCTTGTTATTTTGAAAGTTCATGATTACTTTGCTAGTTTGCTTGAATTATTATTGTTTCCACGTCAATAGCAAACTATTGTTTTGAATCTAATGGATCTGAACATTCACGTCACATAAGAGGAATTACAAAGGACACCTATGCTAGGTAGCATGAAAGCATCAAAAATTCATTCTTATCACTTCCCTACTCGAGGACGAGCAGGAGTTAAGCTTGGGGATGCTTGATACGTCTCAAACGTATCTATAATTTTTTATGGTTTCACGCTGTTATCTTGTCTTCTTTGGTTGTTTTATGTACCTTTTATATCTTTTTTGGGACTAACTTATTAATTTAGTGCCATGTGCCAGTTCCTGTTTTTTCCGTGTTTTTGACTCTTTTCAGATCTGATTTTGGAACGGAGTCCAAACGGAAGAAAAACCCCGAAATGATTTTTTCCCGAAGGGAAGAAGATCAGGGGGCCTTTGGGCCAAGCCAGGTGGGCTCCAGGGAGCCCACAAGCCCCCACTCCTCCACCAGGGGGGATGCGGCGGTGGGCAGGCTTGTGGCCTCTCAGGCCGCCCCCTGACCTAGGTCTTTGGCCTATAAATTCCCGAATATTCCGCAAAAAATCTCGGGAGCCTTGAAAATACTTTTCCGCCACCACAAGCTTCCGTTTCCGCGATATCTCATCTAGAGACCCTTCCCGGCGCCCTGCTGGAGGGGACTTTGGAGTTGGAGGGCCTCTTCATCATCATCATCGCCCCTCCAATGACTCGTGAGTAGTTCACTTCAGACCTACGGGTCCGTAGTTAGTAGCTAGATGGCTTATTCTCTCTCTTGGATCTTCAATACAAAGTTCTCCATGATCTTCATGGAGATCTATCCGATGTAATCTTCTTTGGTGGTGTGTTTGTCGATATCCGATGAATTGTGGATTTGTGATCAGATTATCTATGATATATATTTGAGTCTTTGCTGATTTCTTATATGCATGATTTGATATCCTTATAAGTCTCTCCGAGTCTTGGGTTTTGTTTGGCCAACTAGATCTATGATTATTGCAATGGGAGAAGTGCTTGGTTTTGGGTTCTACCATGTGGTGACCTTTCCCAGTGATAGTAGGGGCAGCAAGGCACACATCAAGTAGTTGCCATCAAGGGTAAAAAGATGGGGTTTTTATCATTGGTTTGAGATTATCCCTCTACATCATGTCATCTTGCTTAAGGCGTTACTCTTTTCTTATGGACTTAATGCACTAGATGCATGCTGGATAGCGGTCGACGTGTGGAGTAATAGTAGTAGACGAAGAAAGTAACGATCTACTTGTTTTGGACGTGATGCCTATAGATATAATCATTGCATAGATATCGTCACGACTTTGCGCGGTTCTATCAATTGCTCGACAGTAATTTGTTCACCCACCGTCTACTTGCTTTCATGAGAGAAGCCACTAGTAAACACTACGGCCCCCGGGTCTATTCACTTCCATCGTTTACACCTCCGCTTTTACTTTGCTTTGTTACTTTGTTGCTTTCAGTTCTCACTTGGCAAACAATCTATAAAAGATTGACAACCCCTTCATAGCGTTGGGAGCAAGCTTTTGTGTTTGTGCAGGATCTTGAGATACTCCTCCACCGGATTTCGACCTTGGTTCTCAAACTGAGGGAAATACTTACCGTCATTGTGCTACATCACCCTTTCTGCTTCAAGGGAACAACAACGCAAGGATCCAAGGGCACGGGGGAAATCCTTTATATACTTGCCTAGGAAGTCCCTTAAGGCGTAGCCGTAGTTGAAGCATTCCTGGTGCCGTCGACACACCTGTTTCTGGCACCATTGGAAGGACTTTTGTGCATTAGCATAGCTGACATCAAGGCACGCATCGTGTTGTTGCCACCAAGGGTAAAAAGATGGGGTTTTCATCATTGGTTTGAGATTATCCCTCTACATCATGTCATCTTGCTTAAGGCGTTACTCTGTTCGTCATGAACTCAATACACTAGATGCATGCTGGATAGCGATCGATGTGTGGAGTAGTAGTAGTAGATGCAGAAAGTATTGGTCTACTTGTCTCGGACGTGATGCCTATATGTGTGATCATTGCCTTAGATATCGTCATGACTTTGCGCGGTTCTATCAATTGCTCGACAGTAATTTGTTCACCCACTGTAATACTTTCTATTTCGAGAGAAGCCTCTAGTGAACACTATGGCCCCCGGGTCTACTCCACACCATATTTTCAGCCTTACAGTTTTACTTCGTTGCACTTTCCGCCTTCAGATCTCACTTTGCAATCAATCTTGAAGGGATTGACAACCCCTTTATAGCGTTGGTGCAAGCTCTTTTGTGTTTGCGCAGGTACTCTGGACTTGACGAGATTCTCCTACTGGATTGATACCTTGGTTCTCAAACTGAGGGAAATACTTACTGCTCCTGTGCTACATCACCCTTTCCTCTTCAAGGGAAAAACCAACGCAAGCTCAAGAGACGACAGAAGAATTTCTGGCACCATTGCCGGGAAAGGACTTTTGTTGCCGTAGCAGCCACGTAAAACATGCAACAACAAATTAGAGGACGTCTAACTTGTTTTTGCAGGGTATGCTTGTGATATGATATGGCTAATGACGTGATGTGATATATTGGATGTATGAGATGATCATATTGTAATAGTTAATATCGACTTGCACCTCGATGGTACGGCAACCGACAGGAGCCATAGGGTTGTCTTTAAACTAACGTTTGTGTTTGCAGATGCGTTTACTATATTGCTAGGACGTAGCTTTAGTAGTAATAGCATAAGTAGCACGACAACCCCGATGGCGACACGTTGATGGAGATCATGATGATGGAGATCATGGTGTGGTGCCGGTGACAAGAAGATCGTGCTGGTGCTTTGGTGATGGAGATAAAGAAGCACATGATGATGGCCATATCATGTCACTTATGAATTGCATGTGATGTTAATCCTTTTATGCACCTTATTTTGCTTAGAACGACGGTAGCATTAGGAGGTGATCTCTCACTAAAATTTCAAGACGAAATTGTGTTCTCCCCGACTGTGCACCATTGCAATAGTTCGTCGTTTCGAGAGACCACGTGATGATCGGGTGTGATAGACTCAACGTTTACATACAACGGGTGCAAAATAGTTGCACACGCGGAACACTCGGGTTAAACTTGACGAGCCTAGCATGTACAGACATGGCCTCGGAACACAAGAGACCGAAGGGTCGAGCATGAATCATATAGTTGGTATGATCAACATGGAGATGTTCACCACTGAAACTATACTCAACTCACATGATGATCGGACTTGCGTTAGTGGATTTGGACCATGCACCACTCGAATGACTAGATGGATGTCTATTTGAGTGGGAGTTATTAGTAATATGATTAGCTAAACTCAGTTATCATGAACATAGTCAAAAGGTCTTTGCAAATAATGTTGTAGCTTGCGTTGTACCTCTACTAATTTTTATATGTTCCTAGAGAAAATTTAGTTGAAAGACGATAGTAGCAATTATGCAGACTGGGTCCGTAAACTGAGGATTATCCTCATTGCTGCGCATAAGGATTATGTCCTTAATGCACCGCTCAGTGTGCTGAACCTCGAGCGTCGTGTGTGGATGTTGTGAACATCTGACATACACGTTTTTGATAACTACGTGATAGTTCCGTGTGTAATGCTTAACGACTTAGAATTGAGGCGCCAAAGACGTTTTGAATGTCACAGAACATATGATATGTTCCAAGAGATGAAATTGGGATTTCATGCTCGTGCCCTTGTTGAGAGGTATGAGACCTTCGACAAGATTATTTGTCTACAAAGTAAGGGAGAAAAGCTCAATCGTTGAGCATGTGCTCACATTGTCTGAGTGCTACAATCGCTTGAATCGAGTGGGAGTTAATCTTCCAGATGCCATAGTGATGGTTCTTCAAAGTCACTGCCACCAAGCTACTAGAGCTTCGTGATGAACTATAACATATCAAGGATACATATGATGATCCTTGAGCTATTCGCAATGTTTGACACTGCGAAAGTAGAAATCAAGTAGGAGCATCAATTGTTGATTGTTAGTAAAACCACTAGTTTCAAGAAGGGCAAGGGAAATAAGGGATATTTCATGAAACGGCAAACCAGTTGCTGCTCTAGTGAAGAAACCCAAGGTTGAACCCAAACCCAAGACTAAGTGCTTCTGTTATGAGGGGAACGGTCACAGAGACGGAACTACCCTAGATACTTGGTAGATGAGAAGGCTGGCAAAGTCGATAAAAGTATATTGGATATACCTGATATTGATGTGTACCTTACTAGTACTCCTTGTAGCACCAGGGTATTAGATACCGGTTCAGTTGCTAAGTGTTAGTAACTCGAAATTATAGTTATGGATTAAAACGATACTAGCAACGGTGAGGTGACGATGTGTGTTGGAAGTAATTCTAAGGTTGATGTAATCAAACATCACACGCTCCCTCTACCACCAGGATTGGTGTTAAACCTAAATAATTGCTATTTGGTGTTTGCGTTGAGCATGAACATGTTTGGATCGTGTTTGTTGAAATACGATTATTCATTTAAAGAGAATAATGGTTATTCTATTTGCTTGAATAAATACCTTCAATGGTTTATTGAATCTCTATCGTAGTGCTAAACATGTTCATAAGATTGATACCAAAAGGTACAAAGTAGTAATGATAGTACCACTTACTTGTGGCACTGCCGCTTGAGTCATGTTGGTATAAAATGCATGAAGAAGCTCCATGCTGATGGATCTTTGTACTCACTCATTTTTGAAACGTTTGAGACATGAAAACCATACCTATTGGTATAAAGGCATGAAGAAACTCCATGCAGATGGATCGTTTGGACTCACTTGATTTTGAATCACTTGAGACATGCAAATCACACCACATGGGCAAGATGACCGAAGGCTTAGTTTTCTCCTGAGATGGAACAAGAGAGTAACTTGTTGGAAGTAATACATTTTTTATGTGTGCAGTCCAATGAGTGCCGAGGCACGCAGTGGATATCGTTATGTTGTTACTTCACTGACGATTCGAGTAGATACAAGAGTATTTACTTGATGAATCACAAGTCTCAAATATTAAAAAGTTCAAAGCTATTTCAGAGTGAAGATCGTCGTGACAAGAGGATAAAAAGTCTACGATATAATCATAGAGATGAATATCTGAGTTGCGAGTTTGGTACACAGTTAAGACAATGTGGAAATTGTTTCACAATTCATGCCACCTAGAACACCATAGTGTGATGGTGTGTCCGAACGTCATAGCCGCACCCTATTTGATATGGTGCATACTATGATGTCTCTTATCTAAATACCACTATCATTTTGGGTTAGGCATTAGAGACAAACCGCATTCACTTTAAATAGGGCACCAGGTAATTCCGTTGAGATGACACCGTATGAACTATGGTTTGGAGAAACCTAAGCTATCGTTTCTTGAATGTTTAGGGCTACGACGCTTATGTGAAAAATCTTCAGTCTGATAAGCTCGAACCCAAAGCAGATAAATGCATCTTCATAGGGCACCCAAATTTGAGTAAGACTCAAAAGTCCGACCACGGCAGAATAAAGAGAAAGGACGAAGGTCGTCTCCTATGCCTTAGCCGTAGACTCTACAGTATGCCATGCTGTGTACCGCACCTGATGTGTGCCTTGCCACAAGTCTGTTAAGAGGTACAGAGAGTGATCCAGGATTGAATCACTCAATAGCGGTCAAAGTTATCCTTGGTAACTAATGGACTAAGGAATTTTTCACGATTATGGAGGTGGTTAAAGAGTTCGTCGTAAAGGGTTACGACGATGCAAGCTTTGACACTAATCCGAATAACTATGAGTAGTAAAACGGATTCGTATAGTAGAGTAGGTATTTGGAGTATTTCCGAATAGCACGTAGTAGCAGCATCTATAAGATGACATAAAGATTTGTAAAGCACACACGGATCTGAAAGTTTCAGAACCGTTGACTAAAACCTCTCTCACGAGCAAGACGTGATCAGACCCCAGAACTATATGGGCGTTGGATTCGTTAAAATCAGATGGTGATGTGAACTACATTATTGACTCTAGTGCAAGTGGGAGACTGTTGGAAATATGCCCTAGATGCAATAATAAATTAGTTATTATTATATTTCCTTGTTCATGATAATCATTTATTGTCCATGCTAGAATTGTATTGATTGGAAACTCAAATACATGTGTGGATACATAGACAACACATTGTCCCTAGTGAGCCTCTAGTTGACTAGTTCGTTGATCAAAGATGCTCAAAGTTTCCTCGCCATAGGCAAGTGTTGTCACTTGATAACGGGATCACATCATTAGGAGAATCATGTGATGGACAAGACCCAAACTATGAACGTAGTATATTGATTGTGTCATTTTATTGCTATTGTTTTCTGTGTGTCAAGTATTTATTCCTATGACCATGAGATCATATAACTCATTGGCACCGGAGGAATACCTTGTGTGCATCAAATGTCGTAACGTAACTCGGTGACTATAAAGGTGCTCTACAGGTATCTCCGAAGGTGTCTGTTGAGTTAGTATTGATCAAGACTGGGATTTGTCACTCCGTGTGACGGAGAGGTATCTCGGGGCCCACTCGGTAATACAACATCACACACAAGCCTTGCAAGCAATGTGACTAAGTGTAAGTCACGGGATCTTGTATTACGGAACGAGTAAAGAGACTTGCCGGTAACGAGGTTGAAATAGGTATGCGGATACCGATGATCAAATCTTGGGCAAGTAACATACCGAAGGACAAAGGGAATGACATACGGGATTATATGAATCCTTGACACTGAGGTTCAATCGATAAGATCTTCGGAGAATATGTAGGATCCAATATGGGCATCCAGGTCCCGCTATTGGATATTGACCGAGGAGTGCCTTGGGGCATGTCTACATAGTTCTCGAACCCGCAGGGTCTGCACACTTAAGGTTTGATGATGTTTTAGTATAGTTGATTTATATGTGTGGTTACCGAATGTTGTTCGGAGTCCCGGATGAGATCACGGACGTCACGAGGGTTTCCGGAATGGTCCGGAGATGAAGATTGATATATAAGATGACTTCATTTGGTTATCAGAAGGTTTTCGGGCATTACCGGGAATGACGAATGGGTTCCGGAAGTTCACCGGGAGGGGGGCAACCCTCCTGGGGGAAGCCCAAAGGCCCTAGGGGTGGTGCACCAGCCCTTAGTGGGCTGGTGGGACAGCCCAGGAGGGCCTATGCGCCAAGAAAGGAAAACCAAAGAAAAAGGAAAAAAAGGTGGGAAGGAAGAGAAGGACTCCACTTTCCAATCCTAGTTGGACTAGGATTGGAGTAGGACTCCTCCTCGACCCTAGCCAGTGCACCCTTGAGAGCTTGGCCCTCAAGGAAAGCCTCCTCCCCCTCCCTCCTATATATAGTGGTGATTTAGGGCTGATTTGAGACAACTTTGGCCACGTGCAACTCAACCCTAGACCACATAGTTTTACCTCTAGATCGGATTTCTAGCCCTGCACGAGTAGATCCTTCACCACTACGGGAGCACCGTCATGCTGCCGAAGAAATCATCTACTTCTCCATCTTGCTTGCTGGATCAACAAGGCCGAGATCATCGTCGAGCTGTACGTGTGCGGAACGCGGAGGTGCCATCCGTTCGGCACTTGATCGGGACGGATCGTGGGACAGATCGTGAGACTGTTCGTGGGACGGATCATGGGACGGTTCGTGGGACGGATCGTGGATACATACCACTACATCAACCGCATTTATTAACGCTTCCACTTAGCGATCTACAAGGGTATGTAGATTCACTCTTCCCTCTCGTAGATGATCATCACCATGGATAGGTATTGCGTGTGCGTAGGAATTTTTTTGTTTCCCATGCGACATTCCCCAACAAATAAAGACAACCATAGATTAAGGAGAGTGTTAAGTATTAATTAAAATCCTAATAATCCATGCTTAGCAACCCCCTTAGATAAGTAATCAACACTGGTTACCGCCTTTGTGGCGTCCTTTGTAAGGGTCGCGTCCGTACAACCCGCCGCTCACTCTGTATATAGTCTTGTTTGTCATGAATAAAGATAGCTTGTTCATTCATATATCAGTTTCAATTCTCTCTCAATCTCTCTACTCTAAAGAGTAGCCTCGTAGGTTCCATGGGTTGTTGTTTCTTTGTTTCGACGGCCTGGCCTGATTGCACATAGACTCGTACTACTCTCCTTTGTCAATTGTTGGACTGTGAACGTGATTACGTGAGAGAAACTAAGGCCCAGTTTTTTTTGCTCGGGTAAATTAAGTTATGAATGAGTTTAGCCCGTTATTTAAAGCAAGGTATCATCAGAAGTATTGGCAACAGGCAATAAACGACGATCTCGTCCGATAGCTGTATCCCAAAGAACTCCCTCACACCCAATGTTTCTTTTGTACCCAAGCCCCAATTTTTTTTGAAAAGGGGAATATATTAATATGAAGTAGATATCAATTACACCCAGCCTTTGCACTAAAAAGATGCCAAAAAACATCTAGGATGCACACAGCCTAAAAAGAAAAATACATAGAGAAAAAAACCTACAACGATGGTAATCACCCGCAATAGTAGCCCTCTAACCATCACCAAAGATAACACCAAACTAGAAAGAAGGTTCTTCAGAAACAGCGCCTCTAGTAAGGAAACAATGCACCAGCATTGTCGTTACCCGAGCAAAGATCGTAGGTTTTCACCTTAAACAAAGAAAGTGTTCCCAAAACAATGTGTTCAACAAGGCCATTGCTAGGCACAACCAACAAAGGCCAGACTTTGGGTTTTCACCCTGGAAAACACAACTCGGTACTTGATACGTCTCAAACGTATCTATAATTTTTGATGGTTTCATGCTGTTATCTTGTCATATTTGGATGTTATGTACCTTTTATATCTTTTTTGGGACTATCTTATTAATTCAGTGCCAAGTGCCAAGTGCCACTTCTTGTTTTTTCTATGTTTTTGGCTCTTTTCAGATCTGATTTTGGAACGGAGTCCAAACGGAATAAAATCCCCGAAATGATATTTTCCCGAACGGAAGAAGATCAGGGGGCTTGTGGGCCAAGCCAAGAGGGCTACACGGAGCCCACAAGCCCCCATCCGCCGCCAGGGGGGCAGCGGTGGGTAGGCTTGTGGCCTCCCTGGCGCCCCCCTGACCTAGATCCTTCGCCTATATATTCCCTAAAGTACAACAAAAAATTAGGGGATCCTCAAAAATACTTTTCCGCCGCCGCAAGCTTACGTTTCCGTGAGATCTCATCTGGAGACCCTTCCCGGTGCCGTGCCGGAGGGGACTTTGGAGTTGGAGGGCTTCTACATGAACATCATAGCCCCTCCAATGACTCGTGAGTAGTTCACTTCAGACCTACGGGTCCGTAGTTAGTAGCTAGATGGCTTCTTCTCTCTCTTGGATCTTCAATACAAAGTTCTCCATGATCTTCATGGAGATCTACCCGATGTAATTGTAAGTGCATCTAGTGCCCCTTAGTGATTTTGGTGGTTTGAAGACTTATAGGTTAAGTATCTAATGTGTTTGTGAGTGTACACACGATCTATAAGTCATTGAGGAGTTTGAGATATTTGAAGAATATCGACCCCTAAAAATATATGTCTTCAGTTGAAGAAATTGGTCTGAAGCTGAAGAAATGAATCGCGAGGAATCTGCGATGAAATTGATATTCCTCATGAAGATACTGATATTGAGGAATCCGGTGTGTCCTGAATAAAATCACTCTGAAGAATTTGAAGCATGCAGATTTACACTTTCTGTTTTATTTTCTTCGCATTTGAGTAATAGGAACACCGTACTGTTAAAGGGGGTCGAAGTTACACTTTGGAATGAATTTCCTCATGATGCTCAACCCAAGCCTAATCCTACCAAAAGCCTCAAGTGAGGAATAAGAGTGACATGAGGACTCTCACAGTTGAGGGTTCCGACCGTTTCGATAGCCATGCCAAGTCATTGGTCTTATCCACTCCAACGGTCATATTATTTAAGGGCATTAGTGTCAAATCATGTCGGGATGCTCCCAGGCTATAAATAGCCACCGCCCACAACCATTAGCTGGTTGGCTGCTCCGTTAGAAATTGACACTTGTCATAAGAGCAACCCAATTTCTCAGAGTCTTCAAGAGTAATTCATTAGTGAGGAAATACCCCATAGACCGAAACCACAAACCAAACCTAGTGATTGAGCGTCACTGAAGAAGTTGTACCTGTGTGGGACTGAAGCCTTTTACCTTTGAGGGCTGTGCATCCTCCAGATGGTTAGGCGTCATGGTCTAGAGCTTTCGAGCAGTCAATCGTGGATCGCCGGGTGACCAAGTTTGTGAGGGTTTGGAAGTCTGCCCTGAAGACTTACCACGAGTGTTGGGCGAGGACTGTGTGTCGTGAGCTCAAGGAGAATACGGTAGGGACTGTGTGTCCCGGGACTGTGTGTCCTTTTGTTTCAATACCAAGCTGCTCCAAACCAGATGTACGACTGTCACAGCAGTTGGAACTGGGTCATCAACGACTGTCTTCACTGAGAAACGGGTTCTAATTCCTCAACTCCTTACTTTCCTTGAATTATGTGTTGATGACTTTCACTGCGACTGTTTGAAGAATTTGCTGAAGACTTTCTCTGAATTTCCTCAACCCCAAATTCTTCATGCCAGTTAATCCTCATCTGTATTCTGCGTGCCTGCTCAGAGTGCAATCTGTTTTCACATTCTTTGCTCTGAAAAACTGCTGTTGTGAAACTTTGCACTTCTGATCCTTTACCGTTTCCGGTGTAAGTTAGTCATCAGTGAGGAATTTTCTCAAAAGGAATTTCCTCAGTGATGAAATTCTAAAAATCTCCTATTCACCCCCTCTAGTCGATATAACTCACTTTCAATTGGTATCAGAGCAAGGTACTCCCTTGTTCTGTGTGATTTTGGTTTAACTAACTGGAGTTTTAGTTATGTCGACTGCAGACATGTTTAAGGTGACTGCAGCATGTCCTACCTTCGAAGGAAAGAACTTTCCCTTCTGGAAGAACAAAATGCAAATGCATCTACAAGCTATTGATAATGATCTCTGGTATATTGTGGAACATGGCGTCCCCATCATCTCTGCTAGTGTCTCTGCTGCTGATGTGAAGAAATTCAAGCAACTCGATTCTCAAGCGGAGAATATCATCTGTGGACATCTAAGTCCAGGCCAGTTTGGAAGAGTAATTGCTTTGGGCTCTGCAACACTGATCTGGGAGAGACTGTGCAAGGTAAATGAAGGAGTATCAACCCAGCGTGACTCTCGTGTTGATATTCTTCGCAATCTCTTCAATCGCTTCAAGAGACATGACAATGAAAGCTGCCAAGACACCTTTGATCGCCTCACTGACATATCAAATGAACTGCAAGCACTGGGAGCTCGAGACATCACTGATCACGAAGTTGTGCATAAACTGCTAAGATCTTTGGATTCTTCATTTGATACTTTAGTTCTGATGATTCAAGAAAGACCAGACTACAAGATGCTTGATCCAGCTGATATACTTGAAAGGCTAAATACTCTTGAATTCCAGCTAGAAGAAAAGAAAGATCTATATGGACCAAGCTATTCCAGACCACGTGCACCGAAGGCTAGAGCAATTTCCTCATCTGAAGAAGAAGACACAGATGACAACATTGGTGACCCTGAAGAATTTGGATAGGAGCTTGCAATGCTCGTGAGGAAATTCCAGAGATTTACACGACGTGGCCAGTTCAGTAAATCTTCAAGAAGAGACATGAGGAAATCAGAATCTTCATCTAAGGACTACAAGAAACGAACCTGCCATAAGTGCGAGAAATCAGGACATTACATTGCTGATTATCCCCGTTGGGGAAAGGAATCAAAGAAGAAGAAATACAAGGATGACAGTTCTGATGACTCGAAGAAGAAGAAGAAATCTTAAAAATCCTCATCTTCAAAGCCCTCATCACACAAGAAGACTAGTTTCAGAAAGGCTCGGGCACTTATTGGTAAGGAAATGGACTCCGAGGCAGAATCAGAGGAATGTGATGAAGAAGAGGGTTCTGATGAAGATTCAGAATCCAGACAGGCTAGTCTTGCACTGGCAACCACTTTCGTCAGCAAGTCAATCTTCAATCATAAGGAAAATGATTGCACCATGCATACTGATGACTATGCTGATGACTTCGCTCCAACCTATTGCTTCATGGCAAAAGGTTCAAAGGTACCAAATAATGCCTCCTCCTCTGATTCAAGTGACTGTGAACCTGATGATTATAAGAAACCCAGTTACAGTAAACTTGCTATCATTGCCACTAAACAACAAACTGCTCTGGAAAAGCTTCAGAAACTGCTAGATAAAAGTGATGATCCGTTGAATGATGAAATGAACCTTACCCAAATCGTCACTGAAGATGTGAAAAGTCTTCAGTCTAGATTTGATAATCTTCAGGATCGTTATGATACACTCCTCACTGATCATGAGAAGCTTTCCTATGAATTTCTTCAAAGGAAGCTTGATCTTGAGAAGTTGAGGATGTCTCATGATGATCTTCGTATGGAAAATGATTCATTACTAGCTCAACAGATCAGCGCTGGTCAAGTTGAATTCATTCCTCCATGTCTTAAATGCATTGAACGCGGAACTGCTAATTCCTCACCAGAATCATCAAATGCTACTATTGCTACAAATTCTTCAACTGCACCTGTTGTGTCTATTTCCTCACTTGAGGAAAACACAAATGTTACTGATGAAAATGCAGGGTTGAAGGAATTGTACGTGACAGGCATATACAAAAGCCTCAAAGGACATCAAACCCTTTGTGATGTGCTCAAAAAGCAGATCTTGAACAGGAACCCGAGGAAAGAAGGAATTGCCTTTGAGAGGAAATTAAATGCTGATGGATCTTATTGGAAACCTGAGCAGTATCCCAAAACCTCATGGGTTGCTGCTACTGGGCCTCCTTTTGATCCATCTAATCCAACTGGCTTTTCGTGTGAATTATCCTATTCCTCAGATGAGTCATTTGACTCCAACTATAAACTGTTCAAAAATCAATCTGGTGAAGTATTTGCTCGATATGTTGGAACTAACTGCAGGAATGGCCCTCCCTTGAGGAAAATCTGGGTTCCCAAAAGCTATCTTGAGAATCTTCAGGTGAATGTGCTCATGACACCACCACTGAAGAATCTGAACCCGAGATCAAATTCCTCAGGAGGAGCAAAGTCTTCAAGAGGATCAAAGTCCTCAACTGGTCAAAACTATTCTCGTACCGGTGCTAATGCGTGTAACATGCAGGGAAACTACAAGGAATATGAATATGAGCGTTACTCCTCAAATCATTATGTTCATAAATCCTCAAACCAGTTCTCTGCATATTCATATGAGTACTTTAACCCCCTACTGTTAAGAGAAGTGCATTGGCTTCAATGCCACCTTTCTCATATGGTGCTCGCAGGATGATGAATGCTTTGCCACCCCTTCAGATGTGGGTGGTGAAGAAATCGAACTAATCACTTCTGCAGGACAGGTCTCCAGATGAAAATCATCATCTGAGGAATTTGCTGGAGACCTGAGGAAATGCTTGATAGGACGCAAGCTAATGATTGATGAATAGAAATATTTCACACGTCCTTATATTTCTGTTGTGATGAAATTCTTATCTGATGAAATTAAAATCATATTCTTCAAATCTGAAGCATATGAGATGGTAAGCTGTACTAATTCATCTACAGGATGACAAACCCAAGAATACTGAGTGGGTTCTTGATAGTGGCTGCACACATCACATGACTGGTGATAAAAGCTTACTGATGAATATGCCACTAACTCCATCACCTCTGAAGCAAATCACGTATGCTGACAAAGGTAAAAGCAAGGTATTGGGACTTGGCAAAGTGGCTATTTCCAAGGATAGGCATATGGACAAAGTGATGCTTGTTGAATCCCTTGGTTTTAACCTTATGTCAGTCTCGATGCTTTGTGATATTGATATGATTGTTATCTTTGGTAGATATAGATGTGTAGTCATCATGGAATCTGACAGATCCAAAGTCTTCGAAGGTGTAAGAAGAGGGGATTTGTAAATTGTTGATTTCTCTACAGGTCCTCAACCAGCCACTTTCTTACTAGCAAAAACCTCAGAAGGATGGTTGTGGCACCGAAGACTAAGTCATGCAGGCATGAGGAATTTGCACACGCTCGCAAAGAAGAAGCATGTCATCGGCATCGAATCAGTCAAATTCCTCAAGGATCATCTCTGCGGTGCTTGTGAATCTGGGAAAATGACCAGATCCAAGCATCCCTCGAAGACTATCATGACCACTACACGTCCATTCGAATTGCTTCATATGGATCTATTTGGACCTACTCACTATGCCACACTAACCAATGCAGCATCTTTATATGGCTTCGTCATAGTTGATGATTATTCCAGATACACTTGGGTGCATATCATAGTGTATAAAACTGAAGTGCAGGAAATCTTCAAACGATTTTCTTCAAGGGCCTCGACGAACTTTGGCATCAAGATCAAACATATCAGGAGTGATAATGGAACCGAGTTCAAGAACACTGGTCTTGATGATTATCTTGATGAACTTGGTATTACTCACGAATTATCTGCTCCTTATACTCCTCAGCAGAATGGTGTCGTCGAAGGGAAGAACAGGACTCTGGTTGAAATGGTAAGAACTATGCTTGAAGAATATCAGACTCCTCGTCGCTTTTGGCCTGAAGCAATCAACACTGCATGCCATATCATCAACAGGGTATATCTTCACAAATTCCTCAAGAAAACCTCATATGAACTCCTCACTGACAAGAAACCCAATGTAAGTTATTTCAAAGTCTTCGGTGCAAAATGCTGGATTAGAGATCCTCACCATAGCTCAAAATTTGCACCTAAGGCACATGAAGGTTTTATGCTCGGTTATGGAAAGGACTCGCACACTTACAGAGTCTTCAACAACTATCACAACAAAGTTGTTGAGATTGTAGATGTGCGGTTCGATGAAACTAATAGCTCGCAAAGAGAGCAATTGCCTTCTGATCCAGACAAGCTGTCTCCTGAGGAAGCAATAAAGCTCAAGCCTAATGAAGACATTGTCCCCACTGAGGAAATTGGTGAAGAAACGATCCCCATCACTAATGAAAATAAAGAAGATGCTCCTGAGGAAATTGCACCAGAACCACTTCCTCAGCCCAGACAAAATCCTCAACCAGCTCATCCGAGGATTGCAAATGAAGTAGAACTTGACAAAATTCTCAACGACATCAACGCGCCAGGTCCTCTCACTCGCTCAAAAGCTTCACACTTAGTTAACTTTTGTGGGCATTTTTATTTTGTATCCATCACATAACCCTCAAAAGTTGCTGAGGATTTTCTGGAACCGGAGTGGATCCAAGCTATGCAAGACGAACTTCTTCAATTCAAGCTGAATGACGTATGGGAGCTCGTCAAACGACCAGATCCTCGCAAGCACAACATCATCGACACCAAGTGGATTTTCCGAAACAAGCAAGATGAGGACGGTCAAGTGGTGAGGAACAATGCACGACTAGTAGCCCAAGGCTACACCCAGGTTGAAGGAATAGATTTCGATGAAACTTTTGCACCTTTTGCTAGACTTGAAGCTATTTGAATACTACTTGCTTATACTAATCATCATAACATCATCTTATATCAAATGGATGTGAAAAGTGCATTCCTAAATGGTAAGCTTGAGGAAGAAGTATATGTTGCTCAGCCCCCAGGTTTTGAGGATCCAAAGAATCCAGACAAAGTCTTCAGACTCAAAAAGGATCTTTATGGTCTCAAGCAAGCCCCTCGGGCATGGTACGATACATTGAAGGAATTCCTCATGAAGAAAGGCTTCAAACCTGGTTCACTCGATCCAACTCTTTTCACTAAATCCTATGATAATGAGCTATTTGTGTGTCAAATATATGTCGATGATATCATATTTGGCTGTACTCACAAACGATACAGTGATCAATTTTCCTACATGATGAGTGAAGAATATCAGATGTCCATGATGGGGGAGCTGAAATTCTTCTTAGGTCTTCAAATTCGTCAACAAAGCAATGGAATCTTCATATCATAGGAGAAATACCTCAAGGATGTTGGGAGGAAATTCGACATGCATGAATGCAAAGGTGTCAAGACTCCAATGCCTACCAATGGCCACCTCGGCACTGATGAAAATGGTAAAGATTTCGATCAGCAGGTATTTCGTTCTATGATTGGTTCTTTATTGTATCTATGTGCATCTAGGCCAGATATAATGCTTAGTGTTTGCATGTGTGCACGTTTTCAAGCAAAACCGAAGGAATCACACCATAAGGTTGTGAAACATATTCTTCGATACTTAGCTCACACACCAACACTAGGATTATGGTATCCCAAGGGCTCAAACCTTCATCTGGTAGGGTATTCTGATTCTGACTATGCTGGTGACCGTGTGGATCGCAAGTCAACCTCTGGCACATGCCATTTCCTCGGAAGATCACTAGTTTGCTGGTCCTCAAAGAAGCAGAACTGCGTATCACTCTCCACTGCCGAAGCTGAGTACATTGCTGCTGGTTCATGCTGTGCTCAATTACTATGGATGAAGCAAACCCTCAAGGACTACGGCATCAACATGAAGAATGTGCCTCTCTACTGTGACAATGGGAGTGCTATCAAGATTGCATACAACGCAGTACAACACTCGAAGACCAAGCACATCGAGATTCGTCATCATTTTCTTCGGGACCATGTCCTCAAGGGCTATATCCTCATCGACCATGTGAAGACTGATGATCAACTGGCAGATATCTTCACTAAGCCCTTGGAAGAGAAAAGGTATTGCAAGTTGCGGTGTGAGCTAAATATCTTAGAATCTTCAAATGTTTTGTAAAAACTTGCACACATCCTAACACTTATGCAAAATTGATGACTTAGATGTGCAACACATGATGAATCGATTTTCTTCAACTAATGAAGAATGTCACTCTGAATGTGAAGAAATCAACGAAGAAATTGATTCTCAGGGCCCTACGACAATTGTACGCGGCGTCTGTAATCAATATTCTTATATGGTGGGTCACGCCACCGCCCAATGTGAAATTCCTCAAGTTGATTTTCTTCAAATGTTCTATTTCCTCAAAATGTGTTTTTCTTCAAAATAGTTGTTCTTCAGTGTGACGATTTATCACAAAATCTTCAAAAACACTTGATGACTTTCATTTGACTAGATAGACTGTGATTTCAAGTCCTCAACAACATTCACTTATTGCTATTTCTTCAAGTTGATATTTCTGCTAAGTGAATGTGATCGGACCCTACTTTCCCTCTATGCTATACTCATCGAGTCTATTCAATTCTTCGTATGTGTTCTACTTGAAACCTTGTTCAAAATCCTCACTGCGTCCTTGTCAGCTGATGATTTTGTAACGAAAATCCTCAAATCTTCAAAAATTGCTTCTTTAATACACAGTAACTGAACCCCACTTCCCACGATCGGATAACCACAATCTCCACTATCTCCACCGCACTGTTCGGGAGCTACACGTGTCCTGCGGAGACGTAGAGGAAGGGGCTGTTTGGTCCGAAATTTTCGCGCCAACAGTAACTTTTGGCTATAAATATGTCCTTATCCCCCTCGGCATACTCTTCTTCGCTCCATCGCTCTTCTGCCACAGCAAACACCACCGAACCCTAGCGCCATCGCTGGTAGTCTCGTCGCCGGTGAGGAAGAGCTTCACTGCCTCGACTTCTCCGTCGCCAGAACCACGCTGGAGTCGGACCATCTTCGTCCGCTGCCGCCGTAGACGTCCTCTGTCGCCGGGTTAGGGTGCATTGGACACTTGACCGAAGAGCTTCTCTACACAACTTTCTGTGTTCTTCGTGCGCACCTTCCAGGGTAAATAAATCCCATTTTTACAGCAAGATAGATCTAAAAATTTACATCTTCTATGTGAAATATGTTTCTCCTCAAGAATCGATCAGCACTTGATTCCTCAAACACTGCCTATCACCACATCATTGATGAACTATGCTAAGCATCTAAGATTTTCACGAGATTCCTCAGTTGTGCGAATTTTCGGATCTGTACAACTCTGGAACCCAAGAACAGTATGCTTAGGCAAATTCCTCAACCACTGGTTATATTCCTCAAACTGTCAAACTTTTTCATTTTCTTCAAATCTGAGAACGCATATGACCTCTCCAAATTCCTCGCAACTATACTCTGTTCACAAGTACACACATGTCAGCTGATGAATCTCTCGGCTCTCATCACATTAACTCATTTGCAGTGTTTCTGGAAGAAAATCTTCAAGTCTCATCAGAATCCTCAAGAGTTCAATCTCATCAGCAAAATCCTCAGCTGAAGAAAATGGAGGATGACAGAAAACAGAAGGGAGGAAAGAAACTTGAGCAAAACACAGCTGTGGATATCCCTGAGGATATTTACTTGGACTATTGCACGCCTGATGAAAATGAGACAATGGCCAAGAGAAAGATACGGCTGCAGAAGATAGAACGCCGATGGGCGAAGGAATGGAAGGAATACATATTTGTGACTCCCAAGTATGCGAAGAAATTCGCTCTGAAGCCCTCTGGCAGACGGGCCCCACTTGAGGATCATCAAGTAGCACATCCCTCAAGCCTCATGACCATTGATGACTATCCAGATGAGAAGGAAAAGCATGTGGCTAAGCTCAAGAAACAGGCAAAAACTGCAGTGAGGAAATTCAATGAATCCTCAGCTGCTGCCTCAGCTCCTGCTACTTCCTCTGCCGCTGAGACCTCTGGCTCAGAAATTCCTCAAATGCAGTCTGTACCGTCAAAACCAAGGGCTCCAAAGCCTCAAGAGAAGTCTGCCCACGCTTCAGTCACAAAACCCTCAGCACCAAAACCTTCAACACCAAAACCATCAGCGCCAAAGCCCTAAGTACCAATCTCCTCAGCTCCAAAATCCTCAGCACCACCACCAAAGCCTCAAGAGAAACTAGTACAGAAGCAAGTCATGAAGCCTATGACCGCCAGCTCCAGCTCCTCACTGCCAGCTGCAACCAGCTCGGAGACAAAGTCTTCAACACCTCCTGCGAAGACTCAGGTATCTGCTGAACGTGCAACTCTACCAAGCCCCAGCAAAATCATCACCGTCCCGTCTGCATCGGAGGGCAGTGATGAATTTGATGATCAAACCCTGCAAGCAATCATGAGAAACAAGCAGGAAAGAGTAGCTCAATCATCAGGCAGCACTATTCCTCTGGCAATGGACCCCAAGGTCCTCCTTGACTACATCAACATGTGGTATGAGGACCCAAACACTCCGCTTGATGATTTGAAACTTCCCCCTGGCATCAGCCACATGGTGACCACTTTCATCAATGAAGCCAACTGGAAAGAACAGTAGGCCAAGCAGGCCAAAGTTGCAAAGCTTAAAAAGGAGAAATTCCTCAAGCAGAATCTCCTCAAATTGACTCCTGATGCACTGGTATCAACACAGGCAGAGCTGAAGAAATTGACTGACAAGTACTCCAAGCTGTCAGATCGTAAGAGTCTCAAGAGCAATTTCATCAAGCTGGCCACTAGTGCTGTTGATGACTACAATAAGAAGGCTGCAACCACAACACCAACTTCTCAGCCCTTGATTGAGGAGCCAGTAGATGAATCTCCTCATGATGAGGAAACTCCTCAAGCTAAGGAAGTACACCAAGAACATCGTGTGGATGAACCGGCTATTGAAGAAATCATCATGGAAACTCCAGCTGATGAATTTGCTGCAGCTGATGAGACTGCCCCTGACCCAGCTGCTTCACCAACGCAAGCTGATGACTCTGTTCCAGCTGGTTTCTCAATACCAGCTGAAGAATCTGTCAAGAGAATCCCTTCACCAAAAGCTTCAACGGTGAAGAAGATGACTCCGTCTGCATCAGACGTGAAGAAAACCAGGGCTGATGAGAAGGAAGCCAAAAAGAGAAAGGACTCCTCAGCAGAAGAAGAAACAGAGGCCAAGCGCCTCAAAGCACTTGAAGAAACTGTTCCTCTGGACCCTGTGCCCCTGAATGTAGCTCCTTCTTATGAAATGGTCATCATTGATGATCCAGCGAAAAAGGCAGATGAGGAAATGAAGGATGCCGCCTCTGAGGAACACACTAAAGAGGAAATTCATATAGACGACAGTCCTCAACCTTTCATTCCTCAGAAAGACACTGCTCAAGAATCAGCTGCACCAGCTGATGAAACTGCATCTGCCACCAAGCCAGCTGAGGAAGAACAAACTGAAAATCCTCAAACTGATGACATTGAACGCTCTGAGCAAAATCCTCAAGATGAGGAACATGCTGACCCAACTCCTCCAACTGAGCAAGAAGAAGCTATTCCTCAGCCTGATGCACAGCCAGAGCAAGCCCCTCAGCCTGAAGTACCAGCCGCTGAAATTCCTCACCCTGAGGAAAATGCTGAGGAGAATGCACCTGACCAAGACAATGCATTCGTCGTGCTCAACCCAGAGACTGCCATTGTTGTCTCCCCTCCTGTTGCTCAGCAAAATCTTAAGCCAGTTCAGCGTCAGCCATTCTCCAAGCGTTCTAAGTTTCAAAAGGAAAATTTCTTTGAAGAACACATGTACTTCATTGGAGAGAACCCCTATGACAAGCCTCAAATGAGGCATCTGAAGTTTTGGACTAGGACTCAGATGAATTACTATGCCTCTGTGCTATGTGGACGAAACAAGATATTCCAGCACAGGCATATTCCTCATGTTGAACTTGAAGCAAT
The DNA here is from genome assembly GCF_904849725.1 of Hordeum vulgare subsp. vulgare. Lineage (NCBI taxonomy): Eukaryota > Viridiplantae > Streptophyta > Magnoliopsida > Poales > Poaceae > Hordeum > Hordeum vulgare. The sequence continues at coordinate 50,582,446 of NC_058519.1, forward strand.
ACCGTGCCTGGAGCCAGTCCTCAGTGTACTTCATGATCCTGATTTACTCCCAATGTGCTCCGACATCTCTGACTGGAACAACGAGCTAATTCTTCAGTTCTATGCCACTCTTCACATATCTAGCAACCCTGAAGACATTAACACTTGGGTGCTTGATTGGATGTCACAAAACACTCACTACGAGGCTCCTGCTACTGAACTCCTCCGAGAACTGCCTGTACCAATTCCCTCAGATGAGGCTGTGAAGCTTTATGGTGAGCGTGAGATGCCCAATGGGATGATGGAAGTTCTCATGAAGCCTTTGGCTGAAGGAAAACCTCCAAGAACAACCTTCCTCGTCCACGAGCTCAAGTACACACCCAGATCTGTTTATAGAATCCTCTACAGTGTGCTCGCGCCGATCAAAGGCCATGATGATGAAGAAGATGTCGTAGGCCTCATGAAGAATATCCTCTTCAACATTATTCATGGTATTCCTATCAACATCCATGATTTCTTATTGAGGACTTTGGCCGACAATGCTATGTGTCCTTTTGATCACAAGATATATGCCCCATGGATCATGAGATTCATCAGGACAAGGACAGGCATCAACTTCCACGCTGATTTCCAAAACCATGTTGGTTATATGCCTCCTATCCGGGTCAACAAGAAGATATTCGAGTCCATTAAAGGAAAAGGCAAATCTGTGATTGAAGAAGGCAGTAGGCCCCTTGATGGCCAGTTCAGAGAGCCAGAAGCGTATTCTTCATGGGATGATACTGAGACTCGTCCGGCAAGCCCCGTTCCTCCTCGCGTGATGAATACAAGAGAGCTCCTCCTCAGTCTTCACCAGAAGGTGGATCGCAATCACAAGTGGGTCAAACGCCAGTTTGGCGCCATTGTGAAAACCCTCACTGACACACAGAACTCTGTGAAGCTCAACCATCATTATCTGCATGAGGTTTTTGATCGCACCTGGGCTACACTTGCACATCTGAAGACTCAGACTGAGCTTGAAGAAATGGACTTTGAGCGAGACTTTGAATGGTCGTGGCTTCCCAAGAAGAAGTTCATGCCTATTCCAGTGCCAGACCTTGAAGACAACTCCTTTTCTTCATTCCGCACCGCTGAAACTGATGAAGAACATCTCGACACTGCTACCGGTCCAAGGAAGAAGACTACTCCCAAGAAGCATCACGACTCTTCCTCAACTGCCACGAAGTGAAGTCTTCACGGACGTTAGTCCTCAGTTTGTCCCTTTTTGTCACTTGATAACAAAGGCGGAGAAACTTGAGAGTTAGTCTTCAAGCGGGATATTTTTGGGGCTTATGAACTATATTTAAGTTACAAACTCTTGGCTCTTCTGAAGTTTTTATGTAATGAGTTGTAACTTAAGCCCGATGGTACTCTCACGCTTTTGAACGTTTTTCTTCGCATGCTTATTCCTCTAGTTTTAATGCACGCATGCTGGAATTCGTCAGATACCATTTGTCATCATGCATTTTCATTTTCTTCATATGATATGTTATATGTATGCATGATTTACAAGACTCAGGGGGAGATCTCCATGATATAAATCATCAATGTGCATTTGTTGTGAAAAGCAAAATCCTCAAGATATGCACATCTTCAGGGGGAGTCTCTCTGAATCTTGATTTCAAATTCTTCAAATGAGTATTTACACTTCATATTTTTGATCCCTGTTGAAGACTTAACCTAATTGTCATCAACCACCAAAAAGGGGGAGATTGTAAGTGCATCTAGTGCCCCTTAGTGATTTTGGTGGTTTGAAGACTTATAGGTTAAGTATCTAATGTGTTTGTGAGTGTACACAGGATCTATAAGTCATTGAGGAGTTTGAGATATTTGAAGAATATCGACCCCTAAAAATATATGTCTTCAGTTGAAGAAATTGGTCTGAAGCTGAAGAAATGAATCGCGAGGAATCTGCGATGAAATTGATATTCCTCATGAAGATACTGATATTGAGGAATCCGGTGTGTCCTGAATAAAATCACTCTGAAGAATTTGAAGCATGCAGATTTACACTTTCTGTTTTATTTTCTTCGCATTTGAGTAATAGGAACACCGTACTGTTAAAGGGGGTCGAAGTTACACTTTGGAATGAATTTCCTCATGATGCTCAACCCAAGCCTAATCCTACCAAAAGCCTCAAGTGAGGAATAAGAGTGACATGAGGACTCTCACAGTTGAGGGTTCCGACCGTTTCGATAGCCACGCCAAGTCATTGGTCTTATCCACTCCAACGGTCATATTATTTAAGGGCATTAGTGTCAAATCATGTCGGGATGCTCCCAGGCTATAAATAGCCACCGCCCACAACCATTAGCTGGTTGGCTGCTCCGTTAGAAACTGACACTTGTCATAAGAGCAACCCAATTTCTCAGAGTCTTCAAGAGTAATTCATCAGTGAGGAAATACCCCATAGACCGAAACCACAAACCAAACCTAGTGATTGAGCGTCACTGAAGAAGTTGTACCTGTGTGGGACTGAAGCCTTTTACCTTTGAGGACTGTGCATCCTCCAGACGGTTAGGCGTCATGGTCTAGAGCTTTCGAGGAGTCAATTGTGGATCGCCGGGTGACCAAGTTTGTGAGGGTTTGGAAGTCTGCCCTGAAGACTTACCACGAGTGTTGGGCGAGGACTGTGTGTCCTTAGCTCAAGGAGAATACGGTAGGGACTGTGTGTCCTTTGGTTTCAATACCAAGCCGCTCCAAACCAGATGTACGACTGCCACAACAGTTGGAACTGGGTCATCAATGACTGTCTTCACTGAGAAATGGGTTCTAATTCCTCAACTCCTTACTTTCCTGGAATTATGTGTTTATGACTTTCACTGTGACTGCTTGAAGAATTTTCTGAAGACTTTCTCTGAATTTCCTCAACCCCAAATTCTTCATGTCAGTTAATCCTCATCTGTATTCTGCGTGCCTGCTCACAGTGCAATCTGTTTTCACATTCTTTGCTCTGAAAAACTGCTGTTGTGAAACTTTGCACTTCTGATCCTTTACTATTTCCGCTGTAAGTTAGTCATCAGTGAGGAATTTCCTCAAAAGGAATTTCCTCAGTGATGAAATTCTAAAAATCTCCAATTCACCCCCTCTAGTCGATATAACGCACTTTCAGTAATCCTCTTTGGCGGTGTGTTTGTCGAGATCCTATGAATTGTGGATTTGTGATTAGATTATCTATGATATATATTTGAGTCTTTGCTAATTCCTTATGAGCATGATTTGATATCCTTGTAAGTATCTCCGAGTCTTGGGTTTTGTTTGGCCAACTAGATCTATGATTCTTGCAATGGGAGAAGTGCTTGGTTTTGGGTTCTTACCATGTGGTGACCTTTCCCAGTGACAGTAGGGGCAGCAAGGCACACATCGTGTAGTTGCCATCAAGGGAAACAAGGCGGGCTTTGTCGTAGATATGAGATTGTCTATCTACATCATGTCATCTTGCTTAAGGCGTTACTCTATTCTTTTCGACTTAATACACTAGATGCATGCTAGATAGCGGTCGACGTGTGGAGTAATAGTTGTAGATGCAGAAAGTATTGGTCTACTTGTTTTGGACGTGATGCCTATAGATATAATCATTGCCATAGATGACGTCACGACTTTGCGGGTTCTACCAATTTCTCGACAGTAATTTGTTCACCCACCGTCTACTTGCTTTCATGAGAGAAGCCACTAGTAAACACTACGCCCCCCGGGTCTATTCACACCTATCGTTTCCACTTTGGCTTTTACTTTGCTTTATTACTTTGTTGCTTTCAGTTCTCACTTGGCGAACAATCTATAAGGGATTGACAACCCCTTCATAGCGTTGGGAGCAAGCTTTTTGTGTTTGTGCTGGCACTTGTGATACTCCTTCACTGGATCGATACCTTGGTTCTCAAACTGAGGGAAATACTTACCACCGCTGCGCTACATCACCCTTTCTGCTTCGAGGAACACCAACGCAAGGCTCCAAGGCCACGGGGGAAATCCTTTGCATATTTGCCTAGGAAGTCCCTTAAGGCGTAACCGTAGCAGAAGGATTCCTGGTGTCGTCAACACAACTATTTCTGGCGCCATTGGAAGGTCTTTTGTTGCAGTAGAAGAAGTATTTCTGGCGCCGTTGCCGGGGAAGGAGAGATCTATCCAAGTAGGTCTCACAAACTCATCTCTTGCATTTACTTTTTTTGCTAGTTGCCTCTCGTTTTCCTCTCCCCCACTTCACATTTGCCTTTTTTCATTTGCCTTTTTCGTTCGCCCTTTTCTCTCGCTTGCTTTCTATTCGCTCGTGTGCCATGTTCCTTCATTATGCTTGCATCTTCGCTTGCTGAAAATCTACTGATATGGATCCTCATCCACTTGCTAATCTCTTTAAGTGACCCACTTATGTGGAACGAATTGCTAGTGAGTTGAGTGCACTTGACTATCTTTATGGAGTTTTGCTTGAGATGCGTGAATCTGAAAATTGTGAGGAAGAAATTTATGAAGTGATTCACGAGGGCTCCTTGGATGAAAAGCATGATTCCAATGGTTTCACTATGAATTCTATTAGTGACAATCATGCTAAAAATATGCAAAACCCTAAGCTTGGGGATGCTAGTTTTGCTATGTCCACTACTTGTTGCAATAATCATGATTGGGGTGATGATCTTTCTTATGATCTTGAAAATTTGTTCAAACCTCATGATGAATATGATATTTGCAATAATATTGAAAGTGGGTTTGGAGACGTCATGACTTTAGTTGATGATAATCCCACTATTTTTGAAGAGCGTCAACTTTGCATGCTTGTAGATCATGAAAAGAAAGCCTTAGGTGCTGGTTATATTGTTGAATTCATTCATGATGCTACTGAAAATTACTATGAGAGAGGATCATATGCTTCTACTTATTGAATAGTATCAAGCCTCCTCTCCATGTGTTGAAATTTTTGAAGCTATGCTTGTTTTGCCTTCCTATGCTAGTTGATTCTTGCTCCAGCAAGTTGTTTGTTCACAAAATCCCTATGCATAGGAAGTGGGTTAGACTTAAATGTGCTAGCCATATGCTCCATGATGCTCTCGTTGTGCTTCAATTCTTGTCTTTTGTGTGAGCATCATTGAAATCAATGCCTAGCTAAGGGCGTTAAACAAAAGCGCTTGTTGGGAGGCAACCCAACGAATCTATCCTTTCTGTTTCGGTTTTGTGTTTTCCACACTTTCATAATTCTGTTATGATTGTGTTTTTTGTGTTTCTTTTGCGTTTTTGCCAAGCAAAACCGTTATGATTAGTCTTGGGGATGATCGTTTGGTCATGCTGGAAAAGAAAGAAACTTTCTGCTCATGAAAAGATTTTTTTTTTCTGTAAGAGCTTTTGAGTTGATTCTTGTTGCTGCTGATTGCTACGCAAATTCTTCAGACTGTCGTAAGTTTTCAGAATTTTTGAAGTACCAGAAGTATACGAAATATACAGATTGCTACAGACTGGTCTGCTGTTAACAGATTCTGTTTTTGTTGTGTTGGTTGCTTATTTTGATGAAACTATGGATAGTATCGGGGGGTATTAGCCATGGAAGATTTAAATACAGTAACCCAACATCAGTATAAGTAGAATTTAAGTTTGCTACAATACCTAAGGAAGTGGTTGTTTGCTTTCTCATACTAATGTTATCACGAGTTTCTGTTTAAGTTTCGTGTTGTGAAGTTTTCTAGTTTTGGGTGAAGTTCTTATGGACAAAGAGATAAAGAGTGGCAAGAGCTCAAGCTTGGGGATGCCCAAGGTACCCCAAGAGATTCAAGGATGCCGTAAAATCCTAAGCTTGGGGATGCCCCGGGAAGGCATCCCCTCTCTCGTGTTCAATCCATCGGTAACGTTACTTGGGGCTATATTTTTATTCACCACATGTTATGTGTTTTTGCTTGGAGCGTCTTGTATCGTAGGAGTCTTTTATTTTTGTTGTGTCACAATCATCCTTGCTGCACACCTAGAGAGAGAGACATGCACTCACTGTGATTTTTTCGAGCTTCACTTATATCTTTTGGTAGACAATTCAGCTCACATGTGCTTCACTTATATCTTTTGAGCTAGATACTTTTGCTCTATGTGCTTCACTTATATCTTTTAGAGCACAGCGGTGCATGGCTTGGTAGTTGATCTATGCTTTGAAAGTAGTCTCAAAAGGGGTATTTATCCAAAGGGATACGAAAACTTCCACCTTCATGCGCATTGAATAGTTAGAGAAGTTGGATTCATCTCAATTAGTTTTGAGTTGTGGTTTTGGTAAAATTGAAGTTATGCTAGTAAGGTGTTGTGGATCTAGAAATACTTGTGTTGAAGTTAGTGATTCCCGTAGCATGCATGTATGGTGAACCGCTATGTGATGAAATCTGAGCATGATTAGTCTATTGATTGTCATCCTTTGCGTGGCGGTCGGGATCGCGCGATGGTTTATACCTACCAACCCTTCCCCTAGGAGTATGCGTTAAATGCTTTGTTTCGATTAGTAATAAAACTTTTGCAACAAGTATATGAGTTCTTCATGACTAATGTTGAGTCCATGGTTTAGATGCACTTTCACCTTCCACCATCACTATCTTCTTAGTGCCGTGCAACTTTCACCGGTGCACAAAACCCACCATTAGCCTCCCTCAGAACAGCCACCATACCTACCTACTATGGCTTTTTCAAAGTCATTCTGAGATATATTGCCATGCAACTACCACCATGACATGTGCCACCACGTCTACATTGCCATTGCATGATCGTAAGATAGCTAGCATGATGTTTCCATTAATGTCTATGCCATGCTAGATCGTTGTTAAGGTACACTACCGAAGGCATTCCATATAGAGTCGTCGTTGCTCTAAGTTTTGAGTTGAAAGTGTGATGATCATCATTGATGGAGCATTGTCCCATGTGAGGAAATAAAAGAGGCCAAAGATGCCCACCAAAATAAAATAAAAAATAAAAAAAAGAGGCCAAAGAGCCCACCAAAAAAATGAGAGAAAAAGAGAGAAGGGACAATGCTACCACCTTTCCACACTTGTGCATATTAAGCACCATGATCTTCATGATTGAGAGTCTCTCGATTTGTCACCACCATATAGCTAGTGGGAAATTTTCGTTATATAACTTGGCTTATATATTCCAATGATAGGCTTCCTCAAAATTGCCTTAGGTCTTCGTGAGCAAGCAAGTTGAATGCACACCCACTAGTTTTCCTTAAGAGCTTTCACATACTCTTAGCTCTAGTTCATCATTTGTATGGCAATCCCTACTCATTCACATTGATATCCATTGATGAGCATCTCCACAGCTCATTGATATGCCTAGTTAATGTGACCATCTTCTCCTTTTTTGTCCTGCAACCTCCACCACACTCCACACCACTTATAGTGCTAAAACCATGGCTCACTCCCATGTATTGCGTGAGAGTTGAAAAGGTTTGAGAAAGTAAAGGTGTGAAACAATTGCGTGAGAGTTGTGCATGATATAAATTCGTTGTGCAATTATGATAGAGCATAGCCAGACTATATGCTTTTGTAGGGATAACTTTCTTTTGGCCTTGTTATTTTGAAAGTTCATGATTACCTTGCTAGTTTGCTTGAATTATTATTGTTTCCACGTCAATAGCAAACTATTGTTTTGAATCTAATGGATCTGAACATTCACGTCACATAAGAGGAGTTACAAAGGACATCTATGCTAGGTAGCATGAAAGCATCAAAAAATCATTCTTTATCACTTCCCTACTCGAGGACGAGCAGGAGTTAAGCTTGGGGATGCTTGATACGTCTCAAACGTATCTAGTATTTTTGATGGTTTCATGCTGTTATCTTGTCATCTTTGGAGGTTTTATGTACCTTTTATATCTTTTTTGGGACTAACTTATTAATTCAGTGCCAAGTGCCAGTTCCTGTTTTTTCTTTGTTTTTGGCTCTTTTCAGATCTGATTTTGGAACGGAGTCCAAACGGAATAAAATCCCCGAAATGAATTTTCCCGAACCGAAGAAGATCAGGGTGCTTGTGGGCCAAGCCAGGAGGGCTACAGGGAGCCCACAAGCCCCCCATCCGCCACCAGGGGGGCGGCGGTGGGCAGGCTTGTGTCCTCCCTGGCGCCCCCCTGACCTAGATCCTTTGCCTATATATTCCCTAAAATACAACAAAAAATAAGGGGATCCTCGAAAATACTTTTCCGCCGCCGCAAGCTTCCGTTTCCGCGAGATCTCATCTGGAGACCCTTCCCGGTGCCTTGCCGGAGGGGACTTTGGAGTTGGAGGGCTTCTACATCAACATCATTGCCCCTCCAATGACTCGTGAGTAGTTCAATTCAGACCTACGGGTCTGTAGTTAGTAGCTAGATGGCTTCTTCTCTCTCTTGGATCTTCAATACAAAGTTCTCCATGATCTTCATGGAGATCTATCCGATGTAATCCTCTTTGGCGGTGTGTTTGTCGAGATCCGATGAATTGTGGATGTGTGATCGAATTGTGGATGTGTGATCAGATTATCTATGATATATATTTGAATCTTTGCTGATTTCTTAAATGCATGATTTGATATCCTTGTAAGTCTCTCCGAGTCTTGGGTTTTGTTTGGCCAACTAGATCTATGATTCTTGCAATGAGAGAAGTGCTTGGTTTTGGGTTCTTACCGTGTGGTGATCTTTCCCAGTGACAGTAGGGGCAGCAAGGCACACATCGTGTAGTTGCCATCAAGGGTAACAAGGTGGGCTTTGTCGTAGATATGAGATTGTCCGTCTACATCATGTCATCTTGCTTAAGGCGTTATTCTGTTCTTTTGGACTTAATACACTAGATGCATGCTGGATAGTGGTCGACGTGTGGAGTAATAGTAGTAGATGAAGAAAGTATCGGTCTACTTGTTTTGGACGTGATGCCTATAGATATAATCATTGCCATAGATGACGTCATGACTTTGCGTGGTTCTATCAATTGCTCGACAGTAATTTGTTCACCCACCGTCTACTTTCTTTCATAAGAGAAGCCACTAGTAAACACTACGACCCCCGGGTCTATTCACACCTATCGTTTCCACTTTCGCTTTTACTTTGCTTTGTTACTTTGGTGCTTTCAGTTCTCACTTGGCGAACAATCTATAAGGGATTGACAACCCCTTCATAGCGTTGGGAGCAAGCTTTTTGTGATTGTGAAAGCACTTGTGATACTCCTTCACTGGATCGATACCTTGGTTCTCAAACTGAGGGAAATACTTACCACCGCTGCGCTACATCACCCTTTCCGCTTCGAGGAAACACCATCGCAAGGCTCCAAGGCCATGGGGAAATCCTTTGCATATTTGCCTAGGAAGTCCTTTAAGGCGTAGCCGTAGCAGAAGGATTCCTGGTGCCGTCAACACGACTATTTCTGGTGCCATTGGAAGGTCTTTTGCAGTAGCAGTACTCAAAAGAGCACCACCAACAAGGAAGTCCTCCAATCTTGTCGTCCCACTTGCAAAGACTACTACTACAAGTCACATACCACCAGGATCACAGGAAATCATGCCCGGTCTCGACAGGATGATATCCCTCAAGACAAGTCTGAACAACTGCCTATGAAGCAAAGTCTTCATCGCATCCAAGACCCCGTCCTCGCCACATGCAGGTCCTCCAATCATGCCATATGATTCTCCGCATGAGTTGATCCCTTGGAAATCTTGGTGCAGACATGTCCCAAGATGTCAACAAAAATAGAGCTTCACGATACCCCGGTGAAGCTGGTTATGCTGATGTTGCCGGTGCGCACGACCAGCCCCTATACAATCAAGTTGTCCAAAGAGCGCCATATATGCTAGTCCTTGTTTTTCTTCAAAGGATAAGTCCGAAACTCATCGATGGCCAGATTAAAAATGATTGATCACATGATGAACGATGACTTCGCGCGAAGAACACTAGGGCCACCGCCCGACCAACTTTTGCGAGATGTTGCCATGACCGGATCTAGGAGCGGCGCCATGGCCGGATCTAGGAGCCTTGATTTATTTTTCAAAAAAGGGTGCTTTATTACTTAATATTTAAGTATTACACCCGGCCTTTGCATTACTAAGCTACACACAGCCAAAAAGATCCTCACACACAAAATGAAAAATAAAAAAGATGACATACAAAGGGACATGTGTAGTCTGTATAACGCCTAAAGCGGAGGTGGATCAATCCTTATATCATGCTGCCACCCATGTTGGGTAAAAGTACACCTCGCCATAACCTCCAATGGTGTACACACCTCCGTAAATAGGTCTCCATTCTCCAGGCGTTGTAGAGAAGACCATAAACGAAGATTCCTGGTACATTTGTAGATAACCTGCATCACAGAAGTATTTTTATCATTAAGAACACTATCATTTGTACGTAGCCAAAGCAACCAAATAACGGCAAGCGCTCCCACCATGAGAAGAGTTCTAAACTTGTGATCAATCGCATGTAACCAGTTACCAAAGACCTTGCTGCTTGCAATATGCATCAAATGGCCCAATATACTGTCCTCCATTATCAGTGTGAATGCACTTGATCTTCTTCTCAGTTTATCTCTCAATTGAGGCTTGGAATTGCTTGAATACACCTAGTACTTGATCTTTGGTCCTCAAAGTGAAGGCCCAAACTTTTCTGGAAAAGTCATCAATAAAAGTCACAAAGTACTTTGCACCACCAAGAGATCTTACCGACATTTTACAAACATCGGAATGTATCAAGTCCAGCTTCTCAGGTTTCTTGTGAGAGGGTAGAGTATTGAAGGAAACTCTATGTTGCTTCCCTGCTAGACAATCTGAACATTTCTTGATGTGAACTGCATTCACACCCTTCAAGAAAATTTTCTTCACTAGCACTGTCATCCCCTTCTCACTCGTGTGCCCAAGTCTCTTGTGCCATAATCATCCTTCTCTAGTGCATTGACGGAAGCACTAAAGAGCTTAGTATGAACATGATACAAAACTGGGACCATTTTACCTCTTGCAACAATCATGTTGCCTTTGGTGAGGTTGTACTGCCCTTTCCCAAAACTGCTCAATTAATCATTGATGCGGCAACAAAAGTCCTTCCCTGGCATTTAGGAATTCTTCTTGTTACTTCTCTGGTTTGCGTCGGTTTTTCCCTTGAAGAGGAAAGGGTGATGCAGCACAGGAGCAGTAAGTACCTCCCTCAGTTTGAGAACCAAGGTATCGATCCAGAAGGAGGGCCTTGTCAAGTCCAAAGTACCCGCGCAAACACAAACAAGCTTGCACCCAACGCTTCAAAGGGGTTGTCAATCCCTTCAAGATTGTTTGCAAAGTGAGATCTGAAGGCGGAAAGTGCAACGAAGTAAAAAGTGTAAGTCTGAAAATATGGTGTGGAGTAGACCCTGGGGGCCATAGTGTTCACTAGAGGCTTCTCTCATAATTGCAAATATCACGGTCGGTGAACAAATTACTGTCGAGCAATTGACAGAACCGCGCAAAGTCATGACGATATCTAAGGCAATGATCATGCATATAGGCATCACGTCCGAGACAAGTAGACCGATACTTTCTACATGTACTACAACTAGTTGAATGCCTGTGCGTTGCCACGGGACAAAAAATATAATGTGAAATCATAACTCGGTAGAGTGATAGCATGGACTTGGGTATTTTAGACGAGTGCTTCTTATGAACTACAACCCAACACCGGAACAATGTCAAACATAATTCAACAGTGTATGTATATTATTGTTGTTCTTCTAGTTGTGTTACCCGTCATTTAATTCAACATAACAAACTCTCCAACTGATTGAAATGAAAAAAATAATCTATAATTAAATGGTATTCTTATTTCACAATGCATGCACACATACCAGTTCATATCAAGGTGTGTTATTTCCTACCACACACATCTTCATCTCGTTTTCATACCTCTCACCTGCATCCATCACTCGATCCATCTCCACTCCAAATCTCCATCATCATCACTTCCTAGATATTCCATCCTATCACCCTGCGCACATCCTACTTCCTGCCGCTTGTCTTTTATGGGTTCAAGAATTTCTTGGCGTCGTGAATATTACTTGACAAAGATTAGCAAAAACTATATATAATGAAGATATATAGTAAATGTGGTGAGGGTTACATGATAATGACGAAATACATCGGCACACCATTGACATTTGGTGATGATGAGCAACAACACCACCCCCTAGGCTTCACCTTTTATCTATATCAGGTTGCGCTCCACTATCCTCATAGGCTCACACTCTCAACGATATAGTCCACCTCCAGACGCACGTGTAAATAAAGTTAACATTTTGTTTATAAACTTGTAAATCCAGAGGATTTTTTTTCTAAAACTGGAAGGATGAACTACCGCTAGCATAATATACCAATTAGGAACATACAAATGTTTTTCTAAACAATCAAGGCAGGGAAAGGAAGATTGTACAACTTGTTGAGATAATTTGGTCCGATTAGGAAAACGATCACAAATCACAAATGAAATATTTTGATGCCAGTAAGACTTTTTAGTGAAAAGAAATATAGCATGCTGCATAACAGATTGTTGAAGAGGCACCCCTTAATGTATGATGTATTTGGTTGTTGACGAGAGATGTGATAAAAATTCAGACTAATGGTAGCAAAAGAAAACATCAACTTTGACTTCACGTAGCTATAGATGGCTGCTATTGGAAGAAGGTTCAAAATATGATCGAGCCAAAAAGCGAGAACACATCTTCAGACAATTGCTAGCTAGATAGATGGTCACATGGTCATCAGGTCATGTATCAGAATTCTCTCATGATCACATCTTTCTCTACTATTGGCATGTATCAGAATTGGTCCCACGGTGAAGATAAGAATGCTGGTAAATGTGTGTGCTCACCTCTAGGTTACATTTTACTGATCCAAATACACACTCATCCTTTAGGGCAGCCTTTGTTCCATTATCGCCATGTATGTAATCAACAACTTGATGAGAATTGAGAAAAAACCCGATATAAGTGTGCCACACGAAAAAGGCTAACAAGTTAATTTTGTACGTAAGGGATGTTTTTCCACAACAAAACCATGCCCTGTTCAGTATTACCATTAACAAATAACAACAAATGCCCTATTGCTTCCCTGTCACATTTAATATTTAACATGCAGAATGACATGAAAAGCTAACAAGCATGGTAAAGAAAACGAGCCAACAAAATCAATGTAGAAAAATAACAATACTTGGTAGATAGCAGAATTAATGTAGTTCTTCAGCTCTTCGATTACGGCTGCAGATGATATCAAGTTCAAGAGTACCTTCATGGAAGAAAATAGCCAGCATCTTACATCAGCTGAAAGGAAATTGAGTTTAAGTAGTAGGTAGTGCCTAATTATTAATTAAGTTAGTCTCGTAGTTGCACTGAACACCACATCAAATTCCTACGCCGTCAACAAGTTGATCCATGTCAAACTCCAAGGAAATAGCGTGAGCTTGCCAGTTATATACCTTTGTACATGGTGCCGAAGAGGTCGCCGGTCGCCGAGCTCTCGGCTCTGTCGCTGAAGTCACCGGTGGCCTTCTCCAGCTCCTCGTAGGTGAATTGGTGTGTCTGCAGCTTGTGGACACTGCCGGACTCCAGGTCGTTGCCTCCGGAGCAGGGTGTCCCGCCAGAGTTACTGTACTTAAGGAGCCTAGCCGAGGAGGTCACTTGTACTGCCACCTCTTGCGTATTTACTGGAATGACACCATGATGAGAAGCACAAATAGAACCTGAGAAATTGTAGAGCTTTCTGGAGCGGCAAACAGTGATTAAATAGATAAAGAAAGAACCATGCACATTGATGCTTGGATTCGTAAGAGAAGAAAAATAAAACACTTGACAAATGCTTGAATTGGTCCATGTACACGATGGATTTTGGTAAGAGAACCACTGGTAAATAAGGTAGTAGTATTTCGTGTGCTTGCCATTGCTATTGACTTTTTGTTTGCCTTCTTTGGTCCCGAAAGATCAAAAGCCAATGTAAAAAATAACTCTGTATAAAAAAGGAAAAAGGAAAGGTAGCTAGGAATAGACAAGCTCTATCTCTAGTCACACACGGCTTTGATTCAAACATATGGAGTACATAACATGATAAATGTGGAGCATTTTAGGGAATTTTCGTGTTTATGTCACTATCATATTTAATTCGTTCTGATTTCCTATAGTCAAAGAGTGATACATACTTGTAGATGCGGTGTCAGGATCAAAGAAGAGAAGTCTTCCATCACCTCTAAATAGACTGGTTAGGGATTAGGATAGCTCAAGGTTGCTTAGATCAATCAAACATTGTTGACCAACCAATTACTTCTCAGATAAACTATTGAGTACCTGAACCTGACGAACAAGTAGGACACGACCTGCTAGCCTGACCGCCGGGGTAGAAGAAAATGTGTTATTCCGGCGCCCCATTGTCATGCCCACAACACCCTTCAGAGGCATGTCACTTGCCGCACCACCTGGCATCGGCCTTCTGCGGGACCGAGAACACCGCCCCAACAGCGTCCTCGAGTATGGCATTCCTGGCGCCTAGCACATCCACCATGGCCGAGTCGTACGAGACGACCAAAATCTAGATGCACCTTCACACCACCCCACGCCCAACATGTCCTCCAGCACCAATGTGCCATTGGATAGCCTGCATGTCAACCACCCCCGGCGATGCAGGCAAAGGTGTTGTACACCAATGGCAGCGACGATCTAGCGTCATTACAGTTCACGTTGGCTATCAGGAACCGGTCCCGACCCACCACATAACAATCAATCGTGCTGCTTACAGACAATGGCAAAAAAGATCAGTAATCAGTGATCCATAATTCATATTTAGATGCAAATTAGTGAAATCATTCTTACTCCTCCATCCTGCAAGTAGTATTGTAGGCAAGATTGGTAGACGTAAAAGTAACGAGACTCAAAGAACTATTCTCATGTTAAACACAATTTTGAAACATGGTATGTGCCGTTTGGATAGACCTATATGTGCATTCTATGGGAGGGTATGCATCACGCAAGAATCTATATGTTTTCATAACACCTAATCAATACATGAATAGAAGCCTGAAACCAGAAAGTTTTTCCATAGGACACCATCCTTATTACTGTGAACTAAAATTCACAAACAAACTTCAGTGGCTTAGCATTGAATGCAGAACCTCAAAATAGACCTAGTAAATTCGCACCAACAACAGAAAAGATACATTTTAGACATCACAAAATAAGAATACGACATATAATGGCTAGTAGATGGGGACAGTGAGATGGACGTTTAGAAAGTGGCTTGTGGTGAAAAAGTTGGAGGTAGGACGTGCTTATAAATGCTTATGATTGTCTTCTTAATCCTTAGCAAGATTGTATTGCGAGATCATGCTGGGTCCTTCATCATGTCTGTGAGTGAAGGTATGTCAGTATTTCCTACTCCAGAGTTGGCGGAAGCAATGGCTGTTCGACTGGGTTTATTGGCATCTCACAATAGGGGGTTTCCTCGGATCATTCTGGCATCGGATTGCCTCTCCTTGATTCAGCGCATCACTGCACGTGGGATGGATCATTCCATGATGAGAACGGTGATAGCGGACATCAGATCCATGGCGTCAGAATTCCAGTTTTGTACGTTTCAATTTCATCGTCGTAGTTCTAATGTGGTCGCACATAAATTGGCTCGGAATGCCAAGTCAACATCTTGTAATATTTCTGTTGGTGTTATTCCGAGCTTGATTCGGGACGAACTTTGTAATGACATCTCTTGATCAATAAAGACCACATTATCTAAAAAAAAGCAAGATGACATATAATCCTACTTCAGTAAAGAAGCAAGCATGCGGGTTCTTTGGCTATTTTGGGAGGATGGCACGAATCTTCTTTAGACGTTAACATTGCAACATACAATACTCCAGTTCCGCGGTGAGCCGTCGCACGATAGAAAAAATTGGGAGGCCAGCAACACATCGGAAATCAATCAAGAGTTGTCCTGCAGTGTTGGAGTATATAGTCAAGTCAATGTTCTCAAGACTTTGCAGATTCAACTTGTCAAGCAAAATCATAGGAAAAATTGAATCGTTTTGCATACTGTGAACATTCAGAATAGATAACAAACCTATCATACATCTATTCACTGTTTCAAAAATTGCATCTGAACATTAGATGATGAAGTCACCAGAAAAGTTGTTATATCTAATGAACATGTACCCCAACACTCATGGGTGCTGCCCACACATACCACACCAAAATCTTCCATACAAAATAAACCACAGGAGAGGATGCCCATGCCACTGAACTCTCACGCGGCCTATAGGTTGTTGTTGGTCAGAGGCTCAACTTATGAAGGCATTCTAGCAGTTAGCAACGACACGGCAACCCGTAGGTTGTTGTTGGTCACAGGCTGAACTCATGAAGCCATATCTAGCAGCTAGCAACGACACGACATAATTTTTTTTACAGTGAGGAGAGGAATCAGGACACATACCTTGATCAGCCGATCGGAGCCGCCGCGGGACCAACAAAACGAATCTGTATTACCTCTGCTCTGCTTCTCTTCTCTCCATCTCACCTCCTCTCTCTCCGTCGTCTCTTCTTCCCAGGAGGCCGAGCCGCCATGGCCATGGAGCACTGCCGCCGGCGGCCTCCACTACGCACCGCCGCGCTTGATCCTGATCTGATCCGCCTTGCCTCGTCGTCCAATGTTTCCACGCCGTTCCCCGCCTCCCGGAGCCATCCCGCCGCCGTCCTTGTGACAGCCCGAGACCAACGTTCCAGAAGATTCCCCACTCTTTCCGTTTTCGTCGTGTGTCTATTTTTATTTGTCGCATCATCATCGCATCATGCGCATCATCTGCATTGCATCGGCATCTCCGTTGCCGCCTGTTTTCAAAACTTGCATCCGTTGTTACTTGCCGGTTCTCGTCGTTGTCCGTTCTGAGCCCGACCGCACACGCACGCGCCCGCGGCATCGTCAAAACCCTGTTTTTAAAGTGTGCGGAAAACTTTCTCTGATCGGGTTGAGATTTGACGTGCGGTGTTATTTTAATATAGCTAGGCCGCTGGTCGAATTTCAACGCGATCAGAGACCGTTTGGTACCCGAACGGTCGACCATAGCGGCACCGTATTCGGTCTACCGTCGGACGTCTGTCGGTGTTTTAAAAATCGTTGCCGCGCCGCCCGTTCTCCCTCTCGTCTCCGGATATCCCCTCTACACGGCCGCGTACCCGTTCCCGCGTGCGGAATCGTTCGAATCCGACCCCTCCATCATATTTTTAGACAGCCCCCTCTCCTCTCTCCTCGAAATCCATGCCAACCCTAATCCCCCCTCCAGCCTCCTCCTCAAGGCCCGCCGGGCGCGAGATCTCCGCCGCGGCTCCCTGTTCCCGTGCCTCCCGCTAGCGCCTCCGGCTGGTCCTCGTCAGCCCCGCCGTCGCATCCCTCATCGACCCGGCGCGCCAGGAGCTTCCCCAGGCCAGAGCCGCGCCACCCTCGTCTTCCTCCTCCTCCCGTTTTATCTCTTCTTCCCTCACCCAAGCGACCTCTCTCTCTCTCTCTGTGGCAGGACATGGCCATGGAAGTTCGAGCTCCTCCTGCGCTGGATGGCTCAAACCAGGAGCTGCCGTCGACGGGAATGGATAGATCGGGTAGTTCCCATTTAGATCCGCTCCTCCTCCGCCCCTCTCCCTAACGTGCACTCGAGCGCCATGGGGAGGCCGCCATTGATGTTCGCAGGCAGGAGGTTGAGCTCCTGGAGCGACCTGCTCCCTTGCTTCCCCCCGCGTGAGCTCCCGCAGGCCGCCACCAACCGCCAGTTGGGCCCCGCAGTGGCCTAGTTCACCCGTGCCTGCAGCGCCGCTAGCTCGGCCCAGCTCCCTCGCCAGCCGAGCCGGCCCAGGCCAGCGCCTCCAGCGGCCAGCTTCGCCCAGGCCGCCCCTCCTCTCGATTCGGGCCCAGCCCACGAGGTAAGCCCCCCCTGCTGTATCTATCCCCCGCCTAGGCACCCTTTTGATATATGCGCCCACAATATTCGACCCGTTTGTTTTTTTAGATTCCTGCGAATTTAATTATTTTTCAGGAATAAAATGCTAGATATTAAAACGACCGTAGTTTCTATTCCGTAAGTCGGATCACGATGAGTTGTATATGGATTTGGCATAGAATTTCGCGTAGAATACGATTATCCAACTTGCATAATTGTTTGACGTCGTTTAGCGTGCCTAATGCCTAGGTTCACGTGTTGTCTAGATAGGATAGTGCCCGTATTTATTTTTCGCGTGTGCCTGGTTTGCTCGGATGCCTTAGACAAAATGCCCATGTTTTAGGAACCATTTTTCCATGTATTTTAGAGCGGTCATTTGTATTTTTGCGTGTAGGGATTGCCGCTAGATTATTTTCCCGTGTTTAGGTGATTGTCTCGCATTTACGTGCGGTAGTATTTTCGTGTAGCAACCCCACATATTTTATATGTTTCCGGGGTAGAAAAATCCATTGGATTTTTCTGTGCAATTAGTGTTTGCTTTTGAGCAAGTTAGTTCGTGCAATATTTTGCCGTGATGCCCTTTCGTTTAATTCGTAGGATTTATTCCGTGCTTCGTTTGAAGGAGCTGTCGACTAGAGAGTTGATCTTGGATGTTTTGTCTAGCCCCTGGTATTTTTGGTTGCAATAGAAATGCATGTTTAGGGGTAGTTTTCTTGCTCTCAAGTTGCTAGAAATAGTGCTGATTCGGAGGAGCTGAAATATTTCTAAGTCTGGAATCTGTTATATTTTGTTGCTGTCTTGTCTTGCTTCTATCTTTTGATCTGTAGCTCTTTTGAGGTTGGTGCAATGGAGTTTCAATTTTCTCTTGCTGGTTGCATGTGTTGAAGTGCTCGTGACCGTCGTTGCACACATATTGCATTCATGCCTTCATATCTTGCGATGCTTGTATCTTTTCAACTGTAGCTCCATTGGAGATGTCCTCTATTTGTAGATTGATTGTAATGACGCGTAGAATCACGTGAACCTATTTGTTTGGCTGTTTCACAACTAATTAAATGTGTTAGTTCAGATCAGGACATAAATGTAAATTAACATGTGAGGTCGTTTCGGAGATGCTATACATCATTTCCGACCTCATTTAAAATGCCTAGATAGGTAGTTTAATTGCGCTTCACCTCTTGCCATGTTTGTCAACATTTAATATTGCCGTGTATCAAATCGGGATAGAACAAAATAAATAAACGTGGACTTTCGTCAATATGCAACTCGTTGCATATTGAACTTCACTTATTGTGTAGAGTTTGATTGTGTGATTTGTCATGCGGTGACTTGCATGTATTCAGCTGCTCATGCATCATTTGTGTTGTGCATCGTGTGTTAATTTCGTGTGTTGATGCTTGTTTCCGGTTTTCCCCGTCTCGATAGAGTTCCGCAAGTGTGTCGGATGTGAGGACCCGGTCGACTACATCGGTTCGTCTGCTTCACGGAGGCATTCTTCTTCCAAGTGGGATCTCAGGCAAGTTGACCATTTCCCTAGATACCATTACTATCATTGCCATGCTAGTTTTACTGTTGCTACCGTTTATGTCTCGTTGCCTATCACATGTTAAATATCAGCCTCTCAACAATGCCATGAAACCTTCAACCTGTTCAACCTAGCAAACCACTGATTGGCTATGTTACCGTTTGCTTAACCATGTGTTAGCGTTGCTAGTTGTAGGTGCATTGCTTACATGTGAAAACATGGGTTCCTTGTTATATCACCATATTTAAATGCTATTTAATTTAATGCACCTATATACTTGGTAAAAGATGGAAGGCTCGGCCTTTCTAGCCTGGTGTTTTGTTCCACCTTTGCCCCCTTAGTTTCGGCTACCGGTGTTATGTTCCATAAATGAGCACTCCTAACACGATCGGGGTTGTTATGGGGACCCCCTTGATAATTTGTTTTAGATTAAGACTGGTCTGGCAAGGCCCAACTTTGGTACTACATTTGCCTAATAACCTAATAATAATGCATAGGGACCCGCCGGCACCCAAGGAAATTTAATCAAACCCCGGGCCAGTGCTCCTCATGAGTGTTGGTCCAAACTGGCAGACTACGTGGCCACTGCGGGGCAACCTGAGGTTTGGTTATCCTAGTGTGACCCATCCGTCGTGTCCTGAGAACGAGATACGCGGCTCCTATCGGGTTCGTTGACACGTCGGGCGGCCTTGCTGGATTAGTTTTACCTTTGACGAAATATCTTGTGCATCGGGATTCCGGTGATGCTTTGGGTGATCTCAGAGTTGAGATTTTCCACTAGGGAATCCGACGAGATCGCGAGCTTCGTGATTGAGGATTTCTATGTGGCTTGTGGTAATTTGTGATGGACTAGTTGGAGCACCCCTGCAGGGTTAAATCTTTTCGGAAAGCCGTGCCCGCGGTTATGTGGCAACGTGGAAACGTTGTTTAACACTGGTTCTAGATGACTTGAAGTTAACTTAATTAAAACATGCCAGCTGCGTGCGTAACCGTGACTGTCTCTTTCGTGAGTTCCTTCTCCGATCGAGGACATGGTGGGGTTATGTCTGACGTAGGTAGGTGTTCAGGGTCATTCGTTTGATCATCCGTAGCTTCCGTCCGCTATGCGTAGATCTTCCCCCTCTTATTTCTTGTACTCGTAAGTTTAGCCACCAATTATATGCTTAGCCGCTGCTGCAACCTCACCACTTAACCATACCTCACCCGTTAAGCTTTGCTAGTCTTGATACCTTTGGAAATGAGATTGCTGAGTCCCCTGTGGCTCACAGATTACTACAACACCAGTTGCAGGTATAGGTAAAGGTTACTTGACGCGAGCGCGTTGATTGTTCATTTGGAGTTGCTTCTTCTTCTCCTTCTTCATCGATCTAGGATGGGTTCCAGGCCGGCAGCCTGGGATAGCGAGGATGGACGTCGTTTCATTTTCTCGTTTGTTTTCATCCGTAGTCGAACCCTGCTCTTCTTCATGATGTTTATGTAATGTACTGCTGTGACTCTGATGTAGCTTGTGGCGAGTGTAAGCCAACTCTCTTTATATATCTCTTCTTTTCAGTACATGTACTTGTAACGATATCCATTCTTGCGACACGACGAGATGCGCTTCTATCCCTGACGAGGCCTTCGTGCCAAATTGAGGATAGGGTCGCATCTTGGGCGTGACAAGTTGGTATCAGAGCAGTACCGACCTAGGAGCCCCCTTGATTGATCGAACTTGGTCGAGTCGAGTCTAGTGAAAAACTGCTTTCAGTCTAGTTATATATCGGAGAGTAGGATTCTTTTTTCTCCTCTTCTATGCTCTGGTGAGGAATCTTGACGTAATAATGTATTCTACTCCTCTTCTCACTCAAATTTTTTTTAGTATCACGCGGATATGTTTGGAATCTATATGATGCCGATGTGACGGAGTTCTGTCTTGGTGCCTCCTATCTGCTTTGAGTTTCAGGGGAGTTGAGCTCCAGGGGATTCTCGAGCACATCGTTAGCATTCAAATTTCTTAGTATCTCAGAACGAAGGATGTTCGTAATTGCTTTAATACTAGTAGTGGCGAGATAACCCCGATGTCCCCAGTACTGGTGCAGATTGTTCGGGAGTACTGCCATACTTTGTATCGTTGTGATCACGAGGGTCTGTTGTAGATGAAGGTTCGAGATTCTGGTTGTGTGTTGACGGATGTGATACAGGTGACGGGTTAGTATATGAGTTGTATGAATAATACTCCTTGTATCCGTGTACCAGATTGCATGACCAGATATTTCGGGAATTCATAGGTGGGAATTCAAGTAGTTGCTTATAGGACAATCTTCCAACAAATACATGATGTTAGGTTGGGGTTCGACATCTAGTGGATTCCTGTCCACGAAAATATCGGACGAAATCTTTCTCATGAGTTTGTTCTGGCTTGTTTCATAAGCCTCATTGTTGGTTTTGTTGAATATGGTAATTCGTGTTGCTTCGATGTCAAGTGGTGATTTCAGATCTTTTCTAAGAGGTGTTCTCATATTTTTATGAGAGTATTAATTCTTTGGCTATATCAATTATCATGTCAATTCCTTTTCAACCGGAGTCGTCGTATCAATTCCATTCAACCGGTGTGCTTCTCTTCAGTGAATTCAATCCTCTCTAATTTTGCAGATCATTCTCTCAATTCTTTCCGGAGTTATCTCATCTGTCCCAAGTCATCTTTGTTTTTCCCCGCCCTCCCGCCCTTTTTCTTCAGTGATTGGATTTCATCCAAGCGCATTCATTTCATTGTGCTTCCGATATCTCTTCTTCCTTTCGTAGCCGGTGATTCATTGTGAAGATTCTCAGGAGATTCGTGCCATATTTGTTCATTGTTGTCATCTTTTCCGGTGAATTTAATTTAATTATCTGTGTTCATTGTATCCTATTCATCCTTGTAATTTTTCCCATGTTGGAAATTCGCATCAGTCTTCTTATTGTCATTTCTCTCTATTACATCCGGAGTGCTGAAGTTATCTCAGAGGTTCTTATTTCCAATCCTTTTAATTATTTTGAGGTGCTATCCTCATCTAGTTTTCTTTATACCGGTGCAATCTCACTTGCTAATCTATTGTTTCAATGCTGGTTTCTTTGAGTGGGCCCATAACCCACAGGTTTTTTCCAGGATCTTATCTGGCTCTTGTAATCTTTTCCCGGAGATCATTAATTCGTTTCAGCTATGATGTAAGTATGAATTTCATCAGTCATATCCCTTCTTCAAGATCAATTTGAATTAATTCTCATATTAGCTCAACCTTTCATTCTTCTTTATTCCGGAGTGTCTCAGCTATTCTTGGTGTTGTTCCTCGTCATCATTCTCAGTTCGAAGGAGTGTTCCTCTCAGTCTTTTTCCATTCTTGTGAAGATTGTCATCTCAGCTTCGTGTTATCATCTTGAATTTGTTTTCAATCATGAGTATCCCTTTCTTGCTATCCGGTGCATTTCTGACTTGTTTTATTTCTCGTTCCTCCGAAGGCCATCGTTTCAGAAGATTCTTCGTGCTCAGCTTTCAGCTTTCATCCTCAATTCTTCTCCAATGTTGTCTCTTCGTTCGTCTCTCGATTATTCGGTGGCTTGTTTAAGTTTTTTTTATCTCAGGTGGATCATGATCTCTTCATTCTCATGTATCTCCATTCATTCATGGTTGCTCGTTCATTTCAATTCTCATCGGTGTTTCTTGCAACAATTCTTCAAGTTTGTGCTCATATCTCTCCTCAATCTTTTCAGAAGATTAAGTGGTTTGCTAAATCCGTTGCTTGTCATCAGTTTAACTTGATGAAGGATAAGCATAACGTAATTCTTATTCTTGTTCATAGTAACCTGAATTCTTCTTCCAAAGAGGCTCATGATATCAATTCTTTTCTCAGGTGCTTATATTTCTTTTCCGGAGTTCCAAGTTCTTTTAGTATCTCTTTGTGAATCTTCATCTAAATTTTGGCAAGGTCATAATCTTATTCTTTTCTACCTTCATATCGTTGCATCGTTCATTTGTATACGGAGGTCCTTCATGGTGGTTCATCATGATATCAATTCATTCTCAAAGTGTTCTTCAAGATTCTATTGGAGAACCTCAAGTTTTCTTATCTTGCATTTCCAAGTGCATTCGTTCTTCCTTTATCCTTTGAGGTGGTGTTATAGCATTCTTGTTAGTGTAGGAGCCTCGAAGAGTTTTCCTTTCAAGAATGAGATAATAAAACACACCAATTCTATGATCATGAGATATTTGCAACCCATGATTTCTTCATTGAGCTATCTTGGTTTGGATTTCACCTAAAGCTTTTCCTATGGATTGTTGCTATCATGGTGCTTGTCATTAATCCAAGTTCTCAATGTATCCTCTTGGTGTAAGAAATTGTTCATATCTTGTTTCTCCCAATCAATCCTTGTTTCTGTTAGTGGCTGGTTGTCACTTCATTAGTTTGAATGGTTCCCATAAGCCCACTACTATCTTGTTCTTTTCGTTGTTGTTTTTACAACAACTCTGTTCAATTCTTCTAGCAAGGATGCTTGCCAAGTTCATTTGAGTTATTGTTTTCATTCTTTTCTTCATTCTCTTCTTCCGTTTGAGCTAGTTCCTATTCCGTTGTTCCGGAGGCATTGTGATGTTGCTCTTTTGGGTCTATTATCTTGTTCTGTCAAGATCATGGTGTTCCCTTATTCTATTTAGTTGTTTGTTATGAATATTGTCTATTTCTCTCTTCTTATCGAATTTTTTGTCCCATTTTTCCTACCGAAGTGCTGCAGAAATTTTCCGTGAATTCTTGCTTCTTTCTCATATCATCCCTCATCTCCTTGCAACCTTCAAGGATCGCTGGTTTCACTCATTTGTCAAAGAAGTGACTTAAGTTTTACCTCTTGCTTTCTCATCCTCTACCCCTTTCATTCTTGGATCTCGGGGCGAGATCCTCTTGTAGTGTAGGAGAGTTGTGACAGCCCGAGACCGAAGTTCCAGAAGATTCCCCACTCTTTCCGTTTTCGTCGTGTGTCTATTTTTATTTGTCGCATCATCATCGCATCATGCGCATCATATGCATTGCATCGGCATCTCCGTTGCCGCCCGTTTTCAAAACTTGCATCCGTTGTTAGTTGCCGGTTCTCGTCGTTGTCCGTTCTGAGCCCGACCGCACACGCACGCGCCCGCGGCATCGTCAAAACCCTGTTTTTAAAGTGTGCGTAAAACTTTCTCTGATCGGGTTGAGATTTGTCGTGCGGTGTTATTTTAATATATCTAGGCCGCGTGTCGAATTTCGATGCGATCGGAGACCGTCTCGTACCCGAACGGTCGACCGTAGAGGCACCGTATTCGGTCTACCGTCGAACGTCTGTCGGTGTTTTAAAAATCGTTGCCGCGCCGCCCGTTCTCCCTCTCGTCTCCGGATATCCCCTCTACACGGCCGCATACCCGTTCCCGTGTGCGGAATCGTTCGAATCCGACCCCGCGGTTGGATCCGGAACGGAATTCCGGGTAACCTAGCCCCCTCATTTGTTATAAATACCCCTCCATCATATTTTTAGACAGCCCCCTCTCCTCTCTCCTCGAAATCCGTGCCAACCCTAATCCCCCCTCTAGCCTCCTCTCCCACCAGCCTCAGCCGCGCGGGCCCACCCGAGCCCATCCGAGGCCCGCAGGGCGCGAGATCTCTATCACGGCTCCCTGTTCCCGTGCCTCCCGCTAGCGCCTCCAGCTGGTCCTCGTCAGCCCCGCCGCCGCGTCCCTCGTCGACCCGGCGCGCCAGGAGCTTCCCGAGGCCAGAGCCGCGCCACCCTCGTCTTCCTCCTCCTCCCGTTTTATCTCTTCTTCCCTCACCCAAGCGACCTCTCTCTCTCTCTCTGTGGCAGGACATGGCCATGGAAGTTCGAGCTCCTCCTGCGCTGGATGGCTCGAACCAGGAGCTGCCGTCGACGGGAATGGATAGATCGGGTAGTTCCCATTCAGATCCGCTCCTCCTCCGCCCCTCTGCCTAACATGCACTCGAGCCCCATGGGGAGGCCGCCATTGATGTTCGCAGGCAGGAGGTTGAGCTCGTGGAGCGACCTGCTCCCTTGCTTCCCCCCGCGTGAGCTCCCGCAGGCCGCCACCAACCGCCAGCTGGGCCCCGCAGCGGCCTAGTTCACCCGTGCGTGCAGCGCCGCTAGCTCGGCCCAGCTCCCTCGCCAGTCGAGCCGGCCTAGGCCAGCGCCTCCAACGGCGAGCTTCGCCCAGGCCGCCCCTCCTCTCGATTCGGGCCCAGCCCACGAGGTAAGCCCCCTGCTGTATCTATCCCCCGCCTAGGCACCCTTTTGATATATTGCGCCCACAAGATTCGACCCGTTTGTTTTTTTTAGATTCCTGCGAATTTAATTATTTTTCAGGAAAAAAATGCTAGATATTAAAACTACCGTAGTTTCTATTTCGTAAGTCGGATCACGATGAGTTGTATATGGTTTTGGCATAGAATTTCGCGTAGAATACGATTATCCAACTTGCATAATTGTTTGACGTCGTTTAGCGTGCCTAATGCCTAGGTTTACGTGCTGTCTAGATAGGATAGTGCCCGTATTTATTTTTCGCGCGTGCCTGGTTTGCTCGGATGCCTTAGACAAAATGCCCATGTTTTAGGAACCATTTTTCCATGTATTTTAGAGCGGTCATTTGTATTTTTGCGTGTAGGGATTGCCGCTAGAGTATTTTCCCGTGTTTAGGTGATTGTCTCGCATTTACATGCGGTAGTATTTTCGTGTAGCAACCCCACATATTTTATATGTTTCCGGGGTAGAAAAATCCATTGGATTTTTCTGTGCAATTAGTTTTAGCTTTTGAGCAAGTTAGTTCGCGCAATATTTTTCCGTGATGCCCTTTCATTTATTTCGTAGGATTTATTCCGTGCTTCGTTTGAAGGAGTTGTCAACTAGAGAGTTGATCTTGGATGTTTTGTCTAGCCCCTGGTATTTTTGGTTTCAATAGAAATGCATGTTTAGGGGTAGTTTGCTTTCTCTCAAGTTGCTAGAAATAGTGCTGATTTGGAGGAGCTGAAATATTTCTAAGTCTGGAATCTGTTATATTTGGCTGCTGTCTTGTCTTGCTTCTATCTTTTGATCTGTAGCTCTTTTGAGGTTGGTGCAATGGAGTTTCAATTTTCTCTTGCTGGTTGCATGTGTTGAAGTGCTCGTGACCGTCGTTGCACACATATTGCATTCATGCCTTCATATCTTGCGATGCTTGTATCTTTTCAACTGTAGCTCCATTGGAGATGTCCTCTATGTGTAGATTGATTGTAATGACGCGTAGAATCACGTGAACCTATTTGTTTGGCTGTTTCACAACTAATTAAATGTGTTAGTTCAGATCAGGACAGAAATGTAAATTAACATGTGAGGTCGTTTCGGAGATGCTATACATCATTTCCGACCTCATTTAAAATGCCTAGATAGGTAGTTTAATTGCGCTTCACCTCTTGCCATGTTTGACAACATTTAATATTGCCGTGTATCTAATCGGGATAGAACAAAATAAATAAACGTGGAGTTTCGTCAATATGCAACTCGTTGCATATTGAACTTCACTTAGTGTGTAGAGTTTGATTGTGTGATTTGTCATGCCGTGACTTTCATGTATTCAACTGCTCATGCATCATTTGTGTTGTGCATCGTGTGGTGAATTTCGTGTGTTGATGCTTGTTTCCGGTTTTCCCCGTCTCGATAGAGTTCTGCAAGCGTGTCGGATGCGAGGACCCGTTCGACTACGTCGGTTTGTCTGCTTCACGGAGGCATTCTTCTTCCAAGCGGGATCTCAGGCAAGATGACCATTACTATAATTGCCATGCTAGTTTTACTGTTGCTACCGTTTATGTCTCGTTGCCTACCACATGTTAAATATCAGCCTCTCAACAATGCCATGAAACCTTCAACCTGTTCAACCTAGCAAACCACTGATTGGCTATGTTACCGCTTGCTTAACCATGTGTTAGCGTTGCTAGTTGTAGGTGCATTGCTTCCATGTGAAAACATGGGTTCCTTGTTATATCACCATATTTAAATGCTATTTAATTTAATGCACCTATATACTTGGTAAAAGGTGGAAGGCTCGGCCTTTCTAGCCTGGTGTTTTGTTCCACCTTTGCCCCCTTAGTTTCGGCTACCGGTGTTATGTTCCATAAATGAGCGCTCCTAACACGATCGGGGTTGTTATGGGGACCCCCTTGATAATTCGTTTTAGATTAAGACTGGTCTGGCAAGGCCCAACTTTGGTACTACATTTGCCTAATAACCTAATAATAATGCATAGGGACCCGCCGGCACCAGAGGAAATTTAACCAAACCCCGGGCCAGTGCTCCTCATGAGTGTTGGTCCAAACTGGCAGACTACGGGGCCACCGTGGGGCAACCCGAGGTTTGGTTCTCCTAGTGTGACCCATCCGTCGTGTCCTGAGAACGAGATATGCGGCTCCTATCGGGTTCGTCGACACGTCGGGCGGCCTTGCTGGATTAGTTTTACCTTTGACGAAATATCTTGTGCATCGGGATTCCGGTGATGCTTTGGGTAATCTCAGAGTTGAGGTTTTCCACTAGGGAATCCGACGAGATCGCGAGCTTCGTGATTGAGGATTTCTATGCGGCTTGTGGTAATTTGTGATGGACTAGTTGGAGCACCCCTGCAGGGTTAAATATTTTCGGAAAGGCGTGCCCGCGGTTATGTGGCAACGTGGAAACTTTGTTTAACACCGGTTCTAGATGACTTGAAGTTAACTTAATTAAAACATGCCAACTGTGTGCATAACCGTGACTGTCTCTTTTGTGAGTTCCTTCTCCGATCGAGGACACGGTGGGGTTATGTCTGACATAGGTAGGTGTTCAGGGTCATTCGTTTGATCATCCGTAGCTTCCGTCCGCTATGCGTAGATCTTCCCCCTCTTATTTCTTGCACTCGTAAGTTTAGCCACCAATTATATGCTTAGCCGCTGCTGCAACCTCACCACTTAACCATACCTCACCCGTGAAGCTTTGCTAGTCTTGATACCTTTGGAAATGAGATTGCTGAGTCCCCTGTGGCTCACAGATTACTACAACACCAGTTGCAGGTACAGGTAAAGGTTACTTGACGCGAGCGCATTGATTGTTCATTTGGAGTTGCTTCTTCTTCTCCTTCTTCATCGATCTAGGATGGGTTCCAGGCCGACAGCCTGGGATAGCAAGGATGGACGTCGTTTCATTTTCTCGTTTGTTTTCGTCCATAGTCGGACCCTGCTCTTCTTCATGATGTTTATGTAATGTACTGTTGTGACTCTGATGTAGCTTGTGGCGAGTGTAAGCCAACTCTCTTTATATATCTCTTCTTTTCAGTACATGTACTTGTAACAATATCCATTCTTGCGACACGACGAGATGCACTTCTATCCCTGACGAGGCCTTCGTGCCAAATTGAGGATAGGGTCGCATCTTGGGCGTGACAGTCCTGCTCCCGATCAGATCGGGAGAGCCGTCGCTCGATCCTGATCTGATTTGCCATGCTCGATCCAGCTGATCTGATCCACCTCACCTTGTCGTCCGCTGTTTCCACGCCGTTCCCCGCCTCCCGGAGCCATGCCACCGCCGTCCTTCTCCCGATCGGGAGAGCCATCGCTCGATGTGCAACCCAAAAACATATATCTCAAACCATTTTTCCTCACTCACCAAGGACTGCGGGCTGGATATCTAGAAGGCCAGGGGCATTTTTGTGAAATAGCTAACGACGTAGCGATTGTAGAGACGAAGGGATGGCGTGGAAGGAGATTTTTTTTAATTAAACCGACTGGTTTTTGAAGGGTTGAATAAAAATCGGTGGGGGAACGTGGGTGGGAGGGTAGCGAGCATTAGCGTTGGGAGGGGGAGATGGAAGGAGGTCGAACCATCACGACAGACGACATATCCTCCTTTAATAGTAGAGATTACTCCACACATCGACCGCTATCGAGCATGCATCTAGTGTATTGAGTTCATGACGAACAGAGTAACGCTTTAAGCAAGATGACATGATGTAGAGGGATAATCTCAAGCCAATGATGAAAACCCCATCTTTTTACCCTTGATGGCAACAACACGACGCGTGCCTCGCTACCCCTTCTGTCACTGGGTGAGGTCACCGCATGGTATGAACCTAAAACCAAGCACTTCTCCCATTGCAAGAATCATAGATCTAGTTGTCCAGACAAAACCCACAACTTGAAGAGAATTACAAGGATATGAAATCATGCATAAGAGAGATCAGAAGAAACTCAAATAAGATTCATAGCTAATCTGATCATAAATGCACAATTGATCGGATCTCGACAAACACACCACAAAAGAAGATTACATCGGATAGATCTCCATGAAGATCATGGAGAACTTTGTATTGAAGATCCAAGAGAGAGAAGAAGCCATCTAGCTACTAGCTTTGGACCCGTAGGTCTATGGTGAACTACTCACGCATCATCGGAGAGGTCATGGTGTTGATGAAGAAGCCCTCCGTGTCCGAATCCCCCCCTCTCGCAGGGCACCAGGACGTGCCCCATATGGGATCTTGCCGAGACAGAAGCTTGCGGCGGCGGAAAAGCGATTGCGATGATCTCTTGATTTTTTTGGAATTTATGGGATTATATAGGCGAAAGATCTAGGTCAGGGGAGCTCCAGGTGGGCCCCAAGCCTGGATGGCGCGACCCCCTCGGTAGCGAGGTGGGGGCTTGTGGCGCCCCTGGAGTGTTGGGGAACGTCGCATGGGAAACAAAAATTTTCCTACGCGCACGAAGACCTATCATGGTGATGTCCATCTACGAGAGGGGATGAGTGATCTACGTACCCTTGTAGATCGTACAGCAGAAGCGTTAGTGAACGCGGTTGATGTAGTGGAACGTCCTCACGT
Organism: Hordeum vulgare subsp. vulgare; assembly: GCF_904849725.1. NCBI lineage: Eukaryota > Viridiplantae > Streptophyta > Magnoliopsida > Poales > Poaceae > Hordeum > Hordeum vulgare. Next base: position 50,612,737 of record NC_058519.1, read on the forward strand.
CCCTCGATCCGCCCCGCGAACAATCCCGCGATCAGTCCCACGATCTAGTACCGAACGGACGGCACCTCCGCGTTCAGCACACGTACAGCTCGACGATGATCTCGGCCTTCTTGATCCAGCAAGAGAGACGGAGAGGTAGAAGAGTTCTCCGGCAGCGTGACAGCGCTCCGGAGGTTGGTGATGACCTTGTCTCAGCAGGGCTCCGCCCGAGCTCCGCAGAAACGCGATCTAGAGGAAAAACCGTGGAGGTATGTGGTCGGGCTGCCGTGGAAAAGTCGTCTCAAATCAGCCCTAAAACCCCACTATATATAGGAGGAGGAAGGGGGAGACTTGCCTTGGGGTCCAAGGACTCCCAAGGGAGTCGGCCGAGCCAAGGGGGAAGGTCTCCCCCTCCCAAACCGAAATCCACTTGGTTTGGAAGGTGGAGTCCTTCCCTTTCCCACCTCCTTCTTTTTTTTTCTTTCCTCTTTGATTTTCTTTCCTATGTGCATAGGCCTCTCTTAGGCTGTCTCACCAGCCCACTAAGGGCTGGTGCGGCACCCCAAACACCCATGGGCTTCACTGGGGTGGGTGGGCCCCCCCGGTAAACTCCCGGAACCCATTCGTCATTCCCGGTACATTCCCGGTAACTCCGAAAACCTTCCGGTAATCAAATGAGGTCATCCTATATATCAATCTTCGTTTCCGGACCATTCTGGAAACCCTCGTGACGTCCATGATCTCATCCGGGACTCCGAACAACATTCGGTAACCAACCATATAACTCAAATACGCATAAAACAACGTCGAACCTTAAGTGTGCAGACCCTGCGGGTTCGAGAACTATGTAGACATGACCCGAGAGACTCCTCGGTCAATATCCAATAGCGGGACCTGGATGCCCATATTGGATCCTACATATTCTATGAATATCTTATCGTTTGAACCTCAGTGCCAAGGATTCATATAATCCCGTATGTCATTCCCTTTGTCCTTCGGTATGTTACTTGCCCGAGATTCGATCGTCACTATCCGCATACTTATTTCAATCTCGTTTACCGGCAAGTCTCTTTACTCGTTCCGTAATACAAGATCCCGCAACTTACACTAAGTCACATTGCTTGCAAGGCTTGTGTGTGATGTTGTATTACCGAGTGGGCCCCGAGATACCTCTCCGTCACACGGAGTGACAAATCCCAGTCTTGATCCATACTAACTCAACTAACACCTTTGGAGATACCTGTAGAGCATCTTTATAGTCACCCAGTTACGTTGCGACGTTTGATACACACAAAGCATTCCTCCGGTGTCAGTGAGTTATATGATCTCATGGTCATAGGAATAAATACTTGACACGCAGAAAACAGTAGCAACAAAATGACACGATCAACATGCTACGTCTATTAGTTTGGGTCTAGTCCATCACATGATTCTCCTAATGATGTGATCCCGTTATCAAGTGACAACACTTGCTTATGGCCAGGAAACCTTGACCATCTTTGATCAACGAGCCAGTCAACTAGAGGCTTACTAGGGACAGTGTTTTGTCTATGTATCCACACAAGTATTGTGTTTCCAATCAATACAATTATAGCATGGATAATAAACGATTATCATGAACAAATAAATATAATAATAACTAATTTATTATTGCCTCTAGGGCATATTTCCAAAAGTCTCCCACTTGCGCTAGAGTCAATAATCTAGTTCACATCACCATGTGATTCCAACGAATCCAACACCCATATGTTTATGGGGTCTGATCACGTCTTGCTCTTGAGAGAGGTTTTAGTCAACAGTTCTGAAACTTTCAGATCCGTGTGTTCTTTACAAATCTTTATGTCATCTTATAGATGCTGCTACTATGTGCTATTCGGAAATACTCCAAATATCTACTCTACTATATGAATCCGTTTCACTACTCATAGTTATTCGGATTAGAGTCAAAGCTTGCATCGACGTAACCCTTTACGATGAACTCTTTAAGCACCTCCATAATCGAGAAAAATTCCTTAGTCCATTAGTTACTAAGGATAAATTTTGACCGCTGCTAGTGATTCAATCATGGATCACTCTCTGTACCTCTCAACAGATTTTGAGTCAAGGCACACATCAGATGCGGTACACAGCATGGCATACTTTAGATTCTACGGCTAAGGCATAGAAGACGACCTTAGTCTATTCTCTTTACTCTGCCGTGGTCGGGTTTTGAGTCTTACTCAAATTCACACCTCACAACGCAACCAAGAACTCCTTCTTTGTTGATCTATTTTTGAACTCTTTCAAAAACTTGTCAAGGCATGCATCTTGTTGAAACTTCTATTAAGCGCTTTTGATCTATCTCCATAGATCTTTGATGCTCAACGTTCAAGTAGCTCAATCCAGGTATTCCTTTGAAAACTCCTTTCAAACAACCTTGTATGCTTTACAGAAATTCTACATTACTTCTGATCCACAATATGTCAACCACATATACTTATCAGAAATTCTATAGTGCTCCCACTCACTTCTTTGGAAATACAAGTTTCTCATAAACCTTGTACAAACCCAAAATCGTTGATCATCTCATCAAAGTGTATATTGCAACTCCGAGATGCTTGCACCAGTCCATTGAAGGATCACTGGAGCTTGCATACTTGCTAGTATCTTTAGGATCGACAAAACCTTCTGGTTGTATCACATACAATGTTTGCTCAAAGAAACCGTTGAGAAAACAATGTTTTGACATCCTATGTGCAACATTTCATAAATAATGCATCAACAACTAACATAATTCTAACAGACCTTTAGCATCGCTACGAGTGAGAAAGACTCATCATAGTCAACAGTTTGATCTTGTCGGAAACATCTTTGCGACAAGTCGAGCTTTTCTTAATAGTGATTTATCACCATCATCGTCTGTCTTTCTTTTAAAGACCCATCTTTACTCAATAGTCCTCTGACCATCAAGTAGTTCTTCCAAAGTCTACACTTTGTTTTCATACATGGATCCTCTCTCGGATTTCATGGCTTCCAGCCATTTGTCGGAATCTGGGCCCACCATCGCTTTCTCCATAACTCGTAGGTTCACTGTTGCTCAACAACATGACCTCCAAGACAGGGTTACCGTACTACTCTGCAGCAGTACACGACCTTGTCGACCTACGAGGTTTGTAGTAACTTGATTTGAAGCTTAATGATCACCATCATCAGCTTCCACTTCAATTGGTGTAGGCGCCACAGGAACAACTTCCTGCGCCCTGCTACACACTGGTTGAAGTGATGGTTCAATAACCTCATCAAGTTCTACCACTCTCCCACTCAATTCTTTCTAGAGAAACCTTTCCTCGAGAAAGGATCCGTTTCTAGAAACAAACACTTTGCTTTCGGATCTGAGATAGGAGATGTACCCAACTGTTTTGGATATCCTATGAAGATGCATTTATCCGCTTTGGGTTCGAGCTTATGAGACTGAAACTTTTTCACATAAGTGTCGAAGCCCCAAACTTTCAAGAAACGACAGTTTAGATTTCTCTAAACCTCAGTCTATACTGTGTCATCTCAACGAAAATACGCGGTGCCCTATTTAAAGTGAGTGCGGTTGTCTCTAATGCACAACCCATAAACGATAGTGGCAATTCGATAAGAGACATCATAGTATGCACCATACCAAATAGTGCGTGGCTATGACGTTCAGACACATCATCACACTATGATGTTCCAGGTGGCATGAACTGCGAAACAATTTCCACATTGTCTTAACTGCATACCAAAACTCGTAACTCAGATATTCATTTCCATGATCATATCGTAGACAGTTTATCCTCTTGTTACGACGAACTTCACTCTGAAACGGAATTGAACTTTTCAACATTTCAGACTTGTGATTCATTAAGCAAATACTCATGTATCTACTCAAATCGTCAGTGAAGTAAGAACATAATGATATCCACTACGTGCCTCAGCACCCATTGGACTGCATACATCAAAATGTATCACTTCCAACAAGTTACTATCTTATTTCATCTCAATGAACACAAGGCCTTGCTCATGTGGTATGATTTGCATGTCACTAGTGATTCGAAATCAGGTGAGTACAAAGATCCATCAGCATGGAGCCTCTTCATGCAATTTATACTAACATGACTCAAGCGGCAGTGCCACAAGTAAGTGGTACTATCATCATTAACTCGTATCTTTTGGCACCAATATCATGAACATGTGTAACACTACGATCGAGATTCAATAAACCATTGAAGGTGAATATTCAAGAAAATAGAGTAACCATTATTCTCCTTAAATGAATAATCGTATTTCAATAAACACGATCCAATCATGTTCATGCTTAACGCAAGCACCAAATAACAATTATTTAGGTTTAACACCAATCCCGATGGTAGAGGGAGCGTGCGACGTTTGATCATATCAACCTTGGAAACACTTCCAACACGTATCGTCACCTCGCCTTTAGCTAGTCTCCGTTTATGCCGTAGCTTTCATTTCGTGTTAGTAATCACTTAGCAACCGAACCGGTATCCAATACCCTCATGCTACTAGGAGTACTAGTAAAGTACACATCAACATCATGTATATCAAATACACTTCTTTCGACTTTTGCGAGCCTTCTTATCTACCAAGTATCTAGAGTTGCTCCACCTCAGTGACTGTTCCCCTCATTACAGAAGCACTTAGTCTCGGGTTTGGGTTTAATCTTGGGTCTCTTCATTAGTGCAGCAACTGTTTTGCCGTTTCACGAAGTATCCCTTCTAGCCCTTGCCTTTCTTGAAACTTAGTGGTTTTACAAACCATCAACTATTGACGCTCCTTCTTGATTTCTACTTTCGCAGTGTCAAACATCGCGAATCGCTCAAGGATCATTGTATCTATCATTGATATGTTATAGTTCATCACGAAGCTCTCACAGCTTGGTGGCAGTGACTTTGGAGAACCATCACTATCTCATCTGGAAGATTAACTATCACTTGATTCAAGTGATTGTCGTACTCAGACAATCTGAGCACACGCTCAATGATTGAGCTTTTCTCCTTTACTTTGTGGACAAAGAATCTTGTTGGAGGTCTCGTACCTCTTAACAAGGGCACAAGCATGAAATCACAATTTCATCTCTTTAGAACATCACTTATGTTCCGTGACGTTTTACAACGTTTTCGGCGCCTTGCTTCTAAGCCATTAAGTATTTTGCACTGAACTATCGTGTAGTCATCAGAAACGTGTATGTTGGATGTTCATAGCATCCACAGACGACGCTCGAGGTGCAGCACACCGAGTGGTGCATTAAGGACATAATCCTTCTGCGCAGCAACGAGGACAATCCTCGGTTTTACAGACCCAGTCTGCAAAGTTTTGCTACTATCAATTTTCAACTAAATTTTCTCTAGGAACATATAAAAAACAGTAGAGCTATAGCTCAAGCTACATCGTAATTCGCAAAGACCATTAAACTATGTTCATGACAATTAGTTCAATTAATCATATTACTTAAGAACTCCCACTCAAAAAGTACATCTCTCTAGTCATTTGAGTGGTACATGATCCAAATCCACTATCTCAAGTCCGATCATCACGTGAGTCGAGAATAGTTTCAGTGGTAAGCATCTCTATGCTAATCATATCAACTATACGATTCATGCTCGACCTTTCGGTCTCATGTGTTCCGAGGCCATGTCTGCACATGCTAGGCTCGTCAAGCTTAACCCGAGTGTTCCGCGTGCGCAACTGTTTTGCACCCGTTGTATGTGAACGTTGAGTCTATCACACCCGATCATCACGTGGTGTCTCGAAATGACGAACTGTAGCAACGGTGCACAGTCGGGGAGAACACAATTTCGTCTTGAAATTTTAGTGAGAGATCACCTCATAATGCTACCGTCATTCTAAGCAAAATAAGGTGCATAAAAGGATTAACATCACATGCAATTCATAAGTGACATGATATGGCCATCATCACGTGCTTCTTGATCTCCATCACCAAAGCACCGGCACGATCTTCTTGTCACCGGCGCCACCCATGATCATCCATCAACGTGTTGCCATCGGGGTTGTCGTGCTACTCATGCTATTACTACTAAAGCTACATCCTAGCAAAATAGTAAACGCATCTGCAAGCACAAACATTAGTATAAAGACAACCCTATGGCTCCTGCCGGTTGCCGTACCATCGACGTGCAAGTCGATATTTCTATTACAACATGATCATCTCATACATCCAATATATCACATCACATCGTTGGCCATATCACATCACAAGCATACCCTGCAAAAACAAGTTAGACATCCTCTAATTTTGTTGTTGCATGTTTTACGTGGTGACCAAGGGTATCTAGTAGGATCGCATCTTACTTACGCAAACACCACAACGGAGATATATGATTTGCTATTTAACCTCATCCAAGGACCTCCTCGGTCAAATCTGATTCAACTAAAGTTGGAGAAACTGACACCCGCCAGTCATCTTTGAGCAACGGAGTTACTCGTAGCGATGAAACCAGTCTCTCGTAAGCGTACGAGTAATGTCGGTCCGAGCCGCTTCGATCCAACAATACCGCGGAATCAAGAAAAGACTAAGGAGGGCAGCAAAACGCACATCACCGCCCACAAAAACTTTTGTGTTCTACTCGAGAAGACATCTACGCATGAACCTAGCTCTGATACCACTGTTGGGGAACGTCACATGGGAAACAAAAATTTTCCTACGCGCACGAAGACCTATCATGGTGATGTCCATCTACGAGAGGGGATGAGTGATCTATGTACCCTTGTAGATCGTACAGCAGAAGCGTTAGTGAACGCGGTTGATGTAGTAGAACGTCCTCACGTCCCTCGATCCGCCCCGCGAACAATCCCGCGATCAGTCCCACGATCTAGTACCGAACGGACGGCACCTCCCCGTTCAGCACACGTACAGCTCGACGATGATCTCGGCCTTCTTGATCCAGCAAGAGAGACGGAGAGGTAGAAGAGTTCTCCGGCAGCGTGACGGCGCTCCGGAGGTTGGTGATGCCCTTGTCTCAGCAGGGCTCCGCCCGAGATCCGCAGAAACGCGATCTAGAGGAAAAACCGTGGAGGTATGTGGTCGGGCTGCCGTGGAAAAGTCGTCTCAAATCAGCCCTAAAACCCCACTATATATAGGAGGAGGAAGGGGGAGACTTGCCTTGGGGTCCAAGGACTCCCAAGGGAGTCGGCCGAGCCAAGGGGGAAGGTCTCCCCCTCCCAAACCGAAATCCACTTGGTTTGGAAGGTGGAGTCCTTCTTCCCTTTCCCACCTCCTTCTTTTTTTTTCTTTCCTCTTTGATTTTATTTCCTATGCGCATAGGCCTCTCTTGGGCTGTCTCACCAGCCCACTAAGGGCTGGTGCGGCACCCCAAATACCCATGGGCTTCCCCGGGGTGGGTGCCCCCCCCCCCCGTGAACTCCCGGAACCCATTCGTCATTCCCGGTACATTCCCGGTAACTCCGAAAACCTTCCGGTAATCAAATGAGGTCATCCTATATATCAATCTTCGTTTCCGGACCATTCCGGAAACCCTCGTGACGTCCGTGATCTCATCCGGGACTCCGAACAACATTCGGTAACCAACCATATAACTCAAATACGCATAAAACAACGTCGAACCTTAAGTGTGCAGACCCTACGGGTTCGAGAACTATGTAGACATGACCCGAGAGACTCCTCGGTCAATATCCAATAGCAGGACCTGGATGCCCATATTGGATCCTACATATTCTACGAAGATCTTATCGTTTGAACCTCAGTGCCAAGGATTCATATAATCCCGTACGTCATTCCCTTTGTCCTTCGGTATGTTACTTGCCCGAGATTCGATCGTCAGTATCCGCATACTTATTTCAATCTCGTTTACCGGCAAGTCTCTTTACTCGTTCCGTAATACAAGATCCCGCAACTTACACTAAGTCACATTGCTTGCAAGGCTTGTGTGTGATGTTGTATTACCGAGTGGGCCCCGAGATACCTCTCCGTCACACGGAGTGACAAATCCCAGTCTTGATCCATACTAACTCAACTAACACCTTCGGAAATACCTGTAGAGCATCTTTATAGTCACCCAGTTACGTTGCGACGTTTGATACACATAAAGCATTCCTCCGGTGTCAGTGAGTTATATGATCTCATGGTCATAGGAATAAATACTTGACACGCAGAAAACAGTAGCAACAAAATGACACGATCAACATGCTACGTCTATTAGTTTGGGTCTAGTCCATCACATGATTCTCCTAATGATGTGATCCCGTTATCAAGTGACAACACTTGCCTATGGCCAGGAAACCTTGACCATCTTTGATCAACGAGCCAGTCAACTAGAGGCTTACTAGGGACAGTGTTTTGTCTATGTATCCACACAAGTATTGTGTTTCCAATCAATACAATTATACCATGGATAATAAACGATTATCATGAACAAAGAAATATAATAATAACTAATTTATTATTGCCTCTAGGGCATATTTCCAACATGGAGCTCCTCTGGCTTGGCTCCCAAGTTCTTTGATCTTCTTCCGTTCCAAAAAAATCTTTTCGGGGATTTTCTTCCGTTTGGACTCCGTTTCAAAATCGCGTGTGAAAGGGGTAAAAAACATGGAAAAAACAGGAACTGGCACTTGGCACTGAGTTAATAAGTTAGTCCCAGAAAATAAAAAAAAAGCATGCAAAACATCCAAAGTTTGACAAGATAATAGCATGAAACCATCAAAAATTATAGATACGTTGGAGACGTATGAAGCATCCCCAAGCTTAACTCCTGCTCGTCCTCGAGTAGGGAAGTGATAAAGAATGAATTTTTGATGTGGAATGCTACCTAGCATAGTTGTCCTTTGCAACTTCTTTCACGTGGCATGAATGTTCAGATCCGTAAGATTCATAACAATAGTTTGCTATTGACATGAAAATAGTAATACTTCAAGCAAACTAGCAAAGTAATCATGAACTTTCAAAATAACAAGGCCAAAGAAAGTTATCCCTACAAAATCATATAGTCTGGCTATGCTCCATCATCCTCACACAACTAATTTAAATCATGCACAACCCCAGAATTGTCAAAGTAATTGTTTTCGCACTCTTACTTTCTCAAACTTTTTATAACTATCATGCAATACATGAGTGCGAGCCATGGATATAGCACTATAGGTGGAATAGAGCGTGGTGCTGGTTGTGAGATAAAAAGGAGGAGATGGTCACACTGACTCGGCGTGTCAATAGGCTATGAAGATGCCCATTAATAGATATCAATGTGAATGAGTAGGGATTGCCATGCAAGATATGCACTAGAGCTATAAGAATGTGAAAGCTCAAGAGGAAAACTAGTGGGTGTGCATCCAACTTGCTTGCTCACGAAGACCTAGGGCAATTTTGCGGAAGCCCATCATTGGAATATACAAGCCAAGTTATAAAACGAAGATTCCCACTAGCATATGGTAGTGACAAAGCAAGGAGCTCTGAATCAAGAAGAACATGGTGCTAACATGAAGCACAAGTGTGGAAAAAGGTAGTAGCATTGTCCCTTCTCTCTTTTTCTCTCATTTTTTTATTTGGGCTCTTAGGCCTCTTTTTTCTTTTCTTTTCTTTTCTTTTTGTTTTTGTTTTTGGGCTATTTAGCCTCTTTTTTTTATTTCCTCACATTGGACAATGCTCTAATAATGATGATCATCACACTTTTATGTACTCACAACTCAAAGATCACAATGATAATGACTCCATAGGAAATGCCTCCGGCAGTCTACCGGGATGTGCAACGATCTAGCATGGCGTATGACGTTGAAACATCTCGCTAGCTATCTTACGATCATGCAATGGCAATATGAGAGTGACGACACAATTCATGAGACGGAACGGTGGGAGTTGCATGGCAATATATCTCGGAATGGCTATGAAAATGCCATAGTAGGTAGATATGGTGGCTGTTTTGAGGAAGGAATTTGGTGGGTTTGTGCACCGACGAGAATTGCGCGGCACTAGAGAGGCCAGCAATGGTGGAAGGTAAAAGTGCATCTATACCATGGGCTCACATTAGTCATGAAGAACTCACATACTTATTGCGAAAGTTTTTATTAGTAATCGAAACAGAGTGCTAAACGCATACTCCGAGGGGAAGGGTTGGTAGGTGTAAACCATCGCGCAATCCCGACCTCAACACAAAGTATGACAATCAATAGATCAATTATGCTCCGACTTCCTAACATAGCGGTTCACCATACGTGCATGCTACGGGAATCACTAATTTCAACACAAGTATTTCTAGATTAACAACACCCTACTAACATAACTCTCAATATTACCGAATCCATGTCTCGAAACTAATTGAGAGGAATCAAAACTTCTCTTTCTACTCAATGCACATGAAGATGGAGGTTTTTGCATCCTCTTTGGGGACCTAGCACATTTGGGACTACTTTCATAGCATAAGCCAACTACCAAATCATGTACCGCCGTGCTCTAAAGATATAAGTGAAGCACAAGAGCAAAAGTATCTAGCTCAAAAGATATAAGTGAAGCACTAGAGCAAAAAGTATCTAGCTCAAAAGATATAAGTGAAGCACTATGAGCATTCTAGCAAAATCACGATGATTGCATGTCTCTCTCTCTCAAAGAGGTGTGCAACAAGGATGATTGTGACACAACAAAATGAAAAGACTCCTAAGATACAAGACCCTCCAAGCAAAACACATATCATGTGGTGAATAAAAATATAGCTCCAAGTAATGTTACCGATGGATTGAAGACGAAAGAGGGGATGCCTTCCCGGGGCATCCCCAAGCTTAGGCTTTTTGGTGTCCTTGAATTTGGCTTGGGATGCCTTGGGCATCCCCAAGCTTGAGCTCTTTACACTCCTTATCTCTTTGTCCATGAGAACATCACCCAAAACTTGAAAACTTCACAACACAAAACATAAACAGAAACTCGTGATATCATTAGCACAAGAAAACAAACTACCACCTCTTTTGTTACTGTATTGGTGTTGGGATACTGTATTCTATCTATATTGGTGTTGGGATACTGTATTCTCACTTTTCCATGGCTAGTACCCCCTGATACTAACCATAGTTTCATCGAAACAAGCAACCAACTCAACAAAAACAGAATCTGTCAAAAACAGATCAGTCTGTAGCAATCTGTATACTTCGTATACTTATGTTACCTAAAAAATTCTGAAAAATTACGACTGTTTGGGAAAAGGCATATAAACCACCAGCAAAAAGAATCACCTAAAAAGCTCTTTCTGAATAAAACTGAAAAATCATCTCGTGAGCGAAAAGTTTCTGTCTTTTTCCAGCAGGATCAAACAACCATTACCAAGACTAGTCATAATGGTTTTGCTTGGCTCAAACACAAAAAGAAACACAAAAAACACAATCACAACAGAATTATGAAAGTGTGGAAGCAACAAAACAGAAAGAAAAAGATAAATTCATTGGGTTACCTCCCAACAAGCGCTATTGTTTAACGCCCTTAGCTAGGCATAGGAGCGATAGAATCACGTATCATCGTCTTTGGTGCTCAACCCATAAGTGGCCCTCATCATGGATTCATAAGGAAATCTTAATTTCTTTCTAGGAAAGTGTTCCACGCCCTTCCTTAAAGGAAATTGAAATCTGATATTCCTTTCCTTCATATCGATGATAGCACCAATAATCCTTAGGAAAGGTCTACCAAGAATAATAGGGCATGCAGGATTGCAATCAATGTCAAGCACAATGAAATCCACAGGTACATAGTTCCTATTTGCAATAATAAGAACATTATTGATCCTTCCCATGGGTTTCTTGATAGTAGAATCAGCAAGATGCAAATTAAGAGAACACTCTTCAATCTCATTAAAACCCAGAACATCACATAAAGACTTTGGAATCACGGAAACACTAGCACCCAAATCACATAAAGCATTGCACTCATAGTTTTTGGTTTTGATTTTGATGGTAGGTTCCCACTCATCATGAAGCTTTCTAAGGATAGAGACTTCCAATTCAAGTTTCTCTTCAAGAGCTTTTATCATAGCTTCGACGATATGATCGGTAAAGGCTTTGTTTTGGCTATAAGCGTGTGGAGAGTTCAACATGGGTTGCATCAAAGAAATGCATTCAATCAAGGAGCAACATGGATTTCATTACTACTCAAAGTTTTAACGTCTTCTACTCCACTTTTAATGCTTTTAGCATCAAGATAGATGGACTCCGAATCCTTGGGGAACTTTTCAACCAAAGTGGATTCATATCCAGCCCTATAATCATTAGGTTTGACACAAGAAAACAAAGATTCAATGGGAGTCACACCAAGCACTTTAAGATCTTTGTGATTCTCATCACGAGTTTCGGGTTTAGCAGCCATTTTATTGACTAAAGTAGGTTGCTTATTAGAAATCTGGCCCACTAGCTTTTCAAGACGAGCAAACTGGGAATTCAGCGCAAGGAATTCTTTGGCCATATCATCAACTTCTCTACTCATAAAAGCCAGAAAAGAATTTTGCTCCTTCAGCTCTCTAGGGAAGTAACTATTATATTCAAACTATGTAGACATGAAGCCTTTAACACTAGTTTCAATCTCTTCTAACTTCGCAAAGCGAGCATCAAAATCCCTTAGTGGGGCCATTCAGGCTTTAGCACGCAAGCAAGAACACAAGCAAACAAAAAGCAGGCGGGAAAAAGGGCGAACAAAAAGGGCGAACGAAAAAGGCAAATTGGTGAAGTGGGGGAGAGGAGAACGAGAGGCAACTGGCAAACAAAGTTAATGCAAGAGATGAGTTTGCGAAACCTACTTGGATGAGTTCTTGACTTGATCTTCCTCCCCGGCAAAGGCGCCAGAAATTCTTCTGCTGCGGCAACAAAAGTCCTTCCCTCGCGCTTAGGAATTCTTCTTGTTACTTCCCTGGTTTGCGTTGGTTTTTCCCTTGAAGAGGAAAGGGTGATGCAGCACAGGAGCAGTAAGTATTTCCCTCAGTTTGAGAACCAATGTATTGATCCAGAAGGAGGGCCTCGTCAAGTCCAAAGTACCTGCGCAAACACAAACAAGCCTGCACCCAACGCTTCAAAGGGGTTGTCAATCCCTTCAAGATTGTTTGCAAAGTGAGATCTGAAGGCGGAAAGTGCAACGAAGTAAAAAGTGTAAGGCTAAAAATATGGTGTGGAGTAGACCCTGGGGGCCATAGTGTTCACTAGAGGCTTCTCTCATAATACAAAATATCACGGTGGGTGAACAAATTACTGTCGAGCAATTGATAGAACCGCGCAAAGTCATGACGATATCTAAGGCAATGATCATGCATATAGGCATCACGTTCGAGCCAACTAGACCGATACTTTCTGCATCTACTACTATTACTCCACACATTGACCGCTATCCAGCATGCATCTAGTGTATTGAGTTCATGACGAACAGAATAACACTTTAAGCAAGATGACATGATGTAGAGGGATAATCTCAAGCCAATGATGAAAACCCCATCTTTTTACCCTTGATGGCAACAACATGACACGTGCCTCGCTACCCCTTCTATCACTGGGTGAGGTCACCGCACGGTACGAACCCAAAACCAAGGTCTTCTCCCATTGCAAGAATCATAGATCTAGTTGGCCAGAAAAAACCCACAACTCGAAGAGAATTACAAGGATATGAAATCATGCATAAGAGAGGTCAGAAGAAACTCAAATAAGATTCATAGATATCCGATCATAAATCCACAATTCATCGGATCTCGACAAACACACCGCAAAAGAAGATTACATCGGATAGATCTCCATGAAGATCATGGAGAACTTTGTATTGAAGATCCAAGAGAGAGAAGAAGCCATCTAGCTACTAGCTATGGATCCGTAGGTCTATGGTGAACTACTCACGCATCATCGGAGAGGTCATGGTGTTGATGAAGAAGCCCTCCGTGTCCGAATCCCCCCCTCCGGCAGGGCACCTGGACGTGCCCCAGATGGGATCTTGCGGAGACAGAAGCTTGCGGTGGCAGAAAACCGATTGCGATGATCTCTTGATTTTTCCTGGAATTTATGGGACTATATAGGCGAAAGATCTAGGTCAGGGGACCTCTAGGGGGCCCACAAGCCTGGATGGCGCGGCCCCCTGGCCACGGGGTGGGGGCTTGTGGGGCCCCTGGAGCTCCTCTGGCTTGGCTCCCAAGTTCTCCGATCTTCTTCCGTTCCAAAAAAAATATTTTCGGGGAATTTCTTCCGTTTGGACTCCGTTTCAAAATCTCCTCTGAAAGGGGTCAAAAACATGGAAAAAATAGGAACTGGCACTTGGCACTGAGTTAATAAGTTAGTCCCAGAAAAGAAATAAAAAGCATGCAAAACATCCAAAGTTTGACTAGATAATAGCATGAAACCATAAAAAATTATAGATACGTTGGAGACATATCAATCATCTCCATCAAACAAACCAACTGAGATAATATTCAGACGAAGTGTCTCAACATGCCTCACAGACTTGAGGACTAACCTTGTACCATTTGCGGTCTCCAAATGCACATCTCCTTTTCCAATGATGGCTGCCCTATCATTGTTCCCCATCTTTACAACACCAAAATCACCGGATATATAGTTTCTGAATAGCTCTGTGCGAGATGTAGCATGAATGGTAACACCACTGTCTAGTATCCAAATCATCTCATCACCATCCACAAGGTTGACGGTTTTATCAGAAACAATAGTGATCCTCTCCTCAAAAGTGGAACCAAATTTGTCCTCATTTTCTTCATGCTTAACAAGCATGATGTCCTCTTCTACTGCAGTAACTCGATTGCCCTCTGTGTCACTATCACTATCAGCTTGCTTCTGATCTTGCTTCTTCTTTATCTTTTTGTCTTTCTTCCACTTGTCACATTGCCACTTAATGTGGCCCTTCTGATGGCAGTGGTGGCACTCATAATCAACATACTTGCCTCTTGATTTGCTCCTACCTCTTCTTGCCCCTTTACCTAGACCTCTCCTCTTACTTCTCCCCCTGGACTGAGTGACCGACACCTCTGAATTTGAGGGAGAACTAGCTTCAGCCACCTTTCTGGATTCTTCATTCAGTACCCTGGTTTCCACAAGATTCCAAGTGAAAACTCCATTAGGTGTTGAACTACAAACTGTGACCTTAAAGGTCTAGCAGTTGTCCGGTAATGAGCCTAGTAGCAGCAAGGCTCTTACTTCATCTTCAAATGGTATTCCCATTGAAGAAAGCTGATTTATAATACCTTTGAATATATTCACATGATCTGCAATTAGAGTGCCCTCTTTGTACCTCAAACACATCAACTGTTTGATCACGAACATCTTGTTTGTACCTTCTTTTCGGGCAAACAACTCTTCCAATTTCTTCCATAAGTTGCGTGCATGTGTCTCATCAATGATATGGTTCAAAACATTGTCATCGACCCATTGTCGAATAAACCCACAAGCTTGACGATGAAGTACCTTCCACTGACCTTCCTCAGTGCCCTCCGGCATCTCAGTGGAGAACACTAGCTTTCAGTATTCTTTAACATATAACAAGTCCTCCATCTTGCCCTTCCATGCTTGGTAATTTGTACCATTCAAAGATATCATCCTGCTAGTATTCACTTCCATCTTTAATTACAAGAAATTCAGCAATTTGCACAAGAAAATAAGGGCTCTGATGCCACTTTGTTGGGGTTGGACAGCAACAATGAGCTGCATAAATTCACCTACACGACAAATATACACACTACACGGCCCCTTGTCTTGTGATGAACTTTGAGGACATCTTCAACCAACAAGTAAGCAGCGGTATAACACAAACAACATGCACATGTGAGATAGGATTTAACGTGGAAAACCTCCTCAAGTTGAGGAGTAAAAACAAGGGCTGTGGACCGACCGGTCCACACAATTTTACTGTGAGAATGATGAGTACAAAGTATTCTCTAGAACCACTAGGGATATTTACAACACACTCTCCACATTACCAACTGGCAACAGCAACAACAACCACAAGAGGCAAGATTTCAGCATAGTAGAGTACACACAACTTCTGTCCCCTTCACTATATTGCAATATTTTCTCAAACTGCTAAACCAAACAGGACAAAATTTGGCAGACAAGTAGACACACGAGTTCATGAGATCCCCTCAAAATTTCAGCTCAATCAGATACCGTTTGCCTACCCAAGCTGTTCGTCTCCCAAAACTACCCTGTTCTAAAATTACAGCAGTCAGAGCTGACAAAACCACTCTCAAATCTGATGCTCCACTGACCCAATCCTCAAATTAGCTAACTAGATCGAAGTACTAAGAGTAAGGAATGAGCTCACCCAGTTTGGGGGTGATCCACGCACGTTTGAGCCTGCAATCACTAGCTTGAACATTGTCTAGTTAGATGCACCAAATCTGGACAGAACCTCCACTTCTTCTCCTTCCTCTCTCAAACAGATTGTGTTTTATCTTGTGTACTCTTTCTCACTCTCAGAATGGTAGCCACCACAGGTAGGGGTGGAGTGGCTAGGATTTTCTTCTTGCTTCCCTTCCCTTGAAAGCACTTTCAATCATTGGATGCAGCGAGAATCAACGGCTCACATGTGTTGGACTTATGGGCTGATGTTGGGCTGCCAACACACCTCCATGTGAAGGGACTTAGCCCAACAGAGGCCATATTTGACACTGCCACGGCCTCTGGCAGAGTGACCCATTATCACATTGCTCTTAATTTTTTCCATTGACCCTCTACATCGTCTTGTGACGGTAGCTACGAAACAAGGCAACCTGGCTCCTCTTCTCGACATGGGAATAAGCATGCCGATTAGCTTATACATGGATGACACAGTGCATTTTGCCAATCTATTCAGGCAAGAGGTGGACACGATCTTGGAACTTCTATGGCTCTTCAAAAGCTCGATTTGAAATTAAATTAGGATCGTGTCCACCTCCTGCCGCCGCAGGCCAAATGTAAAGAACCACCACCGCATGACCATCGAAACCCCTTGACCCCACCCCTCCCTAGCCATGGATGAGCTCTCCGCGGGCCTCGAAGCTTGCCTCCCCTCCATTCTTGCTCTCGGAGGCAGCCTCTGTTCCTAGTAAAATTCCATCTCCGGTAGTAGCAAATGGAATCTCCAGCAGTTGCACAAATCCGAGACGGTTGCAGGAAAAAAACCATCGCTACCGTCGACCAAACACCGTCGTGGATGGATGTAGCAAAATTTGCCTTCGGTTCCAGTAAAATCAATGTATGGTTGTAGCAAAAACGACATAAAAACAAAAGATATAGCTCGCATGTCGTGGAGAAGGATGTAGCAAAAATTGCAATTTGTTCCAGCAAAATGAATATATGGTTGCAGCAAAAACGATAGAAAAAAATAGAAGATATAGTTCACTGTCGTGGACCGATAGTAATAAAAAATCAAAACGGTTGTAGCAAAATGGTTCATCGTTTGCAGGAAAAATCATCATGGTAGTAGATTATGGGAGGGGTGGGTGATAGCAAAAACATGGGCCAGTTCTAGCAAAACCGAAACACGGTTGTAGCAAAAATCAATAGTAGTAAAAAAATTCATCAGTTCCAGCAAAATAGATCATCAGTTCCAGATAAGGACGAGAAGGATTGGTGACGCGTGGTGTGGCAAAGGAGGGCATGAATCTCTGCGCTAGATCGGAAGGCACCCACGTGATCGGTCCAGCGCTTGGGCCGGTCTACCGGTGTTAAACGTTTCCCAAACGGAAAACTGCAAATTTCTGGAAGTGTAGGAAGCATCACTGCGCATGAGATTATGTACCCTCTTCAATCACGTGCGGCGTAAAAATAGAATAGTGCCTGAAGCTCTTAATGACCAGTGGGTGCCTGATTTGCGGCATGTAAACCCAATGAGCATCGTGTCAGACTTCCTGCAATGAGCAGTTTTAAACCTCTGATTTGGAAACTAGGGGCTCTGGGCAAGGTCAAAATGTTTGCATGGTTATTGCATCACAATAGAGTTTAACAATCGCTTGCAATGAAGATGATGACACAATGGATACTTTTCTCCCCCGCGTCTTTGTAACCCGGAGAACTCCGCACATCTCATCTGGACGTATACATTCTCCCGGGAAATTTTGCGTCATGCAGCTACCTAGATGAGTTGTCCTGCCTTTGGCACCAACGGATGGACTGCAATCATCCACCATTAAAATATGTCAAGCTATCATTGAAGCAAATTAAATAATTCAATACAAAACTTGTCCCGTATACAAATCACAGATGAATGAAATGAAAATTAATGGAAAAATGGAATGTGTTACTGCCCAACCCTTTGTCAATGTTGCTCAATGAGATCCTCAAGAAGATGAAAGTGGGTGTGTGCATTTTCAATTTCCTTATAGGTCTGAAGAAAAGCTCTAATTCGGTTAGGGTCTCTAGCTGGTTTGACACGGCTACCCATATTGTCATAGAAGAACTTTAAGTCCATGCCTCTCTCATCTTTGATAATCATATTGTGAAGAATAACATAGCATGTCATGATGTTTTTCAAGGATCATTTGTCCCAAAACCGGGCAGGACCACGAGCAATGGCAAACCTAGATTGCAAAACCCCAAAATGCTCTTTCAATGTCTTTTTGGGCTGCCTCGTGCCCTTGCGAATTCACACTGTTTCCTAGTTTGGGTGTCTTTGACCATCTTGACAAATGTGCACGAAGGAGGGTATTTACCATCTGCAATATAGTATCCCTTTATGTATTCATGACCATTGATA
This sequence comes from Hordeum vulgare subsp. vulgare, assembly GCF_904849725.1. Classification (NCBI taxonomy): domain Eukaryota; kingdom Viridiplantae; phylum Streptophyta; class Magnoliopsida; order Poales; family Poaceae; genus Hordeum; species Hordeum vulgare. The sequence goes on from NC_058519.1 coordinate 50,631,401, forward strand.
GTGTAGTTGCAAGAAGGAGCATCATCACTAGAAAGCCTAGCAAACAAATGAGACCATTGCAACACATTGATATCATTAAGAGTACCTGACATACCAAAAAAGCAATGCCAAATCCATAAATCCTCGGATGCTACAAGCTGTAGCACAATTTTTGCATCACGAGACTTGCCACAATACATTCCCTCGCATGCCTGTGGGCAATTTTTCCAAGTCCAATGCATACAATCTATGCTTCCTAACATGTGAGGCCAACCTCTTCTATCATTAGATGCCATCAAATTTTTTGTGTCTTCCTTGTTTGGTGCCCGAAGATATTCAGGAGCAAAGACACGTATGATCACTTTGGCAAACCTACGCACTGACTCAATTGTAGTATCTTCACCAATGCGAAGGTACTCATCGGCATAGTCAACCGGAATGTCGTATGAAATCACCTGCATAGTAGCCAAGATTTTTTTATATGCACTAAATCCCTTCAAGCCTGCGATATTTCTCCTTTGAACAAAATACCGACAATTGGCCTCGCAAGCTTGAACAATTTTCACAAAGATGAATCGATGCATACGGTCCCTTCTCCGGAAGAGGTGTGGCGGATATGTTGGATTGTCTGCAAAGTAGTCTCTTGCATCAACATCTTATTTCTGAGATGGCGATTTCAAGGAATGCAAAGTTGGCCGACGGTCGATCCTCGTTCTCATCTTCGTGCTCCTTCAAGGCAAGGGCCATTACCAACGTCTGCTGGGGAAAGGTGAGAAACATCGTCTCAACATACGAGTCGTCTGAGTCGGATGAATCGTCGAGCAAAAGCTTCTCGCACATGCTCAATTCCATCATCGGTGGTGGCTCTCCGACCGCGGTGGATTGGCGGATCCGGGGAGCCGGTGCAGCGACATGGTGGAAGAGGGCAGGGGCGCCCCCGCGGCGCGATTCCGCCCACAGATTTGGTCGGAATCACCGGCGACGAATGGGCGGAACGAATGGCGGGCGGGCGGCCGAAGGGGGTGGGGAAAGGGCGCGGGTCTTAAATGTCCCTCCTGCCAACCGCTTTCCTGGGATACGGGGCACCGTAGGGGCGAGGCAGAAACCTGTGTTTACGCGGGTCAGGAGGGGATTTTGTCGCGCCCCTCAAATTTTTTATGGACTCGACACGTTTAGGGAGTCTGATCGGGCAACATTTTCCGTGCCAACACGTATTTCAAGATTTATTTTGCGGATCACGACTTTATACATGGGCTCCTAGATTTGAACCATACTTTGACCAATCACAATGGCCGGAGTATCATGGAGTACAACCATGGCCCGACCCGGAGTGGAAGGTTGTGAAACAGGGAAGACGAAAGACAAAGCGTTTTAGAGGAGACATGGATGGATGGGGCCATGGTGGTGGCAGAGAAATGGAGAACAACCAATTCCAAGAGCCTACTGAGAGATCACATTGTGGAGAGTGCGGTGTAATAGGGCACAACACAAGAATGTGTACGAAGCCAAAGAAGAAGTCCAGAAACAATGATTCCAGGTCAAGCCAAGCAAGTCCTAGCCAACATGGTCATAGACAACCAAGTTCAAGCCAACAAGGGATGGGTCAAGCAAGCACAAGCCAACAAGGGACGGGTCAAGCAAGCACAAGCCAACAAGTTCCTACTCAACAAGTTCCTACTCAACATGTTCCTATCCGACTTGGGCTTACTAGAGGACGTGGTGGTGGTGGTGGTGCTAGAGGCAGGGGTGGGATAGGTCGTGGTTGTGCTAGATGCAGGGGTGGGATAGGTCGTGGTGGTGCTAGAGGCAGGGGTGGGATAGGTGGTGGTGGTGCTAGAGGCAGTGGTGGGATTGGTGGTGGACTTACTAGGATTGGTATGCGTGCATACCTACGAGGACCATTTCCGTATGTCACATATTTGACTTATCTTTATCATGTTGTTTTTCATGCTCCTTTGTATGTTATTTTACTAACTATGAGCTTTGATGCCTGTTTTGTAGGTATGGCGGCTTCTCAACCCAACAAGGCAAAAGCGGAGTGGGGGGGAGGAGAAGGATGCACCCAGTGAGGAGCAGCGGTTGATGGAGAGGGCTGCAAAGAAATTGAGAGAGGAGGATGCAGCCGAAGCGTGGAAGAAGAAGGATGAGGAGTATAAGGAAAGGATGGATTAGCAGTGGCAAATGGAACTTGAGCGCCGGAGATATGAGGCTAGGATAAAGGAGAATGACAAGAAGACGCTAGAGAAACGTAAAAAATAATGGGAAGCTAACTTTAAGAAGATGATGGCAGAGGGCACAACAAAGAGAGAGCGGGAGCATCAACGCTTCACGGAGAGGGTTAAGGAAGAGGCTTCAAAAATGCGCAAAAGGGAAGAGGAAGAGGAAGAAGAGAGGAAGAAGAAGAAGGGAAAGGGGCCTTGCTCGACCCAATAGAGCCGGATGCTTCTATTCTCATGTGCGCTTTCATCTTCGAACCCTATGTGTTGTTGAATCCTATGTGTTGTTGAACCTTGTTCGCATGCGTGCTTTCTTACTATGAAACTCCACTATGTATGCACTTTTGGACGTATGTTCTTTAAGAACCCTATGTATGTTTGAAGTCCACTATATTTGTGTTGTATGTTTTAACTCTAGTATTATTGTGTTGTATGTTTGAACTCCACTATAGTTGTGATGTATATTTGAACTCCTCCACCACTATGTGCTGCAATTTTCAGCATGCCAGTATGTGTGGCGCCTAAGCCTTGGGCGTTGCACATGTGTGGCGCCTTAGCCTTAGGCGCCACACATGTGAAATAAAGAGTAACAGAAGTGTGCACTTTCTCTTGCTCTCTGTTTCACATCTTTTTAACATGTGTGGCGCCTTAGGCTTAGGCGCCACACATGTGAAAAAGATGTGAAACAGAGAGCAACAGAAAGTGCACACTTCAGACGCCACTAGGTTTCACATGTGTGGCGCCTAAGCCTAAGGCGCCACACATGTGAAAAAGATGTGAAACAGAGAGTAACAGAAAGTGCACATTTCAGACGCCAGTAGGTTTCACATGTCTGGCGCCTAAGGCTTAGGCGCCACACATGTGAAACCTATTAGCATGTGAAGTGTGCACTTTCTGTTACTCTCTGTTTCACATCTTGCTTGAACAGATAACTTGGCTACTCTTTTTAACAAGGATTATTTGTAAAGTAAAAAAAGGTTGGTTATGTATGAGATTCGTGTGTTGGTTATGTAAAGAATGTCTAGGTGCCATGGATATGTATGAGACGCTAGTAAAGAAGGTCTAGGTTGGATAACACAAATAGTACCAAGAACTTTAGATTACAAACAAACTAAGATAAACCTTGCCGGAATTAAGATACTACGCGCTGATAAAACTAGCTGAAATTAAGATACAACGTGCTGATACAACTTGCTGAAATTAAGATACAACTTGCTGAAATTAAGATACAACTTGCTCATACAACTTGGTGAAATCTACTGAGTCCAACGTGGATATTTTCCTTTTCCATCACTGGCTTCTTCTGCTGTCTTGGCCACACGAGCCCTTTCTCTCTTTCTCTCCCTCTCAGCTTCACGGGCCCGTTCCCACTGTCTGTAAACCTCCTCCAGCCGAAGTTTCTCTTCTTGGTTTTTCCTTATCATCTCATCAAGAAAAGCCCTCTGCTCCACGCAGTACTCTTCCCACTCTTTCTTCTACGCTGCTTTCTCCTCTGCTTCAGCCTTCTCGCGGCGCTCTTCCAAGTCCCAGCTAGCCCATGCACGTTGACCTCTTTCACGAATCTCGGTCACCGCCCAGTCCGGCATTTCCGTGTCAATCCAACGATAGTACATGCAGAGAGGAGGAGGAGACTACCGGATGGATCAGATTCAAGTAAACAATAATATCAAGTAAACAATAATCTGGATGACTTGAGCATACCAGATGCCTAATGTACGTAGAAATAGATTCGGGTGGATCAGATTCATAATTGGCGCACATTTAAAACTTCATGCCCAACCAATTTGAAAAATCCGTCACCTCATTCACCTTGCAGAGATCACCGCACCAACATCGAACTGCTTCCACCCCCCGAGGCAAACTCACACTCTTCATTTTCTTAGGCCTGATGCTTTGATCCGAGCAAGGCAACCTCATATTGACTAAAGCAATGGTAGTGTTCTCAAGTGAGGCTGGATGACAGAGGGAGGCAGTCCAATGCCTCCTTTTATAGACTCAGATGACCAGGAAGATGGCGGGAAATGTTGACAGGAAAATTCTGGTGGGAAAGGTGACGTGGAAATTTGGCGGGAACGGAGGAGGGAAAGGTGGCGGGAAAGAAGACGTGGAAATATTGGCGGGAACGGAGGAGGGAAAGGTGGCGGGAAAGAAGGCGCGGAAATATTGGCGGGAACGGAGGAGGGAAAGATGGCGGCAAAGAAGACGTGGAAATATTGGCGGGAACGGAGGAGGGAAAGCTGGCGGGAAAGTGTGTGCTCAAAATTTGGCGGGAACGGAGGAGGGAAAGGTGGCGGGAAAGGGTGTGCTCAAAGGGTTGTGTTGAGGGAAAGGTGGCAGTAGGTTTTCACATATGTGGCGCCTAAGCCTTGGGCGTTGCACATGTGTGGCGCCTAAGCCTTGGGCGCCACAGATGTGAAAACCTGCTGGAATCTGAAGTTTGACATCAATTGACAGCATTTTGACAGCATATATTTTGACAGCAATTGAAAGCATATATTTTGACAGCATATAAATCATAGTAAGCAAATGGTTCACAACACAAGTAAATGGTTCACAACTCCTACTGGTTCACAACACAAGTGCAACACCAAGTAAATGGTTCACAACTCCAAATGGTTCACAACAAAAGTAAATGGTTCACAACACAAGTGCAACACCAACAAGTGCAAATGCTTCACAACTCCAAATGGCTCCGGTTCACATCTTGGGGCCTCATCCCCTCTTAAAAACTAGCTTCTTTCTTCTCGCAACTACAAATTGCTCCGGGTCATCCGACTCATCGTCATCGTCATCCTCATCCTCATCGCCCATGCTTCTCATCCTTGAGAAACGAGAGCCCCCGGCGACCGGGTTCTTTCCTTTCGCATAATCATCCGGTGAGTACCGCCTAAATTCCTTTCTAGGCTTCAACATGTAAGCGGAGCGTTGGAAAGCCTTCAACGTCATTCCGACCGCAACCCAAAACGATGTCGTCATACATATGAAGGTTGAAAGTGCACAATGTATGATGGCTATGTCATACCTCTGGAGTGTCAACATCATCTTCTACAGTATTTCTTTGGGTATTAGCTGCCGAGGTAATGTCACCATCGTCCATACGAGCGCCCGAAGAAGCTGAATCGTCTAGAGTATTTCTTTGGGATGAACCGGATCTCGAAGGTGAAACATATTCAGGGTCAAGGCAACCTAAAATGTTGGATAGGCACCGCAACTTCTTTCCCTGTTCCTGTTAGATTCAAATATAAATGACATATATAAGGTACCGTATGTTGCATTCGTCGGCAAAATAATAATAATGACACAACACGTTTATGAAAAGACGAAGTGCAGATTCTCCCTTTTTTTTCCTCCACGTGTCTTCTCTAGAATAGTTTCAGACTCATCAGCTTGTTTCTTGACCTCTTTGCGCTATGATCACAAGACAATGACATGCAAGTGAATAGGTGTACTAGCATTCATACTTAACATAGGTGAGCACACTTACCACAAAGTTCAGGACAGGGGCGAAGGAAGTTTGGTACCCTTCGCGAATTAACTTGTTGTAATCGCCATGGGCAAGTGCATCGTACTCAGTGGGTTCTTCCAATATGTCCTCCTCGTAAGTCGGCGGACAAATCTCGACACGAATACTCTCCTGAAACCATCTTACGTAGTTGTTGAATGCAAGCGGACATTGCTCGCGGTGTTGGGTTCGTTGTGCACTCGAAGCTGCCTACACACTTTGCTCGAGCATAATGACATAGTTCTTATGATGCTTATGCCAATCCTTCATATTTCGCTTCCTCCTCCTATCCAACCTGCTTTTTACAAAACCCATCATTCGCTCACTCAACACTAAAAACAAAACTCATCAGTACTTCTTTATTGTGCATGATTTTGTTACCTGTGAAGCTGTGTGTCGGTGTCCACCCACTCCGGCGGGTGTGGCTGAAACAACCCAAATTGATGCATCACACGATGCGGGAGATGAAACTCAACCACCGAATTGCATATAATGGGACAACACATTAGCCAAATATGTTTTTCCTGCAGGCATAGTGGATTGAGCTCGAACGTGTGTGCATCACCAAACTTTGGCCCGGCACCATATGGCTGCCATTCCACCTAGAACACAACATAAAAGGCACAATTCATTTTACTCACAACATAAAAGCTGGAAGTCAACTCTGAAACCATCTTACCTGCTCGGCGGTAAGCGAGTCCATCTCGTTGGTGTATTGCTTGTACAATAGGTTCACTTTGCTTGCCACCTCCGATACCAAGTCCCACTTGTAAGCCAATGTAGGAAGCCGTACAGGGTTGCCGTGGTCATCCCAGGTATTCCACTTTGAGGTTTTAGGACGTCCAACAGGAAGGCGTTCCCATCTCCATACCGAAAGTAGGAGCATACAACCACCAACTCCACCATCCTTTGTGGACCTGCGACAAGCATCGTCCAACTACAAGTAACAACAAACATGCATCAGTTTAGCAGAAAAGGATAATAGAGAGTACTTACTATTAACAATTTATTACCTGCCGATACAAGTAAGCCAGTGCGGCCGAGCCCCAACTGAACTTGTTGTCGAAAATAGTCAATGCCTTCAGCCACATCCATGGAGCATTCTTGCCAGTGCCATCAGCGAAGATAGTCCTAGAGATGACGTACCACATGTACACGCGAGCATACCTCTGGATCACCTTGTCATTTGCGTCCTCAGGACAATGAGCAAAGTTGGCGGCAATCCAAGTGAAAGGAGCGCCGGCCGGGACTCTATCTTTCTTCCCTCCATCTTCTACTTTCGGCTCTGGAGGCGACATACCAATAAGGGCCTCCATTTGTTGCCGCCATCCCTCGGAATCAGTGCTCATACAAAGGGGCTTCCCCTCGATCGGAAGTGCGGTGATCATGGAAACATCTTGAAGAGTAACTGTCATCTCTACGGTCCGGAGGTGAAAACTATGTGTCTTCGGCCTCCACCGATCAATAAGTGCAGTGACTGCTGCAGCGTTCAGATTGGGCGTTGACCGACTCACAAGCTGAATGAATGGAAGGAGTCCTGTCATCTCGATGTATGGTGTGTACCGCTCATCGTACTGCATTACAGTCGATGGCCCGTGAGACCGGATCTTAAAGGGCATAAGCTCCTGCAAACAGATAGGAGTGAGTGATATCATTACATTTTCATCATATTAAATACATGATTTTTTATCATATGATCTACTTACCATTTTCTTCTCCGACATCAAATAGGCCCGGTGTTCAACGTCATAAACATCATTCAAAAGCCACACCATCCTACAAATCACAAAAAATACTCATATTCAAAAAAAATACCCATCTACTAATCCACTCATCTACATATTACTCATATCCTAACTACTCATATGAATCTACTCATATCCTAACTACTAATATGAATCTACTCATATCCTAACCACTCATATCCTAACTACTCATATCCTAACTACTCATACTAACTACTCATATGAATCTACTCATATCCTAACTACTCATATGAATCTACTCATATCAATCTACTCATCTACTCATATCAATCTACTCATATCAATCTACTCATCTACTCAAACAAATACCTATTCCATTTGGATAGAGGGATGGGAAACGGAAGAGATTACCTAGTAGCCAACCTTGGGGGATTAATCCAAGGAAGAAATCAGCAGATCTGAAGGGGATGGGGGAGGGGATTCGGACTTGGAGTACAACAAATTAGAGGACGTCTAACTTGTTTTTGCAGGGTATGTGATACGTCTCCAACGTATCTATAATTTTTGATGGTTCCATGCTATTATCTTGTTAAACTTTGGATGTTTTGTATGCCTTTTATATCTTTTTTTGGGACTAACTTATTAACTCAGTGCCAAGTGCCAATTCCTGTTTTTTCCGTGTTTTTGACCCTTTTCAGAGGAGGATTTTAAATGGTGTCCAAACGGAATAAAACTTCTAAAAAGATTTTTTCCGGAAGAGAAGATACGCAGGGGATGTGAGAACCAAGGCAGAGGCCACCAGGGGAGGCCACAAGCCCCCTAGGCGCGACCAGGGGGCCTGCGCCTAGCAGGCTTGTGGGCCCCTTGTGGCTCGTCTGCCCTACCTCTTCCGCCTATAAATTCCTGAAAAATCCAAAACTGCGAGAGAGATCCACAAAAATACTTTTTCGCCGCCGCAAGCTTCTGTCCCATCTGGGGCCCGTTCTAGTGCCCTGCCGGAGGGGGATTCGGATACACAGGGCTTCTTCATCAACACCATGGCCTCTCTGATGATGCGTGAGTAGTTCACCATAGACCTTCGGGTCCATAGCTAGTAGCTAGATGTCTTCTTCTCTCTCTTGGATCTTCAATACAAAGTTCTCCGTGATCTTCATGGAGATCTATCCGATGTAATCTTCTTTGCGGTGTGTTTGTCGAGATCCGATGAATTATGGGTTTATGATCAGATTATCTATGAATCTTATTTGAGTTTCTTCTGATCTCTTATATGCATGATTTCATATCCTTGTAATTCTCTTCGAGTTGTGGGTTTTGTTTGGCCAACTTGATCTATGATTCTTGCAATGGGAGAAGTGCTTGGTTTTGGGTTCATACCATGTGGTGACCTCACCCAGTGACAGAAGGGGTAGCGAGGCACACATCGCGTTGTTGCCATCAAGGGTAAAAATATGGGGTTTACATCATCGGTTTGAGTTTATCCCTCTACATCATGTCATCTTGCTTAAGGCGTTACTCTGTTCGTCATGAACTCAATACACTAGATGCATGCTGGATAGCGGTCGATGTGTGGAGTAATAGTAGTAGATGCAGAAAGTATCGGTCTACTTGTCTCGGACGTGATGCCTATATGTATGATAATTGCCTTAGATATCGTCATTACTTTGCGCGGTTCTATCAATTGCTCGACAGTAATTTACTCACCCACCGTAATATTTGCTATTTTGAGAGAAGCCTCTAGTGAACACTATGGCCCCCGGGTCTACTTCACATCATATTTTCAGCCTTACTCTTTTACTTCGTTGCACTTTCCGCCTTCAGATCTCACTTTGCAATCAATCTTGAAGGGATTGACAACCCCTTTATAGCGTTGGGTGCAAGCTCGTTTGTGTTTGCGCATGTACTCTAGACACTTGGCCTGATTCTCTTACTGGATTGATACGTTGGTTCTCAAAACTGAGGGAAATACTTACTGCTCCTGTGCTGCATCACCCTTTCCTCTTCAAGGGAAAAACCAACACAAGCTCAAGAGGCAGCAGAAGGATTTCTGGTGCCCTTGCCGGGGAGGATCAAGTCAAGAATAGTCTCCCGTCAACGTGTCAATCTCAGGCACCGGGGATTATTCTAAGTGAAGCTCATCCAAGTAAGTGTCGCAAACTCATCTCTTGCATTTACTTTTTTTTGCCTCTCGTTTTCCTCTCCCCCACTTTTGAAAAACAAAAATGTACAAAAATATTGGCCTTTTTTGTTTGCCTTTCCTTTGCTTGTGTGCTATGTGCCTTCAATATGCTTGCATCTTCGCTTTCTGAAAATCTAGTGATATGGATCCTCACCCACTTGCTAATCTCTTTAAGAGATCCACTTATGTGGAAACAATTGCTAGTGAGTTGAGTGCACTTGAATTTCTCTATGGAGTTTTGCTTGAGATGCGTGAATCTGAAAATCGTGATGAAGAAATTTATGAAATGATTCACGAGGGCTCCTTGAATGAAAAGCACGATTGCAATGATTTCATTATAAATTCTATTAATGACAATCATGCTAAAAATATGCAAAACCCTAAGCTTGGGGATGCTAGTCTTGCTATGTCCACTACTTGTCGCAATGGTCATGATTGGGGTAATGATTTTTCTTATGATTTTGAAATTTTTTTTAAGCCTCATGATGAATATGATATTTGCAATAATATTGAAAGTGGGTTTGGAGAAGTCATGACTTTAGTTGATGATAATCCCACTATTTTTGAAGAGCGTCAACTTTGCATGCATGTGGATCATGAAAGGAATAACCTTTGTGATAGCTATATAGTTGAATTTGAATATGATACCACATGTAATTATTATGAGAGAGGACAATATTGTGGTAGAAACTATCATGTTACCAAATTACCTTTCGTTATGTTGAGATTGATATTGTCTCTTTCTTCTTCCTTGCATATGTTATCTATTGGTTGTTTTGACATTTTTTTCCTATAAAATGCATGTGCATAGGAAGTATGTTAGACTTAGATGTGATTTTCACATGCTTTATGATTCTCTCGTTGTGCTTCAATTCTTGTCTTTTGTGTGAGCATCATTGAATTATCAATGCCTAGTTAAGGGCGTTAAACAATAGCGCTTGTTGGGAGGCAACCCAATGAATTTATCTTTTCTTTTTTTGCTTTCTGTTTTGTTGCGTCCACACCATCATAATTCTGTTATGATTGTGTCTTTTGTGTTTCTTTTTGTGTTTGAGCCAAGTAAAACCTTTATGACTAGTTTGGTGATGGTTGTTTGATCCTGCTGGAAAAAGACAGAAACTTTTCTCTCACGAAATTATTTTTCGTTTTTATCCAGAAAGAGCTTTTGAGTTGATTCTTTTTGCTGCTGGTTGATATGCCATTTTCCTAGGCTGTCGTAATTTGTCAGAATTTTTGAGGTACCAGAAGTATACGAAGTATACAAATTTCTACAGACTGGTCTATTTTTGACATATTCTGTTTTTGTTGTGTTGGTTGCTTGTTTTGATGAAACTATGGATAGTATCGGGGGGTACTAGCCATGGAAAAGTGAGAATACAGTAATCTAACACCAATATAAATAGAAATCAATATTGCTACAGTACCTAGAGAGGTGGTAGTTTGTTTTCTTGTGCTAATGATATCATGAGTTTCTGTTTAAGTTTTGTGTTGTGAAGTTTTCAAGTTTTGGGTGATGTTCTCATGGACAAAGGGATAAAGAGTGGAAAGAGCTCAAGCTTGGGGATACCCAAGGCATCCCAAGCGAAATTCAAGGACACCAAAAAGCCTAAGCTTGGGGATGCCCCGGGAAGGCATCCCCTCTTTCGTCTTCAATCCATTGGTAACATTACTTGGAGCTATATTTTTATTCACCACATGATATGTGTTTTGCTTGGAGCGTCTTGTATCGTAGGAGTCTTTTATTTTTGTTGTGTCACAATCATCCTTGCTACACACCTTTTGAGAGAGACATGCACTCATCATGAATTTGCTAGAATACTCATTGTGCTTCACTTTTATCTTTTGAGCTAGACCATTTTACTCTATGTGCTTCACTTAGATCTTTTAGAGCACGGCGGTGCGTAACTTGGTAGTTGGCTTGTGATATGAAAGTAGTCCCAAAGGTGATAGGTACCCAAATAGGATACAATAAAACTTCCATCTTCATGTGCATTGAGTAGAAAGAGAAGATTGATTCCTCTCAATTAGTTTTGAGACATGGATTTGGTAATATTAAGAGTTATGTTAGTAGGGTGTTGTGAATCTAGAAATACTTGTGTTGAAGTTAGTGATTCCCGTAACATGCACGTATGGTGAACTGCTATGTTAGGAAGTCGGAGCATAATTGATCTATTGATTCTCATCCTTTGTGTTGCGGTCGGGATCGCGATGGTTCAAACCTACCAACCCTTCGCCTAGGAGTATGCGTTTAGCACTTTGTTTCGATTACTAATAAAAACTTTCGCAACAAGTATGTGAGTTCTTCATGACTAATGTGAGTCCATGGTATAGATGCACTTTCACCTTCCACCATTTCTAGCCTCTCTAGTACCGCGCAATTTTTTCCGGTGCACAAACCCACCATATTCCTTCCTCAAAACAGCCACCATACCTGCCTACTATGGCATTTTCATAGCCATTCTGAGATATATTGCCATGCAACTCGCACTGTTCTGTCTCATGACTTGTGCCGTCACTCTCATATTGCCATTGCATGATCGTAAGATAGCTAGCGAGATGTTTCAACGTCATACGCCAAGCTAGATCGTTGCACATCCCGGTACACTACCGGAGGCATTTCCTATAGAGTCATCATCGTTCTAAGCTTTGAGCTGTGAGTAAATAAAAGTGTGATGATCATCTTTATTGGAGCATTGTCCCATGTGAGGAAATAAAAAAAAGAGGCCAAAGTTTCCCACAATAAAAAAAGGCCAAAGAGCCCAAACAAAAAAAGAGAGAGAAAAAGAGAGAACGGACAATGCTACTATCTCTTTCCACACTTGTGCTTCATAATAGCACCATGTTCATGATTGAGAGCCTCTCGTTTTGTCACCACCATATACTAGTGGGAATCTTTATTATATAACTTGGCTTGTATATTCCAATGATGGGCTTCCTCAAAATTGCCCTAGGTCTTCGTGAGCAAGCAAGTTGGATGCACACCCACTAGTTCTCCTTTTGAGCTTTCACATACTTATAGCTCTAGTGCATCCTTTGTATGGCAATCCCTACTCATTCACATTGATATCTATTAATGGGCATCTCCATAGTGCTTTGATATGCCGAGTCGATGTGACCATCTCCTCATTTTTGTCTCAGAACCTCCACCACACTCCATTCCACCATAGTGTTATATCCATGGCTCACACTCATGTATTGCGTGAGAGTTGAAAAAGGTTTGAGAAAGTAAGAGTGCGAAAACAATTAGTTGGCCAATACCGGGGTTGTGCATGATTTAAATTAGTTGTGTGGGGATGATGGAGCATAGCCAGACTATATGATTTTGTAGTGATAACTTTCTTTGGCCTTGTTATTTCGAAAGTTCATGATTACCTTGCTAGTTTGCTTGAAGTATTATTGTTTTCATGTCAATAGCAAACTATTGTTTTGAATATTACGGATCTGAACATTCATGTCACATGAAAGAAGTTAACAAGGACAACTATGCTAGGTAGCTTTCCACATCAAATATTCAGTCTTTATCACTTCCCTACTTGAGGACGAGCAGGAGTTGAGCTTGGGGATGCTTGATACGTCTCCAACGTATCTATAATTTTAGATGGTTCCATGCTATTATCTTGTTAAACTTTGGATGTTTTGTATGCCTTTTATATCTTTTTTTGGGACTAACTTACTAACTCAGTGCCAAGTGCCAGTTCCTATTTTTTCCGTGTTTTTGACCCTTTTCATAGGAGGAATAAAACTTCCAAAATGATTTTTCCGAAACATAAGATACGCAGGGGACGTGAGAACCAAGGCAGAGGCCACCAGGGAGGGCCACAAGCCCCCTAGGCGTGGCCAGGGGGCCCCGCGCCTAGCAGTCTTGTGGGCCCCCTGTGGCTCGTCTGCCCTACCTCTTCCGCCTATAAATTCGTGAAAAATCCAAAACTGCGAGAGAGATCCACGAAAATACTTTTCCGCTGCCGCAAGCTTGTGTCTCCGCAAGATCCCATGTGGGGCACGTTCTGGTGCCCTGTCGGAGAGGGGATTCGGATACGGAGGGCTTCTTCATCAACACCATGGCCTCTCCGATGATGCGTGAGTAGTTCACCATAGACCTTCGGGTTCATAGCTAGTAGCTAGATAACTTCTTCTCTCTCTTGGATCTTCAATACAAAGTTCTCTGTGATCTTCATGGAGATCTATCCGATGTAATCTTCTTTGCGGTGTGTTTGTCGAGATCCGATGAATTGTGGATTTATGATCAGATTATCTATGAATCTTATTTGAGTTTCTTGAGATATCTTATATGCATGATTTCATATCCTTGTAATTCTCTTCGAGTTGTGGGTTTTGTTTGGCCAACTTGATCTATGATTCTTGCAATGGGAGAAGTGCTTGGTTTTGGGTTCATACCGTGCGGTGACCTCACCCAGTGACAGAAGGGGTAGCGAGTCACGCATCATGTTGTTGCCATCAAGGGTAAAAAGATGGGGTTTACATCATTGGTTTGAGTTTATCCCTCTACATCATGTCATCTTGCTTAACGCGTTACTCTGTTCGTCATGAACTAAATACACTAGATGCATGCTAGATAGCGGTTGATGTGTGGAGTAATCTATACTATTAAAGGAGGATCTGCCATCGTGATGGTTCGACCTCTTACGATCCCCACTTCCTCCCGCTAGCACTTACACCGATTTTTTTCATTCCTTCATAAACCAGACGATTAAATAAAAAAAAACCCCTCCCCACCTCGTACGGTCAACAGGGCAAACCGGTTCACTAAAAAGGCCCTCAACAAGGTTAACCCACCGATGCCATGTTACTCCTTCATCGTCCAGGAATGCGCAAGCACGATGCCACGATCCATATGCCATCTCTCCTTCGTTGATGCCGCCAACCGCTCAGAGGGTTACAGACTACCACTCCTCCTCTCCGCCACCGCCACCGCCGCCGCCCCTCGTTGTCGCCACACCCCTGTAACCGCCCGTATCTGCTTAAGCGTGGGTCACGGTCTTGCCGCCCGCCGATTCTTTGCTCGGCCGAGGCTTAATCTGCCTAAGCGCGGGCTACGAGGGGTGCGTCTCCGTTCGAGCAGCTGGGTCGTCTCGGCCGCCACCCAGGAACAGGGGCCCTTCTTCGAACAACCTCCAGTGCAGGCCGCCGCCAGGCTCCGCGACGAGAACGGCGACGAACAAGGTCCGCCAGGGAGGCAATGCCATACACGGGCACCCAGCTACTAGCACCAGGGTCGCGGGACGTCGAGGGGCTCAGTCGGATGGCCGTCGCCTAGGAGGGGCCATCCGAATGCTCACCGCCGGTACACATGGCCCGCCCGCCTGCCTCTCTACGATGGGAGAAGTTCGACGATGAGGTAGGGTACAGGGACTACGACAATGCGGAGGAGGCTGAGGAAAGGGGGAGGTTCGCTAGGCGGACACGGGCAGGTGACACCACACCTAAGCCGCGTGCTGTCTTCGTCCTCGACGACCAGGGCCGGTGCATCGCTGCCGCCTCCAAGCGCATCGTCACCATCGTCAGGTGCTCCACATTCAATTTTCTCCTAGCTATCAGTTCATACTTGAAATGCATTATCCAAGTTCATCTTGCAAATTTGTGTAGTTTATGACGCGAACAATCATCCATTGGAGTGCATAATCAGGACGGTATTCAGCAGCACGCACTGAGTGCTTTCTTCTCTGCCAGTCGTCATAAGTGATTCCCCTCTTCTTTGATTACTTGTTTCAGGCATGTGTAGGTGGTCAACAACACAAACTTCAGCGGTGGCATCGCTCTATACATGATTACCTATCTTTCCATTGATAGAGAAAAAAGAGTTACAATGTCATACACTCAAACTACATACGCTGGATGGCGTAGATGGACGCAAACTGAGCAAGGGGGAGGGGATGCTCAGACCAAATACAATCAGGTTAAGCGGCATGAAGTATCATTTGTGCAGGTATGTGCTAAGATTGTTGCCTACACACTGCTTGTTACAGTTTGATGGATATGTTGTTTGAATGTGATTCTAATCTGCTTGTTTATTTTCTTACAATTGGTCCTCAGATACGATTCAAGTTATACTTGGAACAATCACATAACATGGTGTTTCTTTGTGCAGCATGGTGTTTCAGAAATACATAAATTGAAGGTTATGAAATATGAACTCTGAACTAATACTCTGTGTACTATCCAGAAACTAAAATTAGTACTAATATTTTTGAAAATAAATGATTCATAGAGTTTTAAACGTTTAGATCATGAATGCATCTACAAAGATACATGTACCAATGGATGCCAAGATGTGTTCCGTGTTACGAAGCATCATGTATGTATGTTTCTTCTAGGCAGCTTACACACATGCTTATTTTGTTAGTTGCGCAAATTTAGCAGCTCGAATTTAGTGTGCATGTAATGATGCTTCATAGATCAGAGCTGACATTCAACCAACAGGAAAAGGTACAGAAGACCTTATGTTTTGATGTTATATGGCAATTCATATGCACAGTTTCACCTGCCAAATTGACAACACATCTTTTATCGAGTTCTCATAGCTTTTCATGATTTCCAAGTTACTGGATCGACCTTCTTTACATTCCAGGCGTTCCATTCTTAGACAAAACTCCAACGCTTGGTTAATGTTAGCTTTCTTGATTTTATTTTTAGCCAGTAAATCTAAGCTATGTAAGATGCTTGTTTATCCCGGTTATGGACAAACTCAATGGTGATGGTATTCCTGGAGCAGTGATGCACCCCTGCCTCCACGACCCACACACAACAAGCCAGTTCAGTACATGGTTATGGACCTTCTTCTAGCATTATGGTTTCTGCATTGTTAGCTGACCCTCCAATACACCCGCTGCAGCCTTCCTATCACAACCTTAACCTCGGGTTATCAAATTAGTCCAATTTAACTTTCTTTCATTTTTAGCATCATCGATGGTCAGTTGACGACCCTTCTGTTGTCTTAATGAAAAGGAGAGTTAGCTGGCGAGAAATGTCCCTTCCTTTTAGTATTTGTTTGTGTATGAATGTTTTCATGCAATCATGGTGATGACAATAATATGCTATAATATAATGATATGAATTAACCCATAGCTTACTTCTATAAAACAAATAGGATAAATATCCAAACTGGATTGAAAACACTATGAATTGGACTAGCATATAACTTTTAAGTTCACATGACATATACAATTGTGGTGAAATATTTTCCTTAGGTACCACATTAATCTGTGCTTATAAGAATCAGATAGCATCTCCAATTTGTTATCTCAAAACCAATAAATATGTAATTGAATGCAATATAGCTCCCTGGGTACACAATGGGCTTTAGCAATCGGCAAACACATCATCGACATGTTGTACTCCCTCCGTTCCTAAATATAAGTCTTCTTAAAGACTTCACTAAGGGTTAGATACAGAGCAAAACAAATGAATATACACTCTAAAATATGTCTACATACATCCGTATGTAGCCCCTTAATGAAATCTCTAAAAAGACTTATATTTAAAAACGAAGAAAGTATTTTCATGGCCGAGCACCCCACTCCCCATCCTCAAAAATATATATTATGAATGACTGTAATTATTAGTGAGAACGCCGATGAGGTGGAGTTGGGGAAAGGCTATTCTCCATTACGTAACCGCTACAACCGAAAACCGAAGCACCATTGTTTCGTACGCCTCCCGTCATCACAGTGGCAAACGCATGGATTGGTCACCGGTGGTAGACGGTGGGGAAACATGTCTTCTCCTTTCATGTTGCCAGAGAGGGAGAAAAGCTCTTATAAGAGAGGGTGAGCCATGTTGGGGTGGTGTATACATTTTCTTGTTGGAGCTGTGGGGCATAAGCGGTGATAAGACAGTCCAAAACTAATTGCAAAGCCTTCTTTCAGGTCCATCGCATGATGAAAATTATGAAAGAAATAATGAAGTCATCACCAAGATACTAGCTATGTAGAAATTTTTCATCTTTAAGTCTAAATTTATTATTCCGTGGCAACGCACGGGCATTCGGCTAGTATATATAGGTTCTCCTCACTCCGTTCCTAAATATAAATCCTAAATATAAGATATTTTAAAAATTCTACTCCCTTCATAAATTAATACTAAAATATTTAGAGTACTATTTTAGTAATCTAACCGTTCTTATATTAGTTTATAGAGGGAGTATTATGTACTACATACGCAGTAAAATAAGTGAATTTACACTCTAAAATATGTCCATATGCATCCGTATGTAGTTTATATTAAAATCTATAAAAAGTCTTATATTTAAAAACAAAGGAAGTAATGTGTTTTTTAGGCTAACTTTAGCCACATATTAGGGCAACATTATATAGCTTGTGTTTTACACAAAGCATACCCTAAAATTCATACGTGAAAGAAGCTTCCAATGGTATAATTTTCACGTTATACATCACACATACTACTAATTTAGTCAATAGTCACAGGCCTTCTTGAAAGACACATTAGGCCCTATATATATGAATGGGGGAGTATTTCTCCACACACAAAAACACAGTACTATTTTTTTGTGAAATAAAAATAATAATGTACTACAAGAAAGTCTCCAAATATAAAGCTAATGCATTGTACTGCTTACAGGCGATGACCCATTTTGCATTTGTCTAGAACATTCCGGAGTAAACTGTCCCACTGGTTCATAAACTTGAACCAGATGCACACTTTTGTCCATTAACTAAAAAATTACGCATCGAGAGCCAAAATCATGTTTAAGTGATATGCTTTGGTTCAAAAAGGTTTAGAGAGAACTTGTGTGCGATGAAATTTTTGTGTTGGGGTCCTAAAAGACGCATTCCAAGGTCAAAATGTCATTGCACTAGCAGGCAAAATGAGTCACGGAGGTAGAGGGTGGCCAGGGTGGGTCATGACCCATCCTGAGATTTTAAAATAGCTTTTATACCATAGAAAAATGCTAAAAATAATAAATAAATAAATAAATGTATATGTACAGTATTATTGATGGTCCATCCTGATTCAGTGGGCTAGGTCCGCCACTAGGCCGAAGGCGAGGCGAACGCCGCGTCGATGGCTCAACCCGCACTTGCATGTATGTTTTTTTTTTTTAGTTTAACATGAGAGAAGGAATGAAAATGGGTTTGAGGTTGAGTTAGTTGCAGTTATTTATATGAAGGACGTCTTTTCATACAAATTGTAATCTTTAGATCACTGCCAACCACTATTAGATTTGACCATTGACTACAAATTGTGAACCGATATGTCACACTATTTATATAGATGTGTCTCTTTTATCTGCATATTTGGATGCTTGTACGGCTTTCCAGTGATTATGGAAAGAGAGAACTACTTTTTCCAGTGGCGGAGCTAGGAAAATTTAGGAATCAGGGCGGATTGCAAGATAAATGAAATCACCATCGAATATTTGGATATATATTATGCAACTATAAACATTATACTCAAGAACCAAAAATTAATAATAGTCCCAAGTAGAACAACCAATACTGCATTATTCATTCACATAATTTCGAAAAAAAGGAATTAAATACAACAACTAATAGCTTAGAAAATCATATATCTGCTTATAAAACATCTCATCATATCTGAAATTTAACAACTTTTGATTGAAATTCGTTGATCTCGAATGATTGAACTGTGGGATCAATAGAAGAGGTGCCTAGAGAGGGGGTGAATAAATTACTTGCATAAATTAAAATCCTAGCATTTTCCCAGTTTTAGTGGTTGGTGGATTTTAGCATTCGAACAAGTCTAGTGCAACCAACACATGCTAGTCAACAAATATGGCAGCAACAAATAAAGACTTCACACATGTAGTAAGGAGTAGAGTTTAGGAAGATTAAACGCAAGAAGGTTGACACGACGATTTTTGGCATGATTCCGACAGGTGGCGCTATCATATGTCCATGTTAGTGGAGACTTCAACCCATGCAGGGTAACTGCTGCGAGAGTCCACGGAGGGCTCCACCCACAAGGGGTCCACGAAGAAGCGGCCTTGTCTATTCCACCACGGCTTTCGTCCACACAGGACTAGCCTCACTCACGGTAGATCTTCATGAAGTAGGCGATCTCTTTTCCCGTACAAACTTCTTGGTTCAACTCCACAACACGAAGGAGGAGGCTCCCAAGCGAGACCTAACCGATCTAGGAGGCACCATCCTTCAAAAGGTAATAGATGCGGTAGAATGATGAACTCCTTGCTCTCGTGCTTCTAAAAGATAGTCTCCTCAACGCTCAATCACTCTCTCTCAGATTTGGCAGGGGTAGGAGAGATTGATCTCGTGGAAAGCAACTTGATGAGGCTAGAAATCAAGGTTTAAATGATTGGATTGGAATCTCTTGATCCCAGCACACGAGTAGGTGTCTCTCTCTGAGAAAAATGGATCTCGCAAGTGTAAGTGTGTTATGAGTGCTTCCCCTACGAATGAGAGGTAGGTGGAGGGGTATATACAGGCATTCCCCAAAATCGAACTATTACAACATTATTGCCCACCTCGGTGACACCAAAATGAATATTGATGGTACCGAGTTGCACTAAATGTGGCAGCTTTTGAATTCTCGGTGAGGACGATATAAGAATCTCGGTGGTACCGATATGATGACTTAGACCAGTTTCCAAATCTAAATGAGACCGATTTCAATCTCGGAAATTCTGATTCTTGAAATCCTCTCAACAGAAATTTGGTCACCGAATCTTGGTGGCACTGATGTGAAAGTTGTTGGAAAGTTGCCCTAGAGGCAATAATAAATTAGTTATTATTATATTTCTTTGTTCGTGATAATTGTTTATTATCCATGTTATAATTGTATTGAATGAAAACATAGATACATGTGTGGATACATAGACAACACAATGTCCCTAGCAAGCCTCTAGTTGGCTAGCGAGTTGATCAAAGATAGTCAAGGTTTTTTGGCTATGTGCAAGTGTTGTCACTTGATAACCGGATCACATCATTAGGAGAATCATGTTATGGACTAGACCCAAACTATGAAAGTAGCATATTGATCTTGTAATTTTATTGCTATTGTTTTCCGCATGTCAAGTATTTATTCCTATGACCATGAGATCATATAACTCACTGGCATCGGAGAATACCTTTTGTGCATCAAACGTCGCAACGCAACTGGGTGACTATAAAGGTGCTCTACAGGTATCTCCGAAGGTGTCCGTTGAGTTAGGATGGATCAAGACTGGGATTTGTCACTCCTTGTGACGGAGAGGTATCTCGGGGCCCACTCCGTAATACAACATCACACACAAGCCTTGCAAGTAATGTGACTAAGTGTAAGTCACGTGATCTTGTATTACGGAACGAGTAAAGAGACTTGCCGGTAACGAGATTGAAATAGGTATAAAGATACCGACGATCAAATCTCGGGCAAGTAACATACCGAAGGATAAAGGGAATGACATACGGGATTATATGAATCCTTGACACTGAGGTTCAACCGATAAGATCTTCGGAGAATATGTAGGATTCAATATGGGCATCCAGGTCCCGCTATTGGATATTGATCGAGGAGTACCTCGGGGCATGTATACATAGTTCTCGAACCCGCAGGGTCTGCACACTTAAGGTTCGATGCTGTTTTAATATAGTTGAGTTATATGTGTGGTTACCGAATGTTGTTCGGAGTCCCGGATGAGATCACGGACGCCACGAGGGTTTCCGGAATGGTCCCGAAACCGAGATTGATATATAGGATGGCTTCATTTGGTTACCGGAAGGTTTTCGGGCATTGCCGCGATTGTACCAGGAGTGACGAATGGGTTCCAGAAGTTCATCGGGAGGGGGGCAACCCACCCGGGGAAAGCCCAATGGCCCTGTGGGTGGCGCACCAGCCCTTAGTGGGTTGGTGAGACAGCCCAAGAGGGCCTTGGCGCCATAAGGAGAAAACCAAAGAAAAAAGAAAGAAAGGTGGGAAGGAAGAGAAGGACTCCACTTTCCAATCCTAATTGGAATAGGATTGTAGTAGGACTCCTCCTCTCCCTTGGCCGGCGCGCCCTTGAGGGCTTGGCCCTCAAGGCAAGCCTCCTCCCCCTCCCTCCTATATATAGTGGTGATTTAGGGATGATTTGACACAACTTTTGCCACGTCCAACTCAGATCTAGACACCATAGTTTTACCTCTAGATCATATTTCTGCGGAGCTTGGGCGGAGACCTAAAGGAGTAGATCCCCACCACCACCGGAGCGCCATCATGCTACCGGAGAACTCATCTACTTCTCCGTCTTGCTTGCTAGATCAAGAAGGCCGAGATCATTGTCAAGCTGTACGTGTGCTGAACGCGGAGGTGCCGTCCGTTCGGCACAAATCGGATCGGATCGTGGGACGGACGCGGGACGGTTCATGGGACGGTTCGTGCGGCTGATCGAGGGACGTGAAGACATTCCACTACATCAACCGCGTTTCTTAACGCTTCCTGCTGTGTGATCTACAAGGGTATGTAGATCTAAATCTCCTCTCGTTGATGGACATCACCATGATAGGTCTTCGTGTGCGTAGGAATTTTTTTATTTCTCATGCAACGTTCCCCAACAGTGGCATCATGAGCTAGGTTCATGCGTAGATGTTATCTCGAGTAGAACACAAAGGGTTTTGTGGATGGTGATGTTCGATTTGCTGCCCTCCTTAGTCTTTTCTGGATTTGGCGGTATTGTTGGATTGAAGCGACCCGGACCGACATTATTCGTACGCTTACGAAAGACTGGTTTCATCGATTGACATGCAACCTCGTTGCATAAAGATGACTGGCGGGTGTCGGTTTCTTCAACTTTAGTTGAATTTGTTTTGACCGAGGCGATCCTTGGAGAGGTTAAATAGCAATTTGCACATCTCCGTTGTGGTTTTTGCGTAAGTAAGATGAGATCTACTAGATACCCATAGCAGCCACGTAAAACATGCAACAACAAATTAGAGGACGTCTAACTTGTTTTTGCAGCGTATGCTTGTGATATGATATGGCCAATGACGTGATGTGATAAATTGGATGTATGAGATGATCATGTTGTAATAGTTAATATCGACTTGCACGTCGATGGTACGGCAACCGGCAGGAGCCATAGGGTTCTCTTTAAACTAACGTTTGTGTTTGCAGATGCGTTTACTATATTCCTAGGACATAGCTTTAGTAGTAATAGCATAAGTAGCACAACAACTCTGATGGCGACACGTTGATGGAGATCATGATGATGGATCATGGTGTGGCGCCGGTGACAAGAAGATCGTGCCGGTGCTTTGGTGATGGAGATCAAGAAGCACATGATGATGGCCATATCATGTCACTTATGAATTGCATGTGATGTTAATCCTTTTATGCACCTTATTTTGCTTAGAGCGGCGGTAGCATTATGAGGTGATCTCTCATTAAAATTTCAAGGCGAAATTGTGTTCTCCCCGACTGTGCACCGTTGTGACAGTTCGTTGTTTCGAGACACCACGTGATGATCGGGTGTGATAGACTCAACGTTCAGATACAACGGGTGCAAAACAGTTGCACATGCGGAACACTCGGGTTAGCTTGACGAGCCTAGAATGTGCAGACATGGCCTCGGAACACATGAGACTGAAAGGTCAAGCATGAATCGTATAGTTGATATGATTAGCATAGAGATGCTTACCACTGAAACTATGCTCAACTCACGTGATGATCGGACTTGAGTTAGTGTATTTGGATCATGTACCACTCAAATGACTAGAGAGATGTACTTTTTAAGTGGGAGTTCTTAAGCAATATGATTAATTGAACTAATTATCATGAACATAGTCTAATGGTCTTTGCGAATTATGATGTAGCTTGCGCTATAGCTCTACTGTTTTTATATGATCCTAGAGAAAATTTAGTTGAAAGTTGATAGTAGCAATTTTGCGGACTAAGTCCGTAAAACTGAGGATTGTCCTCATTGCTGCGCAGAAGGCTTATGTCCTTAATGCACCACTCGGTGTGCGGCACCTCGAGCGTCGTCTGTGGATGTTGCGAACATCTGACATACACGTTTTTTATGACTACGTGATAGTTCATTGCGTAATACTTAATAGCTTAGAATCAAGGTGCTGAAGACATTTTTGAAAACGTCGCGGAACATAAGAGATGTTCTAGGAGATGAAATTGAGATTTCATGCTCGTGCCCTTGTTGAGAGGTATAAGACCTCCGACAAGATTCTTTGCCTACAAAGTAAAGGAGAAAAGCTCAAATCGTTGAGCATGTTCTTAGATTGTCTGAGTACAACAATCGCTTCAATCAAGTGGGAGTTAATCTTCCAGATAAGATAGTGATGGTTCTCCAAAGTCACTACCACTAAGATGCTAGAGCTTCGTGATGAACTACTACATATCAAGGATATATATGATGATCCTTGAGTGATTCGCAATGTTTGACACTGCGAAAGTAGAAATCAAGAAGGAGCATCAATTGTTGATGGTTAGTAAAACCACTAGTTTCAAGAAGGGCAAGGGCTAGAAGGGATACTTCATAAAACAGCAAACCAGTTGCTGCTCTAATGAAGAAACTCAAGATTGAACCCAAACCCGAGACTAAGTGCTTCTGTTATGAGGGTAAGAATCACTAACACAGAGCTACCCTAGATACTTGGTAGATAAGAAGGCTCGCAAAGTCAAAATATGTATATTTGATATACAAGATATTGATTTGGACTTTACTAGTACTCCTAGTAGCACGAGGGTATTAGATACCGGTTCGGTTGCTAATTGGTTAGTAACTCGAAATAAAAGCTACGGAATAAACGAAGACTAGCTAAAGGATAGGTAATGATAAGTGTTGGAAGTGTTTCCAAGGTTGATATGATCAAACATCGCACGCTCCCTCTATCATCGGGATTGATGGTAAAACCTAAATAATGGTTATTTGGTGTTTGCGTTGAGCATGAACATGATTGCATCGTGTTTATTGCAATACGATTATTCATTTAAAGAGAATAATAGTTATTCTATTTGCTTGAATAATTACCCTCAATGGATTATTAAATCTCGATCGTAGTGTTAGACATGTTCATAATATTGGTGCTAATAGATACAAAGTAATAATGATAGTACCAATTAGTTGTGGCACTGCCACTTGAGTCATGTTGGTATAAAATGCATGAAGAAGCTCCATGCTGATGGATCTTCGTACTCACTCATTTTTGAAACGTTTGAGACATGCAAACCATACTTGTTGGTATAAATGCATGAAGAAGCTCCATAGAGATGGATCGTTTGGACTCACTTGATTTTGAATCACTTGAGAGATGCAAATCATGCCACATGAAATAAGAGAGTAACTTGTTGGGAGTAATACATTTTTGATGTGTACAGTCCAATGAGTGCTGAGGTACGCAGTGTATATCGTTATGTTCTTACTTCACTGACGATTTGAGTAGTTACGGGAGTATTTACTTGATGAATCACAAGTCTGAAATATTGAAAAGTTCAAAGCTATTTCAGAGTGAAGATCGTTGTGACAAGAGGATAAACTGTCTATGATATGATCATAGAGATGAATATCTGAGTTACGAGTTTTTGGTACACAGGTAAGACGATGTGGAAATTGTTTCACAATTCACACCACCTAGAACACCATAGTGTGATGATGTGTCAACATCATATCCTCACCCTATTTGATATGGTGCATACTATGATGTCTCTTATCAAATTGCCACTATCATTTATGGGTTATGCATTAGAGACAACCGCATTCACTTTAAATAGTGCACCACGTATTTCCGTTGAGATGACACAATATAGATTATGGATTGGAAAAACTTAAGCTATTGTTTCTTAAAAGTTTGGGGCTGCGACGCTTATGTGAAAAAGTTTCAGTCTGATAAGCTCAAACCCAAAGCGGAGAAATGTATCTTCATAGGATATCCAAAACAGTTGGATACATCTCCTATCTCAGATCCGGAAGCAAAGTGTTTTTTTCTAGAAACGGGTCCTTTCTCGAGGAAAGGTTTCTCCCGAAAGAATTGAGTGGGAGGGTGGTGGAACTTGATGAGGTTAGTGAACCGTTACTTCAACCAGTGTGTAGCAGGGCGCAGGAAGATGTTCCTGTGGCACCTACACCAATTGAAGTGGAACTGATGATGGTGATCATTGATCTTCGGATCAAGTTGCTACAATTCTCGTAGGTCGACAAGGTCGCGTACTACTACAGAGTGGTACAGTAACCCTGTCTTGGAGGTCATGTTGTTGAACAACAATGAACCTACGAGCTATGGAGAAGCGATGGTGGGCCCGGATTCCGACAAATGGCCGGAGGCCATGAAATCCGAGAGAGGATCCATGTATGAAAAACAAAGTGTAGACTTTGGGAGAACTACTTGATGGTCGTAGGACTATTAAGTAAAGATGTATCTTTAAAAGGAAGACATACGATGATGGTGTTAAATCACTATTAAGAAAAGCTCGACTTGTCGCAAAGATGTTTGTGACAAAGGTCAAAGAGTTGACTATGATGAGACTTTCTCACTCGTAGCGATGCTAAAAGTGTGTTGAAATTATGTTAGTAGTTGATGCATTATTTATGAAATATTGCACATAGGATGTCAAAACATTGTTTCCTCGACGGTTTCCTTGAGGAAAGGTTGTATGTGATCCAACCAGAAGGTTTTGTCGATCCTAAGGATACTAACAAGTATGCAAGCTCCAGCGATCCTTTTATGGACTGGTGCAAGCATCTCGGAGTTGGAATATACGCTTTGATGTGATGATCAAAGCTTTTGGGCTTGTACATGGTTTATGAGAAACTTGTATTCCCAAAGAAGTGAGTGGGAGCACTATAGAATTTCTGATAAGTATATGTGGTTGACATATTGTTGATCGGAAGTGATGTAGAATATCTGTGAAGCATAAAGGTTGTTTGAAAGGGGGTTTTCAAAGGAAGACCTTGATAGAGCTACTTGAACATTGAGCATCAAGATCTATGGAGATAGATCAAAATGCTAAACAAAACTTTCAAATGAAATGCATGCCTTGACAAGTTTTTGAAGGAGTTCAAAATAGATCAGCAAAGAAGGAGTTCTTGGCTGTGTGTGTAAGTGTGTGAATTTGAGTAAGACTCAAAAGCCCGACCACGGTAGAAGAAAGAGAAAGGACGAAGGTCATCCCCTATGCCTTAGCCGTAGACTCTACAGTATGCCATGCTATGTACCACACCTAGTGTGTGCCTTGACACAAGTCTGTTAAGTGGTACAGAGAGTGATCCAGGATTGAATCACTGAACAACGGTCAAAGTTATCCTTGGTAACTAATGGACTAAGTTATCCAGAGTGATCCAGGATTGAATCACTGAACATCTCGATTATGGAGGTGGTTAAAGAGTCCATCGTAATGGGTTACGTTGATGCAAGCTTTGACACTAATCCGAATAACTATGAGTAGTAAAATGGATTCGTATAGTAGAGTAGATATTTGGAGTATTTCCGAATAGCACGTAGTAGCAGCATCTATAAGATGACATAAAGATTTGTAAAGCACACACGGATCTGAAAGATTCAGAACCGTTGACTAAAACCTCTCTCACGAGCAAGACGTGATCAGACCCCAGAACTATATGGGTGTTCGATTCGTTAAAATCACATGGTGATGTGAACTAGATTATTGACTCTAGTGCAAGTGGGAGATTGTTGGAAATATGCCCTAGAGGAAATAATAAATTAGTTATTATTATATCTCTTTGTTCGTGATAATCGTTTATCATCCATGTTATAATTGTACTGAATGAAAACATAGATACATGCGTGGATACATAGACAAAACAATGTCCCTAGCAAGCCTCTAATTGGCTAGCCAGTTGATCAAAGATAGTCAAGGTTTTTTGGATATGTGCAAGTGTTGTCACTTGATAACTAGATCAAAACATTAGGAGAATCATGTGATGGACTAGACCCAAACTATGAACGTAGCATATTGATCGTGTAATTTTATTGCAATTGTTTTCTGCGTGTCAAGTATTTATTCCTATGACCATGAGATCATATAACTCACTGGCATCGGAGGAATACTTTGTGTGCATCAAACGTCGCGACGTAACTGGCTGGCTATAAAGGTTCTCTACAGGTATCTTCGAAGGTGTCCGTTGAGTTAGTATGGATCAAGACTGGGATTTGTCACTCCGTGTGACAGAGAGGTATCTCGGTGCCCACTCGGTAATACAACATCACACACAAACC
Organism: Hordeum vulgare subsp. vulgare; assembly: GCF_904849725.1. Taxonomy (NCBI): domain Eukaryota; kingdom Viridiplantae; phylum Streptophyta; class Magnoliopsida; order Poales; family Poaceae; genus Hordeum; species Hordeum vulgare. The sequence continues at coordinate 50,659,138 of NC_058519.1, forward strand.
TTGCAAGCAATGTGAATAAGTGTAATTCACGGGATCTTGTATTACGGAACGAGTAAATAGACTTGCCGGTAACGAGATTGAAATAGGTATACAGATACCGACGATCAAATATTGGGCAAGTAACATACCGAAGGACAAAGGGATTGACATACGGGATTATATGAATCCTTGACACTGAGGTTCAACTGATAAGATCTTCGGAGAATATGTAGGATCCAATATGGGCATCCAGGTCCCGCTATTGGATATTGACCGAGGAGTACCTCGGGGCATGTCTACATAGTTCTCGAACCCGCAGGGTCTGCACACTTAAGGTTCGATGATGTTTTAGTATAGTTGAGTTATATGTGTGGTTACCGAATGTTGTTCGGAGTCTCGGATGAGATCGCAGACATCACGAGGTTTTCCAGAATGCTTCAGAAACGAAGATTGATATATAGGATGGCTTCATTTTGTTACCGGAAGGTTTTCGGGCATTATCGGGATTGGACCAGGAGTGACGAATGGGTTCCGGAAGTTCACCGGGAGGGGGGCAACCCACCCGGGGGAAACCCAATGGCCCTAGGGGTGGTGCACCAGCCCTTAGTGGGCTGGTGGGACAGACCAAGAGGGCCTTGGCGCCATAAGGAGAAAACCAAAGAAAAAGAAAAAAATAAAGGTGGGAAGGAAGAGAAGGACTCCACTTTCCAATCCTAATTGGAATAGGATTGGAGTAGGACTCCTCTCCCTTGGCTGACGCACCCTTGACGGCTTGACCCTCAAGGAAAGCCTCCTCCCCCTCCCTCCTATATATAGTGGTGATTTAGAGCTGATTTGACACAACTTTTGCCACGTGCAACTCAGATCTAGACACCATAGTTTTACCTCTAGATCATATTTTTGCGGAGCTCAGGCGGAGCCCTGCAGGAGTAGATCCTCACCACCACCGGAGCGCCGTCACGCTGCCGGAAAACTCATCTACTTATCCATCTTGCTTACTGGATCAAGAAGGCCGAGATCATTGTCAAGTTGTACGTGTGCTGAACGCGGAGGTGCCGTCCGTTCGGCACTAGATCGGATCGGATCGTGGGACGGATCGCGGGACGGTTCATGGGGCTGATCGAGGTCGTAAAGACGTTCCACTACATCAACCGCGTTTCTTAACACTTCCTTCTGTGCGATCTACAAGGGTACGTAGATCCAAATCTCCTCTCGTAGATGGACATCACCATGATAGGTCTTTGTGTGCGTAAGAAATTTTTTGTTTCGCATGCAACGTTCCCCAACAAAAGTTTATGGTAGCGAGATGGTAGGGTTTGGCATAGGATTTGCCAAGTGTAAAATCGGTAGGGCCAAGTGGAAATAGTTGGTGGCACCGATTTTGCAGGTTTGGGTTTGGACAGAGATATTTTGTGGGAGAATGGCTGAGTATTTTTGGTTGCTACCTCTAAGCACATGAGCAACCAATTCATCATAATACCTCACCCCCTTTTAATAGTATTGGATTTCCTATGGACTCAAAGTGACTTCTCACAAATGTAAAATGTAAAGTATTCTTGCTTGAAGCTTGAGCCAATCATGTTCCTTCCTTGCATCAAGGGGCTTGTCCTCACAATCCTATATGCCAATGCTCTCTATGGACTATACCTGAAATATACTAGGTAAAAGAGTTAGTCCAAGAGACAATGTATGTTATCATGAATTATCAAAACCACCAAGGGAGCATATGTGTGTTGGAAATAATCCCTAGATGAAATAGTAAATTAGTTATTATTATATTTCCTTATTCGTGATAATTGTTTATTATCCATGCTAGAATTGTATTGACTGGAAACTCAAATACATGTGTGGGTACATAGGCTACACACTGTCCCTAGTGAGCCTCTAAGGACTAGCTCGTTGATCAAACATGGTCAAGGTTTCCTAACCATAGACATGAGATGTCGTTAGATAACGGGATCACATCATTAAGAGAATGATGTGATTGACAAGACCCAAACTATGAACGTAGCATATGATCATGTTAGTTTATTGCTACTGTTTTCTACATATCAAGTATTTGTTTCTATGACCATGAGATCATGCAACTCCCGAACACCGGAGGAATGCCTTGTGTGTATCAAACGTGACAACGTAACTGGGTGACTATAAAGTTGTTGTACAGGTATCTCTGAAGGTGTCTGTTGGGTTGGCATGAATCGAGAATGGGATTTGTCACTCCGTATGACGGAGAGGTATCTCTAGGGCCCACTCGATAATACAACATCACAACATGCCTTGCAAGCAATGCGACTAAGGAGTTAGTTATGGGATTTTGTATTATAGAATGAGTAAAGAGACTTGCCAGCAATGAGATCGAACTAGGTATGGAGATACCGACAATCGAATCTCGGGCAAGTAACATACCGATGGACAAAGGGAATAATATATGGGATTAACTAAATCCTTGACATAGAGGTTCGACCGATATATATCTTCATACAATATGTAGGAGCCAATATGAACATCCAGGTCCCTCTATTGGTTATTGACCATACAATGTCTCGGTCGTGTGTGCATAGATGTCGAACCCGCATGGTCTGCACACGTAAGGTTCGGTGACGTTTCAGTATAGTTGAGTTATGTATGTTGGTGACCGAAAGTTTTTGGCCTCCCGGATGAGATCCTGGACGTCATGAGGAGCTACAGAATGGTTCGGAGGTAAAGATTGATATATAGGAAAGCTGTATTTGGCTTCCGGAAAGATTTCGGGCATTACCGGTAAAGTACCGGGAGTGACGAATGGGTTCGGGGGTTTCAACGGGAGGGGCCACCCACCCGGAGGGGGACCAAGTAGGCCTAAAGGTGGCGCACCACCCCCTGGTTGGCTGGTGCGGCCATCCCAATAAGGCCTATTTCAGCAAAGTGCAAAAGAAAGGGAAGGAGGATACCAACTAGGAACAGTAGTCCTCCTCCACCAAACCGAATTGGAGGAGGACTCTCTCCTGTAGCTTCGGCCGAACCTCTCCTCCTTGGAGAAGGGGCCAAGGCAGCCCACCTCCCTCTTCCTCCTATATACATTGGATGTATTGAGGGCAACACATACGTGAAAAACCACGTGTTTCCCTCTCCTTCATAGATTGTCTCCTTCATCTAGATTAGTCCGGCATATCTTGGCGAAGCCGTGCTGGATTAGTTCACCATCACCAGCACTACGCCGTCATGCTGCCGAAGAATTCATATACCGCTCCGCCCCTCTTGCTGGATCAAGAAGGTGGAGAACGTCATCGAGTTGTATGTGTGGTGAACGCGGAGGTGCCGTCTATTCGGCACTAGATCGGGATCGATCTTGATGGGATCACGGGACGGATCATGATGAGATCGTGGGACGGACCGCGATTTGGATCACAAAGATTTTCGACTACATCTGTTGGGGAACGTTGCATGGGAAACAAAAATTTTCCTACGCACACGAAGACCTATCATGGTGATGTTCATCTACGAGAGGAGATTAGATCCACATACCCTTGTAGATCTCTAAGCGGGAAGCGTTAAGAAACGCGGTTGATGTAGTGGTACAGCTTTGTGATTCAAATCACCGTCGTCCCACGATCCGTTCCGATCTAGCGTCGAACGGACGACACCTCCGCGTTCAGCAGACGTACAACTCGATGACGATCTCGGCCTTCTTGATATAGCAAGAGAGACGGAGAAGTAGATGAGTTCTCCGGCAGCGTGACGGCGCACCGGTGGTGGTGATGATCTACTCCTGCAGGGCTCCGCCCAAGCTCCGCAGAAATCCGATCTAGAGGATGAACTACGTGGTATAGGTTTGAGTTGCACGTGGCAAAAGTTGTGCCTCAAAAGCCCTAAAATCACCAGTATATATAGGAGGAGGGGAGGGGCTATCCTTGGGGCTCAAGGGAGCCCGAAGGGCGCCGGCCAAGGGGAGGAGGTGGACTCCCACCCCAATTCGTTTTGGGGGAAGGAGTCCACTCCTTCCTTCCCACCTCCCTCTTTCCTTTTTTTGTTCTTTCCTTGGGTTTTTCCACTTGTTGCACCATATCCCTCTTTGGCTGGCCTCACCAGCACACTAATGGCTGGTGCGCCACCCTAGGGTCACTGGGCTCACTCCCGGGTGGGTGGGCCCATCCCGGTGAATACCCGGAACCCATTCGTCACTCCCGGTACGCTGCCGGTAATGCCCGAAAACTTTCCGGTGACCAAATGAAACCATCCTATATATCAATCTTCATTTCCGGACCATTTTGGAAACCCTCGTGAGGTCGATGATCTCATACGGTACTCCAAACAACCTTCGGTCACCAACACATATAACTCAACTATACTAAAACATCATCAAACCTTAAGTGTGCAGACCCTGCGGGTTCGAGAACTATGTAGACATGACCCAGGACACTCCTCAGTCAATATCTAATAGCGGGACCTGGATGTCCATATTGGATCCTACATATTCTATGAATATCTTATCGGCTGAACCTCTGTGCCAAGGATTCATATAATCCCGTATAACAGTCCCTTTGTCCTTCGGTATGTTACTTGCCCAAGATTTGATGGTCGGTATCCCTATACCTATTTCAATCTTGTTACCGGCAAGTCTCTTTACTCGTTCCGTAATACAAGATTCTGTGACTTACATCTGAGTCACATTGCTTGAAAGGCTTGTATGTGATGTTGTATTACTGAGTGGGCCCTGAGATACCTCTCCGTCACACGGAATGACAAATCCCAGTCTTGATCCATGCTAACTCAACGGACACCTTCGGAGATACCTGTAGAGCACCTTTATAGTCACGCAGTTACGTTGTGACGTTTGATACACACAGGGTATTCCTCCGGTGTCAGTGAGTTACATGATCTCATGGTCATAGGAATGAATAGTTGACACGCAGAAAAACAAGAGCAATAAAATGACACGATCACATGCTACGTTCATAGTTTGGGTCTAGTCGATCACATGATTCTCCTAATGATGTGATCCAGTTATCAAGTGATAACACTTGCATATCGTCAGAAAACCTTAACCATCCTTGATCAACTGACTAGCCAACTAGAGGCTTGCAAGGAACAATGTTTTGTCTATACATCCACACATGCATCTATGTTTTCATTCAATACAATTATAGCATGGATAATAAACGATTATCTTGAAAGAGGAAATATAATAATAACTATTTTATCATTGCCTCTAGGGCATATTTCCAATAGTCTCCCACATGCACTAGAGTCAATATTCTAGTGCTCACATGGCTATGCGATTTACATTGGAATGAATCTAACACCCATACAGTTCTGGTGTTGATCATGCTTCGCTCGTGGAAGAGGTTTAGTTAGGGGATCTGATACATTCAGATCCGTGTGCACTTTGCAAATATTTACGTCCTCTCCTTCGACGTAGTCGTGGATGAGCTTGAAGCGTCGTTTGATGTGTCTGGTCTTCTTGTGAAACCTTGGTTCCTTTGCTAAAGCAATGGCACCAGTGTTGTCATAGAACAAAGTTATTGGATTTAGTGCGCTCGGCACAACTCCGAGATCCGTCATGAACTGTTTCATCCAGACACCCTCCTTAGCTACTTCCGAGGCAGCCATGTACTCCGCTTCACATGTAGAATCTGCTACGACGCTTTGCTTGGAATTGCACCAGCTTACCGCACCCCCATTAAGAATAAATACGTATCCAGTTTGAGACTTAGAGTCATCCGGATCAGTGTCAAAGCTTGCGTCGACGTAACCCTTTATGACGAGCTCTTCGTCACCTCCTTAAACGAGAAACATTTCCTTAGTCCTTTTCAGGTACTTCAGAATATTCTTGACCGCCGTCGAGTGATCCACTCCTGGATTACTTTGAAACCTGTCTGCCATACTTATGGCCAGGCTGACGTCCGGTCTAGTGCACATCATTGCATACATGATAGAACCTATGGCTGAAGCATAGGGGATAGTACTCATCTTTTCTCTATCTTCCGCAGTTGTTGGGCACTGAGTCTTACTCAATTTTATACCTTGTAATACTGGCAAGAACCCGTTCTTCGACTGGTCCATTTTGAACTTCTTCAAAACTTTATCAAGGTATGTGCTTTGTGAAAGTCCTATCAGGCGCCTCGATCTATCCCTATAGATCTTAATGCCTAGAATGTAAGAAGCTTCTCCTAGGTCCTTCATTGAGAAACTGTTATTCAAGTAATCCTTTACGCTCTCCAAAACCTCCACGTTGTTTCCAATCAGCAATATGCCATCCACATATAATATTAGAAACGCCACAGAGCTCCCACTCACTTTCTTGTAAATACAAGATTCTCCAACAACTTGTACAAACCCAAATGCTTTGATCACCTCATCAAAGCGCTCATTCCAACTCCAAGATGCTTGCACTAGTCCGTAAATGGATCGTTGGAGCTTGCATACCTTGTTAGCATTCTTTGGATCAATAAAACCTTCGGGTTGCATCATATACAACTCTTCCTTAAGAAAACCGTTAAGGAACGCCGTTTTGACATCCATCTGCCAGATTTCATAATCAAAAAATGCAGCTATTGCTAACATGATTCGGACGGACTTAAGCATCGCTACCGGTGAGAACGTCTCATCGTAGTCAACTCCTTGAACTTGTGAAAAACCCTTTGCCACAAGTCGAGCTTTATAAACGGTCACATTACCGTCTGCGTCCGTCTTCGTCTTAAAGATCCATTTGTTCTGAATAGCCTTGCGACCTTCAGGTAATACTTCCAAAGTCCACACTTTGTTTTCATACATAGATCCTATCTCGGACTTCATGGCCTCCAGCCATTTGTTGGAATCCAGGCCCACCATTGCTTCTTCATAATTCGCAGGTTCAGTGTTGTCTAACAACATGATTGATAAGACATGATTACCGTACAACTCAGGAGCAGTACGTGATCTTGTCGACCTGCGATGTCCGATAGTAACTTGATCCGAAGCTTCATAATCATCATCATTAGCTTCCTCCTCAACCGGCGTCGCTTCAACACAGGTTTCCCCTGCCCTGCGCCACCATCTAGAGGGAGTGGAGGTTCTACAACCTCATCAAGTTCTATCTTCCTCCCACTCAATTCTTTCGAGAGAAACTCTTTCTCAAGAAAAGCTCCTTTCTTAGCAACAAACACTTTGCCCTTGGATCTAAAATAGAAGGTGTACCCAACTGTCTCCTTTGGGTAACCTATGAAGACACACTTTTCCGCTTTGGGTTCCAGCTTTTTAGGCTGAAGCTTTTTGACATAAGCATCACATGCCCAAACTTTAAGAAATGACAACTTTGGCCTCTTGCCATGCCACAGCTCGTATGGTGTCGTCTCAATGGATTTTGATGGCGCCCTATTTAAAGTGAATGCAACTGTCTCTAATGCATAACCCCAAAACGATAACGGCAAATCAGTAAGAGACATCATAGATCGCACCATTTCTAATATAGTACGATTACAACGTTCGGACACACCATTACGCTGTGGTGTTCCAGGCGGTGTTAACTGTGAAATGATTTCACATTGTCTCAAGTGAGCACCAAACTCGAAACTCAGATATTCACCCCCACGATCAAAACGTAGGAACTTGATCTTCTTGTTATGATGATTTTCAACTTCACTCTGAAATTGCTTGAACTTCTCAAACGTTTCAGACTTGTCCTTCACTAAGTAGATATAACCATACCTACTCAAATCGTCAGTGAAGGTGAGAAAATAACGATATCCGCCGCGCGCCTCCACACTCATTGGACCGCACACATCGGTATGTATGATCTCCAACAAGTCACTTGCATGCTCCATTGTTCCGGAGAATGGAGTCTTAGTCATCTTGCCCATGAGGCATGGTTCGCACGTCTCAAGTGATTCAAAATCAAGTGACTCCAAAATTCCATCATAATGGAGTTTCTTCATGCACTTTACTCCAATATGACCTAAGCGGCAGTGCCACAAAAACATGGCGCTATCATTGTTAACTCTACATATTTTGGTCTCAATGTTATGCATATGTGTGTCATCACAATCAAGATTCAATATGAACAATCCTCTCACATTGGGTGCATGACCATAAAAGATATTACTCATAGAAATAAAACAACCATTATTCTCTGACTTAAACGAGTAACCGTCTCGCAATAAACAAGATCCAGATATAATGTTCATGCTTAACACAGGCACTAAATAACAATTATTTAAGTTCATAACTAATCCTGATGTTAACTGAAGTAAGACTGTGCCGACGGCGATTGCATCAACCTTGGAACCATTTCCCACGCGCATCGTCACTTCATCCTTCGCCAACCTTCATTTATTCTGTAGTTCCTGCTTCGAGTTGCAAATATTAGCAACAGAACCGGTATCAAATACCCACGCACTACTATGAGAGTTGGTTAAGTACACATCAATAACATGTATATCAAATATACCTGATTTTTCTTTGGCCGCCTTTTTATCAGCCAAATACTTGGGGCAGTTGCGCTTCGAGTGACCCATCCCCTTGCAATAATAACACTTTATGTCTGCCTTAGGTCCAGCCTTGGGTTTCTACGTCGGATTGGCAACAGGTTTGCCGCTCTTCTTGGAGTTACCCTTCTTTCCTTTGCCGTTTCTCTTGAAACCAGTGGTCTTATTGACCATCAACACTTGATGTTCTTTCCGGAGTTCTGACTCTGCGACTTTCAGCATCGCGAATAACTCGCCGGGTGACTTCTTCATCCCTTGCATGTTATAGTTCAACACAAAGCCCTTATAGCTAGGTAGCAGTGATTGATGAATTCTGTCAGTGATAGCCTCTTGAGGGAGTTCAATCCCCAGCTCACCTAGACGGTTTGAGTTCCCAGACATTTTGAGGACATGTTCACTGACAGACGAATTCTCCTCCATCTTGCAAGCATAGAATTTATCGAAGGTCTCATACCTCTCGATCCGGGCGTTCTTCTAAAAGATAAACTTCAATTCCTGGAACATCTCATATGCTCCATGACGTTCAAAGCACTAGTAGAAAACAAGGCATTTGTCCCGGTTCATAAGGGCCATTAGTCCCGGTTCTGGAACCGGGACTAATAGGTCATTACTAATGCCTCCCCCCTTTAGTCCCGGTTCTTACGCGAACCGGGACAGATGGGTATCCACATGGCCGCTGCGGGCAGCCCAGGCAGGGGGGTCTTTGGTCCCGGTTGGTGACATAAACCGGGACCAAAAGGCATCCACGCGTCAGAAACTGGCTGCAGCCGAGGTTTTTTTTGAAAGTGGCTGGTTTAGGGGTTTTGGGGGTTAATTTAGGTTGCTATTAGCTAGCTAATAGAGAGAAGTGTCCTCTCTTATCTTCGTGCTTGGTTTACCAACGCTACTGGTATGTTCATTTTACCCGCTGATATATAATAACTCTTCATGCTCGCATCATACATCATCATATATAATAACAAGTCCTACTAATCATGCATCATCATACATCATAATAACAAGGAGCATCCATGAGCATGCACAAAATTTCATCAGACACACCACCATCATACTTAAAAGTGCAGTTGCAGTTCAACACTATCGTACTTAAAAGGTTTATACTATAAAGATTAAAGCCATCAAGTTCTTAAGATATTCACTCCTCCTTCTTCACCTTCTCCTTCATCATCTTGATGCGCTTAGAGTGGCAAAGCCCCAGGCCAGGCTGTGGGATGTACTCCTCTACCACAATTGGCATGGCCCTGTCGCCCAGCTGTGGGACATCCATCGCGAGGCCATCGTCGCTCCTACTTTTGCTGTCGCTAGAGTCGCTGCTGCCGTAGACATAGCACCTGTCGCAGTACTCGCTGCTCTTGCTCCCATTGCCTTGCCAAATGCAAAAAAGTTTTTTTAAAATGGGTGTGAGAGATAGCCTAATGGAGAGGAAGAAGAGACAGAGCGTACCGACATCGTCGTCGTCCTGCTAGCGCCTCCGACACATAGTCGTGTCGAACACCTTCACGGCGAACGTGGCGTTACCGTCGTACCTGAAGACAAGGAAGTACCCGATCCTCAGGTCGTAGGCACGGACGAATTGCTTCCAGCCACGACCTAGGTACATGCGGCCATCGGCGTCGAAGACCACCTCCACGTCCCACAGCTTGCGAAGCCCATTGCCGGCCTGCCTCAGCTTCATGTTCTGTGGCCGATGGCCGTCCAACATCTTCACAAAATTGTGCGGCAGCACTAGTCTGGAAGATTTCTCAAGTATAACCGTGAAGAACTCCATCTCTGAAAAGCAGCAGAAGAGACGAATTACTACCCTTTACAACATTGTCATACAACATTTACAGCAACATGATTATTAGTATTAGGGAGGACCTAATTAAATACCCTACTTAAGGTAAAATAGCATAAAACAATATAGACCCTGACTCGAGGTCGGAGGGGGGGTCGGTGACGGGGACGACGACGCGAATGATGGAGGGGGGCTCCTAGATTTCTGCATAGTGCTCTCTAATTTTAGCATTCAAAGTAGGAGTACTTTTCCAATTTGAACATTCAATAAGCAAAAACAAATCGTAAAATAAAGTAGTATTCAAATTAGCATGCATTCAATTATAAGCAAGACTACATCATCGATCTCTTGTGTCCATACATCGTCGAATATTATCACTAATTAATACTCCTCGAATACTATCATACCTAAAGCATCATTAATACAGCTAGAACCGTAGCGCCCGACGGGTATCGTCGTGGGAGGTGGACACCCAAAGAGAAGGAACCATCACAGGATCATAGCTCCAGTGAGATCCCTGAAGAACCTTCCAGGTATTGTCGAACCTGCCCTCCAATGCAACCATGTAGCTACGGACGTGCTCGTCCTCCTCGTTGACACGGTGACGTACCACCTCCGCGGTGTCCGGAAGCCTTGGCACCATCACTGGCCCACACGACCGCCACCAAACAAGGATCGGTCAACAACGGGCTACCTCCTCACCAACCTATGTCCCCCGGAAGGTAGCACCTCCAATACCAGCCGGGCAGAGCCCAGTCCCGGACATGGCCCCTCTGATCAAGCAGGTGTCCTCCGCCGAGTCGACGACGAGGATGCGGGATAGGCATCGTAAAATGAACTAAATAAATAACAAAATCAATATGTTGAATGAAACTATTCTATGCTTTATTATATTTCATTTAAATGTTAAAATTATAAAGCATTTGATTTCCATTTTAAGATACCCACAAAAATTAGCACTTTGGTTTTCACATTTGTTTTGAAGGAACTACACACATAACATTTGTTTTGAAGGAACTACACACATAAGACTAACCACCATTTCCAAAATCAATATACTTTCACAAGACCATTCCTAAGTAACCATGCATTAAAACTAGCCCGTGCAAATGCACGGGTTGTTGACTAGTGGATATTAGTTTGAATCGTCCTTTGCATGTAATTAGATGCATGAATGAGAAAACTAGGGATGGTTGATAGAGTATATTCACTGAACGATCTAGAAACACCATATGAATTATTGGCCACTACACGAAGTGGTTGGGTATATCGGATAACAAACACATGCTGATGATCTATTCATAGCAAGAATGATGAACAATGAAGAACGTGAATGCATATAAACAAGGGAGAGATAAAAAGGTATATAAATGTAAAAAGTGGTTGATTGAATATTTTGCTATGTGTTGTTCAATGCACCGTGACCTCACATCTATTTATGATGTTGCTGGACTTCCCATAAAATGGAAGTATTCCAAATCCTTTAAACATTCTTTAAAAATTAACCGAACTCGGATTTAAGTATGGTTGAGACAACAATTTCATTTTTGGGTACCACAGTCCACATATGATCTCGGATGGAGGTGCGCCCAATTTCAAATTTATATATATGGGTGATACAAACAACTTTCTTGTTGAACCTTTTTTGATTTGAGGCCATATTTGTGCGAAATATCGCGCACAAAGAAGGCAACGACTCACGCTACCCATCAGACGTTGGTCATATGGGTATATTTTTGTTTGAAAAGGAGGTTAAGACCCCCGGTCTCTGCAAACATACATATATGAAAAATGCAAACATACATGCATGAAATGAGCATTCTACAACTATATATGTATATAGAAATCAAATGTTACAAATCAAAAATTAAAAACAATAAAAAACAGAGCCATGGCGGCGGCGACTCACATTGGGGGCGGCCGGGGCGACGGTGTGGGCGGCGAAGGCGACGGCGAGGGCGGCGGGGGGCGGAGGGCGACGACGACGGTGACGGGCGATGGCTCGGGGGCGGCGGAGGGCGACGACGATGGCAACGGGGGCGGAGGGTGACCGCGACGGCGTGGGCTTGGGGGCGACGGGCGACGGCGACGGGGCAGCCTGACAGCGCCGTGGATGAGCTCACGGCGTCGTCGGGCGTGGATGAGCTCGCGGCGCCGTCAAATCGAAAAATTTCCAAAGTGTTGGCTTATATAGCAGAAGCATTGGTCCCGGTTCGTGGCACCAACCTGGACTAAAGGGTTGTATTGGTCCCGGTTGGTGGCACCAACCCGTACCAAAGGCTGCCGAAAAGAGGCCTTTGGTACCGGTTGGTGCCACCAACCAGGACTAAAGAGGGGCCTTTGGTCTCGGTTGGAGCCACCAACCGGGACTAAAGGCATGTGCCTGCCACAGCCGCGGTGCGATTGGATGTTTAGTCCCACCTCGCCAAGCGAAGGGCTGCCGAGCCTGTTTATAAGCTCCGCCGCGGCTCCAATGTCGAGCGGTACGAATTTAGAGACAAAATTCAGCCTAAATTCAAACAACTAGTTAGGCTAACTAGCACTTTAAATTCAAAGAGCTAGTTAGGCTAACTAGCACTTTGAATTTAGGTTGAATTTCTCTCTAAATTCGAATCTATTTTTTTTAATTTTTTCTATTATTTTTGTTTTGTTTTTTGTTTTTTGTTTTGTTTCTACTTAAATTCAAAGTGCTAGCTAGCTTATTTTGTTTTGTTTCTACTTACAACAAAATACTTTATTTTACTTTATATTGTTTCTAATTACTTATTTATTTTCTTTTATGATAATTCTTTTTGCTATTAAAGTTTGTAACAAAATTCTATATAATTTTAGTTTCAATAATACTAGAGGTTTATAAAAGCTTTTTAGTTGATTCCTTTATTTTAATATTTCCTAGTTTTTTTGCTTTCTTTTTTGTTTCTAATTACTTATTTATTTTCTTTTACGCTAATTCTTTTTGTTATTAAAGTTTGTAACAAAATTCTAATTACTTATTTATTTTCTTCTATGATAATTCTTTTTGCTTTTAATGTTTTGAACAAAATTCTATATAATTTTAGTACAAAGGCATTTTATTTGGTACAGATTTTAAGACTCGGCCCCACGAGCACCTTTTAGTACCGGTTCGTGGCATGAACCGGTAAAAGAGTTTTTTAGTTGATTATTTCTGCAGCTGTTTTTTAGTCCCACCTCGCCAAGCGAGAGGCACTCGCAGCAGTTTATAAGTCCTGAGTGTAGAGACGGTGAAGGGAGAAGCGCAGTGCTCACCTGTGTGTTACAACATGCATTTCAAATGAACTACAAAAAGGTTGAAAGATGGCATGGTATCATCATAATAGTTGTGGAGAAAGTCTTCACTTTTTCTTCGCTTGTGTCCTTTCCTTATTGCGCCGTAACCATGGATAATCTTCATCATTTATCAGGATGCTTGGGTCAGCCTTGACTTTGAAGGGAGGAATTTCATGAAACTTTTCATAATCTTCGGACATGTCTGTCTTGCCCTCCACTCCCACGATGTCCCTTTTTTCCTGAAAGAACTATGTGGCGCTTTGGCTCATCGTATGATGTATTCGCTTCCTTATTTTTTTCTTTTTCTCGGTTTGGTTGACATGTCCTTCACATAGATAACCTGTGCCACATCATTGGCTAGGACGAACGGTTCGTCAGTGTACCCAAGATTGTTCAGATCCACTGTTGTCATTCTGTACTATGGGTCTACCTGTACCCCGCCTCGTGACAGATTGACCCATTTGCACTTAAACAAAGGGACCTTAAAAATCTACTCTGTAGTCAAGTTCCCATATGTCCACTATGTAACCATAATATGTGTCCTTTTCCCTCTCGGTGGCTGCATCAAAGCGGACACCGCTATTTTGGTTGGTGCTCTTTTGATCTTGGGCGATCGTGTAAAATGTATTCCCATTTAACTCGTATCCTTTCCAAATCGTGATAGTCAAAGATGGTCCCCTGGACAACGAGTACAGCTCATCACAAACAGTGTTTTCATCTCTGAGACATGTTTCCAACCAACTGCTGAAAGTCCTGATGTGTTCATATGTAATCTAGTCATCGCACTGCTTCGGGTGTTTGGAGCGCAGACTGTTCTTGTGTTCATCGACATAAGGGGTCACCAAGGTAGAGTTCTATAGAACTGTGCAGTGTGCTCCAGACCAAGAATATCCGTCCCTGCATATTATTGTCTCCCCTCCAAGCGTGCCTTTTCCAGTCAGTCTCCCCTCATACCGCGATTTAGGGAGACCTATCTTCTTAAGGTCAGGAATGAAGTCGACACAAAACCCAATGACATCCTCTGTTTGATGGCCCATGGAGATGCTTCCTTCTGGCCTAGCGCGGTTACGGACATATTTCTTTAGGACTCCCATGAACCTCTCAAAGGGGTACATATTGTCTAGAAATACGGGGCCCAGAATGACAATCTCGTCAACTAGATGAACTAGGACGTGCGTCATGATATTGAAGAAGGATGGTGGGAACACCAGCTCGAAACTGACAAGACATTGCACCACATCACTCCTTAGCCTTGGTATGATTTCTGGATCGATCACCTTCCGAGAGATTGCATAGAGTAATGCACATAGCTTCACGATTGCTAATTGGACGTTTTTCGGTAGAAGCCCCCTCAATGCAACCGGAAGTTGTTGCGTCATAATCACGTGGCAGTCATGAGACTTTAGGTTCTGAATCTTTTTGTCTGCCATATTTATTATTCCCTTTATATTCGACGAGAAGCCAGTCGGGACCTTCATACTAAGCAGGCATTCAAAGAAGATTTCCTTCTCTTCTTTGGTAAGAGCGTAGCTGGCAGGACCTTCATACTACTTTGGAGGCATGCCGTCTTTTTCGTGCAAACGTTGCATGTCCTCCCGTGCCTCAGCTGTATATTTTGTCTTCCCATACACGCCCAAGAAGCCTAGCAGGTTGACGCAAAGGTTCTTCGTCACGTGCATCACGTCTATCGAAGAGCGAACCTCTAGGTTTTTCCAGTAGGGTAGGTCCCAAACTATAGATTTCTTCTTCCACATGGGTGCATGTACCCCAGCGTCACTCGGAACAGCTAGTCCGCCGGGACCCTTTCCAAAGATTACGTGTAAATCATTGACCATAGCAAGTACGTCATCACCGGTACGCATGGCGGGCTTCTTCCGGTGATCTGCCTCGCCTTTGAAATGCTTGCCTTTCTTTCGACATTGATGGTTGGTCAGAAGAAATCGACGATGGCCCAGGTACACATTCTTCCTGCAGCTTCCCAGGTATATACTTTCGGTGTCAGCTAAACAATGCGTGCATGCGTGGTATCCCTTCTTTGTTTGTCCTGAAAGGTTACTGAGAGCGGGCCAATCGTTGATGGTTACAAACAGCAACACGTGCATGTTAAATTCCTCCTGTTTGTGCTCATCCCACGCATGTACACCGTTTCCATTCCACAGATGTAAAAGTTCTTCAACTAATGGCCTTAGGTACACATCAATGTCATTGCCGGGTTGCTTAGGCCTTGGATGAGAACTGGCATCATAATGAACTTCCGCTTCATGCACATCGAAGGAGGAAGGTTATACATACATAGAGTCACGGGCCAGGTGGTGTGATTGCTGCTCTGCTCCCCAAAAGGATTAATTCCATCCGCGCTTAAACCAAACCATACGTTCCTTGGGTCACGTGCAAAGTCAGCCCAGTACTCTCTCTCGATTTTTCTCCACTGCGACCCGTCAGCGGGTGCTCTCAACTTCCCGTCTTTCTTACGATCCTCACTATGCCATCGCATCAACTTGGCATGCTCTTTGTTTCTGAACAGTCGTTTCAGTTGTGGTATTATAGGAGCATACCACATCACCTTCGCAGGAACTCTCTTCCTGCGGGGCTCGCCGTCAACATCACCAGGGTCATCTCGTCTGATCTTATACCACAATGCACCGCATACCGGGCATGCGTTCAAATCCTCGTACGACCGCGGTAGAGGACGCAGTCATTAGGGCATGCATGTATCTTCTGCACCTCCAATCCTAGAGGGCATACGACCTTCTTTGCTACGTACGTACTGTCGGGAAATTCATTATCCTTTGGAAACTTCTTCTTCAATATTTTCAGTAGCTTCTCAAATCCTTTGTCAGGCACAACATTCTCTGCCTTCCACTGCAGCAATTCCAGTACGGTACCCAGCTTTGTGTTGCCATCTTCACAATTGGGGTACAACTTTTTTTTGTGATCCTCTAACATGCAATCGAACTTCAGCTTCTCCTTTTGACTTTTGCATTGCGTCCTGGCATCGAGAATGACCCAGTGGAGATCATCATCGGGCACATCGTCTGGTTTCTCTTGATCTTCAGCAGCTTCCTCCGTGGCAGTATCATCAGGCACATCGTCTGGTTCCTCTTGATCGTCAGCAGCTCCCCCCGTCGCAGCATCACCGTATTCACGGGGCACATAGTTGTCATCGTCCTCTTCTTCTTCGCCGTCTTTAATCATAACCCCTATTTCTCCGTGCCTCGTCCAAACATTATAGTGTGGCATGAAACCCTTGTAAAGCAGGTGGGTGTGAAGGATTTTCCATTCAAAGTAAGACTTCGTATTCCCACATTTACTGCATGGACAACACATAAAACCATTCTGCTTGTTTGCCTCAGCCACTTGGAGAAAAATATGCACGCCCTTAATGTACTCGGAGGTGTGTCTGTCACCATACATCCATTGTCGGTTCATCTGCGTGCATTACATATAATTATGTGTGTCAAAATTAAGAAAATCAGACAAATATCTATCTAAAGTAAAAAAATCAGACAAGTATCATAAAGAAGATAAGAACAAGAGGCTCACCACGGTGGTGCCGACGACGAGATCGGCGCGGGCGATCAACGGCGGTGAAAACGGGGACGGGGCATGACGGACCCCTAAATCTAGATAAATCTCGGGAAAAATGAAGCTCCTAGGTCAAGCTTCGAGAGGAGAAAGCTTAACTAGTGTGGCTCGGGCATTTCATCGAACACCTCATGTGCATAGGAGGTGAGCTAGAGCACCAAAATTCCCTCCCCTCGCCGGCCAAAAAAACAGAGTGCTCTGCCGCGGAGATGGGTATATACAGGCAACTTATTTGTACCGGTTCGTGGCATGAACCGGGACTAAAGCCACCCCTTCTGTCCCGGTTCATGCCACGAACCGGGACCAATGGTTATGGGCCAGCAGCGAGGACCATTGGTCTCGGTTCGTGGCTCGAACCAGGACAAATGGTTCTACACGAACCGGGACCAATGCCCACGGGGCCCCGGCCGGCCCCCTGGGCTCACGAACCGGGTCTAATACCCCCCATTGGTCCCGGTTCTTGAAGAACCGGGACTAATGGGCTGGCCAGGGCCGAACGATAGCCCTGTTTTCTACTAGTGAAGTGACGTTGAAGTCCTGGTTCTAAGCCATACAAGACTGCACATTGAACTACTGAGTAGTCCTCCTTACGTGTTAACCAGGTGTTCAAAACATCTTGGCTAGACGTAGCGGGTGGTTCATCTCCTAGTGCTGCATTAAGGACATAATCCTTTTTCCCAGCTTGTAGGAACAGCTTTAGATTATGAGCCCAGTCTACAAAGTTGCTTCCATCATCTTTCAACTTAGCTTTCTCTAGGAACATATTGAAATTCAGGGTTGCTACTGCGTGAGCCATTGATCTACAACATAAAATATTGCAAATGTACTTAGACAATGTTTAAGATAATTAGAGTTTAACTAATCAAATTACTGATAAACTCCCACTCAAAAAATACACCCCTCTAGTCATTTGAGTGGTACATGATCCAAATCCACTAACTCAAGTCCGATCATCACGTGAGTTGACTATATTTTCAATGGTAAACATCTCTATATTAATCATATGAACTATACGATTCATGCTCGACCTTTCTGTCTCTTGTGTTCCGAGGCCATGTCTGCACATGCTAGGCTCGTCAAGTTTAACCCGAGTGTTCCGCGTGTGCAACTGTTTTGCACCCGTTGTATGTGAATGTTGAGTCTATCACACCCGATCATCACGTGGTGTCTCGAAACGACTAACTGTCGCAACGGTGCATAGTCCGGGAGAACACAATTTCATCTTGAAATTTTAGTGATGGATCACCTTATAATGCTACCGTCATTCTAAGCAAGATAAGGTGCATAAAAGGATTAACATCACATGCAATTCATATGTGACATGATATGGCCATGATCTTTGTGCTTCTTGATCTGCATCACCAAAGCACTGTCAAAATCTTCTTGTCACAGGTGGCACACCATGATCTCCATCATCGTGCCGCCATCGAGGTTGTCGTGCTATCTATGCTATTACTACTAAATCTACAACCTAGCAATATAGTAAACGCATCTGCAAACACAAATGTTAGTTTAAAGACAACCCTATGGCTCCTGTCGTTTGCCGTAGCATCGATGTGCAAGTCGATATTAACTATTACAACATGATCATCTCATACATCCAATATATCACATCATGTCTGTGGCCATATCATATCACAAGCATACTGCTGCCTCTTGAGCTTGCGTTGGTTTTTCCCTTGAAGAGGAAAGGGTGATGCAGCACAGGAGCAGTAAGTATTTCCCTCAGTTTTGAGAACCAAGGTATCAATCGAGTAGGAGAACCAGGGCAAGTGTCCAGAGTACCTGCGCAAACACAAACAAGCTTGCACCCAACGCAATAAAGGGGTTGTCAATCCCTTCAAGATTAATTGCAAAGTGAGATCTGAAGGTGGAAAGTGCAACGAAGTAAAAGAGTAAGGCTGAAAATATGATGTGAAGTAGACCCGGGGGCCATAGTGTTCACTAGAGGTTCTCTCAAAATAGCAAATATTACGGTGAGTGAACAAATTACTGTCGAGCAATTGATAGAACCGCGCAAAGTCATGATGATATCTAAGTAATTTTTTTCACACTCTTACTTTCTCAAATCTTTTTCAACTCTCACGCAATACATGAGCGTGAGCCATGGATATAACACTATGGTCGAATGGAGTGTGGTGGAGGTTGTGAGACAAAAAGGAGGAGATGGCCACATCGACTCGCATATCAAAGCGCTATGGAGATGCCCATTAATAGATATCAATGTGAATTAGTAGGGATTGCCATACAAAGGATGCACTAGAGCTATAAGTATGTGAAAGCTCAAAAGGAGAACTAGTGGGTGTGTATCCAACTTGCTTTCTCACGAAGACCTAGGGCAATTTTGAGGAAACCCATCATTGGAATATACAAGCCAAGTTATATAATAAAGATTCCCACTAGTATATGGTGGTGACAAAACGAGAGGCTCTCAATCATGAAGAACATGGTGCTATTATGAAGCACAAGTGTGGAAAGAGATAGTAGCATTGTCCCTTCTCTCTTTTTCTCTCTCTTTATTTGTTTGGGCTCTTTGGCCTCATTTTTTTTATTGTGGGCAACTTTGGCATCTTTTTTTATTTCCTCACATGGGACAATGCTCTAATAATTATGATCATCACACTTTTATTTACTCATAGCTCAAAGCTTAGAACGATGATGACTCTATAGGAAATGCCTCCCGTAGTGTACCGGGATGTGCAACGATCTAGCTTGGCGTATGACGTTGAAACATCTTGCTAGCTATCTTACGATCATGCAATGGCAGTATGAGAGTGCCGACACAAGTCATGAGATGGAACGGTGGGAGTTGCATGGCAATATATCTCGAAATGGCTATGAAAATTCCATAGTAGGTAGGTATGGTGGCTGTTTTGAGGAAGGCATATGGTGGGTTTGTGCACGAGCGAAAATTGCACGGTACTAGAGAGGCTAGCAATGGTGGAAGGT
The DNA here is from genome assembly GCF_904849725.1 of Hordeum vulgare subsp. vulgare. Taxonomy (NCBI): domain Eukaryota; kingdom Viridiplantae; phylum Streptophyta; class Magnoliopsida; order Poales; family Poaceae; genus Hordeum; species Hordeum vulgare. The sequence goes on from NC_058519.1 coordinate 50,679,157, forward strand.
GAAAATGCATCTATACCATGGACTCACATTAGTCAAGAAGAACTCACATACTTGTTGCGGAAGTTTTTATTAGTAATCGAAACAAAGTGCTAAACACATACTCCTAGGGGAAGGGTTGGTAGGTTTGAACCATCGCGCGATCCCGACCGCAACACAAAGGATGACAATCAATAGATCAATTATGCTCCGACTTCCTAACATAGCGGTTCACCATACGTGCATGTTACGGGAATCAGTAACTTCAACACAAGTATTTCTAGATTCACAACACCCTACTAACATAACTTTTAATATTACCAAATCCACGTCTCAAAACTAATTGAGAGGAATGAAACTTCTATTTCTACTCAATGCACATGAAGATGGAAGTTTTATTGTATCCTCTTTGGGTACCTATCACCTTTGGGACTACTTTCATATCACAAGCCAACTACCAAGTTATGCACCGCCGTGCTCTAAAAGATCTTAGTGAAGCACATAGAGTAAAATGGTCTAGCTGAAAAGATAAAAGTGAAGCACAATGAGTATTGTAGCAAATTCATGATCAGTGCATGTCTCTCTCAAAAGGTGTGCAGCAAGGATGAATGTGACACAACAAAAAGAAAATACTCCTAGGATACAAGACGCTCTTTCCACTCTTTATCCCTTGCCCATGAGAACATCACCCAAAACTTGAAAACTTCACAACACAAAACTTAAACAGAAACTCGTGATACCATTAGCACAAGAAAACAAACTACCACCTCTCTAGGTACTGTAGCAATATTGATTTCTATTTATATTGGTGTTATATTACTGTATTCTCACTTTTCCATGGCTAGTACCCCCCGATACTATCCATAGTTTCATCAAAACAAGCAACCAACACAACAAAAACAGAATCTGTCAAAAACAGACCAGTCTGTAGAAATCTGTATAATTCGTATACTTCTGGTACCTCAAAAATTCTGACAAACTACGAGAGCCTAGGAAAATGGCATATCAACCAGCAGCAAAAAGAATCAACTCAAAATCTCTTTCTGGATAAAAATGAAAAATAATTTCGTGAGCTAAAAGTTCCTGTCTTTTTCCAGCAGGATCAAAAAAGCACCACGAAACTAGTCATAAAGGTTTTACTTGGCTCAAACACAAAAAGAAACACAAAAGACACAATTTTAACAGAATTATGATGGTGTGGATGCAACAAAACAGAAATCAAAAAGCAAAGATAAATTCATTGGGTTGCCTCCCAACAAGCGCTATTGTTTAACGCCCTTAACTAGGCATTGATAATTCAATGATGCTCACACAAAAGAAAAGAATTGAAGCACAACGAGAGCATCATAAAGCATGTGAAAATCACATCTAAGTCTAACATACTTCCTATACACATGCATTTTATAGGAAAAAAATTGTCAAGACAACCAATAGTTACCATATGCAAGGAAGAAGAAAGAGACAATATCAATCTCAACATAACGAGAGGTAATTTGGTAACATGAAAGTTTCTACCACAATATTTTCCTCTCTCATAATAATTACATGTGGTATCATATTCAAATTGAACTATATAGCTATCACAAAGGATATTCTTTTCAATGTCCACATGCATGCAAAGTTGACGCTCTTCAAAAATAGTGGGATTATCATCAACTAAAGTCATGATTTCTCCAGACCCACTTTCAATATTATTGCAAATATCATATTCATCATGAGGCTTAAATTTTTTTTCAAGATCATAAGAAAAATCATTACCCCTATCATGATCATTGCAACAAGTAGTGTACATAGCAAAACTAGCATCCCCTAGCTTAGGGTTTTGCATATTTTTAGCATGATTGTCATTAATATAATTTATAATGAAATCATTGCAATCATGCTTTTCATTCAAGGAGCCCTCGTGAATCATTTCAAAAATTTCTTCATCACGATTTTCAGATTCACGCATCTCAAGCAAAACTCCATAGAGAAATTCAAGTGCACTCAACTCACTAGCAATTGGTTCCACATAAGTGGATTTCTTAAAGAGATTAGCAAGTGGGTGTGGATCCATATGACTAGATTTTCAGCAAGCAAAGATGCAAGAATATTGAAGGCACATAGCACACAAGCAAAGGAAAGGCAAATGAAAAAGGCAAATATTTTTGTAAATTTTTGTTTTTCAGAAGTGGGATAGAGGAAAATGAGAGGCAAAAAAAAGTAAATGCAAGAGATGAGTTTGCGACACTTACTTGGATGAGCTTCACTTAGAATAATCCCCTGTGCGAGAGATTGACACGTTGACGGGAGACAATTCTTGACTTGATCCTCCCCGGCAACGGCGCCACAAATCCTTTTGCTGCCTCTTGAGCTTGCGTTGGTTTTTCCCATGAAGAGGAAAGGGTGATGAAACACAGGAGCAGTAAGTATTTCCCTCAGTTTTGAGAACCAAGGTATCAATCTAGTAAGAGAATCAGGCCAAGTGTCTAGAGTACCTGTGCAAACACAAACAAGCTTGCACCCAACGCTATAAAGGGGTTGTCAATCCCTTCAAGATTGATTGCAAAGAGAGATCTGAAGGCGGAAAGTGCAACGAAGTAAAAGAGTAAGGCTGAAAATATGATGTGAAGTAGACCCGGGGGCCATAGTGTTCACTAGAGGCTTCTCTCAAAATAGCAAATATTACGGTGGGTGAACAAATTACCATCGAGCAATTGATAGAACCGCGCAAAGTCATGACGATATCTAAGGCAATGATCATACATATAGGCATCACGTCCGAGACAAGTAGACCGATATTTTCTGCATCTACTACTATTACTCCACACATCGACCGCTATCCAGCATGCATCTAGTGTATTGAGTTCATGACGAACAGAGTAACGCCTTAAGCAAGATGACATGATGTAGAGGGATAAACTCAAACCAATGATGTAAACCCCATCTTTTTACCCTTGATGGCAACAACATGATGTGTGCCTCGCTACCCCTTCTGTCACTGGGTGAGGTCACCGCATGGTTTGAACCCAAAACCAAGCACTTCTCCCATTGCAAGAATCATAGATCAAGTTGGCCAAACAAAACCCACAACTCGAAGAGAATTACAAGGACATGAAATCATGCATATAAGAGATCAGAAGAAACTCAAATAAGATTCATAGATAATCTGATCATAAATCCACAATTCATCGAATCTCGACAAACACACCGCAAAGAAGATTACATCGGATAGATCTCCATGAAGATCACGGAGAACTTTGTATTAAAGATCCAAGAGAGAGAAGAAGACATCTAGCTACAAGCTATGGACCCGAAGGTCTATGGTGAACTACTCACGCATCATCGGAGAGGCCATGGTGTTGATGAAGAAGCCCTCCATATTCGAATCCCCCTCCGGCAGGGCACCAGAACGTGCCCCAGATGGGATCTTGCGGAGACAGAAGCTTCTGGCGGTGGAAAAGTATTTTCGTGCATCTCTCTCGCAGTTTCGGATTTTTCAGGAATTTGTAGGCGGAAGAGGTAGGGCAGACGAGCCACAGAGGGCCCACAAGCCTGCTAGGCGCGGGCCCCCCTGGCCGCGCCTAGGGGGCTTGTGGCCTCCCCTGGTGGCCTCTGCCTTGGTTCTCACGTCCCCTGCATATCTTCTATTCCGGAAAAAATCTTTTCGGAAGTTTTATTCCGTTTGGACACCGTTTGAAATCCTCCTCTCAAAAGGGTCAAAAGCATGGAATAAACAGGAACTGGCACCTGGCACTGAGTTAATAAGTTAGTCCCAAAAAAAGATATAAAAGGCATACAAAACATCCAAAGTTTAACAAGATAATAGCATGGAACCATCAAAAATTATAGATACGTTGGAGACGTATCACATACCCTGCAAAAACAAGTTAGACGTCCTCTAATTTGTTGTTGCATGTTTTACATGGCTGCTATGGGTATCTAGTATGATGGCATCTTACTTACGCAAAAACCACAACGGAGATGTGCAAATTGCTATTTAACCTCTCTCCAAGGACCGCCTCGGTCAAATCCAATTCAACTAAAGTTGAAGAAACCGACACACGCCAGTCATCTTTATGGAACGAGTTGCATGTCGGTCGATGAAAGCAGTCTCTCGTAAGTGCACGAGTAATGTCGGTCCGGGCCGCTTCAATCCAACAATACCGCCGAATCCAGAAAATACTAAGGAGGGCAGCAAATCGAACATCAACACCCACAAAACCTTTTCTGTTCTACTCGAGATAACATCTACGCATGAACCTAGCTCATGATTCCACTGTTGGGGAACATTGCATGGGAAACAAAAAATTTCCTACGCACACGAAGACCTATCATGGTGATGTTCATCTACGAGAGGAGATTAGATCCACATACCCTTGTAGATCGCTAAGCGGGAAGCGTTAAAAATGCAGTTGATGTCGTCCCACGATCCGTTCCGATCTAGCGTCAAACGGACAGCACCTCCATGTTCAACACACATACAGCTCGATGATGATCTCGGCCTTCTGGATACAGCAAGAGAGACAGAGAAGTACATGAGTTCTCAGGCAGCGTGACGGCACGCCGTTGGTGGTGATGATCTACTCCTGCAGGGCTCCGCCCGACCTCCACAGAAATCCGATCTAGAGTACGAACTACGTGGTATAGGTTTGAGTTGCATGTGGCAAAAGTGGTGTCTCAAAAGCCCTAAAACCACCGGTATATATAGGAGGAGGGGAGGGGCTAGCCTTGGGGCTCATGGGAGCCCCACGGGCGCCGACCAAGGGGAGGAGGTGGACTCCCACCCCAATTCGGTTTGGGGGAAGGAGTCCACTCCTTACTTCCCACCTCCCACCTCCCTCTTTCCTTTTTTCCTTTCCTTTGGTTTTTTCCACTTGTGGCGCCATAGACCTCTTGTCCTAGCCTCACCAGCCCACTAAGGGCTGGTGCGCCACCCTAGGGTCACTGGGCTCACTCCCAGGTGGGTGGCCCCCTCCCGGTGAATACCCGGAACCCATTCGTCACTCCCGGTACACTGCCGGTAATGCCCGAAAACTTTCCGGTGACCAAATGCAACCATCCTATCTATCAATCTTTGTTTCCGGACCATTTCGGAAACCCTTGTGATGTTCGTGATCTCATCCGGGACTCCAAACAACCTTCGGTCACCAACACATATAACTCAACTATAGTAAAATATCATCGAACGTTAAGTGTGCAGACCCTGCGGGTTCGAGAACTATGTAGACATGACCCGGCACACTCCTCGGTCAATATCCAATAGTGGGACCTAGATTTCCATCTTGGATCGTACATATTCTATGAAGATCTTATCGGTTGACCTCTGTGCCAAGGATTCATATAATCCCGTATAACATTCCCTTTGTCCTTCGGTATGTTACTTGCGTGAGATTTGATCGTTGGTATCCTTATACCTATTTCAATCTCGTTACCGGCAAGTCTCTTTACTCGTTCCATAATACAAGATTTCGTGACTTACATCTGAGTCACATGGCTTGCAAGTCTTGTATGTGATGTTGTATTACCGAGTGGGCTCCGAGATACCTCTCCGACACACGGATTGACAAATCCCAGTCTTGATCCATGCTAACTCAATGGACACCTTCGGAGATACCTCGAGAGCACCTTTATAGTCACCCAGTTACGTTGTGCCGTTTGATACACACAAGGTATTCCTCCGGTGTCAGTGAGTTACATGATCTCATGATCAGAAGAACGAATACTTGACACGTAGAAAAACAATAGCAATAAAATGACACGATCACATGCTACATTCATAGTTTGGGTCTAGTCCATCGCATGATTCTCCTAATGATGTGATCTAGTTATCAAGTGACAACACTTGCATATGGTGAGAAAACCTTAACCATGCTTGATCAACTGGCTAGCCAACTAGAGGCTTGCTAGGGACATTGTTTTGTCTATACATCCACACATGTATCTATGTTTTCATTCAATACAATTATAGCATGGATAATAAACGATTATCTTGAAACAGGAAAAATATAATAATAACTATTTTACCATTGCCTCTAGGGTATATTTCCAACAACATCAACTGCGTTATATACGCTTCCCTTAGCGATCTGAAAGGGTATGTGGATCCGCACTCCCCCTCTCGTAGATGGTCATCGCCATGGATAGATCTTATGTGTGCGTAGGAAAATTTGTGTTTCTCATGCGACGTTCCCCAACAGTGGTATCCAAGCTAGGTCTATGCATAGATGACATCTCGAGTAGAACACAAAGAATTTTGTGGGCGTTGATATTCAGATTGCTTCCCTCCTTAGTCTTTTCTTGATTCGACGGTATTGTTGGATGAAGTGGCCCGGACCAACCTTACTCATACGCTTACGAGAGACTGGTTCCATCGACTGACATGCAACTTGTTGCGTAAAGATGGCTGGCAGGTGTCTGTTTCTCCTACTTTAGTTGAATCGGATTTGACAAAGGCGGTCCTTGGAGAACGTTAAATAGCAACTTGTGTATCCCCTTTGTGGTTTTGAGTAGGTAAGATCGTTCTTGCTAGATAGCCATAGCAGCCACGTAAAACATGCGACAACAAATTAGAGGACGTCTAACTTGTTTTTGCTGGTATGCATGTGATGTGATATGGCCAAAGACATAATATGATATATTTGATGTACAAGACGATCATGTTGTAATACTTACATATCGACTTGCATGTCGATGCTATGGCAACCGGTAGGAGCTATAGGGTTTTCTTTAATTATTTTACGCTTGGTGATGCTTTGCTTTATCGCTAGTTCAGTACCTTTAGTAGCAACAACATAGTTAGCGTGACAACCTCAATGGAAGCACAATGTTGGAGATCATGGTGTGGCGCCGGTGACGATGGAGATCATGCCGGTGCTTTGAAGATGGAGATCAAAAGCACAAGTTCATGGCCATATCATGTAACTTATGATTTGCATGTGATGTTAATACTTTTATGCACCTTATCTTTCTTAGGACGATGGTAGCATTATAAGGTGATCCCTCACTAAAATTTCAAGATAAAATTCTGTTCTCCTCGACTGTGCACCATTGCGAAAGTTCGTCGTTTGGAGACACCACGTGATGATCGGGTGTGATAAACTCTACGTTCACATGGAACGGTTACAAAATAGTTGCACACGCGGAACACTCGGGTTAAACTTGACGAGCCTAGCATGTACAGACATGGCCTCGGAACACAAGAGACCGAAAGGCCGAACATGAGTCATATAGTAGATATGATCAACATAGAGATGTTCACCATTGAAGCCAACTTAACTCACATGATTATCAGACTTGAGTTGGTGAATTTGGATCATGTGACACTCGAATGACTAGAGGGATGCCAATTTGAGTGGGATTTCTTAGGTAATATGATTAATTTAACTCATTATCATGAATATAGTCAAAATGTGTTTACGAATTATGTTGTAGATGATTAGCTTGCGCCGTAGCTCCCGTGTATTTTGATATGTTCCTAGAGAAAGCTAAATTGAAAGATGATAGTAGCAATTATGTGGACTGGGTCCGTAAACTGAGGATTATCCTCATTGCTACATAGAAGGCTTATGTCCTTAATGCACCGCTCCGTGTGCTACCCCCCCCCCCCTCGAGCGTCGTATGTAGATGTTGTGAACATCTAACATACAGGTTTTGATGACTACGTGATAGTTGAATGTGTCATGCTTTATGACTTACAATTGAGGCGCCCAAGACGTTTTGAACGTCATGGAACATATGAGATATTCTAAGAGTAAAAATTAGGATTTCAGGCTCGTGCCTGTGTTGAGAGGTATGCGATCTTCGACAAAATTCTTTGCCTGCAAATTAAGGGAGAGAAGCTCAATCGTTCAGCATGTGCTCAGATTGTCTGGGTGCTACAATCGGTTGAATCGAGTGGGAATTGATCTTCCAGATAAGATAGTGATTTTCATATTTCTCCAAATTCACTGCCACGAAGCTATTAAGCTTCGTGATGAACTATAGCATACTAGGGATGGAAAATATGATCCTTGAGCTATTCGCGATGTTTGACACCGCGAAGGTAGAAATTAAGAAGGAGCATCAAATGTTGATGGTTAGTAAAACCACTATTACCAAGAAGGGCAAGGGAAAGAAGGGAGACTTTGAGAATTACAAGTCGGTTGTCACTCCAATGAACAAACCTAAGGTTGAACCCAAACCCGAGAGTTAGTGCTTCTATGATGAGGGGGATGATGACTGAGGCGGAACTGCCCTAGACACTTGGTAGTTAAGAAGGCTGGCAACATCAACAGAAGTATATTAGATATATGTGTTATTGATGTGTACTTTACTAGTACTCCTAGTAGCACATGGGTATTAGATACTGGTTCAGTTGCTAAATGTTAGTAACTCGAAATAAAAGCTATGGAATAAACGGAGACTAGCTAAAGGTGATGTGATGATGTGTGTTAGAAGTGTTTTCAAGGTTGATGTGATCACCATCGCACGCTCCCTCTACCTTCGCGGTTAGTGTTAAACGTAAATGTTGATTGGTGTTTGCGTTGAGCATGGACATGATTGGATCGTGTTTATTGCAATACGGTTATTCATTTAAAGAGAATAATGGTAACTCCGTTTACTTGAATAAAACTTTAATGGTCATGCACCAAATATAAATGGTTTATTGAATCTTGATCGTAGTGATACACATGTTCATAATATTAATGCCAAAAGATAAAAAGTAGTAATGATAGTACCACTTACTTGTGGCACTGCCGGTTGAGTCATATTGGTATAAAAGGCATGAAGAAGATCCATGCTGATGGATCTTTGGACTCACTCGTTTTTGAATCGTTTGAGACATGTGAACCATGCCTATTGGTATAAACGCATGAAGAAACTCCATGCAGATGGACCGTTTGGACTCACTTGATTCTGAATTACTTGAGACATGCAAATCATCCCACATGGCAAGATGACTGAAGGCCTCTTTTTCTGATGTCTACTACACAACCTTCTTCTTGTAGACTCGTGTTGGGCCTCCAAGCGTAGAGTTTTGTAGGACAATAGCAAATTTCCCTCAAGTGGATGACCTAAGGTTTATCAATCCATGGGAGGCGTAGGATGAAGATGGTCTCTCTCAAGCAACCCTACAATCAAATAGCAAAGAGTCTCTTGTGTCCCCAACACAACCAATACAATGGTAAATTGTATAGGTGCACTAGTTCGGCGAAGAGATGGTGATACAAGTGTAATACGGATTGTAGATATAGGTTTTTGTAATCTGAAAATATAAAAACAGCAAGGTAACAAATAGTAAACAGCGAGCAAAACATTGTATAAATACTTGGAAACAAGGCCTAGGGTCCATACTTTCACTCCATATGATTCATCTATATTAATAAAGCTCGCGATACATCAAGATCGTGCCATCTCAAGAACACGAGAGAGAGAGAGAGAGATTGAACACATAGCTACTAGTATATACCCTCGGCCCCGAGGAGGATTACTGATGGTGAGAAGATTTGTTGATGGAAAGGTGGAACCCCGAAGAGATGGAGGCGATGGCGGCCACGACACCGGCGACGTGCGGCGGCCCCTTGCCCCTCCTTGTTCCTTGGTCTTGGTGCTGCAATGGAGGAGCCTCTCCCCTTCTTAGCGGCTGCCAAGGGAGAGGCAAATTCGTGGCTCTTGGTGACTCTATCAAAATTAGGGTTTTTCTCTCCTTATATGTGCCTGTGTGGTGCTCTATTTCACTCCGATGGATGGACCCTTGATCCAATGGCTCTCGGGCACCTCTATATCCTTCTTAGGGGCTCCTCACAGCCCTCATGAGTCTTCAATGTTTTGGCTTGGCCGAATATATCATATATGTTAAGATTTGGACTTAAATACGTCAACAATTCTGGTGATCCCATAATCACATATTTTCCTTCAGTAAAACGGATCTCCAGATTGCATACGAACTTCGTTTTGGACGAATTTGTAGTCCAGAATCATTGCCATAAAATTTCCCACACTTTCCTAATTTTGTCGTTATCCATTTAATGTCGTCTTCGGGGTCAAACTGACGCTCTCTAAAAACTGTTTGTGGACAGATTTCAGGAGACTCACAGTCCTCCTCTAACAAGGCTCCTTTTGCGGTTTTTTCGATAATTTCTAATTAATTACAACAAATCAAAGTGTGAAACAAGAACTTGTGCAATTTTGCAAGCATTAATAGGTTAGTCCCAAAAAATAATATAAAGGTATAGTGAAAATATTGTAAAACATCCAAGAATGATAATATAACAACATGGAATAAGCAAAAATTATAGATACGCTAGAGACGTATCAGCATCACTAAGCTTAATTCCTGCTCGTTCTTGAGTAGGTAAATGATAAAAACATATTTTTTTTATGTGGAATGCTGCGTAACATGTTCATCAAATTCTTTTCTTTGTATATCATGGACATTTAGACTTGTAAGTGATTCAAAGCAATAGTCTAGTTTTTAACATAAGGACTTCAATACTCAGCATGTTGATACGTCTCTGTCGTATCTACTTTTCCAAACTCTTTTGCCCTTGTTTTGGACTCTAATTTGCATGATTTGAATGGAACTAACCTGGACTAACGCTGTTTTCAGCAGAATTGCCTTGGTGTTGTTTTTGCGCAGAAATAAAAGTTCTTGGAATGACCTAGAAATTTACGAGGATTTTTTGTGGAATATATAAAAAATACTGGCGCAAGAATCAACCGGAGGAGTGGAGCAAGGAGCCCACAAGCCCACCAGGCGCGGGCCCCCTTGGCCGCGCCTAGTAGGCTTGTGGGCCCCTCGGATCTCCGCCGCCTCCAACTCCAGCTCTATTTAGTCCCTTTCGTCCGGAAAAAAATCAATGAGAAGAGTTCATCGCGTTTTATGATACGGAGGCGCCGCCACCACCTGTTCTTCCTCTGGAGGGCAGATCTAGAGTCCATTCTGGGCTCCGGAGAGGGGAGATCGTCGCCATCGTCATCACCAACCTTCCATCATCGCCAATTCCATGATGCTCTTTACTGTTCGTGAGTAATCTCATCGTAGGCTTGCTGGACGGTGATGGGTTGGATGAGATCTATCATGTAATCGAGTCAGTTTTCATGGGGATTGATCCCTAGTATCCACTATGTTCTCAGATTCGTGTTGCTACTACTTTCCCATGCTTAATGCTTGTCACTAGGGCCCGAGTGCCATGATTTCAGATCTAAACCTATTATGTTCTTATCAATATATGTGTGTTCTTGATCCTATCTTGCAAGTTGTAGTCACCTACTATGTGTTATGTCCCGGCAACCCGGGAGTGACAATAGCCGTAACCACTCTTGGAGATGACCATAGTATGAGGAGTTCATGTATTCACTAAGTGCTAATGCTTTGTTCTGGTTCTCTATTAAAAGGAGAACCTTAATATCCCGTAGTTTCCATTAGGACCCCGCTGCCACGGGAGGGATGGGCAACAGATGTCATGCAAGTTCTTTTCCCTAAGCATGTATCTCTACATATGGAATACATGCCTACATTACATTGACGAACTGGAGCTAGTTACATATCTCTCCGTGTTATAACTGTTGCATGATGAATGTCATCCGACATAATTATCCATCAGCGATCCAATGCCTACCAGTTTTTCCTACTGGTCCTTGCTATGTTACTTTGCCGCTACTGCTGTCACTGCTGCTATCGTTACTTTGCCGCTACTGTTGTCACTGCTGCTACTGTTACTCTGTCGCTATTGCTGTCGCTGCTTCTACTGTTACCGTTGCTACTGTTGCTATCACCACTTTGCTACTGATACTTTGCTGCAGATACTAAGTCTTTCAGGTGTGGTTGAATTGACAACTCAACTGCTAATACTCAAGAATATTCTTTGGCTTCCCCTTGACAACTCAACTGCTAATACTCTACCCTCGGAAACTGTTGTGATCCCCTATACTTGTGGGTTATCACATGTCAACAAGAAACCATGTCTTTCAAAATATCAACACTAAAGAAAGTTGTCCCTCACCCATCATGCTCAATCATTGATCCATTCATGAAACACACTCGAATATTAGCTATGCACAATGCTCAAGTATGATCATAGTGTTCCCTAGTTGGTGCTTATAAGAGAAGATGGAGACTCAAAGAAAAAATAAAAACTGCATAAAGTAAATAGATAGGCCCTTCGCAGAGGGAAGTAGGGATTTGTAGAGGTGACAGAGCTCAAGGTTTAAAATGAGAGAGAAAAAATATTTTGAGTAGCATGTTTTTCCTGTCAACGAAGACGACAAAGTAGCTCACAATACTTTTCATGCTAGATACAGTATAGGCTGTTCCCAAACAAAATGGTAAAGTTTTTACTCCACCTCCACCAATCAAGCACACTCCACGGTGAACCAAATCCATGGGTACCGTCCATACCAACAACATTCCTGGGGGGAGTTTTGTTTCATTATATTTGATTTGATTTTTGAGCATGGAAATGGGCATCCTGAATACCATCCACTTTCTTGTGAATGATAGTGAATCAACAGATATCGTGAGAATAACCCACCTAGCATGGAAAAATATTGGATACTCCCCACCGTTTCATGAGCGGTACGGGCATACAAAAGAGAAAAATTATTTTGAAAATTTAGAGATGGTAGATACAAATGTGATTGGAACGACATGAAAATACCGCATATAGGTAGGTATGGTGGACTCATGAGGCAAGACTTGGTTTAAGGATTTTGGATGCACAAGTAGTATTTCTACTTAGTATAAATGAAGGCGAGCAAATAGATTGGGAAGAAATCAAACCAAGAAACGAAAATTCACATAAGTGAGCATTGAGTCATAACTAACACCGAATAATGCACCACACTAGGATGTAACTTCATTACATAACTATTGACTTTCGTGCATGCATAGGGAATCACAAACCTAAACCCCAATATTCCTAATTAAAGCATAATTACTCACTAACATGACTCACATATTACTATCATCATGTTTCAAAACTACTATAAAGAATCAAATTTAATTTGTCCAATGATCTTCATGAAAGTTTTTATTATATCCCTCTTGGATATCTATTACTTCGGGACTAGTTTCATATATTGCTATTGCCCTTTCGACATGCTCAAACCAATTTAAAGGAAGCACAAGAGCATAAAGATTTCATCCCTCAAAAGGTATAAGTGAAGCATTAGAGGAAATGACAAGCTACTCACAAAAGATATAAGTGAAGATCAATGAGTAGTCAAACAATTAAGGAGCTATGTGAGAACTCTCTCTCCCTCAAAAAATATATTTTCAGATGTGAGTATTTTATTTAAACAACAAACAAAAGAAGATAACACTCCAAGAATAGGATGCGACGAATAAAAATTGAGGCTCAACATAGGCTAACCGATAGTTGACGAAAAGAGGTGGGATGCGTAACATGACCAAGGTTAGATGCTTGAGAGTTCTTGAAATAATTACTTGGGGTTGCTACCTCTTGAGATTGTGTTGGTTTTCCCTTGAAGAGGAAAGGGTGACGCAACAAACTAGATAAGTATTTCCCTCAGTTTTTTGAGAACCAAGGTATTAATCTAGTAGGAGGAACAAACAAGACTCCAATAGTAGTACCTACACAAATAATCAAACACTTGCACCCAACTCTATAGAGGGGTTGTCAATCCCTTCAGAGTTATTTGCAAGGATGAGATCTGATAGAGATAGGTATAAAATATTGATATATCTGAAAGTAAAACTTAAGTAAATAAATTGCAGCAAAGTATTTTTGGTATTTTTGGTTTATAGATCTAAAAATATGATATGGAAAATAGACCCGGGGCCCTAGGTTCCACTAAAGGCTTCTCTCATAAAGGAAAGTAATACGGTGGGTGAACAAATTACTGTTGAGCAATTGATAGAAAAGCAAATAATTATGAAGATATCCAAGGCAATGATTATGCATATAGGCATCACGTCTGTATCAAGTAGACCGAAACGATTGTGCATCTACTACTATTACTCCACACATCGACCGACTCCTGCCTCCACTTAGAGTATTAAGTGCATGAAGAACATAGTAATGCATTAAGTAAGATGACATGATGTAGAGGGATAAACTCAAGCAATATGATGAAAACCCCATCTTTTTACCCTTGATGGCAACAATACAATACGTGCCTCGCTACACCTAGTGTCACTGGGTGAGGACCCCGCAAGATTGAACCCAAAACTAAGCACTTCTCCCATTGCAAGAATTACCAATCTAGTTGGCCAAACCAAACAAATAATTCAAAGATACTTGCAAAGATATGAAATCATGTATATAAGAATTCATAAGAGACTAAAATAATATTCATGGATAATCTGAACATAAACTCACAATTCATCGGATCTCAACAAACACACCGCAAAAGAGTATTACATCGAATAGATCTCCATGAAGATCATGAGAACATGATATTGAAGATCAAAGAGAGAAAATAAGCCATATAGCTACTAGCTATGGACCCGTAGTTTGTGGTTAACTACTCACACACCATCGGAGGGTAAATGGATTTGTCGTAGATGCCCTCCATGATGAATTCCCTCTCTGGCAGATTACCGGAAAAGGCTCCCAGATTGGATCTCTCGGGAACAGAGGCTCCCGGCGGCGTAAAAGTATTCTAGTGGCTCTCTTTGGTGTTTATGGAATATTTGGAAATTTATAGGACAATAATTAGGGTTAGGAGACCTGCACGGGGCCCACAAGCCAGGGGCGCGACCACGCCCCCTCCCAGGGCGCGCCGTGCAGGCTTGTGGCCTCCTGACAACTGCCTTGCCCCCTACTCCAAGTCTGTTGCATGTCTTTTGGTCCAGAAAAAAAATATTTCCGGAGATTTTATTCCATTTGGACTCCGCTTAATATTACTTATCTGCAATATTCAAAAACGTGGAAAAACAGAAATTGGCACTAGGCTCTAGGTTAATAGGTTAGTCCCACAAATAATACAAAACAACATATAAATGCATATAAAACATCCAAAACATATAATATAATAGCATGGAACAATCAAAAATTATAGATACATTGGAGATGTATCAGGGGTGCCTTGGGCATTCCCAAGCTTGAGCTTTTGCATCTTTTTCAATCCTCTCGTATCCCGGTTTCACCTATTCTCAAAAACTTCATCCACACAAAACTTGAAAAGAACTCGTAAGATAGGTTAGTGCACATAATAATAAATCAACTCTTTATGTACTGCCAAGACAAGTTGCATAATAATTTAAAACATCATCTACTGTTTACTATCATTTCCACAATTTATATCTATCAATATAGGCTATGGAAACTATAGGATAAGTAGATAACAAAACTATGACAACAATTTGTCCAAACAGACCAGTCTGTAGCAATTTATGAAAAAGTATACTTGTGTAACTCAAAGAATTATGAAAATTTAGGACATGCTATAAAATTTGTATGACAACACTGCGTAAAAATTTCAGAAATTGTTCACGTTCCAGTAAAATAGGAAAATTCAAACACTACATCACTAGTTTCTGTTTTTACACAACACCAATCAAACCATGCAATGCAAGCATCCTAATGGAATTCTTGGAACTTTTTATTGAAAAAGAAGATTATAAATAACACATAGCGGAGAACAACAAAATAAAATGATGCTCCAAGCAAAACTCATATTATGTGATGAATAAAAATATAGCTGGAAGTAAGATATACCGATAATATTGAAGACGAAAGAGGGGATGCCTTCCAGGGCATCCCCAAGCTTAGGCGCTTGAGTCTTCCTTGCATCTTAACTTGTAGGTGCCTTGGGCATCCCCAAGATTAGGTTCTTGTCACTCTGTATTCTCCTCATATCGGTATCTCACCCAAAACTTGAAAACTTCAATCACATAAAAACTTAACGGAACTTTGTGAGATGGGTTATAAATAATGATTATTCACTTTGGTACATACAAGATTCATAATTGTTCCCACATGATACCTACTAAGTTATACTATTCCCATAATTTATATCACTGACTATAAGCTATGGGGACACTAAAACAAGCAAACTATCCATGCAGAACAGAATCTATCAAAAACAGAACAGTCTATGAAGATCTGTGGTGTAACCATACTTCCCTGTCTAAAAATTCTGAAAAATTATGAAAATCTAGGCATATTGTATATCAATCATGTGTAAAAAATTCAGATGAAAAGCACGTTTCAGTGAATTTACAAAATTCCTAAACTGAGAGCAAAAGTTTCTATTTTTTGCACAAAATCAACTCAACTATGGTCCACACTATCCCAAAGGCTCTACTTGGAACTTTATTGAAACAAAAGCTATAAAACATGATTACTACATTAGCTTAATCATGTGAACACATCAAAATATAAAGTAAGAGTGGTGGGTTGTTGATGACCCACAAGTATAGGGGATCAATCGTAGTCCTTTCGATAAGTAAGAGTGTCGAACCCAACGAGGAGGAGAAGGCTCTGGTAAACAGTTTTCAGCAAGGTAATAACTGCAAGCATTGAAAGTAGCGGTAACAAGTGATGGTGTAGCGAGGTGAAACGTAGCAAGCGAAAAGTAACAAGTAACAAGTAGTAGCAACGCTGCAGCAAGTGGCCCAATCCCTTTTGTAGCAAGGGACAAGCCTGAACAAAGTCTTATAGGAGGAAAAACGCTCCCGAGGACACACAGAATTTCTGTCATGCTAGTTTCATCATGTTCATGTGATTCACGTTCGTTACTTTGATAGATTGATATGTGGGTGGACCGACGCTTGGGTACCGCCCTTACTTGGACAAGCATCCCACGTATGATTAACCCCCCTCGCAAGCATCCGCAACTACGAAAGAAGAATTAAGACAACGTCTAACCATAGCATTAAACTAGTGGATCCAAATTCGCCCCTTACGAAGCAACGCATAGACTGGGGTTTAAGCTTCTGTCACTCCAGCAACCCATCATCTACTTACTACTCCCTAATGCCTTCCTCTAGGCCCAAATATTGTGAAGTGTTATGTAGTCGACATTCACATAACACCACTAGAGGAAAAGACAACATATAGCATATCAAAATACCGAACGAATATCAAATTGACATGACTATTATCAGCATGACTTATCCCATGTCCTCGGGAACAAAAGTAACTACTCACAAAGCATAATCATAATCATGATGAGAGGTGTAATGAATAGCATCAAGGATCTGAACATAAACTCTTCCACCAAGTAATCCAACTAGCATCAACTACAAAGAGTAATCAACAATACTAGCAACCTTACAAGTACCAATTGGAGTCGCGAGACGGAGATTGGTTACAAGAGATGAACTAGGGATTGGAGAGGAGATGGTGCTGATGAAGATGTTGATCAAGATGCCTCCCCTCCGACGAGAGGAGTGTTGGTGATGACGATGGCGATGATTTCCCCCTCCGGGAGGGAAATTTCCCCGGCAGGATCGTCCTACCGGAGAGCTAGATTGGATCTGCTCAAGTTCCGCCTTGTGGGGGTGTTGAAATCACGAAAAATCTCCTGATTGATTTTTTCTGGAACGAAACCCTTCATATAGCAAAAGAGGGGGGCCAGTGGGCTGTCAGGGAGCCCACAAGCCCTGTAGCCGCCACCAGGGGGGTGGCGGCTACCAGGCTTGTGGTGCCCTGGTAGCTCCCCTCTCGTGCTTCTTTCGCCCAGTATTTTTTATATAATCCCAGAAAATTCCACGTAAATTTTCAGGGCATTTGGAGTTGTGCAGAATAGTGGACTAAGATTTGCTCCTTTTCCAGTCCAGAATTCCAGCTACCTGAATTCTCCCTCTTCAAATAAACTTTGCAAAATAAGAGAGAAAATGCATAAATATGGTACCACAAAGTAATATAAAATCCCATAAAGCAATAAATATCAACATTAAAGCATGATGCAAACTGGACGTATCAACTCCCCCAAGCTTAGACCTCTCTTGTCCTCAAGCGAAAACCAAGTTCCATAAACATGTCCACATGTTTAGGGACGAAGGTGTCGATAAAACATAATACACACATGAGGGCATCATGATCATACATAGAACAACAATACATCATAAAGATTCTGATGGGAAAGTAACAATTCCTTCACAAAGCAAAGTATGAAGCAAAAACCTTACCGAGAAGTAACCAACAACAGTCCAAAGTCATTGAAACAATTGCAATTTATCATAACATCAGAAAGAGTCAAATAAGAGCTTGAAAGGAAAACCCACATTCTGAATCATCTCCTTTATTTTCCACAATTGTTACAACTCACGTGGTACTCATGGTATCAAAGTTTCAGCTGGACACCGAGGAATATAGGGGCTTATAGTTTTGCCTCCTAACTGTTTACCTCAAGGGTAAAGTCTACAATAATAAAGCATAAGTACTCAACTCCAAGTTGATATATGAATATAGATCTTTCCCAAGCATGTGACGGTAGCCAAGACAAAGGCAAAAATAGGGAATTGGTGAAGATCACCATGACTCTTACAAGGGCAAAAAGTAAAGGTACAAGATAGGCCCTTCGCAGAGGGAAGCAGAGGTTGTCACGCGCTTTCGAGGTTTGAATGCGTGTCCTCTTAGTGCGGAGGAATGCCACTTTATATTGCCTCCTGTGATAAAGAACTTTATTATGCAGTCTGTCGCTTTTATGTCTTCCTCATCACAGGTTCGTACAAAGCTTATTTTCCACACACTAATAGATCATACATATTAGAGAGCAATGTTTATTGCTTGCACCGATGACAACTTACTTGAAGGATCTTATTCAATCCATAGGTAGGTATGGTGGACTCTCATGGCAAAACTGGGTTGAAGGTTTATGGATGCACAAGTAGTATCTCCACTTGGTGCGGGAGTTTTGGCTGAAATGAGGTGGAAGCAATCGTCACATGCTAAGGGATTTCTAGTCGTATAACATTGTTTGGAACCAAGCAAACACAATTCATTATGTTGTCTTCCTTGTCCAGCATCTACTCCTAAGCATGTAATAGTTTGGTGAGTGCTTACAATTGCAAAAAGTGTCTAAGATGATATATTTATATGTGAACCTCTCTTTCCTTATTACTTCTTATTAATTGCAACAATGACTGAGGTCTATGTTGATTTATTCTCAACAAGTTTCAATCATCATACGTGTTATATGTGAAGCTATCACTTTCCATAAGATCATCTCATGATCTTTCATGCTATCGTTCTTTTCATACTTTTGGTCACGACATAAAGCAAAGCCCTTGACTAAGATACTCTTTATTATATAGCTCGTAAGCTCGAATACATCAGGGGAGACACAAAGCAAAAGACTCAAACTGAACACTAAAGACTTATTCCACTAAGAGAAGAAATAAAAACTGAAAAGGAAAGAACTAAAACAAAGGTAAAAGCAAAAGATATAAAGGTGATACGATACCAGGGCAACTACCCCAAGCTTGGCAAAAGCCAAGGGGATTGCCCATACCAATGCTTAGTTGTCTTCCTTTGGTGGTGATGGTGGTGGAGTTGTTGAAGCAGTCTTGAGCTTGTCTAATTTCCAGTTGAGCAAAAAGTTATGCTCCCTCAGATCGTCATTTTCCTCCTCAAGCTTCAACACTCTATGGAAAAGTTCCTGCTTACTCTCCTGCAAGAAACGAGAAGGGATAAACAAGGTCTTAGGCTTCTTCCTTTGGTCAGGGAGGCTTGACTTCTTGAACTACACATGAGTGTGTCCAGGCTGAGGTAGAGGAGCCTCCTCTTCATCGGAACTCGTTTGTTCCTTCCCCTGGTGCTCATAGTCCTCTTCCTCGTTAGTGGTCCAGCCATATGGTTCCAAGTCCCCATAGACCTTGGAGTTAGCAAGGTAGTCAGCCACATAGCTCTCCCCCTTTGAATCCTGAGAAGACATCTTGACCTAGATCAGCGGTAGACAACAGGCTCGAAACGAAAACAAAAGAAAACTGCGCGATACAAAGATCAAAACCTTCGGGAGAATATATAATTATTTTTTCTGGACCAGAAGGAGTGCTCCACAAGAAAACGGAGTCCGGGAGGCACACGAGGTGCCCACAAGCCCTCTAGCCTCCACCTGGGGGTAGGTGGCGGCTACCAAGCTTCTGGCCGCCTCATGCACTCTTCGGACTACTTTTTATTTTTATAATTTGCCAAAAATTCCAAAACGGAGGAAATTTCCTATTGGAAAAGCTTCAGAGTCCAATTTCTTACCGAAACAGATACCTCTTCATTTTCAGGGTCTGAAACAGGCTGATAAACATCCCTTATGTACTCCTGTGGAGTTATGATATTGATTATATTGGTCTCAACATTTACGGGAGTACCACAGATGTAATGCTTGATTCTTTGCCCATTTACCACTCTAGGAAAATTTCCTTCCGTGTTATTGATTTTGATGGCACCGGAACGATATACTTCCTCGATAACTTATGGACCTTCCCATTTAGAGAGAGGATTGCCTGCGAAGAATCTTAAGCGAGAATTGTATAGCAGGACATAATCACCTACATTGAACTCTCGTTTCTGTATCCGTTTATCGTGCCATCTCTTAACCTTTTCCTTGAACAACTTGGCATTCTCATATGCCTGGGCCCTCCATTCATCTAACGAGCTGATATCAAACAACCGCTTCTCACCGGCAAGTTTGAAATCAAAGTTGAGCTCTTTGATTGCCCAATAAGCTTTGTGTTCCAGCTCAAGAGGTAAATGACAGGCCTTACCGTAAACCATTTTATATGGAGACATGCCCATGTGATTCTTATAAGTAGTCATATAAGACCATAGTGCATCGTCAAGTTTGCTAGACCAATTATTCCGAGATCTATTAACAGTCTTTTGTAGGATCAATTTGATCTCCCTATTACTCAACTCCACTTGACCACTAGACTCAGGATGATAAGGAGATGCAACTCTATGGTTGACATCATACTGAGCGAGCATCTTGCGAAAAACACCATGAATGAAGTGTCAACGCCATCAGTCATCAAATACCTAGGGACTCCAAATCTTGGGAAAATGACTTCTTTAAGCATCTTAATAGAGGTGTGGTGATCAACATTTTTAGTGGGGATAGCTTCTACCCACTTAGTGATGTAATCCACAGCAACTAAGATGTGAGTGTACACATTGGAACTCGGGAAGGGTCCCATATAATCAAATCCCCAGACATCAAATGGTTCAATGACAAGTGAATAGTTCATAGGCATTTCGTGACGCTTACTGATATTCCCTATTCTTTGGCATTCGTCACAAGACAAGACAAACTTACGGGCATCCTTGAAGAGAGTGGGCCAATAGAAACCTGATTGCAATACCTTATGAGCAGTTCTATCTCTAGCATGGTGTCCTCCGTAGGCTTCGGAATGACACTTCTGCAAGATCTGTCCCTGTTCATGTTCAGGCACACAATGTCTAATAACACCATCTACTCCTTCCTTATAAAGGTGTGGATCATCCCAAAAGTAGTGTCTCAAATCAAAGAAGAATTTCTTCTTTTGCTGATAGGTGAAACTAGGTGGTATGTATTTGGCTACGATATAATTTGTGTAATCAGCATACCACGGTGCACTATGTGAAGTGTGGATGACATTTAATTGCTCATCAGGAAAGCTGTCATCAATAGGTCGTGGGTCATCAAGGACATTCTCTAGCCTCGACAAGTTATGTGCTACAGGGTTATCAGCACCCTTTCGGTCAACGACGTGCAAATCAAATTCCTGTAGCAGGAGAACCCATCTGATCAGCCTAGGCTTAGCATCCTTCTTCTCCATAAGGTACTTAATAGCAGCATGATCAGAGTGAATAGTGACTTTGGAGTCAACTATGTAAGATCTGAACTTTTCACATGCAAACACGACTACTAAAAACTCCTTTTCCGTAGTGGCATAGTTTCTTTGGGCACTGTCTAGAGTTTTACTAGCGTAGTGAATAACATTCAACTTCTTGTCAAATCTTTGTCCTAGAACAGCACCAACAGCATAATCACTAGTGTCACACATGATTTCAAAGGGCAAGTTCCAGTCAGGTGGTTGAACAATAGGTGCGGTTATCAAAGCCTTCTTAAGTATTTCGAAAGCTTCCTCACAATCCTCATCAAAACAAAAGGAACATCCTTCTGCAAGAGGTTGGTAAGAGGCCTAGAAATCTTAGAGAAGTCTTTAATGAACCTTCTATAGAAACCAGCGTGACCTAGGAAACTTGGTATACCTCTGATATCTGTGGGGCAAGGCATTTTCTCAATTACATCAACCTTAGCCTTATCAACTTCAATGCCTCTCTCCGACATTTTTTGTCCTAAGGCTAAGCCTTCATTAACCATAAAGTGGCACTTCTCCCAATTCAAGACGAGGTTGGTATCTTTGCATCTCTATAAGACTCAATCAAGGTTGCTGAGGCAATCATCAAAGGAAGACCCGTAAACGGAGAAGTCATCCATGAAAACCTCGACAATATTTTCACAAAAGTCAGAGAATATAGCCATCATACATCTTTGAAAGGTGGCAGGTACATTGCATAAGCCAAAAGGCATACGTCTATAAGCAAAGGTACCGAAGGGGCAGGTGAAAGTGGTTTTCTCCTGATCAGAGTGTGCAACAGGTATTTGCGGGAAACTTGAATAACCGTCTAGAAAGGAAAAGTGTGTGTATTTGGATAGCCTTTCTAGCATTTGGTCAATAAACAGCAAAGGATAATGGTCTTTCCTGGTTGCCTTGTTCAATTTCTGGAAGTCTATCGCCATCCTATAGCCAGTAATAATCCTTTGTGGGATTAGTTCATCCTTATCATTAGGAACGACGGTGATACCTCCCTTCTTAGGTACGCAATGTACTAGACTCACCCAATCACTATGAGCAACAGGATAAATGATTCCTGCTTCCAGAAGCTTTAATATTTCTTTTGTAACGACCTCTTTCATCTTAGGATTTAATCTCCTTTGATGATCAGCAACTGGTTTAGAATCAGGATCGGTTTTAATCTTGTGCTGACATAGAGTGGGACTAATACCCTTAAGATCATCAAGAGTATATCCAAATAGCAGCATGGTGCTTCCTCAGAGTTTTTAGTAACTTCTTCTCTTCGTGCTCTGAGAGGAGAGGACTAATAATAACATGATATATCTCCTTCTCATCAAGATAGGCATACTTAAGAGTATCAGGCAACTGTTTAAGCTCGAACACAGGATCACCCTTTGGTGGGGGAGGATCGGAAACCAGTTCAACAGGCAGATTATTCTTGAGAATAGGATATTGTTCTAAGACAATTTTATCTATCTCATCTCTTTCCTCCATATGCATATCATTTTCATGCTCAAGCAGATATTGCTCTAAAGGATCCGTAGGAGGTACGGCAATAGAGGCAAGAGCAATGATTTCATCCCTACCAGACGACTCTTTTTCATGGGGTTGTCTTCCAAACTTGGAGAAGTTAAATTCATGAGACACACCCTCGAAACTAAGTGTGATAGTCTGCTTAATGCAATCAATGTGAGCATTGGCAGTGTTGAGGAAGGGTCTACCGAATATGATGGGACAAAAGCTATCTTGTGCAGTACCAAGGACTAGGAAATCAGTAGGATACTTCGTCTTACCACACAGGACTTCTACGTCTCTCACAATTCCCAGAGGGCAGATAGTTCTCTATTAGCTAGCGTATTAGTGACATCAATGGGTTCTAACTCAGCAGGTGCAATCTCATCTTTGATTTCATCATATACAGAACGGGGTATTGCACTAACACTAGCACCCATATCACAAAAACCATGATAACAGTGATCTCCTATCTTGACAGAAACAACGGGCAGGGCAACTACATGTCCGTATTTGTCTTTCGCGTGAGGTTTAGAAATTCTAGCAGAGTCCTCACAGAACTTGATAACATGCCCATCTATGTCTTCGGCTAAGAGATCTTTGATAATAGCAACACTAGGTTCAACTCTAATATCCTCAGGGGGTGCAAGTGGTCTAATGTAACCCCTACGTATCACAGTTGGAGCTTTAGAATAATCCTTTATCCTAGCAGGGTATGGTGGTTTCTCAGCGTAGGCACAAGGAACAACAGAATCACTAAAAGCAATGACTTTCTCCTCAACTAGATTGGTTTTGACTATGTTGCTTTCTACAAGAGGATGATACTTAAACCACTTCTCTTTGGGAAGATCAACATGAGCAGCAAAAGATTCACATAGAGAAGCTACTATCTCACAGTCAAGTCCATACTTAGCGCTAAAATCTCTAGAAGTGTTTGTCTTAACAAAAGATTTAACGCAATCAAACTGGAAATTCATACTTGACTCCTTACCTTCCTCCAGCTCCCAATCTTCAGATTTACGTTTGAATCTTTCCAATAAATTCCACTTGTGGTCAATATCCTTCTTCATAAAAGAACCGGTACAAGAAGTGTCAGGCATGGTACGATCTTCATGAGAAAGCCGAGCATAAAAGTTTTGAGTGATAATTTCTCTCGAGAGCTCATGATTGGGGCATGAATATAGCATTTATTTAAGCCTCCCCCAAGCTTGAGCTATGCTTTCCCTATCACGAGGCCAAAGTTATATATATAATTCTGATCACGATGTACTAAATGCATAGGATAGAACTTTTGATGAAATTCCAATTTCAACCGATTGTAGTCCCATGATCCAGTATCATCACATAGCCTATACCATGTCAACGCCTTACCCTTCAAAGATAAAGGAAATACTTTCTTCTTTACCTCATCCTTGGGCAAACCTGCAAGCTTAAATAAACCTCAAACTTCATCTACATAGATCAGATGCAAGTCTAGATGTGAAGAACCATCTCCTCTAAAAGGATTAGCCAGCAGTTTCTCAAGCATACCCGAAGGAATTTCATAAAAGATATTTTCAGTAGTTACCTCAGGTTGAGGAACAACTCCTCGTGCTTCCGTTTGTGGTGAAGATACCTCGAACAAACTCCTCAAAGGAACAGTTTCCATAGTGACAAGTGACAATAAATTTCAGCACAGTATATAAATGTTTCCTTACCAATTTCCACTTACCAAAGGCGCTTCACTCCCCGGCAACGGCGCAAGAAAAGACTCTTGATGACCCACAAGTATAGGGGATCAATCGTATTTCTTTCGATAAGTAAGAGTGTCGAACCCAACGAGGAGCAGAAGGCTCTCGTAAACAGTTTTCAGCAAGGTAATAACTACAAGCACTGAAAGTAGCGGTAACAAGTGATGGTGTAGCGAGGTGAAACGTAGCAAGCGAAAAGTAACAAGTAACAAGTAGTAGCAATGGTGGATCTAGTGGCCCAATCCCTTTTGAAGCAAGGGACAAGCCTGAACAATGTCTTATAGGAGGAAAAACGCTCCCGAGGACACACGGAATTTCTGTCATGCTAGTTTCATCATGTTCATGTATTCGCGTTCGTTGCTTTGATAGTTTGATATGTGGCTGGACCGGCCCTTGGGTACTACCCTTACTTGGACAAGCATCCCACTTATGATTAACCCCTCTCGCAAGCATCCACAACTACGAAAGAAGAATTAAGACAACGTCTAACCATAGCATTAAACTAGTGGATCCAAATGAGCCCCTTACGAAGCAACGCATAGACTGGGGTTTAAGCTTCTATTACTCCAGCAACCCATCATCTACTTACTACTCCCCAATGCCTTCCTCTAGGCCCAAATATGGTGAAGTGTTATGTAGTCGACGTTCACATAACACCACTAGAGGAAAAGACAACATATAGCATATCAAAATACCGAACGAATATCAAATTCACATGACTATTATCAGCATGACTTATCCCATGTCCTCGGGAACAAAAGTAACTACTCACAAAGCATAATCATAATCACGATCAGAGGTGTAATGAATAGCATCAAGGATCTGAACATAAACTCTTCCACCAAGTAATCCAACTAGCATCAACTACAAAGAGTAATCAACACTACTAGCAACCTTACAAGTACCGATCGGAGTCGCGAGACAGAGATTGGTTACAAGAGATGAACTTGGGATTGGAGAGGAGATGGTGCTGATGAAGATGCCTCCCCTCCGACGAGAGGAGTGTTGGTGATGACGATGGCGACGATTTCCCCCTCCGGGAGGGAAATTTCCCCGGCAGGATCGTCCTGCCGGAGCTTTAGATTGGATCTACTCAAGTTCCGCCTCGTGGCGGCGGCGAAACCTCGAAAAAGCTCCCGATTGATTTTTTCTGGAACGAAACCCTTCATATAGCAAAAGAGGGGGGCCAGTGGGCCGTCAGGGAGCCCACAAGCCCTGTAGCCGCCACCAGGGGGTATCGGCTACCAGGCTTGTGGCTCCCTGGTAGCTGCCCTCTGGTACTTCTTTCGCCTAGTATTTTTTATATAATCCCAAAAAATTCCACGTAAATTTTCAGGGCATTTGGAGTTGTGCAGAATAGTGGACTAAAATTTGCTCCTTTTCCAGTCCAGAATTCCAGCTGCCTGAATTCTCCCTCTTCAAATAAACCTTGAAAAATTAGAGAGAAAAGGCATAAATATGGTACCACAAAGTAATATAACAGCCCATAAAGCAATAAATATCAACATGAAAGCATGATGCAAAATGGACGTATCAGTTGTCTCCCAACAAGCGTTTTTCTTTAAAGCCTTTTAGCTCGACATGATGATTTCAATGATGCTCACATAGGAATAATAATTATAACATACAAAAGAGCATCATGAATCTCATGACAAGCACATTTATGTCTAACCCACTTCCTATGCATATGGATTTTATGAAAAAACAATTTATAGGAGCAAGAATCAACTAGCATAGGAAGGCAAAACAAGCATAACTTCAAAACTTTGAACACATAGAGAGCAAACTTGATATTATTGCAATTCCTACAAGCATATGTTCCTCCCTCATAATAATTTTTAGTAGCATCACGAAGGAATTCCACAATATAACCAGCACATAAAGCATTTTTTCATGATCTACAAGCATAGAAATTTTACTACTCACCAGATAAGCAAATTTATTCACATCAATAGTAGTGGGAGGAAACTCAACAAAATAACTATCATGTGAAGCATAATCCAATTGAAAATTAAAATCATTATTCTTATTCTTTATAGCATACATGTCATCACAATAATCATCATAAATAGGAGGCATGCTTTCATCATAATAAATTTTCTCATGAAAACTTGGGGGACTAAACATATCATCTTCATCAAACATAGCATCCCCAAGCTTGTTGCTTTGCATATCATTAGCATCATGAACATTCAAGGAATTCATACTAACAACATTGCAATCATGCTCATCATACAAAGATTTAGTGCCAAACATTTTAATAACTACTTTTTCTAACACTTGAGCACAATTTTCCTTTCCATCATTTTCACGAAAGGCATTCAAAAGATGAATCATATGAGGGAACCTCAATTCCATTTTTGTAGTTTTATTTTATAAAACCAAACTTGTGAAAAACAAGAAACTAAAAGATTTAATTGCAATATCTAAAGATATACCTTCAAGCACTCACCTCTCCGGCAACGGCGCCAGAAAAGAGCTTCGTTGACAGTATGTGAGTGTCGCTTACCTAACCTCCCCGACAATGGCGCCAGAAAAGAGCTTGATGTCTACTACACAACCTTCTTCTTGTAGACTTGTGTTGGGCCTCCAAGCGCAGAGTTTTGTAGGACAGTAGAAAATTTCCCTCAAGTGGATGACCTAAGGTTTATCAATCCGTGGGAGGCGTAGGATGAAGATGGTCTCTCTCAAGCAACCCTGCAATCAAATAACAAAGAGTCTCTTGTGTCCCCAACACACCCAATACAATGGGAAATTGTATAGGTGCACTAGTTCGGCGAAGAGATGGTGCCACAAGTGTAATATGGATGGTAGATATAGGTTTTTGTAATATGAAAAATATAAAAATAGTAGGGGAAGAAATAATAAACATCGAGCAAAACGTTGTATAAATGCTTGGAAACTAGGCCTAGGGCCCATGCTTTCACTAGTGCGAGTTCTCTCAACAATACTAACATTGTTGAATCATATATAAATCCCTCACGTGCAACAAAGAGTTCACTCCAAAGTCACAAATAGTGGAGAACAAACGAAGAAATTATTGGAGGGTATGAAACTGCCTCAAAGTTATCTTTTCTGATCAATCTTATGAGCTATCCCTATAAGTGTCACGAATAGCCCTAGAGTTCGTACTAAAATAACACCTTAAGATACACATCAACTAAAACCCTAATGTCACCTAGATACTGTAATGTCACCACAAGTACCCATGGGCATGATTATACGATATACATCACATAATTTCAGATTCATCATGTTCAATCCAACACAAAGAACTTCAAAGGGTGCCCCAAAGTCTCTATCGGAAAGTCAAGACGAAAACATGTGCCAACCCTTATGCATAGATTCCCAAGGTCACGGAACCCGCAAGTTGATCACCAAAACATACATCAAGTCGATCAATAGAACACCCCATTGTCACCATGGATATTCCATCGCAAGACATACATCAAGTGTTCTCAAATCCTTAAAGACTCAATCCGATACGAAAACTTCAAAGGGAAAACTCAATTCATCACAAGAAGATAGAGAGGGAAAAACTCCATATGATTCATCTATATTAATAAATCTTGCGATACATCAAGATCGTGCCATCTCAAGAACACGAGAGAGAGAGAGAGAGAGATTGAACAGACAGCTACTAGTACATACCCTCAGCCCTGAGGAGGATTACTCACACATTATCATGGTGAGAAAGAGAGATTTGTTGATGGAGAGGTGCAGCCCCGAAGAGATGGAGGAGATGGTGTCTATATCACCGGCGACGGGTGGCGGCGGTGGCGACGGGTGGCGATACCTTGCCCCTCCTTCTTACTTGGTCTTCGTGCTGCAATGGAGGAGCCTCTCCCCTTGTGCCAAGGGAGAGGCAAATTCGTGGCTCTTGGTGGCTCTATAAAAATTAGGGTTTTTCTCTCCTTATGTGTGCCTGTGTGGTGCTCTATGGCCCTCCGATGGATGGACCCTTGATCTAATAACTCTCGGGCACCTCTATAACCTTCTTATGGGCTCCTCACAACCCTCATGAGTCTTCAAAGTCATGGCTTGGCCGAATATATGACATATGTTAAGAGTTCGACTCAATCACGTCAACAATTCTCGTGATCGTGTAATCACATATTTACCTTCAATAAAACGAATCTCAAGATCGCATACGAAAATCCGTTTTGGACGAATTTATGGTCTCGAATCATTGCCATAAAATTCCCACGCTTCCCTAGTTTTAGCGTTTTCCATTTGACGCCGTGTTCGGGGGGTCAAACTGACAATCTCTAAAAACTGGTTGTGGACAGATTTCAGGAGAGTCAGAGTCCTCCTCCAACAAGGCTCCTTTTGCGTTTTTTTCGACAATTTCTAATTAATTCCTACAAATTAAAGTGTGAAAAAAGAACTTGTGCAATTTTGCAATCATTAATAGGTTAGTCCCAAAAAATAATATAAAGTTATAGTAAAATGATTGTAAAACATCCAAGAATGATAATATAACAGCATGGAACAAGCAAAAATTATAGATACGTTGGAGACGTATCATTTTCAAGTGATGGAACAAGCAAGTAACTTATTGGAAATAATACATTTTTTGATGTATGCTTTCCAATAAGTGCTGAAGCATGTAGTGGATATCATTATGTTCTTACTTCATTGATAATTTGAGCAGATACATGTGTATTTGTTTGATGAATCACAAGTGTGAAATATTGAAAAGTTCAAGCAATTTCAGAGTGAAGTTGAAAGGTCATCGTGACAAGAGGATAATATATCTATGATGTGATTGTGGAGGTAAATATATATCTGAGTTCCAAGTTTGGTATACATTTAAGACAATGTGAAAAAAAATTCACAACTCATGCCGCCTAGAACACCATAGTGTAATGGTGTGTCCGAACTCATAGCCGCGCCCTATTGGATATGGTGCATACTATAATGTCTCTTATCAAACTACCACTATTATTTTGGGGTTATGCCTTAAAGACAACCACATTCACTTTAATAGGGCACCAGGAAGTTCCATTGAGATGACACCGTATGAACTATGGTTTGGAGAAACCTAAGCTGTTGTTTCTTAAAGTTTGGGGCTACGATGCTTATATCAAAAGGCTTTAGCGTGATAAGCTCGAACCCAAAGTGGATAAATGCATCTTCATAGGATACCCAAAACAGTTGGGTACACCTCCTATCTCAGATCCAAAAGCAAAGTGTTTGTAGCTGAAAATGGTTCCTTTCTCGAGAAAGAGTTTCTCTTGAAAGAATTGAGTGGGAGGATGGTGGAACTTGATGAGGTTTTTGAACCATCACCTGAACTAGAGAGTAGAAGGGCACATGAAATTGTTCCTGTGGCGCCTACACCGGTTGAAGTGGAAGATGATGATGGTGATCATGAAGCTTCACATCAAGTGAATACCAAACCTCGTACGTCGGCAAGGACACATACTGCTCCAGAGTGGTATGGGAATCCTGTCTTGGAGGTCGTGTTGCTGGACAACAATGAACCTACGAGCTACGGAGAAGCGATGGTGGGACTCGATTTCGACAAATGGCCGGAGGCCATGAAATCCGAGATAGGATCCATGTATGAAAACAAAGTGTGAACTTTGGAAGAACTACTTGATGGTTGTAAGGCTATTAAGTACATATGGATCTTTAAAAGGAAGTCAGAGGATGATGGTAAATGTCACCATTTTAGAAAGCTCGACTTGTCGCAAACAGGTTTCCGACAAGTTCAAGGAGTTCACTATGATGAGACTTTCTCACTTGTAGCGATGCTAAAATTTGTTGGAATTATGTTACGATTTGCTGCATTTTTCAATTATGAAATCTTGCGGATGGATGTCAAAACATTGTTTCATCAACGGTTGCTTTGAGGAAAGGTTGTATGTGATACAACTAGAAGGTTTTATCGATCCTAAGGATGTTGACAAGTATGCAAGCTCCAGCGATCCTTCTATGGACTGGAGCAAGCATCTCGGAGTTGGAATATATGCTTTGATGAGATGATCAAAGTTTTTGGGTTTATACACAGTTTATGATAAACTAGTATTTACAAGAAAGTGACTGGGAGCATGATGACCCACAAGTGTAGGGGATCTATCGTCGATTTTTGATAAGTAGGAGTGTCGAACCCAACGAGGAGCAGAAGGTATTAGCAAATGATCTTGAGCAAGGAATAACTGCAAGTACTGAAAGGTAACTTTTTATAGGTTTTCTAGTGTAAGCAACATGGAAATAAATGCAAGGAAAGTAAATGGTGCTGAGGTGCAGCAAGTGGCCCAATCCTTTTGAACACAAAGGATAAGCCAAGGGACTAAAATTATAAAGACTAAGATGTTCCTGAGGACACACGGGAGAGATAGTCAAGTGCTTTCGCCATATTCTGTCTAGTACTATGTTATGTATTGATAAGTGTTATGTGGGTGGATCTTAACTAGTGCACCGTCTAGGCTAAGACAAGTACACTCTTATGATTAATCCCTCTTGCAAGCGTCCGCAAATACAAGAGAAAATTAAGGCAAAGCCTAACCATAGCAATAAGCTTTAGGATCCAACGCTCCCTCGTGCAAAAGTATGTGAACTGGGGTTCAGGTTTCTGTCACTCCGGCAACCCACCATAAGCATTCTTTATACACGATGCATTCCCCTAGGTCCTTAAAAAGGAGAAGTTTTATGTAGTCGACGTTCACATAACACCACTAGAAGAATAACACCATAACTTAAATATCAATCAACACATATTACTTCAACATTATTTGACTACTAGCAAGTAGACTTCTCGCATGTCCTCAAGAACTAAAGTAACTACTCACAAGACATAAAATAGATCATGATTAGAGGTGATGAAAATATGATAAACAATCTGGTCATAACAATAATTCTCCAACAAAACTCAATATCATTCACCACAAAAGAGTAATCAACACCGGTAGAGTAGAGGGGATGAATAGTGCAAGGTACAACTCCGATTGTAATGGTAAAGTGAGATGGGGTGAATATGGAGATGTGGTGCTAGTGTTGAGGGTGATGGTGATGATGATCTCGATGATACCCGTGACGATGGTGGTGACGATGAGAACGATCTCCCCCTCTTGGAGGAGTTCTCCCCGGCAGAATCTGCCCGCCAGAATGGTCGTTTCTTCTCTGTAGGTTTCCACCCCGGTACGGCGACGGAAGTCCGGAAAAACTTTTGTCCCCGTAACTTTTAGGTCACAAGGATCATATAGGAGAAAGGAGAGCACCGGAGGCGTGACCCACCACCCAGGCGGCCTCTGGGTGCGGCCTAGGGGTGGCCCGCGCCAGCAGGTCGCCTGGGTGCCCTGTGGCCCCCCTCGGGCCCTTCTTCGGCCTGTCTTCGTGATCTGTTTGGAAACTCCTTCCCTGTAATTTTCAACGCAATTGGAGATGTTCTGATATGGTAACTCTTCGTGCTATTTTCTCCGCTGAATCCTGCGTGTGCTGTTTCGGCATCGGAAAGTTGTAAACTGTGTAAAATAAGCCAAAACACTATAAATACATCATCATAATGTGGAATATATCAATAAATAGAGACAAATTATGATACAAAATAGTGATGCATTTTGGACGTATCAACTCCCCCTAGCTTAGACCTTGCTTGTCCCCAAGCGAATACTGAGCTCGGTAAACATGTCTACAAGTTTAGAGGGTGAAGTGTCGATAAATAACAATACGGACAAGAAGCATCATAATTTCTCTACTAAACTCAACCATCCTCAACAACAATCTCGACTCATAAGGCTCATATGAAAGAGTAATATCAAACACAATCAAAAGTAGGGCTAAGGAAACTCATCAAACCATGGCAAACATGTCCTTGGTCAAAGAACCACTAATAACTTTTAACTTTTACTATTCCTGTTATATTTTGATGAGATCAATTGAAGCTTTTTGAAAGAACATGTTATTAGTCAAGAAGTGAAAATGCTAAGACAAATGAAGATGTTTGCTTTAGCTAGGATGAATAAACAACTTACTCATCTTAATGATAATGTCAACAAAGTTGTGATATGGCAAATCTCAATGAAACAATATAAATGCATGCATCTTTGTCAACACAAGGTGTCTGCTCTTTTATTGGATAGAAAGAAGTAGGTTTACTGACTCAACATAAAAGTAAAAGATTAGCCCTTCGCAGAGGGAAGTAGGGAAGACTCATGTGCTAGAGCTTTTAGAGATTTTGAAATCAACAAGATTGTAAAACAAGTTTTCGAGAGCTGCATAATTTGTCAAAGAATGCTAGCAGATAGCCCAATATTTCTCATGCTGGACAAGTTTTGACGAACGACTCCCAAAGTGGGGACGATCACATCCCCTTAGTATCCTTTGTTTATCACTACCAAAGTTTTCTAATTTCTCATCAACAAAGCATGAATGAGGTTTTGTTTGTTGTAATTATCTTTTACGAGCTGGGCGCGCTCATGCTAGTCCCTTCTTGTATTAGGGTTTCGCAGATTAAAGATGCAAACCCAGGATAAAACTTTTCAGTATGAGAAGATCATGAATTATCTACTACTTGCTCATGAGCTAAAACAGAGGCACAAAACATGGAGTAGTATTTGAAGGTTTTAAAGATAGCACATGAGTAATATACTTTAGGAGTGGTTGTGAAATACCACATAAAGGGAAGGTATGGTGGACTCTTGGGAAGGTTGAGGTTTCAAGGTATGGATGCACAAGCAGTATTCCCGCTTAGTACAAGGGTTGGCTAGCAAAGGCTTTTGAGAGCAGACAAATGATGTTAACTTGGATGCAAAACAATATAAGGTTTAACATAAAGAATTGGCATGAAACATCAAGTTATCTTCCTTGTTAGCATAACACTTCAAGCATAAGAACATAAAGGTTTTGGCTATGTCGCTACTAGAAAAACTCATGCTTGTTGTTATGACCAATGCTATGTTTGCCAAGATTAAATAAAGTTTTCAAAGCCATACCTGATATGTAAGATCAATACGCCCATAAGAAGCAACATATAAGGTCGATTGCATGAAGAGCATAACAAGTGCATCAAAGAAACCAATAGACTTCTCATTAATATTCACACTCGCGGATACAAGACTCTCCATAAAGGAGTGATAGACCTCAATGCAAACACTTATTTCATAAGATAACTTCCCTAGACATGATATGACACTAAAATTGACCATAAAAGATATAGGATAAAAATAAAGATAAAGATAAAGATAACGGGCACTCCCCCAAGCTTGGAACAAGCTAAGGGAATGCCATTACCCATGAAGATTTCACTGCTCATCCTTGTTATTGTTCCTCAGGTAATCCTTAGCGAAACGCTTCCATGGCAAAGGTGCTCCCTCCATACAGGATTCTTCAGTCTCCAGGATCCTGCTTATGGCAGATAAGCCCATGCGCAAAAACACTAGTTCATACTCACAATTCTGGTTTTGAAGGTCATAGATGTGCCCTTGAAGCTCGAACACTTTACTTTCTAGTGCGGATATGATTGATCGCACTTCCTTCATATCCTTCTCATGTTGCTTCTTCAGCTCGGTAATGATATCGAAGTCGGCCTTGACACCACGCTCGATCATCAACTTGTACTTGAAGACTTCTTGCTCCACCTCTTCCATCCCGGCCTCGGTGCTCCCCTCCTTGACAGGTCCCTTCAGATCTTCTTTGTGGAGGACACCATCCTCCACCCAAAGTGTTTGAGGGTGTCTCTTTACCTCTGCGAGGTAAGGGTTGATGACGTTGATGAAGAACTTGTCCTTGGGGGACTTTGGGAAAGCCTTGGCGCCTAGGATTGCTGAAAGTTCTCCTGGCACAAATAGATCGAAAAGAAAACGCACGAAATCGCAAGATACAGAGCCAGGACGATCCGAAAGAATATGTTGAAAAATTTTGCATCAAAAGGAAGGTAACAAGCCAAAGTAGGGTCGGAGACGGACTCCTGGTGGTCCAGGCAGCCTCCTGGCGCGGCCAGGAGGTAGCCTGTGCCACCAGGTTGCCTGGAGCACCTAGAGCTCCTCTCCGGCTCCACTTTGTCTCAAAATTTTCCTAATTTTGCAAAAACACATAATACATAACTTTTATTGATATTCGCGAAGTTTCTTTACCGTATTTCATACCTATTCTTATTCTGCTTCTGCTGTTGTGTGACAAGGTGTTGCAATATGTTCTTCATGAGTAGCTACCTGTATCACATCCACCTCTACATTGATGGGGTCTCCAGCCATGTAATGCTTGAGTCTTTGCCCATTCACAACATGTGGTTTGGTGCCTTCAAAATTGTTAATCTTAATTTCACCGGAGCGGTAGACTTCTTTGATATGGTACGGTCCTTCCCACTTGGAAAGTAATTTACTTGGAGAAAACGTGAAACGAGATCTATACAACAAAACTTTATCACCAACCTTAAATTCACATTTCAAAATTCTCTTGTCATGCCACTTCTTTACCTTTTCTTTGAACATTTTTGCGCTCTCATAAGCTTGACTTCTCCACTCATCTAGAGAAGTCAAGTTCATGAGACGCTTTTCACCAGCAACCTTTGGGTCAGCATTAAGCTCTCTAACAGCCCAGAAAGCTTTGTGATCTAACTCTAAGGGTAGATGGCATGCCTTGCCATAGACCATCTTATACGGAGACATCCCCATGGGATTTTTGTAAGCAGTCCTATACGCCCACATGGCATCTCCTAACTTTTTGGACCAGTCCTTTCTAGAACTGTTCACTGTCTTTTGCAAGATCAACTTGATCTCTCTATTTGTGATCTCAACTTGCCCTCTTGTTTGAGGGTGGTAAGGTGAAGCACTTCTATGATTAACATCATATTTGGCTAGAGCTTTTCTAAAAGCACCATGTGTAAAATGTGATCCTCCGTCAGTCATGAGGTACCTAGGTACACCAAACCTAGGGAAGATTACATCCTTGCGCATTTTCAAAGATGTATTGTGATCAACACTTCCATTGGGGATTGCTTCAACCCACTTGGTCACATAATCAACAACCACTAAGATGTGAGTGTATTTTTGTGAAGGAGGAAAAGGACCCATAAAATAAAAACCTCAGCAATCAAAAGGCTCAATGACCAGAGAATAATTCATAGGCATCTCATTTATCCTACTAATATTACCAACTCTATAGCACTTATCACCAGATAAAACATAATTTCTAGCGCCTTTAAAGAGAGTAGGCCAATAAAAACCAGACTGGAGAACCTTGTGTGCAGTCCTCTCACCGGCATGATGTCCTCCATAAGGACAGTTACGACACCATCTCAAGATATCCTTGTGCTCATGCTCCGGTATGCATCTCCTCACGATCCCATCCGCACCTTCTCTAAAAATATGTTGGTCATCCCAGAAGTAATACCTCAAGTCGTGGAAGAACTTCTTCCTCTGCTGGAATGTTAAACCTGGAGGCAAAAACATTCCAACAATAAACTTAGCATAATCTGCATACCAAGTATAATAATTAGATTGTACTTTCAAAACAGCTAACTGTTCATCAGGAAAACTATCGTTGACCGGAGTAGGATCATGTGGTATGTCCTCCATACTAGAGAGGTTGTGTGCTCCCTTCTTATCAACAATCTGCAAATCAAATTCTTGAAGAAGAAGGACCCATCTGATAAGCCTTGGTTTGGCATCATTCTTTTCCATAAGATACTTAATAGCAGCATGATCAGTATGAATGATGACTTTAGAATCAACAATGTAAGCCCTAAACTTATCACAAGCAAACACTATCGCTAAAAATTCTTTCTCAGTAGTAGCGTAATTCTTTTGAGCACTATCAAGGGTTTTGCTAGCATAATGTATAATATTCAATTTCTTATCAACCCTTTGTCCTAGCACAGCTCCAATAGCAAAATCACTAGCATGACACATGATTTCAAAAGGCAAATTCCAAGTAGGTGGTTGGACAATAGGGGTGGTTATCAAGGCTTTCTTAAGAACTTCGAAGGCTTCCTTACAATCTTCATCAAACACAAAAGGTATATCCTTCTGGAGAAGATTAGTGAGGGGTTTCTATGTCTTAGAAAAGACTTTAATAAATCTTCTATAAAAACTAGCATGAACCAGCAAACTACGAATACCTCTGATGTCCTTTGGATAAGGCATCCTATCGATTTCTTCGACCTTTGCCCTGTCCACCTCGATTCCCTTTTCAGAAATCTTGTGGCCAAGAACAATTCCCTCATTGACCATGAAGTGGCACTTCTCCCAGTTGAGTACCAAGTTCGTCTCCTCACATCTCTGCAAAACTTTATTAAGGTTGTGGAGACAATGGTCAAAGGAGGTTCCATAGACGGAGAAATCTTCCATGAAGACCTCCACAATTTCCTCACAAAAACATGACCATGAAATATAGCAGACATACACCTTTGAAAAGTAGCAGGAGCATTGCATAAACCAAAAGGCATACGTCTATAAGCATAACTACCAAAAGGACAAGTAAAAGTAGTCTTCTCTTGATCGGTCGTGTTAACATGAATTTGAGAGAAGCCAGAATACCCATCAATATAGCAAAAGTGAGTGTTTTTAGATAACCTTTCAAGCATTTGGTCGATGAACGGCAGCGGGTAGTGGTCCTTCCTGGTTTCCTTGTTCAACTTCCTGCAATCTATACACATTCTATATCCAATAATAATTCTTTGAGGTATTAGTTCGTTCTTATCATTAGGAACCACATTCGTACCTCCTTTCTTGGGAATAGAATGTACTGGACGTACCCACTTACTATCAGCAATAGGGTAGATAATACATGTAGCTAGAAGCTTGAGGATTTCGGTCCTCACAACATCCTTCATCTTTGGGTTCAACCGTCGTTGATGATCAACAACCGATTTAGCATCAGGCTCAAGATTGATAGTATGTTGACAAATAGATGGACTAATCCCCTTAAGATCATCAAGGGTATAGCCTATAGCGCTTCAGTGTTTACGAAGGACTTCCAATAATCACTCTTCTTCATATCCTGAAAGGTTAGAATTGATAATAACAGGATATACTTTCTTTTCATCTAAATAAGCATACTTGAGCTTACTGGGAAGAGGTTTAAGATCAAACACCGGGTCTTCTTTTGGTTTCGATAAAATTCCCAAAGGCTCAACCGGAAGGTTGTGCTTCACGATAGAAGGTTGTCTCAAGAATATGTCATCTAGCTCATTCCTTTCCTGCATATGCATATCATTCTCGTGGTCCTCCATAAATTGTTGCAAAGGATCGTTAGGAGGAATAGCAATAGAAGCAATTTCTTCAATAATTTTATCATTACTAGGCAAATCAGTACCATGAGTTTTCTTCGAGAATTTAGAAAAGTTAAATTCATATGGCTCACCATTAAATTCAATAGATACTTTTCCTTTCGTGTAATCTATAATAGCTGCACAAGTTTTGATAAAAGGCCTACCAGTGATTAGAGGGAAAAAACTATCTTGCACTAAACCAAGTACTAGAAAGTTGGTAGGATATTTTACCTTTCCACATAGAACTACAACATCTCGCACAATTCCAATAGGACAGATAGTTTCTTTGTTTGCAAGATGAATAGTAACATCAACATCTTCAATTTCACATGGTAGAATCTCATTCATGAACTCTTGATAAAGTGAAAAAGGAATAGCACTAGCATTGGATCCCAAATCAAATAACCCATAATAATTATGATCTCCTATTTTAACAGATACAACTGGAGTACCTGAAATTGGGCCTTTATGCTTGGCTGTAAAAAGGTTAGTAGAAACAACACAAAAATTTATATTGGAATCCTCAATATTACTTGTAACAAGATCCTTGACTAATGCAACTTCAGGATCGACCTTAATCAGGTCATCATGCTCATCAGTCATTCTTTCACTTTAATTCAGTATGCCTATGACAAAATAATGCTCCCTTATCCTGGCGGAAAAGGGGGCTTTTCATATAAAACTGCAGGCAAGATAGGGTCAACAACAATGATACCAAGAGGTAAATCCTTAAAAGGTTTATGGTGTTGATCCTCGCTCTTCTTAGAGGAGTCAATATGAGAGGTAAAGTCTTTGCAAAAATCAATTAGTAGCTGGGATCAAGACCAATCTTAGCACAAAAGGTATTGAAGTAATCAGTTTCCACATAGCTCTCAATGTAATCATGCTCATAATTTATAACGGGTTCAATACCTTTATCAATCTCCCAGTCGTTAGTGTTCTTCTGGATCCTTCAATAAGATCCCACTTAGCTTTAGTGCTTTTGTTGGAGAATGCCCCACTAGAGGAGGCATCAAGCATCTCTTTATCTTGATGAGAAAGCCTTGCATAAAAATTTGTAAGAATAATTTCCTTGGAGAGCTCATGATTGGGACAGTTGAGCATTGGGGCCTTCAATCTCCCCCAAGGTTGAGCGATGTTTTCTCCGTCACGAGACCAAAAGTTATAAATATAGTTCCTGTATCGATGTATTTCATGAAGAGGATAAAACTTTGCATAAAAGAGAGGCATAAGATCTTGCCAATTTAGTAAATGAGAGTTATCGAGAAGCCTATAACAATCCAAAGCCTTATCTTTTAATGATAGAGAAAATAGCTTTCTCATAACATAATCCATCGATAAACCTGCAAGCTTGAATAAGGAGCATAGATGTGAAAGATATAACAAGTGTTCACCTCGATGTCTAGCTCCTGCATATCGATTAGCCAAGACACATTCAATAATACCAGTTGGTATTTTAAAGGGCACAATTTCAGTAGGTGGGGGAGGCTTCTCCACCACAATAGCATTGGGGCGGTTCCCCACAAGCAACAAACCAAGAGCAGAGTTGTCCATAGGGACAAAAAGCGAAAACCGTAAAATAAAAATAGCACGTACAGTGTAAAGGTTTACTTACCAATTTCGCTTACCAATAGCGCTATACTGCCCGGCAAAGGCGCCAGAAAATGGTCTTGATGACCCACAAGTGCAGAGGATCCATCGTATCCTTTTCGATAAGTAGGAGTGTCGAACCCAACGAGGAGCAGAAGGTATTGGTAAACGATCTTGAGCAAGTAATAACTGCAAGTACTGAAAGGTAACTTTTATGGGTTTTCTGGTGTAAGCAACAAGGAAATAAATACAAGGAAAGTAAATGGTGCTGAGGTGCAACAAGTGGCCCAATCCTTTTGAACACAAAGGATAAGCCGAGGGACTAAACTTATACAGACTAAGGCATTCCTGAGGACACACGGGAGAGATAGTCAAGTGCTTTCGCCATATTCTGTCTAGTACTATGTTTTTTATTGATAAGTGTTATGTGGGTGGATCTTAACTAGTGCATCGTTGATACGTCCTTCTGCATCATGCTTTCATGTTGATATTTATCACTTTTTGGGCTGTTATTTCACTTCACGGTACAATACTTATGCATTTTCTCTCTTATTTTGCAAGGTTTACATGAAGAGGGAGAATGCCGGCAGCTGGAATTCTGGCCTGAAAAAGGAGAAAGTTTGAGATGCCTATTCTGCGCAACTCCAAAAGTCGTGAAAATCAATGGGGAATTATTTTGGATTTTATGAAAAATACTGGGCGGAAGAAGTACCAGAGGGGCGCCACGAGGAGGCCACAAGCCTGCCAGGCCCGGCCTACCCCCCTGGCCGGGCCTGGGGGGCTTGTGGGCCCCCTGTTGGCTCTCTTGCGCTCATATTCTGCTATATGAAGGGTTTGGTTCCATAAAAAATCAAGAGGAGGCTTTTCGAGGATTTGCCGTTGCCACGGGGCGGAACTTGAGCAGAACCAATCTAGAGCTCCGGCAGGACGATCCTGCCGGGGAAACTACCCCCCCCCCCCCCCCCCCCCCCGGAGGGGGAAATCGTCGCCATCATCATCACCAACACTCCTCTCATCGGAGTGGACTCATCACCATAAACATCTTCATCAGCACCATCTCATCTCCAAACCCTAGTTCATCACTTGTAACCAATCTCCATCTCGCGACTCCGATTGGTGCCTGTAAGGTGACGTCTACTACGTAACCTTCTCCTTGTAGACGTTGTTGGGCCTCCAAGTGCAGAGGTTTGTAGGACAGTAGCAATTTTCCCTCAAGTGGGTGACCTAAGGTTTATCAGTCCGTGGGAGGCGTAGGATGAAGATGGTCTCTCTCAAGCAACCCTGCAACCAAATAACAAAGAGTCTCTTGTGTCCCCAACACACCCAATACAATGGTAAATTGTATAGGTGCACTAGTTCGGCGAATAGATGGTGATACAAGTGCAATATGGATGGTAGATATAGGTTTTTGTAATCTGAAATTACAAAAACAGCAAGGTAACTGGTAACAAAAGTGAGCATGAACGGTATTGCAATGTGTGGAAACAAGGCCTAGGGTTCATACTTTCACTAGTGAAGTTATCTCAACAATAATAACATAATTGGATCATATAACTAGCCGTCAACATGCAGCAAAGATTCACTCCAAAGTCACTAATAGCGGAGAACAAACGAAGAGATTATTGTCGGGTACGAAACCACCACAATGTTATTCTTTGTGATCGATCTATTCAAGAGTGAAAGTACGATCCATGGTAGAGTTCGTACTAGGATAACACCTTAAGATACGTATCAACCAAGACCCTAATGTCACCTAGATACGCAATTGTCACCTGAAGTATCCGTGGGCATGATTATATGATATGCATCACACAATCTCAGAATCATCTATTCAACCAACACATAGAACTTCAAAGAGTGCCCCGAAGTTTCTACCGGAGAGTCAAAACGTGTGCCAACCCATATGCATAGGCCCCAATGTCACGAAACCCGCAAGTTGATCACCAAAACATACAGCGAGTACTAACATGAATATCCAAACGTGTGCCAACCCATATGCATAGGTTCCCAATGTCACAAACCCGCAAGTTGATCACCACAGATAGACACGTGCAAGACATACATCAAGTGTTCTGAAAGAATCAATCCGATAAGATAACTTCAAAGGGGAACTCAATTCATTACAAGAAGGAAGAGGGGGAAGAACATCATAAGATCCAACTATAGTAGAAAAGCCCGCGGTACATCGAGATCAAGACATCTCAAGAACATGAGAGAGAAAGATCAAACACATAGCTACTGGTACATACCCTCAGCCCCGAGGGTGAACTACTCCCTCCTCGTCATGGAGATTGTCGGGATGATGAAGATGGCCACCGGAGATGGATTCCCCCTCCGACAGGGAGCCGGAACGTGCTCCAGATTTGTTTTGGTGGCTACAGAGGCTTGCGGAGGTGGAAGTCCCGATCTAGGTTTCTTTCTCGTGGTTTCTGGATTTATAGGACCAGATTGCGGTGGAGTTGCGTCAAGTGGGCCCCCGAGGAGCCCACAAGCTTGGTAGGTGCGGCCTGGGGGGGGGGGGGTGGCCGCGCCAACAGGGCTTGTGGCTTCCTCGGGACCCCTCTCCGGTATCTTTTTGTTCCGGTATTTTTGATATTTTCCATAAAAAATCATCGCGAAAGAATTATTCCGTTTGGACTCCGCGTGAAAAAGGGTCAAAAACACGGAAAGAACAGGAACTGGCACTTGGCACTGAATTAATAGGTTAGTCCCAAAAAATATATAAAAGGCATATAAAACATCGAAAGTTTGGCAAGATAACAACATGAAACCATCAAAAATTATAGATACGTTGGAGACGTATCATAAGGTTGCTAGTAGTATTAATTACTCTTTGTAGTTGATGCTAGTTGGATTACTTGGTGGAAGAGTTTATGTTCAGATCTTTGATGCTACTCATTACGTCTATGGTCATGAATATGATTATGCTTTGTGAGTAGTTACTTTTGTTCCTGAGGACATGGGATAAGTCATGCTATAAGTAGTCATGTGAATTTGGTATTTGTTCGATATTTTGATGTGTTGTATGTTGTTTTTCCTCTTGTGGTGTTGTGTGAACGTCGACTATATAACACTTCACCATTATTTGTGCCTAGAGGAAGGCATTGGGAAGTAGTAAGTAGATGATGGGTTGCTAGAGTGATAGAAGCTTAAACCCTAGTTTATGCGTTGCTTCGTAAGGGGCTGATTTGGATGCACTAGTTTAATGCTATGGTTAGACTTTGTCTTGATTCTTCTTTCGTAGTTGCGGATGCTTCCAAGAGGGGTTAATCATAAGTGGGATGCTTGTCCAAGTAAGGGCAATACCCCAATGCCGGTCCACTGACATATCGAACTATCAAAGTAACGAACGTGAATCATATGAACATGATGAAAACTAGCATGACAGAAATTCCTGTGTGTCCTCGGGAGCGTTTTTCCTCCTATAAGACTTTGTCCAGGCTTTCCCTTGCTACAAAAGGGATTGGGCCACTTTTTTGCACCGTTGTTACTTTTGTTACTTGCTACTTCCTACGAATCATCTCCCTACACAACTACTTGTTACTGATAATTTCAGTGCTTGTAGATATTACCTTGCTGAAAAGCACTTGTGAGATCCTTCTGCTCCTAGTTGGGTTCGACACTCTTACTTATCGAAAGGACTACGATAGATCCCCTATACTTGTGGGTCATCAAGACTTTTTTCTGGCGCCGTTGCCGGGGAGTGAAGCGCCTTTGGTAAGTGGAAATTGGTAAGGAAACATTCATATAGTGTGCTGAAATTTATTGTCACGTGTCACTATGGAAACTAATCCTTTGAGGGGTTTCTTTGGGGTATCTTAACCTCGAACGGAAGCGCAAATAGTTGCTCCTCAAACTGCTGCACCTACTGAAAATATTTGCTTTGAATTCCCTTCGGGTATGCTTGAGAAACTGTTGGCTAATCCTTTTACATGAGATGGAACATCACATCCAGGCTTGCATCTAATCTATGTAGATGAAGTTTGTGGTTTATTTAAGCTTGCAGGTTTGCCCGAGGATGGGGTCAAGAAGAAGGTCTTTCCTTTATCTTTGAAGTATAAGGCGTTGACATGGTATAGGCTATGTGATAACACTGTATCATGGAACTACAATCGGTTGAAATTGGAATTTCATCAAAAGTTTTGTCCTATGCATTTAGTACATCGTGATCGGAATTATATTTATAATTTTTGGCCTCGTGACAGAGAAAGCATCGCTCAAGCTTGGGGAGGCTTAAATCAATGTTATATTCATGCACCAACCATGATCTCTCGAGAGAAATTATCATTCAGAACTTCTATGCTCGGCTTTCTCATGATGATCGCACCATGCTTGACACTTCTTGTACCGGTTCTTTTGTGAAGAGAGATATTGACTTCAAATGGAATTTATTGGAGAGAATTAAAAGCAACTCTGAAGATTGGGAGCTTGAAGAAGGTAAGGAGTCAGGTATGAATTTCAAGTTTGATTGCGTTAAATCCTTTGTTGAAACAAACACTTTTTGTGACTTTAGCGCTAAGTATGGACTTGACTCTGAGATAGTAGCTTCATTGTGTGAATCATTTGCTGGTCATATTGATCTCACCAAAGAGAAGTGGTTTAAATATCATCCTCCTTTAGAAGTCAATGTAGTTAAACCCAATCCAGTTGAAGAGAGAGTCATTGCCTATAATGATCCTGTTGTTCCCAGTGCTTACATTGAGAAACCACCTTTCCCTATTAGGATAAAGGATCATTCTAAAGCTTCAACTGTGATACGT
Organism: Hordeum vulgare subsp. vulgare; assembly: GCF_904849725.1. NCBI lineage: Eukaryota > Viridiplantae > Streptophyta > Magnoliopsida > Poales > Poaceae > Hordeum > Hordeum vulgare. The sequence goes on from NC_058519.1 coordinate 50,723,650, forward strand.
AGAGGCTACATTAGAACACCTACACCCCCCTGAGCAAATTAGAGTTGAACCTAGCATTGCTATTATCAAAGATCTTCTGTCCGACGATGTTGAGGGACATAATATTCACTTCTGTGAAGTTGCTGCTAGAATTGCTAAACTTCACGCTAGAGACAAACATAGGCCTGTTGTTGGCATGCCTGTTGTTTCTGTTAAGATAGGAGATCATTGTTACCATGGTTTATGTGCGTGGGTGCTAGTGTTAGTGCAATACCTGAATCCTTATATTATGAAATTAAGGACGAGATTGCACATGCTGAGATAGAACCTATTGATGTCACTATTCATCTTGCCAATAGAGATACTATCTGCCGTGTAGGAATTGTTAGGGATGTTGAAGTCTTGTGTGGTAAAACGAAGTATCCTACTGATTTCCTCGTTCTTGCTACCACTCAAGATAGCTTTTGTCCCATCATATTTGACAGACCCTTCCTCAATACCATCAATGCTCATATTGAGTGTGAGAAGCAAACTGTCACTGTTGGCTTTGAAGGTGTGTCACATGAGTTCAATTTCTCCAAGTTTGGTAGACAACCTCATGAAAAGAAGTTGCCTAGTAAGGTTGAAACTATTGCCTTAGCTTCTATTGTCGTGCCTCCTACTGATCCCTTAGAGGAATACTTGCTTGAGCATGAAAATGATATGCATATGGATGAAAGGGATGAAATAGATAGAATTGTCTTAGAACAATATCCTATCCTTAAGAATAATCTGCCTGTTGAACTACTTGGGGATCCACCCCACCAAAGGGTGATCCTGTGTTCGAGCTTAAACAGTTGCCTGATACTCTTAAGTATGCTTATCTTGATGAAAAGAGATATATCCTATCATTATTAGTGCTAGACTCTCAGAGCATGAAGAAAAGAAGTTACTAAAAACTCTGAGGAAGCACCGTGCTGCTATTGGATATACTCTTGATGATCTTAAGGGCATTAGTCCCACTCTATGTCAGCACAAGATTAAAACTGATCCTGGTTCCAAGCTAGTTGCTGATCATCAACGGAGACTGAATCCTAAGATGAAAGATGTAGTAACAAAAGAAATACTAAAGCTCCTGGAAGCAGGTATTATCTATCTTGTTGCTCATAGTGATTGGGTGAGTCCGGTGCATTGTGTCCCTAAGAAGGGAGGTATTACCGTTGTCCCTAATGATAAGGATGAATTGATTCCACACAGGATTATCACTGGCTATAGGATGGTGATCGATTTTAGGAAATTGAATAAAGCCACTAGGAAAGATCATTACCCTTTGCCTTTTATCGACCAAATAGTAGAAAGGCTGTCTAAACACACACACTTATGCTTTCTAGATGGTTACTCTGGTTTCTCCCAAATACCAGTTGCACAATCTAATCAGGAGAAAACCACTTTCACCTGCCCTTTCGGTACCTTTGCTTATAGACGTATGCCTTTTGGCTTAGGTAATGCACCTGCCACCTTTCAAAGATGCATGATGGCTATATTCTCTGACTTTCGTGAAAAGATTATTGAGGTTTTCATGGATGTCTTCTCCGTTTACGGGTCTTCTTTTGATGATTGCCTCAGCAACCTTGATCGGGTCTTGCAGAGATGTAAAGATACCAACCTTGTCTTGAATTGGGAAAAGTGCCACTTTATGGTTAATGAAGGCATCATCTTAGGACATAAAATTTCTCAAAGAGGTATTGAAGTCGATAAGGCTAACGTTGATGCAAACGAGAAAATGCCATACCCCACAGATATCAAAGGTATAAGAAGTTTCCTTGGTCATGGTGGTTTCTATAGAAGGTTCATTAAAGACTTCTCTAAGATTTCTAGGCCCCTTACCAATATCTTGCAAAAGGATATTCCTTTTGTTTTTGACAATGATTGTGAGGAAGCCTTTGAAATACTTAAGAAGGCTTTGATAACTGCACGTATTGTTCAACCACCTGATTGGAACTTACCTTTTGAAATCATGTGTGACGCTAGTGATTATGCTGTTGGTGCTGTCCTAGGGAAAAGAGTTGATAAGAAGTTGAATGTTATTCACTATGCTAGTAAATCTCTAGATAGTTCCCAAACAAACTATGCTACTACGGAAAAGGAATTTTTAGGAGTCGTGTTTGCATGTGAAAAGTTTAGGTCTTACATAGTTGATTCCAAAGTCACTATTCACACTGATCATGCTGCTATTAAGTACCTAATGGAGAAGAAATACGCTAAACCTAGACTTATTAGATGGGTTCTCTTGCTACAAGAATTTGATTTGCACGTTGCCGACAGGAAGGGTGCTGATAACCCCGTAGCAGATAACTTGTCTAGGTTGGAGAACGTTCTTGATGACCCACAACCTATTGATGATAGCTTCCCCGATGAGCAACTGAATGTCATCAATGCTTCACGTAGTGCACCGTGGTATGCTGATGATGCAAACTATATTGTTGCCAAATATATACCACCTAGTTTCACGTACCAGCAAAATAAGAAATTCTTCTTTGACTTGAGACATTACTTCTGGGATGATCCTCACCTTTATAAGGAAGGAGTAGATGGTGTTATTATACGTTGTGTACCTGAACATGAACATGGACATATCCTACAGAAGTGTCACTCCGAGGCCTACGGAGGACACCATGCGGGAGATAGAACTGCACACAAGGTATTGCAATCAGGTTTCTATTGGCCCATTGTCTTCAAGGATGCCCGCAAATTTGTCTTGTCTTGTGACGAATGTCAAAGAATAGGTAATATAGGTAATAGTCAGGAAATGCCTACGAACTATTCACTTGTAATTGAACCATTTGATGTTTGTGGCTTTGATTATATGGGACCTTTTCCAAAATCCAATGGGTACACTCATATCCTAGTTGCTGTTGATTATGTCACTAAGTGGGTAGAAGCTATCCCCACTAGTAGTGCTAATCATAACACCTCTATCAGGATGCTTAAAGAAGTTATTTTCCCTAGATTTGGAGTTCCTAGATTTCTAATGACCGACGGTGGTTCACATTTAATTCATGGTGCTTTCCGTAAAATGCTTGCTAAGTACGATGTCAACCATAGAATTGCGTCTCCCTATCACCCTCAGTCGAGTGGTCAAGTAGAGCTAAGCAATAGAGAGATTAAATTAATTCTGCAAAAGACTTTCAACAGGTCTAGAAAGAATTGGTCTAAAAAGCTCTATGATGCACTGTGGGCTTATAGAGCCGCCTATAAGAATTCCATGGGCATGTCTTCGTACAAAATGGTGTACGGTAAATCATGTCATTTACCTCTTGAGCTTGAGCATAAAGCTTATTGGGCAATCAAAGAGCTCAACTATGATTTCAAACTTGCTGGTGAGAAGAGGTTATTTGATATTAGCTCTCTAGATGAACGGAGAACTCAGGCGTATGAGAATGCCAGGTTGTTCAAAGAAAAGGTTAAGAGGTGGCATGATAAGAGGATACAAAAGCGTGAGTTCAATGTAGGTGATTATGTCTTGCTATATAATTCTCGTTTAAGATTCTTTGCAGGCAAGCTTATCTCTAAATGGGAAGGTCCCTATATTATTGAGGAAGTATATCGTTCCGGTGCTATCAAGATCAGCAACACGGAAGGTAATTGTCCGAGAGTTGTAAATGGGCAGAGAATCAAGCATTATATCTCAGGTACTCCCATAAATGTTGAAAGCAATATTATCAATACCATAACTCCGGAGGAGTACATAAGGGATATTTATTAGCCTGTTTCAGACTCCGAAAATGAAGAGGTATGTGATTCGGTAAGTAAAACGACTCCAAAACTTTTCCCGTAGCAATTTTCCTCCGTTTTGGAATATGTGAAATATAGAAAAAATTAAAGTAGTCCGGAAAGTGCACGAGGAGTCGACAAGCCTGCTAGGCCCGGCCTACCCCCTGGCCGGGCCTGGGTGGCTTGTGTCCACCTCGTGCGCCTCCCGGACTCCGTTTTCGTGCGGAGTACTCCTTCTGGTATGGAAAAAATCATTATATATTCTCCCGTAAGGTCTGACCTCTGTGTCACATAGATTTCCTCTGTTTTCGTTTCGAGCTTGTTTCTGCTGCAGATCTAGATCGTTGTGACGTCCCCAAAAGTTCCGAAGGACAAGATCTTCGAGAAGGTCATCAATCCCAACCTCGCGGGAGTGCAGCAACACCCTCAATCTATCGAGATGCGTGAGGGGATGTTGCACATCCATGATGTTGAGGGGGCCAAGAAGACCGGAAGCGTGGAGGCGAGGCTCAAAGCAATGGAGTAACAAGTCTTCAAGTGCCAAGGGAAGGTGGAGCGTGGACTCAACGCCAACCACATGATGATCACGGAGTTCACCAACAAGCACAAGATTGATGCCAATGCATTGGGAAGCACCTCTCTGGGCCCTATGACAGGATTGATCACCTCCAAGCCGAGATCTATGACGTGCAGAACCAAAACTGTGAGTATGAGTATAGATTTAAATCAATACGGTTGGCTGCAGATTTGAGGATTCCGAAGACTCGTTCATCTTTCCATGATGGAGCACCTATGCCTTGGAAGACGGAGGATCAAACTCATGTTGCAACAACTCCACCACCATCACCTCCAAAGGAAGACAACTGAGCATGGGTATGGGCAATCCCCTTGGCTTGTTCAAGCTTGGGGGAGTTGCCCCGGTATCGTATCACCATCATATCTTTTGCCTTTACCTTTGTTTTAGTTTGTTCCTTTTTAGTTTTCTCTTTCTCTAGTAGAATAAAAGTCTTAGTTTTTTAGGCTTGAGTCTTGCTTTGTGACACCCCCGATGTATTCGAGCTCGTGAGCCATATAATAAAGAGTGTCTTAGTTGAAGGGCCTTGCCTCTTGCCATGATCAAAAGATTGAGAAAAGAACAAAAGCATGAAAGATCATGTAGTGATCTTATGGGAAGTGATGGCTTCACATATAAAAAGAATGATGATTGAAACTTGTTGAGGGTAGACGAACGTAGACATTGGTCATTGTTGCAATTAATAGGAAGAGATAAAGAAGGAGAGATTCACATATAAATATATCATCTTTGACACCATCTATGATTGTGAACACTCACTAAACTATTACATGCTTAGAGGTAGATGTTGGACAAGGAAGACAACATAATGAATTGTATTTGCTTGGTTCCGAACAATGTTATATGACTAGAGATCCCTTTGCATGTGACGATTGCTTCCACCTCATATCAGCCAAAACTCCCGCACCAAGTAGAGATACTACTTGTGCATCCACAAACCTTCAACCCAGTTTTGCCATGAGAGTCCACCATACCTACCTATGGATTGAATAAGATCCCTCAAGTAAGTGGTCATCGGTGCAAGCAATAAAAATTGCTCCCTAAATATGTATGATCTATTAGTGTGTGGAAAAAAAGATTTGCATGAAGCTATGATGAGGAAGACATAAAAGCGAAAGACTGCATAATAAAGTTCTTTATCATAGGAGGCAATATAAAGTGACGTTCCTCCGCACTAAGAGGACACGCATCCAAACCTCAAAAGCGCATGACAACCTCGGCTTCCCTCTGCGAAGGGCCTATCTTGTACCTTTACTTTTTTCCCTTGAAAGAGTCATGGTGATCCTCACCAATTCCTTGTTTCGCCTTTATCTTGGCTAACGTCATATGCTAGGGAAGGATCTATATTCATATGTCAACTTGGGAGGCAAAACTGTAAGCCCCTATCTTTCTCTGTCTCCAGCTGAAACTTTGATCTCATGAGTACCACGTGAGTTGTAGGAATTATAGAGAATGAAAAGATGATTGAGTATGTGGATTTGCTTTACAAGCTCTTATTTGACTCTTTCAGATGTTGTGATAAATTGCAATTGCTTCAATGACAAAAGTCTATCGATTGTTAATTCTCGGTAAGGTTCTTGATCTATGCTTTACTTTGTGAAGGAATTGTCACTTTAGCATGAGGGATTATATGTTTGTATGATGGTATTGCTGTTCTGACTATGATCATGATGCCTGCATGTTCGTATTTTGTTTTGTCGACACCTCTCTCTCTAAACATGTGGGCATGTTTATTGATCTCGGCTTTCGCTTGAGGACAAGCGAGGTCTAAGCATGGGTGAGTTGATACGTCCATTTTGCATCATGCTTTCATGTTGATGTTTATCGGTTTATGGGCTGTTATTACACTTCACGGTACAATACTTATGCCTTTTCTCTCTTATTTTGCAAGGTTTTTATGAAGAGGGAGAATGCCGGCAGCTGGAATTCTGGCCTGAAAAAGGAGCAAGTTTGAGATACCTATTCTGTGCAACTCCAAAAGCCGTGAAAATCAATAAGGATTCATTTTGGAATTTATAAAAAATACTGGGCCGAAGAAGTAAGAGAGGGGAGCCAGCAGGAGGCCACAAGCCTGCTAGGCGCGGCCCCCTGGCCGCGCCTAGGGGGCTTGTGGGCACCCTGGAGGCCCTCTGGCCCCCCTCTTTTGCTACAAGAAGGGTTTCGTTCCAGAAAAAATCAAGAGGAGGCTTTCGGGAGGAATCGTCGCCGCCACGAGGCGGAACTTGAGCAGAACCAATCTAGAGCTCCGGCAGGGCCGTCCTGCCGGGGAAACTTCCCTCCCGCAGGGGGAAATCGTTGCCATCGTCATCACCAACACTCCTCTGATCGGAGGGGACTCATCCCCATCAACATCTTCATCAGCACCATCTCATCTCCAAACCCTAGTTCATCTCTTGTAACCAACCTTCGTCTCGCGACTCAAATTTGTACTTGTAAGGTTGCTAGTAGTGTTAATTACTCTTTGTAGTTGATGCTAGTTGGATTACTTGGTGGAGGATTATATGTTCAGATCCTTGATGCTACTCATTACCTCTCTGGTCATGAATATGATTATGCTTTGTGAGTAGTCACTTTTGTTCCTGAGGACATGGGATAAGTCATGTTATAAGTAGTCATGTGAATTTGGTATTCGGTCGATATTTTGATGTGTTGTTTGTTGTTTTTCCTCTAGTGGTGTTATGTGAACACCGACTACATAAAACTTCACCATTATTTTGGCCTAGAGGAAGGCATTGGGAAGTAGTAAGTAGATCATGGGTTGCTAGAGTGACACAAGCTTAAACCCTAGTTTATGCGTTGCTTTGTAAGGGCTGATTTGGATCCACTAGTTTAATGCTATGGTTAGACTTTGTCTTAATTCTTATTTCATAGTTGCAGATGCTTGCGAGAGGGGTTAATCATAAGTGGGATGCTTGTCCAAGTAAGGGCAGTACCCAAGCGCCGGTCCACCCATATATCAAACTATCAAAGTAGCGAACGCGAATCATATCAACATAATGAAAACTAGCTTGACAGAATTTCCCATGTGTTCTCGGGAGCGCTTTACCTCCTATAAGAGTTTGTCCAGGCTTGTCCCTTGCTACAAAAGGGATTGGGCCACTTTGCTGCACCGTGGTTACTATTGTTTCTTGCTACTTGCGACGAATCATCTTGTCACACAACTACTTGTTACCGATAATTTCAGTGCTTGCACAGATTACCTTGCTGAAAACCACTTGGCAGATCCTTCTCCTCCTCATTGGGTTCGACACTCTTACTTATCGAAAGGACTACAATAGATCCCCTATACTTGTGGGTCATCATTATGGAGATATCGATGATCAAATATCAGGGAAGTAACATACCGATGGACAAAGGGAATATTATATGGGATTAACTGAATCCTTGGCAAAGAGGTTCAACCGATAAAGATCTTCGTAGAATATGTAGGAGCCAATATGGGCATCTAGGTCCCACTATTGGTTATGGATCAGAGAGTGTCTCGGTCATGTCTACATAGTTCTCGAGCCCGCAGGGTCTGCACACTTAAGGTTCAGTGACGTTTCAGTATAGTTGAGTTATGTATTTTGGTGAACTAAAGTTTTCCGGAGTCCCGGATTAGATCCTAGATGTCACGAGGAGCTACGGAATGGTCCAGAGGTAAAGATTGATAGATAGGAAAGTTATATTTGGCTTCCAAAAAGATTTCGAGCATTACCACTAAAGTATCGGGCGTGACGAACGGGTTGGGGGTTTCACCAGGAGGGGCCACACACCCGGAGGGGGGCCAAGTAGGCCTAAAGGTTGCGCATCACCCCCTTGTGGGCTGGGCGGCCAGCCCAATACGACATATTTCGGCCAATTGCAAAAGAAAGGGACGGAGGAGACTAACTAGAAAGATGAGTACTCCTCCACCAAACGGAATTGCAGGGGGAATCTCTCCTCTAGCTTCGGCCGAACCTCTCCTCCTTGGAGGAGGGACCAAGGAAGCCCACCTCCATCTTCCTCCTATATATAATGGAGGTTTTGAGGACAACACATACCTGAAAAGCTACGTGCTGCCCTCTCCTCCATAGATTGTCTTCTTCGTCTAGATTAGTCCGGCATAGCTTGGCGAAGCCTTGCTGGATTAGTTCACCACCACCACGCTGTTGTGCTGCCGGAGAACTCATCTACCTCTCCTCCCCTCTTGCTGGATCAAGAAGGCAGAAATCATCATCGAGCTATACGTGTGCTGAACACGGAGGTGCCGTCCGTTCAGCACTAGATCGAGATGGATTGTGATGGGAGCGCGGGACAGATCGTGATGAGATCACGAGACGGACTACGATTTGGATCTCGAAGATGGTTGACTACATCAATCGTGTTATATATGCTTCCGCTTAGCGATCTACAAGGGTATGTAGATCCGCACTCCCCCTCTCATAGATGGTCATCACCATGGATAGATCTTCTGTGTGTGTAGGAAAATTTTGGTTTCCCATACGACGTTCCCTAACAACGTGCTTTCAATCTCCCCATTTTTTGTAATTGATGACAACATACAATCAAAGCTTCAAATAAAGAGAGGCATTAGAATGGGACTGCTTTGAAGGATACATGACTAGTACAAGCTCCCGCTAAATGTGTGCAATCCCTTTTAAAGGATAGTTACTTTGGATTGCATGGGCACACACATGGTAGAAGGACAAGACAAGCCATATAAATCTTGGTTATATGCATCAAACATATGTGAATGAAGAGGTTCCATGTTCTAGACTCACTCTTGCAAACAATATGTGCGAGAGACAAGAGATCATCATGAACAAGGATATGATGCATATACTTACCTTGAGCTTCTTGAGCGTCTTAGCAGTAGGAGTACACTTGGGAAAACAAATGTTAGATAACACAAGACTACTCTATTGTAAAGATGCAAAGAGATTCAAAAGCACCAAGATATTGAAGACATATTGAAAATAGGATTTGATGATAAATGTGTCTCCAGCATAATTTAGAACTTTCTCCCCTAAGGATGAATATGTAAGAATTTGCTCTCCCCGTGAATCATAGCATGTGGATATTGGGAGTAGGTAGGGTGAGACAAGTTCAATCCAAAGATAGTGGTAAAATAATGATATATGAAACAATTTTATCTCTCTCTCCTCCTTAATGGTATTTCTCCCCCTGACTATGTAAGGTTTGATGTATCTCCCCTTAGCCAAATCTCCCTTAGGTAGACCTTCCTTCAGAAACACATATCTCACCTTTTTGATATTTCTCCCCCTTTATGTAAGATTATTGGAAGCTTTGATATTTATCCCCCTTTGACAATAATTTCCAAAAAGGTCAGAGTGTAAGGGCTCATTGAGAGAAAGGGATCCTGGATTCTGCTCTCTTGATAAGGTTTCCTTGAATTTGACTTTTCTCCCCCTTAAGAATAGATAAGTGTTCCTTGAACTATCTCCCTTTATGTTAGGGATCCTGGATGTTTCTCCCTCTTATATTGTGGGATCACTGAAGATTTCTCCCCTACATAAGTTTTCTCCCCCTCAAGAATTATGATAAAACTAATATTGTTTCCCAAAATGTTCAGTAAGATCTTAGTGTTGGCGAACATTGCATGGGAAACTAAAAATTTCCTACGCACACGCAAGACCTATCCATGGTGATGATCATCTACGAGAGGGGAGCGTGAATCTACATACCCTTGTAGATCGCTAAGAGGAACCGTATATAACGCGGTTGATGTAGCGGAACGTCTTCGCGATCCAAATCGCAGCCCGTTCCACAATCTCATCACGATCCGTCCCGCAATCTCATCACGATCCTTCTCGATCTAGCGTCGAACGGACGATACCTCCGCGTTCAACACACGTACGGGTGATAATGTCTCATCCATCTTTATCCATCAAGGGAGGAACGAGAAGTAGATGAGATCCCAACCAACATGACGGTATGGTGGAGATGATGGTGGAGCAGTTCCAGCAGGGCTTCGCCAAGCGCTATCGGAACCGATCTGAGGAGAAAACAGAGTTATGGGAGAGGTAGGGCTGCCACCAGGGCGTGGGAATTGATGTGTTCAGAAAGTCCCTCTCCCCCACTATATATAGGAGGCTAGGAGGAGATTTGGGTCGGAGACTTAGACCCTCCTCCAAGGAGGGGGCGTGGGCCTAGGGAGGTTTCCTCCCTCCCCAAGGCACCTTCCCCTTTAGGGACTCTTCCCTCCCAACCGCATGGGCCCTTGGGGGCTGGCCCAACAAGGCTTGGACGCCCCCATACAGCCCATGCACGTCCTAGGGTCTAGAGAGACCCTTAGGGACTCCTCCGGAACCCTGTGGAACCTTCTGGAACATTCCAGAAGCTTCCCGGTACGATACCGATAAAACCCAAAACTTTCCTATAGCCAAAATAGGACTTCCCATATATAAATCTTTACCTCCAGACCATTCGGGAGCTCCTCGTGACGTCCAGGATCTCATCCGGGACACCGAACAATATTCAATCACCAACATACATATCCTAATACTACTCTAGCGTCACCGAACGTTAAGTGTGCATACCCTGTGGGGTTCGAGAACTATGCAGACACGACTGAGACACCTCTACAGTCAATAACCAATAGCGGGACCTGGATGCCCATATTGGTTCCTACATATTCTACGAAGATCTTTATCGGTCGAACCACGATGTCAAGGGTTCAATCAATCCTGTATGCAGTTCCCTTTGTCCATCGGTATGTTACTTGTCCGAGATTCGATCGTCACTATCTCCATACCTAGTTCAATCTTGTTAGTGGCAAGTCTCTTTACTCGTTCCATAATACAAGTTCCCGTGACTAACTCCTTAGTTCCATAATATAAGTCTCCTAATGATGTGATCCCATTATCAGGTGACAACACTTGTCTATTGCCAGGAAATCTTGACCATCTTTGATCAACGAGCTAGTCAACTAGTGGCTCACTAGGGATTGTGTGTTGTCTATGTATCCACACATGTATTTGAGTTTCCAATCAATACAATTCTAGCATGGATAATAAATGATTATCATGAACAAGGAAACATAATAATAACCAATTTATTATTGCCTCTAGGGCATATTTCCAACACTTAAGAGATAATGAATCTTGGGATCATTGATAATCTTTCTCCCCCTTAGGAAAAAATCCAAACAATATCGGAAGGTAGTGGTGAAATTCGGAGTCACCAAGGCATTATGGTTCGGCATAACCGAGTATAGTAGCAAGCCTCTCAAAGAAATCGGTTAGACCGAGTTTTCCAGTTCGATGAGACCGAGTTGCAATGAAAATCAAGCCCAAAGAGATTAGTCCTCCTCATCATCATCCTATTCATCAATGGCAGTAGGAACATCCTCATCTGACTCATCCCATGGATAGTTCTTGACCCATTCCTCCTCATAAGTAAACCGGTCCTTAGGTCCGCTTTCAACAAGAAGACTCATCTTCCTCATGATGATCTTGTCACGGCTACGAGCTTTCTTGGAGTCCACATGAGCCTTGTAATGCCCCTTGACTTGAAAGCACAAAAGGTTCTGCAACTTCGTCTTGATCTTGGCTGCCCAAGATGGAACATGCTCAGAAGGAGGAACATAGGTGTCATCAGTGTAATCCGGCTCAGGCTCATCGTCAGAGTCGGTGGCAGCAATTTCTGGACCCACTAGTGCAGTGTCCCAATTTGCCTTCACACGAAGTTTAAGGACACCGTGAGACACCATATGATCAGCCACCATGAGCTCATTAGGAAATGTAGTAGCCCAGGTATCCTCAATGAGCTTGAACAGATATGGCCCATAGATGGGCACTTTCTTGCCAAGAATCGTAGACCGGAGCTCATTCCACATGATGTGGGAAACATCCAAAGTAGAATTAGTACCTTTATTTTTTATGCACAGAAGCAGAAGATTCACAAGATAGGAGTGAACCTGATCCTTGTTACCAACCCAAGGAAACGGGGTATTATGGAAGATGCGATGTATAATATCCAGAAAAGGAACAAGCTCAGTGCGAGTACCCTTGACAGTCTCGACAACCTTGGAATGTCGAATCAGCATGTTCTTGTGAATGTGCCTCTCCTCAGTGTGTGGCATTAGCCCAATGGGCCCATTCAGTCCACGATCTTCATAACCCAAGGAGTGCATGAATGTTTTCCAGTCGGAGTGAAGAACCCTGTCGCCAGTCATCCAAGTCAAGCGGTGTTTCTCATCAACGTGAAAGTGAACGGTGGCAGAAAATTGAGACACAACTTCGCTATCGAAATCCTTGTTGAAGCTGATGATTGTATCAAGACCCCACTGAACACACAGAGCCCGGGCCTCAGCAAATTAGGCAGTGTGGGGATTGTTGCCCATGTGCTCTATGTCGATGGACTTGACATCATGCACAAAGAGGTTGGTGTTGTTCTTTAGAATCCCTGTAAGAATGATAGATTTCTCTTTAGTCCAGAAGGGAGAACCAACCATGTTCTCGTCCTGAGGAAGACGGTACGGGTTCCGCTTGTGAAATTCCACAAATTCAGCATCGGTCATGTCATCAGGGCCTTCGGGAGCCTTTGTCTTGCGAACAACCTGCTTCACCAATTGCTGAGGTTGCTTTGAACTAGCACTCGCTTCGGAAGCGTCAGTCGTACAGAACCGCTTGGAACCGACCCGACTAGGATTCATGCAATGAGGAGGGACATAGTCACCATCACCTGGAACTCGAACAAAAAGGCGGAGAAGAGACAACACACAAGTGAATACGAATTAGCAACCAAGAAAACAAAAACAACAAAATTGATAGAATACTAAAAAACACAAAAGAGAGGTCTGGAGTACTAGTGGTAGTACCGTGCTTGTGAGCGGTACTTCCGCTTGCACGGTAGTACCGTCCATGTTGCAGTGGTACTACCGCCCGGGCGGCGAAAAACTGCTTCCACGACACTACAGATCTCGCGCAAAAAGACTACACCTAGAAGGACTACCAATTCAGGATGACAAATGCCGACTTCCTTGTGCCAATACAAACATTGCATGTATTGCCCTAGAATGAGATGGGAGACCATGGAGCAAGGAGGGAGGGAGGGGGAGGAACCCCACCGACCAGAAGACCTCGGAACGGCCCGGAGGGGGAGATCCGGAGCTGGCCTCCCGGGGGTTGCGACCGCCTGTGAGAGGAAGAACAAGAGGGAGGAAAAGAGAATGGGTATGGGGGGAAGTTAGACCCTCCCCTACCCATCTCATAACCCCCAGGCAGTTCCCGAAGTGGTAGTACCGCGGATATGCGTGGCAGTACCACTTGCGCGGTAGTACGGCTTGTGTCATAGGATGAGCCCAGTCCCAAAACAATGAAGAACAACACGGCAAAAACTCCAGAAAATTCAACCAAGACAAAAGATGAGAATAAGCTCCAGGGAAATAACAATACACAGAAGGAAGAGTTGAAAAGAGAAAACGTCTCACAAGGAATGGGCGGCGGCTGAGGCCACCTATGTTTGACTCAAATGGTATGGCACCGCGAAGATTTTAACCTTGGGCCCATGATCAAAACTCGTCTTTGAAGCACTAGCACCAAAAATGGTTAAAGTGAAAGACTTGATTGATTCATGCATAATAGGGGGCGGGAGAGTTTATTGAGAGAACAAAACTCCCCCTAAATCCATGCCTACACCTAAACAGGATAAAATGATCAGAGTGGTGGTGTGTGCCTAGTTTCAATCCACATTGCTCAAATCAATGATATTTAGCTAATGCCTTGACTCGCGAAATCTTGCTTCATTCAAAGGCTTCATGAATATATCTGCAAGTTGATCTTTAGTATTCAGATAAATGAGATCAATTTCCCCACGTTTGATATGCTCCCGAATGAAATGGTGGTGAATACTAATATGCTTCGTCTTGCAATGCTGAACATGGTCGTTGGATATCGAGATAACACTTATATTATCACAATAAAAAGGCACTTTGTCACAAGTGACACCGTAATCCTTTAAATTTTGCCTCATCCAGAGCAACTCAACACAATAACTGGCAGCAACTACATATTGGGCCTCGGTGGACGAGAGAGAAACACAATTTTGTTTCTTTGAAGATCAACTTACAAGTGAGCGACCAATGAATTGGCAACCTCCGAAAGTTGACTTCCTATCCACATGGTCTTCCGCCCAATCTGAGTCTAAATATCCTATGACATCAAATGAAGCACCTTTGGGATACCATAAGCCAAAGTTTGGGGTATGAGCCAAATATCGAAAGATTCATTTGACCACCACATAGTGGCTTTCCTTAGGTGCGGATTGAAATCATGCACAAATTCCCACACTCGACATAGTATCCGGTCTAGATGCACAAAGGTAAAGTAGAGAACCGATCATAGAGCGATATACCTTTTGATCCACGACTTTACCATTGGGATCAAGCTCAAGATGGCAATTGAGAGGCATGGGAGCGTTGGCCTTGGCCGGTTTTAGATCATCCATCTTGAACCTTTTGAGCATGTCTTGAGTATATTTTGCTTGATTGATGAAGGTTCCTTGACTTCGTTGCTTGACTTGGAATCCAAGGAAAAACTTCAACTCTCCCATCATAGACATCTCAAACTATTTAGTCATTAGAGCAGCAAATTCTTCATTATAAGCTTTGTTAGGAGAACCAAAAATAATATCATCAACATATAGTTCGCATATGAAGAAGCTCCCCTTGACCTTCTTAGTAGAAAGAGTGGGGCCAATTTTCCCAAATTCAAATCCACGGTCATGTAACATCTCGGTAAGGTGCTCATACCACACACATGGGGCTTTTTTAAGGCCATAGAGTGCCTTATCGAGAACATACACATGATTAGGGATCTTGGTATCCTCGAACCTTGGGGGTTGCTTGACATAAACCAATTCCTTAATGGGACCATTAAGAAATGCACTCTTCACATCCATTTGGTATAATTTGAAGTTATATGAGAAGAAAATGCAAGCAACATGCGAATAGATTCAAGGCGAGAGACAGGAGTAAAGGTTTCACTATAGTCGATGCCCTCGACTTGGGAGTAGCCTTGTGCTACCAATCTTGCCTTGTTACGAGTGATGACACCATTCGCATCTTGCTTGTTCTTAAAGATCCACTTTGTCCTAATCACATTGTGGTTCTCCTTTGGTCTTGGCACCAGTCGCCACACTTTGTTGCACTCAAAGTTGTTGAGTTTTTCATACATGGCTTCAACCCAATCCATGTCTTCGAGAGCCTCTTGCACCTTTAGTGTTTTAATCCAAGAAACATACGCATGATGGGCACTAAAGTTTGATAATTGACGACGAGTGGTTACTGATGATGAGTTGATGGATATACTTCTCGCCCCTCGTTGGTTACCCCAAGTGGACGGTGGAGATGTAGTCAGCAGCAGATTTCCCTTACACCGAGACTGTAAGGTTTATCGAACCAGGAGGACTCCTAGGCTCAACAAGTAGGTGTCTTCCACCCTGGCGCTAACACAGGACGTGGACCTGCACACACAACAAATAACTTTTCTCCCAACGAGTACAGAGAGGTTGTGAATCTCTCTGGTCTTGTAGTTTGCAAAGGATCAAAACACAAGCGGGATGGTAATAGTGATTTTAACGGAAAAATAAAGGAAAGCGGTAAATGATGGAGGTGTAAACAATGATGGTGATATGGACCGGAGTCACATGATGTTCACTAGTGATGTCTCTCTCTCAAAAGACGATAAACAACTATTCTTGGGTAAACAAATTACAGTTAGGCAATTGACAGAATTATGATCGCACCGCAATGCTAATTATGCTACTTGATATCTAGAGGTTCAATAGTAATGGGAAGTACGCCAAGACAAGTAGACCATTTATTCATCAGCATCTACTTACTAATCATCCACCTTGAGATATCTATGTAGAACATCACGCCGGTATTAAGTTGCGAGCCCCACCCAAAGTGTAAACTCAAAGCAACTGACAACTGCATTAACGAACTATGTGTAAGGTAAACAATCCTTGCAACCATGGTCACAAGCATCATTGTTTTCTCCCTGGTGGCAACAAGCACATCCCCTAGTCTCATGTTTGTGTCACTCAAGCTAGACATAGAGGGTCATGAACCCACAATCATGCATAACGCTCCCTCTTGGAGTTACAGTCTACTACTTGGCCAAGCAATAAATAGCAACGGAGAACATGCATGCTCGGATCTCACAATGAGATCAATGTGTCGCAGGGATCACCATTGTTTGTGAGGTTGACTGAAGGAAAAGATCCTCCTTGCCACTATACTGTTAATGGACATGAGTACAACATGGGCTACTATCTGGTTGACTACATCTATCGCCCATGGGCTACCTTTGTCAACACAATCTCTAACCCAGTTGGCTAGAACAAGTCTCACTTTCCCTGATGGCAAGAAGAAGCTAAAAAGGATGTTGGAAGGGCATTTGGAATTTTGTAGACCCATTTTGGAGTTGTTCGTGGACCTGCTAAACAATGGGATCTGGATACCTTGTGGAAGGTGATGACATGGTGTGTGATCATGTACAACATGATCATGGGGGTGAGGGTGAGGATGTTGCCGAGGCTCTATAATTTGAGAACATGGGTGATCCTATCGAACTTCCACACAAGAATCTGGCCACACTTGAAGAGTGTATTCAAATGCATAAACAAATTTGGGATCGAGCAACTCACGAGCATTTGAAGGAAGAACTGATTGAGTATCTGTGGATGGTTAAAGAGGACAAAAGTATTGGAATATAATATTTGAACTTTTTAAAATTTGAACTATTGCTACATGCGGCTATTTGAATGTGTGTAGTCTTTGTATGCCACTATTTGAACATGCACACTTTAAATTTTTTGAAGGAGGTCGGATGTATGCGGATAACATGGATGACCAGATCCCCCCATCCATGTCCGTGGACGGATGTGGAAGGAAATTCGTGGTCGGTGTTGAATATGCCCTTAGGGGGCGGGGGGGTGGGGGATAAGCAAATCTCAAATAAATAATGCAATGTACAAACTACTGAAGCCACAACCGAGTGTTGGTCGAATGAGCAGTTTCTAGTGAAGCATTTGTTATCTATAATAATACATTTGGCGAATAATTACTCCTCCACTGTGTTACCCATGATAGTAACGTTCTCGCAACCGAAGCTTCCATCTCGGATGCATCGGGGCCAAAGTCTAATCTCCGAGGAGTGTTAGAGTTGATATAGTTGTCCTCTTAGGAGGATTGTCTTGAACTCATAGATACCTAATAAGTATACATATGATTAACTTATCTATTGGAGAGATCCTACTCAAAGATGAATCCACTATGTCCAATATGGTTGTCTTTGTCCGGTGCCGCCCGACCTAATTTGATTTGGTAGCCGATCAATAATACCATTCTTGCCAACTAAACTGAACTAAAGCGTGGGCATAAATGGGTGCGTTGTAGACTCACTAGAGTGAGAAGATAGACATCATTGTTTCATTTGCCCGTGATAATCTCTAAAAGTAGAATACCAAAGTGTTACATGTCTGATTTATTCTAGTAGGACCCGCTTATTGCATGTCTATGGACATGTAACCGTTGGTCTCGGCAATATTTCGTGTCATCTCGGTGATTGGTTGCCTCCAAAAACCCTTGTTAACCCAAAGTATGAGATTTTGGGTTTCAACTCACTGTCCAATAAAACATTTGTATCTAAAAATGCATGCACGACAGTAGTGGCAGAGCTAGATGGAATCTTCTGGGGAAGACAAAGATAAATATGAGTGTTTGTGGTGTGTGTGTGTGTGTGAGCCCGCGGTGGTTGAAAATTTTCATCTAAGCCCTCCCATAAATTTTTGTTCCCAACTTGGTTCAAAGAGGGGGGGGCAATGGACCCCTCGTGTTAACACATAGCTCCACCCCTACCGTACACAGCATAGACGGACTGCAATGGTACTATGACCTAGACTCTTGTCCGGGAGCTACTCTTACACAATTAAGTCCCCCTCCTCCTGAAAACAAGCACCCATAATTCTCACTATGTTTTTGTGCAGTAGATTAGCAAGCAAAAGCAACTCTATTTTCAACTCGTTTATCCCCTATCGATAACTCTGCACAATGACTTAACGATGAGTAGTTAGCAGTTAGAGCGAGTTCACTGATGTAAAAAATGGAGACATGCAAAGAAATGGAGACATTGATAACAGAACACCGCAACGTTAAATAGGTATACCTTGTAAATTGTGCCGAAACCACCTTCACCTAGTTTGTTATCCAAATATGCTTTTGTTGATGCATCTAAAAGTATTTGTAGATCTATTTAATGGGATCCAATAACCATTTTATCCTTGCACTAGGAGAATCGGGCAACAGTCCCGGTTCGTAAGAACCTTTAGTGCCGGTTCTGCAACCGGCACTATGGGGGGGGATAAAGCCCCCCCCCCTTTAGTTTTGATTCATCACGAACCGGGACCAAATGCCCACCACGTGGCATGAGCCCGCGCTGGGGGCTGGGGGCCTTTAGTCTCGGTTGGTTACACCAACCAGGACTAAAAGGTTTAGGGGTTTTGGGTTTCTGGTTTATTTTTCATTTTAATTTTGTGTTTTCCATTTAATTATTTTTCATTTCAAATTTTTTTTACGCTACTACATATTGTACACGTTATGCATATATAAAAATATTATTTCGCGTAGAACCGATCACATATATATCATCGAATTTCACGCATGACCATTCACACATACACATGTATATATAGAATTTCTCCTACAATTTGTAGATCATTAGATCCAGCCATTACAACATGTAATGGTATTCTCCTTTGGGATATATGACTTGGTCGAGCAAAAATCCCGTCATTTCCTCTTGAATTGCTCGTACGCTATCCGTTGGTAGGAGCTTCTCCCGCCTTTGTTGCATCTTTGTTAAAAAATAAGATTAATATGAATATATTAGTTGTGCGTATACATATTAGATCATTATAGAAAACAATGATGAATAATGTTCTGCCAAACGTACCCACGTTGTCTATCACTTTTGGAGCTTTCGGATGTCATCATGCAAATGTTCTCGCAAACATAGTATGCACATAAATTATTCCCTGGCGCCTGCCTCAGGCACTTTACAAGAATAGAATTCAATCACATAATAATTAATCAAGCATGATAATGGTATTGAAACTAGAATTAAAGAGATGGTAGTTAGCTAGTACTACTAAATAAATTACCCTCGGTCGCACCCATTTCACGTTTTGTTTCCATTGGCCTTCAACCTGTTTGATGAATTTTTCCCAAGCCCTGCCCGCCGAGAAATAAATGATTAAAGGAGTTACTAATTAGTTGATATCAGAAAATGAACTAAAGAGGCCGACAAATAGTTCGGTAATGATTGAAATTACCTGTCAACCATCCCCCTCACGATTGTGTAGTCTCTATCGTCTTTAAGTAGTGAGTCCAGTACTAGAACTTTTCCCTCGTCAACTTCAATGATTAGCAGGATTCAGTGAAAACTGCACGCGCACACATTTGTATAACTAAGTGGGCATGTGCATATATAACTCATCAGCCACACTTATTAAAATCTTTTCGTTCCAATTTACTCGTCCATGTCTCTTTAGTAATGGTAGTTGGGTCAATGAACCCAATGCCATAGTGTCCAGCTTTTTTCATTTCATACATCTTCATTCTGCGTAATACCACGGAAAAGAATATACGGTGAAGATAATTACAGGTAATGAATGAGCACTACAGCTAGCTTGAGGCTTAAATTACAGAAAGAAATCACTTACAAACAATAGCAACCGACGAGAGATTTGTCGAGTGCGTATCGATTGAGTAACTCAAACATTTCTTGATACTCAACCCACAATTTTTATGGTACTAATGCTCTGCCTCGACTTTCACCATGAGGGACTCTCGATCCATAGTCTTTACTACTCTCAGGTACCATTCATGCAATTCATACATTCTCGTTGATAGAAGCGGGATCTGCTCAGGCTTGACCATAATTTGGCCGCGGACATATTTCCATTGTAGTTGCTCCTCTCTAAACGTTTCGAAGTCCTTGATGCCTAGGAGTTATTCTACAGTGACACCAGCCTCTTTAGCCAGCCTTCTATGATCGTCGGTTATTACCATTTTCTGATCCGTGGTACTGACATGTGTTTGTAGCGGGAGGATCGATTGCACTACCTGTTCTCCCAGCCGCAAAACAGTTTTCCCGCATTTTTTGCCAGCTGCTTGGCTCGAGCTCGAGCTCGACTCCTTTTTTTGTGCTCGATATGACTTCTTGATAGAGCGCTCATAGTCCGAGTCGATATGCTTGACACCTGGTTCAGCATTATTAATAAAGTGTTGTATGACATGCTCAGGTATGATCTCCTTTGGCGGCGGGGGCAGTTTCGGTCCAAAATAGGCCTTCACTTGGTCTTGCACTTCGGTTGTGTTTTCCTCGGGAGTCAGGTGGTAAGGCAACCTCGAAAGAGGATTGAGGGTTGGACCATATCTGAATTTCTTGCCTCCTGTTGTAACACTAGCCGACCTAGCTGCAGCGCCTCTGTTCCGCTGTTGTTGAGGCGGCGGAGCCCGCTGAGGCGGCGGAGACAGCTGACGCGATGCCTGACTTGGAGGAGGAGTCGGCTGACGCGGTGCCGGACTCTAAGGAGGAGGAGTCGGCTGACGTGGTCCGGAACTTGGAAGAGGAGGAGTGGGCTGACGCGGTGCCGGACTTGGGGGAGGAGGAGTGGGCTGACGTGGTGGCAGACTTGTATGAGGGGCCGGCTGATGCGGTGTCGGTGGCCTTGCAAAGATGATGCAATCCTTTCTCCATAGAATGATATGATGTATGGCCTCTCCCAGTGTGTGCTCGTTGTCACCTCCAGGAATGTCAAGATCTAGCCTCGAATATACTGCCACCACTTCATCAACCCCGACATGAGCATAGCCAACTGGAATCGGATTGATGGAAGGTTTCTTTAGGGGGATTTGTATAAGTATAGCCGTCCACCACCTTCACGGATATGTTCTTCACTTATATGTGTAGCTCACAAGTTTTCGTATCTATGATATGATCCATAGGGTATCTATCGAGTGCATCATCGCCCGGGGCGGAACCCAGGCTGCTTCTCGGTGATGACGAGTTGATGGATATACTTCTCGCCCCTCGTTGGTTACCCCAAGTCGAAGGTGGAGATGGAGTCAGCAGGAGATTTCCCTTACACGGAGACTATAAGGTTTATCGAACCAGGAGCACTCCTAGGCTCAACAAGTAGGTGTCTTCCACCCTGGCTCTAGCAGAAGACGTGGACCTGCACACACAAAAAATAACTTAGCTCCCAATGAGTACACAGAGGTTGTCAATCTCTCCGACCTTGTAGTTGCAAAGGATCAAAACACAAGCAGTAAAGTAGTAGTGATTGCAACAGAAAAGTAAATCAAAGCGGTAAATGATGAAGGTGTAAACAATGATGGTGATATGGACCGAAGTCACATAATGTTCTCTAGTGATGTCTCTCTCCCAAAAGACGATAAACAACTATGCTTGGGTAAACAAATCACAGTTGGGCCATTGACAGAATTATGTCGCACCGCAATGCTAATCATGCTACTACAAAGTTAGACGCTCAAAAGTAAGACACTCAAAAGTAATGGGAAGTATTCCAAGACAAGTAGACTGTTTATTCATCAGCACTACTTACTAATCATCCACCTTGAGATATCTATCGAGAACATCTCGCCGGTATTAAGTTGCGAGCCCCACCCAAACTGTGAACTCAAAGCAACGGACAGCTGCATTAATGAACTATG
This sequence comes from Hordeum vulgare subsp. vulgare, assembly GCF_904849725.1. Taxonomy (NCBI): domain Eukaryota; kingdom Viridiplantae; phylum Streptophyta; class Magnoliopsida; order Poales; family Poaceae; genus Hordeum; species Hordeum vulgare. Next base: position 50,745,684 of record NC_058519.1, read on the forward strand.
CGTGAGGTAAACAATCCTTGCAACCGTGGTCACAAGCACCATAATGAACTATTACTCAAATCAATACCTCAAAACTATTTCAAGTTACTACTATAGTTAAATAGCAACCTCAATTACCTACTCATGCAAGAGACACAACTCACTTCAACGAGCCAACTCTCTAAGCAAGATAAACATGATAACTCAGGAGAGTTCCAGAAGCAACCTAAATAATAGCTCTTAAAAAGATAAGCATGAAAATTAAGATCTATGCATGACAGTAGCTACGAAAAGATGAAGAACACATGAAAAGGATAAGCATGCAAATATATGTTGTGTTCTAGAGTGGAATGGAGCGTGTCTCTCTCCCAAACAAGGTAGGCTAGGTTCGGACTTGTTATGAACAGCAAGCAAAACTAAAATAAACTAAAAAGTAAAGAGCAAGACGCTCCAAGCATAACACATATCATATGAAGTGATAAAAATATAGCATGGAGATGGACGAACTGATGATTATTGATAGAGAAGGGGATGCATGGGGGCATACCCAAGCTTAGATGCTTGAGTCTCCTTGAATATTTCTTGGGGTGCATGGGGGCATCCCCAAGCTTGACCGCTTGACGCTCCTGTATCTTCTTTCATCATCTCCCATCGAATACTTGAAAACTCCCTTCATACAAAACTCATCATAAGTTGTTAAGAGTGGTTAGTTCCCTTAATAAAATAATTCATTACCTGCTGGAAATAAAGATTTTCATGAAAAACTACTGCTTCTTATGAATGCAAAACAATGAAAATGCAAAACATGGCAGAATCTGCGAAAAACAGAACAACGGGTGGTAAATAATTTATTCGGGGCACGTCTGCAACTCAAATCAAAAAACTCAGATCAGATGCCACAAAGGCAATTATATATAGCATGCTGACAAAAACATTTAGATCAAAAAGATGATCTAATGATTTTTGGCGAATTTTTCCGTCAAGCAGACATAATCTATTTCTGTACAGCATGTCACAATTTTTGAACTTTCTTGCAATCGGAGGCTATAACTTGGCACAAAGCTTAAAAATAAAGATACAATGATGTTGCTATAGTAGTAACAAGCATCAAGACCACCAAAACATAAAGTAAAAACAAATTGGGTTGCCTCCCAACAAGCGCTTTCTTTTATGCCTTTGATCTAGGCATAATGCAAGAAGCTCAAGTCTTATCAACTCCAAAAGAATAACTTGCCCGAGTAACGGACTCATAAGGTAACTTAATCTTCTTTCTAGGGAAGTGTTCCATTCCCTTTTTAATAGGAAATTGGAATTTAATAATTCCCTCTTTCATGTCAATGATAGCACCAACGGTGCGGAGAAAAGGACGTCCCAAAATAATTGGACATGAAGGATCACATTCAATGTCCATAATAAGAAAATCAACGGGCACATAATTATCATTGTAAATAATAAGAACAACATCAATTCTACCTAAAGGTTTCTCTATGGAAGAATCAACGAGACGAACACCAAAAGAACATGGATCATAAGGTTTCCAATCAAGCATATCATACACAAAGCAAAGCAAGAGATATTATTCAATTTTATTTTGACCATAGGATCCCAACCATCTTCTAGTTTTCTAGGAATAGAAGTCTCTAGCTTGAGCTTCTCCTCGCTATCTTTGATAAGAGCATTGGTAATATGCTCGGTGAAGGCAATATTGAGTGTACTAGTGTGGGGGTCTTTAGCTATTCTTTGCAAAAAGGTGATAACTTCGGAGAGACTACTATTGTCAAAATCAAGGTTACTACCATTAATTAAAGTGGTAGTAATGTCATCTAAGCTCATTATTTTTGTAGTCTCTAAATTCAAAGGACCTTATTGTCCTATAGTAGAGGTATTAGCATCACCATTAATAGGTCCATTGGGACTAGGAGTGCGATGGGTGCTAAAACTTTTGAGATCCACAACAACTTGTATAGTAGCAATGGCAGTGTCTAGGGAGCCTCTTTATTCTCTCCTCCTCTTCTTTTTCTCTAGCCCATCTCTATTTAAGTTTGTCTAGCATTCTTATGTTCTCATTAATTTGGACTTGGATAGCATTCATGGGTGTGGTGTTCCTTTCCTCAAGTGGGGAAGTTATGATTTTAAGCATATCTATATCATGAGCTATGTTGTCCACCTTCAAAGAGAGACTATCTAATTTTTCTAGTTTCTCTTCTACACTCTTGTTGAAGGCTTTTTGGGAAGTGATAAAATCCTTAAGCATGTTGTCTAACTCAGAAGTAGAGTTTTTGGTGCTAGGATAATTGTTGTTGTTCCCATAGTTGTTGGATGGAAATGGTCTAGGATTTCTACCAAAATTACTCCTATAGGCATTATTATTGAAGTTGTTCCGAGAGATAAAATTAACATCAACTTGCGCTCTTTCTTTAGGAACCAAAGAAATTAAATGAACATCATGAGGATCAATAGGAGCTTTCTTAGTAAGTAGAGTCATGATCATGTCAACCTTATCATTAAGGGAGGAGATTCCTCAATAGAGTTTACCTTCCTACCTGTTGGAGCTCTCTAGGTGTGACATTGAAAATAATTTGTCATCATCTCATCCAATAGCTTTGTGGCATCACCAAGTGTAGTTGACATAAAGGTTCATCCGGCGGCCGAGTCTAACAGATTCCGCGAGGTAAAGTTCAATCCTGCATAGAAAGTTTGGATAACCATCTAAGTAGTCAAACCATGAGTAGGGCAATTCTTAACAAGAGATTTCATATGTTCCCAAGCTTGATCAACATGGTCATTATCCAATTCCCTAAAATTCATAATGTTACTCCTCAACTGGATAATCTTAGCAGGCGGGTAAAACATCTTTGCACTTATCCCAAGAATCTATGTTATTCCTAGGCAAAGATTGAAGCCGCACTTTAGCTCCTCCTCTCAAGGAGAAAGGAAAAAGCTTAAGTTTAACAATATCACCATCTAGTTCTTTATATTTTCCCATATAGAAAAGCTCAACAAAATTATTCAAGTGCAATGCAGCATCATCTCCAGCACCGGAGAATTGATCTTTCATAACAAGGTTCGGTAAGGTAGGTTTAGTCTCATAGGACGTGGCTCAAGTGGTGGGAGCAGCAATAGGAGTGCAGATAAAGTCATTGTTGTTGTGACTAGTGAAGTCACAGAACTTGGTATTTTCAGTGGAACCCATAGCAGCGGCAACAAGCAAGAGCAAAGCAACTATTTTTTGTGGTTTTTGGTATAGGACTCTAAAGCAAAAACTAAAAAGCAAACTAACAAGACTAAAAAAACAAAGGTAAAGGATAGCGTGCATCTCCCCTATATTGAAGACTGGAGTCCCCGGCAAAGACGCCAGAAATTTTGCTTGATGACGAGTTGATGGATATACTTCTCACCCCTCGTTGGTTACCGCAAGTGGAAGGTTGAGATGTAGTCAGTAGCAGATTTCCCTTACACGGAGACTGTAAGGTTTATCGAACCAGGAGGACTCCTAGGCTCAACAAGTAGGTGTCTTCCACCTTTGTTCCCAACGAGTACAGAAAAGTTGTCAATCTATCCGGCCTTGTAGTTTGCAAAGGATCAAAACACAAGCGGGAAAGGAGTAGTGATTGCAACGGAAAAGTAAATGAAAGCGGTAAATGATGGAGGTGTAAACAATGATGGTGATATGGACCGGAGTCACATGATGTTTGCTAGTGATGTCTCTCTCCCAAATAACGATAAACAACTATGCTTGGGTAATAAAATCACAGTTGGGCAATTGGCAGAATTATGATCGCACCACAATGCTAATTATGCTACTTGATAGTTAGAGGTTCAATAGTAATGGGTAGTACGCCGTGGAAAGTAGACTGTTTATTCATCAACATCTACTTACTAATCATCCACCTTGAGATATCTATCTAGGACATCTCGCCGGTATTAAGTTGCGAGCCCCACCCAAAGTGTAAACTCAAAGGAACGGACAACTGCATTAACGAAATATGCGTAAGGTAAATAGTCCTTGCAACCGTGGTTACAAGCACCGTTGTTTTCTCCCTGGTCGCAACAAGCACATCCCCTAGTCTCATGTTTCTGTCACTCAAGCTAAACATCGAGGGGCATGAACCCATAATCATTCATAACGATCCCTTTTGGAGTAACAATCTACTACTTGGCCAAAGCAATAAATAGCAATGGAGAACATGCATGAATCACTAAGGAACATAATGTAAAAGGATAATCAAATATATTACTCATAACAATCTGAACATAATCTCATAATCCATCGGATCCCAACAAACCGAGCATAGCAATAGCAAGATAATTACATAGATGCCTTGATCATGTAGGGAAGCTCACAAGGACTAACCATTGAAGCATAAGATTGGAAACAAGACATCACATAGCAACTGGTCATGGACTCATGGTCCAAGGAGGACTACTCACGGCACGTCCGGGAAGCGTCCATGGCGGTGGAGAATCTCCCAGAGGTCAATCCTACCTCCGGCAGGGTGCCGGGAAGAGGTCTCCTGATGCTCCCTATCTCGGAAGTGCTGCGGCAGCGGAATGATGGAGAAATTCTCGATTCCAGAAGTTCTGTAAGGGTTTCCTATTGGGACCCTAAATATAGGCCAAAGGAGGGCACCGGAGGAGGTGGGACCCACCCAAACGACCTCCTGGCGCGGCCTAGGGCCTGGCCGCGCCAGGAGGCCGCCTCGGAGGCCCCTGGCCCCCCTGTGACCCATCTTCGATGATTCGGAAGCTTCTGTGTCGCTGATTATTTATATATTTTTTCTAGAATTTTTCGGGCTTCGGAAAATTGGGTAAAAGCCCGTGCAAAATAGACATCAGCAGACAGAAACTGGCACTAGGTGCACTGAGTTAGTAGGTTAGTTCAAATATGTGTAAACTAATATAAAAGAGTAGCAAAACATATAATAGTGTCACCCAAAAGATCATGGAACAAGCAGAAATTATAGATACGTTTGAGACGTCTCACTCGGCATGGATGGGAAGGTGTTATCCAATGCTGGATTCGCTTGCCATTACCGCTCCTTAGACCCCCCTTTCCTGGATAAGTGAGCCGATGTGCTGCTCCTGCCGCTTGAAAGCGATTTCCAACTCCGCGTGCTTTGATTCTATGATGCGAAGGCGATCTGCTTCCTGCTTCCAGTGCTCCGCCTCCAACTTCATCTGTTGCCCCTCCTGCTCCTTCTTTCTCGCACGACTTCTGTAGTCGGCGGTGTAGTCCGCAAACCCCTCAAACTACGGAACAACGCCTTTGCATCGTGTTCTTCCCGGGTGTTCGGGATTCTTCGGGGCGCGCATAAGCTCGTCGTTCTCTCTGTTGGGCGTGAACACCCCCGTTCGAGCCTCTTCTATTGCAACAAGTAAACTTACATCGGCTCCTTTAAGACATGCCCGCTCCAAAACATCGCCTGTCTTTGGGTCCAACATCCCCCCATTCCCATGGAACCAAACCCTGCACCTGGGGGGGCAGCTCCTTGTAACTGGAGTGACCCGTGCATCCATCATCTCTTGCTCAGCGAGATCCCACTTAGGCCGGTCCACCTCGTAGCCACCTAGCCCTAGCTTATGCTGCCACTTCTTTTTCACGGCATTAATCTTGTTTTTTCTCCACCGTTCCTGAGCTACTTTCGATTCCTAGAAGTTCACAAAAGCTTCCCAGTGATCTCTTGCCTTTGCCAGTGTTCCCTTGAATGCTGTTGTCTGATACGACCATTTTGCGTCATGCTTTCATGTTGATATTTATCGCTTTTTGGGCTGTTATTACACTTCACGGTACAATACTTATGCCTTTTCTCTCTTGTTTTGCAAGGTTTACATGAAGAGGGAGAATGCCGGCAGCTGGAATTCTGGCCGGAAAAAGGAGCAAGTTTGAGATACCTATTCTGCGCAACTCCAAAAGCCGTGAAAATCAACGAGGATTTATTTCAGAATTTATAAAAAATACTGGGCCGAAGAAGTACCACAGGGGCGCCAGCAGGAAGCCACAAGCCTGCTAGGCGCGGCCTCCCCCCTAGCCGTGCCTAGGGGGCTTGTGGGCTCCAAGCTGGCCCTCTGGGCCCCTTCTTTTGCTACAAGAAGGGTTTTGTTCCAGAAAAAATCAAGAAGAGGCTTTCGGGAGGAATCACCGCCGCCACGAGGCGGAACTTGAGCAGAACCAATCTAGAGCTCCGACAGGACGATCCTGTCGGGGAAACTTCCCTCCCAGAGGTGGAAATCGTCGCCATCATCATCACGAACACTCCTCTCATCGGAGGGGACTCATCACCATCAACATCTTCATCAGCACCATCTCATCTCCAAACCCTAGTTCATCTCTTGAACCAATCTCCGTCTCGCGACTCTGATTGGTACTTGTAAGGTTGCTAGTAGTGTTGATTACTCTTTGTAGTTGATGCTAGTTGGATTACTTGGTAGAAGACTATATGTTCAGATCTTTGATGCTACTCATTACCTCTCTGGTCATGAATATGATTATGCTTTGTGAGTAGTCACTTTTGTTCCTGAGGACATGGGATAAGTCATGCTACAAGTAGTCATGTGAATTTGGTATTCGTTCGATATTTTGATGTGTTGTATGTTGTTTTTTCTCTCGTGGTGTTATGTGAAAGTCGACTACATAACACTTCACCATTATTTGGGCCTAGAGGAAGGCATTGGGAAGTAGTAAGTAGATGATGGGTTGCTAGAGTGATAGAAGATTAAACCCTAGTTTATGCGTTGCTTCGTAAGGGGCTGATATGGATCCACTAGTTTAATGTTATGTTTAGACTTTGTCTTAATTCTTCTTTCGTAGTTGCGGATGCTTGCGAGAGGGGTTAATCACAAGTGGGATGCTTGTCCAAGTAAGGGCAGTACCCAAGCGCCGGTCCACCCACATATCAAACTATCAAAGTAGCGAACGCGAATCATATGAACATGATGAAAACTAGCTTGACAGAATTTCCCATGTGTCCTCGGGAGCGTTTTACCTCCTATAAGTATTTGTCCTGGCTTGTCCCTAGCTACAAAAGGGATTGAGCCACTTTTCTGCACCGTTGTTACTTTTGGTACTTGCTACTTGCTACGAATCATCTTGTCACACAACTACTTGTTACCAACAATTTCAGTGCTTGCAGATATTACCTTGCTGAAAACCACTTGTCAAATCCCTCTGCTCCTCGTTGGGTTCGACACTCTTACTTATCAAAAGGACTACAATAGATCCCCTATACTTGTGGGTCATCAAGACTCTTTTCTGGCGCCGTTGCCGGGGAGTGAAGCGCCTTTGGTAAGTGGAATTTGGTAAGGAAACATTTATATAGTGTGCTGAAATTTATTGTCACTTGTCACTATGGAAACTAATCCTTTGAGGGGCTTGTTCGGGGTATCTTCACCTCGGACGGAAGCATAAAGAGTTGCTCCTCAACCTGCTGCACCTACTGAATATATTTTCTATGAATTTTCTTCGGGTATGCTTGAGAAACTGCTGGCTAATCCTTTTACAGGAGATGGAACATCACATCCCGACTTGCATTTAATCTATGTAGATGAAGTTTCTGGTTTATTTAAGCTTGCAGGTTTGCCCGAGGATGAGGTCAAGCAGAAGGTATTTCCCTTATCTTTGAGGGATAAGGCGTTGACATGGTATAGGCTATGTGATGATACTGGATCATGGAACTACAATCGGTTGAAATTGGGATTTCATCAAAAGTTTTACCCTATGCATCTAGTACATCGTGATCGGAATTATATTTATAATTTTTGGCCTCGTGACAGAGAAAGCATCGCTCAAGCTCGGGGGAGGCTTAAATCAATGTTATATTCATGCCCCAACCATGAGCTCTCGAGAGAAATTATCATTCAGAACTTCTATGCTCCGCTTTCTCATGATGATCGAACCATGCTTGACACTTCTTGCAGCGGTTCTTTTGTGAAGAGAGATATTGACTTCAGATGGAATTTATTGGAAAGAATTAAACGCAATTCTGAAGATTGGGAGCTTGATGAAGGTAAGGATTCAGGTATGAATTTGAAGTTTGATTGCATTAAATCCTTGATGAAACAAATACTTTTTGTGATTTTAGCGCTAAGTATGGACTTGACTCTGAGATAGTAGCCTCATTGTGTGAATCATTTGCTGCTCATATTGATCTCCCCAAAGAGAAGTGGTTTAAATATCATCCTCCCTTAGAAGTCAATGTAGTTAAACCCAATCCAGTTGAAGAGAGAGTCATTGCCTATAATGATCCTATTGTTCCCAGTGCTTACATTGAGAAACCACCTTTCCCTGTTAGGATAAAGGATCATTCTAAAGCTTCAACGGTGATAAGTAGAACCTACATTAGAACACCTATACCCCCTGAGCAAATTAGAGTTGAACCTAGCATTGCTATTATCAAAGATCTCCTGTCCGACGATGCTGATGGCCATGATATTCATTTCTGTGAAGATGCTGCTAGAATTGCTAAACCACACGCTAGAGACAAACATAGGCCTGTTATTGGCACGCCTATTGTTTCTGTTAAGATAGGAGATCATTGTTATCATGGTTTATATGATGTGGGCGTTGCTAGTGTTAGTGCAATACCTCAATCCTTATATGATGAAATCAAAGACGAGATTGCACCTGTCGAGATAGAACCCATTGATGTCACTATTGAGCTTGCCAATAGAGATACTATCTGCCCAGTGGGAATTGTTAGGGATGTTGAAGTCTTGTGTGGTAAAATGAAGTATCCTGCTGATTTCCTCGTTCTTGCTACCACACAAGATAGCTTTTGTCCCATCATATTTGGCAAACCTTTTCTCAATACTGTCAATGCTCATATTGACTGTGAGAAGCAAACTGTCACTGTTGGCTTTGAAGGTGTGTCACATGAGTTCAATTTCTCCAAGTTTGGTAGAAAACCTCATGAAAAAGAGTTGCCTAGTAAGGATGAAATTATTTCCCTAGCTTCTATTGTCCTGCCTCCTACTGATCCTTTAGAGCAATACTTGCTTGAGCATGAAAATGATATGCATATGGATGAAAGGGATGATGTAGATAGAGTTATCTTTGAAAAATATACTATCCTTAAGAATAATTTGCGTGTTGAACTGCTTGGAGATCCAGCCCCACCAAAGGGTGATCCTGTGTTCGATCTTAAACAGTTGCCTGATACTCTTAAGTATGCTTATCTTGATGAAAAAGAGATATATCCTGTTATAATTAGTGCTGGCCTCTCAGAGCATGAAGAAAAGAAGTTACTAAAAACTCTGAGGAAGCACCGTGCTGCTATTGGATATACTCTTGATGATCTTAAGGGCATTAGTCCCACTCTATGCAAGCACAAGATTAAAACCGACCCTGATTCCAAACCAGTTGCTGATCATCAAAGGAGATTAAATCCTAAGATGAAAGAAGTACTAAGAAAATAAATACTAAAGCTCCTGGAACCGGGTATTATCTATCATGTTGCTCATAGTGATTGGGTGAGTCCGGTGCATTGCATCCCTAAGAAGGGAGGCATTACCATTGTCCCTAATGATAAGGATAAATTGATCCCACAAAGGATTATTACTGGCTATAGGATGGAGATCGATTTTAGGAAATTGAATAAGGCCACTAGAAAAGATCATTACCCTTTGCCTTTTATCGACCAAATGCTAGAAAGACTGTCCAAACACACACACTTCTGCTTTCTAGGCACTTATTCTAGTTTCTCCCAAATACCTGTTGCACAATCTGATCAGGAGAAAACCACTTTCACCTGCCCTTTCGGTACCTTTGCTTATAGACGTATGCCTTTCGGCCTATGTAATGCACCTGCCACCTTTCAAAGATGTATGATGGCTATATTCTCTGACTTTTGTGAAAAGATTTTTGACGTTTTCATGTATGACTTCTCGGTTACGGGTCTTCTTTTGATGATTGCCTCAGCAACCTTGATCGAGTCTTGCAGAGATGTAAAGATACCAATCTTGTCTTAAATTGGGAGAAGTGCCACTTTATGGTTAATGAAGGCATCTTCTTAGGACATAAAATTTCTGAAAGAGGTATTGAAGTCGATAAGGTTAAGGTTGATGCAATAGAGAAAATGTCATGCCCCACAGATCTCAAAGGTATAAGAAGTTTCCTTGGTCATGCTGGTTTCTATAGAAGGTTCATTAAAGACTTCTCTAAGATTTCTAGGCCTCTTACCAATCTCTTGCAAAAGTATATTCCTTTTGTTTTTGACGATGATTGTGAGGAAGCCTTCGAAATAGTTAAGAAGGCCTTGATAACTGCGCCTATTGTTCAACCACTTGATTGGAACTTACCTTTTGAGATCATGTGTGATGCTAGTGATTATGCTATTGGCGCTGTTCTAGGACAAAGAGTTGATAAGAAGTTGAATGTTATTCACTATCCTAGTAAAACTCTAGACAGTGCCCAAAGAAACTATGCTACTACGGAAAAGGAATTTTTGGCACTCGTGTTTTGCATGGGTAATGTTCAGGTCTTACATAGTTGATTCCAAAGTCACTATTCACACTGATCACGCTGCTATTAAGTACCTCATGGAAAAGAAAGACGCGAAACCTAGACTTATCAGATGGGTTCTCTTGCTACAAGAATTTGATTTGCATGTTGTCGACAGGAAGGGTGCTGAGAACCCTGTAGCATATAACTTGTCTAGGTTGGAGAATGTTCTTGATGACCCACAACCTATTGATGATAGCTTTCCTGATGAGCAATTGAATGTCATCAATACTTCACGTAGTGCACCGTGGTATGCTGATTATGCAAATTATATCGTTGCCATATATATACCACCTAGTTTCACATACCAGCAAAAGAAGAAATTCGTCTTTGATTTGAGACACTACTTTTGGGATGATCCTCACCTTTATAAGGAAGGAGTAGATGGTGTTATTAAACGTTGTGTACCTGAACATGAACAGGGACAAATCGTACAGAAGTGTCACTCCGAGGCCTATAGAGCACACCATGCGGGAGATAGAACTGCACACAAGGTATTGCAATCAGGTTTCTATTGGCCCACTCTCTTCAAGGATGCCCGTAAGTTTGTCTTGTCTTGTGACGAATGTCAAAGAATAGGTAATATCAGTAAACGTCGGGAAATGCCTATGAACTATTCACTTGTCATTGAACCATTATATGTTTGGGGCTTTGATTATATGGGACCTTTTCCAAAATCCAACGGGTATACTCATATCCTAGTTGTTGTTGATTACGTCACTAAGTGGGTAGAAGCTATCCCAACTAGTAGTGCTAATCACAACAACTTTATGAGGATGCTTAAAGAAGTTATTTTTCCTAGATTTGGAGTCCCTAGATATCTAATGACCGACGGTGGTTCACATTTCATTCATGGTGCTTTCCGTAAAACGCTTGCTAAGTACGATGTCAACCATAGAATTGTGTCTCCCTATCACCCTCAGTCTAGTGGTCAAGTATAGCTAAGCAATAGAGAGATCAAACTAATTCTGCAAAAGACTGTTAACAGGTCTAGAAAGAATTGGTCTAAGAAGCTCGATGATGCACTGTGGCCTCATAGAACTGCCTATAAGAATCCCATGGGCATGTCTCCATACAAAATGGTTTACGGCAAAGCATGTCATTTACCTCTTGAGCTAGAGCATAAGGCTTATTGGGCAATCAAAGAGCTCAACTTTGATTTCAAACTTGCTGGTGAGAAGAGGTTATTTGATATTAGCTCACTTGATGAATGGAGAACTCAGGCATATGAGAATACCAAGTTGTTCAAACAAAAGGTTAAGAGGTCGCATGATAAAAGGATACAAAAGCGTGAGTTCAATGTAGGTGATTATGTCTTGCTATATAATTCTCGTTTAAGATTTTTTGCAGGCAAGCTTCTCTGAAAATGGGAAGGTCCCTATATTGTTGGAGGAAGTATATCGTTCTGGTGCCATCAAGATCAACAACACGGAAGGTAATTTTTCGAGAGTGGTAAACGGGCAAAGAATCAAGCATTATATCTCAGGTACTCCAATAAATGTTGAAAGCAATATTATCAATACCTTAACTCCGGAGGAGTACCTAAGGGATATTTATCAGCCTGTTTTAGACTCCGAAAACGAAGAGGTATGTGATTCGGTAAGTAAACAGACTCCAAAACTTTTCCAGTAGGAATTTTTCTCCGTTTTGGAATTTTTGAAAAAATACAAAAATTTGAAGTACCCCGGAAAGCGCATGAGGAGGCGACAAGCCTGCCAGGCGCGGGCCAGCCCCTGGCTGCGCATGGGGGGCTTGTGGCCACCTCGTGTGCTTCCCGGACTCCGTTTTCTTGCGGAGTACTCCTTCTGGTAGAAAAATAATCATTATATATTCTCCTGAAAGGTCTGACCCCCGCATCACGCAATTTTCCGTTGTTTCCGTTTCGAGCCTGTTTTGTGCCGCAGATTTAGGGAAAGATGTCATCTCAGGAATCTGTGGGGGGGGGGGAACAATCTCCCTCAAGTCTATGGAGAAGTAAATGCTGATCTAAAAAGAATGGAGGATATGGAGGCCAAGGAAAGGCTACCTAAAGAAACCAAGGGCAAAACTAAGGAGGAGAATCAGGCGTAGGACGAAGGGCAATCTGTGTTCAACAAGGAAGAAGTTGAAGAAGTGGATTTCCTTCAACCCTACCTCCACCTACTATCTCCATCCTTGATTGAGCTCTTGAGGTTTTGTGAAACAACTCGTGCTCGCAATACTTATCTCACTCGTGAAGTTGTTTTGCTGGAGAAACATATCACAGAGCTCCAAGGTATAAATCAAAGATTGATGGCCCTCTTGGAATCAAAGGTTGCAACAACTCCACCACCATCACCTCCAAAGGAAGACAACTAAGCACGGGTATGGGCAATCCCCTTGGCTTGTGCCAAGCTTGGGGGAGTTGCCTCGGTATCGTATCACCATCACATCTTTTGCCTTTACCTTTGTTTTAGAATGTTCCTTTTTAGTTTTCTCTTCCTCTAGTAGAATAAAGTTCTTACTGTTTTAGGCTTGAGTTTTGCTTTGTGTCACCCCCTATGTATTTGAGCTCGTGAGCCATATAATAAAGAGTGTCTTAGTTAAGGGCCTTGTCTCATGCCATGATCAAAAGAATGATAAAAGAACAAAAGCATGAAAGATCATGTAATGATCTTATGGGAAATGATGGCTTCACATATAAAAAGAATGTTTATCGAAACTTGTTGAGGGTAGACGAACGCAGACCTTGGTCATTGTTGCAATTAATAGGAAGTGATAAAGAAGGAGAGATTCACATATTAATATATCATATTTGACACCATCTATGATTGTGAACACTCACTAAACTATTACATGCTTAGAAGTAGATGTTGGACAAGAAAGACAACATAATGAATTGTGTTTGCTTGGTTCCGAACAATGTTATATGATTAGAGATCCCTTGGCATGTGACGCTTGCTTCCACCTCATTTTAGCCAAAACTCCCACACCAAGTAGAGATACTACTTTTGCACCATAAACCTTCAACCCAGTTTTGCCATGAGTGTCCACCATACCTACCTATGGATTGAATAAGATCCCTCAAGTAAGTTGTCATCGGTGCAAGCAATCAAAATTTCTCCCTGATATGTATAATCTATTAGTGTGTGGAAAATAAGCTTTGTACGAACCTGTGATGAGGAAGACATAAAAGCGACAGACTACATAATAAAGTTCTTTATCACAAGAGGCAATATAAAGTGACGTTCCTTCACACTAAGAGGACACACATCCAAACCTCAAAAGTGCATGACAACCTCTGCTTCCCTCTACGAAGGGCCTATCTTGTACCTTTACTTTTTGCCCTTGAAAGAGCCATGGTGGTCTTCACCAATTCCTTATTTCGCCATTATCTTGGCTAACGTCATATGCTAGGGAAAGATCTATATTCATATGTCAACTTGGAAGTAAGTATTAATGAATTATTGTTGTTGACATTACCCTTGAGGTAAGTGGTTGGGAGGGGAAACTATAAGCCCCTATCTTTCTCTGTGTCCAACTGAAACTTTGATCTCATGAGTACCACGTGAGTTGTAGCAATTGTAGAAGACAAAAGGATGATTGAGTATGTGGATTTGCTTTACAAGCTCTTACTTGACTCTTTCCGATGTTGTGATAAATTGTAATTGCTTCAATGACTAAAGGCTATCGGTTGTTAATTATCGGTAAGGCTCTTGATCCATACTTTACTTTGTGAAGGAATTGTCACTTTAGCATAAGAGATGATATGATGGTATTGTTGTTCTGAATATGATCATGATGCCTGCATGTATGTATCTTGTTTTGTCGACACCTCTCTCTCTAAATATGTGGGCATATTTATTGATCTCAGCTTTCGCTTGAGGACAAGCGAGGTCTAAGCTTGGGGAGTTGATACGTCCATTTTGCATCATGCTTTCATGTTGATATTTATCGCTTTTTGGGATGTTATTACACTTCACGGTACAATACTTATGCCTTTTCTCTCTTGTTTTGCAAGGTTTACATGAAGAGGGAGAATGCCGGCAGCTGGAATTCTGGCTTGAAAAAGGAGCAAGTTTGAGATACCTATTCTGCGCAACTCCAAAAGCTGTGAAAATCAACGAGCATTTAGTTTGGAATTTATAAAAAATATTGGGCCGAAGAAGTACCAGAGGGGCACGAGCAGGAAGTCACAAGCCTGCTAGGCACGGCCTCCCCCCTGGCCGCGCCTAGGGGGCTTGTGGGTTCCCAGCTGGCCCTCCGGCGCCCCTCTTTTGCTACAAGAAGGGTTTCGTTCCAGGAAAAATCAAGAAGAGGCTTTCGGGAGGAATCGCCGCCGCCATGAGGCGGAACTTGAGCATAACCAATCTAGAGCTCCGGCAGGACAATCCTGTCGGGGAAACTTCCCTCCAGAGGGGGAAATCGTCGCCATCGTCATCACCAAGACTCCTCTCATCGGAGGGGACTCATCACCATCAACATCTTCATCAGCACCATCTCATCTCCAAACCCTAGTTCATCTCTTGTAACCAATCACCGTCTCGAGACTCCGATTGGTACTTGTAAGGTTGCTAGTAGTGTTGATTACTCTTTGTAGTTGATGCTAGTTGGATTACTAGGTGGAAGATTATATGTTCAGATCTTGGATGCTACTAATTACCTCTCTGGTCATGAATATGATTATGCTTTGTGAGCAGTCACTTTTGTTCCTCAGGACATGGGATAAGTCATGCTATAAGTAGTCATGTCAATGCTATTCGTTCGATATTTTGATGTGTTGTATGTTGTTTTTTCCTCTAGTGGTGTTATGTGAACGTCGACTACATAACACTTCACCATTATTTGGGCCTAGAGGAAGGCATTGGGAAGTAGTAAGTAGATGATGGGTTGCTAGAGTGACAGAAGCTTAAACCCTAGTTTATGCGTTGCTTCGTAAGGGGCTGATTTGGATCCACTACTTTAATGCTATGGTTAGACTTGTCTTAATTATTCTTTCGTAGGTGCGGATGCTTGTGAGAGGGGTTAATCATAAGTGGGATGCTTGTCCAAGAAAGGGCAGTACCCAAGTGCCGCTCCACCCACATATCAAACTATCAAAGTAGAGAACGCGAATCATATGAACATGATGAAAACTAGCTTGACAGAATTTCCCATGTGTCCTCGGGAGCGTTTTACCTCCTATAAGACTTTGTCCAGGCTTGTCCCTTGCTACAAAAGGGATTGGGCCACTTTGCTGCACCGTTGTTACTTTTGTTACTAGCTAATTGCTACGAATCATCTTGTCACGCAACTACTTGTTACCGATAATTTCAGTGCTTGCAAACATTACCTTGCTGAATACCACTTGTCATATCCTTCTGCTCCTCCTTGGGTTCGATACTCTTACTTATCGAAAGGACTACGATAGATCCCCTATGCTTGTGGGTCATCAGAGTCTGCTTTCCTGCATTGATATACACGACCCATATAGTTCTTAAGAACATTGTTCTTGACTTTTTCCAGATCTGCATCTATCAAATGATCTGGTAGGGTGAAATGTGACATGAGCAATTCCCAAAGCAGATTTTTTGCTCTTTGGTCGACAAAAGTAACATTTGGATCTCTCATTGTTGCCTTTTTCCTTTCTTGAAAGGAGATCAGGATTTGGTCCCTGACAATAACTCCGCATTGACGAATGAACTTCTTCGCATACTTCTTAGGTTCATCAGGTTTGCCATTAGGTTTGATGGCATCGATGTTGTAATTTACGCCAACCGCTAACATTTTGGCCGGGACTAGAACTGCCCTGCTGCTTGTAGAAGATTTGCTTGATCCGAAGGTGATTGTTATTTGAAGAACAACATTTCCATCGTTATCATTGTTCTGGACTTCATCTATTCGTTTGTCTTCATCGAACATTATACCATCACCGGTATTGTTCAGATATTGCGAGCCGTCATCTTATTCATTCTCATCTGGTATCGGGGAGTGTATGATCTCGAACACGACGTCTTCTCCTTCTCTACCGGTATTGTCCATAGCATTCGAGAACAAATTCTATGAAAATTTAACATTTATTTAATGCTTGGATTGTGATTTCTTATATACGAGGAACCTTTAGTCCATGTCTAGGAACATGATTCAGAATCATAACGCATTCTCTTAACCTTTAAGGGATTTAACAAAATGGTGCCATTCTGGTTGTGCAGAAAATGGTCCAGATTTTTCCAGATCTCATCGAACCTTCCATATGTCACGTTGTCTAGTGTCAAAGGATTCAAGAAAACCATTGCTTCATCATTAGCCGGAAGTAACAGGTGCATGATGGTACGAAGCTCTCCAAAGTTGTTTTAAAACATAGTTCCTGACAAGATAATTAGCTTTTTGGTACGAAGTTCAACAAGAGCCTTCCGAATACTGATATTGGGAAGACCTCTGCTCAAGTTCGTACCAAAAAGCGAATTATCCTATCAGGAACTCCGTTTCAAGATAACTTTGAAGAGCTTCGGACCATCATGCGCCTGTTACTTCCACCTAATGATGAAGCCATGGATATCTTTAATACTTTGACACAAGATGAGATCAAAAAATATTGGATCAACTTGTGCACATCCATAATGGGGGCATTAATTCTTGATAAATCCCTTATTAAAGGACTAAGAGAATCCCAAATGCTACAAATCACCAGTTCATAGCTTGGGCTAAATCCCCATAGAAAACATACTAGCATGAAAGTAACAGGATAAGAAAATAATAACAGAATCTCGGACTTTGTGAAAATCACAGATTTTCACTTGCTGCCATTTCCAACAGAATAACAACTTTGACAAGGAATAAAACAATGATGCAAAGTCCTATGAACAAACTTGTGGCACCAACTTGTAGAGTGGTTCAACCACTACAATTCATGACATTGCTGCATGCACCAAAGAGAAACACATCCGTGGAAACCATGCTCACAACAGGGAAAGAAAACAACAGTCCCAACACTTAGAAATATTTCTAGCTTTGCAAACAACAATATTTTCTAGACATGTTATCAGCACGGTATCCACTTATCTACTGGAGTAACATGCCCAAAAGAATATCAGGCCTTAGTCTTCACAAAAATCTAGAACTTTCATGTTGACACAAACTTCAAAGCATGCACAGAATAATTCCTACAAAAATGACAAAATGCCACCTCATCACAAAATGACATTTTTACAAACTTGCACAAAAGTGAAATATAATGCCACCATTGGATTCCTTGGGTTTTTCTGCCCCAAATTCATATATCACACTAACATACTTGCATGCATAAAATTGCAACAAAACAGAAAAGAAAATCTACTCTAAAACCTAAATCACTTAATTATTCGTCTTTTTGCACTAACCTACTTAACCTAAACTAACAATATATAACTTATTTAACACTAACAGTGATGTAAACTAACACTAACAGTGACCTAAACTAAGTTAATTAACCTAACAGATGCAATGAAATGAAAAAAAAGCAAAAAAAAGTAAAGAAGAACTCACGGTGGGGGATGGGGGTAGGTGCCGGCGGTGGAGAAGGGGGGGCGTTGGTGGTGGGGAAGGGGAGTGGCGCCGACGGTGGGGGAGGGCATGTTGGGGAACGTCGCATGGGAAACAAAAAATTTCCTACGCGCACGAAGACCTATCATGGTGATGTCCATCTACGAGAGGAGATGAGTGATCTACATACCCTTGTAGACCGTACAGCAGAAGCGTTAGAGAACGCGGTTGATGTAGTGGAACGTCCTCACGTCCCTCGATCCGCCCCGAGAACAATCCCGCGATCAGTCCCACGATCTAGTACCGAACGGACGACACCTCCGCGTTAAGCACACGTACAGCTCGACGATGATCTCGGCCTTCTTGATCCAGCAAGAGAGACGGAGAGGTAGAAGAGTTATCCGGCAGCGTGACGGTGCTCCGGACGTTGGTGATGACCTTGTCTCAGCAGGGCTCCGCCCGAGCTCCGCAGAAACGCGATCTAGAGGAAAAACCGTGGAGGTATGTGGTCGGGCTGCCGTGGAAAAGTCGTCTCAAATCAGCCCTAAAACCTCCGTATATATAGGTGGGAGGGAGGGGGCCTTGCCTTGGGGGTCCAAGGACCCTCAAGGGGGTCGGCCGAGCCAAGGGGGAGGACTCTCCCCCCCCCAAACCGAGTTGGACTAGGTTTGGTGGGATGGAGTCCTCCTCCCTTCCCACCTCCTCCCTTTTTTTCTTTTTCTCTTGATTTTTCTTCTCTTGGCACATAGACCACTTGTGGGCTGTCCCACCAGCCCACTAAGGGCTGGTGTGTCTCCCCCAAGGCCTATGGGCTTCCCCGGGGTGAGTTGCCCCCCCCGGTGAACTCCCGGAACCCATTCGTCATTCCCGGTACATTCCCGGTAACTCCGAAAACCTTCCGGTAATCAAATGAGGTCATCCTATATATCAATCTTCGTTTCCGGACCATTCCGGAAACCCTCGTGACGTCCGTGAGCTCATCCAGGACTCCGAACAACATTCGGTAACAAACCATATAACTCAAATACGCATAAAACAACATCGAACCTTAAGTGTGCAGACCCTGCGGGTTCGAGAACTATGTAGACATGACCCGAGAGACTCCTCGGTCAATATCCAATAGCGGGACCTGGATGCCCATATTGGATCCTACATATTCTACGAAGATCTTATCGTTTGAACCTCAGTGCCAAGGATTCGTATAATCCCGTATGTCATTCCCTTTGTCCTTCAGTATGTTACTTGCCCGAGATTCGATCGTCAGTATCTGCATACCTATTTCAATCTCGTTTACCGGCAAGTCTCTTTACTCGTTCCGTAATACAAGATCCCGCAACTTACACTAAGTTACATTGCTTGCAAGGCTTGTGTGTGATGTTGTATTACCGAGTGGGCCCCGAGATACCTCTCCGTCACACGGGGTGACAAATCCCAGTCTTGATCCATACTAACTCAACTAACACCTTCGGAGATACCTGTAGAGCATCTTTATAGTCACCCAGTTACGTTGCGACGTTTGATACACACAAAGCATTCCTCCGGTGTCAGTGAGTTATATGATCTCATGGTCATAGGAATAAATACTTGACACGCAGAAAACAGTAGCAACAAAATGACACGATCAACATGCTACGTCTATTAGTTTCGGTCTAGTCCATCACGTGATTCTCCCAATGACGTGATCCAGTTAACAAGCAACAACACCTTGTTCATAATCAGAAGACACTGACTATCATCGATCAACTGGCTAGCCAACTAGAGGCATGCTAGGGACGGTGTTTTGTCTATGTATCCACACATGTAAATGAGTCTTCATTCAATACAATTATAGCATGGATAATAAACTATTATCTTGATACAGGAATTATAATAATAACTATATATTTATTATTGCCTCTAGGGCATAATTCCAACAGTCTCCCACTTGCACTAGAGTCAATAATCTAGCCCTCACATCACCATGCGAATTACATTGTAATAAATCTAACACCCATACAGTTCTGGTGTCGATCATGTTTTGGCCGTGGAAGAGGTTTAGTCAGCGGGTCTGCTACATTCAGATCCGTGTGCACTTTGCATATATTTACGTCCTCTTCCTCGACGTAGTCGCGGATGAGGTTGAAGCGTCGTTTGATGTGTCTGGTCTTCTTGTGAAACCGTGGTTCCTTTGCTAAGGCAATGGCACCCGTGTTGTCACAGAACAAGGTTATTGGATCCAGTGCACTTGGCAGCACTCCAAGATCCGTCATGAACTGCTTCATCCAGAAACCCTCCTTAGCCGCCTCCGAGGCAGCCATGTACTCCGCTTCACATGTAGAATCTGCTACGACGCTTTGCTTGGAACTGCACCAGCTTACTGCACCCCCATTAAGAATAAATACGTATCCGGTTTGCGACTTAGTGTCGTCCGGATCTGTGTCAAAGCTTGCATCGACGTAACCTTTTACGGCGAGCTCTTCATCACCTCCATACACGAGAAACATCTCCTTAGTCCTTTTCAGGTACTTCAGGATATTCTTGACCGCTGTCCAGTGATCCACTCCTGGATTACTCTGGAACCTACCTGCCATACTTATGGTCAGGCTAACATCCGGTCTAGTGCACAGCATCGCATACATGATAGAACCTATGGCTGAAGCATAGGGGACGGAGCGCATATGCTCTCTATCTTCATCAGTTGCTGGGCACTGAGTCTTACTCAATCTCGTACCTTGTAAAACTGGCAAGAACCCTTTCTTGGACTGTTCCATTTTGAACCTCTTCAAAACTTTATCAAGGTATGTGCTTTGTGAAAGTCCTATCAGGCGTTTCGATCTATCCCTATATATCTTAATGCCTAGAATGTAAGCAGCTTCTCCTAGGTCCTTGATAGAGAAACTTTTATTCAAGTAACCTTTTATGCTCTCCAAAAGCTCTATGTTGTTTCCAATCAGTAATATGTCATCCACATATAATATTAGAAACGCCACAGAGCTCCCACTCACTTTCTTGTAAATACAAGATTCTCCAACCACTTGTATAAACCCAAATGCTTTGATCACCTCATCAAAGCGTTTGTTCCAACTCCGAGATGCTTGCACCAGTCCATAAATGGATCGCTGGAGCTTGCACACCATGTCAGCGTTTTTAGGATCAACAAAACCTTCGGGTTGCATCATATACAACTCTTCCTTAAGGAAACCGTTAAGGAACGCCGTTTTGACATCCATCTGCCAGATTTCATAATCGAAAAATGCAGCTATTGCTAACATGATTCTGACGGACTTAAGCATCGCTACGGGTGAGAAAGTCTCATCATAGTCAACTCCTGGAACTTGTGAAAAACCCTTTGCCACAAGTCGAGCTTTATAAACGGTCACATTACCGTCAGCGTCCGTCTTCTTCTTAAAGATCCATTTGTTCTGAATAGCCTTGCGGCCCTCAGGTAGTATCTCCAAAGTCCACACTTTGTTCTCATACATGGATCCTATCTCAGATTTCATGGCTTCTAGCCATTTGTTGGAATCTGTGCCCACCATTGCTTCTTCATAATTTGCAGGTTCATTGTTGTCTAACAACATGATTGATAAGACGGGATTACCGTACCACTCTGGAGCAGCGCTTGATCTCGTCGACCTGCGTGGTTTAACAGAAACTTGAACTAGAGTTTCATGATCATCATCATTAACTTCCTCCTCAACCGGCGTCGCAACGACAGAGGTTTCCCCTTGCCCTGCCCCACCATCCAGAGGGATGAGAGGTTCGACAACCTAGTCAAGTTCTATCTTCCTCCCACTCAATTCTCTCGAGAGAAACTCCTTCTCGAGAAAAGCTCCATTTTTAGCAACAAACACTTTGCCCTCGGATTTGAGATAGAAGGTGTACCCAACTGTCTCTTTTGGGTAACCTATGAAGACGCACTTTTCCGCTTTGGGTTCCAGCTTTTCAGGCTGAAGCTTTTTGACATAAGCATCACATCCCCAAACCTTAAGAAACGACAACTTTGGCCTTTTGCCATACCACAGTTCGTATGGTGTCGTCTCAACGGATTTTGATGGTGCCCTATTTAAAGTGAATGCAGTTGTTTCTAATGCATAACCCCAAAATGATAACGGCAAATCAGTAAGAGACATCATAGATCGCACCATCTCTAACAAAGTACGATTACGACGTTCGGACACACCATTACGCTGTGGTGTTCCAGGCGGTGTTAACTGCGAAACAATTCCACATTGTCTTAAGTGAGCACCAAACTCGAAACTCAGATATTCACCCCCACGATCAGACCGTAGGAACTTGATCTTCTTGTTACGATGATTTTCCACTTCACTCTGAAATTGCTTGAACTTTTCAAATGTTTCTATTAGTTTGGGTCTAGTCCATCACGTGATTCTCCCAATGACGTGATCCAGTTATCAAGCAACAACACCTTGTTCATAATCAGAAGACACTGACTATCATCGATCAACTAGCTAGCCAACTAGAGGCATGCTAGGGACGGTGTTTTGTCTATGTATCCACACATGTAAATGAGTCTTCATTCAATACAATTATAGCATGGATAATAAACTATTATCTTGATAAAGGAATTATAATAATAACTATATATTTATTATTTCCTCTAGGGCATAATTCCAACAGGGCATCGTGGCAGTGTGGCAGCGATGTGTTCGGCGTAGAGGCATTGCGCGGGTGTCAGGGCAGTGTTGGGGGATCAGAGGAAGAAGGTCGCGCTTATATACCCCAGGGCTTTAGTCCCGGTTGGTGGCTCCAACCAGGACTAAAGGTGCATTTTAGCAGCTCAAAGGGCGCGAAACAGCCAGCCATTTAGTCCCGGTTGGTGGTTCGGAGCCGGACTAAAGGGGGCCCTTTAGCCCGGTTGGAGCCACCAACCGGGACTAAACGGTTGTTCGTGGCGCTTGCGCGGGGTGGTGGGAGTTTAGTCCTACCTCGCCAAGCGAAGGGCGCTGGCAGTGGTTTAGAAGCCCTGCTGCGGCTTACCTCTCGACCTCCTCTCTAGCATGCAATACATGCCTAACACTTTTTCTACCTTGTTGGGCCTAATTGACTTGTGGGCCTGCATCCTGGTGGCTTATTAGGAGGGCATTTTTTTATTTTTTGCAAAATTATACTTTGATCTTAACCTGAGGTTTACAAAAGCTTTTTAGTTGATTATTTTTTATATTGAAGAATATTATAGTTTTTGTTTTAGTTGATCACAACAAAATATTTTACTTGATTCTTTTTAGTTGATTCCTTTTGCTATTAGAGTTTTATAAAAGCTTTTTAGTTTGCTATTAAATTTTCTAAAAAAATACTTTATGAAAATTCTTAGAGTTTGTTGTAGCAACCATGTAAATATTTAGTTCACTCTTTTTAACAAATCAATACTTTGATAATTTTAGTTAATATTATTTTGATTCTTTTTAGTTCATTATTTTTGCTATTAGTTTATTCTTTGAGCTAAATGACCATGAAATTGAAAAGCACTACAAATGAACTCTGAAAAAAATTATAAACTTTCAACTAGTGCTAGTAGTTTTCAAATTTGAATTATTTGAAATTTGTGTGAATCACTAGTTTGTGAATAACCTTTTTCCTGTTTTCTACTTTATATATTTGTGTGAATCACTAGTTTGTGAATCACTAGCTAAATGACCCTGAAATTGAAAATCACTAATTTGAATTATTTGAAATTCTTAGAGTGTGTTAAGAAGCCCGCCATCATTCTTGAAGCAGTTGCACCACATGATCTTTGGATTTGGCGCACTTTCTTTATCATGCTCGGCTCTCACAATGACATCAATGTGTCGCAGGGGTCACCATTGTTTGTGAGGCTGACTGAAGGAAACGATCCTCCTTGCCACTATACTGTTAATGGACATGAGTACAACATGGGCTACTATCTCGTTGACTACATCTATCTCCCGTGGGATACCTTTGTCAACACAATCTCTAACCCAGTTGGCTAGAACAAGTCTCACTTTCCCAGATGGCAAGAAGCTAAAAAAGCATGTTGGAAGGGCATTTGGTATTTTGTAGACCCATTTTGGAGTTGTTCGTGGACCTGCTAAATAATGGGATATGGATACCGTGTGGAAGGTGATGACATGGTGTGTGATCATGTACAACATGATGATGGGGGTGAGGGTGACGATGTTGCTGCGACTCTATAATTTGAGAACATAGGTGATGCTATCGAACTTCCACACCAGAATCTAGCCACACTTGAATAGTGTATTCAAATGCATAAACAAATTTGGCATCGAGAAACTCACGAGCATCTAAAGGAAAGAACTAATTGAGTATATGTGGATGGTTAAAGAGGACAAAAGTATTGGAATGCAATATTTGAACTTTTTAAAATTTGAACTATTGCTGTATGCGGCTATTTGAATGTGTGTAATCTTTGTATGCCACTATTTGAACATGCACACTTTAAAAAAATTAAGGAGATCGGTTGTATGCAGACAACATGGATGACCGGATCCCCCATCTGTGTACGTGGACGGATGTGGAAGGAAATTCGTGGTCGGTGTTGAATATGCCCTTAGGGGGCGGGGGGGTGGGGGATAAGCAAACCTTAAATAAATAATGCAATGTACAAATTACTGAAGCTACAACCGAGTGTTGGTCGAATGTGCAGTTTTTGGTGAAGCATTTGTTATCTGTATAATACATTTGGAGAATAATTACTCCTCCAGCTATGTTACCCGTGATTGTAATGTTCTCGCAATCGAAGCTTCCATCTTGGATGCATCGGGGCCAAAGTCTAATCTCCGAGGAGTGTGCTGGTGCTGCTGATCATAATGTTAGAGTTGATATAGTTGTCCTCTTAGGAGGATCGTCTTGAACTCATAGATACCTGATAAGTATACATATGATTACCTTATCTATTGGAGAGAACCTACTCAAAGATGAATCCACTATGTCCAATATGATTGTCTTTGTCCGGTGCCACCCAACCTAATTTGATTTGGTAGCCGATCAATAATACCATTCTTGCCAACTGAACTGAACTAAAGCGCGGGCATAAATGGGTGCGGTGTAGACCCAATAGAGTGAGAAGATAGACATCATTGTTTCATTTGCCCGTGATAATCTCTAAAAGTAGAATACCAAAGTATTACATGTTTGATTTATTCTAGTAGCACCCGCTTATCGCATGCCTACGGACATGTAACCGTTGGTCTCGGCAACATTTCGTGTCAACCCAGAGTATGAGATTTTAGGTTTCAACTCACTGTCCAATAAGACATTTGTATCTAAAAATGCATCCATGACAGCAGTGGAGGAGCTAGATGGAATCTTCTGGGGAAGGCAAAGATAAATATGAGTGTTTGTGGTGTGTGTGTGTGTGTGTGTGTGTGAGCTGGCGGTGGTTGAACATTTTCATCTAAGCCCTCCCATAAATTTTTGTTCGCAACTTGGTTCAAAGAGGGGGGGATGGACCCCTCATGTTAACACATAGCTCCACCCTGCCGTACACAGCATAGATGGACTGCAATGGTACTATGATCTAGACTCTTGTCCGGGAGCTACTCTTAATCAATCAAGTCCCCCTCCTCCTCAAAACAAGCACCCAGAATTCTCACTATGTTTTTGTGCAGTAGATTATCAAGCAAAAGAAACTCTATTCTCAACTCGTTTATCCCCTATTGATAACTCTGCACAATCACTTAACGACGAGCAGTTAGCGGTTAGAGCGAGTTCACTAATGTAAAAAATGGAGACATGCAAAGAAATGGAAACATTGATAACAGAACACCACAACGTTAAATAGGTATACCTTGTAAACTGTGCCGAAACCACCTTCACCTAGCTTGTTATCTAAATATGATTTTGTCGTTGCAGCTAAAAGTATTTGTAGATCTATTTAATGGGATCCAATAACCATTTTGTCCTTGCACTAGTGGAGAATCGGGCAACAGTCCCGGTTCGTAAGAACGTTTAGTGCCGGTTCTGCAACCGGCACTAGGGGGGGCTTTAGCCCCCCCCCCCTTAGTGATGGTTCGTCACGAACCGGGACCGAATGCCCACCACGTGGCATGAGCCCGCGCTGGGAGCTGGGGGCCTTTAGTCTCGGTTGGTTACACCAACCGGGACTAAAAGGTTTAGGGGTTTTGTGTTTCTGGTTTATTTTTCCTTTTAATTTTGTGTTTTCCATTTAATTCTTTTTTATTTCAAAAATATATTATGCTACTACATATTACTTAACGACGAGTAGTTAGCGGTTAGAGCGAGTTCACTAATGTAAAAAATGGAGACATGCAAAGAATGGAAACATTGATAACAGAACACCGCAACGTTAAATAGGTATACCTTGTAAACTGTGCCGAAACCACCTTCACCTAGCTTGTTATCTAAATATGATTTTGTCGTTGCATCTAAAAGTATTTGTAGATCCATTTAATGGGATCCAATAACCATTTTGTCCTAGCACTAGTGGAGAATCGGGCAACAGTCCCGGTTCGTAAGAACCTTTAGTGTCGGTTCTGCAACCGGCACCCCCCCTTTAGTGCTGGTCCGTCGCGAACCGGGATCGAATGCCCACCACGTGGCACGAGCCCGCGCTGGGGGCTGGGGGCCTTTAATCTCGGTTGGTTACACCAACCGAGACTAAAAGGTTTAGGGGTTTTCGGTTTCTGGTTTATTTTTCCTTTTAGTTTTTTGTTTTCCATTTAATTCTTTTTCATTTCAAAAATATATTATTCTACTACATATTGTACACGTTATGCATATATAAAAATACTCGTAGAACCGATCACATATATATCATCGAATTTCACGCACGACCATTCACACATACACATGTATATATAGAATTTCTCCTAGAATTTGTAGATCATTACATCCAGGCATTACAACTTGTAATCGTATTCTCCTTTGGGATATATGACCTGGTCGAGCAAGAATTACCTGGAGGGACGGAGCCAGGAGCCCACAAGCCCAGGAGGCGCGGGCCCCCCTGGCCGCGTCTGGCAGGCTTGTGAGGCCCTCGTGGCTCCGCCGCCTCCAACTCCAGCTCTATATAGTCTCTCTCGCCCGGAAAAAAATCAGAGAGAAGGGTTCATCGCGTTTTATGATACGGAGCCGCTGCCACCACCTGTTCTTCCTCTGGAGGGTGGATCTGGAGTCCGTTCTGGGCTCCAGAGAGGGGAAATAGTCACCGTCGTCATCACCAACCATCCTTCACCGCTAATTCCATGATGCTCTTCACCGTTCATGAGTAATCTCATCGTTGGCTTGCTGGACGGTGATGGGTTGGATGAGATCTATCATGTAGTCGAGTTAGTTTTGATGGGGTTTGATCCCTAGTATCCACTATGTTCCGAGATTGATGTTGCTATTACTTTGCGATGCTTAATGCTTGTCACTAGGGCCCGAGTGCCATGATTTAAGATCTGAACCTATTATGTTTTCATCAATATATGTGTGTTCTTGATCCTATCTTGCAAGTTGTAGTCACCTACTATGTGTTATGACCCGGCAACCCCGGAGTGACAATAGTATGAGGAGTTCATGTATTCACTAAGTGCTAATGCTTTGTTCCGGTTCTCTATTAAAAGGAGACCTTAATATCCCAAAGTTTCCATTAGGACCCCGCTGCCACAGGAGGGATGGACAATAGATGTCATGCAAGTCCTTTTCCATAAGCATGTATGACTATATATGGAATACATGCCTACATTACATTGATGAACTCAAGCTAGTTACACATCACCCTGTGTTATAACTGTCACATGATGAATGTGATCCGGCATAATTATCCATCACCGATCCAATGCCTACGAGTCTTTTCCTACTGGTCCTTGCTATGTTACTTTACCGCTACTGCTGTCACTGCTGCTACTATTACCGCTAGTGGTGTCACTACTGCTACTGTTACCACTGCTACCGTTACTATCATGCTACTTTGCTACTGAAACTTTGCTGCAGATACTAAGTCTTTCAGGTGTGGTTCAATTGACAACTGAACTGCTAATACTCGATAATATTCTTTGGCTTCCCCTTGTGTCGAATCAACAAATTTGGGTTGAATACTCTACCCTCGAAAACTGTTGCGATCCCCTATACTTGTGCGTTATCAAGACTATTTTCTGGCGCCGTTGCCGGGGAGGCATAGCTCTATTCTCTGAGTCACTTGGGATTTACGTGTGCTGATCACTATGAGGAATCCGAGAGATCCAAAAACTAAAGTCTTGCCCTCAACTACGAGGACAGGTAAGGAACTACCATCTAGCTGTGCACTTGATTCACCTTCAGTTATGAGTAAGTTTGCGACACCACCACTTGCTAGAAATTCCGATATGTCGCCTGTGCTTGATGATGCTACTTCGGCTATCCATGATGCTTATGATGATGCTTTTCTTGATACTGCTTTGCCACTAGGTGCATTCCTTGATGCACAAATTGCTAGAGTTTCTACTGAATGTGATGATACTTCTGAAACTGCTGAAATTATTGAAGTAGAACCTGTTGTTTCACCTGTTAGAACTAGCTCTCCTAGATATGAATTGCCTGATATACCAGAAGGTTATGTTATGGAGGGAGAGGAAGCTGAGGACTTTATTGCTTGTAAGGATAGCTATGATCTTGAGAACTTATTGGACAAGTGGAAAGAAAAATCTTTGAACGCTAGAATGAAATACGACCCTAAGTTTGCTACTTCGCCTATCTTTGTGACTCATAAGGATTATGAATTCTCTGTCGATCCTGAGTTAATCACTTTGGTCGAATCTGATCCTTTTCATGGTTATGAGTCTGAAACGGTTGTAGCACATCTTACCAAACTGCATGATATAGCCACCCTATTCACGAGTGAGGAAAATATTTGCCATTACTATATCCTTAAGTTGTTTCCTTTCTCGCTAAAGGATGATGCTAAGACTTGGTTCACTTCTCTTGCTCCTGGTTGTGTGTGGAGTCCGCATGATATGATTTATTACTTCTCTGAGAAATATTTTCCTGCCCATAAGAAACAAGCTGCCTTGCAGGATATATATAACTTTGTGCAAGTTGAAGAAGAGAGTCTCCCACGAGCTTGGGGGAGGCTTGTCCAGTTACTCAATGCTTTGCCTGATCACCCTATTGAGAAAAATGAAATACTTGATATCTTTTATAATGGACTAACCGATGCTTCTAGGGACCACCTAGATAGTTGTGTTGGTTGTGTTTTCAGGGAACGAACTGTGGAACAAACTGAGATTCTATTGAATAATATCTTGAACAATGATAATGCTTGGACTATTCCCAAACCACCTCCGAAGCCAACTCCGAATGAAAGAGGTATTCTATTCCTCAGTCGTGAAGATATGCAAGAAGCCAAGAAATCTATGCAAGAGAAGGGCATTAAATCTGAAGATGTCAAGAATTTACCACCTATCGAAGAAATACATGGTCTTGATAACCCGACACAGGTAGTAGAGGTAAATTCTCTTCGTAGATTCAATGAGAGTGATATTCCTTTTGATAAACCTGCTAGCTTATGCTTAGATGAATTTGATAACTTTGTTACCAAACAACAAAGTTTCAATGATTATGTTAGCAGACAATTGAGGCAAAATGCTCGTATGATTGATCATATAAGTGCTTGTGTAGATAGAAATGTCAATGATCTTAAGCTTTTGAGTAAACATGCCCCTATGGTCACTACTCAAGTAGAACAAGTACTTAAGGCTCAAAATGACTTGCTCAATGAGTTGAATGACAATTCTTTTAGAGTCGTCACTTGAGGTGGTAGAATGACTGAGGAAACTTTATATCCTGAGGGTCATCCTAAGATAATTGAACAAGATTCTCAAGGAGTTAGCACTGAGGCACCTAGTCATCCTAGTAATAGGAAGAAAAAGAAAGATGATCGGAACTTGCATGCTAGCAAACCTGCTACTGTTACACCTAAGAATCCAAATGATGTCTCTATTTCTGATGCCGAAACACAATCTGGTGATGAACATGAGCCTAGTGATGATATTGATAGTGGTGTTCATGTTGATGCTCAACCTAGCAATGACAAGGATGTGGAGATTGAACCTAGTGTTGATCTTGATAACCCACAACCTAAGAATAGGAGATATGATAAGAACGACTTTATTGCTAGGAAGCATGGTAAAGAAAGAGAACCATGGGTTCAGAAACCCATGCCCTTTCCTACCAAACCATCCAAGAAAAAGGATGATGAGGATTTTGAGCGCTTTGTTGAAATGATTAGACCTGTCTTTCTGCAAATGCGTTTGACAGATATGCTCAAAATGTCTCCTTATGCTAAGTACATGAAAGATATTGTGACCAATAAAAGGAGGATACCTAAGGTTGAGATTTCCACCATGCTTGCTAATTACACCTTCAAGGGTGGAACTCCTAAGAAACTAGGTGATCCCGGAGTGCCCACTACACCTTGCTCCATTAAAGTAAACTAAGTTAGAACTACTTTATGCGATCTTGGAGTTGGTGTTAGTGTTATGCCTCTCTCTCTCTCTTTATCGTAGACTTTAATTGGATAAATTGACACCCACTGAAATGTCTTTGCAAATTGCTGACAAATCAACTGCTTTTCCTATCGGCATTTGCAAGGATGTGCCTGTTGTGGTTGCTAACGTTACTATCTTAAAGGACTTTGTTATTCTGGATATTCCCGAGGATGATGCCATGGCGGTCATCCTTGGAAGACACTTTTTAAACACTATAGGGGTTGTTATTGATTGCAACAAAGGCAATGTCACTTTCCATGTTAATGGTAATGAGCATACGGTGCACTTTCCGAAGAAACAATATCGAGTACATTGCATCAATGCTATTGAAAAAACTTCATCAATTCTTATTGGAAGCTTTGAATGCCCTATACCTACTGTCAAGATGAAGTATGATTTACTTGTTGGGGATATGCACATCCCCATTGAGGTAACTTAGTGATTATTCATAAATTCTCCGGTTTTATGCGAGTCGAAAAAGGTTTGTTAAGGAGACTTGATCAACCTCATTGAAAGATTTATTTTGATGATCATGAGATGGATGAATCTAGGAGTCACAATGTTCTGCCCCAACTTTTACTTTCCGTTGTTTAGAAGAAAAATGATAAATTTAGCTTTATTTTCCTGTTTTTTGATTTTTGCGTCCCTTAGAAAAGTGTCTCGAAAATAAAAGTTCTTCAAATGCCCTGAAAATCAAGTATGATTTTTTCTGGAATTTTTGAAAAATTCTAAGATAAAGAGCTAGTCAGGGGGATGCACCAATGGGCCACAAGCCCAGGAGGCGCGGGCACCCCCCTGGCCACGCCTGGCAGGCTTGTGGGTCCCACGTGGCCCCCTCCACTTATTCCAGCTCCCATCTCCTTCTCCTACCTCCAGAAAAATTCATTCCGCAGCTCAAACCCGTGTTCTTGCTCTTCTTGCTACGCTTTTCAATCTCCTTGTGCAAAGCCCCATTCACCAAACTGTTTCGGGGGGATTGTTCCTTGAGAAAGAAAAAGGAAAAGATGATGAGGTTCCTAAGAGGCTCTTCAAGCTGTGACTCCAAGGAAGATGACAATGAGAAGAAGAAACCCAAGTATCCGGTCCCCCGAGTTTCAGAAGTTCGAGCGAGCGAGTGGCCAAGCAATGTGTTCTTACGTGCCGCCGGTCTTTATGAGAATTTTTATTACTTGGTGGAGAACGCATGCCTTACCGCATTTGTTGAAGATAAGTGTCCACAATACCTCCTCCTCACAAATATTTTCATGCAAAGCTTTAATTTCTATCCAAGGAAGAGTCCTCCTATGGTTGAGTTCAAGTTATATGATATCCCCCAGCGCATGTCACTTCAGGATTTTTGCAATGTTTGCAAATTACCTTATGTTGGGGATATTCATGAACCTCGTCCACGGGACTTGGAGGCTTTCATTGATAATATTGTTGTAGGAGAGGAGAGAGGAGTGTCTTGCACTAGAGTTGCTAGTGTACATTTTCCCGTGCTTCAGTATCTCTCATTATTTGTGGGAAAATGTTTGATTGGCCATGGGAAAGCTGGGGCTCTTAGCTCCCCAGATCTTGCGGTCTTGCGCGAAGCTCTTTATAATGATAAAACTTATAGCTTGGGCCCTATAGTGACTCAACGGTTGAACACGAACCGTACTAAAGGCGTTGTTTATGGAGGTATCTAAGCTACCCGTCTTGCTAAACATTTTGAGATACCTATTAGACTGAACGAGGAAGAAGAGATGCTACTTCCTGAGAGATATCTAGATTATCATGGCATGGTTCGCCATGATTTTCTTGATAAAGATATAAATAAGAGGATGATTTATAACCTTGTATTTAGCCAGGGTACTCGTGAGACTATTACTTTGCCTGCTCCTTCTTTGTTCAATCTTCATCTAGGCAGATACATTATTATGCCCTCGAACATCTACGCATATTGGGGCATAGCGCCACCACACGCGCCCGTGCCCGAGCTACCAGTCGAGTATCAGACGCTAGTTTATCAGTGGGAGCCAGAGGATCTCACCCAGCAGTGGCACCCTCAGTACACTCTGGAGTACCCCGGAGACGGTTAGTTCCCACCTTGGGAGTAGACCAACTTAGGCAAAAGCCTAAGCTTCGGGGAGTACGTGTTTCTCACCGACTTTATATTCATGCTCACGCTTTCACTTTGATAGTCGGTGTGCACACCTTGCCACTTTATCATCCATGATAATTTATTTCTTTTTCTCGCTTTCTTCTCGTGTGTTTGTTTAGATTGAGAAAAACAAAAAAAATTTGTTGTAAGTTTACTTTCCAGCTTTCTTAGTGGTGTTTAAAAATTAAACCCAAAAAGATTTCCCGTTCTTCTTTTGCTTGTTGGGAGCTTTCCCGTGTAAATAGTTTTCTTTTTCTTTGGACCATGGTTACAATGTTTAGTGGCTCTCACATGCATATTTGTTTATCCGTCAAAGAGCCATATTACTTTGTCTTCTCCTCTGTTTTTTCTTGCAGATTCGAGCTTAGTCCAATGCACGAACACTCTCATTATTATTCACATATTTCGGTCGTGCAAGTGAAAGGCAATAATGACGATATATGATGAAGTGACTGAGCCTGGAAAAGCTGGTATGAACTCGACCTATTTTGTTTTTGTAAATATGACTAGCTCATTGTTCCTAGTTTAGCTTTGTTATGATAGAAACATGTTTTCAATAACAACTTAGAGATCATAGTTTCTGATGCCATGCTTAATTAGCTAGGAGCTTATAATGGTTTGTCTTGGATACCAACATGAATTTCAAGATGATTATGATGTAGTATGATAGGATGGTATCCTCCTTTGAATGATTCAAGTGGCTTGACTTGGCGCATGTTTACGCATGTAGTTGAAACAAAAATCAACATAGCCTCTATGATATTCATGTTTATGGTGATTTATGTCCTACTCATGCTTGCACTCAATGTTGGTTGATTTCAATGCATATTGATGACTGTTGTCGCTCTCTAGTTGGTCGCTTCCCAATCTTTTGTTAGCCTTCACTTGTACTAAGCAGGAATACTACTTGTGCTCCACTTCCATAAACCCAAAGTTGCTCCATATGAGTCGACCATACCTACCTATATGCGGTATCTACCAGCCGTTCCAAGTAAATTTGCATGTGCCACTCTCTAAATCTTCAAGAAATAATCTATTTTGTATGCCTGAACCGCTCACGTGGTGAAAGGGGCGGTCAGTATCTTCCGTGCTAGGCGTGTTATCCTCGATGCGTGTTCATTCACTATCACTCACGAGAAAGGGGCCGGTAATTGGAATGCTCAGTTCCATGCGCAAATCGAAAAGATAATTGCAAACAAAACTCCCCCTGGATTGTTGTTGGTATGGACGGCACCCGAGGATTCGGCTAGTTGTGGAGTGTGATTGGTCGGTGGTGGGGGAGTCAAAACTTCACTTTTCTGTTTGGGAACCGCCTATAATATGTATAGCATGGAAGAAGGTGAAAACTCTTGGTCATCGCGTTGACAATGAAAGCATGCCACCCAAAATTATTTATCTGTGTTTTAAAAGCTTGAGCTCTGGCACCTCTGCAAATCAATGCTTCCCTCTGCGAAGGGCCTATCTATTTATGTTTCTGTTGACTCATCCTCTCCTTATAAAGGCACCAATTAGAGAGCACCTCCATCATTTTTATGCTTTGCTTTTAATTGTTATTGAGTATGACTGTGACTGGATCTTCTTTGCCATGAATTACAATGTTCAGTCGGCCCTTGGTCTTCGAAGGTGCTCTGCACTTATGTTTTGCAGTCTCAGAAAGAGCTAGCGAGATACCATCTGTTCATATTGCTTCATGATTGTTTTGATTGAAGTGTTGACGTTTGAAACTTATTATTATTGCTCGCTAGTTGATTTTGCCATTGATATGAGTTTACCATGAGACCTAAATGTCATTGCTTATGTAGTTAGCTTACGATCTTGCTGAAATCCTAATATGAGTTAGACATAATTACAGCAACAAGATCAAACAGAGTTCATAAAAGCTTTTTTTTTGTCTCTTTCAGTTTGTCAACTGAATTGCTTGAGGACAAGCAAGGCTTTCAGCTTGGGGGAGTTGATACGTCTCCATCGTATCTACTTTTACGAACTCTTTTGGCCTTGTTTTGGACTCTAATTTGCATGATTTGAATGGAACTAACCTGGACTGACGCTGTTTTCTGCAGAATTTCCATGGTGTTGTTTTTGCGCAGAAATAAAAGTTCTCGGAATGACTTGGAAATTTACGAGGATTTTTTATAGAATATATAAAAAATACTGGAGCAAGAATTACCTGGAGGGACGGAGTCAGGAGTCCATAAGCCCAGGAGGCGCGCCCCCTGGCCGCGCCTGGCAGGCTTGTGAGGCCCTCGTGGATCCGCCGCCTCCAACTCCAACTCTATATAGTCTCTCTCGTCCTGAAAGAAATCAGAGAGAAGCTTTCATATTTTTTTACGATACGGAACCGCCGCCACCACCTGTTCTTCCTCTGGAGGGCAGATTTGGAGTCCGTTCTCGGCTCGGAAGAGGGGAAATCATCACCGTCGTCATCACCAACCATCCTTCATCGCCAATTCCATAATGCTCTTCACCGTTCGTGAGTAATCTCATCATAGGCTTGCTGGACGATGATGGGTTGGATGAGATCTATCATGTAATCGAGTTAGTTTTGATGGGGTCTGATCCCTACTATCCACTATGTTCTGAGATTGATGTTGCTACTACTTTGCTATGCTTAATGCTTGTCACTAGGGCCCGAGTGCCATGATTTAAGATGTGAACCTATTATGTTTTCATCAATATATGTGTGTTCTTGATCCTATCTTGCAAGTTGTAGTCACCTACTATGTGTTACGACCCGGCAACCCCGGAGTGACAATAGCCGGAACCACTCCCGGAGATGACCATAGTATGAGGAGTTCTTGTATTCACTAAGTGCTAATGCTTTGTTTCGGTTCTCTATTAAAAGGAGACCTTAATATCCCTAAGTTTCCATTAGGACCCCGCTGCCAGGGGAGGGATGGACAATAGATGTCATGCAAGTTCTTTTCCATAAGCATGTATGACTATATAGGGAATACATGCCTACATTACATTGATGAACTGGAGCTAGTTACACATCACCCTGTGTTATAACTGTCACATGATGAATGTCATCCGGTATAATTATCCATCACCGATTCAATTCCTACGAGTCTTTTCCTACTTGTCCTTGCTACATTACTTTACCCCTACTGCTGTCACTGCCGCTACTGCTGTCATTGCTGCTACTCTTACCGCTACTGCTGTCACTACTGCTACTGTTACCACTACTACCGTTACTATCACGCTACTTTGCTACTAAAACTTTGCTGTAGATACTAAGTCTTTCAGGTGTGGTTCAATTGACAACTCAACTGCTAATACTCGAGAATATTCATTGCCTTCCCCTTGTGTCGAATCAACAAATTTGGGTTGAATACTCTACCCTCAAAAGCGGTTGCGATCCCCTATACTTGTGGGTTATCATAAGGCAACCTTGAAAGAGGCTTGAGGCTTGGACCATATCTGAATTTCTTGCCTCCTGTTGTCACGCTAGCCGACCTAGCTGCGGCGCCTCACGAAAGAGACTTGAGGCGGCGGAGCACGCTGAGGCGGCGGAGACGGGTGACGCGAAGCCGGACTTGGAGGAGGAGTCGGCTGACGCGGTGCCGGACTCTGAGGAGGAGGAGTCAGCTGACGCGGTGCCGAACTTGGAGGAGGAGGAGTGGGCTGACGCGGTGCCGAACTTGGAGGAGGAGGAGTGGGCTGACGCGGTGGCAGACTTGTATGAGGAGCCGGCGGATGCAGTGTCGGTGGCCTTGGAAAGACAATGCAATCCTTTCTCCATAGAATGATATGATGTATGGCCTCTCCTAGTGTGTGATCGTCGTCACCTCTAGGAATGTCAAGCTCTAGCCCCGAATATCCTGCCACCACTTCATCAACCCCGACAAGAGCATAGCCAACTGGAATCGGATTGACGGAAGGTAGCTTTAGGGGGATTTGTATAAGCATAGCCGTCCGCCACCTTCATGGATATGTTCTTCACTTTTATGTGTAGCTCACAAGTTGTCGTATCTATGATATCATCCATAGGGTATCTATCCAATGCATCATCGCCCGGAGTGGAACCCACGCTGCTTCTCGGTGATGATGAGTTGATGGATATACTTCTCGCCCCTTGTTGGTTACCCCAAGTCGAAGGTGGAGATGTAGCCAGCAGCAGATTTCCCTTACACGAAGACTGTAAGGTTTATTGAACCATGAGGACTCCTAGGCTCAACAAGTAGGTGTCTTCCACACTGGCGCTAGCAGAAGGCGTGGACCTCCACACACAATAAAACTTGCTCCCAACGAGTCCAGTGAGGTTGTCAATCTCTCCGGCCTTGTAGTTTGCAAAGGATCAAAACACAAGCGGGAAAGTAGTAGTGATTGCAACGGAAAAGTAAATGAAAGAGGTAAATGATGGAGGTGTAAACAATGATGGTGATATGGACCGGAGTCACATGATGTTCACTAGTGATGACTCTCTCCCAAAAGACGATAAACAACTATGCTTGGGTAAACAAATCATAGTTGGGCAATTGACAGAATTATGTCACACACCAATGCTAATCATGCTACTACAAAGTTAGACGCTCAAAAGTAATGGGAAGTACGCCAAGACAAGTAGACCGTTTATTCATGAGCACTACTTACTAATCATCCACCTTGAGATATCTATCCAGAACATCTCGCCGGTATTAAGTTGCGTGCCCCACCCAAAGTGTAAAGTCAAAGCAACGGACAACTGCATTAACGAACTATGCGTAAGGTAAACAATCCTTGCAACCGTGGTCACAAGCACCATAACAAACTATTACTCAAATCAATACCTCAAAACTATTGCAAGTTACTACTATACTTAAATAGCAACCTCAATTACCTACTCATGCAGGACACACAACTCACTGCAACGAGCCAACTCTCTAAACAAGATAAGCATGATAACTCAAGAGAGTTCCAGAAGCAACCTAAATAATAGCTCTTAAAAAGATAAGCATGAAAACTAAGAGCTAAGCATGACAGTAGCTACGAAAAGATGAAGAACACACGAAAAAGATAAGCATGAAAACCTATGATGTGTTCTAGAGTGGAATGGAGTGTGTCTCTCTCCCAAACAAGGTACGCTAGGTTCCGACTTGTTATGAACAGCAAGCAAAACTAAAACAAACTAAAAAGTAAATAGCGAGACGCTCCAAGCATAACACATATCATATGAAGTGATAAAAATATAGCATGGAGATGGACGAACTGATGATTGTTGATAGAGAAGGGGATGCACGGGGGCATACGCAAGATTAGACACTTGAGTCTCCTTGAATATTTCTTGGGATGCATGGGGTCATCCCCAAGCTTGAGCGCTTGACGCTCCTATATCTTCTTTCATCATCTCCCATCACATACTTGAAAACTCCCTTCATACGAAACTCATCATAAGCTGATAAGAGTGGTTAGTTCCCTTAATAAAATAATTAATTACCTGCTGGACATAAAGATTTTCATGAAAAGATACTTCTTCTTATGAATGCAAAACAATGAAAATGCAAAACATGGAAGAATCTGTGAAAAACAGAACAACACGTAGTAAATAATCTATTCGGGGCACTTCTGCAACTCAAATCAAAAAACTCAGAACAGATGCCAGAAAGGCAATTATATATAGCATCCTGTCAAAATCATGCGGATCAAAAATATGATCTGGTGATTTTTGGCGAATTTTTCCATCAAGCAGACATAATCTGTTTCTGGACAGCATGTCACAATTTTTGAACTTTCTTGCAATCGGAGGATATAACTTGGCACAAAGCTTAAAAATAAAGATACAATGATGTTGCTACAGTAGTAACAAGCATCAAGACCACCAAAATAGAAAGTAAAAACAAATTGGGTTTCCTCCCAACAAGCGCTTTCTTTTATGCCTTTGAGCTAGGCATAATGCAAGTAGATCAAGTGTTATCAACTCCAAAAGAATAACTTGCCCGAGTAACGGAGTCATAAGGTAACTTAATCTGGTTTCTACGGAAGTATTCCATTTTTCTTTTTAAGAGGAAATTGGAATTTAATAATTCCCTCTTTCATGTCAATGATAGCATTAACGAACTATGCGTAAGGTAAACAATCCTTGCAATCGGGGTCACAAGCACCGTTGTTTTCTCCATGGTCACAACAAGCACATCCCCTAGTCTCATGTTTCTATCACTCAAGCTAGACATCGAGGGGCATGAACCCATAATCATGCATAAAGTTCCCTCTTGGAGTTACAATCTACTACTTGGCCAAAGAAATAAATAGCAACGGAGAACATGCATAAATCACTAAGGAACATAATGTAAAATAATAATCAAATATATGAATCATAACATTCTGAACATAATCTCATAATCCATCGGATCCCAACAAACCGAGCATAGCAATAGCAAGAGAATTACATAGATGCCTTGATCATGTAGGGAGCTCACAAGGACTAACCATTGAAGCACAAGATTGGAGACAAGACATCACGTACCAACTGGTCATGGACTCATGGTCCAAGGAGGACTACTCACGGCACGTCTGGGAAGCATCCATGGCGGTGGAGAATCTTCCGGAGGTCAATCCTACCTCCGGCAGGGTGCCCGGAAGAGGTCTCCTAACGCTCCCGATCTCGGAAGCGCTGCGGCGGCAGAACGATAGAGAAATTCGCGATTCCAAAAGTTCTGTAAGGGTTTCCTCTTTGGACCCTAAATATAGGCCAAAGGAGGGCACCGGAGGAGGTGGGACCCACCCAGGCGACCTCCTGGCGCGGCCTAGGGCCTGGCCGCGCCAGCAGGCCGCCTCGGAGGCCCCTGGCCCCCCTCTGGCCCGTCTTCGGTGATCCGGAAGCTTCTGTTTCTTTGATTTTTTATATATATTTTCTAGAATTTTTCGGGCTTCGGAAAATTGGGTAAAAGCCCCTGCAAAATAGACATTAGCAGACAGAAGCTGGCACTGGTTGCACTGAGTTAGTAGGTTAGTTCAAATATGTGTAAAATGATATAAAAGAGTAGCAAAACATATAACAATGTCACCCAAAAGATCATGGAACAAGAAGAAGTTATAGATATGTCTGAGACGTATCACTCGGCATGGATGGGACGGTGTTATCCAATGCTGGATCCGCTAGACATTGCCGCTCCTTAGACCCCCTTTCCTGGATAAGTGAGTCGATGTGCTGCTCCTGCCGCTTGAAAGGGATTTCCAACTCCGCGTGCTTTGATTCTACGATGCGAAGGCGGTGTGCTTCCTGCTTTATGTGCTCCTCCCCCAACTTCATCTGTTGCCCCTCCTGCTCCTTCTTTCTCGCACGACTTCTATAGTCGGCGCTCCAGTACGCAAACCCCTCAAACCACGGAACAACGCCTTTGCCTCATCTTCTTCCCGGGTGTTCAGGATTCTTCAGGGCGCGAATAAGCTCGTCGTTCTCTCTGGTGGGCGTGAACACCCCCGTTCGAGCCTCTTCTATTGCAACAAGTAACCTTACATCGGCTCCTTTCACTACAGGAATTAGCTACTTTGCCGTCTGCCATCACAGACGGCAAAGAGTAAATCCCGAACGGCATAGAGAATATCACAGACGGCAAAGAATCTCATGGCCGGCAAAATTTATGCGTCAGCCTACGACGACATTGTAGCTTCTTTGCCGTCTGTCTCCCCAAAGCAACGGACGACGGCAAAGAGTAAAGTGGTCGAGCCGGCAGCCGACAGGCGTTGCCTCCATTAGGGGCTAACGGAGGCTTTGCCGTCACCCTCCCCCCTCTTCTTTGCCGTCAGCCTCCCCCCTCTTCTGTGTCGTCTTCCTCCCCTCTTCGTTGCCGTCAGCCTCCACCTCCTCCACCCCCTCCTCTGTGCCCTCTTCTTTGCCGTCTCCCCCCTGGAAGCAGACGGCAAAGATACTATATGGCCAGCTGCTACTGCCCAGGTTGCACAGCTGGGCGCCACGTGGCACCTTTGCCATCGGCCAGCTGATGGAAAAGGCCTTTGCCATCAGCTGGCACACGCCAAAGAGCCTATATTGTTAGATTTTTGTTTATTTTTTCTATTTCACAGCACATATATGATAAATAGGTCACAACACATATATGATATACATATAAAGCTCATCAATGCCATTTGTTCATCAACGTACATCCCATATATCAAAAGAACCAACACATACAAAGTTTCATCCATATATACATACATATAGTTGCACATATATTGTTCATCCATATATACATATACATATAGTTCCACATTGTTCATCAACTCAAAGAAAAACGGAAACTAAAGCACTCCAATGCCAGCTTCCATGCATGTAGTACATCCAATCAGCAAAATGGGAATAAGAAAGTCAGAAGAAGAACAACAACAACATACATATGACAAATAAGCTAAATTGAAGAAGAAAGAGAAGAAGCAAGACGAGAACAAGGAGAAGAAAAACAAGAAGGAGGAGGAGGAGGAGGGGAAGGAGAAGGAGAAGGAGGAGGAGAAGAAGAAAAAAGAAGAAGAGAAGAAGAATGAGAAGAAGGAGGAGAGAATAAGAAGGAGAAGAAGGAGGGATCCTTCTCTTTCTTCTCCTCCTTCTCCTTCTTCTTCTCTTCTTCTCCTCCTCCTTCTTTTTCTTCTCATTCTCCTTCTCCTTCTCCTTCTCTTCTTCTTCTCTTCTTCTTCTTCTTCTTCTTCTTCTTCCTTCTTTTCATTTCTCCTCTTCTCCTCTTCTTGGAGCTAAATTAGCTAACTATGTCTTTTTGGAGCTAAATGGTCTAATTATGTCATTATAGAGGAAAACAAGCTAAGTATATAATATTAATGAGCTAACAAAGGTTCTTATGCCATTTTGAGCTTATAGTGTCTTTTAGGAGCTAAATTGGCTAATTATGTCATTGTTGGGTAAATTAAGGCAAGGAGAATATGAAAGAGGAGAAGAAAGAGGAGGAGGAGAAGAAGAAGAAGAAATAAAGAAGAAGGAGGAGAAGGAGGAGGAGGAGGAGAAGGACTAGTAGGTCCTTGGCCTTCTCCTCCTTCTCCTCCTCCTCCTCCTCCTCCTCCTTCTTCTCTTCTTCTTCTTCTTCTTTCTTTTCATTTTTCCTATTTCTTCTCCTATTCTCCTCTTCTTGGAGCTAAGTTAGCTAACCATGTGTTTTTGGAGCTAAATGGGCTAATTATCCCATTTTAGAGGAAAACAAGCTAAGTATATAATATTAATGAGCTAACCGAGGTTCTTATGGCATTTTGGAGCTAAATGGGCTAATTATGTCATTGTTGGGGAAATTAAGGCAAGGAGAATATGAAAGAGGAGAAGAAAGAGGAGGGGGAGGAGCAGAAGAAGAAATAAAGAAGGAGGAGAAGGAGGAGGATGAGGAGAAGGACTAGAAGGACCTTGGCCTTCTCCTCCTTCTCCTCCTCCTCCTCCTCCTCCTCCTCCTGCTTCTTCTTCTCTTCTTCTTCTTCTCCTTTGTTTTCATTTTTCCTATTTCTTCTCCTCTTCTCCTATTCTTGGAGCTAAATTAGCTAACTATGTCTTTTTGGAGCTAAATGGGCTAATTATCCCATTTTAGAGGAAAACAAGCTAAGTATATAATATTAATGAGCTAACCAAGGTTCTTATGCCATTTTGAGGTTATTATGGCATTTTGGAGCTAAATGGGCTAATTATGTCATTGTTGGGGAAATTAAGGCAAGGAGAATATGAAAGAGGAGAAGAAAGAGGACGAGGAGGAGAAGAAGAAGAAATAAAGAAGAAGGAGGAGAAGGAGGAGGAGGAGGAGAAGGACTAGAAGGTCCTTGGCCTTCTCCTCCTTCTCCTCCTCCTCCTCCTCCTTCTCCTTCTTCTCCTTCTCTTCTCTTTCTCTTCTTCTTTTTGTTCTTCCTTTTCATTTGTCCTCTTCTTGGAGCTAAATTAGCTAACTATGTCTTTTTGGAGCTAAATGGGCTAATTATCCCATTTTAGAGGAAAACAAGCTAAGTATATAATATTAATGAGCTAACCAAGGTTCTTATGCCATTTTGAGGTTATTATGGCATTTTGGAGCTAAATGGGCTAATTATATCATTGTTGGGGAAATTAAGGCAAGGAGATTATGAAAGAGGAGAAGAAAGAGGAGGAGGAGAAGAAGAAGATGAAATAATGAAGAAGGAGGATAAGGAGGAGGAGGAGGAGAAGGACTAGAAGGTCCTTGGCCTTCTCCTCCTTCTCCTCCTCCTCCTCCTCCTTCTTCTCTTTTTCTTCTTCTTCTTCTTCTTTTCATTTTTCCTATT
This sequence comes from Hordeum vulgare subsp. vulgare, assembly GCF_904849725.1. NCBI lineage: Eukaryota > Viridiplantae > Streptophyta > Magnoliopsida > Poales > Poaceae > Hordeum > Hordeum vulgare. The sequence goes on from NC_058519.1 coordinate 50,788,381, forward strand.
TCTTCTCCTCTTCTCCTCTTCTTGTAGCTAAATTAGCTAACTATGTCTTTTTGGAGCTAATTGGGCTAATTATATCATTTTGGAGGAAAACAAGCTAAGTATATAATATTAATGAGCTAACCAAGGTTCTTATGCCATTTTGAGGTTATTATGGCATTTTGGAGCTAAAAGGGCTAATTATTTCATTGTTAGGGAAATTAAGGCAAGGAGAATATGAAAGAGGAGAAGAAAGATGAGGTGGAGGAGAAGAAGAAGAAATAAAGAAGAAGGAGGAGAAGGAGGAGGAGGAGGAGAAGGACTAGAAGGTCCTTGGCCTTCTCCTCCTTCTCCTCCTCGTCCTCATCCTCCTCCTTCTCCTTCTTCTCTTCTTATTCTTCTTATTTCTTTTCATTTTTCCTATTTCTTCTCCTCTTGTCCTCTTCTTGGAGCTAAATTAGTTAACTATGTCTTTTTGGAGCTAAATGGGCTAATTCTCTCATTTTAGAGGAAAACAAGCTAAGTATATAATATTAATGAGCTAACCAAGTTTCTTATGCCATTTTGAGCTTATTATGGCATTTTGGAGCTAAATGGGCTAATTATGTCATTGTTGGGGAAATTAAGACAAGGAGAATATGAAAGAGGAGAAGAAAGAGGAGGAGGAGGAGAAGAAGAAGAAATAAAGAAGAAGGGGGAGAAGGAGGAGGAGGAGAAGGACTAGAAGGTCCTTGGCCTTCTCCTCCTTCTCCTCCTCCTCCTCCTCCTCCTTCTTCTTCTCTTCTTCTTGTTCTTCTTTCTTTTCATTTTTCCTATTTCTTCTCCTCTTCTGCTCTTCTTGGAGCTAAATTAGCTAACTATGTCTTTTTGGAGCTAAATGGGCTAATTATGTCATTGTTGGGGAAATTAAGGCAAGGAGAATATGAAAGAGGAGAAGAGAAACTTATCGTAGTGGTCATCAAGGAGGAGAAACACCTGGAGAAGGGTCGTGCGATGCCGCTCAGGAGTTATTCTGCTAAATAGATATTTTGCAATTTCTTAGTTAGCATGATGACACTCAATTATTAATACTATTTTATAATGAAACTCACCGTTCCAATGGAAGAGAAGACGGGCATCGGCGGAGGGACTTGACTGCTCTTCTTGCACAGACCCTGAAGAGTGGGTCGTATTAGTTAGTAATGAAACAAACATTACACACATGATTTGGCTAATGTGAAAAAAACTTACCACAAAAAGCTCGTCGAGGGCCCGTTGAACCGCCTCATTCCGGGACCTCTCCTCCTCAATCAATCGTGTCGTGGTCTGGTACCTCTCATCTAGAGCAGCCCGACTTGCCAATCTCTCTTTCTCAAGAGCAGCCTGGCTTGCCAATCTCTCTTTCTCAAGAGCGGTCTGGTTTGCCAATCTCTCTTTCTGAAGAGAAGCCTGAAAAACCATTCCTCGTTACCACAGTAATGATCTATGGTGACACACATAATGAAATGGATGAAAGTTTTCTTAGTCCGTACAACTAACCTCGATGGCAAGATCCACTGGTCGTGGACGACGCGTTATCTCAGGACAGCTGCTCGACTAGCGCGCCTTGATCTCTGGGAGAGTGAGTGGACAACGTATTATCCCATCTCCAATGGCTATCGAGCCATGGGGTCTCCCGCCACCAGATATCAACACCAGCTCTGGATCCAAAGGTTCCTTGCTAGGGTTAAATTCATCCCCTTTCGTAGCCTTCCCCGCGTCCGTGTATGCCACGAGCTTCTGGTGGGATGATATGTTGGGGAAGTTATTGGGATCATCCAGGTCAGACTCAGAGAATGCCTTCGCCTTCTTGTACGAGGCAGTATGGGCCATGCCATAAAGGTCATACAAGTGTGGCATCTCCGTCTTATTGTGATGCGCCTAAAAGAGAGGAACAAAATATTAGCATGAAGAATGAATTGCATGAATCATGAAGCAAATCACATACCCAGTTTCGTCCGAACTAAAATAAGTTGGCGTTGCCTTGATGGTGTGGCACACCAACCATTTGGCTACGCCGATCCTTCGCATTCTCGTGGACGGCTCGCCAGCTGCCTGTGCACCACTCATCAACCAACGCCTCCCAACAATCCATCTTATCCGCACACCATCTCGGGGGCACGTGTAAGTTATTAGAAAGAATTTTGAGCGCTACGCCCATGAATGAAATCAAGAAAACTACGTAGAAGGACTTAAGAATAGGTAATTACCTTCATGTATTGCTCCTTCTTCAGGAACTTTCCGCGGCAATCCTTCTTCTGCTTCTTAATACCACGCGTGGTGTAGTAGTCTCGCATAGCCTGCGGCCGAGCCTCGTGGCATAAGTTCTGTAGTAACTGCCTACACTCAGCCTCGAGAACCCTGGCCGCCTCCTCCTCATATCAATCCTCACACCTACAGAAGGTCTGCAATCAAACGTGAAAACACCGATTAGTACAATAATTAGCTATATTGTTAATTTTAGATTCTGTAAAATGATAATTTACCGAAAAGCTCTTGATCACCATCTCGGCCCTTGTGTGGAACAAGACACCATCTATAATCTCCTCCGGCGGGGCCTGCGCAGCCTGGTAGTGCTCCCAGGAAAATCGTAGTGTAGGAACCTGACCCTCACCAGGCAACGTGACAAACCCCGGGAAATTTGTCCGGCAAAGCACACCAAGGACGGAGTTCGGCCTGCGGGCTCCACGAGGGTGTACCCATCCCCTGCAGTATGATAAGGTCAATGCATTAGATATTTGAACAAACTTGAAAGCAAAAGCTAAAAAGAGAGTAAATGTACTTACCTATCTCCTTCAGGTTTAATCACCGGCCTTTGCTCGCGGGTAGCCGGCACGACCGGGAGACGTGTACTACCACGCTTGTACACGGTGGCCCCGTCCACCTGCACATCGCCCTCACTATCCGTAAGCTCATCTCCGCCATCCCCGCCCCCTGAGCCACCAAGACCCTCGGTCCAATCCGGCAACTCGGTCCGATCCGGCCAGGTCTCCCATCCGGGCCTCTCCACGTCGGGTGAAGCCTCCGGAACCGTAGTCTCGTGGGCCGAATGCACCTCGACCCGAGGCTGCTCCTGGACCGGAGTCTCATGGGACGAATGCTCGTCAACACCAGGCTCCTGGAACGGAGTCCCCGTAGCCTCCTCCGTAAACGGGTCGACCATAGTAGTCCTATGCTCGGGTGAATAAGCTGGTGGTGGTGGCGAGCACGGCTCAACAGTCCTCCTGGATCTTCCACGGCCACCACCTCTGTTGGGGATATTATCTGTTGATAACCCGCCCTAGTTGGGCCGGGTCACCAAAGCTAGCGACTCATCTAAAATGTGGTTCGGGTCTTGGCCTGGGAAGGCTGAAAGTTGTATGGCGGTTTACGACTTTCGGAAGGAGTCCATAATAGAGAAGGTCTCCGAGCCTTGGAAAGATGGCGACTTAGAGATCGCAAGAGTCACGATTTGTGTAAAGGAAAGGACCCTTGTAAACCCTAAGGACTTGACCTGTATATAAAGGCGAGTCCCAGGGAAGAAGAGCGCAGGTTAGAAATCATCGAGTGCTAGGTCAGGCGAGCTACGCCCTCCTTGTAATCGAAACTCCATCAATACAACACAAAGCAGGGCGTAGGCTTTTACCTCCTCACGAGGGGCCGAACCTGGGTAAATCTCTGTCTCGCTCCTGTTCAACCCCTTTGAGTCGCCACCAAGGTGCCATGGCTCCAACACTAAGTCCTTTCACGAGGACATCTGTCGTGACAAAACCACGACAGTTGGCGCCCCCCGTGGGGCCTGCGCATGGTGGAGTTGAGTTGTCAAAGGGAGCCCTACCAGGGTTTGGGAGCTACGCGACGGGGCTCATGACCCGGAGCCACCATGGAAAGTACTGCATCAACAACTTGCTATGGGGCCCGAGGCGGATTCGATCAAATCTGGTTACAGGGTCCCCTTCGACAAGATCAGCGTTTTCATCGGCATGATTGGATCGCCCGTTCCTGAGCCGGACACCTCCTCCGACATCGTCGAGCCGGCCAGGTACGTCCGGCCGGTCGTGACGCCAAACCTAACCCGCGCGGTCTTTGTTGGATTCACGTAGGGATCTGAGGAACCAGAACACTCAGCGACCCAGGAAACCACGCCAGTCAACACTGATGACGAATCGTCCATGGGCGATTCCGATTCAATCCAGTCTCTACACGGGGGCTGCCTTGGGGGCTTCTCACTGGCCATGGACCCCGAAGTTCTTGACCGGACTCGCCGTTAGATCGTCGTTTACATGGCAGGGGCGACTCAACCCTCACCAAACCCGGCAGGCGGAGATGGAACTAGCGAGACGTCTAGAAGCCCGGCCGCGATTTTGGTGGAGTTAGCAGCAGAAATAACAAGGCTCATGGCAACCCCCATCACACCGGAAAACCAGGAGGTGGTAAACACGAAATTGACGAAGCTAAGGGAAGGGGTGGCAAAGGCTCAGCGGGATGCCGAGGTGGAGTCCGCCAGGATCAAAACCCGGCAAGCTCAAACTACCGCTGAGATAGCTCGCTTGAATACCGACAACTAGCGGCTCGAAAGACACCAGCGTGCATCTGACGCCGTCCATCAGCGGAGGCACCAGGGTCGCCTGCCCCCTCATCTCAACCCGACCCGCCTGTTCGACACTCCGCGACCTCCCGGGGCGGGAGCCGCCCCAGGGGGAGGGCCAGGCCACCCACTGAACCCGCCGTTTCAGCCAGCTGTGGATCGCGTTCCCCGATTCCAGACACCTCAAGGTCACTTTTCCAACTGGGTGGACAACGTCCTTGCCGCAACTCGCCATTTGGAATCCCTTCCAATTCACGGCAACACTCCTGCCGACATAGAGGCGAGGAACGCCATTGAGATGTTGAAGACGGCGGTGGTTCAAAACGCCCAGTTCTCACATAGCCTTGATAGGCTGCATTCCACTCCCCACGCAAGCCGCACCAGGAGTCGGCCAGAGGACCAGCCCGCTATAACCAGCGTACCTCGGCCCTTCCCCCAGGACAACTCGCCTGGTCATCGAGACTCGCCAGGTCGGGATCACTCGGACACCCAAGTCGCCCCAGCGCCTCTTGTTGGGAGCGGCAGACAAGTGGGGGTGCCGTGCTTGGCCCCCGCCCTTCGCAACGAGCGAATGCCCAAGGATTTTAAAGGGCCAAGAAAGGTGCCTAACTACACTCCGGACCTTGAGCCGGCGTCGTGGGTCGAGAGTTATGAAATTGCCATGGACATGCTCGATGTAAGCGAAGCAGTTTGCGCCAGATACTTCACAATGATGCTCGAAGGGACGGCGCGTACTTGGTTAAAGAACTTGCCCCCTAACTCCTTCCAGACTTGGGCTGAATTGAAAGAGCGTTTCGTCAAAAACTTTCGAGGAACCTACAAGCGTCCAATGACAATAGTCGATCTACAGCACTGCATTCAACGCCCGGATGAGTCGGCCCACCAGTGGTCGCGGCGGGTCGCGGAAGTCATTCACTCGTCAAACGGTATTATGGCGGCTCAGGCTATGCTGATCCTCGAGCAGAATTTCCACTACGAACCTTTGGTGCAGAAGTTGGGGCGACTCAAGCGAAAGGTCCAAGACATGGGGGAGCTAATGGACACCCTCACTAGGTACGCTGAGGCGGACGACACCAAAGATCCTGACGAGGATGGTGGTAAAACTAACTCGCCAAGGAAGGGCGAGTCATCCAAAAATCATACCCGGTTCCAGGGACGCGCCCGCCATAATCAGGGAGCGAATAGCAAGAGAAGGCAGCAGGAAGAGTCTTCGGACTGAGTCGCCAACACCAACACCAATAATGGTAACCAGCGCCAGAAGAAAAGTAGGGGTTACAGTGGCAAAAAGCCGCGCAACTATAATGAGTTACTCAAGGGCCCCTGCCCGCACCACGCCATGGCAGACGGATATGCGACTCATTCCTGGGAGGACTGTTACGTGATGCGAGAGTTTCGGGCGGAGGCGATCAAAAAAGGGCAAAGCGGTGACCCGGACCAACGGCAGGAACAGTTCGGCGCACCCAATCAACGCGAGAACCCCTTCGGCGGTTTCCCCAAACCTGGGGCTCAGGGTGGCTCGCAGCCAAGCAACGGCCAGTATCCGGTGCATCACCAGCGACGGTATAACCCGCCTGGAGTTTTTCAGCAACGACCCCCACAGGGGGCTTCGCAGGGGCAGGATGATAATGGCGGCTTTCGCAGCAATCCCAAGCAGTTAAGCAATGGGCAGTACCACATTTTCACCACAAATACTTGCACGGGTGACAAAAAGGTGCGTCACTGAGCGTACAGTGTGTCTGAGCCGGCACTCCCTAGATACCTCCACTGGTCCGAGCAGATCATATCATGGAGTAGGGAGGATCACCCGCCAAGAGTTGACAATCCCGACGACTTAGCGTTGGTCGTGGCTCCCCAAGTTGGGGGATATACCTTGTCGAAGGTACTAATGCATGGTGGCAGCAGCATCAACATTTTGTACTTCGACACTTTCCAAAGGATGAACCTGTTGGAGAAAGATTTGATGCCCTCAACCACGGTATTCCACGGGATCGTCCCAGGCAAATCAGCATATCCCATAGGCCAAGTCAGGCTCACAGTTGCGTTTGGAACAACATCTAATTACAGGAGTGAGTCGCTGATGTTTGAGGTGGTCAAGTTAAAAAGCCCCTATCATGCGCTGTTTGGGCGGCCGGCTTACGCCCGGTTCATGGCTCGCCCATGCTATGTTTACCTTAAACTCAAGATGCCTGGCCCTAAAGGACCCATCACGGTTGATGGTGATAGAAGGATTGCAAGAGAATGTGAAGAAGGGGATGCGGCTTATGCAGAAGTCGCTTGTGCTGCGGAGGAGCTCAAATACCACCAGGCCAATGTTGACCCGGCTGATATGTCACCCCTAAAAAAGCCAACGACGGGCTGAGCCGCCCCTCAAGTTCAAGCCAACAGATGACACTAAAACGGTGGATTTCGTCCCTGGCGACTCAACCAAGCAGTTCACTATTGGGACGGGTCTGGATCCCAAATAGGAAAGCGCGCTCATCGAATTCATCTGTGAGAATCGATACATCTTCGCATGGAAACCTTCTGACATGCCTGGTATGCTGAGAGAATTCGCTGAGCACCACCTTAATGTTGACCCAAAGGCAAAACCTATTCAGCAATATCTTCGTAGGTTCAATGAGGAACGACGCAAGGCAATCGGGGAGGAAGTTGCCCGGCTCTTGGCCACCGGATTCATCGTAGAGGTCTTCCACCCCAAATGGTTGGCTAACCCGGTCTTGGTACTCAAGAAGAATGGTACCTTCCGTATGTGCATTGATTACACGGACCTTAACAGAGCTTGTCCGAAGGATCCTTTCGCTCTTCCCCGCATCGACCAAATTATTGATTCAGTGGCGGGATGCGAACGTTTGTGCTTCTTGAACGCTTATTCTGGATATCACCAAATCAAGATGGTCGTGGAAGATCAAGAGAAAACAGCTTTTATAGCCCCCTTTGGGGCTTTTTGCTATGTGTCCATGCCATTCGGACTCAAGAGTGCAGGGGCGACTTATCAGCGCTGCATCCAAAATTGCCTCCGTGGCCAAATCGGACGCAACGTCCATGCCTATGTCGATGACATTGTGGTTAAAACCCACAGGAGGGAAACGCTATTGGAAGATCTCAAGGAAACTTTTGATAATCTGCGGGTATATCAGATGAAGCTGAATCCCACCAAGTGTGTCTTTGGTGTTCCTGCAGGGAAGTTGTTGGGCTTCCTGGTGTCTGAGCACGGCATCGAAGCTAACCCGGACAAGATCGAAGCGGTTACCTCCCTTGGGAAGCCAGCGAATGTTAATCAAGTCCAACGGATTGCGGGTCGCATTGCGGCCTTAAGACGCTTCATAAGCCGCATGGGAGAAAAAGCTATTCCCCTTTATCAATTGCTAAAGAAATCTACCCATTTTGTTTGGACAGATGAAGCCGATGAAGCTTTCGAAGCCTTAAAACGGCAACTCGTCAACCCGCCGGTCTTGGCCGCCCCGACTGAGAAAGAGCCCATGCTTTTATATACTGCGGCAAACTCCAAAGCGGTGAGTGTGGCGGTGGTCGCCGAAAGGAAGGAGGAAGGAAAGGAATACCCTGTGCAGCGCCCGGTGTATTTTATCAGCGAGGTGCTAACTCTTTCCAAGCAGCGATACCCACACTCGCAGAAATTAGTGTATGGGGTGTTTATGGCAAGTCGGAAGCTTAAACATTATTTTCAAGAGCATCCCATCACGGTGGTTAGTTCCGCTCGCATCGGGGACATCATCCAGAATCGGGAGGCGACGGGGCGGATTGCCAAGTGGGCAATTGAACTTGGGCCGCACCACGTGCGGTACACCCCTCGCACGGCTATAAAATCTCAGGCCTTGGTTGATTTCGTTAATGATTGGACCGAGTTACATGTCCCGGAAGACAGGCCTGACCTTACATACTGGACTATTTATTTTGACGGATCTAGACAGTTGGAAGGCTCGGGAGCTGGCGTGGTGCTGGTATCTCCTCAAGGAGACAAATTCTGTTACGTCCTCCGACTCATGTTTCCATGTACCAACAACGCTGCGGAATACGAAGCTTTACTTCACGGCTTGCGACTCACCAAGGAGATGAACCTTATGCGGGTAAGATGTTTTGGCGACTCTGATTTGGTGGCTCAGCAAGTTTCAGGCACTTGGGATTCTCGGGACCCCGTGATGGCGGCTTACAGGAGGGTTGTGTCCGACGTGGCGGGTCATTTCCATGGCTATCAGGTCGATCACATTGACCGGCGCCTTAACGAAGCAGCTGATGCCCTTTCACGTCTCGGTTCCGAGCGTAAGCCGGTTCCCCCAATGTTTTTCTGGATACTCTGCATAATCCTTCTGTAAGTTTGCCTTCAGAGGAGGAATTGGCAATACCAGATCCCGAGTCCCAGTTCGTGGAGGCTCTCCATGTTACGTCGGATTGGGTTCTTCCGTATCTGGCCTATCTCGCTCGAGGCGAGTTACCTATGGATGAAGTGTTGGCTCGCCAAATCATTCGGCGAAACAAATCCATGGTGATCATCAATGGCGAACTATATAAGCGAAGCACTTCCGGGGTTTTTCAAAGATGTGTTTCCTCCGAAGAAGGGTGCATAATTCTAAATGACATTCATTCTGGAGATTGTGGGCATCACGTCGGGTCACGTTCCTTGGTTTCAAAGGCGTTCCGTCATGGTTTCTTTTGGTTGACAGCCCATGCAGATGCAGAGGAAATAGTTCGTCGATGCGATGGATGCCAGCGTTATGGGCGACAGGCCCATGTGCCGGCTCAAGAACTAAGGATGATACCCATCACTTGGCCTTTCGCGGTCTGCGGGTTAGACATGGTTGGCCCCTTTAAGATGTCATCCAACAAGAAAACCCATTTGCTGGTGGCGGTTGATAAGTTGAACAAATGGGTTGAGGCAGAGCCTGTTGGAGCTTGCGATGCGGAGACAGCGGTCAAATTCTTGAAAAATTTGATCTTCCGGTTGGGATATCCGCACAGTATCATCACTGATAATGGCTCTAATCTGTCTCAAGGTGCGATGCAGGAGTTTTGCCGTCGTGAGCACATCCGGCTTGATGTTTCTGCGGTTGCTCACCAACAATCTAATGGACAGGCGGAGCGGGTGAACCAGGAAGTTTTGCGGGGAATCAAACCCCGACTCATGGTTCCCTTGCAACGAACCCCGGGGTGTTGGGTTGAGGAGTTGCCTTTGGTACTATGGAGCATCCGGACCACCCCAAACCGGTCTACGGGTTTTACCCCTTTCTTTCTGGTCTATGGAGCAGAAGCCGTTCATCCCACTGACATAAGGCATGACTCGCCTAGAGTCGCCGCTTATGTGGAACAGGACAACGAACTGGCGCGCCAAGACTCTTTGGATGCCTTAGAGGAAGTGCGTGATTTTGCTGCAGCCCAATCGGCCATTTATCAGCAGGACTTACGGCGTTATCACAGACGTCGGGTCAAGAGCCGAACCTTTCAGGAAGGCGTTTTAGTGCTTCGGATGATACAAGATCGTACTGGCATGCATAAGTTATCACCACCATGGGAAGGACCGTTCGTCGTCAGCAAAAACCTTCGCAATGGGTCTTATTATCTGGTGGATCTACGGCCTGATCGGCCAACCACGGAGGCTGAGTCGACTCGCCCGTGGAACATTGCCCACTTGCGGCATTATTACACTTGAGCTATTAAGCTCTACGTTTTGTAAGTTTTTCATTTCTTATAAGGCAATAAAATTAAACGCCTCCCGACTTGGGGGCTTTCCTGCTAATTCATCCTATTGAAGGGTGTGGATCTTTATTCTTTCATCAACAAGTCACCCAAACATGGACGCTATCCATACCAAAGAGCTTAAGTCGCCATGATGCCCTTATTACAAAACTGGGTATCGATAAGCCAAAGAGGATCGAAGTCGCCACAAGCGCGCGATTCAAACATAGGCTCCTTACGTGATTCTGTGGATTAGACCGGCTTACTTGAGGACAATGTGTTCCCAAGTCGTTTTGTGGTAATAGCGTATACGCTTCTACAATCCTATGACGGTTTTTCCCCTTAATCATAGGTCACTTGGGGGCTTCCTCTCACTGAGATCAGCCTTACTACCCATTTGGCGTGCGAAAAATTACCGCATTACAAATGGTTATACTGGACTGTGTGTTGGCCGAATCACCATATGGACCCGTGAACTCTTGGCGAGTTATTCCGTTCATGGACCCTGAACTCGCCTTGGTTAAATCATGTTTGGTACCGGCAAGCGCCTCACATGGAAAATAGAGAAACCATTGGTTCATTGAACCCGCTTCACTGAAGCTTGACTCGTGCCTCATCAGCCGGTCTAAATACTTGAGCTTTTGATACAAAAGTCTCCCTTGGGTGGCGCTTGAGTTTGTTTAACTCGCCCTATCCTATCGCGACCTGATGAGCCGACGAAATTGCTATTTTTTACCTTCCTGGCACTGCCACAAGGTTTTTCAGACTTTTTTCTGACTCGCCTCAAAATATCTTGGGGCGATTGCTATTTATTATCACCCATTACTCACTGAGATGGTTTGATATATGTTTTCAAGCTTAAAACAGGTTGATGATCAAAATCACTCAGCCATGGCGGATCAAGCATCATGAAAACGCCTCAATGGCGGGTCAAGCATCGTAATAACGCCTCAAACGGCGGATCAAGTATTTCAAAACGCCTTAAGGGCGACATAAGGATTTTTCGAGATATCATAGAAGCAGTTTGATTCCTAAAAATACTTATTACATGGCTCTCATGGCCAAATCTATGAAGTTTTATTCTGCTGATGCCCTTGGATCAGCCTGCTGCGAGCTTTGGCCGACTTTAATTTGCAAGTCGCCCAGTACCCAGTTACACTTGGATAACGTGGCGAAGTCATCTTCATCGTTCAACACTGATGAGAGATCCGCCTCCAAATCAAAATGATTCTTGGGTCGACGCGGAGTTAAGTTGGTCATCACAAAGGTTGGCGGGTTAACCTTTTTGTTTTTGTTGTCATAGGCGGCTTGGTATTTTGATAAATCCAAGCTTGTAGCAAGCTAAGTCGCCGCCAAATGGGAGTCTTTTACAACACGCTGGTAGTCCTCTTTAGCAAATTCTGACCTGTCATCCTTGAGCTGAGGAAAGCCCGCCGCTACTTCTTCTGGGTTTATTTCTTGAGCATATGCTAAGCACCAACTCAGTGTAGTCAGTGCTCCTTTCCCAGCGGCTGACCGAGTTAGCTCGCCAATTTGAGGAGGAAGAGTAGATAAGCAGCCAAGCATCTTCTTTATTGATGTTATAGGTTCCTTGGCGCCCATCACTGCTTTCATGGTCAGCACACTTCCGGTATACAGCTGCTCCGTCAACGTGTAAATCGCCTTCAGCATCAGGACGCAATCATCCTGAAGGTTGGCGGCTCTCGGACCTGTATAAGAGGTAATGATAGTCAGCAATTTATACAAAGCTATTTGTTTACAAAGGTCAAGGGTTGGTTTTTACCAAAGACAGCTTGCGCCATGTTGGAGATATGTCGCTTTAAGCCAGACAGCTCTTGTTGCACAGTATCCAACTTGGCTTCAGCTTTTTCTGCTCGCTTTATTAAGGCATCTTCATCAATTTGAGCCCTTTTTAAGTCGGCTTTTAGCTTCTCCATCTCAGATAAGATCAGTTGATACTTTTCTTCTGATTTTGCTCGGGCATCCTGCTGATCGGTTAAACTTTTCTTCAAGTCGCCAAGTGTTGATTCAGTTTGGATAAGTGATTCATGTTGAAATATATAGTTAAGGGGCAAGTCTCAAAATTATTACAAGCAACATCCCTGACACTTGGGGGCTAATGTATAATTTTTTAGACAAAATTATACAGTATCAAGACCCGGCTCATATTTTTACTGATGACCCGACCCTTGGGGGTTACAGGTCGAAAGTTTTTTCTTCAATTATCAAGACCCGGCTCATCTTTTTACTAATGACCCGGCCCTTGGGGGATATAGGTCGAAAGTTTTTTCTTCAATTATCAAGACCCGACTCATCTTTTTACTGATGACCCGACCCTTGGGGGTTACAGGTCGAAAGTTTTTTCTTCAATTATCAAGACCCGGCTCATCTTTTTACTGATGACCCGGCCCTTGGGGGTTATAGGTCGAAAGTTTTTTCTTCCATTATCAAGACCCGGCTCATCTTTTTACTAATGACCCGGCCCTTGGGGGTTACAGCTCGAAAGTGTTTTTTCAATTAACAAGACTCGGCTCATCTTTTTACTCATGACCCGGCCCTTGGGGGTTACAGGTCGAAATTTTTTTCTTCAATTATCAAGACCCGCCTCATCTTTTTAGTGATGACCCGGCCCTTGGGGGTTACAGGTCGAAATTTTTTTCTTCAATTATCAAGACCCGGCTCATCTTTTTACTGTTGACCTGGCCCTTGGGGGTTAATGAGGATAATACAGTGTACAACAAAATGTACCTCATGTTTGTTTTTCAGCAATCAAAGCAGACTCTTCTCCATCTCATAACTCGCCTCCAGGTGACTTGCAAAGCCAGAGCAAAGTTCTTTGAATTCGAGATTCTCATACTGAGAGATCTTAGCCTTGGAAAGTTCATGCTCAAAAATAGGTTGAGCTGATGATGATACATGCTTTGATAAAACCGTTGTGGCTCGTTTAGAAAAGCGAGTACCAGTGATAACTACAGCGTCCGGGTCTTCTGCTGTTGTCAATGGACTTGGCGGGTTAGGCGCTTCCATGGCTTCCTTGGGCGAGCTGGGGAGATCCATTTGATCTTCAGGTTTGTCCTGGTCCGGGTTATCCTGGATCGGCGCCGATTTTTCGATAGGCTCCGAAGTTGTAATGGGAGTTGACCCGCCGGTTTTCCTTTTCTTCACCTGTGCCCTGGAAGGAGAAGGGGTGCGTTTAAAGGAATGGATATTATCACCATCAGACTAAAGGTAAACATTATCAAAGACTTACCCAGGGACACGGATCATCGGTGCAAGTACCGACATCACTGAGTCGCCGGATGTGGAAGGAGAACTCTGCAAAACTAAATACTTCAAAGATATGAGCAGGTTGCAAAACGCGATCCAAAAGGACATAAAGAAGTGTTATTAAAAGATACCTCATTTTGCCTTTTCTTGGTTCTTGTTGGTAACCCGGACACCAAGTCTCCAGAATGACTCCGAGCTTTCCGATTTGAAGCATGTTGCGTTTTCTTCAAAAGGAAATTTGGATCCAAACAAGCATTTGGGTGTGAGAAGGGAACTTTCCCGCAAATTCGCCTGGCCGGCTTAGGTGGAGGAGAAGGTGAGTCGGAGGAAACATAAATTACCTCTACAGAATCCTCCTGGCTTTCATTGTCTTCATTCTACACAAGAGATACAGAGGTGTAAACACAAAATTATCAGTAATGGATGGCGAGTTAAAAGAGGATGGATTTTTTACCTCCAAAAGTACGTCGCCGACTTAGGATTCATCGGCTTCAGATGGCTTAGTAACGGCAGCTTTGCCCTTGCCCTTGGATTTCTTCTTTGGAGGCGGCCTAGCTTGCTTCATGGCTGACTTTTTTGGCCTCTTGGACCAAAATTTATCACCTTTCTGAAATGACATATTTTATAAGGGGTCATAGTTCAAGTAAGACGTAAGTAATAAAAAACAAAAGGCGGGCTATGTTATTTACCTTTGGTGCCGGGTTAATCTTGTAGAAAGGTTTAAGACCTATTTGGCCGCATTTTGCTGCCGGTTCGCCGGTCAACTTCTTGATGATGGTTACAATATCATTTTCCGTCAGAGCCGTCTGGAAGTAGCACTGAGGATGGTCTAGGGTGCCGTCGAATTCACACATCAACCCGTCCCGGCGACATAAAGGGAGGATACGTCATTTGACCCAGCAGTGGATCAAGTCAACCCCAGTAAGGCCGTTGTTTGTCAAAGATCTTAACTCGGACAATACTTGGATAAATTCTGACTCCTCCTCTTCGGTGAGCTTGTCTGGGAGTTCAAAATTTGTTGGAAGGCGATCTTCCCTATAACCCAGAAGCTTGTTCTCGCCCTCAGGCGAAGTCTCCCGGCAGTAAAACCTAGACTCGCCCCCAGCCTTTGGGATGGCTTGGCATGGCGAGTGACGGGAATGAGCTATCCATCCGCAAGTAAGCCTCACAAAACACCTAGAACTGGCATAGATTGCTTATCGAGTTGGGCCCTAGATCTTGGAGGCGGACATTCATAAAAGTCATGGCGTCTCTGAGGAATTTTGATCCGGGCGGCTTAAAGCCCCGCTCAAGGTGTTCAACAAAAACAACTATCTCCCCTTCCTTGGGATTGCGGACTTCTTCTCCTAACCCGGTGCGCCAACCAATAACCTCTTGAGGGTCCAGATTCCCCGTTTTCACATAGTCATTAAGTATAGCATCATTAACCTTGGTTGGGAGCCAGTCACTTTTGAAAACAGCGCCCATGCTACAAAGGGATAAAATTACGGGTGAATTGACATGCCAAGCATCTACTGAAAATGGTGAAACAAGTTCATTTGACTCGCCAAACAATTTGCGTGATGGCTGAGGGAGTTTTTTGACCCGCCAACGAAGGTCCGGGTCAGGTTGCCAGGGCGACTTAGAAACTCTTGCTACTTAAAGGAGAGGTGTTTCAGAGCATCAGTAGTATTTGTCGAGATGGTGAAGTATGAGACTATAAACAGATTTCACTTGACAAGCGATAGATTATGGATCTACTGGGCAGACGGAAATGAACGTGAAAAATGTCTGGATAGAACAACCTGCGACTAAGGTGGGGACAGTACTGTTGATTTGGTGAAGCCTTTTCTAAGTATGCAAGTTAAGGCCGAACAAATAAAGGTATGAAAAACATAGTTGTGCTCGCTATCATCACCACCAACTAATCAGGAATTACAAAGCTATTCGGGAGGTACCAAGAACACATTAGGTATGAACCTCGAAAAACTTAGATCTGCTTTTAAATGGCGGGAAGCTAACCTGGTGGATACGGCTGGAGACGTCCGAAGAAGGGTTCGCCGCGAGCGTTGTGCGGACGGCGACGAAGTTCTCGGACGGACGCGAAAACCTCGGGCGGCGACGAGGTGATCGACGGCGACGAGGTGCTCGACGGCGACGAGGCGTTCGATGGCGACGAACTGCTCGGCCACGATGAGGTGTTCGGCGGCGACGAAGTCTTCGGGCGGCGCCGAAGCTTTCGGATGACGACGAGGTCTTCGAGTGGCGGCGGAGCTCTCGGGTGGCGATAAGATTTTCGCTGCGACGGTGAGGAAGAGAAGGGCGACAAGACAGGTAGGTGAAATGCGCCCAGTCCCTTCCTCCAACCTATTTATCAGGTCGGGCGCTAGGATCGAGGCACCACGAGCGGGAACTGCCCAAAGATAAAGATTCGCCATGATGGCGCCCCGAAATTTTTGGGATAACAATATCGAAGGATCCGTTGGGGATTACATCATTATCCTTTCCGGGATTCAAGGGATAAGAAGGTGCCAACAAGAAATGGTTTGGCGACTCAAGTTTTTCCGTAACAGATGGCGGTTTAAGTGCATGGTGCATAAGAGGAGTGAAGATGAATCGCCCCTAATTGAGTAAGGATATCGGCGTGAAGGAAATTCAAGTCAATCTGGGGCCTAATGTTGGGGATATTATCTATTGATAATCCGCCCTAGTTGGGCCGGGTCACCAAAGCTGGCGACTCATCTAAAATGTGGTTCGGGCCTTGGCCTGGTAAGGCCGAAAGTTGTATGGCGGTTTACGACTTTCGGAAGGAGTCCATAATAGAGAAGGTCTCTGAGCCTTGGAAAGATGGCGACTTAGAGATCGCAAGAGTCACGATTTGTGTAAGGGAAAGGACCCTTGTAAACCCTAAGGACTCGACCTGTATATAAAGGCGAGTCCCAGGGAAGAAGAGGGTAGGATAGAAATCATCGAGTGCTAGATCAGGCGAGTTACGCCCTCCTTGTAATCGAAACTCCATCAATACAACAGAAAGCAGGACGTAGGCTTTTACCTCCTCACGAGGGGCCGAACCTGGGTAAATCTCTGGCTCGCTCCCGTTCAACCCCTTTGAGTCGCCACCAAGGTGCGATGGCTCCAACACTAAGTCCTTTCACGAGGACATCTGCCATGACAAAACCACGACAACCTCTCCCTGTAGCCTTCCCCTTCTTCCCTACCCGACCAGCACCTCTCCCAGTGGGCAATGCCGCCGACAAAGAAGAACCCACGGGTGGTGTCGACAGACTGTCTGCCAAGGCTCTACGGAGAGATAGGGGTGGAAGGGAAGTACCACCCCTCGTGCGGGGCGCCTGTGAAGAACGCGTCGAGCGATCTGGACCAGCGCCCACCATCTTTCAACACCTGGTGACCTGCCATGATAAAGATTAAAAGAAATTAGTACAACATAAAAAAATTGAATAAATGACATGAATAATAATATGTACATGAATAATAAAGATTAAAATATATATAATTTAAGTTGTGAATCTTACAAACTAATAATCATCATCAATAAATGCATCATCATCATCACTATCACGCATGTCTTCATGAATGACGTGCTCGTCGGGTTCAACGGCGTGAAGTTGTGAAAGGCCTTTCTTTAATCGTTGAAGCATTGACAGGTCATCCACATGAGTAACCTCTACGAGTTCCAGGTCTTCTGGTTTCGGCTCAGGACTGGAGTCGGATTCATTATCACTGTCTATTTCCATGTTCTTGGGTGAAGCACGGCGGTTCTTGAAATGTTTCTTGGAAAGACATGTTTCTTGGAAGAATTCTCCATCATATGTGTCTAGGTTAATGTGAGGTTCATAATCCTCTTCATTTGGGAGAGGTGGTATGACATGTGGCGGCACTTCATAAACAACATACCAACCTTCCAGATTCTTATCTGTTTGGCATGCCCACGGTAGATAGAAAACTAGTACTATATGTTCATGAGTCCTTCTAGTCTCCCTCGGCTGGAACCAATAACAATTGAAGACTATGACGTTCGGTGGGTTTTCACCATAGAATTGAAGTTCATAAATTTCTTCAACTCTTCCATAATACTCGATAACACCTTCGCCGATAGCAGAGACACCACAATTTGTAGATTTCCGGTCGGGCATAGATAGCTCTTTGCCAAAGGTACGAAAGAGATACCTGTTGATGTTGTATTTCTCAAATGAACGGACCTTATAGTCAAAACCATTAGCGACTTGTCTCAATTCAGCGTCCATAGACTCTGAATTAGCCTACAAATTTAATACGAAATGATCGTTGCATCAGCCGCAAGTTAGACCAAGAAATGAAATGGTCCATTATTGATAATTACCGTTTGTTTGAACCAAGAGATGAAACCGGGAAAGCCGCCTCCTGTCTTTGACAGAAGCTCATACTCTTCGACGGAATCATTTTTGATCACCGCTCCATCCGAGAATTCGGCGACGTAACGGCTGTTTGAAATATCCGGGAATAAGAGCAGTTCAAATGAATTAGAAGTTACGGGAAAATGTGCCGAGAACTCACTCGATGTATGGCCACACTTCTGTTAGGTTGTTGAAGATATACAACGAAATGTTCCGCCATTCTTCGACATCCAACGTTATTGGTTTCGAAGCACCGGCTGGTGCGAGCTTCCCTTTGAATAGGCTGAGGTTGGACCCACCTTTTTTAGGGTCTGCATCATTGTGTCGAGGGTTCGGATTATGCAAATGATGATTTTTGGCTTCGTAGTGTGTTGTCACAAAGTTTGCCACCTCCTCAGTAATGAATGCCTCAGCCACCGATGCTTCAATTCTACGCTTATTTTTACATTTAGCTCGAAGGGTCTTGTGCATCCTCTCAGTTGCATAGCACCAACGATCTTGCACGGGCCCACCCAATCTTGCCTCGGTCGGTAGATGTAAAATCAAATGTTGCATTGGATTAAAGAAGCTCGATGGTAAGATCTTCTCTAACTTGCACAACAACTCCGGTGCAAACTCCTCCACGTCTTCTACCACGCCAGGCGACAATTCTTTCGCACAAAGAACACAGAAGAAATAGCTCAGCTCCGCCAGTACTAGCCATTCATCCTCAGGAATAAAGCCACGTAACATCACCGGCATTACCCGCTCTAGCCATATGTGCCAATCATGACTCTTGAGACCAAAGATTTTTAATTTTTCAAGACTCGCTCCCCTCTTTAGATTCGCTGCATACCCATCGGGGAACATCAAGTGTATTTTGACCCACAAGATAATTTCCCTCATAGCTGGCCTTCCAAGATTGAACCAGGCCTTTGGCTTAGACCACTTTTGCTTTCCTTTTCCTTCTCGCATGTTTTGTAACGGTCTATGACATAGTGTCTCTTGATCGACTCTAGCCTTAGTATTATCCTTTGTCTTCCCATCTATGTTGAACAATGTACCAAAAATAGCCTCTCCGATATTCTTTTCAATGTGCATCATGTCGATATTGTGTGGAAGAAGGAGGTCTTTGAATTAAGACAAATCCCAGAAGCATGGCTTGTGAGTCCAGGCGTGTTTTGAATTATACCCCTTGAAATACCCTGGACGCTCTGGATCAGGCTCGAGGGCGTTTAACTGATCCAGGATCTGTTGGCCTGTCAACGCAGGTGGTGCCAAGTTTTTGAAAACTTTACCTTTGGTAAAGTTCTTCTTGTCTTTTCTGAACTGATGGTCAGGATCGAGGAACTGTCTATGCAAGTCAAAGCAAGAATACGTCTGACCCTCCTGCAACCAATGAAAATGAAGAGCTGCCTTGCATTGGGGGCATGGGAACCTTCCATGCACACACCATCCAGAGAATAGCGCATACGCTGGCAAGTCATGCATAGAGTACATGTACCACACATGCATTTTGAAGTTTTCTTTTCTAGCGGCATCGTATGTCTTGACCCCATTATCCCAAGCTTCTTCCAATTCATCCTTAAGCGGTTGTAGGTACACATTCATATTCTTCCCCGGATAATTGGGCCCTGGAATTATCAACGTTAGAAATATGTTCTTTCTTTGCATAATCTACCCAGGGGGAGATTGAGTGGAATGACAAATACAGGCCAACAACTGTATTGGGTTGCCGTCATGCCGAAGGGATTAAAACCATCCGTGGCGGCGCAGACTCGAGGATTCCTTGGATCTGCCGCTTTATCCTGATGCAATCCATCGAAATGTTTCCACGCTTCCCCATCTGATGTGTATACCACCATCTTATTCCCATCCGCATCTAGTTCGGTTCTTCTGCCCAATTTCTGCCATGTCATCTGTCTGGCTGTCTCTTTGACCATGAAAAGACGTTGAAGTCTTGGTACGATTGGCATATACCGAAGAACACTAATTGCAATTTTGGTCTGCCTCTTCTCACCCATACCATTGTCTACCACAAGATACCTGCAAGACTCGCAATTGGGACAATAGTCCAAGTGTGCATACTCCTTCCTAAATAAGACACATCCTTTCTCACATGCATCTATCTTCTCATAGGGCATCTTAAGTACATGAAGTATTTTGTCCGACTGGTACAGGTTTGCAGGCATGACATGGCCTTTGGGTAGGAAGCGTCCAAATAGTGTCATCATCGAGTCGTAGCATTCTCTTCCCAAGTTGAACTGAGCCTTCAGAGCCATTACTTGTGCAATTGCATCCAGCTGACAGAGCTGAGTGTGCTCATGGAGAGGACGTTTTGAAGACTCCAACATTTCATAAAAGGCCTTTGCAGATTCCTCCATCTCATCTTCCAAATCGCGAGCATCATCAAAGTCTTGCACCATGTCTTCAATCCCGGTACCATGCTCGTCCGTGCGACGACGGACCACCTCAGCTCTTGTGCGTTGTATAGACTCACCATGTAATGTCCACACCGTATAATTAGGCTTAAAACCCCTCCTCTGCAGGTGTTTAATCATTACAGCCTCTGTCGTCTTTTTATAGTTGTCGCATCCAGGACAGGGGCAATAGTTTCTTTCCTGGCCATTTGCGAATGCGGCTTTCACAAATTCCTTTGTTTTTACGAACCATTCTTTCGTCATCTCTTTCTGACTAGGGTGACCGGTATACATCCATGCACAATCACTCATCTTGCCTAGCTACTAAAGACAGAAGAAATATATTTATATATAATTTAGCATTTATATTCATCGGTTAATCAGGTTCGCCATTTTTATTACGTCCAGGCAACCTACACGCTAATAGGTAAACATAGGTCCTAATCCCACCCGAGTATGTGTAGATTGGGTTCGTTTTCCCATGCTCTGCTCCGGATCCAACGCAAAATTTCGGCAGCACCTCCCCGCTGTTCTCCTGATACACGTCTCCACAATAAACAGAGGGGATGTGCATCCGGAGAACAACAGGGAGGCACTGAAGAAATTCTGCATCGGATCCAGAGCACAGCATACGGGAAAATGAACCCAATCTACAGATACTCGGTCTGTCTATGGATAATGTTGGACAATTCGAAAGGATGGCGGTTATAAATATGCAAAGACATGCATATTTATAGATGTCGCCCTTTCAAACGGGAGACGCATACTGGTCACGCATACTGATAAATTAATTTAATTACCTAAATCTAGAAAGTTTCATCCGGAAACCGAGCCACGGTAAATGAAGGGGCGGGGAGGAGATGAAATTTGTACTGACCCACGAATGCAGGGGCGGAGCTCGTACAACGCACGGGCAGGTCTTCGCACAGCAGTCCTCACAGCGACGAGACAACTATCACATGTAAATCCACCTGATCAACACAAATATTCTAATTATGTCATTTTAGAGGAAAAGTGGTTAAGAATATAATATTCATGAGCTAACCAAGGTTTTTATGCCATTTTGTAGCTAAATGGGGTAATTATCTCATTGTTGGGGAAAATAAGGTAAGGAGAATAAGATAGAGGAGAAGAAAGAGGAGGAGGAGAGGAAGAAGAAGAAATCAAGAAGAAGGAGAAGGAGGAGGAGGAGAAGAAGGAGGAGAAGACGGAGGAGGAGAAGGTATTCTTTTTCTCTTCTTCTCTTCTTCTTCTCTTCTTCTTTTCTTCTTCTTTTCTTCTTCTCCTTCTTATTTTTGTCTTCTCCTCCTCCTCTTCTTCTTCTTCTTCTTCTTCTCCTCCTCCTCCTCTTCTCCTCTTCTCCTCCTCCTCCTCTTCTTCTTCTTCCTATTCTTTCTATTAACCTAACTAACTAACTAACCTAACTAACCAAGCTAACTAATCCTATCGCTAAACCTAGATAGCACTAAACAGCAAAAAAATAACAAAAAAAGTGTCTACCACTATAACAAAAACAGAATCTACCACTAAGTAACTAAAAAAGAATCTAGCTACCACTAAATACCAAACAATAAAAACTCAACTTCTTGTTCTTTTTCTCTTCTTCTCCTTCTTATTTTTTTCTTATTCTATTCTTCTCTTCTTCTTTACTTCTTCTCCTTCTTATTTTTTTCTTCTCTTCTTCTTCTTCTTCTTCTCCTTCTTTTTTTTCTTCTCCTCTTCTTCTTCTTCTTTTTCTTCTCCTCCTCCTCCTCCTACTCCTCTTCTTCTTCTCCTCTTCTCGTCCTCGTCCTCCTCCTCTTCTCCTCTTCTCCTCCTCCACCTAACTAAACAAGCTAACTAACTAACCTAACTAAAACTACTGACCTAACTAAATCTACCACTAAAACTACTACAATAACAACTACTAAAACTACTAAAAAATAATGCGGGTGGGGGTGGGGTTGGGGGTGTGGGGGCTCACCGGGAGGGGTGGCTGTGGAGGGGCCGGGGTGTTGGCGGTGGCGGGGCGGCGCCGGGGGCGCCAGGGGCAGCGGCGCGACGGTGGTGGGGCAGCGGCAGCTGGGGCGAGGTGGGGCAGCGGCGGGACAGCGGTGGTGGCGCGACGGTGGCGGCGGGGGCGACATGGGCGGCGGCGGGGGTTACAGGGGCGGTGGCGGGGGCGACAGGGGTGGTGGCGGCGGCCGGTGGGCATCGTGGATTGGGAGAGAGCGAGAGGGGCGCGCGAGGTGAGCCGTTACAGAGAGAGAGAGGGGCGGGTGGGGGAAGGAGCCGTTAACGGAGTTAGCGCTTTGCCGTCTACCTCCGGACTCTTTGTCGTCCGCAAGCATACGGCAAAGAAGGGACTCCAGTTTGACCTAACCACCCCGCGGTCAGGTGGGCCCATCTACATCTTTGACATCTGCCTACGGACTCTTTGTCGTCCGCTAGCAAACGGCAAAGATGTGACTGATAGCAAAAACACTCTATGCCATCAGCCAGTGCTTTGCCGTCTATTTTGCTGAAGCTGACGGCAAAGACACTCTTTGCCATCAGCTAGCAGACGGCAAAGACTAGGCAGATGGCAAAAAACTGTTTTCCAGTAGTGTTTAAGACATGCGCGCTCCAAAACATCGCATGTCTTTGGGTCCAACATCCCCCCATGCCCATAGAACCAAACCCTGCACCTGGGGGGAAGCTCCTTGTAACTGGAGTGACCCCTGCATCCATCATCTCTTGCTCAGCGAGATCCCACTTAGGCCGGTCCACCTCGTAGCCACCTCGACCTAGCTTATGCTACCATTTCTTTTTTGCGGCATTAATCTTGTTTTCTCAACCGTTCCTGAGCTTCTTTCAATTCCTAGAAGTTCACGAAAGCTTCCCAGTGATCTCTTGCCTTCTCGAGTGTTCCCTTGAATGCTGGAGTCTCATTTCCTGCATTGATATACGCGGCCCATATAGTTTTTTGTGGTTGTTGAATGTTATCGCCATCTTCTTAAGAACATTGTTCTTGACTTTTTTCAGATCTGCATCTGTCAAATGATCTGGTAGGGTGAAATGTGACATGAGCGATTCCCAAAGCAAATTTTTTGCTCTTTGGTCGACAAAAGTAACATTTGGATATGCCATTGCTGCCTTTTTCCATTATTGAATGGAGATCGGGATTTGGTCCGTGACAAAAACTCCGCATTGATGAATGAACTTCTTCGCATACTTCTTAGGTTCATCAGGTTCGCCATTAGGTTTGATGGCATCGATGTTGTACTTTACGCCAGCCGCTAACATTTTGCCCGGGCCTAGAACTGCCCTGCTGCTTGTAGAAGATTTGCTTGATCCGGAGGTGATTGTTATTTGAAGAACAACATTTCCATCGTTATCATTGTTCTGGACTTCATCTATTCGTTTGTCTTCATCGAACATTATACCATCACCAGTATTGTTCAGATATTGCGAGCCGCCATCTTCTTCATTCTCATCTGGTATCGGGGAGTGTATGATCTCGAACACGACCTCTTCTCCTTCTCTGTCGGTATTGTCCATAGCATTCGAGAACAAATTCTATGAAAATTTAACATTTATTAAATGCTTGGTTTGCAAGTTCTTATATACGGGGAACCTTTAGTCCGTGTCTAGGAACATGATTCAGAATCATAACAAATTCTCTTAACCTTTAAGGGATTTAACAAAATGGTGCCATTCTGGTTGTGCAGAAAATGGTCCAGATTTTTCCTCATCTCATCTACCCTTCCATATGTCACGTTGTCTAGTGTCAAAGGATTCAAGAAAACCATTGCTTCATAATTAGCCGAAGTAACATGCGCATGATGGTACGAAGCTCTCCAAAGTTGTTTTGAATCATAGTTCCTGATAGGATAATTAGCTTTTTGGTACGAAGTTCAGCAAGAGCCTTCCGAATATTGCTATTTGGAAGGCCTTTGCTAAACTTCATACCAAAAAGCAAATTATCCTATCAGGAACTCCGTTTCTAGATAACTTTGAAGAGCTTCGTACCATCATGCGTCTGTTACTTCCGGCTAATGATGAAGCCATGGATATCTTCAATACTTCGACACAAGACAATGTTACATATAGAAGCTAGCTAGGGTACATAGATGAGATCAGAAAAAAATTGGATCAACTTGTTCACATCCATAATGGGGGCATTAATTCTTGATAAATCCCTTATTAAAGGACTAAGAGAATCCCAATTGCTACAAATCACCAGTTCATAGCTTGGGCTAAATCCCCACAGAAAACATACTAGCATGAAAGTAACAGGACAAGAAAATAATAACAGAATTTAGACTTAGTGAAAATCAGAGATTTTCACTTGCTGCCATTTCCAACAGAATAGCAACTTTGACAAGGAATAAAACTATGATGCAAAGTCCTATGAACAAACTTGTGGCACCAACTTGTAGAGGGGTTCAAACACTACAATTCATGACATTGGTGCATCCACCAAAGAGAAACACATCCCTGGAAACCATGCTCACAACAGGGAAAGAAAACACAGTCCTAACACTTAGAAATATTTCTAGCTTTGCAAACAACAATATTTTCTAGACATGTTATCCGCAAGGTATCCACTTATCTACTGGAGTAACATGCCCAAAAAAATATCAGGACTTAGTCTTCACAAAAATCTAGAACATTCATGTTGACACAAACTTCAAAGCATGCAAAGAATAATTCCTACAAAAATGACAAAATGCCACCTCATCACAAAATGACATTTTTAAAAACTTGCACAAAAGTGCCACCATTGGATTCCTTGGTTTTTCTACCCCAAATTCATATATCACACTAACATACTTGCATGCATAAAATTGCAACAAAACAGAAACAAAAATCTACTATAAAACCTAAATCACTTAATTATTCTTCTTTTCTTCTTCTTTTTGCACTAACCTACTTAACCTAATCTAAAAATATATAACTTATTTAACACTAACAGTGACGTAAACTAACACTAACAATGACCTAAACTAACTTAATTAACCTAACAGATGCAATGAAATGAAAAAAAGCAAAAAAAAAAGTAAAGAAGAACTTACGGTGGGCAAGGGGGGTAGGCGCCGGCGGTGGAGAAGGGGGTGGCACCGGCGGGATGGGGGCCGGGCACCGCCGTGGGGAAGGGGGTGGCGCCAGTGGTGGGGAAGGGGAGTGGCACCGACGGTGGGGGAGGGCATCGCCGCAGCGTGGCAGCGACGTGTTCAACATAGGGGTAGTGCGCGGACGTCGGGGCATTGTTAGGGGATCGGAGGAAGGAGGTCGCGCTTATATACCCCAGGGATTTAGTCCCGGTTGGTAGCTCCAACCGGGACTAAAGGTGCAGTTCAGCAGCCCAAAGGGCGCGAAACAGCCAGCCCTTTAGTCCCGATTGGTGGTTCTAAGCCGGACTAAAGGGGGCTCTTTAGCCCGGTTGGAGCCACCAACCGGGACTAAAGGGTTGTTCGTGGCGTTGGCGCGGGGTGGTGCGAGTTTAGTCCCACCTCGCCAAGCAAAGGGTGCAGGGAGTGGTTTAGAAGCCCTGCTGCGGCTTAACTCTCGAGCTCCTCTCTAGCATGCAGTACATGCCTAACACTTTTTCTACCTTGTTGGGCCTAATTGCCTTGTGGGCCTGCATCCTGGCCCAAGTACAGTTGGGTTTCTAATCGTATGCACGCCATGGTGGCTTATTAGGAGGGCATTTATTTATTTTTTGCAGAATTATACTTTGATCTTAACCTGAGGTTTACAGAAGCGTTTTAGTTGATTCTTTTTTCTATTGAACAATATTATAGTTTTTGTTTTAGTTGATCACAACAAAGTATTTTACTTGATTCTTTTTAGTTGATTCCTTTTGCTATTAGAGTTTTATAAAAGCTTTTTAGTTTGCTATTGAAGTTTCTAACAAAAATACTTTATGAAAATTCTTAGAGTTTGTTGTAGCAACCAGGTAAATATTTAGTTCATTCTTTTTAACAAATCAATACTTTGATAATTTTAGTTAATATTATTTTGATTCTTTTTAGTTCATTATTTTTGCTATTAGTTTATTCTTTGAGCTAAATGACCCTGAAATTGAAAAGAACAACAAATGAACTCTGAAAAAATTATAAATTCTATATTAGTACTAGTAGTTTTCAAATTTGAATTATTTGAAATTTGTGTGAATCACTAGTTTGTGAATAAACTATTTTTTGTTTTCTGCTTTATATATTTTCAGTGATTCTTTTAACTGATTCATTTTTTTAATATTAGTGTGTTTTATCATTATATTCAATTTGGTAATTCTTAGGTTATTTAAAAAATTAAATGCCTTTGTAACAGATGAGTTTTCGTCCAAAACCCTAATACTACGAAAGAGATCGAATGTCCATTTTGTACACGAAGTTTATCCAGTTTTTTTCGTAACCCTCTCAACTTTTTGCACGTGCTATGTGAGTGAAATGATGATAACATGACGATTTTCAACCTTTTTAGAGTTCATTTATAGTTCTTTACAATTCCAGGGTCATTTAGCTCAAAAAATCAGCTAATGCATGAAAAATAGGAAAAATGAAGTCAGAAAGGGTTGAAAATACATGATGTGGCTTCCAATGGTGCATACTAAACGCACAAAAATTCTGGAGTTTAGATAAGTTTAAAAAAATGAAATGGCGCGGGGTGGTGGGAGTTTAGTCCCACCTCGCCAAGCAAAGGGTGCAGGGAGTGGTTTAGAAGCCCTGCTGCGGCTTAACTCTCGAGCTCCTCTCTAGCATGCAGTACATGCCTAACACTTTTTCTACCTTGTTGGGCCTAATTGCCTTGTGGGCCTGCGTCCTAGCCCAAGTACAATTGGGTTTCTAATCGTATGCACGCCATGGTGGCTTATTAGGAGGGCATTTTTTTTTGCAGAATTATACTTTGATCTTAACCTCAGGTTTAGAGAAGCTTTTTAGTTGATTCTTTTTGCTATTGAACAATATTATAGTTTTTGTTTTAGTTGATCACAACAAAGTATTTTACTTGATTCTTTTTAGTTGATTCCTTTTGCTATTAGAGTTTTATAAAAGCTTTTTAGTTTGCTATTGAAGTTTCTAACAAAAATACTTTATGAAAATTCTTAGAGTTTGTTGTAGCAACCAGGTAAATATTTAGGTCATTCTTTTTAACAAATCAATACTTTGATAATTTTAGTTAATATTATTTTGATTCTTTTTAGTTCATTACTTTTGCTATTAGTTTATTCTTTGAGCTAAATGACCCTGAAATTGAAAAGAACTACAAATGAACTCTGAAAAAAATTATAAATTCTATATTAGTACTAGTAGTTTTCAAATTTGAATTATTTGAAATTTGTGTGAATCACTAGTTTGTGAATAACCTATTTTTTGTTTTCTGCTTTATATATTTTCAGTGATTCTTTTAACTGATTCTTTTTTTAATATTAGTGTGTTTTATCATTATATTCAATTTGGTAATTCTTAGGTTATTTAAAAAATTAAATGCCTTTGTAACAGATGAGTTTTCGTCCAAAACCCTAATACTACGAAAGAGATCGAATGTCCATTTTGTACACGAAGTTTATCCAGTTTTTGTCGTAACCCTCTCAACTTTTTGCACGTGCTATGTGAGTGAAATGAAGATAACATGACGATTTTCAACCTTTTTAGAGTTCATTTATAGTTCTTTACAATTCCAGGGTCATTTAGCTCAAAAAATCAGCTAAT
Source organism: Hordeum vulgare subsp. vulgare (assembly GCF_904849725.1). Taxonomy (NCBI): domain Eukaryota; kingdom Viridiplantae; phylum Streptophyta; class Magnoliopsida; order Poales; family Poaceae; genus Hordeum; species Hordeum vulgare. The sequence continues at coordinate 50,816,345 of NC_058519.1, forward strand.
GCATGAAAAATAGCAAATGAAGTCAGAAAGGGTTGAAAATACATGATGTGGCTTCCAATGGTGCATACTAAACGCACAAAAATTCTGGAGTTTAGATAAGTTTAAAAAAATGAAATGCCTTTGTAACACATGAGTTTTCGTCTGAAACCTTGATACTTCAAAAGAGATTGTCCATTTTGTACGCGAAGTGCATCCAGTTTTTGCGGTAACCCTCTCAACTTTTTTGCACTTGCTACGTGGGTGAAATGATGATATCATGCCAACTTTTAACCTTTTCATAGTTCATTTGTAGTTCTTTCCAATTTCAAGGTCATTTAGCTCAAAAAATGACTTATTGCATGAAAAATAGCAAATGAAGTCGGAAAGGGTTGAAAATTGATGACATGGCTTAAAATGGTGCATAATAAATGCACAAAAAGTCTGGAGTTGAAAGAAGTTTTAAAAAATGAAATGCCTTTGTAACAGATGAGTTTTCGTCCAAAACCCTCATATTTCGAAAGAGATCGATTGTCCATTTTGTACACGAAGTGCATCCAGTTTTTGCCGTAACCCTCTCAACTTTTTTGCACTTGCTATGTGGGTTAAATGATGATACCATGGCAACTTTCAACCTTTTTAGAGTTCAAATCTAGTACTTTACAATTCCAAGGTCATGTAGCTAAAAAAATCAGTTAATGCATGAAAAATAGCAAATGAAGTTAGAAAGGGTCGAAAATTGATGGCGTGGCTTCAAATGGTGCATACTAAAGGCACAAAAAGTCTGGAGTTGAAATAAGTTTTAAAAAATGAAATGCTTTATAACAGATGAGTTTTCGTCCGAATCCTTGATACTTCGAAAGAGATTGTCCATTTTGTACGCGAAGTGCATCCAGTTTTGGCTGTAACCCTCTCAACTTTTCTGCACATGCTATGTGGGTGAAATGATGATACCATGCCAACTTTTAACCATTTTAGAGTTCATTTGTACATCTTTTCAATTTCAGGGTCATTTAGCTCACAAAATCAGTTACTGCTTGAAAAATAGCAAACGAAGTCAGAAAGGGTTGAAAATTGATGACGTGGCTTCAAATGCTGCATAATAAATGCACAAAAATTATGTAGTTGAAATTAGTTTTAAAAAATGAAATGCATTTGTAGGAGATGAGTTTTCATCTCAAATCGTGATACTTCGTAAGAGATTGTCCATTTTGTACACGAAGTGCATCCTGTTTTTGTCGTAGCCCTCTCAACTTTTTTGCACATGCTATGTGGGTGAAATGATGATACCATGCCAACTTTCAACCTTTTTAGAGTTCATTTGTAGTTCTTTTCAATTTTAGGGTCATTTAGCTCAAAAAATCAGTAAATGCATAAAAAATACCAAATGAAGTCAGAAAGGGTTGAAAATTGATGACATGGCTTTAAATGTAGTTGAAATAAGTTTTTAAAAATGAAATGCCTTTGTAACAGATGTGTTTTCGTTCGAAACTGTGTTACTTCGAAAGAGATTGTCCATTTCGTACACGAAGTGCATCCTGTTTTTTCCGTAAGCCTCTCAACTTTTTTGCACATGCTATGTGGGTGAAATGATAATACCATGCAAACTTTCAAACTTTTTAGAGTTCATTTGTAGTTCTTTTCCATTTCAGGGTCATTTAGGTCAAAAAAATCAGTAAATGCATGAAGAATACCAAATGAAGTCAGAAAGGGTTCAAAATTGATGATGTGGCTTCGAATGGTGCATACTGAATGCACAAAAGTCTGGAGTTGAAATAAGTTTTAAAAAATGAAATGCCTTTGTAAGAGATGAGTTTTCGTCCGAAACCGTGTTACTTCGAAAGAGATTGTCCATTTTGTACACGAAGTGCATCCTGTTTTTTTGTAACCCTCTCAACTTTTTTGCACATGCTATGTGGTTGAAATGATGATACCATGCCAACTTTCAACCTTTTGAGAGTTTATTTGTAGTTATTTTCCATTTTAGGGTAATTTAGCTCAAAAAATTCAGTAATGCATGAAAAATAGCAAATGATGTCAAAAAGGGTTGAAAATTGATGAGAAATTAATCACACATAAGTACCCTAACTATTACAAAGATTCCCTCCGGTTTGTCCAAAGTGAGACTTTCCACATATATAAGTACGGAAACTCACTAGAGAAGAAAGTGATGATAGTGAAGTCGGTCACATCCTAGAGTGGGATCTTTGGGTGTAAAACTTTTTCTTCGTGGGTCTCCCTTTGCGTCGTAACCATGGACAATCTTCATCATTTAACTGGATGCTCGGGTCAATATTCACTATGAAGGAAGCAATTTCATGAAACTTTTCATAATATTCTGACATGTCTATCTTGTCCTCCACTCCCAAGATATTTCTTTTCCCTGAAAGAACTATGTGGCGCTTTGGCTCATCGTATGATGTATTCACTTCCATATCTTTTCTTTTTCTCGGCTTGGTAGACATGTCCTTCACATAGAAAACCTGCGCCACATCATTGGCTAGGACAAATGGTTCGTCTACGTACCCAAGATTGTTGAGATCCACTATTGTCATTCCATACTGCGGGTCTTCCGTTACCCTGACCTTCAAATCACGTCCATAGTCAAGTTCCCATATCTCCTCTATGTAACCATAATATGTGTCCTTCTGCCTATTGGTGTTTGCTACATCAAAGTGGACACCACTGTTTTGGTTGGTGCACTTTTTATCTTGGGCGGTCGTGTAAAATGTATTCCCATTTATCTCGTACCCTTTGAAATTCAATATATTCGAAGATGGTAACTTGCACAGCAAGACTGCCCATCTTCAACAGCGTCGTCATGCATGAGACATGTCTGCAACCAACCGGCGGAAGTCCCCGTTTGTTCACGTGTAATCATGTCGTCAGATTGCTCCCGGTATTTGGAGCGTAGAATATTCTTGTGTTCCTCGATATACGGAGACACCAAGGAAGAATTTTGTAGAACTTTGTAGTGTGCTTGAGTGAGAGAATGCCCGTCCATACATATTATTGCTTTCAATCCTAGCGTGCCTTTTCCACCCAGTCTGCCCTCATGCCACGATTCAGGAACACCAATCGGTTAAGGTCAGGAATAAAGTCAACACAAAAATCAATGACATCCTGATGATGAGTTGATGGATATACTTCTTGCCCCTCGTTGGTTACCCCAAGTGGAAGGTGGAGATGTCATCAGTAGCAGATTTCCCTTACACGGGGACTGTAAGTTTTATCGAACCAGGAGGACACCGAGGATCAACAAGTAGGTGTCCGCTGCTCAGGCGCTAGCAGAAGACGTGGACCTGCACACACAACAAATAACTTTGCTCCCAATGAGTTTAGAGAGATTGTCAATCTCTCCGGCCTTGTAGTTTGCAAAGGATCAAAACACAAGCGGGAATACTGATATTGATTGCAATGGAAAAGTGGATAAAAGCAGTAAATGATGAAGGTGTAAACAATGGTGGTGATATGGACCAGAGTCCCATGATGATCACTAGTGATGTCTCTCTCCCAAAAGATGATAATCAACTATGTTGGGTAAACAAATTACAGCTGGGCAATTGACAGAATTATGAACGCACCGCAATGCTAATCATGCTACTAGAAAGTTAGAGGCTCGAAACTAATGGGCAACACGCCAAGACAAGTAGACCATTTATTCATCAGCATCTACTTACTAATCATCCACCTTGAGATATCTATCCAGAACATCTCGCTGGTATTAAGTTGCGAGCCCCGCCCAAAGTGTAAACTAAAAGCAACGGACAACTACATTAACGAACTTCACGTAAGGTAAAGAATCCTTGCAACTGTGGTCACAAGCACCGTAGTTTTCTCCCTGGTGGCAACAGTACATCCCCTAGTCTCATGTTTCTGTCACTCAAGCTAGACATCACGGGGCATGAACCCACAATCATGCATAACGCTCCCTCTTGGAGTTACAATCTACTACTCGGCCAAAGCAATAAAAAGCAATGGAGAACATGCATGAATTACCCAAGAACATAATATAAAAGGATAATCAAATATATAATTCATCACAATCTGAACATAATCTCATAATCCATCGGATCCTAGCAAACCAAACATAGCAACATCATGAAAATTACATAGATGCCTTGATCATGTAGGGCAGCTCACAAGGGCTAAGCATTGAAGCACAAGATTGGAGAGAAGACATCACATAGATACTGGTCATGGACTCATAGTCCAAGGAGGACTGCTCACGGCACGTCCGGGAAGCGTACATGGTGCTGGAGAACCTCCCGGAGGTCAATCCTCCCTCCGGCAGGGTGCCGGGAAGAGGTCTTCTCGCGCTCCCAATCTCGGAAGCGTTGCCGGGTGTTGGAAATATGCCCTAGAGGCAATGATAAATAGTTATTATTATATTTCTTGTTTCAAGATAATCATTTATTATCCATGCTATAATTGTATTGAATGAAAACATAGATACATGTGTGGATACATAGCCAAAACAATGTCCCTAGCAAGCATCTAGTTGGCTAGCTAGTTGATCAAGGATGGTTAAGGTTTTTTGAGTATATGCAAGCGTTGTGACTTGATAAATGGATCACATCATTAGGAGACACAAGCCCATGGAGACACACCTAACCCCACATAGAACTCTCATGATGACCATGGGTTAGTACACAAAGACGTAATGGACAATGCTTACCATACCATGGGATCACTTGATCCCTCTCGGTACATCTTGTACACTTTGTATGAGATCTTCCTCTAGACGCAAGCCCATGGAGACACACCTAACCCCACACAGAACTCTCACAAAGACAATGGGTTAGTACACAAACACGTAATGGGCAATGCTTACCATACCATGGGATCACTTGATGTCATACAACCCATGGGCTTGCATCTCCTAATGATGTCATACAACCCATGAAGGATGACGTCAAGTGGTGATCGTCATCAAGATTGCGGTATGCAAGTTCAAGTGGATCAACACAAAGATATCATGCTTGAAGCTTGCCGTCCATTGTGGTGGCAATGGACTTGTGAAGATATGCTGAAGAGTGGCTCACCCATAGTGAGTATGGGGGAGCAATCAACTAGTATTCATCAAGCCAACGCAATCAAGAAAGGTGGTCCATCGTGAGGAAGCCAAGATCATCATCATCTAGCTCAAGAGGACGAGGTGCAAGGTATAGGTTTGCCCTTGATAGGTTTTCTGTTTTAGGATAGATTGTTGTACTGTCAAGGGGGGCTCTCAAGTGAGTAGCTTGATCGTATCGTTCGTTGAGAGCTCAAACCATTTGCATCCTTGCATCATACTTCTTGGTTCTTGTTTGGTGTTTCTCTTTGTGAGTTTTAGAGCTTATGGTCATCTTCATGACAAGCTCGAGTTCATCAAAAACGGAGTCCATATGCATCTTCTATGATGTTTTCGATGTTGGGAGTTTTTACCGGTCTTATTCGAAGAAGGGTTCTCACCATTTTCTTATGGGCCTTTTATCACTTGATTATTATTGATATTTCTATAAATATTGTGTTAGCCCATGTCATTAGCTTTCCAACAAACTTGGTTTCGTTAAAATCGGAGTCCGTATGCGAAAGTTAGGGCAGATTCACTATCAGCGGTAGTACCGCTCCTGGTCCCAGCGGTAGTACCGCTCCTGTAGCGGTAGTACCGCCCCGGAGCTGTAGTACCACCCTTGGTGCGGTAGTAATTTCTTACTACCGCTCCGGGTGGGCGGTAGTACCACTTCGGGACGGTAGTACCTCTCTCTGAGCGGTTGTTCTTCGTCGGACTTTTTGCGAAGACTTTCTCTAGAGGTAGTACCGCCAGGGCTAGCGGTAGACCGCTATGCTCGGGCTGTAAGTGGGGGTAATGGTCTGATTTCTTCCCCCACTATATAAAGGAGGTCTTCTTCCCCCTTGGACTGATCTATCTGTTGAGCTCGTGTTCTTCTCCCATTGTTGACCTTCTTAGAGATTGCTAACTCTCAATCCCTCCAATGATTCTTGCTTGTTCTTGAGGGAAAATAGAGAGGAGATCTAGATCCACATCTCCACCAATCACTTTCTCCTCTATGTGAGGGGAACCCCTTGGATCTAGATCTTGGAGTTATTTGTGAGCTCCTTGTTCTTCCTCTTATATTTCTCCATAGCTTTTGTTGTTATGGACGGATTTGAGTGTGAGGGACTTGTCCTCTTCGTGTGTTCTTGCCATTTCATTAGTTGCATCGGTTTGAGTTCTCCACGGTGATACTTGGAAGTGAAGTTTGAGAAGCTTATTACCTTTCGTACTTAGTACCCTAGATATTGTTCTTCGTGGATGCTTTGGCGTCCTAGAAGCTTGGTGGTGCCTCGGAGCTCAATCATTGTGGTATAAAGCTCCGGGCAAGCGTCGGGATCTCCAATTAGGCTGTGGAGATTGCTCCGAGAATTTTGTACGGGTACCGGTGACCGCCCCCAAGGTTTGCCATTTGTACGGGTTCGGTGACCGCCCTCATGGGTCCCTTAGTGGAATCACGTCATCTTGCATTGTGCCAGGGCATGAGGAGATTATGGTGGCCTTAGTGGCATCTTGGGGAGCATTGTGCCTCCACATCGCTCCAACGGAGATTAGCATCCGCAAGGGTGTGAACTTCGGGATACATCATCGTCTCCGCGTGCCTCGGTTATCTCTTACCCGAACCCTTTACTTATGCACTTTACTTTGTGATAGCCATATTGTTTCTTGTCATATATCTTGCTATCACTTAGTTATTTATCTTGCTTAGCATAAGTTGTTGGTCCACATAGGTGAGCCTAGTTCTTTTAGGTTTTGTGCTTGACACATTAAACGTTAGTTTTATTCCGCATTTGTTCAAGCCTAAACCGTAATTATTTTAAAGCGCCTATTCACCCCCCCCCCTCTAGGCGACATCCACGTCCTTTCACATACCTCTCGATCCGAGCGTTCTTCTGAAAGATAAACTTCAACTCTTGGAACATCTCATATGCTCCATGACGCTCAAACCGACGTTAAAGTCCCGTTCTAAGCCATACAAGACTGCACATTGATCTACTGAGTAGTCCTCTTTACGTGTTAACCAGACGTTCTTAACATCTTTGTCAGCCGTACCGGGTGGCTCATCTCCTAGCGTAGCATTAAGGACATAATCCTTCTTCCCAGCTTGCGGGAGCAACTTAAGATTACGAGCCCAGTCTACAAAGTTGCTTCCATCATCTTTCAACTTAGCTTTCTCTAGGAACGTATTAAACTTCAGGGTGACTGTTGCGTGAGCCATTGATCTACAACACAAATATTGCAAAGTGGACTTAGACTATGTTTAAGATAATTAGAATTTAATTACTAAAATTACTAATAAACTCCCACTCAAAAAGTACATCTCTCTAGTCATTTGAGTGGTACATGATCCAAATTCACTAACTCAAGTCCGATCATCACGTGAGTTGAGAATAGTTTTAGTGGTAAGCATCTCTATGCTAATCATATCAACTATACGATTCATGCTCGACCTTTCGGTCTCATGTGTTCTGAGGCCATGTCTGCACATGCTAGGCTCGTCAAGTTTAACCCGAGTATTCCGCGTGTGCAACTGTTTTGCACCCGTTGTATGTGAACGTTGAGTCTATCACACCCGATCATCACGTGGTGTCTCAAAACGACGAACTGTCGCAACGTTGCACAGTCGGGGAGAACACAATTTCATCTTGAAATTTGAGTGAGATATCACCTTATAGTGCTACCATTATTCTAAGAAAAATAAGGTGCGTAAAAGGATTAACATCACATGCAATTCATAAGTGACATGATATGGCCATCATCTTGTGCTTCTTGATCTCCATCACCTAAGCACCGGCATGATCTTCTTGTCACCGGCGCCACACCATGATCTCCATCATCATGATCTCCATCAACGTGCCGCCATCGAGGTTGTCGTGCTATCTATGCTATTACTACTAAAGCTACGACCTAGCAATATAGTAAACGCATCTGCAAACACAAACGTTAGTTTAAAGACAACCCTATGGCTCCCGTCGGTTGCCGTAGCATCCACGTGCCAGTCGATATTAACTATTACAACATGATCATCTCATACATCCAATATATCACATCACGTCATTGGCCATATCATATCACAAGCATACCCTACAAAAACAAGTTAGACGTCCTCTAATTTGTTGTTGCATGTTTTACGTGGCTGCTATGGGTATCTAGTATGATCGCATCTTACTTACGCAAAAACCACAACGGAGATCTGCAAATTGCTATTTAACCTCTCTGGAAGGACCGCCTCGGTCAAAACCAATTCAACTAAAGTTGAAGAAACCGACACTCGCCAGTCATCTTTATGCAACGAGGTTGCATGTCAGTCGATGAAACCAGTCTCTCGTAAGCGTACGAGTTATGTCGGTCCGTGCCACTTCAATCTAACAATACCGCCGAATCGAGAAAAGACTAAGGAGGGCAGCAAATCGAACATCACCGTCCACAATACCTAGAGGCAATGATAAATAGTTATTATTATATTTCATGTTTCAAGATAATCGTTTATTATCCATGCTATAATTGTATTGAATGAAAACATAGATACATGTGTGGATACATAGACAAAACAATGTCCCTCGCATGCCTCTAGTTGGCTAGCCAGTTGATCAAGGATAGTCAAGGTTTTCTGGCTATGTGCAAGTGTTGTCACTTGATAACTGGATCACATCATTAGGAGAATCATGTGATGGACTAGACCCAAACTATGAACGTAGCATATTGATCATGTCATTTTTGTTGTTATTCTTTTCTGCACATCAAGTATTTATTCCTATGACCATGAGATCATATAACTCACTGGCACCGGAGGAATACCTTGTGTGTATCAAACATCGCAACGTAACTGGGTGACTATAAAGGTACTCTACATGTATTTCCGAAGGTGTCCGTTGAGTTAGTATGGATCAAGACTGGGTTTTGTCACTCCGTGTGACGGAGAGGTATCTCGGGGCCCACTCTATAATACAACATCACACATAAGCCTTGCAAGAAATGTGACTAAGTGTAAGTCACGAGATCTTGTATTACGGAACGAGTAAAGAGAATTGCTCATAACGAGATTGAAATAGGTATGCGGATACCGACGATTAAATCTCGGGCAAGTAACATACCGAAGGACAAAGGGAATGACATATGGGATTATATGAATCCTTGACACTGAGGTTCAACCGATAAGATCTTCGGAGAATATGTAGGATCCAATATGGGCATCCAGGTCCCGCTATTGGATACTGATCGAGGAGTGCCTCAGGGCATGTCTACATAGTTCTCGAACCCGCAGGGTCTGCACACTTAAGATTCGATGATGTTTTAGTATAGTTGAGTTATATGTGTGGTTATCGAATGTTGTTCGGAGTCCCGGATGAGATCACGGACGTCACAAGGAATGGTCCGGAAATGAAGATTGATATATAGGATGTCTTCATTTGGTTACCGGAAGGTTTTCGGGCATTACCGGGAATGTATCGGGAGTGACGAATGGGTTCCCGAAGTTCACCGGGAGAGGGGCAACCCACCCGGGGGAAGCCCAATGGCCCTAGGGGTGGCGCACCAGCCCTTAGTGGGCTGGTGGGATAGCCCAAGAGGGCCTTGGCGCTAAGGAAAGAAAACCAAAGAAAAAGGGAAAAAGAGAAGTGGGAAGGAAGAGAAGGATTCCACTTTCCAATCCTAATTGGAGTAGGATTTGAGTAGGACTCCTCCTCCCCCTTGGTCGGCGCACCCTTGAGGGCTTGGCCCTCAAAGCAAGCCTCGTCCCCCTCCCTCCTATATATAGTGGTGATTTAGGACTGATTTGAGACAACTTTTGGCACGTGCAACTCAGATCTACACACCATAGTTTTACCTCTAGATCTTATTTCTACGGAGCTCGGATGGAGCCCTACAGGAGTAGATCCTCACCACCACCGGAGCGCCATCACGCTGTCGGAGAACTCATCTACTTCTCTGTCTTACTTGCTGGATCAAGAAAGTCCGAGATCATCGTCGAGCTGTACGCGTGCTGAACGCGGAGGTGTCATCCGTTCGGCACTAGATCGGAACGGATCGTGGGACGGATCGCGGGACGGTTCGTGGGACGGTTCGTGGGGCTGATCGAGGGACGTGAAGACGTTCCACTACATCAACCGTGTTTCTTAATGCTTCCTGCCGTGCGATCTACAAGGGTACGTAGATCCAAATCTCCTCTCGTAGATGGACATCACCATGATAGGTCTTTGTGTGCGTAGGAATTTTGTTTTTCTTTCCCATGCAACGTTCCCCAACAGTGGCATCATGAGCTAGGTTCATGCGTAGATGTTATCTCGAGTAGAACACAAAGGGTTTTATGGACGGTGATGTTCGATTTGCTGCCCTCCTTAGTATTTTCTCTATTCATCGGTATTGTTGGATTGAAGCGGCCCAGACCGACATTATTCGTGCGCTTACGAAAGACTAGTTTCATCGATTGACATGCAACCTCGTTGCATAAAGATGACTGGCGGGTGTCGGTTTCTTCAACTTTAGTTGAATTGGTTTTGACCGAGGCGGTCCTTGGAGAGGTTAAATAGTAATTTGCACATCTCCATTGTGGTTTTTGCGTAAGTAAGATGCGGTCATACTAGATACCCATAGCAGCCACGTAAAACATGCAACAACAAATTAGAGGACGTCTAACTTGTTTTTGTAGGGTATGCTTGTCATATGATATGGCCAATGACGTGATATGATATATTGGATGTATGAGATGATCATGGTGTAATAGTTAATATCGACTTGCACGTAGATGCTACGGCAACCGGCAGGAGCCATAGGGTTGTCTTTAAACTAACGTTTGTGTTTGCAGATGCGTTTACTATATTGCTACGACGCAGCTTTAGTAGTAATAGAATAAGTAGCACGACAACCCCGATGGCGACACGTTGCTGGAGATCATGGTGTGGCGCCGGTGATAAGAAGATCGTGTCGGTGCTTTGGTGATGGAGATCAAGAAGCACATGATGATGGCCATATCATGTCACTTATGAATTGCATGTGATGTTAATCCTTTTATGCACCTTATTTTGCTTAGAACGACTGTAGCATTATGAGGTGATCTCTCACTAAAATTTCAAGACAAATTTCTGTTCTCCCCGACTGTGCACCGTTGCGACAGTTTGTCGTTTCGAGACACCACGTGATGATCGGGTGTGATAGACTTAACGTTCACATACAACGGGTGCAAAACAGTTGCACACTCGGAACACACGGGTTAAGCTTGACGAGCCTAGCATGTGTAGACATGGCCTCGGAACACATGAGACCGAAAAGTAAAGCATGAATCGTATAGTTGATATGATTAGCATAGAGATGCTTACCGCTGAAACTATTCTCAACTCACGTGATGATCGGACTTGAGTTAGTGGATTTGGATCATGTACCACTCAAATAACTAGAGAGATGTACTTTTTGAGTGGGAGTTCTTAAGTAATATGATTAATTGAACTAATTATCATGAACATAGTCTAATGGTCTTTGCGAATTATGATGTAGCTTGCGCTATAGCTCTACTATTTTTTATATGTTCCTAGAGAAAATTTAGTTGAAAGTTCATAGTAGCAACTTTGCGGACTGAGTCCATAAAACTGAGGATTGTCCTCATTGCTGCGCAGAAGGCTTATGTCCTTAATGCACCACTCAGTGTACCACACCTCGAGCGTTGTCTGTGGATGTTGCGAACATCTAACATACACGTTTTTTATGACTACGTGATAGTTTAGTACGCAATACTTAATGGCTTAGAAGCAAGGCGCCAAAGACGTTTTGAAACGTCACGGAACATAAGAGATGTTCTAGGAGATGAAGTTGAGATTTCATGCTCGTGCCCTTGTTGAGAGGTATGAGACCTCCGACAAGATTCTTTGTCTACAAAGTAGAGGAGAAAAGCTCAAATCATTGAGCATGTTCTTAGATTGTCTGAGTACAAGAATCGCTTGAATCAAGTGAGAGTTAAAATTCCACATGAGATAGTGATGATTCTCCAAAGTCACTGCCACTAAGATGCTAGAGCTTCGTGATGAACTATAACATATCATGGATAGATATGATGATCCTTGAGCGATTTGCAATGTTTGACACTACGAAAGTAGAAATCAAGAAGGAGCATCCACTACAAGAAATATGCTCATATGTGATGTTTTTTAAAATGTCGTTGATGAATTCTTCATAAATCTATGACGATTTCATCCGAGATAGTCGTAAACCGTTTGAGGGGATCAAATCTACATATAAATTACGACGCTGTGAGTCAAAAACGTCGTAACCGCATAAGATGAGATCGTCATAACTTTTACGACGATTTAAAAATGTCGTAACATGTTCTAACTATGTTGACATGTCACTCGTGGGTCCATTATATCCCACCTCATCCTAGTTTGTGAAGCAACCTAATATTCTATCATTCCAAAAATTCTCGAAAAATTCTAATAAATACTTTGGATCATATATTTCTCATATATGTGAAAACCCTTCCTTCCATAGTTCAAAAATAATTCAGCAATATTCATTTTCCTATTCTGTTCAGAATAGCAATTCGTGAAGGAAGTGCTATTTCTATTTATTTGATTACCCTCATATTTTTTGGGCACTCTTTCCTATCCAAATCATTGCCTCATGAAAACTTTTGTAACAATTTGCCTAGTAAATCTTTCTCAGCAAATATCCAAAGTTTGTGTTCAACTAATAGCTTTGTGAAGGAAGTACTAGATAGGAATATCCTGATGAGTTGAATTTTTTCCACATTATCAATGTGCCCAAAACATAGCTCTCCATAAAATTGTAGCCACATCTCACAATCCATGTGAGCTCATGATCCAATCTTTGTTTGTGGTAATATTTTCATTTTGTGAAGCAACTACATTTTATATTGCTTTATAGTTGATGAAAATTTACCACGGGATGACACTGACCATATAACCTTACTCCACCAAATTTTAGCACATTTAATTCAGCCAGTTTCTCTCTATATTTTTCCCAATATTCTGTTCCGTAGAGAGCATTGTGAAGGAAGTACAATTTTTATTTATCCAAATTTTATGAAATTTTTACAGTACCTTAATGTGCCCAAATTATCATCCTCCTCCAAATTTCAGCTCAATCCAATCATCTATGTGAGCCCAGTTTCAATTACCATTTTCTGTCCAGATTGGCACATTGTGAAGGAAGTGTCACTTTGGCATGTCCAAATGGTATAATTTTTATACAGTGCCTTCATATGCCCAAATTAACATCATACACCAAATTTCAGCTCAATCCATTCATTAATTTGATCCCAGCTTCAACATTCATATTTCTGCACAGTGTGTTACTTTGCAAAGCAAGTGCCACCTAGGTTCATCCATTTGAGCTAAAAATTTGCCAATAGAGTGTCCTTAGTAGATGATCATCCTCAGCCAAAATTTAGGCCCATTGTCTATGTGAATTACCCACACCGCTAATCAAACACTTGGGTGCTAATTCATGTTTGAGCTTAGTTCAGTCTCCTCGTGAGATTCTTCTATTGTATTCTTCTTGCTAACACCTACCGAGGGATTGTCCAACCCACTAGACATGCATATTCCACCTAGAACGCGTGGCAACGCAACGGTCAGGCGGTGACCATGCGGCTGGCATGCAAGTTCATGCGCTCTGGAGTTGGGCCCTCGACCACCATCCAAACCTCAACGTCAAGGCACCAAACCATGTATTTCTGATTAAATAGATACTTATATACCTATAAATGATTTTTGGGAAAAATAAAGAGCAAACTATAATGCAGTTGCAGTTCAAATTTAACCCACTTCCAGCTGAATCGACATAAATTTGTCTTTTTCACGAGAGGTGGATAAAAGTTTTTAGCATCCAACCATTTTGTCAATTGTACATTAAATATGGAGTAGTATTTTATAAAAATGATTTGGTCCAATTTTGAAACAAATATATGGTACGTCCTTCATAAAAAACTCATTTTGGTCATTTGAAAAATGAAAAATGAATTTTTCATAGAAGGAAAATGAAAACTTCCTTAATCAACATTGTTTGCCATTCCAATATGCACCCTTGTGCATAATATTATATCATTTCAACAAAATATGTCATTAATGTGACCATAAGATTGATCATTTGGCTTGAAAGCCATGAATCTTCACATATGATAGCCCATTTCTAAGAACACTTATTTAAAATAATTTTCGTATTACTAGTTTATTATTTTTACTAGTAACTTTGTCACATATAATGACACAATGCAATGGTTTTCCATTTTTTTGAATTTGTTTCGAATTTTTCATGGCCATTTAAAAATGCGGTCAAAACAGCGGGTATGACCGTTCCTACCTAATGATTGAATCTTGGAAATATTTTGGTGTTTCTATGATTAAATAGATACTTGTGTACCTAGAAATGATTTTTAGAAAAAATAAACATCAAACTATAATGTAGTTGCAGTTCAAATTTGACCCTCTTTCAGCTGATTCAACGAAAATTTGTCTTTTTCACGAGAGGTCGATAAAAGTCTTTAACACCCAACCATTTGATCAATTGTACATTAAGTATGTCCTAGTATGTTAGAAAAATGATTTGGTCTAATTTTGCTACAAATATACGGTAGGTCCTTCACAAAAAAAACTCATTTTGGGCACTTGAAAAATGGAAAATGATTTTTTCATACAAGGAAAATGAAAACTTCCTTAAGGAACATTGTTTGCCATTCCAATACACACCCTTGTGCATAATATTAGATCATTTGAACAAACTATGACATGAATGTGGCCATAAGATTGATCATTTGGCTTGAAAGCCATGAATCTTCACACACGATATCCCATTCATGAGAACACTTTTTTAAAATAATTGCCATATTACAACTTTATTATTTTTCCTCGTAAGTTGGTCACATATAATGATACAATGCGAACGTTTTTCAATTTTTTGATTTTTTTAGAATTTTTCATGTGTGTTTCAAAATGCGGTTCAAACTGTGGGTATGACCGTTCTTAGTTAGGGCTTGATTCTTGCAAATATTTTGGTGTTTCTATGATTAAATAGATAATTATGTACCTAGAAATGATTTTTGGGAAAATTAAAGAGCAATCTATTAAAGAGTTGTAGTTCAAATTTGACCTGCTTCCAAGTGAATCAAAAAAAATTGTCTTTTTCACGAGAGGTGGATCAAAAGCTTTGGGCACCAAACCATTTGTTAAATTGTACATTTAATAAGACTTAAAATTTTAGAAAAATGATTTGATCCAATTTTGCAACAAATATTTGGTAGGTCCTTCACAAAAAAATCTCACTTTGGCCACTTGAAAAATGAAAAATGGATTTTTTGTGCAAAGAAAATGAAATGTCCCTTTAGCAACATTGTTTATAATTGCAAGATGCAAGCTTGTCTACTCCAAAAGATCATATTTAGATGTTATCATGTGAAAAAGTAGAAGCAAAACAATAAGAAAAATACAACTACATATGCTTTATTCTAATTGGTGGAATTGGTTGTGGCATGGATCGATGACGTGGCGGACTACAAGGACTACAAGCTCGCCCACGACTCCACCGCCCTCCAAGTACGGACCGCGTGCTCCTCCTCCCCTCCCCTCCGCGTCTCAGATCTCGGACCGTGTACCACTCCATGGATCCTGTCATGAACTGGAAAACTCATTTTGAGCACTCGAAAGATGGAAAATGATTTTTTTGTCCAAAGAAAATGAAAAATTCATTTGAATACATCTTAATAATGTGTTTCTTCCATGACAAAATTAGATGTCAACAAGGTCCTTCACAGAAAACCATATTTGTCACTCGAAAATAGAAAATGTTTTTCTGAAAAAGAACTTATTTTCAGTTAATTACAAACAATTTAGATGGTCATAGCGTATTCATAGTGTTTTACTCCGTTCTGATTGGCCCATGAGGATGTCACGCGGATCATGCATTAAGGACCATTGCATGATCCCGGATCCAACTGCAGCCCTCTACTCTGTAGATGAAACCCTAGTTTTGTCCTCCTCGCATTTTTCATCCACCCCCCGCCTCCCTTCTTCCTCTCTTCTTCTTCCTCCCTTCCTCCCGAGCTCCTTCCTCTCTAGCTCCCCGATCCAATCCCTTCCCCCACATCGGCGCCACCACCCACCGCCCCGCGTCGCTCCCTCATACCTCGTCGTGTTGTCATCGGTCATGGCAGGCGTCGCTCCCAGCCTCTCCCCTCCCCACCACTTGACCGACTTGCCTCCCCGTCCTCCTTCTCCCCCCGCTCGTCAGGTTCGAAGCAACCACCTCCCCCGCTAGGATCTGCGGCTGCCTCCGCAACGGCGAATGAAGGCGATGGTGTACGCGCTGTCGTCGTTCCAGCATTTACGTAAGCTTAATTTTCATTGGTGGAGATGTTTGTGCCATGGATTGATGACATGGCACATATCCAACCATCCATCCATCCTTCCATCGACCCACACGCAGCCCAAAACCTAACTCCACTCCTCCCGTCGGTCCCCTCTCCCCTCTCCCCCTCCCCCGATTCAGATCCAGAGTTCCAGACCTCGCCGCCGCCACCTACCGCAAGCCGATCTCGCCACCCGCGCCCGCGCACCACCACCCGCTCACCGCACAGACCGGCGATGAAGAGCACCCAAACCCCGCGCCATCACCTCCGTAACCCTCTGCTCGCCCTCCTCTTCCTCGCAGCAGCAGCAGCCCAGATCGCCATGGCGGCTGAGCCGGAGCAGGCGGCCGCGGCTCTGGGGGGATCAGAGGTATCCCCCTCCCTCTCCGATATGTCCTGATGCATGCGTCGATCTGTCAGCCGCTTGTTCTCCTTGTAGATCCGAGTTTGCGGGAGGGGCGTCCTGGTCAGGGCCTTTCGTCCATGGCCGCCCATTCGATTCGCCTTCGCATCAGCAGAAGCAGACCACGTACGCCTCCTCCCACCTTATGCTTGAGGAAGCTCCTCCCCGGTGAAGACTGGAGAGTGAATACTGAGGTGTCTCCGGGGAACTTGGTCAATTGGCTCTGTTGGTGTCTCCGGTCCGGGAATGGTTGCTCCGAGCCATGCAGGTGCAGCTAGCTAGTTAGCTAGCTAGCTGCCGCGATCGATGGAGGCTGTGCAGGGCGTCGAGTCCCTCCCTGGCGAAGATGGCCGGCACCATGTGTCTCGTACCCTCGGGACGGTGCTTCTCATCATGGTGGGGTACATCGATCTCGGCAAGTGGGTGGCGGCGGTTGATGCCGGGGCTCGCTTCGGGTACGACCTCGTGCTGCTGGTGCTCTTCTTCAACTTCTCTGTCGTCCTCAACCAGTATCTCTGCACTTGCATCGGCATGGTCACCGGCAAGAATCTTGCAGGGATACATACCCTATTCTTCTTTAATAATTCCTGGCCTGCTGCTCTTGTTCCCCATGTATCCTCTTTCTTGGAAAAATATCCTCTACTTATAGGGCATTGCTTCTGTAATTCATTGATCTCTGCATGATCTGTGGAGCATCGGATCACTTTGAACCGATTGGACGATGGATCCTGCAGTGTCAGTCGGTCCTAGTAGAGAATTTGGGCACATAGATGATGTGGAATTTTTTTATACAATTTAGCCTGCCGCAAGAACATACAATAATTGCATATTAACTGAACCAGATGCATGCATGCAACTAGGACAGGCAGATAAACTGTTCGAGTCTCTTGACATCTTACCAGCAGAAATAGAATGTCATGATATTTATTGAAAAAATAGAATGTCATGATAGGACAGGCAGATGACGAGAGCTCTCCGTGGATCGTATGCGAGTTTGTTTTTCTGTAATTAAAGAATTAACAATTTTTGAACACTGGATTTTGTTGAAACGCCGGACACTTTTGCAGATTTGTGAATATTTATTTACCACATGATGTAAACAAGGATAAGAGAAAAGCGTGAGTCAGATAAAACTGCAATTAGCTATGAGTAGAGTATACGTTGTGTTGAAGGAGAGTGCATGACAAAGATTACATGTGAGTGATAGAGTAAGGGAGTTCATCACAGAACAAGTGCAGCAGGACATATATATGACCTCGAATTGGCTGCCTTCACATACTTTGTTAGTCTTCAGTCCCTTTTTTAATCAAGGCGCGTATGTATATATAAGTTGATATTCATAAATAATTGAATCATATCCCTAATAGCAATACTTAGCTACAGGTAATTTAGAACGACAAACATATTCCGAGCTGTGTTGCCGTGACATTTAGTTTCCTTTGTGAGAAGAAACAGTTTCCTGAAGCTGAAGCAAGGCTAATAATAAAATGTAATATAATATATATAATACTACATATGCAATGGTCATAGCTCACGTCTCATTCAGAAACCATGTGTCAAGAATTAGAATATCATTGAACCATACATCGTTATACATCGTTGTCGGTGGATGATGTGTCGGTTCCCGGCATCTTTGTATCTTGCCTTGGGTGTGTGCGTCGTGTGTGTTGTTTGGTCCCTTAGACCTTTCAGATCACCACTTTAGTGATCTTAAAGGTGTTATATTTGTTTATAGAGGGTGTACTTCAGCTAAACACACGAGGATATCTCCATTTGGCAGCCCAACATGTGTTGGCAAGGTACCCACAGCATGACCGTGCAGAAAGTCCACTAGTGCTTGGTCCACAAACTATGTGAGCTATGAAAATCTATCAGAATAAGTAGGGTCAATTTTGTCTTGCACTTGAGCCTGCAGCCTGATTATCATGGAATTTTCAGTCCCAGCCCTATATTTAAAAGGACAACTAACCCTATATTTAAAAGGACAAGTTCACGTGCATTTTAATTTTATTTTTAATGCATTTATGTTATTCTGCTCATTTGTCATACTAGCTCGTGTCATTTTCGTACGCATTTTCATTTTATAATGCATTTCTGTTATTCTGCTCATTTGTAATACTAGCTCATGTCATTTTCGTCCCCAGTCCTCTGGTGCCATGCCTCCAGAACGTTTTGCAGGTAGTCCGTCGTTGCCAAATGCAGATGTTCAGCATATAGGCACTATTAATCCCATAGGAGGTACTTATCTTCTGGTCACATCTTTGAACTAGTTAGAAACCTGCGGTAGGGAATGAACTACCGTGCATACCATATTTGCTTAATAATTCTTAAATCTTTGATTTGTTACATCTTTTTCCTGATTGTCATAAATCTGGCAATATTTGTTTTGAAGTGAACGGTGTTAAATTGCATTTCTTGGAATCTTGTTAAAACATTTCTTTGCTTGCCTGCTGGCAAGCGTGTTTATGGCTATCCTTTTTCCACAACCTAGGAGGGCACACTCAGTAATCAGCCTAAATTGGTCTGTTTGCGTATCAAGCTAGTTTCTTGTCATTTTCAAACTTACACTATGGGCACACAATAATCAACCTAGGAGGGCACACTCAGTAATCAAACTTCATAATATTGTCCAGGAGACAAAAGGTGCTTATTGCCCCCTTTGTATTCACATGCTTACACTCATTTCTAGAATTTGGTTGGGATAATAAATCTGCCTATCTCTTTCAACTTCATAAATTTTTTTCTTTTGTCTCTTTTTCTGTTGCTAGGAAAGTGGTGAGAAGATGTCGATGATGCCTACTTGGGACATTCAAATCAACACAACATAAAAATTTCTGAACCTATGTCTCATAGGAGAGTGGAATGAACTCCATTGTTAGCAGATGTTCCATTGTTCTATTGTGCAATTCTGTTTGTTCTTACTATATTCCTGTGTAAAGAAATGTATTCATGAGATGAGTTATTGTGTTATGTAAACCTGGGAGATGTACTATGTGATGTTATATGATGGATGATTTTAATATGACTTAGAGTTTTCTTGATTTGAATATAAAATAGTGTTGGATTGAATATTGGACAAATAATTGGGTTGATAAGGCCCAACAAATAGAAATGAAACCAAGTTCTGAAACAAAAAGTTGCTGAATTCAAAAATGGAAAAAGGCCAAAACTGAAACTGGACCAGATGTATTTGGGCACTAAAAGGACAGGGCCCAAATTATAATGATAAAAAAAATTCGAAAAAAACATACTAAAGTGGCTGTAAATAGGCTAAGGCCCAAAAGAAGTCCAATAAGAAAAAGCCCAAAAAAATAAAACCAGCCCATGTGATCAATTGAAATGGGTTGGGTTGATTTCAACTATGATGTTTTGATTTCGTCGTAACTTTGCCACGTAGGACTGGGTTATATTGTCAACGATGATTTAGGATCGTCGTAAAGGTTACGACGATCCAGGAATCATCGTAGAAGTTACGACGATTTCGATCAAAACGTCAGTGCTGTTCATTTCTGACGCTCCGTTTTCGACGCTTGGTTTTTCTTCGTGAGATCGCCGTAAACTAAAAACCGTGATGATGTAGCGACGAAAATATAGCGTCGTGTATTAGCATATTCCTTGTAGTGATCAATTATTGATGGTTAGTAAAACCACTAGTTTCAAAAAGGGCAAGGGATAGAAGGGATACTTCATGAAACGGCAAACCAGTTGCTGCTCTAATGAAGATACCCAAGATTGAACCCAAACCCGAGACTAAGTGCTTCTGTTATGAGGGGAACGGTCACTGAGGCGGAGCTACCCTAGATACTTGGTAGATAAGAAGGCTGGCATAGTCGACCGAAGTATATTTGATATACATGATATTGATGTGTACTTTACAAGTACTCCTAGTAGCACGAGGGTATTAGATACCGGTTCGATTGCTAAGTGATTAGTAACTCGAAATAAAAGCTACGGAATAAACGGAGACTAGCTGAAGGCGAGGTGTCGATAAGTGTTTCCAAGGTTGATGTGATCAAACATCGCACGCTCCCTCTATCATCGGGATTGGTGTTAAACCTAAATAATTGTTATTTGGTGTTTGCGTTGAGCATGAACATGATTGGATCGTGTTTATTGCAAAACGATTATTCATTTAGAGAGAATAATAGTTATTCTATTTGCTTGAATAATTACCTTCAATGGTTTATTGAATCTCGATCGTAGTGTTACACATGTTCATAATATTGGTGCCAAAAGAAACAAAGTAATAATGATAGCACCACTTAGTTGTGGCACTACCACTTGAGTCATATTGGTGTAAAATGCATGAAGAGGCTCCATGTTGATGGATCTTTGTACTCACTCATTTTTGAAACGTTTGAGACATGCAAACCACACCTTTGGTATAAAACGCATGAAGAAACTCCATGCGGATGGATCGTTTAGATTCACCTGGTTTTGAATCACTTGAGACATGCAAAATAATACCACATGGAACAAGAAAGTGACTTGTTGGAAGTAATACATTTTTATGTGTACGGTCCAATAAGTGTTGAGGCATGCAGTGGATATCGTTATGTTCTTACTTCACTGGCGAATTAAGTAGATACAGGAGTATTTACTTGATGAATCACAAGTATGAAATATTGAAAAGTTCAATGCTATTTCAGAGTGAAGATCATCGTGACAAGAGGATAAACTGTCTACGATATGATCATATAGATGAATATCTGAGTTACGAGTTTTTGGTACACAGTTAAGACAATGTTGAAATTGTTTCGCAATTCATGCCACCTGGAACACCATAGTGTGATGGTGTGTCCGAACATCATAGCCACACCCTATTAGATATGGTGCATACTATGATGTCTCTTATCGAATTACACAATCATTTATGGGTTATGCATTAGAGACAACCGCATTCACTTTAAATAGGGCACCGCGTATTTCCGTTGACATGACACAGTATGGACTATGGTTTGGAGAAACCTAAGTTGGTGTTTCCTGAAAGTTTGGGGCTGCGATGCTTATGTGAAAAAGTTTCGGTCTGATAAGCTCGAACTCAAAGCAGACAAATGCATCTTCATAGGATATCCAAAACAGTTGGATACATCTCCTATCTCAGATCCGGAAGCAAGGTGTTTGTTTCTAGAAATGGGCCCTTTCTCGAGGAAAGGTTTCTCTCGAAAAAATTGAGTGGGAGGGGTGGTGGAACTTGATGAGGTTAGTGAACCGTCACTTCAACCAGTGTGTAGCAGGGCACAGGAAGATGTTCCTGTGGCGCCTACACCAACTGAAGTGGAAACTGATGATGGTGATCATTGAGCTTCGGATCAAGTTACTACAAATCTCGTAGGTTGACAAGGTCGCGTACTACTACAGAGTGGTACGGTAACCCTGTCTTGGAGGTCATGTTGTTGAACAACAATGAACCTACGAGGTATGGAGAAGCGATGGTGGGCCCGGATTCCGACAAATGGCTGGAGGCCATGAAATCCGAGAGAGGATCCATGTATGAAGACAAAGTGTAGACTTTGGAAGAACTACTTGATGGTAGTAAGACTATTAATTAAAGATGGATCTTTAAAAGGAAGACACACGATGATGGTGAAAAGTCACCATTAAGAAAAGCTCGACTTCTCGCAAAGATGTTTCCGACAAGATCAAAGAATTGACTATGATGAGACTTTCTCACTCAAAGCGATGCTAAAAGTCTGTTGGAATTATGTTAGTAGTTGTTGCATTAGTTATGAATATTGCACATAGGATGTCAAAACATTGTTTCCTCGACAGTTTCTTGGAGGAAAAGTTGTATGTGATACAACGAGATGGTTTTGTCGATCCTAAGGATGCTAACAAGTGTGCAAGCTCCAGCGATCCTTCTATGGACTGGTGCAAGCATCTCGGAGTTGGAATATATGCTTTGATGAGATGGTCAAAGCTTTTGGGTTTGTACAAGGTTTATCAGAAACTTGTATTTCCAAAGAAGTGAGTGGGAGCACTATAGAATTCCTGATAAGTATATGTGGTTGAGATATTGTTGATCGGAAGTGATGTAGAATTTCTGTGAAGCATAAAGGTTGTTTGAAAGGGGTTTTTCAAAGGAAGACCTGGATAGATCTACTTGAACATTGAGCATCAAGATCTATGGAGATAGATCCAAATGCTAAACAGAACTTTCAAATGAAATGCATGCCTTGACAAGTTTTGGAAGGAGTTCAAAATAGATCAGAAAAGGAGTTCTTGTCTGTGTTGTAAGGTGTGAATTTGAGCAAGACTCAAAAGCCCGACCACAGCATAAGAAAGAGAAAGGACGAAGGTCGTCCCCTATGCCTTAGCCATAGACTCTACAGTATGCCATGTTGTGTACCGCACATGATGTGTGCCTTGCCACAAGTCTGTTAAGAGGTACACAGAGTGATCCAGGATTGAATCACTGAACAGCGGTCAAAGTTATCCTTAGTAACTGATTGACTAAGGAATTTTTCTCGATTATGGATGTGGTTAAAGAGTTCGTCGTAAAGGGTTACGTTGATGCAAGCTTTGACACTAATCTGAATAACTATGAGTAGTAAAACGGATTCGTATAGTAGAGTGGATATTTGAAGTATTTCCGAATAGCACGTAGTAGCAGCATCTATAAGATGACATAAAGATTTGTGAAGCACACACGGATCTGGAAGATTCAGAACCGTTGACTAAAACCTATCTCATGAGCAAGACGTGATCATACCCCAGAACTATATGGGTGTTGGATTCGTTAAAATTACATGGTCATGTGAACTAGATTACTGACTCTAGTGCAAGTGGGAGACTGTTGGAAATATGCCCTAGAGGCCATAATAAATTAGTTATTATTATATTTCTTTGTTCGCGATAATCGTTTATTATCCATGCTATAATTGTATTGAATGTAAACATAGATACATGTGTGGATACATAGACAAAACAATGTCCCTAGCAAGCCTCTAGTTCGCTAGCCAGTTGATCAAGGATAGTCAAGGTTTTCTGACTATGTGCAAAGTGTTGTTGCTTGATAACTGGATCACATCATTAGGAGAATCATGTGATGGACTAGACCGAAACTATGAACGTAGCATATTGATCATGTCATTTTATTACTATTGGTTTCTGCGTGTCAAGTATTTATTCCTATGACCATGAGATCATATAACTCACTGGTACCGGAGGAATACCTTGTGTGCATCAAACGTCGCAACGTAACTGGATGACTATAAAGGTGCTCTCTACAGGTATCTCCAAAGGTGTCCGTTGAGTTAGTATGGATCAAGACTGGGATTTGTCACTCCGTGTGACAGAGAGGTATCTCGGGGCCCACTCGGTAATACAACATCACAAACAAGCCTTGCAAGCAATGTGACTAAGCGTAAGTCACGAGATCTTGTATTACAGAACGAGTAAAGAGACTTGCCGGTAATGAGATTGAAATAGGTATGCGGATACAGACGATCGAATCTCGGGCAAGTAACATACCGAAGGACAAAGGGAATGACATATGAGATTATATGAATCCTTGACACTAAGGTTCAACTGATAAGATCTTCGTAGAATATGTAAGATCCAATATGGGCATCCAGATCCCGCTATTGGATATTGACCGAGGAGTGCCTCGGGGTATGTCTACATAGTTCTCGAACCCGCAGGGTCTGCACACTTAAGGTTCGATGATGTTTTAGTATAGTTGAGTTATATGTGTGGTTACCGAATGTTGTTCGGAATCCTGGATGAGATCGCGGACGTCACGAGGGTTTCCGGAATGGTCCGGAAACGAAGATTGATATATAGGATAGCTTCATTTGGTTACCGGAAGGTTTTCGGGCATTACCGGGAATGTACCGGGAGTGACGAATGGGTTCCGGAAGTTCACCGGGAGAGGGACCACCCACCCGGGGGAAGCCCAATGTCCCTAGGGGTGGCGCACCAGACCTTAGTGGGCTGGTGGGACAGCCCAAGAGGGCCTTTGCGCCAAGGAAAGAAAACCAAAGAAAAGGGAAAAAAGAGAACTGGTAAGGAAGAGAAGGACTCCACTTTCCAATCCTAATTGGAGTAGGATTGGAGTAGGACTCCTCCTCTCCCTTGGCCGGCGCACCCTTGAGGGCTTGGCCCTCAAGGCAAGCCTCCTCCCCCTCCCTCCCATATATAGTGGTGATTTACGGCTGATGTTAGACAACTTTTGCCACGTGCAACTCACATCTAGACACCATAGTTTTACCTCTAGATCGTATTTCTGCGGAGCTCGGGCGGAGCCCTGCAGGAGTACATCCTCACCACCACCGGAGCGCGGTCACGCTGCCGAAGAACTCATCTACTTTCCATCTTGCTTGCTGGATCAAGAAGGCCGAGATCATCGTCGAGCTGTACGTGTGCTGAACACGGAGGTGCCGTCCGTTCGGTCGTGGGACGGATCTCGGGACGGTTCGTGGGGTTGATCGAGGGACGTGAAGATGTTCCACTACATCAACCGCATTTCTTAACGCTCCCGGTTGTGCGATCTACAAGGGTACGTAGATCAAAATCTTCTCTCGTAGATGGACATCACCATGATAGGTCTTCGTGTGCGTAGGAATTTTTTTTGTTTCCCATGCAACGTTCCCCAACAGTTTAAAGGTCATGTGAAAAAGCCCACAATGTTCTTGGAAGCAGTTGCTTCCCAGGATCTTTGGATTTGGCATGCTTTCTTTGGTGTACGAGGGTGTAACAACAATCTGAATGTTCTTCAACGTTCTCATGTGTTTGCAAAGCTAGCCGAAGGTGAATCTCCAGAAGTGATATATACCATCAATGGTCATGAGTATACTATGGGGTATTACCTTGCAGATGGCATATATCCAGAGTGGGCAACATTTGTGAATACCATACCATCTCCACAAACAAGAAATAAGAAACATTTTGCCCAAAGGCAAGAGGCGGCTAGAAAGGATGTTGAACGAGCCTTTGCACTTATGCAATCCCGTTTTGCCATTGTCCGAGGACCTGCGAAAGGATGGAAATGTAAAGAAATCTGTGATGTCATGAAAGCTTATGTCATAATGCACAATATGATAGTTGAAGAGGAACGACACACTCGTTGGGAAAACTACAATTATGAGGGAATGGGAGAAAGAGTCACGGTGTCTTCTACTCATGCGGAATAGGTGAGTGCATTTATTTAGATGCATCAACAAATTAGAAACAAAGATGATCATTCTCAACTTCAATATGATCTAGTTGAACACCTCTGGCAGAAGTTTGTGTTGGGGAACGTCGCATGGGAAACAAAAATTTTCCTACGCGCACGAAGACCTATCATGGTGATGTCCATCTACGAGAGGGGATGAGTGATCTACGTACCCTTGTAGATCGTACAGTAGAAGCGTTAGAGAACGCGGTTGATGTAGTGGAACGTCCTCACGTCCCTCGATCCGCCCCGCGAACAATCCCGCGATCAGTCCCACGATTTAGTACCGAACGGACGGCACCTCCGCGTTCAGCACACGTACAGCTCGACGATGATCTCGGCCTTCTTGATCCAGCAAGAGAGACGGAGAGGTAGAAGAGTTCTCCGGCAGCGTGACGGCGCTCCGGAGGTTGGTGATGATCTTGTCTCAGCAGGGCTCCGCCCGAGCTCCGCAGAAACACGATCTAGAGGAAAAACTAAGGAGGTATGTGGTCGGGCAGCCGTGAGAAAGTCGTCTCAAATCTGCCCTAAAAGCCCCATATATATAGGAGGAGGGAGGGGGACCTTGCCTTGGGGTCCAAGGGATCCCCAAGGGGTCGGCCGAGCCAGAGGGAGGACTCTCCCCCCCCCCCAAACCGAGTCCTACTTGGTTTGGTGGGAGGGAGTCCTTCCCCCTTCCCACTTCTTCCTTTTTTTCTTTCCTTTGATTTTTTCTCTCTTGGCGCATAGGGGATTGGTGGGCTGTCCCACCAGCCCACTAAGGGCTGGTGTGACCCCCCCAAATGCCTATGGGCTTCCCCGGAGTGGGTTGCCCCCTTCCGGTGAACTCCCGGAACCCATTCGTCATTCCCGGTACATTCCCGGTAACTCCAAAAACCTTCCGGTAATCAAATGAGGTCATCCTATATATCAATCTTCGTTTCCGGACTATTCCGAAAACCCTCGTGACGTCCGTGATCTCATCCGGGACTCCGAACAACATTCGGTAACTAACCATATAACTCAAATACGCATAAAACAACGTCGAACCTTAAGTGTGCAGACCCTGCGGGTTCGAGAACTATGTAGACATGACCCGAGAGACTCCTCGGTCAATATCCAACAGCGGGACCTGGATGCCCATATTGGATCCTACATATTCTACGAAGATCTTATCGTTTGAACCTCAGTGCCAAGGATTCGTATAATCCCGTATGTCATTCCCTTTGTCCTTCCGTTTGTTACTTGCCCGAGATTCGATCGTCAGTATCCGTATACTTATTTCAACCTCGTTTACCGGCAAGTCTCTTTACTCGTTCCGTAATACAAGATCCCGCAACTTACACTAAGTTACATTGCTTGCAAGGCTTGTGTGTGATGTTGTATTACCGAGTGGGCCCCGAGATACCTCTCCGTCACACGGAGTGACAAATCCCAGTCTTGATCCATACTAACTCAACTAACACCTTCGGAGATACCTGTAGAGCATCTTTATAGTCACCCAGTTACGTTGCGACGTTTGATACACACAAAGCATTCCTCCGGTGTCAGTGAGTTATATGATCTCATGGTCATAGGAATAAATACTTGACACGCAGAAAACAGTAGCAACAAAATGACACGATCAACATGCTACGTCTATTAGTTTGGGTCTAGTCCATCACGTGATTCTCCCAATGACGTGATCCAGTTATCAAGCAACAACACCTTGTTCATAATCAGAAGACACTGACTATCATCGATCAACTGGCTAGCCAACTAGAGGCATGCTAGGGACGGTGTTTTGTCTATGTATCCACACATGTAAATGAGTCTTCATTCAATACAATTATAGCATGGATAATAAACTATCATCTTGATACAGGAATTATAATAATAACTATACATTTATTATTGCCTCTAGGGCATAATTCCAACAGTCTCCCACTTGCACTAGAGTCAATAATTGAGCCCTCACATCACCATGTGAATTACATTGTAATAAATCTAACACCCATACAGTTCTGGTGTCGATCATGTTTTGGCCGTGGAAGAGGCTTAGTCAGCGGGTCTGCTACATTCAGATCCGTGTGCACTTTGCATATATTTACGTCCTCCTCCTCGATGTAGTCGCGGATGAGGTTGAAGCGTCGTTTGATGTGTCTGGTCTTCTTGTGAAACCTTGGTTCCTTTGCTAAGGCAATGGCACCAGTGTTGTCACAGAACAAGGTTATTGGATCCAGTGCACTTGGCACCACTCCAAGATCCGTCATGAACTGCTTCATCCAGACACCCTCCTTAGCCGTCTCCGAGGCAGCCATGTACTCCGCTTCACATGTAGAATCTGCTACGACGCTTTGCTTGGAACTGCACCAGCTTACTGCACCCCCATTAAGAATAAATACGTATCCGGTTTGCGACTTAGAGTCGTCCGGATCTGTGTTCAAAGCTTGCATCGACGTAACCTTTTACGGCGAGCTCTTCGTCACCTCCATACACGAGAAACATCTCCTTAGTCCTTTTCAGGTACTTCAGGATATTCTTGACCGCCGTCCAGTGATCCACTCCTGGATTACTCTGGAACCTACCTGCCATACTTATGTCCAGGCTAACATCCGGTCTAGTGCACAGCATTGCATACATGATAGAGCCTATGGCTGAAGCATAGGGGACGGAGCGCATATGCTCTCTATCTTCATCAGTTGCTGGGCACTGAGTCTTACTCAATCTCGTACCTTGTAACACTGGCAAGAACCCTTTCTTGGACTGTTCCATTTTGAACCTCTTCAAAACTTTATCAAGGTATGTGCTTTGTGAAAGTCCTATCAGGCGTTTTGATCTATCCCTATAGATCTTAATGCCTAGAATGTAAGCAGCTTCTCCTAGGTCCTTCATAGAGAAACTTTTATTCAAGTAACCTTTTATGCTCTCCAAAAGCTCTACGTTGTTTCCAATCAGTAATATGTCAGCCACATATAATATTAGAAACGCCACAGAGCTCCCACTCACTTTCTTGTAAATACAAGATTCTCCAACCACTTGTATAAACCCAAATGCTTTGATCACCTCATCAAAGCGTTTGTTCCAACTCCGAGATGCTTGCACCAGTCCATAAATGGATCGCTGGAGCTTGCACACCTTGTCAGCATTTTTAGGATCAACAAAACCTTCGGGTTGCATCATATACAACTCTTCCTTAAGGAAACCGTTAAGGAACGCCGTTTTGACATCCATCTGCCAAATTTCATAATCGAAAAATGCAGCTATTGCTAACATGATTCTGACGGACTTAAGCATCGCTACGGGAGAGAAAGTCTCATCGTAGTCAATTCCTGGAACTTGTGAAAAAACCCTTTGCCACAAGTCGAGCTTTATAAACGGTCACATTACCGTCAGCGTCTGTCTTCTTCTTAAAGATCCATTTGTTCTGAATAGCCTTGCGGCCCTCAGGCAGCATCTCCAAACTCCACACTTTGTTCTCATACATGGATCCTATCTCGGATTTCATGGCTTCTAGCCATTTGTTGGAATCTGGGCCCACCATTGTTTCTTCATAATTTGCAGGTTCATTGTTGTCTAACAACATGATTGATAAGACGGGATTACCGTACCACTCTGGAGCAGCGCGTGATCTCGTCGACCTGCGTGGTTCAACAGAAACTTGAACTGGAGTTTCATGATCATCATCATTAACTTCCTCCTCAACCGGCGTCGCAATCACAAAGGTTTCCCCTTGCCCTGCGCCACCATCCAGAGGGATGAGAGGTTCGACAACCTCGTCAAGTTCTATCTTCCTCCCACTCAATTCTCTCGAGAGAAACTCCTTCTCGAGAAAAGTTCCGTTCTTAGCAACAAACACTTTGCCCTCGGATTTGAGATAGAAGGTGTACCCAACTGTCTCTTTTGGGTAACCTATGAAGACGCACCTTTCCGCTTTGGGTTCCAGCTTTTCAGGCTGAAGCTTTTTGACATAAGCATCACATCCCCAAACTTTAAGAAACGACAACTTTGACCTTTTGCCATACCACAGTTCGTATGGTGTCGTCTCAACGGATTTCGATGGTGCCCTATTTAAATTGAATGCAGCTGTTTCTAATGCATAACCCCAAAACGATAACGGCAAATCAGTAAGAGACATCATAGATCGCACCATTTCTAATAAAGTACGATTACGACGTTCGGACACACCATTACGCTGTGGTGTTCCAGGCGGTGTTAACTGCGAAACAATTCCACATTGTCTTAAGTGAGTACCAAACTCGAAACTCAGATATTAACCCCCACGATCAGACCGTAGGAACTTGATCTTCTTGTTACGATGATTTTCCACTTCACTCTGAAATTGCTTGAACTTTTCAAATGTTTCAGACTTGTGCTTCATCAAGTAGACATAACCATATCTACTTAGATCGTCAGTGAAGGTGAGAAAATAACGATATCCGCCGCGTGCCTCCACGCTCATTGGACCACACACATCGGTATGTATGATTTCCAACAAGTCACTTGCACGCTCCATTGTTCCGAAGAACGGAGTCTTAGTCATCTTGCCCATGAGGCATGGTTCGCACGTGTCAAGTGACTCAAAGTCAAGTGACTCCAAAAGTCCATCAGCATGGAGTTTCTTCATGCGCTTTACACCAATATGACCCAAGCGGCAGTGCCACAAAAATATGGCGCTATCATTGTTTACTCTAACTCTTTTGGTCTCAATGTTATGTATATGCGTATCTCTATCAAGATTCAATATGAACAATCCTCTCACATTCGGTGCATGACCATAAAAGATGTTACTCATAGAAATAGAACAACCATTATTCTCAGACTTAAAAGAGTAACCGTCTCGCAATAAACAAGATCCAGATATAATGTTCATGCTCAACGCAGGCACTAAATAACAATGATTTAAGTTCATCACTAATCCCGATGGTAGTTGAAGTGACACTGTGCCGACGGCGATTGCATCAACCTTGGAACCGTTTCCTACGCGCATCGTCACTTCGTCTTTCGCCAGCCTTCGTCTATTCCGCAGTTCCTGCTTCGAGTTGCAAATGTGAGCAACAGAACTGGTATCGAATACCCAGGCACTACTACGAGAGCCGGTTAAGTACACATCAATAACATGTATATCAAATATACCTGATTTTTCTTTGCCCGCCTTCTTATCTGCCAGATACTTGGGGCAATTGCGCTTCCAGTGACCCATACCCTTGCAATAGAAGCACTCTGTTTCAGGCTTAGGTCCAGCCTTGGGTTTCTTCGGCGGATTGGCAACAGGCTTGCCGCTCTTCTTCGAATTGCCCTTCTTGCCTTTGCCGTTTCTCTTGAAACTAGTGGTCTTGCTCACCATCAACACTTGATGCTCTTTACGGAGTTCAGACTCTGCGACTTTCAGCATCGCAAACAACTCGCCGGGAGACTTGTTCATCCCTTGCATGTTGTAGTTCAACACAAAGCCTTTATAGCTTGGCGGTAGTGATTGAAGGATTCTGTCAGTGATAGCTTCTTGCGGGAGTTCAATCCCCAGTTCAGCTAGACGGTTTGAGTACCCAGACATTTTGAGCACATGTTCACTGACAGACGAGTTTTCCTCCATCTTGCAAGCATAGAATTTATCGGAGGTCTCATACCTCTCGATCCGGGCGTTCTTCTGAAAGATAAACTTCAACTCCTGGAACATCTCAAATGCTCCATGACGCTCAAAGCGACGTTGAAGTCCCGGTTCTAAGCCATACAAGACTGCACATTGAACTATTGAGTAGTCCTCCTTACGTGCTAACCAAGCGTTCTTAACATCCTGATCAGCCGTAGCGGGTGGTTCATCTCCTAGCGCAGCATTAAGGACATAATCCTTCTTTCCAGCTTGTAAGATTAGCTTAAGATTACGAGCCTAGTCTACAAAGTTGCTTCCATCATCTTTCAACTTAGCTTTCTCTAGGAACGTATTAAAATTCAGGATGACACTTGCGTGAGCCACGATCTACAACACAAATACATTCAAAGTGGACTTAGACTATGTTCAAGATAATTAGAGTTCAACTTAATCAAATTATATGCTAAACTCCCACTCAAAAAGTACATCTCTCTAGTCATTTGAGTGGTTCATGATCCACTTACACTATCCCAAGTCCGATCATCACGTGAGTCGAGAGTAGTTTCAGTGGTAAGCATCCCTATGCTAATCATATCAGCTATATGATTCATGATCGACCTTTCGGTCTCATGTGTTCCGAGGCCATGTCTGCACATGCTAGGCTCGTCAAGCTTAACCCGAGTGTTCCGCATGCGCAACTGTTTTGCACCCGTTGTATGTGAACGTTGAGTCTATCACACCCGATCATCACGTGGTGTCTCGAAACGACGAA
This sequence comes from Hordeum vulgare subsp. vulgare, assembly GCF_904849725.1. Classification (NCBI taxonomy): domain Eukaryota; kingdom Viridiplantae; phylum Streptophyta; class Magnoliopsida; order Poales; family Poaceae; genus Hordeum; species Hordeum vulgare. The sequence continues at coordinate 50,848,589 of NC_058519.1, forward strand.
CTGTAGCAACGGTGCACAGTCGGGGAGAACACAATTTCGTCTTGAAATTTTAGTGAGAGATCACCTTATAATGCTACCGTCGTTCTAAGCAAAATAAGGTGCATAAAAGGATTAACATCACATGCAATTCATAAGTGACATGATATGGCCATCATCACGTGCTTCTTGATCTCCATCACCAAAGCACCGGCACGATCTTCTTGTCACCGGCGCCACACCATGATCATCCATCAACGTGTTGCCATCGGGGTTGTCGTGCTACTTATGCTATTACTACTAAAGCTACATCCTAGCAAAATAGTAAACGCATCTGCAAGCACATATGTTAGTATAAAGACAACCCTATGGCTCCTGCCGGTTGCCGTACCATCGACGTGCAAGTCGATATTTCTATTACAACATGATCATCTCATACATCCAATATATCACATCACATCATTGGCCATATCACATCACAATCATACCCTGCAAAAACAAGTTAGACGTCCTCTAATTTTGTTGTTGCATGTTTTACGTGGTGACCAAGGGTATCTAGTAGGATCGCATCTTACTTACGCAAACACCACAACGGAGATATATGAGTTGCTATTTAACCTCATCCAAGGACCTCCTCGGTCAAATCCGATTCAACTAAAGTTGGAGAAACCGTCACTTGCCAGTCATCTTTGAGCAAAGGGGGTTACTCGTAACGATGAAACCAGTCTCTCGTAAGCGTACGAGTAATGTCGGTCCAAGCCGCTTCAATCCAATAATACCGCGGAATCAAGAAAAGACTAAGGAGGGCAGCAAAACGCACATCACCGCCCACAAAACCTTTTGTGTTCTACTCGAGAAGACATCTACGCATGAACCTAGCTCATGATGCCACTGTTGGGGAACGTCGCATGGGAAACAAAAATTTTCCTACGCGCACGAAGACCTATCATGGTGATGTCCATCTACGAGAGGGGATGAGTGATCTACGTACCCTTGTAGATCGTACAGCAGAAGCGTTAGAGAACGCGGTTGATGTAGTGGAACGTCCTCACGTCCCTCGATCCGCCCCGCGAACAATCCCGCGATCAGTCCCACGATCTAGTACCGAACGGACGGCACCTCCGCGTTCAGCACACGTACAGCTCGACGATGATCTCGGCCTTCTTGATCCAGCAAGAGAGACAGAGAGGTAGAAGAGTTCTCCGGCAGCGTGACGGCGCTCCGAAGGTTGGTGATGATCTTGTCTCAGCAGGGCTCCGCCCGAGCTCCGCAGAAACACGATCTAGAGGAAAAACTATGGAGGTATGTGGTCGGGCAGCCGTGAGAAAGTCGTCTCAAATCTGCCCTAAAAGCCCCATATATATAGGAGGAGGGAGGGGGACCTTGCCTTGGGGTCCAAGGGATCCCCAAGGGGTCGGCCGAGCCAGGGGGGAGGACTCTCCCCCCCCCCCCCAAACCGAGTCCTACTTGGTTTGGTGGGAGGGAGTCCTTCCCCCTTCCCACTTCTTCCTTTTTTTTCTTTCCTTTGATTTTTTCTCTCTTGGCGCATAGGGGATTGGTGGGCTGTCCCACCAGCCCACTAAGGGCTGGTGTGACCCCCCCAAATTCCTATGGGCTTCCCCGGAGTGGGTTGCCCCCTTCCGGTGAACTCCCGGAACCCATTCGTCATTCCCGGTACATTCCCGGTAACTCCGAAAACCTTCCGGTAATCAAATGAGGTCATCCTATATATCAATCTTCGTTTCCGGACTATTCCGGAAACCCTCGTGACGTCCGTGATCTCATCCGGGACTCCGAACAACATTCGGTAACCAACCATATAACTCAAATACGCATAAAACAACGTCGAACCTTAAGTGTGCAGACCCTGCGGGTTCAGGAACTATGTAGACATGACCCGAGAGACTCCTCGGTCAATATCCAACAGCGGGACCTGGATGCCCATATTGGATCCTACATATTCTACGAAGATCTTATCGTTTGAACCTCAGTGCCAAGGATTCGTATAATCCCGTATGTCATTCCCTTTGTCCTTCGGTATGTTACTTGCCCGAGATTCGATCGTCAGTATCCGTATACCTATTTCAACCTCGTTTACTGGCAAGTCTCTTTACTCGTTCCGTAATACAAGATCCCGCAACTTTCACTAAGTTACATTGCTTGCAAGGCTTGTGTGTGATGTTGTATTACTGAGTGGGCCCCGAGATACCTCTCCGTCACACGGAGTGACAAATCCCAGTCTTGATCCATACTAACTTAACTAACACCTTCGGAGATACCTGTAGAGCATCTTTATAGTCACCCAGTTACGTTGCGACGTTTGATACACACAAAGCATTCCTCCGGTGTCAGTGAGTTATATGATCTCATGGTCATAGGAATAAATACTTGACACGCAGAAAACAGTAGCAACAAAATGACACGATCAACATGCTACGTCTATTAGTTTGGGTCTAGTCCATCACGTGATTCTCCCAATGACGTGATCCAGTTATCAAGCAACAACACCTTGTTCATAATCAGAAGACACTGACTATCATCGATCATCTGGCTAGCCAACTAGAGGCATGCTAGGGACGGTGTTTTGTCTATGTATCCACACATGTAAATGAGTCTTCATTCAATACAATTATAGCATGGATAATAAACTATCATCTTGATACAGGAATTATAATAATAACTATACATTTATTATTGCCTCTAGGGCATAATTCCAACAGTTTGGACACGAGCGATGTAGTACAAGTGACAAATAGTTCAAGTGACAAATAGTTCAAGTCATAATAAATAGTTGGCAGAACAACATATAAAGGTCAACCAGATGTGTTTTGGCAACGAGCAGCGATCTCATCTTGTTTTTTCTTGTAGAATTGTTTCTGTGCATCACTCATACCAGATGTGTCCATGAGCATGATTTTCTCTTCTAATTCAAACTGTTTCCGTGCATCCTCCCTCTCTTGCAATGCAATCTACTTCTCCTGCAATTTAAAAGCTCTCGCATAGCACGCATTTTGTGCGGCTTCTTTGGCATCATCCTTCTCTATCTTCTGTGCCCATACACTTTCTAATGATAACTTGCAAGCACTATCTTACAGCAAACGTTCTTTCTTGTCCTTCTTCGTGTTAGGAGGTCTTATTTCCTCTTCAAGAGTATCTGTGCTTACGTCGAAGTCTTCATCATTTGAGGTTGTACCCGGACTTGCATCCGAGGTCTTCTTATGTTTCTTTTGAGGAGGCGGACATGTCTGCCACTTTGGATACTTCTCAAACTCTATATAGCAATGCATTAGTGTAAATGGTTTCTTTTTCTCATCCAGTTCAATGAACAAGCGGTGTGCATCTCTTTCCTGCAAAAGGAAATGAAGAGTTAACACTTTCATACAACACATATGGAATATTTGAAGCGAATTAGAAAATAGATGCATACCTTATCGGAGAGAGTCAAGCCGCTGCCATTTCTATTTAATATTTGTTGAATGCATGCATAGAACCTGCTCGTGAGCGTTGAAATAGTGTTGTAACGACAAGTGAGTCCATTAGGAACACGCTCCGGCCATGACGGTTTTTTGTGGCTGTTGTAGTAATCTGAAATCCTTCCCCAACATGTACTTAAATTCTGATCCGTCCCAGTCACCGCATCCAAACTAGTATTTGCCCATGCTTGGATCAACACCAAGTCCTCAGCACTTGACCAATTTTTCCCTTTTGTGGAGGCTCCTTTTGTCAAGAAAAAATTAGTTGGCATCCTCACTTGTTCCCCGATTGGGCTGCAATTTGGTATTCCAACCTAATTCATGTCACTCGATCCCACATTCATCATGTCTAGAAATGAGGAGTTGTTGATCTGTGAGTTCATCTCATTTGAGTTCTCAATCTACACACAAACAATAATTCAGTAGGATATATACATGGCAATAGGAACAACATACACAAAAAATAATTCAGTAGGAAGGTGTTGGAGGAAGCAATCGGCAGCAAGATACACAAACAGTAATCCATCCCGACCTAGCCCAGTAGGAGAAATCCATCTACCTACTGCGCACCGCACGCAGGGCTTCTGCCTGCTGCGGACCGCACGCAAGGGCTTCGGCCTGCTACAGGCGGCGCCGCCGCAGTTCCCCCTCCTGTCGGCCTCCCCACCCCACCCCCTTCCCCCCTACCGCCGCCGGCCTGAGCGCCCCTTGCTCGGTCGATCCGATCCCACCGGCCTGAGCGCCCCTGCCCCCGCGGCTGCCACCGGCCTGAGCGCCCGCATGCATCGACCCGGGGGGCGGTCGTTTCTAGGCAACGCCGAAAGCCTCGTGCATCGAGCCGGGGCAGCGCGCCCTCCCCTGTCCCCCTCTGTCTCTCTCTCCGAATCTGACGAAAAAAGGCCATACCTCAGCGATGGCGGCAAGCTCGGGGCAGTGGCGGGCGTCCTCCTCGTCTTGAACTGCTCCAGATGGGTGTGGGAGAGACGGCGCGAGAAGCAGCTGGGGTTTTCTCGTCGTCGCTCGATCGTCGCTCGGTCGTCTATATTTGGATAATGGGTAGCGATTTTACTGGGTCTGTATAATTTAGACTAGTTGATAGACAAGTTGCTGAAGGCGTTTTTGGACCTATGATAGTCTATATTTGGTTTAGACGACTACATACACTAGCCACTAGATATGATTTTATAAGGTAATGACACAAATGGCATTGACAATACAATGCACCGGAGTTGTCCGACCATCTATACAAGTACTACTATAAAACATGTCGGTGGCCACCACACAATCGGCAGCTTGTCTGTCGCGCATGCCGCAGTGATCGTCATAAGGCTGGTCGTAATGATAGTATCATAAGTAGTATCATGCATGCCAACTTGGCATATTTGATGAAATGACAAAGAATTAAATGAAGAAAGAGATGATTAAGTATCATATTATGATACCGTATCATATTAAATGTTGTGCTACTATGTGTCATGCATGGCAATAAATAAATTATTCTATGATACTACTATATGATACTATGCATTACGGATATAGTATCCTATGCTAGTATCATATGCATGATACTAGTATATGATACTCCCCATTACAACCAGCCAGGGACGATTCTAGGGGGGACAAGGGGGGCTAGACCCCCCCCTAACAAATTGATTTTTTTATTATAATAATGGTTGTTGTAGCTATTTTTTTTTTACTTCATATGAACTTTGTCCCCTCCATGAACAAACTTGCCCACTTCGTCCGTGCAACAAGCCTAAGGCCATCACCGCTGACGGAAAACACCACCACCCACCAACTACCGGCTCGCACGAGAGTACCCCGTGCCCAGGCCCATCTGCCCCGGGGATGACATGGTGGCCGAATCGGGAGCACGGAGGGCAGATCAACATCGCCCGTGCGGAGTGCAATCACCGCTAGATCGCACACCCGTCAGATCGGAGTTGCGTCGCGAGAGGAGTGTGTAGCCAAAATAACGTAAATTACGATTAACGTAGTTCTAAGAAACTATAATTAGCCAGCCAAAAAAACTAGTATAATTAGTGTAGTTTGTTTTGTAGCTGCATGGACGGTAAGAGATATGTTTTTCAAATATATTCTGTTGTGATTTCAAAAATAAATAAATAGAATGTCCTTTTTTCCCTCGCAAAAAAAAGGAATGTCCTTCTTTTCAGACCAACGTGGAAAGTGAAGTTATCTTCTCATTATATATAGTTCAGTGCTTGTTTTTCTTTTAAATGTCCTATCAGCGCCAATATTTTGATTATCTGATTAGTTGGTATAGATGGTTCAACTTTTTTTTCATCGGATCAAATCATCGCTTTCACATAAATAGTCTAAGAGCATCTTTAGAGCAACTCTAGCAGACCCCGCATCCGTCCGACCCGCAAAACGTGTTTGCAGTTCGTGGAAAAATGCCTTCGCGGGCCGGCGCGCACGGCCGCGAATGCAAACCCCGCATAACGGATCCGTAAAAAAACATATTCGTGGAATATGCTTTTTCAAGCCCCGCGCGGGCTGAAATGTCCCTCCCACCAACCGCTTTCGCTTATATGCAGGGCATCGCAGCGGCGAGGGGGAAACCCGCGAATACGCGGGTTGGGGCCGAGATTTTGCCGCGCCCCGCAAAAATATTTACGGGCCGGGACGGGATGCGGGGTCTAATCGGGCAGGTTTTTTCGCCCCGACCTGCATTTTGACGGTTATTTTCCAGGTCGGGGCAAGATGCGGGGTCTGCTAGAGTTGCTCTTAGCACACACCGTAAAAACGCAAACTGTAAAAGTGGGATACAGATAGAAAAAAAATACATTTTAAGGGTTCATTTTAACTATGTATGTACAAAAACTGTAAAAAAAAGAAGTAAAACTATGGTAAAGAGCTCCTTTCTCCGGTCCGGCGGCCGCCGTCCCTTCCTCCATCCGGCCCTGTCGGCCACACTGGACGCGTCCAACCCTGTTGGACGCGCCTCGTCGCCCATCTGCCATGCCCCATCTCCCGTCGGCCGCGGCCCGTCCCCGTTGACCGCGCCCCATCACCACGCCGACCGCGCCCAGCCTCGTCGGCCACGCCTTGTCGCCCGCCGGCCATGCCCTGCCGCCTTCATCGTCAGCCACTTGCTCTGTTGCCAGCCGCGACGGTCGAGCCGTGCCCCTTTGCCTGCCGCGCTAGGAGGATTCCAGCGGCCAGGCTGACGTCATGGAAGGCCATGGCGAGGTCGAGCTCGTTCAATTCAACCCGACGATGATCGATTGCGGCGTACAGCGGCCTTTTCCGATGTGCGATGATGATTTTCAGCAAGTTTATGACGCATTTTCGTAAATTCCGCGACGGCGTGTTTGCTGCGACGAGGTTTGACCGGTCTACGAAACCCCTAGAATCGGTCTTCCAACCTTCAAAAATAAGGGTTTCGGGTGTGGCTTTACCTTGTACCTTAAGAAAAATATGGGTTGGACCATTTTTATGATTCGGTTCTGCACACATTTTGCGATCAAAATTGTAAAATACAAAGTTTATAGGTTTGATGATTTATACGAGGTATGCTACAGATGTTTTAAGACCTAGCAACAAAATACCTTAAAGAAAAATAGTAAAATACGCAGTGCCAAACACGGAGACAAGATGCGGTGAAGATTCGCTCACTGTTCATCCTGTTTGGTGGTCTGCCACCGTCTCTCCTCTCCTCGCCTCGTCATAATTTAAAGCAAGTAGTACTGCTTTGCTAACGACCAAACCAAACTGATTGGCAAATCAGCAGAGCTAGCTAGCTCATCTTCTTCTGAGGTTGTAGTACTGTATTTGCCAATCAGCAGAGCTAGCTAGAATAATCTGCTCAAGATGTTTGGAGCAATGCACCATCTTCTTCTGAGGTAGTAGTATTTGCAAATAAACTGCATACTGAATCTTTGCCTCCTGGAAGAACACGAGAGCTTTCGTGCCTCCCAAACTAATGTGGTTGGGAATGCAGGGGTAAGATGAGCGCTGCCGCGGCGGCGATCTCGTCCGGCGTCGGCCTCGCTCGCTTCTCCACGGCCCCAAGTTCCGAGAGGTGCATGCCATGCCATGGAATCTTTGTTTTCTCTTCTTGGTTCTCGTTTGGGCTATGTCGTGGCGGTGCCAATGGCAGGCTAGTCCGCTAGAGGCCGCGCTTAAGTGTGTTTGCTGCGGGGATGCAGGCTGGCCGGGAAGGTGGCCGTCATCACCGGCGCCGCTAGCGGCATGGGCAAGGCGACAGCCGCGGAGTTCGTCAGGAACGGCGCCAAGGTCATCCTCACCGACATCCAGGACGACCTCGGCCGCGCCGTGGCCGCGGAGCTCGGCCCGGACGCCTCCTACGCCCGCTGCGACGTGACCGACGAGGCGCAGATCGCCGCGGCCGTGGACCTCGCGGTGGCGCGCCACGGCCGGCTCGACATCCTGCACAACCACGCCGGGGTCGCGGGGAGGATGACCATGGACTCCGTCGCGTGCCTCGACCTCGCCGACTTCGACCGCACCATGGCAGCCAACGCGCGGTCCGCCGTCGCCGGGATCAAGCACGCGGCGCGCGTGATGGTGCCGCGCCGGAGCGGGTGCATCATCTGCACGGCGAGCACGGCGGGGGTGCTCGGCGGCGTGAACCCCGCGTACTGCATCTCCAAGGCGGCCGTGATCGGCGCCGTCCGGGCGTTGGCCGGGGAACTGGGGAGGCACGGTGTGCGCGTGAACGCAATCTCGCCGCACGCCATCGCGACGCCGTTCGGGCTGCACGGGCTGGCAGAGCTGCTCCCGGAGGCGAGCGAGGAGGAGCTGAGGCGAATGGTGGAGTCGGGTATGAACGAGATGGGCGGGACGGTGCTGGAGGTGGAGGACATCGCGCGGGCAGCCGTGTACCTGGCTTCCGAGGAAGCCAGGTACGTCAACGGGCACAACCTCGTCGTCGACGGCGGGTTTACCGCTGGGAAGCTGATTCACCCGCCGGATCCGGTGAAGAGTAGGTGACAGGCAAGGCATGGCATGGCATGAGCATGACCGTGATAGACATGAGGAGAAACATGTAATCTGAGCTAGTAGTAGTACCCCTCTTCCACTAGCATGCGCAATGAATAAAGGGAGTGTTAGAGCATCTTCAACAACCCTTTAAAAAGTGTTCGGTTCGTTAAAATATTTATTTTTAAATCATAATTAAGCTTGTAAAATTGTGCGGGCCTTGAAAAGCTTTGAGCATCCCTTGAAAAAACTATCCCATCCATTATATTTGAGGCGTCGGCTTGCGCGCGCTTCACAATTTACACTGCGTGTTTTTCGGGCGCGCGTTTTTAGACATCTGCTAAAACAACTTTGGTCCCGTAAAATAAAAATGCTGCAGCGTTAAAACTTTTATTGAACGCAATTTTTTTTCCGCAACTATTGGAGATGCTCTTAGATATCAGTCATCTTACACCACATGCAAATAAGATGTGTGTGTCTAAGGCGATCGATGGCATCCATCATGCATGGGCGTAGGCGTGGATAAACACGTCCATGTTAAGGACGGCATTCTTGCGTTGCTGCCAGCTCACCGTCCTCAAGAGCACGTACTCCGTCGCCATCCTAAGCCTCCCAATGTTGCCCACCACCGAAAGCTCCCGTACGTAGTGGATCCACCATGTTGTCGCGGCCGGCGATAGGGAAGGTGCTCCCGGAGTACGGCCCGTCGTGAGCACCACATTCATGCATAAGCAAGCACCACATTCATGCACAAGCAGGGGCGGAGACAGGAAGCGGCGAGCAGGGGCTATACCCCTGCCAATCGCTCGTCCCCTCGACGATTTATAGCGGTTTTTTCTTGCAGGATGAACAAACTTTTATTCATCAAAAACCATAATTTATGATATACAACTAGAATCATGGGGTTGAGTAACCCACATGTAGCGCCCCTTTACTAAAGGGGAGTGCAAAAAATCAACCGATCGATTTGTTAGAGTTTTAAGTCGTCTGAGAGCCGTTCAAATAGATCTTTCGAGCCGTAGGATTGGGCACCACCACACAGCAGTACATGGCAGCACCTCCCAGCATCACGACACTTCATCGGGTAAGCTGCCATCACCCCCCTCGCGCCCGCCAGCCGCCTCGCCAGCGATCCCATAGCTCCGCCACGCCCCGCCGCCGGTACCTTCCGGACCTCTGGCCGCTTCACCGCCTCGCCCCTCTCCCTTCTTCTCCTTCTCGATCTCCTCTCACCTCTCTCCCTCTTTCTCGTGGACAGGGACCTCCATGAAGTTGTCGGCCTCAATCTCGCCAGATCCGGCCGCCTCCACGACAAATCCGCTGAAAATGAATCCACCCAAGCCAGATCCGCCCGGGCCCCACCGCCGTCACCACCGGAGCGTCTCCCGGCTCGACCTGCAGCGTCACCTTCCACCGACAGCCCTTGGAGAACCTCATTTCTCTGATGTGTTGTTGTTGTCACGTCGTGTGGATTTTTTTTCAGTTTTGTGGGTATGTGAGTTGGTAAACCACGTGTGGTTGCTACTCACTGATCTCTGATGTCTACTACGCAACCTTCTCCTTGTAGACGTTGTTGGGCCTCCAAGTGCAGAGGGTTGTAGGACAGTAGCAATTTTCCCTCAAGTGGGTGACCTAAGGTTTATCAATCCGCGGGAGGCGTAGCATGAAGATGGTCTCTCTCAAGCAACCCTGTAACCAAATAACAAAGAGTCTCTTGTGTCCCCAACACACCTAATACAATGGTAAGTTGTATAGGTGCACTAGTTCGGCAAAGAGATGGTGATACAAGTGCAATATGGATGGTAGATATAGGTTTTTGTAATCTGAAATTACAAAAACAGCAAGGTAACAAATGGTAAAAGTGAGCACGAACGGTATTGCAATGCATGGAAACAAGGCCTAGGGTTCATACTTTCACTAGTGAAGTTCTCTCAACAATGATAACATAATTCGATCATATAACTTGCCCTCAACATGCAACAAAGAGTCACTTCAAAATCACTAATAGCGGGGAACAAACGAAGAGATTATTGTATGGTACGAAACCACCACAAAGTTATTCTTTCTGATCGATCTATTCAAGAGTCTGTAGTAAAATAACACGAAGCTATTCTTTCCGTTCGATCCATCATAGAGTTCGTACTAGAATAACACCTTAAGATACATATCAACCAAGACCCTAATGTTACCTAGATACTCCATTGTCACCTCAAGTATCCGTGGGCATGATTATACGATATGCATCACACAATCTGAGAATCATCTATTCAACCAACACATAGAACTTCAAAGAGTGCCCCAAAGTTTCTACCGGAGAGTCAAAACGTGTGCCAACCCCTATGCATAGGTTCCCAATGTCACGAACCCACAAGTTGATCACCAAAACATACATCAAGTACTCACATCAATATGTCAACTAACGACCATCAATATTGGTCACTAAATGGTCATTGATTTCCATTTGTGACCTTTTTATGACCAGAAACAAAAGGTCTAAAGCTGAGGGTCTTTAGTGAACTATAACAACCTTTTTTCTCGATTGGTCGTAGGATTTTATGACCAAACAGAAGGTCGTAGGTTTAACGACCAAATGATTTGGTCACTAGCAATCTGCCCACACCACGTCAGAGCCACCGTGGCAGAATTATAACCAAATGAAAAGGTCGTAAATAAGATTTAGCCCGGTCCATTCCGGTCATCTACATGGGCCGGGCCTAATAATTTGGCCTTTTATTTTCTGGGATAGAATCTTTTACTGAGCAGGTTTTTTATTAGTCCACTTTTCTTTTGGGCCTTCGCCTACTCTTTTTAGTCCAGTTCTTGTTTGGGCCTTGGCCTACTCTTTTTTTAGGCCCAAGCCTTTTTAGACAAATTCTAGTTTGGGCCTTGGCCTACTCTTTTTTTAGGCCCAAGCCTTCTTAGTCTATTTCTTGTTTGGGCCTCGGCCTTTTTGCTATCCAAACTAACTTTACTGCCCAAACAAAACGGTCCAACCAAAACTTAAATAATTTACAACTTCACAAAATACTTCATCAGGTTCAAATAGAGCAAGACATTGTTTCATCACCACAATGACCAATCACTTAAATAATTGACAACTTCACAGGTGCACAGCTTCACAAAAACTCATCACGCATTTCCACCAAGTTCTCAAAGTCCATGCCCAGTGGACTTTCCTGATGGTCCGTCGCAGCTGCCATAGTTGCTTTCTGCCTTGTGACTCTATCAGGTTCATCAGGTTCCAGGATCCTCTTTGTTTGTCCTGGAGGTGGGGCCATCACCCTTCCTGGAGGCATTGCAGCAGATGCTTCTGAGCTCTTCCTCTTCTTGCTGGCTGTCTTCAGTTCCTTGTATAAATAGCACAGAAAAAAATTAGATCACAAGATAAATATGTGAGCACAAGGAAACACAGAGCATACAAGAACCCGAACCCTCCAAGCAAGACAGAGTTTGCACCTTAACAGTCTTGTGCACTACAACTTCATCCTCCTTAGGATTGTACTCTGGGTCATCACTGATAAATCCACTACCTTCTTGAACCCCATTAGTTGTACCTTCTTGTACATCATTTGTTTTCCTAATCATTGACGCTATTGGATCAATGCCAAGGGACTGGAATATCCGATTGTTCCTCATCATATTTTTAGCCCTAACCTTCTCGTACTTGGTGAGAGGATGCTCATCTTTGCAAGGCAAAGTAAACATAATTATTACGTTAATTGTTGGAATGCATGGATAGACAACCAAACATATCTTATGGTATTTTATTATCATTTAATACTACTTATTCAGCTAAGGAAGAGTAACAGCACACAGGCACACCTAATCCAGCTAATTCAGATTACAGCAATACATTTGCATAATAAAATCTGATAGTATTTTACATCACCATCCTCCAAGATATTTTACTTAGCATATTACATTTCACTTAGCATATTAAGACACATTTTATAAATCTGACAGTATAACCACAAGGAGCAACTTGCATACCACTGGTTGGCCTCGGGTTTGACCTTGTCATCCTTGACATGGATGATCTTGAGGTGGTGCTTGCAAAATAGAATAAACAACAATCAGATACAACAGGGATAAAGTAAAATGATGCACTTATATCAATAAAGGAAAGCATTTAGACGAGCATGCACATACATGTAATACATGTGAAGCTAGCAAACTTGTTGGATCAACAATATAGTGATGTAGTAATGCATCAGTACTAATACATGTAAAACACATGGACCAACATGCACATACACGTGTAGCAATGCACATACAGTTAATGCATCAGTACTAAACTGACAGTTGAAGCAAGCAACTAAATTGAAGCACTTGGACTAGCATGCACATACAAGTGTAGCAATGCATCATTATTAAAACATGTGAAACAGGAGGTAGTAATGTACTAAACTGATAGTTGAAGAAAACTATATATGTGAAGCAATGCTTTAACTATTTACAACAATTACTTTTATGTTTTAACTTGCAATTTTATCCATGTACCTGCAATCATCTATAAGCAAAGTAATTACTCAACTGTATCCCTAATGGAGGCAAACATATGCATTCATAGCAACTGGTTGCCCAACATTTCGTGAATAAAGAAGCAAGCAGTGTGCAAGCAAGCAAGCAAAGTGCATAAGTGCTACTAATACAAGCAAGCAAGCAAGCAAAGTGCATAAGTGTTACTAATACAAGCAAGCAAGCAAAAGAAGTGCTACTGATAGAAACAAGCATAGTGCTACTGATAGAAACAAGCAAGCAAGGAAGAAAATTGAAGAGGAGCAAGCAAGCAAGTACTGTTGATACCAACCCTAGTAGCTTCTTCTCCAAGTGCTATTAATACAAGCAAGTATTGCTGATGGAAACTCTAATTAACCAGAGGGGGATAGAACGAACCACTAGGAATAAATTCCATGAACATGAACAAGAACCTCCAGGAGCTCCTAGATTGACTGAATCCTAACCCTAGATCGACCAGGTGGGGGATGTACCCCCATTTGTTACCCATCACAAATGCAGGACCCCATGATCCAGCCCCATGACAACTACAACCCTAACCCCATGAATCTAACCCTAACCCTAACCCCATGAATGTACCGAACCATCCCAATTGATCCAGCCCCGTGAACCTTAGAAGAACACATGAGGGGGATCTATCAAACCCTAGAAGAACACATGAGGGGGATCTAGCAACGGGAGATGGGTCGAGGGGAGAGGTACCTATCGTCGTCGACTGTTGATTATGTAGATGTACCCGCTGTCGTCGTTGATGTAGTCGTAGCCGTCGACGTCGTTAACGTAGATGTAGCCATCGACGGCGTCGATGTAGTCGTCGCCGGGGAGAGGGGAGAGGGGCGGCGCGGAGCACGGGAGGGGCGCCGGGGCGGCGCGGAGCAGGGGAGTGGGGAGTGGACTGGACCCCGCGTGAGTAGTGGGGAGTGGAATGGAGAGGGGAGTGGGAGAGGGAGTGGTGGGTCCCGCGTGGTAGTGGGAGAGGGAGTGGAGGGAAAATTTGGTGGGGTGGGAGGGAAAATTTTCACTAGTTTTTTGGGGTTTGGAGGCAGACATTTTTTTTCTTTTTTATAAACATTGTAGAAATAATGGTTAAAATCATACCGAATAGGTCAAGAAGACATCGGTACTCAAATTTATATATCTAGTTGGCAGGTCACATGTGATGATGCGAAACGAAGGTTTCCCATTTTTTTGATTTTTTTTTGAATTTTTCATGGCCGTTTCAAAATGCGGTCGAAATGGCGGGCATGACCGTTCCTACCTAGTGGTTGAATCTTGGAAACCTTTTGGTGTTTCTATGATTAAATAGATACTTGTGTACCTAGAAATGAATTTTTGGAAAAATAAAGAGCAAACTATAAGACAGTCGCATTTCAAATTTGACCCGCTTTCAGCTGATTCGACATAGATTTGTCTTTTTCACGAGAGATAGATAAAAGCTTTTGACACCAACCATTTTGTCAATTGTACATTCAATATGGCCTAGTATGTTAAAAAAATGATTTGGACCAATTTTGAAACAAATATATGGTAGGTCCTTCACAAAAAAACTCATTTCGGGCACTTGAAAAATGAAAAATTATTTTTTTCATACAAGGAAGATGAAAACTTCCTTAATAAACATTGTTTGTCACTCCAACATGCACCATTATGCAAAATATGAGACCATTTCAATAAACTATACCATGAATATGGCCATGAGATTGATCATGTGGCTTGAAAGCCATGAATCTTCAAACATGATAGCTCATTTGTGTGAACACTTTTTAAAAATAAAAGTCGTATTCCAAGTTTATTATTTTACATGGTAACTTTATCACATGTGATGACATAATGTAAAGGTTTCCCATTTTTTGATTTTTTTTTGAATTTTTCATGGCCGTTTCAAAATGCGATCGAAACGGCAGGCATGACCGTTCCTACCTAGTGGTTGAATCTTGGAAACCTTTTGGTGTTTCTATGATTAAATAGATACTTGTGCACCTAGAAATGATTTTTGGAAAAAATAAAGAGCAAACTATAAGGCAGACGTAGTTCAAATTTGACCCGCTTCCAACTAATTCGACATAGATTTGTCTTTTTCACGAGAGATGTATAAAAGCTTTTGACACCCAACCATTTTGTCAATTGTACATTAAATATGGCCTAGTATGTTAGAAAAATGATTTGGACCAATTTTGAAACAAATATATGGTAGGTCATTCACAAAAAAACTCATTTCGGGCACTTGAAAAATGAAAAATGAATTTTTCATACAAGGAAGATGAAAACTTCATTAATCAACATTGTTTGTCACTCCAACATGCACCATTATGCAAAATATGAGACCATTTCAACAAACTATGCCACGAATATGGCCATGAGATTGATCATGTGGCTTGAAAGCCATGAATCTTCACACATGATAGCTCATTTGTGTGAACATTTTTTTAAAATAATTGTCATATTACAAGATTATTATTTTACATGGTAACTTTATCACATATGATGACAAAATGCAAAGGTTTCCCTTTTTTTGATTTTATTTGAATTTTTCATGGCCGTTTCAAAATGCGGTCGAAATGGCAGGCATGACCGTTCCTACCTAGTGGTTGAATCTTGGAAACCTTCTGGTGTTTCTATGATTAAATAGATACTTGTGTACCTAGAAATGATTTTTGAAAAAAATAAAGAGCAAACTATAAGGTAGCCGCAATTCAAATTTGACCCGCTTCCAACTGATTCGACATAGATTTGTCTTTTTCACGAGAGATGGATAAAAGCTTTTGACACCCAACCATTTTGTCAATTGTACATTAAATATGGCTTAGTATGTTAGAAAAATGATTTGGACCAATTTTGAAACAAATATATGGTAGGTCCTTCACAAAAAAACTCATTTCGGACACTTGAAAAATGAAAAATGATTTTTTCATACAAGGAAGTTGAAAACTTCCTTAATCAACATTGTTTGTCACTCCAACCTGCACCATTATGCAAAATATGAGACCATTTCAACAAACTATGCCATGAATATGGCCATGAGATTGATCATGTGGCTTGAAAGCCATGAATCTTCACACATGATAGCTCATTTGTGTGAACACTTTTTAAAAATAATTGTCGTATTACAAGTTTATTATTTTACATGGTAACTTTATCACATATGATGACATAATGCAAAGGTTTCCCATTTTTTGATTATATTTGAATTTTTCATGGCCGTTTTAAAATGCGGTCGAAACGGCGGGCATGACCGTTCCTACCTAGTGGTTGAATCTTGGAAACCTTTTGGTGTTTCTATTATTAAATATATACTTGTGTACCTAGAAATGATTTTTGGAAAAAATAAAGAGCAAACTATAAGGCAGCCGCAGTTCAAATTTGACCCGCTTCCACCTGATTCGACATAGATTTGTCTTTTTCACGAGAGATGGATAAAAGCTTTTGACACCCAACCATTTTGTCAATTGTACATTAAATATGGCCTAGTATGTTAGAAAAATGATTTGGACCAATTTTGAAACAAGTATATGGTAGGTCCTTCACAAAAATACTCATTTCGGGCACTTGAAAAATAAAAAATGATTTTTTCATACAAGGAAGATGAAAACTCCCTTAATCAACATTGTTTGTCATTCTAACATGCACCATTATGCAAAATATGAGACCATTTCAACAAACTATGCCAGAAGATCAACAACTAGGGGTCATGATGTCTTTTTATGTGTGATTGATGGTCATGATATGTTTATAGCAACACGTTAGGTCTTTTCATGGGCACTTAAAGACATTTGCAACAAATAAGAAGTCACTTAAACCAATCTATGAACAAATAAGATACAACAAGTAAGATCAACCAATCTATCAACATACTTGGGTTGAACAAAGATAAAGTCACTTAATCATTCATAATTAAGAGATTCTTCTCATCTTGCATTACAACATTGCTACAAAAGAGCAACACACCAACAATAGCATCGTATAGTTACAAATATAGCATAGTGGAGTCACTTAATCATACATAATATAGAGATTCTGATCATCTTGCATTACAACATTGGTACAAAAGAGCAACACAACAACACAACAACACATCAACCATAGCATAGTGGACTTCATCTTCATCTGGTCAGCTCATCCATCCAAAATGTCCCTGATCATCTTCAACTTCTCTTGGTCCTTCTCCAATGCCTTCAACTGATCAGCAATCTGGATCTTCAGCTCATCCCTGCGTTTAATCATATTCTCAATTCCTTTCTTCAGACCATCAATGTGAAGGTTGAGCACCAAAATTTCATCATTAAGTTTGTCCTTCTCCTTCAAATGATTTTCCTTCTGGGTCCTAATGACCCCGCCTTGAGCTTGTGCAAGGTTGAGAAGTTGATTCACATCTTCTACTAGTTTGTCATAGTTTGCATCAAGATTTCTTTTCTCCTCTATGAGGTGGTGAATTTTCAGTGAATTCTCCAAATTATCATCCCTCCTAGCACTCTTGTTGTCTTCCAACATTTCCCATAGTTTTAACAATGCATTTTGCATTGTGGGAGGCCACTCTTGGTCTACCCAACCAACAAAACCACATATTTGAGGTGGCTGCAATATAAAATAACCAGTACTTCAGCAATACAAAATAACCAGAAAATAACAAGCCAGAATTCTGAAATAAACATGCAATGACAATGCTGTAATAAACAAGCAATGACAGTGCTGTAACAAGCCAGAATATTTTAGCTAAACTAGCAATGACAGTGCTATAATAAACAATGACAGTCTGAATGTTTGAGCTAAAAAAAATGAAAGTGATGTAGTAAACAGTGACAGTCTGAATATTTGAGCTAAACAAACAATGACAGTGATGTAGTAAACACTAACAGTCTGAATATTTGAGCTAAACAAACAATGACAGTGATGTAGTAAACACTGACAGTTTGAATCTTTTGAGCTAGATAGAAAAATAGAAGCAACTTCATGCCTGTCTAACACTAAAGAAGATAGAACTAACCGGCTGAGCACACACTAAAAATCTTCTCCCTGTTTCAAATCCTTCGAATGCTACGCGACGCTCAGGCGGCAATCCATGCTCCAAGCAAACATCCAGGGAAGAATTCTCGATGCCCATGTAGTCTTTGTCGTCGATGCTAGAAGGGATCTAAAGAAGAACCAACAAATAGAGATAAATCCCCAATGTGAAGAAACCGAAACCCTAAACCTAACCCTAGCTCTACAAATTACCCGGTACATCATGTCGTCTGAGGAAGAGCTGATGTCCAGGCTCGATAGGTCGTTGCTACACTCATCCTCGTAAACCATGTCGTGGCGGAGGTGGTGGCGGCCGACGAGCTTCAGCGACGAGGGGGGCAGAGCGCGAGCAGAGTAGACTGGCTCGGTCGACCAGGTTCGAGCGAGACACAAAGACCGACCGAACCGGTTCATGCCGACCAGGTTCGAGCGGGCCATTTGTTTTTTTGAAGGTGTCTATGCCATTTGTTTTTTTTGTAAGATGTCCCGGACGGCACGATGCGGACAGGACGTTGTAGGAACTGTCACATCATATAAAGAGGGAACTGCCACTTCGTCTCCCTCGTCTCCCTCGTCGCCTCGTCTCCCACTTCGTCTCCCTCGTCGCACCGTCTCCCTCGTCGCCTCGTCTCCGAATGGAGGGTGCTCGTCGCGCCGTCGCTGTTGCGGATCTGCCGAAGCAGCAGGAGGTCGACACGACCGCAACCACTGTCGCCACCGCTGCGGAAGAGAAGGAGGTGCCTCTGCCGAAGCAGGAGGACACGACCGCAACCGTTGTTGCCCCTGCGGAGGTGCCGAAGCAGGAAGTCTCGAGCGGTGCTGCCGACGATGGCGTGGGTTTTTTAGATAGGGTTTTCTGGTTTTTTTATAGTTGATTCGTGCTTGAATGCTACATAGATTTATATATTGAGACTTGGATTTCTTTAATTTCAATCTTGATTTGTGCATTTGGATGTGGTAATGCTTCCCGTTCCCCTGCTTTCATAGTTATCGTTGATGCAATAGCGTCAATGATTAGGAAAACAAATGATGTACAAGAAGGTACAACTAATGGGGTTCAAGAAGGTAGTGGACTTATCAGTGATGACCCAGAGTACAATCCCATTGAGGATGAAGTTGTAGTGCACAAGACTGTTAAGGTGCAAACTCTATCTTGCTTGGAGGGTTCGGGTTCTTGTATGCTCTGTGTTTCCTTGTGCTCACATATTTATCTTGTGATCTAAATTTTTTCTGTGCTATTTATACAAGGCACTGAAGACAGCCAGCAAGAAGAGGAAGAGCTCAGAAGCATCTGCTGCAATGCCTCCAGGAAGGGTGATGGCCCCACCTCCAGGACAAACAAAGAGGATCCTGGAACCTGATGGACCTGATAGAGTCACAAGGCAGAAAGCAACTATGGCGGCTACGACGGACCATCAGGAAAGTCTAGGTCCCATTTAGTCGTCACCCTCCATGATCCTCTCGGTTTATCGTCGTCGTTGTCTGTTGTACTTTTGCGCACTGTGTTATTGGCATGTTGTGTTGTGAACTGTGTTAGACTGTCTTATACTTTTGATGTTAATTATGGCAGTGTTATGGCTGCTTCTATTTTGCTGCTTGATCTATTTTGCTGCTGCTTGATCTATTTTGCTGCTGCTTGATCTATTTTGCTGCTTCTATTATGTAGATAGCAACAGCAACATTGTATAATAAAATTCTGACTAGAGATAATGTGGCTAAGAGGAGAAACTTGGATGAATTAACTTGCCTGTTTTGTAATGAAAAGGAGTCTATACAACACCTATTTTTTTATTGTATCAATGCTGAGCATATTTGGTCTATTGTTTCTGAATTTTTTATATTAAGAAAGATTCAATGCTTTGATGATATTTCTTCCATGTGGAAAAGTAAAAAGAAGAGAATTATGCTTAATATGATCACTGTTGCCTCCTTGTGGAGTATCTGGACTTTGAGGAATGATTTCTGCTTCCAGGGATGATCGTGGAAGGGCCTGGGATGCGGCCTTGCCAAGTTAAAAGGGAATTTGCAAAAATGGACGATGCTCTGCGACGCTGCACAAGTGGAGGTGCTGAGAAGATTTTCTCTGCTCCTGGACAAACATCGAGGCGAGCTGCTTCGGATTGCATGGAGGGATGAGTGATCTCACCCTGTAATATCTAGCTTAAACTCCCTTCCAGACCTGCTTTTAGTTTTGTGGAAGTGGTATATGTGGTTCTGGTAGGCCACTTGTCAGGACATTACCTGTGTGTATTGCCTAATGTGGTGTGGTAGTTTGGCCTGCTAATGAGGCGCTTTTGGACTGTGTTATTGTCTGCTTCGTTCTATAAAATGGGGCAGGGGGGCAACCCCTTTCTTTCAAAAAAAATAGCAACACCAACAGCAACAACTGCCGATGGGTGAGGTGGCCGTGGCGTCAGCACCACCACCGCTGGTCACCAGCCTAGTAATGACCATTCATATTGGTCATTATCACCTAGAAATAAGGCAGTGCCAGGTGCTGTCCGCTTTATGACCTTTTCCAGTAAGCAAGTGATGACCTTTCTGATGAAAATGGTCGTTGGTTTTTGGGGCTAGGACCCCTCCACACAGTTTACGACTAAATGATGTCAAATGGTCGATTTATGACCATTCCTTCTAGGGTCACTAACAAAAGGTCGTTAGTTGACATATTTCTTGTCGTGCCCATGGTACATCGAGATCAAGACATCTCAACAACACGAGAGAGAGAGATCAAACACATAGCTACTGGTACATACCCTCAGCCCCGAGGGAGAACTACTCCCTCCTCGTCATCGAGATCGCCGGGATGATGAAGATGGCCACCGGAGATGGATTCCCCCTCCGACACGGTGCCGGAACTGGCTCCGGATTGGTTTTTGGTGGCTACTGAGGCTTGCGACGGCGGAACTCCCGATCTAGGTTTCTTTCTGGGGGTTTCTGAATTTATAGGAATTTATGGCGGTGGAATTGCGTCAGTTGGGCCAACGAGGAGGTCACAAGCCTGGCATGCGCCACCTAGGGGGGTGGTGGCGGCGTCAGGGCTTATGACTCCCTCGTGGCTCTTCTGGCCTTCTTCCAAAGCTTCGAGGGTCTCTTTTGGTCCAAAAAATCATCGTAAAGTTTCATTCCATTTGGACTCCGTCTGAAAATGGGCCAAAAACACGGAAAAAAGAGAAACTAGCACTTGGCACTAAGTTAATAGGTTAGTCCCAAAAAAGATATAAAATAGCATATTCATGCATATAAAACATCCAAAGTTGACAAGATAATAGCATGGAACCATCAAAAATTATAGATACGTTGGAGACGTATGAAGCATCCCCAAGCTTAACTCCTGCTCGTCCTCGAGTAGGGAAGTGATAAAGAATGAATTTTTGATGTTGCATGCTACCTAGCATAGTTGTCCTTTATAACTTCTCTCACGTGACATGAATGTTCAGATCCGTTAGATTCAAAACAATAGTTTGCTATTGATTTGGAGACAATAATACTTCCAGCAAACTAGCAAGGTAATCATGAACTTTCAAAATAACAAGGCCAAAAGAAAGCTACCCCTACAAAATCATATAGTCTGGCTATGCTCTATCATCCTTGCACAACGAATTTAAATCATGCACAACCTCGGTATTGGCCAAGTAATTGTTTTCACACCTTTACTTTCTCAAACTTTTTCAACTCTCACGCAATACATGAGCGTGAGCCATGGTAATAGCACTATAGGTGGAATGGAGTGGTGGAGGTTGTGAGACAAAAAAAGAAGAAGATGGTCACATTGACTAGGCATATCAATGAGCTATGGAGATGCTTATCAATAGATATCAATGTGAATGAGTAGGGATTGCCATGCAAGAGATGCACTAGAGCTATGAGTATGTGAAAGCTCTTAAGGAAAACTAGTGGGTGTGCATCCAACTTGCTTGCTCACGAAGACCTAGGGCAATTTTGAGGAAGCCCATCAAAGAAATATACAAGCCAAGTTATATAATGAAAATTTCCCGCTAGCTATATGGTGGTGACAAAACGAGAGACTCTCAATCATGAAGATCATGGTGCTTAATATGCACAAGTGTGGAAAGGTGGTAGCATTGTCCCTTCTCTCTTTTTCTCTTATTTTTTTGGTGGGCTCTTTGGCCTCTTTTTTTATTTTGGTGGGCATCTTTGGCCTCTTTTATTTCCTCACATGGGACAATGCTCCATCAATGATGATCATCACACTTTCAACTCAAAACTTAGAGCAACGATGACTCTATATGGAATGCCTTCGGTAGTGTACCGTGACAATGATCTAGCATGGCATAGACATTAATGGAAACATCATGCTAGCTATCTTACGATCATGCAGTGGCAATATAGACGTGGTGGAACATGTCATGGTGGTAGTTGCATGGCAATATATCTCGGAATGACTTTGAAAAAGCCATAGTAGGTAGGTATGGTGGCTGTTTTGAGGGAGGCTAATGGTGGGTGTTGTGCACCGACGAAAGTTGCACGACACTAAGAAGATAGTGATGGTGGAAGGTGAAAGTGCATCTAAACCATGGACTCAACATTAGTCATGAAGAACTCATATACTTGTTGCAAAAGTTTTATTAGTAACCGAAACGAAGCATTCAACGCATACTCCTAGGGGAAGGGTAGGTAGGTATAAACCATCGTGCGATCCCGACCGCCACGCAAAGGATGACAATCAAAAGACTAATCATGCTCAGACTTCATCACATAGTGATTCACCATACGTGCATGCTACGGGAATCACTAACTTCAACACAAGTATTTCTAGATCCACAACACCTTACTAGCATGACTTCGATATTACCAAAACCTCAACTCAAAATTAATTGAGATGAATCAAACTTCTCTAACTATTCAATGCACATGAAGGTGAAAGTTTTCGTATCCCTTTGGATAACTACCCCTTTTGAGACTTCTTTCAAAGCATAGATCAACTACCAAGCCACGCACGGTTGCGCTCTAAAAGATATAAGTGAAGCACATAGAGAAAAAGTATCTAGCTCAAAAGATATAAGTGAAGCACATGTGAGCTGAATTGTCTACCAAAGGATATAAGTGAAGCTCAATAAAATCACGGTAAGTGCATTTCTCTCTCTCTCTAGGTGTGCAGCAAGGATGATTGTGACACAACAAAAATAAAAGACTCCTACGATACAGGACGCTCCAAGCAAAAACACATAACATGTGGTGAATAAAAATATAGCCCCAAGTAACGTTACCGATGGATTGAAGACGAGAGAGGGGATGCCTTCCTGGGGCATCCCCAAGCTTAGGCTTTTACGGCATCCTTGAATATCTTGGGGTGCCTTGGGCATCCCCAAGCTTGAGCTCTTGCCACTCTTTATCTCTTTGTCCATAAGAACTTCACCCAAAACTTGAAAACTTCACGACATGAAACTTAAACAGAAACTCGTGATATCATTAGTATAAGAAAGCAAATCACCACTTCCTTAGGTACTGTAGCAAACTTAAATCCTACTTATGTTGGTGTTGGGTTGCTGTATTTTCACTTTTCCAAGGCTAGTACCCTCCGATACTATCCATAGTTTCATCAAAATAAGCAACCAACTCAACAAAAACAGAATCTGTTAACAGCAGACCAGTCTGTAGAAATCTTTATACTTAGTATACTTATGGTACTTCAAAAAATCTGGAAAATTACGACAGTCTGAAGACATTGCATGGAAATCAGCAGCAAAAATAATCCACTCAAAAGCTCTTACAGAATAAAAATGAAAATTCTTTTCGTGAGCAGAAAGTTTCTGTCTTTTTCCAGCATGATCAAACAATCATCACCAAGACTAATCATAACGGTTTTGCTGGGCACAAACACAAAAAGAAACAAAATAGACACAATCATAACATAATTATGATGGTGTGGAGAAAACAAAACAGGAAGCAAAAAAGCAAAGACAAATGTATTCATTGGGTTGCCTCCCAACAAGCGCTATCGTTTAACGCCCTTAGCTAGGCACTGATTTCAATGATGCTCACATAAAAGGTAAGGATTGAAACACAACGAGAGCATCATGGAGCAAATGGCTAGCACATTTGAGTCTAACCCACTTCCTATGCATAGGGATTTTGTGATCGAACAATTTATTGGAGAACGAATCAACTAGCATAGGAAGGCAAAACAAGCATAGCTTCAAAAATTTCAACATATGGAGAGGAAGCTTGATACTATTGCAATAAGTAGAAGCATATGATCTTCTCTCATAGTAATTTTCAGTAGCATCATGAATGAATTCAACAATATAACCAGCACCTAAAACTTTATTTTCATGATCTACAAGCATAGAAATTTTACTACTCTCCACATAAGGAAATCTATTCTCAAGAATAGTAGTGGGAGTATCGTAAAAGACTTGAGCACTACAAATTGTGTCCACAATGAAAAAGCAAGGTTTAGCAAAGGGTTTTCGAAAGTATGACAAGCTTTATAATCCCTCTACTTCAAAGCATAAGTATCCTCACAATAATCATCATAGATAGGGGGCATGCTTTCATCAAAATAATTTTGATCATTCAAAGTGGAAGAACTAAAAAGATCATCTTCATCAAATATAGCATCCCCAAGCTTGTGGATTTGCATATCATTAGCATCATGGGTATTCATAGAATTCATCCTAACAACATTGCAATCATGCTCATCATTCACATATTCTATGCCAAGCATTCTATGTAATTCTTCTTTCAGCACTTGAGCACAATTTTCCTTCCCATCATGCTCACGAAAGACATTGAAAAGGTGGAGCATATGAGGCATCCTCAATTCCATTATTTTTGTGTAGTTTTCTAGCGAAAGAACAAGAAACAAAAAAAATTCGATTGACAGATCTAAAGATATACCTTCAAGCGCTAACCTCCCCGGCAACGGCGCCAGAAAAGAGCTTGATGTATACTACGCAACCTTCTCCTTGTAGACGTTGTTGGGCCTCTAAGTGCAGAGGGTTGTTGGACAGTACCAATTTTCCCTCAAGTGGGTGACCTAAGGTTTATCAATCCGCGGGAGGCGTAGGATGAAGATGGTCTCTCTCAAGCAACCCTGCAACCAAATAACAAAGAGTCTCTTGTGTCCCCAACACACCTAATACAATGGTAAGTTGTATAGGTGCACTAGTTCGGCGAAGAGATGGTGATACAAGTGCAATATGGATGGTAGATATAGGTTTTTGTAATCTGAAATTACAAAAAACAGCAAGGTAACAAATGGTAAAAGTGAGCACGAACGGTATTGCAATGCGTGGAAACAAGGCCTAGGGTTGATACTTTCACTAGTGAAGTTCTCTCAACAATGATAACATAATTAGATCATATAACTAGCCCTCAACATGCAACAAAGAGTCACTCCAAAGTCACTAATAGCGGGGAACAAACGAAGAGATTATTGTCGGGTACGAAACCACCACAAAGTTATTCTTTCTGATTGATCTATTCAAGAGTCCGTAGTAAAATAACACGAAGCTATTATTTCCGTTCGATCCATCATAGAGTTTGTACTAGAATAACACCTTAAGATACATATCAACCAAGACCCTAATGTCACCTAGATACTCCATTGTCACCTCAAGTATCCGTGGGCATGATTATACAATATGCATCACACAATCTCAGAATCATCTATTCAACCAACAGATAGAACTTCAAAGAGTGCTCCAAAGTTTCTACCGGAGAGTCAAAACGTGTGCCAACCCCTATGCATAGGTTCCCAATGTCACGAACCCGCAAGTTGATCACCAAAACATACATCAAGTACTCACATGAATCCACGTGTGCCAACCCATATGCATAGGTCCCAATTATCACAAACCCGCAAGTTGATCACAGCAGATAGACACGTGCAAGACATACATCAAGTGTTCTCAAAGACTCAATCCGATAAGATAACTCCAAAGGGGAAACTCAATTCATTACAAGAGGGAGAGGGGGAAGAACATTATAAGATCCAACTATAGTAGCAAAGCCCTTGGTACATCGAGATCAAGACATCTCAAGAACACGAGAGAGAGAGATCAAACACATAGCTACTGGTACATACCCTCAGCCCCGAGGGAGAACTACTCCCTCCTCGTCATGGAGATCGCCGGGATGATGACGATGGCCACCGGAGATGGATTCCCACTTCGGCAGGGTGCCGAAATGGGCTCCAGATTGGTTTTTGGTGGCTACAGAGGATTGCGGCGGCGGAACTCCCGATCTAGGTTTCTTTCTGGGGGTTTCTGAATTTATAGGAATTTATGGCGGTGGTATTGCGTCAGTTGGGCCAACGAGGAGCTCACAAGCCTGGCCTGCGCCACCTAGGGGGTGGTGGCGGCGTCAGGGCTTGTGACTCCCTCGTGGCTCTTCTAGCCTTCTTCCAAAGCTTCGAGGGTCTCTTTTGGTCCAAAAAAATCATCGTAAAGTTTCATTCCATTTGGACCCCGTCTGAAAATGGGCCAAAAACATGGAAAAAAACAGAAACTGGCACTTGGCACTGAGTTAATAGGTTAGTCCCAAAAAAGATATAAAATAGCATATTCATGCATATAAAACATCCAAAGTTGACAAGATAATAGCATGGAACTATAAAAAATTATAGATACGTTGGAGACATATCAATCTCTTCCTACTCCCCCAATTTTCCTCACACTTGTTGCCGCTCCCGATCGGCCTCACGTGTTTCCCCCACTTCATAACTCCTTCCTCCTAGAAGTCTCCACTATGACAGATGAGATGAAAAACTTTCTCTGACCTATGGCAATCTCCTTCGTATGTGCTTCAGGGATCAGAATGTGATATAGATCAAAATATTAGTATTGTTTTCTTTGTTGACTTTGTGGTTCCGGTCCATTGAAAGAGTTGCGATTTAACAATCTATAGCAGAAGCACAATTAACTCATCTGGTCCAATTTCCATCCTTGGAATTTTCCATCCACATCTGTAAGCAATTGCTGAATTTGTATGTAAGAATGCTTTCGCTACATACATTTTGCTCGGTACTAAATAAATCAGATTTTTGTATATTGCTAGAGAATTTAATCAGGAGGGCAAATAATTGTGGGTGAAAATTACTTAACTGATTTTGGGGGGTTATGATTGCAGTCGTACCGTGGAATTTTCTAATGGGGCTCAGCTTTTCTATCTGAATCGAGATGTTTTCCGAATGAGTAGTACTTCTACCCTTACTTTTTTTGAGGGGCGGAACTACCCTTACTTAGTTTATAGTTATGGATAAATCTTCATGAACGACAGTTGTAGGAATTGTTCTGTATGAAAACGAGCTGAGTGGTGAGTCAAATTAATCATTTCACAATTCTTAATTAGTGCATAACATAAAGCTAATTGTTTATTCTTCACTAATATGCATAGTAGGTTTGCCCTGACACAACAACCAACGAGAGCAAGCGGTTTTTCTGGATCACTTGATGAGATTTAACACTACATGTATTTCCTTTGATCTGTATTTGTGATCTTATAAGCTTCCAGGAACAAAGTAAGATATAAATATTCTTCATGAACGACAGTTGTAGGAATTGTTCTGTATGAAATCGAGCTGAGTGGCGAGTCAAATTAAGCATTTCACAGTTCTTAATTAGTGCATAACAGAAAGCTAATTGTTTATTCTTGAGTAATATGCATAGTAGGTTTGCACACAACGACCAAAGTTTATTTTTGTATTCTTAGAGTCCTGTAGAATTTTGTAATTGGGCTGAGATTTGTTGTCTGAATCTGATTTTTACTCTTAAAAATCTCTGTCCATGAACACCATCTGTCGTTCGCCGATGCTCCACACTTTGCTGGAAAACATGAGGTATGTACAAAGCTAACCGTGGAATTTCCTGATGGTCGTCTACATGTCCATGTTTCATACTCCTTTAGTCTAAGTGTTCATTACCTTTTTGCTGGGAGGATTGACGATGTAATCTTGAAGATGCTCCTCCCTTCACTTACTTGCCCCAAATCTCTTCTGAGCTAATCTTTGGGTATGGATACAAAAAATAATAGCAAGGCTCATTGCAGGAAGATGCCGAAAAAAGTGCAGCAACTCCTGAGCTAATCCTTCAAATGGAGTTACCTCAGGATAAGCCTGTCAAATGAGAAAGATAGAGAAATTTGTAATATTCTTTCAACCAGAGGGTTGTGGTCGCGAGAAGGTGCTAGATGTCAACTTTAGTTTCAAAAATGTCTGCAACCCCAAACATATGGTGCGCATGGTCCATCACCGGGTCTGGTAGTTGTTGATTCCCCAAGTATGCATTACTTATCTATGGTATATATGGTATGAAAGAACAGCCCAACCACTAGGACTTCAGTTTATCTTATTTTTATTCTTACTTGGTGAACATGCGTTTGTAGGCTCAGTCTATATGTAATAACCACATTCCATCTGATTCTGACCGTGCAGCTCTACAACAATGGATCAAATTGATTGGTGAAATTGAACTTCACTATTTTCAGTATGCGTCAGTGTTTAGTCTGCATCAAGGTTTGAAAACATTGGTTCAGTTAACGATGATATTATGTTGGCCATCACTTTTTCCAGACTGAAATGCAGCTTATGCAATAAGTACAGAAATAAAAAATTGCAGCAAAATAGTTTTTAAATAGGCACACGGATGGGCCACTATGTTGAAATAGAGGATGTAGATATATGACGGGTCGTGAGCCATGTTTATTAGGTTGTACATACTTTTTTTGGCCCGTTGCTCTTAATTCAAAGTTAGGAAGACTGTCCTAGATACGGTAGGTTGTCCACGAGTGGAAAACTGATGATATCAAAGGCCTCCTTGATCACATCTATATAGTCTGATTCCTAATTTGTGGGCCTTAAACATTACAGTATATTTTAAGTCGAAGAATGCGGAGATGTTTTTTCTCCCGTTGCAACACACACACACACACACACACACACATATATATATATATATATATATAGAGAGAGAGAGAGTCTATTCATCATTCAGGATGCAGAATAAGTTATTCTTCATCCGAGGTAATCTTACGATTGTTTCATAAATAAATTACATTTTAAATGCAAATAGTTATATTTATATTGATTCACCACGTAAAGTTTGACACAATAAACAAAAATATAGGTCATAAGATCAGAAAAATGATGTTTTATATATATTTTACACTATGTTTTTGTCTTTGTAACTTTACGTTACACACATTATTTTTTACGGTGGCTATATATTTCTTACGATCTATTCTTATGTATGAAATAAGACAACATTGACGGAACGTAAAATTACGATGTATTAATATAAAAATAGAGGGGGTGAATATATATACTTATTATGAGTAACTTTCAATCACACATATGTCTTAAAATTATGAAGAAAAAGAAATAGAAAAAATTAGAAATTTATACATCGAATGATGAAACCCTAGACATGTAGACATAATGATAAAAAACTAGGATGATTGAATATTGTGAAAGATTGAAATATAAAATTATACATTAAAATTGTAAAACTTCATGTATGCTGAAATCGAAGGATAGATTATGGATGAATGGTTGAATAGCGTACATACTAGATTGATAGTTTGATACGTAGTGACTATTATGGTGCGCTCACATACGGTATATGTATTGCTGTCTTGTCGGATGTCCGATGGCCGAGCTGCTATGCCGTGCGCGCAGCGGCGACAACCAACGGCGGCCGAGGTGGTGAGGCGCCGAGCAAGGAGCGACGGGCAGGCCGACGGTCAAGCATCGATAGGACGAGAGG
Source organism: Hordeum vulgare subsp. vulgare (assembly GCF_904849725.1). Taxonomy (NCBI): domain Eukaryota; kingdom Viridiplantae; phylum Streptophyta; class Magnoliopsida; order Poales; family Poaceae; genus Hordeum; species Hordeum vulgare. Next base: position 50,878,248 of record NC_058519.1, read on the forward strand.
ATGAAGACGACTTGATGAATCGGTGAAGTAAAACGAGCAACCGTGCGTGAGTCACGCCGTGTGAGTAAATAGCTAGCTCTATGATAAGGCCGCATGACGCCTAGTTTCTCTTATTTCCTATATTTTTAGGACTATACTATACATGAATACAATATTATGGGTCCCCATCAGCCTGGGTCCTCGGCCACCGCCCCTCCGGCCATACACCAGGGCCAGCCCTGAGCGTGACAATAGGTTTTCAACAACTGGTACACCCCTAATGCTCCCTCTCCACTTGGCCTAAAAAACAACAGGCTGTCATCTGCAAATAATAAGTGGTTAACTGGGCGACGCATGGGGTACCACTTCTAATCCACGAAGGTTATATGACTCCTCTCTTGATTTTATAAGGCACGAAAGGCCCTCTGTTGCCAACAAAAACAAATAAGGAGAGATATGGTCTCCCTGTCGGATGCCACGTGAAGGTCTGAATTCCTGAAGCTTTTTACCGTTGAACATAACTGACAATTTCACAGATTCTATCATGCTCATAACAATGCCAACCCACCTCTATGTGAAGCCAAGTTTCAACATTATTGCCCTTAGGTAGGACCACTCCACTCTGTCGTATGCTTTCATCATGTCCAGTTTCAGTGAAAGTGTCGGTTTTAGTGCAAACTTGACCGTAATAATCTCTTCTGAGATTCAAGTAGACATCGTAACCTCCACTCTCTCCACAATGTGCAAAACAATGTTTTCCGCATGCTAAAATGGCAAGGAAACTATGGATCGTCCAGAAAAGTTGGGTCTGGAGGAAAGTAGTCCTTCTGCGGTAGCCGTGTGCCGGAGACTCGGACTGATTGATCACTCTGCTTCCTTTGATTGAGCCCTTAAAGTTGAGAATATGCTTTACCTTTTGGTCCATTTCCTCTTGCCTAATCATGTCCACTTCTTCGTCTGAATCAGACGAATCAAAGAACTCATCTTGAATCATTTGATTGAGCTATGTCGGTCCATACTCCTCGTCCGACGAAGCATCGGAATTCATTGCTTTCCCTAAAAAAATCGCAAGAAACTGGGTCCAACAATGTGTGAAACACATGGAATGCAAGGGGCAGACCGAGAGTTGTGGACGTACCGCGATGATGTTCGAGCAAACAACAGGTCACCGCTTGCGAGGGCGGGAGAGAGGGGTGTTGTGTTGGTGCTGTCGATGCAGATGGTCGGAACGGGTGAGGAGCGCGCGCGGCGGCACAGTGGAACAAGAAGAGATGAGAGCAAATGGATGGAGGGAGTAAATTTGATGCAATTTATGATGAGACAGGCATGTATAGCTGGCGGACGCGCAAGGACGCGACCGAGCGCCCGCATATCCTCCTTAGATTTGAAGTAGACATGAGGAGAGCCGGGACCTTTGAGGAGTCCATGGCATTTTCGGCCGTTTAAGACGGATTTGAGGCGTAGATGCTCTTAGCTTGCATAAATGATTGATTTGATACCAAGGTATGGCGAAGGCGTGGTGGCAACAACACAAGGTTCCCATATATTATAGTATTATAGTACTATAAGATAAGTTATGATAATATATAAAAGAGAATCTTATTTTTTGTATAAGTATGTGCCGCGGATGGACTTGGATTATTTTTTATGAAGAGAAACACTTTTTAATAATATTATAAAATGCAAGTACATACATTTAGTTATATAAACATTTTTTAAGGTAATTATATAAGCAATTAGTTGTCGTTCTTTGGGAGTCTCCTGGTTGGTGGGTTTTTTATTGAGAGAAACAAACACTCATATTAACCATGGTAATTATAATGTTGTAATATTAACAAAAACTTGTAAATGCTTTTACTGATACATCTCATGGTACATGTTCTTTTTTCTTGTACGAATCATAGAAATGACAAATGAAGTTATTACATGTGGGCAGGCCACTGATTTACTAGAAGAAAATATGGTAATAAAGTATTGAAAATGCTAAAAGTCCCCTCCCTTGTAATGCTACCATTGCACCCAGAAAAACAATCTATAACCTTGATACAATATTAATGTATGTTGTGATAAATTTTTATATCAAAATTCAAAACATTGCCCAAGACATACAAGTGTTAAATTTGACATCAATATGATAATGGGCCAAATGAGAGTCTATGTATTATTTAGAGCATTTCCAACAAACGCACGTTAAAAAAATATACAACATCGAAATAGTGTTTTTTAGCGTGTTAAAGAATGTTTGCTCCAACAAACACTGCAAAATATGACGCCCAATCCGACGGGCCCACCTGCAGCGACCAACACGCATAATCCGACACCCCAAATATGCAGTCCGAAAGACAGCACGCTCAACATTTACAGTGCACGCTGGCGCTTTTTGTGCGTGCCCTATTTTACAATCTCCGCTGAAGCACTGTTTTTATATCGCGCGCACAAAAACACAAGTTTTTAACGCGAGGGGCCTTTTTTGGACGTCTATTGAAGATGCTCTTAGTGTTGAATTTCTATTTTTTGTTTTCTGAGTTGTGTATTAAATTTTGTGACAACATACATCGATATTTTGTGAATGTGTTATTTTTTTTAAGGTTTCTCAAACATTTTAAAATATGGTACGGGTGTTTGATGCAACGCAATCCACGCGCGGGCGCACACACAAAATTTACTGAATATAAAGTTTCAGTGCTAGTGCTCCGTCCCACTTCTTTTTATTATTTGGTCAAACTTTATAAAGTTTGACTTAAACTAAAACTGATATGTCAAAAGGAAAACGGAAAGGGCATGAATAGTATGCCTACGTCTAAGATGATCAACGGAGTCCATCATGCATGGGCGTAGGCATGGACGTGGATAAACACGTCCAGGTCGAGGACGGCGTTCTTGCGTTGCTGCCAGCTCGCCGTCCTCCAGAGGACGTACCCCGTCGCCATCCTGAACCTCCCCGTGCCGCCCACCACCGACAGCTCTCGCAGTGGCTTCACCATGTTGTCGCGGCCGACCACGGTGAAGGTGCTCCCGGAGTACGGCCCCGCCGTGAGCACCACATTCATGCACAAGAGCAACGCCGGGTCGTGCATGGACGCGAACACGTACATCCCCTGCGCGCGCCCCACGGGCCTCGACGCCGGGTTTGATCCCTCCGTCAGCGCGTCGTCCATCACCACCACATGCCCGAACCGCAGCGGCGGCTCACCCTCGAACAGCGACGGCCCCGTGCCGTTCACCACCTCAGCCGCCGTGGCGCCCGGGCCGATGAGCACGTCGTGCATGAACAGGCGCATGCGGGCAGGCCGGGTGGGTGCCGCAGCTAGCCATTGCCAGGACGCCGAGAGCAGCACCGCCAGCGCTGCCGAAGAGACGAAGTACACGAAGACATGGAGAGAGCCTACCTGCTTCAACTTGGCGACAGGCATGATTGGCGATGGATTGTTGAGGTGTGCTACACACTTGAGTATATATATAGCACGCACAGATGGTTGGTGAATGGTGAACACTATACTCGCTATGAGAGCCATCTCCAACAGCCGCCGAACGCGCGGAGGGCTAAAAAACAATATGCAGCACGTCGAGAGCCTGCTTTTGCACGGCGGGAAGCGCTCGCTCCAGCGGCCGCGGTAAATTTAACGTGGGCGCGTAGCTTCAGTAGGTGCGTTAAAATGCAGTGCGCGTGCTCTTGCACAATACACAGATATTTCTTAAATACATAGATAGATAGATTAAACGATACATAGATATTTTATAATACATAGATAAAACGATACATCGCATAGATAGATAAAAAACTACGATGCAGCTAGTTAAAAAACTACGGTGCAACTAGATAAAAAATACGATGCAACTACTAAAACCTACTCCGAGTTGTCGTCGTCATCATCATCATCTTCGGTGTCCAAGGTATCGATCCAAATGTCATCCTAACGTTCATCGTCACTTCCGAAGAACGACTTCCCACCGACATTGACGAGATCGCACTGTGATATGGCCAGTGACTTGCGCCGACATTGACGAGATCGCACTGTGATATGGCCAGTGCCTTGCGCCGACGCCCGTTGTCCCGGTCCGCGCGGCGCCTTGCCGTCCTCTTCGCCCAGAAGGCGATTTCAGCGGCGACGTCCTTCGGATGACGCCGACGCCACTCCACCATGACTCGTTCGTCCGTACAGAAAGCGTTCTGGACGGCGCTAAAAAGCCAGTTACCACGCCCGTGTTTTTTGACGCCGTTGTTGAAGATGCTTTAAAACTATTCGGTTTGATCATAAATCTTATCCGCCAGCTAAACGCGCTGTAAGGATGTGTGTTTGATTTGACCATAAACAAGCTCCACCAGTAATTTGACAGTTTAACTTTTGACGAATGTGCTTTTGCGCATGTGCCTTTTCAAAGCCTCTCTACAAGAAATTTGGCACTTCTGATCAGTACTTTGTGGTACCAACGCATCCATACTCCGTGCCCACTCCCGGGTGCTCGCCACTACATATGCAGATGCCGTGGTTCCTATTTGTGCCTCGAAACTTGCTTTCGCCTGGGGATGTCAGTGGTTCCTATTTGTGCCTCGAAACTTGCTTTGGCCTAGGGATGTCATGGATTAGGTATGGGTGGTTACAATTATTTGTTGTGAAATTCATACTCATAAAACCGTTTCATATTCAGACACTTCAACATCAACATGAATTGCGTTGACGAACACACGCACCCATGTGAAACAAAAAATCTATATTTTGAAACCTATTTTATTGGAAAGTGCTAAAGGTTCGCTGTGCAATAGACGTGATGCACGTGACGAAGAAATCTTTGCGTTATCATCTTCGACTATATCGACTTTTATTGAATACGAGATAAATGAGAATACATTTTACACGACCGTCCAAAATAAAAAAGCACCAACCAAAACAACGGTGTCCGCTTTGATGCAGCAAACACCAACAATAGGCGAAATGACACATATTATAGATACATATAGGAGATATGGGAACTTGACTATGAAAACAAGTTGAAGGTCCCTTTGTTTCGGTGCAAATGGGTCAATCTGAAAGGAGGCGGGGTAAAAGAAGACCCATCGTATGGAATGACAACAGTGGATCTCAATAATTTTGGGTGCACAGATGAACCATTCGTCCTAGCCAATGATGTGTCGCATGTTTTCTATGTGAACGACATGTCTACCAAGCCGAGAAAAAGAAAAAGGTAAGGAAGCGAATACATCATACGATGAGCCACATAGTTCTTTGAGGGAAAAGAAACATCGTGAGAGTGGAAGACAAGACAGACATGTCGCAAGATTATGAAAAGTTTCACGCAATTCCTCCCTTCATAGTGAAGACTGACCCAAACATCATGTTAAATGATGAAGATTGTCCATGGTTACGACGCAAAGAGACACACGCGAAGAAAAAGTTTTATACCCAACATCCCAATCTCGGATGTGACCAATTTTCACTGTCATCACTTTCTTCTTAGTGAGTTTCCGACTATATATATGTGTTGTTGTGGCAGTTGAAACGCGAAGAAACATTATGTAACTCTTTCATATAAAAAGATGGAAGCGTTACGGCAAAAACAGAATGCAGTTCGTGTACAAACTAGACTATCTCTTTTGAAGTATCAGGAGTCTCGACGAATACTCATCTCTTACAAAGTCATTTTATTTTTTAATATTATTTCAACTTCAGATTTTTTGTACCCTCAATATGCATCATTCAAAGCCATCTCATAAATTTTCAACCCTTTCTCACCTCATTTGCTATTTTCCACGCATTAAATGAATTGTTTTTGAGCTAAATAACCCTGAAATTGAAAAGCGCTACAAATCAACTCGGAACAGGCTGGAACTTGGCATGGCATCATCATTTCACCGACATGACATGTGCTAAAAAGTTGGAATGGTTACGGCAAAAAAAATATGCAACTTCGTGTACAAACTGGACTATCTCTTTTGAAGTATCAAAGTTCTGGACGAATACTCATCCCTTACAATGCCATTTCATTTTTCTAATCTTATTTCAACTCCAAACTTTTTTTGCTCTCAATATGCATCATTCAAAGCCACCTCATAAATTTTCAACCCTTTCTCACCTCATTTGTTGTTTTCCATGCATTAAATGAAATTTTTTGAGCTAAATGACCCTGAAGTTGAAAAGCGCTACAAATCAACTCGGAAAATGATGAAACTTGGCATGGTATCATCATTTCACCGACATGGCATGTGATAAAAAGTTGAAAGGGTTACGGCAAAAACAGGATGCACTTCGTGTACAAACTGAATTATCTCTTTCGAAGTATCAGGGTTCCGGACGAATATTCATCTCTTACAAAGACATTTCATTTGTAATAACCTTAAAATTACCAAATATAATATAATGATAAAACACACTAATATTAAACATCAGAAAAAAGAATGACTAAAAATATATTTTTAATGTAAAGTTATTCACAAACTAGTGATTCACACAAATTTCAAAAAATATTCAAATATAAACTATGTAAATTTGAAAAATACTAACACTAATAGAAATTTTTTAGTTATTTCGACCTAAACCAAAAAGATTCATTCAAAAACTATAAATAGTCTAACAGTTATTTCCAATTTAAAAACATAAACTGTCTTGTTTAGAAAAAGAAAAATAATAAAAAAGAGAAATTAACCTTTAGTCCCGCCTGGATCCACCAACCGGGACTAAAGGTCCCTTCGAGCTTGGAATTTGGGCCGTTGAAAATATACCTTTAGACACTTTAGTCCCGGTACTTGGCACCAACCGAGACTAAAGGTACCGCTGCCTTCTTCCCTTCCCAATCAACCATCATTTTCACCGTCGCCGCCCATTTTCACCGCCCATTAAACAGAGAAGAGCCGCCACCGCCCTCTCCATCCCGACGTCGTCAGGCTGCCCATTTTCACCGGCGACCCGTGCCCTCGACCGCGCCGCCCGAGTTCGCGCCAACACTGCCTCCACTCCTCCCCGGGCGCCCGCCTTGATCCTCCAAGCACCGTCGTGCCGTCGTTGTCTTCCTCCCGCGTCGTTGTCTGACCGCACCGTCGTCGTCTTCCTCCCGCGCCGCCGTCCGACAGCGCCGTCGTCGTCTTCCTCCCGTGCCGCCGACGATGAGCCCTACTGCTCTCTCCCTCCTTCCATGGTGAGCCCCTCTAGATAACATCTTGTAAATAAGAACAGTGAGTAGGCCTAAGTATTATAGAAATTTAAATGGAAAACTTGGTTAGTTTGCTGCTAATCGATTTTGCAGTGCCATCTATTATAGAAACTGAATAGGCCTAAGTATTCATGTTCCTTACAACAAGATGTTCGTTTATTATTAATTCTAGAAACTTGGATAGTGCTCCTTCTCTAGAATACATCTTGTAAATAAGAACACAAACATATGCTATCACTTAAATCGTTGTAAATGTTCACTAAAGTTTATTAAATAGTAGGAATTTAAATAGTTGCAGAATTGGTTCTCGACGTCGATAATGCCTGGCCCGCATCCTCGTCGTCGACTCGGTGGCGACCACCTGCTTGATAGGTGCCAACATGTGCGGGACTGGGCTCCGCCTGGCTGTCACTGGGAGGAGCTACCTTCCGGGGCGTGCAGCTTGGTGAGGAACCGGGCTCCCATCATCGACCCGGAGCTTCTTTGGTGGCAGTCGCGTGGACCACTTTCAGTGCCGAGGCTGCCGGCCCCCGAGGAGGAGGTACGTCGCCGTGTCAGGGAGGAGGACGAGCACGTCCGTCGCTACATGGAGGCGTTGGAAGCCAGGTTCTCCAGTACCTGGCAGGTTCTTCAGGGGATGTCACCTGAGCTATGATCCGGTGATGGTTCCTGCTCTTTGGGTGTCCACCGCCCGCGCCTCAGTACAACGACAACTCTTTGTTGGTTGACCAGTTAGATATTATTCGGGAGATGTATTAGTGATGTATTCGAGATTATATATTCGATAATATTAAGTGGATTATTGGATGATGCATTATTTAAGTGGATTATTCGATGTATTAGTGATATTATATATACATGATGATTTGCTAGCTAAAGTGAATACTAAATTGTTTTATCTTTTTCTCGGTTAGTTAAGCTATGGACGGTAGAGACATAGACCATGATCAAGAGCATGTCTTGTACGTCATGATACGCTCTGGACACCAAGAGAATGAAGAAGATGATTGCTCACAATATCTTAACCCATCCGGTGAAGGAATTGAGGAAGAACAACCAAGAGACGAAGGGGAACCAGACGAAGATGATGCTGAAGAAATTTTTCTCGAATTATCAAAGTCCGACGAGGTATATATACTTGGCATGTGGTGAACATTAGATATGTATTAATATATATATATATATATATATATATATATATATATATATATATATAGAACGTCTATTTAAGACCCTGGTTGAAGAATTACTTATTCTTCACCCTGGTCAGAGACACAACCACTTGCAAGCAACCTGGCTCCATCGCACCGGCTCTCCGAGTGGAGGTAATTTAGGCCGGTAATTTATGTTTCCCTGGAACTGTTTTACTAACCTACTCCCCGCAGTTTCTGGGACTAGTGGGAGCGGAAGCGGCGAGTGGTTCGGAGGCGAGCGACGGGTGGTTTCGGCGGCGAGCCGACGGCAGCTGCGAGTGGAGTCGGATGCGTGCGTCGTCGGGTGGCCGCGTTTGCCGGTGGCAGCGTGGAGGCGAGCGGTCCTTCGAGACGCGTCGCGGCGTTTGGCAACCTCATCGGCTGACGGCGTGCCACGACCCGCCTCCATCCTTCACTCCCTTCGTCGCCCTGGCGATGGCTTGCCTCCGTTCCAATTACCCGCCCGCAAGCTCCTGCCTTGCCTCTCGTCGTTACGACTTGCGCCGCGCCGGACTCCTCCGCCGTCCTTTATACTCCCTCCGTTCCAAAATAAATGTCTTAAACTTAATACAAATTTATACTAGAGCTAATACAAAGTTATGACAGTTATTTTGGGACAGAGGGAGTAGCTCCTATTAGAGCGAGGCTCGGCAGTAGCGACCCCCTCCCTACGACGACTAGTCCATAGCCCTGACGAGGTGGAGTGGATGTCGTTGCTCATGCCGTCAACCCTTCAGCAAGCTCCGCGTAAGATGCCCAGGCTCCATGGATCCGTCTCCTACATCATGCCACCAAGCCATTGCAACGTTTTCTCTCTTTCTCTCTTCCCCTCTCCCTCCGTATGTGTTTTCATCCGTGCGTATGTGTTCTTATTAGTCATTTTGCTACTGACGCTTAGATTAATTAGCATATTATGCACGACAACTATTGTCAAGGAAGCTCCATTAGTAAAGTGATAAAGACAGGACTCACAGGAGTCAGTTTACATCTTATCTGACCATCTTAGATTTTTTTCTTACTAGCTAGATTTGCTCTGTGTATAAGTTTATTCTCATTCAGGAATCAGCTACTGTACCACAATAACATTTCTGTCATTCTAATTCAGAAAGTATTTTAGAAATGGTAGCAAACCTAGGTTTTTCCATTTTTCAAATGCCACGCAATGCTTCTTATAGAGTTAAGAGACATATCTTGATCTAAATGTGCATTTTTTTATTCAGTATCTTTACTTTTGTTGGCTTGATGCTACTTTTCTATGAGAGCATAGGTATACTATTGTTAGGCGAATTTAATCGTTCATTGATCTGCTTTCCATGTCATACAAAACAGTAACCCTCTTTTCTTTATGTCGTGATTTTAAAAATTGTTATAGCGTTGGTTTGAGGAACCCCTGGAATTCTTCATGGTCGATGGCCTGATGCTTATTTTCCCTTTCTTGCCATCATGCCATGATTATTGTCCTCAATATTTTCAACTCGGTCTTCCGCCAGAATATGAGATCCGGTTGGATTTTTTGTTTTCCTGTGAAAGTACAGGTTATGTTAACTTTTCAGAGGATTTGATGACTGTTCCTACATTTTGAACGCTAGTTCCCAGTATATTTCCTCTATTTTTTTTATTCCCTGACCTTTTCCCTTGAAATTCCTACGAAATAATCATACAAGGAGAGATGTGTTAAGTTGTGTTTCTTCTTATGCCCGAGATATCCTGGTCAACATTCTGCGGTTCATTTTGGTTTGTGGCAAAGCTGAACTGTGTAGTTTCTTCAAGATTATATTGAGGATCATAAGTTTTGGGCCATCAAAGTTCTCAAGCTGCAAAACAAGCTTATCATTTAACTGAATTCTGAATCCAATTATACTATGCATGTCATCAACTCTTCGCATGCATCATCAGATTTATTTGGCAATTTTATTACATTCTTGATTCGTTTTTTCAGGATTAGAAGCTTCAATTCTAAATTTTGTAGTTAGAGTAGCTAGTTCCTTTGTGCCGGTGTATTTTAATATTTCATGAATTATTTTATTTTCTACTATGAGATTGGTCTAGTAATGCAAATGCCTGCAGAGGTGTGATGCTTGCAAAGCTCTATTTGGTTGCTTGGTGCAGAAGTATGAAGCACGACCTACGGATGTGATTAATGTACTGAAATCTAGTGATTCTGATTTCATTGTGAAATATGGTATAGTGCTTTCCATTTTGAATATCTGTATTTTATTCTAGCTCTGGAAGGTAATTTTACTACACACATAAGCAACTTCCTAGTTGTTCTGGTACTGACTTTAGCTTTACCACCTTTTTGCCACAGTAAAATACCAACAACATTCATCACGTATAAAATAATAATTACAAGAAAAATATGTATAAAAATATATGGAATATTTGGTACGCAAAAAAAGAATCTCTGGAATCATGATGTCATTGAGGGTAATTAAATAGTTACTGAAGAGAATTGTCTTAGACGATGATTGCTTTTCTTATCAAAGAGTCGGTAAAAATGTACTGATCAATTTTTAGAAACATACTCCCTATATTTAAAACATTATTCATATAGTTTTCACAATTTTATTCGGTTGTATTCCTTCATTTATATCCTCTCTTTCGCTCCAGTTCTTTTGGTTCAGCATGCATACAAAGTTACCAACTACTCTTGCTTATTTATGGAAGCTATGGTAATTTCTTTAAACTATTTTTTGTTTGTTATATGCCCTTTTTAATCCCCATGCTTGATCAAACACTGCTTATAAAAAAAAATGTAGGCAGACCCAATTATTTTGTAGACACAGTAATTTGTAAGTATGTGTGTACGTAGGCACTACCAATTGTCGGCATTGTAGTTTCATAAATTGAACCAGAAAACACATAGCGGTTTCCAGCAAGGATAGGATAGGACATGTATAATTTGCAAGTTTCCAAACATCTGTCATGAATGTGTAATAATCAAGAATGGGTAAACATTCACTTCGTAGCACACATGTATCACAACCCAAATATACCAAAGAAAAGGGAATTACATTTCTTGTTCTGACATCATTGGATTTCAAGATCATCTGTATTTATTTGTGTGCTATTGCAGTATGAAGGGCAGCTGCATTTGGATTTTTTGCCAGGCTTTGTTTTTGTGCCCTAAACAAGATGAAGCTCGGTTGAGAGAAGCCCTGTAGTTTACAAATATTCGTGGAGCTCTCCCTATGTCAAGAGAGAGGACAACTCCTGCAATGCCAGCTTGACAGCAAGTGGCTAATGCCCTCATCTTATTTGTTGTGTAAAGTAACGCAACTGGCAACATGGTGTTGTTAGAATAGTTCTATGTTGGCTGTATGATCTGTTTTAAATTTTTGGTTGCTTGCCCGTGTGACCAAATAAGTGCATTTTACATTAAAATGATGGGTCAGGTGTTGATGATTTTTTTCTTGATTATCTTTATTTTACATTGTCTCCCTAATTTCTTCTGTTCTTACACAAACTTCCAATTCCCTACGTTACTGGCTGGCATAATTAGTGGATTGTGTTTCGAATTACGGTGATTACCACATTTCTTCGCCAGGTCACAAGTTTCTTATGTTTGGTAGTTGGCAAGATGGCATGCACATGTTGAATAGCGTGATGCAAGATGGCGGCGCTCCCTTGGTTGAGTCGGTCGGCCGAGAGACTGGTGTACGATGGTGACCTGGAGAAGCATCTCCGCCCGAGTGACAGGGTAGACCATGATAACCTGGGGAAGTCTCATGGCTCTCACTCTCCTTAGTCCACTCTATAGTCATTTCTCCAGGAGTCAAGATTTCTTTGTTGAAGTAAAATTGATTGACGATATAGCAAAGAAGTTGATAGAGGGAGATGTGATAGAGATCGTATAAATAGAGGTAATTTAATTAGTTTATCTGCTGTAAAATAACGATGCATGCAGACAAACCAAGGAACGCTACTTGCAAAACAAAACAAAACCGGATGGGTTTCCTGCATGCACAATGTAATTTTACCAATAATGCTAGACCTACAAAAACTTATAAAGGTTTACTTAACCTTTCAAACTAACTCTTCTCTCCCCCCTGATTTTCAGTGGGGGTGGGGCCCCTCATCCCTCAATTACCAATCACAATCTTACACATCAGTTTGTATGTAAAATCTTTACGTAAGTATTTGTAGGTGTAGCATTACTCGTAATTTTACCTCCATGCATCCTGTAAAATTACCTTGCATGTTGGTTTTAGCAACACAAGCTCCGTAATTTTACCTAGCAAGTTCTGCGCTGTTGGCTGGGGTGAAGAATAACAATTCTTCACCCTGGGTGACGAATAGTCGATCCCTATATATATATATATATATATATATATATATATATATATATATAGAAACTCTATTCATGATCCAGGGTGTAGATTAAATTATTCCTCACCCGAGGTAATTTTACGATCATTTCATAAATAAATTAAATTTGAAATGCAAATAGATACGTTTATATTGATTCACTATGAAAAATTTGACATAAGAAAACAAAAATATAGGTCATAAGGCCAAAAAAATCACATTTTATTTATAATTTACACTATGTTTTTATGTTTGTAAATTTACGTGATATAAAATATTTTTTACGATGACTATGTATTTTTTTACGGTCTCTTTTACGTATGAGATAAGATTAAAATTTCAGAAACGTAAAATGACAGTGTATTGATGTGAAAATAAAAGGGGGTGAAGAATAACTATTCCTCACCCAGGGTGACGAATAGCGCGTGTGTGTATATATATATATATATATATATATATATATATATATATATATATATATATATATAAAATTAACAAATATCCTATTTTAGCCCTCCAGATCGAGCAAAACTTCTACGAGCAGGGCAGTACGAGGCCCGTGGAAAAAGTTGCCCGAGGGCACAAGGTACAACATTGACACGATATTGTTAGGTGGAGAACCAACTGATCCCCCAAAAAATGCATCCAAATTTGTACGTCAATGCGGAGTTATTGTGAGGGACCAAATCCCTATCTCCATTGAAGAATGGCATAGGACAAAGCAAGATCGAGAAGTTAGTTTTGTGGACGAAAGAGCAAACAATCTGCTTTGGGATACGCTCATGACACATTTCACCTACGAGAGAATTTCTCAGATAAACAACGTGAGAAAGTCAAGAAATTTGCTCTTAAGGAGATGGCCATCCAATACTGCAACTGGAAGAAAAGGTTATGGGCCGAATTCGGCAAACAAGGCAAGACTCCAGAATTCACTGGACAATATGAGAAGATATAAGATCACTAGGACTTATTCATGCAGTTCAAGAAATCAGAAACAACTAAGGAGCGGGCGAGGATAAACAAGTAAAATGCTCAGAAAAAAGAGCATCACCATTCTCTGGGGCCAGGTGGCTACAAGAGTAGCATTCCTAAGTGGGATGAATTCGAGCAGAAGATGATTGATGCAGGGGTCACTCTGCAAACAACCAGATGGCCTGGAAGGTGGATGAATTGGTTTTATGGGCATGGGGGAAAGTGGGACCGAAAGACAGGGTTGCTTGTGGAGCAGGCAAGTCTTAAAAATACCTCTGAAGCTATACTTGCTGTAATAGAAGATGTTCGAACGGGTGTGTTCCAGCCCGAGAGAGAGAACGCCGAGCTTACACAAGCCCTCAAGAATCTTGAACATCCGGGACGAACACGAGGCAAAGGCGTTATTCCGTGGATTGAGGGGTTTAAGGACTGGGGTGATTACAAAAGTCGTGCGAGAAAGAAGAATCAGGAGTCAGCGAGGAAGAAGCAGGATGCTGACCGGCTTGCAGATTTGGAACACAAATTCTTGCGACAGCAGGAGCAGATCGACACACTTAGCCAACAAAGGATGCCTCAGCTGCTAGAGCAACCAACACATACATCATTGGATAGTACCGTCCCATCGACGTCGAAAAGCAGCGTGGGTTCCGCGGGGGTCCTTGCCGACGATGCACTGTTGGCTAGCTACCCCGTGGATGAAATCAGAGAGACACAAAGTTGTGAGATTCACATGAAGCTCAAGAACATATCCGTGAAGGCAGCGGTCGGCTATGCTTTAACAAATCCCGCTGGTGCAACCTTCCATAGCACTCTGATTCCACCTGGCTATGCTCGTGTCGGGCTGGATGAAGTGATGCCGTGATATGAGTCACTACAGCTCGACATTCCTGGAGGTGAAGGGCAGCAAACACTGCAAGAAGTCCTACGTGGCCTGTGCTTATGGAGAAAGGACTGCATCGTCTTTCCAAGGCCACCGACTCCTCCTTTAAGTCCGCCGCGCCAGCCGACTCCATCCCGCCACCCGACTCCACCCAAACAGCCGACTCCACCCTGCCAACCCGCCACCGAAAAGCCATTTTATTTTCTGTCAAGGAACCAAAGTCCAAAGCGGAATAAGCCTAGGAAGAAACGCACCCCTCCTCCCCCACCAAAGTTGGCTTACGAGAAGACCATAGAGGAATTAGACGAGGCAGTGGCTGGTGAGTTGCAAGCCCATAAAGACAAGAGAAAGCCTGTACCAAAGGATATAACACCTCTGGAAGACGTCAAGCGCGTTCTGGTCAATCTTTCCGACCCGCCGCCTCCGAAGAAAGTTAAATCATACTATGACCGCTCTATTGCCAAGTCATATCAAAAAGGGCAAACGAAGACGACACTCCTTAACAGAAGAAGCAGGAAAACCATTCCCCAGCTGGGAGAACAGCCAATGCAATCGATCCCGCTGC
This sequence comes from Hordeum vulgare subsp. vulgare, assembly GCF_904849725.1. Lineage (NCBI taxonomy): Eukaryota > Viridiplantae > Streptophyta > Magnoliopsida > Poales > Poaceae > Hordeum > Hordeum vulgare. The sequence goes on from NC_058519.1 coordinate 50,893,291, forward strand.
TCAAGGTGGGTAACGATGATTCCGTAGTCGATCCCGATATTGCTCAAAAGATGGCTATGACTACCGGTGTCACTGTTTCACAACTCCTAGGCAACGGGAACATTCCCGCCACGGTGGATAAACAACTAGTATGGACATATCAACCCAAGAGGCCTCTCGTGAGGCTTGAGCTTGTCAAGCAGCTACCAACGAAAATGTACAAATTGCATAACTGGTACATGAAGGAAGCAGAACTCGGGCGTCAGTCCCTAATGGTGACAGTCAAGCCAGAGCATTTCTTCAATTGCAAAGATATGTGGGTTTAGATGCCAGAATTTTGGCATTTATTCATTCGAGACGCACTAGACAAATCTCTCGTCAGTTGCTATTGTTTGTAAGTGATTTCTTTCTCTAATTCAAGTCTCTAGCTCATTAGCCTGTTCATTTGCCTCTAATTATCCTCACTATATTCTTTTGTGTGTGTGGTGTTATCCAGAATGAAGATGCTTGAAATAAAATAGATGGACTATATGGCATTGGCTTCATTGACCCAAATACCATTTTTGAACAGGCGGTAGTACAATTCCCAGAAGAGACAGAGGAGAACTTGTTTTGGTTTTTGGAGATACTAAGTCACAATGAAAAAATATTATTTCCTTACAACTTCAAGTAAGTGTTACTGCTGTCTTGTACTATAAATTCTATTTTGCTTAGGCGATCGATGTTAAGTTTATGTATAGTTCTGGATGAGTTGCGTGCATGCCCGTTTATACAACGCAGATTCCACTTTATCTTGATCGTCATATCGATTGACGAGGAAAAAGTTCAAGTACTCGACTCACTAAGAAAAGACGAAGGCGAGTACAAGTCCGTGAAGTTGATGCTGGACCGGCAATTTTAATCATTATCGCACTATACCAGGATCTTTAGTTCATTAACTGATATCAATTAACCAATGACTCCTTTTATTATTTTTCTTTGTCGGGCAGGGTTTGGAGCCGGTTCATCAAGACTGTTCATGGTGAATGGAAACCAAAGCTGCGCTGGACACCGTCGAGGGTAATTAAGTAGTACTAGCTGCGTCCGCGCATCTCTTTAGTTCTAGTTTCAATACCATTATAATGCTTGATTATTATGTGACTGAATTATATTCTCGTAAAATTTTGCATGCGGCAACAACCGGGGAATAATCTATGTGCATACTATGTTTGCGAGAACATCCGCTCCTTTATGACCGAAGTGCCAAGTAAACCAGTAAATCTTGTGGTACGTAAACATTATTCACAATTTTTATATTCATGGTCTAATATATACATATACACACACATATAAAATATTCATATTGGTCTCCTTCTTGAAAAGATGATGGAGAAGTGGGAGGAACTCCTCTGAACGAAATGCATACGAGCACTTGAAGAGGAATTTGCCGGATTCATGTAATTGATCCGCAAGTTGTAAGAGAAACTGTATATACCAAATTGTATATATATATATATATATATGCATGTGTGTATGCAAATATATATATATGGTCGTATGAGATATTCTATGATATACATCCTACGAGAAATTCTATGATATATGTACCAAATTCTATGATATGTTTGAAATGAAAACAAATTAAATGGAAAACCGAAAACGAAAAGCAAAAATAAAAAATAAACCCCAAAATCCGAAAACCCCAAATCGCAGAATCCTTTAGTCCCGGTTGGTGTTACCAATCGGGACTAAAGGTCCCTTCCCCTGGCACACTCTAACAGCCACGTGGAAGGGATTTAGTCCCGGTTCGTGGGAAACCGGGACTAAAGCGGGGGGGGGGGGGGCTTTAGTCCCAAGTTAATAGTCCCGGTTGGTGAACCGGGACTATAGGCCCTTACCAACCGGGACTATAGCCCCGTTTTCTACTAGTGTCCACCACCCCCATTGACTAATGACGTCTGTCGCCCCTCTCTTTAATATTTTAGCCCTCCACTAGCTTACTCTCGCTCTCTCTTGCTAGTTAGAGCTAGTTACCTCACTATCTAAATATAATGGATAATTAAGAAAAAGAATTGAATATCTTCGTACTGTGCTTGATCTCTCTCGGCATAGGTGAGGAAAAGGAAGAGTTAACATGTAAGAATGGAAATATGTGTATGTGTTTGTGCGCGCCCGTGATAGGACCGAGCTATATATGCTCGATTATAAGGAATTGTGTGTGGGTATGTGGCTTTCCTATATTGTGTATTTGTTGAAATGTGTGTGACATGAGTTGCCTATATTTTGCTGAAATGTCGATTAATTTCCATTTTAACGAATTTCAGGCAAACTCGATATGTCCTATGTTTAGGGAAGGTCATGTCAATTTTTTGTATGAATTTGTTGCATGCATGCATGCATGCATGCGTACATGGTTATAACTATGTTCCTTCATGCAGGAAATCATGAAGGTCAAAGGAAGGAAGGTGTACAAATACCGGCAATCCGCGATGGACGACATGTATGAAAACAAACCGTAGGAGGTTTTATGTCCGTGTCGTAGATGCAAAGAAGGAGTATGGCTCAACCCCTTTAAGGTTGGCAAATTCAAGGAGTACCTGATCATGCATGGTTTCGTGGATGAACATACTCGATGGATAAGTGAATACGATGAAGATGAGGATGTCGTCGGCACAGGCAATAACGTCATGGGCACAGATGAAGAGATGATTGAAAATGGGCCCGAAAAAGAGTGCGTCAAAAATGGCGCCGCACATGGCACAACAGATGTTGGACGTGGCGGAGAATAGGTCGGACATCACGAAGAAGACGCGAACATGCCGCAGTCTTCGTCCCTACTAAGTTCAGTTATGCGGGATCCACATATTCAATACCTTCTTCACAAGAGGATGACTAGCGACAGAGGTGCTTCTAGAGAGGAGGACAAGCTGGCACAACTCGAGATAGACTCAAAGACTCCATTGTATGATGGTTCCGATCCCGAGGTGACTCGGTTGAGTTTCACACTAGAACTGCTAAAGACGAAGGCAAAATAGAAAATGGACGGACGCAAGCCTGGATGACTTTTTGAAGTATCCAAAGAAGGTTCTTCCCGCGGGAAGCATGTGTCCCACTAATGTCAAGGAGGCCAAAAAATCGTGCGCCCTCTTGATCTATCGCACATTACATACCATGCATGGATCAACAATTGCATCATATTATAGGATCTGAAGTATGTTTAGGGGGGGTGATTAGACTACTTGACCAAAGAAAAACTTAGTATTTTTCCAATTTTAGTTGTGGGCAAGTTTTAGCAATTGTAGCAAGCCAAACACACCCTACACATGCAAGTCTAAGAGTATAGAAGCAGAAAGTAAAGACATGCACATGTAAATATAAGGTACATATAGGAAGATCAAACGCAAAGATTGACACGATAATTTTTGGTGTGGTTTTGATAGGTGGTGCTATCGTACGTCCACATTGGTGGAGACTGCAACCCATGGAAGGTAACGACTGTGGGAGTCCACGGAGGGCTCAACCCACGAAGGTTCCACACAAAATCAACCTTGTCTATTCCATCATGGCTTACGTCCACGAAGGACTAGCCTCACTCGGGGTAGATCTTTATGAAGTAGGCGATCTCCTTGCCTTTACAAACTTTGTGGTTCAACTCTACAACATGAAATAGGAGTCTCCCAAGTGACACCTAACCAATCTAGAAGACACCACTCTCCAAAAGGTAATAGATGTGGTAGTATGATGAACTCTTTGCTCTTGTGCTTCAAAAGACAGTCTCCTCAACACTCAATCACTCTCTCACATTTGGCTTTGGTAGAAGAGATTGATTGGGTGGAAAGCAACTTTGGCAGGTTAGAAATCAAGATTCATATGGTAGGAATGGAATATCTTGATATCAACACATGCGTAGGTGGCTCTCTCTCAGAAAAATGTATATGACAAGTGTTGGATCGTTCCGAGTGCTTCCTCTGTGAATGAGAGGTGGTGGAGGGGTATATATAGGCAACTCCAAAAACTCCAATCGTTACAACATTATTGCCCAACTCGGTGAAACCAAAATGAAACTTGTTGGGGAATGTTGCATGGGAAACAAAAAAATTCCTACACACACGAAGACCTATCATGGTGATGATCATCTACGAGAGGGAGATCGGATCTACATACCCTTGTAGATTGCTAAGCAGGAAGCGTTAAGAAACATGGTTGATGTAGTGGAACGTCTTCGCGATCCAAATCGCCGCCGTCCCACGATCCGTCCCGATCTAGCACCGAATGGACGACACCTCCGCGTTCAGCACACGTACAGCTCGATGACGATCTCCGCCTTCTTGATCCAGCAAGATAGACGGGGAAGTAGATGAGTTCTTCGGTAGCATGACAACGCGCCGGTGATGGTGGTGATATATTCCTGCAGGGCTTCGCGTAAGCACCGCAAAAAAATCCGATTTAGAGGAAGAACTACAAACTAGAGGAGAGGGTAGCACGTGGCTGAAATTGTGTCTCAAAAACCCTCAAACCTCTAGTATATATAGGAGGAAGGAGGGGGTAGGCTTGCGCATAAACGGAGCCTCCCTTGGGCGCATTCGAACTAGGAGAGGAGGAGTCCTCCTCCAATCCTACTTCGATTAGGACTCCTCCGCAAGTTGTCCACCTCTTTTGGTTTTTCCACCTTTTACCTCATGGGATTTCTTTGGTTGACTAGTAAGCCCATCAAGGGATATCGCGCCACCATGAAGTCCATGTGCCTCCCTTGGGGAGTGGTGGGCCCACCTGGTGGACCCCCGGTACCCATTCATCACTCCCGGTACACTGTCGGTAATGCCCGAAATCCTTCCGGAATCCAAATACCAACTTCCTATATATCAATCTTCGTTTCCGGACCATTCCGGAACTCCTCGTGACGTCCGCGATCTCATCCGAGACTCCTAATAGAACTTCGGTCATGTGACGCCCTCGGTTTAATCATACGCTAATCATACATGCAAATGCGTACGATCAAACCCAAGGACTCACGGGAAGATATCACAACACAACTCTAGACACAAATAAAATAATACAAGCTTCATATTACAAGCCAGGGGCCTCGAGGGCTATAATACAGAAGCTCGATAAACACACGAGTCAGCGGAAGCAACAAATATCTGAGTACAGACATACACATGGGGTGCCTTAGAGAAAGCTAGCACAAAAAAAACACGATCGAACGAGGCGAGGCCTCCTGCTTAGGAACCTCCTAACTACTCATAGTCTTCAGCGGCCTCCACGTAGTAATAGGCACCGTCGGGGTAGCAGTCGTCGTCGGCGGGAACCTCCATCTCCTGGGCTCCATCATCTGGTCGCAGCAATGGATCAAGGGAACAAAGGGGGAGCAAAGCAACGGTGAGTACTCATCCAAAGTACTCGCACTTACATCAGAACTATGCTAAGTATGCACCAGTATCAAAGAAGGGGTTTTATATGTGGACTGACTGCAGCAATGCAAGAATAGAGAGAAGGCCTAGTCCTATAGAAGACTAGCATCTTCATGGTCTTGCAGCAAAAGACGAGAGTAGAACAAGGTAACACAAATAAAAGTCATATTATTGCAGCAGTATTAAAGTGAGGTCACGCCCAGAGACCCTCCCTCGACTCCGTGCGAGGAAGCAATCCCGAGGCAACTAATTCCAGTTAAGTAACAATTGTAGTTGTGTAAGATCAGGGCACAACTCCAAGTCGTCCTGTAACCGTGGACATGGCTATTCGAATAGTTAATTTTCATCCCTGTAGGGGTGCACCACATGTCCCGTCATGCTCGATAACACTCTGGCCGGACACACTTTTCTGGGTCATGCCCGGCCTCGGAATATCGACACGTCGCAGCCCCATGTAAGACTCGACAGAGAGGCTAGCCCGCCAGTCTAAATCCTAAGCACAAAGGGTTTGTGGGCCGAGTTCCCCTTCGCGCTCCTACACAATGCGTGGGCGGCCGTCGTCACTCCTAGCATTCCTTAATCACAAGCGCGATGCATCTCGGGACCACTCGGGCGCGCGCCGCTCCATTGCTAACATCTGAAAAGCTTCGGCTGATACCGCGACGCCGAGTAGCCATAATTCTCCCACGTAGCTGGTTGGTGTGAAAAGGTCTCCAACCAACCCAGATCAAATACCCAAATCCATTATCATTTTAATTAGGCCATCAACACAATCTCGCGGGAATCCACCCGTCTAACATCTAATCACCAATGATCCGAGTAACATGGTCGAGTAACTGTGTGGTTGTAACTTCGGGGGGAATTCGAGGTATCACCCTCGTTGGATTCCGAACGATGTATCCGTCAAGGTGGGCTTAGAGGAATCACCCTCAGGGGTCCCACACTTGAGGGGTTGCACGACAGAGGCATCGTCGGGAATGGTGAAAGAGGAATTACCCTCGATAACCACGACGGACTAACTATACTACACAGATATCATCATGAGTACTTAGCGAGGTGTCACCCTCGGTACCCGATAGTATCTCTGTATCGTCGTAAAACTAAGGGGGGTGTACGTGTTATGTCGGGTCTGGCTCGTCGATCAGAGATCGAGATTTGAAAACAAGCGGGGCAACTGGACTACGGGGTCAGAGGGGATGACTGCTCCACCTATACTAAGTAGATTTAAAGTACAATGCTGAAAGTAGCAGTTCATCAAAAACAGGCTATGCATCAGATATAGGAGCGAACTAAAACAGTAGCAAAATACTAATGCAAGCAATAGGAAGAAAGACATAGGTGATATAGGAATGATCAAGGGGGGTTTGTTTGCCTTGCTGCTTTGCGACGAAGGACTGGTCGACAGGGTCGTAGATGTACCCGGCAGTAGCGTCAGTCTCGGGGTCTACCGGTAAGAAGAGGGGGAAGAAACAACAAATAATAGCAACAGATGTGACACGATGCATGACATGGCAAGATGCAGGCTAGACATGAGCTAACGCAGCAACATCCATCATAGACGGGTCGGAAGAAATGTGACGATATTTTCCGGGTTTGTGGCTACTACCGGTCAGATGGAAAACGATGGAAATGTTCCATGTTTACTATACTAGAGACGCATGAAAGACGAATGGACCATGTATCCGGGTTCGTCTCGTTCTGCTGATCAACTTTCATGTTAAAAATATTTTGATCTGACTTACGGATTAATTAATATTAATTTTAAAGTTCTATTCATTATTTAGGGATTAAAAACAGATTTAAATAAATTGATTAAAAGCAATTATGACATCAGCATGATGTCATGCTGACATCAGCGGTTGACTGGTCAACTCACTAGTGGGTCGCATGCGTCATAGACACAAGTTTTTAATTAAGATTAAATAGTAATTAATCAAATTAATTTTGTGGGGGACCCACGTGTCATACTCTAATTATTCTAATTACTTAATTATCCATTTAATTAATTAACTAATTAATTAAATAATATATCTAATTATTTATTTATTTATTTTACTAATAAAAACATATATATATATATATATACCTTTTCTTTTCTCTATATACCTGCATACATACGCAATACATACATACATACATACATACATTAATACATCCATACACATATACATTAATTTTCTTTCTATTTTCTCTCTAACACAACTCTGTGCTAACTCTCTAACTCTCTCCTCATCTCTGCCAACTCTCTCAACAGGAGGAAGGAGGCAACCTCCAACTACACCTACAGGAAACCATCGGTGCCGGAACGAGAAACTAATTTCCAGAACGGAATCGGGGCGGGAAACGGAAGGAGAGGGGGGGCTGGAGCCGCGGTGCCTCACCACCATTGATGGGGAAGCACATGCTCGATGTAGAGGTAGACCGGCGGGAAGGAGGTTGGGGAGGAGGATGCCGGCGAATCCGGCATGGCGTAGCCCGGGACGGGGTCGATCCGGCGCGGTGGAGCGGTCCCGGTGAGATGGTTGACGAGGAGGCCGGTCGTGTGACGAGGAGGGGCCGACCGGTGGCACCGGTTGCGGAGCACCGTCCGGTGCGGAGGTCGTCGGGGCGCCGCCTGGGAGGTGCTCTGGCGACGGGGAGTGAGGCCGCCGGGAGAGGAGGGGTTGCCGGCGGTGGGGGGGGTTGCACGCCGGAGGGAGGCAGGGGTGGTGCTGGTTGAGGGGAGGGCGAGCCGCGTGGGGGCGAGGTGGATCTGGTGGCAGTGAGGTGGGAGGGGCGATGGAAGCCACAGGAGGGGCGATGCGAGCGCTGGGGGCGCGATGGCCAGGGGTGACGAGCGGGAGGCTCGGTCGCGGGATGTGGGAGGGAACGAGGGAGTAGCGTTGGTGTTAGGTGGGGGCGACGGGGCTGGCGCTAGGTGGGGTTTGCGTCGGTCTGGGAGGGAGACCGAGAGAGGGGGGGCTCTCGTGGGTGGGGACTGTCGTGGGGAAAGGTGGGGAGGGTGAGCGCGGTAGGTGGGAGGGTGAGGTGCGCTCGAGGGGAAAGGGGGGGGGTGCATGGGATTGGTGGGAGTGGGCTCTCGGTGGTTGAGAGATCGAGACGAGGGCGAACGTTCTGGCTCGGTGGCGGCTGCCAGTGGGATGGGAGCGGGGCGATGGGGGAATTAGGGTTAGCCCCGTGGGGGGCTTTATACCCATGGGGGTGGGCCGAATGGGGTGGCATGACTGGGCCAATTTTAGCCGAGTTGGGCCAGGGTTTTTTTCTTTTCTTTTTAATTTCTTTTTTTTGATTATTTATTTTTATTAACTATGTCCTTTGATTATTTTCTTTTATTTTATTTTCATATTCTTTTACTATTTATTATATATATATATTTTTTATAATACTTTCTTTCGTTTATTTATTTTTCATAAAGCTTCTGTTTAAATATATAGAGATTACCAATAATTCCAAAAGTGCCTGATTCGCATTTATAATTCGTTAGAGGATTTTTTTATAACTCCCTGACGTTTTTATTTTAACAACATAAAACCTTTCTCGTTCGACTTTAATTTTAAGTTTTGAATTTTGATTCGGTTTCAATTAACACGACATCATTGATATAATTCACGGTGACGTGGCATCATTAGCGCGGGATCACTGTCGCTTAATTACAATCATCGCTGTAGCAAAGGTCGAGGAGGTCACAATTCTCCCCTACTAACAAGAATTCTCCTCGCGAGAATTAAGAGGTAGAAGGATAGAGCTCGGGGTATTCATCACGAAGATGATCCTCGCGTTCCCAAGTGGCTTCAGCTTCAGAATGATTTGACCACTGCACTTTAAGGAACTTGGTGACTTTGCGACGAGTCTTACGTTCAGCTTGGTCGAGAATGCAGACCGGATGCTCTTTATAAAGAGGTGTTGTTGCAGCTCAAGCATACCATGATCCACTGCTCGAATAGGATCCTTTAAGCAGCGGCGGAGCTGAGAAACATGGAAGACATCGTGAACCTGTGAAAGGTTCGTCGACAGTTCCAATTGATAAGCCACTCTCCCACGCCTTTCGAGAGCAGTGAAAAGACCAATATAGCGAGGATCTAACTTTCCCTTGATCCCAAAACGATGTGCACCTCTCATTGGTGTGACACGAAGATAAGCCTTTTCACCAGGTTGATAGACCATATATTGATGATGACGGTCCTACTGACTCTTCTGACGAGACTAAGCAGTCTTCATATTCTCATGAATAGTCCGGACTTGATCTTCGGCATGTTGAATAATATCCGGACCGAAGAGTGATCGGTCCATAGAACGGTGGATCGAGAATTTCATACGAAGCCAAGTGCAAAGGATACTTTGGAGTCAAAAGATGTACATGAGAGTCAGGTTTCAATCCTGTGGAACTTTGGGTTATGGGTCCACCATGTGGGCCGAGAGTAGACAGAGGGGTGACATATTATACGGTCTTGGTAGCAAGACATGTGAGAGGATAACCTGTTAGTTATGTTGGCAACCACGTCGGTACCAAGGGCGGGGGACGACTAGAACCATTTTCCTGCTCGTTGAAACGAGGCGGACCAATAGGCAAGGTTCTCATCCACCGACGGCTACTGGAATGTTATCCACAATAGTAACAGGGTCTTACTGACAGAGTTGTATACCGTGAATTCCACAAGAAAGGTCAAAGAGACCAATGGGAAGGAAAATGTGTTCACACACACAAGTATTAAAGTATACCAGTCCCGAGGAAAACATAGAGTATGGTATACATGATAGATCATCAAGTACATAACCATTTTGATAAAAGGGCAAGGAGAATCATGATGTTTATTCATAACATATAGTTTGGATAATTGACCAGGAACAATTTAGCATTGCGCTTCCAATGTACCTGTTGAAATTTTGAAGTACCACATCCATGCTTCAGGGTAGCATCGACATGGTCATCAGGTAAGGTTGGACTTATGTGTATACAAAGAGGATTCATGAGGAACAACTTATAAAACTAAGTAATATAGTTTCCGCATGGAATATGGTGAATCCTACATACGGGTGAATTTATAACAATAGGTCCTTCGGCCCGGTGTTCTAGACAAGACATCACCGTACCGGTTACATAAATACCAAAGTTATAATTATTGGGAAAATGTTCCAACCATCATATCTGCCCGAGATTCAAATCTGATTGGTGTCGGGACACCTCAGACTCAAGATGCCTGGGAAGACAGATGAATATGCAAGATTCTCAGGATATTAACTACACAAGCAATTCTTGAATCATGAGTTTGATTGTAAGGCACATGAACACCATGTCAAGACATTCGTGCCCACGTGAAATTCTTATCTCAAAATGCAACTGGGTTCTCGTTTGGGAACCATCATCGAGGATGACAAGGTTCCATGTGTAAGTCTGGATCAGCTCTTATGAAGGAACTTCTTTTCCTTGATCAAATCAGTCAGTGGTAGGTGTGCCAAGAGAAGTTATATGAAGTGAAGATAACAAATCTTCAAAACATATAACACTTCGCACACGCGTGAAAGAATTGGGATGACCAGCGAGGAAGTGAAACAAAACTTTCACATATTCACGGCAGCAAGAGTGCACGTGAACTTTGGGAAAAATACTTCTTTTATCAACATATCCTTCATCAGCGAGGCACAAGGCTTATGCTTTCAAGAGCTTCATCGTTGCACCATGAATAAGTTAAGGGTGTGGCCGATGGGCTTGACAGCAATCCCACAAGATTTTGGTAGGGATGAATTTTCAAAATTATAATATCAAGGAGATAGCACTTGTCAAATCAAATATATAATGTCGTAGGCCCGAGGGAACAACAACAATTAAATATTGGTCGAAGGGTGCACTCGGAATATGGACGGAGTAGCACAATCAATGTCAAAATGTTGAGTCAACACCCAACACACTAAGAATGAAACAATCAGTTGTTAACCTCAAGGCAATAGGGTTGACAGAAGTATTGGAATCACACATCAGAGTTCACTTGTTGGTATTCCAATTTGAAACAATACGGGACCAAGAAATGGGTGGTGAAGGCGAGAAGTATTACTATATCAAGAACTATTAAGAGGTGCAATGATGCTCACAACATTCTTGACACAAGGATGGTAATACTCCAAGGTGGAAGATAACATAAGCTGAATTAGCAAGGAACTCAAGGGACAACACAAAACATGAACACGTTTGTGTTGGAGGGAAGGCAAAAAGGATGTCGATGATAATACTATTCATCGAGGGGGAGGGATGGTATCTCTCATCATGCATTCGGTCGATACCCTGCAAGAGCTCAGAATGCTGATGATTATCACGACACAATTGTCGAGAAGCTTCACGAAGATGTTTTCCGAAAAAGAAAAAGACCGGGAAGTCGGAGAATCAGGACAGGGGGCCACTAGGGTCCCCACAAGCCCTCATGGCGTGGCCAGGGGGGCCCGTGCCCCCTGGCTTGTGGGCTCCCTGAGCCTCCTGTGCCCTAGGTTTTGCGCCTATATATTCCCTAAAATCCCATAAAAAATCAGGAGATCATCGAAAGTACTTTTCCGCCGCCGCAAGCTTTTGTCTCCGCAAGATCCCATCTGGGGCACGTTCTGGTGCCCTTCCGGAGGGGGGATTCGGATATGGAGGGCTTCTTCATCAACACCATGACCTCTCCAATGATGCGTGAGTAGTTCACCATAGACCCACGGGTCCATAGCTAGTAACTAGCTTGCTTCTTCTCTCTCTTGGATCTTCAATACAAAGTTCTCCATGATCTTCATGGAGATCAATGCGATGTAATCTTCTTTTGCGGTGTGTTTGTCGAGATCCGATGAATTGTGGATTTTTGATCAGATTATATATGAATCCTATTTGCGTTTCTTCTCAACTCTCTTATGCATGATTTCATATCCTTGTAATTCTCTTCGAGCTGTGGATTTTGTTTGGCCAACTAGATCTATGATTCTTGCAATGGGAGAAGTGCTTGGTTTTGGGTTCATACCGTGCGGTGACCTCACCCAGTGACAGAAGGGGTAGCGAGGTACGCATCATGTTGTTGCCATCAAGGGTAAAAATATGGGGTTTTCATCATTGCATTGAGTTTATCCCTCTACATCATGTCATCTTGCTTAAGGCATTACTCTGTTCGTCATGAACTCAATACACTAGATGCATGCTCGATAGCGGTCGATGTGTGGAGTAATAATAATAGATGGAGAAAGTATCGGTCTATTTGTCTCGGACGTGATGCGTATATGTATGATCATTGCCTTAGATATCGTCATGACTTTGCGCGGTTCTATCAATTGCTCGACAGTAATTTGTTCAACCACCGTGATATTCGCTATTTTAGGAGAAGCCTCTAGTAAACACTATGGCCCCCGGGTCTACTCCACACCATATTTTCAGCCTTACACTTTTTCTTCGTTACACTTTCCGTCTTCAGATCTCACTTTGCAATCAATCTTGAAAGGATTGACAACCCCTTTATAGCGTTGGGTGCAAGCTCTTTTGTGTTTGGGCAGGTACTCAGGACTTGACGAGATTCTCCTACTGGATTGATACCTTGGTTCTCAAACTGAGGGAAATACTTACTGCTGCTGTGCTGCATCACCCTTTCCTCTTCAAGGAAAAAACCGACGCAAGCAAGAGAAGTAGCAAGAAGAATTCCTCGCGTTGTCGGGGAAGGACTTTTGTTGCCGTAGCAGAAGAATTTCTGGCGCCGTTGCCGGGGAGGATCAAGTCAAGAACTCATCCAAGTAGGTGTCGCAAACTCATCTCTTGCATTTACTTTGTTTGCCAGTTGCCTCTCGTTTTCCTCTCCCCCACTTCACAATTTTCCTTTTTCGTTTGCCTTTTTCGTTTGCCTTTTTTGTTTGCCTTTTCGTTTGCCCTTTTCTCTCGCTTGCTTTCTGTTCTTCTGTGTGGGATAGTCTACCTATCCTCATGGCTAGATCCACCACTTCGAACGATACTCCTGAGAGAGAAGTTCTCAATTTCAAACAAATTGAGGAAGAAAACTTAAAGGACGCTTGGTATAGGATTTGCAATGCTCAGAGTAGATCTATGTTGGGGAACGTCGCATGGGAAACAAAAATTTTCCTACGCGCCCGAAGACCTATCATGGTGATGTCCATCTACGAGAGGGGATTTCCGATCTACGTACCCTTGTAGATCGCACAGCAGAAGCGTTAGTGAACGCGTTGCTGTAGTGGAACGTCCTCACGTCCCTCGATCCGCCCCGCGAACCGTCCCACGAACCGTCCCGCGATCCGTCCCACGATCTAGTGCTGAACGGACGGCACCTCCGCGTTCAGCACACGTACAGCTCGACGATGATCTCGGCCTTCTTGATCCAGCAAGAGAGACAGAGAGGTAGAAGAGTTATCCGGCAGCGTGACGGCGCTCCGGAGGTTGGTGATGATCTAATCTCGGCAGGGCTCCGCCCGAGCTCCGCAGAAACGCGATCTAGAGGTAAAACCGTGGAGTTATGTGGTCGGGCTGCCTTGGAAAAGTTGTCTCAAATCAGCCCTAATTGCTCCATATATATAGGAGGAGGGAGGGGAGGCTTGCCTTGAGGCTCAAGGAGCCCCAAGGGCTGCGCCACCAAGGGAGGAGGAGTCCTCCTTCAATCCTAGTCCAACTAGGATTGGAAAGTGGAGTCCTTCTCTCCTTTCCCACCTCTTTTTTTTCTTTTCTCTTTGATTTTCTATTCTTGGCGCATAGGGACCTCTTGGGCTGTCCCACCAGCCCACCAAGGGCTGGTGCGCCACCCCCAAGGCCTATGGGCTTCCCCGGGGTGGGTTGCCCCCCCGGTGAACATCCGGAACCCATTCGTCATTCCCGGTAACTCCGAAAACCTTCCGGTAATCAAATGAGGTCATCCTATATATCAATCTTCGTTTCCGGACCATTCCGGAAACCGTCGTGACGTCTGTGATCTCATCCGGGACTCCGAACAACATTCGGTAACCAACCATATAACTCAAATACGCATAAAACAATGTCGAACCTTAAGTGTGCAGACCCTGCGGGTTCGAGAACTATGTAGACATGACCCGAGGACTCCTCGGTCAATATCCAATAGCGGGACCTGGATGCCCATATTAGATCCCACATATTCTACGAAGATCTTATCGTTTGAACCTCAGTGCCAAGGATTCATATAATCCCGTATGTCATTCCCTTTGTCCTTCGGTATGTTATTTGCCCAAGATTCGATCGTCAGTATCCGTATACCTATTTCAATCTCGTTTACCGGCAAGTCTCTTTACTCGTTCCGTAATACAAGATCCCGCAACTTACACTAAGTCACATTGCTTGCAAGGCTTGTGTGTGATGTTGTATTACCGAGTGGGCCCCGAGATACCTCTCCGTCACACGGAGTGACAAATCCCAGTCTCGATCCATACTAACTCAACGAACACCTTCGGAGATACCTGTAGAGCATCTTTATAGTCACCCAGTTACGTTGCGACATTTGATACACACAAAGCATTCGTCCGGTGTCAGTGAGTTATATGATCTCATGGTCATAGGAACAAATACTTGACACGCAGAAAACAGTAGCAACAAAATGACACGATCAACATGCTACGTCTATTAGTTTGGGTCTAGTCCATCACGTGATTCTCCTAATGACGTGATCCAGTTATCAACCAACAACACCTTGTATATAATCAGAAGACCCTGACTATCTTTGATCAACTGGCTAGCCAACTAGAGTCTTGCTAGGGATAGTGTTTTGTCTATGTATCCACACATGTATATAAGTCTTCATTCAATACAATTATAGCATGGTTAATAAACGATTATCTTGATACAGGAATTATAATAATAACTATATTTATTATTGCCTCTAGGGCATAATTCCAACAGTCTCCCACTTGCACTAGAGTCAATAATCTAGCCCTCACATCATCATGCGAATTACATTGTAATAAATCTAACACCCATAGAGTTCTGGTGTTGATCATGCTTTGCCCGTGGAAGAGGTTTAGTGAGCGGGTCTACTACATTCAGATCCGTGTGCACTTTGCATATATTTACGTCCTCCCCTTCGACGTAGTCGCGGATGAGGTTGAAGCGTCGTTTGATGTGTCTGGTCTTCTTGTGAAAACGTGGTTCCTTTGCTAAGGCAATGGCACCCGTGTTGTCACAGAACAAGGTTATTGGATTCAGTGCGCTTGGCACCACTCCAAGATCTGTCATGAACTGCTTCATCCAGACACCCTCCTTAGCCGCCTCCGAGGCAGCCATGTACTCCGCTTCACATTTAGAATCAGCTACGACGCTTTGCTTGGAACTGCACCAGCTTACCGCACCCCCATTAAGAATAAATACATATCCGGTCTGCGACTTAGAGTCGTCCGGATCTGTGTGAAAGCTTGCATCGACGTAACCCTTTACGGCGAGCTCTTCGTTACCTCCATACACGAGAAACATGTCCTTAGTCCTTTTCAGGTACTTCAGGATATTCTTGACCGCCGTCCAGTGATCCACTCCTGGATTACTCTGGAACCTGCCTGCCATACTTATGGCCAGGCTAACATCCGGTCTAGTGCACAACATTGCATACATGATAGAACCTATGGCTGAAGCATAGGGGACGGTGCTCATATGCTCTCTATCCTTATCAGTTGCTGGGCACTGAGTCTTACTCAATCTCGTACCTTGTAAAACCGGCAAGAACCCTTTCTTGGACTGTTCCATTTTGAACCTCTTCAAAACTTTATCAAGGTATGTGCTTTGTGAAAGTCCTTTCAGGCGTTTCGATCTATCCCTGTAGATCTTAATGCCTAGAATGTAAGCAGCTTCTCCTAGGTCCTTCATAGAGAAACTTTTATTCAAGTAATCCTTTATGCTCTCCAAAAACTCTACGTTGTTTCCAATCAGCAATATGTCATCCACATATAATATTAGAAACGCCACAGAGCTCCCACTCACTTTCTTGTAAATACAAGATTCTCCAACTACTTGTATAAACCCAAATGCTTTGATCACCTCATCGAAGCGTTTGTTCCAACTCCGAGATGCTTGCACTAGTCCATAAATGGATCGCTGGAGCTTGCACACCTTATTAGCATTCTTAGGATCGACAAAACCTTCGGGTTGCATCATATACAACTCTTCCTTAAGGAAACCGTTAAGGAACGCC
The DNA here is from genome assembly GCF_904849725.1 of Hordeum vulgare subsp. vulgare. Lineage (NCBI taxonomy): Eukaryota > Viridiplantae > Streptophyta > Magnoliopsida > Poales > Poaceae > Hordeum > Hordeum vulgare. The sequence continues at coordinate 50,909,795 of NC_058519.1, forward strand.
GTTTTGACATCCATCTGCCAGATTTCATAATCGAAAAATGTAGCTATTGCTAACATGATTCTGACGGACTTAAGCATCGCTACGGGTGAGAATGTCTCATCATAGTCAACTCCTTGAACTTGTGAAAAACCCTTTGCCACAAGTCGAGCTTTATAAACGGTCACATTGCCGTCAGCGTCCGTCTTCTTCTTAAAGATCCATTTGTTCTGAATGGCCTTGCGGCCCTTAGGTAGTACTTCCAAAGTCCACACTTTGTTTTCATACATGGATCCTATCTCGGACTTCATGGCCTCCAACCATTTGTTGGAATCTGGGCCCACCATTGCTTCTTCATAATTTGCAAGTTCATTGTTGTCTAACAACATGATTGACAAAACGGGATTACCGTACCACTCTGGAGCAGCACGTGGTCTCTCGACCTACGTGGTTCGATAGGAACATGAACCGGAGTTTCATGATCATCATCATTAACTTCCTCCCCAACAGGCGTCGCAACGACATGGGTTTCCCCTTGCCCTGCGCCACCATCCATAGGGATGAGAGGTTCGACAACCTCATCAAGTTCTATCTTCCTCCCACTCAATTCTCTCGAGAGAAACTCCTTCTCGAGAAAAGCTTCGCTTTTAGCAACAAACACTTTGCCCTCGGATTTGAGATAGAAGGTGTACCCAACTGTCTCTTTGGGGTAACCTATGAAGACACACTTTTCCGCTTTGGGTTTCAGCATTTCAGGCTGAAGCTTTTTGACATAAGCATCACATCCCCAAACTTTAAGAAACGACAACTTTGGCCTTTTGCCATACAACAGTTCGTATGGTGTCGTCTCAACGGATTTTGATGGTGCCCTATTTAAAGTGAATGCAGCTGTGCCTAATGCATAACTTCAAAACGATAACGGCAAATCGGTAAGAGACATCATAGATCACACCATTTCCAATAAAGTACGATTACGACGTTCGGACACACCATTACGCTGTGGTGTTCCAGGAGGTTTTAACTGTGAAACAATTCCACATTGTCTTAAGTGAGCACCAAACTCGAAACTCAGATATTCACCCGCACGATCAGACCGTAGGAACTTGATCTACTTGTTACGATGATTTTCAACTTCACTCTGAAATTGCTTGAACTTTTCAAATGTTTCAGACTTGTGCTTCATTAAGTAGACATAACCATATCTACTCAAATCGTCACTGAAGGTGAGAAAATAATGATATCCACCGCGTGCCTCCACGCTCATCGGACCGCACACATCGGTATGTATGATTTCCAACAAGTCACTGGCACGCTCCATTGTTTCGGAGAACGGAGTTTTAGTCATCTTGCCCATGAGGCATGGTTCGCACGTGTCAAGTGAATCAAAGTCAAGTGACTCCAAAAGTCCATCGGTATGGAGTTTCTTCATGCGCTTTACACCAATATGACCTAAGCGGCAGTGCCACAAAAACATGGCGCTATCATTGTTAACTCTAACTCTTTTGGTCTCAATGTTATGTATATGTGTATCACTATCAAGATTCAATATGAACAATCCTCTCACATTGGGTGCATGATCATAAAAGATGTTACTCATAGAAATAGAACAACCATTATTCTCTGACTTAAAAGAGTAACCGTCTCGCAATAAACAAGATCTAGATATAATGTTCATGCTCAACGCAGGCACTAAATAACAATTATTCAAGTTCATAACTAATCCCGATGGTAACTGAAGTGAAACTGTGCCGACGGCGATTGCATCAACCTTGGAACCATTTCCTACGCGCATCGTCACTTCATCTTTCGCCAGCCTTCGCCTATTCCGCAGTTCCTGTTTCGAGTTGCAAATATGAGCAACAGAACCGGTATCGAATACCCAGGCACTACTACGAGAGCCGGTTAAGTACACATCAATAACATGTATATCAAATATACCTGATTTTTCTTTGGCCGCCTTCTTATCAGCCAGATACTTGGGGCAGTTGCGCTTCCAGTGACCCATACCCTTGCAATAGTAGCACTCTGTTTCGGGCTTAGGTCCAGCTTTGGGTTTCTTCGTCGGATTGGCAACAGGCTTGCCGATCTTCATTGAATTACCCTTCTTGCCTTTGCCGTTTCTCTTGAAACTAGTGGTCTTATTCACCATCAACACTTGATGCTCTTTACGGAGTTCAGACTCTACGACTTTCAACATCGCAAACAACTCGCCGGGTGACTTGTTCATCCCTTGCATGTTGTAGTTCAACACAAAGCCCTTATAGCTTGGTGGCAGTGATTGAAGAATTCTGTCAGTGATAGCCTCTTGCGGGAGTTCAATCCCCAGCTCAGCTAGACGGTTTGAGTACCCAGACATTTTGAGCACATGTTCACTGACAAACGAATTCTCCTCCATCTTGCAAGCATAGAATTTATCGAAGGTCTCATACTTCTCGATCCGGGCGTTCTTCTGAAAGATAAACTTCAACTCCTGGAACATCTCATATGCTCCATGACGCTCAAAGCGACGTTGAAGTCCCGGTTCTAGGCCATACAAGACTGCACATTGAACTACTGAGTAGTCCTCCTTACGTGTTAACCAAGCGTTCTTAACATCCTGGTCAGCCGTAGCGGGTGGTTCATCTCCTAGCGCAGCATTAAGGACATAATCCTTCTTCCCAGCTTTTAGGATCAACTTAAGATTACGAGCCCAGTCTACAAGGTTGCTTCCATCATCTTTCAACTTAGCTTTCTCTAGGAACGTATTAAAATTCAGGGTGACTGTTGCGTGAGCCATGATCTACAACACAAATATATTCAAAGTGGACTTAGACTATGTTCAAGATAATTAGAGTTTAACTTAATCAAATTACTTGCTAAACTCCCACTCAAAAAGCACATCTCTCTAGTCATTTGAGTGGTTCATGACCCATTTACACTAGCTCAAGTCCGATCATCACGTGAGTTGAGTATAGTTCCAGTGGTGAGCATCCCTATGCTAATCATATCAACTATATGATTCATGATCGACCTTTCGGTCTCATGTGTTCCGAGGCCATGTCTGTACATGCTAGGCTCGTCAAGCTTAACCCGAGTGTTCCGCGTGCGCAACTGTTTTGCACCCGTTGTATGTGAACGTTGAGTCTATCACACCCGATCATCACGTGGTGTCTCGAAACGACGAACTGTAGCAACGGTGCACAGTCGGGGAGAACACAATTTCGTCTTGAAATTTTAGTGAGATATCACCTCATAATGCTACCGTCGTTCTAAGCAAAATAAGGTGCATAAAAGGATTAACATCACATGCAATTCATAAGTGACATGATATGGCCATCATCACGTGCTCCTTGATCTCCATCACCAAAGCACCGGCACGATCTTCTTGTCACCGGCGCCACACCATGATCTCCATCAACGTGTTGCCATCGGGGTTGTCGTGCTACTCATGCTATTACTACTAAAGCTACATCCTAGCAAAATAGTAAACGCATTTGCTAGCACAAACGTTAGTTTAAAGACAACCCTATGGCTCCTGCCGGTTGCCGTACTATCGACGTGCAAGTCAATATTATCTATTACACCATGATCATCTCATACATCCAATATATCACATCACATCGTTCGCCATATCACATCACAAGCATACCCTGCAAAAACAAGTTAGACGTCCTCTAATTTTGTTGTTGCATGTTTTACGTGGTGACCATGGGTATCTAGTAGGCTCGCATCTTACTTACGCAAACACCACAATGGAGATATATGAATTGCTATTTAACCTTATACAAGGACCTCCTTGGTCAAATCCGATTCAACTAAAGTTGGAGAAACCGACACTTGCCAGTCATCTTTGAGCAAGGGGGTTACTCGTAGCAATGAAACTAGTCTCTCGTAAGCGTACGAGTAATGTCGGTCCAAGCCGCTTCAATCCAACAATACCGCGGAATCAAGAAAAGACTAAGGAGGGAAGCAAAATGCACATCACCGCCCACAAAAACTTTTGTGTTCTACTCGAGAAGACATCTACGCATGTACCTAGCTCATGATGCCACTGTTGGGGAACGTCGCATGGGAAACAAAAATGTTCCTACACGCACGAAGACCTATCATGGTGATGTCCATCTATGAGAGGGGATTTCCGATCTACGTACCCTTGTAGATCGCACAGCAGAAGCGTTAGTGAACGCGGTTGATGTAGTGGAACGTCCTCACGTCCCTCGATCCGCCCCGCGAACCGTCCCACGAACCGTCCCGCGATCCATCCCACGATCTAGTGCCGAACGGACGGCACCTCCACGTTCAGCACACGTACAGCTCGACGATGATCTCGGCCTTCTTGATCCAACAAGAGAGACGGAGAGGTAGAAGAGTTCTTCGGCAGCGTGACGATGCTCCGGAGGTTGGTGATGATCTAATCTCGGCAGGGCTCCGCCCGAGCTCCGCAGAAACGCGATCTAGAGGTAAAACCGTGGAGTTATGTGGTCGGGCTGCCTTGGAAAAGTTGTCTCAAATCAGCCCTAATTGCTCCATATATATAGGAGGAGGGAGGGGAGGCTTGCCTTGAGGCTCAAGGAGCCCCAAGGGCTGCGCCACCAAGGGAGGAGGAGTCCTCCTCCAATCCTAGTCCAACTAGGATTGGAAAGTGGAGTCCTTCTCTCCTTTCCCACCTCCTTTTTTTTCTTTTCTCTTTGATTTTCTATCCTTGGCGCATAGGGCCCTCTTGGGATGTCCCACCAGCCCACCAAGGGCTGGTGCGCCACCCCAAGGCCTATGGGCTTCCTCGGGGTGGGTTGCCCCCCCGGTGAACATCCGGAACCCATTCGTCATTCCCGGTACATTCCCGGTAACTCCGAAAACCTTCCGGTAATCAAATGAGGTCAACCTATATATCAATCTTTGTTTCCGGACCATTCCGGAAACCCTCGTGACGTCCGTGATCTCATCCGGGACTCCGAACAACATTCGGTAACCAACCATATAACTCAAATACGCATAAAACAACGTCGAACCTTAAGTGTGCAGACCCTGCGGGTTCGAGAACTATGTAGACTTGACCCGAGTGACTCCTCGGTCAATATCCAATAGCGGGACCTAGATGCCCATATTGGATCCCACATATTCTACGAAGATCTTATCGTTTGAACCTCAGTGCCAAGGATTCATATAATCCCGTATGTCATTCCCTTTGTCCTTCGGTATGTTACTTGCCCGAGATTCGATCGTCAGTATCCGTATACCTATTTCAATCTCGTTTACCGGCAAGTCTCTTTACTCGTTCCGTAATACAAGATCCCGCAACTTACACTAAGTCACATTGCTTGCAAGGCTTGTGTGTGATGTTGTATTACCGAGTGGGCCCCGAGATACCTCTCCGTCACACGGAGTGACAAATCCCAGTCTCGATCCATACTAACTCAATGAACACCTTCGGAGATACCTGTAGAGCATCTTTATAGTCACCCAGTTACGTTGCGACGTTTGATACACACAAAGCATTCCTCCGGTGTCAGTGAGTTATATGATCTCATGGTCATAGGAACAAATACTTGACACGTAGAAAACAGTAGCAACAAAATGACACGATCAACATGCTACGTCTATTAGTTTAGGTCTAGTCCATCACGTGATTCTTCTAATGACATGATCCAGTTATCAAGCAACAACACCTTGTATATAATCAGAAGACCCTGACTATCTTTGATCAACTGGCTAGCCAACTAGAGGCTTGCTAGGGACAGTGTTTTCTCTATGTATCCACACATGTATATAAGTCTTCATTCAATACAATTATAGCATGGACAATAAACGATTATCTTGATACAGGAATTATAATAATAACTATATTTATTATTGCCTCTAGGGCATAATTCCAACAATCTACTCATAAGCAATCCACTATCGTCCTGCTTCGCAATTTTTATGTGGGTGTTTCTCCTTGGAATAGGTATATTCTTGACACCATCGTAGGTGGAAATTTCTTGGGTATCCATACCGTTGATTCTTACGGAGCTGTAGTAAATTTGGTAGGCTCACCCCCACTCATGGTTAATGGAACCACCTTAACTCTGGAAAATGTGATGCGTAGGCTCGACGTAATTGAAAATAAAGTTGCTACGATCGAACTCATTGAGAATTAGGATAAAAAGATCCACAATCATATCACTCAGTACAGATCCCAGGTGGGAATGGTTTTGAAAAATTTAAAGGAGAAGGAACCCACATTTAACGAAAAGTTAGGTCATGATTCCGCTTTTGTTTTGAAAATCACTCAGTACAAACTAGAGGACGTTATAACCATCTTGGGTTCCGCTTTTGCCGCTGTGCAGAATACTCTAAACTTTGCCCACAATAAGGTCACCAAGTCTGTTTTTGTTCCAAAAATAGTGGTGAATCATCTAGCAATAAATATGAAAACCTTTAGATGATAAGTGATCATGCTACTTATGGTTTGAGCACCAAAGACGATGATACGTGATTCTATCGCTTTTATGCCTAGCTAAGGGCGTTAAACAATAGCGCTTGTTGGGAGGCAACCCAATGAATTTATCTTTTTCTTTCTGTTTTATTGCGTCCACACCATCATAATTCTGTTGTGTTTGTGTTTTTTGTGTTTCTTTTTGTGTTTGAGCCAAGCAAAACCTTTATGACTAGTCTTGGTGATGGTTGTTTGATCCTGCTGGAAAAAGACAGAAACTTTTCGCTCACGAGATGATTTTTCATTTTTATTCAGAAAGATCTTTTGAGTTGATTATTTTTGATGCTTGTTGATATGCCTTTTGGCTAGGCAGTCGTAAGTTTTCAGAATATTTGAGGTACCAGAAGTATACAAAGTATACAGATTGCTACAGACTGGTCTGTTTTTGACAGATTCTGTTTTTATTGAGTTGGTTGCTTGTTTTGATGAAACTATGGTTAGTATCGGGTGGTACTAGCCATGGAAAAGTGAGAATACAGTAGCCCAACACCAATATAGATAGAATTCAAGTTTGCTACAGTACCAAAAGAGGTGATAGTTTGTTTTCTTGTGCTAATGTTATCACAAGTTTCTGTTTAAGTTTTGTGTTGTGAAGTTTTCAAGTTTTGGGTGATGTTCTCATGGACAAAGAGATAAGGAGTGGAAAGAGCTCAAGCTTGGGGATGCCCAAGGCATCCCAAGCCAAATGCAAGGACACCAAGAAGCCTAATCTTGGGGATGCCCCGGGAAGGCATCCCCTCTTTCGTCTCCAATCCATCGGTAATATTACTTGGAGCTATATTTTTTTCACCACATGATATGTGTTTTGCTTGGACTGTCTTGTATCGTAGGAGTCTTTTATTTTTGTTGTGTCACAATAATCCTTGCGGCACACCTTTTTGAGAGAGAGACATGCACTCATCATGATTTTGCTAGAATGCTCATAGTGCTTCACTTATATCTTTTGAGCTAGATAATTTTGCTCTATGTGCTTCACTTATATCTTTTAGAGCACGGCGGTGCGTGACTTGGTAGTTGGCTTATGCTATGAAAGTAGCCCAAAGGTGATAGGTACCCAAAGAGGATACAAAAACCTCCATCTTCATGTGCATTGAGTAGAAAGAGAATTCTTGATTCCTCTCAATTAGTTTTGAGACGTGGATTTGGTAATATTAAGAGCTATGTTAGTAGGGTGTTGTGAGTCTAGAAATACTTGTGTTGAAGTTAGTGATTCCCGTAGCATGCACGCATGGTGAACCGCTATGTTAGGAAGTCGGAGGATAATTGATCTATTGATTGTCATCCTTTGTGTTGAGGTCAGGATTGCGCGATGGTTAACACCTACCAACCCTTCCCCTAGGTGTATGCGTTTAGCACTTTGTTTCGATTACGAATAAAAAATTTCGCAACAACTATGTGAGTTCTTCATGACTAATGTGGGTCCATGGTATAGATGCACTTTCACCTTCCACCTTTGCTAGCCTCTCTAGTGCCGCGCAAGTTTCGCCGGTGCACAAACCCACCATATGCCTTCCTCTAAACAACCACCATACCTACCTACTATGGCATTTTCATAGCCATTCTGAGATATATTGCCATGCAACTCCCACCGTTCCGTCTAATGACTTGTGCTGTCACTCTCATATTGCCATTGCATGATCGTAAGATAGGTAGCGATATGTTCCAACATCATACGCCAAGCTAGATCGATGCACATCCCGGTACACTACCGGAGGCATTTCCTACAGAGTCATCATCATTCTAAGCTTTGAGCTGTGAGTAAATAAAAGTGTGATGATCATCATTATTAGAGCATTGTCCCATGTGAGGAAAAAAAAAAGAGGCCAAAGAGCCCAAAAATTAAAAAAAGAGAAAAGAGAAAAAAAGAGAGGCCTAAGATCCCAAAAAAAGAGAAAAAGAGAGAAGGGACAATGCTACTATCTTTTTCCACACTTGTGCTTCATAATAGCACGATGTTCTTCATGATTGAGAGCTTCTTGCTTTGTCACTACCAAATGCTAGTGGGAATCTTTATTATATAACTTGGCTTGTATATTCCAATGATGGGCTTCCTCAAAATTGCCCTAGGTCTTCATGAGCAAGCAAGTTGGATGCACACCCACTAGTTCTCCTTTTGAGCTTTCACATACTTATAGCTCTAGTCCATCCTTTGTATGGCAATCCCTACTCATTCACGTTGATATATATTAATGGGCATATCCATAGCCCTTTGATACGCCTAGTCAATGTGACCATCTCCTCCTTTTTGTCTCACAACCACCACCACACTCTATTCCACCTATAGTGCTATATACATGGCTCACGCTCATGTATTGCGTGATAGTTATAAAAAGTTTGAGAAAGTAAGAGTGCGAAAACAATTACTTGGCCAATACCGGGGTTGTGCATGATTTACATTAGTTGTGTGAGGATGATGGAGCATAGCCAGACTATATGATTTTGTAGGGATAACTTTCCTTGGCCTTGTTATTTTGAAATTTCATGATTACCTTGTTAGTTTGCTTGAAGTATTATTGTTTTCATGTCAATAGAAAACTATTGTTTCGAATCTTACGGATCTGAACATTCATGTCACGTGAAAGAAGTTGCAAAGGACAACTATGCTAGGTAGCATTCCACATCAAAAATTCAGTCTTCATCACTTCCCTACTCGAGGACGAGCAAGAGTTAAGCTTGGGGATGCTTGATACGTCTCCAACGTATCTATAATTTTTGATGGTTTGATGCTATTATCTTGTCAAACTTTGGATGTTTTGCATGCCTTTTATATATTTTTTGGGACTAACTTATTAACTCAGTGTCAAGTGCCAGTTCCTGTTTTTTCCATGTTTTTGACCCCTTTCAAAGGAGGATTTTGAACAGAGTCCAAACGGAATGAAACTGCCAAAAAGATTTTTTCCGGAATAGAAAAAGATCGGGAAGCCGGAGAATCAGGGCAGGGAGCCACCAGGGACCCCACAAGCCCTCGTGGTGCGGCTAGGGGGGGGGCCTGCGCCCCCTAGCTTGTGTGCTCCCTGAGCCTCCTTTGCCCTAGGTTTTGCGCCTATATATTCCCTAAAATCCCATAAAAAATCAAGTACTTTTCCGCCGCCACAAGCTTCTGTCTCCGCAAGATCCCATCTGGGGAACGTTCTGGTGCCCTGCCGGAGGGGGGTTTCGGACACGGAGGGCTCCTTCATCAACACCATGACCTGTCCGATGATGCGTGAGTAGTTCACCATAGACCTACAGGTCCATAGCTAGTAACTAGATTGCTTCTTCTCTCTCTTGGATCTTCAATACAAAGTTCTCCATGATCTTCATGGAGGTCAATGCGATGTAATCTTCTTTTACGGTGTGTTTGTCGAGATCCGATGAATTGTGGATTTATGATCAGATTATATATGAATCTTATTTGAGTTTCTTCTCATATCTCTTATGCATGATTTCATATCCTTGTAATTCTCTTCGAGTTGTGGATTTTGTTTGGCCAACTAGATCTATGATTCTTGCAATGGGAGAAGTGCTTGGTTTTGGGTTCATACCGTGCGGTGACCTCACCCAGTGACAGAAGGGGTAGCGAGGCACGCATCATGTTGTTGCCATCAAGGGTAAAAAGATAGGGTTTTCATCATTGCTTTGAGTTTACCCCTCTACATCATGTCATCTTGCTTAAGGCGTTACTCTGTTCGTCATGAACTCAATACACTAGATGCATGCTGGATAGCGGTCGATGTGTGGAGTAATAATAGTAGATGCAGAAAGTATCGGTCTACTTTTCTCGGACGTGATGCCTATATGTATGATCATTGCCTTAGATATCGTCATGACTTTGGGCGGTTCTATCAATTGCTCGACAGTAATTTGTTCACCCACCATGATATTTGCTATTTTGAGAGAAGCCTCTAGTAAACACTATGGCCCCCGGGTCTACTCCACACCACATTTTCGGCCTTACACTTTTTCTTCGTTGCACTTTCCGCCTTCAGATCTCACTTTGCAATCAATCTTGAAGGGATTGACAACCCCTTTATAGCGTTGGGTGCAAGCTCGTTTGTGTTTGCGTAGGTACTGTGGACTTGACGAGATTCTCCTACTGGATTGATACCTTGGTTCTCAAACTGAGGGAAATACTTACTGGTCCTGTGCTGCATCACCCTTTCCTCTTCAAGGGAAAAACCGACGCAAGCAAGAGAAGTAGCAAGAAGAATTCCTCGCGTTGCCGGGGAAGGACTTTTGTTGCTGAAGCAACACTCTCCGGTCAATATCTAATAGCGGGAGCTGGATGTCCCTATTGAATTCTACATATTCTATGAAGATCTTATCGGTTGAACCTCTATGTCAAGGATTCATATAATCCTGTATACCATTCCCTTTGTCCTTCGGCATATTACTTTTCCGAGATTCTATCGTCGGTATCTCCATACCTATTTCAATCTCATTACTGGCAAGTCTCTTTAGTCGTTCCGTAATACAAGATCCCGTGACTAACTCTTTAGTCACGTTGCATGCAAGGCTTGTATGTAATGTTGTATTAGCGAGTGGGCCCCGAGATACCTCTCCTTCACACAGAGTGATAAATCCCAGTCTTGATCCATGCTAACTCGATGGACACCTGTTGGAATTATGCCCTAGAGGCAATAATAAATATAGTTATTATTATAATTCCTGTATCAAGGTAATCGTTTATTATCCATGCTATAACTGTATTGAATGAAGACTTATATACATGTGTGGATACATAGACAAAACACTGTCCCTAGCAAGCCTCTAGTTGGCTAGCCAGTTGATCAAAGATAGTCAGTGTCTTCTGATTATGAACAAGGTGTTGTTGCTTGATAACTGGATCACATCATTAGGAGAATCACGTGATGGACTAGACCCAAACTAATAGACGTAGCATGTTGATCGTGTCATTTTGTTGCTACTGTTTTCTGCGTGTCAAGTATTTGTTCCTATGACCATGAGATCATATAACTCACTGACATGGGAGGAATACTTTGTGTGTATCAAACGTCGCAACGTAACTGGGTGACTATAAAGATGCTCTACAGGTATCTCCGAAGGTGTTCGTTGAGTTAGTATGGATCGAGAATGGGATTTGTCACTCCATGTGACGAAGAGGTATCTCGGGGCCCACTCGGTAATACAACATCACACAAGCCTTGCAAGCAGTGTGACTTAGTGTAAGTTGCGGGATCTTGTATTACGGAACGAGTAAAGAGACTTGCCGGTAAACGAGATTGAAATAGGTATGCGGATACTGACGATCGAATCTCGGGCAAGTAACATACCGAAGGACAAAGGGAATGACATACGGGATTATATGAATCCTTGGCACTGAGGTTCAAACGATTAGATCTTCGTAGAATATGTAGGATCCAATATGGGCATCCAGGTCCCGCTATTGGATATTGACCGAGGAGTCTCTCGGGTCATGTCTACATAGTTCTCGAACCCGCAGGGTCTGCACAATTAAGGTTCGACGTTGTTTTATGCGTATTTGAGTTATATGGTTGGTTACCGAATGTTGTTCGGAGTCCCGGATGAGATCGCAGACGTCACGAGGGTTTCCGGAATGGTCCGGAAACGAAGATTGATATATAGGATGACCTCATTTGATTACCGGAAGGTTTTTGGAGTTACCGGGAATGTACCAGGAATGACGAATGGGTTCCGGGAGTTCACCGGGGGGGGGGGGGGGGGCAACCCACCCCGGGGAAGCCCATAGGCCTTGGGGGTGGCGCACCAGCCCTTAGTGGGCTGGTGGGACTGCCCAAGAAGGCCCTATGCGCCATAGGAAGAAAATCAAAGAGAAAAAAAGAGGAGGTGGGAAAAGGGGGAAGGACTCCTCCTTCCAAACCTAGTTGGACTCGGTTTGGAAGGGGATGGCTGCCCCCCTTGGCTCGGCCGAAGCCCTTAGGGGTCCTTGGACCCCAAAGCAAGGCTCCCCCTCTTCCCCCTATATATACGGAGGTTTTTGGGCTGATTTGAGACGACTTTTCCACGGCAGGCCGACCACATACCTCCACGGTTTTTCCTCTAGATCGCGTTTCTGCGGAGCTCAGGCGGAGCCCTGCTGAGATAAGATCACCACCAACCTCCGGAGCGCCGTCACGCTGCCGTAGAACTCTTCTACCTCTCCGTCTCTCTTGCTGGATCAAGAAGGCCGAGATCATCGTCGAGCTGTACATGTGCTGAACACGGAGGTGCCGTCCGTTCGACACTAGATCGTGGGACTGATCGCGGGACGGTTCGCGGGGCGGATCAAAGGACGTGAGGACGTTCCACTACATCAACCGCGTTCACTAACGCTTCTGCTCTACGGTCTACAAGGGTACGTAGATCACACATCCCCTCTCGTAGATGGACATCACCATGATAGGTCTTCGTGCGCGTAGGAAATTTTTTGTTTCCCATGCGACGTTCCCCAACACTGGCATCATGAGCTAGGTTCATGCGTAGATGTCTTCTCGAGTAGAACACAAAAGTTTTTGTGGGAGGTGATGTGCGTTTTGTTGCCCTCCTTAGTCTTTTCTTGATTCCGCGGTATTGTTGGATTGAAGCGGCTTGGACCGACATTACTCGTACGCTTACGAGAGACTGGTTTCATCGCTACGAGTAACCCCGTTGCTCAAAGATGACTGGCAAGTGTCAGTTTCTCCAACTTTAGTTGAATCAGATTTGACCGAGGAGGTCCTTGGATGAGGTTAAATAGCAACTCATATATCTCCGTTGTGGTGTTTGCGTAAGTAAGATGCGATCCTACTAGATACCCATGGTCACCACGTAAAACATGCAACAACAAAATTAGAGGACGTCTAACTTGTTTTTGCAGGGTATGCTTGTGATGTGATATGGCGAACGATGTGATGTGATATATTGGATGTATGAGATGATTATGTTGTAATAGATAATATCGACTTGCACGTTGATGGTACGGCAACCGGCAGGAGCCATAGGGTTGTCTTTATACTAATGTTTGTTCTTGCAAATGCGTTTACTATTTTGCTAGGATGTAGCTTTAGTAGTAATAGCATGAGTAGCATGACAACCCCGATGGCGACACGTTGATGGAGATCATGGTGTGGCGCCGGTGACAAGAAGATCGTGTCGGTGCTTTGGTGATGGAGATCAAGGAGCACGGGATGATGGCCATATCATGTCACTTATGAATTGCATGTGATGTTAATCGTTTTATGCACCTTATTTTTCTTAGAACGACGGTAGCATTATGAGGTGATCTCTCACCAAAATTTCAAGACGAAATTGTGTTCTCCCCGACTGTGCATAGTTGCTACAGTTCGTCGTTTCGAGACACCACGTGATGATCGGGTGTGATAGACTCAACGTTCACATACAACTGGTGCAAAACAGTTGCGCACGCGCAACACTCGGGTTAAGCTTGACGAGCCTAGCATGTGCAGACATGGCCTCGGAACACATGAGATCGAAAGGTCGATCATGAATCATATAGATGATATGATTAGCATAGGGATGCTTACCACTGAAACTATACTCAACTCACGTGATGATCGGACTTGAGCTAGTGTAAGTGGATCATGAACCACTCAAATGACTAGAGAGATGTACTTTTTGAGTGGGAGTTTAGCGAGTAATTTGATTAAGTTAAACTCTAATTATCTTGAACATAGTCTAAGTCCACTTTGAATATATTTGTGTTGTAGATCATGGCTCACGCGACAGTCACCCTGAATTTTAATACGTTCCTAGAGAAAGCTAAGTTGAAAGATGATGGAAGCAACTTTGTAGACCGGGCTCGTAATCTTAAGCTAATCTTACAAGCTGGGAAGAAGGATTATGTCCTTAATGCTGCGCTAGGAGATGAACCACCCGCTACGGCTGATCAGGATGTTAAGAACGCTTGGTTAGAACGTAAGGAGGACTACTTAGTAGTTCAATGTGCAGTCTTGTATGGCTTAGAGCCGGGACTTCAATGTCGCTTTGAGCGTCATGGAGCATTTGAGATGTTCCAGGAGTTGAAGTTTATCTTTCAGAAGAACGCCCAGATCGAGAGGTATGAGACCACCGATAAATTCTATGCTTGCAAGATGGAGGAGAACTCGTCTATCAGTGAACATGTGCTCAAAATGTCTGGGTACTCAAACCGTCTAGCTCAGCTGGGGTTTGAACTCCCGCAAGAAGCTATCACTGACAGAATCCTTCAATCACTGCCGCCAAGCTATAAGGGCTTTGTGTTGAACTACAACATGCAAGGGATGAACAAGTCTCCCGGCGAGTTGTTTGCGATGCTGAAAGTCGCAGAGTCTGAACACCGTAAAGAGCATCAAGTGTTGATGGTGAATAAGACCACTAGTTTCAAGAGAAACGGCAAAGGCAAGAAGGGTAATTCAAAGAAGAGCGGCAAGCCTGTTGCCAATCCGACGAAGAAACCCAAAGCTGGACCTAAGTCTGAAACAGAGTGTTACTATTGCAAGGGTATGGGTCACTGGAAGCGCAATTGCCCCAAGTATCTGGCTGATAAGAAGGCGGCCAAAGAAAAATCAGGTATATTTGATATACATGTTATTGATGTGTACTTAACCGGCTCTCGTAGTAGTGCCTGGGTATTCGATACCGGTTCTGTTGCTCATATTTGCAACTCGAAACAGGAACTGCGGAATAGACGAAGGCTGGCAAAAGATGAAGTGACGATGCGTGTAGGAAATGGTTCCAAGGTTGATGCAATCGCCGTCGGCACAGTTTCACTTCAGTTACCATCAGGATTAGTTATGAACTTGAATCATTGTTATTTAGTGCCTGCGTTGAGCATGAACATTATATCTGGATCTTGTTTATTGCGAGACGGTTACTCTTTTAAGTCAGAGAATAATGGTTGTTCTATTTCTATGAGTAACATCTTTTATGGTCATGCACCCAATGTGAGAGGATTGTTCATATTGAATCTTGATAGTGATACACACATACATAACATTGAGACCAAAAGAGTTAGAGTTAACAATGGTAGCACCATATTTTTGTGGCACTGGCGCTTAGGTCATATTGGTGTAAAGCGCATGAAGAAACTCCATGCCGATGGACTTTTGGAGTCACTTGACTTTGATTCACTTGACACGTGCGAACCATGCCTCATGGGAAAGATGACTAAAACTCCGTTCTCCGGAACAATGGAGCGTGCAAGTGACTTGTTGGAAATCATACATACCGATGTGTGTGGTCCGATGAGCGTAGAGGCACGCGGCGGATATCGTTATTTTCTCACCTTCATTGATGATTTGAGTAGATATGGTTATGTCTACTTAATGAAGCACAAGTCTGAAACATTTGAAAAGTTCAAGCAATTTTAGAGTGAAGTTGAAAATCATCGTAACAAGAAGATCAAGTTCATACGGTCTGATCGTGGGGGTGAATATCTGAGTTTCGAGTTTGGTGCTCACTTAAGACAATGTGGAATTGTTTCACAGTTGACACTGCCTGGAACACCACAGCGTAATGGTGTCCGAATGTCGTAATCGTACTTTATTAGAGATGGTGCGATCTATGATGTCTCTTATCGATTTGCCGTTATCGTTTTGGGGTTATGCATTACAAACAGCTCCATTCACTTTAAATAGGGCACCATCAAAATCCGTTGAGACGACACCATACGAACTGTGGTATGGCAAAAGGCGAAAGTTGTCGTTTCTTAAAGTTTGGGGATGTGATGCTTATGTCAAAAAGCTTCAGCCTGAAAAGCTGGAACCCAAAGCGAAAAAGTGCATCTCCATAGGTTACCCAAAAGAGACAGTTGGGTACACCTTCTATCTCAAATCCGAGGGCAAAGTATTTGTTGCTAAAAACGGAGCTTTTCTCGAGAAAGAGTTTCTCTCGAGAGAATTGAGTGGGAGGAAGATAGAACTTGATGAGGTTGTCGAACCTCTCATCCCTCTGGATGGTGGCGCAGGGCAAGGGGAAACCTCTGTCGTTGCAACGCCGGTTGAGGAGGAAGTTA
The DNA here is from genome assembly GCF_904849725.1 of Hordeum vulgare subsp. vulgare. Taxonomy (NCBI): domain Eukaryota; kingdom Viridiplantae; phylum Streptophyta; class Magnoliopsida; order Poales; family Poaceae; genus Hordeum; species Hordeum vulgare. The sequence goes on from NC_058519.1 coordinate 50,926,177, forward strand.
ATGATGATGATCATGAAACTCCAGTTCATGTTTCTGTCGAACCACGCACGTCGACGAGACCACGTGCTGCTCCAGAGTGGTACGGTAATCCCGTCTTGTCAATCATGTTGTTAGACAAGAATGAACCTGCAAATTATGAAGAAGCAATGGTGGGCCCAGATTCCAACAAATGGCTAGAAACCATGAAGTCCGAGATAGGATCCATGTATGAGAAAAAAATGTGGACTCTAGAAGTACTACCTGAGGGCCGCAAGGCTATTCAGAACAAATGGATCTTTAAGAGGAAGACGGACGCTGACGGCAATGTGACCGTTTATAAAGCTCGACTTGTGGCAAAGGGTTTTTCACAAGTTCAAGGAGTTGACTACGATGAGACATTCTAGCCCGTAGCGATGCATAGTCCGTTAGAATCATGTTAGCAATAGCTGCATTTTTCGATTATGAAATCTGGCAGATGGATGTCAAAATGGCGTTCCTTAACGGTTTCCTTAAGGAAGAGTTGTATATGATGCAACCCGAAGGTTTTGTCGATCCTAAGAATGCTAACAAGGTGTGCAAGCTCCAGCGATCCATTTATGGACTGGTGCAAGCATCTCGGAGTTGGAACAAACGCTTTGATGAGGTGATCAAAGCATTTGGGTTTATACAAGTGGTTGGAGAATCTTGTATTTACAAGAAAGTGAGTGGGAGCTCTGTGGCGTTTCTAATATTATATGTGGATGACATATTGCTGATTGGAAACAACGTAGAGTTTTTGGAGAGCATAAAGGATTACTTGAATAAAAGTTTCTCTATGAAGGACCTAGGAGAAGCTGCTTACATTCTAGGCATTAAGATCTATAGGGATAGATCAAAACGCCTGATAGGACTTTCACAAAGCACATACCTTGATAAAGTTTTGAAGAGGTTCAAAATGGAACAGTCCAAGAAAGGGTTCTTGCCAGTTTTACAAGGTACGAGATTGAGTAAGACTCAGTGCCCAGCAACTGATGAGGATAGAGAGCATATGAGCACCGTCCCCTATGCTTCAGCCATAGGTTCTATCATGTATGCAATGCTATGCACTAGACTGGACGTTAGCCTGGCCATAAGTATGGCAGGTAGGTTCTAGAGTAATCCAGGAGTGGATCACTGGACGGCGGTCAAGAATATCCTGAAGTACCTGAAAAGGACTAAGGAGATGTTTCTCGTGTATGGAGGTGACGAATAGCTCGCCGTAAAGGGTTACGTCGATGCAAGCTTTGACACATATCCGGACGACTCTAAGTCGCAGACCGGATACGTATTTATTCTTAATGGGGGTGCGGTAAGCTGGTGCAGTTCCAAGCAAAGCGTCGTAGCACATTCTACATATGAAGCGGAGTACATGGCTGCCTCGGAGGCGGCTAAGGAGGGTGTCTGGATGAAGCAGTTCATGACGGATCTTGGAGTGGTGCCAAGTGCACTGAATCCAATAACCTTGTTCTGTGACAACACGGGTGCCATTGCCTTAGCAAAGGAACCACGGTTTCACAAGAAGTCCAGACACATCAAACGATGCTTCAACCTAATCCGCGACTACGTCGAAGGGGAGGACGTAAATATATGCAAAGTGCACACGGATCTGAATGTAGCAGACCCGCTGACTAAACCTCTTCCATGGGCAAAGCATGATCAACACCAGAACTGTATGGGTGTTAGATTTATTACAATGTAATTCGCATGATGATGTGAGGGCTAGATTATTGACTCTAGTGCAAGTGGGAGACTGTTGGAATTATGCCCTAGAGGCAATAATAAATATAGTTATTTTTATAATTCCTGTATCAAGATAATCGTTTATTATCCATGCTATAATTGTATTGAATGAAGACTTATATACATGTGTGGATACATAGACAAAACACTGTCCCTAGCAAGCTTCTAGTTGGCTAGCCAGTTGATCAAAGATAGTAAGTGTCTTCTGATTATGAACAAGGTGTTGTTGCTTGATAACTGGATCACGTCATTAGGAGAATCACGTGATGGACTAGACCCAAACTAATAGACGTACCATGTTGATCGTGTCATTTTGTTGCTACTGTTTTCTGCGTGTCAAGTATTTGTTCCCATGACCATGAGATCATATAACTCAATGACACCGGAGGAATACTTTGTGTGTATCAAACGTCGCAACGTAACTGGGTGACTATAAAGATGCTCTACAGGTATCTGCGAAGGTGTTCGTTGAGTTAGTATGGATCAAGACTGGGATTTGTCACTCCGTGTGACGGAGAGGTATCTCAGGGCCCACTCGGTAATACAACATCACACACAAGCCTTCCAAGCAATGTGACTTAGTGTAAGTTGCGGGATCTTGAATTACGGAACGAGTAAAGAGACTTGCCGGTAAACGAGATTGGAATAGGTATGCGGATTCTGACGTTCGAATCTCGGGCAAGTAACATACCGAAGGACAAAGGGAATGACATACGAGATTATATGAATCCTTGGCACTGAGGTTCAAACGATAAGATCTTCGTAGAATATGTAGGATCCAATATGGGCATCCACCTCCCGCTATTGGATATTGACCGAGGAGTCTCTCGGGTCATGTCTACATAGTTCTCGAACCCGCAGGGTCTGCACACTTAAGGTTCGACGTTGTTTTATGCGTATTTGAGTTATATGGTTGGTTACCGAATGTTGTTCGGAGTCCCGGATGAGATCACGGACGTCACGAGGGTTTCCGGAATGGTCCAAAAACGAAGATTGATATATAGGATGACCTCATTTGATTACCGGAAGGTTTTCGGAGTTACCGGGAATGTACCGGGAATGACGAATGGGTTCCGGGAGTTCACCGGGGGGCGGGGGGCAACCCACCCCGGGGAAGCCCATAGGCCTTGGGGGTGGCACACCAGCCCTTAGTGGGCTGGTGGGACAGCCCAAGAAAGCCCTATGCGCCATAGGAAGAAAATCAAAGAGAAAAGAAAAAAAAAGAGGAGCTGGGAAAAGGGGGAAGGACTCCTCCTTCCAAACCTAGTTGGACTCGGTTTGGAAGGGGAGGGCTGCCCCCCTTGGCTCGGCCGAAGCCCTTAGGGGTCGTTGGACCCCAAGGCAAGGCTCCCCCTCTTCCCCCTATATATACGGAGGTTTTAGGGCTGATTTGAGACGACTTTTCCACGGCAGCCCGACCACATACCTCCACGGTTTTTCCTCTAGATCGCGTTTCTGTGGAGCTCGGGCGGAGCCCTGCTGAGATAAGATCACCACCAACCTCTGGAGCACCATCACGCTGCCGGAGAACACTTCTACCTCTCCGTCTCTCTTGCTGGATCAAGAAGGCCGAGATCATCGTCGAGCTGTACGTGTGCTGAACGCGGAGGTGCCGTCCGTTCGGCACTAGATCGTGGGACTGATCGCGGGACGATTCGCGGGGCGGATCGAGGGACGTGAGGATGTTCCACTACATCAACCACGTTCACTAATGCTTCTGCTGTACAGTCTACAAGGGTACGTAGATCACACATCCCCTCTCGTAGATGGACATCACCATGATAGGTCTTCGTGCGCGTAGGAAATTTTTTGTTTCCCATGCGACGTTCCCCAACAACACCTTCGGAGATTTCTGTAGAGTACCTTTATAGTCACACAATAACATTGCGACGTTTGATACACACAAGGCATTCCTCTGGTGTCAGTGAGTGATACGTCTCAAACGTATCTATTATTTTTTATGGTTTCATGCTGTTATCTTGTCTTCTTTGGATGTTTTATGTACCTTATATATCTTTTTTGGGACTAACTTATTAATTCAGTGCCAAGTGCCAGTTCCTGTTTTTTCTGTGTTTTTAGCTCTTTTCAGATCTGATTTTGGAACGGAGTCCAAACGGAATAAAATCCCCGAAATGATTTTTTTCCCGAACGGAAGAAGATCAGGGGCCTTGTGGGACAAGCCAGGAGGGCTCCAGGGAGCCCACAAGCCCCCACTCCGCCACCAGGGGGGAGGTGGCGGTGGCAGGGCTTGTGGCCTCCCTGAGCGCCCCCTGACCTAGATCTTTGGCCTATATATTCCCTAAAATACAGCAAAAAATCAGGGGATCCACGAAAATACTTTTCCGCCGCCGCAAGCTTCCGTTTCCGCGAGATCTCATTTGGAGACCCTTCCCGGCGCCCTGCCGGAGGGGACTTTGGAGTTGGAGGGCTTCTTCAACATCATCATTGCTCCTCCAATGACTCGGTACTAGTTCACTTCAAACCTACGGGTCCGTAGTTAGTAGCTAGATGGCTTCTTCTCTCTCTTGGATCTTCAATACAAAGTTCTCCATGATCTTCATGGAGATCTATCCGATGTAATCTTCTTTGCCGGTGTGTTTGTCGAGATCCGATGAATTGTGGATTTGTAATCAGACTATCTATGATATATATTTGAGTCTTTGCTGATTTCTTATATGCATGATTTGATATCCTTGTAAGTCTCTCCGAGTCTTGGGTTTTGTTTGGCCAACTAGATCTATGATTCTTGCAATGGGAGAAGTGCTTGGTTTTGAGTTCTTACCATGTGGTGACATTTCCCAGTGACAGTAGGGGCAGCAAGGCACACATTAAGTAGTTTCCATTAAGGGTAACAAGATGGGCTCTGTCGTTGATATGAGATTGTCCATCTACATCATGTCATCTTGTTTAAAGCATTACTCTATTCTTTTGGACTTAACACACTAGATGCATGCTGGATAGCGGTCGACGTGTGGAGTAATAGTAGTAGATGCAGAAAGTATTGGTCTACTTGTTTTGGACGTGATGCCTATAGATATAATCATTGTCATAGATGACGACACGACTTTGCGCGGTTCTATCAATTGCTCGACAGTAATTTATTCACCCACCGTCTACTTGCTTTCATGAGAGAAGCCACTAGTAAACACTACGACCCCCGGGTCTATTCACATCTCTCGTTTCCACTTTCGCTTTTACTTTGCTTTGTTGCTTTCAGTTCTCACTTGGTGAACAATCTATAAGGGATTGACAACCCCTTCATAGCGTTGGGAGCAAGCTTTTTGTGTTTGTGTAGGATCTTGTGATACTCCTCCACTTGATCGATACCTTGGTTCTCAAACTGAGGGAAATACTTACCACTGCTGTGCTACATCACCCTTTCCGCTTCGAGGGAACACCAACGCAAGGCTCCAAGGCCACGGGGAAATCCTTTGCATATTTTCCTAGGAAGTCCCTTAAGGCGTAGCGGTAGCAGAAGGATTCCTGGCGCCGTCGACACGACTATTCCTGGCGCCGTTGCCAGGGAAGCACAACTGACATCAGAAGTATTTCTGGCGCCGTTGCCGGGGAGGAGAGATCAAGATCTATCCAAGTAGGTCTCACAAACTCATCTCTTGCATTCACTTTTGTTGCCCGTTGCCTCTCGTTTTCCTCTCCCCCACTTCACATTTGCCGTTTTCATTTGCCTTTCTCCTTTGCCGTTTTCTTTTGCCCTCTTTCGCTCTCTCTTCCTGCTCGTTTGTGTGTGAGTTAGTCCATCAATGGCTAGACCCACCACTACAAACGATACTCCTGAGAATGAAGTTCTCAATTTCAGGTAGAATGAGGAATAAAATTTAAAGGACGCTTGGTACATGATTTGCAATTCTCAAAGTAGATCTACTCGTAAGAAATCCACTACCGTCCTCCTTCGTAGTTTCTATGTTGGGATTTCTCCTTGGAATAGGTACATCCTTGATACCATTGTAGGCGGTAACTTTTTGGGGAGCCATACTGCTGACTCCTATAGCGCTATCATGAATTTGGTTAATGGAACTACCTTGACTTTGGAACACGTGATGCAAAGGCTTGACGCTATTGAAAACAAAATTGCCACAGTTGAACTTATTGGGGGTTTGGATAGAAAGATCCACAATCAAATTACTCAGTACGGATCCAAAGTGGGAAATTTTTGAAAAATTTAAGGGAGAAGGAACTTATAGTTAATGATTCTTCTAGAATTGGCAAACTGGAAGATGTCATAACCAACTTGGGTTCCGCTTTTGCCGCTGTGCAAAATACTCCAAATCTTACTCTCAAAAAGACCATCAAGCTTGCTTTTTTTCCTAAAGCTAGTGGCGAGTCATCCAATAAATATGAATATCTTAAGATGATAAATGATCACACTAGTTATGGTTTGAGCACCAAAGATGACTATACGTGATTTCATCACCTTTCGCCTAGTTAAGGGCGTTAAACAAAAGGGCTTGTTGGGAGGCAACCCAACGAATCTATCCTTTTTCTTTATGTTTTGTGTTTCCCACACTTTCATAATTCTGTTATGATTGTGATTTTTGAGTTTCTTTTTGCGTTTGTGCCAAGCAAAACCGTTATGATTAGTCTTGGGGATGATCGTTTGGTCATGCTGGAAAAGACAGAAACTTTCTGCTCACGAAACGAATTTTCAATTTTTGTATGTAAGAGCTTTTGAGTTGATTCTTTTTGCTGCTGATTTCTACTCAAATTCTTCAGACTGTCGTAATGTTTCAGAATTTTTGAAGTACCAGAGGTATACAAAATATACAGATTTCTACAGACTGGTTTGCTGTTAACAGATTCTGTTTTTGTTGTGTTGGTTGCTTATTTTGATGATACTATGGATAGTATCGGGGGGGTATTAGCCATGGAAGATTGAAAATACAGTAACCCAACATCAGCATAAGTAGAATTTAAGTTTGCTACAGTACCTAAGGAAGTGGTGGTTTGCTTTCTCATACTAATGATATCACGAGTTTCTGTTTAAGTTTCGTGTTGTGAAGTTTTCAAGTTTTGGGTGAAGTTCTTATGGACAAAGAGATAAAGAGTGGCAAGAGCTCAAGCTTGGGGATGCCCAATGTAACCCAATAGACTCAAGGATGCCGTAAAAGCCTAAGCTTGGGGATGCCCCGGGAAGGCATCCCCTCTCTCGTCTTCAATCCATCGGTAACGTTACTTGGGGCTATATTTTTATTCACCACATGTTATGTGTTTTTGCTTGGAGCGTCTTGTATCGTAGGATTATTTTATTTTTGTTGTGTCACAATCATCCTTGCTGCACACCTAGAGAGAGAGACATGCACTCACCGTGATTTTGTCGAGCTTCACTTATATCTTTTGGTAGACAATTCAGCTCACATGTGCTTCACTTATATCTTTTGAGCTAGATACTTTTGCTCTATGTGCTTCACTTATATCTTTTAGAGCGCAGCGGTGCATGGCTTGGTAGTTGATCTATTCTTTGAAAGTAGTCTCAAAAGGGGTAGTTATCCAAAGGGATACGAAAACTTCCTCCTTCATGTGCATTGAATAGTTAGAGAAGTTTGATTCATCTCAATTAGTTTTGAGTTGTGGTTATGGTAATATTGAAGTCATGCTAGTAAGGTGTTGTGGATCTAGAAATACTTGTGTTGAAGTTAGTGATTCCCGTAGCATGCACGTATGGTGAACCGCTATGTGATGAAATCTGAGCATGATTAGTCTATTGATTGTCATCCTTTGCGTGGCGGTCGGGATCGTGCGATGGTTTATACCTTCCAACCCTTCCCCTAGGAGTATGCGTTGAATGCTTTGTTTCGATTACTAATAAAACTTTTGCAACAAGTATATGAGTTCTTCATGACTAATGTTGAGTCGATGGTTTAGATGCACTTTCACCGTCCACCATCACTATCTTCTTAGTGCCATGCAACTTTCGTCGGTGCACAAAACCCACCATTAGCCTCCTTCAAAACAGCCACCATACCTACCTACTATGGCCTTTTCAAAGTCATTCCGGGATATATTGCCATGCAACTACCACCATGAAATGTGCCACCACGTCTACATTGCCATTGCATGATCGTAAGATAGCTAGCATGATGTTCCCATTAATGTCTATGCCATGCTAGATCATTGTCACGGTACTCTACCGAAGGCATTCCATATAAAGTCATCGTTGCTCTAAGTTTTGAGTTGAAAGTGTGATGATCATCATTAATGGAGCATTGCCCCATGTGAGGAAATAAAAGAGGCCAAAGAAGACCACCAAAAAAAGAGGCCAAAGAGCCCACCAAAAATAAAAAAATAAAGAAATGAGAGAAAAAGAGAGAAGGGACAATGCTACCACTTTTTCCACACTTGTGCATATTAAGCACCATGATCTTCATGATTGAGAGTCTCTCATTTTGCCACCACCATATAGCTAGTGGGAAATTTTCATTATATAACTTGGCTTTTGTATTCCAATGATTGGCTTCCTCAAAATTGCCTTAGGTCTTCGTGAGCAAGCAAGTTGGATGCACACCCACTAGTTTTCTTTAAGAGCGTTCACTTACTCGTAGCTCTAGTGCATCATTTGTATGGCAATCCCTACTCATTCACATTGATATCTATTTATGAGTATCTCCACAACTCATTGATATGCCTAGTTAATGTCAGTATCTTCTCCTTTTTTGTCTTGCAACCTCCACCACACTCCACACCACTAATAGTGCTAAAACCATGGCTCACGCTCATGTATTGCGTGAGAGTTGAAAAGGTTTGAGAAAGTAAAGGTGTGAAACAATTACTTGGACAATACCAGGGTTGTGCATGATTTAAATTCGTTGTGCAATGATGATAGAGCATAGCCAGACTATATGCTTTTGTAGGGATAACTTTCTTTTAGCATTGTTATTTTGAAAGTTCATGATTACCTTGCTAGTTTGCTTGAATTATTATTGTTTCCACGTGAATAGCAAACTATTGTTTTGAATCTATGCTAGGTAGCATGAAAGCATCAAAAATTCATTCTTTATCACTTCCCTACTCGAGGACGAGCAGGAGTTAAGCTTGGGGATGCTTGATACGTCTCAAACGTATCTATAATTTTTGATGGTTTCATGTTGTTATCTTGTCATCTTTGGATGTTTTATGTACCTTTTATATCTTTTTTGGGACTAACTTATTAATCCAGTGCCAAGTGCCAGGTCCTGTTTTTTCTATGTTTTTGGCTCTTTTCAGATCTGATTTTGGAACGGAGTCCAAAGGGAATAAAATCCCCGAAATGATTTTTTCCCGGACGGAAGAAGATCAGGGGGCCTGTGGGCCCAGCTAGAGGGCTCCAGGGAGCCCACAAGCCCCCACTCCACCACCAGGGGGGATGCGGCGGTGGCAGGGCTTGTGGTCTCCCGGAGCGCCCCCTGACCTAGATCTTTGGCCTAGATATTCCCTAAAATACAACACACAATCAGGGGATCCACGGAAATACTTTTCCACCGCCGCAAGCTTCCGTTTCCGCGAGATATCATCTGGAGACCCTTCCCGCCACCCTGCCGGAGGGGACTTTGGAGTTGGAGGGCTTCATCATCATCATCATCGCCCCTCCAATGTCTCGTGAGTAGTTCACTTTGGACCTACGGGTCCGTAGTTAGTAGCTAGATTGCTTCTTCTCTCTCTTGGATCTTCAACACAAAGTTCTCCACGATCTTCATGGAGATCTATCCGATGTATCTTCTTTGGCGATGTGTGTGTCGAGATCCGATGAATTTTGATCAGATTATCTATGATATATATTTGAGTCTTTGCTGATTTCTTATATGCATGATTTGATATCCTTGTAAGTCTCTCCGAGTTTTGGGTTTTGTCCAACTAGATCTATGATTCTTGCAATGGGAGAAGTGCTTGGTTTTGGGTTCTTACCATGTGGTGACCTTTCCTAGTGACAGTAGGGGCAGCAAGGCACACATTAAGTAGTTTCATCAAAGGTAACAAGATGGGCTCTGTCGTTGATCTGAGATTGTACATCTACATTATGTCATCTTTCTTAAGGCGTTACTCTGTTCTTTTGGACTTAATACACTAGATGCATGATGGATAGCGGTCTACGTATGGAGTAATAGTAGTAGATGCAAAAAGTATCGGTCTACTTGTTTTGGACGTGATGCCTATAGATGTAATCATTGCCATAGATGATGTCACGACTTTGTGCGGTTCTATCAATTGCTCGATAGTAATTTGTTCACCCACCGTCTACTTGCTTTCATGAGAGAAGCCACTAGTAAACACTACGGCCCCCGGGTCTATCACATATATCGTTTCCACTTTCGCTTTTACTTTGCTTTGTTAGTTTGTTGCTTTCAGTTTTTTACTTCGCAAACAATCTATAAGGGATTGACAACTGCTTCATAGCGTTGGGAGAAAGCTTTTTGTGTTTGTGCAGGATCTTGTGATACCCCTCCACTGGATCGATACCTTGGTTCGCAAACTAAGGGAAATACTTACCACCGCTCTGCTACATCACCCTTTCCGCTTCGAGGGAACACCAACGCAAGGCTCCAAGGCCACGGGGGGAATCCTTTGCATATTTGCCTAGGAAGTCCCTTAAGGCGTAGCCGTAGCAGAAGGATTCCTGGCGCCGTCGACACGATTATTCCTGGCGCTGAGTCCCGGGAAGCACAACTAACATCAGTGAGCTACATGATCTCATGGTCATAGGAATGAATACTTTACATGTAGAAAAACAATAGCAACAAAATGACACGATCATATGCTATGTTTATAGTTTGGGTCCTGTCCATCACATCATTCCCCAAATGATGTGATCCCGTCATCAAGTGACAACACTTGTCTATGGCTAGGAAACCTTAACCATCCTTGATCAACAAGCCAGTCAACTAGAGACTCACTAGGGACATAGTTTTGTCTATATATCCACACATGCATTTATGTTTCCTTTCAACACAGTTATAACATGGATAATTAACGATTATCTTGAAACAGGAAATATAATAGTAACTATTTTATTATTGCCTCTAGGGCATATTTCCAACAGTCTCCCACTTGCGCTAGAGTCAATAATCTAGCCTCACATCTTCATGTGATTTACAATGTAATGAATCTAACACCCATACGGTACTGGTGTTGTTCATGTTTGCCCGTGGAAGAGGTTTAGTCAGCGGATCTACAACATTCAGATCCATGTGCACTTTGCAAATATTTATGTCTTCCTCCTTGATGTAATCGTGGATGGCGTTGAAGCATCACTTTATGTGTCTGGTTGTCTGGTGAAACCTTGGTTCCTTGGCTAGAGCAATGGCACCAGTGTTGTCACATAATAGATTGATTGTATCAAGTGCACTTGGCACTACTCCAAGATCTGACATGAACTGCTTCATCCAGACACCCTCATTGGCCGCCTGTAAGCTAGCTATGTACTCCACTTTGCATGTAGAATCATCTACGACACTTTGCTTGGAACTGCACCAGCTTACCGCACCCCCGTTAAGAACAAATACGTATCCGGTTTGTGACTTAGAGTCATCCGGATCAGTGTCAAAGCTTGCATCGACGTAACCCTTTACGATGAGCTCTTTGTTACCCCTGTAAACGAGAAACATTTCCTTAGTCTTTTTCAGGTACTTCAGAATATTCTTGACCGCCGCCCAATGTTCCACTTCTGGGTCACTTTGAAAACTGCCTGCCATACTTATGGCCAGACTGACATCCGGTCTTCCGCACAACATTGCATACATGATAGACCCTATGGCTGAAGCATAGGGGACGACACTCATCTTTTCTCTATCTTCTGTAGTTACTGGACATTGAGTCTTACTCAACTTTATACCTTGTAACACATGCAAGCACCCCTTCTTGGATTGTTCCATTTTGAACTTCTTCAAAATTTAATCAAGGTATGTGCTTTGTGAAAGAGCTATTAGGTGCCTCAACCTATCTATGTTTCTATAACGTTTTGTCCATGTCTAATTAAATCTTGATCCTGTAGTACTTTCTGTTTGAGAAATAGACATTGAGGATCACTATTACATATAGTTTATGAACCCTGTTGGGATGCTTTGCAGGAGATACTGAAACATAATTCCTCACCTCGGAAGATAATGGAGATTGCTACACATGTTCCTTCGTTCCTCCGGAGGAATAAAGAAGATATGGCAGCTGGGGCTTCAATCGTATCACCCACACTTAGTATACACACATGAATATAGTTACAAGTCAAATCACATATTGTGCTCATTTCACAATGTAATGTAGGACTAGTTAACTGTTAGTCATTGTAACATGGTTCACTGAGATGAAGCTTCATTGCACCTTTCATTCTCTTTATGTGCTCATTTTAGTAATAGTTACTAGGTTTTTGGGCTGGAGTTGTAACTGGATGAAGCTTCATTGCAACTGGATTTGTAGTGGAGATGAAGGCCGAACTATTTTATGTGGTGCATGTTTGTAAAGTTTTTGCAACAATGCTTATTGCTTAAATGACCGGAACTATTTAACATAATGTTTTTCATGAGAATTATCTACGATGCCTAGCGTATGAAAACTGTGCAAAAATAAGGCCTGGTCCTAGATAAAAATAGTAATGGGCTGAAATATCAAATATTGATCTGAATTGTTGGGCCTGGCCCATTTAGGTGTCTGATTTGGATTGGGCTAGTAAAATTGTGACCTTATTTTTCAGTCATTGGTGATCCGCCACATCATCAGCTTAGCCACGTGGTTGATGCCATGTCAGCTCCTATCTGGTTCACGTACACATGTAATGACCAAAAAAATTGGTCAAAGATTTTATGACCTAAGTTTTTTGGTCAAAGAATACTTGACCAACATACTGAAAAGGTCATGGTTGTTTGTTCTTGACAACCAACTGTTGACCCTCTGAATTTGGTCAAAAAAATGTCGTAATATGATACCAATGATGATTCTTTGACCAAAATGGTGGGTCATTATCGATCATCTTTCTTGTAGTGAATAATGACGATATATGATGAAGTGACTGAGCCTGGAAAAGTTGGTATGAACTCAATCTATTTTGTTTTTCTAAATATGACTAGCTCATCGTTCCTGATTTAGCTTTGTTGTGAGAGAAACATGTTTGCAATGACAACTTAGGGATCATAGTTTCTGATGCCATGCTTAATTAGCTAGGAGGTTATAATGGTTTGTCTTGGATGCCAACATGAATCTTGAGATGATTATGATGTAGTATGATAGGATGGTATCCTCCTTTGAATGATTCAAGTGGCTTGACTTGGCGCATGTTTACGCATGTAGTTGGAACAAAATCAACATAGCCTCTATGATATTCATGTTCATGGTGATTTATGTCCTACTCATGCTTGCACTCAATGTTGGTTAATCTCAATGCATTTTGATGACTGTTGTCGCTCTCTAGTTGGTTGCTTCCCAGTCTTTTGCTAGCCTTCACTTGTACTAAGCGGGAACACTGCTTGTGCATCCACTTCCATAAATCCAAAGTTGTTCCATATGAGTCCACCATACCTACCTATATGCGGTATCTACCTGCCGTTCCAAGTAAATTTGCATGTGCCACTCTCTAAACCTTCAAGAAATAATCTGCTTTGCATGCCCGAACCTCTCATGTGGTGACAGGGGGCTATCAGTATCTTCCATGCTAGGCGTGTTATCCTCGATATGTGTTTATTCACTATCATTCACGAGAAAGGGGCCGGTAATTGGAATGCCTAGTTCCATGCTCAAATCGAAAAGATAATTGCAAACAAAAATCCCTTGGATTGATGTTGGTATGAACGGCACCCGAGTATTCGACTAGTCGTGGAGTGTGATTGATCGATGGTGGGGGAGTCAAAACTTTACGTTTCTGTTTGGGAACCGCCTATAGTATGTGTTGCGTGGAAGATGGTGAAAAACTCTTGGTCATTGCATTGACAATGAAAGCATGCGACCCAAAATTATTATCTCTGTTTTCAAAGCTTGAGCTCTGGCACCTGTGCAAATCAATGCTTCCCTCTACGAAGGGCCTATCTATTTATGTTTCTGTTGAGTCATCCTCTTCTTATAAAAGCACCATTTAGAGAGCACCTCTGTCATTTTTATGCTTTACTTTTGACTAATGTTGAGTATGACTGTGACTAGATCTTCTTTGTCATGAATTACAATGTTTAGTCAGCCCTTGGTCTTTGAAGTTGCTCTGCATTTATGTTTTGCGGTCTCAGAAAGAGCTAGCGAGATACCATATGTTCGTACTACTTTATGATTGTTTTGATTGAAGTGTTGCCGTTTGAAACTTATTATTATTTGCTCGCTAGTTGATTATGCCATTGATATGAGTTTACCGTGAGACCTAGATGTCATTTGCTTATGTGGGTTGCTTGTGATCTTGCTGAAATTCTGGATATGAGTTAGACATAGTTGCAACAACAAGATCAAACAAAGTTCGTAAAAGTTTTTCTTTTCTCTTTTTCAGTTTGTCAACTGAATTGCTTGAGGACAAGCTAGGTTTTAAGCTTGGGGGAGGTGATACGTCTCCGTCGTACCTACTTTTCTAAACTCTTTTGCCCTTGTTTTGGACTCTAATTTGCATGGTTTGAATGGAACTAACCCGGACTAACGTTGTTTTCAGCAGAATTGCCATGCTGTTGTTTTTGGGCAGAAATAAAAGTTCTGGAAATGACCTGGAAATTTACGGGGATTTTTTGTGGAATATATAAAAAATACTGGTGCAAGAATCAACGGAGGAAGTGAGCGTGGAGCCCACAAGCCCACCACGCGAGCCCCCCCCACCCTAGCCGTGCCTGGTAGGCTTGTGGGGCCCACGTTGCTCCACCGCCTCCAAATCCAGCTCTATTTAGTCCCTTTCGTCTGGAAAAAATCAAGAAGAAGAGTTCATCGCGTTTTACGATACGGAGGCGCCGCCACCTCCCGTTCTTCCTCTAGGGAAGATCTGGAGTCCGTTCTAGGCTCCGAAGAGGGGAGATCATCGCCATCGTCATCACCAACCTACCTTCATCGCCAATTCCATGATGATCTTCACCGTTCGTGAGTAATCTCATCGTAGGCTTGCTGGACGATGATGGGTTGGATGAGATCTATCATGTAATCGAGTTAGTTTTGACGGGGATTGATCCCTAGTATCCACTATGTTCTGGGATTGATGTTGCTACTACTTTGCCATGCTTAATGCTTGTCACTAGGGCCCGAGTGCCATGATTTCAGATCTGAACCTATTATGTTGTCGCCAATATATGTGTGTTCTTGATCATATCTTGCAAGTTGTAGTCACCTACTATGTGTTATGACCCGGCAACCCCGGAGTGACAATAGCCGAAACCACTCACGAAGATGACCATAGTATGAGGAGTTCATGTATTCACCAAGTGTTAATGCGTTGGTCCCGTTCTTTATTAAAAGGAGAACCTTAATATCCCGTAGTTTCCATTAGGACCCCGCTGCCACGGGAGGGATGGACAATAGATGTCATGCAAGTTCTTTTCCCTAAGGACGTATGACTACATACAGAATACATTCCTATATGCTAGTTACATATCTCTCCGTGTTATAACTGTTGCATGATGAATAGCATCCGACATAATCATCCATCACAGATCCAATGCGTACGAGTCTTTTCCTACTGGTCCTTGTTATGTTACTTTGCCGCTACTGATGTCACTGTTGCTAATGTTACTTTGTTGCTACTACCGTTACTTTGCTGCTACTGCTGTCACTGCTACTACTGTCACTTTGCTGCTACTAATTACTATTGCTACTGTTGCTATCATACTACTTTGCTACAGATACTTTGCTGCAGATACTGAATCTTTTAGGTGTGGTTGAATTGACAACTCAACTGCTAATACTTGAGAATATTCTTTGGCTTCCCCTTGTGTCGAATTAATAAATTTGGGTTGAATACTCTACCCTCAAAAACTGTTGCGATCCCCTATACTTGTGGGTTATCAGCGCGTCGTCCAAGACGTCGTCGCCACCGCAACCTTGCAGCCCCATTCCATGGCCATGTTGACTCAGGAGCCTAGGCAAATGGAGGAGCCTTATTGGATACTCAGCCCGTCAGCTCAAAGGCCAATGAAGGCGGAGCAAATCCGTCAGAGTAGCTGTCAAGCCCTAGTAACCGAGTTACCATGTAATCTTGTATTCACGTGTTTGTGATAGACCAGTTTTTAATACAATTGCAGGATGCCTGCACACCTTGTTTTTATTTGCGTAAACTATTCCGCGTGGCCTTAGAGTAAATTTTTGGGCGTGACCACCTAGCCACCAAGCCAGCTAACCGAGTGATGTATCACTTGGGAGTTGATACCCGAGTTTCCACCCCGATGAACCAGGACACTCTAGTGTAATACTGTGTGTCCCTAAACCAGGTACCTTTTGAGACCACCCATGACTGCTCCTAGCACTTCTCACCAAGTGCGCTACACCAAGCCACACCTCCGCATGAGTACCCATTGGGATTCATCCGGAAATTCTGGATGCAACCCCAACAAGGTAACCGCGTTGCTTCACAGCCCAATATAGAGCAGCCCTGGTGTGCCCATCCCTTGCCCTTCAGGTCATCACCAAGGTTGTTGACCCATCAACAAGTGGAATAAATCCACACACAGATTAGTGTAAAATTTCCAGATCTTCCATTGGTAGATAATTGTTGTCAGACCAAGGGGGACACATTCTCAAAAACTCCTAGGAGAAGTAGAATGTGTTTTCCCCGACGGCGAGTATTTCCTTGGGAACCCCTTGCCTGTATTCCGTTGACCGTCCTCGGAGCATACGTTAGTCCAGTAGTATGTTTTTTGATGCTAGGTGAGTAGAGGAGTATCATTTGATTGCATCTTTTGCACTTGCATATGAGTGACTGTGTGCCGTGCGATTGTCTTGTTTGCGCGTGCATTTGAGTGATCATGTTCTGTGTCTTCATGAGTGAATTATTTTTCTTTCCTTAAGCAAATCTCGGGGATGAGATTTATTTTCAAGGGGGGTAGTGTTTGTCACACCCCAAAAATTTAATAATATTTTTACGAAATAAAATATTGCCTAGAATAGAAATTTTGGAAAATAAATTGCTTCATGACTCTTCTCTAGGCCTCTTTACAAAAACATTTCCTTTCAAGTGGCATTTCAAAGATCATTTAGTGCTTGAGCCCTTACTTGAGACCATTTTGAATTCTTTATTTAATTAGATGGGAATATTATTTTGTACTTGTTGATTTAAAATCTCGATTTCTGGGTTTTTAATTAATCTTTAAAACACTCCTTTTTCCTTTATAAAGATGTTTTCCCTAGGTAAATGTTTTTGATAATTTATGTTGGAGCATGAGTGCTTGCATCAAAACATTTCTTTTGTCCTGGCAAATTCATGGGATATTTTATTTTAATATTTTTCCAAGGCTTCTTTTATTCCAAAAATACTTATATTTTCTTTAAGGGCATGTTTTGCACTACAACCTTGTGACCACTTCTTCGGAAAATTCTATAAAAACTTGAAGTTGACCTATGATGTCCCTGGATCATATTTTTACAAAAAAAACTAGCCAAGTATTTTGGAAACTTTAAGCACATTAACTTATTTTCTCTATTGTGTGTTTGTACTACAACTCCTAAGAATCATCTTTCAAAAATTCTATAAAAAAATTGGAGATATCAAGTGATGCATGAGATCGACTTTTATGCAAAAACCCCACTATGAGCTTTGGAAAAAATTAGCAAAATAACCATTTTCTTTTCTGGTCCAGTTTGCTACTTTTCACTACAACCATATTTTTCCTTGCTCTATTTGCTTTGATATTTTGCATGCTTGTATGACACCCTACCAGAACCTTAACTCCAGGAGTTGAACACCATTGCATGATTTTAATTGCATGTGATATTAGCTTCAAGTTTATGTCCAAAATAGGTTTTCTCCAAGAGTTGCACTAACCACTTTCTTCTTTTCTCCAACTAACCCTACCACCATTGCTAATACCTAGGGAGGGTATGATCTCGAGTTATTGGGTTACAGAGAAGATCATTTGGAGTCTCTAGCATTCCATCAAACACTTGTAGTGCATCGCCAGATTTAGCATCAGTTTGAGTTTGCATTCGCAAATTCCATCTCTCACCCAACCAGTTTGTCGAGTAGCCTTGTCTTGCCATATAACCCACCCGTGTTAGCTGTTAGCTGCAGCAGATCATGGTAGACCACCCCAGCGTTTCATCGAGCACCTGGTGCGCAAATGACTACCAGCGCGCCCGAGCCGCCGCGTCCCATGCCTTGCCCTTTTGCGAGCCTGTAGATCCGCGTCAACCCTCTTTCTGACCGTCGGTCGTCACCCTATGCACGAGCAATGCCGCGGCAGCGCCATAGCCATGGCGGCTAGTCGGCGGCTTCTCTATTGCTGCAGTGGCTGGCGCCGCCCAAGCAACCCCAGGCAACCAGCTGCCCGTGGACCACCTCCCCTGCATAATGTGCTTGTTGCCCCAACGCGCTGCTGCCCTTGCTGCACTGCTAGCCGTCCCTGCTGCCCTGCAACCGTCTAAAGCTCTGTCTCTGACGAGCTTATCTGCAACAGCCCCGCAAACCGACCTAAGCCGGCTATAAACGAAGTCCTCGAGCCCCTTTGAGCAGTCAGTCCCTTCCCCTAGGCCCTCAGAGCCCTCCCCTAGCCTCAATTTAGCCACTTCCGTGTTCCTGTGTGAAAGCAAGGCTGCCATCGGTCTCCGGGAAAATTGCGACTGCTCTGAGTCCTTACCGCCTTCCCTTGGCCACTACTAGGTTCCCCGACGACCCCCGAACCCATTCCCGTTGCAAAAATAGAGCCATGGCAGTCGTAGGCTGAAACCATCGTCGTCGGAGCTCTGTGTCGCGACGGCGAGAAGAGGCTCACCGGAGGTCCCCGACGCTGCCCTTGCCCTCCAGAGGATGGGGCTCTCCCTACGGAGGCTACTCCTTAGGCAAAGCGCATTCGTGTGTGACCGCTTTGGTAAATACGTTTCCTCTGCGGGAAAGCGTACTCTGCCCGAAACGTTTTCTTTTATTTGGATTTTAAAAACAGATTTAAACAGAATCTTAGAATAGCTATAACATTTTATAGGAAAATCCAAATGGACTAATTCTTTTTCCTACCACTTTCTAATTGCCTCTAGTTTATTTACATATTTATTTCAAAATTATTCAAACAACTTTTATGTGCTGTTTTATGTTTGTGTGTTAATTCAAATATTTTTAAAATAGGATTTTGAAGAGAGGAGACCTACTCCAAGATGTTGGGGTACACATCACCATCCCCGGACTCCAAAGGCAAGCATCTTGAATCCAAATTTGCATAAAGTTGTGTGATGTTTGTGGTGGTGCATATATTGCGTGAATTCAGATTATGTTAATAGAAATCTCGCATGAAATTATACCATGCATAAGAGCATGGGATAGATATTATTGTTGCTAAGTTTGTGGAAGGAAGGTGGTGAGTGGTTACTGCCTCATACTTCGTATGCTACGTTGGTCTGGACAACCTCGGAGTAAGTTGTGTCTGGTGGAAATGAGACCATAGGCTGACACCTCGCGGGACGAGATTGGTCAGTGAAAGCATGTCGGGGTGTGATGGTAATAACTCTGAGATTGTTCCTCCAGCAAGATTGTGTGGTACTAACCCTTGCAAGAAAATATTAAACCTCCTAAATCGACCGTAGATCGAGTCTTGTCTGTGTGTCACCTTACCTTACTTGCTGCCATAGGTCTTTGGGAAAGCAAAAACGGTCTAGTAAGCCGTAAATCTATTACTAGGTACACACCAAGTAGAGAGGTCGGGATGAAGGTATCCATGGCCCTGGACTAAATCCAGTCATCCGGTCAGGGGGCATGGGTGTTTCCGGTATGGGACCGAGAGGGAATGGTCATTCCCTTTTAGCGTGCGGTATAAATTTGATCCCATGCTAGTCGAGGTCGGAGCCTCCCCGTCTTATGGTTTTCCCCTGCAGCATGGTCCGGTTGGAGCTGGGCTTCATAGGGGTAAAATGGGTGTGTGTTGGTTCTGAGAGTTAGTTCTAAAGTACCGTACGCGGGATTAGTCCGAGTGACTATTGAAACCCGTGGGCTATGGGTAAAGTGTACAACCTCTGTACAAAATTATTCGATTAGTCGTGTCCATGGTCAAGGACGACTCGTTGACTAGTCAAGTGTCGGTCTGAGTGTCGGTCTTCAGAGGTAGTTAGAGAAATCGTGAGGCTAATATGGAAATGTGGAGAATGACCATATTATTATTATTATTATTACTCTAGAATAACCCCTATGATTATGTTTGTTGAATATCCCTGGGACGGTTCTACCTCCTGGATATTCTTCACTTATTACTATCTCTTATAAGCCCTTTCTATGGTGTCGCTCACACGCCCGACTGAGGCATGCTTATTATTATTTCTTATAAGCCCTTTCTGTGGTGTCGCTCAGACGCCCGACTGAGGCATGCTTATTATTATTTGTTATAAGCCCTTTTTGTGGTGTCGCTCAGATACCCGACTGAGGCAAGCTTATTATTATTCCTTATAAGCCCTTTCTGGGGTGTCGCTCAGACGCCCGAGTGAGGCATGCTTATTATTATTCCTCATAAGCCCTTTCTGTGGTGTTGCTCAGACACCCAACTGCGGCACGCATATTATTACTCATTCAGTATTACCTTCCTTGCTTGTTTATAGAACATTGGTGCAAAATAGCGTATCTGCATACATGCATTCATTAATTGAACTCTAATGGCATGATATAATTGTTAGTGGAAATTTGCATTCATCTCACCTCTTTAACTTATTTGTTTTCTTGATGTTTGCGAGTACATTCAAAGTATTCACTCGCTTGGGGGCTATTGTCTTGGCCAGACTGCGTTCGGAGAGGAGCACGATGTCGTCAACCCCAGAACCTAGGAGTCAAGGATAGCATACTTGTCAGATAGGAATTAATCCAGGCCAGCTGTCCTTGTGGGAATAGATTCCCATGGGCATTCGAGATTCCTCGAGTCGCTACCGCCGTCAACCATAGATTTTTTTTTCAACCCAGCAGACCTTCGTGGTCTTGTAACCCAGATTTTTGTAATTTTCTTGGATATTTTGTATCAAGTAATTGTCTACCATCTAACAGCAATCCTGGGGCTAGTAAACATAGAGACCTGTTTTCTAGAAATTATTTTCCGAAAAACACGTCGCTACAGACATTCTGGCTGAAATAGTTGGGACTTATACTGAATCTCCAGAGAGCACTGCCGTGCATGATATCCCTGATATTCAAGCCGATCCACCAAAATTTGATGATGTGACCATGGATCTGGGTAATAAGGATAATCTCAACCCGCCGAGCCCCCTGAAGTCATCAAAAGACACCATGTTCGGAGAAGATGTTTTTATCATTACTGGGACGGGTCATACGATGCCCATCCGTAATGAGTTGGCTAAGCATACTGTCGGGGACGTCTCAACCAAGATAGCCAAAGGGAAAGCTGCACTTGAGCTTCCAAATATTGAGAAGCTGAACTTTGAAGAGCTGCATGCAGGATATCTAAACCGCCTTTCCATGAGCCGGGACCTTGAAGTTGGCCTGGTAAACAAGATGAAGAAAAGATACGAGGTATGGTGTTGTGTCATAAATTATCCCACATATCCCTCTATAGACCCCAAGGGTCGGGTCATCTTCTTGAAGATGAGCCAGGTCTTGTGTTATAATTTTGAAAACTTCAACCTGTAGCCCCCAAGGGCCAGGTCATCTTCTTGAAGATGAGCCGGGTCTTGTTTAATAATTTTCAAAGCTTCAACCTGTAGCCCCCAAGGGCCGGGTCATCTTCTTGAAGATGAGTTGGGTCTTGTTTAATAATATTGAAAGCTTCAACCTGTAGCCCCTAAGGGCCGGGTCATCTTCCTGAAGATGAGCCGGATCTTGCTTAATAATATTGAAAGCTTCAACCTGTAACCCCAAGGGTCCGTTCTTGTTCCTGAAGATGAGCCGGATCTTGCTTAATAATCTTGAAAGCTTCAACATGTAGCCCCCAAGGGCTGGGTCATCTTCCTGAAGATGAGCCGGGTCTTGCTTAATAATCTTGAAAGCTTCAATCTGTTGCCCCTAAGGGTCGGGTCATCTTCCTGAAGATGAGTCGGGTCTTGCTTAATAACCTTCAAAGCTTCAACATGTAACCCCCAAGGGTCGGGTCATCTTCTTGAAGATGAGTCGGGTCTTATGTACTAACTTTGAAAACTCCAACATGTAACCCCCAAGGGCCGGGTCATCTTCTTGAGTTTAAGAAAACAAGTACATTAGCCCCCAAGTGTCAAGTGTATTACTTGCAATTTGCTTGAGACTTGAAATCAATCGATCAATTTGATCAAGTAGCTACAAGGTAACTGATCAATCCTGCTTTATTTTGTAAGAGACTATAAGTCAAGTTGACGCATCCTTACGTGGGATCAAAAAGAGTTTGGGACGTCAACAAGACGCCAGGGCTGCAGCAAAAGAACAAATTCAAGCCACTTTGGCAGAACTGGAAAAAGCTAAGGCTGAGCACGTGCTATTCAAAGAGTCCTCGTGAAACATGCTGAAAACGCCGAGGGTCAAATGAAGCAAGTTACAGAAGAGTTAACTGGTCTTCGTCGACACATCTCCAATATGACCAATGGTATCTTTAGTAAGTCCTTGAGACAGTGTTTATTATAATCATCGTAGAGGACACAAGGTGCCAGGCGACTTATATTTCATTTGCTCCTTATAGGCCCTCGATCCGCTAACCTTCAGGATGACTTTGTACTGAAGCTAAAAGCAATATATACCTTGACAGAACAACTCTATGCTGGCGGGTTGCTCACCGTCAAAGTTGTATGGGGTGACAAAGACCCGGTGGAATATATCAGGGACATGCTGAGGGGACTTTCAACCATACCCCAGCATATAGTTCAGATAAGGAATTTATGCGCACGGAAAGGCATGATCACAGATATGAGTCGGTGCTTATCCTACGCTCCAGAGCTCAAGCCGGATGAAATAGCTGGCGGGTTCCGTGAGTATAAGGATGACGGCTCGGAGTTCATGAGAGAAGACTACGCCCAGTGCGTAAAGGATGTTCATCATGCGGGAAGTTGGCTTGCCTAGAGTCTTGATCTGTCAAAGTATCAATGGGCTTATGATGATGACTATAAGCGGATGGCGACTCCCAGTTTTGTACCTATGGATTTGACTCCTCGGCACCGTAAGCATATTTTTGCCTGTGATGCTGACCCGTCAACCATCTTGACACAGGAAGCTGAATTTCATGCTTTAATCAATTGCACGTGGGATGTGGACAATTCCAGATCCAAGACCCTGAAACTCGGCACAGGGTGACCCGGAGGAGGCTTAGATGCGGCGACCCTCGGGACTTCAACCTGAAAAAAAAATACTAAACCTGGAGGAAACTTGCCATCGGGTTAATATAGAAAGACTTTTGGACTTTGCGATCCATGTAATTTTGCTTTCGAGTATACTTAAATTTTGTACAATACCTTTATGGATGCTGAAGCTTTTGGCATTAACTTTAAATATAAGCTGCCCTTCTGAGCTTTATTGCATTTCAACTTGTATTTTTCCTTTATGAGAAAAAGGACTTCATAGTCACCATGCTTTGCATGAGCCGGTAGGAATATTGAATCCTTGCCTGAAACAGATAACACCATATAGGGTATTGAATTGTTATAAATAAGCTCCTTAGTGAGTCATGGGTCGACACCCTTGTAAGGCTCTAGTCATACCCTAAGAGGTTTCTAGACTGGCTGATCAGGCAAAGTCAAGGTTCAATGAAGCAGGTTCAGTAAACCCATGGTTTGTCTATTTTCCATAATGCTCGCTCTCGCAAGCACGTCAATGTTTTAACTTTGGAAGTCCAGGGTCGAATATTGGATTGACTCGCCAAGAGTACAAGGGGCTTATGGGTGAGTCGCAAAACATACAGTCTAGTATAACCATTGTAATGCGTTAATTTTTCGCTAGCGAAGAGGGTAGTAAAGGAGGGACTCAATGAATCAGAAGCCCCCAAGTGACCTATGATCAAGGAAAAATGGGCATAGGATAGCAAAAGACAGTGCTATTATTGGTAAACGACGTGGGGACTAGTATCCCCCAAGTAAGTCGTTTTTATCGTTCATGACCATACATTGGCGCCTATGTTTGAACCGTGCATTATGGCACTCGATCCTCTTTGGCTTACTAGTATCCATGTTTGAGCGATCACAATAGGGCGACTCACTCTCTTTGATACTAATAGCGTCCATGTTTGGATGGCCTCCTTGGTGGCGACTCATCCTCTTGGGCGGCTTATTTAATCAATAAAGACTCATGCTCAAAATATAGGCTGAAATGGCAGAGACCCCGAATTTCGTGGGCGCCGGCTTTATTGATGTGACGTAAAGAGTACAAATACCAAATTATGTACATGGATATGGAGCCAATGGCTCTAAGTGTAGTAAGACCACAGATGATAAATGTTCCACGGGAGGGTTGTCTCTTCCTCCGAGGTTGGCTTGTCAGGATGTAGATCAATCAAGCAATAAGAGTCGTTGCGAAGGTTTCCGCTAACGATGAAGGGTCCTTCCCATGGAGGTGAAAGCTTGTGCATACCCGTATGATCTTGAATCAGTCTAAGCACGAAGTCGCCCTCCTGGAAGACCCGACTCTTGACCCATCGACTGTGGTAACAACGCAAGTCTTGTTGATAGATAGAAGATCATGCTGCAGCTAAGTCGCGTTCCTCCTTGAGAGCATCCAAGGAATCCTGATGTGCTTGCTCCTTATCATCTTCTACATATGCGGCGACTCAGGGGGAATCGTGCCTTATGTCACTTGGGAGAACCGCCTCAACCCCGTAGACGAGGAAAAAAGGAGTGTAACCAGTAGATCTGTTTGGTGTTGTTCTGATACTCCAGAGTACGAAAGGAAGCTCTTTGACCCAACAACCCGGAGTGCGCAATAGAGGAACCATGAGCCGGGGCTTGATCCCACGCAAGATTTCCTGGTTAGCCCTCTCAGCTTGACCATTGTATTGTGGATGAGCTACTGCGGACACATCAAGCCGGATGTGTTCCCGTTAACAAAACTCCTTCATTGCCCCTTTAGGAAAATTAGTACCATTATCAGTAATGATGATGTGGGGATAACCAAAACGGAAAATCACCTTCTTGATAAACTTGAGTGTCGTCTCTGCTTCGCAATTGCTGACCGGCTCTGCTTCAACCCACTTGGTAAACTTATCAACCACCACCAATAGATGGGTATTTTTGTCAGAAGACATTTTAAATAGGCCAACCGTATCAAGCCCCCAAACTACAAATGGCCACATAATTGGGATCATGCGCAACTCCTGAGCCGGCACATGTGCTTGACGTCCAAACTTCTGACATCCATCACATCGGCGCACTATATCCATGTTGGGGAACGTCGCATGGGAAACAAAAAATTTCCTACACGCATGAAGACCTATCATGGTGATGTCCATCTACGAGAGGGGATGTGTGATCTACGTACCCTTATAGTCCGTACAGCAGAAGCGTTAGTGAACGCGGTTGATGTAGTGGAACATCCTCACGTCCCTCGATCCGCCCCGCGAACCGTCCCGCGATCAGTCCCACGATCTAGTGCCGAACGGACGGCACCTCCGCGTTCAGCACACGTACTGCTCGACGATGATCTCGGCCTTCTTGATCCAGCAAGAGAGACCGAGAGGTAGAAGAGTTCTCCAGCAGCGTGACGGCGCTCCGGAGGTTGGTGGTGATCTTATCTCAGCAGGGCTCCGCCCGAGCTCCGCAGAAACGCGATCTAGAGGAAAAACCGTGGAGGTATGTGGTCGGGCTGCTGTGGAAAAATCGTCTCAAATCAGCCCTAAAACCTCCGTATATATAGGGGGAAGAGGGGGAGCCTTGCCTTGGGGTCCAAGGACCCTCAAGGGCTTCGGCCGAGCCAAGGGGGGCAACCCTCCCCTTCCAAACCGAGTCCAACTAGGTTTGGAAGGAGGAGTCCTTCCCCCTTTTCCCACCTCCTCTTTTTTTTTCTCTTTGATTTTCTTCCTATGGCGCATAGGGCCTTCTTGGGCTGTCCCACCAGCCCACTAAGGGCTGGTGCGCCACCCCCAAGGCCTATGGGCTTCCCTGGGGTGGGTTGCCCCCCCCCCCCACGGTGAACTCCCAGAACCCATTCGTCATTCCCGGTACATTCCCGGTAACTCCGAAAACCTTCCGGTAATCAAATGAGGTCATCCTATATATCAATCTTCGTTTCCGGACCATTCCGGAAACCCTCGTGACGTCCATGATCTCATCCGGGACTCCGAACAACATTTGGTAACCAACCATATAACTCAAATACGCATAAAACAACATCGAACCTTAAGTGTGCAGACCCTATGGGTTCGAGAACTATGTAGACATGACCCGAGAGACTCCTCGGTCAATATCCAATAGCGGGACCTCGAAGCCCATAATGGATCCTACATATTCTACGAAGATCTTATCGTTTGAACCTCAGTGCCAAGGATTCATATAATCCCGTATGTCATTCCGTTTGTCCTTCGGTATGTTACTTGCCCGAGATTCGATCGTCAGTATCCGCATACCTATTTCAATCTCGTTTACCGGCAAGTCTCTTTACTCGTTCCGTAATACAAGATCCCGCAACTTACACTAAGTCAGATTGCTTG
The DNA here is from genome assembly GCF_904849725.1 of Hordeum vulgare subsp. vulgare. NCBI lineage: Eukaryota > Viridiplantae > Streptophyta > Magnoliopsida > Poales > Poaceae > Hordeum > Hordeum vulgare. The sequence continues at coordinate 50,952,564 of NC_058519.1, forward strand.
CAAGGCTTGTGTGTGATGTTGTATTACCGAGTGGGCCCCGAGATACCTCTCCGTCACACGGAGTGACAAATCCGAGTCTCGATCCATACTAACTCAACGAACACCTTCGGAGTTACCTGTAGAGCATCTTTATAGTCACCCAGTTACGTTGCGATGTTTGATACACACAAAGTATTCCTCCGGTGTGAGTGAGTTATATGATCTCATGGTCATAGGAACAGATACTTGACACGCTGAAAACAGTAGCAACAAAATGACACGATCAACATGCTACGTCTATTAGTTTGGGTCTAGTCCATCACGTGATTCTCCTAATGACGTGATCCAGTTATCAAGCAACAACACCTTGTTTATAATCAGAAGACACTGACTATCTTTGATCAACTGGCTAGCCAACTAGAGGCTTGCTAGGGACAGTGTTTTTTCTATGTATCCACACATGTATATAAGTCTTCATTCAATACAATTATAGCATGGATAATAAACGATTATCTTGATACAGGAATTATAATAACAACTATATTTATTATTGCCTCTAGGGCATAATTCCAACAGTCTCCCACTTGCACTAGAGTCAATAATCTAGCCCTCACATCATCATGCGAATTACATTGTAATAAATCTAACACCCATACAGTTCTGGTGTTGATCATGCTTTGCCCGTGGAAGAGGTTTAGTCAGCGGGTCTGCTACATTCAGATCCGTGTGCACTTTGCATATATTTACGTCCTCCCCTTCGACGTAGTCGCGGATGAGGTTGAAGCGTAGTTTGATGTGTCTGGACTTCTTGTGAAACCGTGGTTCCTTTGCTAAGGCAATGGCACCCGTGTTGTCACAGAACAAGGTTATTGGATTCAGTGCACTTGGCACCACTCCAAGATCCATCATGAACTGCTTCATCCAGACACCCTCCTTAGCCGCCTCCGAGGCAGCCATGTACTCCGCTTCACATGTAGAATCTGCTACGACGCTTTGCTTGGAACTGCACCAGCTTACCGCACCCCCATTAAGAATAAATACGTATCCGGTCTATGACTTAGAGTCGTCCGGGACTGTGTCAAAGCTTGCATCGACGTAACCCTTTACGGCGAGCTCTTCGTCCCCTCCATACACGAGAAACATCTCCTTAGTCCTTTTCAGGTACTTCAGGATATTCTTGACCGCCGTCCAGTGATCCACTCCTGGATTACTCTGGAACCTGCCTGCCATACTTATGGCCACGCTAACGTCCTTTCTAGTGCACATCATTGCATACATAATAGAACCTATGGCTAAAGCATAGGGGACGGTGCTCATATGCTCTCTATCCTCATCAGTTGCTGGGCACTGAGTCTTACTCAATCTCGTACCTTGTAAAACTGGCAAGAACCCTTTCTTGGACTGTTCCATTTTGAACCTCTTCAAAACTTTATCAAGGTATGTGCTTTGTGAAAGTCCTATCAGGCGTTTTGAACTATCCGTGTAGATCTTAATGCCTAGAATGTAAGCAGCTTCTCCTAGGTCCTTCATAGAGAAACTTTTATTCAAGTAATCCTTTATGCTCTCCAAAAACTCTACGTTGTTTCCAATCAGCAATATGTCATCCACATATAATATTAGAAACGCCACATAGCTCCCACTCACTTTCTTGTAAATACAAGATTCTCCAACCACTTGTATAAACCCAAATGCTTTGATCACCTCATCAAAGCGTTTGTTCCAACTCCGAGATGCTTGCACCAGTCCATAAATGGATCGCTGGAGCTTGCACACCTTGTTAGCATTCTTAGGATCGACAAAACCTTCGGGTTGCATCATATACAACTCTTCCTTAAGGAAACCGCTAAGGAACGCCGTTTTGACATCCATCTGCCAGATTCCATAATCTAAAAATGCAGCTATTGCTAACATGATTCTGACAGACTTAAGCATCGCTACGGGTGAGAATGTCTCATCGTAGTAAACTCCTTGAACTTGTGAAAAACCCTTTGCCACAAGTCGAGCTTTATAAACGGTCACATTGTCGTCAGCGTCCGTCTTCCACTTAAAGATCCATTTGTTCTGAATAGCCTTGCGACCCTCAGGTAGTACTTCCGAAGTCCATACTTTGTTCTCATACATGGATCCTATCTCGGACTTCATGGCTTCTAGCCATTTGTTGGAATCTGGGCCCACCATTGCTTCTTCATAATTTGCAGGTTCATTGTTGTCTAACAACATGATTGACAAGACGGGATTACGGTGCCACTCTGGAGCAGCACGTGGTCTCGTCGACCTGCGTGGCTCGACATAAACTTGAACCGGAGTTTCATGATCATCATCATTAACTTCCTCCTCAACCAGCGTCGCAACGACAGAGGTTTCCCCTTGCCCTGCGCCACCATCCAGAGGGATGAGAGGTTCGACAACCTCATCAAGTTCTATCTTCCTCCCACTCAATTCTCTCGAGAGAAACTCCTTCTTGAGAAAAGCTCTGTTTTTAGCAACAAACACTTTGCCCTCGGATTTGAGATAGAAGGTGTACCCAACTGTCTCTTTTGGGTAACCTATGAAGATGCACTTTTCCTCTTTGGGTTCCAGCTTTTCAGGCTGAAGCTTTTTGACATAAGCATCACATCCCCAAACTTTAAGAAACGACAACTTTGGCCTTTTGCCACACCACAGTTCGTATGGTGTCGTCTCAACGGATTTTGATGGTGCCCTATTTAAAGTGAATGCTGCTGTTTCTAATGCATAACCCCAAAACGATAACGGCAAATCGGTAAGAGACATCATAGATCGCACCATCTCTAATAAAGTACGATTACGACGTTCGGACACACCATTACGCTGTGGTGTTCCAGGCGGTGTCAACTGTGAAACAATTCCACATTGTCTTAAGTGAGCACCAAACTCGAAACTCAGATATTCACCCCCACGATCAGACCGTAGGAACTTGATCTTCTTGTTACGATGATTTTCAACTTCACTCTGAAATTGCTTGAACTTTTCAAATGTTTCAGACTTGTGCTTCATTAAGTAGACATAACCATATCTACTCAAATGGTCAGTGAAGGTGAGAAAATAAGGATATCCGCCGCGTGCCTCTATGCTCATCGGACCACACACATCGGTATGTATGATTTCCAACAAGTCACTTGCACCCTCCATTGTTCCGGAGAACGGAGTTTTAGTCATCTTGCCCATGAGGCATGGTTCGCACGTGTCAAGTGAATCAAAGTCAAGTGACTCCAAAAGTCCATCGGCATGGAGTTTCTTCATGCTCTTTACACCAATATCACCTAAGCGGCAGTGCCACAAAAATATGGTGCTATCATTGTTAACTCTAACTCTTTTGGTCTCAATGTTATGTATGTCTGTATCACTATCAAGATTCAATATGAACAATCCTCTCACATTGGGTGCATGACCATAAAAGATGTTACTCATAGAAATAGAACAACCATTATTCTCTGACTTAAAAGAGTAACCGTCTCGCAATAAACAAGATCCAGATATAATGTTCATGCTCAACGCAGGCACTAAATAACAATGATTTAAGTTCATAACTAATCCTGAGGGTAACTGAAGTGAAACTGTGCCGACGGCGATTGCATCAACCTTGGAACCATTTCCTACGCGCATCGTCACTTCCTCTTTCGCCAGCCTTCGTCTATTCCGCAGTTCCTGTTTCGAGTTGCAAATATGAGCAACAGAACCGGTATCGAATACCCAGGCACTACTACGAGAGCCGGTTAAGTACACATCAATAACATGTATATCAAATATACCTGATTTTTCTTTGGCCTCCTTCTTATCAGCGTGATACTTGGGGCAATTGCGCTTGTAGTGACCCATACCCTTGCAATAGTAACACTCTGTTTCAGGCTTAGGTCCAGCTTTGGGTTTCTTCGTCGGATTGGCAATAGGCTTGCCGCTCTTCTTTGAATTACCCTTCTTGCCTTTGCCATTTCTCTTGAAACTAGTGGTCTTATTCACCATCAACACTTGATGCTCTTTACGGAGTTCAGACTCTGCGACTTTTAGCATCGCAAACAACTCGCCGGGAGACTTGTTCATCCCTTGCATGTTGTAGTTCAAGACAAAGCCTTTATAGCTTGGCGGCAGTGATTGAAGGATTCTGTCAGTGATAGCTTCTTGCGGGAGTTCAATCCCAAGATCAGCTAGATGGTTTGAGTACCCAGACATTTTGAGCACATGTTCACTGACAGACGAGTTCTCCTCCATCTTGCAAGCATAGAATTTATCGGAGGTCTCATACCTCTCGATCCGGGCGTTCTTCTGAAAGATAAACTTCAATTCCTGGAACATCTCAAATGCTCCATGACGCTCAAAGCGACGTTGAAGTCCCGGTTCTAAGCCATACAAGACTGCACATTGAACTACTGAGTAGTCCTCCTTACGTGCTAACCAAGCGTTCTTAACATCCTGATCAGCCGTAGCGGGTGGTTCATCTCCTGGCGCAGCATTGAGGACATAATCCTTCTTCCCAGCTTGTAAGATTAGCTTAAGATTACGAGCCTAGTCTACAAAGTTGCTTCCATCATCTTTCAACTTACCTTTCTCTAGGAACGTATTAAAATTCAGGGTGATTGTCGCGTGAGCCATGATCTACAACAGAAATATATTCAAAGTGGACTTAGACTATGTTCAAGATAATTAGAGTTTAACTTAATCAAATTACTCGCTAAACTCCCACTCAAAAAGTACATCTCTCTAGTCATTTGAGTGGTTCATGATCCACTTACACTAGCTCAAGTCCGATCATCACGTGAGTTGAGCATAGTTTCAGTGGTAAGCATCCCTATGCTAATCATATCATTTATATGATTCACGATCGACCTTTCGGTCTCATGTGTTCCGAGGCCATGTCTGCACATGCTAGGCTCGTCAAGCTTAACCCGAGTGTTCCGCGTGCGCAACTGTTTTGCACCCGTTGTATGTGAACGTTGAGTCTATCACACCCGATCATCACGTGGTGTCTCGAAACAACGAACTGTAGCAACGGTGCACAGTCGGGGAGAACACAATTTCGTCTTGAAATTTTAGTGAGAGATCACCTCATAATGCTACCGTCGTTCTAAGCAAAATAAGTTGCATAAAAGGATTAACATCACATGCAATTCATAAGTGACATGATATGGCCATCATCACGTGCTCCTCGATCTCCATCACCAAAGCATCGACACGATCTTCTTGTCACCGGCGCCACACCATGATCTCCATCAACGTGTCGCCATCGGGGTTGTCGTGCTACTCATGCTATTACTACTAAAGCTACATCCTAGCAAAATAGGAAACGCATCTGCAAGCACAAACATTAGTATAAAGACAACCCTATGGCTCCTGCCGGTTGCCGTACCATCGACGTGCAAGTCGATATTATCTATTACAACATGATCATCTCATACATCCAATATATCACATCACATCATTGGCCATATCACATCACAAGCATACCCTGCAAAAACAAGTTAGACGTCCTCTAATTTTGTTGTTGCATGTTTTACGTGGTGACCATGGGTATCTAGTAGGATCGCATCTTACTTACGCAAACACCACAACGGAGATATATGAGTTGCTATTTAACCTCATCCAAGGACCTCCTCGGTCAAATCTGATTCAACTAAAGTTGGAGAAACTGACACCCGCCAGTCATCTTTGAGCAACGGAGTTACTCGTAGCGATGAAACCAGTCTCTCGTAAGCGTACGAGTAATGTCGGTCCGAGCCGCTTCGATCCAACAATACCGCGGAATCAAGAAAAGACTAAGGAGGGCAGAAAAACGCACATCACCGCCCACAAAATTTTTTGTGTTCTACTCGAGAAGACATCTACGCATGAACCTAGCTCTGATACCACTGTTGGGGAACGTCGCGTGGGAAACAAAAAATTTCCTACGCGCACGAAGACCTATCATGGTGATGTCCATCTATGAGAGGGGATGTGTGATCTACGTACCCTTGTAGACCGTACAGCAGAAGCGTTAGTGAACACGGTTGATGTAGTGGAACGTCCTCACGTCCCTCGATCTGCCCCGCGAACCGTCCCGCGATCAGTCCCACGATCTAGTGCCGAACGGACGGCACCTCCGCGTTCAGCACACGTATAGCTCAACTGTAGCGACCCGACTCAAAACGAGTCAAGCCTCCGTGTTTCTGTGCCATCCCTGGATCAGTATGCTGGCACACACAGTACATCAATGTATATATCAAAGTGCAATCACATGTAAATACCGTAAAACTGATATATACCTTAAAATCTCAGCGGAAGCAGTCAAGGGAGTGGAGTCCCAATAAACACCAACGGCAAGTTGAGTGTAGACCGTAACCCTGAATCATACTCTTACTCGTCGAAGAAAAATATCTGCAACATAAGACGTTGCAGCCGTGTAGGTCAGCATATTGAATATGCCGGCAAGTCACATAAGAGAGGGGTGAAAACTAATCATCTATACTATATGCATATATGGCAGGTGGGGCTATAAGTTTTTAGCGAAAAGCCAGTTTTCTCCTACATCAAGAGAGGCTAAAAGCAAAATATTACTACAAGGTTGGTTGTTAACGAGATGGTTCCGCCAACGAATTCTCGTACCCGAGTTATCAATATTACCCTCATCAAATATATATAATGGTGTTGAGAAATCCAGATAACTTCAGTTCCTTTGGCTCAAGTTTTCCATGACCGTGGACACGGCTAATCGATTAGGTTTGAGTACTCTGCAGAGTTTTGCACACGTCCCCCACAAGATTTGATCGCCTCCGAGTATGTCCTCGCACTTCAGGGTGTTTGAAGACCGGATGATCAAAACATGGTCTTTCAACGGGTCCCTCTGAATCCCTGTCGGTGCCCATCCATTCCTACCATTCTTCTACATCTGCTAGCACCGCCTGTCCAGAGTCGCCGCGTTGTCCAACCAAGCCAGAGCCCATAATGACTTGTGGCTGTCCAGGTAAGCCTTGGGTCTTGAAAATATCCGTCCGTCCCTTTGAGCCTGGGTGAAGCTTTCCGCAGGATGTCATGGCCTCTCCAGCATCCCGGGTCATCCACTGGGTTCTCCAGGGAGCCGATCAACCGTCCTTCACCCAGAGTTGCATTGCGTCCGAGGTCTTGAAAATCTTGTCTTAACCGGTCTTGATTATTTAATCAACCTCGTATCACTCGTGTTATGCACTCAACCGAAATCCCGTCTACTCAAGCATAGCAATATGAAAGTTGTCGTCCCGGGGCCAAGTATCGGGGTTGTTGTGTGCCTACCACATGATACTACAATCTATACTAAAATTTCCAAGTACCTAAGCAGCATGTAATTGGGCATAGGATGGTAGAACTACGATGCATAAAACATAGGTGATAGTATGATCAAAGTGACTTGCCTGGTGATGTTGACGAAGAAGAATTTTCTCGAGAAGTAACTTGATAGACTACTCGTCACTCTCCGATGAAATCTATATAACAAACATATCATTCACATAAGCACTCATACTAGCAATCATTCTAGCAATCAAAACAAAAGAGAGAGCGAATAGGAAATCCGAAAGAAACTTCACTAAAGCTAGGAGTCTTCTACTACATCAAACACAAAATAGTTTTTGTCCAACGGAAAATAATAACAAGGAACTAAGATATAAATTTAAATAAGATAAAATAAAGTATTTTTTCACAAAACTTTTTCAAAGTATTTCCAAACGGGTTTTGAAACAGTGGTGACACCAATTGCAAGTTACTAAGGAACTAGAATTGATTTCATGATAACAAATAAAAATAAAATCAAAACTTGTTGCAAAACTACTGTTAACTAACATAAACAAAACAATAATCTTTCTGAAATATAAAAGAAAATAATTTAAAAACAATTTACAGAAAAGAAATAGCCCTAATCCTAAAAGAGGTGAAACAGAAATTGTTTCACAAGAAACCATGAGCTAAAATACTCAAACAAATCTGAAATTTTTACCACTGATAAATAAGATCACTAGTGATCAGTAGCAAAAACAATCAAATTAAAATCTATTTTTAAACTCCTGTAATAAGCAAAACAAGGATTAAACTAAATATGATCTAATTCAAATTTGAAAATTTCAAACATAGACACATTATATGTTTTTAAAAACTACAGAAAATTTGTGAGCTGCTGGAAAAAGAATCGACTCCATTGGACTTATTTATCAAAAGTTATGGGCGAAACAAGATTGGAACTTTTCTGTTTTTGGAACTAAACAGAAAAAAAAGAATAATAGCTAACTAATGAATGGGTCACGTGGCGATCTCTGGTTGGCTTAGACCTGTGCGCTGCGGTGCTAAACTAACAAACGTCCGCACATTAGAAGAAAACTGTTTGGCCAGCTAATTAAATAAGAAAAACCGCCGGTTCTTTTGAAAGAACCAAAGAGTTATGCAAGTTCTAATCTAATCCGCATATACACGATCTAACGGTGGGAAATAAAGCTAGGATAGACAGAGGGGGGAGGCAGAGCTTACCGTGGCTGGGAGTAGCTCCAGCACTGGCAATGGTGGCCGATGGTGGCTGGGGGTCGGGGTGGAGCTCCGGTGGTGTAGGGGGGCGGCGGGGAGGGGGATCCGGCGGAGGGGGCGGCCGACGGCGGGGTTCCAGGGGCGTCGTGGGGGTGCTCCTGGGCAAGGGGGCGCTCCTGGGCGAGCTCCGGGGATGGGGTCCTGCAGGGGCGAGGTGGAGGGAGCGTGGGGTGGTGCAGCGGGGTAGGGGAGGGCTGCAGGGGGGGTGGTAGGAGGGGGGGCGGGGCTCTGGTGGCGGTGGGGTGCTAGGGGCGATTACGGGAAGAGGCAGGAGCTGCTGGAAAACTCGGCTCCGACGAGGTTTGGGCGGGGCGACGCGGCAGGGGAGATGGGGTTGGGAAAGGGAAAAACGGAGAGAGGAGGACGGTGGGGATTTATAGGCGGCCTCGGGCGTGCTCCAAGAGGCAAGGGGAGGGAGATCGCGGCAGATCCGGTGCTTCCCACCATGGATGGAAGTTCCTGGAACGTAGAAGGAAGGAGACAGTCACGGGAAGAAGAAAGGGGATTGGGCCCAAACCTTCCTTTTGGGCCTGTGGCGATTTTCCTAATATAGGGAGATTTTCCTTTTAATTAAAAACAGGAAGGTAAAAGAAAGATTTAGGCGATCAAAACAATTCCAGATATGGGCATGTTATATACCAAAATTATCAGCAGAAAATATAGAATTTGTTTAACATTTTTCCACGACAAAAATAAATACTTCAAAAAAATGTTTTTCCAAAAAAAATCCCTAAAAGCATTATTTCTTTTTTGCAATTATTTTCACAATAAAACTTTGGCTTTTCTTGGCTCAAAAATATTTCAAAAGTGCCCCTAGTTTTGGAGGGTCATATTCCTCCTCTCTTTCTTGCTTGCAAGAATTATTTTCCGGCACTTCTTGCATGAAGAAAAATAGAAATGCAAAAGAAAATTTTGGGAGAATTGAAATGCAAATCTCCGTTCAAATTCTTTATAGTTGAAGAAGTCACGTCATCTTCTCTCTTTGCTTTTAAATGATTGAATTTGAATTCACCGGAGAAGGGGAAAGTCATTTTATTCCCTCTCATTCAAAAGATTTGAAAAGTTTCAAATTTTCACTCAAGTTTCAATCACTCAATCAAACAAACAATTATTCTAATAATTAATTTAACATTCCAAAATTTGGGATGTTACATCGACGATGATCTCGGCCTTCTTGATCCAGCAAGAGAGACGGAGAGGTAGAAGAGTTCTCCGGCAGCGTGACGGCGCTCCGGAGGTTGGTGGTGTTGGAGCATATATCTCCATATGTGGTTTTGGTACTTGATTACAATTCCTATGGACTAATGGTTGCCTTAAGTTACATTTATAGGATTTGTCCATAGGCACTTCTTGAAGTCCATCTGTTGGGTTCAAGGAGTTTATATGATGACCAAGATGGTATTCAAGGTATTATCCAAAGAATGGTCATAGAGACACATGGTTGATCAAGATCTCAGACAAAGAGTAAATCAAGATGATCAACACACAAAGCGTACAAGATGTACCGAGAGGGATCAAGTGATCCCATGGTATGGATTTGTCCATAGGCACTTCTTGAAGTCCATCTGTTGGGTTCAAGGAGTTTATATGATGACCAAGATGGTATTCAAGGTATTATCCAAAGAATGGTCATAGAGACACATGGTTGATCAAGATCTCAGACAAAGAGTAAATCAAGATGATCAACACACAAAGCGTACAAGATGTACCGAGAGGGATCAAGTGATCCCATGGTATGGTAAGCATTGTCCATTACGTGTTTGTGTACTAACCCATGGTCTTCGTGAGAGTTCTATGTGGGGGTTAGGTGTGTTTACATGGGCTTGCGTCAAAGGGAAGATCTCATACAACCCATGGAGTATGACGTCAAGTTGTGATCATTATCAATGGTTGATCAAGATCTTAGACAAAGAGTAAATCAAGATGATCAACACACAAAGCGTACAAGATGTACCGAGAGGGATCAAGTGATCCCATGGTATGGTAAGCATTGTCCATTATGTGTTTGTGTACTAAACCATGGTCTTCGTGAGAGTTCTATGTGGGGGTTAGGTGTGTTTCCATGGGCTTGCGTCAAAGGGAAGACCTCATACAACCCATGGAGTATGACGTCAAGTTGTGATCGTCATCAAGATTGCGATGTGCAAGTTCAAGTGGATCAGGACGAAGATAGCATGCTTGAAGCTTGCCGTCCATTGTGGTGGCAATGGACTTGTGAAGATATGCTGAAGAGTGGCTCACCCATAGTGAGTATGAGGGAGCAATCAACTAGTCTTCATCAAGCCAACACAATCAAGAAAGGTGGTCCATCTTGAGGAAGCCAAGATCATCATCATCTAGCTCAAGAGGACGAGGTGCAAGGTATAGGTTTGCCCTTGATAGGTTTTCTGGTTAGGATAGATTGTTGTTCTATCAAGGGGGGCTCTCAAGTGAGTAGCTTGATCGTATCGTTCGTTGAGAGCTCAAACCATTTGCATCCTTGCATCATACTTCTTGGTTCTTGTTTGGTGTTTCTCTTTGTGAGTTTTAGAGCTTATGGTCATCTTCGTGACAAGCTCGAGTTCATCGAAAACGGAGTCCATATGCATCTACTATGATGTTTTCAATGTTGGAGTTTTTGCCGGTTCTTCACTCATAGAGATCTCACATCTCTATATATTTGGCATATTCATAACCGCTGTTTGGATAGCCCTTGTCGTCCTGAATCCAACAAGCTTGGGTTTGCTCGATTCGGAGCTCGTATGCGAAAGTTATGGCTGTTTCAGTGGCGAGCGGTAGTACCGCTGGACCTAGCGGTAGTACCGCTAGAGTTGGCGGTAGTACCGCTGGCCCTAGCGGTAGTACCGCTGGCTCGCGGTAGTACCGCCCCTGGTCAGCGGTAGTACCGCTCCAGGAGCTTAGTACCGCCTGCCTATCGGTTGTTCGTGGACGGACCTTTTTGCGAAGACTTTCTTGGCGGTGGTAGTGCCTTTGCACTACCAGGGACCCAGCGGTAGTACCGCTGGGGCCAGCGGTAGTACCGCTGGAGTGCCAGCGGTAGTACCGCTACAGCCATGGTAGTACCGCTGGAGTGACAGCGGTAGTACTGCTGGAGTGCCAGCGGTAGTACCGCTGGAGCTCGGGCACAAAGTGGGGGTAATGGTCTGATTCCTTCCCCCACTATATAAAGGGGGTCTTCTTCCCCCTTGGTCTTATCCATCTGTTGAGCTCTTGTTCTACCTCCATTGTTGACATTCTTAGAGCTTGATTACTCTCTATCCCTCCAACGATTCTTGCTTGTTCTTGAGGGAAAAGAGAGAGGAGATCTAGATCCACATCTCCACAAATCACTTTCTCCTCTATGTGAGGGGAACCCCTTGGATCTTGATCTTGGAGTTCTTTGTGAGCTCCTTGTTCTTCCTCTCATATTTCTTCATAGCTTTTGTTGTTGTGGAGGGATTTGAGTGTGAGGGACTTGACCACTTCGTGTGTTCTTGCCATTGCATTAGTTGCATCGGTTTGAGTTCTCCACGGTGATACGTGGAAGTGAGACGTTGAGAAGCTTACTACCTTTGGTACTTAGTACCCTTGATATTGTTCTTCGTGGATGCTTTGGCGTCCTAGAAGCTTGGTGGTGACTCGGAGCTCAATCATTGTGGTGTGAAGCTCCGGGAAGCGTCGGGGTCTCCAATTAGGTTGTGGAGATAGCCCCGAGCAATTTGTATGGGTACCGGTAACCGCCCCCAAGGGTTGCCACGTGTACGGGTTCGGTGACCTCCCCCAAGGGTTTCCATTTGTATGGGTTCGGTGACCGCCCCCAAGGGTTGCCATTTGTACGGGTTCGGTGACCGCCCTCAAGGGTCCCTTAGTGGAATCACGGCATCTTGCATTGTGCGAGGGCGTGAGGAGATTACGGTGGCCTTAGTGGCATCTTGGGGAGCATTGTGCCTCCACACCGCTCTAACGGAGATTAGCATCCGCAAGGGTGTGAACTTCGGGATACATCATCGTCTCCCCGTGCCTCGGTTATCTCTTACCCGAACCCTTTACTTATGCACTTTACTTTGTGATAGACATATTGTTTATTGTAATATATCTTGCTATCACTTAGTTGTTTATATTTCTTAGCATAAGTTGTTGGTGCACATAGGTGAGCCTAGTTGTTTGTAGGTTTTGTGCTTGACATATTAAACGTTAGTTTTATTCCGCATTTGTTCAAGCCTAAACCTTAACTATTTTAAAGCGCCTATTCACCCCCCCACTAGGCGACATCCACGTCCTTTTCAGGTGGTGATCTTATCTCAGCACGGCTCCGCCCGAGCTCCGCACAAACGCGATCTAGAGGAAAAACCATGGAGGTATGTGGTCGGCTGCCGTGGAAAAATCGTCTCAAATCAGCCCTAAAACCTCCGTATATATAGGGGGAAGAGGGGGAGCCTTGCCTTGGGGTCCAAGGACCCTCAAGGGCTTCGGCCGAGCCAAGGGGGGCAACCCTCCGCTTTCAAACCGAGTCCAACTAGGTTTGGAAGGAGGAGTCCTTCCCCCTTTTCCCACCTCCTCTTTTTTTCTTTTCTCTTTGATTTTATTCCTATGGCGCATAGGGCCTTCTTGGGCTGTCCCACCAGCCCACTAAGGGTTGGTGCGCCACCCCCAAGGCCTATGGGCTTCCCCGGGGTGGGTTGCCCCCCCGGTGAACTCCCGGAACCCATTCGTCATTCCCGGTACATTCCCGGTAACTTTAAAAACCTTCTAGTAATCAAATGAGGTCATCCTATATATCATCGTTTCCGGACCATTCCGGAAACCCTCATGACGTCCGTGATCTCATCCGGGACTCCGAACAACATTCGGTAACCAACCATATAACTCAAATACGAATAAAACAACGTCGAACCTTAAGTGTGCAGACCCTGCGGGTTCGAGAACTATGTAGACATGACCCGAGAGACTCCTCGGTCAATATCCAATAGCTCGACCTGGATGCCTATATTGGATCCTACATATTCTACGAAGATCTTATCGTTTGAACCTCAGTGCGAAGGATTCATATAATCCCGTATGTCATTCGCTTTGTCCTTCGGTATGTTACTTACCCGAGATTCGATCGTCAGTATCCGCATACCTATTTCAATCTCGTTTACCGGCAAGTCTCTTTACTCGTTCCGTAATACAAGATCCCGCAACTTACACTAAGTCACATTGCTTGCAAGGCTTGTGTGTGATGTTGTATTACCGAGTGGGCCCCGAGATACCTCTCCGTCACACGGAGTGACAAATCCCAGTCTCGATCCATACTAACTCAACGAACACCTTGGGAGTTACCTGTAGAGCATCTTTATAGTCACCCAGTTACGTTGCGATGTTTGATACACACAAAGTATTCCTCCGGTGTCAGTGAGTTATGTGATCTCATGGTCATAGGAACAGATACTTGACACGCAGAAAACAGTAGCAACAAAATGACACGATCAACATGCTACGTCTATTGGTTTGGGTCTAGTCCATCACGTGATTCTCCTAATGACGTGATCCAGTTATCAAGCAACAACACCTTGTTTATAATGAGAAGACACTGACTATCTTTGATCAACTGGCTAGCCAACTAGAGGCTTGCTAGGGACAGTGTTTTGTCTATGTATCCACACATGTATATAAGTCTTCATTCAATACAATTATAGCATGGATAATAAATGATTATCTTGATACAGGAATTATAATAATAACTATATTTATTATTGCCTCTAGGGCATAATTCCAACAATCCACTCCGTCGGCGTGAGCCATCAACCAGTAAAAACCATGGAGAAAATCTTTTGACACCAAAGATCGTGACGCGGCATGATGTCAACAGACGCCAGGATGTATCTCGTTGAGAATATCTTGCCCTTCATCCGGCGAAACACAACACTGAAAAACCCCACAGGTACTTCTCTTGTGCAACTCGCCTTTGTGTATGACCATGGACTTGCATCACCGCTCAATTTGCCTAGCAAAAACTTCATCAGCTGGCAACTCGCCTCGAGCTAGATAAGCCATGTAAGGTACCGTCTAGTCCAGAATCGCCCGGAGAGCCGCCACCAATTGTGACTCTGGGTCAGGCACCGTTATGTCTTCTTCAGAAAACAGCTTCACACCAGGATTATGTAAGACGTCCAAGAACAAATTAGGAGGAACGGGCTTACATTGTGATCCAAGTCTGGATAGAGTATCAGCCGCCTCGTTCTATCGACTATCAATATGTTCAACTTGGTAGCCATGGAAATAACCCGCCACCTCGGTTACCGCACGCCTATAAGTCGCCATCAATGGATCTTTGGAATCCCAGGTTCCTTATACTTGCTGAGCCACAAAATCTGAGTCGCCTAAGCACCTACCCCGGCTCAAGTTCATCTCCTTAGCTATCCTGAGCCCATGGAGCAACGCCTCGTACTCAGCTGGATTGTTTGTGCAAGGAAACATGAGCCGCGGAACATAGAAAAACTTGTTACCTCTTGGAGACGATAATACCACTCCAGCTCCCGAGCCATCCAGCTGCCTAGAGGCATCAAAATGAATGGTCCAATATCTGTTATCAGGCCTATCTTCCAAAATCTGCAACTCGGTCGAATCATTGATGAAGTCTACCAGAGCCTACGGTTTCATGGATGTGCGAGGCATATACTTTATATGATGAGGACCAAGCCCTATTGCCCATTTAGCAATCCGCCCCGTGGCCTCTCGATTATGTATAATGTCCCTGATTGGCACACAGCTGACCACAGTGATTGGGTGCTCCAGGAAGTAGTGCTTCAACTTCCGGCTTGCCATGCAAATCCCAAAGACCAGCTTCTGCCAATGCGGATATCTCTGTTTGGATAGGGTCAGTACCTCACTGATGAAATATATTGGTCGCTGAACAGGATACTCTGTACCTTCCTCCTTGCGTTCAACAACCACTGCCACACTCACCGCCTTAGAGTTGGCAGCAATGTACAAGAGCATTGTCTCTTTGTCAGCCGGGGCTGCCAGTACGGGCGGCTCAACAAGTTGCTTCTTAAGGGCCTCGAAAGCCTCATCAGCCGCATCGGTCCACACGAAGTGATCTGTCTTACTGAGCAACTTATAAAGAGGAATAACCTTCTCACCAAGGCAACTTATGAAACGGCTCAGTGCCGCAATACGACCCGCCATACACTGGACCTGATAGATGTTAGCCGGCTTCCCAAGCAAAGTTATTGCCTTGATCTTGTCCGAGTTAGCCTCTATGCCATGCTCGGAAACCAGGAATCCCAGCAACTTTCTCGCAGGAACCCTGAACACACACTTGGTCGGGTTAAGCTTCATCTGATACAGCGGAAGG
The DNA here is from genome assembly GCF_904849725.1 of Hordeum vulgare subsp. vulgare. Taxonomy (NCBI): domain Eukaryota; kingdom Viridiplantae; phylum Streptophyta; class Magnoliopsida; order Poales; family Poaceae; genus Hordeum; species Hordeum vulgare. Next base: position 50,968,396 of record NC_058519.1, read on the forward strand.
TTGTCAAATATCTCCTTGAGCTCGCCTAAAAGTGTCTCCTTCTTTTGGGACTTCACCATGATGTCATCAACATAAGCATGGACGTTACGTCCAATCTGGCTGTGCAAACAATTCTGAATGCAACGCTGATAAGTCGCCCCCTTTCTCTTGTGCCCAGAAGGCATCGAGACATAGCAAAAAGCTCCAAAGGGGGTGATAAAGTCCGTCTTCTCCTGATCCTCCTTGGCCATCTTGATCTGATGATAACAATAGTACGCATCTAGAAAGCACTAGCGCTCACAACCCGTCGTAGAGTCAATGATTTGATCAATACGGGGAAGAGAAAAAGGATCCTTTGGACAAGCTTTGTTGAGGTCTGTATAGTCAATGCACATGCAAAAAGTGATGTTCTTCTTGAGAACTAAGACCGGGTTAGCCAACCACTCAGGGTGAAAAACCGCGACGATGAACCCAGCGGCTAAGAGTCGGGCGACATCTTCTCCAATTGCCTTACGTCTCTCCTCATTAAAATGACGAAGGTACTGACAGACTGGCTTCATCTTGGGATCCACATTTAGATGGTGCTCAGCGAATTATCTCGGTACTTCAGGCATGTCAGAAGGTTTCCATGCAAAGATGTCTCGATTCTCACGGATGAATTTGATGAGTGCACTTTCCTATTTGGCATCTAAGCCGGTCCCAATAGTAAACTGCTTGGAAGAGTCGCCAGGGATGAAGTCAACTTGCTTGGTATCATCTGCCGGTTTGAACTTGAGGGGCGGCTCATAATCAACCATTGGCTTCTTGAGCGGGCTCATGTGAGCTGGATCATTGGCCTTGTGGAACTTCAACTCTTCGGCAGCTCATGCCGACTCAGCATATGCGGCGTCTCCTTCTTCACACCCCTGAGCTATCTTTCAATTCCCATCAACTGTGATGGTGCCCTTAAGACCTAGCATTTTAAGCTTAAGGTACACATAACAAGGCCGAGCCATGAAGCGAGCATAACCCGGCCGCCCAAACAAAGCATGATAAGGACTTTTAATCTTGACCACCTCAAATAGTAACGACTCGCTCCTATAATTGGACTCATCACCAAAAGCCACATTCAACTTGATCCACCCAATGGGATATGCCAACTTGCCCGAAACAATGTCGTGGAAAACCATGGTTGAGAGCATCAAATCTTTCTCATTAAAGTTCATCCGTCAGAAGGTGTCATAGTACAGGATGTTGATACTGCTACCTCCATCCATAAGGACCTTAGAGAGCATGTATCCCCCAACCTAAGGCCCCACCACCAATGCCAAATCTCCACGCTTTTCAATCTGAGGCGGGTGGTTAGCTCTACTCCACGTGACAGGTTGTTCAGACCAGTGTAAGTACATGGGAACCGTCGGCTCTGCCATATTGATAGCCCTCTGCTTTACCTTCTTATCCCTCTTACAGGTACTAGTGGTAAAGACATGGTATTGCCCTCCATTCAACTGCTTAAGATTGCTCTGGAAACCGCCTTGGCTGTTTGGCTGCTGGAAACTGCCCTGGTCATTATACTGTTGACTGCCTTGGCCAGATGATTGTCCTTCATTATTATGTGAGCCGCCTGCCCCCTGAGGACTTGGATTAGGAAAGTCACTGAAAGAACCTCCTCGTGACCCGCCCGTGCCAAATTGACCCTGCTGGGCACCATGGTTACCTCCTTGGTGATCCCGGGATTCCTGGAGACAAAATTCCTGCATCACAAAACAGTTTTCCCAAGAGTGACTAGACGGGGCATCAGGAGTATTATGCTTAGGGCAAGGTCCCTTGAGCAGCTCTTCATAAGTGCGTGTCTTCCTTCCACTAAAACCTCGGTCCTGAAAGCCGCCCTGACCCATGTTCCGACGCTGGTTCCGGGGTTCGGCATTGGTGTTAGCAACAAAATCAGACGCGCCGTCTTGTTGCCTTCTTTTTCCTTGACCTCCCTGGTTATTATTACGACGAGGAGTCTGGAAGTGACCCTTAGCTCCATCTCCCCTTTTAACTTCATTGGTCTTCTCATCATCTGAGCCGGCATCCTTCGTGTCGTCCGACTCAGCAAACCTGGTGAGGGTTGCTACCTCTTGAGCTTGCGTTGGTTTTTCCCTTGAAGAGGAAAGGGTGATGCAGCACGGTAGTAGTAAGTATTTCCCTCAGTTTGAGAACCAAGGTATCAATCCAGTAGGAGTATCAAGCCAAGTGTCCAAAGTACCTGCGCAAAAATAGCAAACTTGCACCCAACGCTACAAAGGGGTTGTCAATCCCTTCACGATTGATTGCAAGGTGAGATTTGAAGGCAGAAAGTGCAACAAAGTAAAAGTGTAAGGCTGAAAATATGATGTGAAGTAGACCCGGGGGGCCATAGTGTTCACTAGAGGCTTCTCTCAAGATAGCAAATATTATTGTGGTTGAACGAATTATTGTCGAGCAATTGATAGAACCGGGCAAAGTCATGACGATATCTAAGGCAATGATCATACATATAGGCATCATGTTCGAGACAAGTAGACTGATAGTTTCTGCATCTACTACTATTACTCCACACATCGACCGCTATCCAGCATGCATCTAGTGTACTGAGCTCATGACAAACAGAGTAACGCCTTAAGCAAGATAACATGATGTAGAGGGATAAATTCATGCAATAGATATAAACCCCATCCTTTTACCCTTGATGGCGACAACACGATGCGTGCCTCGCTACCCCTTCTGTCACTGGGTGAGGTCACCGCACGGTATGAATCCAAAACCAAGCACTTCTCCCATTGCAAGAATTATAGATCAAGTTGGCCAAACGAAACCCACAACTCGAAGAGAATTACAAGGATGTGAAATCATGCATATAAGATATCAGAAGAAACTCAAATAAGATTCATAGATAATCTGATCATAAATCCACAATTCTTCGGATCTCGACAAACACACCGCAAAAGAGGATTACATTGGATAGATCTCCATGAAGATCTTTTGTATTGAAGATCCAAGAGAGAGAAGAAGCTATCTAGCTACTAGCAATGGACCCGAAGGTCTATGGTGAACTACTCATGCGTCATTGGAGAGGCAATGGTGTTGATGAAGAAGCCCTCCGTGTCCGAATCCCCCCTCCAACAGGGCACCAGAACGTGCCCCAGATGGGATCTTGCGGAGACATAAGCTTGCGGCGGCGGAAAAGTATTTTCGTGCCTCTCTCCCCTGGTTTCAGATTTTTTGAGGATTTATAGGCGGAAGAAGTAGGGCAGAGCAGCCACAGGGGGACCACAAGCCTGCTAGGCGCCCCCCAGGCTGCGGCTAGGGGGCTTGTGGCCTCCCCTGGTGCCCTCTGCCTTGGTTCTCAAGCTCCCTGCGTATCTTCTGTTTCGGAAAAAATATTTTCGGAGGTTTTATTCCGTTTGAACTTCGTTTAATATTCTCCTGTGAAAAAGGTCAAAAACACCGAAAAAACAGGAACTCGCACTTGGCACTGAGTTAATAAGTTAGTCCCAAAAAGATATAAAAGGCATACAAAACATCCAAAGTTTGACAAGATAATAGCATGGAACCATGAAAAATTATAGATACGTTGGAGACGTATCAAGCATCCCCAAGCTTAACTCATGCTCGTCCTCGAGTAGGGAAGTGATAAAGACTGAACTTTTGATGTGGAATGCTACCTAGCATATTTGTCCTTTGTAACATCTTTCATGTGACATGAATGTTCAGATCGGTAAGATTCAAAACAATAGTTTGCTATTGACATGAAAACAATAATACTTCAAGCAAACTAGCAAGGTAATCATGAACTTTCGAAATAACAAGGCCAAAGAAAGTTATCCCTACTAAATCATATAGTCTAGCTATGCTCCATCATCCCAACACAACGAATTTAAATCATGCACAACCCGGTATTGGCCAAGTAATTGTTTTCGCACTCTTACTTTCTCAAACCTTTTTCAACTCTCACGTAATACATGAGTGTGAGCCTTGGATATAGCACTATAGGTGGAATAGAGTGTGGTGGAGGTTGTGAGGCAAAAAGGAGGAGATGGTCACATTGACCCGGCTTATTAAAGGGCTATGGATATGCCCATCAATAGATATCAATGTGAATGAGTAGGGATTACCATGCAACGGATGCACTTAGAGCTATAAGTGTGTGAAAGCTCAAAACGAAAACTAGTGGGTGTGCATCCAACTTGCTTGCTCACGAAGACCTAGGGCAATTTTGAGGAAGCCCATCATTGGAATATACAAGCCAAGTTATATAATGAAGATTCCCACTAGTATAAGGAAGTGTCAAAACAAGAGACTCTCAATCATGAAGAACATGGTGCTATTGTGAAGCACAAGTGTGGAAAAAGATAGTAGCATTGTCCCTTCTCTCTTTTTCTCTCCCTTTTTTGGGGGGGTGGCTCTTTGGCCTCTTTTCATTTATTTATTGTGTGGGCATGTTTGGCCTCTTTTTTTTATTTCCTCACATGGCACAATGCTCTAATAATGATGATCATCACACTTTTAATTAGTCACAGCTCAATGCTTAGAACAATGATGACTCTATAGGAAATGCCTCTGGCAGTGTACCGGGATGTGCAATGATCTAGCTTAGCGTATGACTGGCCAGCTATCTTACGATCATGCAATGGCAATATGAAAGTGATGGCACATGTCATGAGACGGAACGGTGGGAGTTGCAATGGCAATATATCTCGGAATGGCTATGAAAATGCCATAATAGGTAGGTATGGTGGCTGTTTTGAGGAACGTATATGGTGGGTTTGTGCACCGACGAAAGTTGCGCGGCACTAGAGAAGCTAGCAATGGTGGAAGGTTAAAGTGCATCTATACCATGGACTCACATTAGTCATGAAGGACTCATATACTTATTGCGAAAGTTTTATTAGTAATCGAAACAAAGTGCTAAACCCATACTCCTAGGGGAAGGTTTGGTAGGTGTTAACCATCACGCGATCTCGACCGCAACACAAAGGATGACAATCAATAAATCAATTATGCTCCAACTTCCTAACATAGCGTTTCACCATTCGTGCATGTTACGGGAATCACTAACTTCAACACAAGTATTTCTAGATTCACAACACCCTAATAACATGACTCTTAATATTACAAAATCCATGTCTCAAAACTAATTGAGAGGAATCAAACTTCTCTTTCTAATCAATGCACAAGAATATGGAAGTTTTATTGTATCCTCTTTGGATGCCTATCATCTTTAGGACTACTTTCAGAGCACAAGCCAACTACCAAATTACTCAGAGAGAGCACTGTCAAAAATATATAAATGAAGATCGAGAGTTCTTTTTTCTCCAAAATATGACACCGTCGTGCTCTAAATGATCTAGGTGAAGCACTTAGAGCAAAGTTATCTAGCTCAAAACATATAAGTGAAGCACATGTGAGCTAAATTGCCTAACTCAAAAGATATAAGCGAAGCTCAATTAGTATTCTAGGAAATTCACGACGAGTGCATGTCTCTCTCAAAAGGTGTGCAGCAAGGATGATTGTGACACAACAAAAAGAAAAGACTCCTATAATACACGACGCTCCAAGCAAAACACATATCATGTGGTGAATAAAAATATAGCTCCAAGTAATGTTACCGATGGATTGAAGACGAAAGAGGGGATGCCTTCCCGGGGCATCCCCAAGCTAAGGCTTTTTGTCGTCCTTGAATTTGGCTTGGGATGCCCTAGGAATCCCCAAGCTTGAGCTCTTTCCACTCTTTATCCCGTTATCCATGAGAACATCACCCAAAACTTGAAAACTTCACAACACGAAAGTTAAACAGAAACTCGTGATATCATTAGCACAAGAAAACAAACTACCACCTCTTTAGGTATTGTAGCAAACTTGATTTCTATTTATATTGGTGTTAGATTACTGTATTCTCACTTTTCCATGGCTAGTACCCCCCGATACTATCCATAGTTTCATCAAAATAAGCAATCAACACAACAAAAACAGAATCTATAAAAAACCGACCAGTCTGTAGCAATCTTTATACTTCGTATACTTATGGTATGTCAGAAATTATGAAATAAAACGACAATTTGGGAAATTGTCACATTAAGCAGCAGCAAAAAAATCAACTCAAAAGCTCTTTCTGGATAAAAATGAAAAATAATTTCGTGAGTGCAAAGTTTCTGTCTTTTTCAGCAAGATCAAACATCCATCACCAAAACTAGTCATAAAGGTTTTACTTGGCTCAAACACAAAAGGAAACACAAAAAACACAATCATAACAGAATTATCATGGTGTGGACGCAACAAAACAGAAAGAAAAAAAAGCAAAGATAAATTCATTGGGTCGCCTCCCAACAAGCGCTATTGTTTAAAGCCTTTTAGCTAGGCATTGATTATTCAATGATGCTCACATAAAAGATAGCAATCAGACACGAAGAGATTATCATGAAACATGTGAAAATCACATCTAAGTCTAACATACTTCCTATGCATAGGCATTTTATAGGAAAACAGATTGTTAAGACAACCAATAGTTACCTAATGCAAGGAAGAAGAAAGAGACAATAGCAATCTCAACATAACGAGAGGTGATTTAGTGATATGAAAATTTCTACAACCATATTTTCCTCTCTCATAATAATTACATGTGGGATCATATTCAAATTCAACAATAGAACTATAAAATAGGATATTCTTTTCATGATCCACATGCATGCAAAGTTGACGCTCTTCAAAAATAGTGGGATTATCATCAACCAAAGTCATGACTTCTCCAAACCCACTTTCAATATTATGGCAAATATCATATTCATCATGAGGCTTAAACAAAATTTCAAGATCATAAGAAAAATTATCACCCCAATCACGATCATTGCAACAAGTAGTGGATATAGCAAAACTAGCATCCCCAAGCTTAGGGTTTTGCATATTTTTAGCATGATTGCCATTAATAGAATTCATAGTGAAACCATTGCAATCATGATTTTAATTCAAGGAGCCCTCGTGAATCACTTCATAAATTTCTTCATCACCATTTTCAGATTCATGCATCTCAAGCAAAACTCCATAGAGAAAGTCAAGTGCACTCAACTCAGTAGCAAATGGTTCAACATAATTGGATCTCTTAAAGAGATTAGCAAGTGGGTGAGGATCCATATCACTAGATTTACAGCAAGCGAAGATGCAAGCATATTGAAGGCACATAGCACAGAAGCAAAGGAAAGAAAGCGAAAAAGGAAAATATTTTTGTAAACTTTTGTTTTTCAGAAGTGGGGGAGAGGAAAATGAGAGGCAAAAAAGTAAATGCAAGAGATGAGTTTGCGACGGTTACTTGGATAAGCTTCACTTAGAATAATCCCCGATGTCAGAGATTGACACGTTGGAGGAAGACTATTCTTGACTTGATGCTCCCCGGCAACAGCGCCAGAAATTGGCACGTTGACGGGAGACTATTCTTGACTTGATCCTCCCGGGCAACGGCGCCAGAAATTCTTCTTGCTACCTCTTGAGATTGCGTTGGTTTTTCCCTTGAAGAGGAAAGGGTGATGCAGCATAGTAGCTGTAAGTATTTCCCTTAGTTTGAGAACCAAGGTATCAATCCAGTAGGAGTATCAAGCCAAGTCTCCAAAGTACCTGCGCAAAAACAGCAAACTTGCACCCAACGCTACAAAGGGGTTGTCAATCCCTTCACGATTGATTGCAAGGTGATATCTGAAGGCGAAAAGTGCAACAAAGTAAAAGTGTAAGGCTGAAAATATGATGTGAAGTAGACCCGGCGGCCATAGTGTTCACTAGAGGGTTCTCTCAAGATAGCAAATATTACGGTGGGTGAATGAATTACTGCCGAGCAATTCATAGAACCGCGCAAAGTCAAGACGAAATCTAAGGCAATGATCATACTTATAGGCATCACGTCCGAGACAAGTAGACCGATACTTTCTGCATCTACTACTATTACTCCACACATCGACCGCTACCCAGCATGCATCTAGTGTATTGAGTTCATGACAAACAGAGTAACGCCTTAAGCAAGATGACATGATGTAGACGGATAAATTCATGCAATAGATATAAACCCCATCTTCTACCCTTGATGGCAACAACACGATGCGTGCCTCGCTACCCCTTCTGTCACTGGGTTAGGTCACCGCATGGTATGAACCCAAAACCAAGCACTTCTCCCATTGCAAGAATTATAGATCAAGTTGGCCAAACAAAACCCACAACTCGAAGAGAATTACAAGGATATGAAATCATGCATATAAGAGATCAGAAGAAACTCAAATAAGATTCATAGATAATCTGATCATAAATTCAGAATTCATCGGATCTCAACAAACACACCCAAAAGAGGATTACATCACATAGATCTCCATGAAGATCATGGAGAACTTTGTATTGAAGATCCAAGAGAGAAATGAAGCCATATAGCTACTAGCTATGGACCCGAAGGTCTATGGTGAACTATTAACGCATCATCAAAGAGGCAATGGTGTTGATGAAGAAGCCCTCCATGTCCGAATCCCCCCTCCGGCAAGGCACTAGAACGTTCCCCTGATGGGATCTTGCGGAGACAGAAGCTTGCGGCGGCGGAAAAGTAATTTCGTGGCTCTCTCCCGTCGTTTTAGATTTTTCAGGGATTTATAGGCGGAAGAATTAGGACAGAGGAGCCACAGGGGGCCCACAAGCCTGCTAGGCACTCCCCAGGCCGCGGCTAGGGGGCTTGTGGCCTCCCCTCGTGCCCTCTGCCTTGGTTCTCAAGCTCCTTGCGTATCTTCTGTTCTGGAAAAAATCTTTTTGGAGGTTTTATTCCGTTTGGACTTCGTTTAATGTTATCCTCTGAAAATGGTCAAAAACACAGAAAAAACAGGAACTGCCACTTGGCACTGAATTAGTAAGTTAGTCCCAAAAAAGATATAAAAGGCATACAAAACATCCAAAGTTTGACAAGATAATAGCATGGAACCATCAAAAATTGCTGATACGTTGGAGACATATCAAGGGACTCCATTAACTCGCCAATATCTTGCACCTTCCGCTTGGGGCAGCCTAGTTTCAACACGAGGGGCTGAAAATAACAGTTCTTCTGCAGGATTAGCACAACCTGAGCCGCCATAATGTCATCCGAAGAGTGGATGATCTCCCCAACCCACCTTGTCCAATGATGAGCTGATTCAGCCGCCTGCTAGACACAATGTTGCAGATCTACAATGGTCATCGGATGTTTGCAAGTTCCTCGAAAGTTTTTGACGAAGCGCTCCTTGAGTTCCGCCCAAGTTTTTGACGAAGCGCTCCTTGAGCTCCTTGAGTTGGGGGATAGATTCTTCAACCATGTGCGAGCCGGCCCTTCCAACATCATGGTGAAATACTTGGCGCAGACTGTGTCGCTAGCGTCAAGCATGTCTATAGCCAGCTCATAGCTCTCAACCCACGCCCCTGGCTCAAGATCGGGTGTGTAGTTGGGTACCTTACGACGACCCTTAAAGTCTATGGGCATGCACTCATTGCGTAGAGCAAAAGATAGGAAGGGGACACATACATTCCTTCCTCCTTGCCCACTGTATCCAGGAGCCAGCTGGATATATGGTGGAACTCCCTGACCTGCCGCTGCTTCTGCCTCTGCCTGCCGGGCGGCTCGCGCGACATTGACAAGCGCCTCAGCATTAGATGCTGGCGGCTCTAGTGGATTGATCTGAGGTTGGTGTTGACGAGCATCACTGGAAACCGTCGGAGGGTCATCTGGGCGACTCTTCGTATGGCTTGCCTGCGCCATGGAGTGCAGACGATCGCGACTGTATGAAAACTGTGCATGTTGGACTACCTCTGTTTTTAACATCTCAATGGCGTTTCTTGCCTCCACTTCCAACACGGTATTCCCACGAATAGGAAGAGACTCCAAATGGCGGGTCGCAACTAGCACATTATCCACCGGGTTAGAGAAGTGACCTTGAGGCGTTTGGAAGTGCTAGCCCGCCTGTGGGTTCAACGGGGGCTACATTGGCTGCTGGACAATCTTAGTCTGCAGATCGCTCTGGCGGAGTGGGTTATGGTCCGCTCCGGGCATATGCAGGTTGACGAACAGGTGAGTAGGGTTAAGGTTGGGCGGAACACGGCTCTGACGCCTTCTCTGATAAACAGCGTCTGAGGCGACTCGTTGGCGTTCAAGTCGCCACGCCTCCACCTTCAAACGCTCCACCTCTTAGTCGATCTGAGCCTACTGATCTGCCATCCGAGTCTTCTCCGCATCAATCTGGCGTTTACCTGAGCCATCTCTTCATGAAGTTTGGCCAATTCAACATTAACTTCCTCTTGGTTATCAGCCGTCATGGCTACTACCATGAGTTTTGTCGTCTCAACCATCAGATCTGACATGGCTTGAGCCGGCGTCTTCCCAGATCTGCTGGCCCCATTGGTGGTTTCCACGTTTGGCTGGTTCTGAGCCACCGCAGCCCCCGCCATGTAGATGGTGACTTGGCGGGGCGGTTCTTGTGGCCCTTCAGAGATCGTTGCCTCAGGGAAACCACCTAGCCTTCCCTCATAGAGAGGGCAGATCGAGTCAGTATCTCCGATTGAATTGACAGGGGTATCTCCGCCAACTTCTGGCTCATCCGGGAGGCTAGCCCCCTGTGTGGAGCCGACGAAGACGCGACGTCGTCCAATTCGAGACGTGGCGGGTTGGCCGAGCCGAGCCGGCTTGATGATGTCGGTGCAGATGTCCGGCTCGGGAACCGGCGATACGATCTTGTCGATGAAGACGTGAATCTTGCCGAAGGGGACCCAGTACCCTGATTCGATTGAATCGGCCTCCGGCCCCGAGCTTGAATTGTCGATGTAACACTTTCCGCGGCGACCCTTGGTCATGAGGCCGACTGCGTAGGTCCCAAACCCTGGAAGGGCTCCCTTCGAGAACTCAACTCCATCGTGTGCTTGCCCCACGGTGGACGCCAAATGCCGTGGTTTTGTCACGCCACATGCCCTCGTGAAAGGACTTAGTGGTGAAGCCATCGCAACTATATGGCGACTCAAAGGGGTTGATCGGGAACGGGAGACGAGTTTACCGAGGTTCGGCCCCTCAGATTGAGATAAAAGCCTATGTCCTGTTATGTGTATATTGTTGTGGAAATCGATTAGACAGGTGCGGATTCGCATGACCTAGCTCTCGATTGATGTTAACTTAGTCCTACCAGCCCTAGAGACTCGCCTTTATATACAGGTCGAGGCTCTAGGTTTTACAAGAGTCTGGGTCTTGCTATGATTCGTGACCCGGTGTGTTTCTAACTTGCCTTGCCCCTCAAGCAAGGAAAATCCTGGCGACCCTTCTCCTACATGGGCCGTGAGTCGCCCTCTTCTTGTATTCGGCCATAGGGAGGGTCTCGTGGCGGGATAATATCCCCAACAGCACCTCAGAAGCTAGAGAGGAGAAATAAGCAGAAGAGGGGCCGACAGGGGAGGACGGCAGTACCACCTAAGCGGTACTACCGCTCTGCCCCGAGTGATACTTTCAGTTAAAATAGACAATGACACCCAAGATGCCAGAAAGGAAAATAAGCGGAAGAGAAGCCGGTAAGGGAGGGAGGCAGTACCACGTGGGCGGTACTACCACTCTGCCCCGAGCGGTACTGCTGCTTGAGAGAGAAAACCTGCCCTCGTACTAAAACTCCCATACCTTTTGCATACGAGCTCCGAATTGAGCAAACTCAAGCTTGTTGGATAGAAAATGACAAGTATTATCCAAACAACAATTGGTTGTCTTAACAAGAGGTAATATGAAAATGCCAATGATATAGAGATGTGAAACCTTTATGAATGAAGAACCGACAAAAACTACAACATCGAAAACATCATAGAAGATGGATATGGACTCCGTTTTCGATGAACTCGAGCTTGTTATGAAGATGACCATAAGCTCTAAGACCAACAAAGATAAAAGCCAAACAAGAACCAATAAAGTTGATGATGCCAAGAATGCAATGGTTTGAGCTCTCAATGGATCATACAATCAAGCTACTCACTCGAGAGCCCCCTTGATAGTACGACAATCGATCCTATACCTCGGTTTCCAAACTACCACCGTGGGAACGATAAAATAAAAGCCTATCAAGGGAAAATCTATAAATTGCACATGGTCCAGTGGAGCTAGATGATGATGATCTTGACTTCCTTAAGATGGACCACATTTTTTGATTGCGTTGGCTCGATGAAGACTAGTTGATTGATAACCCATACTCCACTATGGGTGAGCCACTCTTCGACGCATCTTCACAAGTCCATTGTCACCACAATGGACGACAAGCTTCAAGCATGATCTCTTCATGATGTTCCACTTGAACTTGAACACCGCCAACTTGATGACGATCACCACTTGATGTTATCCTCCATTGGTTGTATGAGATTTTTCCTCTTGATGCAATCCCATGGACACATACCTAACCCCACATAGACCATGGGTTAGTACACAAAGCGTAATGGACAATGCTTACCATACCATGGGATCACTTGATCCCTCTCGGTACATCTTGTAAACATTGTGTGTTGATCAACTTGATTCACTCTTTGAGTTAGTATTGATCAACCTTGTATCTTCTCTTCACTCTTCAAAAAGATGATGTCTTGAAGGTAAACATGAATGCTCACACAATGTTCCTCTTCAAGACATGCTTGCAATGAGCTCAACTCTCACATGACCAATCTTTTTGAAGAGGCAGTTATGAAAATGTCAATGATATAGAGATGTGAAACCTCTATGGATGAAGAACCGCCAAAAACTATAACACCAAAAACATCATAAGAGATGCACATGAACTCTGTTTTCGATGAAATCAAGCTTGTGATGAAGATGACCATAAACTCAAGAACCCACATAGAGAAAAACCTACCAAGAACCAAGAAAGATGATGATGCAAAGAATGTAATGGTTTGATCCCTCAATGAACGATACGATCAAGCTACTCACTTGAGAGCCCCCCTTGATAGTACAGTAATCTATCCTATAACCCGGTCTCCCAACTAACACACTAAGACCAGTAAAATAGAAAACCTATCAAGGATAAACGTTTGCCATGTGCATAGTCCACTTGAGCTAGATGATGACGATGTTGTCCTCCTCAAGATGGACCACCTTTCTTGATTGCGCTGGCTTGATGAAGACTAGTAGATTGCTCCCCCATACTCCACTATGGGTGAGCCACTCTTTAGCACATTCTTCACAATTCCATTGCCACCTCAACAGATGGGAAGTTTCAAGCATGATCTCTTTGTGATGCTCCACTTGAACTTGCACACCGCAATCTTACATGGGTTGAATGAGATCTTCCTCGTGACGCAAGCCCATGGAAACACACCTAACCCCGCATAGAACTCTCACGAACAACATGGGTTAGTAAAGAGAGCATAATGGATAATGCTTACCATACCATGGGATCACTTGATCCCCCTCGGTACATCGTGTACGTTTTGTGTGCTTATCAACTTGGTTCACTCTTTGACTTAGCCTTGATCAACCTTGTGTCTTTGTAACCAATCTTTGGACGATGAATACGACCTTGGTCATCATATAATCTCCTTGAAACCAACATATGGACTTCAAGAAGTGACTATGGACAAATCCTTTGAATATAACTCATGGCAACCATTAGTCAATCGGGATTGTCATCAATTACCAAAACCACATATGGAGAAATATGCTCTAACAAGCACTGTTCCAAATCCACTATCAATATTATTGCACACATTATTATCCATAACATATTCATCATGAGGCTTAAATAAATTTTCAACATCAAAAGAAATATCATTAGCCCAATCAGGATCATTGCAATAAGTAGTGGACATAACAAAATTATCATCCCCAAACTTGTAGCTTTGCATATCGCTATCATAATTGGCATTAATAGAATTTATAGTAACTTCATTGCAATCAATCTTTTTGGGTGCAATAGGAATAATTTTATTTTCAACATAAAGAACTATAGCAAGTTCATCTTCATAAGAATCATTAATATTGGCATCGCAGCCATAAGAATAGCAAGCATCACGTTCATCAAGAGGGGATATTTCAATCAAATCGATGGAATCATAATTTTGTTCCAACGTAGCTGACATTCTCTCAATAAATTCTATAACAAAGGCATTAGAAGCATAATTTTCATAGCAATATTTATGTATGGAAAAAAATAGATTTGTAGAAACCAGCATCATACTTTTCATTCAAAGAAGCAACTTCATAGGCACCCTTGGCATAAGAAGATAATTATTCAATTTGTTCGATATCATAGTAACTATAAACACCCTTGGCATAAGAAGACAAGATTTCATTAATATTAAACTCACATTGGTAGGGGAGGTATTTTTTAGGGTTCTCAGAGCAACAAGGGAAGTCATAAATTTCACACAGATTCCAAGCATAGCACATCAAACACTTTATTTGATGGCATAAGAGTCTCCCCTTTGGAGAAAACCAATGACGCACAAAATGAGCATGCTCATCTAATGATTTTCCCTCAACTAAGATAGTTGGGGTTTCATCATGAGCACAAATGGATCAAAACTGATCCAAGTAGAAAATGTTATGAGGATCAATAAGTCTTTACCTTCTATTTTTGTGTGATAACATGATCAAGAAAACCAGAAAAGATAATTATTTTTGTATTTTTATTTTTATGTATAAAAAAATATAGCATCAAATAAAAAGAAGAACAACTGAATTATAACTTGTGTGAAGCTACTTGATAGTAGGTTGATGATACTCCCGAGCAACGGTGCCAGAAATCCTACCTCGTACTTGTGATATGCTTTCGGTTTTCCGTGAAGAGGAATGGGTGATGTAGCACAATACAGGTAAGTATTTACCTGAGTAGAGAACCAAAGTTTATCGAACCAACAGGAGTAAGAACCAATCCTGTCTTCAGCAACTACACACAAAATAAATAAACACTTGCACCAAACGCGGGCAAGAGGGTTGCCGATCCCCTTATCTCATTATTTGAAAGCAAGTAAGTAGTGTGGTTGAAAATTAGAAAGTGAAAATTAAGTAACAAGTAATTAAAGGTAGTGAGAAAATTGTCATGTTTGTAAATTTATAAGTGAATAGACCCGGGGCCCATAGTGTTCCCTAGTGGCATCTCTCGTTAAAGCAAGCATACGGTGGGTAGACAAATTAGTGTTGGGAAATTAATAGAAAAGAGGATAGATGTGTGATATTCAAGGCAATTATCATGTGTATATAGGCATCTAGAGTATTAAGTAAAACAAAGTAATGCTTGGAGAATTATGACATGATGTAGATAGAGAGAGATAACACAATTAATATGAATTAACCCCATCATTTTATCCTTAGTGGTAAAAATACAAAGACGTATCTTGTCCCCTACTATGTCACTGGGATATAAAAATCCATCAAACTGAACCCAGTTCAACGCACCTCTCTCACTGAAGAACGGTCAATCTACTTAGCCAAAGAGAATCAATAGAATGGAGGCATTTATGAAGCTATGATGATCATGCACATAAGAATCACATTTAGAATTCAGAGAAGACTCAAATAGTTATCATGAATAATCTGAACATAAACCCACAATTCTTCGTATCCCAACGAATGCACCGCACAAAAGAGTTACATCTGATAGATCAAAGCGAAGATGTGATGATCATTATATTGAAGATCAAGAGAGAGAGATAGCCATCTAGGTACCTACTACAGACCTGTAGGTTTGTGGTGAACTACTCACAAATCACCATGTAGAGGTCCTCCATGATTGGTTCCCCCTCGGGAAGGGCCTTGGAAAAGGGCTCTAGATGGCCTCGCGGTAGAACAAAGACTTGCGGCGGCAGAAAAAGTGCTTTGGGGTGCTCCCTAGGGTTTTTGGGATTAATCTGAATTTATAGGACGAAGAGGTATGCGAGGAGCCAGCCGAGGGGAGCACGAGGGAACAGGGCGTGACCACCCCCCTGGGCGTGCCTTGTTATGTCGTGATCCTCTCGTGAGGCTTCAGGCCTCCTCCCGAAGCTTCCAGGTCTTCTTTTGGTCTAGAAAAAATCACCAAAAAGTTTAGTGGCAATTGCACTTTGTTTGATACTGTAGACCTGAAAAGCTAAAAACTCGCAGAAAACACCAACTAGCAATGGGCACTAGGTCAATAGGTTAGTGCTCAAAAATAATATAAATTGGTGACACAAAAAGTATCCTAGAATGATAATATAATAGCATGGAAGAAGAAAAACTTATAGATACGTTGGAGATGTATTAGTCCAGGAGCTGGCCATTTTTGTCAAGCTGCCTCCTGGGCCTTGTCCTTTAGGGCTTCCATAGCCCAAATAATGACTGTGGTTATGAGTCGTCGCTGGTCAGCCGGGTCATACACTGGTCATGTCATATCGTGGGGTATATCCCTAACACAAGGTACGACCACAACCCCACCTGCACAATTACAACCACCGTATTTGCTGTTGAGTGAGGGCAAGCAACACGAGTAAGGGGGTCCAACCATTCCGGTGGCTGATGACATCACCCACATGGATGAGGATATGGGTCATGACATGGAGGACAAGGACCCTCTATAGTGTCTCAATGTCGGTGCCGACGAGGATGTAGTGATGAGTCAGCCATATAAGCATGTGTCGGAGCTGGAACGTCCTCGTGAGTGCAAGAAGTCTTTGTTCATGCAAGCCTCGTAGGACACCCCTCCCGATGTTGCCTCAACCCAAGCTCAACTTAGCCAAGGTCGTGCAATGTTGAGCCCAATGACACTAGGGACGATGGTCAGACAGGGTCTGACAGACCCACCAGTATCTGATCCCACCAAGAAGAAGTAGAGGAAGAGACCGATGAAGAAAGTCCCGACTGTTGCCAAAGTGGCTTCTAGTAGCCAACCACTTTTGCAGACCCAAGTTGCGGACAGTGTACCGGTGAAAGGTGTGCCATCTATCCATATCGGGGGAGAGCCAATGTTACCAGAGGATGCGCTAGCCGCCATAATAGGAGATCTCACAAGGCTACATGACCATGTGTTCTCGAGGAAGACAAGCCTTCTTTCCTCGAATGATCCATGATACCCACTTTATATGGTCCATGTGTGGTGTCATGGTAAGGAGTGCATCCATGACTGCCCTACGGGCTTGTTCTTCCTGTGATTTGACTAGATCTTTGAGATGTTTCTAATGAGGCGGCTCGACTTGATGTTCGTCCGGCTTTATGTGCTACATAGGAACTTCGTTCATCGCCAGGAGTGAGCAAATTAGTGGTCTTATGGTCGCGGACCCGTACTACATGCGGGAAGGCTTCTTGTCAATCAACGAAGCCAATAGTACATATGCAATGGAGTAGATCGAAGAGTTCATGGTCAACAATAAGGACAAGGAAGCGATTCTCGTATCTGTACAACCTGGGTAAGTCATCCATGGATAGGCACTATAGCACATGCATCCTTTAATGCATTTCAATCATTACTTTGCATGCATGGAGGATAACTTGATTGTGTATTTATTTTACGCAGCAACGAGGGTGCCATTCTCATTGTTCTTTACTTGTATTGCTCCCGTGCTCTGTATTTCGACCTGTCCATGGCCATAAACAAGAAAGATTACACACACATCATATATGTTATGTACAAAGCTCTCCTAGGCTTCAACATGTGGGCTGGCAGCATCCAATTCAAGAAGATTTATAGGGGCACGGTGTGCTTCGGCCATAAGTCTGACTTCTGTTGCATCCAGCGAATGGCAACAAGTAATAAGGATGGATTCTACATCATCTATCTAATGCTGGAATATAGAAGGGATTAGCAGTCACTTCGCATGACATCTTCATCCGGTACCCATATCCAGAGATGGGAAAAAGCCTTAGGAACCGTACCGGATCATCAACTATGAAATAATTTCTACCGCATCGAGCAGGAAATTGCGTCGATCATCATAGATGAAGTCATCAAAGAGAATGGGATGTTCTAAGGCGTCGCAATATCGCGGGCTGACACCTGAACCTACATAGCCCTACTACTTCACGACAGCTGATACGTCTCCAACGTATCTATAATTTTTGATGGTTCCATGCTATTATCTTATCAAACTTTGGATGTTTTGTATGCATTTTATATCTTTTTTGGGACTAACTTATTAACTCAGTGCCAAGTGCCAGTTCCTAATTTTTTTTGTGTTTTTGACCTTTTTCAGAGGAGAATATTAAACGGAGTCCAAACAGAATAAAACCTCCGAAAATATTTTTTTCCGGAACAGAAGATACGCGGGGAGCTTGAGAGCCAAGGCAAAGGGCACCAGGGGAGGCCACAAGCCCCCTAGCCGCGGCCTGGGGGGCGCGCCTAGCAGGCTTGTGGGTCCCCTGTGGCTCCTTTGCCCTACTTCTTCCGCCTATAAATCCCCGAAAAATCTGAAACCACGGGAGAGAGACACGAAAATATTTTTCCGCCGCCGCAAGCTTCTGTCTCTGCAAGATCCCATCTGGGGCTCGTTCTGGTGCCCTGTCAGAGGGGGGATTCGGACGTGGAGGGCTTGTCCATCAACACCATTGCCTCTCCGATGATGCGTGAGTAGTTCACCATAGACCTTTGGGTCCATGGCTAGTAGCTAGATGGCTTCTTCTCTCTCTTGGATCTTCAATACAAAGTTCTCCATGATCTTCATGGAGATCTATCTGATGTAATCCTCTTTTGCGGTGTGTTTGTCGAGATCCGATGAATTGTGGATTTATGATCAGATTATCTATGAATCTTATTTGAGTTTCTTCTGATCTCTTATATGCATGATTTCATATCCTTGTAATTCTCTTCGAGTTGTGGGTTTCGTTTGGCCAACTTGATCTATAATTCTTGTAATGGGAGAAGTGCTTGGTTTTGCGTTCGTACCGTGTGGTGTCGTCACCCAGTTACAGAAGGGGTAGCGAGGCACGCATCATGTTGTTGCCATCAAGGGTAAAAAGATGGGGTTTATACCTATTGCATGAATCTATCCCTCGACATCATGTCATATTGCTTAAGGCGTTACTCTGTTTGTTATGAACTCAATACACTAGATGCATGCTGGATAGCGGTCGATGTGTGGAGTAATAGTAGTAGATGCAGAAAGTATCGGTCTACTTGTCTCGGATGTGTTGCCTATATGTATGATCATTGCCTTAGATATCGTCATGACTTTGCGTGGTTCTATAAATTGCTCGACGGCAATTCGTTCACCCACCATAATATTTGCTATCATGAGAGAAGCCTCTAGTGAACACTATGGCCCCCGGGTCTACTTCACATCATATTTTCAGCCCTACACTTTTATTTTCTTGCACTTTTCGCCTTCAGATCTCACCTTGCAATCAATCGTGAAGGGATTGACAACCCCTTTGTAGCGTTGGGTGCAAGTTTGCTATTTTTGCGCACGTACTTTGGAGACTTGGCTTGATACTCCTACTAGATTGATACCTTGGTTCTCAAACTGAGGGAAATACTTACTGCTACTATGCTGCATCACCCTTTCCTCTTCAAGGGAAAAACCAACGCAAGCTCAAGAGGTAGCAAGAAGAATTTCTGGTGCCATTGCCGCGGAGTATCAAGTCAAGAATAGTCTGCCGTCAACGTGCCAATTTCTGGCGCCGTTGCCGGGGAGCATCAAGTCAAGAATAGTCTTCCTCCAATGTGTCAATTTCTAGAAACAGGGATTATTCTAAGTGAAGCTTATCCAAGTAACCGTCGCAAACTCATCTCTTGCATTTACTTTTTTGCCTCTCGTTTTCCTCTCCACCACTTCTGAAGAAAAAAATTACAAAAATATTTGCCTTTTTCGTTTGCCTTTCCTTTGCTTGTGTGCTATGTGCCTTCAATATGCTTACATCTTCGCTTGTGAAAATCTATTGATATGGATCCTCATCCACTTGCTAATCTCTTTAAGAGATCCAATTATTATGAACCAATTGCTAGTGAGTTGAGTGCACTTGACTTTCTCTATGGAGTTTTGCTTGAGATGCGTGAATCTGAAAATCGTGATGAAGAAATTTGTGAAGTGATTCACGAGGGCTCCTTGAATAAAAAGCATGATTGCAATGATTTCATTATGAATTCTACTAATGACAATCATGCTAAAAATATGCAAGACCCTAAGCTTGGGGATGCTAGTTTTGCTTTGTCCACTACTTGTTAAAATGATCGTGATTGGGGTGATAATTTTTCTTATGATCTTGAAAATTTGTTTAACCCTCATGATGATTATGATGTTTGCAATAATATTGAAAGTGGGTTTGGAGAAATCATGACTTTAGTTGATGATAATCCCACTATTTTTGAAGAGCGTCAACTTTGCATGCATGTGGATCATGAAAAGAATATCCTATGGGATAGCTATATTTTTGAATTTGAATATGATCCCACATGTAATTATTATGAGAGAGGAAAATATTGTGGTAGAAATTGACATATTACTAAACCACGTCTCGTTGTGTTAAGATCGCTATTGTCTCTTTCTTCTTCCTTGCATATGGTAACTATTGGTTGTCTTGACAATCTATTTTCCTATAAAATGCCTACGCATAGGAAGTATGTTAGACTTAGATGTGATTTTGACATGCTTTATGATGCTCTCGTTGTGCTTCAATTCTTGTCTTTTGTGTGAGCATCATTGAATTATCAATGTCTAGCTAAGGACGTTAAACAATAGCGCTTGATGGGAGGCAACCCAATGAATTTATCTTTGCTTTTTTATTTCTGTTTTGTTGTGCCACACCATCATAATGCTGTTATGGTTGTTTTTTTTGTGTTTCTTTTTGTGTTTGAGCCAAGAAAAACCTTTATGACTAGTTTTGGTGATGGTTGTTTGATCGTGCGGAAAAAGGCAGAAACTTTTCACTCAAGAAATTATATTTCATTTTTATCCAGAAAGAGCTTTTGAGTTTATTATTTTTGCTGCTGGTTGATATGCCAATTTGCCAAATTGTCGTAATTTTTCAGAATTTTTGAGATACCAGAAGTATACGAAGTATACAGTTTGCTAAAGACTGGTCTGTTTTTGACAGATTCTGTTTTTGTTGTGTTGATTTCTTATTTTGATGAGACTATGGATAGTATCGGGGGGTACTAGCCATGGGAAAGTGAGAATACAGTAATATAACACCAATATAAATAGCAATCAAGTTTGCTACACTACCTAAAGAGGTGGTAGTTTGTTTTCTTATGCTAATGATATCACGAGTTTCTGTTTAAGTTTTGTGTTGTGAAGTTTTGAAGTTTTGGGTGATGTTCTCATGGACAATGGGATAAAGAGTGGAAAGAGCTCAAGCTTGGGGATTCCCAAGGCATCCCAAGCAAAAGTCAAGGACACCAAAAAGCCTAAGCTTGGGGATTCCCCGGGAAGGCATTCCCTCTTTCGTCTTCAATCCATCGGTAACGTTACTTGGAGCTATATTTTTATTCACTACATGATATGTTTTTTGCTTGGAGCATCGTGTATTATAGTAGTATTTTATTTTTTGTGGTGTCACAATCATCCTTGCTGCACACCTTTTGAGAGAGACATGCACTCATCGTGAATTTGCTAGAATACTCATTGAGCTTCGCTTATATCTTTTGAGTTAGGCAATTTAGCTCGCATGTGCTTCACTTATATCTTTTGAGATAGATAACTTTTCTCTAGTGCTTCACTTAGATCTTTTTAGAGCACGGCGGTGTTATATTTTGGGGAAATAAGAACTCTCGATCTTCACTTATATATTTTTGAGAGTGCTCTCTTTGAGTAGCTGGGTAATTGGCTTGTGCTATGGAAGTAGTCCTAAAGATGATAGGCATCCAAAGAGGATATAGTAAAAACTTCCATATTCATGTGCATTTATTAGTAAAGAGAAGCTCGATTCCTCTCAATTAGTTTTGAGACATGGATTTGGTAATATTAGAGTCATGTTAGTAGGGTGTTGTGAATCTAGAAATACTTGTGTTGAAGTTAGTGATTCCCGTAACATGCACGTATGGTGAACCGCTATGTTAGGAAGTCAGAGCATAATTGATTTATTGATTTTCATCCTTTGTGCGGCGGTCGGAATCGCGCGATGGTTAACACCTACCAACCCTTCCCCTAGGAGTATGCGTTTAGCACTTTGTTTCGATTCCTAATAAAACTTTCGCAATAAGTATATTAGTTCTTCATGACTAATGTGAGTCCCTGGTATAGATGTACTTTCACCTTCCACCGTTGCTATCTTATCTAGTGCCGCGCAACTTTCGTCGGTGCACAAACCCACCATACACCTTCCTCAAAACAGCCACCATACCTACCTATTATGGCCTTTTCGTAGCCATTCCGAGATATATTGCCATGCAACTCCCACCGTTCTGTCTCATGACTTGTGCCGTCACTTTCATATTGCCATTGCATGATCGTAAGATAGCTAGCAAGATGTTTCAACGTCATACGGTAAGCTAGATCGATGCACATCCCGGTACACAGCCGGAGGCATTTCCTATAGAGTCATCATTGCTCGAAGCATTGAGTTGTGAGTAAATAAAAGTGTGATGATCATCATTATTAGAGCATTGTCCCATGTGAGGAAATAAAAAGAATAGGCCAAATATGCCCACCAAAAAAATGAAAAAGAGGCCGAAGAGCCCAAACAAAAAAAAGAGAGAAGGGACAATTCTACTATCTTTTTCCACACTTGTGCTTCATAATAGCACATTGTTCTTCATGATTGAAAGTATCTTGTTTTGTCACCACCATATACTAGTGGGAATCTTCATTATGTATCTTGGCTTGTATATTCCAATGATGGGATTCCTCAAAATTTCCCTAGGTCTTTGTGAGCAAGCAAGTTGGATGCACACCCACTAGTTCTCCTTTTGATCTTTCACACACTTATAGCTATAAGTGCATCCGTTGCATGGTAATCCCTAATCATTCACATTGATATCTATTGATGGGCATCTCCATAGCCCTTTGATACGCCGAGTCAATGTGACCATCTTCTCCTTTTTGCCTCACAACCTCCACCATACTCTATTCCACCTACAGTGCTATATCCATGACTCACACTCATGTATTGCGTGAGATTTGCAAAAGATTTGAGAAAGTAAGAGTGCGAAAACAATTACTTCGCCAATACCGGGGTTGTGCATGATTTAAATTCGTTGTGTGGGGATGATGGAGCATAGCCAAACTATATGATTTTGTAGGGATAACTTTCTTTGGCCTTGTTATTTCGAAAGTTCATGATTACTTTGCTAGTTTGTGTGAAGTATTATTGTTTTCATGTCAATAGCAAACTATTGTTTTGAATCTTATGGATCTGAACATTCATGTCACATGAAAGAAGTTACAAAGGACAAAAATGTTAGGTAGCATTCCACATCAAAAATTCAGTCTTTATCACTTCCCTACTCGAGGACGAGCAGGAGTTAAGCTTGGGGATGCTTGATACGTCTCCAACGTATCTATAATTTTTTATGGTTCCATGCTATTATCTTGTCAAACTTTGGATGTTTTGTATGCATTTTATATCTTTTTTGGGACTAACTTATTAACTCAGTGCCAAGTGCCAGTTCCTGTTTTTTCCGTGTTTTTGACCTTTTTCAGAGGAGAATATTAAACGGAGTCCAAACGGAATAAAACCTTCGAAAAGATTTTTTCGGAATAGAAGATACGCATGGAGCATGAGAGCTAAGGCAAAGGGCACCAAGGGAGGCCACAAGCCCCCTAGCCGCGGCCTGGGGGGGCGCGCCTAGCAGGCTTGTGGGCCCCCTGTGGCTCCTTTGCCCTAATTCTTCCGCCTATAAATCCCCTAAAAACTGAAACCATGGGAGAGAGCCACGAAAATACTTTTCCACCGCCGCAAGCTTCTGTCTCCGCAAGATCCCATCTGGGGCACGTTCTGGTGCCCTGTCGGAGGGGGGATTCGGACACGGAGGGCTTCTCCATCAACACCATTGCCTCTCCGATGATGCGTGAGTAGTTCACCATAGACTTTCGGGTCCATAGCTAGTAGCTAGATGGCTTCTTCTTTCTCTTGGATCTTCAATACAAAGTTCTCCATGATCTTCATGGAGATCTATCCGATGTAATCCTCTTTTGCGGTGTGTTTGTCGAGATCCGATGAATTGTGGATTTATGGTCAGATTATCTATGGATCTTATTTGAGTTTCTTCTGATCTCTTATATGCATGATTTCATATCCTTGTAATTCTCTTCGAGTTGTGGGTTTCGTTTGGCCAACTTGATCTATAATTCTTGCAATGGGAGAAGTGCTTGGTCTTGGGTTCATACCATGCGGTGTCCTTACCCAGTGACAGAAGGGGTAGCGAGGCACGCATTGTGTTGTTGCCATCAAGGGTAAAAAGATGGGGTTTATATCTATTGCATGAATATATCCCTCTACATCATGTCATCTTGCTTAAGGCGTTACTCTGTTTGTTATGAACTCAATACACTAGATGCATGCTGGATAGTGGTCGATGTGTGAAGTAATAGTAGTAGATGCGGAAAGTATCGGTCTACTTGTCTCGGAGGTGATGCCTATATGTATGATCATTGCCTTAGATATCGTCATGACTTTGCGCGGTTCTATCAATTGCTCGACAGTAATTCGTTCACCCACCGTAATATTTGCTATCATGAGAGAAGCCTCTAGTGAACACTATGGCCCTCGGGTCTACTTCACATCATATTTTCAGCCCTACACTTTTATTTTGTTGCACTTTCTGCCTTCAGATCTCACCTTGCAATCAATCGTGAAGGGATTGACAACCCCTTTGTAGTGTTGGGTGCAAGTTTGTTGTTTTTGCGCAGGTACTTTGGAGACTTGGCTTGATACTCCTACTGGATTGATACCTTGGTTCTAAAACTGAGGGAAATACTTACTGCTACGGTGCTGCATCACCCTTTCCTCTTCAAGGGAAAAACCAATGCAAGCTCAAGAGGTAGCAACAGCACGCCTTTCAAGAAGCTTGGGTGCATCCTCCTGGATATGGACGGATGGGACGAGTGCACTGCTTAAATGATGACACTATGTTTGTTTAGTTGTTACTTTCTCTACAACTGAAACTTTGATTTTATATGTACAACGTAACTATTACATGTAAACGCTAGCGCACTCTAGTTAGTATGGGTACGATGAATTTCGTTAACTGTGTTTATGTTTCTTCTATTTGCTAACTCTTTCTCTCCGCAAGTCAGGGTGTATATTACGTTGCATATTATCATTGAATCCACTTGATGATATATGCATCTCTGACATGTATATAGATCATTGACAGCGAGGTGGTATGTCGTGTACATAGGGAGGCTTCCGGGATTGAACGGGGAGTGGCCAGACTGTCAAGCTCAAGTGTATCACTTCCCGGGTGGCAGCCAGAAAGGGTTTGATAGCAGAAGGGAGACGGAAGCTAGTTACTTGACGTGGATGCTAGCACGAGAGTGAAATCGAATCGACGTCTCAATAACTACTACATAATCCCTCGTTTTCTCATTGTGATCGCCCTTCTCTTGTATGTGATCATATCATAGTTAGGTTACATAGATGATGAAACATCAATGTAACCATGGGTAGTTGCATGTATTCGAGACTTGTAATAACTCTTATCGCTGTATTTTGAGACATGTGTTCGACCAAGAGTGGTGATGGTATGAGATGACAGACTTACTTTTGTTCATCAAAGCCGAAGATTAGACATTTTGGTATCATATATGTTTAAATGAATATGCATTTTATTATTGTATAAAAGCCATATATGTTTATATAGAGAAAAAAAACCAATAAAAAGCATAAAACACTAGTAGTAGCAATAGGCTAATAATTACTAGAAGTGCAGGTTTAACAGTAGTGTTGCTCGCCTACACGCGCTGCACATAGTTAGCAGTACGCTTGTATAAGGAGCGCTATTGATATGTGATTTTACGAGTAGCGCTGGTCCAATAGCATGTTACTACTAAAAGCTAGCTTTATTGTCATAGCAGTAGCACGCCTACCAGCGCTACTAGCAGCTACAAACCCCGCACTACTGCTAGAGTTTTCCCTAGTAGTCAAATTTTGTCCACAAGCATAGTTTTTGGATCGGATACCCAAGTGTATCCATAACCATGGGAAAAGTGTCATCCCTACTTTCACACTTCCCTATTTCCATTCTTTCTTTAATGTAATGGTTTAATTAGTTTCTTTTGATTTTTGCCTCGGTACACCCTCTAAAAAGTTTACATGAATCTTAAAGTTATTTAAAAAGAGAATCCTTGTACATTCATGATCAATTAGTTCTAACCTATTATTCCATGGATCAAGTAAGAATCCACCTTGAATCTGCATCAAAATCTAGAAACTTTTCTGGGGTTATACCGAAGCAAAACTTCTTTCATTATAAAAGTAATGGAAGTACAACTAGCCCGGTTCTGAAAATTGTTGGTGTCACATGGTATTGCTTTAGCTCACTTTGTCAATCTATTTGTACCTCATCCTTTCTCCATGTTGGCTCATAATGCAAATGTTGGTTGTCTCTAAAATCATCTTTGGTATTGTCTCAACTTCGACAAATGAAGCTGAAAGATGCTCTTTTTATCCACTTGCGTAGTGGATGTGTTTACCCAAAAGTGACAACAGTGCCCGTGCTTAAAACATCATTTTCTACAACGCAAAAAGTTTCAAATAATTTTAAAATACACAGACATATATATACTATGCATCTCTGAACGTTCATAACATTTTACTTACACATGTGACGTACCAAAAATACAAATATGTATTTTCAAATGGGGCGGGGTTTTTTGTTGGGCTCAAATTTGTTTGTTTTTGTACATCTTACAAGTTGTTATTACCCTCCGACAAAATTTGATGGATTTTTCGTGAACACATACAAGTTTCCATGTATTTTATTTTTATTTTTTGAATTTCCTACATATGGTTTTTGATATTACTATTTTAAAAAATACTGGCCTCCATGGTGCCCGAGCACCATAAGTCCACACTCATGTGTTTCCTTTCTTTACTTGAGCTTCGAAGGTGACTAGTCACATATCCACACCCTCTCCCCCTGCTCTCCACTAACCTCTACTCTAGCAACCAATGTTTCTTGGCTTCGTTCCTGTTGGTACTTGGCTTTCTATGCATTGGGTTGTTCTCCTACTCTTTAGACAAACTAGCAGGGAAGAAGAGCGGTGGCACGCTGCACTTGTGTTACTGCCCATTTTTGGCTTAGCTATTGTTCATTTGGTTGGTCTTTTTTATATATCAAGTAGGGTTAGTGGAGTAGACATGGTTAGATGAGTGATACAATACAACATGAAACATTGATTTCTGGAGGTACAAGGTGCACTATGGGGCTACTTGGTGCATGAATCTTGGAGTGTATATTGTGTCATCACATGGTACATGGTAGTAAATAAGAACAAACAAAGATAGGACAACAACAAAGTGAGTCATGGATCGTCGATTTTCTAAGTGGTTTGATTCTATTCTTGATGCCTTGTCACCATTTTCTTTCTTGGAAGATCAAATGACTTTTTATATGAATTGTAACTTGGGTAGTAGGCTTTTAGAACTTCTCTTCTACTTGGTTTTCTATTTCTTCAAGCCAGAGATGTTGGTTTTCTTTGTCATCAAAAGCAATGTTGGTGTATGGTATTCTTCTTATTCTCCTTCTTCTTCTTCTTATTCTTCTTATTTTTCTTATTCTTCCTTCACTATCATTTATTTCCTATGGAAAACTAACAGATAATAAAACAAAACACGTAGTGAATGTACCCTTGAAAATATAAGGCACCTTCAAGAAATATAATCAATTTGATTTCTAATTCTTGTGGGCAAAATTTCACATAAAAATATAAAATATGACGGTTATTAAGTTCAATATTATGTTGTTTAATACTGAAAGTGCTAGTTATCGACTAGAGGAGGTGAATAGGTGTTTTTTATGAAAGTTTTGAAATAGTAAATGTCAAAGTATGCGAAAGAGGGACAAGACTAGGTAGGGATAACATTCAAGGAGCTAGGCGTAGCAGGGAATATGATGAGGACATTCAAGAAAGTGCAACACAGTCATCATGCATGCTAAGATGTATCCGAGATAAACTTAGATAGTACGAAGACAAATGACAATCAGGGGAATGTATTCGATGAATGTCTTCATAGAAGGATGAGCTAGCAATGATTTCAAGTTCAGTATCGTAAGTAAATGAGTGAAATATAAAACTAGTTGCTTGACGAAGACACATTATTTGTTGGACCAGTTCTAGTTGTTGTGACAAATGTACGCTGGGTTGGGGTTTGAGATTGAACTGTGAAGACCTCGTCTTCACCTTGTTCCCCTTGAGCCAAAGTCACTTAGTCCTCACCCAATCACTCTAGTAAGTCTAGAAGGGAGACTTCCAAAACCTTCACAAACTAGGTCACCCAACAATCTACAATGACTGTTGGATGCTCTAGACCATGATGCCTAACTCTATGGAAGATTACAGTCTTCAAGTGTAACAAGTCTTCGGTTCTCTCGGACCAGAAAGACTACGGTGATGCTCAAATACTCTAGCTCTAGGTGTTTGAATTATCCTCGTTGGATAGCTCTATCTCTCTCTCTCTCTCAATGTCTTCGAGGTGGTTTGCTACAAAAGGACAACTGTCGTATAATAACTCTAAGCAGTCACCAACTTATGGTGGAGGGGTGGATTATTTGTAGCCAACAGGCAACCCGACATGATACGACAGAAATGACCATGAGTAAATTGACAATCGACACATGTCACAATGGTTGGATTTCAATGACTCATGTAGCAAAATTGCTTGGACTACGAACAATGTTGACTCAACCAACTCTAGAAGAGATTTCCTCTCATTGTCTTCACTAGAAGACATATGTATATGGGTCATCAACTTATGACTTCAATCACCTTAACCCCACATAACAGTAGTGTGGTTCCTATGAGTCAGGAAATAAGAAACCAAACTAACAAAAGACTTCGTATTCGCGTTTCATTATCCTCAAGCGTATATCTTCGCGCACCACCATTGTCTTCAACCGTCTTTAACGTCTTTGATATATTTAGGGGTCGTCTTCCATGGTTAAAGCAAATCTCCAGGGACTTTTATCTATGTTATATTGAGAACTCTCACAAACACATTAGCCCCTCAACCATATTAGTCATCAATACTCCAAAACCAACAAGGGGTGGCACTAGATGCACTAACAATCTCCCCCTTTTTGGTGATTGATGACAAACTAGTTGAAGTTTTCAACGGGGATAAAATATTTTAAGATAAAGACTGGGAGATTATGGTTACAAGATATAAAGAGCTGCCCGTGAAGATGTGTTTCTATTTTTTTTGCTTTGAATGCAAAAGCACATGGCAGGGATTAATTTTGGAGATCTCCCCATATGTATTGGAGTTCAATCATAGTGCATTTAATAGATCTTATGAAGTTAATTAAATGCACAATGAAAAATGGTATACGTAGAACGACATCAGGTGCATAAAATTAATAGAACTTTAAGAAGCACCAAAAGTATGGTAAAAACAATGAATGCGCACACGTCCATCAGGACTTAAGTTTTACAAGCCAAGATAGCAAATGTTCAGAACGAGAGTTGTAAACTTAACAAAACATCAACAACCCAGTTGATGGTGTCCTGGACTAGGGGGTCCTAACCTAGTCGGGACAAACTACTCGGGGTTGTCCAAGGGGATATCCGCCCTCTTCAGATGGATTCCGGAGATTGCATCTACTGATGTCTTGACGTATACTCCAAGGCTTCTCCTTCTGCCTCTTCCCCCAATACTGACCTCGTAACACTAGATTCCCTACCTGGCGTGTATATAAGCCATAGGAATTAGCCTATAGACGGGACTCGAACACAACATTACTCACCAAGCCCTAAGGTTAGAACACATCTCACAATCTCGAGGTAGATCAACTTTGTACTTAATACTTCTCCATCAATATAAACAAGAGACGGACATAGAGTTTTACCTCTATCAAGACGGCCTAAACCTGGGTAAACATTTTCTCTTTTGTTCCTATTACCATCGATCCGAGATCCACAGCTCGAGAGCCCCTACCCCGAGGTCTGCCGGGTATCACACTGACACTGGTGCTTTCATTGAGAGTTCCACTATGAGATCAACGGAACGATCGATGGCTCATCTGCATACACTACAGGAGTTAGCTTCTTTGCTGTCTGCCATCACAGACGGCAAAGAGTATATCACGGACGGCAAAGACAATATCACAAGCGGCAAAGAGTCTCACGGTCGGCAAAATTTCTGCGTCAGCCTACGACGGCATTGCAGCTTCTTTGCCGTCTGTCTCATCGAAGCGGACGGCAAAGAGCTTTGCCGTCAGCTTTTCATAAGAGCAGTCGGCAAAGTGGTCGAGACGGCAGCTAACAAGCGTTGCCTCCGTTAGGGGCTAACGGGGGCTTTGCCGTCTGCTTCCCCCTCCTCCTCCCCCTCCTGTGTGCCGTCTGCCTCCCCCTCTTCTTTGTCGTCAGCCTCCACCTCCTCCCCCCCTCCTTTGTGCCCTCTTCTTTGCTGTCTACTCCCCTGGAAGCAGACGGTAACGATACAATATGGCCAGCTGCTACTGCCCAGGTTGCACAGCTGGGTGCCACGTGGCACCTTTGCCGTTGGTCAGCTGATGGCAAAGGCCTTTGCCATCTGCTGGCAGACGGCAAAGATCCTATATTGTCACTTTTTTGTTTATTTTTTCTATTTCACAGCACATATACATATATTTCATAGCACATATATGATAAATAGGTCACAACACATATATGATATACATATAAAGCTCATCAATGCCATTTGTTCATCAACGTACATCCCATATATCAAAAGAACCAACACATACAAAGTTTCATCCATATATACATACATATAGTTGCACATATATTGTTCATCCATATATACATATAGTTCCACATTGTTCATCAACTCAAATAAAAACGGAAACTAAAGCACTCCAATGCCAGCTTCCATGCATGTAGTACATCCAATCTGCAAAATGGGAATAAGAAAGTCAGAAGAAGAAGAACAACAACATATATATGACAAATAAGCTAAATTGAAGAAGAAAGAGAAGAATCAAGAAGAGAACAAGGAGAATAAAAACAAGAAGGAGGAGGAGGAGGAGGAGGGGAAGGAGAAGGACAAGGGGGAGGAGAAGAAGAAAAAAGAAGAAGAGAAGAAGAAGGAGAAGAAGGAGGAGAAGAAGGAGGATAGAAGAAGAAGGAGAAGAAGGAGGAGATAAGAAGAATGAGAAGAAGGAGGGCTCCTTCTCCTTCTCCTCCTCCTTCTCCTTCTTCTTCTCTTCTTCTCCTCCTCCTCCTTCTTCTTCTCCTTCTCCTTCTCCTTCTCTTCTTCTTCTCTTCTTCCTTCTTTTCATTTCTCCTCTTCTCCTCTTCTTGCAGCTAAATTAGCTAACTATGTCTTTTTGGAGCTAAATGGGCTAATTATGTCATTATAGAGGAAAACAAGCTAAGTATATAATATTAATGAGCTAACCAAGGTTCTTATGCCATTTTGAGGTTATTATGGATTTTTGGAGCTAAATGGGCTAATTATGTCATTGTTGGGTAAATTAAGGCAAGGAGAATATGAAAGAGGAGAAGAAAGAGGAGGAGGAGGAGGAGGAGAAGAAGAAATAAAGAAGAAGGAGGAGAAGGAGGAGGAGGAGGAGGAGAAGGACTAGAAGGTTCTTGGCCTTCTCCTCCTCCTCCTTCTCCTTCTTCTCCTCCTCCTTCTTCTCCTCCTCCTTCTTCTCCTTCTCCTTCTCTTCTCTTTCTCTTCTTCTTTTTGTTCTTCCTTTTCATTTCTCCTCTTCTCCTCTTCTTGGAGCTAAATTAGCTAACTATGTCTTTGTGGAGCTAAATGGGCTAATTATCCCATTTTACAGGAAAACAAGCTAAGTATATAATATTAATGAGCTAACCAAGGTTCTTATGCCATTTTGAGCTTATTATGGAATTTTTGAGCTAAATGGGCTAATTATGTCATTGTTGGGGAAATTAAGGCAAGGAGAATATGAAAGAGGAGAAGAAAGAGGAGGAGGAGGAGAAGAAGAAGAAATAAAGAAGAAGTAGGACAACGAGGAGGAGGAGGAGGAGAAGGACTAGAAGGTCCTTGGCCTTCTCCTCCTTCTCCTCCTCCTCCTCCTCCTCCTTCTCCTTCTTCTCTTCTTCTTCTTCTTCTTTCTTTTCATTTTTACTATTTCTTCTCCTCTTCTCCTCTTCTTGGAGCTAAATTAGCTAACTATGTTTTTTGGAGCTAAATGGGCTAATTATGTCATTTTAGAGGAAAACAAGCTAAGTATATAATATTAATGAGCTAACCAAGGTTCTTATGCCATTTTGAGCTTATTATGGCATTTTGGAGCTAAATGGGCTAATTATGTCATTGTTGGGGAAATTAAGGCAATTAGAACATGAAAGAGGAGAAGAAAGAGGAGGAGGAGGAGAAGAAGAAGAAATAAAGAAGGAGGAGAAGGAGGAGGAGGAGGAGAAGGACTAGAAGGTCCTTGGCCTTCTCCTCCTTCTCCTCCTCCTCCTTCTCCTTCTTCTCTTCTTCTTCTTCTTCTTTCTTTTCATTTTTCCTATTTCTTCTCCTCTTCTCCTCTTCTTGGAGCTAAATTAGCTAACTATGTCTTTTTGGAGCTAAATGGTCTAATTATGTCATTGTTGGGGAAATTAAGGCAAGGAGAATATGAAAGAGGAGAAGAGAAACTTACCGTAGTGGTCATCAAGGAGGAGAAACACCTAGAGAAGGGTCGTGCGATGCCGCTCGGGAGTTATTCTGCAGAATAGATATTTTGCAATGTCTCAGTTAGCATGATGGCACTCAATTATTAATACTAGTTTATAATGAAACTCACCGTGCCAATCGAAGAGAAGACGTGCATCGGCGGAGGGACTTGACCGCTCTTCTCGCACAGACCCTGAAGAGTGGGTCGTATTAGTTAGTAATGAAACAGACATTACACACATGATTTGGCTAATGTGAAAAAAAAACTTACCACAAAAAGCTCGTAAAGGGCCCGTTGACCCGCCTCATACCGGGACCTCTCCTCCTCAATCAATCGTGTCATGGTCTGGTCCCTCTCATCAAGAGCAGCCTGACTTGCCAATCTCTCTTTCTCAAGAGCAGCCTGAAGAGCAGCCTGGCTTGCCAATCTCTCTTTCTCAAGAGCAGCCTGGTTTGCCAATCTCTCTTTCTGAAGAGCAGCCTGAAACACCATTCCTCGTTACCATAGTAATGATCTATGGTGACACACATAATGAAATGGATGAAAGTGTTCTTAGTCCGTACAACTAACCTCGATGGCAAGATCGACTGGCCGTGGACGACGCGTTATCTCAGGACAGCTGCTCGACTGGCACGCCTTGATCTCCGGGAGAGTGAGTGGACAACGTATTATCCCATCTCCAATGGCTATCGAGCCATGGGGCCTCCCGCCACGAGATATCATCACCAGCTCTGGATCTAAAGGTTCCTGGCTAGGGATAAAGTTATCCCCTTTCGTAGCCTCCCCCGCGTCCCTGTATGCCACGAGCATGTGGTGGGATGATATGTTGGTGAAGTTATTGGGATCATCCAGGTCAAACTCAGAGAATGCCTTCGCCTTCTTGTACAAGGGAGTATGGGCCATGCCATAAAGGTCGTACAAGTGTGGCATCTCCGTCTTATTGTGATGCGCCTAAAAGAGAGGAACAAAATATTAGCATCAAGAATGAATTGCATGAATCATGAAGAAAATCACATACCCAGTTTCATCCGAACTGAAGTAAGTTGGCGCTGCCTTGATGGTGTGGCACACCAACCATTTGGCTACCCCGATCCTTCGCATTCTCGTGGACGGCTCGCCAGCTGCCTGTGCACCACTCATCAACCAACGCCTCCCAACAATCCATCTTATCCGCACACCATCTCGGGGGCACCTGTAAATTATTAGAAAGAATTTTGAGCGCTACGCCTATGAATGAAATCAAGAAAACTACATAGAAGGACTTAAGAATAGGTAATTACCTTCATGTATTGCTCCTTCTTCAGAAACTTTCCGCGGCAATCCTTCTTCTGCTTCTTAATACCACGCGTGGCGTAGTAGTCTCGAATAGCCTGTGGCTGAGCCTCATGGCGTAAGTTCTGTAGTAACCGCCTACACTCGGCCTCGAGAACCCTGGACGCCTCCTCCTCATATCCATCCTCACACCTATAGAAGGTCTGCAATCAACCGTGAAAACACCGATTAGTACAATAATTAGCTATATTGTTAATTTTAGATTGTGTAAAAGGATACTTTACCCAAAAGCTCTTTATCACCATCTCGGCCCTCGTGTGGCACAAGACACCATCTATAATCTCCTCCGGCGGGGCCTGTGCGGCCACAACCTCTCCTTGTACCCTTCCCCTTCTTCCCTACCCGACCAGCACCTCTCCCAGTGGGCAATGCCGCTGACGAACAAGAACCCACGGGTGGTGTCGACAGACTGTCTGCCAAGGCTCTAGAGAGACATAGGGGTGGAAGGGAAGTACCACCCCTCGTGCGGGGCGGCTGGGAAGAACCCGTCGAGCGCTCTCGACCAGCGCCCACCATCTTTCAACACCTGGTGACCTGCCATGATAAAGATTAAAACAAATTAGTACAACATAAAAAAAATGAATAACTGACATGAATAATAATATGTACATGAATAATAAAGATTAAAATATATAAAATTTAAGTTGTGAATCTTACAAACTAATAATCATCATCAATAAATGCATCATCATCATCATCATCACTATCACGCATGTCTTCATGAATGACGTGCTCGTCGGGTTCAACGGCGTGAAGTTGTGAAAGGCCTTTCTTTAATCGTTGAAGCATTGACAGGTCATCCGCATCAGTAACCTCTACGAGTTCCAGGTCTTCTGGTTCTGGCTCAGGGGTGGAGTCGAATTCACTGTCGCTGTCTACTTCCATGTTCTTGGGTGAAGCACGGCGGTTCTTGAAACGTTTCTTGGAAAGACGTGTTTCTTGGAAGAATTCTCCATCATATGTGTCTGGGTTAATGTGAGGTTCATAATCCTGTTCATTTGGGAGAGGTGGTCTGACATGTAGCGGCACTTCATAAACAACATACCAACCTTCCAGATTCTTATCCGCTTGGCATGCCCACGGTAGATAGAAAACTTGGGTCGCCTGTTGAGCCGTAATATAGACATCGGGAACATCTAAATGGGTGTTTGGATTGATTTCGACTAGTCCTATATGTTCATGAGTCCTTCTAGTCTCCTTCGGCTGGAACCAATAACACTTGAAGACTACGACGTTCGGTGGGTTTTCACCATAGAATTGAAGTTCATAAATTGCTTCAACTCTTCCATAATACTCGATAACACCTTCGCTGATAGCAGAGACACCACAATTTGTAGATTTCCGGTCGGGCATAGATAGCTCTTTGCCAAAGGTACGAAAGAGATACCTGTTGATGTTGTATTTCTCAAATAAACGGACCTTATAGTCAAAACCATTAGCGACTTGTCTTAATTCGGTGTCCATAGACTCTGAATTAGCCTACAAGTTTAATACGAAACGATTGTTGCATTAGCCGCAAGTTAGACCAAGAAATGAAATGGTCCATTATTGATAATTACCGTTTGTTTGAACCAAGAGATGAAACCGGGATAGCCGCCTCCTGTCTTTGACAGAAGCTCATACTCTTCGACGGAATCATTTTCAATCACCGCTCCATCCGAGAATTTGGCGACGTAACGGTTGTTTGAAATATCCGGGAATAAGAGCAGTTCAAATGAATTAGAAGTTACGGGAAAATGTGCCGAGAACTCACTCGATGTACAGCCGCACTTCTGTTAGGTTGTTGAAGATATACAACGAAATGTTCCACCATTCTTCGACATCCAACGTTATTGGTTTCGAAGCACCGGCTGGTGCGAGCTTCCCTTTGAATAGGCTGAGGTTGGACCCACCTTTTTTAGGGTCTGCATCATTGTGTCGAGGCTTCGGATTAGGCAAATGATGATTTTTGGCTCGTAGTGTGCTGTCACAAAGTTTGCCACCTCCTCAGTAATGAATGCCTCAGCCATCGATGCTTCAATTCTACGCTTATTATTACATTTAGCTCGAAGGGTCTTCTGCATCCTCTCATTTGCATAGCACCAACGATCTTGCACGGGTCCACCCAATCTTGCCTCGGTCGGTAGATGTAAAATCAAATGCTGCATTGGATTAAAGAAGCCCGATGGAAAGATCATCTCTAACATGCACAACAACTCCGGTGCAAACTCCTCCATGTCTTCTACCATGCCAGGTGATAATTCTTTCGCACAAATAAAAATAGAAGAAATCGCTCAGCTCCGCCAGTACTAGCCATTCATTCTCAGGAATAAAGCCACGTAACATCACCGGCATTACCCGCTCTAGCCATATGTGCCAATCATGACTCTTGAGACCAAAGATTTTTAATTTTTCAAGACTCTCTCCCCTCTTTAGATTCGATGCATACCCATCGGGGAACATCAAGTGCATTTTGACCCACAAGATAATTTCCCTCATAGCTGGCCTTCCAAGATTGAACCAGGCCTTTGGCTTCGACCACTTCTGGTTTCCTTTGCCTTCTCGCATGTTTTGTAACGGTCTATGACATAGTGTCTCTTGATCTACTCTAGCCTTAGTATTATCCTTTGTCTTCCCATCTATGTCGAACAATGTACCAAAAATAGCCTCTCCGATATTCTTTTCAGTGTGCATCATGTCGATATTGTGTGGAAGAAGGAGGTCTTTGAAGTAAGGCAGATCCCAGAAGCATGGCTTGTGAGTCCAGGCGTGTTTTGAATTATACCCCTTGAAATACCCTGGACGCTCTGGATCAGGCTTGAGGGCGTTTAACTGATCCAGGATCTGTTGGCCTGTCAACGCAGGTGGTGCCAAGTTTTGACAACTTTACCTTTGGTAAAGTTCTTCTTGTCTTTTCTGAACTGATGGTCAGTATCCAGGAACTGTCTATGCAAGTCAAAGCAAGAATACTTCCGACCCTCCTACAACCAATGAAACTGAAGAGCTGCCTTGCATTGGGGGCACGGGAACCTTCCATGCACACACCATCCAGAGAATAGCGCATACGCTGGCAAGTCATGCATAGAGTACATGTACCACACATGCATTTTGAAGTTTTCTTTTCTAGCGGCATCGTATTTCTTGACCCCATTATCCCAAGCTTCTTGCAATTCATCCTTAAGCGGTTGCAGGTACACATTCATATTCTTCCCCGGCTAAATGGGCCCTGGAATTATCAACGTCAGAAATATGTTCTTTCTTTGCATAATCTACCCGGGGGGGGGGGAGATTGAGTGGAATGACAAATATAGGCCAACAACTGTATTGCGTTGCCGTCATGCCGAAGGGATTAAAACCATCCGTGGCGGCGCAGACTCGAGGATTCCTTGGATCTGCCGCTTTATCCTGATGCAATCCATCGAAATGTTTCCACGCTTCCCCATCCGATGTGTGTACCACCATCTTATTCCCATCCGCATCTAGTTCGGATCTTTTGCCCAATTTGTGCCATGTCATCTGTCTGGCTGTCTCTTCGAGCATGAAAAGACGTTGAATTCTTGGTACGGCTGGCATATACCGAAGAACACTAACTGCGATTTTGGTCTGCCTCTTCTCACCCATACCGTTGTCTACCACAAGATACCTGCAAGACTCGCGATTGGGACAATAGTCCAAGTGTGCATACTCCTTCCTAAATAAGACACATCCTTTCTCACATCCATCTATCTTCTCATAGGGCATCTTAAGTACACGAAGTATTTTGTCCGACTGGTACAGGTTTGCAGGCATGACATGGCCTTTGGGTACGAAGCGTCCAAATAGTGTCATCATCGCGTCGTAGCATTCTCTTCCCAAGTTGAACTGAGCCTTCAGAGCCATTACTTGTGCAATTGCATCCAGCAGACAGAGCTCAGTGTGCTCATGGAGAGGACGTTTTGAAGACTCCAACATTTCATAAAAGGCCTTTGCAGATTCCTCCATCTCATCTTCCGAATCCCGAGCATCATCAAAGTCTTGCACCATGTCTTCGATCCCGGTACCATGCTCGTCCGTGCGACGACGGACCACCTCAGCTCTTGTGTGTTGTATAGACTCACCATGAAATGTCCACACCGTATAATTAGGCTTAAAACCCCTCCTCTGCAGGTGTTTAATCAGTACAGCCTCTGTCGTCTTTTTATAGTTGTCGCATCCAGGACAGGGGCAATTGTTTCTTTCCTGGCCATTTGCGAATGCGGCTTTCACAAATTCCTTAGTTTTTACAAACCATTCTTTCGTCATCTCTTTCTGACTAGGGTGACCGGTATACATCCACGCACGATCACTCATCTTGCCTAGCTACTAAAGACAGAAGAAATATATTTATATATAATTTAGCATTTATATTCATCGGTTAATCAGGTTTGCCATTTTTATTACGTCCAGGCAACCTACACGCTAATAGGTAAAGATAGGTCCTAATCCCACCCGAGTATGTGTAGATTGGGTTCGTTTTCCCATGCTCTGCTCCGGATCCAACGCAAAATTTCGGCAGCACCTCCCCGCTGTTCTCCTGATACACGTCTCCGCAATAAATAGAGAGGATGTGCATCCGGAGAACAACAGGGAGGCACTGACGAAATTCCGCATCGGATCCAGAGCACAGCATACGGTAAAACGAACCCAATCTACACATACTCGGGCTGTCCATGGATAATGTTGGGCAATTCAAATGGATGGCGGTTATAAATATGCAAAGACCTCACAACGACAATTAGAAAGGATTAATTTAATTACCTAAATCTACAAAGTTTCATCCGGAAACCGAGCCACAGTAAATGAAGGGGCGGGGAGGAGATGAAATTTGTACAGACCCACGAATGCAGGGGCAGAGCTCGTACAACGCACGGGGAGGTCTTCGCACAGCAGACCTCACAGCGACGAGACAACTATCACATGTAAATCCACCCGATCAACACAAATATTCTAATTATGTCATTTTAGAGGAAAACAAGTTAAGAATATAATATTCATGAGCTAACCACGGTTTTTATGCCATTTTGTAGCTAAATGGGCTAATTATCTCATTGTTGGGGAAAGTAAGGTAAGGAGAATAAGATAGAGGAGAAGAAAGAGGAGGAGGAGGAGAAGAAGAAGAAATCAAGAAGAAGGAGAAGGAGGAGGAGGAGAAGGAGGAGAAGAAGGAGGAGGAGAAGGTATTCTTCTTCTCTTCTTCTCTTCTTCTTCTTTTCTTCTTCTCCTTCTTATTTTTGTCTTCTCCTCCTCCTCCTCTTCTTCTTCTTCTTGTTCTTATTCTCCTCCTCCTCTCCTCCTCTTCTCCTCCTCCTCCTCTTCTTCTTCTTCCTGTTCTTTCTATTAAGCTAACTAACTAACTAACATAACTAACCAAGCTAACGAAACCTATCGCTAAACCTAGATAGCACTAAACAGTAAAAAAACAAAAAAACAGAATCTACCACTAAGTAACTAAAAAAGAATCTAGCTACCACTAAATACCAAACAATAAAAAATCAACTTCTTCTTCTTTTTTCTCTTCTTCTCCTTCTTATTATTTTCTTATTCTCTTCTTCTCTTCTTCTTCTCTTCTTCTTTACTTCTTCACCTTCTTATTTTTTTCTTTTCTTCTTCTTCTTCTTCTTCTTCTTCTTCTTCTTCTTCTTCTTCTTCTTCTTCTTCTTCTTTTTCTTCTCCTCCTACTCCTCTTCTTCTTCTCCTCTTCTCGTCCTCGTCCTTCTCCTCTTCTCCTCTTCTCCTCCTCCACCTAACTAACCAAGCTAACTAACTAACCTAACTAAAACTACTAACCTAACTAAATCTACCACTAAAACTACTAACAATAACAACTACTAAAACTACTAAAAAATAATGCGGGTGCGGGGTGGTGTGGGTGTGGGGGCTCACCGGGAGGGGCGGCTGTGGAGGGGCCGGGGTGGTGGGGTGGTGGGGCGGCGCCATGGGCGCCAGGGGCGACGGCCCGACGGTGGTGGGGCAGTGGCAGCGGGGGAGAGGTGGGGAAGCGGCGGGACGTTGGTGGTGGCGCGAGGGTGGCGGCGGGGGCGACAGGGGCGGCGGTGGGGGCGACAGGGGCGGCGGCGGGGGCGATAGGGGCGGCGGCAGGGGCGACAGGGGCGGCGGCGCGACGGTTGTAGTGGCGGCCGGTGGGCGTCGGGGATTGGGAGAGAGAGAGGGGCACGGGGGTGAGCCGTTACAGAGAGAGAGGGGCGGGGTGGGGGAAGGAGCCGTTAACGGAGTTAGCGCTTTCCCGTCTGCCGGCGGACGGCAAAGAGTCTAGACTCTTTGCCGTGTGCCTCTGGACTCTTCGCCGTCCGCTAGCAGACGACAAAGAAGGGACTCCAGTTTGACCTAACCACCCTTCGGTCAGGTGGGCCCATATACATCTTTGCCGTCTGTTGTGCGACTCTTTGCCGTCTGCTAGCTGACGACAAAGATGTGACTGATGGCAAAAACACTCTATGCCATCAGCCGGTGCTTTGTCGTCTGCTTTGTTGAAGCTGACGGCAAATACACTCTTTGCCATCAGCTAGCAGACGGCAAAGACTAGGCAGATGGCAAAAAACTGTTTTCCATTAGTGATATCCAATGCGGCATCAAATACGGGAGCGTCTCCATCCCCGGCCAATACTTTGTGTCTGTCAGCATGTTGATCTATGCAGATTTGACTGGTCATCTCGCTCCTGTTGAGAACTACACCCTGGATCATATCATGACCTTCGGAGGCCTGGAATACACCACAAATTCCTATAGAGAACTCATCTTGTCATGCTGGCTACCCGGCCTAGTGGAGGGGCTGCTTGGCACCCCATGATCGACTCTGGAACCGATCCCCTTCAAAGTGGTTGGGCTAGAGACCTCGGTGATACTGGATGTCCCGGATGTAGCGACTCCAGACAACGCCCCCTCAAGCCTCGGCACGGGCTCAAGCCCGGCCCCAACCTCCGAAGGCATGTTGTATCTTGAACCAACCCCAAACTATATGCCGGGAATACTTCAAGTCAGCCGTGCCTATAGCCAGGCTATGAACTCCGAAGAGATGGATCACCTTAACAAGATGCTCGATCACGTCGAGGATATGTCCATCTAAACTTTGGTTTACAACAAGATCGCCCTTAAAGCGGACGGTCAGGAAATTTACGTCCCACCCACCACCCACCTAGTCGTTATGGTCGACGACTTAACTGGCGTGCTGGAGAATGATGAGGCCACGGACATGGAGGAAGATGTCGATGACCGTAAAGAACACACTTCGCTGCTGATAAACAACAGCAAGTGGACCGCGACATCCACCTATGACATCTACTTGGTAGACACTCCCAATTCCCCTCCTAAATGCCCGTGTAGACGCCAAAAAGGGAACAATGGGGAGCACAACAATAACAACGCAACAGCCAAGGATGGTGAGGCGATGACAAGTGATGTTGATAACATGGTAGAGGATCCTCAAGCCTCACCGGTACAAAACGGCGATCCTAAAGTAAATTATGATAACTTAGATCCCGATAACCTCTTTGAAGGGGTCGATTAGAATTACATGCCAGAGTCCGAGGAGGACGAAAGCCTTGGAACTCAGGATTGCATCGCCCTAGAAGACCCCTTGGGGCAAGAGTGCATCAGGAGGCGCCCCATCACCACCGCTCAAAGCATGAAACGTAAGCAGCAAGAGCAACAAGCTAGTACGGATGCGCTGAATGACAAGTTGGTCAAAGTACTCTCGGTCAAACAAGACCTCGAAGACTAATGTTGTAGCATGCCAAAATCATATCGACGCACGCGTATGTTGGTAGATTTCAACGAAGAACTAATCACTGATGAGCTTGAACTACCCCCTAGAGGTCAAGATAGGCCAGGGAGGGAAAACGTCAACACTCGAACGGAGCCATGTCGTTAGACAAAGACCCCGTGGATCACCTAGACGCTCACAACGTTTGATGTCAAATCTTGGAAAACCAAGCACCCCCTCGTTCCATTTATGGTTCTAGAATACGTGCGCGAGCCAGGGTCGATGATTACGACACCTGGTTGGACAGGAACGATCGTACCCGAAATCAAGCTTATGAGCGACTCTCTCCCGACCTCCAACAAGACACCACTTGGTCCCGAGGTCTAGCCCACCCGATCTGTTGCACAGACAGGGTATTAGAACATCAATTCCAGAATGGGTTTAAGCCCATCAACGTAGAATCCTATGATGGCACAACAGACCCATCAGTGTGCATCAAGGAATTCCTTCTCCACATACACATGGCTAATGGAGATGACCTCCACGCCATCAAATACCGTCCGCTCAAACTAAAGGCGCCAACTAGGCATTGGCTTAATAGCTTGCCTCCTCATTCCACCAGAAATGGGAACACCTTGAAGATGCCTTTAAGGCAAATTTCCAAGGCACTTATGTCCAACCTCCGGACACTTACGACCTTAGTCGTGGCATCCTAGCCAGGCAACTTTTCTCAAAAGTTATAAAATAGGTTCCTTACCAAAAAGAACCAGATCATAGACTGCTCTAATGCCAAGGCCATCATTTCATTCAAAAATAATATCCCGGATGAATGGCTTGCCCACCAGCTCAGCCAGGACAGGTCGAGGACCATGTCAGCCCTCACTTCACTGATGACACGCTTCTACACGAGATAGGACACTTGGCTCACACGAAATGGTCACAACGGTGAGGCACGCACCTCGGAGACGCATGACACCGATGGCAAGCCTCGAGGCAACAAAATTTACCGCACGCATAAAAATGGCGGAAGCGACATAGAGGATATGTAGACAATGCAGGGCTCACCAGACCCAAATGAGGACCAAAGAGAAAACCTATAAATGGAATAATGATGGACCTAGCAAGCTAGACGTGATCCTGTATTGACCGTGCCAAATCCATGGTACCCAAGACAAACCAACAATCCATACTAATAGTAATGGTTGGTTCTTCAGACAATCTAGTAAGGTAGCGACAGAGGGTCCAAATAAAACTCAAAATCACAATTAAGATGAGGATGACCCTCGCCGACCCAATAATGGACGCCAAAATAAGTTTCGTAAAGAGATAATAGAGGTAAACATGATCTATGTTACTCACATCCCCAAGAGGGAAAGGAAGCGTGCACTTCGGGATATCTATGCGCTAGAGCTATTCTCCCCGAAATTCAACCCATTGTCGGCTTTCCCGGTCACATTTGGCATACATGACTATCCGACCAACATGAGGCATGGCGGCTCAACTGCACTCATCCTAGACCCAATTGTCAAAGGTTTCCATCTCACGCGTGTCCTCATGGACGACAGAAGCGGCATCAACTTAATTTACGAGGACACAATCCAGAAGATGGGCATTAATTCATCTCGGATCAATCCGAGCAACAATGGCTTTGAAGGAGTCACACCAGTTGTTGAGGCTCGTTGTACAGGAGCCGTGTCATTGGAAGTTGTCTTTGGATCACCCGAGAAGTTCAGGAGCAAGGGGTTAATGTTCGACATTGTCCCCTTTTGAAGTGGGGTATAGCATGCTCCTAGGGCGCATATCATTCGCCCACTTCCGTGCGGTCCCACATTATGCTTACCACAAGCTTAAAATTCCAGGACCAAGCGGTGTTATCACGATCAACAGAAAAACCAAACGCTCCCTCTGCACCAAGGAGCAGACAGCGTCCTTCGCAACCAAGGTGGAGGCATTCGAGGATGTAGCATGTGTTAGTAAATGTAGTTCTAGCTCTTCGAAGCGTACGCGGGCCACACCGATCGACCTCGGGCATACACACCACCCCCAAAATAAGGGTGTAGGCTCCTCGTGTGCTCCCTCTCGGAGGGGCACTATGTCCCCGGGATGCACAATTTCATGCTAAAAACCGTTGGGATGCTGAGGAGACAAAAATTATGAAAACATCTGACCGGCTAGATACGAGGAAGGGCTAAGCTTTGAGCTTCCATATCGGCATGGTCTCATCAACGATCTAGCAAGGAAAATATAGTCATGTGGCTTCAACCATGAATCTGGCATCTACAAACCTCTTAAAAATACTCGGTCGGCAGGCTCTTAGAGCACATGTGAGGCCGAAGTTGTAGACAGCCCATGCGAGTGTTTTCCATAAAGAAGATAAGTTGGTCAACAGCATGGAAACACAGACGTGCGGCAGGAAGCGGACCGGGCTTATAAACCCGATAATAGTATTCACCATATTTTCTTTATAGTCCTTTATTTTCCTTACATCATTGTACCTTTAGTTTCTCTCGTTACACCTTGGCATGTAAAGGTTGAAATTATTAAATAAAGAAATAATGCCCTTCAAGGTTCTCAATGTATTTCTA
Source organism: Hordeum vulgare subsp. vulgare (assembly GCF_904849725.1). NCBI lineage: Eukaryota > Viridiplantae > Streptophyta > Magnoliopsida > Poales > Poaceae > Hordeum > Hordeum vulgare. Next base: position 51,012,669 of record NC_058519.1, read on the forward strand.
TTCAAGCATTGTCTATGAGCTATGAGAACATCTTCACAATACAAGTGCCAAAGGGCTTCGTTTCCCTGTCAAGTAATACAAGTCCGAAGTGCTTGGCATCTCGGATGTTGCACCATATGCATCAGTTTCGAACCTAGATTTCGGCCAATAGTTTGGGTTGCTCGGATCCTATATGTACCCCTTATGTTCACGTAAAAATTTGGCTGGGGGTGTAACAAGAGAACCACTGCGATTGTGGCGCGAGTCAATTAGCAGAGCGTCTTAGTGGAGAAAGCCAAAAGCAGACTATGTGTGTACGCGAAAACTGGTGGGCAGCCCAAACACTGCGTTAAGTGACGTGTCATTGTAATCCACTCGTGTGAAACGAAGGGCTTATTCATCGCACAAACCTAAACGGGTAATGGCGTCGACCTCGGCTGCCTACAGCCGACCACTTCGCACAGCAGGGGCTCATCATTAGCCCCCACAATCAAAGTCCTATGACTAAGTGAAAGTAATAAAGCAGTACTAGTCTGATTGCCTAATTCCTATAATGCATAAACCGTCTTCTGGTACCAAGATATCAGCTAAGGGTCAGAGTTGCATCAAGAAACATCATTTTTATATTCTATATTAGGATTGAAGCCGACGAATTGCAACTTTCAGTAAAAAACGGTCGAACAGGAGGATAATCAATTAAAAGTAACACACATATATGAACTGATATACTTATTCAAACAAAACATAGTTTTTACATCCATGTACTTCGGCACCCCAAAGTACTACAGCTGATACAAGGTCTCTTTCGAACACATGACCTGAGTAGTATGGGTGCCCTCTTCCATGTCGCTGATGAACTGCTTTGTGGTATGATGCTTTCCTGCAGGAGGCCCCACAGAAACAACCGGTGCCTCAACCCTCCGGATGTGCGTATTGACACATGGGTACGTCTGTCGTGATCCCTCAAAGCACGCACATCACTTCCAGTGATCCACCTGCGGGCTGACAGCACGCAACCAGGTCATAAGGCCGAAGAGGTTGTCCAGTAAATCTTCGACAGGTCTCGCCACGGAGATTAGCTCCACCAGCTGCTTCATCTGATGATTCAGCATCAGTGATGACGGAGCGTTCGAGAAATGCCACCAGAATGCCTTCTCATATTCATGGCCCTCCAGTTGTCCAAAGTGTTGAAGGGCGTCTGCCACACACTTTGGCAGATTCACGAAGACCTCTGCGAAAATGGAGGCATAGGAATCTTGGAACTAAATCGCTTCAGTAGAGCGCTTAGACTGCGATGGCTATGGCTATCATGGACAAGCAATGAGAGGCCGTGGCATGGCATGGCTCTGCCATGCGACGAGGCCGACAGGGCCCTTTTTCATGCGTCCACAACGGTAACCCTAGGAAATGGAGGAACGGCAACATTCTGGCACTGCTCCTGGACGGGATCGGGAAGCCTAAAGACGTCCTTCCCAAATATTTTTGGACACTCCAGGCGGAAAAACAGATCGGTCCGAGATGCACTCACAAACAACACTTGGTTATCGAACCTCTCCCATGGGAACACGGAGAAACTCTGGGAGGAGGCAATCAGGCTGCATAGATGGGTCCAAGACAGGGACATCCAATTGCAAGAAGGAATCCAGGACACAATCTCGTGTAATCTGGAACCTTCAGGAGTATACTCAGCCAGATCGGCTTACAAGGCCCAGTTCCAAGGTCACCTGAGATGTGACTACAAGAAGATAATATGGACAACTTGGGCGCCTGCACGGCTCAAGATCTTCATCTGGTTGCTGCTGAAGAACAGACTCTGGTGTAACGATCGTCTTCAACGCAGAGGCTGGCCCAATGGCTATTTCTGCCAATTGTGCCACCGAAATCTAGAATCAGCTAAGCACCTGTTCTGTCAATGCCCGCTGTCCATACAAATTTGGACACACGCAGCATCGCATAACGGATGTGCATCGCTACACCCGGGAGCATGGGTGGATAGTGACAACTCAGCAGAATCTCTAAATTTGATGATCAACTCAGCCTTGCCGAAGTACAAAAAAGCAGTCAAGACAATCGTCATTTTGATCCTTTCGGAGATATGGAAGGAAAGAAACGCATGCACCTTCAGGGACAAATCTGCAGATTTCCAAAGTTTGAAACATGCTATCAACAGCACCGTAGAACTTTGGAGGCAAGCCGGAGCCACAGTTCTGGAGCCCCCGTTCTCGGATCCTCCATGAGATATCAACCCCTGTAACCACCCTCATTGTGTTGGGGGTGTTTGTTTTTTTCCTTTGTTTTCCTTTTTCTCCTTGATCACTATGATCACCACCCCCCACCCCCACCTTTGTCACGTTTTTTCCCTCCACGCTGCTTCCTGCTTCAAATCAATATATGCCAGCCTCAGGCTGGATCTTTCAAAAAAAAAGACCTCTGCGAAATGCCACATCTGGGTGAGCTTGACGCACCCTTCGCTTCCAAACACAAATTGTCGTAAATATGGCTTACCCGCGGCTACTTACTCCACTTCCCGGAGCTCCTCGCGGTCGAACCGAACCTCGATCTGGAGTTTGGAACATGCAAGGTGAAGCTTCTTAATCTCATCCTTTGCATGCGTCCCCTCAACCGTATGTTTTTTGGGTGCTTTGTACACGTCTTTTAGGGTCTCCTCGACTTCCAGGACTCGCGCCTAGTCCTTCTCCAGAGCCACCTTCTTGGCACCTTGGGAGTCCTCCGCCTTTGCAGCCGCAACCCTCTGCTGCTCTGCCTCCTGGTGAGCTTCCTTGAGCTAGGCCTTGAGCTTCTCAAGATCGGCCAAGGCCACTGTCATTCAAGCAGGTAGGCCTCATGCACTAATTGAACAACAAACAAAGTACGCTTCTTGTGATTTAAAAAAGGAAGGGACTAGATTATCTTGAGACTTCTCAAATTTCCATTTCATTAGGTCGAGGTCCTTCTCGGACCTCTCAATCTTCTGATTCATCTCCAATATTTTCTCCAAAGCAGAGCTCGGGGATGAGGCATAAACCTGCAATAAAGAGTCCTTCGTATCAACCCCATAATTAATTTTTCCAGCTCGGACGACAACCTTCGGCAACATCTTGGGGGCTATACGTCAAGCTGTACTTGATCCCAACCCTAGTTCCTCGAAACCAGCCTTAGGCTCGGGGGCTACTCACTAATCAGGCCATTTGAAAGGCCACGATAATATGTCCTCGGATAGATTTACGGATTTGCAATTCAAATGCACATATAAAATTATTTTCATAAGGATAAAGGGATACCTCGAAGCTTGTAACAAGGCCCTTGAAGGCCTCGTGCAATCCGGCCTCCACAGATCGGAAGCTTTGTAGCACTATGCCTATGAAGGCACGGTGCTCTTCCTTGATGGAGGACTCCTTCAAGGCCTCCTCTACTTCTTTGGTCCACCCCTTGTTAGCCCTCCCTTAGGTAGAAGTGGGCGTGGTAGGACATGAACCAAAGCACCTAGGTGCTGGGTGGAGGGGTTTTCGGCTGCAGCGCTGGAGCCGAGGCACACTCTGGCAAAGTCAATGATTGAATCAACGTCTCCTCGAAGACCTCAGGGGCTTTGTCCCCTCCGCCCCATGGAACTAAGGTATCACCCTGGGCCATTGATCTGTCGGCCCTCGTTGAGTTGACATATGGAGCCGGAGAGGAGGTATCCTCCCCGAGCTCATCATGAGCTGGTGAAGGAGTGGAACAATCTAGGGTCCCGCTGACAGGCGGTAGACCGCTGGAGGAGTCGCTTGGAAGCATCTTCAATGAATTTTGGACCGAATATTCATATAAGTTCACTCCTGATAATATCTAAAAAAATGCAAGATCTGGAGAATAGTAACGTACCCTCAAGGTGTTGGTCTTTCCCTCCCCAAAGCAAGGGGGTCATCTTCGTACTCGTCGGAGAGTATGATCTTCTCTGACGTCTCGCTACTGGCTCCAGCTGAGGCCTTCTTCAACATCTTAAAGGTCTGGGCCGCGCTTCGGCGTCGTCGTCTTCTAATGCCACCCTTTTCCATCTAGGGGAAGGGATGTTCTCCTCCTTGTCCTCCCCCATCCTCATGGGTGCTGGAGGTGTCGGTATCTTCGGACTGGGTAACCGAGATCTTCCGACTACGGGTATCAGCCTTGTCCTTCTAGGACTTTGGCTTTTTAGGGACTACCACGTGCAGCTCCATGAGCAGGAACGCCATGAGCATAGGAGATCTTCTTCCTCGAGTAGTGGGTCCGGGCACTGCATTCCCTGCATCTTGGCAGATCATTTCTACATATATCAAACAAAGTGATTCGTCAAAAACACTGTTTTGTCATGTAAAGGAAAAAGAATATAGATGTGTGCTAGAATACTTACCGGTGGGGATCCATAGACAACCTCAAAATCGAGGTTTCATCCCTCTTCGGGGATCTTGTCCTTGGCTACCTTGAGTAGCTGTGTCCACATGGCGGACAAGTCGGCATGGAAAACAACGGATAGGCCCTGTGTCCCCTGATTTCTGCTCCCACATCGGCTTGGCTCGAAGTTTAAATGGGATAATTTGGCGGTTGAGCGTGAAGTTGATCACTGTGGGGGGCTCTAGCTTCCTCTCGGTGGACCACCACGTCATTTTCTTGATCAAGGAGGCCACCTCTTAGGGGTTCCCCCACGCGATCCCTTCTCCCTCTAGGAGTTGAGCTTTTTGGGGGTGGCCGAAAAGGCCGGGACTTCAGATTGGCCAGGCGCGAGTGGCTTGGTGATGTAAAACCACTCATGCTGCCACTACTTCACTATTTCAATAAAGGTGCCCTTGCATGAGTAAGTGTTTTCGTTCTTGCTAGCCATGGCTCTTCCACACTCTAACAACTCGATGCCACTGGACTTTGGCTTAACTGTGAAGATCTTCAGCCAGAGGCCAAAATGCAGCTCAAAGTAGTGGAAAGCCTCACAGAGTATGATAAATGAGGCAAGGTGGAGGATGGCGTACGAGTCCATATAGTGGAAGTCAACCTGAGAGTAGAACATAATCCCGTGCACTGTGGGGACCCTGACTCGTAAGTCGTGGTCACTGAATGCACGTGTACAGTGATCCTAGAGATCAATGCTCACTGAACACAAAGAGGTTGAATAACAAGAGTCTTACATCCATACGTACCTTCTTACACAAATTATGACCATTATGGTCAAGTATGACACAAATAGGGCCATGAAGGACAGAACATCAAACATAAACTCGTAGCGGAAATCCTGAATGATAGGATGGACCCATTCCATCTACCGTAACCCTACAAGCATTCTAAATAGGAAGCATCCTAATTTGCATGATCGTCACAAACATACTATTCACCATATTCATGTTCTTCCATGCCTGGACAATTAAATATCCAGTGGCAAGCCAATGAGTACTTTCAATATACTCACAAGGACCCCATGTTTGGAACAAGGTAAAGCAATACATGGTATAGCACTAAGTAGGTAACTTTGTGGAAAGATAATTTTGAGTGCAATGACATGTCCTAACAACTTGTAAAGCATGCATCACGAGGTTACGAGTATCCATATGAACAAGTTACAGATAACAATATAAATAGAGTTTGGAACAAGTCCACTTTTAAATTATCCCACCAAGTCATCTCACTTATCTCAAGTATTTCTTTCCCACACGCACACCAAGTTTTGTAGAACACTGGACGTAGTTTAAGCAGCACCACCCAACTATCCTTGACCTTGAGCACGGCTATTCGAATAGTTTTACACTCTGTAGAGGTTGCACACTTTACCCACAAGACTTGGGAACTTCCATGTCAAGCCACGACTCGCAGTATATCACATACATGAGGTAAGCACTCGAACAATGCATTTACCTTGACATCACTAAACAAAGAGTCTGCTCATTGATACGTCTCCAACGTATCTATAATTTTTGATGGTTTCATGCTATTATCTTGTCAAACTTTGGATGTTTTGTATGCCTTTTATATCTTTTTGGGACTAACCTATTAACTCAGTGCCAAGTTCCAATTCCTTTTCAGAGGAGGATTTTAAACGGAGTCCAAACGGAATAAAACTTCCAAAAAGATTTTTTCCGAAATAGAAGAACATCGGGAAGCTTGAGAACGAAGGCAGGGGCCACCAGGGACCACACAAGCCCCCTAGCCGCGGCCAGGGGGGCCCACGCCTCCCAGGCTTGTGGGCTCCCTGGGCCACCTCTGCCCTAGGTCTTTCGCCTATAAATTCCCATAAATTCTAGAAACAATCAGGAGATCATCGAAAGTACTTTTCCGCCGCCGCAAGATTCTGTCTCCGCAAGATCCCATCTGGGGCACGTTCTGGTGCCCTGCCGGAGGGGGGATTCAGATGTGGAGGGCTTCTTCATCAACACCATGACCTCCCGAATGATGCGTGAGTAGTTCACCATAGACCTATGGGTCCATAGCTAGTAGCTAGATGGCTTCTTCTCTCTCTTGGATATTCAATACAAAGTTCTCCATGCTCTTCATGGAGATCTATCCGATGTAATCTTCTTTTGTGGTGTGTTTGTTGAGATACGATGAATTGTGGATTTATGATCAGATTATCTATGAATCTTATTTGAGTTTCTTCTGATCTCTCTTATGCATGATTTCATATCCTTGTAATTCTCTTCGAGTTGTGGGTTTTGTTTGGCCAGCTTGATCTATGATTCTTGCAATGGGAGAAGTGCTTGGTTTTGGGTTCATACCGTGAGGTGACCTCACCCAGTGACAGAAGGGGTAGCGAGGCACGCATCGTGTTGTTGCCATCAAGGGTAAAAAGATGGGGTTTTCATCATTGGTTTGAGTTTATCCCTCTACATCATGTCATCTTGCTTAAGGCGTTACTCTGTTCGTCATGAACTCAATACACTAGATGCATGCTGGATAGCGGTCGATGTGTGTAGTAATAGTAGTAGATGCAGAAAGTATCGGTCTACTTGTCTCGGACGTCATGCCTATATGTATGATCATTGCCTTAGATATCGTCATGACTTTGCACGGTTCTATCAATTTCTCGATAGTAATTTGTTCACCCACCGTAATATTTGCTATTTTGAGAGAAGCCTCTAGTGAACACTATGGCCCCCGGGTCAACTCCATACCATATTTTCAGCCTTACTCTTTTTCTTCGTTGCACTTTCCGCCTTCAGATCTCACTTTGCAATTAATCTTGAAGGGATTGACAACCCCTTTATAGCGTTGGGTGCAAGCTCTTTTTTGTTTGTGAAGGTACTCTGGACTTGACGAGATTCTCCTACAGGATCGATACCTTGGTTCTCAAACTGAGGGAAATACTTATTGCTCCTGTGCTGCATCACCCATTCCTCTTCAAGGGAAAAGCCAACGCAAGCAAGTCTCCGTCAACGTGTCAATTTCTGGCGCTGTTGTTTGAGAAGTAGCAGAAGGATTTCTGGAGCCGTTGCCAGGGAGGATCAAGTCAAGAACTCATCCAAGTAAGTGTCGCAAACTCATCTCTTGCATTTACTTTTTTCCTCTCGTTTTCCTCTCCCCCACTTCTGAAAAACAAAAATTTACAAAAAAATATTTGCCTTTTTCGTTCGCCCTTTTATCTCGCTCTTTTTGTTCACTTGTGTGCTTGCTTGCTTGCTGAAGTCACCATGACTGAAAACACCAAACTTTGTGACTTCTCGAATACTAATAATAATGATTTTATTAGTACTCCGATTGCTCCCGCCACTAGTGCGGAGTCATACGAAATCAATGGCGCTTTGCTGAATCTTGTTATGAAAGAGCAATTCTCCGGCCTTCCTAGTGACGATGCCGCATCCCATCTTAATACCTTCATTGAACTTTGCGATATGCAAAAGAAGAAAGATGTGGATAATGATGTGATTAAATTTAAGATTTTTCCTTTCTCGTTGCGAGATCGAGCAAAAACTTGGTTTTCGTCTTTGCCCAAAAAATAGTATTGATTCTTGGAATAAGTGCAAAGATGCTTACATATCCAAGTATTTTCCGCCGGCTAAGATTATCTCTCTCCGTAATGATATCATGCATTTTAAGCAACTTGATCATGAACATGTTGCACAATCTTGGGAGAGAATGAAATTGATGATTAGAAATTGTCCCGCTCATGGCTTGAGTCTTTGGATGATTATACAAATCTTTTACGGTGGCTTGAATTTCGCTTCTAGAAACATCTTGGACTCCGCCTCCAGTGGAACGTTCATGGAAATCACGTTAGGAGAAGCCACAAAACTCCTACATAATATCATGACGAACTACTCTCAATGGCACACTGAAAGGTCACCTACTAGTAAGAAGGTACATGCTATAGAAGAAATTAACTCGTTGAGTGCTAAGATGGATGAGTTAATGAATTTGGTTGCTAGTAGAAGTGCTCCTTTAGATCCTAATGATATGCCCTTGTCTTCCTTGATTGAGAGTAGCAACACTAGCTTGGACGTTAATTTTGTTGGTAGGAATAATTTTGGCAACAACAACGCTTTTAGAGGAAACTATGTTCCTAGGCCTTTTCCTAGTAACTCCTCTAATAACTTTGGAAACTCCTACAACAATACTCGTGGAAATTATAATAGATTACCCTCTGATCTAGAGAGTAATATCAAAGAGTTTATCAACTCGCAAAAGATTTTCAATGCGTCCATAGAGGAAAAACTACTCAAAATTGACGATTTGGCTAGGAGCGTTGATACAATGTCTAGCGATATTGATGTTTTAAAAGTTAGATGTGCTCCTCCCAAGATCAATATGGATGAAACTTTGAAAGCTATGCGTGTTTCCATGAGTGAGAGCAAAGAAAGAACCGTCCAAATTCGTGCTAGACATGAATGGCTTAAAAAGGCGTGTTCTCGTGATAAGAATCATGAAGATCTTAAAGTGCTTGGTGTGACTCCCATTGAATCTTTGTTTTCTTGTGTCAAACCTAATGATGGGGCTGGATATGAATCCACTTTCGTTGGAAAACGCCCCAATGATTCGGAGTCCATATATCTTGATGCTAAAAGCATTAAAAGTGGAGTAGAAGATATAAAAACTGTGAGTAGTAATGAAATTACTACTTTGGATTTCAAGGAATTCAATTATGATAGTTGCTCCTTGATTGAATGCATTTCCTTGATGCAATCCATGCTAAACTCTCCACACGCTTACAGCCAAAACAAGGCCTTTACCGATCATATCGTCGAAGCTATGATAAAATCTCTTGAAGAGAAACTTGAATTGGAAGTCTATATCCCTATAAAGCTTCATGATTAATGGGAACCTACTATCAAAATCAAAATAAAAAACTATGAATGCAATGCCTTGTGTGATTTGGGTGCTAGTGTTTCCACGATTCCAAAGTATTTATGTGATGTTCTGGGTTTTAATGAGATTGAGGAGTCTTCTCTTAATTTGCATCTTGCGGATTCTACTATCAAGAAACCCATGGGAAGGTTCAATGATGTTATTATTATTGCAAATAGGAACTATGTACCCGTGGATTTCATTGTGCTTGACATTGATTGCAATCCTACATGCCCTATCATTCTTGATAGACCTTTCCTAAGGACTATCGGTGCTATCATCGATATGAAGGAAGGGAATATTAGATTTCAATTTCCTTTAAATAAGGGTATGGAGCATTTTCCTAGAAAGAAAATAAGATTGCCTTATGGATCCATGATGAGGGCGATGTAACGACCAAGATGCGGTCCTTTCCAATCTGGGGGTCGAGGCCCCCGAATAGGAAAGAAGCGCATATAAGCGTTTCGCAAGCAAGTAAACATAGCACAGAATAATAATTACAAGTAGACAATTTGGGATTCAACTGTCTTCTTATTAATAATACATAGTACAACGCAGATACAAACAAGGTAGTTCCGGTATGGACTACAAAACAAGGAAAATGCTATGCTACCCGCTGCAGGCCCACGATCACGAGAGCGTTGCTAGGAGGTTTGCCTGGAGGAGGAGGCGGCAGACGGAGCTGAGAAGTGCATTTGTTGGCATAGTGACCCTTCTGCCCACATTTGTGACAAGTGCCATCTGCTGGCTGCCAGAACTGAATCTGAGGACGCCCTTGCTTCTGATGCTGATATCTCTCCTGGAAGCCAGGGTTGGGTGGGTGGGAAGAACCATGTCCACCTGAGTGCTTCGGCTGCTGGGAGTGCCGAGGAGTAGGAGGAGAAACCCAAAACCTCTGTTGCTTCTGAACCACGTGAGTCGAGGAAGAGCTGGAATCTCTGAAACGTTTCTTGGAGTTCTCCACCCTGAGCAAGGTTGCCTCTGCTCTGAGAGCTAAGTTATAGAATTTGTCAAACTCCTCAGGATCGTGCAAAGCGAGTGCTAACTGCAAATCCTCCTTCAAGCCACCCCTAAACTGGTATATCTTGCTCTTCTGATCCGGAACATCCTGCAGCTCGTAACGGGCCAGCTCGTGGAACTCGACATTGTACTTGTACACAGAATTGCTGCCCTGCTTCAAGCGCCTGAACTTCTCACGCATCTCCTCAACAAAACTGGAAGGGATGTAGTGGGACCTGAAGTCACGACAAAACTCGTCCCAAGTCATCACCCTGCCACCTCTGGAGTCCTTAAGCTGCTACCACCAAATAGAAGCCTGCCCCTTCAACTGAAACGTTGCAAACTTGACATAGTCCTCTGGACGCACATTGTTACACTCATAATGCTTGTTCATATCACGGATCCAATCTTCCGCATCAAACGGTTGGTCACAAGAAGTGAACGTCTTAGTCTGGTTTGACAGGAACTGACTCAGACTGGCGAAGTGATTGCCACCCTGCTAGAAATTGCTCTGCTGATGATTGGCTCTCTCCTGGATCAACTGCAACAACATCTGAGTGTTTGCATTGGTAGCTGCCATCATCGCCTGCCAGGCCTCTACAGGAGGAGGCGGCGGCGGTGGCGGAGGAGGAGGTGGCGGCGGCATATCCTCATGCGCTGGGGTCTGACGAGTTGGTGGAGCCATCCTGAAGACGGACAACATATTAGTCCATAGAGTAATTGAAGATATGCTGAATCAAAAGACAGAATATCTGAATAGAATTTAGCATTGCACTCAAACAACATAGCAAGAGTGCATCCTCAAAGTAACAGATCACAAAATTCCGATAAGGGCCACTGCAACCAAGTGTGATCTAGAACTGCTCGGAACAAACATATGATCAAGATTTCCCCAAACCTCAATCAAGCGTCTGTAGGAAGATAGTCCTAAAAGATACTACTAGATATCCCACCTATGAATTCCCGAAATAACTGGTCATGCAATCAGGCACACGGACACAAGGAGTATTTCACACAACTCCTAAACTAACCCGTCGCCTGTATCACATCCTTCAACACACAACCAACATCTCGGACCTTTGTCTACAACAGACCCTCGTGATCACAACATTACAAAGTGTGGTAGTACCCCCGAACAATCTACACCAGTACTGGGGACGTCGGGGTTATCTCACCACTACCCGTATTGAAGCAAGAACGAACACCCTCCGTTCTTAGATACTCAGAAATCTGAATGATGGCGATGTGCGCGAAAATCCCTGGAGCTCAACTCCCCTGATACTTAGAGCAGATAGGAGGCACCAGGACATGATTCCTTCACATCGAAATCATATAGATTTCACAAATACCCGCGTGATCCTAAAAAATAATTTGAGCGAGAAAAGGAGTAGAGTTAAAGATTTGCTAAGATGGAAGCCTCACTAGAGCAAAGAAGAGGAGAAAAAAGAAACCTACTCTCCGATATAACTAAGACTCAAAACATTTTCTAGACTCGACTCGGCCAAATACAATCACACAAAGGCTCCTATGGTCGTAAGGCTTTGATTACCAACTTGTAACGACCAAGATGCGGTCCTTTCCGATCTGGGGGTCGAGGCCCCCGAATAGGAAAGAAGCGCATCTAAGCATTTCACAAGCAAGTAAACATAGCACAGAATAATAATTACAAGTAGACAATTTGGGATTCAACTGTCTTCTTATTAATAATACAGAGTACAACGCAGATACAAACAAGGTAGTTCCGGTACGGACTACAAAACAAGGAAAATGCTATGCTACCAGCTGCAGGCCCACGATCACGACCACGGCTCAGTCCTCTGGATAGTTCACGTAAAGGCGGTCTGTCTCCTCTTCGTACTGCCACGCCAGCTGGGTGCCCTCGGGATCATCTTCCTCTGGGGTACCTGTACCTGCTGGGAGTTTCGGAGGAATCCGTGAGCCACGGGGACTCAGCAATCTAAGACCTTGGTGCCAGAACTAGTCATGTTATTGGGTAAGGAAGGGATGAAGTGCTACAGGCTGCTGCATCCTATGATTGAATAAGTGACTAACTTACGCAAAAGAGAAGTGAAGGTGTTCTACGCTAACGGCCGGGATTATTTGATCAGAAAGTGATCCTGAACACCTACCTACGGCATTCATAACCCCACCGTGTTCCCAATCAAAGAGAGATATTCAAAGGGACAGTCACGGTTATGCACACAGTTGGGATCTTTTATTATTTTATGTTTAATTTCTCTAATACCGGATGTTAACAAAATATTCCAAGTTGCCACATAACCGCGGGCATGGCTTTTCGAAAGATTAAACCCTGCAGGGGTGCTCCAACTAGTCCATCACAAACGAACACAGGCCGCAAAGGCATCCTCTATCACGAAACTCGTGATCTCGTCGGAATCCTTAGAGGAAAACCTCAACTCTGGGGAAAACCAAAGCTTCACTGGGATTCCTATACGCAAGATATATCGCTAAGGTAAGGCAAGGCTAGCAGGACCTCCCGACGTGTCGACGACCCTGATAAGAGCCGCGTATCTCAGTCTCAGGACACGCCGGATGAGCGATGGTTACCACGCCAAAACACCGAGTTGCCCCGGGGAGCGTAATAAGCTGCTCTGGATTGGATCAACACTCATGAGGAGCACTGGCCCGGGTTGTTGATTAAGGATCCTCGGGGTAGCTACTCCCTATGCAGATTATTATTAAGTTGTTAGCAAATTAACACCAATGTTGGGTCCTGCCGGACAAGCCTTAACACTACGCGATTTATCAAGGGGGTCCCCATAACAACCCCGAACGTGTTAGGAGCGATCATTATGGAATCAAACACCGGTAACCGGTAACTAAGGCGGCAATAACGGAACAAAGCACCCCGCAAAAGGCTAGGCCTCCCGTCATTCACCAAGTATATATAGGTGCATTAATTAAATAACCGAATTAATATAATGATATCAAGCTCATGTCATCACATGAGTTTAAAACACCTGCAACTAACAATGCTAACATTAGTAGCTGAGCAAGCCTACCTAGCCATACAAGTTTGCTAGGAAAGAGTATGGTGTTTGGGCTCATGGCATATGAAGAGGCAATTTAATTTCAGTGGTAGGCAGCGAGCAATATGACATGGAAATGATACTAACATAACAAGACTAGAGATGGAATCAAGGTCATATCATCTTGCCTGTGATATCCTCAGCTTGGAATGGTTCTGGATCGTCCTGCACGTACTCTCCTGACTCCACGTATTCGTTCTCCGCTCCCGGTGCTACCCAACATAAGAATAACAGCCAATGAACAACAGCACCACAGAATGCAACAATCACATGATGCATGAGATGAAAGTTGAGCATGCACCACTATTTCTATTACTAGCACAAGCAAAATAAGCTACAGCAAGTTTCTGGACAGAACTGTGCACTAAGCTATTTTGACATGCATGAGAATGACATGAACAGATGCAGCTCGTAAAAACGGTGCAAAACCATATAAAGTACATTGCAAACGGAGCTACGGATCAACGGGAATCAACGAAACAAGATATGAAGCTCTACGTGAAAGATTCAACACCACACACACAATTGGCACAAATATGGTATTCCCAGGTTGCCAAGACATGTAATAACCCAACATGAAAGAAATGGAGCAAGGTAGAACACCACAACACCAATTAAGCACAAACTTTGAACAAAATGGCAAAACTACATAATCTGCCAGTTTCTGCATCTTAGCTGTGTGGGAGCAACATGCAACATAGCTACAGGTCTTCAAACATGACAAATAATATATGTGGCTGTTGCCAACAAAGGACACTACAAGCACCATCAAGAATCACAGCAAAAGGAATTAAACCCTAGAAGATACAAGGCCACAAACTTTCCCAAAACCATCAGATCTCAGGGACTTAGTGAAAATTCCTGCACCTGAGTTTCTGTTTCTGTTCTGAAGCTTTTTGACAGTAATCAAAACACAAGCTACTGGACTCCAAATGACTTGCAAATTGACAGGAAGCTTCAAAAACATCTCAGGTTCAAAATACTAGCACTGAACTAAGGCTAGTTCTCAACAGAATGACCAGGACATCCTCATCTACAGGGGAAGAAAATGTTTCCAGCATCCCAGACTTAGTGAAATTTTCAGAGTTCAAAAATCTGGAATTTTCCAGCCACATGCCCACTTTGTCTAGGCATAGTTTGCACACACATGTCACCAAGAGGTAGTTGACACCACTATGGTGTTGAGCACAAACCCCTACTATTGACACACAAAACCCCATGCCCTTGGGCTCCATCTATACCATGGAATCAAGGACCAAACTTTCAACAAAACTGCAAATGCAACTCCATAAGGTATTCTTCTAAGAAGACAATCACATAGGTTGAGTTTCATGTGCACAATGACAAAGTGACATGGGGGTTTGAACCCCATGTTTGTGTCATGCACATCAACAACACCCACACATATATCACACTATCACTAGCATCAAGCACAACAAAATATAATTCCTAAGCTAACAAGAGAGTTTGCACACCCTCACATATGCGCATATGATGGTACACACTCTCACATGCACCACAAGGAACACCCTAGGAATCATGTAATCCTCAAGGTGCAACCCCCACAATAATCTACCCATGCTTAACTAGTAAGCACCACCTTCACATGCTTATCATAGCTAGCCACCTAGTGCATCACATACACACCAATACATGTGGTGAGGGGGAGGCATCCACACCCCACTAAATCTATACAAGCAATTAAAACTACAAGAACAACTTAGCCCACACTAAAGTTCAAAAGATGTGGCTATACATGATTAACTAGTGCAACTTTCACACCTTAAAGCACAACACTTACAAGTAACCAAAACAATAGCACCAACTCCTATCAAGGGTAACTTCACATCACAAAGGTGCAATCACCATAAGTTTCACAAGGCTAGCAACATCGTCTATCACACACTAGTGTGCAAAACACACACACAATTAAATCTGCCCTAACTATACTAGCAGAAACAGAACTAAAACACCACTATGTCTAAGAGTTAACTAAACAGAAAATTAGCACAACTAAAATGCCACTTTGTATAAGAGTTAGAAAAACAGGAAAAAGAAATAGGCAGAAAAGAAAAGACAACAAAAAAAAGAAACAGGGGCTCCTGGGAATCGAACCCAGAACCTCTGGTTTCCAGCAACAGCACCAATCCACCACACCACTGTCATCTAGTCGACGGGATAGAGGAAAAAAACAGAGTAAACTGTTTCCCTGGTCACTGTGCAAAGAAATAGCAAAACAAAAGAGGCCGAGGGGGGATCGAACCCGCGCCCCCTCATCAGGCACAACCACGCGCTACCACTGCACTACGGATCGATGTCTGAACCTATACACGCTGCAAAACAGAAGAGGACACCCCCTGCTCGTCTGCTACCGATGACTGGCCGGAACAGGGGAGGTGCCTCGCCGGCGCTGCGAGTCGAATTCTTCTCCGGCTTGTGGAGGGGAGGAAGCCCACATCCACACGGATCCATCCCCGCAATTAACTATGCCCAAGGGGCTCTACTGTGATGTGGCCACGGCGACCTGCGGCTCCGGCGACAGGAACATCTCGCCGGCGATCTCTACTGCTTCGGCGCCCGATCTAAGGCAGGGAGGAAGGAGGGGGTGCACTACCTCGTGTACGAGTCGAGGAGGGAGCGACCGTAGAGGAAGTAGCAGGAAGAAGAACGCGCAGCGGCGGAGCTCGTCGGAGAAGAAGGGGCTCCGGGAGGAAGATGATGCAGTGTCGGGGACGTTGATCTAGCGGCGGGAACGAGCCCGTGGAGAGGCCCGCGTGCTCCTGGACCCCTCGACATGGAGGAGAAGGTACCACGGCGACGACGGTGATCTCCTTCACCCGTCGGCCATGGTGGATCCGGCGGCTTACCTTACCGCGACGAGAGAGGAAGGAGGGAGAAGGGATCTGGTGGAGCGGCGGCGGAAGGGAAACCCTAGCCGAGGTACGGATGCCAAGGGCTTTTATAGGGCGAGAGGGGAACGAGGGACGCGCCGCGGTGGCCAGCATGCGAGCTCTCTCTCACCGGTGAAACAGAGAAGAAAAGAAGAGAGGCTGACCCCTGGGCCCCACTGCCTCGCTGGAAAGAGGAGGATGACGACGCCCGCGCGCGTGACTTTGGAAGAAGTGGGCTGGGCCGCGAGGGTTGAATGCCACAGGCGTCAGATGGAGGAAAAGGCTGAGAGGGATTTGAATCCTTTTAAAAACAAACTCAGCTAGGATTTAAATCCACTAGCAGTTCAGATGGGGTAAAAATCAAAGCAAAAATGCCCCTGGCCATAAGGAATTATGGCCTATTAGAATAAAATAGGAAAACAATATTTGGAGCCATTTGGAATAAATGCAAAACAGTAATTAATTTACTGTTTTGGGTTTATTTGCACCTTTAAAATCAAAGAACAAAACAGCAAATTCACACATCCCCATAACCACAATAAACTCTAAACACCAGACATTTTAGAATAACTTTTGGGAAGATAGAATTTTGACATGAGATAATAGGAGGGAAACGGATTTTAAATAGCAAAGAGCTTTGAAATTACTTAGCACTCACTCCTACACATCACACACCAACATCACATGCATCACACAAGATATTACAATACCCCAACATCACACCTAGCAAGATCACATGCAATCATAACAGGACATAGAGTCATAATGTATGGCAAGGATGGTATGGCATGGATGCATGCATGCAAAAGAAAAATATAAGGTGGCACATGAATTCATACATGCATAGAAACTCTCATGACAAAGTCAAGGTGGTCCCACATGGAAGCTTACAAAAAGGGAAAGTCCTACACTTGGGGCATTACAAACTCTCCCACACTACAAAGAAGATCTCGACCTCGAGATCTAAGACTGAAAGAAATCGGGAAATTCGGAACGGAGGTTATCCTCGCGTACCCACGTAGCCTCTTTATCGGAATGGTGTGACCACTGCACTTTGATAAACTTGACAGACTTCTTACGGGTCTTGCGCCCAGTCGCCTCGAGAACCGCAACTGGATGCTCGCGATAAGAAAGGTCAGGCTGAAGATCGATATCTTGAAGATGCACGGTGCGCTCGGGGTTCTTGAAACACCTCCGAAGCTGAGAAACATGGAACACATCATGGACGTTTGCAAAGGTTGACGGAAGCTCGAGCTGGTACGCGAGGTGGCCCCTCTTGCCAACCACTCTGAACGGACCAACGAAACGAGGCGCAAGCTTGCCTTTGACGCCAAAACGCTGCATACCCTTCATAGGCGACACCTTGAGATAGACAAAATCATCAAGCTCATACGACATGTCACGGTGCTTGCTATTGTAATAGCTCTTCTGACGGGACTGAGCTGCTCTGAGGTTGTCGCGAATGATCCGACACATCTCCTCAGCTTCTTCTATCATATCATTGCCAAGGATCTGACGCTTGCGTGTCTGGGACCAGTTGAGCAGAGTACGACACTTCCTGCCATACAGAATTTCAAACGGAGCCTTGCCAGAACTAGCTTGATAACTGTTGTTATACGAGAACTCCGCGAAAGGCAGACAATCTTCCCACTTCATGCCAAACGAGATAACACAGGCTCTCAGCATGTCCTCAAGAACTTGATTCACTCTCTCCACTTGACCACTAGTCTGAGGATGGAACGCTGTGCTGAAGCGGATCTTCGTGCCCATAGCAGACTGAAAAGAGTCCCAGAACTTGGAAGTGAAGATACTCCCGCGATCTGATGAGATCATCATAGGTACACCGTGCAACGAGACAATCCTCGAGGTGTACAACTCTGCCAGCTGAGCTGCTGAAATGGACTCCTTGGATGGAAGGAAATGCGCCACTTTACTCAATTTGTCTATGACGACGAAGATAGCATCATTGCCCTTCTTGGACTTCGGAAAACCTGTGACGAAGTACATCTCAATGTGATCGAACTTCCACTCGGGAATCGGCAAAGGCTGCAAGAGGCCCGCTGGTCTTTGATGTTCTGCTTTCACCCTTCGACATACATCACACTCATTAACGAATTGTGCAATTTCACGCTTCATACGGGTCCACCAGAAAGTCTGTTTCAAGTCATGGTACATCTTGGAACTTCCCGGATGAATAGAAAGCAGAGAATTATGAGCTTCTTCCATGATCACCTTCCTGAGATCACCTTTCGGGACGACAAGACGGTCCTCGAAAAACAAAGTGTCCCTGGCATCAACAGTGAAACACTTATACTTGGGAAGACTCTTTCCCACACCAATCTTGACCTTCTTCACCATAGTATCAAGTAGCTGAGCTGCTTTGACCTGATCTTCCAAGGTAGGAGAGATCTGAAGGTTTGCAAGAAAACCCTGAGGAACCAGCTGAAGATTGAGTTTCCTGAAAGACTTAGAAAGACCCGGCTCGAGAGGTTGCAGAATCAGACTGTTGCAATATGCCTTCCTGCTCAATGCATCTGCCACAACATTTGCCTTGCCTGGCGTGTACTCAACACTCGGATTAAAATCCTGGAGCATTTCCACCCAACGTGTTTGCCGAAGATTCAAGTTAGGCTGAGTGAAGATATACTTGAGGCTCTTGTGATCGGTGAAAACTTCAACCTTACGTTCCAACAAGAGATGTCTTCAAGTCATCAAGGCGTGCACAACAGCTGCTAGCTCGAGATCGTGCACAGGATAGTTCTTCTCCGCAGGCTTCAGCTGCCTGGAGGTATAAGCAACCACCTTCCTATCTTGCATCAAGACTTCACCAAAACCCTGGAGAGAAGCATCGCAAAAGACCTGGTACGGCTTGGAATCATCCGGAGGAGCCAATACCGGAGTGGAGGTAAGCTTCTCTTTGAGTGTATCGAAAGCCAGTTGACACTCTGGAGACCACACATACTTGACACCCTTCTGAAGAAGACTAGAGAGCGGCTTGGCGATTTTGGAGAAGTTCTCAATGAATCTTCTGCAATATCCGGCAAGACTGAGAAAGCTTCGAAGCTGCTTCACATTCTGCGGAGGTTCCCATTCAACAATGGCTTGAACCTTGGACGGGTCAACCTTAATGCCCTCGGCAGAGATAATATGCCCAAGATAAACCACTTCTTTCAGCCAGAACTCGCACTTGGAAAACTTGGCATACAGCTTGTATTCTCTTAGTTTATCAAGCACCAACCTGAGATGTTTCTCATGTTCTTCCTCATCCTCAGAAAAGACCAAAATGTCATCGAGATAGAGCAAGACAAACTCATTCTTGAATGGCGAGAAAATATAGTTCATCAATCGGCAAAAAGTCGGAGGAGCATTAGCCAGACCAAAAGACATGACCGTATACTCATACGAGCCAAAAATAGTCCTGAATGCCGTCTTCGGTATGTCTTCCTCGCGAATGCGAATCTGATGGTAGCCCATTCTGAGATCAAGCTTGGAGAATACTTTAGCACCTTTCAGCTGCTCGAACAACTCATTTATGTTCGGAAGTGGGTATTTGTTCTTGATTGTCTTCTTGTTCAATGGACGGTAATCGACACACAACCGGTCCGTACCATCCTTCTTCTTGACAAACAGAACACCACATCCCCACGGAGACGAGCTTGGTCTGATCAAACCCAAACGCTCCTGCTCATCGAGTTGCTTCTTGAGTTCCTTCAACTCTTCTGGACCCAGCTTGTACGGCCGCTTGCACACTGGCTCTGTGCCTGGCTCAAGCTCAATGACGAACTCCACTTCACGGTGCGGAGCCATCCCTGGCAGCTCTTCAGGAAACACGTCCTGATATTCGCACACTACTAGAACTTGCTCAATGGGATTGATCTCACCCTTTTCATTCAAAGAGAACAAGCGGATTGTGTCATCGCGCGCCGCGAATATAATCACATCCTACGAAGAGTGGGTAAGTTTCACTTCTTTAGCTTCACAATCAATTGATGCCTTATTCATGGCCAACCAGTCCATACCAAGGATCAAATCAATGTCGGACTTGCCCAAGACAATAGGAGACGCCAGAAAAGAATAACTGCCTATCTTGACAGAAGCATCCGGAACCCTCATGTACGAACTCATGCGCATGCCCGGAGAAACCACACGGAAGGGACTATCCAAATGAATTGCAGGAATATCATGCTTAGCTAAGAAAGGCTTGGAGATGAAGCAATGCGAAGCACCAGAATCAAACAAGACTTTAGCAGGAAAATCATTGGCTGGGAGATTACCCATGATCACATCCGATGAATTTTCTGCCTCAGCTGCATTCACCATGTTGACTCGAGCTGATCTGGGGTTGAACTTCACAAGAGCGTTGCTAGGAGGTTTGCCTAGAGGAGGAGGCGGCAGACGGAGCTGAGAAGTGCATTTGTTGGCATAGTGACCCTTCTGCCCACATTTGTGACAAGTGACATCTGCTGGCTGCCAGAACTGAATCTGAGGAGGCCCTTGCTTCTGATGCTGATATCTCTCCTGGAAGCCAGGGTTGGGTGGGTGGGAAGAACCACGTCCACCTGAGTGCTTCGTCTGCTGGGAGTGCCGAGGAGGAGGAGGAGAAACCCAAAACCTCTGTTGCTTCTGAACCACGTGAGTCGAGGAAGAGCTGGAATCTCTGAAACGTTTCTTGGAGTTCTCCACCCTGAGCAAGGTTGCCTCTGCTCTGAGAGCTAAGTTATAGAATTTGTCAAACTCCTCAGGATCGTGCAAAGCGAGTGCTAACTGCAAATCCTCCTTCAAGCCACCCCTGAACTGGTATATCTTGCTCTTCTGATCCGGAACATCCTGCAGCGCGTAACGGGCCAGCTCGTGGAACTCGACATTGTACTTGTACACAGAATTTCTGCCCTGCTTCAAGCGCCTGAACTTCTCACGCATCTCCTCAACAAAACTGGAAGGGATGTAGTGGGACCTGAAGTCACGACAAAACTCGTCCCAAGTCATCACCCTGCCACCTCTGGAGTCCTTAAGCTACTACCACCAAATAGAAGCCTGCCCCTTCAACTGAAACGTTGCAAACTTAACATAGTCCTCTGGACGCACATTGCTACACTCATAATGCTTGTTCATATCACGGATCCAATCTTCCGCATCAAATGGTTGGTCACAAGAAGTGAACGTCTTAGTCTGGTTTGACAGGAACTAACTCAGACTGGCGAAGTGATTGCCACCCTGCTAGATATTGCTCTGCTGATGATTGGCTCTCTCCTGGATCAACTGCAACAACATCTGAGTGTTTGCATTGGTAGCTGCCATCATCGCCTGCCAGGCCTCTACAGGAGGAGGCGGCGGCGGTGGCGGAGGAGGAGGTGGCGGCGGCATATCCTCACGCGCTAGGGTCTGACGAGTTGGTGGAGCCATCCTAAAGACGGACAGCATATTAGTCCATAGAGTAATTGAAGATATGCTGAATCAAAAGACAGAATATCTGAATAGAATTTAGCATTGCACTCGAACAACATAGCAAGAGTGCATCCTCAAAGTAACAGATGACAAAATTCCGATAAGGGCCACTACAACCAAGTGTGAGATAGAACTGCTCGGAACAAACATATGATCAAGATTTCCCCAAACCTCAATCAAGCTTCTGTAGGAAGATAGTCCTAAAAGATACTACTAGATATCCCACCTATGAATTTCCAAAATAACTGGTCATGCAATCAGGCACACGGATACAAGGAGTATTTCACACAACTCCTAAACTAACCCGTCGCCTGTATCACATCCTTCAACACACAACCAGCATCTCGGACCTTCGTCTACAACAGATCCTCGTGATCTCAACGATACAAAGTGTGGTAGTACCCCCGAACAATCTACACCAGTACTGGGGACGTCGGGGTTATCTCACCACTACCCGTATTGAAGCAAGAACGAACACCCTCCGTTCTTAGATACTCAGAAATCTGAATGATGGCGATGTGCGCGAAAATCCCTGGAGCTCAACTCCCCTGATACTTAGAGCAGATAGGAGGCACCAGGACATGATTCCGTCACATCGAAATCATATAGATTTCACAAATACCCGCGTGATCGTAAAAAAAATTTTGAGCGAGAAAAGGAGTAGAGTTAAAGATTTGCTAAGATGGAAGCCTCACTAGAGCAAAGAAGAGGAGAAAAAAGAAACCTACTCTCCGATATAACTAAGACTCAAAACATTTTCTAGACTCGACTCGGCCAAATACGATCACACAAAGGCTCCTATGGTCGTAAGGCTTTGATTACCAACTTGTAACGACCAAGATGCGGTCCTTTCCGATCTGGGGGTCGAGGCCCCCGAATAGGAAAGAAGCGCATCTAAGCGTTTCGCAAGCAAGTAAACATAGCACAGAATAATAATTACAAGTAGACAATTTGGGATTCAACTGTCTTCTTATTAATAATACAGAGTACAACGCAGATACAAACAAGGTAGTTCCGGTACGGACTACAAAACAAGGAAAATGCTATGCTACCAGCTGCAGGCCCACGATCACAACCACGGCTCAGTCCTCTGGATAGTTCACGTAAAGGCGGTCTGTCTCCTCTTCGTACTGCCACGCCAGCTGGGTGCCGTCGGGATCATCTGCCTCTGGGGTACATGTACCTGCTGGGAGTTTCGGAGGAATCTAAGACCTTGGTGCCAGAACTAGTCATGTTATTGGGTAAGGAAGGGATGAAGTGCTACAGGCTGCTGCATCCTATGATTGAATAAGTGACTAACTTACGCAAAAGAGAAGTGAAGGTGGTCTACGCTAACGGTCGGGATTATTTGATCAGAAAGTGATCCTGAACACCTACCTACGGCATTCATAACCCCACCGTGTTCCCGATTGAAGAGAGATATTCAAAGGGACAGTCACGGTTACGCACACAGTTGGCATCTTTTATTAGTTTATGTTTAATTTCTCTAATACCGGATGTTAACAAAATATTCCAAGTTGCCACATAACCGCGGGCATGGCTTTCCGAAATATTAAACCCTGCAGGGGTGCTCCAACTAGTCCATCACAAACGAACACAGGCCGCAAAAGCATCCTCTATCACGAAACTCGTGATCTCGTCGGACTCCTTAGAGGAAAACCTCAACTCTAGGGAAAACCAAAGCTTCACTGGGATTCCTATACGCAAGATATATCGCTAAGGTAAGGCAAGGCTAGCAGGACCTCCCGATGTGTCGACGACCCTGATAAGAGCCGCGTATCTCAGTCTCAGGACACGCCGGATGAGCGATGGTTACCACGCCAAAACACCGAGTTGCCCCGGGGAGCGTAATAAGCTGTTGTGGATTGGACCAACACTCATGAGGAGCACTGGCCCGGGTTGTTGATTAAGGATCCTCGGGGTAGCTACTCCCTATGCAGATTATTATTAAGTTGTTAGCAAATTAACACCAATGTTGGGTCCTGCCGGACAAGCCTTAACACTATGCGATTTATCAAGGGGGTCCCCATAACAACCCCGAACGTGTTAGGAGCGATCATTATGGAATCAAACACCGGTAACCGGTAACTAAGGCGGCAATAACGGAACAAAGCACCCGACAAAAGGCTAGGCCTCCCGTCATTCACCAAGTATATATAGGTGCATTAATTAAATAACCGAATTAATATAATGATATCAAGCTCATGTCATCACATGAGTTTAAAACACCTGCAACTAACAATGCTAACATTAGTAGCTGAGCAAGCCTACCTAGCCATACAAGTTTTCTAGGAAAGAGTATGGTGTTTGGGCTCATGGCATATGAAGAGGCAATTTAATTTCAGTGGTAGGCAGCGAGCAATATGACATGGAAACGATACTAACATAACAAGACTAGAGATGGAATCAAGGTCATATCATCTTGCCTGTGATATCCTCAGCTTGGAATGGTTCTGGATCGTCCTGCACGTACTCTCCTGACTCCACGTATTCGTTCTCCGCTCCCGATGCTACCCAACATAAGAATAAAAGCCAATGAACAACAGCACCACAGAATGCAACAATCACATGATGCATGAGATGAAAGTTGAGCATGCACCACTATTTCTATTACTAGCACAAGCAAAATAAGCTACAGCAAGTTTCTGGACAGAACTGTGCACTAAGCTATTTTGACATGCATGAGAATGACATGAACAGATGCATCTCATAAAACCGGTGCAAAACCATATAAAATACATTGCAAACGGAGCTACGGATCAACGGGAATCAACGAAACAAGATATGAAGCTCTACGTGAAAGATTCAACACCACACACACAATTGGCACAAATATGGTATTCCCAGGTTGCCAAGACATGTAATAACCCAACATGAAAGAAATGGAGCAAGGTAGAACACCACAACACCAATTAAGCACAAACTTTGAACAAAATGGCAAAACTACATAATCTGCCAGTTTCTGCATCTTAGCTATGTGGGAGCAACATGCAACATAGCTACAGGTCTTCAAACATGACAAATAATATATGTGGCTGTTGCCAACAAAGAACACTACAAGCACCATCAAGAATCACAGCAAAAGGAATTAAACCCTAGAAGAGACAAGGCCACAAACTTTCCCAAAACCATCAGATCTCAGGGACTTAGTGAAAATTCCTGCACCTGAGTTTCTGTTTCTGTTCTGAAGCTTTTTAACAGTAATCAAAACACAAGCTACTGGACTCCAAATGACTTGCAAATTGACAGGAAGCTTCAAAAACATCTCAGGTTCAAAATACTAGCACTGAACTAAGGCTAGTTCTCAACAGAATGACCAGGACATCCTCATCTACAGGGGAAGAAAATGTTTCCAGCATCCCAGACTTAGTGAAATTTTCAGAGTTCAAAAATCTGGAATTTTCCAGCCACATGCCCACTTTGTCTAGGCATAGTTTGCACACACATGTCACCAAGAGGTAGTTGACACCACTATGGTGTTGAGCACAAACCCCTACTATTGACACACAAAACCCCATGCCCTTGGGCTCCATCTATACCATGGAATCAAGGACCAAACTTTCAACAAAACTGCAAATGCAACTCCATAAGGTATTCTTATAAGAAGACAATCACATAGGTTGAGTTTCATGTGCACAATGACAAAGTGACATGGGGGTTTGAACCCCATATTTGTGTCATGCACATCAACAACAGCCACACATATATCACACTATCACTAGCATCAAGCACAACAAAATATAATTCCTAAGCTAACAAGAGAGTTTGCACACCCTCACATATGGGCATATGATGGTACACACTCTCACATGCACCACAAGGAACACCCTAGGAATCATGTCATCCTCAAGGTGCAACCCCCACAATAATCTACCCATGCTTAACTAGTAAGCACCACCTTCACATGCTTATCATAGCTAGCCACCTAGTGCATCACATACACACCAATACATGTGGTGAGGGGGAGGCATCCACACCCCACTAAATCTATACAAGCAATTAAAACTACAAGAACAACTTAGCCCACACTAAAGTTCAAAAGATGTGGCTATACATGATTAACTAGTGCAACTTTCACACCTTAAAGCACAACACTTACAAGTAACCAAAACAATAGCACCAACTCCTATCAAGGGTTACTTCACATCACAAAGGTGCAATCACCATAAGTTTCACAAGGCTAGCAACATCGTCTATCACACACTAGTGTACAAAACACACACACAATTAAATCTGCCCTAACTATACTAGCAGAAACAGAACTAAAACACCACTATGTCAAAGAGTTAACTAAACAGAAAATTAGCAGAACTAAAATGCCACTTTGTATAAGAGTTAAAAAACAGGAAAAAGAAATAGGCAGAAAAGAAAAGACAACAAAAAAAAGAAACAGGGGCTCCGATGACTGGCCGGAACAGGGGAGGTGCCTCGCCGGCGCTGCGAGTCGAATTCTTCTCCGGCTTGTGGAGGGGAGGAAGCCCACATCCACACGGATCCATCCCCGCAATTAACTATGCCCAAGGGGCTCTACTGTGATGTGGCCACGGCGACCTGCGGCTCCGGCGACAGGAACATCTCGCCGGCGATCTCTACTGCTTCGGCGCCCGATCTAAGGCAGGGAGGAAGGAGGGGGTGCACTACCTCGTGTACGAGTCGAGGAGGGAGCGACCGTAGAGGAAGTAGCAGGAAGAAGAACGCGCAGCGGCGGAGCTCGTCGGAGAAGAAGGGGCTCCGGGAGGAAGATGATGCAGTGTCGGGGACGTTGATCTAGCGGCGGGAACGAGCCCGTGGAGAGGCCCGCGTGCTCCTGGACCCCTCGACATGGAGGAGAAGGTACCACGGCGACGACGGTGATCTCCTTCACCCGTCGGCCATGGAGGATCTGGCGGCTTACCTTACCGCGACGAGAGAGGAAGGAGGGAGAAGGGATCTGGTGGAGCGGCGGCGGAAGGGAAACCCTAGCCGAGGTACGTATGCCAAGGGCTTTTATAGGGTGAGAGGGGAACGAGGGACGCGCCGCGGTGGCCAGCATGCGAGCTCTCTCTCTCCGGTGAAACAAAGAAGAAAAGAAGAGAGGCTGACCCCTGGGCCCCACTGCCTCGCTGGAAAGAGGAGGATGACGACGCCCGCGCGCGTGACTTGGGAAGAAGTGGGTTCGGCCGCGAGGATTGAATGCCACAGGCGTCAGATGGAGGAAAAGGCTGAGAGGGATTTGAATCCTTTTAAAAACAAACTCAGCTAGGATTTAAATCCACTAGCAGTTCAGATGGGGTAAAAATCAAAGCAAAAATGCCCCTGGCCATAAGGAATTATGGCCTATTAGAATAAAATAGGAAAACAATATTTGGAGCCATTTGGAATAAATGCAAAACAGTAATTAATTTACTGTTTTGGGTTTATTTGCACCTTTAAAATCAAAGAACAAAACAGCAAATTCACACATCCCCATAACCACAATAAACTCTAAACACCAGACATTTTAGAATAACTTTTGGGAAGATAGAATTTTGACATGAGATAATAGGAGGGAAAAGGATTTTAAATAGCAAAGAGCTTTGAAATTACTTAGCACTCACTCCTACACATCACACCCAACATCACATGCATCACACAAGATATTACAATACCCCAACATCACACCTAGCAAGATCACATGCAATCATAACAGGACATAGAGTCATAATGTATGGCAAGGATGGTATGGCATGGATGCATGCATGCAAAAGAAAAATATAAGGTGGCACATGAATTCATACATGCATAGAAACTCTCATGACAAAGTCAAGGTGGTCCCACATGGAAGCTTACAAAAAGGGAAAGTCCTACACTTGGGACATTACAGGCGACTTATGGTTTGAGCATCAAAGACGACGATACGTGCTTCTATCGATGTGTGCCTAGCTAAGGGCGTTAAACAATGGCGCATGTTGGGAGGCAACCCAATGAATTTATCTTTTTCTTTTCTGTTTTGTTGCATTCACACTATGATAATTCTGTTGTGATTGTGTCTTTTGTGTTTCTTTTTATGTTTGAGCCAAGCAAAACCTTTATGACTAGTCTTGGTGATGGTTGTTTGATCCTGCTGGAAAAAGACAGAAACTTTTCGCTCACGATATTATTATTCATTTTTATTCAGAAAGAGATTTTGAGTTGATTCTTTTTTGCTTCTGGTTGATATGCCTTTTTCCCAGGCAGTCGTACTTTTTCAGAATTTTTGGGTACCATAAGTATACGAACTATACAGATTGCTACATACTAGTCTGTTTTTGACAGATTCTGTTATTGTTGAGTTGGTTGCTTGTTTTGATGAAACTATGGATAGTATCGGGGGGTACTAGCCATGGAAAAGTGAGAATACAGTAATCCAACACCAATATAAATAGAAATCAAGTTTTCTACAATACATAAAGAGGTGGTAGTTTGTTTTCTTGTGCTAATGTTATCACGAGTTTCTGTTTAAGTTTTGTGTTGTGAAGTTTTCAAGTTTTGGGTGATGTTCTCATGGACAAAGAGATAAGGAGTGGAAAGAGCTTGGTCTTGGGGATGCCCAAGGCATCCCAACCCAAATTCAAGGACACCAAAAAGCCTAAGCTTGGGATGCCCCGGGAAGGCATCCCCTCTGTCGTCTTCAATCCATCGGCAACATTACTTGGAGCTATATTTTTATTCACCACATGATATGTGTTTTGCTTGGAGCGTCTTGTATCGTAGGAGTCTTTTCTTTTTGTTGTGTCACAATCATCCTTGTTGCATAACTTTTGAGAGAGACATGCACTCATCGTGATTTTGCTAGAATGCTCATCGTGCTTCACTTATATCTTTTGAGCTAGATAATTTTGCTCTATGTGCTTCACTTAGATATTTTAGAGCACGGCGGTGCGTAACTTGGTAGTTGGCCTGTGCTATGAAAGTAGTCCCAAAGGTGATAGGTACCCAAAGAGGATACAAAAACCTCCATCTTCATGTGCATTGAGTAGAAAGAGAAGTTTTTATTCCTCTCAATTAGTTTTGAGACGTGGATTTGGTAATATTAAGAGTTATGTTAGTAGGGTGCTGTGAATCTAGAAATACTTGTGTAGAAGTTAGTGATTCCCGTAGCATGCACGTATGGTGAACCTCTATGTTAGGAAGTCGGAGCATAATTGATCTATTGATTGTTATCATTTGTGTTGCGGTCGGGATCGCGCGATAGTTAACACCTACCAACCCTTCCCCTAGGAGTATGCGTTTAGCACTTTGTTTCGATTACTAATAAAAACTTTCGCAACAAGTATGTGCGTTCTTCATGACTAATATGAGTCCATGGTATAGATGCACTTTCACCTTCCACCATTGCTAGCCTCTCTAGTGCCGCGCAATTCTCGCCGGTGCAAAAACCCACCATATGCCTTCCTCAAAACAGCCACCATGCCTACCTACTATGGCATTTTCATAGCCATTCCGAGATACATTGCCATGCAACTCCCACCATTTGTCTCATGACTTATGTCGTCACTCTCATATTTCCATTGCATGATCGTAAGATATCTAGCGAGATGTTTCAACGTCATACACCAAGCTAGATCGTTGCACATCCCGTACACTGCCGGAGGCATTTCCTATAGAGTCATCATCGTTCTGAGCTTTGAGTTGTGAGTAAATAAAAGTGTAATGATCATCATTATTAGAGCATTGTCCCATGTGAGTAAATAAAAAAAGAGGCCAAAGAGCCCAAAAATAAATAAATAAAGAGGCCCAAGAGCCCAAATAAAAAAAATAAAAAAAGAGAGTAAAAGAGAGAAGGGACAATGCTACTATCTTTTTCCACACTTGTGCTTCATAAAAGCACCATGTTCTTCATGATTGAGAGCCTCTCATTTCGTCACCACCATATGCTAGTGCATCCTTTGTATGACAATCCCTACTCATTCACATGGATATCTATTAATGGGCATCTCCATAGCCTTTTGATATGCCGAGTCAATGGGACCATCTCCTCGTTTTTTGTCTCACAACCACCACCACACTCTACTCCACCTATAGTGCTATATCCATGGCTCACTCTCATGTATTGCGTGATGTTTGTAAAAGGTTTGAGAAAGTAAGAGTGCGAAAACAATTACTTGGCCAATACCGGGGTTGTGCATGATTTAAATTAGTTGTGTGGGGATGATGGAGCATAGCCAGACTATAGGATTTTGTAGGGATAACTTTCTTTGGCCTTGTTATTTCGAAAGTTCATGATTACCTTGCTAGTTTGCTTGAAGTATTATTGTTTTCATGTCAATAGAAAACTATTGTTTTGAATCTTATGGATCTGAACATTCATGTCACTCGAAAGAAGTTGCGAAGGAAAACTATGCTAGGTAGCACTCCACATCAAAAATTCAGTCTTTATCACTTCCCTACTCAAGGACGAGCAAGAGTTAAGCTTGGGGATGCTTGATATGTCTCCAACGTATCTATAATTTTTTATGGTTTCATGCTATTATCTTGTCAAACTTTGGATGTTTTGTATGCTTTTTATATCTTTTTTGGGACTAACCTATTAACTCGGTGCCAAGTGCCAGTTCCTGTTTTTTCCGTGTTTTTGACCCTTTTCAGAGGAGGATTTTAAACGGTTCCGAACGGAATATAACTTCCAAAAATATTTTTTCCAAAACAGAAGAAGATCGGGAAGCTTGAGAACCAAGGTAGGGGGCCACCTGGGACCCCACAAGCCCCCTAGCCGCGGCCAGGGGGCCTGCACCTCCTAGGCTTGTGGGCTCCCTGGGCCACCTCTACCCGAGGTCTTTCGCCTATAAATTGCCATAAATTCCAGAAAAAATCAGGAGATCATCGAAAGTACTTTCCCGTCGCCGCAAGCTTCTGTCTCCGCAAGATCACATCTGGGGCACGTTCTGGTGCCCTGCCGGAGGGGGGATTTCGATACGGAGGGCTTCTACATCAACACCGTGACCTCTCCGATGATGCGTGAGTAGTTCACCACAGACCTACGGGTCCATAGCTAGTAGCTAGATGGCTTCTTCTCTCTCTTGGATCTTCAATACAAAGTTCTCCATGATGTTCATGGAGATCTATTCGATGTAATCTTCTTTTGCGGTGTGTTTGTCGAGATCCGATGAATTGTGGATTTATGATCGGATTATCTATGAATCTTATTTGAGTTTCTTCTGATCTCTCTTATGCATGATTTCATATCCTTGTAATTCTCTTCAAGTTTTGGGTTTTGTTTGGACAGCTTGATCTATGATTCTTGCAATGGGAGAAGTGCTTGGTTTTGGGTTCATACCGTGTGGTGACCTCACTCAGTGATAGAAGGGGTAGCAAGGCACGCATCATGTTGTTTCCATCAAGGGTAAAAAGATGGGGTTTTCATCATTGGTTTGAGTTTATCCCTCTACATCATGTCATCTTGCTTAAGGCGTTACTCTGTTCGTCATGAACTCAATACACTAGATGCATGTTGGATAGCGGTCGATGTGTGTAGTAATAGTAGTAGATGCAGAAAGTATCGGTCTACTTGTCTCGGACGTGATGCCTATATGTATGATCATTGCCTTAGGTATCGTCATGACTTTGCGCGGTTCTATCAATTGCTCGATAGTAATTTGTTCACGCACCGTAATATTTGCTATTTTGAGAGAAGCCTCTAGTGAACACTATGGCCCCCGGGTCTACTCCACACCATATTTTCAGCCTTACTCTTTTTCTTTGTCGCACTTTCCGCCTTCAGATCTCACTTTGCAATCAATCTTGAAGGGATTGACAACCCCTATATAGCGTTGGGTGCAAGCTCTTTTGTGTTTGTGCAGGTACTATGGACTTGACGAGATTCTCGTACTAGATTGATACCTGGTTCTCAAACTGAGGGAAATACTTATTGCTGCTGTGCTGCATCACCCTTTCCTCTTCAAGGGAAAAGCCAACGCAAGCAAGTCTCCGTCAACGTGTCAATTTCTGGCGCTATTGTTTGAGAAGTAGCAGTCATTGGTACACATCCCTCATGATTTACATGACAAGTACCATCCAAGAGTGGACACAATGGTGTGTCTGGTGTCTGTAAAAACAGCCATAGTCGTCCTTTCGAACACGACATTGTATCAAGAGTGACCACGCCACTTCCACCACTAGTAATGTAGGCTCTATGCCAGGTCGACCAAATTAATCAACAAAGCCTCGTCCCATAAGGGATATTGTGGTCGTACATGTAAGGTTGGGAATGATCGGCAAATCTTAAATCTAATCTGTTTTCGAAAACAGACACATAGCTTGCTCCGATACACTACTTCTTTATCCAAGTGGTTACCTAGCTCATTTTCTCCCTCGGGCATTAGTGTCACCTAATGGGTTTTTGAAAATCCTTTAAAAATACTTTTGTTTTCCCAACTCATGCATATTCCCATCCCACTCGCATAGCAACTGTGACATCCTCGACTTTTGCTACAGTAAATATTGTAATTAAGCTACAGTGATCACCCGCTAATGATGCCACATCATCGAGAATTACCGTCGTTGACCCGCATTGAATTTCTATCCGGATTCAGAAATTGAAAACAAAAG
Source organism: Hordeum vulgare subsp. vulgare (assembly GCF_904849725.1). Taxonomy (NCBI): domain Eukaryota; kingdom Viridiplantae; phylum Streptophyta; class Magnoliopsida; order Poales; family Poaceae; genus Hordeum; species Hordeum vulgare. The sequence goes on from NC_058519.1 coordinate 51,044,848, forward strand.
AAAAGTATATTTATAAATTCATATTAACTATTAAAGGAAGATATGTATATAAAGAAAGTATTAAAAATAATAATAATAAAAGAAAGAAAAGAAAAGAAATTAAAAAAAAGGAAATTAGAAAAAGGAAATAATAGAAAAAGAAAAACAAAACAAAACAAAACAAAAGAAAAAAGAACAAAAAAAAGAAAGAAAAGGAAACCCCCCCTGGCCGACTAGGCCAAAGTGGCCCAGCCGAGCCGGCCCACCCCGCGCCCCTCAAACCCTAGGGCGAGGGAGCCCTCCTGCCTCGCTCCCTCCCCTCCCACTCGCGCCGCCACCCCACCCATCGCGCCACCCATCCCTCGTGCCCCCCCCCACCGACACCCCCCACCTCTCGTAACCCCCCTCCCCGCGAGAGACCCCCTACCTCCAGATTCCCCCACAAACCTCCCCCCCCCCCACAACTGAGACTCCTCCTCTCGTTCCCTTCTCCTCTTTGGAGGTCGAGCCCCTCCCAGATCAACCCTCGCCGGCGAGCCACATCTCCCTCCCGGCCTCCTCCTCCCACCGGCGAGCCACCCCGAGGCCCCCTCCTCCTCACCTCGCCTCACCTCCCCACCAAGGCACCAGCCCCCGTCGGCCCCTCAACCCCCCACCGAGCCACCACACTTTTCCCCGGCAGGCCAAGCTCCGGCGCCCCCACCCCGCCGGCCGGCCCCAACCCCCGTCGGCCTTCCTTCCGCTCGGTCCAGGAGGGACCTGGCAGGGAGGACCTCAACCTCGTCAGATCCGGCCGGCCTCACCTCGGCCGACCCACCTCCTTCAATGCCCCCCCTCCGGGAGGGCCTCGACCTCGCCGGCACGTCCTCACCGGCACCACCGTCATCACCGCGCCATCACCACCGTCACCTCCGCCTTCCCGCGAACTCCGGCTTCACCGGGCCGTCTCATCAACGTTGGTGAGCCCCTCCTCGGGCTCCTCCCACGATCTCGTTCCCCTCGCCGTCCCGGTTCCGTTCCGACAAACGGCACTCCGATCCGGCGCCGTTAGGTTCATGTAGGAGTTCGTGGAGATGTAGCTCTCTCTCTCTGTGTGTGAAGTTCTCTTTGTTAACACAGAGGTGAGAGTTGTGAGAGTTAAAAAAATAAATAAATAAAAACAAATGATGCATTCCGTATATATGTATGTATGTATCACTACTAGGACAAGGCTGTTGGGAACGTCGCATGGGAAACAAAAAATTTCCTACGCGCACGAAGACCTATCATGGTGATGTCCATCTACGAGAGGGGATGTGTGATCTACGTACCCTTGTAGACCGCACAGAAGAAGCGTTAGTGAACGCGGTTGATGTAGTGGAACGTCCTCACGTCCCTCGATCCGCGCCGCGAACCGTCCCGCGATCAGTCCCACGATCTAGTGCCGAACGGACGGCACCTCCGCGTTCAGCACAGGTACAACTCGACGATGATCTCGGCCTTCTTGATCCAGCAAGAGAGATGGAGAGGTAGAAGAGTTCTCCGGCAGCGTGACGGCGCTCCGGAGGTTGGTGGTGATCTTATCTCAGTAGGGCTCCGCCCGAGCTCCGCAAAAACGCGATCTAGAGGAAAAACCGTGGAGGTATGTGGTCGGGCTGCCGTGGAAAAATCGTCACAAATCAGCCCTAAAACCTCCGTATATATAGGGGGAAGAGGGGGAGCCTTGCCTTGGGGTCTAAGGACCCTCAAGGGCTTCGGCCGAGCCAAGGGGGGCAACCCTCCCCTTCCAAACCGAGTCCAACTAGGTTTGGAAGGAGGAGTCCTTCCCCCTTTTCCCACCTCCTCTTTTTTTTTCTCTTTGATTTTCTTCCTATGGCGCATAGGGCCTTCTTGGGCTGTCCCACCAGCCCACTAAGGGCTGGTGCGCCACCCCCAAGGCCTATGGGCTTCCCCGGGGTGGGTTGCCCTCCCCGGTGAACTCCCGGAACCCATTCGTCATTCCCGGTACATTCCCGGTAACTCCAAAAACCTTCCGGTAATCAAATGAGGTCATCCTATATATCAATCTTCGTTTCCGGACCATTCCGGAAACCCTCGTGACGTCCGTGATCTCATCCGGGACTCCGAACAACATTCGGTAACCAACCATATAACTCAAATACGCATAAAACAACGTCGAACCTTAAGTGTGCAGACCCTGCGGGTTCGAGAACTATGTAGACATGACCCGAGAGACTCCTCGGTCAATACCGTTATCGTTTGAACCTCAGTGCCAAGGATTCATATAATCCCGTATGTCATTCCCTTTGTCCTTCGGTATGTTACTTGCCCGAGATTCGATCGTGGGTATCCGCATACCTATTTCAATCTCGTTTACCGGCAAGTCTCTTTACTCGTTTCATAATACAAGATCCCGCAACTTACACTAAGTCACATTGCTTGCAAGGCTTGTGTGTGATGTTGTATTACCGAGTGGGCCCCGAGATACCTCTCCGTCACACGGAGTGACAAATCCCAGTCTCGATCCATACTAACTCAACGAACACCTTCGGAGATACCTGTAGAGCATCTTTATAGTCACCTAGTTACGTTGCGACGTTTGATACACACAAAGTATTCCTCCGGTGTCAGTGAGTTATATGATCTCATGGTCACAGGAACAAATACTTGACACGCAGAAAACAGTAGCAACAAAATGACACGATCAACATGCTACGTCTATTAGTTTGGGTCTAGTCCATCACGTGATTCTCCTAATGACGTGATCCAGTTATCAAGCAACAACACCTTGTTTATAATCAGAAGACACTGACTATCTTTGATCAACTGGCTAGCCAACTAGAGGCTTGCTAGGGACAGTGTTTTGTCTATGTATCCACACATGTATATAAGTCTTTATTCAATACAATTATAGCATGGATAATAAACGATTATCTTGATACAGGTATTATAATAATAACTATATTTATTATTGCCTCTAGGGCATAATTCCAACAGTCTCCCACTTGCACTAGAGTCAATAATCTAGCCCTCACATCATCATGCGAATTACATTGTAATAAATCTAACACCCATACAGTTCTGGTGTTGATCATGCTTTGCCCGTGGAAGAGGTTTAGTCAGCGGGTCTGCTACATTCAGATTTGTGTGCACTTTGCATATATTTACGTCCTCCCCTTCGACGTAGTCGCGGATGAGGTTGAAGCTTCGTTTGATGTGTCTGGACTTCTTGTGAAACCGTGGTTCCTTTGCTAAGGCAATGGCACCCGTGTTGTCACAGAACAAGGTTATTGGATTCAGTGCACTTGGCACCACTCCAAGATCCGTCATGAACTGCTTCATCCAGACACCCTCCTTAGCCGCCTCCGAGGCAGCCATGTACTCCGCTTCACATGTAGAATCTGCTACGACGCTTTGCTTGGAACTGCACCAGCTTACCGCACCCCCATTAAGAATAAATACGTATCCGGTCTGCGACTTAGAGTCGTCCGGATCTGTGTCAAAGCTTGCATCGACGTAACCCTTTACGGCGAGCTCTTCGTCACCTCCATACATGAGAAACATCTCCTTAGTCCTTTTCAGGTACTTCAGGATATTCTTGACCGCCGTCTAGTGATCCACTCCTGGATTATTCTTGAACCTGCCTGCCATACTTATGGCCAGGCTAACGTCCGGTCTAGTGCATAGCATTGCATACATGATAGAACCTATGGCTGAAGCATAGGGGACGGTGCTCATATGCTCTCTATCCTCATCAGTTGTTGGGCACTGAGTCTTACTCAATCTCGTACCTTGTAAAACTGGCAAGAACCCTTTCTTGGACTGTTCCGTTTTGAACATCTTCAAAACTTTATCAAGGTATGTGCTTTGTGAAAGTCCTATCAGGCATTTTGATCTATCCCTGTAGATCTTAATACCTAGAATGTAAGCAGCTTCTCCTAGGTCCTTCATAGAGAAACTTTTATTCAAGTAATCCTTTATGCTCTCCAAAAACTCTACGTTGTTTCTAATCAGCAATATGTCATCCACATATAATATTAGAAACGCCACAGAGCTCCCACTCACTTTCTTATAAATACAAGATTCTCCAACCACATGTATAAACCCAAATGCTTTGATCACCTCATCAAAGCGTTTGTTCCAACTCCGAGATGCTTGCACCAGTCCATAAATGGATCACTGGAGCTTGCACACCTTGTTAGCATTCTTAGGATCGACAAAACCTTCGGGTTGCATCATATACAACTCTTCCTTAAGGAAACCATTAAGGAACGCCGTTTTGACATCCATCTGCCAGATTTCATAATCGAAAAATGCAACTATTGCTAACATGATTCTGACGGACTTAAGCATCGCTACGGGTGAGAATGTCTCATCGTAATCAACTCCTTGAACTTGTGAAAAACCCTTTGCCACAAGACGAGCTTTATAAACGATCACATTGCCGTCAGCGTCCGTCTTCCTCTTAAAGATCCATTTGTTCTGAATAGCCTTGCGGCCCTCAGGTAGTACTTCCAAAGTCCACACTTTGTTCTCATACATGGATCCTATCTCGGACTTCATGGCTTCTAGCCATTTGTTGGAATCTGGGCCCACCATTGCTTCTTCGTAATTTGCAGGTTCATTGTTGTCTAACAACATGATTGACAAGACGGGATTACCGTACCACTCTGGAGCAGCACATGGTCTCGTCGACCTGCGTGGTTCGACAGAAACTTGAACCGGAGTTTCATGATCATCATCATTAACTTCCTCCTCAACCGGCGTCGCAACAACAGAGGCTTCCCCTTGCCCTGCGCCACCATCCAGAGGGATGAGAGGTTCGACAACCTCATCAAGTTCTATCTTCCTCCCACTCAATTCTCTCGAGAGAAACTCCTTCTCGAGAAAAGCTCCGTTTTTAGCAACAAACACTTTGCCCTCGGATTTGAGATAGAAGGTGTACCCAACTGTCTCTTTTGGGTAACCTATGAAGATGCACTTTTCCGCTTTGGGTTCCAGCTTTTCAGGCTGAAGCTTTTTGACATAAGCATCACATCCCCAAACTTTAAGAAACGACAACTTTGGCTTTTTGCCATACCACAGTTCGTATGGTGTCGTCTCAACGGATTTTGATGGTGCCCTATTTAAAGTGAATGCAGCTGTTTCTAATGCATGACCCCAAAACGATAACGACAAATCGATAAGAGACATCATAGATCGCACAATCTCTAATAAAGTACGATTACGACGTTCGGACACACCATTACGCTGTGGTGTTCCAGGCGGTGTCAACTGTGAAACAATTCCACATTGTCTTAAGTGAGCACCAAACTCGAAACTCAGATATTCACCCCCACGATCAGACCGTAGGAACTTGATCTTCTTGTTACGATGATTTTCAACTTCACTCTGAAATTGCTTGAACCTTTCAAATGTTTCAGTCTTATGCTTCATTAAGTAGACATAACCATATCTACTCAAATCGTCAGTGAAGGTGAGAAAATAACGATATCCGCCGCGTGTCGCTACGCTCATCGGACCACACACATCGGTATGTATGATTTCCAACAAGTCACTTGCACGCTCCATTGTTCCGGAGAACGGAGTTTTAGTCATCTTGCCCATGAGGCATGGTTCGCACGTTTCAAGTGAATCAAAGTCAAGTGATTCCAAAAGTCCATCGGCATGGAGTTTCTTCATGCGCTTTACACCAATATGACCTAAGCGGCAGTGCCACAAAAATATGGCGCTATCATTGTTCACTCTAACTCTTTTGGTCTCAATGTTATGTATGTGTGTATCACCATCAAGATTCAATATGAACAATCCTCTCACATTGGGTGCATGATCATAAAAGATGTTACTCATAAAAATAGAACAACCATTATTCTCTGACTTAAAAGAGTAACCGTCTCACAATAAACAAGATCCAGATATAATGTTCATGCTCAACGCAGGCACTAAATAACAATGATTCAAGTTCATAACTAATCCTGATGGTAACTGAAGTGAAACTGTGCCGACGGCGATTGCATCAACTTTGGAACCATTTCCTATGCGCATCGTCACTTCATCTTTCGCCAGCCTTCGTCTATTCCACAGTTCTAGTTTCGAGTTGCAAATATGAGCAACAGAACCGGTATCGAATACCCACGCACTACTATGAGAGCCGGTTAAGTACACATCAATAACATGTATATCAAATATACCTGATTTTTCTTTGGCCGCCTTCTTATCAGCCAGATACTTGGGGCAATTGCGCTTCCAGTGACCCATACCCTTGCAATAGTAACACTCTGTTTCAGGCTTAGGTCCAGCTTTGGGTTTCTTCATCGGATTGGCAACAGGCTTGCCGCTCTTCTTTGAATTACCCTTCTTGCCTTTGCCATTTCTCTTGAAACTAGTGGTCTTATTCACCATGAACACTTGATGCTCTTTACGGAGTTCAGACTCTGCGACTTTCAGCATCGCAAACAACTCGCCGGGAGACTTGTTCATCCCTTGCATGTTGTAGTTCAACACAAAGCCTTTATAGCTTGACGGCAGTGATTGAAGGATTCTGTCAGTGATAGCTTCTTCCGGGAGTTCAATCCCCAGCTCAGCTAGATGGTTTGAGTACCCTGACATTTTGAGCACATGTTCACTGACAGACGAGTTCTCCTCCATCTTGCAAGCATAGAATTTATCGGAGGTCTCATACCTCTCGATCCGGGCGTTCTTCTGAAAGATAAACTTCAACTCCTGGAACATCTCAAATGCTCCATGACGCTCAAAGCGATGTTGAAGTCTCGGTTCTAAGCCATACAAGACTGCACATTGAACTACTGAGTAGTCCTCCTTACGTGCTAACCAAGCGTTCTTAACATCCTGATCAGCCGTAGCGGGTGGTTCATCTCCTAGCGCAGCATTAAGGACATAATCCTTCTTCCCAGCTTGTAAGATTAGCTTAAGATTACGAGCCCAGTCTACAAAGTTGCTTCCATCATCTTTCAACTTAGCTTTCTCTAGGAACGTATTAAAATTCAGGGTGACTGTCGCGTGAGCCGTGATCTACAACACAAATATATTCAAAGTGGACTTAGACTATGTTCAAGATAATTATAGTTTAACTTAATCAAATTACTCGCTAAACTCCCACTCAAAAAGTACATCTCTCTAGTCATTTCAGTGGTTCATGATCCACTTACACTAGCTCAAGTCCGATCATCACGTCAGTTGAGCATAGTTTCAGTGGTAAGCATCACTATGCTAATCATATCATCTATATGATTCACGATCGACCTTTCGGTCTCATGTGTTCCGAGGCCATGTCAGCACATGCTAGGCTCGTCAAGCTTAACCCAAGTGTTCCGCATGCGCAACTGTTTTGCACCCGTTATATGTGAACGTTGAGTCTATCACACCCGATCATCACGTGGTGTCTCGAAACGACGAACTGTAGCAACGGTGCACAGTCGGGGAGAACACAATTTTGTCTTGAAATTTTAGTGAGAGATCACCTCATAATGCTACCGTCGTTCTAAGCAAAATAAGGTGCATAAAAGGATTAATATCACATGCAATTCATAAGTGACATGATATGGCCATCATCACGTGCTCCTTGATCTCCATCACCAAAGCACCGGCACGATCTTCTTGTCACCGGCGCCACACCATGATCTCCATCAATGTGTCGCCATCGGGGTTGTCGTGCTATTCATGCTATTACTACTAAAGCTACATCCTAGCAAAATAGTAAAAGCATCTGCAAGCACAAACATTAGTATAAAGACAACCCTATGGCTCCTGCCGGTTGCCGTACCATCGACGTGCAAGTCGATATTATCTATTACAACATGATCATCTCATACATCCAATATATCACATCACATCGTTGGCCATATCACATCACAAGCATACCCTGCAAAAACAAGTTAGACGTCCTCTAATTTTGTTGTTGCATGTTTTACGTGGTGACCATGGGTATCTAGTAGGATCGCATCTTACTTACGCAAACACCACAACGGAGATATATGAGTTGCTATTTAACCTCATCCAAGGACCTCCTCGGTCAAATCCGATTCAACTAAAGTTGGAGAAACTGACACTCGCCAGTCATCTTTGAGCAACGGAGTTACTCGTAGGGATGAAACCAGTCTCTCGTAAGCGTACGAGTAATGTCGGTCTGAGCCTCTTCGATCCAACAATACCGCGGAATCAAGAAAAGACTAAGGAGGGCAGCAAAACGCACATCACCGCCCACAAAAACTTTTTGTGTTCTACTCGAGAAGACATCTACGCATGAACCTAGCTCATGATGCCACTTTTGGAAGCGTCGCATGGGAAACAAAAATTTTCCTATGCGCACGAAGACCTATCATGGTGATGTCCATCTACGAGAGGGGATGTGTGATCTACGTACCCTTGTAGACCGTACAGCAGAAGCGTTAGTGAACGCGGTTGATGTAGTGGAACGTCCTCACGTCCCTCGATCCGCCCCGCGAACCGTCCCGCGATCAGTCCCACGATCTAGTGCCGAACGGACGTCACCTCCGCGTTCAGCACACGTACAGCTCGACGATGATCTCGGCCTTCTTGATCCACCAAGAGAGACGGAGAGGTAGAAGAGTTCTCCGGGAGCGTGACGGCACTCCGGAGGTTGGTGGTGATCTTATCTCAGCAGGGCTCCTCCCGAGCTCTGCTGAAACGCGATCTAGAGGAAAAACCGTGGAGGTATGTGGTCGGGCTGCCGTGGAAAAATCGTCTCAAATCAGCCCTAAAACCTCCGTATATATAGGGGGAAGAGGGGGAGCCTTGCCTTGGGGTCTAAGGACCCTCAAGGGCTTCGGCCGAGCCAAGGGGGGCAACCCTCCCCTTCCAAACCGAGTCCAACTAGGTTTGGAAGGAGGAGTCCTTCCCCCTTTTCCCACCTCCTCTTTTTTTTCTTTTCTCTTTGATTTTCTTCCTATGGCGCATAGGGCCTTCTTGGGCTGTCCCCACTAAGGGCTGGTGCGCCACCCCCAAGGCCTATGGGCTTCCCCGGGGTGGGTTGCCGCCCCCCCGGTGAACTCCAGGAACCCATTCGTCATTCCCGATACATTCCCGGTAACTCCGAAAACCTTCCGGTAATCAAATGAGGTCATCCTATATATCAATCTTCATTTTCGGACCATTCCGGAAACCCTCGTGGCGTCCGTGATCTCATCCGGGACTCCGAACAACATTCGGTAACCAACCATATAACTCAAATACGCATAAAACAACGTCAAACCTTAAGTGTGCAGACCCTGCGGGTTCGAGAACTATGTAGACATGACCCGAGAGACTCCTCGGTCAATATCCAATAGCGGGACCTGGATGCCCATATTGGATCCTACATATTCTACGAAGATCTTATCGTTTGAACCTCAGTGCCAAGGATTCATATAATCCCGTATGTCATTCCCTTTGTCCTTCGGTATGTTACTTGCCCAAGATTCGATCGTCAGTATCCGCATACCTATTTCAATCTCATTTACCGGCAAGTCTCTTTACTCGTTCCGTAATACAAGATCCCGCAACTTACACTAAGTCACATTGCTTGCAAGGCTTGTGTGTGATGTTGTATTACCGAGTGGGCCCCGAGATACCTCTCCGTCACACGGAGTGACAAATCCTAGTCTCGGTCCATACTAACTCAATGAACACCTTCGGAGGTACCTGTAGAGCATCTTTATAGTCACCCAGTTACGTTGCGACGTTTGATACACACAAAGTATTCCTCCGTTGTCACTGAGTTATATGATCTCATGGTCATAGGAACAAATACTTGACACGCAGAAAACAGTAGCAACAAAATGACACGATCAACATGCTACGTCTATTAGTTTGGGTCTAGTCCATCACGTGATTCTCCTAATGACGTGATCTAGTTATCAAGCAACAACACCTTGTTTATAATCAGAAGACACTGACTATCTTTGATCAACTGGCTAGCCAACTAGAGGCTTGCTAGGGACAGTGTTTTGTCTATGTATCCACACATGTATATAAGTCTTCATTCAATACAATTATAGCATGGATAATAAACGATTATCTTGATACAGGAATTATAATAATAACTATATTTATTATTGCCTCTAGGGCATAATTCCAACAAAGGCTTGCTAATGGCGCACCTATTTTTGCTACTAATGGCGCACTATAGGTGCGCCACTAGCATCACGCCATTAGATTTTTTTACTAATGGCGCACCACAAGTGCGCCATTAGTATCTGGTATACTAATGGCGCACCAGGTAGTGCACCATTAGTATTGCTCACGGTGCGCCATTAGTATCTGGTATACTAATGGCGCACCAAGTAGTGCGCCATTAGTATAGATCCTGGTGCGCCATTAGTATAGATCCCGGTGCGCCATTAATATAGATCCTGGTGCACCATTAGTATAGATCCTGGTGCGCCATTAGTATAGCTTATGGTGCGCCATTAGTATGCCTCCCAGGGCCATATTTACCCATATGCTCTGGCTTACTAATGGCGCACTAGTGTGCTAAGTGATGCGCCACTAGTGTGCTGAGTGATGCGCCACTAGTATGAATATTAGGTATTTATTTTATTTTTTCTGATATTTCCACAGATTACAAAATATATTATTGCATAGACTATAGATAGCACAACATATAAACAACAGATTTATCAAATACAATAGAAGATTAGTCTCCGAATACAATTCATCATATTAGTCTCCGAATTTAAAATACCGAACAAAGTTAGAACATTACAAGTCTCGAGACCGCGAGTAGCGAGTTTGTCTTCACGTTACAAGTCTATATCGACCATCTAAACTACCATCACATAGAAGAGAGTTGCGGTCATCACGATGAGCATAATCGCAATGAAACTGGTCTTCATCCGGTTCCTCCAACGCTCCCTCCTCTCTCCCGCTAGATAGCGCGCGTATCTAACTTCCGCCTCCGCCCTTGTGGTGTACCCTTTGTAACTGTTACCGCTGAATCGGTGAACCTGTCTCTGACACTCCTCCCAGTCATCGTAGACTCTGGGAACCTTACCCTTGTACACGACATATGACGGCATCTCTATGCACTAGGCAAACAAAACGTTAGTAGCAATTCATAGAGACATACAAGTTCATTAAAGTTTAATATTACAACTATAACAGCACGATTCATGGTCCTACTAATAAATAGCATCGATTATATATAAGTTGAACGACTGTCCAAACCAAAGAGACATACCAGTTCATTAAAGTTTAATATTGCAACATGAATTAGTAGCGATTCACGGGAACGTGGATGAAGCCGCCGTCTTTCGTGATGGTCATGAAATTGCGGTCGTTGCCAGCCTGCATTTGTAGCATTGTATCTATCTCACTATTGGACAGCGGAGATCTAAGGTAGAACTACCCTGAGGTATGAAGGAAATCTTGATGGATGATTTCCGCAAACTCCGACTGGATGCGAAAGAATTCTTGTCTAATGTCCGCATCCTGGATTGTCGACAAGCGTGCGGCCCAATCTTTGAGATTATTTGGTAGCCGAAGGTGATTACTGTCCCGTATGATCGCCCGCATGTGATGGAGGGCGTAGTAGGCATCCTTCTGACTGCCAGGCGGCTTCTTGACACAGGCGAACGTCGTATTGTGGGTGAACACGTGCTTGCCGTGCCTGAGACTTGTCCTGCTGAAGGTGCCTCCAGATATGGCGTAGCCGGGAAGAGCTTCATCAAGAACTTTCTTGATATTTGTGTAGTCTTTTTTTGACTGACGGTCCGAGTCGAAATACGGGGCCGTGGAATATTTCAGGCTTAAGAGGATGAGTGTGCAACGTGTGTCACTGCACAAAACACGGAATGTTAGAAAAAAAAGGACGATCAAAATCTAAGAAATCATATGTTACGTGGCGATGAGGGGATAACTTACCAGGGAAAGTAAGGCACGAGGAAGTTATCCTTTTCTGAGTTTGCCAGAATGACGCCTTCGAGGTATGAACTCGCGACTTGCCGGTCCACAGCGCTGCCCAAGATCTTGGTACGCATATAGAAGGGGTCGACTATCACTAGGTCCGGGGTCTTGTCTCTAATGATCCGCATCTCCATACTCAGCGAAAATAGCCGAACGAAGGTGTAGTGCAGCGGATGAAGGTTAAACATAGCGAAGATGTCAGCAAACCACAAGACAACCATACCCCCGATGGCGCTATCGACAAAGCCCTTGCCCTCTGGCACCTTGGCCACGAAAACCGGGTATGCCACATTATTCTCGGAAAGACGCCACTTCTCCAAACAAAGAACACTGTCATGCAGACTCCGCATAGCACCGGTTGCAGCATTGAGCAGATTAGTCGGTAGCATCGGCCTACCCGCCACATGCACCCTCCTCGAGATATCCTTAGGTGAAGGTGGCCCGTCCAGAGCACGGATCGTACTCAGTGCCGGCTGGCTCGCACCCTTGTTAGTCTTTCTTTTCCGTCCCTTCTTCTGCTGATGTAATGGGATCGAGTTCATCTGCTCAGAGACCACCTTCTTGAGTGTGTTGGGGCTGATAATATTTCGCACCTCGGCTATCTGAGGCTCGGTAAAGGCGGCAGCTGGAGGCGTCTCCTCAAAACTAAACGCCAGACAACGCCTGTTGCAATTGGGTTTCTCCGCGGTACCAGCTAGATCGCGGTCGTCTTTTGCAGGGTTGGGTTCTTGAGAAGGAGGCCCCAAGAATTCCTCATCGTACCCATGTTCGGCAAAGTACTTATCGACCTTGGTAAATGTACCATCGTCGTCGTCCGGAACCTGTGCCATATGCATGTCCGGATCCTGTGCCATATGCATGTCCGGTAGCGTTGCGGCGGTCTTGCCATGGCTTGGTGCCGGCACGACTGGCTATGTTGTCTGTGGGGTGGTGTCCCACGCCCCCAAATGAATCTGGCTCTTCGGCCAAAGCAAGGGCCAGCTTAAGCAAGCGCTGAGGGTCATCACATCATCTTTGTCAGCCCCAGCGGGGTGGAACGGAGGTAACAAGTCGTCGCAGCCTGGCAGCACCCGAACCAGTTGAACCCTATACGTGGTGGGTGGCATCGGTTTACCATGGAACATGGGGTTGCCCGGTTGAACGATTCTGCCCTTGGCGACATCGATCAACTCGCCGCCCATGAAGTGTAGGAGAGTGCATGGAACGTCGGCGCCGGCGCCCTGCGAAAACATGTAGGGCGTCAGGGGATGCCCAGTCAAAGGCAAGGGGATGAAGTCATCGGCCGAGAGAGGCTTAGTTACCGTGATGGCGTCGAGCTCGGCTAATGTCGAGGCACCACCAACGGCGGGCGTGCAAGTGATGGAGGGGCCGCTTGCTGCCGAGGTGTCGGCCGGCGCCGGAAACACCAATGGCGTCGGCGCCGGAGACACCAATGGCGTCGCCTGCGCGTTGTGCGAGTTGCTGGCCGTGCAGCTGGGAATCGGGGGCGGCCCCTGTTGGCCGCCCGCAATCCACGCCTGCAGCCCCTCAATCAAGGTAGGCACAATGGCGGTGATCACCCCTCCCACTTGGTGTTGCACTAGCTCTTGGACCATCTCCGGAATCCGCGCCACTTTTGCCTTGAGTTCTTCAACCTCGCGTGACTGGCTTCCAAGTTGGTATTTCTCTCCTTTCGCCCACCAGCGTTATAGTATGATGACCATTTCATGGACAAGCCTTTGTCGGCCACACGACCAGCTGACGACGGCTTACTGGACTTATCCTTGTTTTTCATTATGTTAAACGCCCTATTTAAATTGGTGTCCCAATGGGAGCTCTGAGACGACCCCGCGCTACTGCTTTCAGTGTCCTGCGGAAGGAATGAACCATTTAGAAATTTGGCTTCATTAATTAGAATGCAACCGTATGGAGCTAATTACGTGGGGTGTATTCCTTACCAGAACACGCTCAAGCGCCCTGGTCTTCGCATCCATGGTAAGCTCCTTTGTTACTGGGTCCACCTTGTACCGGACCCTGACATAGTTCCTGGTCTGCTTGTCACCGTATTACTCGAAGCGGGGTGGTAGGCCTTGCTCGGCACGCTCCGTGTCCTCCTTGTCCCATATAGGTTCCGCCACTCTGTAACCGTCGGGACCGAGTTGGTGGACCCCTAAGTTCAACTCCCGCATTTCTTTCCCCCACTAACTTGATTCCGCGGTTGCCTTGCTCTCGCACTTGATCTTGAACTCCTTGTAGTCATCTTCGCTGATCGAAGGATTTTTTGCCTTGATCTTCTCATAACTATCACCTTTGTCAATCATTCTCTTCACCATGCTTCTCCAAGTAGACAGGGCCTTGCTCATCTTCGTGAGGGCGGCACTGTTCACTTTATTCCTTGAGAGTCGTGTGTTTGCGACGTCACCGGGGAACTTGTATCGTTCGTGCAGCTTCGTGAAGAGGAGGTTGCGCAAATTCCCTTGGTCCTTATGCCTTAGATTCTCGGTGTTGATCGAGACAGTGCTCCGGAGAATGCACCCAAGCTGAACCGCGTACCCCTTGACTATTTCTTTGGGCACCGTTGGATACCTGTCGGAGTTCACTTCAGTAAATTCCTCCTTTACGGTGTTGAGCACGTTTGGGCGCCGGTCCTTCCGTTGCCTCTTCGATTGGCTGCCATCTGTGCGTGCGCTGCCATCATCAGTGGTGGCATCCTCGGCGGCACCATCAGTGGTGTCATCCTCGACGCCACTAGGGGTTGTGTACTCGGGATTGGTGTCTTCCGCGGCGTCCTCATAGCGGTGAGGTTCTTGCTCCATCTCCTGGTACAGCTTCCAGAATGGATTGCCCGAACCGCCGGCCTCATCATTGTGGGCCATGTTTCTCTCTAAATAGGAAAAAAGTTTGGTCAAAAAGTTGGTTATTGTCAAGGAACAAGATCATGGTCTCATCATTTAGGGTTTGTCGACACCGAGGCATCCTAAAAGCTAAGATTTTATCATTTAGGGTTTGTCGACGCCGAGGCACCCTAAAAGTCTAAGCTTTCATCATTTAGGTTTTTATCGACACCGAGGCACCCTAAAAGCCAAGGTTTTATAATTTAGGGTTTGTCGATGCTGAGGCACCCTAAATGCTAAGTTAAGTTTTCATCATTTAGGGTTTATCGATGCCGAGGCACCCTAGGTTGACTGATATATATGGGTATCTTCTAATAATATACCCTATCAAGAAAAGGGAAGGACAATTCTAAGTTGGGCCTAATCACTTGGCCCTATTGCCACCTATGCTTTAATGCAGCAAGAATAAAGGGGCAGTTGATCCTACTTAATTAAGTACTAAGATACCCCGGCCCATGCATTAGTGGCAAGTACCCCATATGTCCTATTTTTAGCAAAGTCATGCTAAAATTCACGGAAAATTTCAGCATGACCTTTGCTGAAAATAGGACATATGGAGTACCCGAATTTGCCGGAACGGAAGTTAATCGGCATTCCGGCAAACTCAAGGGCCTCTTGGGGTACCTGCAAAATCATCACGACACGATGGTCGGAAACAAAACCCAGCAAACTAGCACCATAATGTGCCTCTACTTTCATATGGATGAAAAGGACACAGACCATATGGTCCTCTACTTTCATATGGACAAAAATAGGTCACCCAACAAAAAATCATCAATAGTTTAGCAAGTTTGTACCCTCAAGAATGAACATATAGCAATATCTGTTGTCCCCCCCATAACATACGGAAATCAAAATCAGCTCAACTTAGATGACTAGCTAACTCATTTTTCAAATAGCAATATCTGTTGTCCCCCCATTGTACCTGAAGAACTAGTGGCTGCTGCTCCTCTGCCCGTGCTGCTGATGCTCCTCTTCCGCTGATCCAAGTACTGTACCTGAAAATTAATGAAGTTGATTTAGTGTTAAAATTAGGCATGCGTTAAGTATGACAACACATGTAAAATTGATAAGTACTAGGACAGACTAAGTTAAGAGTTACGGATTACAATGTAGACGTTTTTGCAAGCTTACGAAGTAAACTAAACATTACTTACGAAGTAAACTAAACTTTGAATGGAAGGGAGGATCCCACCTTGAAAGTATCTATCATAAGCATCTCTTAGATTTTTTTCATAAAGAATAAGCCACCGTTATCAAGCCATTAGACATTAACAGCAACAACAAAAATACAAAACTGGACATGAGTCTAGTGTCCACGACAAGCATTCAATATTTCAGCTTAACAATCAAGCATATGCTCACACAGACAACCATTAGCAAATCGTGCCAGTCTTTCAGAGACTGCAAAATGATCTATGGCCAGTCTGATACTTAACTGGCCAGTAGTTTAAAAGAGCAATATGAAGATAAAATAAACTGGGGATCATACTTTATGTAACACTTTGTAGAGTATTAGTTATGTTTTGGTTACCATAAAAATCCAGTAGAGCTCATCCGCGTCGAGAACATTAGCTAATACTGGGGAAGAAAATAACAACAACATTTTTTACAGACGGAGCAAGTAATAAACTATTGGTTGCAGGAGTGGTAGTAACTACTGATAGTAGAGATCAGTGTGGAAAAAGGGTGGAGGGGGAGAAAGCAAGGGGAGGGAGACAAATAAAAACAAGGGTACAACATCAGCAGCACCAGCAAATAATAACTTAACCACAGCACAACAACGACGCACATACATACAGTAGACATATCAGAGCACACCAAGTTTTGAAGCACTCCATTAGGAAAAAGAAGTTTTGAGGCACTAGTTTTCTTCCATAAATTAGAAATCCTCCACCGTTCTGAACCTGTCAGGAAACTCAAATTGAGTTTTCTGATTTGAATCTGTTTGCTAAACCACCCTGTGCTCCAAGGGGAGGAAGCTACAGGAGCTCACGCAGGCAGGGCGCGCAGCATGGACCCAGAGAGAACCCGTGGGCCCACATTGGTGTGGCTCCCTCTAACGTAAAAGAAAATCACAGGTACACAAACCCGTCTAATTCAGTCAGCAGAAAAAATATAACCTTGCAGCATCACCTGCCACTTTGTTTGGACTATTTAATTACAGACTTAGCAGGACTGCAACTAAAGCAAGAAACCCTGATAAACAAAAACTGCTTCAAAACCTAACTAAAACAGGACACAACAGATAGACAGCCTAACCTAAGAAAATGGAGAGAAGGTCAAAGTAATGGGAATAAGAAGATCTACCTTACCAAGAAAAAGAAAAGGAAAAAAATACAAAAAGGAGATGAATTATATCCTTCAATATAGACAAGAGTGTGCCATTTTTTAAGGTGGTCGTCAGTCACAGGGGAATTCGAATATTCAATGAACGGGGGTGAGGGGGGAGCAAATGTTCTGCAATAACACAATTTGGATGTTGTGCGTTAACTTCTGCCACGGATTTCTTAGAGGTGATTGATTATTTTGCCCTGTTGGTTCCCCAAAATCGGTGTCTTTCCTTCTCGAAATAGGCCGGTTCATCCTAAACGGAATCAAATCACAAGGCACAGACTCAATTCAAGAAGTCACAAGCAGATAAACCTAACGACCTGGGAGCGGCATTGTGACATCAGAGAGTTCAACCCTAGCTAACTTCACCCCAGTTCGTAGTACAAAAGTTGCAGGCAAACCGATACTACCAACCAAAATAGGTAGAGAAAGAGAAGACAAAACCTTGAGCTCCAGGCATTCATGGCCTCCCCAGCAACTCAAGCAACACCAGAGTTCCGTGGGGAGGGGGACGGGGGAGACGAGGGTACCTGCGTGGAGCGGGAAGCCGCCTCCGGGGGGACGAAGGAAGGGAGCCTGGCCGGCGCGGAAGCCGAGGCCGACAGCGAGCGATCTCTCCGACAGCGGGTCAGTCGAAGCGAAGAGAGGTCGACCTGCCTACCTGCCTTGGACTGCAGAGGCGGCGGCGGCGGAGGTAGAGGCGGAGCAAACCCTAGCGTCGCTAGAGCTCCGTGGTCTGCGTGGACGAAGGTGGGGGAAGGGGTGGGCGGGGACGAGGGCGCGCGAGGGCAGATGGAGTAGAGGCGCGCGAGGACAGCCGGCTTAGGAATGGCGCATCCCGAGCGGTGCGCCATTAGAATTTTTTTATATATATAGTAATGGCGCATGTATATGAGGTGCGCCTTCTCTACATTGTTAATCTCCGAAAGACTGGCCCAGTGGTGCGTGGGTTTTGCCTGCTAGCAGGAGGTGGCGGGTTCGATCCCCCCTGAGCACCCTTTTTGGGGTTATTTTCCTTCGGCACACTAGCCATCAGAGATTATTCCTTGCCCTCTTGCACTTTGCTGTCGAGCAGATGCTTCTTAACCTAGTGGTTTGATGCAGGATTGAGTACCAGGGGGACAGGGTTCGAATCCTCTTCCCCCCTCCTTTTATTTTTGTCTATGCATTGTTTCCTTGTGCTGGTTGCACCTTGGTTTGAGAAGTTGATGCTGTGGTGTGCATCACACCATGAGGGTGATTTATCTTCCCTCACAACAACATCTACTACCTAGTATATTTTTTTATGTTTGCAAGTAGATGCCTATGAATAAGAGTTGAATCTTGTGAATAGGTCTTCTAGTGGTAAGTATGCCGACGGCGGCGGCGGTGGAGCAGGGAGGGTGCGGGGGGTGCTCGGCGGCGAGGGGGATCTTGCGAGGGGTGATAGCGATCGAGATGGAGGGGATCGAGATCGAGTGTCCTCATGAATATTCAATATTTTTTCATATTGAATATGAAAACATATCATCAAATTTGAAAATGTCGAAATACAATCGAGAAATGAAGGCTACAATTTAAATACAATCGATCTTAGCTAGTTATTAGTTCACAATCTTCTTGCCCTTATTTTTCGTAAATGGAGTTCTTCTCTTGAACGGACGTCCTTTAGGTAGGGTGGTCCTACTTCTTCTTGTGGTGTATGCTGGTACTTCATCATCATCGTCATGTTCCATCTTCGGGTCGCCGTACTTGTCGAAGTCTTGCTCATTGGCGACTCCATCCATTCCGATGATCTTCCTTTTGCCTCTCCTCAGGACAACACGACTGGGCTTTGGTGGGTCGGTAATGAAGAAGCATTGGTCCACTTGGGAAGCCAGTACCCATGGCTCATTTTTTGCGGTGACGTTTGCGCCCGCGGTCTTGGATTTGGCTTCGGGTATAACCATGGTGGTGAAATACCGGTCTTCTTTTATGACGCGCTTGGCCCATCTGACACGGAACATCGGGACCTTCTCTCCAGCGTAGCTCAGCTCCCAGATCTCCTCGATCCTTCCGTAGTATCTGTCCTTGTTGTTACCGGTGTAGGATTCCATCGTTACCCGAGAGTTCTGATAACCATCGCTCTTCATGTCCTTTCCCTCAGTGTAGAATGTGTAGCCGTTGTTATCGTACGCCTCATACGTCATCAGGTTGTGCTCGGCACCCTGTGACAAGGCGAATATGAGTTATTCTTCCGCGGAAGAATCGTCATGTAAAGGGTACGACAGAAGCTTCTGCTTGAACCAACGCGTGAAACATGAGTTGTGCTCTTTGATTATATCTCCGTCCGTCCTCTATTGGCCTCGGTCATTGTACGTATTTTCAATAAAGGTTTTCTTGGACTTTTTGCCTTTGCCTTTGACTTTGCCTTTCCCTCGGTATAGAACTCATTTCCGGTCTTCTTGGACTTTTTGCCTTTGCGACGACTTTCCGTGTCCTGCTTCGCATCATCATCATCATCATCATCATCATCATCATTATTACCGTGAAGCTCCTCCCTGATGCCCATTGATTTCAAGTCTGCCCTTGCTTTCGGTCCATCTTTGGTCCTCTCTAGCATGTTGAGCAGGGTACCAAGCAGACTCTCGCACACGTTCTTCGTGATATGCATGACATCAAGGCTGTGAGGCACATGGAGGATCTTCCAGTACGGCAAGTCCCAGAAAACATACCTCGTTTTCCATACCTTCAGCAGCGGCTCTGGCGCCTTTCGCTTCTTTCCCGGCTCTGGCGCCTTTCCCGGCGGTGGGCACTCTTTCCAATTTTTCAACAGCTCGTATATTTCCTTGCTGCTCCTCATAAGGGGGCGTCTTCGGGGTTCGATTTCACCATCGAACAGATCCTTGCGTTTTCTCCATGAGTCATCGTCGCGAAGCCACCTTCGATGTCCCATGAACACGGTTTTTGAAGACCCGGGATCTCTATCTAGCTGGCGATACATTGTGTCATCCATGCACCTGACGCATCCAGAAAATCCGTGGGCCACCTGCCCCGTGACATATCCGTACCCGATATAGTCGTGCTCCGTCGTGAGCAGTGCGGCTCTCATAGGGAAATATTCTTTCTCTGCGGCGTCCCACGTATTGGTTGGCGTTTTCCACAGCGTGTCTAGCTCCTCTTTCAGCAGCCCCAGATATAGATTGATGTCGTTCCCTGGTTGTTTCGGCCCTTCAATTAGCATACTCATGTGAATGTACTTCCTCTTCATGCACAACCAGGGGGAAGGTTGTACATCCACACAAACACAGGCCAGGTGCTATGTGTGCTTCTCTGGCTGCCAAACGGATTGACTCCATCGGTGCTCGCGCCCAGCACGATGTTCCTTCGATCGTCCCCAAATTCTGGGTATTCGTAGTTCAACGCTTGCCACTGGCTCGCATCCTTAGGGTGACTCAGCATCTTGTCTTTTTTATTTATCTCCGAATCATTTCCGTCATCTTCTCGCTTTTTCTCCTCCCTATCCGCGTGCCAACGCAAGATCTTTGCTACCTTAGGGTCCGCGAAATACCGTTGCAGGCGAGGAATGATCGGAAAGTACCACACCACTTTTCGAGGAGCTTTCTTCCTCTTCTTGTATCGACTGACACCGCACACCGGACATATGGTAGACTCCGCGTGCTCGTCCCGATAAATGATGCAATTGTTCATGCACACATGGTATTTCACGTGCGGTAAATCCAGAGGACACACGATTTTCTTCGCCTCCTCGAAACTGGTCGGGCACTTGTTCCCCTTGGGAAGACGTTCGTGCCAGAATGACATGTTCTTGTCGAAGCATGCGTCGGTCATTTTGTGTTTTACCTTCATCTCCAGAGCCATGAGCATTACTTTCAGGCAGGTATCCTCGGGCCTGCATCCTTCATACAATGGAGTAACCACGTCTATCTCCAGTTGATCCATCTTGGCTTTCTCTCGGGCGGCAGCTCTTGTGTTATCCGTCTGCTTGAGAAGCAGCTCTTGAATATGAGGGTCCTGCACCCAGGCCATCGATGGTCCATCGTCGTCTGCTCCGGCATCTTCATCTTCATGATCATGCCCTTCGTCTGCTCCGGCATCTTCCTCATCATCATGTCCGGCATCTTCTACATGATGACTGTGTCCTGGAGATTATTCGTCTTCTCGCCCGCCCTCGTCGCGGTTGTCTTGCTCATGCCCTTCCTCATTTCTTTCCCGGACCCCATGGACGACTTCATAATCATCTTCATCACCTTGCCACCGATAGCCATCCATGAAACCACACAAAAGCAGGTGGTCCCGCACCTTTACGGAATCCGGGTCCATAGGGCTCTTTAGCTTGCATCTTCGACACGGACATCTTATCTCTGTCTCGTTCTTTTGAAGCATCTCGGCCTTCGCGGAGCTCAAAAACCTATTCACGATGCCTTCGGTCATCGTGCGGACCATGGTCGCCTGCGGGGTAGAGCAAAACGATATTTTAGAACCAAAAAAAAATTGGCATGACTTTGCCTAAAAATAGGACAAAAAAGAATGCATAGTGCCAAATTCTCGCCGAAACGGAAATGAATCAACATTCCGGTAAAATATTGGCAACTATCGCATTTCAAATACCGGTACCTGCAAACACAAACATATATGCAACACCACAAACATATGCAACACAACAAACATATGTAGATCTAGCTAGGCCATAAAAAGTGCATGTGCACGTTGTTGGAGGGAGAAAAAAGTAGATCTACAACATAAAAGCTTTCCCCTTGCTTACCTATCAAAAAAAGGTAATTTAACCACTTAATTTGGGTGAATCTATGATGCAAATGAGGTGAGGAGGAGGAGGCACCCGAGACAAGCTTGGAGGAGGAGGTGGAGAGAATGAAAGTGGGGAAAGTGAGTGTGGTAGGTGGCTGTCCAAAATATCTAGCTGGTCCCAAGTTACTAATGGCGCACCACCTACATATGCGCCATTAGTAACCGTGGTTACTAATGGCGCACCTCCTCTGGTGCGCCATTAGTAGTTCTGCAAAAAAAATACTAGTGGCGCACCACCAATAGATGCGCCATTAGTAACACTGGTTACTAATGGCGCACTAGCTGTGGTGCGCCATTAGTAGTTTGCAAAAAAACCCCCAAATTTTTTTTTATAGTAGTGGCGCACTACTAACAGATGCGCCATTAGTAACCCTGCTTACTAATGGCGCACCAGCTGCTGGTGCGCCATTAGTAGTTTTGCAAAAAAAAATATAGTAGTGGCGCACCGAGTGTGTGGTGCGCCATTAGTGTCCACCACACTAATGGCACACCTCACATGGTGCGCCACTACTATATAGTAGTGGCGCACTGCTTGTGTGGTGCGCCATTAGTATCTATATCATCTATAGCCCTTTTCCTAGTAGTGTATGTATGAGATGCGATGTATGTATTGCGTATATAGGTATTTGGAGGAATACGATAATTGCATGATTATGTATCTGTGAATAAAATTGAGTATATGGCCTAAAGTCACTTACCGGTGGGGCCAACGCACCCACTTTCTATGACAGGGAGGCCCCACGCGATAATTAAAAAAATAAAAATAATGTTAATGTTTTTATTAAATAAATAAATAGATATATTAGTTAAATTAATTAATTGGATAATTAGAATAATTAGAGTATGACACGTGGGTCCCCCATTAAATTAATCTCATTAATTAATATTTAATCTTAATTAAAACTTGTGCCTATGACGTTCGGGACCCGCTGGTCAGTTGACCAGTCAAATGTTGATGTCAGCATGCCATCATGTTGATGTCATAATAGCTTTTTATTGCATTATTTAAATATGTTTTTAATTCCTAATTATTGAATAAAACTTTAAAAATTAATATTAAATAATCTGTAAGTCAGATCAAAATATTTTCAACATGAAAGTTGATCAGCAGAACGAGACGAACCCGGATACACGGTCCATTCGTCTGTCACGCGTCCCTAGCATAGCAAACATGGAACATTTCCATCGTTTCCAGTATAACCGGTAGTAGCCTGAGACCCGGAGAATATCGTCAGATATTCTTCCGACCCGTCTATCACGGATGTTGCTGCGTTAGCTCATGTCTAGCCTGCATCTTGCCATGTCATGCTTTGTGTTGCACCGTTGCTATTATTTATTGTTCTTTTCCCCTCTTTTTACCGGTAGACCCCGAGACTGACGGTGCTGCCGGGTACACCTACGACCCTGCCGATCAGTCCTTTGTGTTGGAGAACGTCGCATGGGAAACAAAAAATTTCCTACACACACGAAGACCTATCATGGTGATGTCCATCTACGAGAGGGGATGTGTGATCTACGTACCCTTGTAGACCGTACAGCAGAAGCATTAGTGAACGTGGTTGATGTAGTAGAACGTCCTCACGTCCCTCGATCCGCCCCACGAACCGTCCCGCGATCAGTCCCATGATCTAGTGCCGAACGGACGGCACCTCCGCGTTCAGCACACGTACAGCTCGACGATGATCTCGGCCTTCTTGATCCAGCAAGAGAGACGGAGAGGTAGAAGAGTTCTCTGGCAGCGTGACGGCGCTCCGGAGGTTGGTGATGATCTCGTCTCAGTAGGGCTCCGCCCGAGCTCCGCGGAAACGCGATCTAGAGGTAAAACCGTGGAGATATGTGGTTGGGCTGTTGTGGAATAGTTGTGTCAAATCAGCCCTAAAACCTCCATATATATAGGTGGAAGAGGGGGAGCCTTGCCTTGGGGTCCAAGGACCCCTAAGGGCTTCGGCCGAGCCAAGGGGGGCAGCCCTCCCCTTCCAAACCGAGTCCAACTAGGTTTGGAAGGAGGAGTCCTTCCCCCTTTTCCCACCTCCTCTTTTTTTCTTTTCTCTTTGATTTTTCTTCCTATGGCGCATAGGGCTCTTTTGGGCTGTCCCACTAGCCCACTAAGGGCTGGTGCGCCACCCCCCATGCCTATGGGCTTCCCCGGGGTGGGTTGCCCCCCCGGTGAACTCCCGAAACCCATTCGTCATTCCCGGTACATTCCCGGTAACTCCAAAAACCTTCCGGTAATCAAATGAGGTCATCCTATATATCAATCTTCGTTTCCGGACCATTCCGGAAACCCTCGTGACGTCCATGATCTCATCCGGGACTCCGAACAACATTCGGTAACCAACCATATAACTCAAATACGCATAAAACAACGTCGAACCTTAAGTGCGCAGACCCTGCGGGTTCGAGAACTATGTAGACATGACCCGAGAGACTCCTCGGTCAATATCCAATAGCGGGACCTGGATGCCCATATTGGATCCTACATATTCTATGAAGATCTTATTGTTTGAACCTCAGTGCCAAGGATTCAAATAATCCCGTATGTTCATTCCCTTTGTCCTTCGGTATGTTACTTGCCCGAGATTCGATCGTCAGTATCCGTATACCTATTTCAATCTCGTTTACCGGCAAGTCTCTTTACTCGTTCCGTAATACAAGATCCCGCAACTTACACTAAGTCACATTGCTTCCAAGGCTTGTGTGTGATGTTGTATTACCGAGTGGGCCCCGAGATACCTCTCCGTCACACGGAGTGACAAATCCCAGTCTCGATCCATAATAACTCAACGAACACCTTCGGAGATACCTGTAGAGCATCTTTATAGTCACCCAGTTATGTTGCAACGTTTGATACACACAAGGTATTCCTCCAGTATTAGTGAGTTATATGATCTCATGGTCATCGGAACAAATACTTGACACGCACAAAACAGTAGCAACAAAATGACACGATCAACATGCTACGTCTATTAGTTTGGGTCTAGTCCATCACGTGATTCTCCTAATGACGTGATCCAGTTATCAAGTGACAACACCTTGTTCATAATCAGAAGACACTGACTATCTTTGATCAACTGGCTAGCCAACTAGAGGCTTGCTAGGGACAGTGTTTTGTCTATGTATCCACACATGTAAATGAGTCTTCATTCAATACAATTATAGCAAGGATAATAAACGATTATCTTGATACAGGAATTATAATAATGACTATATTTATTATTGCCTCTAGGGCATAATTCCAACAGTCTCCCACTTGCACTAGAGTCAACAATCTAGCCCTCACATCATCATGCGAATTACATTGTAATAAATCTAACACCCATACAGTTCTGGTGTTGATCATGCTTTGCCCGTGGAAGAGGTTTAGTCAGCGGGTCTGCTACATTCAGATCCGTGTGCACTTTGCATATATTTACGTCCTCCCCTTCGACGTAGTCGCGGATGAGGTTGAAGCGTCGTTTGATGTGTCTGGACTTCTTGTGAAACCGTGTTTCCTTTGCTAAGACAATGGCACCCGTGTTGTCACGGAACAAGGTTATTGGATTCAGTGCACTTGGCACCACTCCAAGATCCGTCATGAACTGCTTCATCCAGACAACCTCCTTAGCCGCCTCCGAGGCAGCCATGTACTCCGCTTCACATGTAGAATCTTCTACGACGCTTTGCTTGGAACTGCACCAGCTTACCGCACCCCCATTAAGAATAAATACGTATCCGGTCTGCGACTTAGAGTCGTCCGGATCTGTGTCAAAGCTTGCATCGACGTAACCCTTTACGGCGAGCTCTTCGTCACCTCCATACACGAGAAACATATCCTTAGTCCTTTTCAGGTACTTCAGGATATTCTTGACCGCCGTCCAGTGATCCACTCCTGGATTACTCTGGAACCTGCCTGCCATACTTATGGCCAGGCTAACGTCCGGTCTAGTGCACAGCATTGCATACATGATAGAACCTATGGCTGAAGCATAGGGGGTGGTGCTCATATGCTCTCTATCCTCATCAGTTGCTGGGCACTGAGTCTTACTCAATCTCGTACCTTGTAAAACTGGCAAGAACCCTTTCTTGGACTGTTCCATTTTGAACAACCTCAAAACTTTATCAAGGTATGTGCTTTGTGAAAGTCCTATCAGGCGTTTTGATCTATCCCTATAGATCTTAATGCCTAGAATGTAAGCAGCTTCTCCTAGGTCCTTCATAGAGAAACTTTTATTCAAGTAATCCTTTATGCTCTCCAAAAACTCTACGTTGTTTCCAATCAGCAATATGTCATCCACATATAATATTAGAAACGCCACAGAGCTCCCACTCACTTTCTTGTAAATACAAGATTCTCCAACCACTTGTATAAACCCAAATGTTTTGATCACCTCATCAAAGCGTTTGTTCCAACTCCGAGATGCTTGCACCAGTCCATAAATGGATCGCTGGAGCTTGCACACCTTGTTAGCATTCTTAGGATCGACAAAACCTTCAGGTTGCATCATATACAACTCTTCCTTAAGGAAACCGTTAAGGAACGCCGTTTTGACATCCATCTGCCACATTTCATAATCGAAAAATGCAGCTATTGCTAACATGATTCTGACGGACTTAAGCATCGCTACAGGTGAGAAAGTCTCATCGTAGTCAACTCCTTGAATTTGTGAAAAACCGTCACATTGCCGTCAGCGTCCGTCTTCCTCTTAAAGATCCATTTGTTCTAAATAGCCTTGCGGCCCTCAGGCAGTACTTCCAAAGTCCACACTTTGTTCTCATACATGGATCCTATCTCGGACTTCATGGCTTCTAGCCATTTGTTGGAATCTGGGCCCACCATTGCTTCTTCATAATTTGCAGGTTCATTGTTGTCCAACAACATGATTGATAAGACGGGATTACCGTACCACTCTGGAGCAGCACGTGGTCTCGTCGACCTGCGTGGTTCGACAGAAACTTGAACCGGAGTTTCATGAGCATCATCATTAACTTCCTCCTCAACGGGCGTCGCAACGACAGAGGTTTCCCCTTGCCCTGCGCCACCATCCAGAGGGATGAGAGGTTCGACAACCTCGTCAAGTTCTATCTTCCTCCCACTCCATTCTCTTGAGAGAAACTCCTTCTCGAGAAAAGCTCCGTTTTTAGCAACAAACACTTTGCCCTCGGATTTGAGATAGAAGGTGTACCCAACTGTCTCTTTTGGGTAACCTATGAAGATGCACCTTTCCGCTTTGGGTTCCAGCTTTTCAGGCTGAAGCTTTTTGACATAAGCATCACATCCCCAAACTTTAAGAAACGACAACTTTGGCCTTTTGCCATACCACAGTTCGTATGGTGTCGTCTCAACGGATTTTGATGGTGCCCTATTTAAAGTGAATGCAGCTGTTTCTAGTGCATAACCCCAAAACGATAACGGCAAATCGGTAAGAGACATCATAGATCGCACCATCTCTAATAAAGTACGATTACGACGTTCGGACACACCATTACGCTGTGGTGTTCCAGGCGGTGTCAACTGTGACACAATTCCACATTGTCTTAAGTGAGCACCAAACTTGAAACTCAGATATTCACCCCCACGATCAGACCGTAGGAACTTGATCTTCTTGTTACGATGATTTTCAACTTCACTCCGAAATTGCTTGAACTTTTCAAATGTTTCAGACTTGTGCTTCATTAAGTAGACATAACCATATCTACTCAAATCGTCAGTGAAGGTGAGAAAATAACGATATCCGCCACGTGCCTCTACGCTCATCGGACCACACACATCGGTATGTATGATCACCAACAAGTCACTTGCACGCTCCATTGTTCCGGAGAACGGAGTTTTAGTCATCTTGCCCATGAGGCATGGTTCGCACGTGTCAAGTGAATCAAAGTCAAGTGACTCCAAAAGTCCATCGGCATGGAGTTTCTTCATGCGCTTTACACCAATATGACCTAAGCGGCAGTGCTACAAAAATATGGCGCTATCATTGTTAACTCTAACTCTTTTGGTCTCAATGTTATGTATGTGTGTATCACTATCAAGATTCAATATGTACAATCCTGTCACATTGGGTGCATGGCCATAAAAGATGTTACTCATAGAAATAGAACAACCATTATTCTCTGACTTAAAAGAGTAACCGTCTCGCAATAAACAAGATCCACATATAATGTTCATGCTCAACGGAGGCACTAAATAACAATGATTCAAGTTCATAACTAATCCTGATGGTAACTGAAGTGAAACTGTGCCGATGGCGATTGCATCAACCTTGGAACCATTTCCTACGCGCATCGTCACTTCATCTTTCGCCAGCCTTCGTCTATTCCGCAGTTCCTGTTTCGAGTTGCAAATATGAGCAACAGAACCGGTATCGAATACCCAGGCACTACTACGACAGCCGGTTAAGTACACGTCAATAACATGCATATCAAATATACCTGATTTTTCTTTGGCCGCCTTCTTATCAGCCAGATACTTGGGGCAATTGCGCTTGCAGTGACCCATACCCTTGCAATAGTAACACTCTGTTTCAGGCTTAGGTCCAGCTTTGGGTTTCTTCGTCGAATTGGCAATAGGCTTGCCGCTCTTATTTGAATTACCCTTCTTGCCTTTGCCGTTTCTCTTGAAACTAGTGGTCTTATTCACCATCAACACTTGATGCTCTTTACGGAGTTCAGACTCTACGACTTTCAGCATCGCAAACAACTCACCGGGAGACTTGTTCATCCCTTGCATGTTTTAGTTCAACACAAAGCCTTTATAGCTTGGCGGCAGTGATTGATGGATTCTGTCAGTGATAGCTTCTTGCGGGAGTTCAATCCCCAGCTCAGCTAGACGGTTTGAGTACCCAGACATTTTGAGCACATGTTCACTGACAGACGAGTTCTCCTCCATCTTGCAAGCATAGAATTTATCGGAGGTCTCATACCTCTCGATCCGGGCGTTCTTCTGAAAGATAAACTTCAACTCCTGTAACATCTCAAATGCTCCATGACGCTCAAAGCAACGTTGAAGTCCCGGTTCTAAGCCATACAAGACTGCACATTGAACTACTGAATAGTCCTCCTTACGTGCTAACCAAGCGTTCTTAACATCCTGATCAGCCGTAGCGGGTGGTTCATCTCCTAGCGCATCATTAAGGACATAATCCTTCTTCCCAGCTTGTAAGATTAGCTTAAGATTACGAGCCCAGTCTACAAAGTTGCTTCCATCATCTTATAACTTAGCTTTCTCTAGGAACGTATTAAAATTCAGGGTGACTGTCGCGTGAGCCATGATCTACAACACAAATATATTCAAAGTGGACTTAGACTATGTTCATGATAATTAGAGTTTAACTTAATCAAATTACTCGCTAAACTCCCACTCAAAAAGTACATCTCTCTAGTCATTTGAGTGGTTCATGATCCACTTACACTAGCTCAAGTCCGATCATCACGTGAGTTGAGCATAGTTTCAGTGGTAAGCATCCCCATGCTAATCATATCATCTATATGATTCATGATCGACCTTTCGGTCTCATGTGTTCCGAGGCCATGTCTGCACATGCTAGGCTCGTCAAGCTTAACCCGAGTGTTCCGCGTGCCAAACTGTTTTGCACCCGTTGTATGTGAACGTTGAGTCTATCACACCCGATCATCACGTGGTGTCTCGAAACGACGAACTGTAGCAACGGTGCACAGTCGGGGAGAACACAATTTCGTCTTGAAATTTTTAGTGAGAGATCACCTCATAATGCTACCGTCGTTCTAAGCAAAATAAGGTGCATAAAGGATTAACATCACATGCAATTCATAAGTGACATGATATGGCCATCATCATGTGCTCCTTGTTCTCCATCACCAAAGCACCGGCACGATCTTCTTGTCACCGGCGCCACACCATGATCTCCATGAACGTGTCGCCATCGGGGTTGTCGTGCTACTCATGCTATTACTACTAAAGCTACATCCTAGCAAAATAGTAAACACATCTGCAAGCACAAACGTTAGTTATAAAGACAACCTTATGGCTCCTGTCGGTTGCCGTACCATCGACGTCCAAGTCGATATTATCTATTACAACATGATCATCTCATACATCCAATATATCACATCAAAACATTGGCCATATCACATCACAAACATACCCTGCAAAAACAAGTTAGACGTCCTCTAATTTTGTTGTTGCATGTTTTACGTGGTGACCATGGGTATCTAGTAGGATCGCATCTTACTTACGCAAACACCACAACGGTGATATATGAGTTGCTATTTAACCTCATCCAAGGACCTCCTTGGTCAAATCCGATTCAACTAAAGTTGGAGAAACTGACACCCGCCAGTCATCTTTGAGCAACGGAGTTACTCGTAGCGATGAAACCAGTCTCTCGTAATCGTACGAGTAATGTCGGTCCGAGCCGCTTCGATCCAACAATACCGCAGAATCAAGAAAAGACTAAGGAGGGCAGCAAAATGCACACCACCGCCCACAAAAACTTTTGTGTTCTACTCGAGAAGACATCTACGCATGAACCTAGCTCATGATGCCACTATTGGAGAACGTCGCATGGGAAACAAAAAATTTCCTACGCACACGAAGACCTATCATGGTGATGTCCATCTACGAGAGGGGATGTGTGATCTACGTACCCTTGTAGACCGTACAGCAAAAGTGTTAGTGAACACGGTTGATGTAGTGGAACATCCTCACGTCCCTCGATCCGCCCCGCGAACCGTCCCGCGATCAGTTCCACGATCTAGTGCCGAACGGACGGCACCTCCGCGTTCAGCACACGTACAGCTCGACGATGATCTCGGCCTTCTTGATCCAGCAAGAGAGACGGAGAG
Source organism: Hordeum vulgare subsp. vulgare (assembly GCF_904849725.1). Lineage (NCBI taxonomy): Eukaryota > Viridiplantae > Streptophyta > Magnoliopsida > Poales > Poaceae > Hordeum > Hordeum vulgare. Next base: position 51,075,522 of record NC_058519.1, read on the forward strand.
GTAGAAGAGTTCTCCGGCAGCGTGATGGCGCTCCGGAGGTTGGTGATGATCTCGTCTCAGCAGGGCTCCACCCGAGCTCCACAGAAACGCGATCTAGAGGTAAAACCGTGGAGATATGTGGTCGGGCTGCCGTGGCAAAGTTGTGTCAAATCAGCCCTAAAACCTCCGTATATATAGGGGAAAGAGGGGGAGCCTTGCCTTGGGGTCCAAGGACCCCTAAGGGCTTCGGCCGAGCCAAGGAGGGCAGCCCTCCCCTTCCAAACCGAGTCCAACTAGGTTTGGAAGGAGGAGTCCTTCCCCCTTTTCCCACCTCCTCTTTTTTTTCTTTTCTCTTTGATTTTTCTTCCTATGGCGCATAGGGCTCTTTTGGGCTGTCCCACCAGCCCACTAAGGGCTGGTGCGCCACCCCAATTCCTATGGGCTTCCCCGGGGTGGGTTGCCCCCCCCCCCTGGTGAACTCCCGGAACCCATTCGTCATTCCCGGTACATTCCCGGTAACTTCGAAAACCTTCCGGTAATCAAATGAGGTCATCCTATATATCAATCTTCGTCGAACCTTAAGTGTGCAGACCCTGCGGGTTCGAGAACTATGTAGACATGACCCGGGAGACTCCTTGGTCAATATCCAATAGCGGGACCTGGATGCCCATATTGGATCCTACATATTCTACGAAGATCTTATCGTTTGAACCTTAGTGCCAAGGATTCATATAATCGTGTATGTCATTCCCTTTGTCCTTCGGTATATTACTTGCCCGAGATTCGATCGTCAGTATCTGTATACCTATTTCAATCTCGTTTACCGGCAAGTCTCTTTACTCATTCCGTAATACAAGATCCTGCATCTTACACTAAGTCACCTTGCTTGCAAGGCTTGTGTGTGATGTTGTATTACCGAGTGGGCCCCGAGATACCTCTCCGTCACACGGAGTGACAAATCCCAGTCTCGATCCATACTAACTCAACGAACACCTTCGGAGATACCTGTAGAGCATCTTTATAGTCACCCAGTTACGTTGCGACGTTTGATACACACAAAGTATTCCTCCTGTGTTAGTGAGTTATATGATCTCATGGTCATAGGAACAAATACTTGACACGCAGAAAACAGTAGCAACAAAATGACACGATCAACATGCTACGTCTATTAGTTTGGGTCTAGTCCATCACGTGATTCTCCTAATGACGTGATCCAGTTATCAAGTAACAACACCTTTTTCATAATCAGAAGACACTGACTATCTTTGATGAACTGGCTGGCCAACTAGAGGCTTGCTAGGGACAGTGTTTTGTCTATGTATCCACACATGTAAATGAGTCTTCATTTAATACAATTATAGCATGGATAATAAAAGATTATCTTGATACAGGAATTATAATAATAACTATATTTATTATTGCCTCTAGGGCATATCCAACACTTTGCCGCAGAGCAGCAAGGCAAGCAAACCCCCCTTGATCATTCCTATATCGCCTATGTATTTCTTCCTACTACTTGCATTAGTATTTTGCTACTATTGTAGTTAGCTCCTATATCTGATGCATAGCCTATTTTTGATGAACTGCTACTTTCAGTCCTGTACTTTAAATCTGCTTAGTATACGTGGAGCAGTCATCCCCTCTGACCCCGTAGTTCAGTTACCCCACTTGTTTTCAAATCTCGATCCCTGATCGACGAGCCAGACCCGACACAGCACATACACCCCCTTCGTTGTACGACGCTACACAGATACTATCGGGTATCGAGGGTGACACCTCGCTAAGTACTCCTGATGATATCTCTGTAGTATAGCTAGTCGGTCGTGGTTATCGAGGGTGATTCCTCTTTCACCATTCCCGATGATGCCTCTGTCGTGCATCCCCTCAAGTGTGGGACCCTCGAGGGTGATTCCTCTAAGCCCACCTTGACGGGTACATCATTCGGAATCCAAAGAGGGTGATACCTTGGATTCCCCCTGATGTTACAACCACACAGTTACTCGACCATGTTACTGGGATCTTTGGTGATTAGTTGATGGATTTGGGTATTTGATCTGGGTTGGTCGGAGACCTTTTCGTACTAACCGGCTACGCGGGAAGAATTATGGGTACTCGACGTCGCGGTATCAGCCGAAGCTTTTCAGATGCCAGCAATGTAGCGGCGCGCGCCCGAGTGGTCCCGAGATGCATCGCTCTTGTGATTAAGGGATGCTAGGACTGACGTCGGCCGCCCACGCCACGTGCAGGAGCGCGAAGGGGAACTGGGCCCACGAACCCTTTGTGCCTAGGAGTTAGACCGGCGGGCTGGCCTCTCTGAATAGTCTTAGGTGGGGCTGCGACGTGTCGATATTCCGAGGCCGGGCAGGACCCAGAAAAGTATGTCCGGCCAGAGTGTTATCGAGCATGACGGGACATGTGGTGCACCCGTGCAGGGATGAAAATTAACTATTCGGGTAGCCGTGTCCACGGTTACAGGACGACTTGGAGTTGTGCCCTGATCTTATACAACTACAATTGTTACTTAACTGGATTTAGTTTGTCTCGGGATTGCTTCCTCGCAGGGAGTCGAGGGAGGATCTTTAGGCGTGACCTCACTTTAATATTGCTGCAACAATATGACTATTAATGTTTTACCCCTTTTCTACTCTCGTCTATTGCTGCAAGACCCTGAAGATGCTGGTCTTTGATAGGACTAGGCCTTCTCTCTCTATTCTCGCATTGCTGCAGTCAGTCCACATATAACCCCCCTTCTTTGATACTGGTGTATAATTAGAATAGTTCTGATGTAAGACTTGTGAGTACTTCGGATGAGTACTCACCGCTGCTTTGCTCCCCCCTTGTCCCCTTGATCCGTTTGCTGCAACCAGATGATGGAGCCCAGGAGATGGAGGTCCCCGCCGACGACGACTGCTACCCCGACGGTGCCTACTACTACGTGGAGGCCGCTGATGATCAGGAGTAGTTAGGAGGTTCCTAGGCAGGAGGCCTCGCCTCGTTCGATCGTTGTATCATTTGTGCTAGCCTTCTCTAAGGCACCCCATGTTTTATGTCTGTACTCAGATATTTGTTGCTTCCGCTGACTCGTGTGTTTATCGATCTTTCGTATTCTAGACCTCGAGGCCCATGGATTATAATATGAAGCTGATGTTATTTTATTTGTGTCTAGAGTTGTGTTGTGATATCTTCCCGTGAGTCCTTGGGTTTGATCGTACGCATTTGCGTGTATGATTAGCGTACGATTAAATTGAGGGCGTCACAAGTTGGTATGAGAGCCGACTGCCTGTAGGTAGCCCCCTTTCCAACTCCTTGCCCGAAGTTGAGTCTAGTGTTTAAAAAACTTTACTAACACTAATGTTGTGGCTTACGGGCCCACATCTCAATTGGGTGGTATTAGTATCTTTTACTCCTTTCCTATACTCTGGGCTCTACTCTCTCTTCTCTTTCGGGTCAAAGATTTTACTAACTCTAACATTAGGTTCTCGTAATCACATAGACCCGGAGCGCTGGACTATCTACTCTTTCTCCTCAATATATATTACACACACTGTCATTTGACATCCGTCAATATTATTTTCAGATGCGTCCCGCAAGACAGCACATGCGCCTGACACAGGCCACTGAGACGACTGGGTTCCCGGCCATTTTGGTCGACCTCCTGACCAGGCTGGGATATCGCTGGTACCCCGAGTACACTGTATTCGAGGATTTCTGCGAGTACAACCAGTACCAATACCAGGCTGAGGTTCACATCTTCGACCAAAGGGGCGGCGAGACCCTCGAGCGCCACGTCTTCTGTGGTATTGGAGTGTCGGTCGAGATGGTCGTCCATGATGCGGCCTACATCGCCATCACCCGTCTCCGTGGAGCGTACCCTCACCTGGAGGAGAGCCCTTTCTGATACATCCCGCATGCTCCTGCTAGGGATGAGACTGGGTCTGATCTCACTGCCTACGCTTCTGACGTTCGGGAGCGCAGCGACCGTTCCTACGTCGCTGTCTGCGCCCCCTACGTGACGCGTTGCTACGACGCACAGTTTCTGGTGCAGTACACTAAGGCAATGGATCGTGCTTTCCGAGCTCTACCTGTGGAGCTGTATGCTACGCGCGCTCGTCTTTACGACGTGTTGACAGAGCTGCAGCCATCACACTGCCCGAGGGTTTCCCCTATGCACATCCGCGAGCCGAGCAGGACAGAGCTACCATCAGCTCTCGAGTGGACTGATGTTGGGGGTAGAACCCCTGCCCTTGGACCTCAGCTCCTCGACTGGATGCGGTACCCTCACCAGAGTCACAACGGGACACAGGGTCCTGTCCCTACCTTCTATCACCGCCAGCTACCAGGATTCGATCGTCCTCTCCGACGTTGATGTAGCCTTATCGGTACATCTCGTTGTGGTACTCTTCCACCGCGTGCCTGCGCGCCGCCTAGTGAGTCCAGGGTATCGTCTAATGCGTCCGGGCTATCGCCAAATTTCGAATTTGTAATCGTTAGTCTGTAATCGAACTTATGTATGGGTCTGTATGTCGAACTCAACTACTATGGAGTATCTATCGCATTTCCCTTTCATTATGCTTGATTACTTCATGAATGCGTGCGATGCCTTTGCAATTACTTTAAGCTAAACTACCCCTGTTTAATATTTAACAGGATGGTTAGACCAGCTGGCCGCCCGCGTGCCCCTGCCAACGATGCACCACCCCCGCCTCCTGAGTATATGGCGAGGATGATCCAACAGTTTGAGCTGAACCGCCAGTTTATGCAAGGGCTCATGGATCAGTTCCAAAGGCCGAACATGAACCAACCGCAAGGCGTGACACTGCAAGACTTCTGCCGCCTCAACCCTGCGATCTACCACAGCTCAACTCGGCCTCTTGATGCTGATGACTGGCTCCGTGACATTTCTTATGAGCTGGAGTCTGCCAATGTGCCCCTGGCGAGCTATGTCAACTTGCCGCCTACTTTCTGAAGGGTCCCGTTGCTCAATGGTGGGACAGCCACAGGCGCTCTCAGCCCGATGGAACTATCATCACTTGGGCAGAGTTCAAGGCTGCTTTCCGTGCTCGCTACATTCCCCAGGGAATCATGGACCGGAAGAAGCGTGAGTTCCGCAACTTGGTCCAGGACAACAAGACTGTGGATGCTTATCAGCGGGAATTTCTGGAATTATCTCGCTATGCTGAAGAAGACATTGTGACTGGTGCACGCAGGCAGGAGAAGTTCTGTGAAGGCCTCCACCCTGATATCAAGCTGACACTCCTCATTCAGGACTATGCTGATTTCGCCACCCTCGTGAACAAGGCTATTCAGGTTGAGACTGGTCTGCAGGAATACAAAGATAGCAGCAAGCGCAACCGTGACATGGGCTCATCTTCGGGCTCATCTGCACAGAAGCGGAAGATCTCGATTCCCAACAACATGTACCATGCACCTGCTCCTACTCCGAGGCCGTCCTATGCTGCACCTCGCCTGCATCCTCCACCACCTAGGCAGCCGAGGCTTCCAGCTCCACCGCCTCGAGTTCCTCCTTCCCGTCCTGAGGATGGGCTATGCTTCAAGTGTGGCCGTCCAGGTCACCGTGCTAGAGACTGCAGGCAGAATCCAAATCAGCTGACACTTCCCGCAACTGGCAGTGGCAACAACCAGAACCGCAACTTCAACGCTAAGCCTGCTTATGTTCCTGGTCAGGCCAACAACATTGATATGGGTCAAGCTCAAGACCAGCCTGCTACCGTGATGGGTACACTTCTCGTTAACTCAGTACATGCTTCTGTATTGTTTGATACAGGAGCATCGCATTCCTTTATGTCGGAAAATTTTGCATATATGCATGACATTAGGAGCGAAGAGATGAACATCCCGATAGTGGTAAACACCCCTGGGGGCGAATGCCGAACCTCTGTGGTTTGCCCCCATGTTCCAGTTGAAATTGAAGGATTATAATTCCTTGCCAACCCCATCCTACTAAAGTCATCCAACATTGATCTCATACTAGGGATGGACTGGTTGAAAGCTTATACGGCATCGATCGTTTGTACCACCAAAACCGTCCACCTCCTACACCCTTCAGATGAATTAGTAAGCTACCATGCTCACCTCGTCCGAAATGCTGAGGCACGGCTATATGCCTTGAATGCATTAAATACTTCGCCTCTTGAAGGGATTGAAAACATTCCAGTGGTCCGAGAATTCCAAGATGTCTTTCCAGAAGAACTTCCGTGGATTCCCCCTGCTCGAGCTGTCGAGTTTTTCATTGACTTGGTACCCGGTACCACTCCTATTGCCAAGCGTCCTTATAAAATGCCACCACATGAACTCCTTGAACTTAAGCAAGAAATTGACAACTCGCTCCGTCTGGGTTTCATCCGTCCGAGTTCCTCTGCTTGGGGAGCACCTTCTCTCTTTGTTAAGAAGAAGGATGGGACAACTCGATTGGTTCAAGACTATCGTCCTATCAACCAGGCCATTATTCAAAACAAATATCCTCTCCCTCGGATAAATGATTTGTATGATCAACTTGCTGGTTCCACCGTCTTCTCTAAGATCGACTTGAGGTTGGGATACCACCAGATCCGTGTTCGCAAGGAGGATATTCCAAAGACCGCCTTTGTTACTCGATATGGTTCATACGAGTACAGCGTCATGTCCTTCGGCTTAACCAATGCACCGGCAACCTTCTCTCGATTGATGAATTATATATTCATGGACTACCTCGACAAATTTGTCGTGGTATATCTGGATGATATTATGGTATTTTCGAAGAACAAAGAAGAGAATGCTGAACATCTTCGTCTTGTACTAGATAAGCTTCGGGAGCATAAACTCTATGCAAAGTATTCCAAATGTGAGTTGTGGCTAGACGAAGTGACTTACCTTGGTCATGTGATTTCCAAGGATGGTATTGCGGTCAACCCCGAACGAATTCAAGCTATTCTTGACTGGACTCCCCCGAAGAATGTCAAGCAAGTCAGAAGTTTTCTCGGACTCGCCAGCTATTGCCGTCGATTCGTCGAGAACTTCTCCAAGATTGTGAAGCCCTTAACCAATCTGCTTCACAAAGGTGTTAAGTATGAGTGGACTGATAAATGTCAGGAAAGTTTCCAGACACTCAAGGACAAACTGACGTCCGCTCCAGTACTTGCTCCTCTGGATACGAAAAAGGATTTCGTCATATACTATGATGCTTCTCGTCAAGGAATAGGTTGTGTCCTAATGCAGGATCGCAAGGTGATCGCTTATGCTTCACGTCACTGCGTGCTCATGAAAAGAACTACCCAGTTCATGATCTCGAGCTTGTCGCAGTCATTCATGCATTGAAGGAATGGCGACAATACCTTGTCGGTAATCGCTGTGAAATCTACACCGACCATCAAAGTCTGAAGTACTTGTTCACTCAACCGGAGCTGAACCTACGTCAACAAAGATGGATGGAGCGTATAGCAGATTTTGACTGTAGTATATCATATACCCCTGGCAAGGCTAACGTAATGGTTGATGCCTTGAGTCGCAAGTCATACTGCAACCACCTCCAGGTTCATCAGGTTCACGATCGTCTGCAAGAGGAATTCCGTAAGCTGAACCTCCACATTGTTCCTCAGGGTTACCTTGTTCCCCCTCCTGAAGAGTGTCAAAAGATGAACCTTCGTGTTGTTAATCAGGGTTCCCTCAATAACCTAGTGGTTGAACCAGATCTTGTGAGCTCCATAAAGAATCTGCAAGGCTTTGACGATGATGTCGACAGGATTAAGAGCTATATTGCGAAGGGTAAACCCTCCTTTTTCACTGTTGATGAAGATGGCGCCCTGTATTTCAAGGGTCGCCTATTCGTCCCAAATAAGAAGGAAAATCTCAGGATGACTGGGAAGGTGATGGAAGAAGCTCATGGCACACCATTGTCTATTCACCCGGGTAGTACCAAGATGTACCAAGACATCCGGCAAAGATTCTGGTGGCCCAATATGAAACAAGACATTGCACGCTATGTGGCAGAATGTGATATATGCCGGCGTATCAAAGCAGAACACCAAAAGCCTGCTGGAACTCTGCAACCTATCTCTATTCCTGAGTGGAAATGGGACCATGTTGAAATGGACTTTGTCACTGGTTTTCCCAGATCTCAGAAAGGTAATGATTCTATTCTTGTCGTCATTGATCGACTGTCCAAAGTTGCACATTTCCTGGCCGTGAAAGAAACGATTAATGCTAGTCAGCTAGCAGATCTTTATATGTCAAGAGTTGTTTCACTTCACGATATTCCGTTGGTAATCAGTTCCGACCGTGGCAGCTTGTTCACTTCAAAATTCTGGGAAAGTTTTCAGAAGGCTATGGGGACTCATCTGTCCTTCAGCACTGCATTTCATCCTCAATCCCAGGGACAAGTTGAACGAGTCAACCAAATTCTTGAGGACATGCTTCGAGCTTGTGTCATTTCTTTCGGTAAGAAATGGGAGGAATCTCTCCCATATGCCGAGTTCTCTTACAACAATAGCTATCAAGCTAGTCTGAAGATGGCCCCTTTCGAAGTATTGTATGGGCGAAGGTGTCGAACTCCTCTGAATTGGTCAGAAACTGGGGAACGATCACTTCGGTCCGGATATTATTCAACATGCCGAAGATCAAGTCCGCATTATTCATGAGAATCTGAAGGCTGCTCAGTCTCGTCAGAAGAGTCAGTATGACCGTCATCATCAACATATGGTCTATCAACCTGGCAAAAAGGCTTATCTTCGTGTCACACCAATGAGAGGTGCACACCGTTTCGGAATCAAGGGCAAGTTAGCTCCTAGTTATATTGGTCCTTTCACTGTTCTCGAAAGGCGTGGAAGAGTGGCTTATCAATTGGAACTGTCGGCGAACCTTTCACAGGTTCACGATGTCTTCCATGTTTCTCAGCTCCGTCGCTGCTTCAAGGACCCTATTCGAGCAGTGGATCACGATATGCTTGAACTACAACAAGACCTCTCTTATAAAGAGCATCCGGTCCGCATTCTCGACCAAGCTGAACGTAAGACTCGTCGCAAGGTCACCAAGTTCCTTAAGGTGCAGTGGTCAAATCACTCTGAAGATGAAGCCACTTGGGAACGTGAGGATCATCTTCGTGATGAATACCCTGGGCTCTTTCCCTCTACCTCTTAATTCTCGGGACGAGAATTCTTGTTAGTAGGGGAGAATTGTGACATCCTCGACTTTTGCTACAGTAAATATTGTAATTAAGCTACGGTGATGACCCGCTAATGATGCCACATCATCGGGAATTACCGTCTTTGACCCGCATTGAATTTCTATCCGGATTCAGAAATTGAAAACAAAAGAAAAGTATATTTATAAATTCATATTAACTATTAAAGGAAGATATGTATAGAAAGAAAGTATTAAAATAATAATAATAAAAGAAAGAAAAGAAAGAAATTAAAAAGAAAACAAAAGGAAATTAGAAAGAGGAAATAATAGAAAAAGAAAAACAAAACAAAACAAAACAAAACAAAACAAAACAAAAAAAAGAAAGAAAAGGAAACCCCCCCCTGGCCGACTAGGCCAAAGTGGCCCAACCGAGCCGGCCCACCCCGCGCCCCTCAAACCCTAGGGCCAGGGAGCCCTCTTGCCTCGCTCCCTCCCCTCCCACTCACGCCGCCACCCCACCCATCGCGCCACCCATCCCTCGTGGGGGCCCCACCCCACCGACACCTCCCACCTCTAGTAACCCCCCTCCCCGCGAGAGACCCCCTACCTCCAGATTCCCCCACGAACCGCCCCCCCCCCCCACAACCGAGACTCCTCCTCTCGTTCCCTTCTCCTCTCTGGAGGCCGAACCCCTCCCAAATCCACCCTCGCTGGCGAGCCACCTCTCCCTCCCGGCCTCCTCCTCCCACCGGCGAGCCACCCCGAGGCCCCCTCCTGCTCACCTCGCCTCACCTCCGCACCAAGGCACCAGCCCTCGTCGGCCCCTCAACCCCCCACCGAGCCACCCCACTTTTCCCCAGCCGGCCAAGCTCCGCCGCCCCCACCCCGCCGGCCGGCCCCAACCCCCGTCGACCTTCCTTCCGCTCGGTCCAGGAGGGACCGGGCAGGGAGGACCTCAACCTCGTCGGATCTGGCCGGCCTCACCTCGGCCGACCCCCCCCCCCCTCCTTCAACGCCCCCTCCCCCCCTCCGAGAGGGCCTCGACCTCGCCGGCACGTCCTCACCGGCACCACCGTCATCACCGCGCCATCACCACCGTCACCTCCGCCTTCCCGCGAACTCCGGCTTCACCGGGCCGTCTCATCAACGTTGGTGAGCCCCTCCTCGGGCTCCTCCCACGATCTCGTTCCCCTCGCCGTCCCGGTTCCGTTCCGACGAACGGCACTCCGATCCGGCGCCGTTAGGTTCATGTAGGAGTTCGTGGAGATGTAGCTCTCTCTCTCTCTCTCTGTGTGTGTGTGAAGTTCTCTATGTTCACAGAGAGGTGAGAGTTGTGAGAGTTAAAAAAATAAATAAATAAAAACAAATGATGTATTCCGTATATATGTATGTATGTATGTATGAGATGCGATGTATGTATTGCGTATATAGGTATTTGGAGGAATACGATAATTGCATGATTATGTATTTGTGAATAAAATTGAGTATATGGCCTAAAGTCACTTACCGGTGGGGCCAACGCACCCACTGTCTATGACAGGGAGGCCCCACGCGATAATTAAAAATATAAAAATAATGTTAATGTTTTTATTAAATAAATAAATATATATATTAGTTAAATTAATTAATTGGATAATTAGAATAATTAGAGTATGACACGTGGGTCCCCCACTAAATTAATCTGATTAATTAATATTTAATCTTGATTAAAACTTGTGCCTATGACGTTCGGGACCCGCTGGTCAGTTGACCAGTCAAATGTTGATGTCAGCATGCCATCATGTTGATGTCATAATAGCTTTTTATTAAATTATTTAAATCTGTTTTAGTTCCTAATTATTGAATAAAACTTTAAAAATTAATATTAAATAATCTGTAATTAGATCAAAATATTTTCAATATGAAAGTTGATCAGCAGAACGAGCCGAATCCGGATACACGGTCCATTCGTGTGTCACGCTTTCCTAGCATAGCAAACATGGAACATTTCCATCGTTTCCAGTATAACCGGTAGTAGCCCGAGACCCGGAAAATATCGTCAGATATTCTTCCGACCCGTCTATGACGGATGTTGCTGCGTTAGCTCATGTCTACCCTGCATCTTGCCATGTCATGCTTTGTGTTGCACCGTTGCTATTATTTATTGTTTCTTCCCCCTCTTCTTACCGGTAGACCCCGAGACTGACGCTGCTGCTGGGTACACCTACGACCCTGCCGGTCAGTCCTTTGCCGCAGAGCAGCAAGGCAAGCAAACCCCCCTTGATCATTCCAATATCGCCTATGTCTTTCTTTCCACTGCTTGCATTAGTATTTTGCTACTGTTGTAGTTAGCTCCTATATCTGATGCATAGCCTATTTTTGATGAACTGCTACTTTCAGTCCTGTACTTTAAATCTGCTTAGTATAGGTGGAGCAGTCATCCCCTCTGACCCCGTAGTTCAGTTGCCCCGCTTGTTTTCAAATCTCGATCCCTGATGGACGAGCCAGACCCGACACAGCACATACACCCCCTTCGTTGTACGATGCTACACAGATACTATCGGGTACCGAGGATGACACCTCGCTAAGTACTCCTGATCATATCTCTGTAGTATAGCTAGTCGGTCGTGGTTATCGAGGGTGATTCCTCTTTCACCATTCCCGATGATGCCTCTGTCGTGCAACCCCTTAAGTGTGGGACCCTTGAGGGTGATTCCTCTAAGCCCACCTTGACGGGTACATCGTTCGGAATCCAAAGAGGGTGATACCTCCGATTCCCCTTGATGTTACAACCACACAGTTACTCGACCATGTTACTGGGATCTTTGCTGATTAGTTGTAAGACGGGTGGATTCCCTTGAGACTGTGTTGATGGCCTAATTAAAATGTTAATGGATTTGGGTATTTGATCTGGGTTGGTCGGAGACCTTTTCGCACTAACCGGCTACGCGGGAAGAATTATGGGTACTCGGCGTCGCGGTATCAGCCGAAGCTTTTCAGATGCCAGCAATGTATGGCGCGCGCCTGAGTGGTCCCGAGATGCATCGCTCTTGTGATTAAGGGATGCTAGGACTGACGTCGGCCGCCCATGTCACGTGCAGGAGCGTGAAGGGGAACTGGGCCCACGAACCCTTTATGCTTAGGAGTTAGACCGGCGGGCTGGCCTCTCTGATTAGTCTTAGGTGGGGCTGCGACGTGTCGATATTCCGAGGCCGGGCAGGACCCAGAAAAGTATGTCCGGCCAGAGTGTTATCGAGCGTGACGAGACATGTGGTGCACCCCTGCAGGGATGAAAATTAACTATTCGGATAGCCGTGTCCACGGTTACAGGACGACTTGGAGTTGTGCCCTGATCTTATACAACTACAATTGTTACTTAACTGGATTTAGTTTGCCTCGGGATTTCTTCCTCGCAGGGAGTCGAGGGAGGATCTTTAGGCGTGACCTCACTTTCATATTGCTGCAACAATATGACTATTAATGTTTTACCCCTGTTCTACTCTCGTCTATTGCTGCAAGACCCTGAAGATGCTAGTCTTCGATAGGACTAGGCCTTCTCTCTCTATTCTCGCATTGCTGCAGTCAGTCCACATATAACCCCCCCCCCTTCTTTGATACTGGTGCATAATTAGAATAGTTCTGATGTAAGACTTGCGAGTAGTTTGGATGAGTACTCACCGCTGCTTTGCTCCCCCCTTGTCCCCTTGATCCGTTTGCTGCGACCAGATGATGGAGCCCAGGAGATGGAGGTCCCCGCCGACGACGACTGCTACCCCGACGGTGCCTACTACTACGTGGAGGCCGCTGATGATCAGGAGTAGTCAGGAGGTTCCCAGGCAGGAGGCCTCGCCTCGTTCGATCGTTGTATCTTTTGTGCTAGCCTTCTCTAAGGCACCCCCATGTTTTATGTCTGTACTCAGATATTTGTTGCTTCCGCTGACTCGTGTGTTTATCGAGCTTTCGTATTCTAGCCCTCGAGGCCCATGGCTTGTAATATGAAGCTGATGTTATTTTATTTGTGTCTAGAGTTGTGTTGTGATATCTTCCCTGAGTCCTTGGGTTTGATCGTATGCATTTGCGTGTATGATTAGCGTACGATTAAATCGAGGGCGTCACAGCAACTACTTGCACCTAACTACTTCCCACCCACATAACTATCAACAGAGGATAGATCTACGGACCATGCAAGTGTCAACGAGAAATGTATCGGATACCAACCTAGCAAGGTTGTCACCGCATCATCAACATGCTTTTCAATGCATCAAAATAAAAATGATATAATGACATGCACAGAAATGACTTCATCAACATGGTCAAAGGGTTGCTTACCTGGCTCAACAAAGTCTTCGAGGTCTATACAAGATTCTAGTCCAACTCCCTTGTCAACCACGTAATCTATCATTCCAAAGTAACGGGCACAAATAAGGCCACGGCAAAAACAGGAGAAATAAATCACTTTTCAAAATGTCAATCCATTTATAAAATACTAGATTTAAAATTCAAAATACTACTTGTGATAGTTTTGCATTTTGAGTGTTGAAAACAAAGACATTGACTTTTAACACTAGATTAAAATGCCCAAAAAAGATTTAATTTTGAACAGTACAAAAAAATAACATGCAATAAAGCTACAAGATTAAATAGGGTGGATTTTTGGAAGAATATAGGAGTTGGAATCATTGCAATTGGAAAAATATTTAATCTTGTGGAGGTTTTGGAAGTTTATGGGAAATGGAAAAAGAAAAACAGCACTGTTTGCTTTGGGCCGGAACGGAGCATAACGGCTCGTCCCAGAAGTGTTTCAGCCAAAGCAGGTCGTCAACGTCAGACCGTATTCCTAAAATATGCTTTCCTTTAATGTACAGAATCGGTAGAGATAATTGCAACGCACTACCACACTTGGCACATTGTAACAGCTAGGTATCAATAGTCATTTTTTTTTACATGTCAGTACCATTTCAGAGACTAATTGTTGCAATACGGGCTGACAACGTATTGACCACGTATCTGACAGACTTTTTTTTTATTTCACCACTCTATTAAACAACAGGCATAGCAATATCGCCAGCCACCACACCAGCTACATCATTCGGTACATCATCTGGCCATAGGAGACCAAAACCTGCGTCACCCGACGCACCCAGCGCCGCCATAGCATGCACCACTTTATTACAGTTTCGCCTACAGAATCTAAATGAAACATAGGAGAAATTCAGACGAGCGAGCATGTGAGCATCCCGGACGATAACACCAATGGGCGATCGATCATACTCGTCCTTATTCAGCGTATTCACAAGAACCTGGCAGTCAGATTCAATCACAACTCTCGTCATGCCCCAGTTCATTGTAGCTGTTAGCCCTTGGATGCAGGCCCCCGCTTCAGTATGAACAACATTCATCGGAAAAGCCATCTTCCATGCACCCGAACCAGCGACAACCCCATCGCTATCTCTGATAACAAAACCCCACGCACCTCTCTGTGGGTTATCACTGAAAGCTCCATCAGTGTTAATCTTCAACATTTTGTTCCCCGGTCTCTCCCAATGATCAACGCCGTGGTCATGAATTGGTGCACCCCTGGATTTCGTCAGGTACAAAGCAAACTCTCCCGCCCATCTCCTCGACTCGGCAGCCACCTCTGCTACTGAACGAGAGCCATCCTTAGCGTTTCGCTTGTTCAGGGTTGTCCACCATTGCCACATCATTGCTAAAACTTTCAGACGTTTCTGTTCCTCCATATACAAAATGGTCATGAGCATATCCTGGGCATTCAAACATGAGCCCGCATGTCAGGCGACATGTGTCATGTATTTTTGCAGAAAGACCCCTGCCACTATATTTAATCATAGATATATCCTTTACAAACATATTAAAAATACCAGTGCGGCCAGGATTTAAACCGGGAATCTTCCGGTCGAACTAACAGGACGCTACCACTACACCACGTAGGCTGTTTTGAACATACAAGGATACCGCAACTTTATAACATCGTAAATTTAAACAATTAAAAAAACAGAAAATGACCAGACAAGATTTCTTTAAATTTTTTTAGACTTCGTTATTGTTCGGTTTTTCATGTTTTTCATTATTTAACATTTCTTTTTTCCATAGTTTAGTGTTTTAATAAAACACAATGAACATTATTGTACAATTGTTTACATTGCAAATGGGACTTGCCACACGTTTAGTATATATATTGAATAATGTTCAATATATCTGTGACGACGAGGTCCACGAGTGCAGCGCCACCTGCTGGGAGTGCCGGAAGTCCTTGTCAATATATATATATTAAAGGATGGCATGAACATTTTCTCTGGACATCTGCGAGAAAAGTAATTATTTAAAATTCTTTATCCTTTTTCAGATCGGGTATTTAAATAAGATAAACGTTCATCATATTTGTCGTACTGTTTGTATCGTATATTAAAAAATATATACAAATATATATACATATTACATAAAAAATGTTCAATATATATACGCACACGGTTTTCTCGCAAAAAAGAAAACGCACACGGTTTTCTCGCAAAAAAAGAAAACTTCCCACTTCAATATGTGGCAGTCTGTTTAAAAAATGAATTATTTTTTTGAACACACCACGCTATTCAAAAAAAATTCTTTCAACTTTTTTTGTTGTTTCAGTTGAGAGGTGCATGCTATTATTTTTGTTTTGTAAGGGAGCACTAGTGTAGGTGTGACCCTACACGGTGAGCCGCGAACGTTTAGGTGCATGCTGGGCCGGGAACGAGCAAACCACTCCGTTCGCGCCGTGTAGCACAGTAGATTTTTTATCGAACACACCAAGTTGTTGTATCGTTGAGTGGTCAACTAACCCTACCGGGTGTTGTGGCTGGGTAGGGCGTGATTGAGTGGGACGTCGCCGGTTCAAATCCTCGCGGCGCGGCTTTTTTTACATTTTCGCATAAGGCATGTGCATGATTGCATATAATGCGAGGGGTCTTTCTATAAAAACATATGTCACGTGTCATCTGACAAGCGGGCCCCACTGGTCGGATACAGTGTCATATAGTGGTTTAGATCGTTTTGCAACACTTAGTCTGAGAGTTGGTACTGACATGCAAAAAAATGACTATTGGTACTAATTCGTTACGACGTGCACAAGTGTTATAGTGCCTGCAATTATCTCGAATCGGTACGCATGACTGTCCGTTTTTGAACTTAGCAGGCGGGACCCAACCGTTATTGGGACAAAGGAGAAGGAGGCGATGACAGATGGGGGCCACCTGTCATCACTAACCTTCTGCCAGAATAGGAGGAAGCTCACCGCCTATGTTGTGGTTGACGGCGAGGCGAGTGAGGGGCACAGTCGTGCTCGGGGAGGGATCGCCATCGGGATGATGGTGGAGTTCGACACCAAAGGGATCGGAGGTGATGTTGTGATCCCGTGTGGCGGTGCTTGGGACTGAGGTCGCTCTGCTCGAATCCAACGGGGACCCTTGGAATTGGAAGTGGAAATGGATCAAGGGCTTCCCACGGTCACAACGGAGAAGGAATAGGAGGCAGAGGTGCTCCCTACCTTGCACACGCCGGGGACCCGAGGCGGCAGCACTTCTGGTCCGAGGCGAGCAAAGAGGAGAGGAGGTAAGCAGAGAGACATATGGGGGTCAATTGAGGTGGAAGAGAAGCTGGGAGTGGTGGAATTGGAGCTCGGGACCGCTTTTTATAATGGAGCTATGGCGCACCATGGGAAAGGTCATCGACGAGCTCGAGCTGCTCGTTTTAGACGGCGAGGGGGTCGACCGGGGGTTTTAATTCGAGAGTGCGGCCATGGAGGGCTCATGGGCGTCTCAACCAAGCATGGACATGGTTCGAGTGGGGCACGGAGGCATGAAGCTTGGTCCAATCAGGCGCGAACACACTTGCTGGCAAAATTAATCTTTTCTTAGTTTGTTTTTCCCAATTATACATTGTGTTTGTTGTACTTTTCATTTCTCATCTTATTTAATTAGGCGAAATGCGTCAATTTACACATAAGTTATTTCACTCGGTCAATAATTGGTCCACCTCCTCATGTAATCCAGTCCAATAATGAGAATTGTGATTTGGGGGTACAAATCTATTCCTCGCTCCATTTCAATGAACTAGTAACAGTGCACGTGCAACGCACGTATGATGGAATGAATTTTCTCATTCATCAGGTTACCAACCGGTTTATATGGGATGAAAAATTGTGTGTAGTAAAGAAATTGGGCAGCTACAGTTTTCTGCGTTCAGAGAAGTACACTGCATTCTGATTATTGACAGTCAAATAATGAAAAGCTTAATTATGTGATCACGTATGGAAAATGTTTTAATAAATAAAAATTGACAACACTAAACAAATCAGGCAACTATAGATGTATGGATTTAGAGTAGTTAGTAAACTGCATTAAAATGAAACCATTTGATATGAGAGATGCAAAGATTTTAGTATAGAAAATTTGATTGCATAAAAGAAATTAGGCAGCTATAGCTTTGTGGATTCAGAGGAGTTAGTAAATGCATTCACATAAATACTGCCTACTGCCTGGTGTTTGCCGAATGAGGACTGCACCATTCATGACACCATGCCCAAATCAAATCAGTGCGTTTGATAAGGCTGTCAGATGTTTCACAGAGAAACCAGCGGAAAATGTGATCACACTTCTTCTGAGCACTACGTTTGACTCACTGGATGAGGTTTACAACTTCTACAATCTGTATTCATGGGAGAAGGGATTTGGTATATGGTACGAGAAGAGATTTGGATTAGTATGGTGTAGGTTAGTTGCAACCGGAGAACAAAATCCTCATATGCACGAACTGACTCATTCGTTTCAGTAATAGGTTTATGGTGTCAGTGATTCCCGATAAAAATGCTTGCATTACCGAACATATTTCATCCCATTATTACCAAGTGCTAGGTTAGACTATCTTGTACAAAGTTTGCATGCTACTCTTTGGTTCTGTGTCTAAGTATAGATTAATTAGGTCATATCACTCAATAATCAAACAAATTAGTGAAATATGTTGAATGGGAGAGAAGGACCACTAATCGAGGCACATGAAAGGCTTGGACAACAGCGTCCTTGACAATAAATCAACACAACAAAGCTTATGCACGATCACCCCATCCGCGTGCCCGCGAATTGCAGAGTTCCCTTCGCTACAGCTTACAGTGACCTCAGGGCACGCAGGGCTATCTCCCTATCTATATTGTCATAACTTTCAGATATCAAAATCATTGAATAACATGAATACATGACCACCAAGAGAATCATTGAAAAGGTACTACTTTGATCCTTATTTCTGCATGTAGCCTTTCTACATGAACCACATTCTGAATTTGACAGGAGAATAACTATAGTAAAATCATATATAAATCATTAAATGGTTTTATTCTTGTGATGAGGTCATTACGTGGACAAGAGAGCCTTTGTTTCAGACTCATGATGCAACCTCATTGTCATGTTATCCTGCTTCTAAATTTATTGGGATGCATATACTCAGTAGCTTTCCTGATCAAATATTTACATAAGGAAAGGGAGCATGCATATAGCTCATTATGCAAGAAAGCATTTGTAGAAGTATAGCACACAAGCCATTGAACCTTATCAAGATCAGATACCTGAAAATATTTCATGGGCTTAGAAAAGAGACCACGCTCACACCCCTCTACACGCAGGAAACACATAAAAATAGCATGCAAGTAAATTTAGTATATGTACAAAATCAGTTTGTTCCACCTTCTTACTACAGCTGTAAATGAACCTACTTCTTATAACTACTAACATCTTATGAATCTACCTCTCTGCTTGATAACCAATTTTCAACATGGCAGGAATGTGGGCGGCGAGGTTGTGGGCGGGGGCTGGGCGGCGAGTGCGAGTCGGGAACGTGGTCTGCGGGTGCGAGTTGGGAACATGGGGGTCAGCGTTTTGTTAATGACGACTAACGAAGACAATTTTGTTAACTCGGTTTTTAGACCACTAATTACGTGATTAAACGGTTGTGATTGCTAGTTGGATCTGCCTTCTCGTGCTTTTAATAGTAGAGATTCTACATGCTTATCACCCGCGTAAAAATTTGTCCCTCCTTGTTGCTTTAATGTTGAAGCTCCTCGTATACTGTGCATGCCTATGAATCTCCATATGTTGACATACATTACAAGCTAAAATAGGTACACACTCAAGTCACATAATGATGCAATTCATTCTCAAAGATCGTTGATTGAACTACTCCTAGCAGTCTATTTTACATGCATCTGCCAGCAGCCCTAAGGGATCAAGTCCACAACCTAAATATAGCACACAATACAAAGGTGGTTAACAAAATAAGAAGATATATTTATTTACTCAAGCTGTGAATAAAAATCTCCTCAAGAATGCAAGAAATACATACTTGAAATTCCCAGAATGGAGCACATCATAGATGTATGTTTACACCATTAGTAGTCAGTAGCAGCCACAAATTCAACAATACCTTCCTGCAATACAACAATTGTTTACTCATGGCATCTATCTATTTGAGAAGGGTACAATTATGTCAGAACAAAAATGAGTTGAAAACTATGGATAATCTTGCATTGCAAGAGGACGCGGCCTGTTAGTTCCAACTAAGAAAACAGGACACAGCCGGAAACTTTCTGCACTTGCATATAAAGATTGAAGTGTCATCTGCAGAAACTACAAAATATTGATCAGTAAAAACTCCAAAAGGAATCTATTGTGACGAACTGGAAATCACTAAAAAGATCAACACTCTCAACATATATAACCAGCGGAGGGAAACCATGGTGCAAAATCATAATAAAAGGAAGGTCATAAGTTAAGCACAATCAAAAGAAATTTACAAGATAAAAGAGAATTATCAAAGGCTTCATCAAAATTTAAAGGTTGCAAAACTCTTTTTCCTCGAATGCGCAAGAGAATTGTGCGGCGTTCCATTAATACAGAAAAGGAGAATCCACCGTACATCAAGAATTACATGAGAGTGTGTTGGGCTATATGCGACACAACCAAATCCTTAAATGGTTTCCATTTGCTCCGTGTTAGATCAGGGACCACTAAGTCTGAGTCCAACATTATTCCAAATAATGTATGTGGCCAGTTATCACTTTCTCCCATCCACTTCATAAGAAACGATCAAGATATACTACAATTCATCCATTGAAGGCCAGAAGTAGAAGTTGCAATGTATATATAAATGATAAAGACATTCCTTATGCTATGAAAGAATGCATCATAATCCAACAAGAACCAGAATATGACTACACAATTAATCATAAATAAAGAATTGGTTTAGGATTACAATTCAACATTTTATTTTAAGGAAATTATCAATGTAATATGTTTCTATTGGATCAATCACAAGGCTAGAATTGTAGGAGAGTGAATTGTAAGAGTAAAATTTAAGCAACAGTCACATTTAGAAGATGAAATCAGCTTCAGTTGCAATGACTTTGACCAAGTAAGACACCAGTCTCAGCCTGTGGTGCAACGACTTTCACCAAGTAGGACACCCGTCCCGATGGCCCAAATAGGAGAAATGCCCTCTACTACCTGCATTTTTTCACCATTGATGAGCCATTAAATTATCCACATGTATGAATTCTTTTCAGTTGACACAGAGTCAAAGCTTCTAGGTCTACTTCATCATGAAAAAACAATGGTTGCTTAATGGGTTATGACAGCCTCTTGCGTTACTTGCTTGGCGGCGACGTTGGAACAGAAAAGTACCACATAACTCCTGCAG
Source organism: Hordeum vulgare subsp. vulgare (assembly GCF_904849725.1). NCBI lineage: Eukaryota > Viridiplantae > Streptophyta > Magnoliopsida > Poales > Poaceae > Hordeum > Hordeum vulgare. The sequence continues at coordinate 51,096,330 of NC_058519.1, forward strand.
CTTGCCACGGAGTGGTGCAGTCAACGTGTAGCAAGAACATCATATGTTGGGTAGGACTGTAGATGATTGAGAAGATCTGATATATTGTTCTTGCAGCAATTGCATGATAAGTAGTATTGTGTACGAACAGTTCAACCTGTACTCATGCATGAGAGTTTAAAAAAGTATTACAACGTCTAAATTCTACAGTAGCTTGTTCGGTTCAGCCAACACAAGATCTCCAATAAATTATAGTGCTTATCATTCTGCAAATTTTAAGTAATGACACTTGTGTCAATCATAACAGAAGGAGGGCACGGTGGTATTACGGTGGAACCACAATGAAAGCACAGGTAGACTGCATTATAAACTGGTGATATTATTAACTCAATACTTGATTTATTCTGTTGTATCAATGATCTGTACGTACATAAATATCTTCAGTTTGTGGTGTCATTGGAATGATGGTAAAGAATTCATGAGCATCAAAAGTGGGTGCTCCCATTGGAATGTATATTGTTTACTAATTATGCAAACGGTAATACCATGATATACTGATTAGCTAAATTTTAGTGTAAATTTTAGAAACCACAAATAAAAATCTATAATGGTCCCAAATAATATGAAAATAGATGCCTAGTATTAGCACGAAGCACCCCAAAAGGCCACAACAATCAGTGCGGTGATGGCCAGCGGGATTGAAAGTTTTGGAGCAGTATTCATATACAGTCCACCAACGGTCAAAAGGAATGTAGAAAGCTCATGAGGATACATGCCAATAATATGAAAATAGATGCCTACACTGATTGAAAGTTGTTGTTGCAGTGCTTCAAAGGATACATGCCAGGCAATGGACGAATGGGCAGATCATCCTCGAGCATTGACTGCTCTCAGCAACATCCTGCCATGTGTGGACGCGAGTACAACCAACCGAACCTTGTACCAGAGTAAACAAGTCGTGGTGCAGCTTGTGAGGTTGGTCAATAGAGCTATATCCGCTCTTTCGGACCGAAAACAACGCCATCTGCATCCAGAGCTCATGCCTTACCTATGTTCTCCTTATGATGATACAACCTAAACGATCGTCAGTTCTTGTCTAAGGAGGTGACATTTGACAATGCAATGATAGCAAGTATTGTTATTCTTCTGCTACTTACTTAAGATCATGTTGGCATCTACTGATTTGATTCCATGCACAATCTTCTATTCTTGTTGTTGATCTGGTTCACTTCCACTTGTGTTTGCCTGCACTACTGAAACGGAGTATTCCGAATAGATTTTCTTACAACCGAAGAATCTCTACTGCCTTTCAGGCATGGCAGGACTACACTTGCAACTCTCCCGACGCGGACGTGTGCTCCGGCCCAAGCACCGTGACACCGGAGATCTATAGCCAGCTCGTCACGGCAGCGAACGCGAGCTACGCGTTGCACCACTACGCGCCCCCATGCTCAACTTCCAGGACTGCAAGTTCGTGCGCGACACGTTCAGCTCCATCGCCTTGCAGTACTGCACGCCCCTCGAGCGCGACCTCAACCTCGTCTCCGCGGGGCTGGCGCTCCTCGCCTCGAGCCTCGTCCTGGGCCTTCTCCTGATGCTCTTTGCGGACTGCCCCCGAAGAAGGGAGGAGGTGTCCGAGCAGCCGTCAAGGTTCAGAGTCACACCCATAGACTGCTCCCCGTGAGTGACAGACAGGCAGGGGATGCATGAGTACAATTTTTTACTTCTGTTGTTACCTAAAATTAGTAAAGCTCTGTGGTTACTGAAGTCGGTATAGTATAAGGATGGTGCTTATCAATATCTCACAATTGAATTTCGAATTAAATCAGTGAGGAGGCGGCAGGGGAGAACATGTATGTGTGTACCTCGCTTGATTATCACGATCAATTCAGACAAAGGGTGTCGTCGCCGGCCTTGCAGACGACGGCCTGGGTGGAGGAGCCGACTTCTGCGGACAGCACACGCTTGATCGTCGGGGCATCGCACAACCGGACCATCTCGGAAAGATGTAAGTAGATAGGGAATGGCAGCACTGCGGGGGGTTTTTGTTGGATTTAGCTCTCTATGTGGGGCGTGGAGGAGTAGAGGAGTCTAGACTCTAGACGCGGCCCTCCCAGAGGCACGGCTAGTCGGCGGAGCAGAGCGTGTATGGCGGCGGAGCGAGGCCCAGTGCGGCGGCGCATCACCAGCGCTGGGCGCGGGTGAGGCCGAGGCAGGGCCCGTAGCGCATGTCCATGTCGAACTCCCTCGCCTTCCTCTCCGTGCTCTCCGCCTCCTCCCTCCTCGCGTCGGCGGCGTCGCCATGATCTGCCACTGCGGCAACAACAGATTGGAAACAATGAATACCAGATCGATCGATCGATAAGTCAATCCGCACTGGGCGTATGAATCGGCGGAGTTGGGATTGGGCATACGGCATGCATACCTGGTGCCGGGCGCGCCGCCGCCTGCTTCTGGTGGTGTTGCCTTAAAATTATATTATTAAGGAATTATTTTTAGTACAAATTCGATGGTATAGTTTTTATCACATACAATCCACATTCGGTTGGTCTAATTTATGGTCAATGATGAATTTTGGGATGAGAAAGGTGCGATAGCACCCGGGTGCCTAGGCACCCTCTATGAACAGTAAAATCGAAAAAAAATAAAAAAAACTGAAACTTTGCAGCATCAAAGATGATCAAACTTTATACTTTTTTGACAAATTATTATACCAAAATATCTTGTAGAGAAATATGTACAAACCAGTTTCAGATTTTGATGCTAAAAGTGCTCAAAACTTCAAGCACTAAAATCTTTTTCGTGTGTAGAGCTCCACGAATAGTTTTTTGGCATGAAAATTTGCAAACACCTATAAAGTTTCATTAGCATTGATGCTGCAAAGTTTCAGAATTTTTTTTTGATTTCTATTATTTTGATTTTATTGTTCATAGAGGGTGCCTAGGCACCCGGGAGCTAAAAATCCACTCTCATTTTGGGATATGTATGTGCCTTAGTCATTGGAATGGCGGGAGTATGTGTTGTATGTCGATATCTCAAAATATATTACCAAGAGGCTTCGCACATGCCCAGCCCTTCATAAATTCAATCAGTCCAGAGTGTACCTTCTTGTAAATTAATCTATTCTTAGTTTTATTTTCTCAACTATACGATGTATGTGTTGTACTTTTCATTTCTCATGGCCACAAAAAAAATGTTGCAGCTGAACAATAAGAAGAGACAATCATTCACATTGCGCTATGTGGACCTTTAATAATTATTTTTATTTTTAATACCCCCCATTCCCTCCCAACTTTTAGTAAAACCGGGGAAAACATATCAATGTTTCACATCTATCGGCTTGTTAGAGCATATTTATTCATGTGTGGTTTTGGTAATTGATGATAATACCTATGGACTAATGGTTTTCTTGATTTATATTCGAAGGATTTGTCCATGGACACTTCTTGAACTCCATCTGTTGGTTTCAAGGAGTTTATATGATGACCAAGGTAGTATTCAAGGTTTTAACCAAAGATTGCTCATGTAAGAGTTGAGATTATTGCAAGCATGTCTTGAAGAATAAGATTGTGTGAGCATTCATGTTTACCTTCAAGGCATCATCTTTATGAAGAGAGAAGAGAAGATACAAGGTTGATTAAGACTAAGTCAAAGGATGAATCAAGTTGATCAACACGCAAAGTGTACAAGATGTACCGAGAGGTATCAAGTTATCCCATGGTATGGTAAGCATTATCCATTATGCTTTGTGTATTAACCCATGGTCTATGTGAGAGTTCTATGTGGGGTTAGGTATGTGTCCACGGGATTGCGTCAAGAGGAAGATCTCATACAACCCATGGAGGATGACATCAAGTGGTGATCATCATCAAGTTGGTGGTGTGCAAGTTCAAGTGGAGCATCACAAAGAAATCATGCTTGAAGCTTTCCTTCAATTGTGTTCACAATGTACTTGTGAAGATGTGTCGAAGAGTGGCTCACTCATAGTTGAGTATGGGGGGTCAATCAACTAGTCTTCATCCAGCCAACGCAATCAAGAAAGATGGTCTATCTTCAGGAAGTCACGATCGTCATCATCTAGCTCAAGTGAACCATGTGTAAGGTATAGGTTTTCTCTTGATAGGTTTTCTATTTTACCGGTCTCACAGTGGTAGTTGGGAGAATTGGTTATAGGATCAATCGTCGTACTATCAAGGGGGGCTCTCGAGTGAGTAGCTTGACCGTATCATTCATTCAGAACTCAAAACATTGCATTATTGGCATCATAATCTTTCTTGGTTCTTGTTTGGATTTTATATTTGTGGGTCTTAGAGCTTATGGCCATCTTCATGACAAGCTCGAGTTCATCGAAAACGGAGTCCATATGCATCTTCTATGATGTTTTCAACGTTGGAGTTTTTGTCGGTTCTTCATTCATAAAGGTTTCACATCTCTATATCATTGGCATTTTCATATTGCCTCTTCTTAAGATAACCTGTGTTGTTTGGATAGTACTTTTCGTGTCCTATCTAACAAGCTTGAGTTTGCTCAATTCGGAGCTCGTATGCAAAAGTTATGGCAGTTTTAGTGCCAGGGTTGTTTTTCTCTAATCAGGTGGTAGTACCGCTCGGTATCACGGTAGTACCGCTTAAGCGGTACTTCCGTTGTGTACTACCGTTGCTATTTCTGCCTATTTTTGGCTCCCTGGCTAACTTCTCCTCTCGAGCGAATTTAGAGCGGTAGCACCGCTGCGTGCGGTATTGTCGTTCTGCCCTCCTCTATTTTTCTAAGTCTGCTCTCCCTACAATGCCAAGCGGAAGTACCGCTGGCAAGGGGCGGCACTACCGCCTTAATTTTTCTATCATTTGCATACTTTTCTCTGGAACTACTACACTAAGCGGTAGTACTACTCAGGCAAGCGGTAGCACCGCTTGTGCACGACGAATGCACATAACGGTTGGGTTTGGGAGACCTATTTAAGGGGTCTTCTTCCCCAATGGATTTTAACCCTTGAGCTCGTGTTCTTCCCCCATTATTGACCTTCTTCGAGCTTGCTAACTCTCAATCCCTTCAATGATTCTTGCTAGTTCTTGAGAAAAAGAAAGAGGAGATCTAGATCTACGTTTGCACCAATCACTTTCTCCTCTATGTGAGGGAAAGCCCTTGGATCAGGATCTTGGAGTTTTTTGTGAGCTTCTTATTCTTCCTCTCATATTCCTCCCTAGCTTGTGTTGTTCCGGTGGGATTTGAATATGATGGACTTGACCACTTTGTGTGTTCTTGCCATTGCATTATTTGCATCAGTTTGAGTTCTCTATGGTGATACGTGAAAGTGAAAAGTTGAAAAGCTTATTACTATTGGGTGCTCGGTACCCTAGAGCTTGTTCCTCTAGGATGCTTTGGTATCCTAGAAAGAAGTACTTACTAATTAATGATTTCGTTCAAAACACTCTCAATCCCTTTCTGTCAAACGAGGCCTTAGGATTATTATCCAGGAAGCCATGCAACTAATCACCCATCCTAACCTGCCCTTGAATTTCACCAGGTGGCCTTCGAACCATATCAGGACATAACTTAAGTAATAAGAATGTTTACGTATGTACTAGCACAAGGGCCCGTGCGTTGCAACGGAAAATAGAATGATTCATATTTTTCAATTTAAGTTGAAGGATATAAATGAGAAAATGATGACCATACTAAGGCTATCGGGAAAGGCATAGGCAGCATAGCTCACAGTTATATGAAACAACACGCCTTTAGACATTTCCAAATATACAAAACATAAGGTAACTAATTAAGTTAATATAGGAGTCAATGATTTCAAGATGCTAGTGAAATCATAGACAAAGCTCTCCCGATAGGAGTCGCCAGGAAGTCACTCAGCTCCCTCTGATATTGCACACCAAAGCACAAATTAGCCATAAATTGAGCCAGTAGCTAGGCGCTAACACGTCATAGCATGGTGGAGATCATCTCTACCCTAGGCCACCTATGGGAGAAGTCGACGGAAAAGGACCGCCACCGCCGGCCGATGCCAAGGTCGGCGTCGATCTCAGCGGCTCGTTCCCGCGCCGCGTGCGCGGCCTTGGCCACGAGGCGCGAGATCGAGTAACTCCCGTCCAGGCGTTGCGCGGCCCATCGCGCCTCGAAGGAGAGGCGCTCGGCCCCCGCGTTTGCGCCCCGCGAAGCGCGCTGCAGAAATCCGTCGAGGTCGACGCGACCGAAGAAGGCACGAGGGGAAACCGTCGAGGTCCGCCGGAGATGACCGTGGCGGGTGGGAACATCGGAGCGTGAGAGCTGGAGAAGGCGGTCGGGGCCTGCTGTAACACCCAAGATTTTTCAACTTATATTTACTTGATTTCCTTGGAATTTAAATTTTTGACTGAACAAGAACTTTGAAGTTTTCTTGCTAATCTCCATGAGAGAAAACTTTTGAGCTTCTTCTCCACCAAACAAATTCAGAAATATCCTCTTGGCCCTTTCTCAAAAATGAAATGGTTAAAAAAATATTTCTTTTATTCTTAATTTGGATTTCTTTTATTCTTAATTTGGATTTTTCCATAAGCCTATTTATTAATTCTTCAAAAAGAGTTAATCACCACATTCTATTTTGAATATATTTTTTCTATCCTAGCCCTAAGATTTGATTTTTAATGTTTTCCAAAAGAATAGAAGGGATGGATCACTCCCAATTATTTTTATTATTAAAATGGGAATTTCTGTAATTAGTCTGAGCCCCAAGAATTTTTCAAAGGAACCTTCTTTTTCCTTTGGAATCTTGACCCCAATATTTTGCAGTTTGTAGTCCTTAGTATCCTCAATCTATTCCAGCAAAAACTTTGGGTTCTCAAGTTTGAAAAATTCAAATTTGGTTTGACTGAAGTTTGACCCGAGAAACTCATTTTTGATTCAAACCTGCCTTAAACTCCACCAAAAATTCTGAAATTTTTTGCAGCATCATTTCTTCCAATGAGAGTGCTCCCCTCAAAAATTCAGCTTCAAATTCTTTTTCTAGCTATACTTTTCTTTCTGTCGAGGACTTCAGCTGCACGTGTGTGAAACTTTCTGTATTAACTTCAGACCAACTTTCAGACAGAGCGCCGCTCCTTCCCCCGTCGCCAATCTCTCGAGTAGCAGCGCAATGGCCGTTGCTCTTGTGCCTTGATCCTATCCGCTGTGTCGCCCGCAGCTTGGCCTCTTCCCCTCGTCGGTAGCTCACCGACACAGCCTGCCAAAGCTCTGACAGCGGCTCAGCAGCAGTCGCAGCAGCTCCCTGCTTCGATCCTGCGCTGCCTAGCACCGCCCCTTTCTCCTGTTGCCGCTGCGTGCCCCTCCCCGACAGTGTGCTCCGCGAAGGCCGTCGCCACGCACCGTGCAGCTCAGAGCACGGGTTCTGCAGCCGCAGTGCGCAGCAATGGCCGCATCGTCCCGCGTTGCAAAGCTCGATGACCAACCTCTCTCTGGTCAAAAATGGAGCCCAAGTGGTGATTAGGTTCGATCCTAGCCACCTAACCTCCTGCCCAAGCTCCTGCATCGCCGGAATCGCTCGCCGAAGTTAATGTCATAGCTCGTCTCGCGGCGCCTATAAATAGAGCTCTCCTCCAGTGCTTCTTACCTCGCACAACTCTTCCCCTCTCTCCATCTCCACCTCTAGGAACCAGCTGATCCAGTAAGGGGTCCTCGAGGGGCTTTTTTCCCTAGCTCCGGACACCCCGACCCGCTTCGGGATCCGGCCACTCCCGTGCAGTGTAAGTCGTGGTAGGACCCCTGAGCCCTTCGTTTGCATCCATGAACTCCTCCCCTGATTACCCCATGCTCAATTTCATCGCAGAGTCTCTGTGTCATCGATTTCCTTGCATCATCGGAGTTGCTGCCACCGGAGATCTGTTGTCGTCGACGTGAGGCTTCCCTCGCAGTCCAATCCCTCTCCATCAGTCAGGCGAGTCAACGGTGAGTGCACCCGCACCCCCAGCAGGCTCTCCTCTCCCTCCTAGCGTTGCTGGTGATCGCCGGAAGCTTCTGGCGCCGGTGGAGCATTCAAACCTGATAGGGGGACCCCCTCTGTCAGTGTCTCTCTCTCCCTCTGAAGCGTTTCGATGGAAACGTATTCGGCCAGTAGTCGTTTTCCTTTCAGGAAACGTCTTTCCCTTCGGGCATTTTGACTAAATCTCAGTCCAGCCCCTGTTTCTATTTAAACTAATTACAGAATAATCCCTAATATTGTTTTTGCTATAACTTTTGATCCATAACTTATTTTTCAGTGATTCTTTTTGCAAATTTTTCCCGGTAATGCCTAGTTTATTTTCAGATTTTCTACAAATATTTTAAGACCAGTATGTAGGTACTACCACTTATACCCTTGTTTGATCTATACCATAGATTACGACACCGAAATTCCCGACGTCAACTGCACCGAGCTTGATCCCGACTACGTGGAACCAGGCAAGCATGTTTGTTACTTTTGGTGTGTTGTTTTCTAACTTAACTCATATTTACTACTCATCACCTTGCATATTTCATACCTGCTATACATATTCAACCATGATAAAAAATATGATGATGACAAGTGATAGTTATGAAAGGTTGTGGAATAGCCTAGTCACGCGGAACATGATAGGTTATGGCCTTGTCATGGCATGAGCACAATGGTGCTGGTATAATATTGTCAAACTCCAGTATCGACCCAGATCGAGTCTTGTCCGTGTCATACTTCTTATCGTGCTACCATAGTTCCCTGGATAATCGGTTTGGTATAGTCAGTTGTAGACCTATTATGAGTCACACACCATTAGAGGGGTCAGTATGAAGGTATCCATGGCCTTGGACTAAATACAGTCAACCGATCAAGGGGCATGGGTGTTTCCGGTCTGGGACCGGAAGGGAGGGCACGCCCCGTGAGCGTGCGATATAAATATTGTTGATCCCATGCTACTCAAGGTCGGAGCCTCCCCGTCTTATGGTTTTACCTTGGTAGCGTAGTCCGGGCGAATCCGGGCTTCGCGGAGGTAAAGTGGGTGTGTGCTGATTCTGAGTGTCCACTTCTAAAATGCCGTACGCGGGATTAGTGATATTGACTATTTAAAACCGTGGGCTATGGGTAAAGAGTACACCCTCTGCAGAGTCAAAACTATTCGAGTAGCCGTATCCCCGGTCAAGGACGTTGTTTGACGAGTCAAGTGTCGGTACTAGAGTCGGTGTTTGGAGTATAAGTGGTATTAAAAATAATGGATGTGATGAATCATTTGATGATGTGGGACATTATCATATCATAAATATTATTTTGGACTAACCCTTATGATTATGTTGTTGGATATCCCTGGGACGGTTCTACCTCCTGGATATTCAATATTTATTCACTTATTTCTTATAAGCCCTTTCTGTGGTGTCGCTGAGACGCCCGACTGTGGCATTTTTTTATTATTTCTTATAAGCCCTTTATGTGGTGTCGCTGAGATGCCCGACTGTGGCATTGTGTTATTATTTCTTATAAGCCTTTTATGTGGTGCCGCTGAGACGCCCGACTGTGGCATTGTTTTTATTATTTTCTATAAGCCCTTTATGAGGTGTCGCTGAGACGCCCGACTGCGGCACGTTGCTTTATTTTATCCATGCCCTTACTATGGTGTCACACAGACGCCCGTCTAAGGCTTATTAATTATTTCATTTATATTATGCCCTGTGTGTGGTGTCGCTTAGACGCCCGGCGGTGGTTTATTTTATTTTTCGGATACGGATATCTCGGGAGGACTACCGCCTGATTTATCCACTAACTTAATTACTTTATGTATTTATATTGTGGATACAACTTGACTCTAACCATGCATAATAAAATCAACTACATGCATATCATCTTTTGTGCAAACTGTTTGCGAGTACTTCTCGAAGTACTCACTGGCTTGTTGTTGTGGCCAGGTACGAGTCTGATGGCTAGAAGAGTACCAGTCAGTCTTGCGATCCTAAAGTCCGTCGCTGTTTTATTCCACCGCTTCCGCCACCTCGAATAAATCGTTGAGCTTCACTCTAAGGCTTAACGTGTAGTAGTACTTGTCATGGCACATTATTCTGATGTGACGTGCCCCTTTTATTTTCGCGAGGAGTAGAGTCACCCCAAGACCACTTTAACATTTCCATCTATCCTAAGATTTGGATATGTTGTAATAATTTGTAGAACGACCCTCGCTTTACTTGTATAATATTAAGTACTACTGGTTTTCTGCATCAAGTTGAGTCTGTCCGTGGGAAATATTTTTTCAGTAAGGACGCACATGGCTGATTTCCAATTAAATCATTTATTTGGAAACCGGTCGTGACAAACTTGGTACCAGAGCCAGGCTGACTATAGGAAACCCCTATCTACGATCGCTAACCAGATTAGTCGTTTTATTTCCTGTTGGTGTTAGCAATTTTCTGTTAGTCAACATATATTTATGTTTTCACTATATGAAATTTTTTGTTTTGTAGATGGCTGGCAACGGTTGCCATCGCAGGTGTTCGCCAACGAGCCAACGGGATTTTTGCGACTGCTTTCAGTCATCGTGAAGATCGCGATTGGGCCGACGGTCCGCACTGAGTACACGTGTTACCGCCACAAGATCGGCGACTCCCTGATTATGCATCAGGCGTCGGTGCATTTTATTGGTGGTCGACCAGAGTATCATCGCCTTCGCTTGGGAGAGCCATGCCTACGGAGAGGCACGCTACTCAGATGGCAGCCAGGGAGGCGATTGCTCGTCTCCATGACACTCTTCCAACAATGAAGACCCGTCCTTATTATTATCTGACATGCCACGTGCCATACACCAGCCACTATGCCTTTGCATGCCCCAGAGGAGAAGAAGATGATGTTCTTGGGATGCTCGTGCAGTATGTTCGAGCCCTGGAGTCAGCTTTTGCTGGCTTAGTGGATGACTTGGTGGCTACTCGCATGGAGCACCTTACCCGTCCTCACCATAGGACTGAGCTCCTTCGTCCAGCACCGCCTAGGTCATGCCCGTCTTCTTCTGCCGCATGCACTCCGCCAGCACAGCTCAGCCACCAGCTGCCTACCATTGAGGAGTTCAATGAAGTTATTGCTCCTGCCCCCATTAGAGCCGCTTTGCCTGTCAATCATGTGCACGCCTCGCCGTCTCGCGCAGTCCGATTAGAGCCCATAGAGGAGGAAGTGAACTCTGTTAGAAATATGCCCTAGAGGCAATAATAAATTAGTTATTATTATATTCCTTTGTTCATGATAATCGTTTATTATCCATGCTATAATTGTATTGATTGGAAACATAGTGCATGTGTGGATACATAGACAAAACACTGTCCCTAGTAAGCCTCTAGTTGACTAGCTCGTTGATCAAAGATGGTCAAGGTTTCCTGACCATAGGCAAGTGTTGTCACTTGATAACGGGATCACATCATTAGGAGAATTATGTGATGGACTAGACCCAAACTAATAGACGTAGCATGTTGATCGTGTCATTTTGTTGCTACTGTTTTCTGCGTGTCAAGTATTTGTTCCTATGACCATGAGATCATATAACTCACTGACACCGGAGGAATGCTTTTTGTGTATCAAACGTCGCAACGTAACTGGGTGACTATAAAGATACTCTACAGGTATCTTCGAAGGTGTTCGTTGAGTTAGTATGGATCGAGACTCGGATTTGTCACTCCGTGTGACGGAGAGGTATCTCGGGGCCCACTCGGTAATACAACATCACACACAAGCCTTGCAAGCAATGTGACTTAGTGTAAGTCACGGGATCTTGTATTACGGAACGAGTAAAGAGACTTGCCGGTAAACGAGATTGAAATAGGTATGCGGATACCGACGATCGAATCTCGGGCAAGTAACATACCGAAGGACAAACGGAATGACATACGGGATTATATGAATCCTTGGCACTGAGGTTCAACCGGTAATGATCTTCGGAATATGTAGGATCCAATATGGGAATCCAGGTCCCGCTATTGGATATTGGCCGAGGAATCCCTCGGGTCATCTCTACATAGTTCTCGAACCCGCAGGGTCTGCACACTTAAGGTTCGACGATGTTTTATACGTATTTGAGTTATATGGTTGGTTACCGAATGTTGTTCGGAGTCCCGGATGGGATCACAGATGTCACGAGGGTTTCCGGAATGGTCCAGAGACGAAGATTGATATATAGGATGACCTCATTTGGTTACCAGAAAGTTTTCGGGCATTACCGGAAAAGTTTTGGGCTCATCGGTAGTGTACCGGGAGTGCCGGGACGGGTGACGGGGACCATCGAGAGGGGTGTCACGCCCCAAGGGGTCTCATGGGCTATGGGAAGAGATAAACCAGCCCCTAGTGGGCTGGAATAAGTTCCCACTAAGGCCCATAAGGTTTGAGAAGGGAAAAACACAAGGTGGAAAGAGTTTCCAAGTGGGAAGGTGGAATCCTACTCCAAGCAGGATTGGAGTAGGACTCCTCCACCTCAAATTTCGGCCAAACCTTGAGGGTTTGAGGCTGCCTCCTCCCCTCCCTCCCTCCTATATATACTGAGGTATTAGGGCTTATTTGAGACAACTTTTGCCACGGCAGCCCGACCACATACCTCCACGGTTTTTCCTCTAGATCGCGTTTCTGCGGAGCTCGGGCGGAGCCCTGCTGAGATTAGAAAACCACCAACCTCCGGAGCGCCGTCACGCTGCCGGAGAAATCATCTACCTCTCTGTCTCTCTTGTTGGATCAAGAAGGCCGAGATCATCGTCGAGTTGTACGTGTGCTGAACGTGGAGGTGCCGTCCGTTCGGCACTATATCGGAGCGGATCGTGGGACGGATCGCGGGATGGTTCGCGGGGCGGATCGAGGGACGTGAGGACGTTCCACTACATCAACCACCGTTTCTTAACGCTTCTGCTGTGCGATCTACAAGGGTACGTAGATCGGAAATCCCCTCTCGTAGATGGACATCACCATGGTAGGACTTCGTGCGCGTAGGAAATTTTTTGTTTCCCATGCGACGTTCCCCAACAGTGGCATTATGAGCTAGGTTCATGCGTAGATGTCTTCTTGAGTAGAACACAGAAGTTTTTTGTGGGCGGTGATGTGCGTTTTGCTTCCCTACTTAGTCTTTTCTTGATTCCGCGATATTGTTGGATCGAAGCGGCTCGGACCGACATTACTCGTACGCTTACGAGAGACTGGTTTCATCGCTACGAGTAACTCCGTTGCTCAAAGATGACTGGCGAGTGTCGGTTTCTCCACCTTTAGTTGAATCGGATTTGACCGAGGAGGTCCTTGGATGAGGTTAAATAGCAATTCATATATCTCCGTTGTGGTGTTTGCGTAAGTAAGATGCGATCCTACTAGATACCCATGGTCACCACGTAAAACATGCAACAACAATTAGAGGACGTCTAACTTGTTTTTGCAGGGTATGCTTGTGATGTGATATGGCCAACGATGTGATGTGATATATTGGATGTATGAGATGATCATGTTGTAATAGTTAATATCGACTTGCACGTCGATGGTACGGCAACCGGCAGGAGCAATAGGGGTGTCTTTAAACTAACGTTTGTGCTTGCAGATGTGTTTACTATATTGCTAGGACGTAGCTTTAGTAGTAATAGCATGAGTAGCACGACAACCCCGATGGTGACACGTTAATGGAGATCATGGTGTGACGCCGGTGACAAGAAGATCGTGCCGGTGCTTTGGTGATGGAGATCAAGAAGCACATGATGATGGCCATATCATGTCACTTATGAATTGCATGTGATGTTAATCCTTTATGCATCTTATCTTGCTTAGAATGACGGTAGCATTATGAGGTAATCTCTCACTAAAATTTCAAGACGAAATAGTGTTCTCCCCGACTGTGCACCGTTGCAACAGTTCTTCGTTTCGAGACACCACGTGATGATCGGGTGTGATAGACTCAACGTTCACATACAACGGGTGCAAAACAGTTGAACACGCGGAACACTCGCGTTAAGCTTGACGAGCCTAGCATGTGTAGACATGGCCTAGGAACACATGAGACCGAAAGGTCGAGCATGAATCGTATAGTTGATATGATTAGCATAGAGATGCTTACCACGGAAACTATTCTCGACTCACGTGATGATCGAACTTGAGATAGTGGATTTGGATCATGTACCACTCAAATGACTAGAGAGATGTACTTCTTGAGTGGGACTTCTTAAGTAATATGATTAATTGAACTAATTGTCATGAACATAGTCTAATGGTCTTTGCGAATTACGATGTAGCTTGCGCTACAGCTCTACTGTTTTTATATGTTCCTAGAGAAAATTTAGTTGAAAGTTGATAGTAGCAAACTTTGCAGACTGAGTCTGTAAAACCGAGGATTGTCCTCGTTGCTACGCAGAAGGCTTATGTCCTTGATGCACCACTCGGTGTGCTGCACCTCGAGCGCCGTCTGTAGATGTTGTGAACATCCGACATACACGTTTCTGATGACTACACGATAGTTCAGTACAGAATACTTAATGGCTTAGAAGCAAGGCGCCGAAGACGTTTTGAAACATCACGGAACGTAAGAGATGTTCTAAAGAGATGAAATTGTGATTTCATGCTTGTGCCCTTGTTAAGAGGTATGAGACCTCCGACAAGATTCTTTGTCCACGAAGTAAAGGAGAAAAGCTCAATCGTTGAGTGTGTGCTCAGATTATCTGAGTACGACAATCGCTTGAATCAAGTGGGAGTTGATCTTCCAGATAAGATAGTGATGGTTCTCCAAAGTCACTGCCACCAAGCTGTGAGAGATTCGTGATGAACTATAACATATCAAGGATAGATACAATGATCCTTGAGCGATTCGCGATGTTTGACACTACGAAAGTTGAAATCAAGAAGGAGCATCAATAGTTGATGGTTAGTAAAACCACTAAGTTTCGAGAAAGGCAAGGGCTAGAAGGGATACTTCGTGAAACGGCAAAGCAGTTGCTTCACTAATGAAGAGACCCCAGATTAAACCCAAGCCCGGGACTAAGTGCTTCTGTTATGAGGGGAACGGTCACTGAGGCGGAGCAACTCTAGGTACTTGGTAGATAAGAAGGCTGGCAAAAGTCGAAAGAAGTATATTTGATATACATGATGTTGATGTGTACTTTACTAGTACTCCTAGTAGCACGAGGGTATTGGATACCGGTTCGGTTGCTAAGTTATTAGTAACACGAAATGAAAGCTACGGCATAAACGGGGACTAGCTAAAGGCGAGGTGACCATATGTGTTGGAAGTGTTTCCAAGGTTGATATGATCAAACGTCGCACGCTCCCTCTACCATCGGGATTGGTGTTAAACCGAAATAATTGTTATTTGGTGCTTGCGTTAAGCATGGACATGATTGGATCGTGTTTATTGCAATACGATTATTCATTTAAAGAGAATAATGGTTACTCTATTTGCTTGAATAATCACCTTCAATGGTTTATTGAATCTCGATCGTAGTGTTACACATGTTCATGATATTGGTGCCAAAAGATACGAGGTAATGATGATAGTACCACTTACTTGTGGCACTGCCGCTTGAGTCATGTTGGTATAAATTGCATGAAGAGGTTCCATGCTGATGGATCTTTATACTCACTTGATTTTGAATCACTAGTGACATGCAAATCATACCACATGAGCAAGGCCTTGTTTTCATTGAGATGAAACAAGATAGTAACTTGTTGGAAGTGATACACTTTGATGTATGCAGTCCAATGGGTGCTGAGGCATGCAGTGGATATCATTATGTTCTTACTTCAATGACGATTTGAGTAGATACAAGAGTATTTACTTAATGAATCACAAGTCTGAAATATTGAAAAGTTCAATTCTATTTCGGAGTGAAGTTCATCGTAACAAGAGGATAAACTGTCTACGTATGATCATAGAAATGAATATCTGAGTTACGAGTTTTGGTACGCAGTTAAGACAATGTGGAAATTGTTTCGTAGTTCATGCCACCTTGAACATCATAGTGTGATGATGTGTCTGAACGTCATAGCCACGCACTATTTGGTATGGTGCATGCTACGATTTCTCTTATCGAATTACCACTATCGTTTATGGGTTATGCATTAGAGACAACTGCATTCACTTTAAATAGGGCACCGCGTGTTTCCGTTGAGATGACACAGTATAGACTGAGGTTTAGAGAAATCTAAACTATCGTTTCTTGAAAGTTTGGGGCTTCGACACTTATGTGAAAAAGTTTCAGTCCGATAAGCTCGAACCCAAAGCGGATAAATGCATCTTCATAGGATATCCAAAACAGTTGGGTACATCTCGTATCTCAGATCCGAAAGCAAAGTGTTTGTTTCTAGAAATGCATCCTTTCTCGAGGAAAGGTTTCTCTCGAAAGAATTGAGTGGGAGGGTGGTAGAACTTGATGAGGTTATTGAACCATCACTTCAACCAGTGTGTAGCAGGGCGCAGGAAGTTGTTCCTGTGGCGCCTACACCAATTGAAGTGAAAGCTGATGATGGTGATCATCGAGCATCGGATCAAGTTACTACAAACCTCGTAGGTTGACAAGGTCGCGTACTACTGTAGAGTGGTACGGTAACCCTGTCTTGGAGGTCATGTTGTTGAGCAAGAGTGAACCTACGAGTTATGGAGAAAGCAATGGTGGGCCCGGATTCCAACAAATGGTTGGAGGCCATGAAATCCGAGAGAGGATCCATGTATGAAAACAAAGTGTAGACTTTGGAAGAACTACTTGATGGTCATAGGACTATTGAGAAAAGATGGATCTTTAAAAGACAGACGATGATGGTGATAAGTCACTATTAAGAAAAGCTCGAGTTGTCGCAAAGATGTTTCCGAAAAGATCAAACAGTTGACTATGATGAGACTTTCTCACTCGTAGCGATGCTAAAAGTCTGTTAGAATTATGTTAGTAGTTGCTGCATTATTTATGAAATATTGCACATAGGATGTCAAAACATTGTTTCCTCGACGGTTTCCTTGAGCAAACATTGTATGTGATACAACCAGGAGGTTTTGTCAATCCTAAAGATACTATCAAGTATGCAAGCTCCAGCGATCCTTCAATGGACTGGTGCAAGCATCTCGGAGTTGGAATATACACTTTGATGAGATGATCAAAGATTTTGGGTTTGTACAAGGTTTATGAGAAAATTGTATTTCCAAAGAAGTGAGTGGGAGCACTATAGAATTTCTGATAAGTATATGTGGTTGACATATTGTGGATCA
Organism: Hordeum vulgare subsp. vulgare; assembly: GCF_904849725.1. Taxonomy (NCBI): domain Eukaryota; kingdom Viridiplantae; phylum Streptophyta; class Magnoliopsida; order Poales; family Poaceae; genus Hordeum; species Hordeum vulgare. The sequence continues at coordinate 51,113,477 of NC_058519.1, forward strand.
GAAGTAATGTAGAATTTCTGTAAAGCATACAAGGTTGTTTGAAAGGAGTTTTTCAAAGGAATACCTGGATTGCGCTACTTGAACGTTGAGCATCAAAGATCTATGGAGATAGATCGAAAGCGCTTAATGGAAGTTTCAACAAGATGCATGCCTTGACAAGTTTTTCAAGGAGTTCAAAATAGATCAGCAAAGAAGGAGTTCTTGGTTGCGTTGTAAGGTGTGAATTTGAGTAAGACTCAAAACCCGACCCCGGCAGAATAAAGAGAATAGAAGTAGGTCGTCCTCTATGCCTTGGCCGTAGAATCTGAAGTATGACATGCTGGGTACCGCACCTGATGTGTGCCTTGACTCAAAGTCTGTTGAGAGGTACAGAGAGTGATCCATGATTGAATCACTAGCAGCGGTCAAAATTTATCCTTAGTAACTAATGGACTAAGAAATTTTTCTCGATTATGGAGGTGGTTAAAGAGTTCATTGTAAAGGGTTACGTCGATGCAAGCTTTGACACTAATCCGAATAACTATGCGTAGTGAAACAGATTCATATAGTAGAGTAGATATTTGGAGTATTTCCGAATAGCACATAGTAGCTGCATCCATAAGATGACATAAAGATTTATAAAGAACACATGAATCTGAAAGTTTCAGAACCATTGACTAAAACCTCTCTCACGAGCAAGACGTGATCAGACCCCATAACTATATGGGTGTTGGATTCGTTGGAATCACATGGTGATGTGAACTAGATTATTGACTCTAGTGCAAGTGGGAGACTGTTAGAAATATTCCCTAGAGGCAATAATAAATTAGTTATTATTATATTTCTTTGTTCATGATAATCGTTTATTATCCATGCTATGATTGTATTGATTGGAAACACAGTGCATGTGTGGATACATAGACAAAACAATGTCCCTAGTAAGCCTCTAGCTGACTAGCTCGTTGATCAAAGATGGTCAAGGTTTCCTGACCATAGGCAAGTGTTGTCACTTGATAACGGGATCACATCATTAGGAGAATCATGTGATGGACTAGACCCAAACTATTAGACGTAGCATGTTGATCGTGTTATTTTGTTGCTACTGTGTTCTACGTGTCAAGTATTTGTTCCTATGACCATGAGATCATATAACTCACTGACACCGGAGGAATGCTTTGTGTGTATCAAACGTCGCAACGTAACTGGGTGACTATAAAGATGCTCTACAGGTATCTCCGAAGGTGTTCGTTGAGTTAGTATGGATCGAGACTGGGATTTGTCACTCCGTGTGACGGAGAGGTATCTCGGGGCCCACTCCGTAATACAACATCACACACAAGCCTTGCAAGCAATGTGACTTAGTGTAAGCCACGGGATCTTGTATTACGGAACGAGTATAGAGACTTGCCGGTAAACGAGATTGAAATAGGTATGCGGATACCGACAATCGAATCTCGGGCAAGTAACATACCGAAGGACAAACGGAATGACATACGGGATTATATGAATCCTTGGCACTGAGGTTCAACCGATAAAGATCTTCGTAATATGTAGGATCCAATATGGGCATCCAGGTCCCGCTATTGGATATTGACCGAGGAGTCCCTCGGGTCATGTCTACATAGTTCTCGAACCCGCAGGGTCTGCACACTTAAGGTTCGACGATGTTTTATATGTATTTGAGTTATATGGTTGGTTAAAGAATGTTGTTCGGAGTCCCGGATGGGATCACGGACGTCACGAGGGTTTCCGGAATGGTCTCGAGATGAAGATTGATATATAGGATGACCTCATTTGGTTACCGGAAAGTTTTCGGGCATTACCGGAAAAGTTTTGGGCTCATCGGTAGTGTACCGGGAGTGCCGGGAGGGGTGACAGGGACCATCGAGAGGGGTGTCACGCCCCAAGGGGTCTCATGGGCTATGGGAAGAGATAAACCAGCCCCTAGTGGGCTGGAATAAGTTCCCACTAAGGCCCATAAGGTTTGAGAAGGGAAAAACACAAGGTGGAAAGAGTTTCCAAGTGGGAAGGTGGAATCCTACTCCAAGCAGGATTGGAGTAGGACTCCTCCACCTAAAATTTCGGCCAAACCTTGAGGGTTTGAGGCTGCCTCCTCCCCTCCCTCCCTCCTATATATACTGAGGTATTAGGGCTGATTTGAGACAACTTTTGCCACGGCAGCCCGACCACATACCTCCACGGTTTTTCCTCTAGATCGCGTTTCTGCGGAGCTCGGGCGGAGCCCTGCTGAGATTAGATCACCACCAACCTCCGGAGCGCCATCACGCTGTCGGAGAACTCATCTACCTCTCCGTCTCTCTTGCTGGATCAAGAAGGCCGAGATCATCGTCGAGCTGTACGTGTGCTGAACGCGGAGGTGCCGTCCGTTCGGCACTAGATCGGAGCGGATCGTGGGACGGATCGCGGGACGGTTCGTGGGACGGTTCGCGGGGCGGATCGAGGGACGTGAGGATGTTCCATTACATCAACCGCGTTTCTTAACGCTTCTGCTGTGTGATCTACAAGGGTACGTAGATCGGAAATCCCCTCTCGTAGATGGACATCACCATGATAGGACTTCGTGCGTGTAGGAAATTTTTTGTTTCCCATGCGACGTTCCCCAACAAACTTCCCAGCTCCTCATCTGGGACTTTCTCTGGGTCAGCCAATCCAGGTTCCTTCCGACTCCGTCTAGAGATGGTGAAGCAGATCGCTAGTACGCCTGTATAATATATATGATATGAATGATGTTGTGCTTCTAGACCGAAGGGAAGTAGTGTGTTGCGTCATGTAGGACAGGAGAAGTGCACTAGCTTAAATAACAAGTCAGTCATACTAGAGTACGACCTGAGTGGTACGTATAATCATGATCGAAGTAAGATGTACCGCGGTCCTTCTCCGAACATGACGATTATGTTATGAAAAATCTTGCAGTGTTTCCTTGGAAAATGTTTCTGAATTCTTTTCATTCGAGTTTCATTTTCTTATTGGTTCTTGCAACATTAACCCAGCTTTGAGAAAATGAGCCGACCCTGGACACACTCCATGCCAAGGGACAATGGAGAAAATCAATCCACTAAGATAGGGAACAACTTCAGTCAAGGCCAGTCTAGCCAACATGAAACTAGCCCAGCACTTTTAGAAGTCTGTCGTTTATATGAGTAGAGCCAACAGCAGCATCATGAAATGATCAATCAACTAATGAACATGGGAAATCAGCGTGGTCCGCATCCACAACACTCCCGACTGGCTGAACTACAAAAGACACGTCCGCCAACATTTTCACATATAGACAAACCAATGGAAGTAGACGATTGGCTACGTGACATTGAAACAAAGATGACGATTGCACAGTGTTCAGATCATGAGAAAGTATTATGCTCCCCACTATTTAATTGGAGTCGCAACCTCGTGGTGGGAAAACATCCTCCGTGTGCATCCAGACGAGAACAGTATCACATGGGCTGAATTCAAAGAAAGTTTCCGTGGAGTGCACATACCCAACAGTGTTATGAAAACAAAGAAGAAAGAATTCGAAGACCTGAAGCAACAGAGTTCCAGCGTGATGGAATACCTGGATCAGTATAATCACATGTCCCAATATGCAAGTGAAGACTACAAGACTGAGGAAAGAAGGATGGAGAAGTTCCTGGATGGACTTGCTCCGGCATTAAAGTGCCAACTGGTCGTTCACACGTTTCCATATTTTAATACACTGGTAGACAAAGCCATTATGCTAGAAGCTGAACGTCGTAGCCTGGATGACATCCGCAAACGCCGTCGTAATAATTCTACCCCAGTACGCAACACCAGGCACAAGACAGAGGACTCAAAGACTCAAGCTCCGCATATCACAGCACCAGCCACTAAATTCAACAACAACTCTTACGTGAGGAGCAAATATTTTACTCCCCGTACCAGTGTCACTTGTTGTGCATGTGGAGAAACATGACACTATGATCGGTAGTGCCCAAAGGCCGAAATGGTGCAGCCAAGACCAACACTTGCAACTTTGACTCAGCACCAAAGCGCAACAATTTCAACCCCAATAACAATCACAGGAAGGGTCACATGAATCTTGTCGCGGAGTAAGATGCCATGAACGCACCTGATATTGTACTCGGTAAGTTTCCTGTCAACAAATTTCCTTCCCTGGTTTGGTTTGATTCTGGAGCTTCCCACTCGTTCATTTCGAAAAGATTTGTTGTGAAACACAACTTTGCAACCCTCCCCTTGGAAAACTCAATGACTATAAAGTCCCCGGGAGTACATCAGACTACTCAAGAATATTGCAAGAGTGTTACAATTGCAGTCAAAGATTTGGTGTTTTGCGCAAATCTTATTGTTATCAAAAGCAACACAGTGGATATTATTTTGGGAATGGACTGGTTAAACACCAACAAGGGGTTCATTGACTGCTTTAATCGGACAGTCAGCCTCACTCATCATCAAGGTAAAAAGGTAACTGTCGCAGCCCTATGGAGGGAAAAATCAAGCAAAGCAAGGTTAAACCAGACATAAGCTAGTGAATTGAAAGACATTCCGGTAGTATGTGAATTCCCAGATGTATTTCCAGATGAGCTACCAGGTATGTCGCCAGAAGGAGAGATAGAATTTGTCATCGAGCTTGCACCTCGTACAACCCCAATATATAAGAATCTGTACCGCATGGCACCAACTGAGTTAGTCGAGCTTAAGAAACAGATAAAGGAACTACTCGACAAAGAATACATCAGACCTATCTCTTCATCACCAGTACTGTTTGCTAAGAAGGGAGATTGAACAATAAGGATATGCATTGATTATTGAGCACTTAACATGGACACTATCAAAAACAAGTACCCACTACCCAGAATAAATGATTTGTTCGATCAATTAGCTCAGGCTAAGGTATTTTCAAAGGTCGATTTGAGGTCAGGATATCATCAGCTCAAGATCCGCCCAGAAGACATTCCAAAGACAGCCTTTTGTTCGAAATATGCCCTAGAGGAATTAATAAATTGGTTATTATTATATTTCCTTGTTCATAATAATCGTTTATTATCCATGCTATAATTGTATTGAATGAAAGCATAGATACATGTGTGGATATATAGACAAAACAATGTCCCTCATAAGCCTCTAGTAGGCTAGCCAATTGATCAAGGATGGTTAAGGTTTTCTGACCATATGCAAGTGTTGTCACTTGATAACTGGATCACATCATTAGGATAATGATGTGATGGACAAGACCCAAATTATAAACGTAGCATGTGATCGTGTCATTTTGTTGCTATTCTTTTCCATGTGTCAAGTATGCATTCCTATGACCATGAGATCGTGTAACTCGCTGACACCGGAGGAATACCTTGTGTGTATCAAACGTCACAACGTTACTGCGTGGCTATAAAGGTTCTCTATAGATATCTCCGAAGGTGTCCGTTGACTTAGCATGGATCAAGACTGGGATTTGTCTCTCCGTGTGACAGAGAGGTATCTCGGGGCCCACTCGGTAATACAACATCACATATAAGCCTTGCAAGCAATGTGACTCAAGTGTTAGTCACGGGATCTTCTATTACGGAACGAGTAAAGGGACTTGCGGTTGTTGGAAATATGCCCTAGAGGCAATAATAAATTAGTTATTATTATATTTCTTTGTTCATGATAATTGTTTATTATCCATGCTATAATTGTATTGATTGGAAATGCAATACTTGTGTGGATACATAGACAAAACACTGTCCCTGGTAAGCCTCTAGTTGACTAGCTCATTGATCAAAGATGGCCAAGGTTTCCTGGCCATAGGCAAGTGTTGTTACTTGATAACGGGATCACATCATTAGGAGAATCATGTGATGGACTAGACCCAAACTAATAGACGTAGCATGTTGATCGTGTCATTTTGTTGCTACTGTTTTCTGCGTGTCAAGTATTTGTTCCTATGACCATGAGATCATATAACTCACTGGCACCGGAGGAATTCTTTGTGTGTATCAAACGTCACAACGTAACTGGGTGACTATAAAGATGCTCTACAGGTATCTCCGAAGGTGTTAGTTGAGTTAGTATGGATCGAGACTGGGATTTGTCACTCCGTGTGACGGAGAGGTATCTCGGGGCCCACTCGGTAATACAACATCACACACAAGCCTTGCAAGCAATGTGACTTAGTGTAAGTTGCGGGATCTTGTATTACGGAACGAGTAAAGAGACTTGCCGGTAAACGAGATTGAAATAGGTATGCGGATACTGACGATCGAATCTCGGGCAAGTAACATACCGAAGGACAAAGGGAATGACATACGGGATTATATGAATCATTGGCACTGAGGTTCAAACGATAAGATCTTCGTAGAATATGTAGGATCCAATATGGGCATCCAGGTCCCGCTATTGGATATTGACCGAGGAGTCTCTCGGGTCATATCTACATAGTTCTCGAACCCGCAGGGTCTGCACACTTAAGGTTCGACATTGTTTTATGCGTATTTGAGTTATATGGTTGGTTACCGAATGTTGTTCGAGTCCCGGATGAGATCACGGACGTCACGAGGGTTTCCGGAATGGTCCGGAAATGAGGATTGATATATAGGATGACCTCATTTGATTACCGGAAGGTTTTTGGAGTTACCGGGAATGACGAATGGGTTCCGGGTGTTCACCGGTGGGGCAACCCACCCCGGGGAAGCCCATAGGCCTTGGGGGTGGCGCACCAGCCCTTAGTGGGCTGGTGGGACAGCCCAAGAAGGCCCTATGCGCCATAGGAAGAAAATCAAAGAGAAAATAAAAAAAAGGAGGAGGTGGGAAAGGGAAGAAGGACTCCATCTTCCAAACCAAGTTGGATTCGGTTTGGAAGGGGAGACCTTCCCCCCTTTGGTTTGGCCGACCCCCTTGGGGCTCCTTGAGCCCCAAGGCAAGGCCCCCCCTCTCCCACCTATATATACGGAGGTTTTAGGGCTGATTTGAGACGACTTTTTCACGGCAGCCCGACCACATACCTCCACGGTTTTTCCTCTAGATCGCGTTTCTGCGGAGCTCGGGCGGAGCCCTGCTGAGATAAGATCACCACCAACCTCCAGAGCGCCGTCACGCTGCCGGAGAACTCATCTACCTCTCCGTCTCTCTTGCTGGATCAAGAAGGCCGAGATCATCGTCGAGTTGTACGTGTGCTGAACGCGGAGGTGCCGTCCGTTCGGCACTAGATCGTGGGACTGATCGAGGGACGGTTCGCGGGGCGGATCGAGGGACGTGAGGACGTTCCACTACATCAACCGCGTTCACGAACGCTTCTGCTGTGCGGTCTACAAGGGTACGTAGATCCAACATCCCCTCTCGTAGATGGACATCACCATGATAGGTCTTCGTGCGCGTAGGAAAATTTTTGTTTCCCATGCGACGTTCCCCAACAGTGGCATCATTAGCTAGGTTCATGCGTAGATGTCTTCTCGAGTAGAACACAAAAGTTTTTGTGGGCGGTGATGTGTGTTTTGCTGCCCTCCTTAGTCTTTTCTTGATTCCGCGGTATTGTTGGATTGAAGCGGCTTGGACCGACATTACTCGTACGCTTACGAGAGACTGGTTTCATCGCTACGAGTAACCCCGTTGCTCAAAGATGACTGGCAAGTGTCAGTTTCTCCAACTTTAGTTGAATCGGATTTGACCGAGGAGGTCCTTGTATAAGGTTAAATAGCAATTCATATATCTCTGTTGTGGTGTTTGCGTAAGTAAGATGCGATCCTACTAGATACCCATGGTCACCACGTAAAACATGCAACAACAAAATTAGAGGACGTCTAACTTGTTTTTGCAGGGTATGCTTGTGATGTGATATGGCCAACGATGTGATGTGATATATTGGATGTATGAGATGATCATGTTGTAATAGTTAATATCGACTTGCACGTCGATGGTACGGCAACCGGCAGGAGCCATAGGGTTGTCTTTACACTAACGTTTGTGCTTGCAGATGCGTTTACTATATTGCTAGGACGTAGCTTTAGTAGTAATAGCATGAGTAGCACGACAACCCCGATGGAGACACGTTGATGGAGATCATGATGATGGAGATCATGGTGTGACGCCGGTGACAAGAAGATCGTGCCGGTGCTTTGGTGATGGAGATCAAGGAGCACGTGATGATGGCCATATCATGTCACTTATGAATTGCATGTGATGTTAATCCTTTTTGCACCTTATCTTGCTTAGAACGACGGTATCATTATGAGGTGACCTCTCACTAAAATTTCAAGACGAAATTGTGTTCTCCCAGACTGTGCACCGTTGCGACAGTTCTTCGTTTCGAGACACCACGTGATGATCGGGTGTGATAGACTCAACGTTCACATACAACGGGTGCAAAACAGTTGCACACGCAAAACACTCGGGTTAGGCTTGACGAGCCTAGCACGTGCAGACATGGCCTCGGAACACATGAGACCGAAAGGTCGAGCATGAATCGTATAGTTGATATGATTAGCATAGAGATGCTTACCACTGAAACTATTCTCGACTCACGTGATGATCGGACTTGAGATAGTGGATTTGGATCATGTACCACTCAAATGACTAGAGAGATGTACTTTTTGAGTGGGACTTCTTAAGTAATATGATTAATTGAACTAATTGTCATGAACATAGTGTAATGGTCTTTGCGAATTACGATGTAGCTTGCGCTATAGCTCTACTATTTTTATATGTTCCTAGAGAAAATTTAGTTGAAAGTTGATAGTAGCAAACTTTACAGAGGATTGTCCTCGTTGCTGCGCAGAAGGCTTATGTCCTTAATGCACCACTCGGTGTGCTGCACCTCGAGCGTCGTCTGTGGATGCTGTGAGCATCCGACATACACGTTTCTGATGACTACACGATAGTTCAGCACAAAATACTTAATGGCTTAGAAGCAAGGCGCCGAAGACGTTTTCAAACGTCACGGAACATAAGAGATGTTCTAAAGAGATGAAATTGTGATTTCATGCTTGTGCCCTTGTTAAGAGGTACGAGACCTCTGACAAGATTCTTTGTCCACAAATTAAGGGAGAAAAGCTCAATCGTTGAGCGTGTGCTCAGATTATCTGAGTACGACAATCGCTTGAATCAAATGGGAGTTAATCTTCCAGATGAGATAGTGATGGTTCTCCAAAGTCACTGCCACCAAGCTGTGAGAGCTTCGTGATGAACTATAACATATCAAGGATAGATACAATGATCCTTGAGCGATTCGCGATGTTTGACACTGCGAAAGAAGAAATCAAGAAGGAGCGTCAATAGTTGATGGTTAGTAAAACCACTAAGTTTCGAGAAAGGCAAGGGCTAGAAGGGATACTTCGTGAAATGGCAAAGCAGTTGCTGCACTAATGAGGAGACCCCAGATTAAACCCAAGCCTGGGACTAAGTGCTTCTGTTATGAGGGGAACGGTCACTGAGGCGGAGCAACTCTAGATACTTGGTAGATAAGAAGGCTGGCAAAAGTCGAAAGAAGTATATTTGATATAAATGATGTTGATGTGTACTTTACTAGTACTCCTAGTAGCCCGAGGGTATTGGATACCGGTTCGGTTGCTAAGTGATTAGTAACACGAAATGAAAGCTACGGCATAAACGGAGACTAGCTAAAGGCGAGGTGACGATACGTGTTGGAAGTTTTTCCAAGGTTGATATGATCAAATGTCGCACGCTCCCTCTACCATCGGGATTGGTGTTAAACCTAAGTAATTGTTATTTGGTGCTTGCGTTAAGCATGAACATGATTTGATCGTGTTTATTGCAATATGATTATTCATTTAAAGAGAATAATGGTTACTCTATTTTCTTGAATAATCACCTTCAATGGTTTATTGAATCTCGATCGTAGTGTTACACATGTTCATGATATTGGTGCCAAAAGATACGAGGTAATGATGATAGTACCACTTACTTGTGGCACTGCCGCTTGAGTCATGTTGGTATAAATTGCATGAAGAGGCTCCATGCTGATGGATCTTTATACTCACTTGATTTTGAATCACTAGTGACATGCAAATCATACCACATGAGCAAGGCCTTGTTTTCATTGAGATGAAATAAGATAGTAACTTGTTGGAAGTGATACATTTTGATGTATGCAGTCCAACGGGTGCTGAGGCACGTAATGGATATCATTATGTTCTTACTTCAATGACGATTTGAGTAGATACTAGAGTATTTGCTTAATGAATCACAAGTCTGAAATATTGATAAGTTCAATTCTGTTTCAGAGTGAAGTTTGTCGTAACAAGAGGATAAACTGTCTACGATATGATCATAGAAATGAATATCTGAGTTACGAGTTTTGGTACGCAGTTAAGACAATGTGGAAATTGTTTCGCGGTTCATGCCACCTAGAACATCATAGTGTGATGATGTGTCTGAACGTCATAGCCACACACTATTTGGTATGGTGCATGCTATGATGTCTCTTATCAAATTACCACTATCGTTTATGTGTTAAGCATTAGAGACAACCGCACTCACTTTAAATAGGGCACCACGTATTTCCGTTGAGATGACACAGTATAGACTGAGGTTTAGAGAAATCTAAACTGTCGTTTCTTGAAAGTTTGGGGTTTTGACACTTATGTGAAAAAGTTTCAGTCTGATAAGCTCGAAACCAAAGCGGATAAATGCATCTTCATAGGATATCCAAAACAGTTGGGTACATCTCCTATCTCAGATCCGAAAGCAAAGTGTTTGTTTCTAGAAACGGATCCTTTCTCGAGGAAAGGTTTCTCTCGAAAGAATTGAGTGGGAGGGTGGTAGAACTTGATGAGGTTATTGAACCATCACTTCGACCAGTGTGTAGCAGGGCGCAGGAAGTTGTTCCTGTGGCGCCTACACCAATTGAAAGTGAAAGCTGATGACGGTGATCATCGAGCATCGGATCAAGTTACTACAAGCCTCGTAGGTTGACAAGGTCGCGTACTACTACAGAGTGGTACGGTAACCCTGTCATGGAGGTCATGTTGTTGAGCAACAGTGAACCTACGAGTTATGGAGAAAGCAATGGTGGGCCCAGATTCCGACAAATGGTTGGAAGCCATTAAATCCGAGAGAGGATCCATGTATGAAAACAAAGTGTAGACTTTGGAAGATCTACTTGATGGTCATAGGACTATTGAGTATCATTTTGTCGGTCCATGTATGAAAAGGAAGACAGACGATGATAGTGATAAGTCACTATTAAGAAAAGCTCGACTTGTCGCAAAGATGTTTCCGACAAGATCAAACAGTTGACTATGATGAGACTTTCTCACTCGTAGCTATGCTAAAAGTCTGTTAGAATTATGTTAGTAGTTGCTGCATTATTTATGAAATATTGCATGTAGGATGTCAAAACATTGTTTCCTCGACGGTTTCCTTGAGCAAACATTGTATGAGGTACAACCATGAGGTTTTGTCGATCCTAAAGATACTAGCAAGTATGCAAGCTCCAGCGATCCTTAAATGGACTGGTGCAAGCATCTCGTAGTTGGAATATACACTTTGATGAGATGATCAAGGATTTTGGGTTTGTACAAGGTTTATGAGAAACTTGTATTTCCAAAGAAGTGAGTGGGAGCACTATAGAATTTCTGATAAGTATATGTGGTTGACATATTGTGGATCAGAAGTAATGTAGATTTTCCGTAAAGCATACAAGGTTGTTTGAAAGGAGTTTTCAAAGGAATACCTGGATTGAGCTACTTGAACGTCCAGCATCAAAGATCTATGGAGATAGATCGAAAGCGCTTAATAGAAGTTTCAACAAGATGCATGCCTTGACAAGTTTTGAAGGAGTTCAAAAATAGATCAGCAAAGAAGGAGTTCTTGGTTGCGTTGTAAGGTGTGAATTTGAGCAAGACTCAAAACCCGACCACGGCAGAATAAAGAGAATAGACGAAGGTCGTCTTCTATGCCTTAGCCGTAGACTCTAAAGTATGCCATGCTGAGTACCGCAGCTGATGTGTGCCTTGCAGCAAGTCTATTAAGAGGTACACACAGTGATCCAGGATTGAATCACTGATCAGCGGTCAAAGTTATCCTTAGTAACTAAATAGACTAAGGAATTTTTCTCGATTATGGAGGTGGTTAAAGAGTTCGCCGTAAAGGGTTACGTCGATGCAAGCTTTGACACTAATCCGAATAACTATGAGTAGTGAAACGGATTCGTATAGTAGAGTAGATATTTGGAGCATTTCCGAATAGCACGTAGTAGCAGCATCTATAAGATGACATAAAGATTTGTAAAGATCGCACGGATCTGAAAGTTCCAGAACCGTTGACCAAAACCTCTTTCACGAGCAAGACGTGATCAGACCCCATAACTATATGGGTGTTGGATTCGTTGGAATCACATGGTGATGTGAACTAGATTATTGACTCTAGTGCAAGTGGGAGACTGTTGGAAATATGCCCTAGAGGCAATAATAAATTAGTTATTATTATATTTCTTTGTTCATGATAATTGTTTATTATCCATGCTATAATAGTATTGATTGGAAACACAATACTTGTGTGGATACATAGACAAAACACTGTCCCTAGTAAGCCTCTAGTTGACTAGCTCGTTGATCAAAGATGGCCAAGGTTTCCTGGCCATAGGCAAGTGTTGTTACTTGATAACGGGATTACATCATTAGGAGAATCATGTGATGGACTAGACCCAAACTAATAGACGTAGCATGTTGATCGTGTCATTTTGTTGCTACTGTTTTCTGCGTGTCAAGTATTTGTTCCTATGACCATGAGATCATATAACTCACTGACACCGGAGGAATGCTTTGTGTGTATCAAACGTCGCAACGTAACTGGGTGACTATAAAGATGCTCTACAGGTATCTCCGAAGGTGTTAGTTGAGTTAGTATGGATCGAGACTGGGATTTGTCACTCCGTGTGACGGAGAGGTATCTCGGGGCCCACTCCGTAATACAACATCACACACAAGCCTTGCAAGCAATGTGACTTAGTGTAAGTTGCGGGATCTTGTATTACGGAACGAGTAAAGAGACTTGCCGGTAAACGAGAGTGAAATAGGTATGCGGATACTGACGATCGAATCTCGGGCAAGTAACATACCGAAGGACAAAGGGAATGACATACGGGATTATATGAATCCTTGGCACTGAGGTTCAAACGATAAGATCTTCGTAGAATATGTAGGATCCAATATGGGCATCCAGGTCCCACTATTGGATATTGACCGAGGAGTCTCTCGGGTCATGTCTACATAGTTCTCGAACCCGCAGGGTCTGCACACTTAATGTTCGACGTTGTTTTATGCGTATTTGAGTTATATGGTTGGTTACCGAATGTTGTTCGGAGTCCCGGATGAGATCACGGACGTCACGAGGGTTTCCGGAATGGTCCAGAAACGAAGATTGATATATAGGATGACCTCATTTGATTACCGAAAGGTTTTCGGAGTTACCGGGAATGTACCGGGAATGACGAATGGGTTCCGGGTGTTCACCGGAGGGGGGGTCAACCCACCCCGGGGAAGCCCATAGGCCTTGGGGGTGGCGCACCAGCCCTTAGTGGGCTGGTGGGACAGCCCAAGAAGGCCCTATGCGCCATAGGAAGAAAATCAAAGAGAAAAGAAAAAAGGAGGAGGTGGGAAAGGGAAGAAGGACTCCATCTTCCAAGCCATGTTGGATTCGGTTTGGAAGGGGAGACCTTCCCCCCTTTGGTTCGGCCGACCCCCTTGGGGCTCCTTGAGCCCCAAGGCAAGGCCCCCCCTCTCCCACCTATATATACAGAGGTTTCAGGGCTGATTTGAGACGACTTTTTCACGGCAGCCCGACCACATACCTCCACGGTTTTTCCTCTAGATCGCGTTTCTGCGGAGCTCGGGCGGAGCCCTGCTGAGATAAGATCACCACCAACCTCTGGAGCGCCGTCACGCTGCCGGAGAACTCATCTACCTCTCCGTCTCTCTTGCTGGATCAAGAAGGCCGAGATCATCGTCGAGCTGTACGTGTGCTGAACGCGGAGGTGCCGTCCGTTCGACACTAGATCGTGGGACTGATCGAGGGACGGTTCGCGGGGCGGATCGAGGGATGTGAGGATGTTCCACTACATCAACCGTGTGCACTAACGCTTCTGTTGTGCGGTCTACAAGGGTACGTAGATCGAACGTCCCCTCTCGTAGATGGACATCACCATGATAGGTCTTCGTGCGCGTAGGAAAATTTTTGTTTCCCATGCGACGTTCCCCAACACCGGTAACGATATTGAAATAGGTATAGAGATACCGACGATCAAATCTTGGGCAAGTAACATACCGAAGGACAAACGGAATGTTATACGGGATTATATGAATCCTTGGCACAGAGGTTCAACCAATAAGATCTTCGTAGAATATGTAGGATCCAATATGGACATTGAGGTCCCGCTACTGTATTTTGATCGGGGAGTGCCTCGGGTCATGTCTGCATAGTTCTCGAACCCGTAGGGTCTGCACACTTAAGGTTCGATGATGTTTTAGTATAGTTGAGTTATATGTGTTGGTGACCGAAGGTTGTTCGGAGTCCCGGATGAGATCACGGACGTCACGAGGGTTTCCGGAATGGTCCGGAAACGAAGATTGATATATAGGATGGTTTCATTTGGTCACCGGAAAGATTTCGGGCATTACCTGCAGTGTACCGGGAGTGACTGGGTTCCGGGTATTCACCGGGAGGGGCCCACCCACCTCGGAGTGAGCCCAGTAACCCTGGGGTGGTGCACCAGCCCTTAGTGGGCTGGTGAGGCCAGCCCAAGTGGGCTATGGCGCCACAAGGAGAAAAACCAAAGGAAAAGAAAAAAAAAGGAAAGAGGGAAGTGGGAAGGAAGGAGTGGACTCCTTCCCCCAAACCGAATTGGGGTGGGAGTCCACCTCCTCCCATCGGCCGGCGCCCTTGGGGCTCCCTTGAGCCCCAAGGCTAGACCCTCCCCTCCTCCTATATATATTGGTGGTTTTAGGGCTTTCGAGAAACAACTTTGCCAGGTGCAACTCAAACCTATACCATGTAGTTCTTCCTCTAGATCGGATTTCTGCGGAGCTCGGGCGGAGCCCTGCAGGAGTAGATCATCACCACCACCGGCACGCCATCCCTCTACCGGAGAACTCATCTACTTCCCCGTCTCTCTTGCTGGATCAAGAATACGGAGATCGTCATCGAGATGTATGTGTGTTGAACGCGGAGGTGTCGTCCGTTCGGCGCTAGATCGGAACAGATCGTGGGACGACGATGATTTGAATCACAAAGTTGTACCACTACATCAACCGCATTTCTTAACGCTTCCTGCTTAGCGATCTACAAGGGTATGTGGATCCGATCTCCCTCTCATAGATGACCATCACCATGATAGGTCTTTGTGTGCGTAGGAAACTTTTCGTTTCCCATGCAACATTCCCCAACACTGGTATCAGAGTTAGGTTCATGCGTAGATGTTATCTCGAGTAGAACACAATAGTTTTTGTGGGCGTTGATGTTCGATTTGCTGCCCTCCTTAGTCTTTTCTCGGTTTGGAGGTATTGTTGGATTGAAGCGTCCCGGACCGAGATTACTCGTACGCTTACGAGAGACTGGTTTCATCGACCAACATGCAACTCGTTGCATAAAGATGACTCGTGGGTGTCGGTTTCTTCAACTTTTGTTGAATTTTATTTGGCCGAGGCGGTCCTTGGAGAGAGGTTAAATAGCAATTTGCACATCTCCGTTGTGGTTTTTGCGTAAGTAAGATGCGGTCATACTAGATACTCATAGCAGCCACGTAAAACATGCAACAACAAATTAGAGGACGCCTAACTTTTTTTGTAGGGTATGCTTGTGATGTGATATGGCCAAAGACATGATGTGATATATTGGATGTATGAGATGATCATGTTCTAATAGTTAATATCGACTTGCATGTCGATGCCACGGCAACCGGCAGGAGCCATAGGGTTGTCTTTAAACTAAAGTTGGTGTTTGCAGATGTGTTTACTATATTGCTAGGTTGTAGCTTTAGTAGTAATAGCATAGATAGCACGACAACCTCGATGGCAGACTGATGATGGAGATCATGATGATGGAGATCATGGTGTGGCGCTGGTGACGATGAAGATCATGTCGGTGCTTTGGTGATGGAGATCAAGAAGCACAAGATCATGGCCATATCATGTCACTTATGAATTGCATGTGATGTTAATACTTTTATGCACCTTATCTTTCTTCGAACGACGGTAGAATTATAAGGTGATCCCTCACTAAAATTTCAAGATTAAATTGTGTTCTCCCCAACTATGCACCATAGCGATAGTTCATCGTTTCGAGACACCACATGATGATCTGGTGTGATAGACTCAACGTTCACATACAACGGGTGCAAAATAGTTGCACACGCGGAACACTTGGGTTAAACTTGACGAGCCTAGCATGTGCAGACATGGCCTCGTAACACAAGAGACCAAAAGGTCGAGCATGAATCGTATAGTTGATATGATTAGCATAGAGATGTTTACCACTGAAACTACGCTCAACTCACGTGATGATCGGACTTGAGTTAGTGAATTTGGATCATGCCACACTCAAGTAACTAGAGGGATGTCTATTTGAGTGGGATTTTATTAGTAATATGATTAGCTAAACTCAATTATCTTGAACATAGTCAAATAGGTCTTTGCAAATTATGTTGTAGCTTGCGATGTAGCTCTATTGTTTTTTATATGTTCCTAGAGAAAATTTAGTTCAAAGATGATAGTAGAAACTTTGCGGACTGAGTCCGTAAACTGAGGATTGTCCTCATTGCTGCGTAGAAGTCTAATGTCCTTAATGCACCGCTCGGTGTGGTGCACCTCGAGCGTTGTCTATGGATGTTGCGAACATCTGACATACACGTTTTTTATGACTACATGATAGTTCAGTGTGTAATACTTAATGGCTAAGAAACAAGGCGTTGAAGACGTTTTGAACGTCACGAAACATAAGAGATGTTTTAAGAGATCAAATTGGGATTTCATGCTCGTGCCCTTGTTGAGAGGTATGAAACCTCCGACAAGATTCTTCGTCTACAAAGCAAAGGAGAAAATCTCAATCATTGAGCATGTTCTCAGATTGTCTGAGTATAACACTCACTTGAATCAAGTGGGAGTTAATCTTCCAGATGAGATAGTGATGGTTCTCCAAAGTCACTACCACCAAGCTACTAGAGCTTCGTGATGAATTATAACATATCAAGGATAGATATGATGATCCTTGAGCAATTCGCAATGTTTGACACTACGAAAGTAGAAATCAAGTAGGAGCGTCAATTGTTGATAGTTAGTAAAACCACTAGTTTCAAGAAGGAAAAGGTCTAGAAGGGATACTTCATGAAACGGCAAACCAGTTGCTTCTCTAATGAAGAAACCCAAGGTTGAACCCAAACCCGAGACTAAGTGCTTCTGTTATCAAAGGAACGGTCACTAAGGCGGAACTATCCTAGATACTTGGTAGATGAGAAGGCTGGCAAAAGTCGACAGAAGTATATTTGATATTGATGTGTAATTTACTAGTACTCCTAGTAGCACGAGGGTATTAGATACCGGTTCAGTTGCTAAGTGATTAGTTACTCGAAGTAAAAGCTACGGAATAAACGGAGACTAGCTAAAGGCGAGGTGACGATACGTGTTGGAAGTGTTTCCAAGGTTGATGTGATCAAACATCGCACGCTCCCTCTACCATCAGGATTGGTGTTAAACCTAAATAAATGTTATTTGGTGTTTTGGTTGAGCATGAACATGATTGGATCTTGTTTATTGCAATACGATTATTCATTTAAAGAGAATAATGGTTATTCTATTTGCTTGAATTATTACCTTCAATGGTTTATTGAATCTCGATTGTAGTACTACACATGTTCATAATATTGATGCCAAAAGATACAGAGTAATAATGATAGCATCACTTACTTGTGGCACTGCCACTTGAGACATGTTGGTGTAAAATGCATGAAGAAGCTCCATGCTGATGGATCTTTGTACTCACTCATTTTTGAAACGTTTGAGACATGCAAACCATACCTGTTGATATGAATGCATGAAGAAGCTCCATGCTAATGGATCTTTGTACTCAATCATTTTTGAAATGTTTGAGACATGCAAACCATACCTGTTGGTACAAACGCATGAAGAAACTCCATGCATATGGATCGTTTGGAATCACGTGATTTTGAATCACTTGAGACATGCAAATCATACCACATGGAAAAAAAGTAACTTGTTGGAAGTTATAAATTTTTTATGTGTGCAGTCCAATGAGTGTTGAGGCACGCAGTGGATATCGTTCTGTTCTTACTTCACTGATGATTTGAGTGGATACAGGAGTATTTACTTGATGAATCACAAGTCTGAAATATTGAAAAGTTCAAATCTATTTCACAGTGAAGATCGTCGTGACAAGAGGATAAACTGTCTACGATATGATCATAGAGATGAATATCTAAGTTGTGAGTTTTGGTACACAATTAAGACAATGTGGAAATTCTTTAGCAATTGATGCCACCTAGAACACCATAGCGTGATGGTGTGTCCGAACGTCATAGTCGTGCCCTATTTGATATGGTGCATACTATGATGTCTCTTATCAAATTACCACTATCGTTTATGGGTTATGCATTAGAGACAACCGCGTTCACTTTAAATTGGGCACCGCATATTTTCGTTGAGATGACACAGTATGAACTATGGTTTGGAGAACCCTGAGCTATCGCTTCTTGAAAGTTTGGGGCTACGACACTTATGTGAAAAAAATCAGTCTGATAAGCTCGAACCCAAAGGGAATAAATGCATCTTCATAGGATATCCAAGACAGTTGGGTACATCTCCTATCTCAGATCCGAAAGCAAAGTGTTTGTTTCTAGAAATGGGTCCTTTCTTGAGGAAAGGTTTCTCTCGAAAGAATTGACTAGGAGGATGGTGGAACTTGATGAGGTTATTGAACCGTCACTTCAATCAGTGTGTAGGAGGGCGCAGCAAGTTGTTCATGTGGCGCCTACACCAATTGAAGTGGAAACTGATGATGGTGATCATTAAAGCTTCAGATCAAGTTACTACAAACCTCGTAGGTCGACAAGGTCGCGTACTACTACAGAGTTGTACGGTAACCCTGTCTTGGAGGTCATGTTGTTGAACAACAATGAACCTACGAGCTATGGAGAAGCGATGGTGGGCCCAGATCCCGGCAAATGGCTGGAGGCCATGAAATCCGAGATAGGATCCGTGTATAAAAACAAACGTTTTGACTTTGGAAGAACTACTTGATGGTCGTAAGACTATTAAGTACATATGGATCTTTAAAAGGAAGACACACAATGATGGTGAAAAGTTACCATTAAGAAAAGCTTGACTTGTCGCAAAGATGTTTCCGACAAGTTCAAAGAGTTGACTATGATGAGACTTTCTCAATCATAGCAATGCTAAAAGTCTGTTGGAATTATGTTAGCAGTTGCTGCATTATTTATGAAATATTGCACATAGGATATCAAAACATTGTTTCCTCGACGGTTTCATTGAGGAAAGGTTGTATGTGATATAACCAGAAGGTTTTGTCGATCCTAAGGATGCTAACAAGTATGCAAGTTCCAGCGATCCTTCTATGGACTGGTGCAAGCATCTCAGAGTTGGAATATACGCTTTGATGAGATGATCAAAGCTTTTGGGTGTGTACAAGATTTATGAGAAACTTGTATTTCCAAAGAAGTGAAGGGAATACTATAGAATTTCTGATAAGTATATGTAGTTGACATATTGTTGATCGGAAGTAATGTAGAATTTCTGTAAAGCATAAAGGGTTGTTTGAAAGGAGTTTTTCAAAGGAAGACCTGGATAGAGCTACTTGAACATTGAGCATAAATATCTATAGAGATAGATCAAAACGCTAAACAGAACTTTCAATGAAATGCATGCCTTGACAGGTTTTTGAAGGAGCTCAAAATAGATCAGCAAAAAGGAGTTCTTGGCTGTGTTGTAAGGTGTGAATTTGAGTAAGACTCAAAGCCCGACCACGGCAGAAGAAATAGAAAGGATGAAGGTCATCCCCTATGCCTTAGCCATAGACTCTAAAGTATGCCATGCTATATACCACACCTGATGTGTGCCCTGCCATGAGTCTGTCAAGGGGTACAAAGAGTGATCCAGGATTGAATCACTGAATAGCGGTCAAAGTTATCCTTAGTAACTAATGGACTGAAGGATTTTTTTCTCGATAATGGAGGTGATTAAAGAGTTCATCATAAAGGGTTACGTCGATGCAAGCTTTGACACTAATCCGAATAACTCTGAGTAGTAAACAGGATTCGTATAGTAGAGCAGTCATTTGGAATATTTCCAAATAGCACGTAGTAACAACATCTATAGGATGCCATAAGATTTGTAAAGCACACACGGATCTGAAAGGTTCAGAACCGTTAACTAAAACCTCTCTCACAAGCAAGACATGATCAAACCCCAGAACTGTATGGGTGTTATATTCATTACAATCACATAGTGATGTGAACTACAATATTGACTCTAGTGCAGGTGGGAGACTGTTGGAAATATGCCCTAGAGGCAATAATAAATAAGTTATTATTATATTTCCTTGTTCATAATAATTGTTTATTATACATGCTATAAATGTATTGAATGAAAGCATAGATACATGTGTGGATATATAGACAAAACAATGTCCCTAGTAAACCTCTAGTTGGCTAGCCAGTTGATCAAGGATGGTTGGTTTTCTCACCATATGCAAGTGTTGTCACTTGATAACTGGATCACATCATTAGGAGAATGATATGATGGACAAGACCCAAATTATAAAAGTAGCATGTGATGGTGTCATTTTGTTGCTATTGTTTTCTGCGTGTCAAGTATTCATTCCTATGACCATGAGATCGTGTAACTCGCTGACTCCGGAGGAATATCTTGTGTGTATCAAACGTCACAATGTTACTGTGTGACTATAAAGGTGCTCTATAGGTATCTCCGAAGGTGTCCGTTGAGTTAGCATGGATCAAGACTGGGATTTGTCACTCCGTGTGACGGAGAGGTATCTCGGGGCCCACTCGGTAATACAACATCACATATAAGCCTTGCAAGCAATGTGACTCAAGTGTTAGTCACGGGATCTTGTATTATGGAACGAGTAAAGAGACTTGCCGGTAACGAGATTGAAATAGGTATAGAGATACCGACGATCAAATCTTGGGCAAGTAACATAACGAAGGACAAAGGGAATGTTATACGGGATTATATGAATCCTTCGCGCAGAGGTTCAACCGATAAGATCTTCGTAGAATATGTAGGATCCAATATGGACATCCAGGTTCCGCTATTGGATATTGACTGGGTAGTGCCTCGGGTCATGTCTGCATTGTTCTCGAACCCACAGGGTCTGCACAATTAAGGTTCGATGATGTTTCAGTATAGTTGAGTTGTATGTGTTGGTGACCGAAGGTTGTTCGGAGTCCCGGATGAGATCAAGGACGTCCTGAGGGTTTCAGGAATGGTACGGAAACGAAGATTGATATATAGGATGGTTTCATTTGGTCACCGGAAAGATTTCGGGCATTACCGGGAGTGACGAATGGGTTCCGGGCATTCACCGGGAGGGTCCCCCCCCCCCCCGGGAGTGAGCCTAGTAACCCTAGGGTGGAGCACCAGCCCTTAGTGGGCTGGTGAGGCCAGCCCAATTGGGCTATGGCGCCACAAGGAGAAAAAATCAAAGGAAAAGAAAAAACAAGGAAAGAGGGAGGTGGGAAGCAAGGAGTGGACTCCTTCCCCCAAACCAAATTGGGGTGGGAGTCCACCTCCTCCCATCGGCCGGCGCCCTTGGGGATACCTTGATCCCCAAGGCTAGCATGTCCCCTCCTCCTATATATATTGGTGGTTTTAGGGCTTTTGAGAAACAACTTTGCCACGTGCAACTCAAACCAATACCACATAGTTCTTCCTCTAGATCGGATTTCTCCGGATGTCAGGCGGAGCCCTCTAGGAGTAGATCATCACCACCACCGGCGCGCCGTCACGCTGCCGGAGAATTCATCTAATTCCGTATCTCTCTTGCTGGATCAAGAAGAGGGAGATCGTCATCGAGCTGTACGTGTGATGAACGCGGAGGTGCCGTCCGTTCGGCGCTAGATCGAAACGGATCGTGGGACGATGGTGATTTGAATCACGAAGTTCTACCACTACATCAACTGTGTTTCTTAACGCTTCCCCTTAGCGATCTACAAGGGTATGTGGATCCGATCTCCCTCTCGTAGATGAACATCACCATGATAGGTCTTCGTGTGCGTAGGAAAATTTTTGTTTCCCATGCAACGTTCCCCAACACCTTTACCTCAAGATATGGACTGTGCGAGTTTACAGTCATGCCTTTCAGGCTAACCTATGCACCAGCTTACTTCATGCATCTGATGAATAAAGTATTCATGAAATATATGGCTAAGTTCGTTGTAGTCTTCATCGATGACATACTTGTCTACTCCGAAAATCCCGAAAAGCATGCGGAACACCTGAGGATTGTGTTGGGATAACTCCGCGAGCATCAACTATACGCAAAATTCAGCAAGTGTGAATTTTAGCTTAAACAGGTCGGATTTTTGGGACACGTCATGACACAAGAAGGAATAGCCGTGGATCCAGAAAAAGTCAAGGTCGTAAGCGAATGGACCCAACCAGCTATTGTGACAGACATTCGGAGTTTCCTCGGATTAGCAGGATATTACCGGAGGTTCATTGGAAAAAAATCTACTATTGCACGACCTATGACCCACTTACTCAAGAAAGAAAAGAAATTTGAATGTACCGAAGCTTGTGAGAAAAGTTTCCAGGAATTGAAGAAAAGGTTGACTACAGGCCCAGTACTAATCGTGTCCGGCTTAAACAAGGATTTTGAAATATACTGTGATGCCTCCAGAAAAGGCCTCGAATGCGTACTCATGCAAGATAGAAAGGTAGTGGCTTATGCCTCACGACAACTCTGACGTCACGAAGAGAACTACCCTACTCACGATTTGGAGTTGGCCGCTGTGATTCATGCTCTCAAGGAATGGAGACACTTTCTTCTTGGTAATCATTGTGAAATATACACGGATCATAAGAGCCTCAAGTATATTTTCACACAGTCGGATCTCAACCTACGACAACGACGATGGTTGGAATTAATTAAGGATTATGACATGGGCATTCATTACCACCCGGGTAAGGCTAACGTAGTAGCAGATGCTCTCAGTCGGAACCCTGCCTCAGGCAAGAAACTCGTGCCAAAGATGAGACCTGAGCTTGCAAAAGAGTTCGCTCTGCTAAACCTGCTCCTCGTTCCAGATGGTACAGTGGCACAACTTGAATTACAACCCACCTTGGACGGGAATATCAAGGAAGCTCAGAAAGGTCACCCCAGCATTGAGGGCATAAAGAAAAAGATGGACCTCGGGAAGTCCCCCGAGTTTATTATTGATGAGCAAGGGATTCTATGGTACGGAAAACGACTATGCGTACCAGACCAAGTGAACCTCAAAACTCAAATCATGGAGGAAGCCAACGATGTGCCCTATTCTATTCACCCCGGAGGCACAAAGATGTTCAAGGACCTCCAGGAAAAATATTGGCAGCACAGAATGAAGAGAGATATTTCGTCCTTCATCGCTCGTTGTGACTCGTGTCAACAAATCAAGGCAGAACATCAGAAGCCAGCAGGGCTACTACAACCTATGAAGGTACCTGAATGGAAATGGGATGAAGTAGGAATGGATTTTATTGCCGGACTACCCCGGTCGTGACACGGACATGACGCCATATGGGTGATTACTGATCGACTCACAAAAGTGGCTCACTTTATACCAGTCAAGGCCACATACTCCACCCAGAAGCTAGCAAGACTATACCTCGCCCGCATTGTGTGTCTATGCGGAGTACCCCAAGACTATCGTATCCGATAGAGGCACCCAGTTTACCTCAAGATTTTGGGATTGTCTGCAATAAGCCTTGGGAACACAGCTAGTATTCAGCACAGCCTATCACCCTCGAGCGGGAGGACAAACCGAACGTATAAACCAGATCCTTGAAGACATGCTCAGGGCTTGTGTACTCACATATGGGAATAGTTGGGAAGACAGTTTGCCCTACGCCGAGTTTTCTTACAACAAGAGTTATCAAGCAAGTTTGGAGATGTCGCCTTTCGAAGCTTTATATGCAAGACGATGTCGTACCCCTCTAAATTGGTCAAAGACTGGAGATAGCCACATCTTCAGACCACTGTTTCTCCAGGAGGCCGAGGACAAGGTGAAAGTCATAAGAGAGAAACTAAAGACAGCACAAAGCCGTCAGAAAAGCTACTACGATCAAAAACATCGGGATGTCCGTTTTAACCCCAATGATTATGTATATCTTAAGGTATCACCCATGAGAGGACTATAGAGATTCAAAGTCAAGCTTGCACCTCGTTTCATCGGACCATTTCGCATAATTTCTCGTAAAGGACAAGTTGCCTATCAGCTAGACCTACCAGCAGAATTGTCAGATGTACATGATGTGTTCCACATCCCTCAGCTAAGGAAGTGTGTGAGGAACCCCGAGCAACAAGTAGCTCATGACAACATAGAAGTGCAACCAGACCTATCCTATCAGGAACACCCCGTGAGGATATTAGAGGAATCAGAAAGAAGGACTCGATAGAAGGTCACCAAGCTATTCAGAGTACAGCGGAGCAACCACTCAGAGGATGAGGCCACATAGGAAAGAGAGGATTACCTGCAGAAAGAGCAACCACATCTTCTTGAGGAATGGCTTAAATCTCGGGGACGAGATTTTTCTTAAGGGGGGTAGGTGTTGTAACACCCAAGATTTTTCAACTTTTATTTCCTTGATTTCCTTGGAATTTAAATTTTTGACTTAACAACAACTTTGAAATTTTCTTGCTAATCTCCATGAGAGAAAAAAAATTGAGCTTCTTCTCCACCAAACAAATTCAGAAATATCCTCTTGGCCCTTTCTCAAAAATGAAATGGTTAAAAGAATATTTCTTTTATTCTCAATTTGGATTTCTTTTATTCTTAATTTGGATTTCTTTCATAAGCCTATTTATTAATTCTTCAAAAATAATTAATCACCACATTCTCTTTTGAATATATTTTTTCTCTCCTAGCCCTAAGATTTGATTTTTAATGTTTTCCAAAAGTTTAGAAGGGATGGATCACCCCCAATTATTTTAATTATTAAAATGGGATTTTCTATAATCAGTTTGAGCTCCAAGAATTTTTCAAAGGAACCTTCTTTTTCCTTTGGAATCTTGACCCCAATCTTTGGCAGTTTGTAGTCCTTAGTATCCTCAATCTATTCCAGCAAAAACTTTGGGTTCTCAAGTTTGAAAAATTCAAATTTGGTTTGACTGAAGTTTGACCCGAGAAACTCATTTTTGATTCAAGCCTGCCTTAAACTCCACCAAAAAAATTGAAAATTTTTGGAGCATCATTTCTTCCAATGAGAGTTGCTCCCCTCAAAAATTCAGCTTCAAATTCTTTTTATAGATATGATTTTCTTTCTGTCGAGCACCTCAGTTGCACCTGTCTGAAACTGTCTGAATTAATTTCAGACCAACTTTCAGATAGAGCGTCGCTCCTTCCCCCGTTGCCAATCTCGCAAGTAGCAGCGCAATGGTCATTGCTCTTGTGCCTTGATCATATCCGCTATGTCGCCCGCAGCTTGGCCTCTTCCCCTCATCGGTAGCTCACCGACAGAGCTGGCCAAAGCTCTGGCAGCGGCTCAGCAATAGCTGCAACAACTCCGTGCTTCGATCCCGCGCCGCCCGGCACCGTCCCTTGCTCCTACTGTCGACGCGTGCCCCTCCTCGACAGTGTGCTCCGCGAAGGCCGTCGCCACGCACCGTGCAGCTCAAAGCACGGGTTCTGCAGTCGCAGTGCGCAGCAATGGCCGCATCGTCGCCGTGTTGCCACGGTCGATGACCAACCTCTCTCTGGTCAAAAATGGAGCCCCTGTGGTGATTAGGTTCGATCCTAGCCACCTAACCTCCTTTCCAAGCTCCTCAATCGTCGGAATCACTCGCCGAAGTTAATGTCGTAGCTCGTCTTGCGGCGCCTATAAATACAGCTCTCCTACAGTGCTTCCGACCTCGTCCAGCTCTTCCCCTCTCTCCATCTCCACCTCTAGGAACCGGCCGATCCAGGAAGGGGTCCTCGAGGGGCCTTCTTCCCCAGCTCCGGCCGCCCCGATCCGCTTCGGGATCCGTCCAGTCTTGTGTAGTGTAAGTAGTGGTACGACCCCCTGAGGCCTTCGTTTGCATCCAGGAACTATTGGGGAACGTCGCATGGGAAACAAAAAATTTCCTATGCGCACGAAGACCTACCATGGTGATGTCCATCTACGAGAGGGGATTTCTGATCTACGTACCCTTGTAGATCGCACAGCAGAAGCGTTAAGAAACGCGGTTGATGTAGTGGAACGTCCTCACGTCCCTCGATCCGCCCCGCGAACTATCCCACGAACCGTCCCGCGATCCGTCCCACGATCCGCTCCGATCTAGTGCCGAACGGACGGCACCTCCGCGTTCAGCACACGTACAGCTCGATGATGATCTCGGCCTTCTTGATCCAGCAAGAGAGACGGAGAGGTAGATGACTTCTCCGGCAGCGTGACGGTGCTCCGGAGGTTGGTGGTGATCTAATCTCAGCAGGGCTCCGCCCGAGCTCCGCGGAAACGCGATCTAGAGGAGAAACCGTGGAGGTATGTGGTCGGGCTGCCGTGGAAAAGTTGTCTCAAATCAGCCCTAAAACCTCCGTATATATAGGTGGGAGGGGAGGGGCCTTGCCTTGGGGCTCAAGGAGCCCCAAGGGGTTCGGCCGAAGCAAGGGGGAGAATCATCCCCTTCCAATCCTAGTCCAACTAGGATTGCAAGGTGGAGTCCTTCTCCACTTTCCCACTTCCGCCTTTTTTTATTTTCCCTTTGATTTTTCTTTCTCCTGCGCATAGGGCTTCTTGGGCTGTCCCACCAGACCACTAAGGGCTGGTGTGGCACCCCCAAGGCCTATGGGCTTCCCCCGGGTGGGCTGGCCCCTCCAGGTGAACATCCGGAACCCATTCGTCACTCCCGGTACATTCCCAGTAATGCCGAAAACTTTCCGGTAATCAAATGAGGTCATCCTATATATCAATATTCGTCTCCGGACCATTCCGTAAACCCTCATGACATCCGTGATCTCATCTAGGACTCCGAACAACATTCGGTAACCAACCATATAACTCAAATACGCATAAAGCAACGTCGAACCTTAAGTGTGCAGACCCTGCCGGTTCGAGAACTATGTAGACATGACCCGAGGGACTCCTCGGTCAATATCCAGTAGCGGGACCTGGATGCCCATATTGGATCCTAGATATTCTACGAAGATCTTATCGTTTGAACCTCAGTGCCAAGGATTCATATAATCCCGTATATCATTCCCTTTGTCCTTCGGTATGTTACTTGCCCGAGATTTGATCGTCGGTATCCGCATACATATTTCAATATCATTTACCGGCAAGTCTCTTTACTTGTTCCGTAATACAAGATCCCGTGGCATACACTAAGTCACATTGCTTGCAAGGCTTGTGTGTGATGTTGTATTACCGAGTGGTCCCTAATATACCTCTCCATCACATGGAGTGACAAATCCCAGTCTCGATCCATACTAACTGAACGGACACCTTCGGAGATACCTGTAGAGCATCTTTATAGTCACCCAGTTACGTTGCGATGTTTGATACACACAAAGCATTCCTCTGGTGTCAGTGAGTTATATGATCTCATGGTCATAGGAATCAATACTTGACACGCAGAAAGCAGTAGCAACAAAATGACACGATCAACATGCTATGTCTATTAGTTTGGGTCTAGTCCATCACATGATTCTCCTAATGATGTGATCCCGTTATCAAGTGACAACACTTGCCTATGGTTAGGAAACCTTGACCATCTTTGATCAACGTGCTAGTCAACTAGAGGCTTACTAGGGACAGTGTTTTGCCTAAGTATCCACACAAGTATTGTGTTTCCAATCAATACAATTATAGCATGGATAATAAACGATTATCATGAACAAAGAAATATAATAATAACTAATTTATTATTGCCTCTAGGGCATATTTCCAACAGTCTCCCACTTGCACTAGAGTCAATAATCTAGTTCACATCACCATGTGATTTCAACGAATCCAACACCCATATAGTTCTCGGGTCTGATCACGTCTTGCTCGTGAGAGAGGTTTTAGTCAACGCTTCTGAAACTTTCAGATCCGTGTGTGCTTTACAAATCTTTATGTCATCTTATAGATGTTGCTACTACGTGCTATTTGGAAATACTCCAAATATCTACTCTACTATACGAATCCGTTTTACTACTCATAGTTATTCGGATTAGTGTCAAAGTTTGCATCGACGTAACCCTTTACGACGAACTCTTTAACCACCTCCATAATCGAGAAACATTCCTTAGTCCATTAGTTACTAAGGATAACTTTGACCGCTGCTAGTGATTCAATCATGGATCACTCTCTGTACCTCTCAATAGACTTGAGGCAAGGCACACATCAGGTGCGGTACTCAGCATGGCATACTTTAGAGTCTACTGCCAAGGCATAGAAGACAACCTTCATCTATTCTCCTTATTCTGCTGTGGTCGGGTTTTGAGTCCTACTCAAATTCACACCTTACAGCACAATCAAGAACTCCTTCTTTGCTGATCTATTTTGAACTCCTTCAAAAACTTGTCAAGGCATGCATCTTGTTGAAACTTCTATTAAGTGTTTCGATCTATCTCCATAGATCTTGGTGCTCAACGTTCAAGTAGCTCAATCCAGGTATTCCTTTGAAAAACTCCTTTCAAATAACCTTTTATGCTTTACAGAAATTCTACATTACTTCTGATCCACAACATGTCAACCACATATACTTATGAGAAATTATATAGTGCTCCCACTCACTTCTTTGGAAATACAAGTTTCTCACAAACCTTGTATAAACCCAAAATCTTTGATCATATCATCAAAGTGTATATTCCAACTCCGAGATGCTTGCACCAGTCCATTGAAGGATCGCTGGAGCTTGCATACTTGTTAGTATCCTTAGGATCGACAAAACATTCTGATTGTATCACATACAATCTTTCCTCAAGGAAACCGTCGAGGAAACATTGTTTTGACTTCCTATGTGTAATATTTCACAAATAATGCAGCAACTACTAACATAATTCCAACAGACTTTTAGCATCGCTGCGAGTTAGAAAGTCACATCATAGTCAACTCTTTGATCTTGTCGAAAACATCTTTGCGACAAGTCGAGCTTTTCTTAATAGTGACTTGTCACCATCATCGTCTGTCTTCCTTTTAAAGATCCATCTTTACTTAATAGTCTTACTACCATCAAGTAGTTCTTCCAAAGTCTACACTTTGTTTTATACATGGATCCTCTCTCGGATTTCATGGCCTCCAGCCATTTGTCGGAATCTGGGCTCACCATTGCTTCTCCATAATTCGTAGGTTCATTGTTGCTCAACAACATGACCTCCAAGACAGGGTTACCCTACCACTCTGTAGTAGTACACGACCTTTGACAACCTACGAGGTTTGTAGTAGCTTGATCCGAAGCTCCAATGATCACTATCATCAGCTTCCACTTCAATTGGTGTAGGCGCCATAGGAACAACTTCCTGCACCCTGCTACACACTGATTGAAGTGACGGTTCAATAACCTCATCAAGTTCCACCACTCTCCCACTCAATTCTTTCGAGAGAAACCTTTCCTCGAGAAAGGATCCATTTCTAGAAACAAACACTTTACTTCCGGATCTCACATAGGAGATGCATCCAACTGTTTTGGATATCCTATGAAGATGCTTTCATCCGCTTTGGGTTCGAGCTTATCAGACTGAAACCTTTTTCACATAAGCATCGCAGCCCCAAACTTTCAAGAAACGACAGATTAAACCTCAGTCTATACTGTATCATCTCAATGGAAATACGCGGTGCCCTATTTAAAGTGAATGCGGTTGTCTCTAATGCATAACCCATAAACGACAGTGGTAATTCGATAAGAGACATCATAGTATGCACCATACCAAATATGGCGTGGCTATGACGTTCAGACACATCATCACACTATGGTGTTCCAGGTGGCATGAACTGCGAAACAATATCCACATTGTCTTAACTGCGTACAAAAACTCGTAACTCAGATATTCATCTCTATGATCATATCGTAGACAGTTTATCCTCTTGTTACGATGAACTTCACTCTGAAACAGAATTGAACTTTTCAATATTTCAGACTTGTGATTCATTAAGTAAATACTCCAATATCTACTCAAATAGTCATTGAAGTAAGAAGATAATGATATCCACTACGCGCCTCAGCACCCATTGGACTGCATACATCAAAATGTATTACTTCCAACAAGTTACTATCTTGTCTCATCTCAATGAAAACAAGGCCTTGCTCATGTGGTATGATTTGCATGTCACAAGTGATTCAAAATCAAGTGAGTATAAACATCCATCAGTATAGAGCCTCTTCATGCAATTTATACCAACACGACTCAAGAGGTAGTGCCACAAGTAAGTGGTACTATCATCATTACCTTGTATCTTTTGGCACCAATATCATGAACATGTGTAACACTACGATCGAGATTCAATAAACAATTGAAGGTGATTATTTCAAGCAAACAAAGTAACCATTATTCTCTTTAAATAAATAATCGTATTGCAATAAACACGATCCAATCATGTTCATGCTTAACACAAGCACCAAATAACAATTATTTAGGTTTTAACACCAATCCCGATTGTAGAGGGAGCGTGCGACGTTTGATCATATCAGCCTTGGAAACACTTCCAACACGTATCGTCACCTCGCCTTTAGCTAGTCTCCGTTTATTCCGTAGCTTTCATTTCGTGTTACTAATCACTTAGCAACCGAACCGGTATCCAATACCCTCGCACTACTAGGAGTACTAGTAAAGTACACAACAACATCATGTATATCAAATATACTTCTTTCGACTTTGCCAGCCTTCTTATCTACCAGGTGATGGGGTTATAGTCCTAGGGTAGGGTCATAGGCCTGCCCTGTAGGTCCTACCCAAGGACTACCCCTCATAAGGGACAAGGCCCTTAGTCAGTTCCGACTGAACTAAGGAGTTCCCATCGTCTAGTCGGTAACAGGTCCTCGACCATCCAGTCGGAGACTAGCATTCGGAGTATATCAAACTAACCGACTGGATTCCACTCTGTGCATCGTAAGCCCCCTGGAGGGAAACGGTCATACGTTTCCATGTGCCTTTATTAGCATTTAAGTCGTACGTTACCTGTAATGTAGGCATTTAATCGCCACTCCTCCACCCCTGTACACCGGACCGTTGTGGAGGGCAGCGCACTCTATATAAGCCACCCTCCCCCATTGGTGCGGGGGTTAGCAATTCACTGTATTCTATATTCCACTCGACAACAAGCTCCTTGAGCACTGAGACGTAGGGCTATTACCTCCACCGCAGAGGGGCCTGAACTCATACAACCTCGCCGTAGCTAAGTCTCTGCCCATCCTTTCGTACTCTACACATCTACTGTCAGGCTTATACCCACGACAGTTGGCGCCCACCGTGGGGTAGGCGTCTAAGCGACTTCCGGCGAGTTTGCGACTTCATCATTTCGTCATGTCGTCCGGTGGAGATTCGAGCATGGGTCACGAGATATTCTTCGGCGCACTCTCCTTAATCGTCAACGATTCGGCATGGCTTCGGGACGCCCCTCTCGATGTCGAGGCGCTTCCCCGCCGCGGGGCTACGCACTTCCGTGCCGGCGCCCGCGGCATTCATCTTCTCCAGCAGTCGGCTCCGGTTCTAGAGTCAGTTGTGGTTGCCCTGCCGTCCCAGCGCTCGGACTCGGTTTCGACTGAGTTTCCTTCCGAGTACGCGGGTCGCGGGCCTGCAGCAGAAGTACACATGGCCAACTCCCACGAAGATCCCCGTCAAGCTGGCCGGAACGAGCACGAGATCGGTGAAGCGTCCGGCGTGCGTCGTCCGCCTCGCCTTTCTGCCGGTCGGCACACTCGGCGGAGCAATGTGGAGCTGTTCCGCACACCCCTCCTCAACTTGGCTGCGGCTGCCAAGATAGCCGATTCCCTTCAGCCGACTGATTCAGAGGCTGGCGGGGGGATCGAGCAAATCCGCGCCCTGTTGCACACGGCGCAGCAGCAAAATTCGGCGGTCTCCCAGTCGCACAACAAGATCTACAATAGTTCTGTTCATGCGAATACGCATCGGTCAGTTCATAGCCCTGGTTCTCATCAGCGACACAGAGGAGGCAGTCGTTCCATAAATCCCGAAGATCGTCGTCGTTCACGCACCCCTCCGCGGGGTGGGCCCTACGGGCCCCGACATCTTGATGATCGGCGTTCAGTCGGTGGCACTTACGACCCAAGGCCCGACGCGAAAGGGCATATCGCCCAGCGGAGGGTCGACAGGGGCCGAGCCCACCGCGATGGTTACGATATTGACCGTCTGAGTGGAAGCAGGACCATCGTTTCTGGTCCCGAGTGTTTCAGTTGAGCCATCCGTTCGGCTGACATCCCTCCCAACTTCCGATTGGCGGCGGGAATTAGCAGGTTTATAGGAGAGTCCAAGCCAGAAACGTGGCTGGATGATTACCGAGTGGCAGTCCAGATCGGAGGAGGAGACGACCATGTCGCCATGAAGAACCTCCCTCTGATGCTCGACGGCTCGGCGCGAGCGTGGCTGAACCAGTTGGCCCCCTCAAGCATCTACATCTAGGCAGATCTGGCCCGAGTGTTCATCAGGACCTTCGAAGGGACGTGCAAGCGCCATGCTGGCCTCGTGGAGCTCCAGCACTGCGTCCAGAAGCAGAATGAGCCCCTGCGTGATTTCATTCAGCGTTGGACAACTCTCTACCACACGGTGGAGAACGTCACAGAGCATCAAGCAGTCTGCGCCTTCAAGGCAGGTGTGCGGTACAGGGATCTGTACCTGAAGTTCGGCCGAACAGGCGACATCTCCATGAACAGGATGAGGAGGAGAAGGAGGATCCGTTCCCCCAAGTCCATGCAACACTGATGCTTTTGGCTGACGTTGAGAGCAAGAGTCGACTGAAGCTGGTGAACAGGGAGGTGAACATGGCCACCCCTACCAACCCCAAGTTCCTCAAATGGTCTCAGACTGCGATCACCTTTGACCAGTCGGATCATCCAGCACACGTACCCACCCCAGGGAGACAGGCTCTGGTCGTCGACCCGGTGGTGGAGGGAGTCCGACTGCGCAAAGTCCTCATGGACGGCGGCGGTGGCTTGAACATCATGTACGCCGACACTCTCAAGGGGATGGACATTCCGATGTCCAAACTCAGCGAGAGCAGCATGCAGTTCCATGGAGTCGTCCCTGGACGAAAGGCCAAGTCACTCGGCCAGATCGCGTTGGACGTCGTTTTCGGCTCCGACAAGAACTTCCGCAAGGAAAAGCTGACGTTCGAAGTGGTGGACTTCCAGAGCGCTTACCACACAATTGTGGGCCGCCCAGCGTATGCGCGTTTCATGGCCCGTCCGTGTTACGTATACCTGAAGCTGAAGATGCCAGGCCCGAAAGGTGTGATCACCATCACCGGCAATCGACAGCGGGTCGAAGAGTGTCTGTAGCAAGGATCAAGAATCGCCGACCAGCAGATGGCCGTCCTCGAGCTTGACGAGTACAAGAAAACAGTCGACCCCGCTGACTTGATGCGTTCGAAGAAGCCAGCTTCGGAATCTGCATTCCAGTCGGCGGGAGAGACGAAGAAGGTCAGCATCCACCCGACGCACGACACTGCTGCCCCGACGAACATCTCCACCACCCTCGATCCTAAATAGGAAGCCGAGCTCACCCAATTCCTCCATGAGAACTAGGACATCTTCACATGGAAACCCTCTGACATGCCAGGCGTACCCAGGGAGTTGGCTGAGCACCGACTGCATGTGGATCCCATTGCTCGGCCTATCCGAGAATGCCTGCGTCGGTCCCCCGCGCATAAGAGGAAGGCAATCGGAGAAGAGGTAGCCAAGCTTTTGGCAGCCAACTTCATTCGCGAGGTTCACCACTCCGAGTGGCTCGCCAATGTTGTCATGGTTCCCAAGAAGGACAAGTCTATCCGAATGTGCATCGACTTCAAGCACCTCAATAAGGTCTGCCCAAAAGACCATTTTCCGCTCCCCGGCATCGATCAAATCGTCGATTCGACTGCGGGTTGCGAGCGTTTGTCATTTCTTGATGCCTACTCGGGCTATCATCAGATCCATCTGTATGGCCCCGATGAATTAAAAACAGACTTCATCACCCCATTCGGGTGCTTCTGCTACATCACTATGCCATTCGGTTTGAAGAATGCAGGAGCTACCTTTATGCGCATGATCCAAAAATGTCTCCTCGACCAGATCGGTTGGAATGTGGAGGCATATATGGATGATATCGTAGTCAAGTCACGCAAAGGTTCCGACCTGCTGACTGACTTGGCAGAAACATTCGCCAACCTTCGTAGGTAC
Organism: Hordeum vulgare subsp. vulgare; assembly: GCF_904849725.1. Taxonomy (NCBI): domain Eukaryota; kingdom Viridiplantae; phylum Streptophyta; class Magnoliopsida; order Poales; family Poaceae; genus Hordeum; species Hordeum vulgare. The sequence continues at coordinate 51,147,986 of NC_058519.1, forward strand.
GATATCAAGCTCAACCCCGCCAAATGTTCATTCGGCGTTCCCAGCAGAAAGTTACTCGGTTTCTTCGTTTCCGAACGAGGGATCGATGTCGACCCGGAAAAGATCGGGACCATCGTACGAATGGAGAGGCCGGTCAGAATACACGATGTTCAACGGCTCACAGGTTGGCTAGCGGCTTTGAGCAGGTTCATCAGTCGACTCGGCGAGAAAGCACTTCCTCTGTACCGACTCATGAAGAAATCACATACTTTCGAGTGGACAGACGAAGCCCAAGTCGCATTCGACGACCTCAAAGTCCTACTTTCCACCCAGCCGGTTCTTACTGCTCCGCTCAGTAAAGAGCCTCTTCTTCTGTATATCGCAGCTACAAATCAAGTCGTCAGCACTGTTCTTACAGTCGAACGAGAAGAAGAAGGCAAAGCATACAAAGTTCAGCGGCCAGTGCATTACGTCTCCGAAGTCCTGACTCCTTCTAAGCAGAGGTATCCCCACTATCAAAAACTTATCTACGGGATTTACATGACTGCGAAGAAGGTAGCCCATTATTTCCAAGACCACTCGGTGTCTGTCGTTTCTGATGCTCCGTTGGCGGAAATCCTCCACAATCGGGATGCATCAGGCCGAGTGGCGAAGTGGGCAATGGAGATGTTGTACTGCGATATCAAGTTCGAGGCCAAGAAAGCTATAAATTCTCAAGCCCTCGCTGACTTCATAGCAGAATGGGTAGAACAGCAGCAACCGACCCACATCTACTCGGCTGATTGGACAATGTTCTTCGATGGGTCCAAGATGTTGAATGGCTCCGGCGCAGGCGTTGTGATCGTATCGCCAAAGGGCGACAAACTCAAATATGTGCTGCAGATACACTTTGATTCCTCCAACAATGAGGCAGAGTATGAAGCTCTCCTTTATGGACTACGTATGGCCATCGCACTCGGCGTCCGTCGCCTGATGGTCTATGGCGATTCGGATTTGGTGGTTAATCAAGTGATGAAAGAGTGGGACGTCAGGAACCCCACCATGACCACATACTGCAATGCAGTGAGGAAGCTCGAGAAGAAGTTTGAAGATCTAGAACTCCACCATGTTCCGCGACTAAAGAACCAAGAAGCTGATGAGTTGGCAAAACTCGGATCCACTCGGAAACCAGTCCCGAGTGACGTCTGCCTCGAGCACCTCCACCTTCCCTCTGTCAAAGAAGATCCTTTCACAGAGGAACCAGTACAACCAAAGAGTTCGACAGATCCGACTGAAATCGACGTACCTGCTGTGGTTGATTTGATCATGGAGATTCTTGCTGTCATCCCCGATTGGACTGTGCCGATCATTGCATATATCCTGAGGCAGGAATTACCAGAAGACGAAGTCCAGGCCAGGCAGATAGTCCGCAGGTCGAAGTCGTTCACTGTCATTGATGGTCAGTTGTACAAGGAAAGCGTTTCAGGCGTTCTTCAACGATGCATCTCCCAGAGGAGGGACAGTTAATCCTGGAAGATATTCACTCGGGAACCTGCGGTCATCACGCCTCTTCGAGAGCGATCGTCGCCAAAGCATTCAGAGCTGGTTTCTTCTGGTTGCAGGCAAACGAAATGGCTAAAGATATGGTCGACCGATGTGAAGGTTGTCAGTTCTACTCCAACAAGTCCCACAAGCCAACATCTGCGTTGAAGACAATCCCTCTTGTGTGGCCGTTTGCAGTATGGGGATTAGATACAGTCGGTCCATTCAGGACAGGCCAAGGAGGATACACACATTTGTTGGTGGCAATCGACAAGTTCACAAAATGGATTGAAGCCAAGCCCATCAAGAAGCTCGACGCCCTAACAGCCATCAAGTTTGTCAGGGACATCATCTCCAGATTCGGTGTACCTCACAGCATAATCACGGACAATGGGATAAACTTTGACTCGGACAGATTCAAAGGTTTCTGTGCAAGCCAAGGTATCCGAGTGGATTTTGCATCCGTGGCGCATCCTCAATCCAATGGACAAGCAGAGCGGGCGAATGGACTTATTCTGCAAGGTTTGAAGCCCCGACTCCTGCGAGAGGTGGGACATGCCGCTGGCGCATGGGTCACCGAGCTACCTTCAGTGCTTTGGGGTCTTCGCACAACCCCGAACAGATCTACAGGGCGATCACCGTTCTTCCTCGTTTACGGAGTAGAAGCAGTCCTTCCGAGTGACTTGCTTCACAATGCTCCACGAGTCGAACTCTTCTCCGAAGCTGAAGCAGAGCAAGCAAGGCAAGACGGAGTGGACCTTCTAGAGGAGGAGCGCGAGATGGCACTGACTCGCTCAACCATTTATCAACAAGATCTACGGCGTTTTCACGCACGACACGTCAGGAGTCGCACGTTCCAAGCAGGCGACCTGGTGCTCCGAGTGGATCAGCAAAGACCTCACAAGTTGGCTCCTCCCTGGGAAGGACCCTTCATCATCTCCAAGGTGTTGAACAACGGAGCATACAGACTCTACAACATCGACAGGGAGACAGACGAGCCGCGAGCATGGAACGGAGATCTCCTGAAGCGCTTCTACACGTGACCGTCGACTGAAGCAATGTAAAGAACAAGCATTGGTGAAATAATATAAAGCAGATTGAGCTTTTGCAGATCCAAAATTCTTCCGCGGTCGCAGACTCCGGTCTCAAAAAAAAAACTTAGTTGCGATCCAGAATCACCTAAGTACTAACTTTCTCCGAGTGTGCACTAAACGTCGCACTCGGGGACTTAGCTGCGATCCAGAATCTCCTAAGTACTAACTTTCTCCGAGTGTGCACTAAACGTCGCACTCGGGGACTTAGCTGCGATCCAGAATCGCCTAAGTACTAACTTTCTCCGAGTGTGCACTAAACGTCGCACTCGGGGACTTAGCTGCGATCAAGAATCGCCTAAGTACTCACTTTCTCCGAGTGTGCACTAAGCGTCGCACTCGGGTACTTAGCTGCGATCAAGAATCGCCTAAGTACTCACTTTCTCCGAGTGTGCACTAAACGTCGCATTCGGGGACTTAGCTGCGATCAAGAATCGCCTAAGTACTCACTTTCCCCGAGTGTGCACTAAACGTCGCACTCGGGGACTTAGCTGCGATCAAGAATCGCCTAAGTACTCACTTTCTCCGAGTGTGCACTAAACGTCGCACTCGGGGACTTAGCTGCTATCAAGAATCGCCTAAGTACTCACTTTCTCCGAGTGTGCACTAAATGTCGCACTCGGGGACTTAGCTGCGATCAAGAATCGCCTAAGTACTCACTTTCTCCGAGTGTGCACTAAACGTCGCACTCGGAGACTTAGCTGCGATCAAGAATCGCCTAAGTAATAACTTTCTCCGAGTGTGCACTAAACGTCGCACTCGGAGACTTAGCTGCGATCAAGAATCGCCTAAGTACTAACTTTCTGCGAGTGTGCACTGAACGTCGCACTCGGGGACTTAGCTGCGATCAAGAATCGCCTAAGTAATAACTTTCTCCGAGCGTGCACTACTTGTCACACTCGAAGACTTAACTGCGATCAAGAATCGCTGAAATGGGAAAGCTTCCCGCGACTATATCCTATAGATCCACTCGGGGACTCAGCAGACCCTCATTGAGGCTCATGTGGATGTCAAGACAACTGACAATTACATGAGTAACAACTCGCTTCGAGTGCGGCATGATCGTCGCACTCGAAGACTTAGCCGCGATCATGAATTGCCTAAGTACGCTATTACCTCCGAGTGTATCCTACAGATCCACTCGTGGACTCAACAGACCCTCAATGAGGCTCATGTGGATGTCAAGACAACTGAGAATTACATGAGTAACAACTCGCTTCGAGTGCGGCATGATCATCGCACTCGAAGACTTAGCCGCGATCATGAATCGCCTAAGTACGCTATTACCTCCGAGTGTATCCTACAGATCCACTCGGCGACTCAGCAGACCCTCATTGAGGCTCATGTGGATGTCAAGACAACTGACAATTACATGAGTAACAACTCGCTACGAGTGCGGCATATCCGTCACACTCGAAGACTTAACCGCGATCATGAATCGCCTAAGTACTCTATTACCCTCGAGTATATCCTACAGATCCACTCGGCGACTTGGCAGACCCTCAGAGAGGCTCACACAAATGTAAAGGAAACTGACAATTACATGATCCGCATGTTTGCCATTGGCTTCAACAAGAAAATCCAAACAAAAACTTGAGCCAAAATGGTGTGAACAACTCTTTGGCAACAAAAGAGCAAAAGATTTGATTTAAATTCGAAGTTCACCTAAGGATAGTTGACTCGGTGCGGATCAAGCTTACCCGCACCGAACCAAGAATGTGATGGCCAAAAGAAGTGGCCAAGGTTTCTTACAACCAACACTCGACATACCGAGGTAAAAGTTTTCTTAAGCGTCGTCCGGATTGGCGCCAGGACTAGAGGGCTCCACGAATGTGTCTAGGTCGATCCCATCGGCGATGCGGGTGGCACTCTCAAGGAAGGTTTCCATGAAGTCTTCGAATCGAAGTTTCTTCGTGTTGGCGACCTTCAACGCTTTCAGCTTCTCTTCGCGCACCTCCTTGCAATGCACTCGGACCAGGGACAGCGCAACGTCTGCACCACAGCGAGCCGCAGACTTCTTCCATGACTGCACTCGGTTTGGGACCTCCTCCAGCCGAGTCATCAAGCCTTCCATCTCATGCCGAGACTCGTCTTCAGGCCAAAGCTCCTTGTCGATCCGGCCGACGACTTTCTCAGTCGACCGATGAAAGGCCCAACTTTGCCCAGGAGAATGTGCGCTCGGAGCAGATCTCGATTGGCGTCCTCGCCGAGTGGAATGTTCTCGCGAATCGACCGCTCCACGTCAGCTGCTTCAGCCTCCGGGTCCATGCAAAAATCTGCAAACACAGGACAAGCAAACAATAAGCGCCGAGTGTAACACACATACCACAAGCACTCGGAAAAACAAGACTTACCACCCAGACGCGTTATCATCTGCTGGGCCCAGTCACTGACGTATTTTTCCTACGCTATACACCGCTTGTTCAGCACATTCATTTGCCCCATCAGATCAGACCTTTGCGCCTTCATCTTCTCAACTTCAGCAGTCAGTGCCTTGTTTGCTTCACGGGCCTGCTCCAACGACTTCTCTCGTTCCACCAGAACATCCTTCATACCAGCCATGGCAACCAGTGCCGCATCCAGCTCACCAGCAAACTGAACCTTTTCAGCCCTGAGAGTCTTGTACGCCGTCCCCATCTCGCAAGTTTTCTGCCAGCCAGCGCCAAGAGACGATCAGCCAAATCCAACAATAAGAAGTCTAAGTTCTTCAGACCCCTGCCGACGCAAGCAGTCGACAGCGGTCTCGGGGACTACACCTAGTGGGTTCACTGAGAGTGACCCCACTGGCATGAAACTCAAACAGGTCCGCCCTATTGAGCTACATGACAACACCTAAGCCTGTGAGGCTACTACTACCCGACCTGAGTAAAATTACTCCCGGGGACTCATCCAGTCGGTACACTCCGAGTGCCCCAACTGTCAGCATTCGAATAGATTAATTTGTGATCTGATCAAGTCAAAGACAATGCGTATAAAGACAACTGCCGGTGCAAGCACTCGATAGAAGTCTCGGGGACTACACCCACTGGGTTCACTAAGAGTGAACCCATTGCAAAAATCATACGATATCCGAACACACCCAGTGGGTTACAAGATAAAAGTAAATACTTACTAGCCCACTTACTCGGATATCGTCCCGCAGTTCCAAGCTTCGCTGGTACAGGGACGTGATGGAGTCGTACGCCTTCTTGGCTTCTCCCGCCATTAGCTCCGCCTGCACCATGGCCCCCTTGGTTGCTCCCACCTGGTCTTCCGACAGGTGCTGCACGTTGTACTCGACGTTCGACAGGCCTGGCATCATTGAAGGCTCCTTCGGCATCCCAAGGCCCGCTCCAGTCGATTCAGCAGCAACCAGCGCCGTTTCAGTCGACGGCATCGCCTCAGTCGGCGGCACGTCCGCGGCGAGAGCAGTAACTGGCGGAGCAGCCTCAAGGACAGGCACCGCAGCTTGCTCAGACCTTCCCTGGTCACCCTCATCCGCATAAATCGCCCCTGAGAGAAACCCGACCAAACGGCGTGAGATCACGGAAAAAGGGCAAGACCGAAGACAGAATTCGTGATGCAATAATATAAACTCTCGGGATCGCTATGACGCACCTGGCTGGGACGAGACAACATTCTCCGTGTCCATGGGATCATCCCCCTGGCGCGCCGGAGAGGTGGCAGAGGTGGCAACCCTGTCGAGTGAAATTAATTCGACCATCAAACAGGAGTTTAATCGAATATCAGAAGAAGTTAGAAGAACAATGCACTTACGTTGAGGTGACGGGAACGATGACCCTCATCCGCGGCAAAGCCTTCCGAGGTTTAGATCCGCTCGGCTTGGCCACCTTGGAAGGCTGACCCGCAGGTTCGGCAGCAGCGTCCCTGGTCCTCTTGGCGCTCCGAGCACTCGGGACCACGGGAGCAGTTGGCGGAGCACTCGAGGATGCTGGAAGGGCCGAGGGAGCTGCAGGTTCATGTCGGCGCTTGGTTCGGTGCTCTGGCGGCGGGGGTGGCGAGTCCTCCTCTTCGTCTTCCTCCTCTTCTTCACCAGACTCCTCCTCGTCTCCCCACTTTCAGAGACGTACTCGAAGCTCTCCACGCTGCCCTCCTGGCTGCCCTCTTCCTCCTCCTCGGCCGGGTTCCCGTACGAGACAGGGGAGAACCAGTTGGTCCACTTCTGCATAAAATACAGTCGGTGACATCAGATGTCAGACGGCGATTCAAGACAGCGATAAATCTAAGACAGTTATGTGCGCTCGACAAGTTGTACTCACCTCGTTCGTAGGAGGGTTGTCCGCGCGGAAAGCCTTCACTCGCCGGGACCCTCTGGGGTTCTCGCAGGCGCCTGTGATCTGGAGCACCCACGACGCCACTGTCTCCCCAGTCACGCACTCGACGTTGGTCTGAGTGGAGTCTTTGGGTCCCGTGTAATGCCACATGGCGTGGTCTCGAGCCTGAAGTGGTTGGATGCGCCGGTGGAGGAAAACCTCCAGCAAATCTATGCCGGTGACTCCCTTTCTGGCGACGAGTGCGTCGACCAGGGGCTGGATACGGATCTTCTCCGCCTTCGTGAGCGCGAGCTGCTTAGGCAGAACTGGTCGATCTAAGCTAAAAGGAGGCAGCCATGTCGTGGCATTCGGGCAAGCGACGTCCTGGCAGTAGAACCATGTCGACTGCCAGTTCCTAACCGATTCACTCAGCTGAAGAGCGGGATAATTACTTTTGCTCTTCTTTTGGAAGCCTAAACCCCCACAGAGCTGGAGAAGGAGAGTCTTATCATCCGACTGATTAAGTCGTTTGATGGTTTGGGACCTAGCAGAGAAGATATGTTTGAAAAGCCCCCAATGGGGAGGACAACCGATGAAGCACTCGCACAAGACTATGAAAGCAGAGAGATGGGCGATGGCATTCGGGGGAAAGTGGTGGAGTTGCGCCCCAAAGTGGTTCATTATGCCTTTGAAGAAAGGGTGTGGGGGCAGGGAGAAACCTCGATGCACGTGGCTGAGCAGCAGGACACGCTCCCCCTCCCGGGGCACCGGCTCGGTCTCACCCTCCTCCGGCAACCTCCATGACTTGTGCGCGATCATCCCGTGCTCCACCAGCTCCAGCAAGCTCTCCTCCATCACCGTGGAGGGGAGGAAGTCCCCCTGGATCCACCCCGCCGGTACCGCTCGCTGCCTCCGCGCAGGAGCCGCCGCCTTCCCCCTCTTCTTCCGCGCCTCTAGCTTGCTAGTCTGCCCCTTGGTCATGGCAGAAGTTGCGGATGCGCGAGGGAGAAGGGGAAGGAAGAAGCTTAGAAGGCGCATAAGATGCCGAAGGAAGCGGAGCAAAAGCGAGGTGTCCGGCGAGCGTAACGAAAAAACCCTCGCTGCTGGGATTTAAGTAAGGTTCCGACATGGTCACTGGCAAGTGGCCCCGAAATCTTATCCACCGACCGACCGCGGCGATATCAGTGGAGAAGATGAAGGCGCGAGAATCGACGCATCAGGCGCTACTCGAGCCCGATGGCGTCATCCCCGCTGAGCGCGCGATCACCGAAATTTGAGGATCCCGGGAAATCCGCCGCTCTCAGTTGACTGGTCACATCAGAAGATGCCACGGAAGCACTCGGTTTCCGACAGTTTGTTTCGCAACTACTTCCACTCGGATCATTGGTCAGAAAAGATAAAATGGATCGAGGCAAGCAACGCCAAAGTTACATCCGTATCAGTCGGATCCAAACTTCAAGCATCGCTTCGTCGTTCCAACCCCAATCCATTCGGGGACTAATGATGGGGTTATAGTCCTAGGGTAGGGTCATAGGCCTGCCCTGTAGGTCCTACCCAAGGACTACCCCTCATAAGGGACAAGGCCCTTAGTCAGTTCCGACTGAACTAAGGAGTTCCCATCGTCCAGTCGGTAATAGGTCCTCGACCATCCAGTCGGAGACTAGCATTCGCAGTATATCAAACTAACCGACCGGATTCCACTCTGTGCATCGTAACCCCCCTGGAGGGAAACGGTCATACGTTTCCATGTGACTTTATTAGCATTTAAGTCATACGTTACCTGTAACGTAGGCATTTAATCGCCACTCCTCCACCCCTGTACACCGGACCGTTGTGGAGGGTAGCGCACTCTATATAAGCCACCCTCCCCCACTGGTGCAGGGGTTAGCAATTCACTGTATTCTATATTCCACTCGACAACAAGCTCCCTGATCACTGAGACGTAGGGCTATTACCTCCACCGCAGAGGGGCCTGAACTCATACAACCTCGCCGTAGCTAAGGCTCTGCCCATCCTTTCGTACCCTACACATCTATTGTCAGGCTTATACCCACGACACCAGGCATCTAGGGTAGCTCCGCCTCGGTGACTGTTCCCCTCATAACAGAAGTACTTAGTTTCGCGTTTGGGTTTAATCTTGGGTCTCTTCATTAGTGCAGCAACTGTTTTTTCCGTTTCACGAAGTATCCCTTCTAGCCCTTGCCTTTCTTGAAACTTAGTGGTTTTACTAACCATCAACTATTGATGCTCCTTCTTGATTTCTACTTTCATAGTGTCAAACATCGCGAATCGCTCAAGGATCATTGTATCTATCCTTGATATGTTATAGTTCATCATGAAGCTCTCACAGCTTGGTGGCAGTGACTTTGGAGAACCATCACTCTCTCATCTGGAAGATCAACTCCCACTTGATTCAAGCGATTGTCGTACTCAGACAATCTGAGCACACACTCAACGATTGAGCTTTTCTCGTTAACTTTGTGGACAAAGAATCTTGTCGAAGGTCTTATACCTCTTAACAAGGGCACAAGCATGAAATCACAATTTCATCTCCTTAGAACATCCCTTATGTTCCGCAACGTTTCAAAACGTCTTCGGCGCCTTGCTTCTAAGCCATTAAGTATTTTGCACTGAACTATCATGTAGTCATCAGAAACGTGTACGTCCGATGTTCACAACATCCACAAACGACGCTCGAGGTGCAGCACACCGAGGGGTGCATTAAGGACATAAGCCTTCTGCGCAGCAACGAGGACAATCCTCAGTTTTACAGACTTAGTCCGCAAAGTTTTCTACTATCAACTTTCAACTAAATTTTCTCTAGGAACATATAAAAACCGTAGAGCTATAGCGCAAGCTACATCGTAATTTGCAAAGACCATTAGACTATGTTCATGACAATTAGTTCAATTAATCATATTACTTTAAAAATCACTCAAAAAGTACATCTCTCTAGTCATTTGAGTGGTACATGATCCAAATCCACTATCTCAAGTCCGATCATCACGTGAGTCGAGAATAGTTTCAGTGGTAAGCATCTCTATGCTAATCATGTTGGAAATATGCCCTAGAGGCAATAATAAATTAGTTATTATTATATTTCTTTGTTCATGATAATCGTTTCTTATCCATGATATAATTGTATTGATTGGAAACATAATACTTGTGTGGATACATAGACAAAATACTGTCCCTAGTAAGCCTCTAGTTGACTAGCTCGTTGATCAAAGATGGCCAAGGTTTCCTGTCCATAGGCAAGTGTTGTTACTTGATAACGGGATCACATCATTATGAGAATCATGTGATGGACTAGACCCAAACTAATAGACGTAGCATGTTGATCGTGTCATTTTGTTGCTACTGTTTTCTGTGTGTCAAGTATTTGTTCCTATGACCATGAGATCATATAACTCACTAACACCGGAGGAATACTTTGTGTGTATCAAACGTCGCAATGTAACTGGGTGACTATAAAGATGCTCTACAGGTATCTCCGAAGGTGTTCGTTGAGTTAGTATGGATCAAGACTGGGATTTGTCACTCCGTGTGACGGAGAGGTATCTCGGGGCCCACTCGGTAATACAACATCACACACAAGCCTTGCAAGCAATGTAACTTAGTGTAAGTTGCGGGATCTTGTATTACGGAACGAGTAAAGAGACTTGCCGGTAAACGAGATTGAAATAGGTATGCGGATACTGACGATCGAATCTCGGGCAAGTAACATACCGAAGGACAAAGGGAATGACATACGGGATTATATGAATCCTTGGCACAGAGGTTCAAACGATAAGATCTTCGTAGAATATGTAGGATCCAATATGGGCATCCAGGTCCCGCTATTGGATATTGACCGAGGAGTCTCTCGGATCATGTCTACATAGTTCTCGAACCCGCAGGGTCTGCACACTTAAGGTTCGACGTTGTTTTATGCGTATTTGAGTTATATGGTTGGTTACCGAATGTTGTTAGGAGTCCCGGATGAGATCACGGACGTCACGAGGGTTTCCGGAATGGTCCGGAAACGAAGATTGATATATAGGATGACCTCATTTGATTACCGGAAGGTTTTCGGAGTTACCGGGAATGACGAATGGGTTCCGGGAGTTCACCGGGGGGGCAAGCCACCCCGGGGAAGCCCATAGGAATTGAGGGTGGCGCACCAGCCCTTAGTGGGCTGGTGGGACAGCCCAAAAGAGCCCTATGCGCATTGGAAGAAAAATCAAAGAGAAAAGAAAAAAAAAAGGAGGAGGTGGGAAAGGAAAGAAGGACTCCACCCACCAAACCAAGTAGGACTCGATTTGGGGGGGGAGACCTTCCCCCCTTGGCTCGGCCGACCCCCTTGGGGATCCTTGAGCCCCAAGGCAAAGCTCCCCCTCTCCCACCTATATATACGGAGGTTTTAGGGCTGATTTGAGACGACTTTTCCACGGCAGCCCGACCACATACCTCCACGGTTTTTCCTCTAGATCGCGTTTCTGCGGAGCTCGGGCGGAGCCCTGCTGAGACAAGATCATCACCAACCTCCGGAGCGCCATCATGCTGCCGGAGAACTCTTCTACCTCTCTGTCTCTCTTGCTAGATCAAGAAGACCGAGATCATCGTCGAGCTGTACGTGTGCTGAACGCGGAGGTGCCATCCGTTCGGCACTAGATCGTGGGACTGATCGCGGGACGGTTCGCGGGGCGGATCGAGGGACGTGAGGACGTTCCACTACATCAACCGCGTTCACTAACGCTTCTGCTGTACGATCTACAAGGGTACGTAGATCACACATCCCCTCTCGTAGATGGACAACACCATGATAGGTCTTCGTGCGCGTACGAAAATTTTTGTTTCCCATGCGACGTTCCCCAACAAATCATATCAACTATATGATTCATGCTCGACCTTTCGGTCTCATGTGTTCCGAGGCCATGTCTGCACATGCTAGGCTCGTCAAGTTTAACCCGAGTGCTCCGCGCGTGCAACTGTTTTGCACCTGTTGTATGTGAACGTTGAGTCTATCACACCCGGTCATCACGTGGTGTCTCGAAACGAAGAACTGTCGCAACGGTGCACAGTCGGGGAGAACAGAATTTGAGCTTGAAATTTTAGTGAGAGATCACCTCATAATGCTACCGTCGTTCTAAGCATAATAAGGTGCATACAGGATTAACATCACATGCAATTCATAAGTGACATGATATGGCCATCATCATGTGCTTCTTGATCTCCATCACCAAAGCACCGGCATGATCTTCTTGTCACCGGCGTCACACCATGATCTCCATCATCATGATCTCCATCAACGTGTCGCCATCGGGGTTGTCGTGCTACTCATGCTATTACTACTAAAGCTACATCCTAGCAATATAGTAAACGCATCTGCAAGCACAAACGTTAGTTTAAAGACAACCCTATGGCTCCTGCCGGTTGCCGTACCATCGACGTTAAGTCGATTTTAACTATTACAACATGATCATCTCATACATCCAATATATCACATCACGTCGTTGGCCATATCACATCACAAGCATACCCTGCAAAAACAAGTTAGACGTCCTCTAATTGTTGTTGCATGTTTTACGTGGTGACCATTGGTATCTAGTAGGATCGCATCTTACTTACGCAAACACCACAACGGAGATATATGAATTGCTATTTAACCTCATCCAAGGACCTCCTCGGTCAAATCCGATTCAACTAAAGTTGGAGAAACTGACACTCGCCGGTCATCTTTGAGCAACGAAGTTGCTCGTAGCGATGAAACCAGTATCTCGTAAGCGTACGAGTAATGTCGGTCCAAGCCGCTTCAATCGAACAATATCGCAGAATCAAGAAATGACTAAGGAGGGCAGCAAATCGCACATCACCGCCCACAAAAAAAATTGTGTTCTACTCGAGATAACATCTACGCATGAACCTCGCTCATGATGCCACTGTTGGGGAACGTCGCATGGGAAACAAAAAAATTCCTACGCGCACGAAGACCTATCATGGTGATGTCCATCTACGAGAGGGGATTTCCGATCTATGTACCCTTGTAGATCGCACAGCAGAAGCGTTAAGAAACATGGTTGATGTAGTGGAATGTCCTCACGTCCCTCGATCCGCCCCGCGAACCGTCCAACGAACCATCCCATGATCCGTCCCACGATCCGCTCCGATCTAGTGCCGAACGAACGGCACCTCCGCGTTCAGCACACGTACAGCTCGACGATGATCTCGGCCTTCTTGATCCAGCAAGAGAGATGGAGAGGTAGATGAGTTCTCCGGCAGCGTGACGGCGCTTCGGAGGTTGGTGGTGATCTAATCTCAGCAGGGCTCCGTCCGAGCTCCGCAGAAACGCGATCTAGAGGAAAAACCGTTGAGGTATGTGGTCGGGCTGGCGTGGAAAAGTTGTCTCAAATCCGCCCTTCAACCTCCATATATATAGATGAGAGGGGAGGGGCCTTGCCTTGGGGCTCAGGGATCCCCAAGGGGTTCGGCCGAAGCAAGGGGGAGAGTCCTCCCCTTCCAAACCTAGTCCAACTAGGATTGGAAGGTGGAGTCCTTCTCCACTTTCCCACTTCCCCCTTTTTTTCTTTTCTCTTTGATTTTTCTTTCTCCTGCGCATAGGCTTCTTCGGCTGTCCCACCAGCCCACTAAGGGCTGGTGTGGCACCCCCAAGGCCTATAGGCTTCGCCCCGGAGGGCTGGCCCCTCCCGGTGAACATCCGGAACCCATTCATCACTCCCGGTACATTCTCGGTAATGCCGAAAACTTTCCGGTAATCAAATGAGGTCATCCTATATATCAATCTTCGTCTCCGGACCATTCCGGAAACCCTCGTGATGTCTGTGATCTCATACGGGACTCCGAACAACACTTGGTAACCAACCATATAACTCAAATACGCATAAAACAACGTCGAACCTTAAGTGTGCAGACCCTGTGGGTTCGACAACTATGTAGACATGACCCGAGGGACTCCTCGGTCAATATCCAATAGAGGGACCTGGATGCCCATATTGGATCCTACATATTCTATGTACACCTTATCGTTTGAACCTCAGTGCCAAGGATTCATATAATCCCATATATCATTCCCTTTGTCCTTCGGTATGTTACTTGCCCGAGATTTGATCGTCGGTATCCGCATACCTATTTCAATCTCGTTTACCGGCAAGTCTCTTTACTCGTTCTGTAATACAAGACCCGTGACATACACTAAGTCACATTGCTTACAAGGCTTGTGTGTGATGTTGTATTACCGAGTGGGCCCTGAGATACCTCTCCGTCACACGGAGTGACAAATCCCAGTCTCGATCCATACTAACTCAACGGACACCTTCGGAGATACCTGTAGAGCATCTTTATAGTCACCCAGTTACGTTGGGACGTTTGATACACACAAAGCATTACTCTGGTGTCAGTGAGTTATATGATCTCATGGTCATAGGAATAAATACTTGACACGCAGAAAACAGTAGCAACAAAATGACACGATCAACATGCTACGTCTATTAGTTTGGGTCTAGTCCATCACATGATTCTGCTAATGATGTGATCCCCTTATCAAGTGACAACACTTGCCTATGGTCAGGAAACCTTGACCATCGTTGATCAACGAGCTAGTCAACTAGAGGCTTACTAGGGATAGTGTATTGTGTTTCCAATCAATACAATTATAGCATGGATAATAAACGATTATCATAAACAAAGAAATATAATAATAACTAATTTATTATTGCCTCTAGGGCATATTTCCAACAGGAACTCCTCCCATGCTTACCCCGTGCTCAATTTCATCGCACAGGCTCTCTCTCGTCGATTTCCTCGCGTCACCGGAGTTGCTGCCACCGGAGATCTGTTGCCGTCGACGTGAGGCTTCCCCCGCAGTCCAATCCCTCTCCATCAGTCAGGCGAGTCAACGGTGAGTGCACCCGCACCCCAGATCGCTCTCCTCTCCCTCCTAGCATCGACGGCGATCGCCGGAAGCTTCTGGCAGCGGTGGAGCATTCGAACCTGACAGGGGGACCCCCTGTGTGAGTGTCTCTCTCTCCCTCCGAAGCATTTCGATGGAAACGTATTCGGCCAGTAGTCGTTTTCCTTTCCAGGAAACGTCTTTCCCTTCGGGCATTTTGACTAAATGTCAGTCTAGCCCCCGTTTCTATTTAAATTAATTACAGAATAGTCCCTCATAGTGTTTTGGCTATAACTTTTGATCCATAACTTATTTTTCAGTGATTCTTTTTGCATATTGTTCCTGGAAATACCTAGTTTGTTTTTTAAGATTTTTCTAAACATATTTTAAGACCAGTATATAGGTAGTACCACTTATACCCTTGTTTGATCTATATTGTAGATTCCGACACCGAAATTCCCAACGTCAACTGCACCGAGCTTGACCCGACTACGTGGAACCAGGCAAGCACGTTTGTTACTTTTGGTGTGTTGTTTGCTAACTTAACTCATATTTACTACTCATCACCTTGCATATTTCATACCTGCTATACATATTCAACCATGATAAAAAAATATGATGATGACAAGTGATAGTTATGAAAGGTTGTGGAATAGCCTAGTCACGCGGAGCGTGATAGGTTATGGCCTTGTCATGGCATGAGCACAATGGTGCTGGTATAATATTGTCAAACTCCAGTATCGACCTAGATCGAGTCTTGTCTGTGTCATACTTCTTATCTGCTACCACAGTTCCCTGGATAATGGGTTCGGTATAGTCAGTTGTAGACCTATTATCAGTCACACACCATTAGAGGGGCCGGTATGAAGGTATCCATGGCCTGGACTAAATCCAGTCATCCGGTTAGGGGGCATGGGTGTTTCCGGTCTGGGACCGGAAGGGAGGGCACGCCCCGTGAGCGCGCGATATAAATATTGTTGATCCCATGCTAGTCAAGGACGGAGCCTCCCCGTCTTATGGTTTTACCTTGACAGCGTAGTCCGGGCGAATTCGGGCTTCGCAGAGGTAAAGTAGGTGTGTGTTAATTCTGAATGTCCACTTCTAAAATGCCGTACGTGGGATTAGTGATATTGACTATTGAAAACCGTGGGCTATGGGTAAAGAGTACACCCTCTACAGAGTCAAAACTATTCGAGTAACCGTGTCCCCGGTCAAGGACGTTGGTTGACGAGTCCAGTGTCGGTACTAGAGTCGGTCTTTGGAGTATAAGTGGTATTAAAAATAATGGATGTGGTGAATCATACGATTATGTGGGACATTATCATATCATGAATATTATTCTGGACTAACCCTTATGACTATGTTGTTGGATATCCCTCGGACGGTTCTACCTCCTGGATATTCAATATTTATTCCCTTACTTATTATAAGCCATTTATGTGGTGTCGCTGAGATGCCCGACTGTGTCATTGTTTTATTATTTCTTATAAGCCCTTTATGTGGTGTCGTTGAGACGCCTGACTGTGGCATTGTTTTATTATTTCTTATAAGCCCTTTATGTGGTGTCGCTGAGACGCCTGACTATGGCATTGTTTTTATTATTTTTTATAAGCCCTTTATGAGGTGTCGCTGAGATGCCCGACTGCGGCACGTTGTTTTATTTTATCCATTCCCTTAGTGTGGTGTCACAGAGACGTCCGTCCAAGGCTTATTATTTATTTAATTTATGTTATGCCCTGTGTGTGGTGTCGCTCATACGCCCGACGGTGGTTTATTTTGTTTTTCGGATACGGATATCTCGGGAGGACTACCGCCTGATTTATCCACTAACTTAATTACTTTATGTATTTATATTATGGATACAACTTGACTCTAACCATGCATAATAAAATCAACTGCATGCATCTCATCTTTTGTGCAAACTGTTTGCGAGTACTCCTGGGAGTACCCACTGGCTTGTTGTTGTGGCCAGATATGGATGAAGGAGACCTCATGAACGAAGAGTTCGATAGCGAGTCCGGTGTCTAGAGGAGTCCCACTCAGTCTTGTGATCCTGGAGTCCGTCGCTATTTTATTCCACCGCTTCCGCCACCTCGAATAAATCGTTGAGCTTCACTTTGAGGCTTAACGCGTATTAGTACTTGTCATGTCATTTTACTCTGATGTGACGTGCCCCTTTTATTTACGCGAGCAGTAGAGTCACCCCAAGACCACTGTAACATTTCCATCTATCCTAAGACTTGGATATGTTGTAATAATTTGTAGAGCGACTCTCGCTCTACTTGTATAATATTAAGTACTACTGGTTTCTGCATCAAGTTGAGTCTGTCCGTGGGAAATATATTTTTTCACTAAGGACGCACATGGCTGATTTCCAATTAAATCATTTATTTGGAAACCGGTCGTGACAACGGGAGCAAGGACGGCGGACGAAAATCACCTCGCGTCAAGGAGGCGCGCCCCATGTGCGTTGTCGTTCCCCGGCACAGCCCGACCCCGGCCTCCTGCTTCATCGCGGCTGGAAAGGGGATAAGATCAAACAAAGGATCACGAGTGGAAATTTTATAGATGCAGGGGCTTTCTTGTAAATCTAAAATGTTTTTTCAGATATCCACTTAATATGGGACTACTAGTTGAATCCTCAAAAGCAGAGGAATTTTTTTGCAAAAAAAATCGTGACGGACGACAGAAACTGTCGGTGGTTTTTTATTAAAAAAAGATAGCGAAGCACGTCGGCATGATGGAATCTGGCACATTATTTGCACTGCAGATGTGGGCCATGTGGATGAGAAAATGAAGAGATATGATGATATATACAAACTGATATACTCAGGAAGCCCGATGCTTTAAGAAAAAGAATGGATTGGACAAAGAGAGCACATATGCTCCAGCACAGAACAGCACTTTCGATAAGGGATCCCTGGTTTTCTAGCATGCAAAAGCAACCGTGAATTTCACGCTCGAATGCGTGACATGAACTTTTGCTTAGGTTTGTCAAAAAAAAATGCTTAGGTCGTATCGTATCGTATCCACGGTAGACGCAAAACATGTGCGGCAACTTCCTAATCGGTGAACGTCATATCCATGACCAAGAACGAACAAGAGTATGTGAACTTAAAAATCTGATCCCTCAAATGCCCGTAGAAACGCTGATCAGTAATCAGACGTATTCACTTTAAACCATTATTTTTTCATTCGTTCAGCCGCATCTTTTATATTTTTTTCTCGTATGTTTAATCGCTTGTATCTGATTGATGGCAAAGAAGAGAGAGAAAGAAAAATTAATAATAAAGAGAAAATATGGTCCGAGATGGAATCGCGTCCTACATGACGGACTAACCGAATATGTCCGGAAGCGTCCGCGAGCCCTCATATCATCATTATATTTGAAATGGATATGGTGGTACCGGTCAGCCCGGATGTTTGAGATGGGTATGTGGGATCTAGCTGGGTCTATTTTTTTATGATTGATCAGTGACCGGGTGAGCTGTCCAATCGTTTGAGGCGAATTTAAGAGGTTCGGCTGTAGATATTCTAAACGCACTTGTATTTCTTTTAGAGCATCTTCAACAGCTGCGCTAAAACAATATCGCGCTGCAAAATTCATCTTTTTAACGCGCGCAATAGCAAAAGGTGCTCCAGCGGTCGCGCGATAAACGCGCGTGCAGCATATAAAGTACAGCACGCGCTCGGGATCGACATCGCGTGCTGCTTATTTGATGCGTCCGCTTCCGCCCGTTCCACACTCGAGCGCTCACGCCGCACTCTCTCCACCACGCCACCTTCGCTCCGTCGACGCTCCTCCAAGCACCGGAGTCGCGCACGGCCTTTTCATGCCGCCACGGATGACCTCGGCGACGGATGGCCTCGCGCCGGCGCCCGTCATGAACCCACGTTCCCCCCTCTCGAAGCTCCTAAATGTGACGCGGGCGAAGAAGGGCAAGGTTTCCGCGAAGAAGAACAAGGCGGCAGACGGCTCCGGCTCCTCCAAGCCGTCGAGGAAGAGACTTGCAGGGCGTGTGACGGCCGCGGCGGCTACCGAAGCGCCGGCGAGCTCACTTGTTGAGCCGACGACCGACGCGCAAAAGGTGTTCGAGGAAATGCACCAAAGGTAAAAAAAAAATTGCCAACTTCTTGTTGTTGTTATTTTTTGAATGCATACATATAGATAGCTCATTTGCTTCGTCGTATATCCTTTCTAGTGTCAACGATGAGGCATATATGTCAATTATGGGTGTTGGCTCCAACAATTCTCATTGGTCTCAAACCAATGACATGCATTTCGATGACCATGAGTTCGAGGTGGACGAGGATGGTGAGGGCATTGTCGACGCACCGAAAGGAGGAAGAGGCAAATACACCAACGATGAAGACATATTGCTATGCAATACTTGGTTGCAAGTGTCGAGGGATCCATCCATTGAAGGTGATCAAAGTAAAGATGCATATTGAAACCGGATGAAGTAGCACTTTGATCTATACAACAAGAGCGGAATTGCCTGCTCGGCACGATCTCTTCGCTCCCGGTGGTCGACAATCAACCGAGATTTTCAAAAGTGAGCGGCCGCACAAAAGGCGGTTGACAAGTTGAATTCAAGTGGCACTAATGATATAGATAGGGTAAGTGTCATTTCATCGATGTTCATCATGCTTGTTCTTGGTGTTTGTAGTGCTAACTTATTTTTTTTATAGTTCAATATTGCACAAAACTTTTTTAAAGGAGAGGAGGAGATGACCAAGAAAGGGGACATCAAGAACGGGAGACCATTTACCTTGCCTCATTGCTATGAAGAATTGAAGGATGATGAGAAGTGGAAGAAGCGTGACGGCGTCGATGATGTTTCATACTCGAAGCCAAAACGAAGTTGAAGATGAAGATAAAGATGAAGACGAGGACGAGGCTTGATGTGGGCATGAATTTAAACTAGTGGGCGTGAACTTGATTGGATGATTTTGTGAGCATGAACTTGGTTGGATGATCTTGTGAGCATGAATTTTTTATGTCATCATGAACTTGTTTGTGTGATTTAAATCATACCATGTCTTTGTTTTGATGTTTGAAATTTATTTTGTGTTTAAAATAGGTCAAAGATGCAACATATGACAAGCGACGGCTGCTCACACACGCTGTATTTTAACGCGTCTGATGAAGCTACGCGTAGACACTGTATTTTAACGCGTCTGTTGAAGTCAGCGCGCGGCGTCAAAACAGTCAAACGGCAGCTCCAAAGTGTTTTTTAGCACCCCGGGAGGCCGTTGGAGATGCTCTTACGGAGGGTGTTGGAGATGCTCTTTCGGAGGGAGGGAGTTCTCGGCAGGCCGGCGTCATGATAAGTAGCGTCTGCTCTGTGGCTCCGCTGTTCGCTCCTTCGCCTCGCCAAGTCAAACTTCACTCTTAACGTATCGACAAACTTCCAGAGATCCACAAAGATGTTCCGACCGATGCAGGTCGCCATCAGGTAGCGTTCCCTACGCCCTGCGCGCGTGTGCGGTTGGTTTGTTACGAATGGGCTACCACAGAGATATGCTTTGTGCAACAATGGCTGCATGCTAATCTTGATAACTTGATGTGTGTGATGTTTGTCTTGTGCAGGGGGGAGAGCCGCCGGGCTGCGCCAGCGGCAGTGGCTGGCTTCGTCAGCCACTACGGCTACTACTCCACGGCCTCGAACTCCCAAAGGTTAGCCGGGAAAGTGGCTGTGATCACCGGCGCCGCCAGCGGGATAGGCAAGGCGACCGCCGCGGAGTTCGTCAGGAACGGCGCCAAGGTCATCCTCACCGACATCCAGGACGACCTCGGCCACGCCGTCGCCGCCGAGCTCGGCCCGGACGCGGCGTACGCCCGCTGCGACGTCACGGACGAGGCGCAGATCGCTGCGGCCGTCGACCTCGCGGTGGCGCGCCACGGCCGACTCGACATCATGCACAACCACGCCGGCGTCACCGGGCGGATGGCCATGCACTCCGTCGGGTCCCTCGACCTCGCCGACTTCGATCGCACCATGGCGACCAACGCCCGGTCCGCGGTCGCCGGGATCAAGCACGCGGCGCGCGTGATGGTGCCGCGCCGGAGCGGGTGCATCATCTGCACGGCGAGCACCGCGGGGGTGCTGGGCGGCATCGTCGCGCCCACGTACGGCATCTCCAAGGCCGCCGTCATCGGCGCCGTGCGCGCGTTCGCCGGGGAGCTGGGCCGCCACGGGGTGCGCGTGAACGCCATCTCGCCGCACGGCATAGCGACGCGGTTCGGGCTGCGCGGGCTGGCGGAGCTGTTCCCGGAGGCGAGCGAGGGGGAGCTGAAGCGGATGGTGGAGACGGGCATGAACGAGATGGGCGGCGGGACGGTGCTGGAGGTGGAGGACATCGCCAGGGCCGCCGTGTACCTGGCGTCCGACGAGGCCAAGTATGTCAACGGGCACAACCTCGTCGTCGACGGCGGGTACACGGTGGGCAAGGCGGCCAACAAGCCGGCGCCGGCGGGATAAGCGCCCATGGGCGAACGACACGTGCTTTACTCCGTACTGTTCAAGTCTGCCGTAGTAATGCTGCTGAGCTCGGGTGTAAGTCATTGTTGTTATGATTAATGGAAATCGATTAAAATCAACCGACTGATTTTTCACGGACCTAAGCCGCCTCTTACGAGCACCACGCGTCCCCGCGGACCGCTCACACCTTATCCTCATCTTTTCCCAGAAGAAGCATGCGCTACTCGTTCCTTCCCCCCCCCCCCCCCCCCCCTTCTCTTCTTCCTTCGGCGGAGTTGCGTTGCACAGGTGCTCCATGATGATGCCGCGTCCAGTTCGACGGCGGAGCTATGATGCAGCAGGTGCCATGCGATGATGCGGCGACCAGTTCGACGGCGGAGCTGCAATACAGCAGGTGCCGCACGACGATGCGACGGCAGTTCGACGGCGGAGATGCGTTGCAGCAGGTGCCGCGAGACGACGTTGCGGCCAGTTCGACGGCGGAGCTGCGTTGGAGCAAGAGGTGCTACGAGCTGTTTCCATGACCGGCGGCAGAGCTACGCTGCAGCAAGCGATGATACGATGGCGCTGCTGCACAACGACGGCGAAGCTGCATTGCAACAGCAAAGAACTATGAGCTGCTGCCAGGCAGCATGCGATGCATCAATGGAGTGTCATCGGAGCTGCACTGAAGCTCCATCATGGGCCATCGAGCGCTGCATCGCAACACCCGTGCGGCGGCTGCGGATCCCGGCGCTGCAATGTAGCTCTTCGCCTTGCGGCTCCCGGTGCTTGCTCGCCGACGGGGAGGTGTGGCTCGTGCTGCGAGCCGGGCGGCGCTGCTTTCCCACGGCGACGTGCTTTGCTTGCTCCGCTATGATGAGAGGAGATGACGAGCGCGACGACGTTGACCGAATCCAAGGATGGTGTGTGACGGATCCAACGACTACGAGAGAAAGGATCCAACGGCCCACAACCCGACTGATTTCTTCAGGAAATCAGTCGGCTGATTTGTAGCAGCCGCCAATATCTAGGGGGATTACGACCGGTACAAATCAGGCGACAGATTTGTAGCAGCCGCCTTTTAGGAAAAGGTTTCGAATCAACCGACTGATTTCTCTGCAAATGAGCCGGGTCTTCCGCATGCCATGCGTCGTGGTCCACACACCACGCGAGACACCCACATGCTGTCTCTCTTGTTTCTTTTTTTACTCCCAACCTTATCTCTTCCTCTCCTACAGCCAGATTCATTTCTACTTCGTCTTCTACCTCGATCCCCATGCTTCGCCTCTCCTCATCATCCAGGCCCTTGTCGGACCAGCCCGCGGGGCGGCTTTTGCAGCACCCGGTGCCAAGCTCACACTCTGGTGACGGGCTTTTGCAACGACGACCGCGACGAGGGCCGATTAATTGGATTTTGGATAGGTTGATTAGTGGGCTAATCCCCATCCACCAGTCAAGGGTGCGGGCAGTTAGGCTTTGCCAAACGAAGCAACGGTTGCTCCCATGCTGGCGTTGAAATAAACGTGACAACAGAGTTCATTTCACTTTAAACCCAACTCCAAATGGAAGTGTGCAATCCAAGCAAAAAATAGACGCGCTCAATACATAGTAGCTATGCATTGAAGCAATGCCGATACCTTCAAATGTACTCTCTCTGTATATAAATAATTATAGCTGGGAAGAAAATTCCGCCCAACTATAATTATCTAAATATAAAGAAAGTATTTATGATTCGAATGGTTTTTCTTTGAAAACAGAATGAGGACAGTGAGGTGAGAGATACAAAAACAGGCTTGTAGCATACCAGTCATTGATTTTCAATTAAACATATTCTCTAGCAATGAATGAAATCAAATTCCGATATCTTATATTCATGAGACGTAAAAATTATCTATCTATGCCTTTGAGTGGCACCTAGAATCTCACCATGGTGGGCTCCACAATTTAAAGTTAGTGAAATTTTACATTATGGATAATATAATTTGATCTAAGCATCATCATAATTTTAATACTAAAGTAGCATTAAGCTGTTAGATAAGTAATGTTAAGTACATACTACAAAGTATTTGTACTCTTTTAGGGGGTGCCATGGCACCCCCACTAGATCTGGCACTAATGCCGTTCATGGGCGTGGTTTTGCAGGTTGCTTGATTTAGATATTAACATGAAATTCTCGGCGAGATGTCAGTATCCTAAATCCTGGTTGCTTGATTCAGATATCTACATGAAATTCTTGGCGAGATGTTAGTATCCTAAAACCATAGCAAAACACAATATTGTGTTAAAACAGAAGTCATTATACGGCTTAAAACAGATACAGCGGACTTAGTGGGATTCCTTGTGCCAAAGGCTTACTTCGACAATGATGATTATCATGTGTTTTCATATAAGGTTTTGCATTATTTGAATACATGTTGATGATGTTGATATCACTGGCAACACACAAGATAGTTCATGAAGTATGCAAACAACTAAAGATGGAATTTGAAATGAGAATTTGGGTAAAACCCAAATTTGGTTGGGCCTTCAACTCAAACACCTTAACCCTGCTATCATAGTACTCCAATCCAGGAAATACTGGATAAATTCAATATGTATAAATTCAATATGCCAGGTCGCATCCAGCTAAAACTACAATAATTATTTGATTTCTAGGCGTAGAAAAAGACCCATTCAGACCATGGAAAGATGAAGAGGTGTTGGGACCCGATGTTCCATACCTTAGAACCTACCCGAAGCTGATAGCTGAGTGTCTCAATCCTGAGATCAACTCTGTTACTGCAGCATCTTTTTTATGCACCTGCCTGGCATATTTAGATGATCCAAGCACGATTAAGTACAAATTGAGTGGCAGATTTACATGGTCCAGAGGCCAAAAGGAGCTACGGATGTACAATCAAGACGGTAAGTTTGGCATCTCCTGACATGCGTTCGAGCTGAAGCATCAGAACTCAACTGGATCTAAGGATGGGAGTTGGGTCCCATTTAAACCCACTTATTATCTAGTAGTTTAAAAAAATTGAGGAAAATGAACTATGAAGCTAGAAAAAGATAAATAAATGAGACTTGTGATTGTCACTTATTTGCCATTTACATCCCTAACTGGATCGTTGGGTCAATTTTTTCATACATGTTATGGCACCAACCAAATGGTACAAGGTACACAACGGTGGACAATTTAGGTTCTCGACTAAGCTCTATGAATATTAGAGATTTACACTGAGGTAATGGTTAACTGTACAATGTCATTCACAGGAAAAATGCAGAGAATCTTCCGCACATGGATGCCTTCATACCTACACCACAAAAGAAAACATGCATTGAAGGTTCAAACACGCATTGGACAAATCTGCAGGCTATACGCTTTTCTGGGGTTCTCTGACTGAGGAGATCTCGTCCAGCCCGGTACACGGGCATGTCTTGTAAAATCTAATAATCGTTGGCCTTCTCCCGCAGTTCATTTAACTCCCTCTCGATATCCCTGTCTCGAGGAATAGCGGTTCTACCTTGAGGGGTTGTTTGGTTATTCCCTTCCACAAGGGAATTGGAGTGGATTGGAGGGGATTAAGGTGAATATTGACTTATAGGGGATTTTATCCCTTTCAATCCCCTCCAAACCCCTTTACAGGGCCGGGCCGGCAAAATCAGGGGCCCTGTGCCAAATTCTAAGATAGGCCTACCTTGTTCTAGACATCGTCCACGGCAGGCTGTGTGCATAAAATGTATTTTGAAGTGTTTTTTTTTCTTGACATTGTTTGTTTTGAAATGTCTTACCACATACACCTTGTGGTGAGGTGTTTTTTTAATTGCCTTGATATAATTTTTTTGCAGGCATTTGATTAAAATGTCTAGAAAAAACAAAGATATTTCCTCGTTATGCATCAAGTGATCGCAAATACAAAAGCATTTTGGCATTAGAAAATACCTTCGCAAATGGTCGAAAGCTTAGAACTGTGTAATTTAAATACTGCTTGACATCAGAAGTAATAAAAGCTATTTTTCTTTAAAAATTCAAGTAACGTCCATGAACTGGTTGTTTGACGCAACCCTTTCTAAAAGCCTTATACGAGAGGTAGCTTGTTTGAATCCTGGCAATGCAAATAACAAGCTTTTTTATGGGCCAACAGGCTGGCCACTGGCTACAAAATTCGCGGCAATTCGGGGCCCTGTAAACTTGGGGCCCTGTGCGGGCAGCACACCTGCACATGCATCTGGCCCGGGTCTGCCCCTTTAAATATCGAGAAACCAAACAAGGCGTGAGGAAGTTCACCTTTCTGTCGTTGACATGAAATTATAGTCATGCAGTATGGAATGAACAGGAGGCATTCATTACAGGAAATCACGTTTTACCGTGTGGCAAGCTATAAGTCGTGTTTTTTTCGGATACTCGGCTTATCTGAATATAAGCCGTGTACACAAGAAAAAACACCCGGTAACAACAATGCACTCGGCTTATCCTATCCTATAAGCCGAGTACCCAGAAAAAGCTCTCGGCTTATAGATGCCACACGGTATATATGTAGAAAGCATCCGATTTATAGCGCGCCACCCGGTAAAGGTACCTACCACGTGTCTACAACAACGGTGACTGACGGCGCCGTCACGGCTTGAGCTATAAGTTGTGTGCTTGACAAGTACACACGGCTTACACACACTATAAGCCGTGTGCTTGGCAAGTAGACACGTCTTACACACACTATAAGCCGAGTGATCCACGAAAGCACTCGGTTTACATTTTATAGATTTTCAAATTTAAAAAATTTCAAAAATGATTTCCCTTGCATTTATCTTTAATACTTGAATGTTATTTATTTATTTATTTTACCACATGAATGTCTCTCCTGTCGACTATAGACCATGTGGGCCCTATGGTCCGGTGCATCACCGAAAACCATGCGAGGGAGGGTAGAAAGATCACCGAAAACCCTAGAAATGCAATAAATGTCTCAAATATTGTAGGCGGGTCAGAAAAATGCGGGGGCCTGACACGTGTCATTCGATGGCCTCCTTTGAGAGCACGAGGAGTTTCGATGCTAACGGAGCAACATGACCAACACTTC
The DNA here is from genome assembly GCF_904849725.1 of Hordeum vulgare subsp. vulgare. Lineage (NCBI taxonomy): Eukaryota > Viridiplantae > Streptophyta > Magnoliopsida > Poales > Poaceae > Hordeum > Hordeum vulgare. The sequence goes on from NC_058519.1 coordinate 51,174,245, forward strand.
CTTCACAAACGTGACACGTTCCCTCTCGATACCAAGAGACTACCTCGAAGATGGTGTAGTTTACAAGCGGCCTCGGGCAAGCCCACCTGGAACGCGCCCAAACTTTTACGACACCCTAAAGGGGCCATGTGACGACGTCGTGACTGAGCCTGAGGATTTCTAGCATCGTACCATTTTCCGAGGCTTCAAACGGTTGGATGAGGCATGTCGCCCAAGTGATTTCGTACCCCCAATGGCTGGGGTTGCCCCTCCCATGCCTGCACAAGGCATACCCATGTCAGAAATACATCACATGGGATTTTCCATGCTTCTTCTCGGCATGATTTCATGTGTCGTCTTGCAGATCTGCAATTTCCAACACTCAAACCCTAGAAGTGTAATAAATGTCTCAAATATTGTAGGTGGGTCAGAATAATGCGGGGGCTTGACACGTGTCATTCAATAGCCTCGTCTAAGAGCATGGAAAGTTTTGAGGCCAACGGAGCAGCAGGACCAGCACTTCCTTCACAAACCCGATAGCTCCCCTCTCGATACCGAGAGACTACCTCAAAGATGGTGCATTCTACAAGCGACCTCATGTGAAGCCTATTCGAAACGCGCCCAAAAATTTCCCACACCCTACAGGGGCCATGTGATGACGTCGTGCCAGATCCCGTGGATTTCTGGCATCATACGATTTTTCGTGAATTAAAACGTTTGGACGAGTCATGTCGTCGAAGTAATTTCGCCGCGTGATGGACGGAATTGCCCGTCCCTCGTGTGCAAAAGGGAGATATGCATGTCGCTAATACATCACATAGGATTTTCCATGCCGCTTCTGGGCATGGTTTCATGTGTCGCCTTGCAGATCTACAATTTCCGGCGCTCAAACCCTAGAAGTGCAATAAATGTCTCAAATATTGTAGGCAGGTCAGAAAAAATGCGGGGGGCTGACACGTGTCATTCGATGGCCTCCTTTGAGAGCACGAGGAGTTTCGATGCCAACGGAGCAACATGACCAACACTTTCTTCACAAACCCGACACGTTCCCTCTTGATACCAAGAGACTGCCTCGAAGATGGTGCAGTTTACAAGCGGCCTCGGGCAAGGCCCACCCAGAACGCGCCCAAACTTTTACGACACCCTAAAGGGGCCATGTGATGACATCGTGTCTAATCCTGAGGATTTCTGGCATCGTACCATTTTCTGAGGCTTCAAGCGGTTGGATGAGGCATGTCGCCCAGGTGATTTCGTACCCCTGATGTCTGGGGCTGCCCCTTCCACGCCTGCACAAGGCATAACCATGTCACAAATACATCACATAGGATTTTCCATGCTCCTTCTGGGCATGATTTCATGTGTCGCCTTGCAGATCTGCAATTTCCGACACTGAAACCCTAGAAGTGAAATAAATGTCTCAAATATTGTAGGCGAGTCAGAATAATGCGGAGGCCTCACAAGTGTCATTCAATGGCCTCGCCTAAAAGCACGGAAAGTTTTGAGGCCAACGGAGCAGCATGACGAGGACTTCCTTCACAAACCCGACACCTTCCCTCTCGATGCCGAGAGACTACCTCAAAGATGGTGCGTTTTACAAGCGACCTTACCTGAGGCCTATTCGAAACGCGCCCAAAATTTTACTACGCCCTACAGGGGCCATGTGATGACGCCGTGCTGTTGGAATTATGCCCTAGAGGCAATAATAAATATAGTTATTATTATAATTCTTGTATCAAGATAATCGTTTATTATCCATGCTATAATTGTATTGAATGAAGACTTATATACATGGGTGGATACATAGACAAAACACTGTCCCTAGCAAGCCTCTAGTTGGCTAGCCAGTTGATCAAAGATAGTCAGTGTCTTCTGATTATGAACAAGGTGTTGTTGCTTGATAACTGGATCACGTCATTAGGAGAATCACGTGATGGGCTAGACCCAAACTAATAGACGTAGCATGTTGATCGTGTCATTTTATTGCTACTGTTTTCTGCGTGTCAAGTATTTGTTCCTATGACCATGAGATCATATAACTTACTAACACCGGAGGAATACTTTGTGTGTATCAAACGTCTCAACGTAACTGGGTGACTATAAAGATGCTCTACAGGTATCTCCGAAGGTGTTCGTTAAGTTAGTATGGATCGAGACTGGGATTTGTCACTCCGTGTGACGGAGAGGTATCTCGGGGCCCACTCGGTAATACAACATCACACACAAGCCTTGCAAGCAATGTGACTTAGTGTAAGTTGCGGGATCTTGTATTACGGAACGAGTAAAGAGACTTGCCAGTAAACGAGATTGAAATAGGTATACGGATACTGACGATCGAATCTCTGGCAAGTAACATACCGAAGGACAAAGGGAATGACATACGGGATTATATGAATCCTTGGCACTGAGGTTCAAACGATAAGATCTTCGTAGAATATGTAGGATCCAATATGGGCATCCAGGTCCCGCTATTGGATATTGACCGAGGAGTCTCTCGGGTCATGTCTACATAGTTCTCGAACCCGCAGGGTCTGCACACTTAAGGTTCGACGTTGTTTTATGCGTATTTGAGTTATATGGTTGGTTACCGAATGTTGTTCGGAGTCCCGGATGAGATCACGGACGTCACAAGGGTTTCCGGAATGGTCCGGAAACGAAGATTGATATATAGGATGACCTCATTTGATTACCGGAAGGTTTTCGGAGTTACCGGGAATGTACCGGGAATGACGAATGGGTTTGGGGAGTTCACCGGGGGGGCAACCCACCCCGGGGAAGCCCATAGGCATTGGAGGTGGCGCACCAGCTCTTAGTGGGCTGGTGGGACAGACCAAAAGAGCCCTATGCGCCATAGGAAGAAAAATCAAAGAGAAAAGAAAAAAAAGGAGGCGGTGGGAAAAGGGGGAAGGACTCCTCCTTCCAAACCTAGTTTGACTCGGTTTGGAAGGGGAGATCTCCCCCCCTTTGGCTCGGCCGAAGTCCTTAGGGGTCCTTGGACCCCAAGGCAAGGCTCCCCCTCTTCCCCCTATATATACGGAGGTTTTAGGGCTGATTTGACACAACTTTGCCACGGCAGCCCGACCACATATCTCCATGGTTTTACCTCTAGATCGCGTTTCTGCGGAGTTCGGGCGGAGCCCTGCTGAGACGACATCATCACCAACCTCCGGAGCGCCGTCACGCTGCCGGAGAACTCTTCTACCTCTCCGTCTCTCTTGCTGGATCAAGAAGGCCGAGATCATCGTCGAGCTGTACGTGTGCTGAACGCGGAGGTGTCGTCCGTTCGGTACTAGATCGTGGGTCTGATCGCGGGACGGTTAGCGGGGCGGATCGAGAGACGTGAGGACGTTTGTAACGACCAAGATGCGGTCCTTTCCGATCTGGGGGTCAAGGCCCCCGAATAGGAAGGAAGCGCATCTAAGTGTTTCGCAAGCAAGTAAACATAGCACATAATAATAATTACAGTAGACAATCTGGGATTCAACTGTCTTCTTATTAATAATACAGAGTACAACGCAGATACAAACAAGGTAGTTCCGGTACGGACTACAAAACAAGGAAAATGCTATGCTACCCGCTGCAGGCCCACGATCACGACCACGGCTCAGTCCTCTGGATAGTTCACGTAAAGGCGATCTGTCTCTTCGTCGTACTGCCACGCCAGCTGGGTGCCGTCGGGATCATCTGACTCTGGGGTACCTGTACCTGCTGGAAGTTTCGGAGGAATCCGTGAGCCACGGGGACTCAGCAATCTAAGACCTTGGTGCCAGAACTAGCCATGTTATTGTGTAAGGAAGGGGAGAAGTGTTTCAGGCTGCTGCATCCTATGACTGAATAAGTGGCTAACTTACGCGAGAAGGAAGTGATAGTGGTCTACGCTAACGATCGGGGATACTTGATCAGAAAGTGATCCTGAACACCTACCCATGGCAGTCATAACCCCACCGTGTTCCCGATCGAAGAGAGATCTTCGAAGGGACAGTCACGGTTACGCACACAGTTGGCATTTTTTATTAGTTTATGTTTAAGTTCTCTAATACCGGATGTTAACAAAATATTCCAAGTTGCCACATAACCGCGGGCACGGCTTTCCGAAAGATTAAACCCTGCAGGGGTGCTCCAACTAGTCCATCACAAACGAACACAGGCCGCAAAGGTATCCTCTATCACGAATCTCGTGATCTCGTCGGATCCCTTAGAGGAAAACCTCAACTCTCGGGAAAACCAAAGCCTCACCGGGATTCCTATACACAAGATATACCGCTAAGGTAAGACACGACCAGCAGGACCTCCCGTCGTGTCGACGACCCTGATAAGAGCCGCGTATCTCAGTCTCAGGACACGACATATGAGCTAGACGTCGGGATGGCTAAACCTCTGGGTGACCAGTGGGGCCCCGGACATCGCTCAGGTGGGGCCAACACTCATGAGGAGCACTGGCCCGGGTTGTTGATTAAATTCCTCGGGGTAGCTATTCCCTATGCAGATTATTTTGTGATTAGCAGATTAAAACCAAAGTTGGGTCCTGCCGGACAAGCCTTAGCACTACGCGATTTATCAAGGGGGTCCCCATAACAACCCCGAACGTGTTAGGAGCGATCATTATGGAATCAAACACCGGTAACCGGTAACTAAGGCGGCAATGACGGAACAAGACACCCGGCAAAAGGCTAGGCCTCCCGTCATTTACCAAGTATATAGATACATTAATTAAATAACAGGAATTAATATGATGATATCAAGCTCATGTCATCACATGAGTTTAAGGCACCTGCAACTAACAATGCTAACATTAGGAGCTGAGCAAGCATACCTAGCCATGCAAGTTTGCTAGGAAAGAGTAAGGTGTTTAGGCTCATGGCATATGAAAAGGCAATATATTTTCGGTGGTAGGCAGCGAGCAATTTGACATGGAATCGAAACTAACATAACAAGTCTAGAGATGGGATCAAGGTCATATCATCTTGCCTGTGATATCCTCAGCTTGGAATGGTTCTGGATCGTCCTGCACGTACTCTCCTGACTCCACGTATTCGTTCTCCGTTCCCGGTGCTACCCAACACAAGAATAACAGCCAATGAACAGCAGCACCACAAAATGCAACAATCACATGATGCATGAGATGAAAGTTGAGCATGCACCACTATATCTAACACTAGCACAAGCAAGTTAAACTACAACAAGTTTCTGGACAGAACTTTGCACTAACTATCTGGACATGCATGGGAATGATATGAACAGATGCATCTCGTAAAAACAGTGCAAAACCATATAAAGAACTTTGCGAACGGGGCTACGGATCAACGGGAATCAACGAAACAAGATATGAAGCTCTACGTGAAAGATTCAACACCACACACACAATTGGCACAAATCTGGTGTTCCCAGGTTGCCAAGACATATATTAACCCAACATGAATTAAATGGAGCAAGGTAGAACACCACAACAACAATTAAGCACAAACTTTGAACAAAATGGCAAAACTACGCAATCTGCCAGTTTTTGCATCTTAGCTGTTTGTGAGCAACATGCAACATAGCTACAGGTCTTCAAAGGTGACAAATAATATATGTGGCTGTTGCCAACCAAGAACACTACAAGTCCCAGCAAGAATCACAGCAAAAGGAATTAAACTCTAGAAGATACAAGGCCACAAACTTTCCCAAAACCATCCGTCCTCAGGGACTTAGTGAAAATTCCTGCACCTGAGTTTCTGTTTCTGTTCGGAAGCTTTTTGACAGCAATCAAAACACAAGCTACTGGACTCCTAATGACTTGCAAATTGACAGGAAGCTTCACAAACATACCAGGTTCAAAACACTAGCACTGAACTAAGTCCAGTTCTCAACAGAATGACCAGCACATCCTCATCTACAGGGGAAGAAAATGTTTCCAGCGTTCTAGACTTAGTGAAATTTTCAGAGTTCAAAAATCTGGAATTTTCCAGCCACATGCCCACTTTGTCTAGGCATAGTTTGCACACACATGTCACCAAGAGGTGATTGACACCACTATGGTGTTGAGTACAAACCCCTACTACTAACACACAAAGATCCATGCCCTTGGGCTCCATCTATACCATGGAAACAAAGCCCAAACTTTCAACAAAGTGCAAATGCAATTCCACAAGGTATTCTTCTAAGATGACAATTACATAGGTGAATCTTATGTGCACAAGGACAAAGGGACATGGTGGTTTGAACCCCATGTTTGTGTCATGCACATCAACAACACCAACACACACAATACCTCACTAGCACTAGCATCAAGCTCAACACAAAAATAACTCTAAGCTAACAAGAGAGTATGCACACCCCCACATTGTTGGGGAACGTCGCATGGGAAACAAAAAAAATTCTACGCGCACGAAGACCTATCATGGTGATGTCCATCTACGAGAGGAGATGAGTGATCTACGTACCCTTGTAGACCGTACAACAGAAGCGTTAGAGAACGCGGTTGATGTAGTGGAACGTCCTCACGTCCCTCGATCCGCCCGGCGAACAATCCCGCGATCAGTCCCACGATCTAGTACCGAACGGACGGCACCTCCGCGTTCAGCACACGTACAGCTCGACGATGATCTCGGCCTTCTTGATCCAGCAAGAGAGACGGAGAGGTAGAAGAGTTCTCCGGCAGCGTGACGGCGCTCCGGAGGTTGGTGGTGACCTTGTCTCAGCAGGGCTCCGCCCGAGCTCCGCAGAAACGTGATCTAGAGGAAAAACCGTGGAGGTATGTGGTCGGGCTGCCGTGGAAAAGTCGTCTCAAATCAGCCCTAAAACCTCCGTATATATAGGTGGGAGGGAGGGGGCCTTGCCTTGGGGCTCAAGGAGCCCCAAGGGGGTCGGCCGAGTCCAAGGGGGAGGACTCTCCCCCCCCCAAACCGAGTTGGACTAGGTTTGGTGGGAGGGAGTCCCCCTTCCTTCCCACCTCCTCCTTTTTTTTTTCTTTCTCTCTTGATTTTCTTCTCCTTGGCGCATAGGGCACTTGTGGGCTGCCCCACCAGCCCACTAAGGGCTGGTGTGTCTCCCCCAAGGCCTATGGGCTTCCCCAGGGTGGGTTGCCCCTCCCCGGTGAACTCCCGGGACCCATTTGTCATTCCCGGTACATTCCCGGTAACTCCAAAAACCTTCCGGTAATCAAATGAGGTCATCCTATATATCAATCTTTGTTTCCGGACCATTCCGGAAAACCTCGTGACGTCCGTGATCTCATCCGGGACTCCGAACAACATTCGGTAACCAACCATATAACTCAAATACGCATAAAACAATGTCGAACCTTAAGTGTGCAGACCCTGCGGGTTCGAGAACTATGTAGACATGACCCGAGAGACTCCTCGGTCAATATCCAATAGCGGGACCTGGATGCCCATATTGGATCCTACATATTCTACGAAGATCTTATCGTTTGAACCTCAGTGCCAAGGATTCGTATAATCCCGTATGTCATTCCCTTTGTCCTTCGGTATGTTACTTGCCCGAGATTCGATCGTCAGTATCCGCATACCTATTTCCATCTCGTTTACCGGCAAGTCTCTTTACTCATTCCGTAATACAAGATCCCACAACTTACTATAGAAATCCGTTTCACTACTCATAGTTATTCGGATTAGTGTCAAAGCTTGCATCGACGTAACCCTTTACGACGAACTCTTTAACCACCTCCATAATCGAGAAAAATTCCTTAGTCCATTAGTTACTAAGGATAAATTTTGACCGCTGCTAGTGATTCAATCGTGGATCACTCTCTGTACCTCTCAACATACTTTGAGTCAAGGCACACATCAGGTGCGGTACACAGCATGGCATACTTTAGATTCTACGGCTAAGGCATAGAAGACGACCTTCGTCTATTCTCTTTATTCTGCCGTGGTCGGGTTTTGAGTCTTACTCAAATTCACACCTTACAACGCAACCAAGAACTCCTTCTTTACTGATCTATTTTGAACTCCTTCAAAAACTTGTCAAGGCCTGCATTTTATTGAAACTTTCTTTAAGCGCTTTTGATCTATCTCCATAGATCTTTGATGCTCAACGTTCCAGTAGCGCAATCCAGGTATTCCTTTGAAAACTCCTTTCAAACAACCTTGTATGCTTTACAGAAATTCTACATCACTTCTGATCCACAATATGTCTCCCACATATACTTATCAGAAATTCTATAGTGCTCCCACTCACTTCTTTGGAAATACAAGTTTCTCATAAACCTTGTACAAACCCAAAATCTTTGATCATCTCATCAAAGTGTATATTCCAACTCCGAGATGCTTGCACCAGTCCATTGAAGGATCACTGGAGCTTGCATACTTGCTAGTATCTTTAGGATCGACAAAACCTTCTGGTTGTATCACATACAATGTTTGCTCAAAGAAACCGTTGAGAAAACAATGTTTTGACATCCTATGTGCAACATTTCATAAATAATGCATCAACAACTAACATAATTCTAACAGACCTTTAGCATCGCTACGAGTGAGAAAGACTCATCATAGTCAACAGTTTGATCTTGTCGGAAACATCTTTGCGACAAGTCGAGCTTTTCTTAATAGTGACTTGTCACCATCATCGTCTGTTTTCCTTTAAAGATCCATCTTTACTCAATAGTCCTATGACCATCAAGTAATTCTTCCAAAGTCTACACTTTGTTTTCATACATGGATCCTCTCTCGGATTTCATGGCTTCCAGCCATTGGTCGGAATCTGGGCCCACCATCGCTTTCTCCATAACTCGTAGGTTCACTGTTGCTCAACAACATGACCCCCAAGACAGGGTTACCGTACTACTCTGCAGCAGTACGCGACCTTGTCGACCTACGAGGTTTGTAGTAACTTGATTCGAAGCTCAATGATCATCATCATCAGCTTCCACTTCAATTGGTGTAGGCGCCACATGAACAACTTCCTGCGCCCTGCTACACACTGGTTGAAGTGATGGTTCAATAACCTCATCAAGTTCTACTACCCTCCCACTCAATTCTTTTGAGAGAAACCTTTCCTTGAGAAAGGATCCGATTCTAGAAACAAACACTTTGCTTTCGGATCTGACATAGGAGATGTACCCAACTGTTTTGGATATCCCATGAAGATGCATTTATCCGCTTTGGGTTCGAGCTTATCAGACTGAAACTTTTTCACATAAGTGACGAAACCCCAAACTTTCAAGAAACGACAGTTTAGATTTCTCTAAACCTCAGTCTATACTGTGTCATCTCAACGGAAATACGCGGTGCCCTATTTAAAGTGAGTGCGGTTGTCTCTAATGCATAACCCATAAACGATAGTGGTAATTTGATAAGAGACATTATAGTATGCACCATACCAAATAGTGCGTGGCTATGACGATCAGACACATCATCACACTCTGATGTTCCAGGTGGCATGAACTGCGAAACAATTTCCACATTGTCTTAACTGCGTACCAAAACTCGTAACTTAGATATTCATTTCCATGATCATATCGTAGACAGTTTATCCTCTTGTTACGACGAACTTCACTCTGAAACGGAATTGAACTTTTCAACATTTCAGACTTGTGATTCATCAAGTAAATACTCCTGTATCTACTCAAATCGTCAGTGAAGTAAGAACATAATGATATCCACTGCGTGCCTCAGCACCCATTGGACTGCATACATCAAAATGTATTACTTCCAACAAGTTACTATCTTATTTCATCTCAATGAAAACAAGGCCTTGCTCATGTGGTATGATTTGCATGTCACTAGTGATTCGAAATCAGGTGAGTACAAAGATCCATTAGCATGAAGCCTCTTCATGCAATTTATACTAACATGACTCAAGCGGCAGTGCCACAAGTAAGTGGTACTATCATCATTAACTCGTATCTTTTGGCACCAATATTATGAACATGTGTAACACTACGATCGAGATTCAATAAACCATTGAAGGTGAATATTCAAGGAAACAGAGTAACCATTATTCTCTTTAAATGAATAATCGTATTGCAATAAACACGATCCAATCATGTTCATGCTTAACGCAAGCACCAAATAACAATTATTTAGGTTTAACACCAATCCCGATGGTAGAGGGAGCGTGCGACGTTTGATCATATCAACCTTGGAAACACTTCCAACACGTATCGTCACCTCGCCTTTAGCTAGTCTCCGTTTATGCCGTAGCTTTCATTTCGTGTTACTAATCACTTAGCAACCGAACCGGTATCTAATACCCTCATGCTACTAGGAGTACTAGTAAAGTACACATCAACATCATGTATATCAAATACACTTCTTTCGACTTTTGCCAGCCTTCTTATCTACCAAGTATCTAGAGTTGCTCCGCCTCAGTGACTGTTCCCCTCATTACAGAAGCACTTAGTCTCGGGTTTGGGTTTAATCTTGGGTCTCTTCATTAGTGCAGCAACTGTTTTGCCGTTTCACGAAGTATCCCTTCTAGCCCTTGCCTTTCTTGAAACTTAGTGGTTTTACAAACCATCAACTATTGATGCTCCTTCTTGATTTCTACTTTCGCAGTGTCAAACATCGCGAATTTCTCAAGGACCATTGTATTTATCCTTGATATGCTATAGTTCATCACGAGGCTCTCACAGCTTGGTGGCAGTGACTTTGGTGAACCATCACTATCTCATCTGGAAGATTAACTCCCACTTGATTCAAGTGATTGTCGTACTCAGACAATCTGAGCACATGCTCAACGATTGAGCTTTTCTCCTTTACTTTGTGGACAAAGAATCTTGTTGGAGGTCTCGTACCTCTTAACAAGGGCACAAGCATGAAATCACAATTTCATCTTTTTAGAACATCACTTATGTTCCGTGACGTTTTAAAACGTTTTCGGCGCCTTGCTTCTAAGCCATTTAAGTATTTTGCACTGAACTATCGTGTAGTCATCAGAAACGTGTATGTCGGATGTTCACAGCATCCACAGACGACGCTCGAGGTGCAGCACACCGAGTGGTGCATTAAGGACATAAGCCTTCTGCGCAGCAACGAGGACAATCCTCGGTTTTACAGACTTAGTCTGCAAAGTTTGCTACTATCAACTTTCAACTAAATTTTCTCTAGGAACATATAAAAACAGTAGAGCTATAGCGCAAGCTACATCGTAATTCGCAAAGACCATTAGACTATGTTCATGACAATTAGTTCAATTAATCATATTACTTAAGAACTCCCGCTCAAAAAGTACATCTCTCTAGTCATTTGAGTGGTACATGATCCAAATCCACTATCTCAAGGCCGATCATCACGTGAGTCGAGAATAGTTTCAGTGGTAACCATCTCTATGCTAATCATATCAACTATACGATTCATGCTCGACCTTTCGGTCTCATGTGTTCCAAGGCCATGTCTGCACATGCTAGGCTCGTCAAGCTTAACCCGAGTGTTCCGCGAGCGCAACTGTTTTGCACCCGTTGTATGTGAACGTTGAGTCTATCACACCCGATCATCACGTGGTGTCTCAAAACGACGAACTGTAGCAACGGTGCACAGTCGGGGAGAACACAATTTCGTCTTGAAATTTTAGTGAGAGATCACCTCATAATTCTACCGTCGTTCTAAGCAAAATAAGGTGCATAAAAGGATTAACATCACATGCAATTCATAAGTGACATGATATGGCCATCATCACGTGCTTCTTGATCTCCATCACCAAAGCACCGGCACGATCTTCTTGTCACCGGCGTCACACCATGATCTCCATCATCATGATCTCCATCAACGTGTCGCCATCGGGGTTGTCGTGCTACTCATGCTATTACTACTAAAGCTACATCCTAGCAAAATAGTAAACGCATCTGCAAGCACAAACGTTAGTATAAAGACAACCCTATGGCTCCTGCCGGTTGCCATACCATCGACGTGCAAGTCGATATTTTCTATTACAACATGATCATCTCATACATCCAATATATCACATCACATCATTGGCCATATCACATCACAAGCATACCCTGCAAAAACAAGTTAGACGTCCTCTAATTTTGTTGTTGCATGTTTTACGTGGTGACCATGGGTATCTAGTAGGATCGCATATTACTTACGCAAACACCACAACGGAGATATATGAGTTGCTATTTAACCTCATCCAAGGACCTCCTCGGTCAAATCCGATTCAACTAAAGTTGGAGAAACCGACACTTGCCAGTCATCTTTGAGCAACGGGGTTACTCGTAGTGATGAAACCAGTCTCTCGTAAGCGTACGAGTAATGTCGGTCCAAGCCGCTTCAATCCAACAATACCGCGGAATCAAGAAAAGACTAAGGAGGGTAGCAAAACACACATCACCGCCCACAAAAACTTTTGTGTTCTACTCGAGAAGACATCTACGCATGAACCTAGCTCATGATGCCACTGTTGGGGAACGTCGCATGGGAAACAAAAAATTTCCTACGCGCACGAAGACCTATCATGGTGATGTCCATCTACGAGAGGGTATGAGTGATCTACGTACCCTTGTAGACCATACAGCAGAAGTGTTAGAGAACACGGTTGATGTAGTGGGACGTCCTCACGTCCCTCGATCCGCCCCGCGAACAATCCCGCGATCAGTCCCACGATCTAGTACCGAACGGACGGCACCTCCGCGTTCAGCACACGTACAGCTCGACGATGATCTCGGCCTTCTTGATCCAGCAAGAGAGACGGGGAGGTAGAAGAGTTCTCCAGCAGCGCGACGGCGCTCCGGAGGTTGGTGATGACCTTGTCTCAGCAGGGCTCCGCCCGAGCTCCGCAGAAACGCGATCTAGAGGAAAAACCGTGGAGGTATGTGGTCGGGCTGCCGTGGAAAAGTCGTCTCAAATCAGCCCTAAAACCTCCGTATATATAGGTGGGAGGGAGGGGGCCTTGCCTTGGGGCTCAAGGAGCCCCAAGGGGGTCGGCCAAGTCCAAGGGGGAGGACTCTCCCCCCCCCCCCCAAACCGAGTTGGACTAGGTTTGGTGGGAGGGAGTCCCCCTTCCTTCCCACCTCCTCCTTTTTTTCTTTTTCTTTCTCTCTTGATTTTCTTCTCCTTGGCGCATAGGGCACTTGTGGGCTGCCCCACCAGCCCACTAAGGGCTGGTGTGTCTCCCCCAAGGCCTGTGGGCTTCCCCGGGGTGGGTTGCCCCTCCCCGGTGAACTCCCGGAACCCATTCGTCATTCCCGGTAACTCCGAAAACCTTCCGGTAATCAAATGAGGTCATCCTATATATCAATCTTCGTTTCCGGACCATTCCGGAAACCCTCGTGACGTCCGTGATCTCATCCGGGACTCCGAACAACATTCGGTAACCAACCATATAACTCAAATACGCATAAAACAACGTCGAACCTTAAGTGTGCAGACCCTGCGGGTTCGAGAACTATGTAGACATGACCCGAGAGACTCCTCGGTCAATATCCAATAGCGGGACCTGGATGCCCATATTGGACCCTACATATTCTACGAAGATCTTATCGTTTGAACCTCAATGCCAAGGATTCGTATAATCCCGTATGTCATTCCCTTTGTCCTTCGGTATGTTACTTGCCAGAGATTCGATCGTCAGTATCCGCATACCTATTTCAATCTCGTTTACCGGCAAGTCTCTTTACTCGTTCCGTAATACAAGATCCCGCAACTTACACTAAGTTACATTGCTTGCAAGGCTTGTGTGTGATGTTGTATTACCGAGTGGGCCCCGAGATACGTCTCCGTCACACGGAGTGACAAATCCTAGTCTTGATCCATACTAACTCAACTAACACCTTCGGAGATACCTGTAGAGCATCTTTATAGTCACCCAGTTACGTTGCGACGTTTGATACACACAAAGCATTCCTCCGGTGTCAGTGAGTTATATGATCTCATGGTCATAGGAACAAATACTTGACACGCAGAAAACAGTAGCAACAAAATGACATGATCAACATGCTACGTCTATTAGTTTGGGTCTAGTCCATCACATGATTCTCCTAATGATGTGATCCCGTTATCAAGTGACAACACTTGCCTATGGCCAGGAAACCTTGACCATCTTTGATCAACGAGCTAGTCAACTAGAGGCTTACTAGGGACAGTGTTTTGTCTATGTATCCACACAAGTATTGTGTTTCTAATCAATACACTTATAGCATGGATAATAAACGATTATCATGAACTAAGAAATATAATAATAACTAATTTATTATTGCCTCTAGGGCATATTTCCAACACACATATGGGCATGTGATGGTGCACACTCTCACAAGCATCACGAGGATCTTCCTAGTATTCATGTCATCCTCAATATGAAACCACCACAACAATCCTCACCCTCACATGCTAACATAGATAGCTACCTAGTGCAACTCATCACCTCAAGACATGTGGTGAGGGGGAGGCATCCACACCCCACTAAATCCATGCAAACAAAAGAAACTACAATATCAACTTAGACCCTCTTAAGCTCAATAGATGTGGCCAAACATGTATAGCTAGTGCTTCTATCACCCCTTAAGAACATCACTTCACAAGAAAAGCACATCACAAGCACACACCTCTACCAAGTGTTCTTCACACCACTAGATGTAATCTTCATAGGCATCTCAAGGTTAGCATCACATAACAACACTTGTGTGCAAACACACACACATTTAAAACTAACCTCACTATAGTAGAAACACAGAAATTTAAACCCCACTAACCCCAAGAGGGGTGTTAACCAGAAGCATTAACAGCAAGACAAAGCCCCTCTGTAACAGAGTTAGGAAAAACAGAAAATAAAAAGGCACAAAAAGAAAAACAGAAAAGAACAGAAAATAAATAGGCACAAAAGAGAAACAGAGGCTGTTGGGATTCGAACCCAGAACCTTTGGTTCTAGCAACAACAACACACCACCACGCCACTGCCATCTATCGACAGGATGGAGGAGAGAACAAGGTGAGCTGCTCCCGGTCGCTGTGCACCGAATTAGTAAAACAACAAAAATAGGCCGAGAGGGGGATCGAACCCCGAACCTCTCATCAGACATGCATGAGATCGACCACTGGGCTACGAAGAGATATCTGACAGAGGGGGAGTCTCATACCGGAAAAACTAACTGAAATCGCCCTCTGTCTGTCTACTGGGAACGACAGCGACAAAGAACCGACGGGCTACTCGCTTGCCAGCGTTGCTACGCTGCGCTGCCGGCGACGAGGAGGAACTGCACTCGATGAGCACCTAACTGCGCCGGAAGGGATTCCCGCTGCTGCTAGTGAACGCCCGCATGGCGCCCTAGACCGATGGAGGACCCGCACGAACCTACGCTACCGCACTGCTTCTACCGAGAACGAGGTGACAGGGAGCCACAGCTACCGGCGGCGAGGAGGGTTCCTCTGGCCACGGCGCTGCTGCCGAGAGGGGGGAGGAAGCCCTCCTCTGCGCGGCACCCCCATGAACTCCACACTACGCAGAACAACCCGATACTAGTGCATACTTCCATGCTGCTGCTAAAGAACAGAGAAAGCACGCACCACGACGGGTACGAGCCGATCCGCGGTGGAGGAAGGAAGGGGAAGCGCGGCCTCACCTTGGGGGAAGATGGGGCGCCGAACGGGGAGGAGGAGCACCGGTCCGGGGAAGAAGACGCCGAAGAAGATCCTCCGACTGCAGAACCGACGGAGAGCTGGAGGACACCGCGGGCACGACCTAGACGAGCTCGGGGTCGTCGGCGTGTCCGTCCTCCGGGGCTTCTAGCGCCGGGAATGGATCGCAGGGATCCATCCCGAGCGCCTGGACATGGCAACGGCGGCGAACGGAGGCGGGGCGCGACGTTCACCGGCGATGGCCTACTGCTCTCTGTCTACTGACACGACTACCTTACCTGACAGAGAAGAGAGGAAGAGAGATGGGAACGAGATGGTGGCGGCGGCGGCTGAGGGGAGAAGGGCAACCCTAGGCTACTGGCACGGACGCCAACGCGTTTTATAGGGGTCCTCGACGTTGCTGCTCACGGCGCCGTCAGTTCTCTCTCTCTCACACGTGCTGACGGAAAGAAGAAAGCGGGGGAAGGAGAAGGACGCCGTCAGGGGAAAGAAAGGAGGGAGGGGAGGCCTCGCCTCGGCTCCTCGCGCTAGGTTGGAGACCTACTGGGCCAGCACGGGAGGAAGACTTAATGGGCCAGGGAATGAAATAATTACACACGAGGTTTTTCCAATTAGATAAACAGAAAAAATGCACCCAGGGAAGAAAATATTACCCAAAATAAACTACTGGGATAAAAACTAAAAGGAAAATCCTGCTGGTCATGAGGAATTATGGCCCAAAAGAAAAAAATAGGAAAGCAATATTTGGAGCTGTTTGAAATAAATGCAAAACATGAATTAATTTGTTGTTTTGGATTTACTTGCACCTTTTAAAACAAATAACAAGTCAGCAAAAAATACTCCTCCTCATAACCACATTTTTATCTAACCACCAGACATTTTAGAATCATTTTTGGGAAGAAGGAATTTTGACATGGAAAAATAGGAGGGAAAAGGAGTTTAAAAAGCAAGAGCTTAAAATGACTAGCACTCACTCCTACATTACACACACCATTATCACATGCATCACAAGATAGTGCAATACCACCACTTAACCCTAGCAAGAACACATGCACTCACAACACCACAACACTACTCCTAGTAAGAACAAATGCAACATGATCATGGCATGCAATCATAAGGTATGGCAAGGAATGATATGTTATGTATGCATGCAAGGGAAGTAAGTACTAAGGAACACATATGAAATCATGGCACAAAAAGATATCATCACAATCTCTGACAAGGTGGCCCCACATGGAAGGTTACAAAAAGGGAAAGTCCTACACTTGGGGCATTACAAACTCTCCCACACTACAAAGAAGATCTCGACCCCGAGATCTAAGACTGAAAGAAATCAGGAAATTCGGAACGGAGGTGATCCTCGCGTTCCCACGTAGCCTCTTTATCGGAATGGTGTGACCAATGCACTTTGAGAAACTTGACAGACTTGTTACGGGTCTTGCGCCCAGTCGCCTCGAGAACCGCAACTGGATGCTCGCGATAAGAGAGGTCAGGCTGGAGATCGATATCCTGAAGATGCACAGTGCGCTCAGGGTTCTTAAAACACCTCCGGAGCTGAGAAACATGGAACACATCATGGACATTTGCAAAGGTTGACGGAAGCTCGAGCTGGTACGCGAGGTCTCCTCTCTTGCCAACCACTCTGAACGGACCAACAAAACGAGGCGCAAGCTTGCCTTTGATGCCAAAACGCCGCATACCCTTCATAGGCGACACCTTGAGATAGACAAAATCATCAAGCTCATACGACATGTCACGGTGCTTGCTATCGTAATAGCTCTTCTGACGGGACTGAGCTGCTCTGAGGTTGTCGCGAATGATCCGACACATCTCCTCAGCTTCTTCTATCATATCATTGCCAAGGATCTGACGCTCGCCTGTCTAGGACCAGTTGAGCGGAGTTCGGCACTTCCTGCCATAGAGAATTTCAAACGGAGCCTTGCCAGAACTAGCTTGATAACTGTTGTTATACGAGAACTCCGCGAAAGGCAGACAATCCTCCCACTTCATGCCAAAGGAGATAACACAGGCTCTCAGCATGTCCTCAAGAACTTGATTCACTCTCTCCACTTGACCACTAGTCTGAGGATGGAACGTTGTGCTGAAGCGGATCTTCGTGCCCATAGCAGACTGAAAAGAGTCCCAGAACTTGGAAGTGAAGATACTCCCGCGATCTGATGAGATCATCATAGGTACACCGTGCAACGAGACAATCCTCGAGGTGTACAAATCTGCCAGCTGAGCTGCTGAAATGGACTCCTTGACTGGAAGGAAATGCGCCACCTTACTCAATTTGTCGATGACGACGAAGATAGCGTCATTGCCCTTCTTGGACTTCGGAAACCCTGTGACGAAGTCCATCTCAATGTGATCGAACTTCCACTCGGGAATCGGCAAAGGCTGCAAGAGGCCCGCTGGTCTTTGATGTTCTGCTTTCACCCTTCGACATACATCACACTCATTGACGAATTGTGCAATTTCACGCTTCATACGGGTCCACGAGAACGACTGCTTCAAGTCATGGTACATCTTGGAACTTCCCGGATGAATAGAAAGCAAAGAATTATGAGCCTCTTCCATGATCACCTTCCTGAGATCACCTTTCGGGACGACAAGACGGTCCTCGAAAAACAAAGTGTCCCTGGCATCCACAGTGAAACACTTATACTTGGGAAGGCTCTTTCCCACACCAATCTTGACCTTCTTCACCATAGTATCAAGTAGCTGAGCTGCTCTGACCTGATCTTCCAAGGTAGGAGAGATCTGAAGGTTCGCAAGAAAACCCTGAGGAACCAGCTGAAGATTGAGCTTTCTGAAAGACTCAGAAAGACCCGGCTGGAGAGGTTGCAGAATTAGACTGTTGCAATATGCTTTCCTGCTCAATGCATCTGCCACAACATTTGCCTTGCCTGGCGTATACTCAACACTCGGATTAAAATCCTGGAGCATTTCCACCCAACGTGTTTGCCGAAGATTCAAGTTAGGCTGAGTGAAGATATACTTGAGGCTCTTGTGATCGGTGAAAACTTCAACCTTACGTTCCAACAAGAGATGTCTCCAAGTCATCAAGGCGTGCACAACAGCTGCTAGCTCGAGATCGTGCACAGGATAGTTCTTCTCCGCAGGCTTCAGCTGCCTGGAGGTATAAGCAACCACCTTCCTATCTTGCATCAAGACTGCACCAAAAACCTGGAGAGAAGCATCGCAAAAGACCTGGTATGGCTCGGAATCATCCGGAGGAGCCAATACCGGAGTAGAGGTAAGCTTCTCTTTGAGTGTATCCAAAGCCAGTTGACACTCTAGAGACCACACATACTTGACACCCTTCTGAAGAAGACTAGAGAGCGGCTTGGCGATTTTGGAGAAGTTCTCAACGAGTCTTCTGCAATATCCGGCAAGACCGAGAAAGCTTCGAAGCTGCTTCACATTCTGCGGAGGTTCCCATTCAACAATGGCTTGAACCTTGGACGGGTCAACCTTAATGCCCTCGGCAGAGATAATATGCCCAAGATACACCACTTCTTTCAGCCAGAACTCGCACTTGGAAAACTTGGCATACAACTTGTATTCTCTCAGTTTATCAAGCACCAACCTGAGATGTTTCTCATGTTCTTCCTCATCCTCAGAAAATACCAGAATGTCATCGAGATAGAGCAAGACAAACTCATTCTTGAATGGCGAGAAAATATAGTTCATCAATCGGAAAAAAGTCGTAGGAGCATTAGCCAGACCAAAAGACATGACCGTATACTCATATAAGCCAAAACTGGTCCTGAATGCCGTCTTTGGAATGTCTTCCTCACGAATGCGAATCTGATGATAGCCCATTCTGAGATCAAGCTTGGAGAATACTTTAGCACGTTTCAGCTGCTCGAAGAACTCATTTATGTTCGGAAGAGGATATCTGTTCTTGATTGTCTTCTTATTCAATGGGCGGTAATCGACACACAGCCATTCCGTACCATCCTTCTTCTTGACAAACAGAACACCACATCCCCACGGAGACGAGCTTGGTCTGATCAAACCCAAACGCTCCTGCTCATCGAGTTGCCTCTTGAGTTCCTTCAACTCCTCTGGACCCAGCTTGTACGGCCGCTTGCACACTGGCTCTGTGCCTGGCTCAAGCTCAATGACGAACTCCACTTCACGGTGCGGAGGCATCCCTGGCAACTCTTCAGGAAACACGTCCTGATATTCGCAGACTACTGGAACTTGCTCAATGGGATTGATCTCACCCTTTTCATTCAAGGAGAACAAGCGGATTGTGTCATCGCGCGCCGCGAATATAATCACATCCTCCGAAGAGTGGGTCAGTTTCACTTCTTTAGCTGCGCAATCAATTGATGCCTTATTCATGGCCAACCAGTCCATACCAAGGATCAAATCAATGTCGGACTTGCCCAAGACATACGGAGAGGCCAGAAAAGCATAATTGTCCAACTTGATAGAAACATCCGGAGCACGGGTACTAGCATGCATGAACTTTCCTGGAGAAACTACTGACAACGGACTAGGAAGCTCTTCAACAGGAACACTATGCTTGGATGCAAATGGAATGGAGAGGAACGAATGCGAAGCACCAGAATCAAACAAGACTTTAGCAGGAAAATCATTGACTAAGAGATTACCCATGATCACATCCGATGAATTTTCTGCCTCAGCTGCATTCACCATGTTGACTCGAGCTGATCTGGGGTTGAACTTCACAAGAGCGTTGCTAGGAGGTTTGCCTGGAGGAGGAGGCGGCAGACGGAGCTGAGAAGTGCATTTGTTGGCATAGTGACCCTTCTGCCCACATTTGTGACAAGTGACATCTGCTAGCTGCCGGAACTGAATCTGAGGAGGCCCTTGCTTCTGATGCTGATATCTCTGCTGGAATCCAGGGTTGGGTGGGCGGGAAGAACCACGTCCACCTGAGTGCTTCGGCTGCTGAGAGTGCCGAGGAGGAGGAGGAGGAGAAACCCAAAACCTCTGTTGCTTCTAAACCACCTGAGTCGAGGAAGAGCTGGAATCTCTGAAACGTTTCTTGGAGTTCTCCACCCTGAGCAAGGCTGCCTCTGCTCTGAGAGCTAAGTTATAGAATTTGTCAAACTCCTCAGGATCGTGCAAAGCGAGTGCTAACTGCAAATCCTCCTTCAAGCCACCCCTGAACTGGTATATCTTGCTCTTCTGATCCGGAACATCCTGCAACGCGTAACGGGCCAGCTCGTGGAACTCAACATTGTACTTGTACACAGAATTGCTGCCCTGCTTCAAGCGCCTGAACTTCTCACGCATCTCCTCAACAAAACTGGAAGGGATGTAGTGGGACCTGAAGTCACGACAGAACTCGTCCCAAGTCATCACCCTGCCACCTCTGGAGCCCTTAAGCTACTGCCACCAAATAGAAGCCTGCCCCTTCAACTGGAATGTTGCAAACTTGACATAATCCTCTGGACGCACATTGCTACACTCAAAATGCTTGTTCATATCACAGATCCAATCTTCCACATCAAATGGCCGGTCACAAGAAGTGAACGTCCTAGTCTGGTTTGAGAGGAACTGACTCAGACTGGCGAAGTGATTGCCACCCTGCTGGAAATTGCCGTGCTGATGATTGGCTCTCTCCTGGATCAACTGCAACAGCATCTGAGTATTTGCATTGGTAGCTGCCATCATCGCCTGCCAGGCCTCTGCAGGAGGAGGCGGCGGCGGTGGCGGAGGAGGAGGTGGAGGCGGCATATCCTCACGCGCTGGGGTCTGACGAGTTGGTGGAGCCATCCTGAAGACGGACAGCAAATTAGTCCACAGAATAATTGAAGATAAGCTGAATCAAAAGACAGAATATCTGAACAGAATTAGCATTGCACTCGAACAACATAGCAAGAGTGCATTCTCCAAGTAACAGACGACAAAATTCCGATAAGGGCCACAGCCAACCAGTGTGAGCTAGAACTGCTCGGAACAAACATATGATCGAGATTTCCCAAACCTCAATCAAGCGTCTGTAGGAAGATAGTCCTATAAGATACTACCAGATATCCCACCTATGAATTCCCGAAATAACTGGTCATGCAATCAGGCACCCGGATACAAGGAGTATTTCACACAACTCCTAAACTAACCCGTCACCTGTATCACACCCTTCAACACACGACCAACATCTCGGACCTTCGTCTACCACAGATCCTCGTGATCACCACGATACAAAGTGTGGTGGTACCCCCGAACAACCTACACCAGTACTGGGGACGTCGGGGTTATCTCACCACTACCCGTATTGAAGCAATAACAAACACCCTCCGTTCTTAGGTACTCAGAAATCTGAATGATGGCGATGTGCGCGATAATCCCTGGAGCTCGACTCCCCTGATACTTAGAGCAGATAGGAGGCACCAGGACACGATTCCGTCACATCGAAATCATAAAGATTTCGCAAACACCCGCGTGATCCTAAAAAAAAAATTTGAGCGAGAAAAGGAGTAGAGTTAAAGATTTCCTAAGACGGAAGCCTCACCAGAGCAAAGAAGAGGAGAAAAATGAAACCTACTCTCCGATATAACTAAGACTCAAAACATTTACTAGACTCGACTCGGCCAAATACGATCACACAAAGGCTCCTATGGTCGTAAGGCTCTGATTACCAACTTGTAACGACCAAGATGCGGTCCTTTCCGATCTGGGGGTCGAGGCCCCCGAATAGGAAGGAAGCGCATCTAAGTGTTTCGCAAGCAAGTAAACATAGCACATAATAATAATTACAGTAGACAATCTGGGATTCAACTGTCTTCTTATTAATAATACAGAGTACAACGCAGATACAAACAAGGTAGTTCCGGTACGGACTACAAAACAAGGAAAATGCTATGCTACCCGCTGCAGGCCCACGATCACGACCACGGCTCAGTCCTCTGGATAGTTCACGTAAAGGCGGTCTGTCTCTTCGTCGTACTGCCACGCCAGCTGGGTGCCGTCGGGATCATCTGACTCTGGGGTACCTGTACCTGCTGGAAGTTTCGGAGGAATCCGTGAGCCACGGGGACTCAGCAATCTAAGACCTTGGTGCCAGAACTAGCCATGTTATTGGGTAAGGAAGGGGAGAAGTGTTTCAGGCTGCTGCATCCTATGACTGAATAAGTGGCTAACTTACGCGAGAAGGAAGTGATAGTGGTCTACGCTAACGATCGGGGATACTTGATCAGAAAGTGATCCTGAACACCTACCTATGGCAGTCATAACCCCACCGTGTTCCCGATCGAAGAGAGATCTTCGAAGGGACAGTCACGGTTACGCACACAGTTGGCATTTTTTATTAGTTTATGTTTAAGTTCTCTAATACCGGATGTTAACAAAATATTCCAAGTTGCCACATAACCGCGGGCACGGCTTTCCGAAAGATTAAACCCTGCAGGGGTGCTCCAACTAGTCCATCACAAAAGAACACAGGCCGCAAAGGTATCCTCTATCATGAATCTCGTGATCTCGTCGGATCCCTTAGAGGAAAACCTCAACTCTCGGGAAAACCAAAGCCTCACCGGGATTCCTATACGCAAGATATACCGCTAAGGTAAGACACGACCAGCAGGACCTCCCGTCGTGTCGACGACCCTGATAAGAGCCGCGTATCTCAGTCTCAGGACACGACATATGAGCTAGACGTCGGGATGGCTAAACCTCTGGGTGACCAGTGGGGCCCCGGACATCGCTCAGGTGGGGCCAACACTCATGAGGAGCACTGGCCCGGGTTGTTGATTAAATTCCTCGGGGTAGCTATTCCCTATGCAGATTATTTTGTGATTAGCAGATTAAAACCAAAGTTGGGTCCTGCCGGACAAGCCTTAGCACTACGCGATTTATCAAGGGGGTCCCCATAACAACCCCGAACGTGTTAGGAGCGATCATTATGGAATCAAACACCGGTAACCGGTAACTAAGGCGGCAATGACGGAACAAGACACCCGGCAAAAGGCTAGGCCTCCCGTCATTTACCAAGTATATAGATACATTAATTAAATAACAGGAATTAATATGATGATATCAAGCTCATGTCATCACATGAGTTTAAGGCACCTGCAACTAATAATGCTAACATTAGGAGCTGAGCAAGCATACCTAGCCATGCAAGTTTGCTAGGAAAGAGTAAGGTGTTTAGGCTCATGGCATATGAAAAGGCAATATATTTTCAGTGGTAGGCAGCGAGCAATTTGACATGGAATCGAAACTAACATAACAAGTCTAGAGATGGGATCAAGGTCATATCATCTTGCCTGTGATATCCTCAGCTTGGAATGGTTCTGGATCGTTCTGCACGTACTCTCCTGACTCCACGTATTCGTTCTCCGTTCCCGGTGCTACCCAACACAAGAATAACAGCCAATGAACAGCAGCACCACAAAATGCAACAATCACATGATGCATGAGATGAAAGTTGAGCATGCACCACTATATCTAACACTAGCACAAGCAAGTTAAACTACAACAAGTTTCTGGACAGAACTTTGCACTAACTATCTGGACATGCATGGGAATGATATGAACAGATGCATCTCGTAAAAACGGTGCAAAACCATATAAAGAACTTTGCGAACGGGGCTACGGATCAACGGGAATCAACGAAACAAGATATGAAGCTCTACGTGAAAGATTCAACACCACACACACAATTGGCGCAAATCTGGTGTTCCCAGGTTGCCAAGACATATATTAACCCAACATGAATTAAATGGAGCAAGGTAGAACACCACAACAACAATTAAGCACAAACTTTGAACAAAATGGCAAAACTACGCAATCTGCCAGTTTTTGCATCTTAGCTGTTTGTGAGCAACATGCAACATAGCTACAGGTCTTCAAAGGTGACAAATAATATATGTGGCTGTTGCCAACCAAGAACACTACAAGTCCCAGCAAGAATCACAGCAAAAGGAATTAAACTCTAGAAGATACAAGGCCACAAACTTTCCCAAAACCATCCGTCCTCAGGGACTTAGTGAAAATTCCTGCACCTGAGTTTCTGTTTCTGTTCTGAAGCTTTTTGACAGCAATCGAAACACAAGCTACTGGACTCCTAATGACTTGCAAATTGACAGGAAGCTTCACAAACATACCAGGTTCAAAACACTAGCACTGAACTAAGTCCAGTTCTCAACAGAATGACCAGCACATCCTCATCTAGAGGGGAAGAAAATGTTTCCAGCGTTCCAGACTTAGTGAAATTTTCAGAGTTCAAAAATCTGGAATTTTCCAGCCACATGCCCACTTTGTCTAGGCATAGTTTGCACACACATGTCACCAAGAGGTGATTGACACCACTATGGTGTTGAGTACAAACCCCTACTACTAACACACAAAGATCCATGCCCTTGGGCTCCATCTATACCATGGAAACAAAGCCCAAACTTTCAACAAAGTGCAAATGCAATTCCACAAGGTATTCTTCTAAGATGACAATTACATAGGTGAATCTTATGTGCACAAGGACAAAGGGACATGGTGGTTTGAACCCCATGTTTGTGTCATGCACATCAACAACACCAACACACACAATACCTCACTAGCACTAGCATCAAGCTCAACACAAAAATAACTCTAAGCTAACAAGAGAGTATGCACACCCCCACATATGGGCATGTGATGGTGCACACTCTCACAAGCATCACTAGGATCTTCCTAGTATTCATGTCATCCTCAATATGCAACCACCACAACAATCCTCACCCTCACATGCTAACATAGATAGCTACCTAGTGCAACTCATCACCTCAAGACATGTGGTGAGGGGGAGGCACCCACACCCCACTAAATCCATGCAAACAAAAGAAACTACAATATCACCTCAAGACATGTGGTGAGGGGGAGGCGCCGTCAGTTCTCTCTCTCTCTCACGTGCTGACGGAAAGAAGAAAGCGGGGGAAGGAGAAGGACGCCGTCAGGGGAAAGAAAGGAGGGAGGGGAGGCCTCGCCTCGGCTCCTCGCCTTAGGTTGGAGACCTACTCGGCCAGCACGGGAGGAAGACTTCATGGGCCAGGGAATGAAATAATTACACAGGAGGTTTTTCCAATTAGATAAACAGAAAAAATGCACCCAGGGAAGAAAATATTACCCAAAATAAACTACTGGGATAAAAACTAAAAGGAAAATCCTGTTGGTCATGAGGAATTATGGCCCAAAAGAAAAAAATAGGAAAGCAATATTTGGAGCTGTTTGAAATAAATGCAAAACAGGAATAAATTTGCTGTTTTGGATTTATTTGCACCTTTTCAAACAAATAACAAGTTAGCAAAAAATACTCCTCCTCATAACCACATTTTTATCTGACCACCAGACATTTTAGAATCATTTTTGGGAAGAAGGAATTTTGACATGGAAAAATAGGAGGGAAAAGGAGTTTAAAAAGCAAGAGCTTAAAATGACTAGCACTCACTCCTACATTACACACACCATTATCACATGCATCACAAGATAGTGCAATACCACCACTTAACCCTAGCAAGAACACATGCACTCACAACACCACAACACTACTCCTAGTAAGAACAAATGCAACATCATCATGGCATGCAATCATAAGGTATGGCAAGGAATGATATGTTATGCATGCATGCAAGGGAAGTAAGTACTAAGGAACACACATGAAATCATGGCACAAAAAGATATCATCACAATCTCTGACAAGGTGGCCCCACATGGAAGGTTACAAAAAGGGAAAGTCGTACACTTGGGGCATTACAACGTTCCACTACATCAACCGCGTTCACTAACGCTTCTGCTGTACGGTCTACAAGGGTACGTAGATCACACATCCCCTCTCGTAGATGGACATCACCATGATAGGTCTTCGTGCGCGTAGGAAAAATTTTGTTTCCCATGCGACGTTCCCCAATAGTGGCATCATGAGCTAGGTTCATGCGTAGATGTCTTCTCGAGTAGAACACAAAAGTTTTTGTGGGCGGTGATGTGCGTTTTGCTGCCTCCTTAGTCTTTTCTTGATTCCGCGGTATTGTTGGATCGAAACGGCTCGGACCGACATTACTCGTACGCTTACGAGAGACTGGTTTCATCGCTACGAGTAACTCCGTTGCTCAAAGATGACTGGCGGGTGTCAGTTTCTCCAACTTTAGTTGAATCGGATTTGACCGAGGAGGTCCTTGGATGAGGTTAAATAGCAAATCATATATCTCCGTTGTGGTGTTTGCGTAAGTAAGATGCGATCCTACTAGATACCCATGGTCACCACGTAAAACATGCAACAACAAAATTAGAGGACGTCTAACTTATTTTTGCAGGGTATGCTTGTGATGTGATATGGCCAACGATGTGATGTGATATATTGGATGTATGAGATGATCTGTTTGTAATAGATAATATCGACTTGCACGTCGATGGTACGGCAACCGGCAGGAGCCATAGGGTTGTCTTTATAACTAACGTTTGTGCTTGCAGATGCGTTTACTATTTTGCTAGGAAGTAGCTTTAGTAGTAATAGCATGAGTAGCACGACAACCCCGATGGCGACATGTTGATGGAGATCATGGTGTGGCGCCGATGACAAGAAGATCTTGCCGGTGCTTTGGTGATGGAGATCAAGGAGCACGTGATGATGGCCATATCATGTCACTTATGAATTGCATGTGATGTTAATCCTTTTATGCACCTTTTTTGCTTAGAACGACGGTAGCATTATGAGGTGATCTCTCACTAAAATTTCAAGACGAAGTTGTGTTCTCCCCGACTGTGCACCGTTGCTACAGTTCGTCGTTTCGAGACACCACGTGATGATCGGGTGTGATAGACTCAACGTTCACATACAACGGGTGCAAAACAGTTGCGCACGCGGAACACTCGGGTTAAGCTTGACGAGCCTAGCATGTGCAGACATGGCCTCGGAACACATGAGACCGAAAGGTCGATCATGAATCATATAGATGATATGATTAGCATGGGGATCCTTACCACTGAAACTATGCTCAACTCACGTGATGATCGGACTTGGGATAGTGTAAGTGGATCATGAACCACTCAAATGACTAGAGAGATGTACTTTTTGAGTGGGAGTTTAGCATATAATTTGATTAAGTTAAACTCTAATTATCTTGAACATAGTCTAAGTCCACTTTGAATATATTTGTGTTGTAGATCATGGCTCACGCGAGTGTCATCCTGAATTTTAATACGTTCCTAGAGAAAGCTAAGTTGAAAGATGATGGAAGCAACTTTGTAGACTAGGCTCGTAATCTTAAGCTAATATTACAATCTGGGAAGAAGGATTATGTCCTTAATGCTGCGCTAGGAGATGAACCACCCGCTACGGCTGATCAGGATGTTAAGAACGCTTGGTTAGCACGTAAGGAGGACTACTCAGTAGTTAAATGTGCAGTCTTGTATGGCTTAGAACCGGGACTTCAACGTCGCTTTGAGCGTCATGGAGCATTTGAGATGTTCCAGGAGTTGAAGTTTATCTTTCAAAAGAACGCCCGGATCGAGAGGTATGAGACCTCTGATAAATTCTATGCTTGCAAGATGGAGGAGAACTCGTCTGTCAGTGAACATGTGCTCAAAATGTCTGGGTACTCAAACCGTCTGGCTGAGCTGGGGATTGAACTCCCGCAAGAAGCTATCACTGACAGAATCCTTCAATCACTGCCGCCAAGCTATAAAGGCTTTGTGTTGAACTACAACATGCAAGGGATGAACAAGTCTCCCGGCGAGTTGTTTGCGATGCTGAAAGTCGCAGAGTCTAAACTCCGTAAAAAGCATCAAGTGTTGATGGTGAATAAGACCACTAGTTTCAAGAGAAACGGCAATGGCAAGAAGGGTAATTCAAAGAAGAGCGGCAAGCCTGTTGCCAATCCGACGAAGAAACCCAAAGCTGGACCTAAGCCTGAAACAGAGTGTTACTATTGCAAGGGTATGGGTCACTGGAAGCACAATTGCCCCAAGTATCTGGCTGATAGGAAGGCGGCCAAAGAAAAATCAGGTATATTTGATATACATGTTATTGATGTGTACTTAACCGGCTCTCGTAGTAGTGCCTGGGTATTCGATACCGGTTCTGTTGCTCATATTTGCAACTCGAAACAGGAACTGCAGAATAGACGAAGGCTCGCGAAAGATGAAGTGACGATGCACGTAGGAAATGGTTCCAAGGTTGATGCAATCGTCGTCGGCACAGTTTCACTTCAGTTACCCTCAGGATTAGTTATGAACTTGAATCATTGTTATTTAGTGCCTGCGTTGAGCATGAACATTATATCTGGATCTTGTTTATTGCGAGACGGTTACTCTTTTTAAGTCAGAGAATAATGGTTGTTCTATTTCTATGAGTAACATCTTTATGGTCATGCACCCAATGTGAGAGGATTGTTCATATTGAATCTTGATAGTGATACACACATACATAACATTGAGACCAAAAGAGTTAGAGTTAACAATGATAGCGCCATATTTTTGTGGCACTGCCGCTTAGGTCATATTGGTGTAAAGCGCATGAAGAAACTCCATGTCGATGGACTTTTGGAGTCACTTGACTTTGATTCACTTGACACGTGCAAACCATGCCTCATGGGCAAGATGACTAAAACTCCGTTCTCCGGAACAATGGAGCGTGCAAGTGACTTGTTGGAAATCATACATACCGATGTGTGTGGTTCGATGAGCGTAGAGGCACGCGGCGGATATCGTTATTTTCTCACCTTCAGTGACGATTTGAGTAGATATGGTTATGTCTACTTAATGAAGCACAAGTCTGAAACATTTGAAAAGTTCAAACAATTTCAGAGTGAAGTCGAAAATCATCATAACAAGAAGATCAAGTTCCTACGGTCTGATCGTGGGGGTGAATATCCGAGTTTCGGGTTTGGTGCTCACTTAAGACAATGTGGAATTGTTTCACAGTTGACACCGCCTCGAACACCATAGCGTAATGGTGTGTCCGAACGTCGTAATCGTACTTTATTAGAGATGGTGCGATCTATGATGTCTCTTACCGATTTGCCATTATCATTTTGGGGTTATGCATTAGAAACAGCTGCATTCACTTTAAATAGGGCACCATCAAAATCCGTTGAGACGACACCATACGAACTGTGGTATGGCAAAAGGCCAAAGTTGTCGTTTCTTAAAGTTTGGGGATGTGATGCTTATGTCAAAAATCTTCAGCCTGAAAAGCTGGAACCCAAAGCGGAAAAGTGCATCTTCATAGGTTACCCAAAAGAGACAGTTGGGTACACCTTCTATCTAAAATCCGAGGGCAAAGTGTTTGTTGCTAAAAACGGAGCTTTTCTCGAGAAGGAGTTTCTCTCGAGAGAATTGAGTGGGAGGAAGATAGAACTTGACGAGGTTGTCGAACCTCTCATCCCTCTGGATGATGGCGCAGGGAAAGGGGAAACCTCTGTCGTTGCGACGCCGGTTGAGGAGGAAGTTAATGATGATGATCATGAAACTCTGGTTCAAGTTTCTGTCGAACCACGCAGGTTGACGAGACCACGTGCTGCTCCAGAGTGGTACGGTAATCCCGTCTTATCAATCATGTTGTTAGACAACAATGAACCGGCGAATTATGAAGAAGCAATGGTGGGCCCAGATTCCAACAAATGGCTAGAAGCCATGAAGTCCGAGATAGGATCCATGTATGAGAACAAAGTGTGGACTTTGGAAGTACTGCCTGAGGGCCGCAAGGCTATTCAGAACAAATGGATCTTTAAGAGGAAGACGGACGCTGACGGCAATGTGACCGTTTATAAAGCTCGACTTGTGGCAAAGGGTTTTTCACAAGTTCAAGGAGTTGACTACGATGAGACATTCTCACCCGTAGCGATTCTTAAGTCCGTCAGAATCATGTTAGCAATAGCTGTATTTTTCGATTATGAAATCTGGCAGATGGATGTCAAAACAGCGTTCCTTAACGGATTCCTTAAGGAAGAGTTGTATATGATGCAACCCGAAGGTTTTGTCGATCCTAAGAATGCTGACAAGGTGTGCAAGCTCCAGCGATCCATTTATGGACTGGTGCAAGCATCTCGGAGTTGGAACAAACGCTTTGATGAGGTGATCAAAGCATTTGGGTTTATACAAGTGGTTGGAGAATCTTGTATTTACAAGAAAGTGAGTGGGAGCTCTGTGGCGTTTCTAATATTATATGTGGATGACATATTGCTGATTGGAAACAACGTAGAGTTTTTGGAGAGCATAAAGGATTACTTGAATAAAAGTTTCTCTATGAAGGACCTAGGAGAAGCTGCTTACATTCTAGGCATTAAGATCTACAGGGATAGATCAAAACGCCTGATAGGACTTTCACAAAGCACATACCTTGATAAAGTTTTGAAGAGGTTCAAAATGGAACAGTCCAAGAAAGGGTTCTTGCCAGTTTTACAAGGTACGAGATTGAGTAAGACTCAGTGCCCAGCAACTGATGAGGATAGAAAGCATATGCGATCCGTCCCCTATGCTTCAGCCATAGGTTCTATCATGTATGCAATGTTGTGCACTAGACCGGACGTTAGCCTGGCCATAAGTATGGCAGGTAGGTTCCAGAGTAATCCAGGAGTGGATCACTGGACGGCGGTCAAGAATATCCCGAAGTACCTGAAAAGGACTAAGGAGATGTTTCTCGTGTATGGAGGTGACGAAGAGCTCGTCGTAAAAGGTTACATCGATGCAAGCTTTGACATAGATCCGGACGACTCTAAGTCGCAAACCGGATACGTATTTATTCTTAATGGGGGTGCGGTAAGCTGGTGCAGTTCCAAGCAGAGCGTCGTAGCAGATTCTACATGTGAAGC
The DNA here is from genome assembly GCF_904849725.1 of Hordeum vulgare subsp. vulgare. Lineage (NCBI taxonomy): Eukaryota > Viridiplantae > Streptophyta > Magnoliopsida > Poales > Poaceae > Hordeum > Hordeum vulgare. Next base: position 51,205,500 of record NC_058519.1, read on the forward strand.
GGAGTACATGGCTGCCTCGTAGGCGGCTAAGGAGGGTGTCTGGATGAAGCAGTTCATGACGGATCTTGGAGTGGTGCCAAGCGCACTGAATCCAATAACCTTGTTCTGTGACAACACGGGTGCCATTGCACTAGCAAAGGAACCACGGTTTCACAAGAAGTCCAGACACATCAAACGACGCTTCAACCTCATCCGCGACTACGTCGAAGGGGAGGACGTAAATATATGCAAAGTGCACACGGATCTGAATGTAGCAGACCCGCTGACTAAACCTCTTCCACGGGCAAAGCATGATCAACACCAGAACTGTATGGGTGTTAGATTTATTACAATGTAATTCGCATGATGATGTGAGGGCTAGATTATTGACTCTAGTGCAAGTGGGAGACTGTTGGAATTATGCCCTAGAGGCAATAATAAATATATTTATTATTATAATTCATGTATCAAGATAATCGTTTATTATCCATGCTATAATTGTATTGAATGAAGACTTATATACATGTGTGCATACATAGACAAAACATTGTCCCTAGCAAGCCTCTAGTTGGCTAGCCAGTTCATCAAAGATAGTCAGTGTCTTCTGATTATGAACAAGGTGTTGTTGCTTGATAACTGGATCACGTCATTAGGAGAATCACGTGATGGGCTAGACCCAAACTAATAGACGTAGCATGTTGATCGTGTCATTTTATTGCTACTGTTTTCTGCGTGTCAAGTATTTGTTCCTATGACCATGAGATCATATAACTTACTAACACCGGAGGAATACTTTGTGTGTATCAAACGTCACAACGTAACTGGGTGACTATAAAGATGCCCTACAGGTATCTCCGAAGGTGTTCGTTAAGTTAGTATGGATCAAGACTGGGATTTGTCACTCCGTGTGACGGAGAGGTATCTCGGGGCCCACTCGGTAATACAACATCACACACAAGCCTTGCAAGCAATGTGACTTAGTGTAAGTTGCGGGATCTTGTATTACGGAACGAGTAAAGAGACTTGCCGGTAAACGAGATTGAAATAGGTATACGGATAGTGACGATCGAATCTCGGGCAAGTAACATACCGAAGGACAAAGGGAATGACATACGGGATTATATGAATCCTTGGCACTGAGGTTCAAACGATAAGATCTTCGTAGAATATGTAGGATCCAATATGGGCATCCAGGTCCCGCTATTGGATATTGACCGAGGAGTCTCTCGGGTCATGTCTACATAGTTCTCGAACCCGCAGGGTCTGCACACTTAAGGTTCGACGTTGTTTTATGCGTATTTGAGTTATATGGTTGGTTACCGAATGTTGTTCGGAGTCCCGAATGAGATCACGGACGTCATGAGGGTTTCCGGAATGGTCCGGAAACGAAGATTGATATATAGGATGACCTCATTTGATTACCGGAAGGTTTTCGGAGTTACCGGGAATGTACCGGGAATGACGAATGGGTTCCGGGTGTTCACCCAGGGGGGCAACCCACCCCGGGGAAGCCCATAGGCATTGGGGGTGGCGCACCAGCCCTTAGTGGGCTGGTGGGACAGCCCAAAAGATCCCTATGCGCCATAGGAAGAAAAATCAAAGAGAAAAGAAAAAAAAGGAGGAGGTGGGAAAAGGGGGAAGGACTCCTCCTTCCAAACCTAGTTGGACTCGGTTTGGAAGGGGAGATCTCCCCCCCTTTGGCTCGGCCGAAGTCCTCAGGGGTCCTTGGACCCCAAGGCAAGGCTCCCCCTCTTCCCCCTATATATACGGAGGTTTTAGGGCTGATTTGACACAACTTTGCCACGGCAGCCCGACCACATATCTCCACGGTTTTACCTCTAGATCGCGTTTCTGCGGAGCTCGGGCAGAGCCCTGCTGAGACGACATCATCACCAACCTCCGGAGCGTCGTCACGCTGCCGGAGAACTCTTCTACCTCTCCGTCTCTCTTACTGGATCAAGAAGGCCGAGATCATCGTCGAGCTGTACGTGTGCTGAACGCGGAGGTGCCGTCCGTTCGGTACTAGATCGTGGGACTGATCGCGGGACGTTTCGCGGGGCGGATCGAGGGACGTGAGGACGTTCCACTATATCAACCGCGTTCACTAACGCTTCTGCTGTACGGTCTACAAGGGTACGTAGATCACACATCCCCTCTCGTAGATGGACATCATCATGATAGGTCTTCGTGCGCGTAGGAAATTTTTTGTTTCCCATGCGACGTTCCCCAATACGTGCCAGATCACTAGTAGAAAAGAGGGCTTTGGTCCAGGTCCTGAAATCCTATTAGTCCCGTTTCACATACGAACCAGGACCTATGGTGACATTGGTCCCGGTTCGTGAGGCCAGGGCGTCGGCCGGGCATCGTGGGCCATTGGTCCCAGTTCGTCTCACCCCTTTTGTCTCGGTTCTAGTCAAGAACCGGGACTAATAGGCCGGCAACCGTTCGTATCACATTTAGTCCCGGTTGGTGGGTCAAACCGGGATTAAGGTGTGGTGGCGAACACTTGTATATATATGTATGCTAGCTATTATTATGTATTGCTTGCATGTATTATTATGTACTACTTGGATCAATTTATATATATCTAGTTTCTCTTTGTGGCATTATATAATTTCTAAATTTGAATGGTTATTTAGCCCTTTCTTTATTCATCACCACTTTAGGTATTGTTGTGAACTAATTTTTTATTCATATTGGTGTAATATTTACTGTATTCAAACTTCTCCATGGTTCATACCCCCCCCCCCCCCCGATACAACCCATAGATACATCGATATAAGCAAGCAACACAAAGAAAACAGAATTTGTCAAAAACAGAATAGTCGGAAGTAATCTGTATAATTCGAATACATATGTAACTCCAAAAAGTTATGAAAAATTAAGACAATCTGGGTAAATTGCATATGAATCTTGTGTAAAATATTGAGATCAAAAGCACCTTCCACTGAATTTAAAAAATTCCTGGACTGAGGTCGAAAGTTTCTGTTTTTTCAGCAAAATTAAATTGCAAACACCGTAGACCATCCCAAAGGTCTTACTTGGTGCAAACACAAAATGCTATGTGGGTGAAATGATGATACCATGCCAACTTTCAACCTATTCAAAGTTTATTTGTAGTGCTTTTCAATTTCTGGGTCATTTAGCTCAAAAAAATCAGTAAATGCATGAAAAATACCAAATGAAGTCAGAAATAGTTGAAAATTGATGATGTAGCCTTGAATGGTGCATTTTGAACACATAAAAGGTCTGGAGTTCAAATAAGTCTAAAAAAATGAAATCCCTTTTGTAACAGATGAGTTTTCGTATGAAACCTTGATACTTCGAAAGAGATTGTCCGATTTGTACACGAAGTGCGTCTAGTTTTTGCCGCAACCCTCTCAACTTTTTAGCACATGCTATGTGGGTGAAATGATGATACCATCCAATTTTCAACCTATTCAGAGTTCATTTGTAGTGCTTTCCAATTTAAGGGTCATCTAGCTTAAAAATCAGTAAATGCATGAAAAATACCAAATGAAGTCATAAATAGTTGAAAATTGATGATGTGAACTTGAATGGTGCATTTTGAACACACAAAAGGTATGGAGTTCAAATAAGTTCAAAAATGAAATCCCTTTGTAACAGATGAGTTTTCGTATGAAACCCTAATACTTCGAAAGAGATTGTCCGATTTGTACACGAAGTGCATCCAGTTTTTGACGCAACCCTCTCAACTTTTTAGCACATGCTATGTGGATGAAATGATGATACCATGCCAACTTTCAACCTATTCAGAGTTCGTTTGTAGTGCTTCTGAATTTCGGGTCATTTAGCTCAAAAAAATCAATAAATGCATGAAATATATCAAATGAAGTCAGAAATAGTTGAAAATTGATGATATGGTTTTGAATGATGCATTTTGAACACATAAAAAGTCTGGAGTTCAAATAATTCCAAAAAAATCAAATCCCTTTGTAACATATGAGTTTTCGTTTGAAACCCTAATACTTCGAAAAAGATTGTCCGATTTGTACACGAAGTGCATCCAGTTTTTTCCGCAACCCTCTTAACTTTTTAGCACATGCTATGTGGGTGAAATGATAATACCATGCCAACTTTCAACCTATTCAGAGTTCATCTAATTCCCCGTCTCTCTTGCTAGATCAAGAAGGCGGAGATCGGCATCGAGTTGTACGTGTGCTGAACGCGGAGGTGTCGTCCGTTCGATGCTAGATCGGGACGGATCGTGGGACGACGGTGATTTGACTCACTAAGTTGTTCCACTACATCAACCGTGTTTTTTAACGCTTCCCGCTTAGCGATCTACAAGGGTATGTGGATCTGATCTCCCTCTCACAGATGAACATCGCCATGATAGGTCTTCGTGTGCATAGGAAAAATTTTGTTTCCCATGCAACTTTCCCCGACAGTGGCATCATGAGCTAGGTTCATGCGTAGATGTAATCTCGAGTAGAACACAAAAGTTTTTATGGGCGTTGATGTTCGATTTGCTGCCCTCCTTAGTCTTTTCTCGATTCGGCGGTATTGTTGGATTGAAGCGGCCCGGACCAATCTTACCTGTACGCTTACGGGAGACCGGTTTCATCGACTAACATGTAACTTGTTGCATAAAGATGGCTGGCGGGTGTCTATTTCTTCAACTTTAGTTGAATTGGATTTGACCGAGGCGGTCCTTGGAGAAAGGTTGAATAGCAATTTTCATATCACCATTGTGGATTTGCGTAAGTAAGATGCGATCATACTAGATACCCATAGCAGCCACGTAAAACATGCAACAACAAATTAGAGGACGTCTAACTTGTTTTTGAAGGGTATGCATGTGATGTGATATGGCCAAAGACATGATGTGATATATTGAATGTATGAGATGATCATGTTGTAATAGTTATATATCGACTTGCACGTCGATGCTACGGCAACCGGCAGGTTTGCATCATGAATGCCGTCGACGGCGGGAATACATGCTGCGGTGGACGCTCATTGCATATTGTAGGTTGAACTCATGCTTTCATTTGTGAACTCTTGTTGCATATCTAATGTTGTTGTGAACCCTCCTTGAATATGTATGCATGCTTTTGTGAAACTATATTGGATATGTATGAGTGTGTGGACTTTAAACTCATCATCGGTTTGTTCTTGTTCTGAACATGTAATATATTGGATATGTATGCATGACCGTTTTGTTTGTGAATTCTTGTTGCATATGTACGCATGCTTTTGTGAAACTATATATTGTTGTTGTGATCTATTGGATATGTAATATATTGTTGTTGTTGTGATATATGGATATATATTACATATATATAATTATGTTGTTGCAAAAAAATGTTATTGCGCGCTATAAGCCGTGTGTCCCGGGTATTGACACCCGGCTACGGCATCTGGGGTTGTAAGCCGTGTGTCCCTGGGAGGCACCCGACTTATAGGGCATCCATGGCTTGGTCATTTACAATTTTAGCCGAGGGCTCGACCCTCGGTTTATATAGAAATCGTGTGTCTAGCCTAAGCCCTTGGTTTATATATAACCCGTGTGTCCGGACTCAGCCTTCGGCTTATATATAAACCGTGTGACTGTAGGCCCTTGGTTTATATAAACCGTCACGTGGCTTGCCGTTAGTACCACGTTGCCGTTATGTATAAATCGTGTGCCTGTTAGCACTCGGCTTACATGGGGATCCTCGGCTTATATGTAAGCCGAGTGTTTTCGTTATTGCTCTTGCCTTACACTGGATAAGCCGGTCCTTAGTAAGACGGGTGTTATAAGCCGGGGAAAACACTCGGCTTATATGTAAACTGAGTGTAAACCATTGTAAGCCGAGTGTTTCGGGCACTCGGCGTATAAGTTTTTTCCTGTAGTGACTTACTTGTCGTGTGTTATCCAACAATTCGAAGCTCGTATGCGAAAGTTATGGCAGTTTTAGTGCGGGTGTTGTTTTTCTTTAATCAGGCGGTAGTAACGCTCGGTATCACGGTAGTACCGCTTAAGCGGTATTTTCGTTGTGTACTACCGCTGCTACTTCCGACTATTTTTTGCTCCCTCGCTAACTTCTCGTCTAGAGCAAATTTAGAGCGATAGTACCGCTGCGTGTGGTACTGTCGTGCTGCCCTCCTCTATTTTGCTAAGTCCACTCTTCCTACAGTGCCAAGCGAAAGTACCGCTGGCAAGGGGCAGCACTACCACCTTAATTTTTCTACCATTTGCATACTTTTCTCTGGACCTACTGCACTAAGCGGTAGTACAGCTCGGGCAAGCGGTAGTATTGCTTGTCACAATTAGTGCACATAACGATTGGGTTTGGGAGACCTATTTAAGGGGGTCTTCTTCCTCCAATGATTTTTAATCCTTGAGCTCGTGTTCTTCCCCATTATTGACCTTCTTCGAGCTTGCTAACTCCCAATCCCTTCAATGATTCTTGTTACTCCCTTCGTCATGGTTTGGAAGGCATGCTTGGAAATTCTCTGGAACCTAGGTGGTTATTGATTGGTTGTGAGATGAGTTAAAAAATAACATTCACACTACGCATGCATATAAAAGTAGTACAATGAAATACTAATTATGTGCTAGGAGTAAATACAATGCTCCTTAAACCTTGTCTACTATGGAAATGCACGTAAATTTAACCGTGCCTTCTAAACTGTGACGGAGGGAGTAGTTCTTGTGAAAAAAGAGAGAGGAGATCTAGATCTATGTTTGCATCAATCACTTTCTCCTCTATGTGAGTGGAATCCCTTGGATCTGGATCTTCGAGTTTTTTGTGAGCTTCTTATTCTTCCTCATATTCCTCCCTAGCTTGTGTTGTTGCGGTGGGATTTGCGTGTGAGGGACTTGACCACTTTGTGTGTTTTTACCATTGCATTATTTGTATCGGTTTGAGTTCTCTACGATGATACATGAAAGTGAAAAATTAAGAAGCTTATTACTATTGGATACTCGATACTCTAGAGCTTGTTCCTCTAGGATACTTTGGTGCCCTAGAAAAAAATACTTTTTAATTAATGATTTTGTTCGAAAACCCCTCAATCCCTTCTTGCCAATCGAGGCCTTAGGATTATTGTCGAGGAAGCCATGCAACTAATCACCCATCCTCCCCTGTCCTTGAATTTCACCGGATGGCCTGGGCCATATTTTTCTTCGAACCGTATCAGGACATAAGTTTAGTAACAATTTTTTATGTATGTATAGCGAAGCACGTCGGCATGATGGTATCTGGCACATTACTTGCACTGCAGATGTGGGCCATGTGGATGAGAAAATGAAAAGATATGATGATATATACAAACTATATACTCAGGAAGCCCGAAGCTTTAAGAGAAAGAATGGATTGCACAAAGAGAGCACCTATGCTCCAGCACAGAATAAGGGATCCCTGGTTTTCTAGCATGCAAAAGCAACCGTGAATTTCACGGTCGAATGCATGACATGAACTTTTGCTTAGGTTTGTCAAAAGAAAATGCTTAGGTCGTATCGTATCCACGGTAGACGCAAAACATGTGCGGCAACTTCCTAATCGGTGAACGTCATGTCCATGATCAAGAACGAACTAGACTGTACCTACTAGTACTAGTGACCTAGGAGCATCGGAACTTACAAATCCGGTCGATCAAACGTCCGCAAACACGATTAATCAGTGACCAGACGTGTTCATTTTAAACCACTACTTTTTCATTCGTGCAGCTGCACTTTTCATATATATTTTTATAAGTCTGATCACTTACACCTAATTGATGGAGAAGAAGAGAGAGAAAGAAAAACTGAATAACAAAGAGAAAATATGGTCCGAAATGGAATCGCGTCTTACATGACGGATTGACCGGGCTGGGGGCGTCCGCGAGCCCTCGTATCATCTTCATATTTAAGATGGATATGAGGATGTTGGTCAGTCCGGATGTTTGAAATGGGTATGTGAGATCCGGCCGGGTCGTTTTTTTATGACCGGTTAGTGACCGGCGAGCTACCCGATCGTTTGAGACGGATTTAAGAGGTCCGGCTGTAGATATTCTAAACACACTTGTACTTTTTGTTACGGAGGGAGGAAGTACTTGGCGGACCGTCGTCATGATAAATAGCGTTTGCTCTATGGCTCCGCTCCTTCGCCTCGCCAAGTCCGGTAAACGGCATTACCAGCACATTGCATCCACAACGCAAATCGCAGCCGCTAGCTGCCGCACGACGATTCTCGGAAGCCGGTCCCACTATCAGCCTGGATTTTTGGTCCCGACCCCACCTCTGAGTTTTTCACCCAGAATACAGTGCGTGATACGGTTGTCCGTTGTACTTCGTATACCCGCTGGTAATTGTACATACCCCACCCACGAGTCGCTTTTTCGTTCAAATTTTCAATCTCCACAACTCCCCTGTTCAAAGCTCGCCGGCAGCCGTATCCGTCGAGCGCCCGGGCAGATCTACGAAGTTGGTGCTGGCTGGCGAAACGCCGGTGTCGAGCACACCGACGATGACGCCGGAGCCTCCACCGTCCGCGTTAGGAGCCGGAGCACTGTACGGTGGGAGGTGGAGGAACGAAGGCGAGCGCGTGGTGTGGAGCGGGTGCACGACGTCCTCGTGCACCGACGCGACGGCGGGGTGGCCGCGGAGCTCCGCGACGTGCGACGGGAGGAGGCCGATGGTCCACCCGCCCGGTGCTCCGCATCAGCCACACCAATCTTTCACGGAGCTCCTGCTCATGTATCACTAGACACTACGTCCCATATAACCTTCAATGTGCACTTTCTATCCTCGGTTGCGGTCCTCTAATGATCCACCATGAAGGCAGTCCTATTGCACTCGACCACGAATAACTTTAATGTTGGGAAACCAACCCCACAATTATTGATATATTGTCATCACTTGACACTAGGTCCCATATAACCGTTGATGTGCACTTTATATCCTCGGTTTCGGTACTCTTATGGTCAACCGCTAAGAACTTAGAGATAGTAACTATATGTACCCGAATGTGGGCCTCTTGCACTTTACCACGAAGGAGTTTTATGATATATTGATTGGTAAGGTTGTTTTGTTTCAAATCGAAGGAAACCTACAATTATTGTGATTTTGTCATCACTAGACACAACATCCACTATAATTGTTGATGCGAACTTTATATTCTGAGTTGCGGTCATCTTATGATCGACGGAAAGAACTTATAGGTAGTAGAGATGTGTATATGAAGGTGGGATTCTTACACTCGACCATGAAGAACTTTAATATTGTATTGATTGGTAAGTTTTCTCATTAGGGATCTTGGAAAACTAACCTACAATTGTTGTTATATTGTCCTCACTAGACACTGCATCACATATAACCATCGATGTGCACTTTATATTCTTGGTTGCAGTCCTCTTATGGTCGAGGGTGAAAACTTTAGAGATAGTAGCTATATGTACTGAAGGAAGGCCTCTTGCAGTCGACCACAAAGAACTATAATGTTATATCGAGCGTCATGTTTTTCATCCTAAATGTTGGAAAACCAACCATACAATTATTGTGATATTTCCCGTATATCCGGTTGTGGTCCTCTTATTGTCGATCGTGGAGAACTTTAGAGGTAGTAGCTATATGTACCCGAATGCAAGCCATTTTCATTCGACCACGAAGAACTTTAATGTGATATCGATTGGTAAATTTTTTATTCGAGATGTTGGGAAACTAACCGTAGAATTATTGTGATATGAGCACCACTAGACACTACGCACCATTTAACCGATATATTGATGCACACTTTATATCCTTTGTTGCGGTCCTCTTAAGGTTGACCACGAAGAACTTAAGGGATGGTACCCATATGTACCCGACTGTGGGCCTCTTGCATGGGAGCATAAAGAACTTCAATGATATATTGATTGGTATGATTTTTTTTTTCATTTTGAATCTTGGGAAACCAACACTAAATTATTGTGATGATCACTAGACACTAAGTGTCATATAACTATCGAAGGGCATTTTATATCTTCGGTTGCGCACTTGAAATGGTTGACCGCAAAGAACTAAGAGACAATAGCCATATGTAATCAAAGGCGGGCCTCTTGGACTCGACCATGAAGGATATTAATATTATATTGGTCGATAAAAAATTCGGAGGGATCTTGGAAAACCAACCTACAATTATTATTATATTATCATCACTAAACACTACGTTCCATATAACCTTCGATGTGCACTTTGTATCCTCGATTGCGTGCACTGATGATCCACCATGAAAAACTTTAGAGATACAAGTTATGTGTACCCGAAGGCTGTCCTATTGCACTCAACCACGAAGAACTTTAATGTTCTATTGATCGATATGTTATTTTAGTTGGGAGCTGGGAAAACCAAGCCTACAATAATTGTGATATTATCATCACTAGACGCTACATCCTATATAACCGTTTATGTACATTTTATATCCTTGGTTTCGGTCCTCTTCTGATCTACTGCTAAGAATTTAGAGATAGTAGCAATATTTTAGTTGGGAGCTGGAAAACCAACCCTACAATAATTGTGATATTATCATCACTAGATGCTACGTCCATATAACCGTTTATGTACATTTTATATCCTTGGTTTCGGTCCTCTTCTGGTCAACTGCTGAATTTAGAGATTGTAGCAATATTTACACGAAGGTGGCCCTCTTTCGTCGACCACAGAAAACTTTGATGTTATATTGATTGGTAAGATTTTACGTTTCAAATCTTGGGAAACCAACCCTACAATTATTGTGAATTTTGTCATCACTAGATAATACATCACATATAACAATTGATGCACACTTCATATTATCGGTTGCGGTCAACTTATGATCGACCTCAAAGAATTTAGAGATAGTAGCAATATATAACCAAAGGTGGGCCTCTTACAATCGACCACGGAAAACTTTGATGTTATATTGATTGGTAAGATTTTACGATTCGAATTTTGGGAAACCAACCCTACAATTATTGTGATCTTGTTGTCACTAGACACTAAATCCCATATAACCGTTGATGTGCACTTTATATGCTATGTTGCGGTCATCTTATAAGCGACCACAAACCAATCGTACAATTATTACTATAATATTGTCATTACTAAACACTACGTCACATATAACCTTTGATGTGCACTTAATATCCTCGATTGTGGTCCTGTGATGACCCACCATGAAGAATTTTAGAGATACTAGCCATGTGTATCCGAAGGCGGTCCTATTGCAGTCAAATAGGAAGATCTCTAATATTCTATTGATCTATAAGTTTTTCAGTTGGGAGCTTGATGGTCTCGAAATCGCAATTAACTCTGGTTCTAGAAAAAAAACACAAAATATGGTGTTCTTGCTTGTGGACGTCATCCTTATTGTTTCATTGCAGCTTCTGTGTGTTTTTAGTACAAGTCTATACAGCATAAAACGGTGCGATGCAAAAAAATGGTTAATCTATTTATCTAACATACATAACTACTCCTTCGCGGTCTGATGGGCTAATGAAGAGTGCCATTTTCGAAGGATGGTCTCGCTGCAAACCGAACAAAAGTTCCATTGGTTGAAGAGAAATTTCATTTTCGATTGAACTTTATCGTTAACATCAAGGTCCTTTATGTTGAATGCGCAGATGTAAAAAATAGTAGGATTTTGGGTTTCTTTTATATCATCATGAATCGATTCCCAGTTTTGATTTCGTATAAGAAAAGCAACAATCTTTAAATGGTATGAATTGCACCGGGAATTCAGTTCAGAAACATAAAAATATGTAAGGAGGTAATTGTCTAAAAAATCATTGTCTAAAAATATGTAAGGAGACAGGCATGAACGAGATGGGCGGCGGGACGGTGCTGGAGGTGGAGGACATCGCCAGGGCCGCCGTGTACCTAGCGTCCGACGAGGCCAAGTATGTCAACAGACACAACCTCGTCGTCGACGGCGGGTGCACGGTGGGCAAGGGGGCCAACAAGCTGGCGCCGACGGGATAAGCGCCCATGGGCGAACGATACGTGGTTTACTCCATACTGTTCAAGTGTGCCGTAGTAGTGAGTTGATGCTGCTGAGCTCGGGTGTAAGTCATTGTTGGTGTGACTAATTGGGATTTAGTTAGGTTGATTAATGAGCTAATACCCATCCATCAGCCAAGGGTGCGGGCAGTTAGACTTTGCCAAACGAAGCAACGGTTTCTCGCACGCTGGCGTTGAAATAAACGTGACGGCAGAGTTCATTTCATTTTAAACCCAATTGCAAATGGAAGGGTGCAATCCAAGCAAAAAAAAATAGATGTTTTTTTTTTGATAAGGAGGAAGCGAGCCCCCGGCCTCTGCAGCAATCGATGCATGCAGCCATATTATTAAAGATAGATAAAATAGTATCTTAGATCCAAATAGCTGAAAAAGCCGAAAGTGTAAAAGAAAGCATGAAAAAAGCCACATCCGGCGTATGTAAACTTAGACTACGATGCCTATACATCTAGTCTATTATTAGCACGCCATCCAAATCGGTTGAAGATAACCCGTGCGGCCATCTTCGTTGCACCCAATATCCATAAGATCCCTGTACTCCGCATGACTGAGTAACGACCACGTACGGATCCAAGACGTTGCTCTGTATATAACCTGCAAAAAATTGTTGAAGTTCTTGTCATTAAAGATCCTGGTATTCCATATTGCAAAAAAAAAAGAAAAAAAAAAGAAAGATGTGCTCAATACATAGTAGCTATTCATTGAAACAATGCCTATACCTTCAAATGTATTTATGGTTCCAATGGGTTTTCGTTTGAAAAGGGAAGGAGAACAACGAGGTGAGAGATACAAAATCAGGCTTGTAGCATACCAGTCAATGATTTTTAATTAAACATATTCTCTAGCAATGAGTGGAATCAAATTCCGAAATCTTATATTCGTGGGACGTAAAAATTATCTATCTATGCCGTTGAGTGGCGGACCTAGAATCTCACCATGAGGGCTCCACAATTTAAAATTTGTGAGATTTTACATTATAGATAATATAATTTGATCTAAGCATCATCATAATTTTTATACTAAAATAGCATTAAGCTGTTAGATAAGTAATGTTAAGTACATACAGTACTACAAAGTATTTGTATTATTTTTTTGGAGGTGGGGGGGGGGGGGGGTGTGCATGGCACCCCCACTAGATCTGGCACTCATGCCGTTGATGGGCGTAGTTCTGCAGGTTGCTTGATTCAGGCATTAACATAAAATTCTCGGCGAGATGTTAGTATCCTAAATCCTGGTTGCTTGATTCAGATATCTACATGAAATTCTCGGCGAGATGTTACTATTCTAAAACCATAGCAAAACACAATATTGTCTAAAAACAGTGGAGACAGTTGTAATACAACGGACTTAGTGGGGTTCCTTCGGCCAAAGGCTTACTCCCACAACGATGATTACCATGTGTTTTTTTACGGTGCTACGGCGGGCTTACGCCGGCCTGAACCATTTCATTAATAAAAACAGTATAATTACAACAGGAAAGGGGGGTAGGAGGAAAAAAGAGGAAAGTATAAAGGTTAAAATCTCTTCGAAAGGTGAAACAACATGGTGCACCAATCTCGCAGCAGGAGCATGGTCTGCTCCTTGGAGCATCTGTTCAACCAGAGCATGATGCCGTCCGTCACCGATCGGCCGATAAGGTGGATAGGTTGTAGCTCCCCTAAAAACCATTGCATTTCTTCTTTTTCAAATATTCCATAAGATAGCAGTGATTATTGTGGAGCGAGTCTTGCTAGCAGGGTGAGACCCCCAGAGCTGTCTAAAGTCCGATGATGGAGAGGCAGACAGTGCATAGAGCTCTTGCCAGAGGGGTCCAAGATGGCTGCAAAGAAGGAAAAGGTGTTCCGCTGATTCCGAAGCAGGACAGAACGGGGCAGGAGCAAGAGTCCGTTAACCCCCTGTTGAAGCGTCTTTCGTTGGTGAAGAGTCGATTTTTGCATGAAAGCCAGAGGAAAACTCTGCATTTATTGGGTGCATAGTTCCTCCAGATGACCGAGGCAAAAGGATCGACTGATTTGTTGGCCCAAACCGCCTTATATGCGGAGTTGCAAGTTAGAGACTTGCAGTCGATACGTCCCATTCGTTTGTCCTGAACCTGCACATTCAAGGAGACAGATACCAGCAAGGTACGTAGATTATCCAGTTCGATGTCTGCAGCATTAGATAGTCTCGGAGCCAAATCAAGTTGCAACCGAGGATCACTAAGCACGCGAGCAACGGAGGCCGAAGGCCGAAGAGAGTGGGAAAATGGCGGGGTAAATAGTTGAAAGATTTTGAGTGTTGTTGGGGACCCATAGGTCAAGCCAGAAGGCAGTATTCATACCATTTCCAATATGCACCATAGTTACCGACCGAAAGAAATCAATCCCATTGGCGATGTCTCGCCAAACATAGGTTTGAAAAGGGTGAGTAGTGTCAATGTCACGAGAATCCGACCAACCATATTTGGCTGCAAGGTTAGAGCTGCTTGAATATTGGATGCTTGAGTGGACTTTATTCAAGTGAGAGAGGAGTAAGCGAGAGTTTAAGTGATGCAGAGAAGAAAAACCTAGACCCCCTCTAGAGAACGGAGCACACACAAATTCCCAAGCCACCTTACACTGACCATCTGACACTTTGTCCTGTCCTGCCCAGAAAAATGCACGGCAACGTTTATCGATTTCCGGAACAATGCCCATAGGCAGTAAGAGAGCGGTCATGGCATAGATAGGAAGGGCTCTCAGAACAGCCCGAACCAGGATTGAGCGACCGGCAATGGTAAGAAGCACACCTCGCCAACCAGCCAGACGCCGGTCAATTTTGTCGATGATGAAGAAAAAGTCCTTAATGTTTAGTTTGTGGGTGGATAAAGGCAGACCTAGGTATGATTGGGGAAGGAAGCAACTGCGCATCCTAGAATTGATGCAAGAGTAGACGCGAGGCCTGGCTCCACATGAATAGGGGCGGAAATGCTCTTGTGGAAGTTAATCACCAAACCCGTAGCATTTGAGAACTGAAGCAGGATTGATTTAAGCGTTTGAAGCTGCCACAGGTCTGCTTGCAGAATAATTAGGGTGTTGTCGGCGTATTGAAGCACCGGGCAAGGGATGGTCGAGTCAATGTGGTGAGACATGAGGCCATTTGAGGAAGCCTGGTGAAGATTGCCATGTGTTTTCATCTAAGGTTTTGCATTATCTGAACACATGTTGATGATGTTGATATCACTGGCAACACACAAGATAGTTCATGAAGTATGCAAACAACTAAAGATGGAATTTGAAATGAGAATTTGGGTAAAACCCAAATTTTCTTGGGCCTTCAACTCAAACACCTTAACCCTGCTATCATAGCACTCCAATCCAGGAAATCTCTACTATTAAAGGGATGTGCCGTCGTCGTGATGGTTCGACCAGGCTCGATCGCTACTCCCCTGCCTGCCTCGAACGATCCCACGCGAATAAAACGATGTCCCATCCCACCCGCCCCCGAAGGGTCCTACGCACCAGCCTTACCCGCACGTCCAAACCGTTCTCTCATCACCAGAAAATCGGGATCCTCCCAACTTCCACTTCCCACTTCGTACGAAAGAAAAAAACTATGAAAAGAAAATAAAACAAACGCACGTACGCATGTCCCACCTCCCACTTCCCTTCTCCCAAATCCCTCGATCTCGTTGCAACCGTACAAGAATCGGCGCCATGGACCTCCTCGCCTACGGCGACCTCGAGCGGTTACACACTGAAGCCATATTAGACTGGATCAATGGATCCAAGCCCTTGCCATCTCATCGTTCTTCACCGAGTCCAGGAGGAGCTCGACGCGGGAAGGAAGACGAGCAGGAGCGCCGTGTCCCCGCAGCGATGAAGGAGGCCCAGGTAACCCTATCTCCCTACCGTCTCTCCAACCCATCTTCTCCATGTAGCATGTACTATTCTCCTCTCCCATATGGCATGGACCAGCGAGTGGCAACGGGTGGTGGTAGACCGGCTGGTGTCGCAATGGACGGCGGGACACCGACTGGTGGGTGGCGGCGCAACGCACAGCGGGAGATTGGTTGGTGGCATCAGACGGCGGGAGGCGCTGGGGATCGTGGGAGGAGCAGGTAACTGACGACATGGTCATGCGCTCCTTCCTGTACGGCCCTTCCGACGTCGTCGCGATGAAGAAATCCCTTCCACCTGGTCTCCGACTCTCCACGACACAGCCACGAGCTTCGAGGTGCTGGCAGCGTTCTTGTGGCGCGCACGCACGGCAGCGCTGGCTCTCAGGTCGGACGAGGAGACGCGGCTGGTGACCGTCATCAACATGAGGAGGCACTTCGCTCTAGGCCTGCCCGTCGGCTACTACGGTTACGCCTGCGCCAACCCGGAGGTGGTGATGGCCTCCGGGGCGCTGCTGAGCCGCCCGATGGGAGATGTGGTGGATCTGGTTCGGGAGGCGAAGGCGTCGGTGACGACCGAGTACGCGTGCTCCATGGCAGACTACCTGGTGCTGCACGGGGCGGCCTGCGTTGGCCGCGGCGAACCTGTTCACCCTCACCGACCTCAGGCGCATAGGCTTCGACCGTGTGGACTTCGGCTGGGGCGAGCCGGTGTACGCCGGCGAGGCCAGATCAATACTCTGGGTGAGCTCGTTGATCACCATCAAGAACGGTGGCGGGCAGAATATGATGGCCGTGCCGGTCGCGCTGCCGAGGCTGCCATGGAGCGGTTCGCGTCTAAGATCGAGACGTTGACCAAGATTTAGCCGCCAGCAACAGCCAACTGCATGTGGTATATATGTCCACGCGAGAGAGGATTTTGTACCATGCACGAGCCTCCAGTATTATTTGATGGGGAACATCGCATGGGAAACAAAACTTTTCCTATGCGCACGAAGACCTATCATGGTGATGTCCATCTACGAGAGGGGATGAGTGATCTACGTACCCTTGTAGATCGTACAGCAGAAGCGTTATAGAACGCGGTTGATGTAGTGGAACGTCCTCACGTCCCTCGATCCGCCCCGCGAACAATCCCGCGATCAGTCCCACGATCTAGTACCGAACGGACGGCACCTCCGCGTTCAGCACACGTACAGCTCGACGATGATCTCGGCCTTCTTGATCCAGCAAGAGAGACGGAGAGGTAGAAGAGTTCTCCGGCAGCGTGACGGCGCTCCGGAGGTTGGTGATGATCTTGTCTCAGCAGGGCTCCGCCCGAGCTCCGCAGAAACGCGATCTACAGGAAAAACTATGGAGGTATGTGGTCGGGCCGAGCCAAGGGGGGAGGACTCCCCCCCCCAAACCGAGTTGGACTTGGTTTGGTGGGAGGAGTCCCCCTCCCTTCCCACTTCCTCCCTCTTTTTTTTCTTTTCCTTTGATTTCTTTTTCTTGGCGCATAGGCCCACTTGGGGCTGTCCCACCAGCCCAATAAGGGCTGGTGTGTCTCCCCAAAGCCTATGGGCTTCCCCGGGGTGGGTTGCCCCCCCCCCCCCCCCCCGGTGAACTCCCGGAACCCATTCGTCATTCCCGGTACATTCCCGGTAACTCCGAAAACGTTCCGGTAATCAAATGAGGTCATCCTATATATCAATCTTCGTTTCGGACCATTCCGGAAACCCTCGTGACGTCCGTGATCTCATCCGGGACTCCGAACAACATTCGGTAACCAACCATATAACTCAAATACGCATAAAACAACGTCGAACCTTAAGTGTGCAGGCCCTGCGGGTTCGAGAACTATGTAGACATGACCCGAGAGACTCCTCGGTCAATATCCAATAGCGGGACCTGGATGCCCATATTGGATCCTACATATTCTACGAAGATCTTATCGTTTGAACCTCAGTGCCAAGGATTCGTATAATCCCGTATGTCATTCCCTTTGTCCTTCGGTATGTTACTTGCCCGAGATTCGAGCGTCAGTATCCACATACCTATTTCAATCTCGTTTACCGGCAAGTCTCTTTACTCGTTCCGTAATACAAGATCCCGCAACTGACACTAAGTTACATTGCTTGCAAGGCTTATGTGTGATGTTGTATTACCGAGTGGGCCCCGAGATACCTCTCCGTCACACGGAGTGACAAATCCTAGTCTTGATCCATACTAACTCAACTAACACCTTCGGAGATACCTGTAGAGCATCTTTATAGTCACCCAGTTACGTTGCGACGTTTGATACACACAAAGCATTCCTCCGGTGTCAGTGAGTTATATGATCTCATGGTCATAGGAATAAATACTTGACACGCAGAAAAAAGTAGCAACAAAATGACACGATCAACATGCTACGTCTATTAGTTTGGGTCTAGTCCATCACGTGATTCTCCCAATGACGTGATCCAGTTATCAAGCAACAACACCTTGTTCATAATCAGAAGACACTGACTATCATCGATTAACTGGCTAGCCAACTAGAGGCATGCTAGGGACGGTGTTTCGTCTATGTATCCACACATGTAAATGAGTCTTCATTCAATACAATTATAGCATGGATAATAAACTATTATCTTGATACAGGAATTATAATAATAACTATACATTTATTATTGCCTCTAGGGCATAATTCCAACAGTCTCCCACTTGCACTAGAGTCAATAATCTAGCCCTCACATCACCATGTGAATTACATTGTAATAAATCTAACACCCATACAGTTCTGGTGTCGATCATGTTTTGGCCGTGGAAGAGGTTTAGTCAGCGGGTCTGCTACATTCAGATCCGTGTGCACTTTGCATATATTTACGTCCTCCTCCTCGACGTAGTCGCGGATGAGGTTGAAGCGTCATTTGATGTGTCTGGTCTTCTTGTGAAACCTTGGTTCCTTTGCTAAGGCAATGGCACCAGTGTTGTCACAGAACAAGGTTATTGGATCCAGTGCACTTGGCACCACTCCAAGATCCGTCATGAACTGCTTCATCCAGACACCCTCCTTAGCCGCCTCCGAGGCAGCCATGTACTCTGCTTCACATGTAGAATCTGCTACGACGCTTTGCTTGGAACTGCACCAGCTTACTGCACCCCCATTAAGAATAAATACGTATCCGGTTTGCGACTTAGAGTCGTCCGGATCTGTGTCAAAGCTTGCATCGACGTAACCTTTTACGGCGAGCTCTTCGTCACCTCCATATACGAGAAACATCTCCTTAGTCCTTTTCAGGTACTTCAGGATATTCTTGACCGCTGTCCAGTGATCCACTCCTGGATTACTATGGAACCTACCTGCCATACTTATGGCCAGGCTAACATCCGGTCTAGTGCACACCATTGCATACATGATAGAACCTATGGCTGAAGCATAGGGGACGGAGCGCATATGCTCTCTATCTTCATCAGTTGCTGGGCACTGAGTCTTACTCAATCTCGTACCTTGTAAAACTGGCAAGAACCCTTTCTTGGACTGTTCCATTTTGAACCTCTTCAAAACTTTATCAAGGTATGTGCTTTGTGAAAGTCCTATCAGGCGTTTTGATCTATCCCTATAGATCTTAATGCCTAGTATGTAAGCAGCTTCTCCTAGGTCCTTCATAGAGAAACTTTTATTCAAGTAACCTTTTATGCTCTCCAAAAGCTCTATGTTGTTTCCAATCAGTAATATGTCATCCACATATAATATTAGAAACGCCACAGAGCTCCCACTCACTTTCTTGTAAATACAAGATTCTCCAACCACTTGTATAAACCCAAATGCTTTGATCACCTCATCAAAGCGTTTGTTCCAACTCCGAGATGCTTGCACCAGTCCATAAATGGATCGCTGGAGCTTGCACACTTTGTCAGCATTTTTAGGATCGACAAAACCTTCGGGTTGCATTATATACAACTCTTCCTTAAGGAAACCGTTAAGGAACGCCGTTTTGACATCCATCTGCCAGATTTCATAATCGAAAAATGCAGCTATTGCTAACATGATTCTGACGGACTTAAGCATTGCCACGGGAGAGAAAGTCTCATCGTAGTCAATTCCTGGAACTTGTGAAAAACCCTTTGCCACAAGTCGAGCTTTATAAACGGTCACATTACCGTCAGCGTCCGTCTTCTTCTTAAAGATCCATTTGTTCTGAATAGCCTTGCGGCCCTCAGGTAGTATCTCCAAAGTCCACACTTTGTTCTCATACATGGATCCCATCTCGGATTTCATGGCTTCTAGCCATTTGTTGGAATCTGGGCCCACCATTGCTTCTTCATAATTTGCAGGTTCATTGTTGTCTAACAACATGATTGATAAGACGGGATTACCGTACCACTCTGGAGCAGCGCGTGATCTCGTCGACCTGCGTGGTTCAACAGAAACTTGAACTGGAGTTTCATGATCATCATCATTAACTTCCTCCTCAACCGGCGTCGCAATGACAGAGGTTTCCCCTTGCCCTGCGACACCATCCAGAGGGATGAGAGGTTCGACAACCTCGTCAAGTTCTATCTTCCTCCCACTCAATTCTCTCGAGAGAAACTCCTTCTCGAGAAAAGTTCCGTTCTTAGCAACAAACACTTTGCCCTCGGATTTGAGATAGAAGGTGTACCCAACTGTCTCTTTTGGGTAACCTATGAAGACGCATTTTTCCGCTTTGGGTTCCAGCTTTTCAGGCTGAAGCTTTTTGACATAAGCATCACATCCCCAAACTTTAAGAAACGACAACTTTGGTCTTTTGCCATACCACAGTTCGTATGGTGTCGTCTCAACGGACTTTGATGGTGCCCTATTTAAAGTGAATGCAGTTGTTTCTAATGCATAACCCCAAAATGATAACGGCAAATGAGTAAGAGACATCATAGATCGCACCATCTCTAACAAAGTACGATTACGACGTTCGGACACACCATTACGCTGTGGTGTTCCAGGCGGTGTTAACTGCGAAACAATTCCACATTGTCTTAAGTGAGCACCAAACTCGAAACTCAGATATTCACCCCCACGATCAGACCGTAGGAACTTGATCTTCTTGTTACGATGATTTTCCACTTCACTCTGAAATTGCTTAAACTTTTCAAATGTTTCAGACTTGTGCTTCATCAAGTAGACATAACCATATCTACTTAAATCGTCAGTGAAGGTGAGGAAATAACGATATCCGCCGCGTGCCTCTACGCTCATTGGACCACACACATCGGTATGTATGATTTCCAACAAGTCACTTGCACGCTCCATTGTTCCGGAGAACGGAGTTTTAGTCATCTTTCCCATGAGGCATGGTTCGGACGTGTCAAGTGAATTGAAGTCAAGTGACTCCAAAAGTCCATCAGCATGGAGTTTCTTCATGCGCTTTACACCAATATGACCTAAACGGCAGTGCCACAAAAATATGGCGCTATCATTGTTTACTCTAACTCTTTTGGTCTCAATGTTATGTATATGCGTATCGCTATCAAGATTCAATATGAACAATCCTCTCACATTCGGTGCATGACCATAAAAGATGTTACTCATAGAAATAGAACAACCATTATTCTCAGACTTAAAAGAGTAACCGTCTCGCAATAAACAAGATCCAGATATAATGTTCATGCTCAACGCAGGCACTAAGTAACAATGATTTAAGTTCATCACTAATCCCGATGGTAGCTGAAGTGACACTGTGCCGACGGCGATTGCATCAACCTTGGAACTATTTCCTACGCGCATCGTCACTTCGTCTTTCGCCAGCCTTCGCCTATTCCGTAGTTCCTGTTTCGAGTTGCAAATATGAGCAACAGAACCGGTATCAAATACCCAGGCACTACTACGAGAGCTAGTTAAGTACACATCAATAACATGTATATCAAATATACCTGATTTTTCTTTGCCCTCCTTCTTATCTGCCAGATACTTGGGGCAATTGCACTTCCAGTGACCCATACCCTTGCAATAGAAGCACTCTGTTTCAGGCTTAGGCCCAGCCTTGGGTTTCTTCGGCGGATTGGCAACAGGCTTGCCGCTCTTCTTCGAATTGCCCTTCTTGCCTTTCCCGTTTCTCTTGAAACTAGTGGTCTTGCTCACCATCAACACTTGATGCTCTTTACGGAGTTCAGACTCTGCGACTTTCAGCATCGCAAACAACTCGCCGGGAGACTTGTTCATCCCTTGCATGTTGTAGTTCAACACAAAGCCTTTATAGCTTGGCGGCAGTGATTGAAGGATTCTGTCAGTGATAGCTTCTTGCGGGAGTTCAATCCCCAGTTCAGCTAGACGGTTTGAGTACCCACACATTTTGAGCACATGTTCACTGACAGACGAGTTTTCCTCCATCTTGCAAGCATAGAATTTACCGGAGGTCCCATACCTCTCGATCCGGGCGTTCTTCTGAAAGATAAACTTCAACTCCTGGAACATCTCAAATGCTCCATGACGCTCAAAGCGACGTTGAAGTCCCGGTTCTAAGACATACAAGACTGCACATTGAACTATTGAGTAGTCCTCCTTATGCGCTAACCAAGCGTTCTTAACATCCTGATCAACCGTAGCGGGTGGTTCATCTCCTAGCGCAGCATTAAGGACATAATCCTTTTTCCCAGCTTGTAAGATTAGCTTAAGATTACGAGCCCAGTATACAAAGTTGCTTCCATCATCTTTCAACTTAGCTTTCTCTAGGAACGTATTAAAATTCAGGATGACACTTGCGTGAGCCATGATCTACAACACAAATATATTCAAAGTGGACTTAGACTATGTTCAAGATAATTAGAGTTCAACTTAATCAAATTATATGCTAAACTCCCACTCAAAAAGTACATCTCTCTAGTCATTTGAGTGGTTCATGATCCACTTACACTATCCCAAGTCCGATCATCACGTGAGTTGAGTATAGTTTCAGTGGTAAGCATCCCTATGCTAATCATATCAACTATATGATTCATGATCGACCTTTCGGTCTCATGTGTTCCGAGGCCATGTCTGCACATGCTAGGCTCGTCAAGCTTAACCCGAGTGTTCCGCGTGCGCAACTGTTTTGCACCCGTTGTATGTGAACGTTGAGTCTATCACACCCGATCATCACGTGGTGTCTCGAAACGACGAACTGTAGCAACGGTGCACAGTCGGGGAGAACACAATTTCGTCTTGAAATTTTAGTGAGAGATCACCTCATAATGCTACCGTCGTTCTAAGCAAAATAAGGTGCATAGAAGGATTAACATCACATGCAATTCATAAGTGACATGATATGGCCATCATCACGTGCTTCTTGATCTCCATCACCAAAGCACCGGCACGATCTTCTTGTCACCGGCGCCACACCATGATCTTCATCAACGCGTTGCCATCGGGGTTGTCGTGCTACTCATGCTATTACTACTAAAGCTACATCCTAGCAAAATAGTAAACGCATCTGCAAGCACACAGGTTAGTATAAAGACAACCCTATGGCTCCTGCCGGTTGCCGTACCATCGACGTGCAAGTCGATATTTCTATTACAACATGATCATCTCATACATCCAATATATCACATCACATCATTGGCCATATCACATCACAAGCATACCCTGCAAAAACAAGTTAGACGTCCTCTAATTTTGTTGTTGCATGTTTTACGTGGTGACCAAGGGTATCTAGTAGGATCGCATCTTACTTACGCAAACACCACAACGGAGATATATGAGTTGCTATTTAACCTCATCCAAGGACCTCCTCGGTCAAATCCGATTCAACTAAAGTTGGAGAAACCGTCACTTGCCAGTCATCTTTGAGCAAAGGGGGTTACTCGTAACGATGAAACCAGTCTCTCGTAAGCGTACGAGTAATGTCGGTCCAAGCCGCTTCAATCCAACAATACCGCGGAATCAAGAAAAGACTAAGGAGGGCAGCAAAACGCACATCACCGCCCACAAAAACTTTTGTGTTCTACTCGAGAAGACATCTACGCATGAACCTAGCTCATGATGCCACTGATGGGGAACATCGCATGGGAAACAAAAAATTTCCTACGCGCACGAAGACCTATCATGGTGATGTCCATCTATGAGAGGGGATGAGTGATCTACGTACCCTTGTAGATCGTACAGCAGAAGCGTTAGTGAACGCGGTTGATGTAGTGGAACGTCCTCACGTCCCTCGATCCGCCCCGCGAACAATCCCGCGATCAGTCCCACGATCTAGTACCGAACGGACGGCACCTCCGCGTTCAGCACACGTACAGCTCGACGATGATCTCGGCCTTCTTGATCCAGCAAGAGAGACGGAGAGGTAGAAGAGTTCTCCGGCAGCGTGACGGCGCTCCGGAGGTTGGTGATGATCTTGTCTCAGCAGGGCTCCGCCCGAGCTCCGTAGAAACGCGATCTAGAGGAAAAACTATGGAGGTATGTGGTCGAGCACCCGTGAGAAAGTCGTCTCAAATCTGCCGTAAAAGCTCCATATGTATAGGAGGAGGGAGGGGGACCTTGCCTTGGGGTCCAAGGGACCCTCAAGGGGTCGGCCGAGCCAAGGGGGGGAGGACTCCCCCCCCCCAAACCGAGTTGGACTTGGTTTGGTGGGAGGAGTCCCCCTCCCTTCCCACTTCCTCCCTCTTTTTTTTTTCTTTTCCTTTGATTTCTTTTTCTTGGCGCATAGGACCACTTGGGGCTGTCCCACCAGCCCACTAAGGGCTGGTGTGTCTCCCCAAAGCCTATGGGCTTCCCCGGGGTGGGTTGCCCCCCCCCCCCCGTTGAACTCCCGGAACCCATTCGTCATTCCCGGTACATTCCCGGTAACTCCGAAAACCTTCCGGTAATCAAATGAGGTCATCCTATATATCAATCTTCGTTTCCGGACCATTCCGGAAACCCTCGTGACGTCCGTGATCTCATCCGGGACTCTGAACAACATTCGGTAACCAACCATATAACTCAAATACGCATAAAACAACGTCGAACCTTAAGTGTGCAGACCCTGCGGGTTCGAGAACTATGTAGACATGACCCGAGAGACTCCTCGGTCAATATCCAATAGCGGGACCTGGATGCCCATATTGGATCCTACATATTCTACGAAGATCTTATCGTTTGAACCTCAGTGCCAAGGATTCGTATAATCCCGTATGTCATTCCCTTTGTCCTTCGGTATGTTACTTGCCCGAGATTCGAGCGTCAGTATCCACATACCTATTTCAATCTCGTTTACCGGCAAGTCTCTTTACTCGTTCCGTAATACAAGATCCCGCAACTGACACTAAGTTACATTGCTTGCAAGGCTTATGTGTGATGTTGTATTACCGAGTGGGCCCCGAGATACCTCTCCGTCACACGGAGTGACAAATCCTAGTCTTGATCCATACTAACTCAACTAACACCTTCGGAGATACCTGTAGAGCATCTTTATAGTCACCCAGTTACGTTGCGACGTTTGATACACACAAAGCATTCCTCCGGTGTCAGTGAGTTATATGATCTCATGGTCATAGGAATAAATACTTGACACGCAGAAAACAGTAGCAACAAAATGACACGATCAACATGCTACGTCTATTAGTTTGGGTCTAGTCCATCACGTGATTCTCCCAATGACGTGATCCAGTTATCAAGCAACAACACCTTGTTCATAATCAGAAGACACTGACTATCATCGATCAACTGGCTAGCCAACTAGAGGCATGCTAGGGACGGTGTTTCGTCTATGTATCCACACATGTAAATGAGTCTTCATTCAATACAATTATAGCATGGATAATAAACTATTATCTTGATACAGGAATTATAATAATAACTATACATTTATTATTGCCTCTAGGGCATAATTCCAACATTATTGTCATTGTTTTTTCCTTTCTGGAAATCATTTTTATTATTGTTTTATGAGACCTCACATCATGTCCATAGTGTTTTGCCCAAAAAATCATGTGCATAATGTTTTCTCTCTCATGTAACATACAGTCGCATATTATTCCTTACTTATTTAGGTTCATCAGTTAAATAGGTGTCTAATATATTTCAAAATAAAAGTTTGATTTACATTATGTCTGTACAATTGTATTTTCTGACAAGATCTTCAAAACAAGACCCATAGTGATTATTATTTTTAGAAATCATTATTTTGACAACTAAATCACACCATGTTTTTTTAAACAAGGCACAAAAAATATCATTTTCATTGATTAAGAAGAAGAGAATTGTCTGGTTAGTTGACGGAAAATCGGACTAAAACCGATACAATGCACAACCTATATGACACGAGCACCACCGGTCAACCTGGCCACCGACATGGGACCCGAAGCTGCAAAGAAGAAAGACACCCAACGTGGAGTCGCAAATGTCATTGACATCACCGATTGCGTCGAACGAGCGACTCCGATTTCATCATCGAGCTCCAACATTGAAGCCATCCCGCAAACAACTGCAAAGAAACCATGATGGCACATGCCACCGGATGACCACACGCGCGAGCAGCCGACAACTCTACCCTTGACGATGAGTATCACAAAGGGAAATATGCAAGATTTGCACCGACGGTGCCCTTCGCAAATGACCACCAAGTGCCCGTCATCATCACTACTTCAACTCGCTCCACCACTGCTCCGACTTCAAAGCAACCAAGCAACCCACGAAAGACCACCTCGGACACGCCAAAAAGAACCAACTACCAAAGTCCATGCCGGCGACCTGAGCTCCTCTCAATGCCATCATCAATGCCAAACAAAAAACCAACGAACCACCTCAGCAAACCATGTGGTGAAGATGCTACCACCCACGGCGAAGATGACGCACTCCACAACTCTCCCAGTCGTGGCCGGCTCCGAGACGATGCCCCCAAGGAGGAGAAAGACGCGAGGACTCCTTCATCGCTGACCCAAAGGATCTGAGGTTTCCCTCCATGGCCCAAGCCGTGGGGAGGAGGAGCACACATCCACGACAACGCTTCCAAGAAAGATCATGACACCCGCGGGCTGTCGCCGGCTCTGATGGAGACCGGAGCAGAGTTTTCTCCCGTAGTTGCGCCGAGCACCTGCCGCCACCGAACGCCAGCCACCAACCACCAACTGCTGAGGCCGGCCTCAAACTGGTCGCGGGATCCCACGATCCACCGTGACCAGACACGCACCACCCCCTGGCCGTAGTCGTCGTGCACACCGCAGCACCACCATAGCCACCAAAGCCGCAACGTGAAGCACGACACCAAGATCGAGGAGATGGCGCATACCAGATCTAGATCGGAGCAACACAAACGGAGGAGCAGAGCAGACGAGCAGCTCCTTCACCCGCAGCGCACCTCGCGCTCTAGATTGCACAGCCGCCACGTCTCGCAGGTCACCACGCCCGCCACATCCAGCCGTTGTCGCGCCCGACCATCGATCCACGCCCCACGCATGCATCTGGAGTCGAGCGTCGCCGCCCGCACGCTCGCCGTCCACACCCAGGCCATAGAGGTCGCCGCCCCGGCATCCGCCGCCCGCCATCCGATGTTGGTGATTTTTATTTGTCGGATTATGGTGTATTGTACTGCCTTATAATGTGAGGAGTACTTGCATGGTTACCGTTTGATAGGCATGAGTTTACCTTTTGCTGTTGTTCATGTAATTCTGTTGGCCATGCTATAGCGAAATTTGGGTACGATTCGATCACGGCTTCTATATGTTGGCTACAGTCTAACCTAGACTTTGTATCAGTTAGTTGCCAACAACTCCGCTGAGATCCCTGGTTAATGAAATTGTTTTGAAAATACTTGTTTTGCATGCATATGTATGGGATCCACCCTACAAGACAAATAAATTTGTAACCAAGAACTTAGCTAATCTATGAGCACCCATATTGTAATCGATTTAAAGGCATCATCATCAGGGTCAAAGTGATATATGGTAGTCGAATAGTAAGAAGCAAGATAAGGTTGTTATGTTATCACACACATGGAAAAACCACAAGATAGAAACACACATTTACACTATTTTTCCTTCCATGGCAATGCGAGGAGTATGAAATACTAGGTTTGTTACAAGGTTGAATGAAGAACATGAAAGTGGAAGGGAACTTAGGGGCAGAAAAACATGACACCGTGCCTTCATTCAAGGAGTGGTGGCCGTTGAGGAGGAAAGAAGTGGAAATGAAAATTGATATGTGTTCGTATATTGATGAAAATTACGCCATCGCATTAGACAGATATAGATATCTGAAATAGATAATTGGTCTGTCATTTTATTTATTCCGTGGCAACACACGGGCACCAAACTATCTCTACTATTAAAGAAGAATCGAACGTCGTGATGGTTCGACCTCCTCCCCACGTACGACGGTCATCAATCAAAAAATTCCCATCCTCACTCGAGCTAGGGCCACAATCACACCAGCCTAAAAAATTACCAGCCAAGACCACTTACTAGATCCATTGCCAATTCAGCCAACAAACGAGATCCACGAACCTACTTGTGACTAGATCCACTTATGGAAGACTTGAACCAAATGTTAAAGTTGTGCAATGAAAACCAGAAAATGTATTAGAAAGGATGGAGTACTATTTATTGGGTCATCTAATATCTAATTATTTTGTTTAAAATAAAGTGCCAAATTTAGTGATTATTTTTTCTTTCATGTGCCATGCATCGCACCTCTAATCTTTATGATGCTGGCTAATGTACCTAGATTGTACATGAAATCCTGATGATGTACATTGTCAGCTACACCAGGTGACAGATTATTACAATAAAGCTTTTGTCTGCGACGCAAAGAAAAAGATGTGACACAAACACGGAAACGAATTGTCAAAAGTAGAAGAGCTACCACTTAAGTTTCATATTCAATTTTCGTCTTTGAAAGTTGTCATCCAGAAATGTTAGCCATAAAACTTAGAGCTCATAGAATTTATATGATACACCCAAATAAATAATGCATTTGCTATAATCAAACAGATCAGAATATCTTATACTCCAAAGTAAGCACATCAACAGTGAATAGTAAAATGATTTGATCGGTAACATTATTATCTTTTGATATCTTCTGTAGTAACGCACGGGCATTCGACTAGTACTGGATAAATTCAATATGTCAGGTCGCATACAGCTAAAACTACAATAATTGTTTGATTTCTAGGCGTAGAGAAAGACCCATTCAGACCATGGGAAGATGAAGAGGTGTTGGGACCCAATGTTCCATACCTTAGAACCTACCCGAAGCTGATAGCTGAGTGTCTCAATCCTGAGATCAACTCTGTTACTGCAGCATCTTTTTTTATGCACCTGCCTGGCATATTTAGATGATCCAAGCACGATTAAGTACAAATTGAGTGGCAGATTTACATGGTCCAGAGGCCAAAAGGAGCTACGGATGTACAATCAAGACGGTAAGTTTGGCATCCCCTGACATGCGTTTGAGCTGAAGCATCAGAACTCAACTGGATCGTTGGGTCAATTTTTTCATACATGTTATGGCACCAACCAAATGGTACAAGGTACACAACGGTGGACAATTTAGGTTCTCGACTAAGCTCTATGAATATTAGAGATTTACACTGAGGTAATGGTTAACTGTACAATGTCATTCACAGGAAAAATGCAGAGAATCTTCCGCACATGGATGCCTTCATACCTTCACCACAAAAGAAAACATGCATTGAAGGTTCAAACGCGCATTGGACAAATCTGCAGGCTATACGCTTTTCTGGGGTTCTCTGACTGAGGAGATCTCGTCCAGCCCGGGCATGTCTTGTAAAATCTAATAATCGTTGGCCTTCTCCCGCAGCTCATTTAACTCCCTCTCGATATCCCTGTCTCGAGGAGTAGCGGTTCTACCTTGAGGAAGTTCACCTTTCTGTCGTTGACATGAAATTATAGTCATGCAGTATGGAATGAACAGGAGGCACTTACTAGATTTAAAAAAAAAAAATAGTTGGCTGGCAGCTTACGATCCATGTTTGCATATCCTACTCTATTTTCTCCAATGATTATGTGCATGTCATGGTGCACATGGCAGCACAAGAGAGGAAGATCTAAAACACAAATGTTTTAACTTGAAAGACAATTATAGTTTTAAGTACAAAAAATAGAGCATACCAAAGAACTACCAGACAACTCTTTTCTCATTTGTGCAAGATCATCATCAACCGATGTAGTCTCAAGCATAGCAAACTGCCCACAAATAAATACTGGTGATCAGATCTTATTACCAAAAGGAATGTTACTAAAAAGTACGCAGTTTCCAATTTTACCTTTCCTTCTAGATCATCTGCTCCTAACTGACCAAGTGCCTCAGCTTGGGATTCCATCGTCATAACTAAAAAGCATTAAAAAACTACTTGTCAGAAATAAGTGTTCAGATAATTTGCCACGAGATATCACTGACCGCTGATGAACACAACCAATGAGAGCGCTAGTACACATGTCATTCTAGCCAATAGAGAACACATAAGAAAAGGAAGAATTTAATTTGCCAAGGTCATGCTCAGAACAACTCAAGTAGGAAATCACACCATGTGCCAATCAAAATAAATATTACAAGAACCCAAATTTTGTTCGTGTATTCGAAGTTATGTGCCATTGTGCAAGTGGCTGAACTTTTCACTGCTAGAAAATTACCACCCAAAAAATAGGCAAGTAAAACAACATTGAAATGTGTTTCTATGACACCACAGCCAGCAATAAAAAAGGTTATAATTGCTACCTGCTGCATTATGAATATTTTGGCACTGATATTAATTTGACAACATTTTGAGGCTCCAGCCTCTACTCGGTCATAAAGGTAACTTACTGACTACTATAGTGTTTATTGCTTAGTATGGCAGTGTATAGCTGTATACTGAGACACTTTAACTTGAACCATAACAGGGTGGTCATAGTAACCAATTGAGGGTATTTTCATTACTTGGCCTCTCAAAAGATAAAGATATCTATGTCTATGTTTGATATAGAGCATGGCCTCGGGCCTAGGCCAAATTGTGTCATAAAGAGAATACCATCAATTGGTTACTATAACAACCTGTGTCATAACCACCACAAAACACGGACATGGTACTTTAAACAAAAGAAAAAACGCTGGTGAGACAAAATCAGTAATGAAGAGAATACCTTTTTCCTCCATTTTTTCAAATGCCGACAGGGCACTACTTGTATTCACATTCCCCAACATTTCACTCACTTTTGTTGCAGTTCTGAAAAAACAAAAAAGGCAATTGTCAGAGCATCCAAACTATGAAGTAGAAGATGGTCAAATAATTAACAAAAGGAAGATGCATACTTGGCTGATTGAGCACGGGCTTTTAGGGTATCTTTTTTCTGCCTGGCCTCTGCTATCTTGCTCTCAAGAAGCTACAGAGTGACGTAATCAATATGTTAACAAAGGTGCACAACAAATCCCTAGTAAATGTGAATATGTACTGTCCAGCCTGTGCTGCACGTGGTCCCAGAAAGATATAGATTCATATTGACATGCATAATGCACACAGGGAAAAGATCGTTCCAGACATGAAGCTATGTTCACCTTGGTATTTGAAACAAGATTTTCAACAACACTCTTCTGCTGATCAAGCTGGGACTTTAAGGAGCTTGCATTGTCCTAAGTACATAAACAAACAGAAAACGATGAGTTTAACATCAAATTAGCATACGTTACATGTAAGAACTTTGCTTTAAAAAACATTTAAGACATTTGCTAAAAAATATGAAAGACTTATATACAACATACATGTTAATGCCATCAGAAGACACGAAGGTATAACACATTACACACCTTCAGAAAGATTATATTTTCTAACAGCAAGTTACATCCTACACTGTAGCTAAATACTGTGACTGGGAAGACATTTGATCCAAAACTCTTGATCTACATGATACCTACAGCATATGATTTACGCCGTTTCAGGGCTTCACGTGCAAGCTCCTCGTCGCCCTTTTGAAGAGCAAGTTGAGCCCTCCGATACCTACAATTGTAAGAAAATATTCATCCTGTATGAGAAAAGATGGCAGGGCTAAAAATAAGCTTAGAGTTACGCATAACATGATTACCAGTCAGCATCAGCTTGTGCAGCAGCTTTGTACTTGTTCTCAAGCCGCTTTTGGGATGCCAAGACCTTCCAAAAGAAAAATCCATTTAGCAGGTAAAATGAAATAGAACATGTATAACATGGCAACACGCTCACATTTCCATTTACATATTTAACAGGGAGGCCCAACAAACATACAAGAATCTGGTACATGACAACATGAGAGGCAGATAACCAACACCCTAAAGAACATGTAGCTAGGAATGTTTAAGACAACAGAACAGAGAATATGGAAAAAGGAAAAGGGAGCATGTATTGTCAATTATCAAATTTTGTGTTTAAGTACAGTCACAACAAACCTGTGCAGTGGCTTGCCGCATCTTTATTAAATCATCATTCATCTCCAAAACCGCCTGATCTAGGATCTTCTCGGGGTCTTCAAATGAACTAATAACTGCATTTGCATAGGACTAGATAACCAAGAGGTTACATAGCTCCCGTTAACAAAATACAAAACTTTGCTAATGCAATGCATAATGGGGTAATGATCAAGAGTATCACTCACCCTGGCAACCCTGGTTAATCTATCGAAGAGGTTACTCCGTATGACATTGCACTTATATCTCTTGACATTTGGTTGGCGGCGGATCCTGAATTTTGCCGTGAGGGGGGCTGAGAAGATATGCGAATTCATCTACACAATGTCATCATAATGTAGATGCTATGAGCTACTGATCATAAAAACAAAAGAACATCAAAGAACAATTTGAGTTTGAAATAACCTAACAGAGCCTCAATCATGATCACTATGGTGGAGCTTAATTTGCACACGCTTAAAAAAAATCACACAGTCACTAAATGGCAAGGCCTAGCGCGCACTTATGAAGTTATAATTTACTAAGTCAACGGTGATGCGAAGAAAACTAGACATGCCCATGAATCAGTTGATCAAGCGCTAAACTCGTAAGACAGGTGAGACATTGGAAGATTCTTCTGGGGAAATTGGTCTACTTCTGCATAACATTAGACTCCATGCATCCTTGAATGTTCAATAGAATTACATTATCTACAATATACAACATGTGTGCATGGATAATGAATGAAATCCTATGCTTTGCAGCTTGCACTGCTACTTATTCAGGTCGAGATCAGTACTAGCTAAGCTATAGCCCATGCATCTTATTCAAAATCAGGGATAGGCAGGATTGATTGGGGTCGGGGCCTCGGGGGGGGGGGGGGGCAGGCTGCTTGCACAGCCAAAACTCCATTACAGGATTGGCTCGCGCCACAAGCGAATCCCCTCACCCATATATCTAGATTGGGGTTCGAATTTCATCCCCTCATTCTCTGCTCGATTATGAAGATAGGAGCGGCGTACCACAGGCGCCGCTGACGCCGTCCTCGCCATCGCCACCGCCACCCGACCATGTTGTCGCCAGAGCCGGAGGGTGGGCGGCGCAGGGGAGATGTGCGGGTGGGCCGCTGGGCGGGATGGAGCGGCGGGCAGGCGGCGCACCGAGAGGAGCATGAGGGGCGGTGGGGTGGAAGGAGCGGCGGCGCCGGCGAGGTAGGGCAGGGAGGGGACGGAGCACGGCTGAGCTCGGGAACGGTGGTACGCAGCGAGGAGAAGTTGTGGCTGGCCTGGCCCAAACCTTATCTTTCTCGCATTTCTTTAATTTCTTAATGGAAAATCATATCTTTTTTGTGTATAAATATCCTACTATATCTTTTTTTTCGCAGATATAAATATCCTTGGCAATGTAAGTACAGTATGAAAAAAATGATAAAGATCCGACCTATTAATTTTCAAACATTATAGTACAACGGATGACAGAAATAACAAAAAACATTCAGATTTATAGACCACCTAACGACGATTACAAGCACTGAATCGAGCCAAAGGCGCGCCACCAGCATCGCCCTTCCCTCATTAGAGCGGGGCAAAACATGTTATAGTAGACAGTCGGAAGTCGTTGTGATAAGGTCTCATAGGACCAGTGCACCAGAACAACAACCGTCGTCGATAAAGAGTAATGTAGATCGAAAGGGCCCAATCTAAAAACATACGAACGTAGACGAACGACGAACATATCTGAATAAATCCATCAAAGATAGATCCACCGGGGACACACCTCCACACGCCCACCAACGATGCTAGATGCATCATCAAAACGAGGGTTAGGCAGGGAAAACCTTATTTCATTTTCAAAAAGCCATCGTCATCTCGCCTTCTTGAGCAAGACACAAACCCTAACAAAACTCAAAAGCACATCTAACAACGGAGATCTTCCACCGGCAAGGACCGGGATCCACCATGCTCCCATGGCCCTAAGGCTACCGAAGACGAGGCAAACAGGCGCCGACGCCGGCAGGACCCTAGTTTATTTGGGAAGGTGGCGGCTGCGCTGATCTACCTGGCCAGTAGTATGCAAGCGTTGAAATCAAAGACACACATGTGCTGCTAATTTCTCATTTTCAGTAAAACTTCTAGTTGTGGACCCCTTAGCTCGTGAACTTTCGTCAAGCATTTGCCAACGATTTTGCTGATAGTTTTATTTGTGAGGGGTAACAGTTTTTTTAGTGTCACAATTTTGCTGATAGTTTTATTTGTAAGGGGTAACGTTTTTGTTGGAATTATGCCCTAGAGGCAATAATAAATATAGTTATTATTATAATTCATGTATCAAGATAATCGTTTATTATCCATGCTATAATTGTATTGAATGAAGACTCATTTACATGTGTGGATACATAGACAAAACACCGTCCCTAGCAAGCCTCTAGTTGGCTAGCCAGTTGATCAAAGATAGTCAGTGTCTTCTGATTATGAACAAGGTGTTGTTGCTTGATAACTGGATCACGTCATTAGGAGAATCACGTGATGGACTAGACCCAAACTAATAGACGTAGCATGTTGATCGTGTCATTTTGTTGCTACTGTTTTCTGTGTGTCAAGTATTTATTCCTATGACCATGAGATCATATAACTCACTGACACCGGAGGAATGCTTTGTGTGTATCAAACGTCGCAACGTAACTGGGTGACTATAAAGATGCTCTACAGGTATCTCCGAAGGTGTTAGTTGAGTTAGTATGGATCAAGACTGGGATTTGTCACTCCATGTGAACGGAGAGGTATCTCGGGGCCCACTCGGTAATACAACATCACACACAAGCCTTGCAAGCAATGTAACTTAGTGTAAGTTGCGGGATCTTGTATTACGGAACGAGTAAAGAGACTTGCCGGTAAACGAGATTGAAATAGGTATACGGATACTGACGATCGAATCTCGGGCAAGTAACATACCGAAGGACAAAGGGAATGACATACGGGATTATATGAATCCTTGGCACTGAGGTTCAAATGATAAGATCTTCGTAGAATATGTAGGATCAAATATGGGCATCCAGGTCCCGCTATTGGATATTGACCGAGGAGTCTCTCGTGTCATGTCTACATAGTTCTCGAACCCGCAGGGTCTGCACACTTAAGGTTCGACGTTGTTTTATGCGTATTTGAGTTATATGGTTGGTTACCGAATGTTGTTCGGAGTCCCGGATGAGATCACGGACGTCACGAGGGTTTCCGGAATAGTCCGGAAACGAAGATTGATATATAGGATGACCTCATTTGATTACCGGAAGGTTTTCGGAGTTACCGGGAATGTACCGGGAATGACGAATGGGTTCCGGGAGTTCACCGGGGGGGCAACCCACCCCGGGGAAGCCCATAGACCTTGAGGGTGGCACACCAGCCCTTAGCGGGCTGGTGGGACATCCCAAAAGGGCTCTATGCGCCAAGAAGAGAAAATCAAGAGAGAAAGAAAAAAAAAGGAGGAGGTGGGAAGGAAGGGGGACTCCCTCCCACCAAACCAAGTCCAGCTCGGTTTGGGGGGCAGTCCTCCCCCCTTGGACTCGGCCGACCCCCTTGGGCTCCTTGAGCCCCAAGGCAAGGTCCCCTCCCTCCCACCTATATATACGGAGGTTTTAGGGCTGATTTGAGACGACTTTTCCACGGCAGCCCGACCACATACCTCCACGGTTTTTCCTCTAGATCGCGTTTCTTCGGAGCTCGGGCGGAGCCCTGCTGAGACAAGGTCATCACCAACCTCCGGAGCGCCGTCACGCTGCCGGAGAACTCTTCTACCTCTCCGTCTCTCTTGCTGGATCAAGAAGGCCGAGATCATCGTCGAGCTGTACGTGTGCTGAACACGGAGGTGCCGTCCGTTCGGTACTAGATCGTGGGACTGATCGCGGGATTGTTCGCGGGGCGGATCGAGGGACGTGAGGACGTTCCACTACATCAACCGCGTTCACTAACGCTTCTGCTGTACGATCTACAAGGGTACGTAGATCACGCATCCCCTCTCGTAGATGGACATCACCATGATAGGTCTTCGTGCGCGTAGGAAATTTTTTGTTTCCCATGCGACGTTCCCCAACAGTGGCATCATGAGCTAGGTTCATGCGTAGATGTCTTCTCGAGTAGAACACAAAAGTTTTTGTGGGCGGTGATGTGCGTTTTGCTGCCCTCCTTAGTCTTTTCTTGATTCCGCGGTATTGTTGAATTGAAGCGGCTTGGACCGACATTACTCGTACGCTTACGAGAGACTGGTTTCATCGTTACGAGTAACTTCGTTGCTCAAAGATGACTGGCAAGTGTCGGTTTCTCCAACTTTAGTTGAATCGGATTTGACCGAGGAGGTCCTTGGATGAGGTTAAATAGCAACTCATATATCTCCGTTGTGGTGTTTGCGTAAGTAAGATGCGATCCTACTAGATACCCTTGGTCACCACGTAAAACATGCAACAACAAAATTAGAGGACGTCTAACTTGTTTTTGCAGGGTATGCTTGTGATGTGATATGGCCAATGATGTGATGTGATATATTGGATGTATGAGATGATCATGTTGTAATAGAAATATCGACTTGCACGTCGATGGTACGGCAACCGGCAGGAGCCATAGGGTTGTCTTTATACTAACCTGTGTGCTTGCAGATGCGTTTACTATTTTGCTAGGATGTAGCTTTAGTAGTAATAGCATGAGTAGCACGACAACCCCGATGGCAACGCGTTGATGAAGATCATGGTGTGGCGCCGGTGACAAGAAGATCGTGCCGGTGCTTTGGTGATGGAGATCAAGAAGCACGTGATGATGGCCATATCATGTCACTTATGAATTGCATGTGATGTTAATCCTTCTATGCACCTTATTTTGCTTAGAACGACGGTAGCATTATGAGGTGATCTCTCACTAAAATTTCAAGACGAAATTGTGTTCTCCCCGACTGTGCACCGTTGCTACAGTTCGTCGTTTTGAGACACCACGTGATGATCGGGTGTGATAGACTCAACGTTCACATACAACGGGTGCAAAACAGTTGCGCACGCGGAACACTCAGGTCAAGCTTGACGAGCCTAGCATGTGCAGACATGGCCTCGGAACACATGAGACCGAAAGGTCGATCATGAATCATATAGATGATATGATTAGCATAGGGATGCTTACCACTGAAACTATACTCAACTCACGTGATGATCGGACTTGAGCTAGTGTAAGTGGATCATGAACCACTCAAATGACTAGAGAGATGTACTTCTTGAGTGGGAGTTTAGCGAATAATTTGATTAAGTTAAACTCTAATTATCTTGAACATAGTCTAAGTCCACTTTGAATATATTTGTGTTGTCGATCATGGCTCACGCAACAGTCATCCTGAATTTTAATACGTTCTTAGAGAAAGCTAAGTTGAAAGATGATGGAAGCAACTTTGTAGACTGGGCTCGTAATCTTAAGCTAATCTTACAAGCTGGGAAGAAGGATTATGTCCTTAATGCTGCGTTAGGAGATGAACCACCCGCTACGGCTGATCAGGATGTTAAGAACGCTTGGTTAGCACGTAAGGAGGACTACTCAATAGTTCAATGTGCAGTCTTGTATGGCTTAGAACCGGGACTTCAACGTCGCTTTGAGCGTCATGGAGCATTTGAGATGTTCCAGGAGTTGGAGTTTATCTTTCAGAAGAACACCCGGTTCAAGAGGTATGAGACCTCCGATAAATTCTATGCTTGCAAGATGGAGGAAAACTCATCTGTCAGTGAACATGTGCTCAAAATGTCTGTGTACTCAAACCGTCTAGCTGAGCTGGGTATTGAACTCCCGCAAGAAGCTATCACTGACAGAATCTTTCAATCACTGCCGCCAAGCTATAAAGGCTTTGTGTTGAACTACAACATGCAAGGGATGAACAAGTCTCCCGGCGAGTTGTTTGCGATGCTGAAAGTCGCAGAGTCTGAACTCCGTAAAGAGCATCAAGTGTTGATGGTGAATAAGACCACTAGTTTCAAGAGAAACGGCAAAGGCAAGAAGGGCAATTCGAAGAAGAGCGGCAAGCCTATTGCCAATCCAACGAAGAAACCCAAAGCTGGACCTAAGCCGGAAACGGAGTGTTACTATTGCAAGGGTATGGGTCACTGGAATCGCAATTGCCCCAAGTATCTGGCAGATAAGAAGGCGGGCATAGAAAAATCAGGTATATTAGATATACATGTTATTGATGTGTACTTAACCGGCTCTCATAGTAGTGCCTGGGTATTCGATACCGGTTCTGTTGCTCATATTTGTAACTCGAAACAGGAACTGCGGAATAGGCGAAGGCTGGCGAAAGATGAAGTGACGATGCGCGTAGGAAATGGTTCTAAGGTTGATGCAATCGCCGTCGGCACAGTGTCACTTCAGTTACCGTCAGGATTAGTGATGAACTTAAATCATTGTTATTTAGTGCCTGCGTTGAGCATGAACATTATATCTGGATCTTGTTTATTGCGAGACGGTTACTCTTTTAAGTCAGAGAATAATGGTTGTTCTATTTCTATGAGTAACATCTTTTATGGTCATGCACCGAATGTGAGAGGATTGTTCATATTGAATCTTGATAACGATACGCATATACATAACATTGAGACCAAAAGAGTTAGAGTTAACAATGATAGCGCCATATTTTTGTGGCACTGCCGCTTAGGTCATATTGGTGTAAAGCGCATGAAGAAACTCCATGCTGATGGACTTTTGGAGTCACTTGACTTTGATTCACTTGACACGTGCGAACCATGCCTCATGGGCAAGATGACTAAGACTCCGTTCTCAGGAACAATGGAGCGTGCAAGTGACTTGTTGGAGATCATACATACCGATGTGTGTGGTCCGATGAGCGTGGAGGCACGTGGCGGATATCGTTATTTTCTCACCTTCACTGACGATTTAAGTAGATATGGTTATGTCTACTTGATGAAGCACAAGTCTGAAACATTTGAAAAGTTCAAGCAATTTCGGAGTGAAGTGGAAAATCATCGTAACAAGAAGATCAAGTTCCTACGGTCTGATCGTGGGGGTGAATATCTGAGTTTCGAGTTTGGTGCTCACTTAAGACAATGTGGAATTGTTTCACAGTTAACACCGCCTGGAACACCACAGCGTAATGGTGTGTCCGAACGTCGTAATCGTACTCTATTAGAGATGGTGCGATCTATGATGTCTCTTACTGATTTGCCGTTATCATTTTGGGGTTATGCATTAGAAACAGCTGCATTCACTTTAAATAGGGCACCATCAAAATCCGTTGAGACGACACCATACGAACTATGGTATGGCAAAAGGCCAAAGTTGTCGTTTCTTAAAGTTTGGGGATGTGATGCTTATGTCAAAAAGCTTCAGCCTGAAAAGCTGGAACCCAAAGCGGAAAAGTGCATCTTCATAGGTTACCCAAAAGAGACAGTTGGGTACACCTTCTATCTCAAATCCGAGGGCAAAGTGTTTGTTGCTAAAAACGGAGCTTTTCTCGAGAAGGAGTTTCTCTCGAGAGAATTGAGTGGGAGGAAGATAGAACTTGACGAGGTTGTCGAACCTCTCATCCCTCTGGATGGTGGCGCAGGGCAAGGGGAAACTTCTGTCATTGCGACGCCGGTTGAGGAGGAAGTTAATGATGATGATCATGAAACTCCAGTTCAAGTTTATGTCGAACCACGCAGGTCGACGAGACCACGTGCTGCTCCAGAGTGGTACGGTAATCCCGTCTTATCAATCATGTTGTTAGACAACAATGAACCTGCGAATTATGAAGAAGCAATGGTGGGCCCAGATTTCAACAAATGGCTGGAAGCCATGAAATCCGAGATAGGATCCATGTATGAGAACAAAGTGTGGACTTTGGAGGTACTACCTGAGGGCCGCAAGGCTATTCAGAACAAATGGATCTTTAAGAGGAAGACGGACGCTGATGGTAATGTGACCGTTTATAAAGCTCGACTTGTGGCAAAGGGTTTTTCACAAGTTCAAGGAGTTGACTACGATGAGACTTTCTCACCCGTAGCGATGCTTAAGTCCGTCAGAATCATGTTAGCAATAGCTGCATTTTTCGATTATGAAATCTGGCAGATGGATGTCAAAACGGCGTTCCTTAACAGTTTCCTTAAGGAAGAGTTGTATATGATACAACCCGAAGGTTTTGTCGATCCTAAGAATGCTAACAAGGTGTGCAAGCTCCAGCGATCCATTTATGGACTGGTGCAAGCATCTCGGAGTTGGAACAAACGCTTTGATGAGGTGATCAAAGCATTTGGGTTTATACAAGTGGTTGGAGAATCTTGTATTTACAAGAAAGTGAGTGGGAGCTCTGTGGCGTTTCTAATATTATATGTGGATGACATATTACTGATTGGAAACAACGTAGAGTTTTTAGAGAGCATAAAGGATTAGTTGAATAAAAGTTTCTCTATGAAGGACCTAGGAGAAGCTGCTTACATTCTAGGCATTAAGATCTATAGGGATAGATCAAAACGCCTGATAGGACTTTCACAAAGCACATACCTTGATAAAGTTTTGAAGAGGTTCAAAATGGAACAGTCCAAGAAAGGGTTCTTGCTAGTTCTACAAGGTACGAGATTGAGTAAGACTTAGTGCCCAGCAACTGATGAAGATAGAGAGCATATGCGCTCCGTCCCCTATGCTTCAGTCATAGGTTCTATCATGTATGCGATGCTGTGCACTAGACCGGATGTTAGCCTGGCCATAAGTATGGCAGGTAGGTTCCAGAGTAATCCAGGAGTGGATCACTGGACAACGGTCAAGAATATCCTGAAGTACCTGAAAAGGACTAAGGAGATGTTTCTCGTGTATGGAGGTGAGGAAGAGCTCGCCGTAAAAGGTTACATCGATGCAAGCTTTGACACAGATCCGGACGACTCTAAGTCGCAAACCGGATACGTATTTGTTCTTAATGGGGGTGTAGTAAGCTGGTGCAGTTCCAAGCAAAGCGTCGTAGCAGATTCTACATGTGAAGCGGAGTACATGGCTGCCTCGGAGGCGGCTAAGGAGGGTGTCTGGATGAAGCAGTTCATGATGGATCTTGGAGTGGTGCCAAGCGCACTGAATCCAATAACCTTGTTCTGTAACAACACTGGTGCCATTGCCTTAGCAAAGGAACCACGGTTTCACAAGAAGACCAGACACATCAAACGACGCTTCAACCTCATCCGCGACTACGTCGAGGGAGAGGACGTGAATATATGCAAAGTGCACACGGATCTGAATGTAGCGGACCCGCTGACTAAACCTCTTCCACGGCCAAAGCATGATCAACACCAGAACTGTATGGGTGTTAGATTTATTACAATGTAATTCACATGGTGATGTGAGGGCTAGATTATTGACTCTAGTGCAAGTGGGAGACTGTTGGAATTATGCCCTAGAGGCAATAATAAATATAGTTATTATTATAATTCCTGTATCAAGATAATCGTTTATTATCCATGCTATAATTGTATTGAATGAAGACTCATTTACATGTGTGGATACATAGACAAAACACCGTCCCTAGCAAGCCTCTAGTTGGCTAGCTAGTAGATCAAACATAGTCAGTGTCTTCTGATTATGAACAAGGTGTTGTTGCTTGATAACTGGATCACGTCATTAGGAGAATCACGTGATGGACTAGACCCAAACTAATAGACGTAGCATGTTGATCGTGTCATTTTGTTGCTACTGTTTTCTGCGTGTCAAGTATTTATTCCTATGACCATGAGATCATATAACTCACTGACACCGGAGGAATGCTTTGTGTGTATCAAACGTCGCAACGTAACTGGGTGACTATAAAGATGCTCTACAGGTATCTCCGAAGGTGTTAGTTGAGTTAGTATGGATCAAGACTGGGATTTGTCACTCCGTGTGAACGGAGAGGTATCTCGGGGACCACTCGGTAATACAACATCACACACAAGCCTTGCAAGCAATGTAACTTAGTGTAAGTTGCGGGATCTTGTATTACGGAACGAGTAAAGAGACTTGCCGGTAAACGAGATTGAAATAGGTATACGGATAGTGACGATCGAATCTCGGGCAAGTAACATACCGAAGGACAAAGGGAATGACATACAGGATTATATGAATCCTTGGCACTGAGGTTCGAACGATAAGATCTTCGTAGAATATGTAGGATCCAATATGGGCATCCAGGTCCCGCTATTGGATATTGACCGAGGAGTCTCTCGTGTCATGTCTACATAGTTCTCGAACCCGCAGGGTCTGCACACTTAAGGTTCGACGTTTTATGCGTATTTGAGTTATATGGTTGGTTACCGAATGTTGTTCGGAGTCCCGGATGAGATCACGGACGTCACGAGGGTTTCCGGAATAGTCCGGAAATGAAGATTGATATATAGGATGACCTCATTTGATTACCGGAAGGTTTTCGGAGTTACCGGGAATGTACCGGGAATGACGAATGGGTTCCGGGAGTTCACCGGGGGGGGGGGGGGCAACCCACCCCGGGGAAGCCCATAGACCTTGAGGGTGGCACACCAGCCCTTAGTGGGCTGGTGGGACAGCCCAAAAGGTCTCTATGCGCCAAGAAGAGAAAATCAAGGGAGAAAAAAAAGGAGGAGGTGGGAAGGAAGGGGGACTCCCTCCCACCAAACCAAGTCCAACTCGGTTTGGGGGGGGGAGTCCTCCCCCCTTGGACTCGGCCGACCCCATTGGGGCTCCTTGAGCCCCAAGGCAAGGTCCCCTCCCTCCCACCTATATATACGGAGGTTTTAGGGCT
Organism: Hordeum vulgare subsp. vulgare; assembly: GCF_904849725.1. Lineage (NCBI taxonomy): Eukaryota > Viridiplantae > Streptophyta > Magnoliopsida > Poales > Poaceae > Hordeum > Hordeum vulgare. The sequence continues at coordinate 51,248,349 of NC_058519.1, forward strand.
GATTTGAGACGACTTTTCCACGGCAGCCCGACCACATACCTCCACGGTTTTTCCTCTAGATCGCGTTTCTGCGGAGCTCGGGCGGAGCCCTGCTGAGACAAGGTCATCACCAACCTCCGGAGCGCCGTCACGCTGCCGGAGAACTCTTCTACCTCTCCGTCTCTCTTGCTGGATCAAGAAGGCCGAGATCATCGTCGAGCTGTACGTGTGCTGAACGCGGAGGTGCCGTCCGTTCGGTACTAGATCGTGGGACTGATCGCGGGATTGTTCGCGGGGCGGATCGAGGGACATGAGGACGTTCCACTACATCAACCGCGTTCACTAACGCTTCTGCTGTACGATCTACAAGGGTACGTAGATCACTCATCCTCTCTCGTAGATGGACATCACCATGATAGGTCTTCGTGCGCGTAGGAAAATTTTTGTTTCCCATGCGACGTTCCCCAACAGTTTTTTTAGTCACACGACAGTTTTCGTAAGAGATCGATGTTTTTATATAAGAATGGCACCGATTGATCTCATTTCAAAACTAAAACCGTCATCAAAGTGGCGAACGTCAGCCAGAAATGTTTTCTGCTAGTTTATGAATAGACGAGCCTCTAGATTGTGTGATTACTAATCTTGTAGACGATGTTTTCTTACTTTATAATTAATAAAGGTACCATAAAAAAATTTCCTACAAAAATAGCCAACACGCTACATCATATCAATGTAACCACGTCGGATAAGACTCATTAGCTATCATAAAACCAACAACCAACTATCACCAACCGTCTTTTCTTTGAGTCCGGTGATTGGACGATTTAGCTTTGCTTACGGATTTCATCAGTTTGTATTTGGTTGGACCATGGATTCGAAGAAGGTAGTTATGAAAAATTAGATGTGAGTTTTATCTTATGAGAAAGTTGCAAAATATTTAGTAACTTGATGTCGAATTGTGGCCATGAAGACAATGTCTCAAATTGTAATCATATCATAACATGTTGTTGATTGGAGTTCAAGATCACGCTCTTTATACAGTGACCAATGATCCTCCAACCAAACATTCTATTAGTATTTTCGGTATCAATTTTTGTTCCTCCAGTGAGATGCTCAACTCGGCGATGTCGTTTCATTCTATTCCACCCAGCCCTAATTTTGTTGAAAAGGTATATTCATCCATCACACGAATTAGGAGATTATCCCTCAATTAGTGGTTAATTATTAGTGTTTCACACGCAAGCTCCATCCATAACATGATTGACATCTTCGCGGGCAGAGAATTTCCTATGAGCTATGAGTTGGTGTGCTCCAGGAAGCCCAAGACCACTTCTAGCACCTACAACCTGCTGCTGAGCTCGAATATCTTCTCCTCCAACATGGCATTGTCGTCACTCTTAGCGATGTTGATGATCACATTGTTGTCTCCACAATGGTCTTCAAGGTGCCATATTGAGTCACTCCCTTGATCAACTCAGTAGGCTGAAGTTGTTACCATTTTATGAAGTTGTCCTTGTTCCTCGCACACCTCATAATAACTAAAGCTCTTGTCTTGTCCTCCTTGTCGTCACTGCCAACTTGTTTTACTTCAGCATCATGGGATGGTTCTCAGGGCGAGTAGGCTTCTATTCGAAAACCAACAAAGCTCTTTCGTCAGCATCCTCGTCTCCTTTTATACGTGTGCATTGTCATCAATGTCAAAACTGTCGAAGGTGTGTACCGAAGCAGTTCAATTGGGTTGTAGATTTCACCCTTAAGAAAATGCACCAATGTACACAAATAAGAGCATCTACAGCCGGACATAGCAAATATGACCCCCTAACATCCGCGGACATGTCGGATCAGCGATCGGGCATGTCCTTTATTTGTCCATCCGCATAGCCACACTCCTCATTTTCTTTCTTATATGTCGAGTCACTTGCACGTGATTGATGGAGAGGAGGAAAGAGAAAGAAAAGAATGAATAAAAAGGAAAAGATGGTTCGAGGTGGGACCGCGTCATATGTGGCGGACTAACCGGATGCGTCTGCGAGCCCTCATATCCTCCATATATTTGAGATGGATATGAGGGTTTACGGACAACACAAACGTATAGGAATGATATGAGGGGTCCGATTGGGTCACTTTTTTCATTCTCTCTCCTCTCCGGTCACTGACCGAACGCGCTCGCAGACGTATGAAGGATTGTTTGAGGCGTCCGGCTGTAAATGCTCTAAGAATGGCATTTTTACATATAAGCATGGTATCAATGTGTACCCAGCCCCCACGGACAGGTTTTTGGGCACATATTTATGCCGATGGGTAGTGTCAAACCCTATGGGTACAAAATCTTTGACCATCGACATGCCTAAAACCAACCCAACAATTTCCAGAACTATCAAGGTCATGTGAGCATGTCCTTGAAGCCCCCAGTAGTCCAAAGCCAGCCTCCAGCTCCCGCCAGCCGTGTCGCCACGTACCTGAAGGTCAACACGTACGCCCATTGTTGGAAATATGTCCTAGGGGCAATAATAAAGTGGTTATTATTATATTTCTAGTTCATGATAATTGTCTATTATTCATACTATAATTGTATTAACCGGAAACCATAATACATGTGTGAATATATAGATCACAATCTGTCTCTAGTGAGCCACTAGTTGGCTAGCTCATTGATCAATAGATGATCATGTTGGGTTCTACCATAGGTGCATCGCATGCGAATTAAAATTCCTACACGCAGAACATCCAAGAACATGTTATGGAGATGGATCACAGATCATTACCACTAGACGTGTAGTGTCGTGCAGCGGAAGTAGAGTTGGGGCAGCACATTGACGTCAGCTGTGCTTCCCTGGCAGTGGCTCCAGAAAAGAGTTGATCCTGCAATCTCTAGTGTTAGCTAGACGAATGCTTATAAAAACTAACCTTCTCCTGCAAAGGCACCAGAAGAATGCTGCTAGCACTCCCCGGCAATGAAACTGGAAGACTGTTGTTGATGGCCCACCAGCGCGTGGGTTCGCAGCGGTTTTTGAGGGTAGAGTATTCGACCCAAATTTGTAGGTAAGCCTTAGGATGTGAGAGTATACTCACAAGTATTAGCAGCTGAATGTGTCAGATTCAACCACACCTGAAAGATTAGTATCTGCAAGCACAATAGTGACAACGAAGTACTGACAACGAAGTAGCAGGTATCGGCAGTGTAACGAGCAATAGAAGTGGCAAGGAACAGCAGTAGTGACAGCAGTAGCAAGTAGCAACAGTAGCAAGCGACAGTAGTAGCAACAGTAGCAGCAGAGCAAGACAAGTAACAGCAGTAGCAACAGTAGTAGCAACAGAGCAGGACAAGTAACAGCAGTAGCAACAGCAGTAGCAGCAGAGCAAGACAAGTAACGGCAGTAGTAACAGTAGTAGCAGCAGAGCAAGACAAGTAACGGCAGTAGCAACAGTAGTACAAACTCGTAGGCATTGGGTCGGTGATTTGTTTGGATGATATTCATCATGCAACAGCTATAACACGGAGAGATATGTGGCTAGCTCTCGTTCGTCAATGTGATGTAGGCATGCATTCCGTGTGTCGTCATACGTGCTTAGGGAAAAGAACTTGCATGACATCTATTGTCCATCCCTCCCGTGGCAGCGGGGTCCAAAAGGAAACTACGGGATATTAAGGTTCTCCTTTTAATAAAGAACCGGACCAACGCATTAGCACTTGGTGAACACATGAACTCCTCAAACGATGGTCATCAGCGGGAGTGGTTCCGGTTATTGTCACTCCGGGGTTGCCGGATCATAACACATAGTAGGTAACTACAACTTGCAAGATCGGATCTAAAACACACATATATTGGTGACAACATAATAATTTCAGATCGGAAATCATGGCACTCGGGCCCTAGTGACAAGCATTAAGCATGGCAAAGTAGTAGCAACATCAAATCTCAAAACATAGTGGATACTAGGGATCAATCCCCATCAAAACTAACTCGATTACATGATATATCTCATCCTACTCATCACCATCCAGCGAGCCTACGAATAGATTACTCACGAACGACGAAGAGCTTCATGGAATTGGAGAGGGAAGAAGGTTGATGATGACGATGGCGACGATTTCCCCTCTCCGGAGCCCAAGACGGACTCCAGATCTGCCCTCCAGATGAAGAACAGGTGGCGGCGGCGCCTCCATATCGAAAACGCGACGAAAACTTTTATTTTTATTTTTTCTAGGATGAAAGACAACTTATAGAGCTGGAATTGGGGGCGGCCGGTGCCTGTGGGCCCCACAAGCCTGCCCACCGCTACCAGGGGGTGGTGGCGGAGCAGGGGCTTGTGGCCCACTCGCCCACCCCCTCAGGTGGATTCTGTCGTAGGTATTTTTGATATTTTCCAAAACTGCTCCCCGTAAATTTTCACGACGTTTGGGAAACTTTGATTTCTGCACAAAAATAACACCAAGGCAATTCTGCTGAAAACAGCGTCAGTCCAGGTTAGTTCCATTCAAATCATGCAAATTATAGTCCAAAACAAGGGCAAAAGAGTTTGGAAAAGTAGATACGTTGGAGATGTATCACACATCCGCGTGATTCGTCTCCTCCTTGTGCGTTCTCACTCAAGTAGTCAGTCCGATCTCCCTCATGAGGGCTGGTCGCCGGATCCCGCATATAGGCTCGCCGGAGCGGCGCAAGTGCACCACCTCTAATGGTATCCGCACATGTAGGAGGAACACACCGTGCGGCAGACTGCTAGGTCTGATCACACAGTCGTCGGCGAGTGGAGGTGGCTATTCGCAACTGATGCGGAACCCTAATGACAGCGCTGAAGCGATCAATGAAATAGGTGTGCCGCACCTCCACTATATATAGGTGCCCGACATGGGCTCAACTCTTGGTCCTCGCATGGACCCTAAAGCCCACGTGTTTCTTCCCTTAAGTGCACGGCCCTTTAGGTTCTCGTTCACTTGGTCGCGAGTCAGACCATGTCCGACTCGGCTAGTGGGTAGCGGTCTCTAGCAAGACGTGCCGACTCCAAGTGTCCCATGAAGATGGTTAGGCAAACTTGTACTTCATACTTCTGTTCCCTTTGCCACACGATATACGTTGTCATGCTAAGGGCGATTATGGTCATCCTTGTAATCGCACGACCTCTTTCTCGTTCCAGTGAATCCGACCAACATTCGGATTATCACATAAAGCTCATCACATGGCCATGCTTATCCACGTCGGATCATCCGAGGGGCCTAGAGTATATCTCTCCTGATGGGAGGGGCAAATCCCATCTTGCTCGGCCATGTCTCACAGCATGGGTCCGAACAAACCCGAAACCTACCTTTGTAACTACCTAGTCACGGAGTAGCATTTGGTCGGCCCAAAGCAAGTCTGTCACCATCCCGAGTACATGCGGCAACTCAGTTCTTAGGACATATAATGTATGTTGTACTAGAGACTCACGGATGACCTATCACCGCGTCTCATAGTTGGGGTTGTCCAACTCGGACCTTATATTGGCTTGGATTCGACGTACCAGATCTTTCTGAGTCATATTATGCGGCTAGCATCCAATGCTACATGGCTAGTGAGACTGGACCATCCACCGTGTCATATGCTAGTCTAACTCGTTGCGTGTCCAAACAACCCTTTCGACTAGGGACTCTTTAGGGAAGTCATCATACAATGCATAGTCTCACAAACAAGTCATGTACTTGTTAATTACGCATCATTGATAATGTCCAAGGACTATCTTTATTCATAAACACATAGGAAATATCATCATACATGATTGCCTCTAGGGCATATCTCCAACAGTCTCCCACTTGCACTAGAGTCAATCAAATAGACATAGAATGCACATAGCTCTAACGTGCCCCTCATGCTTGGGTTGTGGAAGTGGCTTAGTCAACGGATCAGAAATGTTTGCATCCGTATGAATCTTGCATAAATTAGTGTCACCTTTCGCCACGAGCTTTCGTATCACGTGATACTTTCGGTCTATGTGCCTGGTCTTGTGGTGTTGTCTCGGCTCCTTGGCCTATGCGATGGCACCTAAATTATGGCAATAAAGGTCCAACAGTTTTGACCAGCCCAGGAACACACCAACATCTTCGAGGAACTTATGAATCCAAACACCTTCCTTTGCGGCTTCACAAGCCCCAATGTATTCGGCCTCTGTTGTAGAGTCGGCCACCGTATCTTGCTTGGAACTCGTCCAGCTCACTGCTCCTCCATTCATGACATACACGAATCCTATTTGCGATTGACAATCATCCCTGTTGGTTTGGAAACTAGCATCAATGTAATCCTTTACATTGAGCTCCTCCTCACCTCCATAAACTAGGAACATCTCTTTAGTACTTTTTAGGTACTTCAGAATAGCTTTCACCGCTGCCCAGTGACTCTCACCTGGGTTGGCTTGGTATCTGCTTGTTAAGCTTATTGCAAAGGGAACATCAGGCCGAGTACATAGCATGGTATACATGATGGATCCTATTGCCGAAGCATATGGAATCCTACTCATACGGTTTAGCTCATCAGAAGTCGTAGGACTCTGTGTCTTGCTTAGCCTTATACCATGTGAGACACGCAAGAACCCTTTCTAGGCCTCACTCATGTTGAACCTCTTCAACACTTTGTCTATGTACGTGCTTTGGTTCAAGCCGAGCAGCCTCCTCGATCTATCTCTATAGATCTTGATGCCTAAAATGTACACTGCCTCTCCAAGGTCCTTCATTGGAAACTTGCCATTCAATGATTCCTTGACTAAGTTCAGCATCAAAACATCATTTTCGATCAGTAGTACGCCATCCACATACAATATCAAAAATACTACCGAGCTCCCACTACACTACTTGTATAAATAATAGTCCTCTTCGTTCTTGATGAAACCAAGGTCAACGATGAATTCATCAAAACGAATATTCCAACTCCGAGCTGCTTGCCTCAATCCATAAATGGATCTCTTGAGCTTGCATATTTTACCTGCGTTAGTTGGATCGACAAAACCTTCGGGTTGTATCATGTATACGACATCCATCTGCCATTTCTCATAATCGAAATATGCAACTATAACTAGTATGATCCTCACCGACTTCAGCATCGCTACCGGCGAGTAAGTCTCATCGTAGTCATTTGCTTGAAATTGTCCATAACCTTTAGCGACAAGCCGAGCTTTGTGGATCTGAACATTTTCATCCACATCGGTTTTCTTCTTAAAGACCCATTTGCAACCAATGGCTACTATGCCGGGCGGCAGATCAACCAAGTCCCAGACTTGATTATCATCCATGGACTTTAACTCGGATCTCATGGCCTCAAGCCATGGCTCGGAATCTGGGCTCACCATCGCTTCTGCATATGTGGCCTGCTCTTCGCTTTCTAGTAACAACACATCGCACGCATTGTGCAATCTATCCGACCTTCGTGGCTCTAGTGCCGACTCCATTACGGGTTCCCTGACCGACTCTCGTATGATCTCATCACCAACCGACTCGTCCCCGAGTGGCTCTCGAATTTCTTTGAGTCCCATCGTTCTCCCACTGGCCTCCCGACTGAGAAACTCTTTCTCTAGGAAAAGCCCGTTCCGAGCAACAAACACTTTGTTCTCTTCTCGGTTGTAGAAGCTGTATCCCAAGGTTTCCCTCAAATATCCCACGAATATGCATTTATCTGACTTGGGTGTAAGCTTGTCGGACATGAGTTACTTGACAAATGCTTCACAACCCCAAATCTTTAGAAAAGACAAACTAGGACTCTTCCCAGTCCATATCTCATGTGGTGTCTTATATATGGATTTTGATGGTACCCTGTTAAGTGCGAAAGCTGCAGTTTCTAGAGCGTATCCCCAGAATGACAAGGGTAAATCCGATTTTCTCATCATCGATCGGACCATGTCCAACAAGGTTCGCTTTCTCTGTTCTGACACGCCGTCTCTTTGTGGTGTACCCGGAGGAGTGACCTGAGGTACTATATAGTAGTGCCCCAGATGTAAACCTTCCCTATTTGGAACCTTCTCTATGTGGGTCCACCTTGTCATTGCAATGAGAGCTTAATGCATGTGTTATTTCATGTGTGTCACCTTGTTTTGATTTCCCTTTGCATGCATGCATCCCATTCATCCTTGCCTTTGTATTGTTATCCTTGTGTTCCATGAGTTGTGATGTGATGATGGTATGTGTGATAAGTGGACTTGTGGAGTGGTACTATGGTAGTAGGAAGCTATGTCGTTGCTCTAGGTTTATAAAACTTCCCCCCTCTCTTTTATCTTAAGCTCTATATTCACTTGCCCCATCCTTGTCTTCAAAATGTCCTCGGTTTGGTATATTTTGTGGTGGATGTCAAGAGGTGTTTTTGCTGTTTTGGAACTTCGTTTGTGAGGTGCAATTATTCACAAAACAGAGGATCAAATTCTGTTTTGCAAATATTTAGTTGCTCCAAAAATCCCTTTTGGTATATTTTAATCCGAGTGTTGAGTATACGCCAGGCAAGGCAAATGTTGTGGCGGATGCATTGAGCAGGAAAGCATATTGCAACAGTCTGATTCTGCAACCTCTCCAGCCGGGTCTTTGTGAGTCTTTCAGGAAGCTCAACCTTCAGCTAGTACCTCAGGGATTTCTTGCGAACCTTCAGATCTCTCCTACCTTGGAATATCAGGTCAGAGCAGCTCAGCTTCTTGACGCTATGGTGAAGAAGGTCAAGATTGGCATGGGAAAGAGTCTCCCCAAGTATAAGTGCTTCACTGTTGATGCCAGGGACACGTTGTTTTTTGAAGATCGCCTTGTCGTCCCGAAAGGTGATCTCAGGAAGGTAATCATGGAAGAAGCTCATAACTCTCTGCTCTCTATTCATCCTGGAAGCTCCAAGATGTACCATGACTTGAAGCAGACATTCTGGTGGACTCGTATGAAACGTGAGATTTCTCAGTTCGTAAACGAGTGTGATGTATGTCGAAGAGTGAAAGCAGAACATCAACGCCCAGCAGGCCTCTTGCAGCCTTTGCCGATTCCCGAGTGGAAGTTTGATCACATTGAGATGGATTTCGTCACCGGGTTTCCAAAGTCCAAGAAGGGTAATGATGCTATCTTCATCGTCATCGACAAGTTGAGTAAAGTGGCTCATTTTCTTCCAATCAAGGAGTCCATTTCAGCAGCTCACCTGGCAGAGTTGTACACCTCCAGGATTGTCTCTTTGCACGGCGTGCCTATGATGATCTCTTCAGATCGCGGAAGTATCTTCACTTCCAAGTTCTGGGACTCCTTTCTTTCTGCTATGGGCACGAAAATCCGCTTCAGCACAGCGTTCCATCCTCAGACTAGTGGTCAAGTGGAGAGAGTGAATCAAGTTCTTGAGGATATGCTGAGAGCCTGTGTTATCTCTTTTGGCATGAAGTGGGAAGATTGTCTGCCTTTCGCGGAGTTCTCGTATAACAACAGTTATCAAGCTAGTTCTCGCAAGGCTCCGTTCGAAATTCTCTATGGCACGAAGTGCCGTACCCTGCTCAACTGGTCCGAGACCGGCGAGCGTCAGATCCTTGGGAATGATATGATAGAAGAAGCTGAGGAGATGTGTCGGATCATTCGCGACAACCTCAGAGCAGCTCAGTCCCGTCAGAAGAGCTATTATGATAGCAAGCACCATGCCATGTCTTATGAGCTTGATGACTTTGTCTATCTCAAGGTGTCGCCTATGAAGGGTATGCAACGCTTTGGCATCAAAGGCAAGCTTGCGCCTCGTTTCGTTGGTCCGTTTAGAGTGGTTGGCAAGAGAGGCGACTTTGCGTACCAGCTCGAGCTTCCGTCAACCTTTGCAAATGTCCATGATGTGTTCCATGTTTCTCAGCTTCATAGGTGTTTCAAGACCCCCGAGCGCACTGTGCATCTTAAAGATATCGACCTTCAGCCTGACCTTTCTTATCGTGAGCATCGAGTTGCGGTTCTCGAGGCGACTGAGCGCAAGACCCGTAACAAGACTGTCAAATTTCTCAAAGTGCAGTGGTCTCACCATTCCGATAAAGAGGCTACGTGGGAACGCGAGGATCACCTCCGTTCCGAGTTTCTCGATTTCTTTCAGTCTTAGATCTCGAGGGTGAGATCTTCTTTGTAGTGTGGGAGAGTTTGTAGTGCCCCAGATGTAAACCTTCCCTATTTGGAACCTTCTCTATGTGGGTCCACCTTGTCATTGAAATGAGAGCTTAATGCATGTGTTATTTCATGTGTGTCACCTTGTTTTGATTTCCCTTTGCATGCATGCATCCCATTCATCCTTGCCTTTGTATCGTTGTCCTTGTGTTCCATGAGTTGTGATGTGATGATGCTATGTGTGATAAGTGGACTTGTCGAGTGGTACTATGGTAGTAGGAAGCTATGTGGTTGCTCTAGGTTTATAAAACTTCCCCCTCTCTTTTATCTTAAGCTCTATATTCACTTGCCCCATCCTTGTCTTAAAAATGTCGTTGGTTTGGTATATTTTGTGGTGGATGTCAAGAGGTATTTTTGCTGTTTTGGAACTTGGTTTGTGAGGTGCAATTATTCACAAAACAGAGGATCAAATTCTGTTTTGCAAATATTTAGTTGCTCCAAAAATCCCTTTTTTATTTTTGTTAAATAGGTCATAATTCCCTTATGACCAGGCATATTTTTGTTTTATTTTAGGAGCCATGGTGTTGCCTAGGAATTATTTGTTTTGTATGTGGTTTGTTTAAATGGGAAAAAAACCCAAACGGTTTTCCCTTATCTACCGCCACATGTGGGCTCCCTCCCACATGGCTGGCCCATCTACCCCCCTCTCTTGCGCCAGGAGCCCACGCTCGTGGCCTCCTTCCTTCTTTCTGACGCCGTTTCCTCCCCGCTCGTGCTGACCTTCAGGTGCGAGAGAGATCACGCGCGACGCCGTGAGGTCTCACGGACGTCGAGGTCCCCCCTTTTTAACGCATTGGCGTCTGTGCCCTCTTCCCCTCATCTAGGGTTCCTCCTTCTCTCCCATCTCGCGCCGCCACCATCTCTTTCCCCATCTCTCTCCCCCTCTCCTCTGTCAGGGAAGTCCCTGGAAGGAGCAGCAGAGCGAGGTAGAAGGCCACCACCGGCGTCCGCCGCGCCCCCGTCTCCTTTCGCCGCCGTCGCCATGTCCGGGAGCTCGGGGTGGATCCCCGCGATCCATTCCCGGCGCTTGGAGCCCCGGGGACCGACTGCACCGTCGGCCCCGAGCCCGTCAAGGCCGCGCCCACGGTGTCCTCTCCCTCTTCTTCGGTTCGACGACAGGGACCTCCCCGGCCTTCTTCTTCCTCTCCGGCGGCGCCAACGTCTCCGACTCGAACCTCTACTTCCTTCCCCAGGGTGAGGTTCAACCTCCCCTTCCTTCTTTCCCCTAGATCAGCCGGATCCGACGAAACCTGTTGCCGTGTTCCCTCTGATGTAGTTCATTAGAATAGCAGCAGATGTTGGTGCAGTGGGTTGTCAAACCCGTGATTTGCAGTAGTAGTAGCTGTTGTAGCAGCGTGTAGTTGTAGATCTTCCAGGCGCATCACTTGTAGGGTGGTAGATCTCCTGCCGTGACGCAGCAGCAGCAGCAGGCGTGCCCGGCGGCCTCCCTGTCGCCGGCAACCTCTGTAGGCAGAGCAGAGCATCGTTGCTAGTTCACCTCGAATGCGACCCCCTTCTGTGTTAGATGTCGAACGGTAGCGCACACTAGTAGAAATAAGGGCTTTCGTCACAGCTCGAAAAACACATTAGTCTCGGTTCCTTTACGAACCGGGACTAATGTTAGTATTAGTCCCGGTTCGAGCGGCAAAGGCGCGGGTCGGGCATTAGTCCCGATTCAAATGGGACCTTTCGTCCCGGTTCGTGTCTCGAACCGGGACTAAAGGGTTTGGAACATTTAGTCCCGGTTCGTGTCTTGGACGTTTAGTCCCGGTTCGTGTCTCGAACCGGGACTAAAGGGTTTGGAGGATTTAGTCCCGGTTCGTGTCTTGAACCGGGACTAAAGGGTTTGGAGGATTTAGTCCCGATTCTTGTTTGTAGTTTCTGTTTTAAATTGCTTATATCTTTTAGGATATTTGATGTTTTTGATTGATTATTTTTGCATTAGATTCAAAATTTTGTCTAGTTTCTGTTTGTGCCATTAGTTCTCATATTTGAATGGTTTAAATTTGAATTTGTTTAAATTTGCTTCAAACCCAGTTTTTGAATAACTTGAGTTTACAAATAGTTTTTAATTTAATTCTTTTTGCTCCCACTCATGTGTTAGATTGTTGTCACAGTAAGATTTATTTGGTTATTTTTAGAATAATTTAAATTAGGATTTTAATTAAAGAAATATTGTTTAGCTTATATAGTTGTTTTAGTCATTTAATTGTTGTTTTTTTTACTATTTTTAGTTAGTTCTTTCTGTAGATTTTAACATGTTGTAGTATGGTGCATATTTAATGCACAAAAAAAATCTACAGTTCAATTAATTTTTAAAAAATGCCTTTGTAGCAGATGGGTTTTCGTCTCAAACCTTGATACTTTGAGTTTTGTAGAAAATAAACAAAAATGATAAAATTTTCAAAAAATAATCAAAAATGATAAAATCTTCAAAAAATAAAATCCTTTAAGATGTTGTTAGGTTTTAGTGTCGAGTCGGTATAGAAATTTTGAGATATGAATTTTGACCGTTTTTGCAAAAAAAGGAAAAAATAAACGGCCATAACTTTTGCATACGTCGTCCAAAAAAATTTAATATATCAAAAAAACTAGAAAAAATTGGTACTCGATTTCACCCGGGCTTGCCCGGTGAAGTTTTCTCACATGCTCAAAACTCCAAATGGAATAAAAGTTATTTCAAAAAGAAGTTTTTTCCAAAAAAAAAAGAAAAATAATTTTATTTAAAAATATTAGGTTGTTTTCATTGAAATTCACTATTATTGTTACTTATTAAGTTTATTTTAATAATTGTTTGTAATTCAAAAAATAAATCATGTGACATGACATCAAGACCCAAGTTATTTAGGATTGATAGCTTACTATTGTCAGGAAAACAACAAGTGCACACTTGGTAACTAGGGGCGATAGAACCAGAAAGTTAAGCGTGCTCGGGCTAAAGCAGTGAAAGGATGGGTGATTAGAGATTAAATTGTCAAATAATTCAAAGATTAGAAAATTGGAATAAAACATAAAAAATATTCAAAAATAAAGTTTGAAAAAAAATAAAAAAAAATCTACCTTTTCGGGTCAAACAAACAAAAAAAAACAGACGGATCCTTTAGTCCCGGTTCGCAAGTAGAACCGGGACTAAAGGTACTCCCTCCGAGGCGGCCACGTGGAGCACCTTTGGTCCCAGCTTGGAACAGGGCCGGGACTAAAGGTTAGGCCTTTAGTCCCGGTTGGTGAACCGGGACTAAAGCCCCTTACGGGTCGGGACTAAAGGCCCTGTCCCCACTAGTGGCACTGGTCAGTAGCGAGGGGGTGATGCACCAGGTCGTGGGTTCGATCCCCCCCTTCGACCCCCTTTTTGTTTTCTTGTTTCCCTGTTTCGGATGTAGGTAGGGCAGTAGTGATCTTACCCTGTTAGATCCCCTCTCTCTGTCAAAACAATGACAGTAGGAGAGTGGTAGTCTGATCTGTGGTATACCAGGGGCACTGGGTTCGAATCCGAGGCCTGCCCATTTAATTTTTTTCCCTTTCTTCTTTTAGTTTTTCCTTTGCTATTTGCTATTACACCTTGTGCCTACATAATAGGCATGAAGGAGTGCATCTTATTTTTCTTTTCCTGTCCAGTAGTTGTAGTGGTGTAGGTAAGATATGTGAGTGTGGTGTATGTGTTCATATGTGTGTATGCATGGTCGCATGTATGTGAGTGTGTGGTGAAGCTAGCCTAAGTGAGTGTGTAGATGCACTAGTGTCAGGCTTACATGGTGTAGTGTGATAGGTTTTGAGTGCATATATATCTTGTGGTGCATGTGGTGTGAGGAACACCCCCCACATGAACATAGTTCATGTACATCTAAGTTTGTGAACATGTGTTTGTGGTGGATGAGCTCCCTACTTGAGTGATCTAAATAGATGCAATATTTAGTGTTGTCCAAGAACATGTTTTGATGTCTGTAGTGGAGTGGATGTGTGTGTGTGGGACACCCCACCTTTGCAAGCAAAGCTATGCACCTTCACATGTCCATATGTGAGAGGGCATGGTGATTTGTATGTGTGGATAGCTTGGTAGAAGTGGTTGTGAAGTTGATGTGCATGACACAAACATGGGGTTCAAACCCCCATGTCACTTTGTCATTGTGCACATGAGCTCAACCATGTAGGAGTTGATCTAGTGAAATGCACATGAAATGTTGCACTATTCACTATGTATGATTTCTTGTAGTTTCTTCCTTCCTAGTTTGTGGTCACTTGCTCCAAGTAAGTGCAGACATATTAGTTATGATTTTGGGGTATAAAGATCCCAGGAATCCATTGGTGAAATCATTTTTGCCATTGGAACATTTTTCTGGAAAGTCATATTTACATTTTCTTCCAAGTTTAGAGCTTGGTTCCATGGTTTATGATGTGCTCTTGTGTTTGTTTCTTGCTTGTGGTAGTAGAGGGTGACCCCCTCTACCACATGTGGGTTTCAATTCTTGATTTGGAATCCATATGTGCAATTTGTGCCCATCCAAAGTAGGCTTGTGGCTGGAAATTCCAGATTAGTGAAAACCTGAGATTTTCACTAAGTCTGAGAATCTGGTTATATTTGCTTCCCGTGTAGATGAGGTTGTGCTGGTCATTGTGTTGTGATATAGCCTTAGTTTAGTGCTAGGAATTTGGACCTGATATGTTTGTGAAGCTCCCTGTTAAATTTCATCCCTTTTGGAGTCCTGTAGGTTATGTTTTGGCTGCTGTCAAAAAGCTTCAGAGCAAAGACAGAAAGTCACGTGCAGGATCTTTCATGAAGTCCCTGAGATCTGATGGTTTTGGGAAAGTTTGCAGCCTTGTATCTTCTTGTGTTCAATTCCTTTTTGTGTGAGTCTTGCTTGTGCTTGTAGTATTCTTTGTTGGCTACAGCCACATATATGATTTGTCATATTTGGAGGGCTGTAGCTATGTTGCATGTAGCTCACAAAGTGCTAAGATGCAGATTATGGCAGATTATGTAGTTTTGTCATTTTGGTGTTTGTGAGTGCTTAGTTGGTGATGTGGTGTTTTTCCTCTAAGGAATCCGACGAGATCACGAGATTCGTGATAGAGGATTACTTTGCGGCCCGTGTACGTTTGTGATGGACTAGTTGGAGCACCCCCTGTAGGGTTTAATCTTTCGGAAAGCCGTGCCCGCGGTTATGTGGCAACTTGGAATGTTTTGTTAACATCCGGTATTAGATAACTTAAACATAAGCTAATAAAATTGCCAACTATGTGCGTAACCGTGACTGTCCCCTCGAAGATCTCTCTTCGATTGGGAACACGGTGGGGTTATGAATTGCGTAGGTAGGTGTTCAGGATCACTTAGTGATCAAGTATTCATGACCGCTAGTGTAGACCACCTTCATAAAGGCTACGTAAGATAGACACCAAATCAAGCTTAGGATGCTGCAACCTTTATCACATCACCTTACCCTACCTAATAACTTGACTAGTTCTGGCACCAAGGTCTTAGATTGCTGAGTCCCCGTGGCTCACGGATTCCTCCAAAATCCCAACAGGTTCAGGTACCCCAGAGGCAAATGATCCCGACGGCACACAGCTCGCGTGGCAGTACGATGAGGAGACAGACCGCCTGTACGTGAACTATCCAGAAGATTGAGTTGTGGTCGAGATCGTGGGCCTGCAGACAGGGTAGCATAGCCTTTCTATGTTTTGTAGTCCGTAGCGGAACTACCTTGGTTGTATGTGTGATGTACTCTGAGATATTTATGAGAAGGCAATTGAATCCCTGATTGTCTATCATTATTATTATGTATGTGTTGTGTTACCTGTTTGCGAGACGCTTAGATGCGCTCCTTTCCTATTCGGGGCCTCGATCCCCAGATCGGAAAGGACCGCATCTTGGTCGTTACAAGTTGGTAATGAGAGCCTTACGACCATAGGAGCCTTTGTGTGATCGTACTTGGCCGAGTCGAGTCTAGACAATGTTTTGAGTCTTAGTTATATCGGAGAGTAGGATTCTTTTTCTCCTCTTCTATGCTCTGGTGAGGTTCCCGTCTTAGGAAATCTTTAACTCTACTCCTTTCCTCGCTCAAAAAATTTTTAGGATCACGCGGGTATTTGTGAAATCTATATGATTTCGATGTGACGGAATCCTGTCCTGGTGCCTCCTATCTGCTCTAAGTCTCAGGGGAGTTGAGCTCCGGGGGATTCTTGCACATCGCCATCATTCAGATTTCTGAGTATCTAAGAACGAAGGATGTTCGTTATTGCTTCAATACTGGTAGTGGTGAGATAACCCCGATGTCCCCAGTACTGGTGCAGATTGTTTGGGGGTACTACCACACTTGGTATCGTTGTGATCACGAGGATCTGTTGTAGATGAACGTCCAAGATCCTGGTCGTGTGTTGAAGGATGTGATACAGGTGACGGGTTAGTTTAGGAGTTGTGTGAAATAATCCTTGTATCCGTGTACTAGATTGCATAACCAGTTATTTCGGGAATTCATAGGTGGGATATCTAGTAGTATCTTATGGGACTATCTTCCTACAGACGCTTGATTGAGGTTTGGGAAATCTCGATCATATGTTTGTTCTGAGAAATTCTAGCTCACACTTGTTTGTTGTGGTCCTTATCGGAATTTTGTCGTCCGTCACTTTGAGGATGCATTCTTGCTATGTTGTTCAAGTGCAATTGCTAAATTCTGTTCAGATATTCTGTCTTTTGATTCAGCAATATCTTCAATTATTCTGTGGACTAATATGCTGTCCGTCTTCAGGATGGCTCCACCGACTCGTCAGAACCTAGGGCGTGAGGATATGCCGCCTCCACCACCTCCTCCTCCTCCTCCGTCGCCGCCTCCTCCTGCAGAGGACTGGCAAGCGATGATGGCAGCTACTAATGCAAACACCCAGATGCTGATTCAGTTGCTGCAAGAGACAGCCAACCAACAGCCAGACAATTTTCAACATGGTGGAAATCAGTTTGCGAGTCTGAGTCAGTTCCTGTCAAACCAGCCTAAGACGTTTACTTCTTGCGACCAGCCATTTGATGCAGAAGATTGGATCCGTGATATGAACAAACATTTCCAGTGTAGCAATGTGCGTCCGGAGGACTATGTCAAGTTTGCAACATTTCAGTTGAAGGGACAGGCTTCTATATGGTGGCAGCAGCTCAAGGACTCCAGAGGCGCCAGGGTGATGACTTGGGACGAGTTTTGTCGTGACTTCAGGTCCCACTACATCCCTTCCAGTTTTGTGGAGGAGACGCGTGAGAAGTTCAGGCGTTTGAAGCAGGGCGGCAATTCTGTGTACAAGTACAATGCCGAGTTCCACGAGCTGGCCCGTTACGCGCTGCAGGATATCCCGGATCAGAAGAGCAAGATATACCAGTTCATGGGTGGCTTGAAAGAAGACTTGCAGTTAGCTCTTGCCTTGCACGATCCTGAGGAGTTTGACAAGTTCTACAATCTAGCTCTCAGAGCAGAGGCAGCCTTGCTTAGGGTGGAGAATTCCAAGAAGCGCTTCAGAGATTCCAGCTCTTCCTCGACTCAGATGGTTCAGAAGCAACAAAGGTTTTGGGTTTCTCCTCCTCCTCCTCGGCACTCATAGCAGCTGAAGCACTCAGGTGGTCGTGGTTCTTCCCACCCACCCAACCCTGGCTTCCAGCAGAGATACCAACATCAGAAGCAAGGGCCTCCTCAGACTCAGTACCGGCAACCAGCAGATGTCACTTGTCACAAATGTGGGCAGAAGGGTCACTATGCCAACAAATGTACTTCTCAGCTCCGTCTGCCTCCTCCTCCTCCAGGCAAACCTCCAAGCAACACTCTTGTCAAATTCAACCCCAGATCAGCTCGAGTCAACATGGTGAACGCAGCTGAAGCAGACAACTCCTCTGATGTGATCATGGTAACCTCCTCGTCAATGATTTTTCTGCTAAAGTCTTGTTCGATTCTGGTGCTTCGCATTGCTTTATGTCAAAGTCATTTTTCATCAAGCATGATTTTCCCTCGACAAGTTTGCATAGACCTTTGGGTGTTGTTTCTCCGGGTGCTCAGATGAGGTCAAATTGTAGAGTTCCTGATGTTTCTGTCAAGATGGGAAGTTATTCTTTTCTGGCCTCTCCGTATGTCTTGGGCAATTCCGACATCGACTTGATTCTTGGTATGGACTGACTGGCCATGAACAAGGCGTCAATTGATTGTGAAGCCAAAGAAGTGAAGCTTACCCACTCTTCGGAAGACGTGATTATATTCGCGGCGTGCGATGATACAATACGTCTGTTCTCCTTGAATGAAAAGGGTGAGATCAATCCTATTGAGCAAGTCCCAGTGGTCTGCGAATATCAAGATGTGTTTCCTGAAGATCTGCCAGGCATGCCTCCGCACCATGAAGTGGAGTTTGTCATTGAGCTTGAGCCAGGCACAGAGCCAGTGTGCAAACGGCTGTACAAGCTGGGTCCAGAAGAATTGAAGGAACTTAAGAGGCAACTCGATGAGCAGGAGCGTTTGGGTTTGATCAGACCGAGCTCGTCTCCGTGGGGCTGTGGTGTTCTGTTTGTCAAGAAGAAGGATGGCACGGACCGGCTGTGTGTCGATTACCGTCCATTGAACAAGAAGACAATCAGGAACAAATATCCACTTCTGAACATAACCTAGTTGTTCGAACAGTTGAAAGGTGCTAAAGTATTCTCCAAGCTTGATATCAGAATGGGCTATCATCAAATTCGTATTCGCGAGGAAGACATTCCGAAGACGGCATTCAGGACTGGTTTTGGCTCGTATGAGTATACGGTCATGTCTTTTGGTCTGGCAAATGCTCC
Organism: Hordeum vulgare subsp. vulgare; assembly: GCF_904849725.1. Lineage (NCBI taxonomy): Eukaryota > Viridiplantae > Streptophyta > Magnoliopsida > Poales > Poaceae > Hordeum > Hordeum vulgare. The sequence continues at coordinate 51,267,224 of NC_058519.1, forward strand.
TTCGACATTCTATCGATTGATGAACTATATTTTCTCCCCATACAAGAATGAATTTGTCTTGCTCTATCTTGACGACATTCTGGTCTTTTCTGAGACTGAGGAAGAACATGAAGTACATCTCAGATTGGTGCTTGATAAGCTGAGAGAGTACAAGTTGTATGCCAAGTTTTCCAAGTGCAAGTTCTGGCTGAAAGAAGTGGTTTATCTTGGGCATATTATCTCTGCCGAGGGCATTAAGGTTGATCCGTCCAAGGTTCAAGCCATTGTTGAATGGGAGCCTCCACAGAATGTGAAGCATCTTCGAAGCTTTCTCGGGCTTGCTGGCTATTGCAGAAGGTTTGTTGAGAACTTCTCCAAGATCGCCAACCCGCTCTCTAGTATTCTTCAGAAGGGTGTTAAGTATGCTTGGTCTCCAGAGTGTCAACTGGCCTTCGATACACTCAAAGAGAAGCTTATCTCCACTCCGGTCTTGGCCCCTCCGGATGATTCCAAGCCGTACCAGGTCTTTTGCGACACTTCTCTCCAGGGTCTTGGTGCAGTCTTGATGCAAGATAAGAAGGTGGTTGCTTATACCTCCAGGCAGTTGAAGCCTGTGGAGAAGAAGTATCCTGTGCATGATCTCGAGCTAGCAGCTGTTGTACACGCCTTGATGACTTGGAGACATCTCTTGTTGGAATGTAAGGTTGAAGTTTTCACCGATCACAAGAGTCTCAAGTACATCTTCACTCAGCCTAACTTGAATCTTCAGCAAACAAGTTGGGTGGAAATGCTCCAGGATTTTAATCCGAGTGTTGAGTACACGCCAGGCAAGGCAAATGTTGTGGCGGATGCATTGAGCAGGAAAGCATATTGCAACAGTCTGATTCTGCAACCTCTCCAGCCGGGTCTTTGTGAGTCTTTCAGGAAGCTCAACCTTCAGCTAGTACCTCAGGGATTTCTTGCGAACCTTCAGATCTCTCCTACCTTGGAAGATCAGGTCAGAGCAGCTCAGCTTCTTGACGCTATGGTGAAGAAGGTCAACATTGGCGTGGGAAAGAGTCTCCCCAAGTATAATTGCTTCACTGTTGATGCGAGGGACACGTTGTTTTTCGAGGATCGCCTTGTCGTCCCGAAAGGTGATCTCAGGAAGGTAATCATGGAATAAGCTCATAACTCTCTGCTCTCTATTCATCCTGGAAGCTCCAAGATGAACCATGACTTGAAGCAGACATTCTGGTGGACTCGTATGAAACGTGAGATTGCTCAGTTCGTAAACGAGTGTGATGTATGTCGAAGAGTGAAAGCAGAACATCAACGCCCAGCAGGCCTCTTGCAGCCTTTGCCGATTCCCGAGTGGAAGTTTGATCACACTGAGATGGATTTCGTCACCGGGTTTCCGAAGTCCAAGAAGGGTAATGATGCTATCTTCGTCGTCATCGACAAGTTGAGTAAAGTGGCTCATTTTATTCCAGTCAAGGAGTCCATTTCAGCAGCTCAGCTGGGAGAGTTGTACACCTCCAGGATTGTCTCTTTGCACGGCGTGCCTATGATGATCTCTTCAGATCGCGTAAGTATCTTCACTTCCAAGTTCTGGGACTCCTTTCAGTCTGCTATGGGCACGAAAATCCACTTCAACACAGCATTCCATCGTCAGACTAGTGGACAAGTGGAGAGAGTGAATCAAGTTCTTGAGGATATGCTGAGAGCCTGTCTTATCTCTTTTGGCATGAAGTGGGAAGATTGTTTGCCTTTCGCGGAGTTCTCGTATAACAACAGTTATCAAGCTAGTTCTCGCAAGGCTCCGTTCGAAATTCTCTATTGCAGGAAGTGTCGTACCCCGCTCAACTGGTCCGAGACCGGCGAGCGTCAGATCCTTGGGAATGATATGACAGAAGAAGCTGAGGAGATGTGTCGGATCATTCGCGACAACCTCAGAGCAGCTCAGTCCCGTCAGAAGAGCTATTATGATAGCAAGCACCGTGACATGTCTTATGAGCTTGATGACTTTGTCTATCTCAAGGTGTCGCCTATGAAGGGTATGCAATGCTTTGGCATCAAAGGCAAGCTTGCGCCTCGTTTCGTTGGTCCGTTCAGAGTGGTTGGCAAGAGAGGTGACCTTGCGTACCAGCTCGAGCTTCCGTCAACCTTTGCAAATGTCCATGATGTGTTCCATGTTTCTCAGCTTCGGAGGTGTTTCAAGACCCCCGAGCACACTGTGCATCTTCAAGATATCGACCTTCAGCCTGACCTTTCTTATCGTGAGCATCCAGTTGCGGTTCTCGAGGCGACTGAGCGCAAGACCCGTAACAAGACTGTCAAATTTCTCAAAGTGCAGTGGTCTCACCATTCCGATAAAGAGGCTACGTGGGAACGCGAGGATCACCTCCGTTCCGAGTTTCCCGATTTCTTCCAGTCTTAGATCTCGAGGGCGAGATCTTCTTTGTAGTTTGCGAGAGTTTGTAGTGCCCTAGATGTAAACCTTCCCTATTTGGAACCTTCTCTATGTGGGTCCACCTTGTCATTGCAATGAGAGCTTAATGCTTGTGTTATTTCATGTGTGTCACCTTGTTTTGATTTCCCTTTGCATGCATGCATCCCATTCATCCTTGCCTTTGTATTGTTGTCCTTGTGTTCCATGAGTTGTGATGTGATGATGGTATGTACGTGTGATAAGTGGACTTGTGGAGTGGTACTATGGTAGTAGGAAGCTATGTGGTTGCTCTAGGTTTATAAAACTTGCCCCCTCTCTTTTATCTTAAGCTCTATATTCACTTGACCCATCCTTGTCTTAAAAATGTCCTTGGTTTGGTATATTTTGTGGTGGATGTTAAGAGGTGTTTTTGCTGTTTTGGAACTTGGTTTGTGAGGTGCAATTATTCACAAAACAGAGGATCAAATTCTGTTTTGCAAATATTTAGTTGCTCCAAAAATCCCTTTTCTATTTTTTTTAAATAGGTCATAATTCCCTTATGACCAGGCATATTTTTGTTTTATTTTAGGAGCCATGGTGTTGCCTAGGAATTATTTGTTTTGTGTGTGGTTTGTTTAAATGGGAAAAAAACCCAAAGGGTTTTCCCTTATCTGCCGCCACATGAGGGCTCCCTCCCACATGGCTGGCCCATCTACCCCCCTCTCTCGCGCCAGGAGCCCACGCCCGTGGCCTCCTTCCTTCTTTCTGACGCTGTTTCCTCCCCGCACGTGCTGACCGTCAGGCGCCAGAGAGATCACGCGCGATGCCGTGAGGTCTCATGGACGTCGAGGTCCCCCCTTTTTAACACGTTGGCGTCCGTGCCCTCTTCCCCTCATCTAGGGTTCCTCCTTCTCTCCCATCTCGCGCCGCCACCATCTCTTTCCCCATCTCTCTCCCCCTCTCCTCTGTCAGGTAAGTCCCTGGTAGGAGCAGCAGAGAGAGGTAGAAGGCCACCACCGGCGTCCGCCGCGCCCCCGTCTCCGTTGGCCGCCGTCGCCATGTCCGGGAGCTCGGGGTGGATCCCCGCGATCCATTCCCGGCGCTAGGAGCACCAGGGACCGACTGCACCATCGGCCCCGAGCCCGTCAAGGCCGCGCCCACGGTGTCCTCTCCCTCTTCTTCAGTTCGGCGACAGGGACCTCCCCGGCCTTCTTCTTCCTCTCCGGCGGCGCCAACGTCTCCGACTCGAACCTCTACTTCCTTCCCCAAGGTGAGGTTCAACCTCCCCTTCCTTCTTTCCCCAAGATCGGCCGGATCCAAGGAAACCTGTCGTCGTGTTCCCTCTGATGTAGTTCGTTAGAACAACAGCAGATGTTGGTGCAGTGGGTTGTCAAACCCGTGATGTGCAGTAGTAGTAGATGTTGTAGCAGCGTGTAGTTGTAGTTCTTCCAGGCGCAACACTTGTAGGGTGGTAGATCTCCTGCTGTGACGCAGCAGCAGCAGCAGCAGGCTTTCCCGGCGGCCTCCCTGTCGCCGGTAGCCTCTGTAGGCAGAGCAGAGCATCGTTGCTAGTTCACCTCGAATGCGACCCCCTTCTCTGTCAGATGTTGAACGGTACCGCAGTGGTCAATCGCGAGGGGGTGATGCACCAGCTCGTGGGTTCGATCCCCCCCTTCGAGCCCCTTTTTGTTTTCGTGTTTCCCTCTTTTGGATGTAGGTAGCGCAGTAGTGATCTTACCCTGTTAGATCCCCTCTCTCTGTCAAAACAATGACAGTAGCAGAGTGGTAGTCTGATCTGTGGTATACCAGGGGCACTGGGGTTCGAATCCGAGGCCTGCCCATTTAATTTTTTTCCCTTTCTTATTTTAGTTTTTCCTTTGCTATTTGCTGTTACACCTTGTGCCTACATAATAGGCATGAAGGAGTGCATCTTAAATTTCTTTTCCTGTCCAGTAGTTGTAGTGGTGAAGGTAAGATATGTGAGTGTGGTGTATGTGTTCATATGTGTGTATGCATGGTTGCATGCATGTGAGTGTGTGGTGAAGCTAGCCTAAGTGAGTGTGTAGATGCACTAGTGTCATGCTTACATGGTGTAGTGTGATAGGTTTTGAGTGCATATATATCTTGTGGTGCATGTGGTGTGAGGAACACCCCCCACATGAACATAGTTCATGTACATCTAAGTTTTTGAACATGTGTTTGTGGTGGATGAGCTCCCTACTTGAGTGATCTAAATAGATGCAATATTTAGTGTTGTCCAAGAACGTGTTTTTATGTGTGTAGTGGAGTGGATGTGTGTGTGTGTGGGACACCCCACCTTTGCAAGCAAAGCTATGCACCTTCACATGTCCATATGTGAGAGGGCATGGTGATTTGTATGTGTGGATAGCTTGGTAGAAGTGGTTGTGAAGTTGATGTGCATGACACAAACATGGGGTTCAAACCCCCATGTCACTTTGTCATTGTGCACATGAGCTCAACCATGTAGGAGTTGATCTAGTGAAATGCACATGAAATGTTGCACTATTCACTATGTATGATTTCTTGTAGTTTCTTCCTTCCTAGTTTGTGGTCACTTGCTCCAAGTAAGTGCAGACATATTAGTTGTGATTTTGGGGTATAAAGATCCCAGGAATCCATTGGTGAAATCATTTTTGCCATTGGAACATTTTTCTGGAAAGTCATATTTACATTTTCTTCCAAGTTTAGAGCTTGGTTCCATGGTTTATGATGTGCTCTTGTGTTTGTTTCTTGCTTGTGGTAGTAGAGGGTGACCCCCTCTACCACATGTGGGTTTCAATTCATGATTTGGAATCCATGTGTGCAAGTTGTGCCCATCCAAAGTAGGCTTGTGGCTGGAAATTCCAGATTAGTGAAAACCTGAGATTTTCACTAAGTCTGAGAATCTGGTTATATTTTCTTCCCCTGTAGATGAGGTTGTGCTGGTCATTGTGTTGTGATATAGCCTTAGTTTAGTGCTAGGAATTTTGACCTTATATGTTTGTGAAGCTCCCTGTTAAATTTCATCCCATTTGGAGTCATGTAGGTTATGTTTTGGCTGATGTCAAAAATCTTCAGAGCAAAGACAGAAAGTCACGTGCACGAATTTTCACTAAGTCCCTGAGATCTGATGGTTTTTGGAAAGTTTGCAGCCTTGTATCTTCCTGTGTTCAATTCCTTTTTGTGTGACCCTTGCTTGTGCTTGTAGTATTCTTGGTTGGATACAGCCACATATATCATTTGTCATATTTGGAGGGCTGTAGCTATGTTGCATGTAGCTCACAAAGTGCTAAGATGCAGATTATGGCAGATTGTGTAGTTTTGTCATTTTGGTGTTTGTGAGTGCTTAGTTGGTGATGTGGTGTTCTTCCTTGCTCCAATCCATTCATGTTGGGTTGTTATATGTCTTGGCAACCTGGAAACACCAGGGTTGTGCCAATTGAGTATGTGGTGATGATTTTGATACGTAGGTTTTCATATCTTGTTTCGTTGATTCCCGTTGATCCGTAGCTCCGTTTGTAGAGTTCTTTATATGCATTTGCATCGCTTTCTCGAGACGCATATGATCATGTCATTCTCATGCATGTAAAAATATCTTAGGGTATAGTTATGTCCAGGAATTTGCATTAGCTTCTTTTGCTTGTGCTAGTGGTAGAAATTAGTGATGCATGCTCATATTCATCTCATGCATTATGTGCTTGTTGCATCTTGAGGTGTTGTTGTTCATTGGATGTTATTCTTATGTTGGGTAGCACCGGGATCGGAGAACGAGTACGTGGATTCGGGAGAGTACGTGCAGGACGAACAAGAACCATTCCAAGCTGAGGATATCACAAGCAAGATGATATGACCTTGATTCCATCTCTAGACTTGTTATGCTAGGTTGCATTTCCATGCCATATTGCTCGCTGCCTACCACTGAATTAAATTTACTCCTGATATGCCATGAACACAAACACTGATCCCTTCCTAGCAAACTTGAATGGCTAAGTAGGCTTTGCTCAACTACTAATGTTAGCGTTGCTAGATGCAGGTGCTTTGCCTCATGTGATAACATGAGCTTGATATCATTATCTTAAATGCTGTTATTTAATTAATGCACCTATATACTTGGTAAATGACGGAAGGCCTAGCCTTTTGCCGGGTGCTTTGTTCCGTTATTGCCGCCATTGTTACCGGCTACCGGTGTTTGATTCCATAATGACCGCTCCTAACACGTTCGGGGTTGTTATGGGGACCCCCTCGATAAATCGCGTAGTGTTAAGACTTGTCCGGCAGGACCCAACATTGGTGTTATTTTTCTAATAACTAATAATAATCTGCATATGGAGTTGTTGGAAATATGCCCTAGAGGCAATAATAAATTAGTTATTATTATATTTCTTTGTTCATGATGATCGTTTATTATCCATGCTATAATTGTATTGATTGGAAACATAATGCATGTGTGGATACATAGACAAAACACTGTCCCTAGTAAGCCTCTAGTTGACTAGCTCATTGATCAAAGATGGTCAAGGTTTCCTGAACATAGGCAAGTGTTGTCACTTGATAATGGGATCACATCATTAGGAGAATCATGTGATGGACTAGACCCAAACTAATAGACATAGCATGTTGATCGTGTCATTTTGTTGCTACTGTTTCCTGCGTGTCAAGTATTTGTTCCTATGACCATGAGATCATATAACTCACTGACACCGGAGGAATGCTTTGTGTGTATCAAACGTCGCAACGTAACTGGGTGACTATAAAGATGCTCTACAGGTATCTCCGAAGGTGTTCGTTGAGTTAGTATGGATCGATACTGGGATTTGTCACTCCGTGTGACGGAGAGGTATCTCGGGGCCCACTCGGTAATACAACATCACACACAAGCCTTGCAAGCAATGTGACTTAGTGTAAGTTGCGGGATCTTGTATTACGGAACGAGTAAAGAGACTTGCCGGTAAACGAGATTGAAATAGGTATGCGGATACTGACGATCGAATCTCGGGCAAGTAACATACCGAAAGACAAAGGGAATGACATACGGGATTATATGAATCCTTGGCACTGAGGTTCAAACGACAAGATCTTCGTAGAATATGTGGGATCCAATATGGGCATCCAGGTCCCGCTATTGGATATTGACCGAGGAGTCACTCGGGTAATGTCTGCATAGTTCTCGAACCCGCAGGGTCTGCACACTTAAGGTTCGACGTTGTTTTATGCGTATTTGAGTTATATGGTTGGTTACCGAATGTTGTTCGGAGTCCCGGATGAGATCTCGGACGTCACGAGGGTTTCTGGAATGGTCCGGAAACGAAGATTGATATATAGGATGACCTCCTTTGATTACCGGAAGGTTTTCGGAGTTACCGGGAATGACGAATGGGTTCCGGGTGTTCACCGGGGGGGGGGGGGCAACCCACCCCGGGGAAGCCCATAGGCCTTGGGGGTGGCGCACCAGCCCTTGGTGGGATGGTGGGACAGCCCAAGAAGGCCTTATGCGCCATAGGAAGAAAATCAAAGAGAAAAAGAAAAAAAGGAGGAGGTGGGAAAAAGGGGAAGGACTCCACCTTCCAAACCTAGTTGGATTCGGTTTGGAAGGGGAGGACTCCCCCCCCCCTTGACTCGGCCGACCCCCTTGGGGCTCCTTGAGCCCCAAGGCAAGGCCCCCCTCTCCCACCTATATATACGGAGGTTTTAGGGCTGATTTGAGACAACTTTGCCACGACAGCCCGACCACATATCTCCACGGTTTTACCTCTAGATCGCGTTTGTGCGGAGCTCGGGCGGAGCCCTGCTGCGACGAGATCATCACCAACCTCCGGAGCGCCGTCACGCTGCCGGAGAACTCATCTACCTCTCCGTCTCTCTTGCTGGATCAAGAAGGCCGAGATCATCGTCGAGCTGTACGTGTGCTGAACGCGGAGGTGCCGTCCTTTCGGCACTAGATCGTGGGACTGATCGCGGGACGGTTCGCGGGGCGGATCGAGGGACGTGAGGACGTTCCATTACATCAACCGCGTTCACTAACGCTTCTGCTGTGTGATCTACAAGGATACGTAGATCGAATATCCCCTCTCGTAGATGGACATCACCATGATAGGTCTTTGTGCGCGTAGGAAAATTTTTGTTTCCCATGCGACGTTCCCCAACAGTGGCATCATGAGCTAGGTTCATGCGTAGATGTCTTCTCGAGTAGAACACAAAAGTTTTTGTGGGCGGTGATGTGCGTTTTGCTGCCCTCCTTAGTCTTTTCTTGATTCCGCGGTATTGTTGGATTGAAGCGGCTTGGACCGACATTACTCGTACGCTTACGAGAGACTGGTTTCATCGCTACGAGTAACCCCGTTGCTCAAAGATGACTGGAAAGTGTCGGTTTCTCCAACTTTAGTTGAATCGGATTTGACCGAGGAGGTCCTTGGATGAGGTTAAATAGCAATTCATATATCTCCGTTGTGGTGTTTGCGTAAGTAAGATGCGATCCTACTAGATACCCATGGTCACCACGTAAAAGATGCAACAACAATTAGAGGACGTCTAAACTTGTTTTTGCAGGGTATGCTTGTGATGTGATATCGCCAACGATGTGATATTATATATTGGATGTATGAGATGATCATGTTGTAATAGTTAATATCGACTTGCACGTCGATGGTACGGCAACCGGCAGGAGCCATAGGGTTGTCTTTAAACTAATGTTTGTGCTTGCAGATGCGTTTACTATATTGCTAGGACGTAGCTTTAGTAGTAATAGCATGAGTAGCACGACAACCCTGATGGCGACACGGTGATGGAGATCATGATGATGGAGATCATGGTGTGACGCCGGTGACAAGAAGATCGTGTCGGTGCTTTGGTGATGGAGATCAAGAAGCACGTGATGATGGCCATATCATGTCACTTATGAATTGCATGTGATGTTAATCCTTTTTTTGCACCTTATCTTGCTTAGAACGACGGTAGCATTATGAGGTGATCTCTCACTAAAATTTCAAGACGAAATTGTGTTCTCCCCGACTGAGCACCGTTGCGACAGTTCTTCGTTTCGAGACACCACGTGATGATCGGGTGTGATAGACTCAACGTTCACATACAACGGGTGCAAAACAGTTGCACACGCGGAACACTCGGGTTAAACTTGACGAGCCTAGCATGTGCAGACATGGCCTCGGAACACATGAGACCGAAAGGTCGAGCATGGATCGTATAGTTGATATGATTAGCATAGAGATGCTTACCACTGAAACTATTCTCGACTCACGTGATGATCGGACTTGAGATAGTGGATTTGGATCATGTACCACTCAAATGACTAGAGAGATGTACTTTTTGAGTGGGAGTTCTTCAGTAATATGATTAATTGAACTAATTGTCATGAACATAGTCTAATGGTCTTTGCGAATTACGATGTAGCTTGCGCTATAGCTCTACTGTTTTTATATGTTCCTAGAGAAAATTTAGTTGAAAGTCGATAGTAGCAAACTTTGCAGAGGATTGTCCTCGTTGCTGCGCAAAAGGCTTATGTCCTTAATGCACCACTCGGTGTGCTCCACCTCGAGCGTCGTCTGTGGATGTTGTGAACATCCGACATACACGTTTCTGATGACTACACGATAGTTCAGTGCAAAATACTTAATGGCTTAGAAGCAAGGCGCCGAAGACGTTTTGAAATGTCAGGGAACATAAGTGATGTCCTAAAGAGATGAAATTGTGATTTCATGCTTGTGCCCTTGTTAAGAGGTACGAGACCTCTGACAAGATTCTTTGTCCACAAAGTAAAGGAGAAAAGCTCAATCGTTGAGCGTGTGCTCAGATTGTCTGAGTACGACAATCGCTTGAATCAAGTGGGAGTTAATCTTGCAGATGAGATAGTAATGGTTCTCCAAAGTCACTGCCACCAAGCTGTGAGAGCTTCGTGATGAACTATAACATATCAAGGATAGATACAATGATCCTTGAGCGATTCGCGATGTTTGACACTGCGAAAGTAGAAATCAAGAAGGAGCATCAATAGTTGATGGTTTGTAAAACCACTAAGTTTCAAGAAAGGCAAGGGCTAGAAGGGATACTTCGTGAAACGGAAAAACAGTTGCTGCACTAATAAAGAGACCCAAGATTAAACCCAAACCTGAGACTAAGTGCTTCTGTAATGAGGGGAACAGTCACTGAGGCGGAGCAACTCTAGATACTTGGTAGATAAGAAGGCTGGCAAAAGTCGAAAGAAGTATATTTGATATACGTGATGTGTACTTTACTAGTACTCCTAGTAGCATGAGGGTATTGGATACCGGTTCGGTTGCTAAGTGATTAGTAACACGAAATGATAGCTACGGCATAAACGGAGACTAGCTAAAGGCGAGGTGACGATACGTGTTGGAAATGTTTCCAAGATTGATATGATCAAAACGTCGCACTCTCCCTCTACCATCGGGATTGGTGTTAAACCTAAATAATTGTTATTTGGTGCTTGCGTTAAGCATGAACATGATTGGATCGTGTTTATTGCAATACGATTATTCATTTAAAGAGAATAATGGTTACTCTATTTGCTTGAATAATCACCTTCAATGGTTTATTGAATCTCGATCGTAGTGTTACACATGTTCATGATATTGGTGCCAAAAGATACGAGGTAATGATCATAGTACCACTTACTTGTGGCACTGCCGCTTGAGTCATGTTGGTATAAATTGCATGAAGAGGCTCCATGCTGATGGATCTTTATACTCACTTGATTTTGAATCACTAAGTGACATGCAAATCATACCACATGAGCAAGGCCTTGTTTTCATTGAGATGAAACAAGATAGTAACTTGTTGGAAGTGATACATTTTGATGTATGCAGTCCAATGGGTGCTGAGGCACGCAGTGGATATCATTATGTTCTTACTTCAATGACAATTTGAGCTGATACAAGAGTATTTACTTAATGAATCACAAGTCTGAAATATTGAAAAGTTCAATTCTGTTCCGGAGTGAAGTTCGTCGTAACAAGAGGATAAACTGTCTACGATATGATCATAGAAATGAATATGTGAGTTACGAGTTTTGGTACGCAGTTAAGACAATGTGGAAATTGTTTCGCAGTTCATGCCACCTGAAACATCATAGTGTGATGATGTGTCTGAACGTCATAGCCACGCACTATTTGGTATAGTGCATGCTATGATGTCTTTTATCAAATTACCACTATCGTTTATGGGTTATGCATTAGAGACAACCGCATTCACTTTAAATAGGGCACCGCGTATTTCCGTTGAGATGACACAGTATAGACTGAGGTTTGGAGAAATCTAAACTGTCGTTTCTTGAAAGTTTGGGGCTTCGACACTTACGTGAAAAAGTTTCAGTCTGATAAGCTCGAACCCAAAGCGGATAAATGCATCTTCATAGGATATACAAAACAACTGGGTACATCTCCTATCTCAGATCCGAAAGCAAAGTGTTTGTTTCTCGAAACGGATCCTTTCTCGAGGAAAGGTTTCTCTCGAAAGAATTGAGTGGGAGGGTGGTAGAACTTGATGAGGTTATTGAACCATCACTTCGACCACTGTGTAGCAGGGCGCAGGAAGTTGTTCCTGTGGCGCCTACACCAATTGAAGTGAAAGCTGAGGATAGTGATCATCGAGCACCGGATCAAGTTACTACAAACCTCGTGGGTTGACAAGGTCGCGTACTACTGTAGAGTGGTACGGTAACCCTGTCTTGGAGGTCATGTTGTTGGACAACAATGAACCTACGAGTAATGGAGAAGCAATGGTGGGCCCGGATTCCGACAAATGGCTGGAAGCCGTGAAATTTGAGAGAGAATCCATGTATGAAAACAAAGTGTAGACTTTGGAAGAACTACTTGATGGTCATAGGACTATTGAGTAAAGATGGATCTTTAAAAGGAAGACAGACGATGATGGTGATAAGTCACTATTAAGAAAAGCTTGACTTGTCGCAAAGATATTTCCGACAAGATCAAAAAGTTGACTATGATGATACTTTCTCACTCGTAGCGATGCTAAAAGTCTGTTAGAATTATGTTAGTAGTTGCTGCATTATTTATGAAATATTGCACGTAGGATGTCAAAACATTGTTTCCTCGACGGTTTCCTTGAGCAAACATTATATGTGATACAACCAGGAGGTTTTGTCGATCCTAAAGATACTAGAAAGTATGTAAGCTCCAGTGATCCTTCAATGGACTGGTGCAAGCGTCTCGGAGTTGGAATATACACTTTGATGAGATGATCAAAGATTTTTGGTTTGTACAAGGTTTATGAGAAACTTGTATTTCCAAAGAAGTGAGTGGGAGCACTATAGAATTTCTGATAAGTATATGTGGTTGACATATTGTGGATCAGAAGTAATGTAGAATTTCTGTAAAGCATACAAGGTTGTTTGAAAGGAGTTTTTCAAAGGAATACCTGGATTGCGCTACTTGAACGTTGAGCATCAAAGATCTATGGAGATAGATCAAAAGCGCTTAATGGAAGTTTCAACAAGATGCATGCCTTGACAAGTTTTTGAAGGAGTTCAAAATAGATCAGCAAAGAAGGAGTTCTTGGTTGCGTTGTAAGGTGTGAATTTGAGTAAGACTCAAAACCCGACCACGGCAGAATGAAGAGAATAGATGAAGGTCGTCTTCTATGCCTTAGCCGTAGACTCTAAAGTATGCCATGCTGAGTACCGCACCTGATGTGTGCCTTGCAGCAAGTCTGTTAAGAGGTACACAAAGTGATCCAGGATTGAATCACTCATCAGCGGTCAAAGTTATCCTTAGTAACTAAATAGACTAAGGAATTTTTCTCGATTATGGAGGTGGTTAAAGAGTTCATCATAAAGGGTTACGTCGATGCAAGCTTTGACACTAATCCGAATAACTATGAGTAGTGAAACGGATTCGTATAGTAGAGTAGATATTTGGAGCATTTCCGAATAGCACGTAGTAGAACCATCTATAAGATGACATAAAGATTTGTAAAGAACGCACGGATCTGAATGTTTCAGAACCGTTGACTAAAACCTGTCTCACGAGCAAGACGTCATCAGACCCCAGAACTATATGGGTGTTGGATTCGTTGAAATCACATGGTGATGTGAACTGGATTATTGACTCTAGTGCAAGTGGGAAACTGTTGGAAATATGCCCTAGAGGCAATAATAAATTAGTTATTATTATATTTATTTGTTCATGATGATCGTTTATTATCCATGCTATAATTGTATTGATTGGAAACACAGTGCATGTGTGGATACATAGACAAAACACTATCCCTAGTAAGCCTCTAGTTGACTAGCTCGTTGATCAAAGATGGTCAAGGTTTCCTGACCATAGGCAAGTGTTGTCACTTGATAATGGGATCACATCATTAGGAGAATCATGTCATGGACTAGACCCAAACTAATAGACGTAGCATGTTGATCGTGTCATTTTGTTGCTACTGTTTCCTGCGTGTCAAGTATTTGTTCCTATGACCATGAGATCATATAACTCACTGACACCGGAGGAATGCTTTGTGTGTATCAAACGTCGCAACGTAACTGGGTGACTATAAAGATGCTCTACAGGTATCTCCGAAGGTGTTCGTTGAGATAGTATGGATCGATACTGGGATTTGTCACTCCGTGTGACGGAGAGGTATCTCGGGGCCCACTCGGTAATACAACATCACACACGAGCCTTGCAAGCAATGTGACTTAGTGTAAGTTGAGGGATCTTGTATTACGGAACGAGTAAATAGACTTGCCGGTAAACGAGATTGAAATAGGTATGCGGATACTGACGATCGAATCTCGGGCAAGTAACATACCGAAGGACAAAGGGAATGACATACGAGATTATATGAATCCTTGACACTGAGGTTCAAACGATAAGATCTTCGTAGAATATGTGGGATCCAATATGGGCATCCGGGCCCCGCTATTGGATATTGACCGAGGAGTCACTCGGGTCATGTCTGCATAGTTCTCGAACCCGCAGGGTCTGCACACTTAAGGTTCGACGTTGTTTTATGCGTATTTGAGTTATATGGTTGGTTACCGAATGTTGTTTGAAGTCCCGGATGAGATCACGGCCGTCAAGAGGGTTTCCGGAATGGTCCGGAAACGAAGATTGATATATAGGATGACCTCATTTGATTACCGGAAGGTTTTCGGAGTTACCGGGAATGTACCGGGAATGATGAATGGGTTCCGGGTGTTCACCGGGGGGGGCAACCCACCCCGGGGAAGCCCATAGGCCTTGGGGGTGGCGCACCAGCCCTTGGTGGGCTGGTGGGACAGCCCAAGAAGGCCCTATGCGCCATAGGAAGAAAATCAAAGAGAAAAAAAAGGAGGAGGTGGGAAAAGGGGGAAGGACTCCACCTTCCAAACCTAGTTGGATTCGGTTTGGAAGAGGAGGACTCCCCCCTTGGCTCGGCCGACCCTCTTGGGGCTCCTTGAGCCCCAAGGCAAGGCTCCCCCTCTCCCACCTATATATACGGAGGTTTTAGGGCTGATTTGAGACAACTTTGCCACGGCAGCCCGACCACATATCTCCACGGTTTTACCTCTAGATCACGTTTCTGCGGAGCTCAGGCGGAGCCCTGTTGAGATTAGATAACCACCAACCTCTGGAGCGCCGTCACGCTGCCGGAGAACTCATCTACCTCTCCGTCTCTCTTGCTGGATCAAGAAGGCTGAGATCATCGTCGAGCTGTACGTGTGCTGAACGCGGAGGTGCCGTCCGTTCGGCACTAGATCGTGGGACTGATCGCGGGACGGTTCGCGGGGCGGATCGAGGGACGTGAGGACGTTTCACTACATCAACCGCGTTCACTAACGCTTCTGTTGTGCGATCTACAAGGGTACGTAGATCGAATATCCCCTCTCGTAGATGGACATCACCATGATAGGTCTTCGTGCGTGTAGGAAATTTTTTGTTTCCCATGCGACGTTCCCCAACACGAGTAGCTACCCTGAGGAATTTAATCAACAACCCAGGTCAATGCTCCTCATGAGTGTTGGTGCAAAACTAGAGCACCGTGCGGGGCCATCCCGGGGCAACTCGGGAGATTTCTCTGGCCACTGTACGCTTCGCTTATCCGGCGTGTCCTCAGACTGAGATACGCGGCTCTTATCAGGGTCGTCGACACGTCGGGAGGTCCTGCTAGCCTTGCCTTACCTTAGCGATATATCTTGCGCATAGGAATCCCAGTGAAGCTTTGGTTTCCCCTAGAGTTGAGGGTTTTCCTCTAAGGAATCCGACGAGATCACGAGATTCGTGATAGAGGATTACTTTGCGGCCCGTGTACGTTTGTGATGGACTAGTTGGAGCACCCCCTGTAGGGTTTAATCTTTTGGAAAGCCGTGCCCGCGGTTATGTGGCAACTTGGAATGTTTTGTTAACATCTGGTATTAGATAACTTAAACATAAGCTAATAAAATTGCCAACTGTGTGCGTAACCGTGACTGTCCCCTCGAAGATCTCTCTTCGATCGGGAACACTGTGGGGTTATGAATGGCGTAGGTACGTGTTCAGGATCACTTAGTGATCAAGTATTCACGACCGCTAGTGTAGACCACCTTCATAAAGGCTACGTAAGATAGACACCAAATCAAGCTTAGGATGCTGCAACCTTTATCACATCACCTTACCATACCTAATAACTTGACTAGTTCTGGCACCAAGGTCTTAGATTGCTGAGTCCCCGTGGCCCACGGATTCCTCCAAAATCCCAACAGGTTCAGGTACCCCAGAGACAGATGATCCCGATGGCACGCAGCTGGCGTGGCAGTACGATGAGGAGACAGACCGCCTGTACGTGAACTATCCAGAAGATTGAGGCGTGGTCGAGATCGTGGGCCTGCAGGCAGGGTAGCATAGCCTTTCTATGTTTTGTAGTCCATAGCGGAACTACCTTGGTTGTAAGTGTGCTGTACTCTGAGATATTTATGAGAAGGCAATTGAATCCCTAATTGTCAATCTTTATTATTATGTATGTGTTGTGTTACCTGTTTGCGAGACGCTTAGATGCGCTCCTTTCCAATTCGGGGCCTCGATCCCCAGATCGGAAAGGACCGCATCTTGGTCGTTACATATACCTCGGCTTTTCAGATGATCATCAAACTCATGGCTCATGTACTTACCTCCACGATCTAATCGTAGGAGCTTTATCGTCTCGCCGAGCTAATTTTCCACCTCGTTCTAAAACTCTTTGAACTTTTCAAAAGTCTCTGAGTTGTGCCTCATCAAATAGATATGTCCATATCACTCAAGTCATCGGTAAAAGTCACGAATTACTGATAGCCACCCCTGGCCGTTGTGCTCATTGGACCACACACATCACTGTGTATAAGCTCCAACAGCTCGAACGCCCTCTCGCAACTCTTTGCAAAAGGATACTTAGTCATCTTGCCTAGAAAGCAGATTCACATGTCTCAAATGATCCGAAGTTAGACGAAGTTAGGAGGCCATCATCATGGAGCTTCTTCATGCGTTTCAGACTAATGTGTCAAAGCCGGCAATGCTAGAAGTATGTCGAATTTATCTCATTAGGCTTATGCCTCTTGACATTCACGTTATAGACTGGTTACGTTTCTAGATTCAAAATAAATAACCCAACTACAATGGGTGCATAGTCGTGGACCATTCCATTCAAATAAAATGAACAACCATTGTCCTTTAAATTGAATTCATAACCTTGACTCATCAAACATGAGGCAGAAATAATGTTCCGACTAAGTGCAGGAATGTAATAACAATTATTCAATTCCAAAATAAATCCAGAAGGAAGCTGGAGCTGCATCGTTCCAACCTCCAACGCATCAACTCTTGCTTTGTTGCCGACCCTTATGTCAATCTCCCCTTGTGCCACACGCCTAGTTCTTACCAGCCCCTGCATCGAGTTGCAAATATGAACAACCGATCCGGTATCAAATACCCAAGAGCTACTAGGTATGTCAGCAAGGTAAATGTCTATAACATATGTAACAAGTGTACCTTTGCGTGAAGAAGCATCTCCGGCCTTTTTGCCATGCTCAGCAAGCCACTTGCTACAGTTCCTGTTCCAGTGACCAGCTTCCTTGAAGTGATAGCAAATGGTCTTTGAGTTCAGTCCGGACTTCGGCTCAGCGGCGAAGACAGCCTTCTCCATGCTCTTTGCCTTACCCTTTTTCTTGGACCAACTCTTCTTGAACTTAGCCGAGTTATGCACCATCAACACATGATGCGTGCCTTTCTTAATATCTTGCTCTGCCATCTTGAGCATCCCATGCAATTCAGTGAGCTTATTATCCATGTCGTGCATATGATAGTTCGAGATGAACGTCCCATAGAAAGCTGGAAGAGAACCCAGAATTGCATCAGTCACCAGTTCATCCAAGAGCACGAAACCCAACCGATCCAAAGCTTGCACGTATCTGATCATCTTGATCACATGCGGGCTCAGTGGATCACCTTCCTTCATCTTACAATCCATCAAGGATCGCCAGAAGTTGAACCTTTCGGTCCTAGCCTGCACCTGAAACATGCTCTTGAGAGACTCGATCATATCGAAAGCCGCAATGTGTTCGAAATGCTGTTGCAAATCGGGCTCCATACAAGCCAGCATGAGGCAGCTGATCTCGTTCGATTCATCAATGAGTTTCTGGTAGGCATTCTTGGTTGTGGCATTAGCATAATCGGCAGGTGCCTCTGGAAGTGGATCCTCTAGAACATGTTCCTTTTTATCATGCTTGAGAACAATTCTCAGATTTCTATACCAGGTGGTAAAGTTTGTTCCATTCAGTTTATCCTTTTCCAGAATTGATTTCAATGAAAGTTTTGAGCAGATGGTGCCATTGATCTACAACAGAAAATATGCAATCACTAAGCAAAGTGTTTATGTAGAGTAATTCAAGCCTTAAATATAACTACTCCCACTGAAGTCGGCATCCCTTTGCAAACTCTCAGTGATTCAGGATCCGTCTAGCGCGAGCGACTAGTGAGCTTTAGCATCACTGCTAGACAACTTGCATATTCGGTAAGCAACTCCTTGCTAATCGTATCTCTATACGACTCCTGTCGGTCGGGTAGGTATCTTATACCCTGGCTCCCGACCTTCTTCCCCACAAGGCCCAAAACTTTTTTGATAGCCTTGTTAAGTTAACCTGATGCAGTGCATGGCTGTGTCCAACACGAACCCTCCAGTTCAAGGACATCTAGCAGCACCTCAATTTTATGAGCCCACTGCCAGACGTACTTGACGTGCGAAGGTGCAACATCCGGAATGGCAACGTGCTTGATATTAACGAGGGATCTTTCTACCATACTAGCATGTATAGAAATAAGAAGCAATATCAATCACATATAAACATAAATATGTGAAATAGTATGGCTCCTTCATGGACATCCTTCCATGGCCGGCTCCAACTCCGATGACCAGGGCGGTACTCCATCTTGTCCGTCATGCAGGGACACCAAAACCCCGAACTTGATCTCTGTTCTCCAACTACTACAACTAGTAATGAATTTACACAGGATCACAAGTCGACGCGCAGGTCGTTATACAATATAATGACAGCTCTTTGGCTCCTACCGGCTGACAATCATGACATGCAGGTCATGTTAAATTACACACATGTATCACATACATATGATCCATACTATTCACATCAAACATGCAAAACAAACTCATCCATGGAATCGCATTCTACAGGTTTGTGTGATCGTGTATGAAATAGAAGGCGCTACACATACGGTGGTCTGGCAAGGTCATCCTCGTGAGGCCCCCTGGTGAGGCCCCCTCGTGAGGGCTACCTCGTGAGGACACCTCGTGAGGCCTCCTCATGAGGGCCACCTCGTGAGGGCCACCTCATGAGGCCACCTCATGAGCGGAAATCCCAGATCACATCTGTACTCCGATCATGCCGAATTTTCTTATCTGACCGATCTTATCGAGCATCGTGAACCCAATTCGGTTTTACATTTCACTGTTAACCCCAATGGTGGATAACCGACCGGTAGGGGTAGGTTGTGTCACGACCTCATCGATTTCGAATGACACAAAACATGGCCCCAATCTATCCTGATGTGCAGTTGATCTCATCAACTATGCACATAGCCGAACTTATGAACGACGACGGATCTCATCCACCGCATCCACATATCAAATGTGCATCCGATCTGAATCTAAAACCACTAGCACATGCTCTGATACCACTATTGGGGACTACCGTAGGTGCATCGCATGGGAATTAAAATTCCTACGTGCAGAACATCCAAGAACATGCTATAGAGATGGATCACAGATCATTGCCACTAGACGCGTAGTGTTGTGCAACGGAAGTATAGTTGGGGCAGCACGTCCGTGTGATTCGTCTCCTCCTTGTGCGTTCTCCCTCGAGTAGTCGGTCCGATCTCCCTCGTGAGGGCCGGTCACCGGATTCCGCATATAGGCTCGCCGGAGCGGCGCAAGTGCACCGCCTCTAATGGTATCCGCACATGCAGGAGGAACACACCGTGCGGCAGACTACTAGGTCCGATCACACAGTCGGCGGCGAGTGGAGGTGGCTATTCGCAACTCATGCGGAACCCTAATGACAGCACCGAAGCGATCAATCAAATAGGTGTGCCGCACCTCCACTATATATAGGCGTCTCGCATGGGCTCAACTCTTGGGCCTCGGATGGACCCTAAAGCCCACGTGTTCCTTCCCTTAAGCGCGCGACCCTTTAGGTTCTCGTTCACTGGGTCGCGAGTGAGACCACGTCCGACTCGGCTAGTGGATAGCGCTCTCTAGCAAGACGTGCCGACTCCAAGTGTCCGATGAAGCTGGTTAGGCGAACCTGTACTTCATACTTCTGTTCCCTTTGCCACACGATATACGTTGTCGTGCTCAAGGCGATATGGTCATCCTTGTTGTCGCACGACCTCTTTCTCATTCCGGTGAATCCGACCAACATTCGGATTATCTCATAATCCTCATCGCATGGCCATGCTTATCCAGATTGGATCACCCGAGGGGCCCAGAGTATATCTCTCCTGATCGGAGGGGCAAATCCCATCTTGCTCGACAATGTCTCGCAACATGGGTCTGGACAAACCCGAAACCTACCTTTGTAACTACCCAGTCATGTAATAGCGTTTGGTCGGCCCAAAGCAAGTCTGTCACCATCCCGAGTACATGCGATAGCTCAAGTCTTAGGACATAGAACGTATGTTGTACTAGAGACTCACAGATGACCTGTCACTATGTCTCATAGTTGGGTCTGTCCAACTGAGACCTTATCTTGGCTTGGATTCGACTACGTCGAATCCAACCAGATCTTTCCGAGTCATATTATGCGGCTAGCATCCAATGCTACATGGCCAGTGAGACCGGACCATCCACCGTGTCATATGCTAGTCTAACTCGTTGTGTATCCACACAACCCTTTCGACTAGGGACTCTTTAGGACAGTCACCATACAATGCATAGTCTCACAAACAAGTCACGTACTTGTTAATTACACATCATTGATAATGTCCAAGGACTATCTTTATTCATAAACACATAGGAAATATCATCATACATGATTGCCTCTAGGGCATATCTCCAACAGATCATGGTTTCATGATCATGGACACTGGATGTCATTGATAATGGGATCACATCATTAGGAGAATGATGTGATGGACAAGACCCAATTGTAAGCATAGCACTAGATCGTGTTGTTCATCTGCTAAAGCTTTTCTAATGTCAAGTATCATTTCCTTATACCATGAGATTGTGCAACTCCCGGATACCGTAAGAGTGCTTTGGGTGCATCAAATGTCACAACGTAACTGGGTGATTATAAAGGTACACTACGGGTATCTCTGAAAGTCTGTGTTGGGTTGGTATGAATCGAGACTGGGATTTGTAATTAGCTCAATATGACTAAGGAGTTAGCCACGAAATGATGTGTTACAAAACGAGTAAAGAGACTTGCCGGTAACGAGATTGAACAAGGTATAGGGATACTGACGATCGAATCTCGGGCAAGTATCATACCGGTAGAAAAGGGAATTGCATACGGGATTGAGTGAATCCTTGACATCGTGGTTCATCCGATGAGATCATCGTGGACATGTGGGAACCAACATGGATATCCAGACACCGCCGTTGGTTATTGACCGGAGAGGTGTCTCGGTCATGTCTGCATGCTTGCCGAACCCGTAGGGTCTACACACTTAAGGTTCGATGACGCTAGGGTTATATGGGAATAGTGTACGTGGTTAGCGAAGGTTGTTCGGAGTCCCTGATGAGATCGTGGATGTCACGAGGAGTTCTGGAATGGTCCGGAGGTAAAGATTCATATATAGGAAGTGGAGTTTTGATCATCGGAAGTGTTTCGGGATTCGCCGGTAATGTACCGGGACTACCGGATGGGTTACGGGGGTCCACCGGGAGGGTCCACTAGCCCCGAAAGGCTATATGGGCCAAGAGTGGAAGGGAACCAGCCCCTAGATGGGCTGGTGCGCCTCCCACCCCAGCCCAAGGCGCAAGGGAGGCCGAAGGGAGCCAACCTTAGGGCGCGGGGTTTGCCTTGGGTGGCAAGCCACCCCTAGAGCGCTGCACCTCTTCCCCTTGGTCGCCGGCCCTTCTCCCATCTAACGGGGCTACCGCACCACCTAGGGGAAACCCTAGGGTGGCCGTACCCCTCTCCCTCCCTCCTATATATAGTGTGGGTTTTGGGAGGGCTGCAACAGACATCTCCTCCCTCTACGGCACAGCCCTACCCCTCCTCCTCCTCATCCTCCGTAGAGCTTGGCGAATCCCCGCCGGATTACCACGCACCTCCACCGTCACCACGCTGTCGTGATGCCGGAGCTCTCCCTCAACCTCTCCTTCCCCTTGCTGGATCAAGGCGTAGAAGACGTCACCGGGCTGAACGTGTGTTGAACGCGGAGGTGCCGTTGTTCGGCACTTAGATCGGAATCCACCGCGATCTGAATCGCTACGAGTACGACTCCCTCGACCGCGTTCATAGTAATGCTTCTGCTTAGCGATCTTCAAAGGTATGAAGATGCTCTAACCCATTGCTCGTTGCTGGTTTCTCCTAGATAAATCCTTGTGTGACGTAGGAAAATATTTGAAATTACTATGTTCCCCAACACCCATCGCTACGGCGTCAGCGCCCCCGTATACCTCTCGGTCATCCTCAAGTAACTTAAGGTTGAGTGTCTCCTCTCCCAGTGACTGCCTTTCCATGCACTGTTTTGTTGGGGAACGTTGCATGGGAAACAAAAAATTTCCTATGCACACGAAGACCTATCATGGTGATGTCCATCTACGAGAGGAGATTAGATCTACGTACCCTTGTAGATCGCTCAGCGGGAAGCGTTAAGAAACGCGGTTGATGTAGTGGTACGTCTTCACGATCAGTCCCTCGAACCGTCCCACGATCCGTCCCACGAACCGTCTCGCGATCCATCCCACGATCCACCCCGATCTAGAGCCGAACGGACGGCACCTCCGCGTTCAACACACATACACCTCGATGACGATCTCGGCCTTCTTCATCCAGCAAGCAAAACGGAGAAGTAGATGAGTTCTCTGGTAGCGTGACAGTGCTCTGGTGGTGGTGATGATCTACTCTTGCACGGCTCCGCCCGAGCTCTGCAGAAATCCGATCTAGAGGTAAAACTATGTGGAATATGCTAGAGTTGCACGTGGCAAAGTTGTGTCTCAAAAAGCCCTAAACCACCAATATATATAGGAGGAGGGGAGGGGCTAGCCTTGGGGCACAAGGGCCCCAAGGGTGCGCCGGCCGTCAGGGAGGAGGAGGACTCCTCCTCCAATTTGGTTTGGGAAGGAGGACTCCTCCTCTTCCTTCCCACCTCCCTCTTTCCTTTTTTTTCTTCTTTTCCTTTGGTATTTTTACATGTGGCGCCATAGCCCTCTTGGGCTGACTCCACCAGTGTAACATCCCAAAATTATAAATTTTGGAATGTTAATATAATTATTAGATTGAATTGTTTGTTTGTTTGAGTGATTGAAACTTGAGTGGAATTTGAAACTTCTCAAAAAAATGAGAGGGAATAAAATGACTTTCCCAAAATTTTCTATTGTGAATCCCTTTTCAATTTTCGAGTTTGAATATTTTCAAACCCTTTGAAAAAAAAATCAAACGAGAGGAGGAAAATGACACTCCAAAATCAGAGACAATGTCTTGATTCAAATTTTAAGTATTTGAAATTTATTTGAAATTCAAATTCCTTTTCATTTTAAAGTTATTGCAAAAAAAATATTTTTTTTTTGAAAAAAGTATTTTATTTGGTTTTGAAAATATGTTCATGTTTTAGAAAATTTTATTCTGAAAATTTTGATATATAATATGTCTATATAAAATGTTCTCTCTTTTTCATTTATACGTTTTCTTCTTTGTTTTTTTTTTGTTTTTTTTAAATATTCGTTGAAAAAAAAAAAAAAACAAAGGCCACGGCCGGCCTAACCTGCGCATGCGGCTGGCAACTTTCAGCCCATGCGCACTTCTTCTTTTTCTTTTCTATTTCCTCCTCTTTACGTATATGTTTAGTCCCACCTTGCCTATCTATGGACCATTAGACCTCTCTTCCACCTATAAATATAGACCCATAGGAGCATCCAAAAATCATCTATTTCGGGTTAAATCAATCTTTTGGTTTAACTAGATTTATTAAATAAAAATACTTTTTCTTCTCTTCGGCGTGATTTCTCGAAGTCGTCTCCTCATTGGAATTAATTCTTACTCTGCATTCTAAAGGTATTTCTCTTCGTATTTTTTTTATACTCCCGTAGTTTATTATTTCTAGACTAGTATTCCTACACTAGTATACGGTAGAGTAATTAGATATATTATTTAGTCTTCGTATTTATACATTAGTACTAGAATTCTTTTAGACATAGCATTTTTCTTCCGTAAAACAGCTTGGCCCTGATTTTTCAAATAGCCATAACTTTTTACTCGTATATCCGAATTAGATGAAACCAACGCCTGGAGTTTCGTCTTGATCCCACCTATCCTGTGAACCTATCATATCAACTTTTTGAAATTTTCAAATTTCGAAATTTGTTCATATTCATATTCAAACTTCTTTTGATCATATCTTTTTATCCGTAGCTCCGTTTTAGATGAATCCAATTGCGTCGGATTCGTATCAAAGTAATCTTTCCGTTTGTATCATTAGTTTTAACTTTTCAACATTCAATTTTGATCAAATCAGATTTATCTATTAGTGCCCAAAAGTGTTCACATCGTTCTAAGCCGATTCAATGTTATATTCAAATATTTGTATCTTTTGATCCGCTAGTTGAAATCTAGTAATTCTTTTTTCTACACGCTCATATTGATCTCCTATATCTAGTAGCATCATTAGTTTCGACCTTTGAACCTTACAAATTTGAGCGATTCAAATTTGTATTCGAACATTCATTTGATCTTATCTTGCAAATCGTACCACCTTTTCAATTGATTCCTTTTACCCCCTAAACACTCATGTCATATATTTTTGTACGTAACCATCGTACTTCAGTTCAACTTATCTTGACCTTTTGAATGCAAATTCAATTCATACTTCAATTCGCTATAACTTGCGTTGTAGTGCTCCATTTCAAGAAATTCTTTCTACAAATAAATTCATATGTCTTATACTATTTGTCAAATAACATTCATGTTGTTCTCCCAATATTTTTTATCATCTCCCATAGTATATGCAAGTCGAGCTTATATAGCAATAGTTCATCGTCCATTTCCTCTTTTGATCTCATTCCTGCACCTTCACTTTACAACACACTTAGGACCTTTTTATTAAACCTTAGTACGTTGTGATTTTGCACCAAGACATGCTTTGTTCTTATGTTCTCTTGGTTCTTCCTTTTTGGCATGAATGCTTATTGAATGTTATTCGTGTACGATAGATTGCTCGGAGTGTGGCGAGTAGAATTATCAGGATTTTGAGAGCGACTATCTTCATCAAGTAATACCAGGCAAGTCACTTTGATCATACTTTCACCTATGTTTTATGCATTGTAGTTCTACCATCCTATGCCCATTTGCATGCTGCCTAGGTACTTGGAAACTTAATTGTAAGTTGTAGTATCATGTGATAGGAACACAACAACCCCGATACTTGGCCCCGGGACGACAATGTTATATTTTGCTATGCTTAAGTAGACGGGTTATCGGATGAGTGTTTTCCACGAGTGATGCGAGGTTGATAAAATAATCAAGACCGGACTAAGACAAGATTTTCAAGACCTCGGACGCAATGCAACACTGGGTGAAGGACGGTTGACCGGCTCCCTGGAAAACCCAGTGGATGCCCGGGATGCTGGAGAGGCCATGTCATCCTGCGGAAAGCTTCACCCAGGCTCAAAGAGATGGACGGATATTTCAAGACCCAAGGCTTACCTGCACAGCCACAAGTCATTATGGGCTCTGGCTTGGTTGGACAACGCGGCGACTCTGGACAGGCGGTGCTAGCAGATGTAGACGAACGGTAGGAATGGATGGGCACCGACAGGGATTCAGAGGGACCCGTTGAAAGACCATGTTTTGATCATCCGGTCTTCAAACATCCTGAAGTGCGAGGACAAACCCGGAGGCGATCAAATCTTGTGGGGAACGTGTGCAAAACTCTGCAGAGTACTCAAACCTAATCGATTAGCCGTGTCCACGGTCATGGACGACTTGAGCCAAAGGAACTGAAGTTATCTGGATTTCTCAACACCATTAAATATATTTGATGTGGGAATTATTGACAACTCGGGTACGAGAACTGGTTGGCGGAACCATCTCGTTAACAACAAACCTTGTAGTAACATTTTGCTTTCAACCCCTCTTGTTGTAGGATAAAACTGGCTTTATGCAAAACTTAGCTCCACCGACCAAATATGCATGTAGAGATAGTTGATTATTACTTTACCCCTCTCTTATGTGACTTGCCGGCATATTCAATATGCTGACCTACATGGCTGCAACGTCTTATGTTGCAGATATTTTTCTTCGACGAGTAAGAGTACGATTCAGGGTTACGGTCTACACTCAACTTGCCGTTGGTGTTTATTGGGACTCCACTCCCTTGACCGCTTCCGCTGAGATATTTAAGGTATATATTAGTTTTACGCTATTTTACATGTGATTGCACTTTGATATATACATTGATGTACTGTGTGTGCCAGCATACTGATCCAGGGATGGCACAGAAACACAGAGGCTTGACTCGTCTTGAGTCGGGTCGCTACAACCAACCCACTAAGGACTTGATGCACCACCCTAGGGCCTTGGGCTCACTCCCGGGTGGGTGGGCCCCTCTCGGTAAACACCGGTAACCCATTCGTCACTCCCGGTACACTCCGAGTAATGCCCAAAACTTTCCGGTGACCAAATGAAACCATCCTATATATCAATCTTCGTTTTTGGACCATTCCGGAAACCCTCGTGACGTCCGTGATATCATCCGAGACTCTAACAACATTCTATAACCACACATATAACTCAACTATACTAAAACATCATCGAACCTTAAGTGTGCAGACCCTGCGGGTTCGAGAACTATGTAGACATGACCTGAGACACTCCTCGGTCAATATCCAATAGCGGGACCTGGATGCCCATATTGGATCCTACATATTCTCCGAAGATCTTATCGGTTGAACCTCAGTGCCAAGGATTCATATAATCCAGTATGTCATTCCCTTTGTCCTTCGGTATGTTACTTGCCCGAGATTCGATCGTCGGTATCCGCATACCTATTTCAATCTCGTTACCGACAAGTCTCTTTACTTGTTCTGTAATACAATATCCCGTGACTTACACTTAGTCACATTGCTTGGAAGGCTTGTGTGTGATGTTGTATTACCGAGTGGGCCCCGAGATACCTCTCTGTCACACGGAGTAACAAATCCCATTCTTGATCCATACTAACTCAACGGACACCTTCAGAGATACCTGTAGAGCACCTTTATAATCACCCAGTTACGTTGCGACGTTTGATACACACAAGGTATTCCTCCGGTGCCAGTGAGTTATATGATATCATGGTCATAGGAATAAATACTTGACACGCAGAAAACAATAGCAATAAAATGACACGATCAATATGCTACGTTCATAGTTTGGGTCTAGTCCATCACATGATTCTCCCAATGATGTGATCCAGTTATCAAGTGACAACACTTACATATAGTCAGAAAACCTTGACTATCATTGATCATCTGGCTAGCCAACTAGAGGCTTGCTAGGGACATTGTTTTGTCTATGTATCCACACATGTATCTATGTTTTCATTCAATACAATTATAGCATGGATAATAAACGATTATCTTTTAACAGGAAATATAATAATAACAATTTTATCATTGCCTCTAGGGCATATTTCCAACATGTTTTCCTCTTGGGGATTTGTTTCTTTCTCTTCAAACCATGGAGCTCGCAGGCAACGCGGTGCGGGACAACAACAAGAACTAGATCGTGCAGTGACACAGTCAGCTGGTGGTCTAGGTGCAGAAAATGATTGGTACACTAGAACACTTATATTTTATCAAGATGGAAACAATGATGCTTATAAGCATTATTCGGATTTTTTTTCAAGTATAAGAAATTAAGCATCATGCTGAACTTACGTTGATGTGAGTGTCTAAAAAATGCGGGCTCACATGTTTATGTGCTTATTAGTATTGAAAGGTCCATGAATGGATACTTTCCAGCACGAGAGACCTGAGCATCATCCTGTCATGTGGGGCCCTCATCGAGGATCAAAGTGAGCTGACAAGGTGGATCATTGGAGAGAAAAAGCTGCCGTGTCGTCGGGTTTGTAAAGTAGCTTGGTTAATGGCCGCCGATGGATTTTACAGATTGGTTGCTTTGTTGTCACGCCCAAGATGCGACCCTATCCTTAATTTGGCACGAAGGCCTCGTCAGGGATAGAAGCGCATCTCGTCGTGTCGCAAGAATGGATATCGTTACAAGTACATGTACTGAAAAGAAGAGATATATATACAGAGTTGGCTTACATTTGCCACAAGCTACATCAGAGTCACATCAGTACATTACATATTCATCAAGAGTAAGAGCAGGGTCCGACTACGGACGAAAACAAACGAGAAAATAAGAACGACGTCCATCCTTGTTATCCCAGGCTGCCGGCCTGGAACCCATCCTAGATCGATGAAGAAGAAGAAGAAGAAGAAGAAGAAGAAGAAGCAACTCCAAATGAACAATCAACGCGCTCGCGTCGAGTAACCTTTACCTGTACCTGCAACTGGTGTTGTAGGAATCTGTGAGCCACAGGGGACTCAGCAATCTCATTTCTAAAGGTATCAAGACTAGCAAAGCTTAATGGGTAAGGTATGGTTAAGTGGTGAGGTTGCAGCAGCGACTAAGCATATCTTTGGTGGCTAACTTACGAGTACCAGAAATAAGAGGGAGAAGATCTACGCATAACGAACGTGAGCTACTGATGATCAAATGAATGATCCTGAACACCTACCTACGTCAGACATAACCCCACCGTGTCCTCGATCGGAGAAGGAACTCACGAAAGAGACAGTCACGGTTACGCACACAGTTGGCAAGTTTTAATTAAGTTAACTTCAAGTTATCTAGAACCAGTGTTAAACAAAGTTTCCACGTTGCCACATACCGCGGGCACGGCTTTTCGAAAGATTTAACCCTGCAGGGGTGCTCCAACTAGTCCATCACAAATTACCACAAGCCGCATAGAAATCCTCAATCACGAAGCTCGCGATCTCGTCGGATTCCCTAGTGGAAAACCTCAACTCTGAGATTACCCAAAGCATCACCGGAATCCCGATGCACAAGATATCTCGCCAAAGGTAAAACTAATCCAGCAAGGCTACCCGACATGTCGACGATCCCGATAGGAGTCGCGTACCTCGTTCTCAGGACACGACGGATGACCTAGACGTCGGGATCGCTAAACCTCCGGGTGACCAGAGGGGCACCGGACATCGCTCAGGTGGGGCCAACACTCATGAGGAGCAGTGGCCCGGGGGTTGATTAAATTATCCTCGGGGTCCGGAAAGTCCCTATGCAATTTTATTAGGTGTTTAGGCAAATGTAGTACCAAAGTTGGGCCTTGCCAGACCAGCTTTAATCTAAAACGAATTATCAAGGGGGTCCCCATAACAACCCCGATCGTGTTAGGAGCGCTCATTTATGGAACATAACACCAGTAGCCGAAAACTAAGGGGGCAAAGGTGGAACAAAACACGAGGCTAGAAAAGGCCGAGCCTTCCACCTTTTACCAAGTATATAGGTGCACTAAATTAAATAGCAATTAAATATGGTGATATAACAAGGAACCCATGTCTTCACATGGAAGCAATGCACCTGCAACTAGCAACGCTAACACAGGGTAAAGCAAGCAGTATCATAGCCAATCAGTGGTTTGCTAGGTTGAACAGGTTGAAGGTTTCATGGCATTATTGAGAGGTTGATATTTAACATGTGGTAGGCAACGAGACATAATCGATAGAAACGGTAAACTAGCATGGCAATTGTAGTAATGGTATCTGGGGAAATGATCATCTTGCCTGAGATCCTGCTTGGAAGAAGAATGCCTCCGTGAAGCAGACGAACCGACGTAGTCGAACGGGTCCTCACATCCGACACGCTTGCGGAACTCTATCGAGACGGGGAAAATCGGAAACACGAATCAACACACGGAATTCACCACACGGTGCAACAACACAAATGATGCATGAGCAGTTGAATACATGCAAGTCACGGCATGGCAAATCACACAAACAAACACTACACATTAAGTGAAGTTCAATATGCAACGAGTTGCATATTGACGAAACTCCACATATGAATTATTTAGTTCACTCCCGGTTATTTACACGGCAATATTAATGTTGTCAAACATGCAAGAGGTGAAGCGGAAATTAACCTACCTATCTAGACATTTTAAATGAGGTCGGTAATGACATATAGCATCTCCGAGGCGACCTCACATGTTAATTTACAATTCTGTCCAGATCTGAACTAATGCATTTAATTAGTTGTTAAACAGCAAAACAAATAGGTTCACCTGATTCTACGCATCAAGGCAAGCAATCTACACATAAAGAACATCTCCAATGGAGCTACGGTTCAAAAGATACAAGCACCGCAAGATATGATGGCATGAATGCAATATGTGTGCAACGGCGGTCACGAGCACTTCAAAACAAACAACCAGCAAGATAAAATGAAACTGCACGAGATTCTAAGCATGTTTCATGTGGGACACAATCAAATCGGAGCTACGGTTCAAAAACTACGAGCAAAACAAGAAATGACTACAATCTGCCAAAATCAGCCACATAGCATTTTCTACACCCCACAACTACGAGCTACACAACTCCGATAAACTCAAGCAAGGCATGGCACGGAAGAGGGCAAGAAGCTCTACTACGAACAGCTAACAACAACTAGCCTGGCAGCAAGGAACACTAGGGAAAGAAGTCACAAAATGGCTTCCCACACACTATTTCAGACTTAGTGAAAATTACACCTCACGAAAGTGCAGTTTTCGATCTGAAGCAATATTGACAGCAGCAAAACCTATAGCTACAGGACTCCAACTGGCATGAAAATTTACAGCATGCTAGAGAAACACAAGGGGTACAACTAACTCCATTGGACCAACCTCAAAAGAGCTACAGATTACAAGATAGAAGCAAGACAAGACAGCAACAACATGTAACAGATTCCAGACTTAGAAATATTTCAGCACGTCCAAAACACCACTATTTCTAGCAACTTGAGGGCAATCAAAACACACCTAAACATGCATTTCTATTGCAACCAAAAATACCAGGGGCTAGACTAAACACCCAAGAACAACTCCCTAGTTGACAACTCCTTTAAACGAAGCACGGAATAAATCCTACAAATTAAACAAAAGGGCATCACGGCAAACTATCGCGTCAACTAACTTACTCAAAAACTAAAACTAATTGCACAGAAAAATCCATGAGATTTTTCTACCCCGGAAACATATAAAATATGTGGGGTTTGCAACACAAAATAATCCCACACGTAAATGCGAGATAATTATCTAAACGCGAAAAATAAACTAGCGGCAATTCACTACGTGCAAAAATACCAACGGCTACTCTAAAATACATGCAAAAATGATTCCTAAAACATGGGCATTTAATCTACGGCAAACGAGCAATCCAGACTTGCGAGAAAAATAAATACGGGGCGTAACCTATTGAAAAATAAAAACCAGGCGTTTGGCACGTTAAACTACGGCAAATAATTATGCAAGTTGTGAAATCGTGTTCTACTCGCAAAACTACCCCAAAACCATATAAAATACGCCTCGATCCGACTAACGGTTAATAAACTACGGGCGTTTGAAAAACAAGCATATTTCTTGAAATTTAAATAAAATACGAAAACCTAAAAAAACGCTAACGGGCCTAATGTGTCTACCGGGCCAAAACTGGGCATTGGTGTCATATAACTAAGTCACGCACGCGCGCAAAATAGGGGGAACATGGACTACCTTCGTGGGCTCGAGGCCCAGCTCGAAGGAGGAGCAGGCCGGCTTGGGGTCGGCTCGGGAGGAGGGGCGATGGGCCTTCAAAGGGAGGCCGGCCCAGCTCGAAGGGAGGTGGCCCAGGTACTAGAGCGCTCCTGGTCGGGGCCTTCATGCTCCTCCCGCCCCGAAGCAGCGGCGACGCAGGGAACGACGAAGGTTGGCGGCGAGAAGGACTCCGGGAGGCGAGGGGCGGCGGATACGGGCGGATCTAGGCCCCAGGAAGCGGTTCTCGCAGCGGATGAAGCTTGGGGCTTCGGATCCAGGCGGGGGCGAGCTTCTCTGACGCGGCCTGGAGGCGACGCAAGCAGGGAACGCGGCGGCGGGGCTGGCTCCGAGCTGCAGCGGGGAACGGCACGGGGGCGCAGGCAGGGGCTGGCACGGGCGGCGGGAGCTCACCGGACGGCGAGGGAGGCCGAGCTCGGGGCTGCCCTCCCGATCCAGATCGAGGAGGAACCCCTCCTGGCTTGGGCGCCACGAGAGAGGGGCGGCGCGACCGGACCCGCGCGGGCCTCGGATGGGCTCGGCGGCCCACGGCGGCTGGGGCTGGAGGGAGGAGAGAGAGTGAGGGGGAATTAGGGTTTGAGGGGCACGGATCCCGAGGTGGAAGGATGGGGCTGTCTAAAATTATGAGGGGGATATTTTATAGACAAAAGGGGGGCTAGGTTTACAGGAATTTCGTTCCGGATCCAACCGCGGGGTCGGATTCGGACGATCCCGCACGCGGGAACGGGTACGTGGCCGTGTAGGGGGATATCCGGGGACGAGAGGGAGAACGGGCGGGGCGGCAACGAATTTTAAAACACCGACAGACGTCCGACGGTAGACCGAATACGGTGCCGCTACGGTCGACCGTTCGGGTACCACACGGACTCCGATCGCGACGAAATTCGACAGGCGGCCTGGCTATATTAAAATAAGACCGAACGTCAAATCTCAACCCGATCAGAGAAAGCTTTACGCACACTTTTAAAAACAGGGTTTCGACGGTGCCGCGGGCGCGTGCGAGTGCGGTCGGGCTCAGAACGGACAACGACGAGAACCGGCAACTAACAACGGATGCAAGTTTTGAAAACGGGCGGCAACGGAGATGCCGATGCAATGCTGATGATGTGCATGATGCGATGATGATGCGACAAAAGAAAATACCCACACGACGAAAACGGAATAAAGGGGGAATCTTCTGGAACGCCGGCATCGGGCTGTCACAACTCTCCTACACTACAAGAGGATCTCGCCCCGAGATCCAAGGATGAAAAGGGGGAGAGGATGAGAAGGAACAAGAGGTAAAAACTTAGTCCCTTCTTTGACAAACGAGTGGAACCAACAATCCTTGAAGGTTGCAAAGAGATGAGGAATGATATGAGAAGGAAGCAAGAATTCACGGAAAATTTCGGCAGCACTTCGGTAGGAAAATGGGACAAAAATTTCGGAAAGGTAGGAGAATTAGACAATATTCACAACAAACAAGTAAATAGAGCAAGGGAACACCATGATCTTGATAGAACAACAAGATAGACCCAAAAGAGCAATATCACAATGCCTCCAGAACAATAGAATATGAACTAGCTCATACGGAAGAAGAGAATGAAGAAAGAAATGACAACTATCATCACAATAGAATTGAAGAGCCTCCGGATAGAGAATTGACGGAGTAGTTGGAAAATCAACAACGAAAGAACAAGATAGTAGTGGATTATGAAAATCATCTCAACAAATATGAGGTGACAAACAACCACTAAAAGAAACAAGGATAGATTGGGAGAAACAAGGATTAATTGGGAGAAACAAGATATGAACAATCTTACACCAAGAGGATACATTGAGAACTTGGATTAATGACAAGCAACATGATAGCACAATCCATAGGAAAAGCTTTAGGTGAAATCCACACCAAGATAGCTCAATTAAGAAATCATGGGTTGAAAAATCTCATGATCATGGAATTGGTGGTTTTAATTATCTCATACTTGAAAGGAAATCTCTTCGAGACTCCTACACTAACAAGAAGGTTATAATACCACCTCAAAGGATAAAGGAAGAACAAATGCACTGGAAATGCAAGAGAAATAATGCTTGAGGTACTCCAACAAGAATCTTGAAGAACACTTAGAGAAAGAATGAAATCTTGATGAACAACCATGAAGGACCTCCGTATACAAATGAATGATGCAATGATATAAAGGTAGAAAAGAGTAAGATTATGACCTTGCCAAGATTTAGATGAAGCCTCACAAAGAGATACTAAAAGAACTTGGAACTCCAGAAAAGAAAGATAAGCGCTTGAGAAAAGAATTGATACCATGAGCCACTCCGGAAGAAGAATTCAGATTACTATGAACAAGAATAAGAATTATGTTATGTTTATCCTTCATCAAGTATAATTGATGACCAGCAACGGATTTAGCAAAACACTTATTCTTCTTGAAAGAAACTTGAAGAGAGATAGATATGCACCACTAGAAGAAGTCTTGAAGGAGACACCGGTGATAATTCACAATTGAATGGGAATACCAAGAATTAATGGAGATACATGAGAATGAAGAGATCATGATCCACCTGAAATAAAACTAGAACAAGGCACCGGATAATCGAGAGACGAACGAAGAGACAACAATGGAGAAGAATTGAGGATGAAAGCTGAAAGCTGAGAACGAAGAAGTCTTCTGGAATGATGGCCTTCAGAGGAACGAGAAGTAAAAACAACTCAGAAATGCACCGGATAGAAAGAAAGGGATACTCATGATTGAAAACAAATTCAAAATGATAACACAGAGCTGAAATGACGAATATCCAAGAGAATATACCAAGATTTGAGAGAAACACTCCTTCTAATTGCAAGCTGAGAATGATGACGAGAAACAACACCAAGAATACCTGAGACACTCCGGAACAACGAAGAATGAAAGGTTGAGCCAATATGAGAATTAATTCGAATATAACTTGAAGAATTAAATATGACTGATGGAAATCATACTTACGTCATAGTTGAAAGAATTAGAGATCTCCGGGAAAGATTAAAAAAAGATCCAGGAAAGATCCTCGGAAAGAACCTGTGGGTTATGGGCCCACTCAAAGAACCACCGTTAGAAAAGATTACTTGGAAGAGAGATATTGCACCGGTATGAAGAGAACTAGATGAGGTTAGCACCTCGAAATAATTACAGAATTGATAACAAGAAACTTCTGGGATAACTTCAACGCTCCGGGTAGAATAGAGAGAAACGACAACAAGAAGATAGACTGATAAAAATTTCCAACCTAGGAAAGAATTTAATGGTTGAAAAGGATATGATGACCATGGATAACTGAATTAAATTCACCGGAAAAGATAACAAGATTGAATAAAGAAGAACACGAAGCTCGTGAGACTCTTCACAATGAATCACCGGGTAAGAGAGAAAAGCACAGACAGCGGAAGCACCACTGAATAAGAAGGCACTTGGATGAAATCCAAACACTGAAGAAAAGGGCGGGAGGGCGGGGAAAAACTAAGACAACTTGGGCTAGATGAGATGAACTCCCGAATAAAATGAGAGAATGATCTTGCAAAAGTTAGAGAGGATTGAATCCACTTGGAGAGAAACACACCGGTTGGAAAGAATTGATAAGACAATTGATTTGAGCAAAGAGAATTTGCATTCCCACAAAAATATGAGAACACCGCTTAGGTAAGATCTGAAATCACCACTTGACATTGAAGCAACTTGGATTACCATATACAACAAAACAAAGGGTGAGGCTTATGAAACAAGCCAGAACAAACTCATGAGAAAGATTTCCGTTCGATATTTTCGTGGACAGGATCGCACGGGCTCGATTTTACAGTAGCCATCAAGTGCAAGGCAGTGCACCCGACATACGAAGCGTCCCCGAGTCGTAGCAAGCTACAAGGACTCTTTAAGACACAACGTGTACCGCTGTAAGTCGACCGTGAACAAACGAATCCACTAGATGTCGAACCCCAACCTAACATCATGCATTTGTTGGAAGATTGTCCTATAAGTAACTACTTGAATTCCCACCTATGAATTCCCGAAATATCTGGTCATGCAATCTGGTACACGGATACAAGGAGTAATAACACACAACTCATATACTAACCCGTCACATGTATCACATCCGTCAACACACAACCAGCATCTCGGACCTTCATCTACAACAGACCCTCGTGATCACAACGATACAAAGTATGGCAGTACTCCCGAATAATCTGCACCAGTACTGGGGACATCGGGGTTATCTCGCCACTACTAGTATTGAAGCAATTACGAACATCCTTCGTCCTGAGATACTAAGAAATCTGAATGATAACGATGTGCTCAAGAATCCCCTGGAGCTCAACTCCCCGGAAGAAAATCAAGTCACACAGGAGGCACCAAGACAGAACTCCGTCACATCGGCATCATATAGATCCCAAGAATATTCGCGTGATCCTAAAAAAAATTTGAGTGGGAAGAGGAGTAGAATAAATTATTACGTCAAGATTCCTCACCAGAGCATAGAAGAGGAGAAAAAAGAATCCTACTCTCCGATATATAACTAAGACTCAAATTGTTTTTTCACTAGACTCGACTCGGCCAAATTCGATCAATCAAGGGGGCTCCTAGGTCAGTACTGGTCTGATACCAACTTGTCACGCCCAAGATGCGACCCTATCCTTAATTTGGCACGAAGGCTTCGTCAGGGATAGAAGCGCATCTCATCGTGTCGCAAGAATGGATATCGTTACAAGTACATGTACTAAAAAGAAGAGATATATATACATAGTTGCCTTACACTCGCCACAAGCTACATCAGAGTCACATCAGTATATTACATATTCATCAAGAGTAAGAGCAGGGTCCGACTACGGACGAAAACAAACGAGAAAATAAGAACAACGTCCATCCTTGCTATCCCAGGCTGTCGGCCTGGAACCCATCCTAGATCGATGAAGAAGAAGAAGAAGAAGCAACTCCAAATGAACAATCAACGCGCTCGCGTCGAGTAACCTTTACCTGTACCTGCAACTAGTGTTGTAGGAATCTGTGAGCCACAGGGGACTCAGCAATCTCATTTCCAAAGGTATCAAGACTAGCAAAGCTTAATGGGTAAGGTATGGTTAAGTGGTGAGGTTGCAGCAGCGACTAAGCATATGTTTGGTGGCTAACTTACGAGTACCAGAAATAAGAGGGAGAAGATCTATGCATAACGGACGTGAGCTACTGATGATCAAATGAATGATCCTGAACACCTACCTACGTCAGACATAACCCCACCGTGTCCTCGATCGGAGAAGGAACTCACGAAAGAGACAGTCACGGTTACGCACACAGTTGGCAAGTTTTAATTAAGTTAACTTCAAGTTATCTAGAACCAGTGTTAAACAAAGTTTCCACGTTGCCACATACCGCGGGCACGGCTTTTCGAAAGATTTAACCCTGCAGGGGTGCTCCAACTAGTCCATCACAAATTACCACAAGCCGCATAGAAATCCTCAATCACGAAGCTCGTGATCTCGTCGGATTCCCTAGTGGAAAACCTCAACTCTGAGATTACCCAAAGCATCACCGGAATCCCGATGCACAAGATATCTCGCCAAAGGTAAAACTAATCCAGCAAGGCTACCCGACGTGTCGACGATCCCGATAGGAGTCGCGTACCTCGTTCTCAGGACACGGCGGATGACCTAGACGTCGGGATCGCTAAACCTCCGGGTGACCAGAGGGGCACCGAACATCGCTCAGGTGGGGCCAACACTCATGAGGAGCAGTGGCCCGGGGGTTGATTAAATTATCCTCGGGGTCCGGAAAGTCCCTATGCAATTTTATTAGGTGTTTAGGCAAATGTAGTACCAAAGTTGGGCCTTGCCAGACTAGCTTTAATCTAAAACGAATTATCAAGGGGGTCCCCATAACAACCCCGATCGTGTTAGGAGCGCTCATTTATGGAACATAACACCAGTAGCCGAAAACTAAGGGGGCAAAGGTGGAACAAAACACCAGGCTAGAAAAGGCCGAGCCTTCCACCTTTTACCAAGTATATAGGTGCACTAAATTAAATAGCAATTAAATATGGTGATATAACAAGGAACCCATGTCTTCACATGGAAGCAATGCACCTGCAACTAGCAACGCTAACACAGGGTAAACCAAGCGGTATCATAGCCAATCAGTGGTTTGCTAGGTTGAACAGGTTGAAGGTTTCATGGCATTATTGAGAGGTTGATATTTAACATGTGGTAGGCAACGAGACATAATCGATAGAAACGGTAAACTAGCATGGCAATTGTAGTAATGGTATCTGGGGAAATGATCATCTTGCCTGAGATCCTGCTTGGAAGAAGAATGCCTCCGTGAAGCAGACGAACCGACGTAGTCGAACGGGTCCTCACATCCGACACGCTTGCGGAACTCTATCGAGACGGGGAAAATCGGAAACACGAATCAACACACGGAATTCACCACACGGTGCAACAACACAAATGATGCATGAGCAGTTGAATACATGCAAGTCACGGCATGGCAAATCACACAAACAAACACTACACATTAAGTGAAGTTCAATATGCAACGAGTTGCATATTGACGAAACTCCACATATGAATTATTTAGTTCACTCCCGATTATTTACACGGCAATATTAATGTTGTCAAACATGCAAGAGGTGAAGCGGAAATTAACCTACCTATCTAGACATTTTAAATGAGGTCGGTAATGACATATAGCATCTCCGAGGCGACCTCACATGTTAATTTACAATTCTGTCCAGATCTGAACTAATGCATTTAATTAGTTGTTAAACAGCAAAACAAATAGGTTCACCTGATTCTACGCATCAAGGCAAGCAATCTACACATAAAGAACATCTCCAATGGAGCTACGGTTCAAAAGATACAAGCACCGCAAGATATGATGGCATGAATGCAATATGTGTGCAACGGCGGTCACGAGCACTTCAAAACAAACAACCAGCAAGAGAAAATGAAACTACACGAGATTCTAAGCATGTTTCATGTGGGACACAATCAAATCGGAGCTACGGTTCAAAAACTACGAGCAAAACAAGAAATGACTACAATCTGCCAAAATCAGCCACATAGCATTTTCTACACCCCACAACTACGAGCTACACAACTCCGATAAACTCAAGCAAGGCATGGCACGGAAGAGGGCAAGAAGCTCTACTACGAACAGCTAACAACAACTAGCCTGGCAGCAAGGAACACTAGGGAAAGAAGTCACAAAATGGCTTCCCACACACTATTTCAGACTTAGTGAAAATTACACCTCACGAAAGTGCAGTTTTTGATCTGAAGCAATATTGACAGCAGCAAAACCTATAGCTATAGGACTCCAACTGGCATGAAAATTTACAGCATGCTAGAGAAACACAAGGGGTACAACTAACTCCATTGGACCAACCTCAAAAGAGCTACAGATTACAAGATCGAAGCAAGACAAGACAGCAACAACATGTAACAGATTCCAGACTTAGAAATATTTCAGCACGTCCAAAACACCACTATTTCTAGCAACTTGAGGGCAATCAAAACACACCTAAAAATGCATTTCTATTACAACCAAAAATACCAGGGGCTAGACTAAACACCCAAGAACAACTCCCTAGTTGACAACTCCTTTAAATGAAGCACGGAATAAATCCTACGAATTAAACAAAAGGGCATCACGGCAAACTATCACGCGAACTAACTTACTCAAAAACAAAAACTAATTGCACAGAAAAATCCATGGGATTTTTCTACCCCGGAAACATATAAAATATGTGGGGTTTGCAACACAAAATAATCCCACACGTAAATGCGAGATAATTATCTAAACGCGAAAAATAAACTAGCGGCAATTCACTACGCGCAAAAATACCAACGGCTACTCTAAAATACATGCAAAAATAATTCCTAAAACATGGGCATTTAATCTACGGCAAACGAGGAATCCGGACTTGCGAGAAAAATAAATACGGGGCGTAACCTATTAAAACAGCACGCAAAACTAGGCGTTTGGCACGTTAAACTACGTCAAATAATTATGCAAGTTGTGAAATCGTGTTCTACTCGCAAAACTACCCCAAAACCATATAAAATACGCCTCGATCCGACTAACGTTTAATAAACTACGGGCGTTAGAAAAACAAGCATATTTCCTGAAATTTAAATAAAATACGAAAACCTAAAAAAACGCTAACGGGCCCAGTGTCTCTACCGGGCCAAAACTGGGCATTGGCGTCATATAACTAAGTCACGCACGCACGCAAAATAGGGGGGGAACATGGACTACCTTCGTGGGCTCGAGGCCCAGCTCGAAGGAGGAGCAGGTCGGCTTGGGGTCGGCTCGGGAGGAGGGGCGCTGGGCCTTCGAAGGGAGGCCGGCCCAGCATGAAGGGAGGTGGCCCAGGCGCTGGAGCGCTCCTGGTCGGGGCCTTCGTGCTCCTCCCGCCCCGAAGCAGCGGCGACGCAGGGAACGACGAAGGCTGGCGGCGAGAAGGACTCCGGGAGGCGAGGGGCGGCGGATTCGGGCGGATCTAGGCCCCAGGAAGCGGTTCCCGCAGCGGACGAAGCTTGGGGCGGCGGATCCAGGCGGGGCGAGCTTCTCTGACGCGGCATGGAGGCGAGGCAAGCAGGGAACGCGGCGGCAGGGCTAGCTCCGAGCTGCAGCGGGGAACAGCACGGGGGCGCAGGCAGGGGCTGGCACGGGCGGCGGGAGCTCGCCGGACGGCGAGGGAGGCCGAGCTCGGGGCTGCCCTCCCGATCCAGATCGAGGAGGAACCCCTCCTGGCTGGGGCGCCACGGGAGAGGGGCGGCGCGACCGGGCCCGCACGGGCCTCGGATGGGCTCGGCGGCCCACGGCGGCTGGGGCTGGAGGGAGGAGAGAGAGTGAGGGGGAATTAGGGTTTGAGGGGCACGGATCCCGAGGTGGAAGGAGGGGGCTGTCTAAAATTATGGGGGGGGGTATTTTATAGACAAAAAGGGGGGCTAGGTTTACCGGAATTTCGTTCCGGATCCAACCGCGGGGTCGGATTCGGACGATCCCGCACGCGGGAACGGGTACGTGGCCGTGTAGGGGGATATCCGGGGACGAGAGGGAGAACGGGCGGCGCGGCAACGAATTTTAAAACACCGACAGACGTCCGACGGTAGACCGAATACGGTGCCGCTACGGTCGACCGTTCGGGCACCACACGGACTCCGATCGCGACGAAATTCGACAGGCGGCCTGGCTATATTAAAATAAGACCGAACGTCAAATCTCAACCCGATCAGAGAAAGCTTTACACACACTTTTAAAAACAGGGTTTCGACGGTGCCGCGGGCGCGTGCGAGTGCGGTTGGGCTCAGAACGGACAACGACGAGAACCGGCAACTAACAACGGATGCAAGTTTTGAAAACGGGCGGCAACGGAGATGTCGATGCAATGCTGATGATGCGCATGATGCGATGATGATGCGACAAAAGAAAATACCCACACGACGAAAACGGAATAAAGGGGGAGTCTTTTGGAACGCCGGCATCGGGCTGTCACATTTGTGTATATAAATCATAAAGTGCTTACTGTACAGAAGAATATATTCATCCATTTTTCGTCCGCAACAAAAAATCTATCATTTATGTTGGCCTTTGGTTTTTTCTCAAAGAGAGGAGGCCTTTGTTGATGGATATAGACTTGGACAACACAGACATGGGTTCGGCTGGTAAATCAAGGATGAGAAGGTTGTAGTGTGTGTGTGGCTTGCTTTATGCGCGCTGCTGCTGGCTTGTAGTGTGCGACCGGGTGTATTGTTGTTATAATCTTATTATTTTGCTCATAGTTCATACATGTAACTAACTGATTATATTCATTTTCAGGTTCAAGGATTATTTGCAGGAGTGAGAAATATAAGGTCTACTCTTATTTGAATACTAAGATAGAGAAAACAATGTACTTTGCTTATTTTTCTGTCCATGTTATGCTTTCTTATAATTGGCATGCTTGTTATGCAGGTCTAGATTTGAATTCCTAAAGGTTCAGGCTAAAGAAAGAGACAAGGATCAGTACTATAACATTGTTGAAGAAGATTCAGAGACATGTATCATGGATCGGGCACAGTATGCTTTATGCATGCCTTTTCCTTGTTGACTAAACAGTCTAAACCTGAGTACATGACAATTTTCAGTTCTCATGTAATCTGAACTGTTGCTGATCAAATTTGAGCATTCCCTACAACTCTTGATCCACGTCACGCTGCAACACACATTGCTCGTCATTCTACCTGCTTTTGTGCCATTTACTTCGTCCCCCAAGATGCCACCGGGATTAACAAATCTGATGAAATCACTTTAATTGGTGATACATCTTTTGTTATTATGCTACTTCATTTGAATTCTCATCTTGCGCGTGATACTATTTTGCTTAGCATGCATGGCGGGAGTTTACACAATGTTACATGAGGTTATCTTCCATAAACTGATACCTTCACAAAGTATTTTCATTAAGTCACCATTTTTAGTTAGGGAAGCAACGGGTAATTGGTAATATTTGCAATTTTCATTATTGTATTTGCCCAAGTATTATGCATAATCAATTCTCTTATGAGAATTAGCCTATTGTGTTGACCTAACAAAGTCCACTTGGACCAACCTAAAAATTATGCAGTGGATATGGAGGGCTTTCTGCAAAAATAAAATAAAAAATAACTCAGTTCATTTTTCCGGTGTCATAGTTCATAACTGATAAGTTTGTCGATTGTTATTGTTTTTCAACAATTTGTTTTTTTGTAATTATTGATATAAATTCCTCGATGTTTTCTCTAGCAATAGAAGAGATAAGGATGACAGAGAATCATCAGGTATGGACGAAGATGAGCTAGATGTATGAACCTGCCTCGTTGTGTCTGCTGGCATGGAGACGTCCATGAAGACAAGGCTATGGGGCAACCATGAGTTCCACCTCGGTAAGGGGGCACATGGATTGATTGATTTATAGTCAAGTGGTCTCCTGCTTACTATAATTTTCTTAACTAAAACAAAATGGAGAATATTAGGCGGCAGGGTGCAGAGCTGAAGGAGTGGGTGAGGTAAGCAACTCCTTTGCCATAGATGAAGACACACTTCCACTCACCAACTCACCATCGCCGCCTTTGCCATCGATGCCAAGGGAGTCAGGTAGATAAACTCATCTTCTTGTTACTACCTTCCTCTTGTGTTCGGATAATCATTGTTTCTTTGTCAACAGAGAAACAAACATGTTCTTAGTTTTGTTGGTTTTTTCCAATGCAATTCCTTGCCTGACGTGCTGATGTTATTATGTCTTTCGAATGCACATGCCCTTAAAGAGCCTCTTGTGCGTGGTTGAGTGGAGCATATCAAGTCAAAAACCAAATTGAAAGTATCACAGGCGAGGATGACAACTACAGGAAGACTAAGCTTTTGCATTGAATTCTACTTGTACTATCATACCTCTACATTATATATTCACATGGAAATTTGCAAAATATGCTTGAAAAACTTGTTGTCTTTAGTCGTGCGTTGGTTTTACTATGATATTAGATGATGCAAGTAGGTGGGTATAATGAACACTATTGTTTGTTAAAATAGTCTATTTATTGGATTCCTCTGTGTGGCTATAATATGCAATGGGTGTGAAGCTTATTGATCCCTACAATATGTTGGGGAACGTTGCATGGGAAACAAAAAAAATCCTACGCACACGAAGACCTATCATGGTGATGTTCATCTACGAGAGGGAGATTGGATCCACATACCCTTGTAGATCGCTAAGCGGGAAGCATTAAGAAACGCGGTTGATGTAGTGGTACTGCTTCGTGATTCAAATCACCGTCGTCCCACGATCCGTCCCACGATCCGTTTCGATCTAGCACCGAATGGATGGCACCTCCGCGTTCAGCACACGTACAGCTCGATGACGATCTCCGCCTTCTTGATCCAGCAAGAGAGACGGGGAAGTAGATGAGTTCTCTCGTAGTGTGACGACACGCCGGTGGTGGTTATGATCTACTCCTGCATGGCTTCGCCCGAGCTCCGCAGAAATCCGATCTAGAGGAAGAACTACGTGGTATAGGTTTGAGTTGCACGTGGCAAAGTTGTGTCTCAAAAGCCCTAAAACCACCAATATATATAGGAGGAGGGGAGGGGCTAGCCTTGGGTATCAAGGGAGCCCCAAGGGCACCGGCCGATTGGGAGGAGGTGGACTCCCACCCCAATTCGGTTTGGGGGAAGGAGTCCACTCCTTCCTTCCCACCTCCCTCTTTCCTTGTTTTTACTTTTCCTTTGGTTTTTCCACTTGTGGCGCCATAGCCCTCTTGGGCTGGCCTCACCAGCCCACTAAGGGCTGCTGCGCCACCCTAGGGTTACTGGGCTAACTCCCGGGTGGGTGCCCCCCCGGTGAATACCCAAAACCCATTCGTCACTTCTGGTACACTACCGTTAATGTCCGAAAACGT
Organism: Hordeum vulgare subsp. vulgare; assembly: GCF_904849725.1. Lineage (NCBI taxonomy): Eukaryota > Viridiplantae > Streptophyta > Magnoliopsida > Poales > Poaceae > Hordeum > Hordeum vulgare. The sequence goes on from NC_058519.1 coordinate 51,311,553, forward strand.
TCCGGTGATCAAATGAAACCATCCTATATATCAATCTTCGTTTCCGGACAATTCCGGAAACCCTCGTGGCGTCCGTGATCTCAACCGGGACTCCGAACAACCTTCGGTCATCAACACATATAACTCAACTATACTAAAACGTCATCGAACCTTAAGTGTGCAGACCCTACGGGTTCGAGAACTATGCATACATGACCCGAGACACTCCTCGGTCAATATCCAATAGTGGGACCCGGATGTCCATATTGGATCCTACATATTCTACGAAGATCTTATCGGTTGAACCTTTGTGCCAAGGATTCATATAATCATGTATATTATTCCCTTTGTCCTTCGATATGTTACTTGCTCGAGATTTGATCGTCGGTATCCCTATACCTATTTCAATCTCGTTACCGACAAGTATCTTTACTCGTTCCGTAATACAAGATCCCGTTACTTACACTTTGAGTCACATTGCTTGCAAGGCTTGTATGTGATGTTGTATTACCGAGTGGGCCCCGAGATACCTCTCTATCACACGGAGTGACAAATCCCAGTCTTGATCCATGCTAACTCAACGGACACCTTCGGAGATACCTGTAGAGCACCTTTATAGTCACCCAGTAACGTTGTGACGTTTGATACACACAAGGTATTCCTCCGGTGTCAGTGAGTTACATGATCTCATGGTCATAGGAATGAATACTTGACACGCAGAAAACAATACCAACAAAATGACACGATCACATGCTATGTTCATAGTTTGGGTCTAGTCCATCACATGATTCTCCTAATGATGTGATCCAGTTATCAAGTGATAACACTTGCATATGGTCAAAAAACTTTAACCATCCTTGATCAACTGGCTAGCCAACTAGAGGCTTGATAGGGACATTGTTTTGTCTATATATCCACACATGTATCTATGCTTTCATTCAATACAATTATAACATGAATAATAAACGATTATCTTGAAACAGGAAATATAATAATAACTATTTTATCATTGCCTCTAGGGCATATTTCCAACACAATATGCATGTGCCAATATACATTATTATTAACCTTATCATCGAAATTTTAGGAATGAATGGGTCTGAAGCTCGACACCACATCCAATGGTCTTAAGTCTCAAAAAACTTCAGGGAATTCTTAACATGGAGCAGTTTAAGGACAATGATTTTTTTCGTAGTCGTGCGTATTCTGCCATGTGATGAGGGATTATTGTTCACATACCCTCCTATACACTACATGGATCTACAACTTTTCTGGAAGTTTTCATATTTTTTCATTCGATATTATTAGTATCAACATGTTTATAAATAAATTTTTTACTCATTCCATGATGCTAGATTCAACGCGGGATCAAAAGTTCTATGTGAAGGAAACTATTCAGATGTTGGCAACTTTGTTTGATAGCTGGCGTGGAATAAACAACAACTTCTCATTGTGCAACATATTAAGTAAGGTCTTTTGTCCATTGTTTTCATGATTTATTATTGTTTCTAATAGCTACCACTTGTAGATTTATCTTTCATATGCATTCAGCGGCCGATACATCTTGTACGTCATCGACAAATAGGCACCTCGTATTTCTACTCTTCACCTTATTCATACATCACAATCGTTAGAGGTTAAACCTATGAGGCATTTAGTGAAATTAAAATGTTTTGCAAGGGAATAAAAAGAAGTGCTGAAAATAAAGCAATCCGGTTGGATATGATATATCTCGATGGCAATGTTTATTTATGTTTGGTGTTCCAACGAGCATAGATGGGTAATACATTTGGAATACAACCATTTACTAGAAGGGCAGTGCGTTTGGCGCTCATATTCTTGGGGTTGTACATGTTTCATGTATTTTTTAAAAGTTCTGATAAATATTTGTATTAGATGGTTTGGCACATGGGGATACAATGAAGTATATTTTTTTATCAGATATGCTACTTCTAGGGACATACTTTGCGGAATCATGCTTACAGACGGATGCGTCAACTTATGGTGAGAGATTAGGAAAAAAGTGGGCAAATTGTGCAAATCGGGGAAGTAATTAGTGGGACAATGTGTGGTATAACCAATCTGTAACGAATCGTTCGTGAGTGCATCTTGTTTTATTATGGTGTTTGGGTGGATTTTTTTGACCATGTAATAGGACGTCTTTTAATTAGTACAAAAACATGAGAAAGTTACTTACGTTGTGTGACGTGTGTGTTATGCTGATGCTAAACGTGTCATGGGTGACCCATTCATCGAGAGATCTCACCATGAAGCCAGGATGAACGCACAATCAACTATGCATCCAATGAAAATTGAAGAGTTGAATGAGAGTCTTTAAAACGGGATAGCTTAACAAAGTTAGAGATTTCATTGTCACGACAAAGGATTGATGAGAGAAGCTTAAAAATTAGGGAGCATGGTGTATTAAAAATGAATGAGAGAACTCATTGTGAAATTGTTGACTCAACCAAAATTGAATGACCAAACTTCATATTGAGAGCTCAACTGATTGTGAGGTCTTAAAAAATAGGGAGCTTAGTATAGAGGATTAAAATAATCGAATGAGAAAATGTTGATTCGATCAAAATGGATGACCCAATTCCAAACTGGTGACCTTAATTGAATGAGAGGCCTTCAATTCTAAGGGGGTTAGTAATATAGTATATTTTGTTACCACTATATTCAATATAATGATAATTTAGAAAATGCACGGATGTGTGTGCATATTTTGTTTCTCATTTATGCTCTCTGGAACAATAAAAAATTGATGAGTATTGTGTGTTACACGATTTAAGACTTTGCGCATGCAGTATTCGCGCTAACTACATCTATTGATTTTGCAGGACGGATATGAGTTGTGAAATAAGTTTTTTTATCATACTTGAAAACACATCATGCGAATAAACCTAAGACAACTTTGTTAACATTGTGCTAGAATTTTTTAAGCACGTCGAATAGATCTTAATAATTTGTAATAGATTTTTAGTTGGATCACCGTTTTACATGTATACATCGTCAATTTGTTTTTTTGTTACCAGTTTATATTACAAGTAAAGTGGAGTTTAATTACTATGCAATTGCGTTTGTGTTGTATTGTCTCTACCTATAAAATTTAATATGCATTACTTTTATATATAACATTAGCAAAATATTTTAGAGTCTGACAATCCACGAACATTCTACTAGTAAGCATAGTATCAATGTGTACCACGAACAGGTTTTGGACACATATTTATGCCAATGGGTAGGGTCAAACCCTATAGGTACGCACTCTTCGACCACCGACATGCCTGAAGCCAACCCAACAATTTCCTAAACTATGAAGGTCATGTGTGCATGTCCTTGAAGCCCTTCGTTTAATCGGCGGAAGTTCTCTGTTTGAACGGATGGATCTCTTTTATGTAACCCATGAAACAATAAGTTCAATGCCCGTTGTTTATCCATGGAAAATATTTTTTTTTAAAAATACGCAATCGCGTTCCTTAGCTTTATACTCCCTCCGTTCCTAAATATAAGTCTTTTAAAAGTTTCACTAGGGAACTACATACGAATGTATATAGACATACTTTAAAGTATAGATTCACTCATTTTGCTCCGTATGTAGTCCCTTAGTGAAATCTCTTAAAAACTTATATTTAGGAACGGAGGGAGTAGAAGATAAAAATATTTACAAAATGTTACTCCCTCCGTAAATTAATATAAAAACATTTCAAACACTATTTTAACAATCTAAATGCTTTTATATTAGTTTACAGAGAAAGTACAACACAAGACATGCATAGGTGATAGGACATTTAGTGCTCATGAGCATGTCGGGAACAGCTGATGAGACCAAAGTAGTACACTGTTTCTTTCTCCTCAGATTTATTTTACTCATTCGCTCGCGTTCGCTCGTTCTGTTCCTTGGCAATTTTCTTGAGGTTATGCTCGTTCTGTTCAGGCTGTTCTGTTCAGATTTATTTTACTCATTCTCCTCAGGCTGTTCCCCGCCGTCCTCAGCTCGCCGGCACGTTGAGCGGCTTCGCCACGGAGAACCCGCCGTCCACCATGAGGTTATGCCCGGTGATGTACCTGGCGTCGTCGGACGCCAGGAACACCGCCGCCCTCGCGACGTCCTCCGCGCGCAGCACCACGCCGCCGCCCATCTCGTTGAGGTCCTCCTCGAAGACCCGCCTGACCACCTCCTCCTCCTCCTCCTTCCCCCCGTCGCCGGCGCCCCCGGGCGGAAGCCCCAGCATCTCCCTCACGGAGCGCGCGCCCATGGGCGTGGCGATGGCGTAGGGGGAGATGGCGTTCACCCTGACGCCGCGCGGCGCCAGCTCCGCGGCCGCCGACCGCACCATGCCGACGACGGCCGTCTTGGAGACGCTGTACGCGTGGGGCCCCGACCCGCCCAGCGCGCCCGCCGTGCTGGACGTGCAGAGGATGCACCCCTCGCCGCGGGGGGCCATGGCGCGCGCCGCGTGCTTGATGCCGGCGGCCACGCCGCGGAGGTTGACGGCCATGACGCGGTCGAAGTCGGCCATGTCGAGCGACTCGATCGGGGCGGCCGCGTAGTTGCCGCCCGTGATCCCGGCGTTGTTGAACATGACGTCGAGCCGGCCGTGCCGCGCCACCGCGAGGTCCACGGCGGCGGCCACCTGCGCCTCATCGGTCACGTCGCAGCGGATGTAGCAGGCCGTGTCCGGGCCGCCGAGCTCCGCCGCCGCGGCGCGGCCCAGCTCGTCCTGGACGTCGGCGAGGACGACCCTGGCGCCGTTCCGCACGAACTCCGCCGCGGTCACCTTGCCGATGCCGCTCGCGGCGCCGGTGATGATGGCCACCTTCCCGGCCAGCCTCCGGGAGTCAGAGCACCCGGAGAGGAGGCGGGAGGAGCTTGCGGCCGCTCCGCTCTTCGCCGCGCTGCACTCTCAGAGCAGGACGGATGAGGTTTGCTAATCCTGCAAGACCAGAGCAGACCATAACCGAAATCTTGATGGCATCGTGTTCGTACCTGAGAAGGGCGCGCATTGCTCGGAACATCTTCGTCCACGCCAGCCAAGGCAAACCCAAATTTAACGAAGGCTCGAAGGATCTTTATACAACTAATGATTTGTAGTACTGTACTACGGAATCATGCTGACCGCTGAGTGAACCATGCGTCGCTTGTGTGTGTTGAGCGATCGACATCGAGCAGGACGTACTCGGTGGTGGTGGGTGATCGACGAGTCGCTGCCACGGCTGCGATCCATGCGGGTGAGGTCATGAACCAGAGCGCGCGCTCCTTTTACGCGAATGGGCTAAGAAAATTCTTTGTTTTTTGGAGGAACACAGTAGCGCTGCGTCAATGAATACTACGAAAAATTGTGCTTAGGGAATCCTTATTAATGTGTAGTATTTGATGGTTGGGCACTTCGCTGTCGACATGTTGTACTTTTGTCTCTTCTTACAATTTTGCTAATTTCAGTTGGCTGATTTTATTTTTTTCTCAAAGGCATCTCCAACGGCGTACTCCAACCATCCCCAAACGCGTGGACGATTTTTGCAATCCAACGTCATCCTGCAAACGTTCATGGAAACGTTCGATTCAGTCAAAAACCTGAATCAAATCGAAAGGAGGTTTGCAGGTATATGGACTTGTGCTAAGTTGCATCCAATTGTGTGATTTTGATGCGTGATTTTTTTTTATGACAAATTCGATAAGTGCATGTCTTAATCTGAAATTTTCAAGAATATGACCCCATGGGACTTGTAGAGGCCGAAAAGCTACTCTCCGGTTCGGGGTCGGCCGAAATCACCTCTCATGTCTTCCTTGTGCCGAACATCATTAGAAACGAGCCGAAATTACCTTTTCGGTCTACTCTCGGTAAATAGTGATCTTCGGTCAACTGTAGGCCGAAGAGTCCACCACTTCGCGGAGTTAAATGTATATGCCCCCCAGAACTCTCACATTTACACCACATCATCCGTGGACTCGTTTTTGGCCTACTTAATCCCCTGACTAGTTTGGTGGTTTGGGAAGGTGGTTTTTGGAACGTGGCACTTGTCATGATTTTTATCACGACATATGTCCTCGTGCAAGGACTTAGGTGTGGAGCCATCGCAGCTACGTGGCAGCTTGAGAGGGGTTGGTCGGAATCGAGAGCCGCGAGTTTACCCAGCTCCGGCCCCTTCGATGGAGGTAAAAGCATGCGTCCTGCTTGAGTTTCATTGATGAAGATGATGATCTCGAATACAAGGGGGCGGTATTGCTACCTCTGATATCGAGGGTGTCTAATCTGTATATCTCTCATGACTTAAACTTCTCCCTCTTGGGGCAACTTACCCCTCGGACAAAATCACTGTTCTAACCTTATACGGAAAGAATTGCACTAAATGAACTCGTCAGGAAAGTATTTCACGATCTGATCCTTTTAGAAACGCCATAGCCTGTGGCGTTACTGGCCAACTAAGAAACACTTGTCTACCCCGCGTTTCTATACGTTCGCAACGTCAGACTAGTTTGTGTTTCCGACCACAACTGCAACACCAAGGAGCCTGACGTTTCTTCGACTGATATTTGTTTAGGCCCACCCCACCCTCCCATCACCCCATTCTTCCTCCTCTCCTCGCTACAAACAGAGACGAGAATCCCCTCTCTCCTCCTCCCGATCCCCCCCTTCGATCTTCCTCCTCCCTCAACCATTTTTGCGGATCTTTTGGGCAAATCGAAGAGGCCGGTAAGCTCCTCCAATCCCTCCAATCACTTTTTGCAATAAATTTGTATTTTTGGATCTTTTTTGGCACTAGGTGCAACCTAGGTTTCCAAGTAAAACAAAATTTGGTGATGATTTAGTTGTTTAGTATCATATGATTTAGTAGTAAGGATGAGGGCTGGCGAAATATGATGTAAATTTGTGTATTTTCTATAGTTGCAAGTGTGATGGTCAATGCATATCCTAAAAGTATTTGTTCCTATTATTTAGGATCTTTGAGCCGGATAAATATCCGGCCCTTGATGATTTCTATGAGCAGAAGCATCGTGCGGTGCTAGTGGAAAGAGGGGAGGTAATTATCCGGGCCTTGATGATTATCTTTTTATATTGGTTGATTTTCATATTGTGACAAGTTGAGAGAAGTAACAAATTATGCGTTGTTTGTTTAGGTTCCTCCACTACTTCGGTTGAGGGAACACAACTCGAATGGATCTCTCGTATATGACCCTCGGTACGAGTCATATTTTAGAAGAATGGATCTTCTTCACTTTGTGCTCAACTTTAAAGGCACACCACCATGGTTGAATGCCACGACCCTTACCGCCCTTACGGACCGTTGGAGGTCGGAGACGCACTCTTTTCACCTTGCTCTTGGTGAGATGACCATAACTTTGGAGGATATTGCTATGATCATCGGGCTTCCGATCGAGGGCAGGGCTCTTACAGGGAAGGTGAGGTCTCATGGGTGGCGACAACGGGTTGCAGCATTGATGGTGTTGAACCTGAGCCGTGGACTCATGAAACTAGGAAGGATCCTAGGCCATCCGGCGTGTTGTTCTTGTGGATACAAAAACATTTTTGCAGGTGCCCAAAGGATGCTAGTACGGATGTTGTGGAGAGGTACGACATGGCTTACGTGTGGAATCTTTTGACCCAAGTGGTGTTTCCGGATGGCATGGGCGACACAACCTTGTGGATGTTCTTGGATCCTCTGTGTGACTGGGATGTTAAGTGGAGTTGGGGGTCGGCGGCACTAGCCTTCTTGTACCGTCAGGTACTGCTTACTATGATGCATTTTCATTATATTAAATAGGTATTTGCATGTGGTCGTTTAACGTGTGTGCAAATCTGCAGTTGGATGGAGCATGTATGAGGAGTAAGTCGACGTCCACTCTTGGTGGTTTCGTTTGGGACCTACAGGTTTGGATGTGGGAGTGTATCCCTGTAGGCCGTAACATCACCCTTCCTCCGGAAGAACCTTGGAAGTACCCTTTTGACGGGGATGAGGAGAGGTACCCCACTATCGCACACACATGGGCTAATGTCCAATGGTCGAGTATCGCAGCCATGGGGCGGTACAAGGCATACATAAGCGAGCTTGACATGCTGACTGATGAACACGAATTATCCAAATGCTTTGGCATCTTTTCTGAATTTTTTTCGTGCATGGGCGAGTAACTTGTTGTGATGTAGGTCAATTGGAGGTCGTACTTAGGCAGTTCCCTCTGAGCAATATGTGCCTTCGTGACCAGCATCTTCCTCATCGTGTTTCAAAGCAGTTCAGAGTCCAACGATGTAGCCCGCCGGATCACGTCGAGACAAGTATGGTGCTACATAAGTGAGTTTTTTGTATCACCTGTTGATCAATGTCTAACACGAGAAAATGGAACTGATGTATTTTTCTAATGCTTTGTAGGACAAACCGACAACACAATAAGAATGCCATCAATTGGGAGGAGCACCACATTATGTGGGTGGACATGTGGAATGCTCAGAGGAATGCTCGAGTTGAAACTGATCAAACAACAGACACTAACGAGGCGACATATTTAAGGCATTTGGAGTGGATTTGCAAAGAGTACAGAGTTATCCACAAGGGTGCTTGGACTTGTTCAGATTGCTTGGATGTACTGCCAAGTGAGGCTGATGATGGTGCATTCAACAACTCTATTAGGGAGACAGTTTGAGCGCATCTTGACTATGGCCCTCTCCATGACCGAGGTTCTGTTCTAAAGAAACGCTGGCGTTTCTTTAGAGTGCTACAACGCCTGGGTCAATGGCGTTTCTAGTCCACATAGAAACGTTCCTAAGCACTCTCTCTGGTAGGTTCTGTTCTAAAGAAACGTGGGACGTACGCACTACTAAACTAAAATTCAAAGATCATATAGCGATGAGAATATTCACAATAAAGTACAACATGATGAGAATGACATTGCTCTATTGTGTAGAGCAAGGTCCACGTCCCTTTCCCTTCTTCTTCTTCCTCTCTTCTTCTTCTTCTTCCTCCTCCCTTTTCCTTATGAGACTTGCCTCGTGAACCACCTTATCTATGAAGCGCTTGTGCTCCCTCTCTTTCTTTGCCGCCTCCAAAGCCCAAAGTTTCGCAGTTTTCTCTCGAAAATCCTTCATCCGTTTCTCTTCACCCATCTGACACTTCTTCTTCAGGTTCTTCTCCATATCAAGGCCTCGACATGTCATTATCCATTTATCCTTTTGCCTCTCTTCGTACTCCTCTTGCTTCTTCTTCTCTAGAGCGGTTGCCTCCTCCTCTCTCACCTTCTTGATAGCCATCTCCCACCACCCCGACATCTCACCTCCCCCCTCCGTGTCCTCCACCCCTTCATTGTTGCTTTGTTAGGTTGAGAAGCCGACATATCTACAAAAAATTACAAGACATTAGTTAATAAGGAGAAAAACAACATGAAGAAAACATGACAATAATATTGAAATGTATCAAACGTACGAAAATGGTCCTTCTAGGTATTCGAACATTCCTCTACCACCACCCGAACCTCTACCCATAAAACCTTCTCTACGACCAGCACTACCATGAACACTTGAACCACCACGTATACCACTGTCGGATCCTCGGCCCACACCAAGGCCACCACTTGAACCACCACGTCTACCACCGCCGGATCCTCGGCCAACACCAAGGCCACCACTTGAACCACCACGTCTACCACTGCCGGATCCTCGGTCCACACCAAGGCCACCACTTGAACCACCTACACCACTAGCACTTGAACCACCTCTTCGACCCCCTTCACTAGTAGAAGCATTGTGACCTTCTAAAGTTTTGTTTGTTTTGCAAGTCCTCTTATTGTGTGTTTCATTGCAATCACCGCATTGGTTCCTATCCCGTGGCTCCATGAAATTTCCTACCAAACTCTCTGGTGCTCATGAGGTCATCCATATCATTCATGCATCGCTTTGTTCTCCTTCTACCCTTCGGTTGTACCATCATCTCTGGATCCGGCCTAATATTAGGGTCGTGATACTCTGTCCACTGTGATGGGTGAAGAAAAGGGCGGAACCTCGACGCCCATGTTAACTTATGAGTTTGTAAGTTGAATTCATGCAACCTCACAACTACACCATCAGAGAAGGGCAAATTCCTCGTGCGTCATGCCGTCATCATGTGCGATCATGTCCAATGGTACTTACTAGGCCGCTCACAAGTGCAATGTCGCGTACGAAGGGCCACCGTAAATGAGCGACCACCATATGATTGCCCATCTCTCGTTGTCCCACCTGGCTCATCCACTTGGTATTTCACTTCAACATTATCGAAACAAGCGGCTCGCTGGATGGCTGACTTGTCTTTTTGAAACTCTAGCCACTCGAGAACCTTCTTCGGATAAATATCATTGGGAGGCTTCTCACTCTCACCGATCCACTTGTCGATTTCATCGGAGTGCTTTATAAAATACTCATTGAGCTTGTAGAAGGTATATTCCGCTATTTTTTGTCACCGACAACTAACGGGCACCCTTCAAGACAAGATTGAACCACTCAACAAGATTGCTTGTCATGTCGCCATATCTCATTCCTCCTACGTCACATGCTCGTGACCACTTGTGTCTCTCATCAATATTCTTTTCTAGGAAATCTTTCCCACCTTCATTTGCCTTCTCATAGATTATGTTCAATAGTTTCGTGAACGACTCAACAGAGAAGGCCACCCATGCGAAGTTAAGATCCTTCGCCGGATCTTTGTTCTTACAAGCCCTGTAAAAGTTTGCAACGAAGTGCCTCATGCACCATCGATGGTGAAGCCTCGCATGCCCTGGCATGTGAACATCCACGACCTCCAATATGCCTTGGTGCCGATCGGATAAGATGCATACCTCCCTATTCGGAGGAATGACTGTACTTCTCACAAGTCTGTCTTGGTTCTCCGCGGACACCAACGCAAATTCCACAGGCAACACCTGATCATTAGCACCATGTGCCATTGCTATCATTAGTGTGCCCTTGTATTTGCCTATCAGGAATGTTCCATCTATAGACAAAACCGGAAGACGATGCTCAAAAGCTGAAATCCATGGGCGAAACATCGCACGACGGAACAATCCTTCAATATCTTGGACATAGTGGTACATTCCGGGGTTTCTATAGGACATCGCGCCTCATACGTCTCCAACTTATCTATAATTTTTGATGGTTCCATGTTATTATCTTGTCAATTTTGGATGTTTTATATGCATGAATATGTTATTTTATATCTTTTCTGGGACTAACCTATTAACTCAGTGCCTAGTGCCAGTTTCTGTTTTTTTTTGAGTTTTTGACCTTTTTCAGAATGGAGTCCAAATGGAATAAAACTTTCGTGATGATTTTTTTGGACCAAAAGAGACCCCCGAAGCTTTGGAAGAAGGCCAGAAGAGCCACGATGGAGTCACAAGCCCAGGAGGCGCCCTCCTAGACCGCACATAGCAGGCTTGTGACCTCCTCATGGGCCCAACCGACGTAATTCCACCGCCATAAATTCCTATAAATACATAGACCCCCAAAAAGAAACCTAGATCGGGAGTTCCGCCTCCGCAAGCCTCTGTAGCCACCAAAAACCAATCGGGAGCCCGTTCCGGCACCCTGCCGGAGGGGGAATCCATCTCCGGTGGCCATCTTCATCATCCTGGCGATCTCCATGATGAGGAGGGAGTAGTTCTCCCTCGGGGCTGAGGGTATGTACCAGTAACTATGTGTTTGATCTCTCTCTCTCTCTCGTGTTCTTGAGATGTCTTGATCTCGAGGTACCGCGGGCTTTTCTACTATAGTTGGATCTTATGATGTTCTTCCCCCTCTCCCTTCTTGTAATGAATTGAGTTTTCCCTTTGGAGTTATCTTATCGGATTGAGTCTTTAAGAACACTTGAAGTATGTCTTGCACGTGTCTATCTGTGGTGACAATGGGATATTCATGTGAGTACTTGATGTATGTTTTGGTGATCAACTTGCGGGTTTCGTGACATCGGGAACCTATGCATATGGGTTGGCACACGTTTTGACTCTCCGGTAGAAACTTTGGGGCACTCTTTGAAGTTCTATGTGTTGGTTGAATAGATGATTCCGAGATTGTGTGATGCATATCGTATAATCATGCCCACGGATACTTGAGGTGACAAGGAATATCTAGGTGACATTAGGGTCTTGGTTGATATGTGTCTTAAGGTGTTATTCTAGTACGAACTCTATGATGGATCGAACAGAAAGAATAGCTTCATGTTATTTTACTACGGACTCTTGAATAGATCGATCAGAAAGAATAACTTTGTGGTGGTTTCGTACCCGACAATAATCTCTTCGTTTGTTCTCCGCTATTAGTGACTTTGGAGTAAATCTTTGTTGCATGTTGAGGGCTAGTTATATGATCCAATTATGTTATCATTGTTGAGAGAACTTCATTAGTGAAAGTATGAACCCTAGGCCTTGTTTCCACGCATTGCAATACCGTTCGTGCTCACTTTTTATTTTATTTACCTTGCTGTTTTTGTAATTTCAGATTACAAAAACCTATATCTACCATCCATATTGCACTTGTATCACCATCTCTTCGCCGAACTAGTGCACCTATACAACTTACCATTGTATTGGGTGTGTTGGGGACACAAGAGACTCTTTGTTATTTGGTTGCAGGGTTGCTTGAGAGAGACCATCTTCATCCTACGCCTCCCGCGGATTATTAAGCCTTAGGTCACCCACTTGAGGGGAAATTGCTATTGTCCTACAAACCTCTGCACTTGGAGGCCCAACAACGTCTACAAGGAGAAGGTTGCGTAGTAGACATCAAGCTCTTTTCTGGCGTCGTTGCCGGGGAGGTTAGCGCTTGAAGGTATATCTTTAGATCTTGCAATCGAATCTTTTAGTTTCTTGTTTTGTCACTAGTTTAGTCTATAAAATAAAACTACAAAAAAATGGAATTAAGGTTGCCTCATATGCTTCATCTTTTTAATATCTTTCGTGAAAATGATGGGAAGGAAAATTGTGCTCAAGTGCTAGAAGAAGAATTACATAGAATGCTTGGCATAAAATATGTGAATGATGAGCATGATTGCAATGTTGTTAGTATGAATTCTTTGAATACCCATGATGTTAATGATATGCAAAGCCACAAGCTTGGGGATGCTATGTTTGATGAAGATGATCTTTTTAGTCCCCCCACTTTGAATGATCAAATTTATTATGATGAAAGCATGCCTCCTATCTATGATGATTATTGTGATGATACTTATGCTATAGAGAAGAATGATGATAAAACTTGTCACAATTATGAGTACCCCTTTGCTAAACCTTGCTCTTTTAATGTGGAAACAATTTGTAGTGTTCAAGTCTTTTACGATACTCCCACTACTATTGATGAGAATAAATTTGCTTATGTGGAGAGTAGTAAAATTTATATGCTTGTAGATCATGAAAAGAATGCTTTAGGTGCTGGTTATATTGTTGAATTCATTCATGATGCTACTGAAAATTATTATGAGAGGGGATCATATGCTTCTACGTATTGCAATAATATCAAGCTTCCTCTCCATGTGTTGAAACTTTTGAAGTCATGCTTGCTTTGCCTTCCTGTGCTAGTTGATTCTTGCTCCAATAAATTGTTTGATAACAAAATCCCCATGCATAGGAAGTGGGTTAGACTTAAATGTGCTAGTCATATGCACCATGATGCTTCCATTATGTTTCAATCCTTATCTTTTATGTCAGCATCATTGAAATCATCATGCCTAGCTTGAAAGGCATTAAAGAAAAGTGCTTGTTGGGAGACAACCCAATATGTATCCTTACTGTTTTTGTGTGTTCACATGATTAAGATATTGTATTAATCATGTTTTATTGCCTTAGTTTCAATAAAGTGCCAAGTAAAGCCTTTATGATTAGTTTGGGTGATAGTTGTTTGATCATGCTGAAAAAGACAGAAACTTTGCGCTCGCGAAATTATTTTTCATTCCTATCCAGAGAGTGATTTTAGGTTGATTATTTTTGCTTCTGATTTATATACAAATTTCCCTAATTTTCATATTTTTCATAATTTTTGGAGGTGCAGAAGTATGGTTAGCATTCAGATCATTACAGACTGTTCTGTTTTTGACAGATTCTGTTTTCAATGCATAGTTTGCTTGTTTTGGTGTTTCCATAGATTATATTGAGTAATATAAATTTTGGAAATAATAAGATACAGTAGTCATTGTGTGAAAATAATTATGAGTCTTGTTTTGACAGTACCCAAGTGATTGATTTGCTCGTTATCATACTAACCCATCTCACGAAGTTTCGTTAAGTTTTGTGTTGTGAAGTTTTCAAGTTTTGGGTAGAGTTTCGATGGACTATGGAACAAGGAGTGGCAAGAGACTAATATTGGGGATGCCCAAGGTACCCCAAAGCCATATTCAAGGACACCAAAGAGCCTAAGCTTGGGGATGCCCCGGGAAGGCATCCCCTCTTTCGTCTTCAATCCATCGGTAATGTTACTTGGAGCTATATTTTTATTCACCACATGATATGTGTTTTGCTTGGAGCGTCCTGTATTATAGGAGTCTTTTCTTTTTGTTGTGTCACAATCATACTTTCTGCACACCTTTTTGAGAGGGACATGCACACATCGTGAATTTGCTAAAAACTCTCGATCTTCACTTATATCTTTTTGAGAGTGCTCTCTCTAAGTAACTTGGTAATTGGCGTGTGCTATGAAATTAGTCCTAAATATGATAGGCATCCAAAGAGGATATAATAAAAGCTTCCATATGCAAGTGCATTGATTAGTAAGAGAAGTTTGATTCCTCACAATTAGTTTTGAGATATGGATATGTAATATTAGAGTTATGTTAGTAGGGTGTTGTGAATCTAGAAATACTTGTGTTGAAGTTAGTGATTCCCGTAGCATGCACGTATGGTGAACCGCTATGTTAGGAAGTCGGAGCATAATTGATTTATTGATTGTCATCCTTTGTGTGGAGGTCGGCATCGCGCGATGGTTAACACCGACCAACCCTTCCCCTAGGAGTATGCGTTTAGCACTTTGTTTCGATTACTAATAAAAACTTTTGCAATAAGTATATGAGTTCTTCATGACTAATGTGAGTCTATGGTATAGATGCACTTTCACCTTCCACCATTGCTAGCCTCTCTAGTGTCGCGCAACTTTCGCCGGTGCACAAACCCACCATATACCTTCCTCAAAACAGCCACCATACCTACCTATTATGGCATTTTCATAGCCATTCCGAGATATATTGCCATGTAACTCCCACCGTTCCGTCTCATGACATGTGTCGTCACTTTCATATTGCCATTGCATGATCGTAAGATAGCTAGCGACATGTTTCAACATCATACGCTAAGCTAGATCGTTGCACATCCCGGTACACTACCAGAGGCATCTCCTATAGAGTCATCATTGTTCTAAGTATTGAGTTGTAAGTAAATAAAAGTGTGATGATCATCATTATTAGAGCATTGTCCCATGTGAGGAAATAAAAAAATAGGCCAAAGATGCCCACCAAAAAAAGAGAGGCCAAAGAGCCCAATAAAAAAGAGAGAGATAAAAAGAGAGAAGGGACAATGCTACTATCTTTTTCCACACTTGTGCTTCACAATAGCACCATGTTCTTCATGACAGAGAGTCTCTTGTTTTGACACTTCCATATACTAGTGGGAAGTTTCATTTTATAACTTGGATTGTATATTCCAATGATGGGCTTCCTCAAAATTTCCCTAGGTCTTCGTGAGCAAGCAAGTTGGGTGCACACCCACTAGTTTTCCTTTTGAGCTTTCACACACTTATAGATCTTGTGCATCCGTTGCATGGCAATACCTACTCATTCACATTGATATCTATTGATACATGATAACCCACAAGTGTACGGGGTCGCAACAGTTTTCGAGGGTAGAGTATTCAACCCAAATTTGTGGTTCGCCAAAGGAGAAGCGAAAGAATATTCTCAAGTATTAGCAGTTGAGTTTGTCAGATTCAACCACACCTGAAAGGTTAGTGTCTGCAAGCAAAGTATCAGTAGCAAAGTAGTATGATAACAACTGTGCCAGAAACAATCTGTTGACGGCAGACTATTCCTAACTGTTGTATCAATGGCGCCAGTAGGTTGCACCTAGGCGAGTAACTATTCTTCCCCGACAACAGTGTCGGAAAAGATCTTGTAACAAGTAACAGCGGAGTAGCAAGGAACAGCAGTAGTAGCAGCAGCAAAGTAATAGCAGTAGCAACAGTAGCAGCAAAGTGGCCCAATCCCTTTTGTAGCAAGGGACAAGCCTAGACAAAGTAACGTAGCGAGGACCAGTAGTAAAAGACTCGTAGGCAGTGGATCGGTGATGGATGAGTATTACGGATGTGATTAATCATGTAACAACTATAACACGGAGATATATGTAACTAGCTCCCGTTCGTCAATCTAATGTAGGCATGTATTCCGTATGTAGTCATACGTGCTTAGGGAAAAGAACTTGCATGACATCTATTGTCCATCCCTCCCGTGGCAGCGGGGTCCTAATGGAAACTACGGGATATTAAGGTTCTCCTTTTAATAAAGAACCGGACCAACGCATTAACACTTGGTGAATACATGAACTCCTCATACTATGGTCATCTCCGGGAGTGGTTCTTGCTATTGTCACTCCGGGGTTGCCGGGTCATAACACATAGTAGGTGACTACAACTTGCAAGATAGGATCTAAAACACACATATATTGGCAACAACATAATAGGTTCACATCTGAAATCATGGCACTTGGGCCCTTGTGACAAGCATTAAGCATAGCCAAGTAGTAGCAACATCAATCTAGAACATAGTGGATACTAGGGATCAATCCCCGTCAAGAACTAACTCGATTACATGATAGATCTCATCCAACTCATCACCGTCCAGCAAGCCTACGATGAGATTACTCACGAACGATGAAGAGCATCATGGAATTGTCGATGGAGAAAGGTTGATGATGACGATGGCGACGATTTCCCCTCTCTGGAGCCCGAAACGGACTCCAGATCTGCCCTCGAGATGAAGAACAGGATGTGGCGGCGCCTCCGTATCGCAAAATGCGACGAAACCTTCTCTCCGATTTTTTTCTGGGCGAGACGGAAGATATAGAGCTGAGTTTGGGGGCGGTGGTGCCACGTGGGCCCCACAAGCCCTCACGGCGCGACCTAGGGGGTGGCCGCGGCCTGTGGGCTTGTGGCCCACTGGCACGCCCCTCCAGTGGATCTTTGCGCATGTATTTTTCTTTTATTCCAGAAAAATCTCCGTAAATTTTCAGGACATTCCGAGAACTTTTATTTCTGCACAAAAACAACACCATGGCAATTCTGCTGAAAACAGCGTCAGTCCGGGTTAGTTCCATTCAAATCATGCAAATTAGAGTCCAAAACAAGGGCAAAAGAGTTCGGAAAAGTAGATACGACGGAAACGTATCAATGGGCTTCTCCATAGCCCGTTGATACGACGAGTCGATGTGACCATCTCCTCCTTTTTGCCTCACAACCTCCACCACACTCTATTCCACCTATAGTGATATATCCATGGCTCACGCTCATGTATTGCGTGAGAGTTGAAAAAGTTTGAGAAAGTCAGAGCGCGAAAACAATTACTTGTCCAATACCGGGGTTGTGCATGATTTAAATTCGTTGTGTGGGGATGATGGAGCATAGCAAGACTATATGATTATGTAGGGATAACTTTCTTTGGCCTTGTTATTTCAAAAGTTCATGATTACTTTGCTAGTATGCTTGAAGTATTATTGTTTTCATGTCAATAGTAAACTATTGTTTTGAATCTTGCGAATCTGAACATTCATGCCACAAAAAAGAAGTTACAAAGGACAAATATGTTAGGTAGCATTCCACATCAAAAATTCGGCCTTTATCACTTCCCTACTCGAGGACGAGCAGGAGTTAAGCTTGGGGATGCTTGATACGTCTCCAACGTATCTATAATTTTTTATGGTTCCATGTTATTATCTTGTCAACTTTGGATGTTTTATATGCATGAATATGCTATTTTATATCTTTTTTGGGACTAACCTGTTAACTCAGTGCCTAGTGCCAGTTTCTGTTTTTTCGATTTTTTGACCTTTTTCAGAACGGAGTCCAAATAGAATAAAACTTTCGCGATGATTTTTTTGGACCAAAAGAGACCCCCGAAGCTTTGGAAGAAGGCCAGAAGAGCCACGAGGGAGTCACAAGCCCAGGAGGCGCCCACCTAGACAGCACCTAGCAGGCTTGTGACCTACTCGTGGGCCCAACCGATGTAATTCCACCGCCATAAATTCCTATAAATATAGAGACCCCCAAAAAGAAACCTAGATCGGGAGTTCCGCCGCCGCAAGCCTCCGTAGCCACCAAAAACCAATCGGGAGCCCGCTCTGGTACCCTGTCGGAGGGGGAATCCATCTCCGGTGGCCATCTTCATCAACCCGGCGATCTCCATGACGAGGAGGGAGTAGTTCTCCCTCGCGGCTGAGGGTATGTACCAGTAGCTATGTGTTTGATCTCTCTCTCTCTCGTGTTCTTGAGAGGTCTTGATCTCGATGTACCGCGGGCTTTGCTACTATAGTTGGATCTTATGATGTTCTTCCCCCTCTCCCTTCTTGTAATGAATTGAGTTTTCCCTTTGGAGTTATCTTATCGGATTGAGTCTTTAAGAACAATTGATGTATGTCTTGCACGTGTCTATCTATGGTGACGATGGGATATTCATGTGAGTACTTGATGTATGTTTTGGTGATCAACTTGCGGGTTTCGTGACATCGGGAACCTATGCATATGGGTTGGCACATGTTTTGACTCTCCGGTAGAAACTTTGGGGCACTCTTTGAAGTTCTATGTGTTGGTTGAATAGATGATTCCGAGATTGTGTGATGCATATCGTATAATCATGCCCACGGATACTTGAGGTGACAATGGAGTATCTAGGTGATATTAGGGTCTTGGTTGATATGTGTCTTAATGTGTTATTCTAGTACGTACTCTATGATGGATCGAACAGAAAGAATAGCTTCATGTTATTTTACTACGGACTCTTGAATAGATCGATCAGAAAGAATAACTTTGTGGTGGTTTCGTGCCCGACAATAATCTCTTCGTTTGTTCTCCGTTATTAGTGACTTTGGAGTGACTCTTTGTTGCATGTTGAGGGCTAGTTATATGATCCAATTATGTTATCATTGTTGAGAGAACTACACTAGTGAAAGTATGAACCCTAGGCCTTGTTTCCACGCATTGCAATACCATTCGTGCTCACTTTTACTTTTAGTTACCTTGGTGTTTTTGTAATTTCAGATTACAAAAACCTATATCTACCATCCATATTGCACTTCTATCACCATCTCTTCGCCGAACTAGTGCACCTATACAACTTACCATTGTATTGGGTGTGTTGGGGACACAAGAGACTCTTTGTTATTTGATTGCAGGGTTGCTTGAGAGAGACCATCTTCATGCTACGCCTCCCACGGATTGATAAACCTTAGGTCACCCAGTTGAGGGAAAATTGCTACTATCCTCCAAACGTCTACACTTGGAGGCCCAACAACGTCTACAAGGAGAAGGTTGCGTAGTAGACATAAGCGCCCAGCAACCTGGGTAGCATGTTGTACGCCTCTTCCCATCCAGCGTACAACATTCTAAGAACGACTTGCTTGGCCTTCCATGTCTTCCCGTACTTGACCTTATATCCAAACCTCTCATAAACCCAACTCATCAACAACTTCACTTTAATGGTTGGATCCTCAGCTATATGTTTCTGGTATTTATAACCGATGAATTCCGAGGTTAGCTGACGGTGTGTCGTTGGTGCTTCATCGGACGGCGGTGTGCATTGGTGAGTGGCTTTGCAACTACTTATCTTCCACCAACCATCTTTCGTGAGTCTTCCATTGACTTTCAATTTGCATTTTTCTACCTCGCATTTCACGGTGTATCGCTTGTTGCAGTCCGAGTGAACAACTATGAAAGGCATGTAGTGTTTGACGACATACTCACACAACCACATCTTGAATTCTAGAATGTGCTCAAACATCAAACCTTTCTTTAGGTAAGACATAGAAATCGCGTTGGGTGTGCTACTTGGGAACATTCTAGCCTCAATTGTCTTGCTCATGACACCATCGACTATAGCCTTATCTGCAAGGCTAACATCACAAAACAAGGGAACTTTGTGATCCTACCGGTGATTTTTGTATACCGCTCCGCTTCTTTCTCAGTGAAGCCATTCTCGTCCAACTCATTCATCAGGCCTTCATCATCCGAGTCATCCACACAAGCATGCTGATAGACAATGTCAGCATTCATGTCATCATGCCTTACTTGAGCCTCCACATCACCAACAATGTTGTGGTGCCTCTCATACTCTTCGTCGGAGTCATGACCATCATCTTTGATCGGTGCACTACCTCCGAACTCATATTGGGGATACTCATTGGCTTCCACTTCAACTTTATGCTCAACAATAGGTGGCACACTACTAATCGGGCTCAAATCATCTACTAAGGTTTGGTTCAAGTCAACATGAAAAAGAGGAGCCTTGACCACCATACTTTCAAACACTTCCAGTGACTTGACTACTGAGGATGCAACAACATCCTTGTATGCAACCCAATGCAAATTGGACTTGATAGGCATTGTCTTCATTCGACACTTGTGTGCCGACCCAACATCATATCTTCCTAATAATTCATCTTGCTCACTTGGATCAACCCACTTCAATCTTATCCGCGTTTCTTCCACAACCTCTTCATAAGTAGGACTCTCAAGAAATATCAACACTTCCTCATACTTGTCAACAATATCAACATTCATGAATGCCTCTTTGTCAAAGTAATGAATATTCACAATCTTTTCCATCTAAACAAGGGAACAAAAGTATCAATGCTAAGTATAGAACATTCCTAACAAAACAACTAAGAAACATCTATGTCCATCCAAATTAAGCATTACCCAAACCCTAACCCTAAATCTTAACAATAAGCATAACCCAACCAATACAATGCAACATTACTGGAACAAATATACTCATTAGTATACACTAATAACATCATATTTTGGAACAATGTTCAAAACTAGGGTCAGAAAATACATGAATAAAAAACCACCCAAATAGAAAAATCCAACCAATAAAAATTTGTGAGATGATTACCTCAAGGAACAGAAGTGACACCGGATCCACGGACCAAACCAATCCTTTTGGAAGGATTTGAGAGGGGACAAGTGGGGGAGACAAAGGGGAAAATGGGGTGGATCTCGGGATAGGTGAATGGGGAGAAGAGAGTGACTGGTGAGTGGTGGGTGAGGCTGGCCGGCCCCTAATAAGTATCTCAGGCAGCAACGCCAGGGACCATGGCATTTCACGAAAAGGTAGAAACGCCACATAACTTGGCGTTTCCAAGAAGAAGAAATGCGGCCTAGAGCGGCGTTTCTTAGTTGACCAGCAACGTGAGGTAGATCGTTGTTTCTTAGTTGACCAGCAACGCGAGGTAGATCGTTGTTTCTTAGTTGACCAGCAACGCCGCGGGATGTGGCATTTCTAAAAGGGTCAGATCGTGAAATACTTTCCTGATGAGTTAATTTTGTGCAATTCTTCACGTATTAAGGTGAGAACAATGATTTTGTCCTTACCCCTCCTTATATAGGTGGAAGGGGTAGGTTGCATGTAGAGTCCTACTAGGAGTAGGACTAGGACTAGTATCTCTTGAATCCTAATCTGGGTCTTGTTTACTTCTCGGGGGAGTCTTTCCTCTTCTTGGGCCTTCTTTGTGAGCCGGCCCTCTCATGAACCACCTTCTGGGCCGTTGGGTCTTGTAGTTTGTCTGACTCGCCTGCCGGGCCACTAATGAGTCGCCAAACCCGGCCGGGTCACCAGTAAATCGCCAAGTCCCAGTCGGATCATACTTCAAGCCGAGTTATACCGCGGGGAATATCCCCGACATAAGTGGCCCCACGCCACGTATGCTTGGACCTGGTGGACTCGACCTAGTTGTGACGAGACCATCTCGGTTCCATCAGTGTGCCACCATTTCGCCTTCTTCCATCTTGACCCCTGTCCACTAGCGACCACCGTGACGAGGGCGAGGAGTAGGAGCATGCCCTCAAGGATCTAACGGCGGCGCCAATCAGGTTAGTGTGCTTCATCCCCTATGTAAAACAAATCTCCTGTTGTGATGCATTGAGATGCACCCTATGGCTGTTGTTTATTTGGGGGTTTTGTGGGGCTTCGATTTAGGGTTATGGTTTGATGATCGTGTGAGAAAATTGAATAGCTCAACATGTCTTTGGTTTTAAGGGCTTTTGTAGTTCAAACGTTTGAAATATGTGTACATTTGCCTAGTCTGAGTTAGGATTTGTATGATTTCAATAGAAAGATGGTATTTAAAGAATCCAATGTAAGAATCACTCACTTAGGTCTTCTACTTTGCTTTTTTACCTTCAGGATTAAGCCATGGATACAGAGAAGTTGCAAGCAGAGCATGAGGAGCATGTTGAGACAGAAGAAATAGAGAAACCATGGCATATTCAAAGAGAAGAAATAGAGCATGTTCAGAGAGAGGAAGCAAAGCAAGCTCAGCTGTGTGCAAGTGCAAAGTTACCAGTTTTTGGGTCTACAAAATTAGTGCATGACAAAGGAAAAGGAATAGCTCATAAGAGACAAATGGTTAATGAAGATGATAGTGAAAGTGTTAATGATCGTGATTATGACGTTTCTCTAGAAGAGAGCAAAAATTTAGCAGATGATGATGAGGTGATTGAGTACAGAAAGTATGCTCAAGAATTCAAGGAGAAAAAGTGAAAGAAGATGCTTGGGGAAGACCAAGGAAATACTTGCAATGTGCCAGATAATTTCATTGTCCTAGTAACATGCAAGATAGATGAACATGATGGAGATGAAACGCCATGTTTTGAGGGTGATGATGATTTATCCTATGATGAGGCTAGTGATGGAGAGGTCAGTGATGTTACAAGGAGGAAAACACTTCGTAAGATGTATGGCGATAGAACTAAGCCCCCACAGTTGAACTGGGTATGGCTTTCAATGATAACAGTGAGTTCAAGAAGGCATTGGTCAAATATGGACAAAAGAACTATCATCATCTAATTTTTCCAAAGGATGGGAAGATGAGAGTCAATGCTAAGTGTAGTTGGCCTGGTTGCTAGTGGAGTATTTATGTATCAGTTAGTAGTAGGTCGGATTGGTTGCTAGTTGTTGGATACAGCAATGTCCACACATGTGTGCCTAGGAGGGATAACAAGTTGGTGGCTAGTGTTGTCATTGCTAGGAAATACTTCAGGAAAATCACAGATAGTCCAACATGGAAGGTTTAGAAGATGCATGAAGCAATGCTTGAGGACCTACTAGCTGATATGCACATATCCAAGTGCAAGAGAGCAAAGAAATTAGTAATGGAAAAGATCATAGATTCAATCAATGGTGAGTATTCCAGAGTGTTTGACTATCACATGGAATTAATTAGGAGCAATCCAGGAAACACTGTTGCAGTTACATTGGACCCTGAGGTCACTACCAAACATGTGTTAGAGAATGTATGTATGTCTAGATGGTTGCAGAAAGGGTTTTCTAGCTCAGTGTAGGAGATTTGTTGGATTAGATGGATTTTTCTTGAAGGGAGGAGTGCATCGGCAGATCTTGCGTGCTATTGGGAGAGATGCCAACAACCAAATGTACCCAATTGCATGGGCTACTGTTGAGGTTGAGAATTATGACAGTTGGTACTGGTTTATTGCTCTTCTTCAGAAGGATATACACATAAACAACCATGGTGATGGTTGGGTGTTCATATCATATTAGCAAAAAGGTCTCATCAGACCAGTCAATGAGATTTTCCCACAAGCACAACGTAGGATGTGTGCAAGGCACATCTATGCTAACTAAAGAAAGCAACATATGGAGAATATTTATAAAAGATCTTTTGGGCTTGTGCAAAAGCTTCTGACCAATCTGGTTTCAATTACCATAGAGCAAAGCTGGCTCAAAAGACAAAAGAAAGAGCAAAGAACATGATGAAAACTAGTACAGAACATTGGAGCAGGTCCCATTTCAAGATTGGATCTTTTTTTTAAGTCAGTGGAGAACAACGTGTGAGTCTTTCAATAATTCGATCTTAAGGGCCAGATTTTACCCTATCATCACAAGCCATGAAATCATTAGGAAAAAGGTGATGGCTAGAATACAAGAAAACATGAGTAAATCTAGCAAGTAGACTAGCACAATCTTCCCAAATGTCTTCAAAAAGTTACACTTGTACATAAGGAGAAGTGCAAGATGCAATGTACTGTGGAATGGGAAAGAGGGACTTGAAGTGCAGGAGGGTAATTACAGAAGATTTATAGTCAACCTGAATAGTTGGTCTTGCTCTTGCAGATATTGGGAGCTATCTGGGCTGCCATGTGATGACGAGATGATGTATATACTTCTCGCACCTTGTTGCTTACCCCAAGTGGAAGGTTGAGATGTAGTCAGCAGCAAGTTTTCCCTAACACAGAGACTGTAAGGTTTATCGAACCAGGAGGACTGCTAGGGTCAACAAGTAGGTGTCTCCCACCCTGGCGCTAGCATAATACGTGGACCTGCACACACAACAAATAACTTTGCTCCCAACGAGTACAGAGAGGTTGTCAATCTCTCCGGCCTTGTAGTTTGCAAAGGATCAAAACACAAGCGGGAATAGTAATAGTGACTGCAACGGAAAAGTAAATGAAACGCGTACATGATGGAGGTGTAAACAATGATGGTGATATGGACCGGAGTCACATGATGTTCACTAGTGATATCTCTCTCCCAAAAGACGATAAACAACTATGCTTGGGTAAAAAAATCACAGTTGGGCAATTGACAGAATTAGGAACACACCACAATACTAATTATGCTACTTGAAAGTTCGAGGCTCAATAGTAATAGGTAGTACGCCAAGACAAGTAGACCGTTTATTCATCAACATCTACTTACTAATCATCCACCTTGAGATATCTATCCAGAACATCTCGCCGATATTAAGTTGCGAGCCCCACCAAAAGTGTAAACTCAAAGCAACAGACAACTCCATTAACGAACTATGCGTAAGGTAAACAATCCTTGCAACCATGGTCACAAGCACCGTTCTTTTCTCCCTGGTGGCAACATCACATCCCCTAGTCTCATGTTTGTGTCACTCAAGCTAGACATCAAGGAGCATGAACCCACAATCATGCATAACGTTCCCTCTTGGAGTTACAATCTACTACTCGGCCAAAGCAATAAATAGCAACGGAGAACATGCATAAATCACTAGTAACATAATATAAAAGGATAATCAAATATATAACTCATAACAATCTGAACATAATCTCATAATCCATCGGATCCCAACAAACCGATCATAGCAATAGCAAGAGAATTACATGGATGCCTTGATCATGTAGGGCAGCTCACAAGGACTAACCATTGAAGCACAAGATTGCAGAGAAGACATCACATAGCTACTGGTCATGGACCCATGGTCCAAGGAGGACTAATCACGGCACGTCCGGGAAGCATCCATGGCGGTGGAGAAGCTCCCGGAGGTCAATCCTCCCTCCGGCAGGGTGCCGGGAAGAGGTCTCCTGACGCTCGCGATCTCGAAAGCGCTGTGGCGGAGGAACGATGGAGAAAGTCGCGATTCTGGATCTCATGCAAGGGTTTTCTCTCGGAGGAGTAAATATAGGCGAAAGGAGGGCACCGGAGGAGGTGGGACCCACCCAGGCGGCCTCTTGGCGCGGCCTAGGGCCAGGCCGCGCCCACAGGTCGCCTGGGACGCCCCTGCCCCCCCCCCTTGGCCCATCTTCGATGATCTCGAAGCTTCCGGTACGCTGATTTGTATATATTTTTCTCGGGATATTTCGGCCTTCGGAAAATTGGGTAAAAGCCCGTGCAAAAAAGACATCAGCACACATGAACTACCACTGGGTGCACTGAGTTAGTAGGTTAGTCCAAATATGTGTAAAATGGTATAAAAGTGTAGCAAAACATATAACAATGTCACCCAAAAGATCATGGAACAAGCAGAAACTATTGATACGTTTGGGACGTATCAACATCCCCGAGCTTAATTCCTGCTCGCCCTCGAGTAGGTAAATGATAACACAATAATTTTTGTGGTGACATGCTAACACGCATATAAGAACTTCAAAGTAAAGCAAGTAAGATATGCATTTCAAGTCAAGACAATAACAAGCAAGAGTCTATATCTAGTATTGAAATTAGCAAAGTAAGAACATAAAGGTGCAAGAGCTCTCGTTGTCCGTGACTCGAATGTCTCCAAATGGTGTTTGCGTGCAAGAAGTGGGAGATGGGTTGAGATCATAAAATATATTTTTTTAATTGAGAACTCAATCTACTAAATTTCACACTTGGTCTCCTTCGAAATCTTATTTTGACTCAGCCCCAGACCACTAGTCACGCACAAGTCAAAATGATCCTCTCCCTTTCGACTTTGAGCACTCATGCAATGGATGAGCGTAAGCAAGATATGTTGGCACTTAGGATGGCAAATAGAATAGTGACGGGGAAGGAAGACAAAAAGGTGTGAAAGGCTCACATCAATGAGGACAACCATAGGCGAGAGAAAGCCAAATGATAGATATGATGTGAGGAGTAGGGATTGCCATGTAACAGGTGCACATATGAGCTAAGGTAAGCTCTCCAATGGAACTAGTGGGGGTGCATCCAACTTGTTTGCTCATGAAGACCTAGAGCTCATTTGAGGATGCTCATCATTGGAATATGCAAACCAAGTTTTATAGTGTAAGGGTCCCCACATAGTTATGCATGAATGATAATCTCTATGTAATACCAATATAGCAATGGAGTACGAGTGTGGATCTTTAAAAAGGAATAGTAGTGTTGCCCCCTCCTCTCTTTTTATTTCCTTTTTTTTGTAGCCTCTTTGGCTCTTTCTATTTATACATCTCTTCTGAGTTTTTTGATTTGGGTTACATAAGTGCCCCGAATAAATTAATTACTACGTGTTGTTCTGTTTTTCACATATTCTGCCATGTTTTGCGTTTTCATCATTTTGCAAATCTTAAGCTTGCTCTTACTTTGCAAAAACCTTTTGGCAATCATTAAAAACAGTAGCTTTTCATGAAAATCATTATTTCCAGTAGTCAATGAATTATTTTATTAAGGGTACTAACCACTCTAATCAGCTTATGATGAGTTTCATATGAAGGGAGTTTTCAAGTATGCGATGGGAGATGATGAAAGAAGATACATGAATGTCAAGTGCTCAAGATTGGGGATGCCCCCATGCACCCCAAGAAATATTCAAGGAGACTCAAGCGTCTAAGATTGGGGATGCCCCCGTGCATCCCCTTCTCTATCAACAATCATCAGTTCGTCCATCTCCATGCTATATTTTTATCACTTCATATGTTATGTGCTATGCTTGGGGCATCCCTCTCTTTACTTTTTAGTTTGTTTTAGTTTTTCTTGTTGTTCATAACAAGTCGGAACCTATCCTACCTTGTTTGGGAGAGAAACATGCTCCATTCCACTCTAGAACACAACATATGTTTTCATGCTTATATTTTTGTGTGTTCTCTATCTTTTCGTAGCTAATGTCATGCCTAGCTCTTAGTTTTCATGCTTTATCTTTTTAAGAGATTTTATTTAGGTTTCTTTTGGAACTCTCTTGAGTTATCATGCTTATCTTGTTTAGAGAGTTGGCTTGTTGCACTGAGTTGTGTGTCTTGCATGAGTAGATAATTGAGGTTCTATTTAAGTATAGTAATAACTTGCAATAGTTTTGAGGTATTGATTTGAGTAATGTTTGGACTATTGGTGCCAAGAGCTTGATCCTATTAGTGATAGGTGTCGTATTTTGGGAAATCCATGTGTTTTTCAAAAACTAAAAATTAGTTGAGAACTCTAGCTACTAAATTAATCGCTAACCTCTCGAGGGGTTGGAATATATAGAGTACCCTCACGTTACGATGAGTCGAGGATGCACAAGGATAACCAAACCCCCAAACATGTTGGAATTATGGCCTAGAGGCAATAATAAATATAGTTACTATTATAATTCCTGTATCAAGATAATCATTTATTATCCATGCTATAATTGTATTGAATGAAGACTCATTTACATGTGTGGATACATAGACAAAACACGGTCCCTAGCAAGCCTCTAGTTGGCTAGCCAGTTGATCAAAGATAGTCAATGTCTTCTGATTATGAACAAGGTGTTGTTGCTTGATAACTGGATCACGTCATTAGGAGAATCACGTGATGGACTAGACCCAAACTAATAGACGTAGCATGTTGATCGTGTCATTTTATTGCTACTGTTTTTCTGCGTGTCAAGTATTTGTTCCTATGACCATGAGATCATATAACTCACTAACACCGGAGGAATACTTTGTGTGTATCAAACGTCGCAACGTAACTGGGTGACTATAAAGATGCTCTACAGGTATCTCCGAAGGTGTTCGTTGACTTAGTATGGATCAAGACTGGGATTTGTCACTCCGTGTGACGGAGAGGTATCTCGGGGCCCACTCCATAATACAACATCACACACAAGCCTTGCAAGCAATGTGACTTAGTGTAAGTTGCGGGATCTTGTATTACGGAATGAGTAAAGAGACTTGCCGGTAAACGAGATTGAAATAGGTATGCGGATACTGACGATCGAATCTCGGGCAAGTAACATACCGAAGAACAAAGAGAATGACATACGGGATTATATGAATCCTTGGCACTGAGGTTCAAACAATAAGATCTTCGTAGAATATGTAGGATCCAATATGGGCATCTAGGTCCCGCTATTGGATATTGACCGAGGAGTCTCTCGGGTCATGTCTACATAGTTCTCGAACCCGCAGGGTCTGCACACTTAAGGTTCGACGTTGTTTTATGCGTATTTGAGTTATATGGTTGGTTACCGAATGTTGTTCGGAGTCCCGCATGAGATCAAGGACGTCACGAGGGTTTCTAGAATGGTTCGGAAACAAAGATTGATATATATGATGACCTCATTTGATTACAGGAAGGTTTTAGGAGTTGCCAGGAATGTACCGGGAATGACGAATGGGTTCGAGGAGTTCACCGGGGGGGGCAACCCACCCCGGGGAAGCCCATATTTCCTTGGGGTGGCACACCAGCCCTTAGTGGGCTGGTGGGACAGCCCAAGAAGGCCCTAAGCGCCATAGGAAGAAAATCAAAGAGAAAAGAAAAAAAAGGAGGAGGTGGGAAAGCAAAGAAGGACTCCACCCACCAAACCAAGTTGGACTCGGTTTGGGGGGGAGACCTTCCCCCCTTGGCTCGGCCGACCCCCTTGGGGCTCCTTGAGCCCCAAGGCAAGGCTCCCCGTCTCCCACCTATATATACGGAGGTTTTAGGGCTTATTTGAGACGACTTTTCCACGACAGCCCGACCACATACCTCCACAGTTTTTCCTCTAGATCGCGTTTCTGCGGAGCTCGGGCGGAGCCCTGCTGAGACAAGATCATCACCAACCTCCGGAGCGCCGTCACGCTGCCGGAGAACTCTTCTACCTCTCCGTCTCTCTTGCTGGATCAAGAAGGCCGAGATCATCGTCGAGTTGTACGTGTGCTGAACTCGGAGGTGCCGTCCGTTCGGCACTAGATCGTGGGACTGATCGCGGGACGGTTCGCGGGGCGGATCGAGGGATGTGAGGACGTTCCACTACATCAACCGCGTTCACTAATGCTTCCGCTGTACGGTCTACAAGGGTACGTAGATCACACATCCCCTCTCGTAGATGGACATCACCATGATAGGTCTTCGTGCGCGTAGGAAATTTTTTGTTTCCCATGCGACGTTCCCCAACAGTGGCATCATGAGCTAGGTTCATGCGTAGATGTCTTCTCGAGTAGAACACAAAAGTTTTTGTGGGCGGTGATGTGCGTTTTGCTGCCCTCCTTAGTCTTTTCTTGATTCTGCGGTATTGTTGGATTGAAGCGGCTTGGACCGACATTACTCGTACGCTTACGAGAGACTGGTTTCATCGCTATGAGTAACCCCGTTGCTCAAAGATGACTGGCAAGTGTCAGTTTATCCAACTTTAGTTGAATCGGATTTGACCGAGAAGGTCCTTGGATGAGGTTAAATAGCAACTCATATATCTCTGTTGTGGTGTTTGCGTAAGTAAGATGCGATCCTACTAGATACCCATGGTCACCACGTAAAACATGCAACAACAAAATTAGAGGACGTCTAACTTGTTTTTGCAGGGTATGCTTGTGATGTGATATGGCCAACGATGTGATGTGATATATTGGATGTATGAGATGATCATGTTGTAATAGATAATATCGACTTGCACGTCGATGGTACGGCAACCGGCAGGAGCCATAGGGTTGTCTTTATACTAACGTTTGTGCTTGCAGATGCGTTTACTATTTTGCTAGGATGTAGCTTTAGTAGTAATAGCATGAGTAGCACGACAACCCCGATGGCGACACGTTGATGGAGATCATGGTGTGGCGCCAGTGACAAGAAGATCGTGCCAGTGCTTTGGTGATGGAGATCAAGGAGCACGTGATGATGGCCATATCATGTCACTTATGAATTGCATGTGATGTTAATCCTTTTATGCACCTTACTTTGCTTAGAACGACGGTAGCATTATGAGGTGATCTCTCACTAAAATTTCAAGACGAAATTGTGTTCTCCCCGATTGTGCACCGTTGCTACAGTTCGTCGTTTCGAGACACCACGTGATGATCGGGTGTGATAGACTCAACGTTCACATACAACGGGTGCCAAACAGTTGCGCACGCGGAACACTCGGGTTAAGCTTGACGAGCCTAGCATGTGCAGACATGGCCTCGGAACACATGAGACCGAAAGGTCGATCATGAATCATATAGATGATATGATTAGCATAGGGATGCTTACCACTGAAACTATGCTGAACTCACGTGATGATCGGACTTGAGCTAGTGTAAGTGGATCATGAACCACTCAAATGACTAGAGAGATGTACCTTTTTGAGTGGGATTTTAGCGAGTAATTTGATTAAGTTAAACTCTAATTATCTTGAACATAGTCTAAGTCCACTTTGAATATATTTGTGTTGTAGATCATGGCTCACGCGATAGTCACCCTGAATTTTAATACGTTCCTAGAGAAAGCTAAGTTGAAAGATGATGGAAGCAACTTTGTAGACTAGGCTCATAATCTTAAGCTAATCTTACAAGCTGGGAAGAAGGATTATGTCCTTCATGCTGCGCTAGGAGATGAACCACCCACTACGGCTGATCAGGATGTTAAGAACGCTTGGTTAGCACGT
This sequence comes from Hordeum vulgare subsp. vulgare, assembly GCF_904849725.1. Taxonomy (NCBI): domain Eukaryota; kingdom Viridiplantae; phylum Streptophyta; class Magnoliopsida; order Poales; family Poaceae; genus Hordeum; species Hordeum vulgare. The sequence continues at coordinate 51,342,778 of NC_058519.1, forward strand.
AAGGAGGACTACTCAGTAGTTCAATGTGCAGTCTTGTATGGCTTAGAACCGGGACTTCAACGTCGCTTTGAGCGTCATGGAGCATTTGTGATGTTCCAGGAGTTGAAGTTTATCTTTCAGAAGAACGCCCGGATCGAGAGGTATGAGACCTCCGATAAATTCTATGCTTGCAAGATGGAGGAGAACTCGTCTGTCAGTGAACATGTGCTCAAAATGTCTGGGTACTCAAACCGTCTAGCTGAGCTGGGGATTGAACTCCCGCAAGAGGCTATCACTGACAGAATCCTTCAATCACTGCTGCCAAGCTATAAAGGCTTTGTGTTGAACTACAACATGCAAGGGATGAACAAGTCTCCCGGCGAGTTGTTTGCGATGCTGAAAGTCGCAGAGTCTGAACTCCGTAAAGAGCATCAAGTGTTGATGGTGAATAAGACCACTAGTTTCAAGAGAAACGGCAAAGGCAAGAAGGGTAATTCAAAGAAGAGCGGCAAGCCAGTTGCCAATCCGACGAAGAAACCCAAAGCTGGACCTAAGCCTTAAACAGGGTGTTACTATTGCAAGGGTATGGGTCACTCGAAGCGCAATTGCCCCAAGTATCTGGCAGATAAGAAGGCGGCCAAAGAAAAATCAGGTATATTTGATATACATGTTATTGATGTGTACTTAACCGGCTCTCGTAGTAGTGCCTGGGTATTCGATACCGGTTCTGTTGCTCATATTTGCAACTCGAAACAGGAACTGCGGAATAGACGAAGGCTGGCGAAAGATGAAGTGACGATGCGCATAGGAAATGGTTCGAAGGTTGATGCAATCGCCGTCGGCACAGTTTCACTTCAGTTACCGTCAGGATTAGTTATGAACTTGAATCATTGTTATTTAGTGCCTGCGTTGAGCATGAACATTATATCTGGATCTTGTTTATTGCGAGACAGTTACTCTTTTAAGTCAGAGAATAATGGTTGTTCTATTTCTATGAGTAACATGTTTTATGGTCATGCACCCAATGTGAGAGGATTGTTCATATTGAATCTTGATAGCAATACAAACATACATAACATTGAGACCAAAAGAGTTAGAGTTAACAATGATAGCGCCATATTTCGGTGGCACTACCGCTTAGGTCATATTGGTGTAAAGCGCATGAAGAAACTCCATGTCGATGGACTTTTGGAGTCACTTGACTTTGATTCACTTGACACGTGCGAACCATGCCTCATGGGCAAGATGACTAAAACTCCGTTCTCCGGAACAATGGAGCGTGCAAGTGACTTGTTGGAAATCATACATACCGATGTGTGTGGTCCGATGAGCGTAGAGGCACGCGGCGGATATCGTTATTTTCTCACCTTCACTGACGATTTGAGTAGATATGGTTATGTCTACTTAATGAAGCACAAGTCTGAAACATTTGAAAAGTTCAAGCAATTTCAGAGTGAAGTTGAAAATCATCGTAACAAGAAGATCAAGTTCCTACGGTCTGATCGTGGGGGTGAATATCTGAGTTTCGAGTTTGGTGCTCACTTAAGACAATGTGGAATTGTTTCACAGTTGACACCGCTTGGAACACCACAGCGTAATGGTGTGTCCGAACGTCGTAATCGTACTTTATTAGAGATGGTGCGATCTATGATGTCTCTTACCGATTTGCCGTTATCGTTTTGGGGTTATGCATTAGAAACAACTGCATTCACTTTAAATAGGGCACCATCAAAATCCGTTGAGACGACACCATACAAACTGTGGTATCGCAAAAGGCCAAAGTTGTCGTTTCTTAAAGTTTGGGGATGTGATGCTTATGTCAAAAAGCTTCAGCCTGAAAAGCTGGAACCCAAAGCGGAAAAGTGCGTCTTCATAGGTTACCCAAAAGAGACAGTTGGGTACACCTTCTATCTCAAATCCGAGGGCAAAGTGTTTGTTGCTAAAAACGGAGCTTTTCTCGAGAAGGAGTTTCTCTCGAGAGAATTGAGTGGGAGGAAGATAGAACTTGACGAGGTTGTCGAACCTCTCATCCCTCTGGATGGTGGCGCAGGGCAAGGGGAAACCTCTGTCGTTGCGATGCCGGTTGAGGAGGAAGTTAATGATAATGATCATGAAACTCCGGTTCAAGTTTCTGTCGAACCACGCAGGTCGACGAGACCACGTGCTGCACCAGAGTGGTACGGTAATCCCGTCTTATCAATCATGTTGTTGGACAACAATGAACCTGCAAATTATGAAGAAGCAATGGTGGGCCCAGATTCCAACAAATGGCTAGAAGCCATGAAGTCCGAGATAGGATCCATGTATGAGAACAAAGTGTAGACTTTGGAAGTACTGTCTGAGGGCCGCAAGGCTATTCAGAACAAATGGATCTTTAAGAGGAAGACGGACGCTGACGGCAATGTGACCGTTTGTAAAGCTCGACTTGTGGCAAAGGGTTTTTCACAAGTTCAAGGAGTTGACTACGATGAGACATTCTCACCCGTAGCGATGCTTAAGTCCGTCAGAATCATGTTAGCTATAGCTGCATTTTTCGATTATGAAATCTGGCAGATGGATGTCAAAACGGCGTTCCTTAACGGTTTCCTTAAGGAAGAATTGTATATGATGCAACCCGAAGGTTTTGTCGATCCTAAGAATGCAAACAAAGTGTGCAAGCTCCAGCGATCCATTTATGGACTGGTGCAAGCATCTCGGAGTTGGAACAAACGCTTTGATGAAGTGATCAAAGCATTTGGGTTTATACAAGTGGTTGGAGAATCTTGTATTTACAAGAAAGTGAGTGGGAGCTATGTGGCGTTTCTAATATTATATGTGGATGACATATTGTTGATTGGAAACAACGTAGAGTTTTTGGAGAGCATAAAGGATTACTTGAATAAAAGTTTCTCTATGAAGGACCTAGGAGAAGCTGCTTACATTCTAGGCATTAAGATCTACAGGGATAGATCAAAACGCCTGATAGGACTTTCACAAAGCACATACCTTGATAAAGTTTTGAAGAGGTTCAAAATGGAACAGTCCAAGAAAGGGTTCTTGCTAGTTTTACAAGGTACGAGATTGAGTAAGACTCAGTGCCCAGCAACTGATGAGGATAGAGAGCATATGCGCTCCGTCCCCTATGCTTCAGCCATAGGTTCTATCATGTATGCAATGTTGTGCACTAGACCGGACGTTAGCCTGGCCATATGTATGGAAGGTAGGTTCCAGAGTAATCTAGGAGTGGATCACTGGACGGCGGTCAAGAATATCTTGAAGTACCTGAAAAGGACTAAGGAGATGTTTCTCGTGTATGGAGGTGACGAAGAGCTCGCCGTAAAAGGTTACGTCGATGCAAGCTTTGACACAGATCCGGACGACTCTAAGTCGCAAACCGGATACGTATTTATTCTTAATGGGGGTGCGGTAAGCTGGTGCAGTTCCAAGCAAAGCGTCGTAGCAGATTCTACATGTGAAGTGGAGTACATGGCTGCCTCGGAGGCGGCTAAGGAGGGTGTCTGGATGAAGCAATTCATGACGGATCTTGGAGTGGTGCCAAGCGCACTGAATCCAATAACCTTGTTCTGTGACAACACGGGTGCCATTGCCTTAGCAAAGGAACCACGGTTTCACAAGAAGTCCAGACACATCAAACGACGCTTCAACCTCATCTGCGACTACGTCGAAGGGGAGGACGTAAATATATGCAAAGTGCACACGGATCTGAATGTAGCAGACCCGCTGACTAAACCTCTTCCACGGGCAAAGCATGATCAACACCAGAACTGTATGGGTGTTAGATTTATTACAATGTAATTCGCATGATGATGTGAGGGCTAGATTATTGACTCTAGTGCAAGTGGGAGACTGTTGGAATTATGCCCTAGAGGCAATAATAAATATAGTTATTATTATAATTCCTATATCAAGATAATCGTTTATTATCCATGCTATAATTGTATTGAATGAAGACTCATTTACATGTGTGGATACATAGACAAAACACTGTCCCTAGCAAGCCTCTAGTTGGCTAGCCAGTTGATCAAAGATAGTCAGTGTCTTCTGATTATGAACAAGGTGTTGTTGCTTGATAACTGGATCACGTCATTAGGAGAATCACGTGATGGACTAGACCCAAACTAATAGACGTAGCATGTTGATCGTGTCATTTTATTGCTACTGTTTTTCTGCGTGTCAAGTATTTGTTCCTATGACCATGAGATCATATAACTCACTAACACCGGAGGAATACTTTGTGTGTATCAAACGTCGCAACGTAACTGGGTGACTATAAAGATGCTCTACAGGTATCTCCGAAGGTGTTCGTTGACTTAGTATGGATCAAGACTGCGATTTGTCACTCCGTGTGACGGAGAGGTATCTCGGGGCCCACTCGGTAATACAACATCACACACAAGCCTTGCAAGCAATGTGACTTAGTGTAAGTTGCGGGATCTTGTATTACGGAACGAGTAAAGAGACTTGCCGGTAAACAAGATTGAAATAGGTATGCGGATACTGACGATCGAATCTCGGGCAAGTAACATACCGAAGGACAAAGGGAATGACATACGAGATTATATGAATCCTTGGCACTGAGGTTCAAACGATAAGATCTTCGTAGAATATGTAGGATCCAATATGGGCATCCAGGTCCCGCTATTGGATATTGACCGAGGAGTCTCTCGGGTCATGTCTACATAGTTCTCGAACCCGCAGGGTCTGCACACTTAAGGTTCGACGTTGTTTTATGCGTATTTGAGTTATATGGTTGGTTACCGAATGTTGTTCGGAGTCCCGGATGAGATCACGGACGTCACGAGGGTTTCCAGAATGGTCTGGAAACGAAGATTGATATATAGGATGACCTCATTTGATTACCGGAAGGTTTTCGGAGTTACGGGGATGTACCGGGAATGACGAATGGGTTCCGGGAGTTCACTGGGGGGGCAACCCACTCCGGGGAAGCCCATAGGCCTTGGGGGTGGCACACCAACCCTTAGTCGGCTGGTGGGACAGCCCAAGAAGGCCCTATGCGCCATAGGAAGAAAATGAAAGAGAAAAGAAAAAAAAGGCGGAGGTGGGAAAGGAAAGAAGGACTCCACCCACCAAACCAAGTTGGACTCGGTTTGGGGGGAGACCTTCCCCCCTTGGCTCGGCCGACCCCCTTGGGGCTCCTTGAGCCCCAAGGCAAGGCTCCCCCTCTCCCACCTATATATACGGAGGTTTTAGGGCTGATTTGAGACGACTTTTCCACGGCAGCCCGACCACATACCTCCACGGTTTTTCCTCTAGATCGCGTTTCTGCGGAGCTCGGGCGGAGCCCTGCTGAGACAAGATCATCACCAACCTCCGGAGCGCCGTCACGCTGCCGGAGAACTCTTCTACCTCTCCGTCTCTCTTGCTGGATCAAGAAGGCCAAGATCATCGTCGAGCTGTACGTGTGCTGAACGCGGAGGTGCCGTCCGTTCGGCACTAGATCGTGGGACTGATCGCGGGACGGTTCGCGGGGCGGATGGAGGGACGTGAGGACGTTCCACTACATCAACCGCGTTCACTAACGCTTCTGTTGTACGGTCTACAAGGGTACGTAGATCACACATCCCCTCTCGTAGATGGACATCACCATGATAGGTCTTCGTGCGCGTAGGAAATTTTTTGTTTCCCATGCGACGTTCCCCAACGAAACACTCCTCCTCGGGGTCCTTGTCTCTTTGTGAATTTCCTAACTAGATAGAGAGTTACCGATAATAAGTATATGAGTTCTTCGGACTAATGTGAGCGATTGTTGGCACTTCCACCATCCATATTTTGCTAGCCTCGTCGGCACCGTGCATTGCCCTTTCTCACATTGAGAGTTGGTGCAAACTTCGCCAATGCATCCAAACCCATGACATGATACGCTCTGTCATACATAAGCCTCATTATATCTTTCCTCAAAACAGCCACCATACCTACCTATTAAGGCATTTTCATAGCCTTTTCGAGATACATTGCCATGCAATATCCACCATCTCATGACTTTATCTTCATGTCATACATGCTTTTGCTTGATCGAGGAGCCGCATGATAGTTGGGCCTTGCTCAAATTATTCCTACATGACGCGCTAGTATCATTGCATATCCTGCTACATTGGCAGCGGCATACATTTGCATACATCATGATAGTTTTCACTTGTCTTTATGTTGAGTACTTCTTATAAAGTGTGATGATTTTTCTTTTTGTTCTTGTAAAACATAGAGTGTTTCCCTTAAGTGAGGGAAAGATCCCAAAGAGGACAAAACAAAAGATCCCAAAGAGGGAAAATGAGAGATAAATAGAAAGAGCCAAAGAGGCCACAAAAAAATAAAAAAAATAGAGAAAAAGAAAAAAAGGAAATAAAAAGAGAGAAGGGGGAACACTACTATTCCTTTTGAAAGATCCACACTCGTACTCCATTGCTATATTGGTAGTACATAGAGATTATCATTCATGCATAACTATGTGGGGACCCTTACACTATAAATTTTGGTTTGCATATTCCAATGATGAGCCTCCTGAAATGAGCTCTAGGTCTTCATGAGCAAACAAGTTGGATGCACCCCCACTAGTTCCATTAGAGAGCTTACCTTAGCTCAAATATGCATCTGTTACATGGCAATCCCTACTCCTCACATCATATCTATCATTTGGCTTTCTCTCGCCTATGGTTGTCCTCATTGATGTGAGCCTTTCACACCTTTTTGTCTTCCTTCCCATCATTACTCTATTTTCCATCCTAAGTGCCAACATATCTTGCTTACGCTCATCCATTGCATGAGTGCTCAAAGTCGAAAGGGAGAGGATCATTTTGACTTGTGCCTGACTAGTGGTGTGGGGATGAGTCAAAATAAGATTCCGAAGGAGACCAAGTGTGAAATTTTAGTAGATTGAGTTCTCAGTTAAAAATATATATTTTATGATCTCAACCCATTCCCACTTCTTGCACGAAACACCATTTGGAGACATTCGAGTCACGAACAACCAGTGCTCTTGCACCTTTATGTTCTTACTTTGCTAAATTCAATACTAGATATAGACTCTTGCTTGTTATTGTCTTGACTTGAATTGCATATCTTACTTGCTTTACTTTGAAGTTCTTATATGTGTGTTAGCATGTCACCACATAAATTATTGTGTTATCATTTACCTACTCGAGGACGAGCAGCAATTAAGCTCGGGGATGTTGATACGTCACAAACGTATCTATAACTTCTGCTTGTTCCATGATCTTTTGGGTGACATTGTTATATGTTTTGCTACACTTTTATATAATTTTACACATATTTGGACTAACCTACTAACTCACTGCACCTAGTGCAAGTTCCTGTCTGCTGATGTCTTTTTTGCAGGGGCTTTTACCCCATTTTTTGAAGCCCGAAAAATCCCGAGAAAAATATATAAAATCAGCGTACTCGAAGCTTCCAGATCACCGAAGATGGGCCAGAGGGGGGCCACCGGCCTCCCAGGCGACCTGTGGGCGCGGCCTGGCCCTAGGTCGCGCTAAGAGGTCGCCTGGGTGGGTCCCACCTCCTCCGGTGTCCTCCTTTCGCCTATATTTACTCCTCCAAGAGAAAACCCTTGCACCAGATCTAGAATCGCAAATTTCTCCATCGTTCCACCACCGCAGCGCTTCTGAGATAAGGAGCGTCAGGAGACCTCTTCCCGGCACCCTACCGGAGGGAGGATTGGCCTCCGGGAGCTTCTCCACCGCCATGGACGCTTCCCGGACGTGTTGTGAGTAGTCCTCCTTGGGCCATGGGTCCATGACTAGTAGCTATGTGATGTCTTCTATGCAATCTTGTGCTTCAATGGTTAGTCCTTGTGACCTGCCCTACATGATCAAGGCATCTATGTAATTCTCTTGCTATTGTTATGCTCGGTTTTTTGGGATCCGACGGATTATGAGATTATGTTCAGATTGTTATGAGTTATATATTTGATTATCCTTTTATATTATGTTCCTTAGTGATTTATGCATGTTCTTCGTTGCTATTTATTGCTTTGGCCGAGTAGTAGATTGTAACTCCAAGAGGGAGCGTTATGCATGATTGTGGGTTCATGCCCCTCGATGTCTAGCTTGAGTGACAGAAACATGAGACTAGGGGATGTGTTGTTACCACCAGGGAGAAAACAATGGTCCTTGTGACCATGGTTGCAAGGATTGTTTACCTTACGCATAGTTCGTTAATGCAGTTGTCCGTTGCTTTGAGTTTACACTTTGGGTGGGGCTCGCAACTTAATACCGGCGAGATGTTCTAGATAGATATCTCAAGGTGGATGATTAGTAAGTAGATGCTGATGAATAAACGGTCTACTTGTCTTGGCGTACTGCCCATTACTATTGAGCCTCTAACTTTCAAGTAGCATAATTAGCATTGCGGTGCGTTCATAATTCTGTCAATTGCCCAACTGTAATTTGTTTACCCAAGCATAGTTGTTTATTGTCTTTTGGGAGAGAGACATCGCTAGTGAACATTATGTGACTCCAGTCCATATCACCATCATTGTTTACACCTCCATCATTTACCGTTTTCATTTACTTTTCCGTTGCATTCACTATTACTATTCCCACTTGTGTTTTGATCCTTTGCAAACTACAAAGCCGGAGAGATTGACAACCTCTTTGTACTTGTTGGGATCAAAGTTATTTGTTGTGTGTGCAGGTCCACGTTTTCTGCTAGCACCAGGGTGGGAGACACCTACTTGTTGATCCTAGGAGTCCTCCTGGTTCGATAAACCTTACAGCCTTTGTGTGAGGGAAAACTTGCTGTTGAGTACGTCTCAACCTTCCACTTGGGGTAACCAACGAGGTTCGAGAAGTATATACATCATCTCATCATCACAGATTCATAGACATTGTCAAGGCGTGCCACAAAGAGTGGTTCTACATCACTGAGCCATGCGGCGCGGGAGAGGCAACTCCTCCAACATTCAGATCTCGCCCTCCCACCCATCTTGTGTCCTGGATGGAAAAGGCCCTGGATTGGGGGATACCGTGGAGGTGAAGGATCTCACAAAGAAGATCTCCACTTTACTCGAGAAAAAAAATCGAGCTCACCAAGGTGATCCATGTGATGTTGTGTCGCCGCCTTCTCCCCTGCCAACATCGGGCCATCCAGGTGTGGGATCATAATCCGGGCAATCCGGACACTACGGAAGGCATTGTGCGGAACTTTTTCCGCATTACCCTCGAGAAGTTGTGGAAGGCACTTTTCAAGCCGCGAAAGGCTTGGCTAGTCGAGGAGGAAGAAGTAGTCATTTCCGTCCTTAACCCTCCCGGACCGGTAAGGTTTTTATCACATCATCATTTTTCATCCCTTCCTTTTAACAAGGTACTCACTTCTTCCTTCCCCCATACTTGTAGGTCTGGCTTAAAAAGTCTCAGCAGATCAGCTATCCGGCACCTTTGCCCGAGGGCAACATGACGCCCCTACTGGCAGCCATGTTGGTCGAGAAGTCGTACACGGCTCCGAGGGAGAAGAAGGAGCAGAAGAGAGGGAAGAAAAAGATCCGAGAGGGTCTTCGGTCCAAGGGTCCACTGGACACTAGGTCCGAGGAGACGCTGGCTCCCTCCAATTTGGAGGAAGGGGAATAATACGATGAAGAGGAGGACAACGGCTCCTCCCATACAAGCAAGAGAGCGGCGTCCGAAGACGTCGAGGGAGATCTAGCTCTTGTTGCTCCGAAGAAGCAACAGAGGCCCCCCACGGCCCTATTTGAAGATGTTCCGGACTCAAGCGAGGAGTGTGAGAATGATGTACCAGTCCATCGAAGGACCCCTAGGGTGAAACCCCAAGCACAAAGGTACTTATCAAAAATCCAAACACACCATTCTTTTTAAATACCGTCGCTCTAACAACTAGGCCCGTTTTCCATATTGCAGACCGCAACGTGACTTTCCCACCAATCAGATTTCGGAGGGGGATTCTTTGCCAGCCAATCTGGCTGAAAGTGGGACTGGCTCACCCACGCACACACCCCTGCAACCAAGGAGATCGAGGAGGTGGTATCTCGAGAAGCCCCCCTGAGCTGGAAACCAAGGCCGGGGGTGATGATATCATGGTCGAGGTTGATACCTCGGTCACAAATGACCAGGAGGATGAATACCTCTTGGCAAGAAAGGAAGGAGGGTCCGAACATTCTAGGTCCCCTCTGAAGGCAACTTCGGAGCCCCCCTCTCTCTCTCTCTCTCTCTCTCTCTCTCTCTCCCTCTCTCTCTCTCTCGTGTTCTTGAGATGGCACGATCTTGATGTATCACGAGCCTTGTTAATCTAGTTGGATCATATGATGTTATTCCCTTGCTACCTTGAATCTTTCCCTTTAAGATCTTGTTATGTTGGACTCGACATTTTGGTTTGAGAACACTTGATTTATGTCTTGCATGTGGATACCCACAGTGACATTGGGGTATTCAAGTGATTCACTTGATATATGTGATGGCATCAACTTACGGATTCTGGTGACCTTGGGGATCTACGCGTAGGGGTTGATTGCACGTTTTCATACAATGTTCTCCGATAGAAATCTTGGGGTGATCCTTGAAGTTCTTTGTGTTGGATTGAATATGATAGATCTGAAATTGTTTGATGCATGTCGCATAATTTACCCACAGATACTTGAGGTGACATTGGAGTATCTAGGTGACATTGGGGTTGATTGATAAGTATCATGGGTGTTATTCTAGTACAAACTCTAGGGCTCTTTGTGACACTTATAGGAAGAGCTCAAAAGATTGATCAGAAAGAATAACTTTGAGGTGGTTCTACTACCTACACCAATTTCATCTTATTGTTCTCTCCTAGATAGGAACTTTGGAGTGATTCTTTGTTGCACGTTGAGCGATGATCATATGATTCTACTATCTTAGCATTGTTGAGAGATTGCACTAGTGAAAGTATGAACCCTAGGCCTTATTACCAAGCATTTATACAATGTTTTTCTCGTTGTTTTACACTTGCTACCGTGTTGTTTTTATATTTTCAGATTACAAAAACCTATAGCTACTATCCATACTACACTTGTATCACCATCTCTTCGCCGAAGTAGTGCACCTATACAATTTGCAATTGTATTGGATGTGTTGGGGACACACGGGATTTTTTGTTTTTTATTGCACAGTTGTTTGAGAGAGGCCATATTCATCCTACACCTCCCATGGATTGATAAACCTTAGGTCATCCACTTGAGGGAAAATTGGTACTATCCTACAAAACTCTACGCTTGGAGGTCCAACATAGTCTACAAGAATAAAGTTGTGTAGTAGTCATCAAACTCTTTTCTTGAGCCGTTGCCAGGGAGGTGAGTACTTGAAGGTATATCTTTAGATCTTGCAATTAAATCTTTTAGTTTCTTGTTTTTCACTAGTTTGGTTTTATAAAAATAAAACTACAAAAAAATGGATTTTAGGTTGCCTCATTTGCTTCATCTCTATAATGTCTTTCGTGAAAATGGTGGTTCAGAAAATTGTGCTCAATTGCTCGAGGAAGAATTTATGAAAATGCTTAATGGTAAATCCTTGAATGATGAGCATGGTAGCAATATTGTTGGTATGAATTCTTTGAATATCCATGATGCTAATGATATGCAAAGCCACAAGCTTGGGGATGCTATGTTTGATGAAGATGCTATTTTTAGTCCCCCAAGTTTTGTGAGCCAATTTATTATGATGAAATCATGCCTCCTATTTATGATGATTATTGTGATGAAATTTATGCTATAAAGAATAAGGATAACCATGAAACTTTTCATCATGATTTTAATTTTCGCATGGATTATGTCAATCAAGTATCTCATGATAGTTATTTTGTTGAGTTTGCTCCCACTACTATGAATGATAAGAATTTTGCTTGTGTGTGTAGTTATAAAAATTCTATGCTTGCGCATCATGAAAATAATGCTTTATGTGATAGTTATATTGTTTAATTCCTTCATGATGCTTCTGAAGATTATTATGAGGGAGGAACATATGCTTGTAGGAATTCCAATAATATCAAGTTTCCTCCCTATGTGTTCAAAGTTTTGAAGTCATGCTTGTTTTGCCTCCCTATGCAAGTTGATTATTGCTACAATCAATTGTTTGCTTGTAATATCCCTAGGAATAGGAAGTGGTCTAGAATTAAATGTGTTTGTCATGTGATTCATGATGCTCTCTTGCATGCCTCAATTATTACTTTTTATACAAGCATCATTGAAATCATTATGCCTAGTTAAAAGGCATTAAAGAACAATGCTTGTTGGGAGACAACCCAACACTTTTGCTTTCTATTTTTGTGTGATCACATGATTAATATACTTTGGTAATCATGTTTTATAACTTTTATTTCAATAATGTACCAAGTGAAGTGTCACGCCCAAGATGCGACCCTATCCTCAATCTGGCACGAGGGCCTCGTCAGGGATAGAAGCGCATCTCGTCGTGTCGCAAGAATGGATATCGTTACAAGTACATGTACTGAAAAGAAGAGATATATAGAATTGGCTTACACTCGCCACAAGCTACATCAGAGTCACATCAGTACATTACATAAACATCAAGAGTAAGAGCAGGGTCCGACTACGGACGAAAACAAACGAGAAAAATAAGAACGACGTCCATCCTTGCTATCCCAGGCTGCCGGCCTGGAACCCATCCTAGATCGATGAAGAAGAGGAAGAAGAGGCAACTCCAAATGAACAAACAACGCGCTCGCGTCGAGTAACCTTAACCTGTACCTGCAACTGGTGTTGTAGTAATCTGTGAGCCACAGGGGACTCAGCAATCTCATGTCCAAAGGTATCAAGACTAGCAAAGCTTAATGGGTGAGGCAAGGTTAAGTGGTGAGGTTGCAGCAGCGGCTAAGAATATATTTGGTGGCTAAACTTACAAGTACAAGAAATAAGAGGGGGAAGATCTACGCATAACGGAGGTGACTACGAATGATCAAATGAATGATCCTGAACACCTACCTACGTCATACATAACCCCACCGTGTCCTCGATCGGAGAAGGAACTCACGAAAGAGACAGTCACGGTTACGCACACAGTTGGCATATTTCAATTAAGTTAACTTCAAGTTATCTAGAACCAGTGTTAAACAAAGTTTCCACGTTGCCACATAACCGCGGGCACGGCTTTCCGAAAGATTTAACCCTGCAGGGGTGCTCCAAGTAGTCCATCACAAATTACCACAAGCCGCATAGAAATCCTCAATCACGAAGCTCGCGATCTCGTCGGATTCCCTAGTGGAAAACCTCAACTCTGAGATTACCCAAAGCATCACCGGAATCCCGATGCACAAGATATCTCGTCAAAGGTAAAACTAATCCAGTAAGGCCGCCCGACGTGTCGACGATCCCGATAGGAGTCGCGTACCTCGTTCTCAGGACACGGCGGATGAGCTAGACGTCGGGATCGCTAAACCTCCGGGTGACCAGAGGGGCGCCGGACATCGCTCAGGTGGGGCCAACACTCATGAGGAGCACTGGCCCGGGGGTTGATTAAATTATCCTCGGGGTACGGAAAGTCCCTATGCAATTTTATTAGGTGTTTAGGCAAATGTAGTACCAAAGTTGGGCCTTGCCAGACCAGCTTTAATCTAAAAAGAATTATCAAGGGGGTTCCCATAACAACCCCGATCGTGTTAGGAGCGCTCAATTATGGAACATAACACCGGTAGCCGGAAACTAAGGGGGCAAAGGTGGAACAAAACACCAGGCTAGAAAGGTCGAGCCTTCCACCTTTTACCAAATATATAGGTGCATTAAATTAGATAGCAATTGATATGGTGATATAACAAGGAACCCATGCTTTCGCATGGAAGCATCTGCACCTGCAACTAGCAACGCTCACACAGGGTTAAGCAAGCGGTAACATAGCCAATCAGTGGTTTGCTAGGTTGAACAGGTTGAAGGTTTTCATGGCATTGTTGAGAGGCTGAATTTAACAGGTGGTAGGCAACGAGACATAAACGATAGAAGCGATAAACTAGCATGGAAATGATAGTAATGGTATCTGGGGAAATGGTCATCTTGCCTGAGATCCCGCTTGGAAGAAGAACAACTCGGTGAAGCAGACGAACCAACGTGGACGAATGGGTCCTCACATTCTGACACGCTTGCAGAACTCTATCAAGACGGAGGGAAACGGAAACAAGCATCAACACACGATATTCACCACACAATGCACAACACATATGATGCATGAATGGTTCAAAAATGCAAGGCATGGCATGACAATTCACATCACGCAAACACTACACATTAAATGAAGTTCAATATGCAACGAGTTGCATATTGACGAAACTCCACGTTAATTATTTAGTTATATCCCGATTAGATACACGGCAATATTAAATGTGGTTAAACATGGCAAGAGGTGAAGCGTAATTAAACTACCTATCTATGCATTTTAAATGAGGTCGGAAATGACATATAGCATCTCCGAAACGACCTCACATGTTAATTAACAATTCTGTCCAGATCTGATCTAACACATTTAATTAGTTGTCAAACAGCAAAACAAATAGGTTCACGTGATTCTACACGTCATTTCAAGCAAACTACACATAGAGATCATCTCCAACGGAGCTACGGATCAAAAGATACAAGCACCGCAAGATATGATGGCATGAATGCAATATGTGTGCAACGACGGTCACGAGCACTTCAAAACATACAAACAGCAAGAGAACATGAAACTACACGAGATTCTAAGCAAGTTTCATATAGGACACGATCAAATCGGAGCTACGGTTCAACAACTATGAGCAAAACAAGAAATGACTACAATCTACCAAAATCAGCCACATAGCATTTTGTACACCCCACAATTACGAGCTACACAACTCCGATAAACTCAAGCAAGGCATGGCACTAAAGAGGGCAAGAAGCACTACTACAAACAACCAACAACAACTAGCATGGCATCATGGAACACTAGGGAAAGAAGATACAAAATGGCATCTCACACACTATTTCAGACTTAGTGAAAATTACACCTCATGAAAGTGCAGTTTTAGATCTGAAGCTATATTGACAGCAGAAAAACCTATAGCTACACGACTCCAAATGGCATGAAACTTTACAGCATGCTAGAGAAACACAAGGGGTACAACTAACTCCATTGGACCAACCTCAAAAGGGCTACAGATCACAACATGCAAGCAAGACAAGACATCAACAAAATATAACAGATTCCGGACTTAGAAATATTTCAGCTCCTCAAAAACAGCACTATTTCTAGCAACTTGGGGGCAATCAAAACACCCCTAAACATGCATTTCTATTGCAACTAAAAATACGAGGGGCTCGTCTAAACATCTAAGAAGAACTCCCTAGTTGACAACTTAATCAAACGAAGCACGGAATAAATCCTACGAATTAAACAAAAGGGCAACATGGCAAAATATCTCGCGAACTAACTTCCTCAAAAGCTAAAACTAATTGCACACAAAAATCCATGGGATTTTTCTACCCCGAAAACATATAAGACATGTGGGGTTGCGCAACAAAATATTGCCACACGTAAATGCGGGATAAATAAGCTATATACGGGAAAATAAACTAGAGGCAAATCCCTACACGCAAAAATACAAATGACCGCTCTAAAATGCATGTGAAAATGGTCCCTAAAACATGAGCATTTTATCTAAGGCACTCGAGCAATCCGGACCGCAAGAAAAAAATAAATACGGGACGAAACAATATAGGACAGCGCGTTAAACTAGGCGTTCGGCACGCTAAACGATGTCAAACATTTGTGCAAGTTTTAAAAACGGATTCTACTTGAGAAACTACACGAAAACCATATGCTACACGCCTCAATCCGACTTACGAAATAAAATCTACGGGCATTCTAAAATCGTCTAATTCCTGGAAAAAAAATATTCTCAGGAAAAATCCTAATAATCAACGGACCGAATTGGGGGCGCTGGATACTAACTAGCGCTGGGGCGGGAATAGGCTCACCTGGGCCAGCACTTGGGCCGGGGGCGCTGGAGGCGAGGCGGGCCGAGGCCAGCTGCTGGTGGGAAGGCCGGCTGCTGTGGCCACTTGGGCCTTGCGTGGCCAGGCCGGCCCACGGGGCGAGGAGAAAGCGCCTCCCATCTCTCTGCTCGTTCTCGAGCAGACAGGGGCGTGGCGGCGGAAGGAAGTTGCCGGCGATGGCGGGGAAGGTGAGGTGGAGGGGCGCAGCACCGGCGCGGGGTGGACAGGCCGCGGCAGCTGGCGGCACGATCCGGCCACGAGGCTCTCGGATCTGGCCGAGGGGCCTGGAGCGACGGGCTTGGCATCCCGGCGGCCAGGACGTCATTCGGCGAAGGGACGCTCCGGCGCGGCGGCTGGGGCCCCAGCGGTAGCGGGAGGCGGCCGCAGGAGGTGGTCCGGGTGGCGGGAGGTGGCCCGATGGCTCGGAGCCGGCGAGGTCCATGGCGGCGGCGTGGTGCGACGAGGAGGCTGCTGGATCGGGGCTCCTCCCGATCTGGCAGCACGGGGCGTTGCTGCTCGGGCCAGATGGGCTCGGGGCGGGCCGCGCGTGGGCTCGGGCGGGCCCAGCGGCTGGAGGTGGAAGAGAGAGGAGGGAGGTGGGTGCGGGAGACTAGGGTTTGCACGGAAATCGAGGAGGAGAGAGAGGGGGGCCTATATATAGACAAACGGGGGGGGGGGCTAGGTTACCCGAAATCGCGTTCCGGATCCAACCGTGCGGTCGGGTTCGGACGATTCCGAACGCGGGAATGGGTACGCGGCCGTGTAGAGGGGATATCCGGAGACGTAAGGGAGAACGGGCGGCGCGGCAACGTAATTTAAAACACCGGAACACGTCCGACGGTAGACCGGATACGGTGCCGCTACGGACGACCGTTCGGGTACCAGACGAACTCCGATCGCGACGAAATTCGACAGGAAGGTTCACCTAGATCAGAGAAAGTTTTAAACGCACTTTTAAAACAGGGTTTCGACGATGCCGCGGGCGCGTGCGTGAGCGGTCGGGCTCGGAACGGACAACGACGCGAACCGGCAACTAACAACGGATGCAAATTTTGAAAACTGGCGGCAACGGAGATGCCGATGCAGTGCAGATGATGTGAATGATGCAATGATGATGCGACAAAAGAAGAAAAAACAAACGACGAAAACGGAAAGAGAGGGGAATCTTCTGGAACGTCGGCATCGGGCTGTCACATGAAGCCTTTGGGATAGTGTGGATACTTGCTTGTTTGATTCTGTGCAAAAACTTCTAGTGCAGAATTTCTATGATTTTACTAGAGCGTAAAAAATTCTAAAATTTGTACACAGTTTTGGTATGACAATTCTATGTATTTTCCTAAGTTTTCAGAATTTTTAGAGACAAGGAAGTATGGTATTTGTGCAGATCTTTACAGACTATTCTGTTTTTCCCAGATTCTGTTTTGCATGCATAGTTTGCTTGTTTTAGTATTTTCGTAGCTTATATTGAGTGATATAAATTATGGGAACGTAGGTATTATATAATAACAATTATTAATCTTGTCTTGACAGTATCTAAGAGAATGATCTATCTTTATTACACTAACCCATCTCACGAAGTTCCGTCAAGTTTTGTGTGATTGAAGTTTTGGGTAAGGTACCAATATGAGGAGAATAAGGGGTAGAATGAACCTAGGGATCAAGCTCTATCCAATTTAACTTGATTACATGATCTATCTCATCCAATCCCACCATCATCGAGCGAGCCTACAAAGGAATTACTCACTCCCGGTGGTGAGTGATACGTCTCCAACGTATCTATAATTATTTATTGTTCCGTGTTGATATATTATGATTTTAGAATACTTTTGAGGTATTTATTTACCAATTTATATTATTTTTGAGCACACCTATTGACCCAGTGCCTAGTGTCAATTACTGTTTTTTGCATGTTTTTTACTTTTTAAGTTTTCCATACCAAACGAAGCTCAATTGACCCAAAACTTTTTGGTGATTTTTTCTGGACGAAAAGAAGACCAAGTAGTATCGGAAGAAGGCTGGAGTATGCACGAGGGGCCCACAAGCCAACAGGGTGCGGCTTGGAGGCGCCTTGATGACTTGTGCCTCCCTTGTGGCCCTCCCGACTCTGTTCTCTCGCTTATAAATTCTCTTATACCCTAAAAACATCAGAAGGAGTCCCGGAATACTTTTTATGCCGCCACAAGTCTCTGTTCCGATGGGAGGCCATCTGGAGCTCCATTTTGGCACCTTGTCGAAGGGGGGATCGATCACGGAGGGTCTCTTCATCAACCTTGATGCTCTCACGATGATGTGTGAGTAGTTTACCGACCTACGGGTCCATAGACAATACATAGATGACAATCTCTCTCTCTTTGATATTCAATACAATGGTCATCGCATCTTCTCTTTGATCCATATGATGTAATTCCTTTTGTGCGGTGCATTTCTTGGGATCCGATGAGTTGTGGATTTATGTTCAGATTATTCATGGTAAGTATTTGAGTCTCCTCTAAATACTTATATGATTCTTTTGTGCATGCTTATGATAGATTTGTAATTCTCTCCGATCTATTGAAATAGCTTGGCCAACTAGATCGATATTTCTTCAATCAGAGAGGTGCATTATGATAGGTTCAACCTGGCAAATTTCTATATCCAAGTGACAGAAGGGGACAAGATGCGTCTTTGTGTTGCTGTTATTAAGGATAAAATGATGGGGTTTATTCATATCACTTGAGTTTACTTTGTCTACCTAATGTCATTGTTCTCCATGCATTACTCTGTTTTACTTAATACCCTAGATGCATGCTGGATAGCGGTCGATGAGTGGAGTAATAGTAATAGGTGTATGTAGGATTCGGCCTATTTGTTTATGGACGTGATGCCTATATGGACATGATCACTGCGGTAAATATTGCATAACTATCCGCTTTTCTGTCAAATTCCCAACAGTAATTTGTTTACCCACCGTATGCTATTTTTCATGAGAGATACCATTAGGGAAAACTATGGCCACCGGGTCTATTCACAACATATTGATAAAACCTTCAATACCTTGTTGTCATTTACTTGTTTTTATTTTATCTTGCTATCTACAATTGTCTACACACCTCACTCGCTCGCAAATAACAAGATAAGGGGATTGAAAACCCTCTTGCCCGCGTTGGGTGCAAGTTGTTTGTTCTTTTGTGTGCAGCTGTTGAAGACGGTTGTGCTTGATATTCCTATTGGTTCGATAAACCCTGGTTTCATAACTAAGGGAAATACTCACCCACATTGTGCTGTGATAACCTGTTCCTCTTCACGGAAAACCCAACGCAGATCACAAATATCAGTGAGCATCATAGCGGTGTTGATGGAGAAGGGTTGGTGATGACGAGGCGATGAATCCCCCTCTCCGGAGCCCCAAATGGAGTCCAGATCAGCCCTCCGAAGGAAGAACAGGACATGGTGGTGGCTCCGTCTCGTGAAACACGATGAAAACTTCTTTCTGGTTTTTTTAATCCAAACATGTGATTTTATAGGACTGGAATTAGGGTCGGAGGAGCCACATGGGCCCCACAAGCCATCCTGGCGCAGCCTCGGGGGTGCCCTGTTGGACTGTGGCCCCCTCGCATCATTTCTTCGACACGTCTTTGTTCCATAATTCACCATAAATCCCATAAATAATTCACAAAAAAATTCATCCGATTCCGAGAACTTTTATTTCTACACAAAAATAACACCAAGGTAGTTCTGCTGAAAACAACGTCAGTCCGGGTTAGTTTCATTCAAATCATGCAAATTAGAGGTCAAAACCAGAGCAAATTTGTTTGAGAAAGTAGATACGTTTGAGACGTATGAGTCGCGTCCGCCACAGCCCGCGCCGCCTCCGTCTGCTACCAATGAAGACGCCTAGCCTCCGCCACCAACTTCGAGCGAATGTAGTTCAGGATGGCCTGATGCTCCGCCCACAGATCCATGTCCTCCTCTATCACTCGCGCCTCCTCCTCCCTGACATCCAACACTAGTGCCTCCTCCTCCCCCACATTCAGCATGGTAGCCTCCTCCGCCGGCTTCTGGTCCTCCTCCCCCACATCCAGCACCGACGGCTTTTTCGCCGACTCCTGCTCCTCTTCCTCTTCCACCTCCTCCTCCTCCTTGAAATACTCCACTGGATCCAGGGAGCCAGAGTTGGTGCTGGATCGTGTAGTGGCGGCGACGTGGGGGCATGGCTGGTGGCTGCGGCAAACGAGAGGAGGAAAATGTGAAGGGTAGGGTTTAGGTGCTAGCGGTCGACTTAAATAGTCGGGCTAGGGTTACACGGCCCGTCGGTGCCACGCGATGTTCACACCGTAGCGACGGAGGAGGCATCCATCGAACCATCGGGTTTCTGGACGATTCCGCATGGGTCCACACCTTCAGGCTGACATGGCGGACGTTCCCGGGCACGCCCGGAGTCCCTCTTATCCGTCCCATATTTAGGCTGGATATGAGGTGTGTCGGTGAGCTTGGGCGTTTGCGGACGGTTTGAGAGGCTCGGTTGGGTCAAAATTTTATGACCCGTCAGTGACGAGACAACCCGCCTAAACGTTTGAGGGGGGTATGAATGGTCCGGTTATAGATGCTCTCACCCGTCCCCATCACACGTGGCTCAACGAAAGCACGTTGTCGCTGATGAGACACGTACCCCAATGCTCGCCTTTCCTTTCTTCATCTCATTTCGTTAAATAAAACCATTCTTCTGCCCCGAAACAAGATGGCATTTATGAACGTTTTGATGACAATTTTAGTTGGTCACAGATTGACAGTTTCTTTAAAATGGAAGGAGACAATTTTAGGACCCCCGGTAAGTACCACACATATGACACGAAACAACTTTGGCCAAACGCCCCCATGATCACACATTGCACCACGTCATCGCATACATGCACAAATGACAGAACTCATGATGTTAACAAGAATCTTTTGAGTTTTTTATTTTTAAAATAAAAAAGGCGACTAAAGAATGTTTTCATCATTAAATCTGTCATGATGAGATCTTTAAAAGAAAATCTTATATTGATATGTTCCGATGACTTTTTTTTGTTGAAAATTGCCATGTGTATTGCACATAAATTACAATGGTGTTTACACTGAAGTTCTCATGATATCTTTCAACTATTTTTCATTATATATTTAAAGTAATTTTTCACATGTTATGAAAAAGAAATTAAGAAACAAAACCTGCCATGGTGAATTACTAACATTTGTCATGATTCATAAATTAATTTTGACATGGTTCATAATTTAAAAAAAAACATGTCGTCAATTACCTGAAAAATGCATGGTCAATGACTTAAATTTTTCATGAACTATAAAATAAAATTGGCATGGTAAATTACTTAAATTTGGCATGGTTCATATAAAAAATATTTTTTATGATCAAAATACTAGTATTGTCATGATCAAAATACTAAAACCACCATGATGTATAAGCTAAAATTGTCATAATCTATAAACCATGGATTAAATTTACCATGATTAATTACTAAAAAAATCCATGGTTAATTAAAAAAATATTGTAAAAATAGTTGAAATACAATGATAGCTTTAAATCTAGAAAGAAAAATAGATGAAACATGTCATAACAACTTTAGTGTAAACACTATGACAATTTTAAGATAAACATCACGACCATTTTATGTAAAAGAAACTCATCAAAACGTATCAATACGAGATTTAGTTTTGAAGATCTCGTCGAGATGGATTCAATGATGAAAACGATTTTTTAACAAATTTTTTATTTAAAAGATAAAAAAGATTTAATGAATCTAAAAAATCAAAAAGATTTCGTCGACGCCATCAGTTAGATGTCATAAGATGGATAATGATTGAGGCGTTTGAAATATAGTAGTATATGCCTCGCTCGAAGTGGAGCTCTCGATCGATCTTGCGCTGGAGCGCCGGAGGTGGCTGGATCGGGAAGGTCTTCGGTCTGTAGTCTGTACAGATGGCGGCCTGTCGGTGCCCTCCTATCCTATTCATGACGCGGCAGGCAAAGCGTGCGTGAGTCCCGGTGGAGCCCAGTACTCCGTAACCTGCAGCATTGACATCGAATGAATCGCCCTCGGTCAACTGTTACCTTTCCCCCCTGTTCTTGCTGCGATCTTTCTAACAGCCCACAAGGAACAGCTCGATCTGGGTCATTGCTCATCGCAGAGGTAACGAACATCCCCGATCGACAGGTCCAATCTTGCTGCTACTCGCGCTCGTGTCGTGTCTACTTGACTTTCCCAAGGTCGGTGCCCGGGAGGTGTTCGCCGCAATGCCCCCAATGAAGCAGCGCAGAGGAGAGGAGCCGAGATGCTTGCCAAGATTGCTTCTTTCTTCTTCTTCTTCTTCCCCGCAAGACGGCGGTTTCCATTCGCGCCGTCCTTGGCATCCGGTTCCTTCCCATTTCCCTTCCGCCCGTCCGCCCTACCGCCGCCATTTGCCGTCGAGGAAGCAAGCGGGCTCCGCAAGCAAGCGCCGGACACGCGCCGGCCTGTGGTTATATGCTTTCCTTTCGCTTCCTCCGTCCTATCCTACCCAAGCTGGCCGTCGCCGTCGCCCGGTAGTTAGGTAGGGTAGGGCAGGGGGACGGCCCTCCCTTCCGTATCGTTTCTTTGCTTCGCTCCCCTGCCTTCTGCCAGCACACCGCGCCACACCGACGCCGTAGGAGCCGTAGCCCCCGCCGCCGTCGCCGAGCCGTCTGGGCTTCCGGATGCTGTGATGCGGCGCTGCGGGTGGCTCTCGCTTCTCTGCCGCCCCCGCCGGGGTGGCCGCGCCGCCGCCGCCGTCTTGCCCCCGTCGAACACAGATCCGCCGCCTCCTCCTGTGCCCAAGGTATCGATAGTGGTACTAGTAACAGATTCTGCCTTCGTTTCTTGCTACGGACGCTGGGGAGTATCCAACTTAGCTTTGCTTGGCACTCTTCTCCTCGGTCCATCTGTCGTCTATTTAATTGCCCACTAAACACGGATTCAGGACGCATTTGGTGGCATACTGGCATCGATAGGAACTGGGCGAGGACGGCGCTAGTTTTACAAATCTCGCCTTCGCTCGTCTTTGCGCTTGATGTGCCAAAGACCTTATCAAGTCAATCGCTGCATTCCACGTGATCCTTGCTGTTTCTGAATTTCCTGCCACATTCCATTGCTCTTTAAACAAATTGTTTCAAGGATTTTTGTTTTCTTTTCGAACGGGCAAAGTGCTCGTCAAATTATAATCTGACGATGTGATGAACACTGGCTAAATTCACAAAATACTTGATACCATACCTTCGTCCAAGGCAAACCAAGAAAAGATTGCTTGTTGGAATGAGAGGTTCTTCCTTTCTTCTGACTATTGTATATGCATGTTATATTCTTAGGCAAGGTTCCTCTGTTATAGCTCATGATACTGAGTTTTCACACATTCGAAATTAATTACTATGCAATGTTGAGCAGGGAGTGGAAGATCACGGCGCTTCTGAGAAAGTTATCATGGAGAACATTCTACCAAACGGCGATTTTTCTGAAGATCTACGTTTATGGCATTCTAACGGCTGCCATGTGTTTGTTGCCGTTGAAGGGTCTGGTTACCATAATGGTATAAAGCCACATTCAGGGTCTAAATATGCCGTGGTTACTCATCGCACACAGAGTTGGCAAGGGCTTGAGCAGGTCTTAGAAAACATTAGGGTCGGTACCAAATACATTGTTACTGCATATGTTAGAGTTCATGGGGAATTTCATGAGCCTGTCGGAGTCCAGGCCACGCTAAAACTTGAGAGCGAGGGATCTCCTACCAACTACCATCCTGTTGCAAGGTACTTCAACTGGAAGGTGCTGTTTGTTGCCTTATATGATGCTATATCACTATCACTTGTTTATCAAGGGAAATTGTTTGACCAGGATTTTGGCCTCACAAGAATGCTGGGAGAAGTTGGAAGGTTCGTTTGAGCTTACAACTATACCAAGCCGTTTGGTGTTTTATCTTGAAGGCCCCCCTGCTGGTGTAGATTTGCTCATAGATTCAACTGCCATTTCCTGCAAGGCATGTTTTCAACTCTTGTATATTGTCTTTTTTGCGGGAATTCTTGTATATGCTTGCGTGTCATATAGCTAATGAATAATGGTAATCGTGCCTTAAATTCTGATTTAGCAACATGTTAATCAGTTGGACCACATTTCTCAATGCCCATAGAAAAGGAAGTAACATCGTCTGCTACGACTAATTTATGAGACCCTACTACTGCAATATATTTTGCTTAACCGTTCAGCACATGCACTACAAGTATTGCCACCATAGTTTGTACATTCCGTATGCTAATGTTTTGTTCTTTTCACCAGCTAGTTCTGCATTACTAACCGATTAGATTATGTGTGCTTTATTTCCTAACTAGTTCAAATTTCTGCAGAAAGCAGAGAGCAAGACTTCTTCATTGATTGGTGGAACAACAAACATCATTTTAAATTGTGATTTTTCCGAAGGCCTTCATTCATGGCATCCTATCTGCTGCCATGCGTATGTGGCATCACAATGGTCTGGTTTCCTTGATGGTATTAGAGGGGACTCGGGAGAGAATTATGCTGTTGTTTCAAAGAGAACTGAACCCTGGCAAGGTCTCGAACAAGATATTACAGATAGAGTATCTGCTGGTACAGTTTATGCAGTTTCGGCGCGTGTTAGAGTTGATGGGAATATCCATGGCAAAGCTGAAGTCAAAGCAACCCTGAGGTTGCAAAATCCAGATGGATCAACACACTACAATTCTATTGGAAGGTACTGTTTTGAAGTTCTTTAACAGCAATATTCTAACCATACCAGTTACCACCATCGCTAATTTGTGGTAGAATCTGATGTGGCAGAGTATCAGCCTCAAAAGAAAAGTGGGAGAAGTTGGAAGGTTCTTTTTCTTTGACAAATATGCCGAAATGCGTGGTCTTTTACCTTGAAGGGCCTCCTGCTGGGGCGGATCTTATTATTGATTCTGTTACTATTGCTAGGTCTGAACATAAGCAGACAAAGGTGAGTGTTTTTCTATGTGCATTTGTTTTACCCATTCCTGAACAACACGTTTTACGATTCAGTTGATAACCTGCTATATGTTTCTCACGAGTTAAAGTTTAACTAGAATTTACTGCATGTTATGCTTGGGCCATTGAGGAGTTCTGATAGTTTAATATTTTGGGTCCAAAAGATCAATTATACTAAGTCTCCATCTATTCATTTTCACAAATTTCAGCATGTAGTCATGCTCATTTAACTGTATATTCAAGTTCTTATATATATTTGTTCTTGTATGTGCGGTATGCAATCACGTTTTCCCCCCTATGCTTATGACCTGTTAATCTTTCATTTAAAGGAAGTTAAATCACCAAGTAGAATTGAGACTATTATCAAGAATCCTCAGTTTGAAGAAGGGTTAAGCAATTGGTCTGGGCGAGGATGTAATATCTGCAGGCATGAGTTCACTGCATATGGGAATGTAAAGCCCGTAAATGGCAGTTACTTTGCTTCAGCAACTGGACGGGTTGACAGTTGGAATGGCATACAGCAAGATATAACAGGCAGAGTGCAGAGAAAAGTTTCTTACGAGATAAGTTCTCCTGTTCGCATATTTGGCAGTGCTAATGAGACTGAAGTTCGTGCTACTTTGTGGGTACAAGAATATGGCCGTGAACAATATCTATGCATTTCAAAGTAAGCATGTTGATTTTATTATTTACACGCTTTCTTGACAATGTTATCTTGTATTCCATTACAAAATGTTATCTTATAGGGATCACAGATTTTACCATTTACTGATTTGTTTTTCTGTTATTAACATAGAAACCAGGCCTCTGATAAGCGCTGGACACATTTGAATGGGAAGTTTCTTCTTCATGCTCCCTTCTCCAAAGTTGTTCTTTTTATAGAGGGGCCACCAGCAGGAATTGACATCCTTGTAGATGGCCTTGTCCTATCTCCTGCAAGAAAACTTAATGCTGCTCCATGCCCAAAAATTGAGGTTGGTAAGCTAATTACTTCATTAAATTATGTCCCCTAGGAGTGTGTCTTCAAATGTCTCAACTCGTTTGTATACAGTAGTTGTTTTGGTTAACATTTCTCAGTCATGGATCATGATAGTTTGGATAGAAAGATTTGGCCATTTCTTTCAAACCCAAGCATTCTTTTTCTAATGGAATATTTTGCTTGTATTTCAGAATGTTCTGTACGGAGCTAATATCATGCAGAATAGCGCTTGCTCTCGTGGGCTTGCTGGGTGGAGTCCTATGGGTTCATGTCGATTGAGTATCCATACCGAATCACCCCATATGCTATCTTCCATCCTGAAGGACCCCTCAAATCAGCAACATATAAGTGGTCGCTATATCCTTGCTACAAACCGCACCGATGTGTGGATGGGCCCTTCTCAGGTGATAACAGACAAGCTAAAGCTACACACTACTTACAGAGTCTCTGCCTGGGTACGAGCTGGCTCTGGAGGACATGGCCGTCACCATGTCAATGTTTGTCTTGGTGTAGATGACCAATGGGTTAATGGTGGGCAAATAGAAGCTGATGGGGATCAATGGTATGAAATCAAAGGAGCATTCAAGCTTGAAAAGAAGCCATCTAAAGTTATTGCATATGTTCAGGGTCCCCCTCCGGGTGTTGATATCCGAGTCATGGGTCTCCAAATTTATCCGGTTGATAGGAAAGCACGTTTCGAGTATCTTAAGGACAAATCAGATAAGGTGAAACTCCCCCCACCCCCTCCGTTTTTCATGTTAGGATGAGAGTTTGATGTGCCTACACAAGCATATTAAGATATCCTTTCCCCCCCAATATCATTATTAAACTGAAAACTTTCGCCTGCACATCATCCATTGGTTGCTTATAACTGCGACGCTCTTGAGAAATATTAAATTCATTTTTCTGATTTCTTTTGTCAGGTAAGGAAGCGTGATATTGTTCTGAAGTTCCAAGGATTGGATGCTGCGAATGTTTTTGGTTCAGCTCTCAGAATACAACAGACCGAGAACAGTTTTGCATTTGGATCATGCATAAACCGAAGTAACATCGAGAATGAGGATCTTGCTGATTTCTTCGTGAAGAATTTTAATTGGGCTGTATTTGAGAATGAACTGAAGTGGTACTGGACAGAGGCGGAACAAGGGAAGATAAATTATAAAGACTCTGATGAGCTGCTTAAATTCTGCCAGAAACATAACAAGCAAGTTCGCGGTCACTGCTTATTCTGGGAAGTGGAAGATTCAGTGCAGCCATGGCTCCGATCATTGCATGGACACCACTTGATGGCTGCTGTACAAGGTCGTTTACAGAGCCTGCTATCAAGGTACAAAGGTCAGTTTAAACATCATGATGTCAACAACGAGATGCTTCATGGATCTTTTTACCAAGATAGGCTTGGAAGGGACATCAGAGCTCACATGTTCAGGGAAGCCCATAAGCTTGACCCTTCAGCAGTCCTCTTCGTCAACGACTACAATGTCGAAGATGGGTGCGATTCGAAATCCACCCCAGAAAAGTTTGTGGAGCAGATCGTCGATCTCCAAGAGCGGGGCGCCCCGGTTGGTGGGATTGGCGTGCAAGGTCATATCAGCCATCCAGTGGGGGATATCATATGCGATTCCCTAGACAAGCTGGCGATACTGGGCCTCCCTATTTGGATCACTGAGCTGGATGTCTCGGCGGAGAACGAACACATCCGGGCGGATGATCTCGAGGTGTGCCTCCGTGAATGCTTCGCCCACCCTGCCGTGGAGGGGGTGGTCCTCTGGGGATTCTGGGAGATGTTCATGTTTCGGAATCATGCTCACCTGGTCGATGCCGATGGAACTGTCAACGAGGCCGGCAAAAGGTACCTTGCTCTGAAGCAGGAGTGGCTGACCAAAACTGATGGTGACATCGATCGCCATGGGGAGTTCAAATTCAGAGGCTACCATGGATCATACACGGTGGAAGTTGCGACGCCCTCAGGGAAGGTGACCCGGTCATTTGTTGTTGACAAGGAGAACCCTGTGCAGGTGGTTACCTTGAACATTTAGGTTGTATCAGTTGAAGTACGTTCTGCACTCCAGCAGTGTGCATTGTACTGAGATTTTTTGGGTTGATGCCATATGTTCACAGTGCTTTATATATGTTGCAACGGGAGAAAAGAAGTCCCTTCTATGTCTCTAGCTTATGGACCAGTGCGTTGCAACATCATAAGAGGGAAAAAATGCTTAATTTTATAATTTCACATATTCTTTTTCTGGTTGTATACAGTACTACTCCCTCCGTTCCTAAATAGTTTAAGTCTTTTTAGTGGTTTAACTAAAGACTACATACAGGTGTATACAAACATACTTTAAAATATAGATTTACTCATTTTGCTTCGTATATAGTCTCTAAAAATATATCTAAAAAGACTTATATTTAGGAACGAAGAGAGTATATCACAAGGGATGTGGACAAATAGCGCTATAATGATCAACGATCAACTAGTTTTAAGAAAGTGGTGATCAACTGGTTTTAAGAAAGTGGTGATGCATGGGATTCATTGGATTTTATTATGTTAGACCTTTCAGCCTGAACATTGATAGTTGTAGATGACACTAGGAGAGTTGGGACAATTTTCGTTGGTTTATTTCTCACACAATGTCATGCCAACCTGAGGGGTTGGGGATACATATTTATAGGCTGCTACCCAGCCAAGCATATGCTAAGATGCTAGTCTAAGATGCTGATAAGATGCTAGTCTAAGATGCTATCCTAACTGTCAGTCCTTGATGGTCAAGGATTCTATCCTAACAGCCACAAGGACCATGTGCTGCAGCCCCACAAAGACCATAGTACATAACTTATCCATCATTCTTCCCCTAAGTCTTGTACGTCGTCTTGTGGGAGAGTCGAATCATCCCAATCCTGGAGCAGAGTTCGAGGAACTTGATCCTCCCAAGAGGCTTGGTGAGCAGGTCTGCGAGCTGGTCCGTGGTGTTGATGTAGCTCGCCTCGATGCTCCCTTCTTCCAAACAGCTGCGGATGAAGTGATACCTCAGTCGGATGTGCTTGCTCCGTTCGTGGAAAACGGGGTTCTTTGCCAGGGCCAGGGCGGACTTGCTGTCAACCAGGAGCTGCATCGTTTTGGTGTCTCGGACGAGGAGATCACCAAGTAGTCGAGCGAGCCAGAGCGCCTGAGTGCAGGCGGTGGAGGCCGCTATGTACTCGGCCTCACAGCTGGACAGGGCCACCACCTGCTGCTTGACCGATTGCCAGCTCATGAGACACTTGCCGAGGAAGAAGAGGATCCCGCTCGTGCTCTTGCTGGTGTCGATGTCGCCGGCGTGGTCGTTGTCGCTGTACCCGACGAAGTGTGCCGCCCCCGGACACCTAGGGTAGTGGAGTCCGTGGTCGAGTGTCCCTGCCACGTAGCGGACGATCCTCTTCACTGCCTGCTGGTGCTCCGACGTCGGTCGCTCCATGAACCGACTAACATAGCCCACGAAGAATGCCAAGTCCGGCCGTGTGTGGGCGAGGTAGTGAAGGCTCCCCACAAGGCGTCGGTACTGCGTAGCGTCCACTTCCTCCGTCGTGCTGTCGCGGCTCAGTTTCAGCCTCTCCTCCATCGGAGTGAGAGCTGGGTGGCAGTCCGTGAGCCCAGCTAGCTCAACGATGCGCTTGGCGTAGGCGGACCGTCGAAGCGCGATCCCGGAGTGATCCTGGTGCACCTCGATCCCTAGATAGAAGGAGAGGAGCCCCAGATCACTCATCTGGAAGCTGGCCTTCATGTCTTCCTTGAACGCCGCCACCTCTGCATCTTTGATGCCGGTGATCACCAAGTCGTCAACATAGACGCCCACCAGCACGGCATTTCCTCCACTGCCCCGTCGGTAGATGGCCGCCTCATGCGGGCTTTGCTCGAAGCCCATCTTCTTTAGCGTGGAGTCCAGCTTGGCGTTCCACGCCCTAGGTGTCTGCCGTAGGCCGTAGAGAGCCTTACGCAGGCGGAGTACCTTGTCCTCCTGGCCGGGGATCGCAAATCCCGGTGGCTGATGCACATAGACTTCCTCCTTCAAGTCGTCGTTGAGGAATGCCGACTTGACATCCATGTGATGGACACGCCAGCCTTCCTGGGCAGCTAACGCAAGGAGAAGTCGCACGGACTCCATCCGTGCCACGGGAGCAAAAGCGTCGTCGAAGTCGACCCCTTCCTGCTACAAGAAGCCTCGGGCCACCAAGCGAGCCTTGTGCTTGATGATGGCGTCGGCTCCATGCCTCTTCAGCTTGAACACCCACTTAAGGGTGATTGCGCGGTGACCACGAGGGAGGTGAGCGAGCTCCCAGGTGCGGTTCTGCTCGACCGCATCCATCTCCAACTGCATCGCGGCGCGCCATGCCGCGTCTCTCTCAGCCTCTGCAAAGGACCGAGGTTCGCCGTCCTCACACGCGAGTTGTAGCTGCGCCTCCATGTCGCGTGGCACCAGTCCCGGCACCGGCTGGTCGCCGAGTAGATTATCCATCGTACGATACCGCAGCGGTTCGTCGCTATGATACGCGTCGATGCGCTCCTCGTCGTGAGTGAGCGGGGGAAGCGAACTTCATCGGGTTGTGCTCTACGTGAGCTGGTGCTGATGAAGACGAGCCCGGAGTGGTGACTGCCGGGGCTGGAGTATGCGGCGGCGGCGGTTGTGGTGCCGTCGGCGTAGCAGGTACCGAAGTCGATGTAGTTTTGGGGGTTGGGGTAGACGTGCTCGGCGAAGAGGAGCTGCTTGCTCCCCCAGCTTCCTTGAAGTGGACGTACTCGACAATGAAGTCGTCATACGTCGAGCCGTCGTCCACCGCCTTGTCCCATTTCCACCCCCGCCCTTCGTTGAACACGACGTCTCGCGCCGTGCGCACACGCTGTGTCTCTGGGTCAAGGATGCGGTAGGCCTTTGAGCCCTCCGCATAGCCGATGAAGACTCCCGGAGTACTCCTGTCGTCGAGCTTGCCGATGTGGCCGAGCTCTTTGGCGAACGCAAGGCAGCCAAAGACCCGCAAGTGAGAGACCGCCGGCTTCCACCCATGCCAGGCCTCGTACGGCGTCCTGCCGTCGAGTGCCTTAGTAGGCGAGCGGTTGAGGATGTAGACGGCCATTAGCACCGCCTCTCCCCAGAAAACAGCCGGCATCCCTCTCTCCTTGAGGAGAGCCCGAGCCATCCCCACAACCGTCTGGTTGCGTCGCTCGACGACGCCGTTTTGCTGCGGGCTGTACAGCGCGGAGTAGTGGCGCTGGATGCCCTCATCAGCGCAGTACGACGCGAATTCAGCCGCCGTGAATTCGCCACCGTTGTCAGTGCACAACACGCGCAGTTTGCGACTGCTCTCCGCCTCCACAGCAACCTGGGCGCGCCTGATGGCGTCCGCCGCCTCTCCCTTACTGCCGAGGATCATCACCCACATGTAGCGAGAGAGGTCGTCGACGAGCAGCAGGAAGTAGCGTCGACCTCCTGGTGTGGCTGGCGTCACCGGGCCGCACAGGTCTCCGTGCACGAGCTCCAGCCTCTCCTTGGCCCGAAAACTCGCTTGCTGGGGAAAGGGGAGTCGTCTCTGCTTCGTCAGCACACAGATGTCGCAGAACTGCTCCACATGGTCGAGGCATGGCAGGCCTCGCACCATCTCCATGGCACTTAGACGCTTCAGGGCCTCAAAATGAAGGTGCCCAAAGCGCTCATGCCATTGCCACGCCTCGTCGTCCCGACGGACAGCGAGACAGACCGGTTGTGCCACCTGCACATCAAGGACGTAGAGTCGATTTTCACCTCTGGGTACCTTGGCGAGAAGGCGACGCTGGCGATCCCAGATGCGTAGGACCCCATGCTCAATCAGCACGCGTGAGCCGTTCTCATCCAACTGTCCCAAGCTGATGATGGAGTTCCTTAGCGCGGGGATGTAGTAGACACCGGTGAGCAGTCGGTGCTCTCTCGTCTTGGTGGTGAAGATGACGGAGCCGGCGCCCTTAATTTCCATAGCTGAGGCATCCCCAAACTTGACGGAGCCTCGCGCGTTGGAGTCGAGCTCGGCGAAGAATTCCCTTCGACCGGTCATGTGGTGGGTGGCGCCGGTATCGAGGCACCACCCTGCAGTCTTGTCCTTCCCGGAGCCATCGCCGAGAAGAGCGTGTGCTTTTGGCTCGTCGAGGTGGAGGAGAGCCTTTGCGACTGGTGTCGCTGAAGGTAGCTCGAGGCTTGCATGCGGCATGAACAGAGCCGTCTCCTCCTCCTCCGCCTGTGCGACGTGAGCCTGGCCTTGTCGTGGTTGTCGACACTCATTGGCCCAATGGCCAAGCCGGCCACAGTTGTGGCAGCTGTTGTCCTGTGCCGGCTTGGGGTTGCCAGCGACGCCGTCCTTGGCGCCTCCGCGGGCGTCACCTTCGGCACATCCTTGTGCCTTGCCGCCCCTTCGCGCCTTACGCTGCTTGCCGCGCTTGCGGCCGCCCGTCGTGGAAGAAGGCTCCCCTTTCTTCTTGTCACCAAGGCTGGCATCCCACTACTCCCGAGTTAGGAGCAGCTTCCCGCCGGTGGTGATGGGCCCCGAGGGCGGCTATGGCTCGTCGGTGTCGACGACCTTGAGGTGACCTATCGCCTCCTCGATCATCATCGTGGAGAGGTCCAGCAAAGACTCGATCGAGCGAGCCATCTGCTTGTACTTCTCGGGAATGCACCGGAAGAGCTTCTCGACAGCTCTCTCCTCGGTGTAGGTGGCATCGCCGAACTTCACCATCTTCTGCAGCAGAGTGTTGAGACGGAGGGCAAAGCCATCAACGTCCTCACCTGGCTTGAAAGCCAGGCTCTCCCACTCCTTACGAAGTGCCTGCGGTGTGGACTTGCGAGCACTGTCGCTGCCGATGCGTGCCGCGGCGATGGCGTCCCAAGCCTCCTTGGCAGTCCGCTTGTTGGAAAGCGAGAACTGCATCTCGAGCGGGACTGCGGCGATGAGGGCGTCCAGCGCCCGTCGATCTTCTTGGTGGTCGACGTTGCTGTCTTGGACTGCCTCCCACAACCGCCGCACCTGGAGCCCGATCTTCATGATCGCGGCCCACTCGACGTAGTTGGTTTTAGTGAGGGTAGGCCACCCAACACTGGGACCAACATCCCTGACCACAGTCCGGACCTCGTAGAGGCCGCGGTCCTGGTCGTTGCAGCCGCCGTCGCCGTGCGCACCTCCACCTGGAGCGCGGGCGTGCTCGGCTGCCCACTGCGTTGTACGCTCTTGCGCCACTTTGGCACGGTCTGCGTCGGCGCCGTCGTCCGCACGCGCGGAGCCGTTGGAGCTGCCGGAGCCGACGCGGAGTGCCTTGGCATCCGTTGTAGCCTCACGTGCTGCCTCCGCTGCTGCTGCTGCTTCTACCTCCGCCCTGGCTGCTTCTAGCTCCGCTCTCGCTGCTGCCAGCTCCGCTGCAGCCAGCCTCGACACCCTTGCTGCCGCAGCTGCTGCTGCTACAGCTGCTCGCTCATGCTCCTCTGCCACGGCGCGCTCGGCCTCCTGCCGGCGCCGTATGCTCGAGGTAGCCGTGTGATGAGAGCGACCTGCAGACATGGCTCGCTGCAGGGGGCTGTTGCGTGAAGAGGAGGCTGTTGCTGACGAGCTGCTGCTCGACAGTCCGGAGGGAGGGAGGTAACTAGGGGCAGTCGGAGCAGCTGCTGCTACCGGCTTAGGCTGCTCAGCTCCCGGTGAGAGAGGTGAGCAGGAAATGCTCAGGGTACAAGATAACGAGGCTCTGATACCACTTGTTAGACCTTTCAACCTGAGCATTGATAGTTGTGGATGACACTAGGAGAGTTGGGACAATTTTCGTTGGTTTATTTCTCACACAATGCCATGCCAACCTGAGGGGTTGGGGATACATATTTATAGGCTGCTAGCGAGCCAAGCATATGCTAAGATGCTAGTCTAAGATGCTGCTAAGATGCTAGTCTAAGACGCTATCCTAACTGCCAGTCCTTGATGGTCAAGGATTCTATCCTAACAGCCACAAGGACCATGTGCTGCAGCCCCACAAAGACCATAGTGCATAGACTTATCCATCATATTATGCTAGTTAAAGACAATACTGGTCCAGAAATAATCCATATACCAGCAGGAGCTAAATTCCAATTACTAAGCTCCCTTACAATTACTAAGCTCCCTTGGAATAGAGACCTATGAAAGCTTGAATTACAATTGTTAAGCTCCCTAGGAATAGAGGCCCGGGAAAGCTTTAGTCCCCACAGTGGACCCAACAAACGGTATCAAAACCGACACGGCCATGGCCCATGTAGCGATGTGTGCATATTACGTTAACGAATTTTGATAAACTGACATTTTATTTTGCTAGAATTTTCTACTAAAACACTTCCCATTAAAAAAAAAGGATTGCAAGCAAACACGTATGTTCGTGGCCCATGCGTATTGCATTGGCCATTCTCCCCGGTTTGTTTTTTCAGCCAAATTTTCGAACCTCACCGGTTTTTTTATTGAGACATTTTGAATTTTTTTTCCAAAAATATCCAGGAATTACATTTTTATGAATTTCGATTATTTTAGAAATTTAAGAATTTACCATGAATTTAAATAAAATTTGGAAAAAAACATGAATATGAAAATAAATTTATATTCAGGAATTTCAAAATATATTCATAAATTTATATTCAGGAAAAAAATAAAAAAACGTAAACAGGAAAAGTAAAAAATAAAAATAAAAGAGAAAAAACCCAATAGAGAAAAAAGAAAAAGAAAGCAAACGGTCTGGTCCTTGCATTATTATTATTATTTGCATGAATCTCAGTCGCCTTATGTCTTTTTGCTGCCATGTCAGGCCAAATTTTAATTTTAGGTTGCATTGTGTTATGGTATTCATCGTCCTCAGCTAATAGGGTGGTTTGCAATAGTTGCATGTTCAGTTTCCACCATATAACTAAACTATATTCATGTAAATTGGAATGATTTACCACTGTTTCATCGGTAGCTCTTTCTCTATGTATTAACTCTATTGGATCCCTCAAAATCTTTGTAAATCAGGCAATCCAAGATGAAAGGATAAGCTTCAGGATTTACTGAGGGAAGAGAGTATGCCCAAATTTTACTGCCACGCAAGGCCAAATTGTATTGTATTGCGGATTTTCATGTTCCTGTTCAATGTCCATTGTATAACTAAAGTATATTTATGTACAACCGTATGATTTTATAACTGTTAGTCACTAGCTCTTCATATGATCACTCTATTGGATTCCTCAAGATCTATGTAAATCAAAGGAATCCAGTATGAAATGGTAAAATTCAAGATCTATGTAAATCAAGGAACCCAGTATGAAATGGTAAAATCCAGGAATCTCCAAAAAGACTTATAACGGAGGGAGTATATTTCACAATCTCAGCAAAAGAACCTCATCAGGTGATCACGGGCGAGATATTCACTCATGTCCAGAAGGCGAGGCTTCAGTTGCCAATGCAATTCATGTGTGGTACAAAGGGATGAGTGATAATACTTAGAGAAGGTTAGCATCTAAGAAATGAGTTATGCTCAAACCAAATCCGGAAATCCACCCATCAGGTTCTCTAGGTTAGCACCCTAGGTTTGCTATATGCCATTGTCGGCAGCCATTTTACGCAGGAAATTAAATGCTCATTCTGGCTACAGCATGCTCATGCCACTGGGCTGCTGATCTCACTTCTTGAATCAGCTACAGACCTGGTGATTTGATGCTTGCTGGAGAATGGAGCGCCTGTCGGATTGTTTCTCCAACCCCAGCAACCTCTGCAACCCTCGATATGGACGAACCGCAACTGCTGCCGACAGAAGTCTGCTCGTGGAACTTTGATGGCATAGAAGAGAGCTTCGCTTCTGCAAGAATGAAACGAAGAGCCGTTAAATCTGGATGCTTATTTGGAACAGTGCTGATACAGAGCCAAGTAGTAATAAAACTATAGGTTTAGATGGTTTCAGCATCTCGTATTAGGATGACGGCTACTATTGCATCTACAGAATTTTATGAACGCCATGGCGCCGCTAGCACTCACCATGAAACCTCCCGCAGTTCACAACCTCACCAAGATAGTCATGCAAGGTTTTCAGAATGCGTTTCTCTTGCTCTTTGTAAGTGTCTGACAACCTCTGTTTGGTGTCCGAGGGAGTTACAGCTGCAAAACTTGGTGTCAGGAAAAGCCGATCTTGCTCGTTGCACATCAGTTCCCGGGTTCCGGGAGACACCGGTCTTCTGTCATACTTCCATGTATCAGAAGGGTCGGATCTTGGCGTTCCTGCCCTTACTTCAGAAACAGGAACTGCGGTTAAACTGTTTTCTGTTGAGCACACTTGTTCATCCCGCTGTTTCTCAACTGCTTCCGTGTCAGGGTTTATGGAAGAAAGGCAACTATCAGCTCGATCTAATTTTCTTCTGTTAGTGTTCTCCTTAACACCTGATGAATATGAAACAGCAATGAGATTCAGAGAAAATATACCTTAAAATACACCTGATAGTGAGTTCTACTTTTAAGGTATGCGCAATTTTTCGTTTAAGTGGAGTAACAAAGCAATCCCTAAGAACTGAATGTGACAAGGTCACCATGTTCTATACTGTACTTCCCAATAGTTGATGGAAATCAACAATAAGAAATCATGAATGGCCATAGAAGAATGTGAGCAAGCAAACATAAAACAATTCAGCATAATGAATCACATATTTGGATCACATCTACGATTGTTCTTTTGGAGAGAACAATACCTACAGATGCTCCAGCAGCTTGCCTTGATACTAGAAGCAATAATTTACAGAGCTCATTGACATTCTCTATCTGGATAACATCAGCTAAAAGTGGCCTTCAGAAGATAAGAAATATATATCAGACAACACAACCAAATGAGTTCAAATGAGAAATTGGTCATAACCATGGCCAGAATGTGACCTGTAAGTAACTCCATGCGGTTCTACTTCGACGTCACTTTTAGTGCCCGTGCCTTCTATAGGAACATGAGTGAGCAAAGACGAAGTCACCTGAAACGGGGTAAAACCAAAAGTATATGTTAATAACCAGAATTTCAACCTTTTTTTTACCTTTTACTTCATCCAAATGATATGTTCTAGCATTTGAGCTACTAATCATAAATATTCAGTCCGTCATCGGCCATTTATAAATTATAAGACACCACATGTTCTTGGCTGATACAGCATATACCCTAAATTGTTTTCTAAGTCAACATAACGAAAGCCGAAATCATGAATATTATGGAAGGCATGCTGTAAAAAGAATTACTTGTGAAGAATCATTGTTGCTGATGAGCTGATCTCTGCCTGAAGAAGCCACTGAAAGATTGGAGAGCTTTTCTGCAGAATGAGAAAGAGCCGCATATGGTCCAGTAATACCCACTAAAGCAGGATTCTGCATATGATGTGCATAGACAAGGTGCTGCTGGTGCTGGGTGATACGGCGTATTGCTTTCCTATCTTCACTGCTCTCATAGTTCTTGCAATCCATACATTTGCAGTTCTCTGAACAGAGAATATTAGATCGGAAGCACTCGCAGTATTTCTTCAGGCACTCAGATCTCTTGCAATGGCACCCCTTCGTGTGCTTACCCACAAGAGGACCTTCTGCTACTTTAAACTGGGATGTAAAGGGAATGGATTTCATACATGACATGATAAGGCAAACATATTGGAATACAACTCAGAATTTGGCTTGTTTCTCACATAAGTATTGACTTAAGCCCTTAACTCATGGTATGGGCTCGGCGTCAATGATTATTGCTAGCAGAACGCCATGGTCAAATTTGTCAATTTTGAGCAATGTACCCAAAAGGAAGTCAGGTAATGGCATCCATGATTAATTTCTGACATTGGAAAGACAAATTCTAGAGACAAAAGGGGGATTTGAGTTTTCTGTCATTGTTGCTGTACCGATCTTGCTTAGCATGAAAGACAAAATCCAGCAACTATTGCACATATAATAAATAAAGATGTGACACTTAGTCTAATGATATATGAGTCTTGACCTCAGAACATTATTTGCGCCGTAAATTTACAGGCCACTTCATGTGTTTCTTAATCATGGTTAAATTTTCCATACAGACAATAAAGCAAGCAAGCAAGCAAATAAGGTTTTAAGATGACATAGATAGCCAAGCCCTTCAGCAACTGGAGAACTGGAGGAAAACACAAGTCATTCTTGGAACATATACATTGTGCTCTACCTCGCGGTTTTGGGCTGCATGTGGAGGGATGTTCTCAATTTTGGGCATAAAGGCCATAGGATTCCTTTCAATTGCAGCATCAATAGCATCCTGTCTTGCAGCCTCATGACGAACATTATTATAACAGTTTTTGCAGTTGCAATCCTTGCAGTAGCTACCTGATGCAAAACACTCACAATACCTGGAAATGCATTTAATCAAAAGACCAATCAGTAGAATTTTATGATCTAAAACAACCCAAGTCGTTGCCTAGCTATTAAAAAGCAAGAGCTGTAGACTGACTTGAAAGAACAAAAGGAGTTCATGAGTAATGCAAGTGTTCAGAAAGAAGGAAAAATCTCATTAATGTTGTAGATATTAGAACATTTTTATAGACTTGGTCAAAGATAAAGTTTGACTTAGGACAAAACTAGAACCTCAATCAATTTGGAGTGGAGAGAGGACTTGTTTTTCTTATAATTTTGGCACTATTTTAGATTATATTTTTGAAAATTCAGTTATTAATTATCCTGATAGTGCAAGGCGCAAAGGAATTACCACAAAAATAAACAATATTTTGTTCTTTTACTTTCACATTTGCTATTCTAATAAGTACTCCAAAGATGGAGCCGACAAAGAAACTGTTTAATCACAAAGCGTAGAACACGGACCATAGCATCAGTCAAATTATGAAATAAAATACTATGAAGAAATAACAACTGTATCAGGTTTCATTTGGAGGTTTAATATACAATTTTTTGCTTGTTTACGTTGTGCCCCTTTGGCGACTGATCAGCAGTACATCACTGAAAACAATACAGGAATACGCACACGTTATGCACGTACAACAGCTGTGAGATTTTTTACAGCAAGAAATATACAGTAAATAAGCACTAATCTTAATGACTTAAGGGATAAAATATTTAACCTAAAAAAACCAGTAGTAAAAAAAATCATATGCTGCATATTGTTTAAATAAATTATAAGGGAAATTACTTCTTCAGACATTTCGAGTACTTGCACTTGCAGTGTTTCCTCCCTGATGTCCTGTCTGTGGATTCCCATGATGTTTCACTCTGCGGGTATCGAGCATTCCATGTCCTGGAGATAGGAAAATATGCAACAATCAAGGAAAATAGTTTCCGGCCAACTTTTCCCTGCTCTCAGATGATAAAAGGAGGAAAACCTGGACACGATTTCTCAATTAACTTTGAAACACAGAATACCAGCTGCAACTATTCTATAAAGAGGAAGAAACAAATCGAATGTCCTAGTAGGTAGTTGCCAATTTCAATTCCTTCAACCAAACATCCCATCACATTATATGCCATAGACTCTAAACAAACATTACTATTCCCGAATTACATAGGAGGGAGAGAGAGCTCACACGCCTACAGAGGTTGCAGGCATTGGCAGCACTACTGGCACCTCCGTCTTGGGCAACGAATGTTTCAGAACTGGGGGTGCCTGTTGCAATGGGAGCAGTTGTACCCTTGGTGGTGGCAGCCCTGCAACTTGCAATGCCTCCATTAATGGTAAATCTTGCGACAGCACAGGTGAACGCCGCCGCACCTGCAGCTTCTTAGCTGCGGGTTGAGAAGGAAATGGCATGTGGTGCTTTCTGACCATTAGTGTAGGCCATGGCACCGGAGGCCACAGTGGCAGCGATGAGCGTACTTTCAGCGGAATGACCTGACCGCGGGGAGGAGTTCTCGGCGGCCCAAGAGCCTGGGAGAGCGATGTCGCTATTGCAGCACTTTCTCGCTTGCCGGCGCAGAAGGCCGAGCCTAAGTTTGGCCGCACCGAACCCGAAGGAAGGTTCAGTGGATTGTCCATTTTGTACCAGTTTTCAGATCCACCTGGGGGCCTTGCTGGGGTATTGCACTGTCATCTCTGGGTCCGGCATCACCTGGCATCACAGAGAAAATTCAGTTGAGCATGATCAGTACTTAGTTGAAGTGTTATCCAGGACTTTAGTTGAGCATGATCAGTACTTAGTTGAAGTGTTATCACAGAGAAAATTCAGTTGAGCGTGATCAGAAGTTCAGAACTTCCATTTTATGTTAAAACTATGACCAGTACTTGGGTGTAGTGTTATCCAGGACGAATACTTCCAGACTTTCACAGATTGATCGCTTGAAAAGCGCAAATTCGCTCTCAGATCAAACCGATGAAAATAAACTAGTCAACGCAAACCCATCTCTGGGGCATATCAAAGTACTTTCACTTGCCAGTCGCCCCACAACAAGAGTAATCCCCAAACCACCGAAATCCGTCC
Source organism: Hordeum vulgare subsp. vulgare (assembly GCF_904849725.1). Lineage (NCBI taxonomy): Eukaryota > Viridiplantae > Streptophyta > Magnoliopsida > Poales > Poaceae > Hordeum > Hordeum vulgare. The sequence continues at coordinate 51,383,137 of NC_058519.1, forward strand.
GGTTCCATGGAACATTGGTAAACAAATCTAACTGGTCTGCACACAGGACGACAGTGGCACCCAATGTATCCTCTTGATCAAACCGATTTTATTTTGCTCCCACGAATTAATCAGCAGAACGTCAGCACATATCCGAAACAAACTGGATCCAGCGGCCGCCACTCGTCAGTTCTGAAGGGTTCTGACACCTCGCAGCGCCGCAAAGCCAGAGCCCCGGCATTTCATCCACCCCGGAACGACCCCCGAAACGAAATCCACCCGCCGAAAATGCTTCGAGCCCTCACACGATGCGCGGCAAAACCACATACGAGACGAAGAAACATCTAGGAGGAACCAGAGCATCTTAGGAAGGGTTCCCGTGGACCTATCGCGGATAATCCCCACAGCAAAAAAAAAAAAAAAGCAGCGGCGAAAAGCTGGGGATGGACCTCACCCCGGACGCGCGCTAGGTCGATCCGCGCGGCCGAGAAGATCCGGCGAAGGGGCGCCCGCCGGCGACGGGCGGCGAGGCAGGGGTGGGGGCGCGGCGGGTCGGCGGGGGTGCTGTGCTTTTTCGATTTCGGGAGGTTTCGCTCCGTTTTCCAGGGGACGGAGAACAGATGGAGACGGGAGAAGGTATTTATAGCTGCTGTCGCCTGACGGCCGAGAAAAGTTTTGAAGGTTTGAAGTTTGAAATGGTAGAGCCCCGTCGAAATTGAACACTGGATTTCAAATCCCTGAAATTGGATCCTTCGCCTTACTGAGACCGGCCAATCCAGGGTTTCAAATCTCATCAAGTTTGGAGTAGCAGATATTGGGAGATACTTCGATTTTTCATTTTCGACCGAATTTTAGCCAAAATTTAAAACGAAAGAAAAGTGTCCAGAAACAATTGAAAACAATCCAAAAAGTGAACACAATATACTGATCATTCTGTTTTAAAAATCCAACCGATTAAAAATTACAAGAAAAATACCAATTCAGTCTGGTTGTTTTTTAAATCTTGCGGTAAGTTGAGGGTGTATTTTCAGTTTTTTGACCGGTTTCAGAGTTGAGAGCTGTAAAATCGAACCGAATGGTTAATTAGAGATTGAAATGTGGACTTTTTTTTTTATGGATTATCATTTTCTTCTTTCCTACTTCGTGACATTCATAAAATTTACAATGCTTTTGCCAACTGTATTCGAGGATGAGTTGGCCCACGAGCCGCGACCTATTTTGTGGGCCTTCATGGCCATCAAGGACGCCGACGAGGATAATGAAGAGACGTTAGGTTCTCAGACACCGCTAGCTGCCACCAAAGCCATCAACTCTAGTGGGTTGTATACGTGGCACAAGGCGAGCACATGCGGGGGTGACAGAAGGTGTTGCCATGGCGCGGCTCACGTTATCTGATGTCGCCAATCCTGACTTTTGCTTCTGCGCCATCCCCACTTGGCTCCACGACAAATGATGCATATGGCGAGCTTTGCTACAACTACGTAAAGAAACTACGTAATGTTACAAATAAGCTGATTTGGCTTAATTCAATTGGCAGGATAAAAGGCCCAGGCCTACCTGTGAAAATCAGTGGGAGTGATTGGTGGAGAAAGTCAACAACGTAGCTTTGCGTAAATGTCCTACGTAGGTCTAGCACTTTTGTGCATATGCCCCTCGAGATTCGTTGAGGCGCTTCCGTTGAGAACAGTCACCGGGTACGCAAGTGTCATAATGTGTGGTGTTTTCTTAACTTACTAGCAAACCTGCCACACAGCCATCATACCGTCTCATCAATGAGCATGGACAAGCTCCAGCTCCGCGTCAAGCCAGTTCCAAGCAATTCAGTGTGATTCTTACGTTGGTTTGTTACTTTGTGTCTGCTCCCATAGGCCCAGCAACCACGAGTAGTGAGACTATGTAGCATGTTTTTGCATCGCAAGCTGAGCTGATGCACTCTGAACTGCAAGGTTTGTCTTCATTTCGAGTAAATTATCAAAAACTACCACATTTCGCGCAACCGTGTCTAGGGGCTATCACTTTACCATTTTGTGCGGAAAACTATCAAAATTTTCTTAATCCGTTGCTAAAAACTATCAAGTGTGAATACTGCTCCATTAACCTTTTCTAAACACCTTTCTGACATGCTGGGCCCACAAGTCAAGTTGATCATTAACTTTGACCGTTATTACAGATAGGACCCACACGACAGACCTTTCTTCCACCTCTCTCCACCCTCATGTGCATTACATCAAACAGGTTATGTGCGTCTCGTCGCAGAGCACGGATAGCTCGAAGGCCGCCTCGCCGCCGCGCCGCCGGGCTCGGCCGTGCTGCTGAGCAACGACCCGGCGCCTCAGGCGTCCGTCCTCCCACGGTTTGCAGCTTCATGATCTCCAGGCCACATGGCGAGCGGGCGCGGCGCGGGCGACGACCACAGGGCGAGCGGGCACTGCGCACGGCCGGCACGACGCGGGCGGGCGGGGACCACGGCCTCGCGTGGGGCGCGGCGCACGGCGGCACGGGGCGCGGTGCGGGCGACGGCCACAGGGCGAGCGGACGCGGCGCACGGCCGGCACGACGCGGGCGGGCGGGGCCACGGCCTCGCGCGGGGCGCGGCGCACGACCGGCATGGCGCGGGCGGGCGGGGCCACGACCTCACGCGGGGCGCGGCGCAAGGCCGGCATGGCGCGGGCGGGCGTGGCCACGGCCTCGTGCGGGGCGCGGCGCACGGCCGCCACGACGCGGGCGGGTGGGGCGACGGCCTCGCGTGCGGCGCGGCGCGGGCGACGGCCACAGGGCGAGCGGGGCGCGGCGCGGGCAACGGCCACAGGGCGAGCGGGGCGCGGCGCGAGCGAGCGCCAACATCAGGACCTAGATTACGGGGCACCTGACATTTGGGCCGGCCTTGCCAGGAAAACGGTTAAACGAGCGAAAACGGGCAGTTAAAGCTTTTGGTGGTTTTTTACCACGGATTAGTAAAAATTTGATAGTTTTTGGGACAAAATCGTATTGTGGTAGCTCCTCGACACGGTTGCGCGAAATGTGGTAGTTTTTGGCAATTTACTCCTTCATTTCAGTTGAAGGAGGCATTTCAAGCTACGCATCGCCGAGTATATGCAAGGTTGGATGGCTCGCTTTGGAAGCTTTCTAGAGCGTGTGGGGGTTGCTCTGGATAAGTTTTCTTTTGCACTGGATGTGAAGCAAACCTCCCCTCCTATGGTGGATTTTAATGTTGACTTTGTTGAGGGGAGGCTTGTGGAGCCCTATGGCCACATCTCCCCTCATGCTAGGGTCAGTTCACCCACATTGTCTACCTTATCGTTTGCATGTGTTGCCTCTATGAGTGAGTCCACTGTCGTGGTTGTGGTTGTAGTAATGCAGATCATGCTTGAACTTTAGCAAATTTGTGAGGAACCGTTTTCACCACTTATAGGGGAGTAGTTGACATGCTTGTAGGTGGATGCTTGTTTAGTTGTCTTGAGCAAGTTTGTAGCAGTTTTGTCTAGTTTTCTGTAAATTAACTGACAATCTTCTTTTTCTTAATAAAATAAAACGGTTATTGCTTCCGTCGGAAAACCCACCGCGGCATTTTTATAAAAAAAAACTGTATTTTTTGTTATTCAACCCGCGCTCCATCATTTATCTTCAACGTAAAAGAAAAAAACGATTCGCTGCAAAAATTATACCCGTACGCATCGCCTCCTCCCGTCGACCCTGGGCCACCCTGACCTGTGCCCAGACCGCCGCCACACCACTCACCGTCGCGGCCGACCTCAACCGCCACCGCTGCCGATCTCAACTCACCCGCCTCCGCGGCCGTACCTCTCCCTGCTCACTGCCTCTGTTGCGGCGCTCGAGCGCATCGCGTCGATCCTGGTCCACCCTCGCCTGTGCCCAGGCCGCTGCCACACCACTCGCCGCCGCGGCCGACCTCAACCACCACTGTTGTCGATCTCAACCCACCCGCCTCTGCGGCCGTACCTCTGTCCGCTTGCTGCTCCCGTTTCTGCACTCGAGCACAGCTTCTGGATCAAATCAACGCGACAGCTATAGTGACTGCGGATGATGCGTCTGCTCGATGCAGAACGACGACGGCGCGCGAATAAGGCGCGGCGGAGCGAAGTACTTGCAGGTGGAGGCGGGCCTCCATGGCTCACACGGGGAACTCCGAGGTTATGGCACGGCAACGGCGACTCCTTATGGCTAGATAGAGGCGCCTAACCCTTGATCCCCTTATCGTATCCCCTCCTCTGGCAGGAACTCATCATCTCGTGAGTTCCCCTCCCCATGCCTCCAACCATGTGTCAAGCACCGACAAGAAATTTTGTTTTGTGGGGATTTGTTTGCTGATGAATGAATGTACTGAATGTAAGATTGTATTGTTGTAGAGACAGAGAATGGAACACCACCTTCAGTTTGTCATCTGATTCCACATTCTCTACCCCATGAGTGAAATAAGATGACAGTTCATTGATCAATTCACGTAGCCTCTTTGTTTTGCTTTGCTTGTCCCGCTCAATTTCTCATCATGGTGGAATTAACAATGAACGGGTTGATTTCTCAACAAAATAGGATAGGATTGACTACATTAGTTAGTTAGCTTATTATTTTAATAAATCAAAATGATTATTAAAATATTAAAATTGTGTGGTATTTTTTTCTTCCGTTGCAACACACGGGCCCTTTTGCTACTAATAATAAAGTGTCTGTTGCTTCCGTCGGAAAACCCACCGTGACATTTTTATAAAAAAAACTGTAATTTTTGTTATTCAACCCGCGCTCCATCATTTATCTGCAACGCAAAAGGGAAAAACGATTCGCTGCAAAAATTATACCCGTACGCATCGCCTCCTCCCGTCGACCCTGGGCCACCCTGGCCTGTGCGCAGGCCGCCGCCGCCGCGGCCGACCTCAAGCGCCACCGCTGCCGATCTCAACCCACCCGCCTCCACGGCCGTACCTCTCCCCGCTCACTGCCCCCGTTGCGGCGCTCGAGCGCAACGCGTCGACCCTGGTCCACCCTGGCCTGTGCCCAGGCCGCTGCCACACCACTCGCCGTCGCGGCCGACCTCAACCACCACTGTTGTCGATCTCAACCGACCCGCCTCCGCGACCGTACCTCTGCCCGCTTGCTGCCCCCGTTTTGGCGCTCGAGCACAGCTTCTGGATCAAATCAACGCGACAGCTACAGTGACCGGGGATGATGCGTCTGCTCGATGCAAAACGGCGGCGGCGTGCGGATAAGGCGCGGCGGAGCAAAGTACTTGCAGGTGGAGGCGGGCCTCCATGGCTCACACGGGGAACTCCGAGGTTATGGCGCGGCAACGACGACTCCTTATGGCCAGATAGAGGCGCCTAACCCTTGCTCCCCTCATTGTATCCCCTCCTCCGGCAGGAACTCATCATCTGGTGAGATCCCTCCCCATGCCTTCAACCGTGTGCCAAGCACCGACAAGAAAATTTATTTCGTAGGGATTTGTTTGCTGATGAATGAATGTATTGAATGTAAGATTGTATTGTTGTAGAGACAGAGAATGGAACACCACCTTTAGTTTGTCATCTGATCCCACATTCTCTACCCCATGAGTGAAATAAGATAACAGTCATTGATCAATTCAGGTAGCCTCTTTGTTTTGATTTGCTTGTCCTGCTCAATTTCTCATCATGGTGGAATTAACAATGGACGGGTTGATTTCTCAACAAAATAGGATAGGACTGACTACATTAGTTATTTAGCTTATTATTTTAATAAATTAAAATGATTATAAAAAAGATTAAAAGCGTGTGATATTTTTTTCTCCCGTGACAACGCACGGGCCCTTTTGCTAGTCTTAATAAAAGGAGGAGCCAATAATTTTTTCCTCCGTTTCAAAAACAAAAAATTGATCCGACAATGCTTACGAATGTAGATGCTCACGCGTCAATGTGAGAGCGATCCACAACCACGCCGTGCCAAAGACCGTAGAGTTGACTTCAGAGGCAACATTAGGTAGTAGTGAAAACGGGACAGCGACGGTAGAGCAGGAGAGGATGACAACACTCGCCTATTGAAACAATGAAACCTGCATGTCTTGTTAACAACCACCTCGTGGACACAAAAGAAACAAGAGCTGCGGCTAATCATCCGTGGTCGGTCTTCTTCGGCTCCGGTGAAGAAATTACCGGCGAGCTCAAGAAATGCTCAGAGCCGTGCAACTCGTGCTCAGGTACGTAAGACATGAGCGTCCGCTTCCGCAAATCAATGATAAAATTGTAAAACTCAATGGCCAAAAGGTTTTTTTTGAGGTAATATCACTGATGGTGCGTAAACTTGTTCTGGATGTTCAGTTTGATGCCTCAACTTGTAAAATACACGTAATGAGTGCTAAAACTTGGCAATTTGGTTTAAATACGATGCCAAACATGTTTGTCTACGGATTCGCTGCTGACTGGGCTTGACAGCGTGGCGTGGGCCCCCTTGTCATCCACCGGAGAGGCGTGTGCCCGTTCCGCCGCTGGCCTTTTTCCAATAAAAAACCTTGGACTAATGTTTCTCGCTCAGAAAAGCTCCTGGCTCGGCGGGACAGGGCAGCCCGCACAACTTTTTCCATATCACCTCCTGTTGCATGTTCGTCTGCCTCGAACGCTCCTCCTCCTCTGTCTCTCCCTTATGATCGTGGGAAGGCGCCGCCCTCGTGGATCGTGGCGACCACATTGATCATCGCCGGCGAGGATGGCGGAGCCCCGCCGGCGTGCTCCTGGAGATGCAACCCCTCCTTACGGTGAGAACCACCTCGCCTTTCTCGACCCAGCTTTCCCCTGTCCGCGGTAGGGTTAAGATTGATTTCGCCTTCTGTTAAAAGCCTGCAATTTGTAAGTTTCTGGTGTGCGCTGATGTTTCAGATGCTTTTGATGGTCTTTTCTCGATTGAGATACATCACAAAGGTTTCTTTTGTGGAATTGACAACAACAACACCTACATGGATTATGAAGTTGCATGGTTTAACAACTGTGACAGTGATACATGGTACTTGTTATGGATTGATGACTTTTTGCAGCAGCTAGGTTATGACAGAGATTGTTTGAAGCTTGATGTATACTGGTGTCAGCCTGGAAAGACAATGGTTGATGGGCTAAGAAATTTGACATGTGATGCAGATATCCTTGCAATGATAACAGTAACTACAGAGCACAAGAACTTGTTACTGATTGTAGACCATGGAGAGAGACTTGACAGTGCTCTCAGAGATGATATTTTACTTGATGGAGTTCCTATACTTTCAAAGGTCATTACTCCAGGAAAAGAAAGCAAGGGAAAAGAGCAATATCGTTATCCTGAGGAGAGAAGTGTGCCAAATAAGAGGAGGTCTAGGAGGTTATTTGGAGAAGGTTCATCCTCATTGTGCTGATGAAGAATTGGAGGAAGAAGATGGAGTAAATGCAGCTGAATCAGAGATAGATGAGGATTTCTATGACAGCGACTATGACATAGAAGATGGGGATGACGATCTCTATGTAAAAAATGTTGACAAAGAAGTGGATGATCATAGAGAGGACACAGCTTGTGACTATGAAGCAGAGTTAGCAGAGGATGCTCTACATGATTCACACTTACATTTGTCCAATGAACGGAGGGAGAAGTTGAAGTGCCACTTCAAGGGATTTAATCCAGAAACTGATTTGAATAACCCTATTTTCAAGCTTGGACAGGTTTTTGGTAATGTGCACGAGCTGAGACATGATATTACATCGTATAGCATTAGAAACAGAGTTCAAGTGAAGAAGACAAGGAACACATCCAAGAAAATAATAGCTGTGTGCAGTGGTGAGTGCCCGTGGTATCTCATGGCAAGCAATGACAACAGAATATCCAGATTTGTTATTAAAAAGTACTTTGATGAGCACACTTGTACTAAAGCCTGGAATCTCAAGGCACTGACGGCTCCGTTTCTCACTAGAAAAATCAAAGATGAGTTCACGGACAATGAGAAGATGTCGTTGAAGAAATTTCAAGGAAGGACTGGACCAGGTGCTGGATTTTGAAACTTGATATTTGGACCTGATTCAGATAGGTCACATGTGGCAGCAGAGGGAGAGCCAATAACCCAAAATGCACCAGGAGGGGATGAGTGGGATGATGACCTCATGCACATGTAGATGCCCATCATGGATGCAGAAGTTCATGACTGAACTTTATGGAATGCAACTAAGTTCACCAATGACCTTGGTTTATTTGTTTAGAGGCCTCTTTTGATGTAATGAACATGTCAGTTTACACGTACTGCACTTAAGTATGTTGGCATGCGGCACTTTCAGTATGTTTTATAGCTCCAGTGTTATGTTCATGTACTATCAAATTCTAGTCTTGAAGTGTTATATGAATCTGTTGTCATTCTTGCTGTTAAAATTCTTTCTTGCCGTTAAAATTCAGTGCAACTGTGTTACTGATGATTAGTTTCTCATGCTGTCAAAATTTTGTTTATGTGTTACTGAAGAACAGTTTATGATGCTGTTAAATTCCAGTGATTATATTGTTCACAAACTGAACATGTTGCAAAAAATATCCCGTTCTTCTGATGTTGTCATATTGTAGTGATTATATTGTTCACAAACTGAACATGTTACAAAAAAATTCCAAAAAGGGTGTCCTGGGATTCAAACCCAGGACTTGGGTGTGCAAGTCTTGCGCTAGTAGCTAGTGGGACAGTCAGAGATAACTGACGATTTAGCCTTCTACTCTGTACTTAACACTATATTCTGTATCCAGTGCGGTCGACTGTCCCGCCGAGCCAGGGGCTTTTCTGGAAAAAAGACAACGGGCACGCCTCTCCAGTGCCTGACAAGGGGCCCCACGCCACGCTGTCAAGCCCAGTCAGCAGCGAATCCGTAGACAAACGTGTTTGGCACCGTATTTGAACCAAATTGTCAAGTTTTAGCACTCATTACGTATATTTTACAAGTTGAGGCACCAAACTGAACATCCAGGACAAGTTTAGGCACCACCCGTGATATTACTTTTTTTTTCGATCAAAAATGACCAAAAGGGTTTCCAAATGATTTGTTTCGCCGCTTGTGTTGTGCAGGGACAAGAGCAGATTTGCCTCGTCAGGTTTCGTCAATGGATTCTCCACAGCTTCAAACCCGCAGAGGTGCAAAAATTTCGTCATCCAGATCGAATTTGTTGTACCCTACTGCACATCATCGGTCAGTTTATTGAGATGAAGAGTTCGATTGTGCATGTCCTGATATATATGCTGCAGGTTAGCCGGTAAAGTGGCGGTCATCACAGGCGCCGCGAGCGGCATCGGCAAGGCGACGGCCGCGGAGTTCGTCAGGAACGGCGCCAAGGTCATCATCGCCGACGTGCAGGACGACCTGGGCCGCTCCGTCGCCGCGGAGCTCGGCCCGGACGCCGCATACACCCGCTGCGACGTCTCGGACGAAGCGCAGGTCGCCCGGCCGTCGACCTCGCCGTCGAGCGGCACGGCCGCCTCGACATCCTCTACAGCAACGCGGGCGTCTCCGGGTCCGCGTCCCAGGCCTCCGTGGGCGCCCTTGACCTCGCCGACTTCGACCGCGTGATGGCTGTCAACGCCCGGTCGGCCGTCGCGTGCATCAAGCACGGCGCGCGCGTCATGGCGCCGGGCCGCCGCGGCGGCTGCATCCTCTGCACGGCCAGCGTCATCGGCGTGCTCAGCTTCGGCTCCCCGATCCTCGCGTACGCCATCTCGAAAGCCACCGTCATCGCCGCGGTGGGCGCAGCCGCGGGCCCGCTGGCGCGCGATCGGGTGCGCGTGAACGCCATCTCGCCGCACGCCATCGCGACGCCGCTCACGGTGCGGTCCATGGCCGAGATGTTTCCCGGGGCCGGCGAGGACGCGCTGCGGCGGGTGGTGGAGGAGGACTGGAGCGAGCTGGACGGCACCGTGCTGCAGGTGGAGGACGTGGCCAGGGCGGCGCTGTACCTGGCGTCGGACGAGGCCAGGTACGTGACCGGGCACAACCTCGTCGTCGACGGCGGGTTCACCGCGCACAAGGGTGTCGGCATGCCGTCCCTGGAGGTGCCGAGGAAGGATAAGTGAACTCCAAACATACGTGCTTTCGCACTTTAGGAGTGTTAGATACATGGATTGGTTTCCGTCCATCAAGGAGGATCACACACTTTAGGCCTTGTTCGGTTTCTTCTCAATTGAAGGGGTTTGGAGGGGATTGGGAATGATTAAATTCTCTACGAGTCAAATTCCACCTCAATCCCCTCCAATCCTATTCAATCTCCTCCTTGCTGGGATTAACCGAACAAGCTCTTAGGAGTGTTCGATACATGGATTGGTTTCCATCCATCAAGGAGGATCACACTATCAATTTCATTCTGTAATTAAAACCGAGTTCTTACAGTACAAGCAACAAAACTATCTCAAAAAGAAAAAGAGCTCAAAATCTGACATCAGATTTAGCAGCCGTCTGATGACTAGTACGGATCTTAAAGTACTGATGGTCGCCACGTCAGCTCCCTGGAACTTTTGGGACTCTATGCAAACAATGCAAACAAATTCTTTTAGCCCATCGCCCTTTTTTCCGCGAATACGCACGAGTGCGCATCTTTTCATTGATAGTAGAAGATTGGTGTACAACGTACTGAGAAGGAGGGGACGCAACCCAGTGTCTTGTACACATAAGGCAAGACAAAGAGTTGCACAATAGTGGTGACAGGATGCTCAGCCCGAGTACAACCCTAGGCAACTACGGAAGTAACGATCTAAGTTTGTGTGCGCCCGCCCTGGCCCAAGATCTAGCCTCCTCCTAGATAGACAGGATAAGTCGGGAGATGGAGGGTTGTTCGCCATCGAAGACACAACAGTTGCGGTGCCTCCAAATGGACCACGCCGTGAGGGTCGCAAGAGTGGCCAACCCTTACGATGGTTGTTGGGGGAATCCAGGATGGTCGTTGTGCACCATGGAAGGAACCCCTCGTGGCCGGTGGGTGGATGTATGGTGGCCCGCACCCAAGCGAGCACCTCGTGCCAAAACATGCCTCGAGAAGGGGCATCCAATGATGACGTGCTGCATGTTTTTGTATGCTTGGTCGCGAAGGACACGTCGACCATTGTGTGGCAGGCCATGGCTAGCAAGCCTTGTAGCCACCCCGCATCGGTCAAGGTCGGTCACCCAAGTGAACATCTTTGCCCGAAGAGGGGCCCAACACCTCCATGTAAGACGCCAGAAGGGTGTTGAAGTGGACCCGGCAAAGAGCGCTCTGTAGGAGGAACTTGCAGGGTGCGTGGCATTTGCGGTCCAACGCCAAGCTAGATGCCCCGAAGAGCTGGATAAGGATATGTGTCTGAGCAGTCTCCAAAGCTGGACGTACTCAATCGTAGCACCCGACGTTAGGGAGCCACATAGGTCGGGAACCCAACCGCGGCCATCAAGCCCCTCATACACCATGCACTTGCGCGATGACGGGATACTAGAGGTAGGAGAGATGGGGCTATATCGGAGATAGCCTTGTCGTCGATCCAAGGATCTGTCCAGAAGCGACAGGTCCAGCCGTCGCCAATAGTCCGGGAGGTGGATGCTCAGAAGATGGAGGAGACCTCCGGGTCTTTGGGGAGGTGGATGTGCGCCATGGTCTAGTGGGGTCAATGCGCTGTAGCCAAAGCCAGCACACGTAAACTGAGATACCTTGCCGTAGGAGGTCTGTGATGTCGAGACCACCAAGCTCAAGGGGGCGACAAACGCGCTGCGAGTGGACCTATACCATGGCCGACGCGGGTCTCCTTGCGTCCATGCCATAGGAACTCTCGGACGACCCGGTTCACTTGCTTGGACACCGGTGGGCAGAGGGCGATCACTACCAATGATGTGGGAGGGGATTGCACAAAGCACATGTGTTAGAGCATATATCTCCATATGTGGTTTTGGTAATTGATGACAATTCCTATGGACTAATGCTTGCCTTAAGTTATATTTATAGAATTTGTCCATAGGCACTTCTTGAAGTCCATCTGTTGGGTTCAAGGAGTTTATATGATGACCAAGATGGTATTCAAGGTATTATCCAAAGAATGGTCATAGAGACACAAGGTTGATCAAGATCTCAGACAAAGAGTAAATCAAAGCGTACAAGATGTACCGAGAGGGATCAAGTGATCCCATGGTATGGTAAGCATTGTCCATTACGTATTTGTGTACTAACCCATGGTCTTCGTGAGAGTTCTATGTGGGGGTTAGGTGTGTTTCCATGGGCTTGCATCAAAAGGAAGATCTCATACAACCCATGAAGGATGACGTCAAGTGGTGATCGTCATCAAGATTGCGGTGTGCAAGTTCAAGTGGACCAGCACGAATATATCATGCTTGAAGCTTGCCGTCCATTGTGGTGGCAATGGACTTGTGAAGATATGCTGAAGAGTGGCTCACCCATAGTGAGTATGGGGGAGCAATCAACTAGTCTTCATCAAGACAACGCAATCAAGAAAGGTGGTCCATCTTGAGGAAGCCAAGATCATCATCATCTAGCTCAAGATGACGAGGTGCAAGGTATAGGTTTCCCTTGATAGGTTTTGTGTTTTAGGATAGATTGTTGTACTGTCAAGGGGGGCTCTCAAGTGAGTAGCTTGATCGTATCGTTCATTGAGAGCTCAAACCATTTGCATCCTTGCATCATACTTCTTGGTTCTTGTTTGCTGTTTATCTTTGTGACTTTTAGAGCTTATGGTCATCTTCATGACAAGCGCGAGTTCATCGAAAACGGAGTCCATATGCATCTTCTATGATGTTTTCAATGTTGGGAGTTTTTACCGGTCTTATTCGAAGAAGGGTTCTCACCATTTTCTTATGGGCCTTTTCTCACTTGCTTCTTATTGATATTTATATCAAGATTGTGTTAGCCCATGTCGTTAGCTTTCCAACAAACTTGGTTCCGTTGATATCGGAGTCCGTATGCGAAAGTTAGAGCAGATTCAGTATCCAGCGGTAGTACCGCCCCCGGAGCTGTAGTACCTCCCCGGAGCGGTAGTAATTTCTAGGAGCGGTAGTACCGCTCCGGGTGGGCGGTAGTACCGCTTCGGGACGGTAGTACCTCTCTCTGAGTGGTTGTTCTTCGTCAGACTTTTTGCGAAGACTTTCTCTAGAGGTAGTACCGCCACGGCTAGAGGTAGTACCGCCAGGGTCTAGCGGTAATACCGCCAGGGCTAGCGGTAGTACTGCAAGGGCTAGCGGTAGTACCGCTGTGCTCGGGCTGTAAGTGGGGGTAACGGTCTGATTTCTTCCCCCACTATATAAAGGGGGTCTTCTTCCCCCTTGGACCAATCTATCCGTTGAGCTCATGTTCTTCCCCCATTGTTGACCTTCTTAGAGCTTGCTAACTCTCAATCCCTCCAATGATTCTTGCTTGTTCTTGAGGGAAAAGAGAGAGGAGATCTAGATCCACATCTCCACCAATCACTTTCTCCTCTATGTGAGGGGAACCCCTTGGATCTAGATCTTGGAGTTCTTTGTGAGCTTCTTGTTCTTCCTCTGATATTTCTCCATAGCTTTTGTTGTTGTGGAGGGATTTGAGTGTGAGGTACTTGTCCACTTCGTGTGTTCTTGCCATTGCATTAGTTGCATCGGTTTGAGTTCTCCACGGTGATACGTGGAAGTGAATTTTGAGAAGCTTAGTACCTTTGGTACTTAGTACCCTAGATATTGTTCTTCGTGGATGCTTTGGCGTCCTAGAAGCTTGGTGGTGTCTCGGAGCTCAATCATTGTGGTGTAAAGCTCCGGGCAAGCGTCCGGGTCTCTAATTAGGTTGTGGAGATTGCCCTGAGCAATTTGTATGGGTACCGGTGACCGCCCCCAAGGTTTGACATTTGTACGGGTTCGGTGACCGCCCTCAAGGGTCCCTTAGTGGAATCACGACATCTTGCATTGTGCGAGGGCGTGAGGAGATTACGGTGGCCTTAGTGGCATCTTGGGGAGCATTGTGCCTCCACATCGCTCCAACAGAGATTAGCATCCGCAAGGGTGTGAACTTCGGGATACACTATCATCTCCGCGTGCCTTGGTTATCTCTTACCCGAACCCTTTACTTATGCACTTTACTTTGTGATAGCCATATGATACGTCTCAAACGTATCTATAATTTTTGATGGTTTCACGCTGTTATCTTGTCTTCTTTGTATGTTTTATGTACCTTTTTTATATCTTTTTGGGGACTAACTTATTGATTCAGTGCCAAGTGCCAGTTCCTGTTTTTCCATGTTTTTGACTCTTTTCAGATATGATTTTGGAACGGAGTCCAAACGGAATAAAATCCCCGAAATGATTTTTTCCCGAACGAAAGAAGACCAGGGAGCCTTTGGGCCAAGCCAGGTGGGCCCTATGGAGCCCACAAGCTTGCACCACGCCACCAGGGGGGAGGTGGCGGTGGGCAAGCTTGTGGCTTCCCTGGCCGCCTCCTGACCTAGGTTTTGCGCCTATATATTCCCAAATATTCCGCAAAAAATAAGGGGAGCCTCGAAAATACTTTTCTGCCGCCGCAAGCTTCCGTTTCCGCGAGATCTCATCTGGAGACCCTTCCCGGCGCCCTGCCGGAGGGGACTTTGGAGGTGGAGGGCTTCATCATCATCATCATCGCCCCTCCAATGACTCGTGAGTAGTTCACTTCAGACCTACGGGTCCGTAGTTAGTAGCTAGATGGCTTCTTCTCTCTCTTGGATCTTCAATACAAAGTTCTCCATGATCTTCATGGAGATCTATCCGATGTGATCTTCTTTGGCGGTGTGTTTGTCGAGATCCAATGAATTGTGGACTTGTGATCAGATTATCTATGATATATATTTGAGTCTTTGCTGATTTCTTATATGCATGATTTGATATCCTTGTAAGTCTCTCCGAGTCTTGGGTTTTCTTTCGCCAACTAGATCTATGATTCTTGCAATGGGAGAAGTGCTTGGTTTTGGGTTCTGCCATGTGGTGACCTTTCCCGGTGACAGTAGGGGCAGCAAGGCACACATCAAGCAGTTGCCATCAAGGGTAAAAAGATGGGGTTTTTATCATTGGTTTGAGATTATCCCTCTACATCATGTCATCTTGCTTAAGGCGTTACTCTGTTCTTATGGACTTAATACACTAGATGCATGCTGGATAGCGGTCGGCGTGTGGAGTAATAGTAGTAGATGCAGACAGTATCGGTCTACTTGTTTCAGACGTGATGCCTATAGAAATAATCATTGCATAGATATCGTCACGACTCTGCACAGTTTTATTAATTGCTCGACAGTAATTTGTTCACCCACCGTCTACTTGCTTTCATGAGAGAAGCCACTAGTAAACACTACGGCCCCCGGGTCTATTCGCATCCATCGTTTACACCTTCGCTTTTACTTTGCTTTGTTACTTTGTTGCTTTCAGTTCTCACTTGGCAAACAATCTATAAGGGATTGACAACCCCTTCATAGCGTTGGGTGGAAGCTTTTGTGTTTGTTCAGGATCTTGAGATACTCTTCCGCCGGATTGATACCTTGGTTCTCAAACTGAGGGAAATACTTACCACCGCTACGCTACATCACCCTTTCCGCTTCGAGGGAACACCAACGCAAGGCTCCAAGGACACGGGGGAAATCCTTTGCATACTTGCCTAGGAAGTCCCTTAAGGCGTAGCCGTAGCTGAAGGATTCCTGGTGCCGTTGCTGAGGAGTATCAAGCAACACTCCTATTTCTGGCGCCGTTGGAAGGTCTTTTGTTGCAGTACCAGAAGAATTTCTGGCGCCGTTGCCGGGGAAGAGAAATCAAGATCTATCCAAGTAGGTCTCACAAACTCAGCTCTTGCATTTACTTTTGTTGCTAGTTGCCTCTCGTTTTCCTCTCCCCCACTTCACGTTTGCCGTTTCCATTTGCCTTTTTCCGTTCGCCCTTCTTCCGCTCGCTTTCTGTTTGCTTGTGTTACCATGTGCCTTCTTTTAGCTTGCATCTTTGCTTGCTAAAAATCCATTGATATGGATCATCATCCACTAGCTAATCTCTTTAACAGACTCACTCGTGTGGAACAAATTGCTAGTGAGTTGAGGGCAATTGACTATTTCTTTGGAGTTTTGCGTAAGATGGGTGAATCTGAAAATTGTGAGGAAGAAATTCATGAAGTGATTCACGAGGGCTCCTTGGATGACAAGCATGATTGCAATGATTTCACTATAAATCCTATTAGTGACAATCATGCTAAAATGATGCAAAACCCTAAGCTTGGGGATGCTACTTTTGCTTTGACCAGTACTTATTGCAATAATCATGATTGGGGTGATGATCTTTCTTATGTTCTTGAAAATTTGTTTAAACCTCATGATGAATATGATATTTGCAATGATATTGAAAGTGGGTTTGGAGACGTCATGACTTTAGTTGATGATAATCCCACTATTTTTGAAGAGCGTCAACTTTGCATGCATGTGGATCATGAAAAGAATATCCTTTGTGATAGTTACATTGTTGAATTCGAATATGATCCCACATGTAATTGCTATGAAGAGGAAAATATTTTGGTAGAAACTTTCATGTTACCAAATTACCTCTCGTTATGTTGAGATTGGTATTGTCTCTTTCTTCTTCCTTGCATTTGGTAACTATTGGTTGTCTTGCCAATTTGTTTCCCTATAAAATGTCTATGCATAGGAAGTATGTTAGACTTAGATGTGATTTTCACATGCTCCATGATGCTCTCGTTGTGTTTCAATCCTTACCTTTTATGTGAGCATCATTGAAATCAATGCCTAGCTAAGGACGTTAAACAAAAGCGCTTGTTGGGAGGCAACCCAACGAATCTATCCTTTTTCTTTCTGTTTTGTGTTTTCCACACTTTCATAATTCTGTTATGATTGTGTTTTTTGTGTTTATTTTTGCGTTTGTGCCAAGCAAAACCGTTATGATTAGTCTTGGGGATGATCGTTTGGTCATGCTGGAAAAGACAGAAACTTTCTGCTCACGAAAAGGATTTTCATTTTTTTTTCTGTAAGAACTTTTGAGTTGATTATTTTTGCTGCTGATTTCTATGAAAATTCTTCAGACTGTCGTAATGTTTAAGAATTTTTAAAGTACCAGAGGTATACGAAACATACAAATTGCTACAGACCGGTCTGCTGTTAACAGATTCTGCTTTTGTTGTGTTGGTTGCTTATTTTGATGAAACTATGGATAGTATCGGGGGGTATTAGCCATGGAAGATTGAAAATACAGTAACCCAACATCAGCACAAGTAGAATTTAAATTTTCTACAGTACCTAAGGAAGTAGTGGTTTGCTTTCTTGTACTAATGTTATCACGAGTTTTTGTTTAAGTTTCGTGTTGTGAAGTTTTCAAGTTTTGGGTGAAGTTCTTATGGACAAAAAGATAAAGGGTGGCAAGAGCTCAAGCTTGGGGATGCCCAAGGAACCCCAAGAGATTCAAGGATGCCGTAAAATCCTAAGCTTGGGGATGCCCCGGGAAGGCATCCCCTCTCTCGTCTTCAATCCATCGATAACGTTACTTGGGGCTATATTTTTATTCACCACATGTTATGTGTTTTTGCTTGGAGCGTCTTGTATCGTAGGAGTCTTTTATTTTTGTTGTGTCACAATCATCCTTGCTGCACACCTAGAGAGAGAGACATGCACACACCGTGATTTTGTCGAGCTTCACTTATATCTTTTGGTAGACAATTCAGCTCACATGTGCTTCACTTATATCTTTTGAGCTAGATACTTTTGCTCTATGTGCTTCACTTATATCTTTTAGAGCGCAGCGGTGCGTGGCTTGGTAGTTGATCTATGCTTTGAAAGTAGTCTCAAAAGGGGTAGTTATCCAAAGGGATACGAAAACTTCCTCCTTCATGTGCATTGAATAGTTAGAGAAGTTTGATTCATCTCAATTAGTTTTGAGTTGTGGTTATGGTAATATTGAAATCATGCTAGTGAGGTGTTGTGAATCTAGAAATACTTGTGTTGAAGTTAGTGATTCCCGTAGCATGCACGTATGGTGAACCGCTATGTGATGAAATCTGAGCATGATTAGTCTATTGATTGTCATCCTTTGCGTGGCGGTCGGGATCGCGCGATGGTTTATACCTACCAACCCTTCCCCTAGGAGTATGCGTTGAATGCTTTGTTTCGATTACTAATAAAACTTTTGCAACAAGTATATGAGTTCTTCATGACTAATGTTGAGTCCATTGTTTAGATGCACTTTCACCTTCCACCATCACTATCTTCTTAGTGCCGTGCAACTTTCGCCGGTGCACAAAACCCACCATTAGCCTCCCTCAAAACAGCCACCATACCTACCTACTATGGCTTTTTCAAAGTCATTCCGAGATATATTGCCATGCAACTACCACCATGATATGTGCCACCACGTCTACATTGCCATTGCATGATCGTAAGATAGCTAGCATGATGTTTCCATTGATGTCTATGCCATGCTAGATCGTTGCCACGGTACACTACCGAAGGCATTCCATATAGAGTCATAATTGCTCTAAGTTTTGAGTTGAAAATGTGATGATCATCATTATTGGAGCATTGTCCCATGTGTGGAAATAAAAGAGGCCAAAGAATCCCATAAATAGAGGCGAAAGAGCCCACCAAAATAATAATAATAAAATGAGAGAAAAAGAGAGAAGGGACAATGCTACCATTTTTTTCCACACTTGTGCATTTTGAGCACCATGATCTTCATGATTGAGAGTCTCTCGTTTTGTCACCATCATATAGCTAGTGGGAAATTTTCATTATATAACTTGGCTTGTATATTCCAATGATAGGCTTCCTCAAAATTGCCTTAGGTCTTCGTGAGCAAGCAAGTTGGATGCACACCCACTAGTTTTATTTAAGAGCTTTCACGTACTTATAGCTCTAGTGCATCATTTGTATGGCAATCCCTACTCATTCACATTGATATCTATTGATGAGCATCTCCACAGCTCATTGATATGCCTAGTTAATGTGACTATCTTCTCCTTTTTGTCTTGCAAACTCCACCACATTCCACACCATCTATAGTGCTATAACCATGGCTCACGCTCATGTATTGCGTGAGAGTTGAAAATGTTTGAGAAAGTAAAGGTGTGAAACAATTACTTGGCCAATACCGGGGTTGTGCATAATTTAAATTCGTTGTGCAATGATGATAGAGCATAGCCAGACTATATGCTTTTGTAGGGATAACTTTCTTTTGGCCTTGTTATTTTGAAAGTTCATGATTACTTTGCTAGTTTGCTTGAATTATTATTGTTTCCACGTCAATAGCAAACTATTGTTTTGAATCTAATGGATCTGAACATTCACGTCACATAAGAGGAATTACAAAGCGCACCTATGCTAGGTAGCATGAAAGCATCAAAAATTCATTCTTATCACTTCCCTACCCGAGGACAAGCAGGAGTTAAGCTTGGGGATGCTTGATACGTCTCAAACGTATCTATAATTTTTGATGGTTTCACGCTGTTATCTTCTCTTCTTTGTATGTTTTATGTACCTTTTTATATCTTTTTGGGGACTAACTTATTGATTCAGTGCCAAGTGCCAGTTCCTGTTTTTCCGTGTTTTTGACTCTTTTCAGATCTGATTTTGGAACAGAGTCCAAACAGAATAAAATCCCCGAAATGATTTTTTTTCGAACGAAAGAAGACCAGGGAGCCTTTGGGCCAAGCCAGGTGGGCCCCAGGGAGCCCACAAGCTTGCACCACGCCACCAGGGGGAGGCAGCGGTGGGCAATCTTGTGGCTTCCCTGGCCGCCTCCTGACCTAGGTTTTGCGCCTATATATTCCCAAATATTCCGCAAAAAATAAGGGGAGCCTCAAAAATACTTTTCCACCGCCGCAAGCTTCCGTTCCCGCGAGATCTCATCTGGAGACCCTTCCCGGCGCCCTGCCGGAGGGGACTTTGGAGGTGGAGGGCTTCTTCATCATCATCATCACCCCTCCAATGACTCGTGAGTAGTTTACTTCAGACCTACGGGTCCGTAGTTAGTAGCTAGATGGCTTCTTCTCTCTCTTGGATCTTCAATACAAAGTTCTCCATGATCTTCATGGAGATCTATCCGATGTGATCTTCTTTGGCGGTGTGTTTGTCGAGATCCAATGAATTGTGGACTTGTGATCAGATTATCTATGATATATATTTGAGTCTTTGCTGATTTCTTATATGCATGATTTGATATCCTTGTAAGTCTCTCCGAGTCTTGGGTTTTCTTTCGCCAACTAGATCTATGATTCTTGCAATGGGAGAAGTGCTTTGTTTTGGGTTCTGCCATGTGGTGACCTTTCCCAGTGACAGTAGGGGCAGCAAGGCACACATCAAGCAGTTGCCATCAAGGGTAAAAAGATGGGGTTTTTATCATTGGTTTGAGATTATCCCTCTACATCATGTCATCTTGCATAAGGCGTTACTCTGTTCTTATGGACTTAATACACTAGATGCATGCTGGATAGCGGTCGACGTGTGGAGTAATAGTAGTAGATGCAGACAGTATCGGTCTACTTGTTTCAGACGTGATGCCTATAGAAATAATCATTGCATAGATATCGTCATGACTATGCACAGTTCTATTAATTGCTCGACAGTAATTTGTTCACCCACCGTCTACTTGCTTTCATGAGAGAAGCCACTAGTAAACACTACGTCCCTCGGGTCTATTCGCATCCATCGTTTACACCTCCGCTTTTACTTTGCTTTGTTACTTTGTTGCTTTCAGTTCTCACTTGGCAAACAATCTATAAGGTATTGACAACCCCTTCATAGCGTTGGGTGCAAGCTTTTGTGTTTGTGCAGGATCTTGAGATACTCTTCTGCCGGATTGATACCTTGGTTCTCAAACTGAGGGAAATACTTACCACCGCTACGCTACATCACCCTTTCCGCTTCGAGGGAACACCAACGCAAGGCTCCAAGGCCACAAGGGAAATCCTTTGTATACTTGCCTAGGAAGTCCCTTAAGGCGTAGCCGCAGCTGAAGGATTCCTGGTGCCGTTGCTGAGGAGTATCAAGCAACACTCCTATTTCTGGCGCCGTTGGAAGGTCTTTTGTTGCAGTAGCACCATAGTGTTTATTGACATATATCTTGCTATCACTTAGTTGTTTATCTTGCTTAGCATAAGTTGTTGGTGCACATAGACCTAGTTGTTTTAGGTTTTGTGCTTGACAAATTAAACATTAGTTTTATTCCGCATTTGTTCAAGCCTAAACCGTAATTATTTTAAAGTGCCCATTCACCCCCCCCCTCTAGGCGACATCCACGTCCTTTCAACATGGCGCACGAGTGCAAGCCGCTCTCCGCGCGAAAGCAATGCGGCATGCCAGGTGGAGAGCTTCTTGATAAGCTTCTCGACGATGGGTTGCACTAAGGTCGCACATGGTTTCCTCATCGAGAGTGGGATGCCAAGGTAGGTGATGGGGAAGCACGCTTTGGCGCAAGCTAGCTTGTTGCCAATCGTGAACTTAATACACTAGATGCATGCTGGATAGTGGTCGATGTGTGGAGTAATAGTAGTAGATGTAGACAGAAGTCTGTCTACTTGTCTTGGACGTGATACCTATATACATGATCATTGTCTTGGATATCGTCATAATTATTCATCGATCCATCAATTGCCCTAGAGTAATTTGTCTACCCATCATTTGCTATTTTTTCGACAGAAGCCACTAGTGAAACCTACGGCTACCGGGTCTATTTCACATCATCTAGTTGCAATCTCTACTTTGCTATTCGCGTTTCCATTTTATTTGCTCTTTTATTTTCAGATCTATATTATCAAAAAAACCAAAAATAATTTGTTGTGTTTTATTTGCTTTCAATTTATTTGCATCTATCAATCTATCATGTACTTTACCCACGAGGGATTGACAACCCCTCGCGTTGGGTTGCGAGGATTTGTTATTTGCGTGCAGGTATCACATACATAGTCGTGTAGATCTTCCTATTGGATCGATACCTTGGTTTCATAACTAAGGGAAATACTTGTCATCGCTGCGCTACATCACCCTTTTAACTTGGAGAGAAACCAACACAAATCAGTGGGGAGTCAAGCGGCAACCGAGTAAAAATATGCACCCTCTAGACGGCGTAGTAATTTTTTATTCCACTATACGGTTTCGAAGATCGACTCAATAGTCAAAGTAGTACTTTACTCCTTTTAAGTTTTTAGAGATCGGCTAAAGATGCTCTTAGCTTAGAGCATCTACAACCACGTATGGAAAATACGACATCTCAAACGCCCGCGGATGCATCCGGGTGCATCTTATTTTTTGCCTTTCACATCTGCATCCCTCATATCCGAACTCTCATATCCATACAAACGCATGCAACGCTATGTAAAACAAGATATCAACATCTTTCCCATGATTGGATTGCTTCGCCGAACAAAAGGATCATAGTTCATCGGAGTTCATCAGCAAATTCATACTAAAAACTACTTAAGCATAATTAAAATATGAAGAACAAGGGCGTCCACGCAGCTGTGCCCATCCTTCGTGTTGGCGTCGGCATGCGGTGGAGCATCGTTGTCATCATCGGAGCTGGACGCGGAGGCGTCGTTGTCGTCGCGGAGTTGCAGCGCATGCCAGATAGCGTGTGTAGTAGGCGGTCCTGCTCCTTGGCGTGGTGGGCCACTTTCGCCTTCTCCACCGCATCTTTCGCTGCCTCACACCGTGATAACTGGATGGCCAATCGGAGCGCGTCAGCATTCTTGCGGCGGAGACAACGTGCATCCGACGCCGCCATCGTTAGCGAGCAACACAGGACGCCCACGAGGAGCGCGTCCTCGGGGTCGACTGACATGCTCAAGGTCAAACGTCACGCGGCCAGCGCCTCCCCCTCTCCCTCGCCCGCTGTCGCTCGCGACTAGCTGCACGCGCCTCAAACTCTGGCATCCTCGTGCGCCCCATCCCCGACGCGGGCACGAGGACCCAGTAGTGTCCGGGCACCGCTTCCGGAGCAAAAGGTGGTGGAGGTGTTGGAAATATGCCCTAGAGGCAATAATAAAATGGTTATTATCATATTTCCATGTTCATGATAATCGTCTATTGTTCATGCTATAATTGTATTAACAGGAAACAGTAATACATGTGTGAATAAATAGATCACAATGTGTCCCTAGCAAGCCTCTAGTTGGCTAGCTCGTTGATAAATAGATGATCATGGTTTCCTGATCATGGACATTGGATGCCAGTGATAACGAGATCACATCATTAGGAGAATGATGTGATGGACAAGACCCAATCCTAAGCATAGCACTAGATCGTGTTGTTCATATGCTAAAGCTTTTCTAAAGTCAAGTGTCTTTTCCTTCGACCATGAGGTTGTGAAACTCCTGGATACTGTAGGAGTGCTTTGGGTGTATCAAACGTCACAACGTAGCTGGGTGACTATAAAGGTGCACTACGGGTATCTCCGAAAGTGTCTATTGGGTTGGTACGAATCAAGATCCGGATTTGTCACTCCATGTGACGGAGAGGTATCTCTGGGCCCACTCGGTAGAACATCATCATGAGCTCAATGTGACTAAGGAGTTAGTCACGGGATGATGTGCTATGGAATGAGTAAAGAAACTTACCGGTAACGAGATTGAACAAGGTATGGGTATACCGACGACCGAATCTCGGGCAAGTTCTATATCGACAGACAAAGGGAATTGTATACGGGGTCGATTGAATCCTTGACATCGTGGTTCATATGATGATATCATCGTGGAACATGTGGGAGCCACCATGGGTATCCAAATCCCGCTGATGGTTATTGGCCGGAGAGTGTCTCGGTCATGTCTGCATGCCTCTCGAACCCGTAGGGTCTACACACTTAAGGTTGGATGACGCTAGGGTTACAGGGAATTGTTACACGAGGTTACCGAAGGTTGTTCGGAGTCCCGGATGAGATCCCGGACGTCACGAGGAGCTCTGGAATTGTCCGGAGGTAAAGGTTGATACATAGGATGGATGGGTTTGGACGCCGGAAATGTTTCGGGCACCACCGGCAAAGTGGCGGGACCACTGGAAGGGTTCCGGAGGCCCACCGGGAGGGTCCACAAGCCCCAGAAGGCTATATGGGCCAAGTGTGGGAGGGAACCAGCCCCTGGGTGGGCTGGTGCACCCTCCACACCCAGCCCATGGCGCACCAGAGAGGAAGGGGGGAACCCTAGGCGCTGGTGGGCCTAAGGCCCACCAGGGGGTGCGCCACCCCCTCTCCTGCCCTGGCCGCCGCCCCTTCTCCCATCTGGGCTGCCGCCACCCCTAGGGTGGGAACCCTAGAGGTGGCGCACCCCTTCCCTCTCCTCCTATAAATAGAGAGGGGTTTGGGGCTGTTGGGGACACAAGTTGATCTCTCCCTCGGCGCAGCCCTGTCCCTCTTCTTCCTCCTCTCCCATGATGCTTGGCGAAGCCCTGCCGGGAGACCTCATCTCTCCACCGACACCACGTCGTCGTGCTGCCAGAGATCTTCCCCAACCTCTCCCTCCTCCTTGCTGGATCAAGGTGCCGGAGACTCACCGGGTTGCACGTGTGTTGAACGCGGAGGTGCCGTGGTTCGGCACTAGATCGGAATCACACCACGATCTGAATCACCGCGAGTACGACTCCATCAACCGCGTTCTAGCAACGCTTCCGCTTAGCGATCTTCAAAGGTATGAAGATGAACTCTCCCCTCTCTCGTTGCTGGTCTCTCCATAGGAAGGTCTGAATATGGCGTAGGAAAATTTTGAATTTATGCTACGTTACCCAACAGTGGCATCCGAGCCAGGTTTTCTATGCATAGATTCTATGCACGAGTAGAACACAAAAGGTTGTGGGCGATGATTTTGTCAATTGCTTGTCGCTACTAGTCTTATTCTTTTCCGGCGGTATTGTGGGATGAAGCAGCCCGGACCGACCTTACACGTACGCTTACGTAAGACAGGCTCCACCGACCAACATGCACTAGGTGCATAAGGTGGCTAGCGGGTGTCTGTCTCTCCCACTTTAGTCGGATTCGATTTGATGAAAAGGGTCCTTATGAAGGGTAAATAGCTTTGGCATATCATCGTCGTGGCTGTCACGTAGGTAAGAAGGCGTTCTTGCTAGAAACCCAAATCAGCCACGTAAAACTTGCAACAACAATTAGAGGATGTCTAACATGTTTTTGCAGGGTTTGACATGTGATGTGATATGGCCAAAAGTTGTGATGTTACATGTGTGATGTATGAGATGATCATGTTCTTGTAATAGGATTCACGACTTGCATGTCAATGAGTATGAAAACCGGCAGGAGCCATAGGAGTTGTCTTAATTTATTGTATGAGATGCAACGCCATGTGTTTACTACTTTTACTTCATTGCTAACGGTTAGCTATAGTAGTAGTGGTAGTAGTAGTTGGCGTGATGACTTCACAGAGACAAGATGATGGAGATCATGGTGTCACGCCGGTGACAATGATGATCATGCGATGCCCGAAGATGGAGATCGAAGGAGCAAAGATGATAATGGACATATCATGTCACTATATGATTGCATGTGATGTTTATCATGTTTTTCATCTTATTGCTTAGAACGACGGTAGCATAATAAGATGATCCCTCATAAAATTTCGAGAACATATTCCCCTAAGTGTGCACCGTTGCGAAGGATCATTGTCTCGAAGCACCACGTGATGATCGGGTGTGATAGATTCTAGCGTTCACATACAACTGGTGTAAGCCAGATTTACACACACGAAACACTTAGGTTGACTCGATGAGCTTAGCATGTACATACATGACCTCGAATGCAAGAGACCGAAAGGTCGAACATGAGTCGTATGGTTGAATATGATCAACATGAAGTTGCTCACCATGACGACTAGTCCGTCTCACGTGATGATCAGACACGGGTTAGTCGACATCGATCATGTATCTCTTAGATGACTAGAGGGCGTCTATTTAAGTGGGAGTTCATACTTAATTTGATTAAATGAACTTAATTGTCATGAACTTAGTCTAAAAGTTGTCTTCACAAATATTGTAGATCCAATGGCCAACGTACCTGTCAACCTCAATTTCAACGCATTCCTAGAGAAAAACAAGTTGAAAGATGATGGTAGCAACTATGTGGACTGGGTCCGCAACTTGAAGCTCATCCTCGAAGCAGCTAAAAAGGCTTATGTCCTTAATGCGCCGCTAGGTGACCCTCCTGCTCCCGCAGCGGCCCAGGACATTCAAAACGTCTGGCAGACGCGGAGTGTCATGTTATATAGTTTGGAAACGGGGCTCCAAAGGCGTTTTGAGCAACACGCAGCATATGAGATGTTCCAGGAGCTAAAACTAGTTTTTCAAGCTCATGCCCATGTCAAGAGATATGAAGTCTCTGACAAGTTGTTTAGTTGTAAGATGGAGGAGAACAGTTCTGTTAGTGAGCATATACTCAGAATGTCTGGGTTACACGATCGTCTGACTTCGCTTGGAGTTGAACTTCCGGATGACGCTGTAATTGACAGAATCCTCCAGTCTCTCCCACCAAGCTACAAAGGTTTTGTGCTGAACTACAACATGCAAGGGATGAAGAAGACCATTACCGAGTTGTACTCGATGTTGAAGTCCGCAGAAGTAGAAATCAAGAAAGAGCATCAAGTGTTGATGGTCAATAAGACCACCAGTTTCAAGAAGGGCAAGGGTAAGAAGAACTTCCAGAAAGACGGCAAAGCCGTTGCTGCACCCGGTAAGCTAGATACCAGGAAGAAGAAAAAGAATGGACCCAAGCCTGAGACTGAGTGCTTCTATTGGAAGGGAAAAGGTCACTAGAAGCGGAATTGCCACAAGTACTTTGCGGACAAGAAGGCGGCAACATTAAAGGTATATATGATATACATGTTATTGATGTGTACCTTACCAGCGCTCGTAGTAGCTCCTGGGTATTTGATACCGGTGCTATTGCTCACATTTGCAACTCAAATCAGGAACTGCGGAATAAGCGGAGACTAGCCAAGCACGAGGTGACGATGCGCGTCGGGAATGGCTCCAAGGTCGATGTGATCGCCGTCGGCACGCTGCCTCTACATCTACCTTTGGGATTAGTTTTAAACCTGAATAATTGTTATTTAGTACCAGCTTTGAGCATGAATATTGTATTAGGGTCTTGCTTAATGCGAGACAGCTACTCATTTAAGTCAGAGAATAATGGTTGTTCTATTTATATGAGTGATATGTTTTATGGTCATGCTCCGCTCGTGAATGGTTTATTGTTGATGAATCTCGATCGTGATGTTACACATATTCATAGAGTGAGTACCAAAAGATGTAAAGTTGATGATGATAGTCCCACATACTTGTGGCACTGCCGCCTTGGTCATATCGGTGTTAAGCGCATGAAGAAGCTCCATACTGATGGACTATTAGAGTCTCTTGACTTTGATTCATTTGACACATGCGAACCGTGCCTCATGGGCAAGATGACTAAGACTCCATTCTCAGGAATAATGGAGAGAGCAACCGACTTATTGGAAATAATACATACTGATGTGTGTGGTCCAATGAATGTTGAAGCTCGCGGTGGCTATCGTTATGTTCTCACTCTCATCGATGATTTGAGTAGGTATGGCTATATCTACTTGATGAAGCACAAATCTGAGACGTTTGAAAAGTTCAAGGAATTTCAGAGTGAGGTTGAGAATCAACGTGACAGAAAAATAAAGTGTCTACGATCTGATCGTGGAGGAGAATATTTGAGTCACGAGTTTGGCACACACCTAAGGAAGTGTGGAATTGTTTCACAACTGATGCCGCCTGGCACACCGCAACGTAACGGAGTGTCTGAACGTCGTAATCGCACTTTATTGGATATGGTACGATCTATGATGTCTCTTGCCGACTTACCGCTATCATTTTGGGGATACGCATTGGAAACTGCAGCATTCACTTTAAATAGGGCACCGTCTAAATCCGTTGAGACAGCACCATATGAACTATGGTTTGGCAAGAAACCTAAGCTGTCGTTTCTAAAAGTTTGGGGCTGCAATGCTTATGTGAAGAAACTTCAACCAGAAAAGCTCGAACCCAAAGCGGAGAAATGTGTATTCATAGGATACCCTAAGGAAACTATTGGGTATACCTTCTATCTTAGATCCGAAGGTAAAACCTTTGTTGCCAAGAATGGATCCTTTCTAGAGAAAGAGTTTCTCTTGAAAGAAGTAAGTGGGAGGAAAGTAGAACTTGATGAGGTAGTTACACCCCCTCTCAAACCGGAGAGTAGCGCAACGCGGGAAATTGTTCCAGTGGCGCCTACGCCAACTGGAGATGAAGTTAATGATGATGATCATGAAGCTTCGGATCAAGTTGCTACTGAACCACAAAGGTCCACAAGGGTACGATACGCACCACAGTGGTACGGCAACCCTGTGATGGAAATCATGTTGTTAGACAACGGTGAACCTTCGAACTATGAAGAAGCAACAGCAGGCCCGGATTCCAACAAATGGCTTGAGGCTATGAAATCCGAGATATGATCCATGTATGAGAACAAAGTATGGGCTTTGGTGGACTTGCCCGATGATCGGCGAGCCATAGAAAATAAATGGATCTTCAAGAAGAAGACTAACACAAACGGTAATGGGACCGTTTGCAAAGCTCGACTTGTCGCAAAGGGTTTTTGACAAATTCAAGGAGTTGACTACGATGATACTTTCTCTCCCGCAGCGAAGCTGAAGTCAGTCCGAATCATGTTAGCAATTGCCACTTTTCATGATTATGAAATTTGGCAAATGGACGTCAAAACATCGTTCCTTAACGGGTATCTTAAGGAAGAGTTATATATGATGCAACCCGAAGGTTTTGTCGATCCTAAGAGTGCTAACAAGGTATGCAAGCTCCAGCGCTCCGTCTATGGGCTGATGCAAGCATCTCGGAGTTGGAACATTTGTTTTAATGAGGTGATTAAAGCGTTTGGGTTCATACAGGTTTATGGAGAAGCCTGTCTGTACAAGAAAGTGAGTGGGAGCTCTGTAGCTTTTCTCATACTATATGTGGATGACATATTATTGATGGGGAATAATATAGAGTTATTGGAGAGCATAAAGGCCTACTTGAACAAGAGTTTTTCAACGAAGGACCTTGGAGAAGCTGCATACATATTAGGCATCAAGATTTATATTGATAGATAGAGACGCCTCATAGGTCTTTCGCAAAGTACATACTGATACGTCTCCGTCGTATCTACTTTTGTGAACTCTTTTGCCCTTGTTTTGGATTCTAATTTGCATGATTTGAATGGAACTAACCCGGACTGATGCTGTTTTCAGCAGAATTGCCATGGTGTTGTTTTTGTGCAGAAATAAAAGTTCTCGGAATGTCCTACAAATTTACGTAGATTTTTTCTGGAATAAACGAAAAATACCTGGGCAAAGATCCACCCGAGGAGGTGGACCAATGGGCCACAAGCCCACAGGCCGCGGCCACCCCCTGGCCGCGCCGTGAGGGCTTGTGGGGCCCACGTGGCACCACCGCCCCAAACTCAGCTCTATATCTTCCGTTTCTCCTGGAAAAAAAAATCAGAGAGAAGGTTTCATCGTGTTTTGCGATACGGAGGCGCCGCCACATCCCGTTCTTCATCTGGAGGGAAGATCTGGAGTCCGTTTCGGGCTCCGAAGAGGGGAAATCATCGCCATCGTCATCATCAACCTTCCTCCATCGACAACTCCATGATGCTCTTCATAGTTCGTGAGTAATCTCATCGTAGGCTCGCTGGACGATGATGAGTTGGATGAGATCTATCATGTAATCGAGTTAGTTCTTGACGGGGATTGATCCCTAGTATCCACTATGTTCTAGATTGATGTTGCTACTACTTGGCTATGCTTAATGCTTGTCACTAGGGCCCGAGTGCCATGATTTCAGATCTGAACCTATTATGTTGTCGCCAATATATGTGTGTTTTAGATTCTATCTTGCAAGTTGTAGTCACCTACTATGTGTTATGACCCGACAACCCTGGAGTGACAATAGCCGGAACCACTCGTGGAGATGACCATAGTATGAGGAGTTCATGTATTCACCGCGTGTTAATGCATTGGTCCGGTTCTTTATTAAAAGGAGAACCTTAATATCCCGTAGTGTCCAGGATGGACAATAGATGTCATGCAAGTTCTTTTCCCAAAGCACGTATGACTACATACGGAATACATGCCTACATTAGATTGATGAACGGGAGCTAGTTACATATCTCTCCGTGTTATAGTTGTTACATGATGAATCACATCCTTCACACTCAGCCATCACCGATCCACTGCCTACGAGTCTTTTACTACTGGTCCTCACTATGTTACTTTGCCTAGGCTTGTCCCTTGCTACAAAAGGGATTGGGCCACTTTGCTGCTACTGTTGCTACTGTTGTTACTTTACTCTGCTGCTGCCACTGTTGTTCCTTGCTACTCCGCTGTTACTTGTTGCAAGACTTTGTTGGAGCCGTAGCCGGGGAAGTATTCTTCTCAAGAATAATCCCCCGTCAACGTGCTGGCACCATTGATACAACAATTAGGAATAGTTTGCCGTCAACACATCGTTTCTGGCACCGTTGCTATCATACTACTTTGCTACTGATACTTTGCTTGCAGACACTAATCTTTCAGGTGTGGTTGAATCTGACACATTCAGCTGCTAATACTTGAGAATATTCTTTTGCTTCCCGTTGTGCGAACCAATAAATTTGGGTTGCATACTCCACCCTCAAAAACTGCTGCGATCCCATACGCTTGTGGGACATCAAGGCTTTTTCTGACGCCGTTGCCGGGGAGGCACATCTATATTCTCTGAGTCACTTGGGATTGAAGTCTGCTGATCACTATGAGGAATCGGAAAGATCCAAGAACTAAAATCACGCCTGCCACTACGAGGAGAGGTAAGGAACTGCCATCTAGCTCTGCACTTGATTCACCTTCAATTTTGAGTAAGTTTGCGACTTCACCTCCTGCTAGAAATCTTGATATGTCGCCTGTGCTTGATGATGCTACTTCTGCTGCCTATGATGCTATGCTTGATACTATGCCGGATGATGCTATGCTTGATACTATGCCTGATGATGCTATGCCTGATACTGCTTTGCCACTTGGTGCATTCCTTGATGCACATATTGCTAGAGTTGCTGCTAGATGTGATGATACTTCTGAGACTGCTGATACTATTGAAGTAGAACCTGCTACTATGCCTGAATTGCCTGTTATGCCTGATACGCGCTATGTTATGGAGGGAGAGATAGCTGAGGACTTTCTTGCGTGTAAGGATAGCTATGATGTTGAGAAACTTCTGCGCAAGTGGAAAGAAAAATCTCTGAACGCTAGGATGAAATACGACCCGAAGTTTGCCACTTCGCCTATCTTTGTGACCGATAAGGATTATGAATTCTCTATCGACGCTGAGTTAACCACTCTGGTCGAATCTGATCCTTTTCACGGTTACGAGTCTGAAACGGGTGTATCCCATCTTACCAAACTGCACGATATAGCCACCCTATTCACTAGTGAGGAAAAGATCCGCCACCACTATATGCTCAAGCTGTTTCCTTTCTCGCTAAAGGATGATGCTAAGACCTGGTTCACTTCTCTTGCTCCTCGTTGTGTGCGTAGCCCCAGGATATGGTCTACTACTTCTCTGAAAAATATTTCCCTGCCCATAAGAAGCAAGCTGCCTTGCACGAAATATACAACTTTACTCAAGCTGAAGAAGAGAGTCTCCCACAAGCTTGGGGGAGGCTTATCCAGCTACTGAATGCTTTGTCTGATCACCCTCTTGAGAAGAACGAAATACTTGATATCTTCTATAATGGACTTACCGATGCTTCCAAAGACCACTTAGATAGTTGTGCCGGTAGTGTTTTTAGGGAACGAATCGTAGAACAAGCTGAGATTCTATTGAACAACATCTTGTGCAATGAGAATGCTTGGACTATTCCCGAACCACCTCCTAAGCCAACTCCGAAGAAAAGAGGTATTCTATTCCTCAGTCCTGAAGATATGCAAGAAGCCAAGAAATCTATGCGAGAGAAAGACATTAAATCTGAGGATGTCAAAAATCTACCACCTATCGAAGAGATCCATGGTCTCGATAACCCGATACAGGTAGTAGAAGTAAATTCTTTGCGTAGGTTTGATGAGAGTGACATTCCTTTTGATAAACCTGCTAGCTTATGCATGGATGAATTTGACAACTTCGTTGCCAAACAACAAAGTTTCAATGACTGTGTTAGCAGACAATTGGAACAGAATGCTCGTATGCTTAGTCATTTAAGTGCTTGTGTGGACAGAAACGTCAATGATCTTAAACCTGAGTAAACATGCCTCTATGGTTACTACTCAGGTAGAACACGTACTTAAAGCTTAGAATGACTTGCTCAATGAGTTGAATGACAATTCCGTCAGAGTCGTCACTAGAGGCGGTAGAATGACCCAGGAACCTCTGTATCCTGAGGGTCATCCGAAGAGAATTGAACAAGATTCTCAAGAAGTTAGCACTGATGCACCTAGTCATCCTAGAAAGAAGAAGAAAGATGATAGGAACCTGCACGCTAGCAACCCTGTTGCTGCTACACCTGAGAGTCCAAACGATGCCTCTGTCTCTGATGCTGGAACACAATCTAGTGATGAACATGAGCCTAATGATAATATCAATAGTGATGTTCATGATGATGCTCAACCTAGCAATGATAAGGATGTGGAGATTGAACCTAGTGTTGATCTTGATAACCCACAACCTAAGAATAGAAGATACAATAAGAATGACTTTGCTGCTAGGAAGCATGGTAAAGAAAGGGAACCATGGGTTCAGAAACCTATGCCCTTTCCTCCCAAACCATCTAAGAAAAAGGATGATCGGGATTTTGAGCGCTTCGTTGAAATGATTAGACCTGTCTTTCTGTAGATGCGTTTGACTGGCATGCTCAAGATGTCTCCGTATGCTAAGTACATGAAAGATATTGTGACTAATAAGAGGAGGACACCTGATCTTGAGATCTCCGCCATGCTTGCCAATTACACTTTCAAGGATGGAACTCCTAAGAAACTAGGTGATCCTGGTGTGCCCACTATACCTTGCTCCATTAAAGGTAACAACATTAGAACTGCGTTGTGCGACCTTGGAGCCGGTGTTAGTGTTATGCCTCTCTCTCTCTCTTTTATCATAGACTTGAACTGGATAAGTTGACACCCACTGAAATCTCTCTGCAAATGGCCGACAAATCAAGTGCTTTCCCTATCGGCATTTGCGAGGATGTGCCTGTTGTGGTTGCTAACACCACTATCTTAACAGACTTTGTTATCTTGGATATTCCCGAGGACGATGCCATGGCTGTCATCCTCGGAAGACCCTTTTTAAACACTGCAGGGGCTGTTATAGATTGCAACAAAGGCAACGTCACTTTCCATGTCAACGGTAATGAGCATACGGTGCACTTTCCGAAGAAACAATATCGAGTACATTGCATCAATGCTATCGAAAAACCTTCATCGATTCTTATTGGGAGCTTCGAATGCCCTATTCCTCGTGTCAAGATGAAGTATGACTTGCTGGTTGGGGAGATACACATCCCCATTGAGGTGACCTGGTGACTATTCAGAAATTCTCCGTTCTCTTTTGCGATTCGAGAAAGTTTTGTCGAGGGGATTTGATCAACCCCATTGACGGATTTCTTTCAATGACCATGCGATGGATGAATTGAGGAGTCACGAACCTCTGTTCCAAGCTTTCACTTTAGGTTGCTTAGAAGAAAAATGATAGATTTAGTTTAGTTTTCCCTGTTTTCTATTTTAGCGTCCGGTAGAAAAGTACCCCGAAAATCAAAGTTCTCCGAACACTGTGAAAATCAAGTATGATTTTTCTGTTTTTTTGTAAAATTCTGGGACAAAGAGTTTGTCTAGGGGCCACACCAGTGGGCCACAAGCCCTAGGGGTGCGGGCACCCCCTGGCCATGCCACCCAGGCTTGTGGGGCCCACAGGCACCTCCTCCACTCATTCTTGCTCCCATCCAGTTCTCCTACCTCCAGAAAAAAATCGTTTCGCAGCTCAAACCCGTGTTCTTGCTCCTCTTGCTGGGATTTTTGATCTCTTTGCTCAAATCACCGTTCTTTGAACCGTTTTGGGGAAATTACTCCTTGGTAAGTGACTCCTCCATTGGTCCAATTAGTTTTTGCTCTGGTGCCTTATACTCCGCGTATTTTTCCTGCCTTGGTGACCATGTTCTTGAGCTTTGCGTGCTGATTCTAGCTGGTCCCAAGTATTTTTTATGCGTAATATGGTCTCTAGGCACTTGTTGGAGTAGTTGCTACTAGTTTAGTTGAGCCTTGTTCACCTTTCATTTGGGTCACTGAAAATTTCAGAAAAGGAAGATGTTCAGGAGAAAATTTCATGGTGATTCCTAAAGCAAGAGAGGTCCCCGTCTTGCGATTCGGGAGCCTGATCCTTACCAACCTAGGGACGCGCAGGTACAACCATGTGAATGGCCATCCGATGAATTTATGATTGAGGCAGGCTTCAAAGATGAGTTTGATGCACTTGTTCACAACGTCGGACTCGAAGAATTCATCTCCGATAAATGTGAACCAGGTATGTTGCTCTCACTGCCTCTTTTGTTCGTAGATTCAAATTTCGGTACTGTTTGATCTCTATGATAAATCGTATACCATGGATTTAGAGGATTTCAGTAGAATTTGCAAAATACCTATTTGGGTTAACCTCAATGATCCTCCTAAATCTTCGGTTAGAGATTTTTGCGCAGGTATTACGGTTGGAGAAACTAGAGACATTACGCAAGCTACCATGGGGAGTATTCATTTTCCTGCCTTGCATTACTTTGCCCTCTTCATAGGCAGATGCATTCATGGCAAGATTGAGCATTGTCACCTCTGCGCACCCGACCTTAGTATCCTTAAGAGCGTAGTGGCGAGTGACAAAACCTTCAACATGGGAGCTATTATAGCAAGGAGGCTGAATAAGAATGCTATTAAAGGGGATCTATGCCACTCGCATAGCAAATTTTCTTGGAGTACCCATCCGCGAAGGAGATCCCCTACTCCGTACAGCTTTCCTTGACCACGTCGCTCTAACACGCTACCAGTTCCTTGAGAGGGATGATGAATCCCTCCTATACCGTTTGATATTTAACCGGCAGCGTGTTTTCCATATTACCCTTCCTGCTCCTGCTTTCTTTGACTTTCAGGTAAAACAGAGATATTACATAACCAGAGGAGAGGCAGAGGACTATGAGAGGGAGGCAAAGGTTGCTCGTCTCCGTGAGGCAGCTATTCAGGCAGTGGCTGCAGCGGTCCCGTATAACCCCGATTATGATTTTGGGTTTCGCCAGGACCATCCTTGGGAGCAGACCAAGTTAGGCCAAAAGCCTAAGCTTGGGGGAGTATGTGTTTCTCACCGACTTTACATTATTGCTTACGCTTTCACTTTGTTAGCCGGTGTTCACACTTTGCCACTGTATCATCCATGCTAGTTTATTTTCTTTTTTCTCGTTTTCGTTTTGTGTGTCTGTCTAGTTTGAAAAAAAACAAAAATATTTTCTTTTCTTCTTTTGCTTGTTGGGAGCTTTCCCGTGTAGATAGTTTGTTTTTCTTTGGGTCAAGGTAGAAGATATTGGTTACACTGTTTAGTGGCTCTTGCATGCATACCTGTTTAGCTTTCAAAGAGCCATATTACCATGTCTTCTCCTTTGTGTTTGCCTGCAGATTCCAGCTTTAGTCCAATGCACGAGCACTCTTATTATTGTTCACATCGTTCGGTCATGCAAGTGAAAGGCAATAATGACGATATATGATGAAGTGAGTAAGCCTGGAAAAGCTGGTATGAACTCGATCTATTTTGTTTTTGTAAATATGACTAGTTCATCATGCCTGATTCAGCTTTGTTGTGAGAGAAACATGTTTGCAATGACAACTTAGAGATCGTAGTTGCTTATGCCATGTTTACTTAGCTAGGAGCTTATAATGGTTTGTCTTGGTTGCCCATATGAATGTTGAGATGACTATGATGTAGTATGATAGGATGGTATCCTCCTTTGAATGTTTCAAGTGGCTTGACTTGGTGCATGTTCACGCATGTAGTTGAAACAAAATCAACATAGCCTCTATGATGTTCATGTTCATGGTGATTTATGTCCTACTCATGCTTGCACTCAATGTTAGTTACTCTCAATGCATTTTGATGACTGTTGTCGCTCTCTAGTTGGTCGCTTCCCAGTCTTTTGCTAGCCTTCACCTGTACTAAGCAGGAATACTGCTTCTGCATCCACTTCCATAAACCCAAAGTTGTGCCATATGAGTCCACCATACCTACCTATGTACGGTATCTACCTGTCGTTCCAAGTAAATTTGCATGTGCCACTCTCTAAATCTTCAAGAAATAATCTGTTTTGCATGATGTTTAGCAGATCTCTGGCAATGGCTAGACAAATGCTATTCTCGATTGCTCAACAATTAGAAATTGTCTTGCAATGACCCACCAGCGCGTGGGATCGAGGCAGTTTTCGAGGGTAGAGTATTTGACCCAAATTTGTTGATTCGCCAGTCAGGAAGTGAGAGGATACTCTCAAGTATTAGCACCTGAATGTGTCAGATTCAACCACACCTGAAAGATTAGTATCTGCAAGCAAAGTATCAACAACAAAGTAGCAGTAGTGGCAGCAGCAGCAAGTAGCAACAGTAGCAAGTAACAGGAGAGCAAGTAACATCAGCAGCAACAGTAGTAACAAAAGCAGAGCAAAACAAGTAACATCAGCAGAGCAAAACAAGTAACAGCAGTAGTGGGACAAACTCGTAGGCAATGGGTCGGTGATTTGTTTGGATGATATTCATCATGCAACATTTATAACACGGAGAGATATGTGGCTATCTCCCGTTCGTCAATGTGATGTAGGCATGCATACCGTGTGTCGTCATACGTGCTTAGGGAAAAGAACTTGCAAGGCATCTATTGTCCATCCCTCCCATGGCAGCGGGGTCCAAAAGGAAACTACGGGATATTAAGGTTCTCCTTTTAATAAAGAATCGGACCAATGCATTAGCACTTGGTGAACACATGAACTCCTCAAACTATGGTCATCACCGGGAGTGGTTCCGGTTATTGTCACTCCGGGGTTGCCGGGTCATAACACATAGGAGGTAACTACAACTTGCAAGATCGGATCAAAAACACACATATATAGGTGACAACATAATAATTTCAGATCTGAAATCATGGCACTCGGGCCCTAGTGACAAGCATTAAGCATGGCAAAGTAGTAGCAACATCAATCTCAGAACATAGTGGATACTAGGGAACAATCCCCGTCAAAACTAACTCGATTACATGATAGATCTCATCCTACTCATCACCGCCCAGCAAGCCTATGAATAGATTACTCACGAACGATGAAGAGCTTCATGGAATTGGAGAGGGAAGATGACGATGGCGATGATTTCCCCTCTCCGGAGCCCAAAACGGACTCCAGATCTGCCCTCGAGATGAAGAACAGGATGTGGCGCCGCCTCCGTATCGCAAACGCGACGAAATCTTCTGTCTTGATTTTTTCTCGGACGAAAGTGAATTTATAGAGCTGAGTTTGGGGCTAGCAATGACAAGTGAAGGCTAGCAAAAGACTGGGAAGCGACCAACTAGAGAGCGACAACAGTCATCAAGATGCAATGAGTTTGACTAACATTGAATGCAAGCATGAACAAGATATAAATCACCATGAACACGAACATCATAGAGGCTATGTTGATATTGTTTCAACTACATGCATGAACATGCGCCAAGTCAAGCCACTTGAATGAATCAAAGGAGAATACCATCCTATCATACTACATCATAATCATCTCAAAATCTATGTTGGCATTCAAGACAAACCATTATCAGCTCTCAGCTAGTTAAGCATGGCATCAGAAACTATGATCTCTAAGTTGTCATTGCAAACATGGTTCTCTCACAACAAAGCTGAATCAGGCATGACAAGCTAGTCATATTTACAAAAACAAAATAGATAGAGTTCATACCAGCTTTTCCAGTCTCAGTCACTTCATCATATATCATCATTATTGCCTTTCATTTGCACAATCGAACGATGTGAACAATAATAAGAGTGCTCGTGTAATGGACTAAGCTGAATCTGCAGGCAAACACAAAGGAGAAGACAAAGTAATATGGCTCTTTGAAAGCTAAACAGGTACGCATGCAAGAACCACTAAACATTGTAACCAATATCTTCTACCTTGACCCAAAGAAAAAGAAAACTATTTACACGGGAAAGCTCCCAACAAGCAAAAGAAGAAAGGAAAATATTTTTGGGTTTTCTCAAAAGGACACAAAACAAGAAAACAAGAAAACGAAAATAAACTAGCATGGATAATACAATGGTAAAGCGTAAACACCGACTAACAAAGTGAAAGCATAAGCATGAATGTAGGGTCGGTGAGAACACGTACTCCCCCAAGCTTAGGATTTTGGCCTAGCTTGGTCTACTCCCAAGGTGGGAAATAACCAGCTCCGGGATACTCCGGAGCAGACTGTGGATGCCACAGCTGTGTGAGCTCCTGTGGCTCCCACTGATAAACTGGCGTCTGGTACTCGACTGGCGGCTCGGGCACGGGCACCTATGGTTGGGCCAAGCCCCAATATGCGTAGATGTCCGAGGGCATAATAGTGTACCTGCCTGCATGAAGATCGAACAAAGAAGGAGCAGGCAAAGTAATAGTCTCTCAAGTACCCTGACTAAATACCAGGTTATAAATCATCCATCTACTAGCATCTCTATCCAGAAAATCATGGTGAACCATGCTGTCATAATCCAGATATTTCTTAGGGAGAAGCATCTCTCCTTCCTCTCCCAGTCTAACGGATATCTCAAAGTGTCTGGCAAGACGGGTAGCATAGATACCTCCATAGACGACACCCTTGGAACGGTTGGTGTTCAACCGCCGGGCTACTATAGCACCTATGCTATAAGTCTTATCGTTATAAAGGCCTTCGCGCAAAACCGCAAGGTCTGGAGAACTAAGTGATCCAGCCTCCCCACGGCCAATCAAACATTTTCCAACAAATAATGAGAAGTACTGAAGCACGGGAAAAGGTATGCTAGCAATTCTAGCGCGAGACACTCCTCTCTCCTCTCCAACAGCAATAGTACCAATGAAATCCTCCAAATCTCGTGGACGAGGGTCACGAATATCCCCAACATAAGATATTTGCATACATTGCAAAAATCCTGTAGCATCATGCACTGGGGAATGTCGTATATCATGAACTCAACCATGGGAGGATTCTTCCTCGGATAAAAGTTGAAGCTTTGAACGAAAATATTGGTGAGGAGGAGGTATTGTGAGCACTTATCTTCAACGAATGCAGTGAGACCTGCATTCTCCACCAAGTAATAAAAGTCTTCATAAAGCCCAGCGGCGCGCAAAAATTCATCACTTGGCCACTCGCACGCTCGAACTTCTGTGACTCGAGGAACTATGTACTTGGGGTGGTTCTTCTCATCCTCCTTAGGGTTACGGCTTGAAGAGCCTCTCAAGAACCTCCTCATCTTTTCCTTTTTTAGCTCTGAAAAATTCTGAAATTTTTAGAGACTTCGAAAGAAAAGTGAGTAAGAATTAACCCAACTCGTAGCAACTAATCCTACTAGTGCCTAGAGACCGTATCACGCGCTAAAACTACTTGGAACCAGCTAAAATCAACATTTCTAGCTCAAGAACAGGGTCACCAAGGTAGCAAGAATACGCGACGGATAAAGCTCTAGAGCAAAAACTAATTGGACCAATGGAGGAGTCACTTACCAAGGAATAATTTCCCCAAGACGGTTCGGAGATTGGTGCTTTGAGCAAGGAGATCGAAAATCACAGCCAAATGAGCAAGAACACGGGTTTGAGGTGCGAAACATTTTTTTTCTGGAGGTGGAAGAAGAGGATGGGAGCTGGAATGAGTGGATGGGGTCCCTGTGGGCCCCACAAGCTTGCTAGCCGCCACCAGGGGGGCGGCGGATGCAGGGCTTGTGGCCCACTGGTTTGCCCCCCAGGCCAGCTCTCAGGCCCAGTATTTTTCAAATATTACAGAAAAAATCATACTAGATTTTCAGGACCATCGGAGAACTTTTATTTTCGAGATATTTTTCTCCAGGACGCTAAAACAGAAAACAGGAAAAGCTAAACTAAATCTATCAATTTTCTTCTAAGCAACAGAAAGTGAAAGCTCAAAACAGAGGTATGTGACTCTTTGATTCATCCATTTCATGGTCATCGAAAGAAATCCGTCAATGGGGTTGATCAAACCCTCATGACAAAACCTTCTTGAATCGCAAGAGAGAACGGAGAATTTCCGAATAGCCACTAAGTTACCTCAATGGGGATATGTATCTCCTCAACAAGTAAATCATACTTCATCTTGACACGAGGAATAGGGCATTCAAAGCTCCCAATAAGAATCAATGAAGTCTTTTCGATAGCATTGATGCAATGTACTTGATATCGTTTCTTCGGAAAGTGCACTGTGTGCTCATTACCGTTGACATGGAAAGTGACATTGCCTTTGTTGCTGTCGTGGGTATAAGTCTGACAGTAGAAGTACGGGGTACGAAAGTATATGGGCAGAGCCTTAGCTACAGCGAGGATGTACGAGTTCAGGCCCCTCTACGGTGGAGGTAAAAGCCCTACGTCTCAGTGCTCTGGGAAGCTTTGTGTCGAGTGTATTAGGAGATTACAACAAGTGCCAACCCCTGTACCAGTGGTGAATGGCGGCTTATATAGAGTGCGCTGCCCTTCATAATGGCCCGGTGGACAGGGGTGGAGTAGTGGCGAATAAAGGCTGGCGTTACTGGTAACATAAGCCTTAAATGCTAGTTATGGTGTATGAAAATGTATGATCGTTGCCCTCCTGGGAAGTTACGACGTACAGAGTGAATTCCAGTCGGTACGTTAGATATGCTCCGAGTGGATCGTCGCCGACTGGATGATGGGGGCGTCTTTAGTTCAGTCGGAACTGTCTAAGGGCTTTGTCCTCTATGAAGGGTAGTCCTTGGGTAGGACCTATAGGGCAGACCTATGACCCTACCCTGGGACTATAACCCCATCATTAGTCCCCGAATGGATCGAGGTTGGAACGATGAAGTGATGTCCGGAGTTTGGAGCCGACTGGTATTGAGGTGATCTTAGCGTTGTCTGCCTCGATCCATTTTATCTTTGCGGCTAGTGGTCCGAGTGAATATGCGAGCGAAACAAACCGTGAGGGACCGATTGCTTCTGCGGAATCTTTCGACGTCACCGGTCATACTGACAGCGTCGGATTTTCCGGGATCCTCAAATTTCGGTTGTCGCGTGCTCAGCGGGGATGACGACATCGCCATCTAGTAGATTTCGCCTCCTCGATTACCGCGCCGCGATCTTCTCCACTAATCTTGCTGTAGCCGGTTGGGAGGATAAGATCTTGGGCCCACCTGTAGGTGACTCAGTCGGAGGCCTATTAAAGCCTCCCCGGCGGACCTTCCTGTTGCGATGTTCGTCCTCCTCCCATTGATCTTGCCCTCCCCGCAACTCCCTGCACACCTCAAGCCACCTCCTTCCCCTCCTCCTCTACAGATCCGTCGCCCTCGCCATGACGAAGGGGCAGACCAGCAAGCTTGAGGCGAAGAAGAAGAAGAAGGGGGCGGCCTCCACTCAGCGGCGGCAGCGGGCGTTGCCGGCGGGCTGGATCCAAGGGGACTTCCTCCCCTCCACGGTGAGGTAGAACGACGTGCTGGAGCTGGTGGAGCAGGGCATGGCCGTCAACAAGTCGTGGAGGCTGCCGGAAGGCGAGATGGAGCCGGGGCCGAAGGAGGGGGAGCGCGTTCTTCTGCTCAGCCACGTGGCCAGAGGTTTCTCCCTGCCTCCCCATCCTTTCTTCCGAGGTATCATGAATTACTTCGGGGCGCAGCTCCATCACTTTCCGCCGAATGCGATAGCTCATCTTTCCGCATTCATCACCCTCTGCGAGTGCTTCATAGGATGTCCTCCCCACTGGGGGCTCTTCAAATATGTTTTCTCTGCTAGATCTCAAACTGTAAAGAAGCTTAGCCAGTCTGATGATAAGACACACATCCTCCAGCTCTGCGGGGGTTTAGGATTTCAAAAGAAAACAAAAAGTAGTTATCCCTCCCTTCAGCTATCTGAGTCGGTTAG
Organism: Hordeum vulgare subsp. vulgare; assembly: GCF_904849725.1. Classification (NCBI taxonomy): domain Eukaryota; kingdom Viridiplantae; phylum Streptophyta; class Magnoliopsida; order Poales; family Poaceae; genus Hordeum; species Hordeum vulgare. Next base: position 51,425,188 of record NC_058519.1, read on the forward strand.
GAACTGGCAATCGTCCTGGTTCTATTGCCAGGACATTGCCTGCCCGAATGCTTCGAGTGGGTTATCACCCTTCAGTTTAGACCGTCCGGGCCCCCCCAGGAAGCTAGCGCTCTCTAAGGGAGAAAGAACTCAGATCCAGCCTTTGGTCGACGCGCTGATAGCCGTCGTTCGGAAGGGCGTCACCGGCATGGACTTGTTGGAGACTTTTCTAGGTCGACGCATTCAGCCGCTCCAGGCCCGAGACCACGTGATGTGGCATTACACGGGGCCTTCGGATACCACTCGGTCCCATCCTGAAGACGTGAGCGAGGAGACCGTGACTGCGTGGGTCCGCAGCATCACGGGCACATGTGATAACCCCGTGGGAGCTCGGCGGGTGAAGGCCTTCCGCGCCGAAAATCCTCCTCCGAATGAGGTGAGTACATGTTGTCGAGTGCTTTTAACCTTCTCAGTTTTATTTCTTTTCTTGTCTTGCTGACTGACGTTGCCGACTGTGTTTTGTGCAGGAGTGGACGAACTGGCATTCTGCAGTCTCAAATGGGAATCCGGTCGAGGAAGAAGAAGGTAACATGGAGGGGAGCGCGGATAGTGCCGAGTACGTCTCTGACAGTAGGGAGACAGAGGAGGAAACAGAAGAGGAGGAGGAGGAGAGTGAAGAGCAGAGCTCGTCACCCTCACCACCAGAACACCGAACCAAGCACCGTCATGACCCCGCTGTTCCGCCGGCTCCTCCCGTGGCCCCGAGTGCTCGGAGTGTGAAGAGAACCAGGGGTGCTTCTGTCGAGCCCGTGAATCAGCCGTCCAAGGTGGCTAAACCCAGCGGGTCTAAACCTCGGAAAGCTTTGCCCGGATGAGGATCGCTGTTCCGGTTGCCTCAGCGTAAGTATCTTTGCTCTCCCATCTTCCTTCAGTATCCGATTGGACTCTTCTTTTTAGGAAATCATGTTTACCCGTCGAATGGATTTCACTCAACAGAGTTGCTACCTCCGCCACCTCTCTGCCGTGTTAGGGTGACGATCCCATGGACACTGATAACGCCGCCACGTCCCAGCCAGGTACGTTGTCACGACTCTGAGAGCTGTATTGCCGTTTTGCCAGTGCTGTCTTTGATCTTGACCTTTTTATGTATTTTTATTTTGTTCAGTCGGGCTTCCTTCGGAGGTGATCCATCTGGACGACGACGACCAAAGGAGGTCGGAACCAGCTTTGGCACGTGTCCCTGGGGTTATCCAACCTGCTGCCAACCCCGCCATGAGCGTGCCGCCGACTGAGACGGTGGCCTTCACGACAGAACCGACTGGAGCGGAGCTCGGGATGCCCAGGGAGCTCGGGATACCTAGGGCGCCTTCTGCCATGCCGGGTCCGCCGACTGTTCAATATGATGCCCGACGCCTCCCGGAAGATCAAGTAGGAGCCGCCAAGGACGCCATGGTACAAGTGGAGCTGATGCTGGGCGAAGCCAAGGGAGCATATGACTCCATTGCATCCCTGTACAAGAAGAGCTTGGAGCTTCGGGATGATATCCGAGTAAGTGCGCTAGTAAGTGTTTACATTCCTGTTGGTGCCCACTGGGGGTTTCAGCGAGATACTCGGATAAAATAGGTTGATTTTGCAGTGGGTTCACTCCGAGTGAACCCAGTGGGTGTAGTCCCCGAGACTTCTGCCGAGTGCTTGCACCGGCAGTTGTCTTTATATGTATTTTCCATAATCTCTACAGATCAGAGTTGATCTGCCCAAATGGTACCAGTGGGGGCACGCCAAGTGCACCCACTGGGTGTAGTCCCCGAGAGTAGTGTTACTCGGGTCGAGTAATAGTAATCTCATAGTGTTGTTGGTTTGCTATGGAGCTCAATGGGATCGACCTGTTCGAGCTTCATACCAGTGGGGTCACTCTGAGTGAACCCACTGGGTGTAGTCCCCGAGACCGCTGTCGATTTCTTGCATTGACAGGGGTCTGAAGAATCTTGAGTTTTGATTGTTTTGTCATATCTGTCGAGACTTTTTCCTTGTTGAATCTGGCTGATCCTCCCTTTGTGTCTCTTTGACAGAAGACTTGTGAAATGGGATCGGCCCATAATGCTCTGAAGGCTGAGAAGACTCAACTTGCTGCCGACTTGGAGGTAGCTGCGAATGACCTGGCTGGCATGAAGGAGGCTCTCGCTGAACGAGAAAAATCTTTGGAGGAATCTCGGGAGACTAACAAGGCACTGCTAGCCGAGGTAGAAAAAATGAAGAAGGAGAGATCTGAATGGATGGGCCAGCTGAAGTTAATGAACACTCGTGTAGAGCGCAGGAGAACTACGTCGGCGACTGGGCGAAGAAGATGGTCGCACTGCTTGGTGGTAAGTTGCTTGCCGAGTGCTCTTTGACTTTGGAGTTCACTCTGCGCTTATTTTCTCCCTGTCTTTTCTTTGCAGATTTCTGTCGGGACGTTGAAGCCGAAACCGCCGAAATTGAACGGTCGCTTGGGCAACCGAATGTTCCACTCGGTGATGAAGCCAACCGGGACATGTTCCGAGTGAATTCCCGCCTTAACAGGGTGGGTCCTTTCATTGGTCGCCTGAGAGGAGTTGTCGGCCGAATTGACAAAGAGCTGTGGCCTGAAGATGACTCCCAGAATGAGATAGAGGGGTTGATGACTCGACTGGAGGATGTTCCAAGAAGAGTGCAGGCATGGAAGAAGTCGGCCGCTCGGTGTGGCGCGGACGTGGCGCTGTCTCTGGTCCGAGTGCATTGTAAGGAAGCCCGCGAAGACAAGTTGAAGAAGTTGCAGGTCACCAACACCAAGAAGCTTCGATTTGAAGACTTCATGGAGACCTTCCTCGACACGGCCACTCGGATTGCAGATGGAATCGACCTCGACACCTTCGTGGAGCCTGCCAGCCCCGGCGATGCTTGATTGACGTTATGCTGAACGCGTATTTACCTCGGTATGCCGAGTGGAGTTTGTATTAAACTTTGGCCACAGCTGTTGGCCACTACATTCGTGGCTCTGTGTGGATAAACTTGATTCACACCGAGCCGACTGATCGGAGAACTCAATTTGAATTCAAACCGAATCTTTTGCTCTTCTGTCGCTGAGTTTTTTTGACACGATTTTGGCTCATGGTTTTTGTTTAGGCGACTCAGCTAAGCCTCTGAGTGTAACTTGTGTGCCCACTCGGAGGAAGCTCTTTACTTAGGCAACTCTGGTTCGCAGCTAAGTCTCCGAGTGTGACTTTTGGTGCACACTCGGAGCAAGTAGGCGACTCTGGGTCGCAGCTAAGTCCCCGAGTGTGACTTTTGGTGCACACTCGGAGCGAGTTGTTTACTTAGGCGACTCTAGGTCGCAGCTAAGTCCCCGAGTGTGACTTTTGGTGCACACTTGGAGCGAGTTGTTTACTTAGGCGACTCTGGGTTGCAGCTAAGTCCCCGAGTGTGAATTTTGGTGCACACTCGGAGCGAGTTGTGTACTTAGGCGACTCTGGGTCGCAGCTAAGTCCCCGAGTGTGACTTTTAGTGCACACTCGGAGCGAGTTGTTTACTTAGGTGACTCTGGGTCGCAGCTAAGTCTCCGAGTGTGACTTTTAGTGCACACTCGGAGCGAGTTGTTTACTTAGGCGACTCTGGGTCGCAGCTAAGTCCCCGAGTGTGACTTTTAGTACACACTCGGAGCGAGTTGTTTACTTAGGCGACTCTGGGTCGCAGCTAAGTCCCCGAGTGTGACTTTTAGTGCACACTCGAAGCGAGTTGTTTACTTAGGCAACTCTGGGTCGCAGCTAAGTCTCCGAGTGTGACTTTTAGTGCACACTCGGAGCGAGTTGTTTACTTAGGCGACCCTGGGTCGCAGCTAAGTCCCCGAGAGTGAATTTTAGTGCACACTCGGAGCGAGTTGTTTACTTAGGCGACTCTGGGTCGCAGCTAAGTCCCCGAGTGTGACTTTTAGTGTACACTCGGAGCGAGTTGTTTACTTAGGCGACTCTGGGTCGCAGCTAAGTCCCTGAGTGTGACTTTTAGTGCACACTCGGAGCGAGTTGTTTACTTAGGCGACTCTGGGTCGCAGCTAAGTCTCCGAGTGTGACTTTTAGTGCACACTCGGAGCGAGTTGTTTACTTAGGTGACTCTGGGTCGCAGCTAAGTCCCCGAGTGTGACTTTTAGTGCACACTCGGAGCGAGTTTTTTAGACCGGAGTTTGCAAACGCGGAAGAATTTTGAATCAGCAAGAAATTAAACCGCTTTGTATTACTTTGATGACATTTGTTCTTTACATTGTCTCTGTCAGCGGCTATGTGTAGAAGCGCTTCAGTAGATCTCCATTCCATGCTCGCGGCTCGTCCGTTTCCTTGTCGAGGTTGTAGAGTCGATACGCTCCGTTGTTCAGCACCTTAGAAATGATGAACGGTCCTTCCCAGGCGGTAGCCAACTTGTGTGGTCTCTGTTGATCCACTCGGAGCACCAGGTCGCCTGCTTGGAACGTGCGGCTCCTGACGTGTCGCGCATGAAATCGCCGCAGATCTTGCTGATAAATTGTTGAACGGATCAATGCCATCTCGCGCTCCTCTTCTAAAAGGTCTACTCCATCTTGCCTGGCTTGCTCTGCTTCGGCTTCAGAGAAAAGTTCGACTCGTGGAGAGTTGTGAAGCAAGTCACTCGGATGGACCGCCTCTGCTCCATAAACGAGGAAAAACGGGGATCGTCATGTCAATCTATTCGGAGTTGTTCGGAGGCCCCACAACACCGAAGGCAGCTCGGTGACCCATGCGCCGGCGGCATGTCCAACTTCCCGCAGGAGTCGAGGCTTCAACCCTTGAAGAATGAGTCCATTCGCCCGCTCCGCTTGTCCATTTGTTTGGGGGTGCGCAACGGATGCAAAATTCACTCGGATACCTTGGCCTGCGCAAAAACCTTTGAACCTGTCCGAGTCAAAGTTTGTGCCATTGTCGGTGATTATGCTGTGTGGAATCCTGTATCTGGGAATGATGTCTCTGATGAACTTGATGGCCGTAAGGGCATCAAGCTTCTTGATTGGCTTGGCTTCAATCCACTTGGTAAACTTGTCGACTGCTACCAGCAGATGGGTGAATCCTCCTTGGCCTATTCTGAATGGTCCGAGTGTATCTAATCCCCACACGACGAATGGCCAAGAAAGGGGAATTGCCTTCAGCGCGGACGTTGGCTTGTGGGACTTGTTTGAATAGAACTGACAACCCTCGCAACGGTCGACTATATATTTTGCCATTTCATTCGCCTGCAACAGAAGAAACCAGCTCTGAATGCTTTGGCGACGATCGCCCTTGAGGAAGCATGATGACCGCAGGTTCCCGAGTGGATTTCTTACAAAATTAACTGTCCTTCCTCAGGAGAGATACAACGCTGAAGGACGCCTGAAACACTTTCTCTGTATAACTGGTCATCAATGACGGTGAAGGACTTCGACCTGCGAACGATCTGCCTAGCTTGGACCTCGTCTTCCGGTAACTCTTGCCTCAGGATGTACGCAATGAATGGCACAGTCCATTCGGGAATGACAGCTAGAATCTCCATGACCAGGTCAACCACAGCAGGAACCTCAACTTCAGTCTGATCTGTTGAGCTCTTCAGTTTCACAGGTTCTTCTGTAAAAGGATCTTCTTTTACCGAAGGGAGGTGTAAGTGCTCGAGGCAGACATCACTCGGGATAGGTCTGTGTGTGGATCCAAGTTTTGCCAATTCATCTGCTGCTTGGTTTTTCAGTCGGGGAACATGGTGAAGTTCCAGACCTTCGAACTTCTTTTCGAGCTTTCTTATTGCGTTGCAGTATGCAGTCATGGTGGGGTTCCTTACGCCCCACTCCTTCATTACTTGATTAACCACTAGATCTGAGTCGCCATAGACCATCAGGCGACGGACGCCGAGTGTGATGGCCATGCGCAACCCGTAAAGGAGGGCTTCGTACTCTGCTTCGTTGTTGGAAGAATCAAAATGGATCCGCAACACATACTTGAGTTTATCACCTTTCCGGGATATGAGTACTACGCCGGCGCCGGAGACATTCAACATCTTGGACCCATCGAAGAACATGGTCCAATGAGCCGAGTAGATGTGAGTCGGTTGCTGTTGTTCTACCCATTCTGCTATGAAGTCAGCAAGAGCTTGAGACTTTATAGCTTTCTTGGCTTCGAACTTGATGTCGCAGTATAGCATCTCCATTGCCCACTTTGCCACTCGGCCTGATGCGTCCCGATTGTGGAGAATTTCCGACAACAGAGCATCAGATATGAGAGATACCGAGTGGTCTTGGAAATAATGAGCCACCTTCTTTGCAGTCATGTAGATCCCATAAATAAGCTTCTGATAATGGGGATACCTCTGCTTGGAAGGAGTCAGGATTTCAGAAACATAATATACTGGCCGTTGAACTTTGTACGCTTTGCCTTCTTCTTCGCGTTCGACTGTCAGAACGGTGCTGGCGACTTGATTTGTAGCCGCGATGTACAGAAGAAGGGGTTCTTTACTGAGCGGGGCAGTAAGAACCGGCTGGGTGGAAAGCAGGGCTTTGAGGTCGTCGAATGCAATTTGGGCTTCGTCTGTCCACTCGAAGGTATCAGACTTCTTCATGAGTCGGTACAGAGGTAACGCCTTCTCGCCGAGTCGAACGATAAACCTGCTCAAAGCCGCTAGGAAACCTGTGAGCTTTTGTACGTCATGTACTCTTACCGGCCGCTCCATTCGAACAATGGTCCCGATCTTTTCGGGGTTGACATCGGTCCCTCGTTCGGAAACGAAGAAACCGAGTAACTTCCCGCTTGGGAACACTGAATGAACACTTGGCTGGGTTGAGCTTGATATCGTACCTACATAGGTTGGCGAATGTTTCTGCCAAGTCAGTCAGCAGGTCAGAACCTTTGCGTGACTTGACTACGATATCGTCCATATATGCCTCCACATTTCGGCCAATCTGGTCTAGGAGGCATTTTTGGATCATTCGCATAAAAGTTGCTCCTGCATTTTTCAAACCGAATGGCAAAGTGATGTAACAAAAGCACCCGAATGGGGTGATGAAAGAAGTCTTTAATTCATCTGGACCATACACACGGATCTGATGATAGCCCGAATAGGCATCAAGGAAGGATAAGCGCTCGCAACCCGCCGTCGAATCAACGATTTGATCAATGCAGGGGAGCGGGAAGTGGTCTTTCGGACAGACCTTATTAAGGTGCTAGAAATCGATGCACATACGGAGAGACTTGTCCTTCTTGGGCACCATGACCACATTAGCGAGCCACTCGGAGTGGTGTACCTCACGAATGAAGTTGGCTGCCAGAAGTTTAGCTACCTCCTCTCCGATTGCTTTTCTCTTGTGCGCGGCGGACCGTCGCAGGCGTTCTCGGACGGGCCAAGCGGCAGGATCCACGTGCAGTCGGTGCTCAGCCAACTCCCTGGGTACACCTGGCATGTCAGCAGGCTTCCATGCAAAAATGTCCCAGTTCTCACGGAGGAATTGGATGAGCTCGGCTTCCTATTTTGGATCAAGGGTGGTGGAGATGTTTGTTGGGGCGGCGGTGGAATCCGTCGGGTGGACGCTTACTTTCTTTGTGTCTCCCGCCGACTGGAATGCGGACTCGGAAGCTGGCTTCTTTGAACGCATCAGGTCGGCGGGGTCGACAATCTTCTTGTACTCATCCAACTCGAGCACAGCCATCTGCTGGTCTGCAATTCTTGACCCCTGCTGCAGACACTCCTCGGCCCACTGCCGATTGCCTGTGACAGTAATCACGCCTTTGGGACCAGGCATCTTCAGCTTCAAATATACGTAACATGGACGGGCCATGAAACGTACGTATGCCGGACGTCCTAGAATGGCATGGTATGCACTCTGGAAGTGTACCACCTCGAATGTTAACTTCTCTTTGCGGAAGTTCTTGTCAGAGCCGAAAATGACATCCAACGCAATCTGGCCGAGTGATTTGGCCTTTCTTCCTGGGACGACTCCATGGAATTGCATATTGCTCTCGCTAAGTCTGGACATCAGAATGCCCATTCCCTTGAGAGTATCGGCGTACATGATATTCAAGCCGCTGCCGCCGTCCATGAGGACTTTGCGCAGCCTAACTCCTTCCACCATCGGGTCGACGACCATAGCTTGCCTCCCTGGGGTGGGTACGTGTGTTGGGTGGTCTGACTGATCAAAAGTGATTGCAGTCTGTGACCACTTGAGGAACGTGGGAGTGGATGGGGTTGCCATGTTTACCTCCCTGTTGACCAGCTTCAGTCGACTTTTGCTTTCTACATCAGCAAAAATCATTAACGTCGCATGGACTTGAGGGAACGGATCCTCCTTGTCCTCACCATCTTGCTCGGTGTCTTTCTCACTCGGTTGTCCTTCACCGAATCCTTGGATCAGGAGGCGACACTGCCGAGTGGTATGTTTCGGCAATATGACATTGCCTTCTTCATCCGTCTTCGTGTGGATTGGACACGGTTGATCTAGGATGGAATTTCCTGACTATTTCTTCTTGGGGGTGTACTGTTGTTTCCCCTTGCCTTTGAACTTAGCGTTTGTAACGACTGCCGCCTCTGCTTGCGGAGTGGATTGGGCTTTCTGTTTCTGCTTCCGACTGCTGCTCCCATCTCTGTCGGCGACTGACTTATGCTTGCCGCTACGTATGCGGTCCTCCTCTTCGCCATTTGCATAGCGCGCGGCTATCTCCATCATCTTGCTCATGGATATGTCGCCTGTCCGACCAAACTTCAGGTATAGATCTCTGTACCGAACGCCTGCCTTGAATGCGCAGACTGCTTGGTGTTCTGCAACATTCTCCACCGTGTGGTAGAGGGTTGTCCAGCACTGGATGAAATCGTGCAAGGGCTCATTTTGCTTCTGGACACAGTGCTGAAGCTCTGTGAGCCCAGCAGGGCGTTTGCACGTGCCCTCGAAGGTCCTGATGAAGACTCGGGACAGATCTGCCCAACTGTAAATGCTTGATGGAGCTAACTGGTTTAGCCAAGCTCGAGCCGAACCATCGAGCATCAGTGGGAGATGTTTCATGGCGACATGGTCATCTCCGCCGCCGATCTGGACTGCCACTCTGTAGTCGTCTAACCAAGTTTGTGGTTCGGACTCTCCTGTGGATTTGCTGATTCCGTCGCCAGTCGGAAGTTGGGAGGGATGTCAGCCGAGCGAATGGCCCGACTGAAATACTCGGGACCAGAAACGACGGTCTTGCTTCCACTCGGACGGTCTCTATCGTGACCATCACGGTGGGCTCGACTTCTATCAACCTTCTTCTGAGTGATATACCCTCTTGCATCAGGCCTTTGATCATGCGCGCCACCGCCCGAACGATGATCATTGTAATGCCGAGATCCGTAAGGCCCACTCCGCGGAAGAGTACGCTAACGTCGACAATCTTCGGGATGAGACCGAATGGAAAGCGAATTCCGACTCGGGTCCCTAGAACGGCTGCCCCCTCTATGTCGCTCGTGAGAGCCGGGACTGAAAACCGACCGATGTGTGTTCGCTTGAACGGAATTGTTGTGGATCTTGTTGTGCGACTGGGAGACCGCCGAGTTTTGCTGCTGTGCTGTATGTAACAAGGCACGGATCTGCTCGATTCCTCTACCAACCTCCGAATCAGTCGGCTGGAGAGAATCAGCGATCCTGGCGGCTACAGCCAAGTTGAGGATGGGTGTGCGGAACACCTCGACGTTGCTCTGGCAAGTGCGTCGACTGGAAGAACGAAGGTGCTGACGACGAACGCCGGATGATTCTCCGATCTCACGCTCGTTCCGATCAGTCCCGGAGGGACTTTCGTGGGAACCAGCCATGAGGACTTCGGCTGCAGGCCTGTGACCCTGATACTCGGAAGGTAGTTCAGTCGGAACTGACTCCAAGCACTGGGATGACGGTGGGACCACAACCGATTCGAGCACCGCCACTTGAGAGGACATGTTTTGTCGCGCTAGGGCATGTCGCACCCAACGCTGGAGCCGCGAACGACCGGATCGCTTGCTGCGGCACGTGACGGGGGTGAAGATCGACACCAGGGTCGATGGTTGGAGAAGAAGAACGTCGCAGGAACTGGCACGGAAGTGCGTAGCCCCGTGACTCGGAAACGTCTCGATGTCGAGGGGCACATCCTGAAGCCATGCCGAGTCATCGGCGATGAAGGAGAGTGCACCGAAGAGGATCTCATGACCCATGAATAGATCTCCGCCGGATGACATGACGAAAAGATGAAATCGCAAACTCGTCTGAAGTCGCTTAGACACCCGCCCCACGGTGGGCGCCAACTGTCGTGGGTATAAGTCTGACAGTAGAAGTACGGGGTACGAAAGTATATGGGCAGAGCCTTAGCTACGGCGAGGATGTATGAGTTTAGGCCCCTCTACGGTGGAGGTAAAAGCCCTACGTCTCAGTGCTTTGGGGAGCTTTGTGTCGAGTGTATTAGGAGATTACAGCAAGTGCCAACCCCTGTACCAGTGGTGAAGGGCGGCTTATATAGAGTGCGCTGCCCTTCATAATGGCCCGGTGGACAGGGGTGGAGTAGTGGCGAATAAAGGCTAGCGTTATTGGTAACGTAAGCCTTAAATGCTAGTTATGGTGTATGAAAACGTATGACCGTTGCCCTCCTGGGAAGTTACGACGTACAGAGTGGATTCCAGTCGGTACGTTAGATATGCTCCGAGTGGATCGTCGCCGACTGGATGATGGGGGCGTCTTTAGTTCAGTCGGAACTGTCTAAGGGCTTTGTCCTCTATGAAGGGTAGTCCTTGGGTAGGACCTATAGGGCAGACCTATGACCCTACCCTGGGACTATAACCCCATCAGTTGCAATCTATAACAACCCCTGCCGTGTTTAAAAAGGGTCTTCCGAGGATGACAACCTTGGCATCGTCCTCGGGAATATCCAAGATAACAAAGTTTGTTAAGATAGTGGTATTAGCAACCACAACAGGCACATCCTCGCAAATGCCCATAGGGAAAGCAGTTGATTTGTCAGCCATTTGCAGAGAAATTTTAGTGGGTGTCAACTTATCCAGTTCAAGTCTACGATAAAGAGAGAGCGGCATAACACTAACACCGGCTCCAAGGTCACATGAGGCAGTTCTTACGTAGTTTCCTTTAATGGAGCAAGGTATAGTGGGCACTCCGGGATCACCAAGTTTCTTAGGAGTTCCACCTTTAAAAGTGTAATTGGCAAGCATGGTGGAGATCTCAAGATCTGGTATCTTCCGTTTATTAGTCATGATATCTTTCATGTACTTGGCATATGGAGAAATTTTGAGCATATCAGTTAACCGCATCTGCAGAAAGACGGGTCTTATCATCTCAACGAAGCGCTCAAAATACTCATCATCCTTTTTCTTGGATGGCTTAGGAGGAAAGGGCATAGGTCTCTGAACCCATGGCTCCCTTTCTTTACCATGCTTCCTAGCAGTGAAGTCATTCTTATCGTATCCCTTAGGTTGTGGGTTATCAGGATTAACCGTAGGTTCAATCTCCACATCCTCACCATCGCTAGGTTGAGCATTATAATGAACATCACTGTCCATATTGTCACCAGGTTCATGTTCATCACCAGATTGTGTTTCTGCATCAGACGCAGAAATATCATTAGGTTCTTCAGGTGTGACAGTATTTGGTGAACTGGCATGTAGGTTTCTATCATCCTTCTTCTTCTCCTTAGGATGACTGGGTGTATCAGCATTAGTTCCTTGAGAATCTTGATCAATTCTCTTAGGATGGCCTTCAGGATACAAATGTTCCTGAGTCATTTTGCCTCCTCTAGTAATGACTCTGACAGAGTTGTCATTTAATTCATTGAGCAAGTCATTCTGAGCTTTAAGTACTTGTTCTACCCGAGTAGTAATCATAGAGGCATGTTTACTCAGAAGCTTCAGATCATTGACATCTCTGTCTACACAAGCACTTAAATGGCTAAGCATACGAGTACTTTGTTCCAAATGTCTGCTAACATAATCATTGAAACTCTGTTGTTTGGCAACAAAGTTGTCAAATTCATCAAAGCATAGGCTAGCAGGTTTGTCAAAAGGAATATCAGTTTCATCAAACCTACGCAGAGAATTCATTTCTACTACTTGTATCGGGTTATCGAGACCATGTATGTCTTCGATAGGTGGTAGATTTATGACATCTTCAGATCTAATGCCTTTCTCTTGCATAGATTTCTTGGCTTCTTGCATATCTTCGGGACCGAGGAATAGAATACCTCTTTTCTTAAGAGTTGGCTTAGGAGGTGGTTCGGGAATAGTCCAAGCATTATCGTTGATCAAGATGTTATTCAGAAGGATCTCAACTTGTTCGATAGTTCATTCCCTAAAAACACAACCGGCACAACTATCTAGGTGGTCTCTAGAAGCATCGGTAAGTCCGTTTATAGAAGATATCAAGTATCTCGTTCTTCTTAAGAGGGTGATCAGGCAAAGCATTTTGTAGATGGATGAGCCTCCCGCAATCTTGTGGGAGACTCTCTTCTTGGAGTTGAGCAAAGTTGTATATTTCCTCCAAGGCAGCTTGCTTCTTATGGGCAGGGAAATATTTCTCACAGAAGTAATAGACCATATCCTGGGGATTACTCACACATCCAGGAGCAAGAGAGGTGAACCAGGCTTTAGCGTCATCCTTTAGAGAGAAAGGAAACAACTTAAGGATGTAGTAGTGGCGGATCTTCTCCTCACTAGTGAAAAGGGTGGCTATATTGTGTAGTTTGGTAAGATGGGCTACGACCGTCTCAGACTCATAACTGCGGAAAGGATCAGATTCGACTAGAGAGATTATCTTAGGGTCGACAGAGAATTCATAATCCTTATCGGTGATAAAGATAGGTGAAGTGGCAAACTTTGGGTCGTATTTCATCCTAGCTTTCAGAGTTTTTCCTTCCACTTGAGAAGTAATTTCTCAGCGTCATAGGCATCCTTACACGCAAGAAAATCCTCAGCTATCTCTCCCTCCATAACGTAACCCTTAGGTATATCAGGCAATTCATATCTAGGAGAGCTAGATCTAGCAGGAGCAAAAGCAGGTTCTATCTCAATAGTATCAGCAGTTTCAGAAGCATCACGAGCATTGGCAGTAACTCTAGCAATTTGAGCATCAAGGAACACCCCTAGTGGAACATCGGGCAAAGTAGTATCTCTAGCAATATCAAGCATAACATCATCAGGCAAGGCAGTATCAGGCATAGCATCTCTAGCATCATCAGGTATAGCATCTCTAGCAGTCTCAGGCAAAGCAGTATCAGGCATAGCATCTCTAGCATCATCAGGCATAACATCTCTAGTAGTATCAGGCAAAGCAGTATCAGGCATAGCAGCATCATAAGCATCATCAGGCATAGGCAACATATCAAGATTTCTAGCAGGAGGTGATGTCGCAAACTTACTCATAACTCAAGGTGAATCAAGTGCAGAGCTAGATGGCAATTCCTTACCTCCCCTCGTAGTTGAGGGCAAAACTCTGGTTTTTGGATCCTTCAGATTCTTCATAGTGATCAGTGATGACCCACAAGCATAGGAGTTCAATCGTAGTCCTTTCGATAAGTAAGAGTGTCAAACCCAACGAGGAGCAGAAGGCTCTCGTAAACGGATTTCAGCAAGGTAATAACTCCAAGCACTGAAAGTAGCGGTAACAAGTGATTGTGTAGCGGGGTGAAACATAACAAGCAAAAAGTAACAAGTAACAAGTAGTAGCAACGGTGCAGCAAGTAGCCCAATCCCTTTTGTAGCAAGGGACAAGCCTGAACAAAGTCTTATAGGAGGAAAAACGCTCCCGAGGACACAAGGGAATTTCTGTCATGCTATTTTCATCATGTTCATATGATTCGCGTTCGTTACTTTGCTAGTTTGATATGTGGATGGACCGGCGCTTGGGTACTGCCCTTACTTGGACAAGCATCCCACTTATGATTAACCTCTCTCGCAAGAATCCGCAACTACAAAAGAAGAATTAAGACAAAGTCTAACCATAGCATTAAACTAGTGGATCCAAATCAGCCCCTCACGAAGCAACGCATAGACTGGGTTTAAGCTTCTGTCACTCCAGCAACCCATCATCTACTTACTACTTCCCAATGCCTTCCTCTAGGCCCAAATATGGTGAAGTGTTATGTAGTCGACGTTCACATAACACCACTAGAGGAAAAAGAACATACAGCATATCAAAATACCGAACGAATATCAAATTCACATGACTATTATTAACATGACTTATCCCATGTCCTCAGGAACAAAAGTAACTACTCACAAAACATAATCATAATCATGATCAGAGGTGTAATGAATAGCATCAAGGATCTGAACATAGACTCTTCCACCAAGTAATCCAACTAGCATCAACTACAAAGAGTAATTAACACTACTAGCAACCTTACAAGTACCAATCGGAGTCGCGAGACGAAGATTGGTTACAAGAGATGAACTAGGGATTGGAGAGGAGATGGTGCTGATGAAGATGTTCATGAAGATGCCTCCCCTCTGATGAGAGGAGTGTTGGTGATGATGATGGCGACGATTCCCCCCTCCGGGAGGGAAGTTTCCTCGGCAAGATCGTCCTGCCGGAGCTCTAGATTGGATCTGCTCAAGTTCCGCCTCGTGGCGGTGGCGAAACCACGAAAAAGATCCCGAATAATTTTTTCTGGACCACGACGCTTCATATAGAAAAAGAGGGGGCTAGTGGGCCGTCAGGGGGCCCACAAGCCCCCACTCCGCCACCAGGGGGGTGGTGGCAGTGGCAGGGCTTGTGGGGCCCTAGTGGCCCCCCTCCGGTAGTTCTTTCGCCCAATATTTTTTATATAATCTAGAAAAAATCCACGTAACTTTTCAGGGCATTTCGAGATGTGCAGAATAGTGGACTAGGATTTGCTCATTTTCCAGTCCAGAATTCCAGCTGCCTGAATTCTCCCTCTTCAAATAAACCTTGCAAAATAAGAGAGAAAAGGCATAAATATGGTACCACAAATAATATAACAGCCCAAAAAGCAATAAATATCAACATGAAAGCATGATGCAAAATGGACGTCTCAATCAGCAGATATAAATCCCAAGTGACTCAGAGAATATAGCAATCGCCTCCCCGACAACGGCACCAGAAAAATGTTGTTTAGCATATATCTGGAAATGGCTAGACAAATGCTATTCTCGATTGCTCAACAATTAGAAATTGTCTTGCAATGACCCACCAGCGCGTGGGATCAAGGCAGTTTTCGAGGGTAGAGTATTCGACCCAAATTTGTTGATTCGCCAGTCAGGAAGTGAGAGGATACTCTTAAGTATTAGCAGCTGAATGTGTCAGATTCAACCACACCTGAAAGATTAGTATCTGCAAGCAAAGTATCAACAACAAAGTAGCAGTAGTGGCAGCAGCAGGAAGTAGCAACAGTAGCAAGTAACAGTAGAGCAAGTAACAGTAGCAACAACAGTAGTAACAACAGCGGAGCAAAACAAGTAACAACAGTAGAGCAAAACAAGTAACAGCAGCAGTGGGACAAACTCGTAGGCAATGGGTCGGTGATTTGTTTGGATGATATTCATCATGCAACAGTTATAACACGGAGAGATATGTGGCTAGCTCCCGTTCGTCAATGTGATGTAGGCATGCATTCCGTGTGTCGTCATACGTGCTTAGGGAAAAGAACTTGCATGACATCTATTGTCCATCCCTCCCGTGGCACCGGGGTCCAAAAGGAAACTACGGGATATCAAGGTTCTCCTTTTAATAAAGAACCGGACCAACGCATTAGCACTTGGTGAACACATGAACTCCTCAAACTATGGTCATCACCGGGAGTGGTTCCGGTTATTGTCACTTCGGGGTTGCCGGGTCATAACACATAGTAGGTAACTACAACTTGCAAGATTGGATCTAAAACACACATATATTGGTGACAACATAATAATTTCAGATCTGAAATCATGACAATCGGGCCCTAGTGACAAGCATTAAGCATGGCAAAGTAGTAGCAACATCAATCTCAGAACATAGTGGATACTAGGGATCAATCCCTGTCAAAACTAACTCGATTACATGCTAGATCTCATCCGACTCATCACCGCCCAGCGAGCCTACGAATAGATTACTCACAAACGATGAAGAGCTTCATGGAATTGGAGAGGGAAGGAGGTTGATGATGACGATGGCGACGATTTCCCCTCTTCAGAGCCCAAAACGGACTCCAGATCTGCCCCTCGAGATGAAGAACAGGATGTGGCGGCGCCTCCGTATCGCAAACGCGACGAAATCTTTTGTCTTGATTTTTTCTCGGACGAAAGTGAATTTATAGAGCTGAGTTTGGGGGCGGCAGGGCCACGTGTGCCCCACAAGCTTGCTAGCCGCCACCAGGGGGTGGCGGCTACAGGGCTTGTGGCCCACTGGCCCATCCCCTCCGGTGGATCTTTGCGCAGGTATTTTTCATATTTTCCCGAAATATTCTCCGTAAATTTTCAGGACGTTCCGAGAACTTTCATTTCTGCACAAAAACAACACCAAGGCAATTCTGCTGAAAACAGCGCCAGTCCAAGTTAGTTCCATTCAAATCATGCAAATTAGAGTCCAAAACAAGGGTAAAAGAGTTTGGAAAAGTAGATACGATGGAGACGTATCACATGCCCGAACCGCTCATGTGGTCACAGGGGGCTATTGGTATCTTCCATGCTAGGCGTGTTATCCTTGATATGTGTTTATTCACTATCATTCACGAGAAAGGGGCCGATAATTGGAATTCCCAGTTCCATGCTCAAATCGAAAAGATAATTGCAAATAGAACTCCCCCGGGATTGTTGTTGGTATGGACGGTACCCGAGGATTCGGCTAGCCGTGGAGTGTGATTGATTGGTGGTGGGGGAGTCAAAACTTTACTTTTCTGTTTGGGAACCGCCTATAGCATGTGTAGCGTGGAAGATGTTGAGAACTCTTAGTCATTGCGTTGACAATGAAAGCATGCCACCCAAAATTATTATCTGTGTTTTCAAAGCTTGAGCTCTCGCACCTCTGCAAATCAATGCTTCCCTCTACGAAGGGCTTGTCGATTTATGTTCCTGTTGAGTCATCCTCCTCTTACAAAAGCACCAATTAGAGAGCACCTCTGTCATTTTTATGCTTTGCTTTTAAGTGTGTTGAGTATGACTATGACTGGATCTTCATTGCCAAGAATTACAATGTTTAGTCAACCCTTGGTCTTTGAAGGTGCTCTGCATTTATGTTTTGTGGTCTCAGAAAGAGCTAGTGAGATACCATCTATTCGTATTGCTTCATGTTGTTTTGATTGAAGTGTTGATTATGCCATTGATATGAGTTTACTGTGAGACCTAGATGTCATTTGCTTATGTGGTTTGCTTGTGATGTTGCTGAAATTCTGGTTATGACTTAGACATAGTTGCAACAACAAGATCAAACAGAGTTCGTCAAAGTTTTTCTTTTGTCTCTCTCAGTTTGTCAATTGAGTTGCTTGAGGACAAGCAAGGCTTTAAGCTTGGGGGAGTTGATACGTCTCCGTCATATCTACTTTTCCGAACTCTTTTGCCCTTGTTTTGGACTCTAATTTGCATGATTTGAATGGAACTAACCCGGACTCATGCTGTTTTCAGCAGAATTGCCATGGTGTTGTTTTTGTGCAGAAATAAAAGTTCTCGGAATGTCCTCAAAATTTATGGAGATTTTTTCTGGAATAAAAGAAAAATACCTGCGCAAAGATCCACCGGAGGAGGTGGACAGTGGGACACAAGCCCACAGGCCGCGACCACCACCCCTAGTCGCGCCGTGAGGGCTAGTGGGGCCCACGTGGCACCACCGCCCCCAAACTCAGCTCTATATCTTCCGTTTCGCCTGGAAAAAAATCAGAGAGAAGGTTTCATCGCGTTTTGCGAGACGGAGGCGCCGCCACATCCTGTTCTTCATCTCGAGGGCAGATCTGGAGTCCGTTTCGGGCTCCGAAGAGGGGAAATCGTCGCCATCGTCATCATCAACCTTCCTCCATTGACAATTCCATGATGCTCTTCATCGTTCGTGAGTAATCTCATCGTAGGCTTGCTGGACGGTGATGAGTTGGATGAGATCTATCATGTAATCGAGTTAGTTCTTGACGAGGATTGATCCTTAGTATCCACTATGTTCTAGATTGATGTTGCTACTACTTGGCTATGCTTAATGCTTGTCACTAGGGCCCGAGTGCCATGATTTCAGATCTGAACCTATTATGTTGTCGCCAATATATGTGTGTTTTAGATCCTATCTTGCAAATTGTAGTCACCTACTATGTGTTATGACCCGACAACCCCGGAGTGACAATAGCCGGAACCACTCCCGGAGATGACCATAGTATGAGGAGTTCATGTATTCACCGCGTGTTAATGCGTTGGTCCGGTTCTTTATTAAAAGGAGAACCTTAATATCCCGTAGTTTCCATTAGGACCCCGCTGCCACGGGAGGGTTGGACAATAGATGTCATGCAAGTTATTTTCCCTAAGCACGTATGACTACATACGGAATACATGCCTACATTAGATTGATGAACGGGAGCTAGTTACATATCTCTCCGTGTTATAGCTGTTACGTGATGAATCACATCTGTCACACTCATCCATCAGCGATCCACTGCCTACGAGTCTTTTACTACTGGTCCTCGCTATGTTACTTTGCCTAGGCTTGTCCCTTGCTACAAAAGGGATTGGGCCACTTCGCTGCTGCTGTCACTTTGCTCCTACTGTTGCTACTGTTGTTACTTTACTCTGCTGCTGCTACTGTTGTTCCTTGCTACTCCGCTGTTACTTGTTGCAAGACTTTCTTGGAGCCGTAGCCGGGGAATTATTCTTCTCAAGAATAATCCCCCGTCAACATGTTGGCGCCATTGACACACCACTTAGGAATAGTCTGCCGTCAACAGATCGTTTCTGGCACTGTTGCTATCATACTACTTTGCTACTGATACTTTGCTTGCAAACACTAATCTTTCAGGTGTGGTTGAATCTGACACATTCAGCTGCTAATACTTGAGAATATTCTTTCGCTTCCCGTCATGCGAACCAATAAATTTGGGTTGAATACTCTACCCTCGAAAACTGCTGCGATCCCATACGCTTGTGGGACATCACATACCTTGACAAGATATTGAAGAAGTTCAATATGGAAAACTCAAAGAAGGGGTTCTTGCCATTTTTGCAAGGTATGAGATTGAGTAAGACTCAGTCACCGACCACGGCAGCAGATAGAGAGAAGATGAGTATTGTCCCCTACGCTTCAGCCATGGGCTCTCTAATGTATGCCATGCTGTGTACCAGACCTGATATAAACCTTGCCATAAGTTTGGTAGGGAGGTACCAAAGTGATCCCGGTATGGAACACTGGACAGCGGTCAAGAATATCCTCAAGTACCTGAAAAGGACTAAGGAGATGTTTCTCATTTATGGAGGTGACGAAGAGCTCGTCGTAAAGGGTTACGTCGATGCTAGCTTCGACACAGATCCGGATGACTCTAAGTCACAAACCGGATACGTGTATGTTTTGAATGATGGAGCAGTGAGCTGGTGCAGCAGCAAGCAAGACGTCGTGGCAGCATCTACATGTGAAGCGGAGTACATAGCTGCTTCGGAAGCGGCTTGTGAAGGGATCTGGATGAAGGAGTTCATCAACGACCTTGGAGTGGTTCCAAGCGTGTTAGGTCCGATGACACTCTTCTGTGATAAAACTGGAGCCATTGCCATAGCCAAGGAGCCTAGATTTCACCGAAAGACCAAGCACATCCAACACCGCTACAACTCCATCCAGGACCACGTCCACAGAGGAGTAATAGATATTTGTAAAGTACACACGGATCTGAATATTGCAGACCCATTGACTAAACCTCTTCCTCGAGCAAAACATGATCAACACCACAATGCTATGGGTGTTCGATTCATCACAATGTAACTAGATTGCTGACTCTAGTGCAAGTGGGAGACTGTTGGAAATATGCCCTAGAGGCAATAATAAAATGGTTATTATCATGTTTCCATGTTCATGATAATCTCTATTGTTCATGCTATAATTGTAGTAACAGGAAACAGTAATACATGTGTGAATAAATAGATCACAATGTGTCCCTAGCAAGCCTCTAGTTGGCTAGCTCGTTGATCAGTAGATGATCATGGTTTCCTGATCATGGACATTGGATGCCATTGATAACGGGATCACACCATTAGGAGAATGATGTGATGGACAAGACCCAATCCTAAGCATATCACTAGATCATGTTGTTCGTATGCTAAAGCTTTTCTAATGTCAAGTGTCTTTTCCTTCGACCGTGAGATTGTGCAACTCCCGGATACCGTAGGAGTGCTTTGGGTGTATCAAACGTCACAACGTAACTGGGTGACTATAAAGGTGCATTACGGGTATCTCCGAAAGTGTGTGTTGGGTTGTTACGAATCAAGATTGGGATTTGTCACTCCACGTGACAGAGAGATATCTCTGGGCCCACTCGATAGAACATCATCATGAGCTCAATGTGACTAAGGAGTTAGTCACGGGATGATGTGCTACGGAACAAGTAAAGAGACTTACCGGTAACGAGATTGAACAAGGTATGGGTATACCGACGATCGAATCTCGGGCAAGTTCTATGCCGACATACAAAGGGAATTGTATACGGGATTGATTGAATCCTTGACATCGTGGTTCATCCGATGAGACCATCGTGGAACATGTGGGAGCCACCATGGGTATCCAGATCCTGCTGATGGTTATTGGCCGGAGAGTGTCTCGGTCATGTCTGCATGCCTCCCGAACCCGTAGGGTCTACACACTGAAGGTTCGATGACGCTAGGGTTATAGGGAATTGTTATACGAGCTTACCGAAGGTTGTTCGGAGTCCCGGGTGAGATCCCAGACGTCACGAGGAGCTCCGGAATGGTCCGGAGGTAAAGGTTGATTCATAGGATGGATGGGTTTGGACGCCAGAAATGTTTCGAGCATCACCCGCAATGTGCCGGGACCACCACAAGGGTTCCGGAGGCCCACCGGGAGGGGCCACAAGCCCCGGAAGGCTATATGGGCCAAGTGTGGGAGGTAACCAGCCCCTGGGTGGGCTGGTGCGCCCTCCACACCCAGCCCATGGCGCACCAGAGAGGAAGGGGGAAACCCTAGGCGCTGGTGGGCCTAAGGCCCACCAGGGGGTGCGCCACCCCCTCTCTTGCCGTGGCCGCCACCCCTAGGGTGGGAACCCTAGAGGTAGCGCACCCCTTCCCTCTCCTCATATAAATAGAGAGGGGTTTGGGGCTGTTGGGGACACAAGTTGATCTCTCCCTCGGCGCAGCCCTGCCCCTCTTCTTCCTCCTCTCCCACGGTGCTTGGCGAAGCCCTGCCGGGAGACCTCGTCTCTCCGTGGACACGACGCCGTCGTGCTGCCGGAGATCTTCCCCAACCTCTCCCTCCTCCTTGCTGGATCAAGGCGCGGGAGACGTCACCAGGCTGCACGTGTGTTGAACGCGGAGGTGCCGTGGTTCGACACTAGATCGAAATCAGACCGCGATCTGAATCGCCGCGAGTACGACTCCATCAACCGCGTTCTAGCAACACTTCCGTTTAGCGATCTTCAAAGGTATGAAGATGCACTCTCCCCTCTCTCGTTGTTGGTCTCTCCATTGGAAGATCTGAATATGGCGTATGAAAATTTTGAATTTATGCTACGTTACCCAACAGGAGGTGGGCGACGTACTTGACCTGGAGCGGACTGGTCGGAGCGGGAGCGGCCGGAGCTGCGCACCTCGCGGGAAGGGTGCGCGACTTCGCCGGCGCTCCGTCGGCATGCGACAGTCCCAGTGGATGCAGATCCACCGCCGTCGACGCTCCGTCGGCGTGCGACGAGCCCGGAGGATGTAGATTCACCAGCGTTGGCGCTCCGTCGGCGTGCGACAGGCCCGAAGGATGCAGATCCATCGCCGCCAGGGCCGCCTTGGTCCTGCAGGGACTGACACAACACGATGCAGAGGGCCTCCTCCTTCACATGGAGGTTCGATCCGTCGGAGCTTCTTCCGTCGCCGGCCATAGGATCGAAGGGTGGGGGATTGGAAGTGGAGTGGACGAAGAGTGAACTGCTGGATATCTAGTGTTTTCGCATTGGAGTATTTAGTGGGTCCGTGAACGGTCGGGCTGACATGGCGGTGGGGTCGACGGTGGGCCACATCATGTAGGAGGGAGTGCACCTTCCTTCCTCAGTTTTTTTGGCCAATTCTCCCACAGTCATCCTCCTCCCTAGCTTCTCCTAGAATTGCCACTCCATATTTTATGTAAAATCCTATCTAGTTAAGGTCTAATTTGTTAGGATTGTAAAAGAATAATATGAAGTGACAATTTTGAAAGAAGTTGGGAAGGGGGACGATTTTTTCATAATCGACCGGAAGTGGCCCTAAGTATAGTCAAAGCAATACTTTACTTTTAAGGATCGACTAGAGATGCTCTTGGGTGTGTTCAGTTGGTGGAACAAGTGGAACGGGACGGACCAGTTCTGTCTCAAAGACCCATTCACGTGTTTACATTGATAAAGGAACCGGAACCAGTTGATTCCAGGGAATGGCATATTCCCTCAATATGCCGTTCTGCGCGGTCTCTCCAAATCGAACGGACCACACGAAACCGTCTGTGTCTCCTCGTTCGTTGCGTCTCCTCGTTCGCTGCAGCTGCTCGTTCGCTGCTCGCCCGCCGTCGTTGCGGTTGCTCGTCCGTCGCGCTGCCACTCGCCCGCGTGCGCCGCCGCTGCCGCTCGTCTGCGTGCACCGCCGTTGCTGCCGCTTGGTTTGTGTGCGTCGTGGGGAGCACCGGCGCTGCTTCTCGTCCGCGTGCACCGCCGTCCCTACCGCTTGGTTTGTGTGCGCCGTCGGGGGGGGGGGAGCCGTTCTTTTCCTAAGAACCATTTTATCCTACCTTGTTCCATTCTAACCGAACACCAAGATGGAACCATTCCATTCCTGAGGAATGAAATGATTCCATAACATTTTACTTGGTCCCCCCAACTAAACACACCCTTAGGCCCTGTTTGATAATAAAGTAGTAAAAAAACTAAAGTATTAAAAACTGCAGTAATTTTACGTGTAGATAGAAAATACCATGGTTTTAATATAACAACATTTTTTGCAGTATTCACAATGTAGAGAAACTGTTTGATTACGCCACATATTACTGCAGTTTAGATCGAGCAAGTACACGGAAAGAAGATAACGACGTCACACCCCTTCTTTTCGCCTTCTTTGTTTTTTAAAAAGAGGTCTGGGGTTTTTTTTATGCAGAGAAAAAACCACAGTTTTTTCAATACTGCAGTTTTGAAATCACAATTCTTAGAGGCAACCAAACACCTCATTGTAAATAAAACTATGATAATCTTCAAAACTGCAGTATTCTAAAAATACTACGAAAATTCTTTGTTATCAAACATGGCCTTAGCTTACTTTGCGAGATGAAATTGCTAGCGGCACACAAATTCCCGTTGTACCGAAACACCTCATCTTTGACCAATCTTTCGCCTGTCTTCACCCCTCACCCCCAACGTTTGCAGACGGAATTGCAAAAAGAAGAGGCTGAGAGACGACGTGGAGAGAGAGAGGAGTTCACTGCAGAGTGGAGACGGCGTGTGTGGGTTTCCAATTTTCATTCTACGTCACAAAGCAGAGCAACACGTCACAAAGCAGAGCCACAACGCTGGTCACGGGAGGCTGCAGCTGCTCGCCCTCGCCGTCGCCGTCGCGGACGAGGCGGGACTGGTTCGACGATCTCCTGATGTGGACGCGGAGGAGAGGGACCGGCTCACGCCAAGGAGGCCCGCGGGTGTGGGGCGCGGAGGAGCTCCGTCGGTGGAGGAGGCCGACCGGTCGGCGGCTGGGTGGAAGAGCTACGACGTTGGAGGAGGACGGCGGCCCAGCGGCTCGGGGTAGGAGCTCCGTCTCCGTCGCTGGAGGACGACGGCAGGCGGCTGGGTCGAGGCGTCCCGCGGTGGAGGAGGCCGACGGACGGCGGGAGGGTGGAGGCGTCCCGCGGCCATGTGCATGGAGCTGGTGCCCATCAACCTCAAATCCAGCCTCGGCCCGTGCGGCCACGCCTTCTGCTCCAGCTGCGTCACCACGTACGTCGCCGTGAAGCAGGAGCAGCGCGAGGACATTGGTCGCATCAAATGCCCCGACTGCGAGGACGGCGTCCCCGTGCTGGACACCGATGGCATTCAACATTCACCGGTGGACATGTTACGGTTCACCGAGGCCGATGGCAATGGAGATTTGCCGGCGGGCGGCCACGGCGAGCCCTTCGACTGCGCCATCTGCATGGAGACGGCGCCCGGCGTCGGCTCGTGCGGCCATCCCTTCTGCCGGACCTGCGTCGCCCAGTACGTGGCCGCGAAGCTGGACGACAAGGCCGCTCGCGTGCAATTAATGCCCTCACCCGGGCTGCGAGGCCGGCACCGTCGAGCCGGAGCGCTGCCGCGGCGTCATCCCGCCGGACCTTCTCGACAGATGGGGTTTCCTGCTGTGCGAGCTCGCGGTCGGCGCCATGAGGGTGTACTGCCCGTACCGGGAGTGCTCGGCGCTCCTGCTCGCCGACGCCAAGGCCATCGCGGAGGCGGAGTGCCCGCACTGCCACCGCCTCTTCTGCGCCCGGTGCGCCGTGCCATGACACGGCGGCCTGGGGCGCAAGGAGTTCCAGAAGCTCGGGCAGGACAAGCGCGGCCGGAACGACCTCCTGCTCCGGCGCCTCGTAGGAGTGAAATGCAGGTACCAACAACAACAAATTGGATCCATTCATGAACGTGAAATTATCTGAGGTCCTCCCAAGGTTGTTTGACACTCCATTAATTTGGTTTCCTCCACTTCGTAGGTGTGGAAACAGTTTCTGCTACCGATGTGCATCCAAGTTGTCAGCGCAAAACCATTACTGCAAAAAGTGCAAGCGCTAGCGGTTTGTTTGGTTGTGGAGGGAGGGCTCTTGCCACCCCACTACCAACACATGGATCATCTTGGCCATGCTAATTTCCTGAAGCAGAAAATGGAAATCTAGGCGCGAAACAAATCTTAATTAGTTTCGTTGTACAGAACTACTAATATATAATCTCCTTGACTGAAATAATTTCTTGTTACTATGCAGCTTCCTCAGTTGTACCTGTGTGTATGTGGTGTTAGAGCATCTTCAACGCCGACTTTTAAATTAGACACAGTAATTACTCACGGACTGGACGGTGAGGATTAGGCTTTGAACACTGATGCTGGAGAGAGTCACCCAATCCTTAATCATAAAAAAATCATGGTTTTTCGGTTGAGAGAAAAGAAAGGAGGGGTGCCAAACATGTGATTGCTTTTGATGGATATATGTAATTTCCAATAAGCAGTAGTTATTCGTTTTTCTTTATAGTTTAATAAAGAATTAGTAGATTTTTATAACAAAAAGACAAAATCAAAGTTTAGTAATCAGTAATCGTTCTTGAATTCGAAGATTTTTTTCGTTTATTTTACTTTCAGACGAATTCCTAATTGTTTGAATTGTGTAATCTCCCATTAAGGAGATTGGTAACCGACTTAAAGCAATTTGATTGTAATTCAATTCATGATGATCATAGGTAGAAAGTTCATATTCTTCAGTCATTGATAAACAGCTTGTTGGACAGTACTCAACACAATTGCCACAAAATATACAAACTCCGAAATCAATACTATAATTAAGCAATTGTTTTCTTTTTATATCCTTTTCAAATCTCCAATCCACAACGGGTAGATCTATCGGACATACGCGAACACATACTTCACAAGCAATACATTTATCAAATTCAAAGTGGATTCGCCCTCGGAAATGCTCTGGTGTAATTGATTTTTCATAAGGGTAGTGAATCGTTATAGGTAAACGATTTGTGTGGGATAAGGTAGTTATGAAACTTTGACCTATGTACCTTGTAGCACGTATTATCCATATAGCCCTAATATGCCCTTTTTCTATTTTAGGATCTATATCCTATGTTTTCTTTAGTTTAGTATAATTTTCATTTTCTCATTAGTATTTGTTTATAGACTGGATAGGCGCCTGCGACATAGAATAGAGATAAAAGCATTACCAAAGGCTCATTCATCGAAAATCACAATCATACAGACAAGAAAAGAAAAACGAAAAATAAAAAAATAAAGTAAAAAAACAGAGAGAAGACTCCCTCCTGTCTTATTTTTGTAGGACATGAGAAAACTCGAATCCGAGCCGACCAGAGAAACTTTTATGTTGTCCACCATTTCATCCACAAGAGCTTCTCTTTTGATGGATATGTGTGTGTAATGTGTATGGGATCAAGAGGAGAGAGGGAAAAAAAGAGAAAGACCACGTAGTTGCTTTTTATTGGTTTGGTGAATGTGCACAAACACAGCTTCTCTCAAGTTACTTCCGGGAAAACGGACATCATAAAAGTTGATAAACCTGATCTGAGCACCACAGTCCACGCGGTGATAACGCCCACACGTATGATGCGAGTATCATGTGTCCACATACGTATAACACACATATTACGTTACGTCTATATTTTTAATTTTTAAAATGTTTTATCTTTTAAATGAAAAATTCAATTGAAGATTTGTTTTCACCATTAAATCCATCGCGACAAGATCTTCGAAACTAGATTTCATATCAATATGTTTCGACGATTTTTTTGGGGTCAAAAGTTGTCATGTCTATTGCACATGAATTACCGTGGTGTTTATACTAAAGTTGCTATGATATGTTTCAGCTATTTTTTTTCTATCTTTAAAAGTAAATTCTGACATATTATAAAATGAGGAATTAAAAAACTAGGCTTGCCATGAACCATAAACTAAAATTGTCAGGATGAATTACCTTTTTTAACACAGTGTACACTAAGCGCTTATACATACACGCATACACTCACGTTTAATTACTTAAATTTGCCATGATACATATACTTAAATTTGCCATGGTTCATACAAAAAATAATTTCCATGGTAAAAGTACTGGAATTGTCATGGTCAAAATACTAAAAAATTACCATGATCTATAAACTAAATTTGCCATGATGGATTACTAAAAATTACCATGATCCATGCATTCAATTTATCGTGGTTAATTACTAAAAAATGTCATGGTCAATTAGTAAAAAATTCCGTAAAAAGTAGTTGAAAATATAACGGTAGCTTTAAATCTAGAAGAAAAAATAGATAGAACATGTCATAGCAACTTTGTTAGGGCATATTCATGCCTAAGTAATTTTGGTGATTGATGACAGTACCGTAAAGGACTAACCGTGTGCATTAAGCTTTCAGATAATACATGTCAGCGGCACAAGATGATTCGGCACCCTCCGTGGAACAGAAGCACGGTGTCCCCTACAATTCTCTGTCTTTGAGTCGTAGGAACGCCATTGAGGAACCCCTTGTGGCCGAAGGAGAAGGACAATGCTCTACTTAAGTGGAGCCATCATCCTCACAAGCCCCACACGCTTCTGATGAACAAAGAGAAGACCCTCAACAAGTTGAACAAGCTCAAGGACAAGATCAATTGTCCAAAGATGGTGATGTGTCCCATGATGTACAAGCACTTACCCAAGGTTCCGAACCTGCTCAAGATCAAGATCAAGTGCAACTAAAAGATCTAGACCAAATAGAAGCACAAGATCAAGATCAAGAGCAACCACAAGAACAAGGACAAACCAGTGAACCTGCTCAAGTCGAAAACCAAGTTGATCAGGATATTGTCTCGCAATTCCCTTCTGCAGCGCCAAAAAGGGCTACTCGTGCCAAGGGAGGTTCAAAACGCAAGGGCAAGCAAAGTAATCAAGTCGATGCTCCCCAGTTATCGAATGCAGAACTCTTGGAGCATCGAGCAGCCAAGATTGCGAACAAGCTAAGAGTCAAGTCACATCTTATGAAGAATGTGCTTGGTAGTTTGAAAAGGAGAGTATCCACTCGTCAACATATTTGGAATTATTGTGAGCATCACGCGTTTGTTTCGTATTGTGAACCTCAATAGGTAGAGGAAGTGCTCGATGATGAGGATTGGCTTATGGCCATGCATGAAGAACTCAACAACTTCAAGCATAATCAAGTCTCGGATTTAGTGCCAAGACCAAAGGAGGAACATAATGTCATCGAGACCAAATGGATTTTAAAAAACAAGCAAGATGCCAATGGGATTGTGATTCAAAACAAGGCAAGATTGGTGGCTCAAGGCTACTCCCAAGTCGAGGGTATCAACTACGGTGAAACCTTTGCCCATGTTGCTCGTCTAGAATCTATTCGCATGTTGCTTGCATTTGCTTCTCATCATAATTTCAAATTACAGCAAATGGATGTGAAAAGTGCTTTTCTTAATGGCCCTTTAAATGAGTTGGTCTGTGTCAAACAACCCCCGGGATTCGAACATCCCAAGCTCCCCAATCATGTGTACAAACTTAATAAAGCACTCTATGGCCTTAAACAAGCCCCACGTGCGTGGTATGAGTATCTTACTGAGTTGTTACAAGATTGTGGGTTTGAAATTGGGAAGATAGATCCCACTCTTTTTAGTAAGAGGGTTAAAGGGGATTTGTTCATATGCCAACTATATGTTGATGATATCATTTTTGGTTCTCCTAACATTTCTTTCAATGCAGAATTTGCTATACTAATGACCGAGAAATTTGAGATGTCTATGATGGGTGAGTTGAAGTTCTTCCTCAGATTCGAGATTAAACAAGGCTTAGAAGGGACCTTCATCAAACAAGCCAAGTACACTCAAGACATGCTCAAGAGGTTCGAGCTCGAGGATGTCAAGCCGGTCAAGTTCCCCATGCCAACAAGATGCAAGCTTGACAGTGATCCCAATGGTAAAGCAGTGGATAAAAAGGTATATCGCTCCATGATTGGATCCCTCCTTTACCTTTATGCATCTAGACCGGATATTATGTTGAGTGTAGGGATCTGTGCACGGTTTCAATCCGCACCAAAAGAAAGTCATTATATGGCTGTTAAGCGAATCTTTCGATATTTGGCTCATACCCCAAACTTTGGTCTATGGTATCCCAAAGGAGCAAACTTCAACCTAGTGGACTATTCTGACTCAGATTGGGCAGGAGATTGTGTGGAGAGGAAGTTAACTTCTGGAGGATGCCAATTCCTTGGTCGCTCACTGGTAAATTGGTCTTCAAAGAAGCAGAATTGTGTCTCACTATCATCCACCGAAGCTAAGTATCTCGCAGCTGCAAGTTGTTGTGCACAGTTGTTATGGATGAGGCAAACTTTAAAGGATTACGGTGTCACTTGTGACAAAGTGCCTCTTCTATGTGACAACCAAAGTGCTATCAAGATTTCCCTCAATCTGGTGCAACATAGCAAGACCAAGCATATTGATATTCGTCATCACTTCATTCGTGAACATATCAAGCAAGGTGATATTGAGGTCCACTTTATCAACACTGAAGAGCAACTTGCAGATATTTTCACTAAGCCCCTAGATGAAGCACGGTTCCGGGAGTTAAGGCATGAGCTAAATATCATTGATTCAAGTAATGTGGATTGAAACTAGACACTTTGCACCTCACTATGCATTACATCCGGTTTTGGATGTAGGCATGGACATAGGGGGAGTGTTGTTCTCTCAACGAACTTTCCCTCCCCCCATTATGCATAAATCGATCAAGTCTTTCACTTTAGCCATTACTAAATGGCATTTGTGCTTCAAAGACGAGCGTTGGTCATGAACCCAAGGATAATTCTTCGCGGTGTCATACCTTTGCCTCAAACATAGGTGGCCTCGGCCACCGCCCCCACCTTTCTCTCATATGAAAGAAAGGGTACACAATGACTAGTCAGTATACCTTGCTGGTGTTCACTTGTTAATTCACTGACTAGTCGCTGCCCATGTCCTTTCCACGAAATCCTATGTCTAGTTGTGCTATTTTGAGCGGTACTACCGCCAGGGGTAGCGGTACTACCGCCAGGACCCCAGCGGTACTACCGCCAGGGGTAGCGGTACTACGACCAGGACCCTAGACTATCACGACTTGACTAGGGCTTTTTAGGGCTGTCTCAAGGGTGAGCGGTACTACCGCCAGGGGAGCGGTACTACCGCCAGGACCCCAGCGGTACTACCGCGAGGTGTAGCGGTACTACCGCTAGGACCCCGGCGGTACCACCGCTGGCCCGTATCCCTTGGGCTATATAAAGGAGGGGGAGCCCATTTTTCTTGCCCTGTTTCTTCTTCCTCGTGGCTCTCCCTTCCTCTACTCCGAACTCCCCCCGTTTGGATGTCTATCTACAGAGCTCTTTCTCTCCCTTGAGTTGGAGGGTTTGCTCCACTCCTCGTTCCTCCATCAAGTGCCATGGACGCCGGTAAAGCTCCTCACTTTATTCCCTTGGTTGGTGTTTTCTTGTTCTAGGGTTAGGAGCTTGGTGATTTGGATCCATGGCTATGGTTTGTGCTTAAGTTTTTGGATGGAACGAAGGAGATATCCTAGGGGAGTTTAGGTTCTATGTTTCATTGCATTTATCTTGACATGCCCTAGTTCTTCATGTTTTAGATCAAGTACTTCTTCTCATACTTCTCCTGGATTAGATCTAAAACTTGAATCCCCTTGACTAGGCGTGTCTCTATCTAGATGCTCTTGAGGTTCCCATGTGATTAGGGCTATGGTGTTTCTTGTAGTGGTTTTATATAGTAGCCGTGGACCTCTTGAATCAAATCTAGGCGTTCTTATGGGTTTCTTTATATTCAGATCTGAAAGTCAACCCCCTAGCGGTACTACCGCCAGGACCCCAGCGTTACTACCGCCAGGGGTAGCGGTACTACCGCCAGGAGGATACTTTTCTTTGTGTTTGGCAATGTGAGTTTATTTTTATGCTTCTTTTGACCATTGCCTTGACTCCTCCTGTCGCTCTTTTTGGGTGTGTGTCTTGTGTGTCACAGGTGGTGCTCGACGCTCAAATCCCCCACGTAACACCCAATCCAAGCAGTATCGCTCTTCAGAGGCTCCAGAGGGTTCTGTCACCTCCAGTCTGACTCCCAAGAAGAGGTCCTTCAAGAAGACAGCTACCAAGAACAAAGGGATCAACGTTCGCACTATGCCCCCGAGGGATTTTCTGGTATTCCGCACCCTCAATCACTATCTGGAAGACAAGGCTCACATCAAGAACATCGAGCATGTTTGGTCACGGGATCACTGCATGATCTATCGCGACATCATCAAGCCATTCAAGAAGATATTTGTCCCAGTGCAGGGGATTGACCTTGCTCACCTTCAGCGGAATCTGGACTACTTTGGTGAGGCTCTCTCCTTGATTGACAAGCTTGGCCTTAAAGAGATCATCACCTTCAGGCAAGACTTTGACCCAGATGTTGTGGCCCAATTCTATGTCACTGTTCACTTTGCACCTCATGACGTGCGCACCATGACTTGGATGACCGGTACTCAGAAGATGACAGGTTCCTGGTCAGAGTTCATGGAGCTTCTCAAAGTCGACTTTCAGGGAGACGAAAATGCTCTTGGGATGCGTCCTCATGCTCCTTCTTCATCTACTGCCACCCCCAAGGACAGGCTGCAACAACTTTATGTGAATAAAGGTGTGCTCCCCAAGCATCTGGATATCATGCATCGGATCTTCCGCAACTCTCTCTTTCCTCGCATTGGCAACTTTGACGAGGTGCATGGTCATCTAGCTGAGATGCTTCTGCTCTGTGAGGAGGTTAGGACTAAGGAAACTGCCCCTCTCGATATTGCCCACGTGATGTTCAATGAGCTCTGGAACTGCATCATGAACCGCAAGGTTCCCATCTACGGGCCCTACTTGTTTGCCTATATTCAGAAGAGGTGGAAGGAGGTCTGTCTGGTAGATCCCTTCCCTATTCAGGCTGACTATTTTGTGCATGATCCTATCAAGCTCCATATCAAAGACAAATGGGCAAACCCATCAACTTCTTCTCAGCACATGGACACGGACATAGAGACCGCTGCTGGAGGAGGACCTGCTTCACAGACCCGATCTTCTGCTATGCCATCTTGGGCAGTGAAACTGAAGGATCAAATGAAGACTCTCTTCTGTATGCAGGCCAAGGGATAATATCAGTCTCATGTGGCCCAGAAGGAGAACCGTCAGAGGCACAAGCGTGTCTTGAGGACCCTTGATGTAGATATCTCCAGCGGCTCAGAGGACGACATCACTCCAGAATCTATATGGATGCGGGCTCAAGGTTATCAGTGGACTGGGTCTGATGCAGAGGAGGAGGCTTCTGAGGAGGACATTGAGGAGGAGCAGGAGGATCCGGATGCCACAGACGCGTCTGGGGATGATGAGGATGCAGAGTGACCACCTGTGTCGTTAGGTGTGCCCCTTTTTGGTGTCTTGTGCCAAAGGAGGAGAGAGTCTAGGAGCTGGATTTGCGTTTTGCTTTAGATTTGCTTATCTTTATCGTGTTTGCTCTGAACTTGGTTGTGTTTGCTATCTTTGCTTTGTGTGATGTGACACTTATTTCTATCATATGTTGTGAGTCATATGCTCTTCAATCATCTCTATTATTTATCTTTATGTTCACATGCTATCTACTATGCAAATCCGGTATTGTCATCAATCCACCAAAAAGGGGGAGATTGTTAGGGCATATTCATGCCTAAGTAATTTTGGTGATTGATGACAGTACCGTAAAGGACTAATCGTGTGCATTAAGCTTTCAGATAATACATGTCAGCGGCACAAGACGATTCGGCACCCTTCGTGGAACAGAAGCACGGTGTCCTCTACAATTCTTTGTCTTTGAGTCGTAGGAACGCCGCACTATTAAGAGGGGATCCGTAGTGGAAAGGTTTGGGTGGAATCAATTTTGCACGCACACACTTTATCTCCTTTCCCTGCAACTTTGGAGCGGTTGCCGCCTCTATTTTGTCTCCTCTTGCAAAAAGGTCTCCCAGCGGTAGTACCGCTGTGCCGGCGGTAGTACCGCCCTGGTCAGCGGTAGTACCGCTCCAGGAACTTAGTACCGCCTTCCTAGCGGCTGTACTTCGTCGGACTTTTTGCGAAGACTTTCTTAGCGGTGGTTGGCCCGGTAGTGCCTCTGCACTACCATGGGCTCAGTGGTAGTACCGCTGCAGCTAGCGGTAGTACCGGTGGAGTGCTAGCGGTAGTACCGCTGCAACCAACGGTAGTACCGGTGGAGTGCTAGCAGTAGTACCGCTGCCGCCAGCGCTAGTACCGCTGGGCTCGGGCTGTGAGTGGGAAAATGGCTGGATTTTCCCACCCACTATATAAAGGGTTCTTCTTGCTCTAGAACCCTACCTTTGACCCTCCCAAGCTCCATTGTTGCTCCCTAAGCTCAAAAGTGCCCGATCTCTCTCCCTAGCCAATCAAACTTGTTAATTTCCTAGGGATTGGTTGAGAAGGCCTAGATCTACACTTCCACCAAGAGAAAATTGATTTCCCCCACCAATCCCTTGCGGATCTTGTTACTCTTGGGTGTTTGAGCATCCTAGACGGTTGAGGTCACCTCGGAGCCACATTCCATTGTGGTGAAGCTCCGTGGTCTTGTTGGGAGCCTCCAAGCTTTGTGTGAAGTTTGCCCCAACCTTGTTTGTAAAGGTTCGGTCGCCGCCTTCAAGGGCACCTATAGTGGAATCACGGTACCTCGCATTGTGTGAGGGCGTGAGGAGAATACGGTGGCCCTAGTGGCTTATTGGGGAGCATTGTGCCTCCACACCGCTCCAACGGAGACGTACTTCCTGTCAAAGGGAAGGAACTTCGGTAACACATCCTCGTCTTCATTGGTTCTACTTGCGGTTATCTCTAACCTTTACGTTGTGTATGCTTTTGTTGTTGTTTATCTCTTACTTGTCTTAGTTATCTTCGTTGGTAGCATCATATAGGTTCACCCCCTTGTTGACATTTTAGAGAACCTTTATGTTGCTAACCCTAACTTGCTAAGATTAATTAAAAAG
Organism: Hordeum vulgare subsp. vulgare; assembly: GCF_904849725.1. Taxonomy (NCBI): domain Eukaryota; kingdom Viridiplantae; phylum Streptophyta; class Magnoliopsida; order Poales; family Poaceae; genus Hordeum; species Hordeum vulgare. The sequence continues at coordinate 51,459,063 of NC_058519.1, forward strand.
TGGTCGTTGCCTATTCACCCCCTCTAGTCAACCATATCGATCCTTTCAAACTTTAGTGTAAACATTATGACAACTACAGTGTAAGCATCATGGTAATTTTTCGCCAATTTTTTTCCCATCAAAACATATCAACATGGGATTTAGATTTGAAGATCTCGATGAGACGGATTTAATGGTAAAAATGAATTTTTAACAAGCTTTTTTAATTAGGAGATAAAACATTTTTAAGATGAAAACCTGTTTTGACGTGGCAAAATAGATGGTAATGAGGCGTTTGGGCCATGTTGCTTCGTGCCACACGTGTGAGCATTAACATTAACGAACATCTATCGGAGTTTTGATGTTCTTCTTCTTTGGAGATGCCTTGCCTACGCATTTTTGGTTATTGCAGCTATATACTCTCTCTACTTTTTTTGTTATAAACCAGTGCGAGATGGTTACATTTCGGCCGTGGGATTTTGAGCTGGGTTGGCCCATTTAACTTCTTTTCCTCATAAATACAACAGCTAGCGATATCAATTTTGCCTTGGAAGCACATTAAAATTCACAGTTTAGTCTAAACTTCGCATACAAGAAGCAAACAAACTTTATCAGTTGGAATTTTAACGAACCTTGAAAGCAGAATTATTCTTTTGAAAGGTAGCAAAAGATCTGCTAGCCTGATCACTCAAAGGCGATAAAAGAAAATACAAAAGACTACTTTCCCAGCATGATAATATCCAAGTGCTTCCTCCGCGGTTGCCCACAAAATGACCTCTTTACAATTTGCCCTTACTTCACCTCGACCACTCCTTCCTCACCCTACTGCACGTTACGACCCCCAACATCCCTGCCTCCCCCGCCGCACGCCATGGAACGCCTCTCGCTTAGTCTACCACACACTATGGTATGTCCATGGCTGCCTCGGCTTGCCGCACATTGTGACACACCTACATTGTCGAGCTCTCCACTCGCTAGGATTCACCCATGAATGGAGAAATGAGGCACATGAGGTGTAATAAAAATATGATCAAGGGTCATACAAAATTCCCCTCTCGAGTGCAGGCCCGGTCCGGAGATTTCGGGGGCCCGGGGCAAGATTAGAATATGGGGCCCCTTAAAATTAAAATATTCTTAGATATGAAGTCCTTGACAATAATATCAATCAAAAGAGATTAAAGACATGGTTTCTCGAAAACCATGTCATCGCGTCGGCCCACGGAAGTTCTGTGGTCTCCTATCGCCGTGTCCACGTGGAGTCGATGATGGGGTGTCATTGGCTACAGTGAATGATAGATCAAGTGTTCGTCGCAGACAACTAGGGGGAGGGTGTCACATGAGGGATCAAGCCAAATTGTGGCCTTACGAGGTGACCATCGGCAAACTATTTTTAGTATGCTGAAATAGATCCTACAAAGAGAAAGCTTTACGACGAATCAACTAAAGCCATCAATACGAGCATATTAAGGCAAAAGGATATCCAAATATACATATTGCTAAACAAAGCTGATTTTTTTGTGATATTAGTTTGCTAGGGTTCTTTTTGTGATATTAGTTTGCTAGGTTAAGCTCATTGAACGACAACATTTTTCCTGCCTTCGCAAGCAACAAGCATGCAAAAAAAATACCCACCAATTGATCCTTAATTACATCCATCTTTTTTGAGTGATTCCTTAATTCCATCTTCCTTTTAATATATTTTTTGAGAGATTCCTTTTATTATTTTTTACCCTAATTATTTTTTGAGAACTAATTACATTTTTTGGAGAACGTTTTGAAAATGAATTGGTGTGCTTCATGTCCATTGGCTTGGTATGGCCCATCACTAAACTATCCACGTTTTATGTAAAGAAGAAATAAAAGGCCCAATGCCCAATTTGCTAGAAGAGAAAACGTTTGGGGGTGTTTCTTCCTCGTGGAGATACAGGGAATATCCTATTTGCCGCAGGTTGCGTCAAGCAGTCTGCGCTTCGCACAGGCAAACCACAGAGCAGCGACGCAACGGATCGGCCCATATAATTGCTCGAGCATTCCGGTTTTGGGATTCTAGTCTTTTTTTGGTTTTGGGAAAGTTCAAGAAGGTTTCCTGAACCGTTTTTTTTCCTTTCTCTTTTTTTGTTTCTGTTTTAAAAAATGTTCTTAATTTTCTAAAAATGTTCTTGCTTTTTAAAAAATTATTCTGGATTTTGAAAAATTATTCTGGAATTTGTAAAAGGTTTTGGATTTTCAAAAAGTGTTCTTGATTTAAAAAAACTGGAATTTCAAAAAAGGTTCCGGAATTTTAAAAAATGTTCTGAAATTTGAAAAAATGATGTTCTTGAATTTGAAAAAATGTTCGGGAATTTGAAAAATGTTACGAAATTTAAAAAATGTTCGGGAATTTGGAAAAATGTTCCAGAATTTGGAAAATTGTTCCGGAATTTGAAACAAGTTCTGGAATTTTGCAAAAATATACCGTAATTTCAAAAAAATGTTCCGAAATTTGAAAAATATTCCGGATTTTTTTATCTAAATGTTTTGAATTTTCAAATAAGTATTCCGAAATTTTACAAAATGTTCTGGATTTTTAACTAACTTTTTCAGATTTTATCCTTTGTTTTGTGTTAGTGGGCCGGCCCAGTCATAATTCCTTTGTGCGTCCGCGTGCTGATGTACGCAAAGAGCGTTCAATAGAACCTCCCGAGATACAGATCAAACGCTACGTTTCATACACAACAGACACTCCTTGGACAGATCAGGCAAGGAACTCGGCTGCTCGCACGTACCTGGCTGGGGGCCCCTTGGTCCCGGGGGGCCGGGGCGGCCGCCCCTCCCGGTCCTTGGGCCGCGCGTGTGCAAGTGGCGAGGGTCGATTATAAAATTTCATACAACTCTTGTAAACTCCATATATGTTGACGTAATCGCGTCGAGAATTAAGGTTGAGGACAAGCTTTGGGGATTGAAGGAGGCAAGCAGCCAAGTTCTCTAATGCTGCGAGAATAGGCCATTTGTATGGGAACGGCTTCTGATGGTCATCTATGTAACTTAAACTCTTCTTAATCACCGAGATAAGGCAAAATCTCTTGCACTCGTCTAAAAAAGACTCCCAAATATGGCACTAAAATATTAGATACATTACCATTCGGGTACTATTTAGCTCAAAGGAGACGAGCACATAAGCTGTCACGGGTTTCAATCAATCTCCAAGCCTGTTTAGCCAACTAAGCTTGGTTAAAAGCTCGCATGGCCCAAAAATCCATGCCCCCCCTTTAGAGTAGATAGTCTCATTGTATCCAAACTCAACCAAGCCATTTTCTTTTCACCTTTTTCGATCCCACCAATATTGTCACAATAGCCTTGTTAGATCATCACAACCGACGCCAGCAATCAAACATTCTCATAACATTAGTGAGAATGACATGAGCAACAAATTAAAACAGAAATTCCTTATTCCCTGATGACATGTACTATTCACTTCAATCAACCAAATGCTTGCTCATACTTGACTATAGGGATTCAAACATGCCCTTATGCATTCTTCCTTCAAGCACGAGTAGACCCAAATACTTTGGTTCAAAAACTTCCGTTGAAATATCCAATATATTTTTTACCTCCCTGAAGATTAACTCATAAGAAAATTCAGAGAAAAAGATGGAACACTTGGAGGGGTTTATAAGTTAACCCGACGATGTTGCATAAGTGTTCAACAAACATTTGACAATTGACGCTTGGCGCTTCGAAGCTCAAAAAAGAACAAAGAAGCAGACATAGATAAGAGGTGCAAAATAACCAACACCCTTCTATAAATTCTCACTGCTTCGAGTCCCTCCTCTCACACAACTTTGTTGATGAGAGAAAATAATGAATAGAAATAAAAAACAAGGACAAAGGGTCACCTTGTCGGAGGCCTCGTTAGGAAATGGAAGTGTCCAATAATTTCTCATTAAATTTGACTGAATCTAACCAATGAGACACAAGCTATGACCCGAGAAATCTGGACCTATGAAAAACCCCACTTGAGTATCGCTTTCTCCAAAAAAATCCCAATCCCAATTGAGCTTGTATGCACAACAAGCCGGGGAATTCTTCTTTAGAGTTTGAATATAGTTAGTGCATTCAAAAGCAATGATAGAATTATCAGATATGGGGCGTTCGGGAATATAAGCACTCTAATTCTTCGACATAAGGTATATAAGTATTGGCTTCACGCGATTCACCAAACATTTAGAAATAGTCTGATATACCATAGTAGATAAACTGATCGGTCTGAAATTGGTTAGTTCCTTAGGACGGGAAACCCATGTCGGTGCAAAATCCCACTTCAGAGGAGCTTTCTCTAAAAAAGTCCAATCAACACGGTCATAATAGGTCGAGCTTATAAGCACAATATGGAACATCATCACCCCAGATGGAATCAACATAGTGAACAAACTCAAAAGCAATGATCGCATTGTCAGAGATAAGTTTTGACGAGATAAAAGCACTTTGGTTCGGTGAAATAAGATCATCAAGCATAGGCCGAAGACTAGACACTTCGAAACAATTTTATATATGACACTGCATAAGCTGATAGGGTGTAAATCCTTGAGATCAGAAGGGTGATCTACCTTAGGAATCAACACAATGGACGTGCCATTAACCCCACCCGGCATAACACCTGAATCAAAGAAGGATAAAACTGCCGCAATAATCTCTGACTTGACACAAGTTCAGTTCCTCGGGTAGAATATCCGAGGAAAGAATGGTCGTATGGTCATCGCTCCAGCTGGCTTTGCGACACTATTCACTATGAACGACTTTGCGAGGTTACTGATGCACACTGTTATTGAGAGCCATCGGTGCAGCCTCTCTCATGTGCCCGATTAGGCGAGCAAATTATATAGGACGACAGTGTCGGCCATGACCGTCGAATCCGCCGATGACCCTAGCAAATAATCTGTCACTAATAAGAATGCGCACATTAGTGCTCAGAGGAATATAGTATGTTACCAACTTATATGTAGCAAATTAAATTAGGTTTCATATATTGAAAATTTTAATAAAATATATGGGGCCAATTAAAAATAACCACCTACCAAAAATGAGCAAATAAAATAGGGATAATTATTAATCTTGTTTACAATTTTTCCCAAATGGATGTCACAACTCCCTCAAATAAAATACCACCCGTGTACACTAATATAATAAAAGAGGGTTTTAGCAGGGAATATTACCAAAAAAACAATCTCAATAATACACATGTAATGGCCTCTGAAAAAAACAACTACAAATCATACAGAAACCTAATTATTGAGTATCCAATTTACACCAAAATTTATGGAAGGAGTTTTTAAATCGACCGCTATCAAGCAAAGTAAAGTTATAGAATATAATGCAAATTTTAATTAACAAAAATTAAAATATGTTGTTTGTTAAAAAGATAAATTTGGCACTTTTTTTTATTCAAAAGTTATCTATTCAGACCCATATACTTTTACAATCAATCTAAATCCACACTATCAGTATTGATGTAGGTAGGTAAACCAGTAAACATGTGTTGCCTTGTATGAAAGTTCATGTGTTGTCCACCACAATAAATATCCTAGCCCGTGCGATGCACGTGTAAAAAGTTACTGCAGATTATAAATCATCCAGCCGGAAAACAAAACATTCAAAGATAATACTCCCTCCGTTCTTAAATATAAGTCCTTTAAAGATTTTTTTTCACTTCATTTCTAAATATAAGTCTTTTTAGATATTTTATTAGGGGACTACATACAGAAAAAATGAATGAATCTACACTCTAAAGTATGTCTATATACATCCGTAGGTAGTTTCCTAGTGAAACCTTAAAAAGACTTATATTTAGGAAGAGAGGAAGTACTAGAGACTACATACAAAATAAAATAGATGAATGTATCTCTACTATTAAAAGCACTAGAGGGCTGATCCAATTTAAAATCTGAATCGTCTAATTACATCATGAACGGTCTAAGTACGTTGTTAACGAAACTGAGCAACGAAAATTATCCCTGGCTAACCAAACCCCCCGAGCGAAACCTTCCAGGGAACCGCTCGTGCAGCCACCGTTCGCCCATGCGCCCGCGTCGTTCTCCCCAGCCTCCGCTGGTGCCGCCGCTCGCTCGCTCCCCCCAGCCCCCGCTGGTGCCGCCGCTCGTCGCTCGCCCCCGCGCCCGCGTTGCTCGCCTCCGCTTCGCTGGTGCCGCCGGTCGCCGCTCGACCCTGCCCTCATCGGTGTCTCTGCTTGCCTTCTCCCGCTCGCCCGCTCGGCCCGCCCCTGCCTCGCGCAGCCTCCGCTTGCCCGCTCCCGCTCGCCCGCTCGGCCCGCCCTGCCTCGCGCAGCCTCCGCTCTCTTGGCGTTCGCCTTTGCACCACCCGCTCGTCCGCTCGGCTCTCCCCCGCCTCGCGCAGCCGCCGCTCGCCAACTAGCGCGCCGACGACACCCATATCCTTTTTGGCAAATCATGTTTCGGTATTTTAGTTCAGTTATATGTTTGTATTGATGTGCACAAGTTTCCTCCCTTCCGTCGCCGGCCTCATCTGAAGGTGTTTTTCCCCGGCATTGTCGTTCTTCAAGAGACGGTTGAATGTTTCGACATGGATCTCCAGAGACAAAGTTCTCCACTCATATGGCGTAGTTTTTGTTTTCTGTTCCACATCCGTTTAGTTTTGACTGTAGCTACCTGATAAACCGTGGAGGACTAGGGTCCTAGCAAAGTAGAATAATTAATTGTCACAACTGCTGTTTATGCTTGTTTGATTCTGAAGCTTCTGGTTGGCATTTGTCCATCATCTTTTCATAGTTGCTGATGCGCCAGTTTTTTTTAAACTTTGTACACGTACAAAGCAGCAACCCTGAGTGAGCATAATGGTCCTGTGGCACATAATTCAGAGTTTCACCTTTTAATACTTAAGAAGTGTCATTTTGCTTGAAATTGTACAAATACATGCTTCTGGTCTGAGTCAGAACAACTGCCCTATGATGCAAAGTTCAGAGATTTTCTATACATTCAGATTACAGCAAATGCCATAATTGCAAATACTTTTAGAGGCATGCCATGTAGTTGCAATAATTATCAATAATAAAGTCTTATATATTTTGTAATTTTCAGGTCCTTCGATCGGTCTATTCTGCGTCAAAGGTCTCATTCATCTTTGGCAAATTCCGCTACAACCTCAATTGTACGTGTGCTTCAATCTATTTTCGTGTTGTTTTCTTGGGCCTTAGTGTTTTGTTTCTTGGTTGTTTGATGAACACATCACAATTAAGCCCCTGTTAACAATTTCAAAGGTGTAGGTTGATCTGCAGCTCATGTGAGCAGAACTGAAGCATGCTTTAGTCTATCCATGAGAAGTTGTTGCCGCCCTCCTTGCTGCCACCGCTAGAGCCGAAACTTGGTGGTAAGCTTCTTCTCCCCCCTCCAAGTTCTTCCCCTTTGCTTTGGATGATATATGTTCATGTCATTACTGTTTATTAATATCTTCTATTGTTCTAGCTGATAATCTTGACTTTTCCGGTGTCCATGGAGGTAGCTAAGGTATACCTATGATGTAGTCGACGAGGAGGCTTACCTATGATGCCCGTGCAGTTGAAATGTTTGCACGCCAACCTATGATGTCAAGTTGGAGGCTTACTTATGATGTTAGGTTGTTGTACACGGAAATTTTGTGGGATAGTTTGCAGATTGGGAGTTTATGTTTTTTTGGTTGAATTTTTAGAATGTTGTAGTTAAAATATGAGATGGAAGCCTCAGATTGAATACCGAGCTATGTTACAAATTTATAGATGGCCAGTCTCTATGGATTATAGGTATGAGTGGACTAAGTGAGAAAATACATGATTGTAGGTTGCTAATTATGGGTCCGTGTTCATGTGTGTGTTTTGTTATTAGCTAATATCTCTTCTTTTTTTTCCCTCATAGTTGCATTACTCGAAGAGGTGGATCAGGGTGCACTATTAAAGCATTTTGATTGTCCTGAGAGAAATGAGTACACTGCGACAGACAATGTTTTGCTTACTAACCTCATAAATATTTCAAGTGTAAGTCTCTCACTACAAAAACGATCTCATAACCTTGCATGTGACATTACACCTATGATATGAGGAGTACGCCATATTTTACAAAAAGAACATATATAGTTTGTTGTAGTGGAAGTACATTTAGTACTGAATATTTGATTGATATTCTTTATTCCATAAGGAGCGAAGTCTACATCCTTTATAGCTGAAGTAGCTTAACTTTGATACTAGTGATTGAGGCGCCATCCGGTGGCGCCGCCTGAGAGGAAGCTTTGCGTACGTTTTCATTTAAAAAAAATACATAGTACTCGCCTCTGTAAAAAAAAAAATCTCAGAAAAAAAATCCTCCCCTTCATCTATTTTTTTTTACCACAACAGCTTACCAGTGAACGCCACTTTGCATAACCCTACATTTAAAAAATACCAAAGGTCCTCACTTTCATCCAAAAAGAAAAAATACATTTAAAAAATAATCCTCACCTTCATCTGAAAAAAATTATAAAAGATTCTAACCACGGTCAACCAGTTTGCGCCATGTGATATAGCTAGTTGGGCACACTTCAGCGACGTTTAATGGGTTTAATACGAATGTGAAGGAGTATTCCCTCTATAAAGTAATATAAGATCTTTTAGATAACTAATTAGTGATCTAAAAGATCTTATATTACTTTACAGAGGGAGTATCAAATTAGGACTTGATAATACAAAAACAGAACATGAAATGGTAACTTGAGAGTTCAGAAGCATGAGAGAATGAAAGAGTAGTATTGGGGAGACGTCAAAGAAAAAAAACACATCTTTCAACCATCATGCTACTACAGTCTTAGTTCTTGTTTTCACAACATAGTTGTATAAAAGAAAAGGAACACATAAAGAGCATTATGAGAATTTGATCCAACATATGAAGCATCGTGTAGATCCAGCCATATGAATGTCTTCTATATAATTTGAAGTGTCTTGAAGCTTTTCTCTGCTACTCTACTTCTTCGCTGCAAGGGTGTATGAAAATCACTAATCGTCAGTACTGACAAATTAAGTGAAAAATAATCACAAAATCAGTAACCATGTAAGCGTACAAAGGAACAATGTTGATCAAACCAGAAGCAACTCACAATTTATACATGGTCCGATAAATTAAACATCGGGTCATAATGCATTTGCTTTGTGCATTTCCATTCAGGGTCATACCTGTTAGGAAAGCAACTTATCATTATTGAAGGCCCAAGGGGCATATATATATTACACATGACTTGAGGTGCACAGAAAGTAAACATAGATTAATATGGACTTCTAGACTAATAAGGACTCCTAGACTAATACTAATACTTCCTAACACCCCCCTCAAATACAAAGCGTATGCAATAGCATTGCATTTGAAGAAGTGTAGTACTAAAAAACAATGATAATCCAAATCTGCGTCTTGAGAGTGTCATCGTAGCATGAAGAGTCTTCAAAACTTGTCGAGTCGCTGAAGGAGATAACGAAGAGATGGCACATCAGAGGTAGACACCGCATTACTTGAAGATACAAGATAAGTATCAAGAGAAGATGGGTTGTCAAAAGAAGATGGCACATCAAGAGGAAGACACCGAAGAGATGGCACATCACACGAAGACATCGCATGACTTGAAGATACAACATAAGTATCAAGAGAAGATGTGTTGTCAAAAGAAGATGACACATCAAGAGAATAAAGCATTGCGCGGAAAATCATAGTCCACCACAACCATCGGCGAAAGAAGCTCGACGGTTAAGGCACGATGGACGTAGATCGACAATGCAAAAGAAGTCCAGGAAATCCTATAGAAAACAACAAGGGCAAATAGGCCACAAAAGTTGTATAGAAAGGATCAGGACCGGAGGAAGGCTGACGGACTAAGGTATGGTGGACTCGCATGGCATGAGAAAACACATAATATCGACGGATTTGGTGGACGCAGCGAAAAACATAATATCAACGGACTAAGATGCATGAGCAGTGCAGCAAAGGGCAGCTGGACGAGGAGAGCAACATGTGAGCAGCCACAGCCGAAACAGCAGCTCGGGGAAGTCCTTGAGGTAGCCGAACTCGGCGAACGCGGCGACTTTGCAGGCGAGCGTCTTGGGGTGGTTGTCGTGCATCCAGAGCACGGCGGCGTAGAAGCCCTCCTTGTTCGACTTGCCGGTGCGGCGCACGCCGCGGAGGTTGCAGGCGAGCTTGAGCGTCGTGAGCGGGTCGTGGGTCCCGGCGGCCGCGAGCAGGGAGCGCACGCGCTCGGCCGGCGTGTCGAGCACCACCTGGAAGAAGAAGTCGAGGCAGGGGTTGCCCGAGTTGGCGTACGTGGCGGAGCAGTTCTCCGTGAGCTCCCTCCGCGGCGTGAGCGTCGCCTTCATGTCCGCGGCCGACAGCGCATTGAAGGCCGCGTCGAGGAGGTCAAGGAACGGGTGCGACGCGTCGGTGTCGTCACCGGCGGCTGCGCCCACCGGGGGGACGGGCGCGGAGGGCGGAGGCGGATCCGATCTGGAACACGGGCGGGGCCTGAGCATGTCGAACTTCCAGGCGAGACGACGGAGAGCAGCGATAGCCGGCGAGATCAGGCGAGATCCGGCAAACAGCATAGGAGACCGGCGCCTCAAAATCGCGAAACTGGCGGGTGGCGGCGATCCGATCTGGTCCTCGAGCGGGGAAAAAGAAACTGCACGATGAGGCGATCCGATCTGGAGACCAGTAGTTGGTGACGGGGCGATCAGCTTGCTCGTGTTCAATCCAGAGACGGGGCCTGGGAAGGATCCAGCCTGGAGTTGACCTGCAGGGGAGAGTAGCGGGCGTGGAGAGCTGCCGCTACGAGAGACAGAGAAAAGAAGCGACGACGCCCGAGATTGGATGGGGAGGGCGAGTTGTGGCGTCCGAAAAAAATAACCTAAGCTCTAATACCATGTTAGAAAAGCAACTTATCATTATTAAAGGCTCAAGGGGCATATATATATTACACATGACTTGAGGTACAAGGAAAGTAAACATAGACTAATAAGGACTCCTAGACTAATACTAATAGACTAATAAGACTCCTAGACTAATACTAATACTTCCTAGCAATACCATAATTAAGTGTGCAACACGCACACACAATCAAAAAGGTTATCTAAAGAGCGAAATAGACATATTTTGCGTTTTCGTTGGAAAATAAAACACATGTCACACGCCTCTTAATTATTTTGTGTTTCCTCATTTCTATATGTTACATTGGGATATTATCTGCAAATGCAGGTACTGATTCATTAGAAATTGATGGTTTCAAAGTGAGCTTCGACGCTGGCGCAGACAGTGTTTAGCCTCAGCCCCTAGTATAGTTGTTGGAGATGTAGACATTGCTGAACTGCAGGTGTGGGTGCCTCTGCCGTGTGCTGTCAAAAAGCAATGGTGGATGCTCACCCTGATGCAGCTGTCAAGCCAATTTTTTTTGACAGGTCACATGATTAGTCCACAATCTAAAATGGAGAGACACCTAAAGGTAACTACAAAGTAGATGAACCAGGAGCCCCACTTAGTCACAAAGAAATTTATTCGAGGATATAAACTTTGAACTTTCTAATGCAGGCTGCAAAATTGATGAGAAAGCACATTTTCTAGTACACTAGTGCACCACTGAAATTCATGGTATTCAATGTCACGCTGACACCATTTAGTTGGAAGAGGAGAAATCAATCCGAAGGGCTTGGAGTACTACAACAACTTAATAGATGAACTGATACGGCATAGTAAAGATTAGTTTCTCTACCTCAACACATAGCCTTAACCATGACTAACTGACACATGCACTGCAGGCATCATGTCACCATCTACCATCTGATCTCCCTCAGTCAGTCGATGACCATCGACGATAGACCTGAACATGAAGAGAGGGAGAAGGAAGGGGAATGAGGTCGATGGCATCACAACTGGAAATACGAAGCAAAAATGGCAAGAAAATCTAAGTAAACCTGCACGTGCATCTACTTATTTTGTAACTAAAGGCAAGCTAACCTCATTTTAGTGGTCATAGCCAGTTGGGTAAGTAACACAATTTTGGCCATATACACAACTGATAAAGGCAGATTGTACGAGATGTCATTACAAATAAACTCAACATTCTTTGTAATTGATCGATAGTGATACCAAGTGTTTGTTCCATTCATAACACTGACCATGAAAAAGAAAGAAACAAATTATGAGCAAAAAGCAACAACCATGCTGTAAGATATAAGGAGAAAGGTACTAAGAGCCACAACGCATGAAGCACCTTAAGCCCCCTGATTCATTTAGGCCGTGAGGGTGTGCCAGACGCTGGCTAGTCAGGTTGGATGTGAATAAGGAGCCAACGAGCACCCTTGCAGCAGCCAGGCATCGTCGTGATGTTGTACTGTTCAGGCCCTTCTTTATAAAAGGGTTAAAAGCTTTGGAGGCTGGGTATGACCAGAAGTTAGGTAATTGAATATGCAAGAAAAAAAGGTAAATATGACAAGATTCAAGGCCATAAAAAAAAATCAAATATAGAGAAGATAATGGTAGTACTTGATTATAATCATTTCTCAAAGCATATCAGCAAGAACTACATATCAAACCAGAATCACAACACGACATCCGCTAGCAACTCGTGGATTGAATAGCACATGCGTGAAGAACATGGTAAATTGGAAATGCGTGCATCAAAAAGTGGCAAGACATGAACTGACACTAGTGGGGACAGGGCCATTAGTCCCGGCCCGTAAGGGGCTTTAGTCCCGGTTCACCAACCGGGACTAAAGGGGCGGGACTAAAGGCCTAACCTTTAGTCCCGGCCCTGTTCCAAGCCGGGACCAAAGGTGCTCCACGTGGCCGCCTCGGAGGGAGTACCTTTAGTCCCGGTTCTACTTACGAACCGGGACTAAAGGATCCGTCTGTTTTTTTTGTTTGACCCGAAAAGGTAGATTTTTTTTATTTTTTTTCAAATTTTGTTTTTGAATATTTTTTATGTTTTATTCCAATTTTCTAATCTTTGAATTATTTGATAATTTAATCTCTAATCACCCATCCTCACTGTTCTAACGTGGATCACTCATTTCAAATTGTCTAACTTTCCGACCGATCACCCATCCTTTCAGTGCTTTAGCCCGAGCACGCTTAACTTTCTGGTTCTCACCCATCCTTTCACTGCTTCAGCCCGAGCACGCTTAACTTTCTGGTTCTATCGCCCTAGTTGCCAAGTGTGCACTTGTTGTTTTCCTAACAATAGTAAACTATCAATCCTAAACAACTTGGGTCTTGATGTCATGTCACATGATTTAATTTTTTGAATTACAAACAATTATTAAAATAAACTTAAAAAGTAACAATAATAGTGAATTTCAATGAAAACAACCTAATATTTTTAAATAAAATTATTTTTCTTTTTTTTGGAAAAAACTTCTTTTTGAAATAACTTTTTTTCCATTTGGAATTTTGAGCATGTGAGAAAACTTCACCGGGCAAGCCCGGGTGAAATCGAGTACCAATTTTTTCTAGTTTTTTTGATATATTAATTTTTTGAACGTCGTATGCAAAAGTTATGGCCGTTTATTTTTTTCCTTTTTTTGCAAAAACCGGTCAAAATTCATATCTCAAAATTTCTATACCGACTAGACACTGAAACCTAACAACATCTCAAAGGATTTTATTTTTTGAAGATTTTATCATTTTTGTTTATTTTTTGAAGATTTTATCATTTTTGTTTATTTTCTACAAAACTCAAAGTATAAAGGTTTCAGACGAAAACCCATCTGCTGCAAAGGTATTTTTTAAAAATTAATTGAACTGTAGATTTTTTTGTGTATTAAATATGCACCATACTACAACATGTTAAAATCCACAGAAAGAACTAACTAAAAATAATAAAAAACAACAATTAAATGACTAAAACAACTATATAAGCAAAACAATATTTCTTTAATTAAAATCCTAATTTAAATTATTCTAAAAATAACCAAATAAATCTTACTGTGACAACAATCTAACACATGAGTGGGAGCAAAAAGAATTAAATTAAAAACTATTTGTAAACTCAAGTTATTCAAAAACTGGGTTTGAAGCAAATTTAAACAAATTCAAATTTAAACCATTTAAATTTGAAAACTAATGGCACAAACAGAAACTAGACAAAATTTTGAATCTAATGCAAAAAGAATCAATCAAAAACATCAAATATCCTAAAAGACATAAGCAATTTAAAACAGAAACTACAAACAAGAATTTAAAAACAGAAAAAAAATCTGAACACCTTTAGTCCCGGTTCAAGACACCAACCGGGATTAAATACTCCAAACCCTTTAGTCCCGGTTCGAGACACGAACCGGGACTAAAGGTCCAAGACACGAACCGGGACTAAATCCTCCAAACCCTTTAGTCCCGGTTCGAGACACGAACCGGGACTAAAGGTCCCATTTGAACCGGGACTAATGCTCGACCGACGCCTTTGCCGCTCGAACCGGGACTAATACTAACATTAGTTCCGGTTCGTAAAGGAACCTCGACTATTGTGTTTTTCGAGCTGGGACGAAAGCCCTTATTTCTACTAGTGTGAATTGACTGCATACCGAGATGGAAAAGAAGAAGAAGTTGGAGATTCCTGTCATGGCAAGAAGTGGTCAGACCCATGAGCATATCTCCTCGTTTCTTCTCCTCTGTACATCCTCATGAAAGGCCCGCCTTGCCGTCACGGGAGGAGCAGCGACGCACCTAGCTTGCCGTCAGATTAGCCACACTAGTAGAAGACCTGGGGAAGGAGCGGGCCTTCCTCCGATGGGCAGCGCCAGAGGGGCGATGGGGCCAAACGTGACCACTCCTCTTCCTCGCCTTAGATAACAGCCGCGCCAGGTATACCCTAGGAATCAGCGAGCTTCTGCTTCCTTTCGTCGAGCTGCTCTTGCTTTCTACCGGCATCCTCTCCCATCTCTGAGTCCCCGCAGGATCTTGACGCTTTCCAGGCCAGCAGTGCTGAGGTCGGAGCTCGATGGAGAAGAAGCAGGCGGAGGAAGGTGCTCCTCTGCTACCGCTGCGTGGTCGCGGAGAGGGAGCTCCATGGCGGCGTCCCACGGAGGAATCCCCCTCAGTCCTCCATCCCTGGCGTGTGGTTGTCGAGCCAAACCTCCGGTGTGGCCCAGCTCGACGACGACACACGGATGCCAAAAGTCGCAGGCGAGGAGGAGCTGAAGCTCGGGGCAGAAGAAGACGCGAGTGCACGATGGCGGCGGTAGACGGTAAACCTAGACGGGAGAAAAAGGGGGCGAAGTGACGCTTGGTGCTCTTTTTTGTTTCTTTCGTACGTACAGTAAAATCAACACAGTAAATAGACAGGTGGCTAATCTAAAAAGGAAAAATGGACATGTGGGTAGCACGAGCATCCGCCCCTTCCGCGTAGCTTAATGGGTTTGCCACTTTCTGAAGTGCGTTGTAATAGGAACTCCAGTTCTTGATTTTCAGAAAACTGTAGATGAGCGTTTGAGGAAAGAGGAGACTAATATACACTAGCCCCACCTCCGGCCGTGCTGCACTCCGAACCAACCATTTATAGCAAAATGCGGGCAATGAATTATATATGAGAGATTAACCATAGCAAATATGTACTTGTGCTAAACTGGATATTGATTTTGAGTATGTAAAGATGGGTAATGCTTGGACCGGGGACCTTATCTTCATTGTATGAGCACAAATACAAAACAAAACATCCAAAATCAGAATAAAAAATTAAAGCTTCGTCAAGAGAAAGCATCAGAAATCAGAAAGATATAGATAATATTTTACCTCCATTTCTGAAAGCTATAGATAATATTTTCATTCCATATCAGAGATTAACCATAGCAAATATGTACTTGTGCTCAAGTGGATATTGATTATGAGTTTGTATATTTTTTTCCGCCTTCCGCCAAGTTTGAATTAAGTATTTAGGGACATTTTTTCATTAATTGGATGAATTATATTCTGTAGTTGTTGCCTTCATTATCAATTTTGTACGAGGTATCACTTTTTTCCCCTCAGCCAAGATGATGTGATTCTGCTCTATCGAGATCGGACTGCTTATAACCTACTAAGTTTGCAGATTACACCCATGTCGTTTAAGGAGACTAGGAGAGGGGTGTATGGTAGATGATGCATGCAAGAGTGTATTTCTCTTACTGTCAAAAAAAGGTGTATTTCTCTTAACATAATAATGAAATTGAAACTTTTTTCCCTTTCCAAATGTAAACTAAGTCATTGATGTTGCATTCGTCTTTCGATCTGATTTTATCACAAACTAATAACTGTTGAGGAACGTCGCATGGGAAACAAAAATTTTCCTACGCGCACGAAGACCTATCATGGTGATGTCCATCTACGAGAGGGGATGAGTGATCTACGTACCCTTGTAGATCGTACAGCAGAAGCGTTAGAGAACGCGGTTGATGTAGTGGAACGTCCTCACGTCCCTTGATTCACCCCGCGAACAATCCCGCGATCAGTCCCACGATCTAGTACCGAACGGACGGCACCTCCGCGTTCAGCACACGTACAGCTCGACGATGATCTCGGCCTTCTTGATCCAGCAAGAGAGACGGAGAGGTAGAAGAGTTCTCCGGCAGCGTGACGGCGCTCCGGAGGTTGGTGATGATCTTATCTCAGCACGGCTCCGCCCGAGCTCCGCAGAAACACGATCTAGAGGAAAAACTATGGAGGTATGTGGTCGGGCAGCCGTGAGAAAGTCGTCTCAAATCTGCCCTAAAAGCCCCATATATATAGGAGGAGGGAGGGGGACCTTGCCTTGGGGTCCAAGGGATCCCCAAGGGGTCGGCCGAGCCAGGGGGGAGGACTCTCCCCCCCCAAACCGAGTCCTACTTGGTTTGGTGGGAGGGAGTCCTTCCCCCTTCCCACTTCTTCCTTTTTTTTTTCTTTCCTTTGATTTTTTCTCTCTTGGCGCATAGGGGATTGGTGGGCTGTCCCACCAGCCCACTAAGGGCTGGTGTGACCCCCCCAAATGCCTATGGGCTTCCCCGGAGTGGGTTGCCCCCCTCCGGTGAACTCCCGGAACCCATTCGTCATTCCCGGTACATTCCCGGTAACTCCGAAAACCTTCCGGTAATCAAATGAGGTCATCCTATATATCAATCTTCGTTTCCGGACTATTACGGAAACCCTCGTGACGTCCGTGGTCTCATCCGGGACTCCGAACAACATTCGGTAACCAACCATATAACTCAAATACGCATAAAACAACGTCGAACCTTAAGTGTGCAGACCCTGCGGGTTCGAGAACTATGTAGAGATGACCCGAGAGACTCCTCGGTCAATATCCAACAGCGGGACCTAGATGCCCATATTGGATCCTACATATTCTACGAAGATCTTATCGTTTGAACCTCAGTGCCAAGGATTCGTATAATCCCGTATGTCATTCCCTTTGTCCTTCGGTATGTTACTTGCCCGAGATTCGATCGTCAGTATCCGTATACCTATTTCAACCTCGTTTACCGGCAAGTCTCTTTACTCGTTCCGTAATACAAGATCCCGCAACTTACACTAAGTTACATTGCTTGCAAGGCTTGTGTGTGATGTTGTATTACCGAGTGGGCCCCGAGATACCTCTCCGTCACACGGAGTGACAAATCCCAGTCTTGATCCATACTAACTCAACTAACACCTTCGGAGATACCTGTAGAGCATCTTTATAGTCACCCAGTTACGTTGCGACGTTTGATACACACAAAGCATTCCTCCGGTGTCAGTGAGTTATATGATCTCATGGTCATAGGAATAAATACTTGACACGCAGAAAACAGTAGCAACAAAATGACACGATCAACATGCTACGTCTATTAGTTTGGGTCTAGTCCATCACGTGATTCTCCCAATGACGTGATCCAGTTATCAAGCAACAACACCTTGTTCATAATCAGAAGACACTGACTATCATCGATCAACTGGCTAGCCAACTAGAGACATGCTAGGGACGGTGTTTTGTCTATGTATCCACACATGTAAATGAGTCTTCATTCAATACAATTATAGCATGGATAATAAACTATTATCTTGATACAGGAATTATAATAATAACTATACATTTATTATTGCCTCTAGGGCATAATTCCAACAGTCTCCCACTTGCACTAGAGTCAATAATCTAGCCCTCACATCACCATGTGAATTACATTGTAATAAATCTAACACCCATACAGTTCTGGTGTCGATCATGTTTTGGCCGTGGAAGAGGCTTAGTCAGCGGGTCTGCTACATTCAGATCCGTGTGCACTTTGCATATATTTACGTCCTCCTCCTCGACGTAGTCGCGGATGAGGTTGAAGCGTCGTTTGATGTGTCTGGTCTTCTTGTGAAACCTTGGTTCCTTTGCTAAGGCAATGGCACTAGTGTTGTCACAGAACAAGGTTATTGGATCCAGTGCACTTGGCACCAGTCCAAGATCCGTCATGAACTGCTTCATCCAGACACCCTCCTTAGCCGCCTCCGAGGCAGCCATGTACTCCGCTTCACATGTAGAATCTGCTACGACGCTTTGCTTGGAACTGCACCAGCTTACTGCACCCCCATTAAGAATAAATACGTATCCGGTTTGCGACTTAGAGTCGTCCGGATCTGTGTCAAAGCTTGCATCGACGTAACCTTTTACGGCGAGCTCTTCGTCACCTCCATACACGAGAAACATCTCCTTAGTCCTTTTCAGGTACTTCAAGATATTCTTGACCGCCGTCCAGTGATCCACTCCTGGATTACTCTGGAACCTACCTGCCATACTTATGGCCAGGCTAACATCCGGTCTAGTGCACAACATTGCATACATGATAGAGCCTATGGCTGAAGCATAAGGGACGGAGCGCATATGCTCTCTATCTTCATCAGTTGCTGGGCACTGAGTCTTACTCAATCTCGTACCTTGTAACACTGGCAAGAACCCTTTCTTGGACTGTTCCATTTTGAACCTCTTCAAAACTTTATCAAGGTATGTGCTTTGTGAAAGTCCTATCAGGCGTTTTGATCTATCCCTATAGATCTTAATGCCTAGAATGTAAGCAGCTTCTCCTAGGTCCTTCATAGAGAAACTTTTATTCAAGTAACCTTTTATGCTCTCCAAAAGCTCTACGTTGTTCCCAATCAGTAATATGTCATCTACATATAATATTAGAAACGCCACAGAGCTCCCACTCACTTTCTTGTAAATACAAGATTCTCCAACCACTTGTATAAACCCAAATGCTTTGATCACCTCATCAAAGCGTTTGTTCCAACTCCGAGATGCCTGCACCAGTCCATAAATGGATCGCTGGAGCTTGCACACCTTGTCAGCATTTTTAGGATCGACAAAACCTTCGGGTTGCATCATATACAACTCTTCCTTAAGGAAACCGTTAAGGAACGCCGTTTTGACATCCATCTGCCAGATTTCATAATCGAAAAATGCAGCTATTGCTAACATGATTCTGACGGACTTAAGCATCGCTACGGGAGAGAAAGTCTCATCGTAGTCAATTCCTGGAACTTGTGAAAAACCCTTTGCCACAAGTCGAGCTTTATAAACGGTCACATTACCGTCAGCGTCCGTCTTCTTCTTAAAGATCCATTTGTTCTGAATAGCCTTGCGGCCCTCAGGCAGCAT
Source organism: Hordeum vulgare subsp. vulgare (assembly GCF_904849725.1). Classification (NCBI taxonomy): domain Eukaryota; kingdom Viridiplantae; phylum Streptophyta; class Magnoliopsida; order Poales; family Poaceae; genus Hordeum; species Hordeum vulgare. The sequence continues at coordinate 51,478,653 of NC_058519.1, forward strand.
CTCCAAAGTCCACACTTTGTTCTCATACATGGATCCTATCTCGGATTTCATGGCTTCTAGCCATTTGTTGGAATCTGGGCCCACCATTGCTTCTTCATAATTTGCAGGTTCATTGTTGTCTAACAACATGATTGATAAGACGGGATTACCGTACCACTCTGGAGCAGCGCGTGATCTCGTCGACCTGCGTGGTTCAACAGAAACTTGAACTGGAGTTTCATGATCATCATCATTAACTTCCTCCTCAACCGGCGTCGCAATGACAGAGGTTTCCCCTTGCCCCGTGCCACCATCCAGAGGGATGAGAGGTTCGACAACCTCGTCAAGTTCTATCTTCCTCCCACTCAATTCTCTCGAGAGAAACTCCTTCTCGAGAAAAGTTCCGTTCTTAGCAACAAACACTTTGCCCTCGGATTTGAGATAGAAGGTGTACCCAACTGTCTCTTTTGGGTAACCTATGAAGACGCACTTTTCCGCTTTGGGTTCCAGCTTTTCAGGCTGAAGCTTTTTGACATAAGCATCACATCCCCAAACTTTAAGAAACAACAACTTTGGCCTTTTGCCATACCACAGTTCGTATGGTGTCGTCTCAACGGATTTCGATGGTGCCCTATTTAAAGTGAATGCAGCTGTTTCTAATGCATAACCCCAAAACGATAACGGCAAATCAGTAAGAGACATCATAGATCGCACCATTTCTAATAAAGTACGATTACGACGTTCAGACACACCATTACGCTGTGGTGTTCCAGGCGGTGTTAACTGCGAAACAATTCCACATTGTCTTAAGTGAGTACCAAACTCGAAACTCAGATATTCACCCCCACGATCAGACCGTAGGAACTTGATCTTCTTGTTACGATGATTTTCCACTTTACTCTGAAATTGCTTGAACTTTTCAAATGTTTCAGACTTGTGCTTCATCAAGTAGACATAACCATATCTACTTAGATCGTCAGTGAAGGTGAGAAAATAACGATATCCGCCGCGTGCCTCCACGCTCATTGGACCACACACATCGGTATGTATGATTTCCAACAAGTCACTTGCACGCTCCATTGTTCCGGAGAACGGAGTCTTAGTCATCTTGCCCATGAGGCATGGTTCGCACGTGTCAAGTGAATCAAAGTCAAGTGACTCCAAAAGTCCATCAGCATGGAGTTTCTTCATGCGCTTTACACCAATATGACCCAAGCGGCAGTGCCACAAAAATATGGCGCTATCATTGTTTACTCTAACTCTTTTGGTCTCAATGTTATGTATATGCGTATCTCTATCAAGATTCAATATGAACAATCCTCTCACATTCGGTGCATGACCATAAAAGATGTTACTCATAGAAATAGAACAACCATTATTCTCAGACTTAAAAGAGTAACCGTCTCGCAATAAACAAGATCCAGATATAATGTTCATGTTCAACGCAGGCACTAAATAACAATGATTTAAGTTCATCACTAATCCCGATGGTAGTTGAAGTGACACTGTGCCGACGGCGATTGCATCAACCTTGGAACCGTTTCCTACGCGCATCGTCACTTCGTCTTTCGCCAGCCTTCGTCTATTCCGCAGTTCCTGCTTCGAGTTGCAAATGTGAGCAACAGAACCGGTATCGAATACCCATGCACTACTACGAGAGCCGGTTAAGTACACATCAATAACATGTATATCAAATATACCTGATTTTTCTTTGCCCGCCTTCTTATCTGCTAGATACTTGGGGCAATTGCGCTTCTAGTGACCCATACCCTTGCAATAGAAGCACTCTGTTTCAGGCTTAGGTCCAGCCTTGGGTTTCTTCGGCGGATTGGCAACGGGCTTGCCGCTCTTCTTCGAATTGCCCTTCTTGCCTTTGCCGTTTCTCTTGAAACTAGTGGTCTTGCTCACCATCAACACTTGATGCTCTTTACGGAGTTCAGACTCTGCGACTTTCAGCATCGCAAACAACTCGCCGGGAGACTTGTTCATCCCTTGCATGTTGTAGTTCAACACAAAGCCTTTATAGCTTGACGGCAGTGATTGAAGGATTCTGTCAGTGATAGATTCTTGCGGGAGTTCAATCCCTAGTTTAGCTAGACGGTTTGAGTACCCAGACATTTTGAGCACATGTTCACTGACAGACGAGTTTTCCTCCATCTTGCAAGCATAGAATTTATCGGAGGTCTCATTCCTCTCGATCCGGGCGTTCTTCTGAAAGATAAACTTCAACTCCTGGAACATCTCAAATGCTCCATGACGCTCAAAGCGACGTTGAAGTCCCGGTTCTAAGCCATACAAGACTGCACATTGAACTATTGAGTAGTCCTCCTTACGTGCTAACCAAGCGTTCTTAACATCCTGATCAGCCGTAGCGGGTGGTTCATCTCCTAGCGCAGCATTAAGGACATAATCCTTCTTTCCAGCTTGTAAGATTAGCTTAAGATTACGAGCCCAGTCTACAAAGTTGCTTCCATCATCTTTCAACTTAGCTTTCTCTAGGAACGTATTAAAATTCAGGATGACACTTGCGTGAGCCATGATCTACAACACAAATACATTCAAAGTGGACTTAGACTATGTTCAAGATAATTAGAGTTCAACTTAATCAAATTATATGCTAAACTCCCACTCAAAAAGTACATCTCTCTAGTCATTTGAGTGGTTCATGATCCACTTACACTATCCCAAGTCCGATCATCACGTGAGTCGAGAGTAGTTTCAGTGGTAAGCATCCCTATGCTAATCATATCAGCTATATGATTCATGATCGACCTTTCGGTCTCATGTGTTCCGAGGCCATGTCTGCACATGCTAGGCTCGTCAAGCTTAACCCGAGTGTTCCGCGTGCGCAACTGTTTTGCACCCGTTGTATGTGAACGTTGAGTCTATCACACCCGATCATCACGTGGTGTCTCGAAACGACGAACTGTAGCAACGGTGCACAGTCGGGGAGAACACAATTTTGTCTTGAAATTTTAGTGAGAGATCACCTTATAATGCTACCGTCGTTCTAAACAAAATAAGGTGCATAAAAGGATTAACATCACATGCAATTCATAAGTGACATGATATGGCCATCATCACGTGCTTCTTGATCTCCATCACCAAAGCACCGGCACGATCTTCTTGTCACCGGCGCCACACCATGATCATCCATCAACGTGTTGCCATCGGGGTTGTCGTGCTACTTATGCTATTACTACTAAAGCTACATCCTAGCAAAATAGTAAACGCATCTGCAAGCACATATGTTAGTATAAAGACAACCCTATGGCTCCTGCCGGTTGCCGTACCATCGACGTGCAAGTCGATATTTCTATTACAACATGATCATCTCATACATCCAATATATCACATCACATCATTGGCCATATCACATCACAATCATACCCTGCAAAAACAAGTTAGACGTCCTCTAATTTTGTTGTTGCATGTTTTACGTGGTGACCAAGGGTATCTAGTAGGATCGCATCTTACTTACTCAAACACCACAACGGAGATATATGAGTTGCTATTTAACCTCATCCAAGGACCTCCTCGGTCAAATCCGATTCAACTAAAGTTGGAGAAACCGTCACTTGCCAGTCATCTTTGAGCAAAGGGGGTTACTCGTAACGATGAAACCAGTCTCTCGTAAGCGTACGAGTAATGTCGGTCCAAGCCGCTTCAATCCAACAATACCGCGGAATCAAGAAAAGACTAAGGAGGGCAGCAAAACGCACATCACCACCCACAAAACCTTTTGTGTTCTACTCGAGAAGACATCTATGCATGAACCTAGCTCATGATGCCAGTGTTGGGGAACGTCGCATGGGAAACAAAAATTTTCCTACGCGCACGAAGACCTATCATGGTGATGTCCATCTACGAGAGGGGATGAGTGATCTACGTACCCTTGTAGATCGTACAGCAGAAGCGTTAGAGAACGCGGTTGATGTAGTGGAACGTCCTCACGTCCCTCGATCCGCCCCGCGAACAATCCCGCGATCAGTCCCATGATCTAGTACCGAACGGACGGCACCTCCGCGTTCAGCACACGTACAGCTCGACGATGATCTCGGCCTTCTTGATCCAGCAAGAGAGACGGAGAGGTAGAAGAGTTCTCCGGCAGCGTGACGGCGCTCCGGAGGTTGGTGATGATCTTATCTCAGCAGGGCTCCGCCCGAGCTCCGCAGAAACACGATCTAGAGGAAAAACTATGGAGGTATGTGGTCGGGCAGCCGTGAGAAAGTCGTCTCAAATCTGCCCTAAAAGCCCCATATATATAGGAGGAGGGAGGGGGACCTTGCCTTGGGGTCCAAGGGATCCCCAAGGGGTCGGCCGAGCCAGGGGGGAGGACTCTCCCCCCCCCCCCAAACCGAGTCCTACTTGGTTTGGTGGGAGGGAGTCCTTCCCCCTTCCCACTTCTTCCTTTTTTTTTCTTTCCTTTGATTTTTTCTCTCTTGGCGCATAGGGGATTGGTGGGCTGTCCCACCAGCCCACTAAGGGCTGGTGTGACCCCCCCAAATGCCTATGGGCTTCCCCGGAGTGGGTTGCCCCCCTCCGGTGAACTCCCGGAACCCATTCGTCATTCCCGGTACATTCCCGGTAACTCCGAAAACCTTCCGGTAATCAAATGAGGTCATCCTATATATCAATCTTCGTTTCCGGACTATTCCGGAAACCCTCGTGACGTCCGTGATCTCATCCGGGACTCCGAACAACATTCGGTAACCAACCATATAACTCAAATACGCATAAAACAACGTCGAACCTTAAGTGTGCAGACCCTGCGGGTTCGAGAACTATGTAGACATGACCCGAGAGACTCCTCGGTCAATATCCAACAGCGGGACCTGGATGCCCATATTGGATCCTACATATTCTACGAAGATCTTATCGTTTGAACCTTAGTGCCAAGGATTCGTATAATCCCGTATGTCATTCCCTTTGTCCTTCGGTATGTTACTTGCCCGAGATTCGATCGTCAGTATCCGTATACCTATTTCAACCTCGTTTACCGGCAAGTCTCTTTACTCGTTCCGTAATACAAGATCCCGCAACTTACACTAAGTTACATTTCTTGCAAGGCTTGTGTGTGATGTTGTATTACCGAGTGGGCCCCGAGATACCTCTCCGTCACACGGAGTGACAAATCCCAGTCTTGATCCATACTAACTCAACTAACACCTTCGGAGATACCTGTAGAGCATCTTTATAGTCACCCAGTTACGTTGCGACGTTTGATACACACAAAGCATTCCTCCGGTGTCAGTGAGTTATATGATCTCATGGTCATAGGAATAAATACTTGACACGCAGAAAACAGTAGCAACAAAATGACACGATCAACATGCTACGTCTATTAGTTTGGGTCTAGTCCATCACGTGATTCTCCCAATGACGTGATCCAGTTATCAAGCAACAACACCTTGTTCATAATCAGAAGACACTGACTATCATCGATCAACTGGCTAGCCAACTAGAGGCATGCTAGGGACGGTGTTTTGTCTATGTATCCACACATGTAAATGAGTCTTCATTCAATACAATTATAGCATGGATAATAAACTATTATCTTGATACAGGAATTATAATAATAACTATACATTTATTATTGCCTCTAGGGCATAATTCCAACAATAACATCATAGTAGAGGATTTATGTAACAAATAAGTGTACATTATAAAGCATCTTGGCGCCGGTTTTGTATTTAACATGTCATTGCAAGTTGATGCTTTGTGTCAATTGTTGACTCGCAGCTGCCTATGAGAGTACATGTGTTGCTCATGATTTTAAACTGATGAAGCTCTTGCTTTTTCTCCAATATCCTGATCGATAGAAATCCAAAATAAAGTAATATTAATCTTATACTCTTTCGTTTAATTTTTGACTGACATTTTTCTTATTGTTTGCGGTTTATGCTGATGGAAATATATGCTTTAGATATCATACAGAATCGGTGTAGTCCAAACTTATGATGTAGGTATTATCGTTACATCCATCTAGGTACAATAAGTAAGCAACTGAAATTATTTACACATCATTATTTTGCTTGTTATGTAATTACGAGAACACATAACTTAAAATTCAAGATGTGCTTTCAAGTTTGGATTATCTGAATTTTTTTTAACAAGGGACATATTTGGGTAACCCATTAGCGCATATCATTGCTAAAGTCTGGACTTAGGATAATTTGAGTCTTTTTCTACTGATGTGACCCTGTTGTTCACTCTGTTATGTTGAATTGCAACACTCTTTCTGCTTCCCGGTCTAATATGTTCTAAGTTAACCTCACGCCTACACATTTAAGATGTTCCTCTTATCCATGTCCTATTTGGGGGTGATATAGAGCATTTGCACACAAAACTTCTTACTACTAGAACTATTGCTTTGCACGATGTGGGGAGAGTATTAAATCATGTTCTACATCATCCAACAATCCGTCTTCATGTTGCTCTTCTACCACGAATGGTGCATCGATCTCTACTTTTCTATTCTCTGACCCTACCATGGGTTCCATATTTTTCATCTTTTTCAATGTCATTTCTAGCTAGGATTGGCATATTCTTTTGTGTGAACATACTATGTTGGGTAGTTCATGAGGTTTCATATGTACACGTTGTTGACAGTGTAAATGTAAGGTTTATGTGCTATGCTTCTTCTAAGTGTCTAATGTCAATAATGTACAAGTATAAATGTGTTATGTGTTGTAATATTAGTTGTGTATTTGCTGAAAGGGAGATTATTACATCGACCAAGAATAAGCACATGCATGTGTCATACAATATGGTTCTAGATATCCATTTTTTCATCCCATATAAACCGACTGGCAACCTAATGAATGAAGAAATTCATTCTATTACACGTGCGTTGCACGTGCACCGTTACTAGTATTCTAAAATATGTCTATATATCCATATATATTCCATAATAGAATATTTTAGAAAAACTTATATTTAGGAACGAGACACTAGTGGAAAACGGGCCTTTGGCCTGGACCCTTTAGTCCCGGCCTCCCTCTGGGCCGGGACAAAAGGCCCGGCCACGTCGCCCCAAATCGCAATGCCGCCCACGAGGCTTTGGTCCCGGCCCGTAAGGAGCCTTTAGTCCCGGTTTGTGTCTCAAACCGGGACTAAAGGGCTACGCGGTGTGCAGCCCGCATGTGCGCCACCTTTAGTCCCGGTTTGTGTCTCAAACCGGGACTAAAGTCCTCTGCCTATATATATTGGCCACAGTCCCCCTCTCCCCTCTTCCTTGCATTTTTCTTGGATGGAAGAGTGTGGGTGTGTGCTAGATCTCCATTTTTCTTGGATGCACTAGAGGTGTTTGTTGAAATGTGTGTTAGAGCGATGCCGCTTCAGTTCACCGAACACAACTACGATATGAGATGCCCGAGCCACGCTTAAACCTCTTCCTCTTTATTTCTACTTATTCTAAAAGGTTAACAACTATATTTCCTCGTTTAGACCGTGCGGTACTAATTTTTAGGATCGTGATTGTATTTGATATACTGTCGTATAACGCAGATGAGCCATCCATGGATGTACCGTGATCGACGCACAACCGCTTACAGAGAAGGCGTGCATTCTTTTCGAGATGCAGTCGATGCCAACAAGCATGGTGGTGGCTATATGTTTTGTCCATGTGTTGAATGTCGAAATGAGAAGGATTACACTTTCTCAAGAGTCATTCAGAGCCACCTGCTTCGGTCCGGTTTTATGTCGGGCTATAATGTTTGGACCAAGCACGGAGAAAGAGGGGTTATGATGGAAGACGACGATGAATAAGAAGAGAACGATGATGACAACTACCGATCTATGTTCCCTGAGTATGCTGATACCGCAATGGAAGACAATGAAGAAGAAGATCAAGATGAAGAACGGGAACCATATGAGCCCGCTGATGATCTTGGCCGGGTCATTTCTGATGCACGGCGAGGTTGCGACACAGAAAAGGAGAGGTTGCAGTTCGAGCAGATGTTACAGGACCACAACAAATTGTTGTACCCAACTTGTAAAGAAGGCCAGAAGAAGCTGGGTAGCACACTGGAATTGCTGAAGTGGAAGGCAGAGACCGGTGTGACTGACTCGTCATTTGAAAAGTTGCTGGTACTGATGAAGAAGATGCTTCCAAGAAATAATGAATTGCCCGCCAGCACGTACGAAGCAAAGAAGCTTGTCTGCCCTCTAGGATTAGATGTGCACAAGATACATGCATGCCCTAATGACTGCATCCTCTACCGCGGTGAGAAGTACGAGAATATGGATAAATGCCCGGTATGCACTGCATTGCGGTATAAGATCAGAAAAGATGACCCTGGTGATATTGAGGGCGAGCCACCCAGGAAGAGGGTTCCTGCCAAGGTGATGTGGTATGCTCCTATAATACCACGGTTGAAACGTCTGTTCAGAAATAAAGATCATGCGAAGTTGTTGCGATGGCACATGGAAGATCGTATGAAAGACGATAAGTTGAGGCACACCGCTGATGGTCGGCAGTGGAGAAAAATCGAGAGAGAGTTACCGAGATTTGCAGGTGACGCAAGGAACTTATGGTTTGGTCTGAGTACAGATGGCATGAATCCTTTTGGGGAGCAGAGTTGCAGTCACAGCACCTGGCCCGTTACTCTATGTATCTACAACCTTCCTCCTTGGTTGTGCATGAAGCGGAAGTTCATTATGATGCCAGTGCTTATCCAAGGTCCAAAGCAACCCGGCAACGATATTGATGTGTACCTAAGGCCATTAGTTGATGAACTTTTACAGCTGTGGGCCGAACCAGGTGTACATGTGTGGGAGCAAATCAAGTTCAACTACAAGCAAAAAAAGATCAGACGTTCCTCAGCTTGGACAACAGGCCAAACAGTCGATCCCACCCCTCAGGGTGTTACCCGAGAATGTTCCCCCTCTGGTGCAGGGGCAAGATTTGGAATTAGCAAAGAAGTGGGCAGATGAATGGGGTATCCTGGTTGAAGACGTTCTGGCTTCCCAAGACGACAGGTTACCCAAGGCTGTGGTAGCCCCTAAGCCACAGTTTGTCATGGGAGCGCCTTTGGTCAGCAAAGATGATCTCCCAACAAATATGCGTTACTTGCATACATGGTACTTAAGTGAATCAAAGAATGGGAGAACGATGATCGTGGCGCGTGTCCCACAGGAGTACTACGACCGCCCGGAAGAAATCCATATCGACTTTGATGAACTCTTCTAGATGTACAATGCCGACGCCCTCGACAAATCGCTTATGAGTTGCTATTGTCTATAAGTTTTTCAATTCGTTGTCTACATATAACTTGTTTAGTTATTTCAATTCATTGTCTACATATAACTTGTACTCTATTATGCAGAATGAAGATTCTGGATTATAAAAATAGGAACATCCTAAATATTGGGTTTATTGACCCAGATAAAATACATATAGCGACGCTAACTGATAAACCCAAGGAGACGGAGGAAAACCTTCTTAGGCTTCTAACAGATCAAAATTTCTGTGACCACATACTGTTTCCATACAACTTCAGGTGAGGGTCTTTATTCTGTTGTGTCCATTCACTTATAAGTGTAATTGATAAGTTACTGACACACACACACACACACACAGATATATATATATATATATATATATATATATATATATATATACACACACACACACACACACACAGATATATATATACACACACACACACACACACATGTGCAGCTTCCATTGGATTCTGTTGGACATTCAAATTGATAAGGGAAGAGTTGATGCCTTCGACCCATTATCGAGACCCTTGGAACAGTTCCAAAGCCCGCAGGACATGCTCCAAGGGTAATTTCAATCATTCTTGCGCTCTATCGGTCTCTTTCGATGATTTTCTAATATATCAATTAATGAAAAACTTAGCAAATCATTTTCCTTGTCGGGCAGGGTTTGGAAGCGGTTCAAGTGCGTGACTCCCGGTATCGAGCCTGAGAAGCTGACCTTTAGAGCGGCTCAGGTAAGTAGTAGTATGATATACTTCTATTTTCAATACATTTATGATGCTAGATTATTATTTTGATTATATATATTCTATTCTCGTAAAGTGCGACCAGCAGCCACGGGGGACGCATCTATGCGGATACTATGTTTGCGAGACCATTCACACGTTTACCTCTGAGCACAAGGATCACAGATACGACGTAAGCAATGAACATTCACACCTCTATTTTTACCCGTCATTCTTTGTTATCATGATTGATATTCATATTCATCTCCTCTTCTTATATAGTACATGGCCATGAGGGAGAAGTCCCTACCAAAGCAACGCGCGATTGCTGTTGCAGAGGAGCTTGCGACCTTTCTGAGGACAGAAGCTATAGATGACAAAGGACGATTTAGTGTAGCTAGGGGCCATTACTGATGTTGGTCCATGTAATCGAATAGACGGGCTCTAGTCCAGATAATTCACATCTCCATATAATTGTATATATATGCTCGCTTGTAAGATAAGTTAATCTTATATATATATATATATGCATAAACATGTATATTTAGAATTATATGAAAACTAATTTCCGAACACCAAACGAGGCATCACGTTAATCTCCCAAACACCTAAACCCTAAAACCCTAAAACCCTAAAATAAACAAAATCTGCATAAACTCTTTAGTCCCGGTCCGTGTTAAGACCCGGGACTAAAGGGCCTGTCCCTGAGGGCGCTCCGAGGCGTTCACGTGGAGCACCTTTGGTCCCGGCTTGGAACAGGGTCGGGACTAAAGGTTAAGTCTTTAGTCCCGGTTGGTGAACTGGGACTAAAGCCCCTTACGGGTCGGGACTATAGGCCCTGTCCCCACTAGTGAGAAGAGTAATTTTTAGGAAAAAAGGGAGGATTTTCTGCGAGAAAGGGAGGGACTAAGAACACCACAGTGTTTTCGGAAGAGAAATATTAGTATTATTTTTCATAAAAGACGTGAGAGAAATATTCGGAAACCGCCAGCAAGACCTGACCACGATATGAAATCGGACCCACACGCACCCCCTACGGGCTACGGCCCTTATATATACCGACAGCCCAAATCCCCCGTCTCCACACCCACCCCGACCCGAGGCCACAGAATTCCACAGCGACTACTCAAAAAACAAAAAGTCCACGGCGACCGGGGGAGGGCGAGAAGCACCGCACGGTACAGACGGAACCGCCGCCGCGTCGCATGGCCAACAACGGCGACCTCTCCCCGCCGGCCGACGGCGGCTCCCAGGAGGTTCGTTCCTCCCGCCGATCCCGCGTAATGTATGATCTATGTCGATTAGTTAGGGTTCCACTTCCAGTCCCAATGGTTTCTCCACGGGAGAAAGAAAAATCCATCATCATCTTTCTGCATCCGCCCGCTCAAATAAGTTGCCAAAACTCTTAACATTATCATCTCACTTCTGGGTACTAATACGTTCTCTCTGTCTAATTTGCATGGACCAGCTGATTCCAGTCATCTACCAGTCACGATACAGCATGACACCACAGGTACAAATTGCTTGAATCCCCACTTTTTCTCCTGTTTAGGTTAAACGACTCTTCGTCGGTGTTAAGAAAAAAGGTTAACGACATTCTGTGTGCAGGGTCCTCCGTGTTCTTGGCTTTTCTACTACAGGCCAGTTCCTCTAGGAGGTTTTCGGGTAATCATATTATTTGCTCTTCTTCTATGTCTTCTCGTTGTGCGGCTTTATAGATTGGTAAACCGAAATCGGTTTCTGGCTGTTGATGTGTTGTTGCTCTCTGGCTGATTAAGCAGAGGCGCGTGTATGAAGATGGAACGACAAAGGTGGTACGCTTGTCGCAACTGTTCTCTTCGGACGAGCTACGAGACGACGAGTACTACCGAAAGGTTTGCGGAAGGATGAAGGGAGAAGGGCTGAGATACGGCGGTAAACTCGTCAGGGCCGTCGTCCCACGGCCAGACCCCAGCGGCGCTCCGGTCGCCGGAGTTGGCAAGGTACAGGTGTCCTCCTCATTTATTTTGTCGGATGAGATGAGATATCACAAAGAGGGAAATTAATCAACTTCTATGTTGCATTATAGGTGTTTCTCGAGTACGCCGATATCGACAGCGCGGCATATTCCAAGGGGATGTTGCATTGCATGCGGTTTGAGGGGAAGCAGCCAGTTGTTGTGTTCTACCCCGAGGACAAGTTTGCTGATGGAGATTACGACGGATAGAATGCAAATCCACTTATTTTTATTGTTACAACTATGGGTGCGTCTAACGATAAGTGGATTGACAGTCGACCCACAGCTAGCTGACCTAGGATGTCTGCCCTCCTGTTTGAATAGACTAAAAAACCCAAAGTGGTAAATGTGTCGGTTTAGTTTTTTACTGGTCTGTACGCCCGTTCATCTATTCATTAGCGGCAAAAGATATTCAAGATAATGTTTGGAAAATTTTGACCGCACATCAAACAAATACACATAATATTGACGGTCAACCAATAAGAAATCACAAATGTTTCTAGAGATCAGTTGGTTACGTCTTAAAACTTAGGGTGCTCACAATTTTTATACATGTTGAACCTTTTTCAAATACACAATGTACATTTTTATTTTAGTCTGCTTAGTTGAGTTCAAAGTTTGCTTTGAGTGTTGTGGATTTACAGTTCTTCCTAGGTATAGAAGTAAAGAAGATTCAAGATGGTTAGTACCGAAACAAAAACAAAATATCCCACTGTATTTCTAGCTTGCATGGGGTGAAGGATGAGCCTTCACCCACACCTTTGTCTTCTTCCAAAATAAAATTAGCATGTGAAGGAAAACCACTCAATAAGAAAGAAAGTACAAAATACACAAGTGTTGTGGGAGCCTTGCAAAACTTGACTCTCACACGGACTGACATATCATTTACTATTAATATTGTTTGTCAATATTTGCATGCACCTATTAGTATACATTGAACAAGAATTGTATGTTATGTGAAACACACTATGATTTAGGGCTTTATCTCACACGTTCAAGCTCTGCACTTGTGTGTGTTCAAAATAAACTCCGCACTTGTGAGTGTTTTTTCTTAGACTGATTGGACATGCTAAGTATAAATCCTTAACTAATTTCATTATATTTGGTTGAAATTGTTGCTCAAAGAATTAGGAATTAAGCAACATTGTATCCCATGCCGTGGTGTGATAATTTGGGAGCAACTTATTCATCAGCTAATCTCATCTTACATGTCATAACTAAACATATTGAGATTGACTTTTGCTTTGTACGAGAAAGGGTTGTAGACAACAAAATGAAGATACGGTTCATTCCATCCAAAGATGAGAGAATTTCTTATTTGGCCATTTCTTAAATTTGGCTTTCATATTTGGTCCAAATTAATTTTTTTCCCTATTTGACACTTAAACTAAATTTTGTTCCTTATATGACCGTCCATTTTAGACATTAAAGGTGTTAAGTGTGAGATGAAATGATCATTTTGCCTCTAACGCATTGTGTAACTATCCAGGTTGTAGTAAAAAACAATCCGTTCACCCATGTTTTAAGGATGTTCAACAGATCGATGATGCCCATGTATGTGTACTCATGGCTGGATGGATGTTCGATACTCATGTCTGGATGGATGTTTGATATACGTCAGCTAATCTCATCTTTCATGTCATAACTAAACATATGGAGTAGTACTTATATGACGGCTGCTGCAAATCATGCGGATGATTTCTATAGGAAATAATCCGCCTAATCATCTGTTCCATGCGATCACAGCAACCCAGTGCCTTTCTAATGCCCATCCATCGGATGCTTTCTTCTCTAATCCTCATTCCCCTGATGCAGAGCAACAACGTCTGTTGCAGAACAACGCAGCGACCTCCGGTGGCAACTTGCGTCGGTGACCTCGCGTCACCGGAGGCACCGGCGACCGCTGCGTAGCAGCTCCAACAGCCACCGGCTACCACTGCATGGCAGCACCGGGAGCCATTGGGGCGGCGACAAAAACTTGGACGCATCACCAACAACGCCCCGACGAAGCTTCAATGGAGCAGCTTCATTGACGCGCCAGCGAAGCTTCATTGCAGCGTTGCCTGCTGCGATCCAACTCCGCCGCCAACCATGGTAGCAGCTCAGAGCTTTCTACTGCTGCAATGCGGCTTCATCGTCTGTTGCAGCAAAGCTCTGCTGCCGACCATGGCAGCAGCTCGTAGAAGCTCCTGCTCCAACGTAGCTCTGCCTTCGACGTGACCGCAACATCGTATCGCATCGCCTGCTACGACGCAGCTCAGCCGTCAGACATCGCAACAGTGTCCTCTCAGCGGCGGGCAATGGTGCTGGCCAGTGCGTTTGTTGTGTGCTCGAAGGAAGAAGAAAAGGAGAAAAAGGAACGGATTTATTTTCAAAGCTACTACATATTTTATAATAAATTCGAAAAGCATATGTGCTTTTCAAAAATGTTAAAACTACAGCCCTGTCAGCCTCTGGTGGGCCGACGGGGGACCTGTCGGCCCGTGGGAGGCCAAAGTAGGCTTGTCGGCCTGCGGGTGGCCGAAGAGCCACCTGTCGGCCTGCGGTTGGCCGAAGAGGGCCCGTCGGCCTCCAGGAGGTCGAAGAATGTCAGGGGCACAAAACATGATTAAGATGGCCTCAAATGAAAAAGTTATAATCATGAAAAATCTACGTCTCGTCATAACGGTTGATTTTGATATAAAAATCGTCTTAATCCTAGGTCGTATGCGACCTGTAGAGCCAAAACAAGATCAGAGACAGAAGTTGTAGAGTTACTTCGGACATACCGAAGGGATGTCAGAAAATTTATCACGGGGCACCCAATGCACTCGGTGAGACCGTGTGGAATACAGAAGAGTACACAAGTTTGGTCACGTTCACTCGATGAGACCGAGTGAACGTGACCAAACTCTCCAAGTGACTGCATAAATCTTGTTAACCCCATTTTAAAGTATGCTTCCACCATATATAAATTATGTTGAGATTACATAAATATGATGCATCCAATTTTCATGATTCATTTGTATCATAATTTTGCTTCTTTACGGTGCACAACTTGCTTCATACGCATCATAGTTATGCTTCTTCATTTCATATGGTTTACTTTAAGTGCTTCACGCTCGTGCTTCTACATTGTGTTTAGTTTGCTTCATTGCATGCTTCATATTGTTTCTTAGGCATCATCTTTGTATCCAAATCAAACTAATCATGCTTCCTAAACTTCTGCAAGGCTAGCAAGAGTGGAAGATCATGCTTTCCCGACGGTGGGCATGTCATGGTCATCGATGGTGGGCATGGAGTGTAACATGAGATCGAGCATCTCGAGTGCCCAATGTTTTTGTTAGAAATATGCCCTAGAGGCAATGATAAAATAGTTATTGTTATATTTCCTGTTTCAAGATAATCGTTTATTATCCATGCTATAATTATATTGAACGAAAGCATAGATACATGTGTGGATATATAGACAAAACAATGTCTCTAGTAAGCCTCTAGTTGACTAGCCAGTTGATCAAGGATGGTTAAGGTTTTCTGACCATATGCAAGTGTTGTCACTTGATGACTGGATCATATCATTAGGAGAATGATGTGATGGACAAGACCCAAACTACGAACGTAGCATGTGATCATGCCATTTTGTTGCTATTGTTTTCTACGTGTCAAGTATTCATTCCTATGACCATGAGATCATGTAACTCACTAACACTGGAGGAATACCTTGTGTGTATCAAACGTCACAACGTTACTCGGTGACTATAAAGGTGCTCTACAGGTATCTCCGAAGGTGTCCGTTGAGTTAGCATGGATCAAGACTGAGATTTTTCACTCCGTGTGACAGAGAGGTATCTCGGGGCCCACTCGGTAATACAACATCACACATAAGCCTTGCACGCAATGTGACTCAAGTGTTAGTCACGCGATCTTGTATTACGGAACGAGTAAAGATACTTGCCGGTAACGAGATTGAAATAGGTATAGGGATACCGATGATCAAATCTCGGGCAAGTAACATACCGAACGACAAAGGGAATGTTGTACGGGATTATATGAATCCTTGGCACAGAGGTTCAACCGATAAGATCTTCATAGAATATGTAGGATCCAATATGGACATCCAGGTCCTGCTATCGGATATTGACCGGGGAGTGTCTCAGGTCATGTCTGCATAGTTATCGAACCCGCAGGGTCTGCACACTTAAGGTTCGGTGACGTTTCGGTATAGTTCAGTTATAGGTGTTGGTGACCGAAGGTTGTTCGGAGTCCTGGATGAGATCACGGACGTTAAGAGGGTTTCCGGAATGGTCTGGAAACGAAGATTGATATATAGGATGGTTTCATTTAATTTGGTCTCCGAAAAGATTTCAGGCATTACCGGCAGTGTACCGGGAGTGACGAATGGGTTCCGGTTTTCATCGGGAGGGGCCCACCCACCCAGGAGTGAGCCTAAGAGCCCAAGGGTGGCGCACCAGCCCTTAGAGGGCTGGTGAGGCCAGCCCAAGTGGGCTATGACGCTAGGAAAAGAAAACCAAAAAAAGGGAGGTGGGAAAGAAGAGGAGGACTCCTCCTTCCCCAAACCGAATTGGAGTTGGAGTCCTCCTCTCCTCTCTCGGCCGGCGCCCTTGGGGCTCCCTTGAGCCCCAAGGCTAGCCCCTCCCCTCCTCCTATATATACTAGAGGTTTTAGGGTTTTTGAGACACAACTATGGCATGTGCAACTCAAACCTCTACTTCGTAGTTCTTCCTCTAGATCGGTTTTCTGCGGAGCTCGGGCGGAGCCCTGCAGGAATAGATCATCACCATCACTGGCGTGCTGTCACGCTGCCGGAGAACTCATCTACTTCCCCGTCTCTCTTGCTGGATCAAGAACACAGAGGTGCCGTCCGTTCGTCGCTCGATCGGAACGGATCATGGGACGACGGTGATTTGAATCACGAAGCTGTACCACTACATCAACCGCGTTTCTTAACGCTTCACGCTTAGCGATCTACAAGGTTATGTGGAACCAATCTCCCTCTCGTAGATGATCATCACCATGATAGGTCTTCGTGTGCGTAGGAATTTTTTTGTTTCCCATGCAACGTTCCCCAACAATGGCATCATGAGCTAGGTTCATGCGTAGATGTAATCTCGAGTAGAACACAAAAGTTTTTGTGGGCGTTGATGTTCGATTTGCTGCCCTCCTTAGTATTTTCTCGATTCGACGGTATTGTTGGATTGAAGCGACCTGGACCAACATTACTCGTACGCTTACGAGAGATCGGTTTCATCGACCAATATGCAACTCGTTGCATAAAGATGACTGGCGGGTGTCAGTTTCTTCAACTTTAGTTGAATTGGATTTGACCGAGGCAGTCCTTGGAGAGAGGTTAAATAGCAATTTGCACATCTTCGTTATGGTTTTTGCGTAAGTAAGATGCGACCATGCTAGATACCCATAGCAGCCACGTAAAACATGCAACAACAAATTAGAGGACGTCTAACTTGTTTTTGCAGGGTATGCTTGTGATGTGATATGGCCAAAGACATGATGTGATATATTGGATGTATGAGATGATCATGTTGTAATAGTTAATATCGACTTGCACGTCGATGCTACGACAACCGACAGGAGCCATAGGGTTGTCTTTAAACTAACGTTTGTGTTTGCAGATGCGTTTACTATATTGCTAGGTTGTAGCTTTAGTAGTAGTAGCATAGATAGCATGACAACCTCGATGGCGGCATGATGATGGAGATCATGGTGTGGCGCCGGTGACGATGAAGATCATGCCGATGCTTTGGTGATGGAGATCAAGAAGCACAAGATCATGGCCATATCATGTCACTTATGAATTGCATGTGATGTTAATCCTTTTATGCACCTTATCTTGCTTAGAATGACTGTAGCATTATACGGTGACCCTTCACTAAAATTTCAAGAGAAAATTGTGTTCTCCCCGACTGTGCACCGTTGCAACAGTTCGTCGTTTCGAGACACCACGTGATGATCGGGTGTGATAGACTCAACGTTCACATACAACGGGTGCAAAACAGTTGCACACACGAAACACTCGGGTTAAACTTGATGAGCCTAGCATGTGCAGACGTGGCCTCGGAACACGAGAGACCGATAGGTCGAGCATCAATCGTATAGTTGATATGATTAGCATAGAGATGTTTATCACTGAAACTACACTCAACTCATGTGATGATCGGATTTGAGTTGGTGAATTTGGATCATGCCACACTCAAGTAACTAGAGGGATGTCTATTTGAGTGGGAGTTTATTAGTAATTTTATTAGTTAAACTCTAATTATCTTGAACATAGTCTAAGTCCACCTTGCAATATTTTATGTTGTAGATCAATGGCTCATGCATTAGCAAACCTGAATTTCAATACGTTTCTAGAGAAAGCTAAGCTGAAAGATGATGGTATCAACTTTGTAGACTGGGCTCGTAATCTTAGACTCATCCTACAAGCTGGGAAAAAGAATTATGTCATTGATGCTTCGCTAGGAGATGAACCACCCGCTACGTTTGACCAAGATGTTTTGAACGCTTGGCAATCACGTAAGGAGGACTACTCAGTAGTTCAGTGTGCAGTCTTGTATGCCTTGGAACCGGGACTTCAACGACGCTTTGAACGTCATGGAGCATATGAGATGTTCCAGGAGTTGAAGTTTATCTTTTAGAAGAACGCACGGATCGAGAGGTATGAGACCTCCGATAAATTTTATGCTTGCAAAATGGAGGAGAATTCGCCTGTCAGTGAACATGTGCTCAAAATGTCTGGGTACTCAAACCGTCTAGCTGAGCTAGGGACTGAACTCCCGCAAGAGGCTATCACTGACAGAATTCTTCAATCACTCCACCTAGCTACAAGAGCTTTGTGTTGAACTATAACATGCAAGGGATGAAAAAGTCACCCAGCGGGTTATTCGCGATGCTGAAAGTCACAGAGTCAGAACTCCGAAAAGAACATCAAGTGTTGATGGTCAATAAGACCACTGGTTTCAAGAGAAGCGGCAAAGGCAAGAAGGGTAACTCCAAGAAGAGCGGCAAAACTGTTGCCAATCCGACGAAGAAACCCAAGGCTGGACCTAAGCCGGAAACAGAGTGCTATTATTGCAAGGGGATGGGTCACTGGAAGCGCAACTGCCCCAAGTATTTGGCTGATAAGAAGGCGGCCAACGCCAAACCAGGTATATGTGATATACATATTATTGATGTGTACCTAACCAACTCTCGTTGTAGTGCCTGAGTATTTGATACTGGTTCTGTTGCTCATATTTGCAACTCGGAGTAGGGACTGCGGAATAAACGAAGGCTGGCGAAGGATGAAGTGACGATGCACGTGGGAAATGGTTCCAAGGTTGATGCAATCGCCGTCGACAGAGTCTCACTTTCGTTACCATCAGGATTAGTTATGAACTTAAATAATTGTTATTTATTGTCTGCGTTAAGCATGAACATTATATATGGATCTTGTTTATTGCGAGACAGTTACTCATTTAAGTCAGAGAATAATGGTTGTTCTATTTTTATGAGTAATATCTTTTATGGTCATGCACCCAATGTGAGAGGTTTGTTCATATTGAATCTTGATTGTGATGACACACATATACATAACATTGAGACCAAAAGATGTAGAGTTAACAATGATAGCGCCACCTTTTTGTGGCACTGCCGTTTAGGTCATATTGGTGTAAAGCGCATGAAGAAACTCCATGCTGATGGGATTTTGGAGTCACTTGATTTCGAATCACTCGACACGTGCGAACCATGCCTCATGGGCAATATGACTAAGACTCCGTTCTCCGGAACAATGGAGCGTGCAAGTGACTTATTGGAAATCATACATACTGATGTATGCGGTCCAATGAGTGTGGAGGCACGCGGTGGATATCGTTATTTTCTCACCTTCACTGATGATTTGAGTAGGTATGGATATATCTACTTGATGAAGCACAAGTCTGAATCATTTGAAAAGTTCAAGCAATTTCAGAGTGAAGTTGAAAATCATCATAACAAGAAGATCAAGTTCCTACGATCTGATCGAGGGGGTGAATATCTGAGTTTCGAGTTTGGTGCTCACTTAAGACAACGTGGAATCGTTTCACAGTTGACGCCGCCTGGAACACCACAGCGTAATGGTGTGTCCGAACGTCGTAATCGTACTTTGTTAGATATGGTGCAATCTATGATGTATCTTACCGATTTACCGTTATCGTTTTGGGGTTACGCATTAGAGACATTTGCATTCACTTTAAATAGGACACCGTCAAAATCCGTTGAGACGACACCATATGAGCTATGGCATGGCAAGAGGCCAAATTTGTCGTTTCTTAAAGTTTGGGGATGCGATGCTTATGTCAAAAAGCTTAAGCTTGAAAAGCTGGAACCCAAAGCGGAAAAGTGCATCTTCATAGGTTACCCAAAAGCTATAGTTGGGTACACCTTCTATCTCATATCCAAGGGCAAAGCGTTTGTTGCTAAGAACGGAGCTTTTCTTGAGAAGGAGTTTCTCTCGAAAGAATTGAGTGGGAGGAAGATAGAACTTGATGAGGTTGTGGAACCTCTGTTCCCTCTGATTGGTGGCGCAGGGCAGAAAGAAATCTCTATCGAGGCAACACCGATTGAGGAGGAAGCTAATGATGATGATCATGAAGCTTCGGATCAAGTTACTGTCGAACCTCGCAGGTCGACAAGATCACGTACTGCTCCCGAGTGGTACGAGAATCCTATCTTATCCATCATGTTGTTAGACAACAATGAACCTGTGAATTATGAAGAAGCAATGGTGGGCCCGGATTCCAACAAATGGTTAGAGGCCATGAAGTCCGAGATAGGATCTATGTATGAAAACAAAGTGTAGACTTTGGAAGTATTTCCTGAAGGTCGCAAGGCTATTCAGAACAAATGGATCTTTAAGAAGAAGACAGACGCGGATGGTAATGTGACCGTTTATAAAGCTCGACTTGTGGCAAAGGGTTTTTCACAAGTTCAAGGAGTTTACTACGATGAGATATTCTCACCGGTAGCGATGCTTAAGTCCGTCCGAATCATGTTAGCAATAGCTGCATTTTTCGATTATGAAATCTGGCAAATGGATGTCAAAACGGCGTTCCTTAATGGTTTTCTTAAGGAAGAGTTGTATATGGTGCAACCCGAAGGTTTTGTCGCTCCGAAGAATGCTAACAGAGTATGCAAGATCCAGTGATCCATTTATGGACTGGTGCAAGCATCTCGGAGTTGGAATAAGAGCTTTGATGGGGTGATCAAAGCATTTGGGTTTATACAAGTTGTTGGAGAATCTTGTATTTACAAGAAAGTGAGTGGGAGCTCTGTAGTGTTTCTAATATTATATGTGGATGACATATTGCTGATTGGAAACAATGTGGAGTTTTTAGAGAGCGTAAAGGATTACTTGAACAAATGTTTTTCAATGAAAGACCTAGGAGAAGTTGCTTACATATTAGTCTTTAAGATCTATAGGCATAGATCGAGGCGCCCAATAGGACTTTCACAAAGCACATACCTTGATAAAGTTTTGGAGAAGTTCAAAATCGAGCAGTCCAAGAAGGGGTTCTTGCTAGTGTTACAAGGTATAAAGTTGAGTAAGACTCAGTGTCCAGTGATAACCCACAAGTATAGGGGATCGCAACAATTTTCGAGGGTAGAGTATTCAACCCAAATTTATTGATTCGACTGAAGGGGAAGCGAAAGAATATTCTCAAGTATTAGGAGTTGAGTTGTCAATTCAACCACCCCTGAAAGATTTAGTATCTGCAACAAAGTATCAGTAGCAAAGTAGTATGATAGCAGCAGTAGCAACGGTAACCAGTAGCAGCAGTAGCAGCAAAGTAACATCAGTAGCAATAGAGTAACAATAGCAACAGAGTAACGTAGCAAGGACCAGTAGGAAAGACTCGTAGGCATTGGATCGGTGATGGATGATTATGCCGAATGCTATTTATCATGCAACAGTTATAACACGGAGAGATATGTAACTAGCTCCAGTTCGTCAATCTGATGTAGGCATGTATTCCGTATGTAGTCATACGTGCTTAGGGAAAAGAACTTGCATGACATCTATTGTCCATCCCTCCCGTGGCAGCGGGGTCCTAATGGAAACTATGGGATATTAAGGTTATCCTTTTAATAAAGAACCGGACCAACGCATTAACACTTGGTGAATACACGAACTCCTCATACTATGGTCATCTCCGGGAGTGGTTCCGGCTATTGTCACTCCGGGGTTGCCGGGTCATAACACATAGTAGGTGACCAAAACTTGCAAGATAGGATCTAAAACACACATATATTAGCGACAACATAATAGGTTCAAATCTGAAATCATGGCACTCGGGCCCTAGTGACAAGCATTAAGCATGGCAAAGTAGTAGCAACATCAATCTTAGAACATAGTGGATACTAGGGATCAATCCCCGTCAAAACTAACTCGATTACATGATAGATCTCATGCAACCGATCATCATCCAGCAAGCCTACGATGATATTACTCACGAACGGTGAAGAGCATCATGGAATTGGCGATGAAGGAAGGTTGATGATGACGATGGAGACGATCCCCCCTCTCCGGAGCCTAGAACAGACTCCAGATCTGCCCTCCAGAGGAAGAACAGGACCTTCGTATCGTAAAATTCGATGAACCCTTCTCCTTGATTTTTTTTCCGGACGAAAGAGGATATATAGAGCTGGAATTGGGGGCGACGGAGCTCCGAGGGGCTCACAAGCCTGCCAGGCCCAGCCAGGGGGGGCGGGCCTGGTGGGCTTGTGAGCTCCTGGGTCCATCCCTCCAGTTGATTCTTGCGCCAGTATTTTTTATATATTCCACAAAAAATCCTCGTAGATTTCCAGGTCATTCCGAGAACTTTTATTTCTGCGCAAAAACAACACCATGGCCATTCTGCTGAAAACAGCGTCAGTCCGGGTTAGTTCCATTCAAATCATGCAAATTAGAGACCAAAACAAGGGCAAAAGAGTTTGGAAAAGTAGAAACGACTGAGACATATCAACTCCCCCAAGCTTAAAACCTTGCTTGTCCTCAAGCAATTCAGTTGACAAACTGAAAGAGACAAAAGAAAAACTTTTACGAACTTTGTTTGATCTTGTTGTTGCAATTATGCGTAACTCATATCCAGAATTTTAGCAAGATCATAAGCAAACCACAAAAGCAAATGAGATCTAGGTCTCCCGGTAAACTCATATCAATGGCATAATCAACTAGCGAGCACATAATAGTAAGTTTCAAACGTCAACACTTCAATCAAAACAATCATGAAGAAGTACGAATAGATGGTATCTCGCTAGCTCTTTCTGAGACCGCAAAACATAAATGTAGAGCACCTTCAAAGACCAAGGGCTGACTAAACATTGTAATTCATGGCAATGAAGATCCAGTCACAGTCATACTCAACACAGTTAAAAGCAAAGCATAAAAATGACAGAGATGCTCTCTAATTGGTGCTTTTAGTAGAGGAGGATGACTCAACAGGAACATAAATAGACGGGCCCTTCGTAGAGGGAAGCATTGATTTGCAGAGGTGCCAGAGCTCAAGCTTTGAAAGCAGAGATAATAATTTTGGGTGGCATGCTTTCATTGTCAATGCAATGACTAAGAGTTCTCACCATCTTCCACGATACACATGCTATAGGCGGTTCCCAAATAGAAAAGTAAAGTTTTGACTCCCCCACCACCAATCAATCACACTCCACGATTAGCTGAATACTCGGGTGCCGTCCATACCAACATCAATCCAGGGGGAGTTTTGTTTGCAATTATCTTTTCGATTTGAGCATGGAACTGGGCATTCCAATTACCGGCCCGTTTCTCGTGAATGATAGTGAATAAACACATATCGAGGATAACACGGCTAGCATGGAAGATACTGATAGCCCCCTGTCACCACATGAGCGGTTCGGGCATGCAAAACAGATTATTTCTTGAAGATTTAGAGAGTGGCACATGCAAATTTACTTGGAACGGCAGGTAGATACCGCATATAGGTAGGCATGGTGGACTCTTACGGTACAACTTTGGGTTTATGGGAGTGGATGCACAAGCAGTATTCCCGCTTAGTACAAGTGAAGGCTAGCAAAAGACTGGGAAGCGACCAACTAGAGAGCGACAACAGTCATCAAAATGCATTGAGATTAACTAACATTGAGTGCAAGCATGAGTAGGACATAAATCACCATGAACAAGAATATCATAGAGGCTATGCTGATTTTGTTTCAACTACATGCGTGAACATGCGCCAAGTCAAGCCACTTGAATCATTCAAAGGCGGTTACCATCCTATCATACTACATCATAGTCATCTCAACATTCATGTGGGCATCCAAGACAAACCATTATAAGCTCCTAGCTAATTAAGCATGGCATCAGCAACTATGATCTGTAAGTTGTCATTGCAAACATGTTTTTCTCACAACAATGCTGAATCAGGAACGATGAGCTAGTCATCTTTACAAAAACAAAATAGATCGAGTCCATACTAGCTTTTCCAGGCTCAGTCACTTCATCATATATCGTCATTATTGCCTTTCACTTGCACGACTGAATGATGTGAACAATAGTAAGAGTGCTCGTGCATTGGACTACGCTGGAATCTGCATGCAAACACAAAGGAGAAGACAAAGTAATATGGCTCTTTAACAGATAAGTAGATATGCATGCGAGAGCCACTAAACATTGTAACCATGATCTTCTACCTTGACCCAAAGAAAAAGAAAACTATTTACACACGAAAGCTCCCAACAAGCAAAAGAAGAACAAGAAAATCTTTTTGGGTTTTATCAAACTAGACAGACACACGAAAAGAAAACGAGAAAAATAAAATAAACTAGCATGGATGATACAGTAGCAAAGTGTGAACACCGACGAACAAAGTGAAAGCATAAGCAAGAATGTAAAGTCGGTGAGAAACACGTACTCCCCGAAGCTTAGGCTTTTGGCCTAAGTTGGTATACTCCCAAGGATGGTCCGGGCGATATCCAAAATCATAATGGGGGTTGTACGGGAGCGCTGCAGCCACTGCCTGATTAGATGCCTCTCGGAGACGAGCAACCTTTGCCTCCCTCTCATACTCTTGTGCCTCTCCTCTGGTTATGTAATATCTCTGTTTTACCTGAAAGTCAAAGAAGGCAGGAGCAGGAGGGGTAATATGGAAAACACGCTGCCGGTTAAATATTAAACGGTATAGGAGGGATTCATCATCCCTCTGAAGAAACTGGTAGCACGTTAAAGCGACGCGGTCAAGGAAAGCTGTATGGAGCGGGGGATCTCCTTCGCGGATGGGTACTCCAAGAAAATTCGCTATGCGGGTGGCATAGGTCCCACCAAAGAAATCCCCTTCAATAGCATTATTATTCAACCTACTTGCTATTATAGCTCCCTGATGACCCACAAGTATAGGGGATCAATCGTAGTCCTGTCAATAAGTAAGATGTCGAACCCAACGAGGACCAGAAGGATCTGAAAAGTGGTTTTCAGCAAGGTAAAATCTACATGCACTGAAATTGTCGGTAACAAGTGATTGTGTGGTGAGATGATTCGTAGCAAGCAACAAGTAACAAAAGTAGCAACGGTGCAACAAAGTGGCCCAATCCCTTTTGTATCAAGGTACAAGCCTGGACAAAGTCTTATAGGAAGAAAAACGCTCCCGAGGACACACGGGAATTTCTGTCATGCTAGTTTTCATCATGTTCATATGATTCACGTTCGTTACTTTGATAGTTTGATATGTGGGTGGACCGGCGCTTGGGTACTGCCCTTACTTGGAAAAGCATCCCACTTATGATTAACCCCTCTCGCAAGCATCCGCAACTACGAAAGAAGAATTAAGACAAAGTCTAACCATAGCATTAAACTAGTGGATCCAAATCAGCCCCTTACGAAGCAACGCATAAACTAGGGTTTAAGCTTCTGTCACTCTAGCAACCCATCATCTACTTACTACTTCCCAATGCCTTCCTCTAGGCCCAAATAATGGTGAAGTGTTATGTAGTTGACGTTCACATAACACTACTAGAGGAAAAACAGCATACAACATATCAAATTACCGAACAAATACCAAATTCACATGACTACTATTAGCATGACTTATCCCATGTCCTCAGGAACAAAAGTAACTACTCACAAAGCATAATCATATTCATGACCAGAGAGGTAATGAGTAGCATCAAGGATCCGAACGTAAACTCTTCCACCAAGTAATCCAACTAGCATCAACTACAAAGAGTAATCAACACTACTAGCAACCTTACAAGTACCAATCGGAGTCGCGAGATGGAGATTGGTTACAAGTGATGAACTAGGGTTTGGAGATGAGATGGTGTTGATGAATATGTTGATGGTGACGAGTCCCCTTCGATGAGAGGAGTGTTGGTGATGACGATGGCGACGATTTTCCCCTCCAGGAGGGAAGTTTCCCCGGCAGGATCGTCGTGCCGGAGCTCTAGATTGGTTCTACTCAAGTTCCGCCTCGTGGCGGCGGCGAAACCACGAAAAAGCTCCTTCTTGATTTTTTTCCAAACGAAACCCTTCATATAGCAGAAGAGGGGGCAAGTGGGCCAGCAGGTTGCCCACAAGTCCTCATGGCGCGGCCTGGGAGGGGGGGGGGGTGGCCGCGACGTCCAGGCTTGTGGCCAACCCCTCGCGCCCCTGTGGCGCTTTTTCGGCCCAGTATTTTTTATAAATCCAGAAAAAAATCCTCGTTGATTTTTATGGCGTTTGGAGTTGCGCAGAATAGGTATCTCAAACTTGCTCCACTTTCAGGCCAGAATTCCAGCTGCCAGCATTCTTCCTCTTCATGTAAACCTTGCAGAATAAGAGAGAAAAGGCATAAGAATTATACCCTGAAGTGAAATAACAGCCCAAGAAGCGATAAATATCAACATGAAAACATGATGCAAAATGGACGTATCAACTCCCCCAAGCTTAGACCTCGCTTGTCCTCAAGCGAAAGCCTAGCTCAATAAACATATCCACATGTTTAGGGAGAGAGGTGTCGACAAAACAAGAGACGAACATGCATGCATCATGATCATGATCATGATCAGAACATCAATACCAACATATAATCTCTCATGCTAAAGTGATAATTCCTTCACAAAGTAAAGCATGGATCAAGAACCTTACCGAGAAGTAACAACCGATAGCCTTTAGTCATTGAAGCAATTGCAATTTATCACAACATCACAAAGAGTCAAATAAGAGCTTGTAAAGCAAATCCACATACTCAATCATTCTTTCATTCTCTACAATTGCTACAACTCACGTGGTACATATGAAATCAAAGTTTCAGCTGGACACAGAGAAAGATAGGAGCTTATAGTTTTGCCTCCCAACTGCTTACCTCAAGGGCAATGTCAACAATAATACTTCATGAATACTTACCTCCAAGTTGACATATGAATATAGATCTTTCCCAAGCATATGACGTTAGCCAAGATAAAGGCAAAATAAGGAATTGGTGAAGATCACCATGACTCTTTCAAGGGAAAAAAGTAAAGGTACAAGATAGGCCCTTCGCAGAGGGAAGCAGAGGTTGTCATGCGCTTTTGAGGTTTGGATGCGTGTCCTCTTAGTGCGGAGGAACGTCACTTTATATTGCCTCCTGCGATAAAGAACTTTATTATGCAGTGTGTCACTTTTATGTCTTCCTCATCACAGGTTCGCGCAAAGCTTATTTTCCACACACTAATAGATCATACATATTAGAGAGCAATTTTTATTTCTTGCACCGATGACAACTTACTTGAGGGATCTTATTCAATCCATAGGTAGGTATGGTGGACACTCATGGCAAAAATGGGTTGATGGTTTATGGATGCACAAGTAGTATATCTACTTAGTGCGGGAGGTTTGGCTAATATGAGGCGGAAGCAATCGTCACATGCTAAGGGATCTCTAATCATATAACATTGTTCGGAACCAAGCAAACACAATTCATTATGTTGTCTTCCTTGTCCAACATCTACTTCTAGGCATGCAATAGTTTAGTGAGTGTTCACAATCATAGATGGTGTTAGAGATGATATATTTATATGTGAACCTTTGCTTCTTTATCACTTCCTATTAATTGCAACAATGACCAAGGTCTACGTTTGCCTACCCTCAACAAGTTTCAATCCTCATTCTTTTTATATGTGAAGCCATCACTTCCCATAAGATCATTACATGATCTTTCATGCTTTTGTTCTATTCTCACTCTTTTGATCATGGTAAGAGGCAAAGCCCTTCAACTAAGACACTCTTTATTATATGGCTCACGAGATCGAATACATCAGGGCTGACACAAAGCAAAACTCAAGACTAAAACACTAAGACTTTTAATCTACTAGAGAAAGATAAAACTGAAAAGGAAAACTAAAACAAAGGTAAAGGCAAAAGATGTGATGGTGATACAATACCGGGGCAACTCCCCCAAGCTTGGCACATGCCAAGGGGATTGCCCATACCCATGTTTAGTTGTCTTCCTTTGGTGGTGACGGTGGTGGAGTTATTGCAATCTTTGACTCCAAGAGGGCCATTAATCTTTGATTTATACCTTGGAGATATGCAATATGTTTTTCCAGCAAAACAACTTCACGAGTGAGACAAGAATTGCGAGCACGAGTTGTTTCACAAAACCTCAAGAGTTCAATCAAGGATGGAGACAGTAGGTGGAGGTAGGGTTGGAGGAAATACACTTCTTCAACTTCTTCCTTGTTGAGCACACATTGCACTTCATCCCACGCCTGATTCCTCTCTTTAGTTTTGCCCTTGGTTTCTTCAGGTAGCCTCTCCTTGGCCTCCATTCTTTTCAGATCAGCATTTACTTCTCCATAGGCTCGAGGGAGATTGTTCTCCCCCATAGACTCCTGAGACGACATCTTGCTCTAAATATGCGGCAGAAAATAGGCTCAAAATAAAAACAAAGAAAATCTACGTGATACAGGGGTCAGACCAAGCGGGAGTATATATAATGATTTTTTTCAGACCAGAAGGAGTACCCCGCACGAAAACGGAGCCCGGGAGGTGCACGAGGTGGCCACAAGCCCTCACGGCGCGGCCAGTGGGTGGGCCCGCGCCGTGCAGGCTTGTCGCCTCCTCGCGCACTTTACGAACTACTTCCAATTTTTGTATTTTTTCAAATATTCCAAAACGGAGAAAATTTCCTACTGGAAAAGTTTTGTACTCTGTTTTCTTACCGAATCACACACCTCTTCGTTTTCGGAGTCTGAAACAGGCTGATAAATATCCCTTAGGTATTCTTCCAGAGTTATGGTATTGATAATATTGCTTTCAACATTTATGGGAGTACCTGAGATATAATGCTTGATTCTCTGCCCATTTACAACTCTCGGACAATTACCTTCTGTGTTGTTGATCTTGATAGCACCGGAACGATATACTTCCTCAACAACATAGGGACCTTCCCATTTAGAGAGAAGCTTGCCTGCAAAGAATCTTAAACGAGAGTTATATAGCAAGACATAATCACCTACATTGAACTCACGCTTTTGTATCCTCTTATCATGCCACCTCTTAACCTTCTCTTTGAACAACTTGGCATTCTCATATGCCTAAGTTCTCCATTCATCAAGCGAGCTAATATCAAATAACCTCTTCTCACCGGCAAGTTTGAAATCAAAGTTGAGCTCTTTGATTGCCCAATAAGCTTTATGCTCTAGCTCAAGAGGTAAATGACATGCTTTTCCGTACACCATTTTGTACGGAGACATGCCCATGGATTCTTATAGGCAGTTCTATAAGCCCACAGTGCATCATCGAGCTTCTTAGACCAATTTTTTCTAGACCTGTTGACAGTCTTTTGCAGAATTAGTTTAATCTCTCTATTGCTTAGCTCTACTTTACCACTGGACTGAGGGTGACAGGGAGACACAATTCTATGGTTGACATCGTACTTAGCAAGCGTTTTACGGAAAGCACCATGAATGAAGTGTGAACCACCGTCGGTCATTAGATATCTAGGGACTCCAAATCTAGGCAAAATAACTTCCTTAAGCATCCTGATAGAAGTGTTGTGATCAACACTACTAGTGGGGATAGCTTCTACCCACTTAGTGACGTAATCAACAGCAACTAGGATATGAGTATACCCATTGGATTTTGGAAAAGGTCCCATATAATCAAAGCCCCGAACATCAAATGGTTCAATGAAAAGTGAATAGTTCATAGGCATTTCCTCATGTTTACCGATATTACCTTTTCTTTGACATTCGTCACAAGACAAGACAAACTTACGGGCATCCTTGAAGAGAGTGGGCCAATAGAAACCTGATTGCAATACCTTGTGTGCAGTTCTATCTCCCGCATGGTGTCCTCCGTAGGCCTCGGAGTGACACTTCTGTAGGATCTGTCCCTGTTCATGTTCAGGTACACAACGTCTAATAACACCATCTACTCCTTCCTTATAAAGGTGAGGATCATCCCAAAAGTAGTGTCTCAAGTCAAAGAAGAATTTCTTCTTTTGCTGGTACGTGAAACTAGGTGGTATATATTTGGCAATGATATAGTTTGCATAATCAGCATACCACGATGCACTACATGTAGCATTGATGACATTCAGTTGCTCATCGGGAAAGCTATCATCAATAGGTTGTGGGTCATCAAGAACGTTCTCCAACCTAGACAAGTTATCTGCTACGGGGTTATCAGCACCCTTTCTGTCAACACGTGCAAATCAAATTCTTGTAGCAAGAGAACCCATATGATAAGTCTAGGTTTAGCGTCCTTCTTCTCCATGAGGTACTTAATTGCAGCATGATCAGTGTGAATAGTGACTTTGGAATCAACTATGTAAGACCTGAACTTTTCACATGGAAACACGACTGCTAAGAATTCCTTCTCCGTAGTAGCATAGTTTCTCTGGGCACTGTCTAAAGTTTTACTAGCGTAGTGAATAACATTCAACTTCTTATCGACTCTTTGCCCTAGAACAACACCAACAACATAATCACTAGCATCACACATGATTTCAAAAGGCAAGTTCCAATCAGGTGGTTGAACAATAGGTGCAGTTATCAAAGCCCTCTTAAGTATTTCGAAGGCTTCCTCACAATCATCGTCAAAAACAAAAGGAATATCCTTTTGCAAGAGATTGGTAAGAGGCCTAGAAATCTTAGAGAAGTCAATAATGAACCTTCTATAGAAACCAACATGACCAAGGAAACTTCTTATACCTTTGATATCTGTGGGCTATGGCATTTTCTCGATTGCATCAACCTTAGCCTTATCAACTTCAATACCTCTTTCAGAATTTTTATGTCCTAAGACGATGCCTTCATTAACCATAAAGTGGCACTTCTCCCAATTCAAGACAAGATTGGTGTCTTTACATCTCTGCAAGACTCGATCAAGGTTGCTGAGGCAATCATCAACAGAAGACCCGTAAACGAAGAAGTCATCCATGAAAACCTCAACAATCTTTTCATAAAAGTCATAGAATATAGCCATCATACATCTTTGAAAGGTGGCAGGTGCATCACATAAGCCAAAAGGCATACATCTATAAGCAAAGGTACCGAAAGGGCAGGTGAAAGTGGTTTTCTCCTGATCAGATTGTGCAACTGGTATTTGGGAGAAACCAGAATAACCGTCTAGAAAGCAGAAGTGTGTGTGTTTAGACAACCTTTCTAGCATTTGATCGATAAAAGGCTGAGGGTAATGATCTTTCGTAGTGGCTTTATTCAGTTTCCTAAAATCGATCACCATCCTATAGCCAGTAATAATCCTCTGTGGGATCAATTCATCCTTATCATTAGGGACAACGGTAATGCCTCCCTTCTTAGGGACGCAGTGCACCAGAGTCACCCAATTGCTATGAGCAACATGATAGATAATACCCGCTTCCAGGAGCTTTAGTATTTCTTTTCTTACTACTTCTTTCATCTTAGGATTCAATCTCCTTTGATGATCAACAACTGGTTTGAAATCGGGATCAGTTTCAATCTTGTGCTGGCATAGAGTAGGACTAATGCCCTTAAGATCATCAAGAGTATATCCAATAGCAGCACACTGCTTCCTCAGAGTTTTTAGTAACTTCTTTTCTTCATGCTCGGAGAGGCTAGCACTAATAATGACAGGATATATCTCTTTTTCATCAAGATAGGCATACTTAAGAGTATCAGGCAACTGTTTAAGCTCGAACACAGGATCACCCTTTGGTGGGGGTGGATCCCCAAGCAGTTCAACATGCAGATTATTCTTAAGGATAGGTTATTGTTCTAAGACAACTCTATCTATCTCATCCCTTTCATCCATATGCATATCATTTTCATGCTCAAGCAAGTATTGCTCTAAGGGATCAGTAGGAGGCACGACAATAGACGCTAAGGCAATAATTTCATCCTTACTAGGCAACTCCTTTTCATGAGGTTGTCTACCAAACTTGGAGAAATTGAACTCATGTGGCACGCCTTCAAAGCCAACAGTGTCAGTTTGCTTCTCACAATCAATATGAGCATTGACAGTATTGAGAAAAGGTCTGCCAAATATGATGGGACAAAAGCTATCTTGTGCAGTAGCAAGAACGAGGAAATCAGCAGGATACTTCGTTTTACCACACAAGACTTCAACATCCCTAACAATTCCCGAGGGCAGATATTATTTCTATTAGCAAGCTGAATAGTGACATCTATAGGTTCTATCTCAACACGTGCAATCTCATCTTTAATTTCATCGTATAAGGATTGAGGTATTGCACTAACACTAGCACCCACGTCACATAAACCATGATAACAATGATCTCGTATCTTAACAGAAACCACATGCATGCCAACAACAGGCCTATGTTTGTCTCTAGAGTGAGGTTTAGCAATTCTAGCAGCATCTTCACAGAAGTGAATATTATGTCCCTCAACATCGTCGGACAGAAGATCTTTGATAATAGCAATGCTAGGTTCAACTCTAATTTGCTCAGGGGGTGTAGGTGTTCTAATATAGCCTCTATGTATCATAGTTGAAGCTTTAGAATGATCCTTTATCCTAACAGGGAAAGGTGGTTTCTCAATGTAAGCACTGGGGACCACATGATCATTATAGGCAATGACTCTCTCTTCAACTGGAGTGGGTTTAACTACATTGACTTTGAAAGTAGGATGATATTTAAACCACTTCTCTTTGGGGAGATCAATATGGGAAGCAAAGGATTGACACAATGAAGCTACTATCTCAGAGTCAAGTCCATACTTAGCGCTAAAGTCACAAAAAGTATTTGTCTCAACAAAGGATTTAACGCAATCAAACGTGAAATTCATACCTGACTCCTTACCTTCTTCAAGCTCCCAATCTTAAAAGTTGCATTTAATTTTCTCCAATAAATTCCATTTGAAGTCAATATCTCTCTTTATAAAAGAACCGTACAAGAAGTGTCAAGCATGGTGCGATCATCATGAGAAAGCCAAGCATAGAAGTTCTGAATGATAATTTCTCTCGAGAGCTCATGATTCGGGCATGAATATAGCATTGATTTAAGCCTCCCCCAAGCTTGAGCGATGCTTTCTCTATCATGAGGCCAAAAATTGTAAATATAATTCCAATCATGATGTACTAAATGCATAGGATAAAACTTTTGATGAAATTCCAATTTCAACCGATTGTAGTCCCATGATCCAGTATCATCACATAGCCTATACCATGTCAACACCTTATCCTTCAAAGATAAAGGAAAAACCTTCTTCTTGACCTCATCCTCGGGCAAAACTGCAAGCTTAAATAAACCACAAACTTCATGTACATAGATTAGATGCAAGTCTGGATGTGATGTTCCATCTCCTATAAAAGGATTAGCCATCAGTTTCTCAAGCATACCCGAAGGAAATTCAAAGCAAATATTTTCAGTAGGTGCAGTAGGTTGAGGAGCAACTATTTGTGCTTCCGTTCGAGGTGAAGATACCCCGAACAAGCCCCTCAAAGGATTAGTTTCCATAGTGACAAATGACAAAAAATTTCAGCAAACTATATGAATGTTTCCTTACCAAGTTCCACTAACCAAAGGCGCTTCACTCCCCGGCAACGGCGTCAGAAAAGAGTCTTGATGACCCACAAGTATAGGGTATTAATCGTAGTCCTTTCGATAAGTAAGAGTGTCGAACCCAACGAGGAGCAGAAGGATCTGACAAGTGGTTTTCAGCAAGGTAAAATCTACAAGCACTGAAATTGTCGGTAACAAGTGATTGTGTGGTGAGATGATTCGTAGCAAGCAACAAGTAACAAAAGTAGAAACGGTGCAGCAAAGTGGCCCAATCCCTTATGTAGCAAGGGACAAGCCTGAACAAAGTCTTATAGGAAGAAAAACGCTCCCGAGGACACACGGGAATTTCTGTCATGCTAGTTTTCATCATGTTCATATGATTCACGTTTGTTACTTTGATAGTTTGATATGTGGGTGGACCGGCGCTTGGGTACTTCCCTTACTTGGACAAGCATCCCACTTATGATTAACCCCTCTGCAAGCATCCGCAACTACGAAAGAAGAATTAAGACAAAGTCTAACCATAGCATTAAACTAGTGGATCCAAATCAGCCCCTTACGAAGCAACGCATAAACTAGGGTTTAAGCTTCTGTCACTCTAGCAACACATCATCTATTTACTACTTCCCAATGCCTTCCTCTAGGCCCAAATAATGGTGAAGTGTTATGTAGCCTACGTTCACATAACACCAGTAGAGGAAAAACAACACACAACATATCAAATTCTCGAACGAATACCAAATTCACATGACTACTATTAGCATGACTTATCCCATGTCCTCCGGTACAAAAGTAACTACTCACAAAGCATAATCATATTCATGACCAGAGAGGTAATGAGTAGCATCAAGGATCTGTACATAAACTCTTCCACCAAGTAATCCAACTAGCATCAACTACAAAGAGTAATCAACACTACTAGCAACCTTACAAGTACCAATCGGAGTCGCGAGACAGAGATTGGTTACAAGTGATGAACTAGGGTTTGGAGATGAGATGGTGCTGATGAAGATGTTGATGGTGACGAGTACCCTCCGATGAGAGGAGTGTTGGTGATGACGATGGCGATGATTTCCCCCTCCGGGAGGGAAGTTTCCCCGGCAGGATTGTCCTGTCGGACCTCTAGATTGGTTCTGCTCAAGTTCCGCCTCGTGGCGGCGGCGAAACCACGAAAAAGATCCTCCTTGATTTTTTTCCGGACGAAACCCTTCATATAGCAGAAGAGGGGGGCAAGTGGGCTAGCAGGTTGCCCACAAGCCCTCATGGCACAACCTGGGGGGGGTGGCCGCGTCGTGCACGCTTGTGGCCAACCCGTGGCGCCCCTTTGGCAATTCTTCGGCCCATATTTTTTATAAATCCGGAAAAAAATCCTCGTTGATTTTTACAGCGTCTGGAGTTGCGCAGAATAGGTATCTCAAACTTGCTCCACTTTTAGGCCAGAATTCCAGCTGCCGGCATTCTCCCTCTTTATGTAAACCTTGCAAAATAAAAGAGAAAAAGCATAAGAATTGTACCGTGAAGTGAAATAACAGCCCAAGAAGCGATGAATATCAACATGAAAACATGATGCAAAATGGACGTATCACTCCCATGTTGAAACTTCTCTTACCCGTTATTGCGCTCTTAAGAATACTATGGTCTGGTGCGCAGAGGTGACAATGATCAATCTTGCCATTAATGCATCTGCCTATGAAGAGGGAAAAGTAATGCAAGGTAGGAAAATGAATGCTCCCCATGGTAGCCTGCGAAATATCTCTAGTTTCTCCAACAATTATACTAGAGAAAAAAATCTCTAACCGAAGATTTAGGAGGATCATTGAGACTACCCCAAATAGGTATCTTGCAAATTCTATTGAAATCCTCTAAATCCATGGTATACGATTTGTCACAGAGATCAAACAGTACGGAAGTATCACGACCAATTGAAAATTTGAATCTACGAACAAAAGAGGCAGTGAGAGTAACATACTGTTCACATTTATCGGAGATGAATTCTTAGAGTCCGACGTTGTGAACAAGTGTATCAAACTCGTCTTTGAAACCTGCCTCAATCATGAATTCATTAGAAGGCCATTCACATGGTTGTACCGGTGCGTTCCTTGGTTGGTAAGGATCGGGTTCTCGAATCGCAAGACGGGGACCTCTCTTGCTTGGGGAACCACCATGATAGTTTCTCTTGAACATCCTCCTTTTTTGAAATTTTCAGTGACCCAAAGGAAAAGTGAACAAGGCTCAACTAAACTCGTAGCAACTACTCCCACAAGTGCCTAGAGGCCATATTACGCATCAAAACTACTTGGGACCAGCTAAAATTTGCATGAAAAGGTCAAGAACATGGTCACCAAGGTAGCAAAAATACGCGAAGTATAAGGCACTAGAGCAAAAACTAATTGGACAAATGGAGGAGTCACTTACCAAGGAGTAATTTCCCAAAACACTTCGGAGAATGGTGCTTTGAGCAAGGAGATCGAAAATCCCAGCAAGAGGAGCAAGAACACGGGTTTGAGCTGCGAAACGATTTTTTCTGGAGGTAGGAGAAGTGGATGGGAGCAAGAATGAGTGGAGGGGGTGCATGTGGGCCCCACAAACCTGCCAGGCCCGGCCAGGGGGGGGTGGCCGGGCCTCCTGGGCTTGTGACCCACTGGCGCATCCCCCAGACTAGCTCTTCGTCTCAGTATTTTTCAGAAATTCCAGAAAAAAACATACTTGATTTTCAGGACGTTCGAAGAACTTTTATTTTCGGGGTACTTTTCTACGGGACGCTAAAATAGAAAACAGGGAAAACTAAACTAAACCTATCATTTTTCTTCTAAGCAACCGAAGGCGAAAGCTTGGGACAGAGGTTTGTGACTCCTCGATTCATCCATCTCATGGTGATCGAAAGAAATCCGTCAGTGAGGTTGATCAAGTCTCCCTGACAAACTTTTTCGATGCAAAAGAGAACGGAGAATTTTTGAATAGTCACTAGGTCACCTCAATGGGGATGTGCATATCCCCGACAATCAAATCATACTTCATCTTGACAGGAGGTATAGGGCATTCAAAGCTCCCAATAAGAATCGATGAAGTTTTTTCGATAGCATTGATGCAATGTACTCGATATTGTTTCTTCGGAAAGTGCTCATTACCGTTGACATGGAAAGTGACATTGCCTTTGTTGCAATCTATAACAGCCCCTGCAGTGTTTAAAAAGGGTCTCCCAAGGATGACCGCCATGGCATCGTCCTCGGGAATATCCAAGATAACAAAGTCTGTTAAGATAGTGACATTCGCAACCACAACAGGCATATCCTCGCAAATGCCGATAGAGAAAGAAGTTGATTTGTCGGCCATTTGCAGAGAGATTTTAGTGGGTGTCAACTTATGCAGTTCAAGTCTACGATAAAAAGAAAGAGGCATAACACTAACACCGCCTCCAAGGTCGCATAAAGCAGTTCTAACGTAGTTGCCTTTAATGGAGCAAGGTATAGTGGGCACTCCGAGATCACCTAGTTTCTTAGGAGTTCCACCCTTGAAGGTATAGTTAGCAAGCATGTTGGAAATCTCAACCTCAGGTATCCTCCTCTTATTAGTCACAATATCCTTCATGTACTTAGCATACAAAGACATTTTGAGCATGTCTGTCAAACGCATTTGCAGAAAGACAGGTCTAATCATTTCAACGAAGCGCTCAAAATCCTCATCGTCCTTTTTCTTGGATGGTTTGGGAGGAAAGGGCATGGGTTTCTGAACTCATGGTTCCCTTTCTTTACCGTGCTTCCTACCAGTGAAGTCATTCTTATCATATCTTCTATTCTTAGGCTGTGGGTTATCAAGATCAACAGGTTCAATCTCCGCATCCTTATAATTGCTAGGTTGAGCATCAACATGAACATCACTATTCATATTATCATTAGGCTCATGTTCATCACCAGATTGTGTCTCAGCATCAGAGACAGAGACATCGTTTGGACTCTCAGGTGTAGCAGCAACAGGGTTGCTAGCGTGCAAGTTCCTATCATATTTATTCTTCTTTCTAGGATGACTAGGTGCATCAGTGCTAACTCCTTGAGAATCTTGTTCAATTCTCTTAGGATGACCCTCAGGATACAAAGGTTCCTGGGTCATTCTATTGCCTCTAGTGAAGACTCTGACATAATTTTCATTCAACTCATTGAGCAAGTCATTCTGAGCTTTAAGTACTTGTTCTACTTGAGTAGTAACCATAGAGGCATGTTTACTCACAAGCTTAAGAGCATTGACGTTTCTGTCCACACAGGCACTTAAATGACTAAGCATATGAGCATTATGTTCCAATTGTCTGCTAACATAATCATTGAAACTCTGTTGTTTGGCAACAAAGTTATCAAATTCATCCATGCATAGGCTAGCAGGTTTATCGAAAGGAATATCACTCTCATCAAACCTACGCAGAGAATTTACTTCTACTACCTGTATCGTGTTATCAAGACCATGGATCTCTTCCATATGTGGTAGATGTTTGACATCTTCATATTTAATGCCTTTCTCTTGCATAGATTTCTTAGATTCTTGCATATCTTCGGGACTGAGGAATAGAATACCTCTTTTCTTCGGAGTTGGCTTAGGAGGTGGTTCGGGAATAGTCCAAGCATTATCATTGCACAAGATATTATTCAATAGGATCTCAGCTTGTTCTACGGTTCGTTCCCTAAAAACACAACCGGCACAACTATCTAGGTGGTCTCTAGAAGCATCGGTAAGTCCATTATAGAAGATATCAAGTATTTCATTCTTCTCAAGAGGGTGATCAGGGAAAGCATTTAGTAGCTGGACGAGCCTCCCCCAAGCTTGTGGGAGACTCTCTTCTTCAGCTTGAGCAAAGTTGTATATTTCCTGGAAGGCAGCTTGCTTCTTATGGGCAGGGAAATATTTTTCAAAGAAGTAGTAGACCATATCCTGGGGGCTACGCACACAACCAGGAGCAAGAGAAGTGAACCAAGTCTTAGCATCATCCTTTAGCGAGAAAGAAAACAGCTTGGGGATATAGTAGTGGTAGATCTTTTCCTCACTAGTGAATAGGGTCGGCTACAACCGTTTCAGACTCATAACCATGAAAAGGATCAGATTCGACAAGAGTGATTAACTCAGGGTCTACACAGAATTCATAATCCTTATCGGTCATAAAGATAGGTGAAGCAGCAAACTTCGGGTCATTTCATCCTAGCGTTTAGAGATTTTTCTTTCCACTTGAGCATTAGTTTCTCAACATTATAGCTATCCTTACATGCAAGAAAGTCCTCAGCTATATCTCCCTCCATAACATAACACTCAGGCATATCAGGAAACTCATGTCTAGGAGAGCTAGTTCTAGCACGCAAAATAGCAGGTTCTACTTCAATAGTATCAGCAGTTTCAGAAGTATCATCACATCTAGGAGCAACTCTAGCAATTTGTGCATTAAGGAATGCACCTAGTGGCAAAGCAGTATCAAGCATAGCATCATCAGGCAAAGCAGTATCAAGCATAGCATCATCATAAGCATCATGGGCAGCAGAAGTAGCATCATCAAGCACATGCGACATATCAAGATTTCTAGCAGGAGGTGATGTCGCAAACTTACTCATAACTGAAGGTGAACCAAGTGCAGAGCTAGATGGAAGTTCCTTAATTACCTGTCCTCGTATTTTAGGGCAAGACTTTAGTTCTTGGATATATCGGATTCCTCATAGTGATTAGCAGACGTTAATCCCAAGTGTCTCAGAGAATATAGTTGTGCCTCCCCGGCAACGGCGCCGGAAAAAGGTCTTGATAACCCACAAGTATAGGGGATCGCAACAGTTTTCGAGGGTAGAGTATTCAACCCAAATTTATTGATTTGACTCAAGGGGAAGCGAAAGAATATTCTCAAGTATTAGCATTTGAGTTGTCAATTCAACCACACCTGAAAGATTTAGTATCTGCAGCAAAGTATCAGTAGCAAAGTAGTATGATAGCAGCAGTAGCAATGGTAACCAGTAGCAGCAAAGTGACAGCAGTAGACGCAAAGTAAC
Organism: Hordeum vulgare subsp. vulgare; assembly: GCF_904849725.1. NCBI lineage: Eukaryota > Viridiplantae > Streptophyta > Magnoliopsida > Poales > Poaceae > Hordeum > Hordeum vulgare. The sequence goes on from NC_058519.1 coordinate 51,518,563, forward strand.
AGTAGTAGCAAGAAAGTAACAGTAGCAGCAGAGTAACGTATCAAGGACTAGTAGGAAAGACTCATAGGCATTGGATTGGTGATGGATGATTATGCCGAATGCTATTCATCATGCAACAGTTATAACACAGAGAGATATGTAACTAGCTCCAGTTCGTCAATCTAATGTAGGCATGTATTCCGTATGTAGTCATACGTGCTTAGGGAAAAGAACTTGCATGACATATATTGTCCATCCCTCCCGTGGTCGTGGGGACCTAATGGAAACTACGGGATATTAAGGTTCTCCTTTTAATAATGAACCGGACCAACGCATTAACACTTGGTGAATACATGAACTCCTCATACTATGGTCATCTCCGGGAGTGGTTCCGGCTATTGTCACTCCGGGGTTGCCGGGTCATAACACATAGTAGGTGACTACAACTTGCAAGATAGGATCTAAAACACACATATATTGGCGACAACATAATAGGTTCAGATCTGAAATCATGGCATTCGGGCCATAGTGACAAGCATTAAGCATGGCAAAGTAGTAGCAACATCAATCTCAGAACATAGTGGATACTAGGGATCAATCCCCGTCAAAACTAACTCGATTACATGATAGATCTCATCCAACCCATCACCGTCCAGCAAGCCTACGATGATATTACTCATGAACGGTGAAGAGCATCATGGAATTGGCGATGAAGGAAGGTTGATGATGACGATGGCAACGAGCTCCCCTTTCCGGAGCCGAGAACGGACTCCAGATGTGCCCTCCAGAGGAAGAATAGGAGGTGGCGGCGCCTCCGTATCGTAAAACGCGATGAACTCTTCTCCTTGATTTATTTCCGGACGAAAGAGGATATATAGAGCTGGAATTGGGGGCGGCGGAGCTCCGAGGGGCTCACAAGCCTGCCAGGCCCGGCCAGGGGGGGGGGGCTGGTTGGCTTCTGAGCTCTTGGCTCCGTCCCTCCGGTTGATTCTTGCGCCAGTATTTTTTATATATTCCACAAAAAATCCTCGTTGATTTCCAGGTCATTCCGAGAACTTTTATTTCTGTGCAAAAACAACACCATGACAATTCTGCTGAAAACATCGTCAGTCCGGGTTAGTTCCATTCAAATCATGCAAATTAGAGACCAAAACAAGGGCAAAAGAGTTTGGAAAAGTAGATACGACTGAGACGTATCATCGAGTAACTGCAGAAGATAGAGAAAAGATGAGTACCGTCCCGTATGCTTCATCCATAGGGTCTATCATGTATGCAAGGTTGTGCACAAGACCGGACGTCATCCTGGCCATAAGTATGGAAAGCAAGTTTCAAAGTAATCCAGGAGTGGATCACTGGACGGCGGTCAAGAATATTCTGAAGTACCTAAAAAGGACTAAGGAAATGTTTCTCGTTTATGGAGGTGATGAAGAGCTCGTCGTAAAGAGTTACGTCGATGCAAGCTTTGACACTGATCCGGATGACTCTAAGTCTCAACCCGGATACATATTTATTCTTAATGGGGGTGCGGTAAGCTGGTGCGGTTCCAAGCAAAGCGTTGTAGCAGATTCTACAAGTGAAGCGGAGTACATGGCTGCCTCAGAGGCAGCTAAGGATGGTGTCTGGATGAAGCAGTTAATATTGGATCTTGGAGTTGTGCCAAGCGCACTAAATCCAATAACTCTGTTCTGTGACAAACACTCGTGCCATTGCTCTAGCAAAGGAACCAAGGTTTCACAAGAAGACCAAACACATCAAATGACGCTTCAACCTCATCCGCGACTACGTCGAAGGAGAGGACGTAAATATTTGGAAAGTGCACACGGATCTGAATGTTGCAGATCCGCTGACTAAACCTCTTCCACGACCGAAGCATGATCAACACCAGAACTTTATGGGTGTTAGATTCATTCCAATGTAAATCGCATAAGGATGTGAGACTAGATTATTGACTCTAGTGCAAGTGAGAGACTGTTGGAAATATGCCCTAGAGGCAATGATAAAATAGTTATTGTTATATTTCCTGTTTCAAGATAATCATTTATTATCCGTGCTATAATTTATTGAATGAAAGCATAGATACATGTCTGGATATATAGACAAAACAATGTCCCTAGTAAGACTCTAGTTGACTAGCCAGTTGATCAAGGATGGTTGAGGTTTTTTGACCATATCCAAGTGTTGTCGCTTGATGACTGGATCACATCATTAGGAGAATGATGTGATGGACAAGACCCAAACTATGAACGTAGCATGTGATCGTGTCATTTTGTTGCTATTGTTTTCTGCATGTCAAGTATTCATTCCTATGACCATGAGATCATGTAACTCACTGACACCAGAGGAATACCTTGTGTGTATCAAATGTCATAACATTATTGGGTGACTATAAATGTGCTCTACAGGTATCTCCGAAGGTGTCCGTTGAGTTAGCATGGATCAAGACTGGGATTTGTCACTCCGTGTGATGAAGAGGCATCTCGGGGCCCACTTGCTAATACAACATCACATATAAGCCTTGTAAGCAATGTGACTCAAGTGTTAGTCATGGGAACTTGTATTACGGAACGAGTAAAGAGACTTGCCGGTAACGAGATTGAAATAGGTATAGTGATACCGACGATCAAATCTCGGGCAAGTAACATACCGAAGGACAAAGGGAATGTTGTACGGGATTATATGAATCCTAGGCACGGAGGTTCAACCGATAAGATCTTCGTAGAATATGTAGGATCCAATATGGACATCCAGGTCCCGCTATTGGATATTGACCGGGAAGTGTCTCAGGTCATGTCCGCATAGTTCTCGAACCCGCAGGGTCTGCACACTTAAGGTTCGGTGACGTTTTAGTATAGTTGAGTTATAGGTGTTGGTGAACGAAGGTTGTTTGGAGTCCCAGATGAGATCACGGACGTCACGAGGGTTTCCAGGATGGTCCAGAAATGAAGATTCATATATAGGATGGTTTCATTTGGTCTTCAGAAAGATTTCAGACATTACCAGAAGTATACCGGGAGTGACGAATGGGTTCCGGGTTTTCACTAGGAGGGCCCCACCCACCTGGGAGTGAGCCTAAGAGCCCAAGGGTGGCGCACCAGCCCTTAGTGGGCTGGCGAGGCCAGCCCAAGTGGGCTATGGAGCTAGGAAAAGAAAACCAAAGCAAAAAAGAGGGAGGTGGGAAGGAAGAGGAGGACTCCTCCTTCCCCAAACCGAATTGGAGTTGGAGTCCTCCTCTCCTCCCTCGGCCGGTGCCCTTGGGGCTCCCTTGAGCCCCAAGGATAGCCCCTCCCCTCCTCCTATATATACTAGAGTTTTTAGGGTTTTTGAGACACAACTTTGCCACGTGCAACTGAAACCTCTACTTTGTAGTTCTTCCTCTAGATCGGTTTTCTGTGGAGCTCGGGCGGAGCCCTGTAGGAATAGATTATCACCATCACCGGCGCAACGTCACGCTGCCGGAGAAATCATCTACTTCCCCGTCTCTCTTGCTGGATCAAGAAGGCGGAGATCGTCATCGAGCTGTACGTGTGGCGAACGCGGAGGTGCCGTCCGTTCGGCGCTAGATCCGAACGGATCATGGGACGACGGTGATTTGAATCACGAAGTTGTACCACTACATCAACCGCGTTTCTTAACGCTTCCCGCTTAGCGATCTACAAGGGTATGTGGATCCGATCTCCCTCTCTTAGATGAACATCACCATGATAGGTCTTCGTGTGCGTAGGAATTTTTTTGTTTCCCATGCAACGTTCCCCAACAGTTTTGTCACCATTTTGGAAGCAAACTAGCAACACAAACACCAGGTTGTTCAAGTTCAAGGGCATCATTCCCTCGTTGGTGACAGTGTCGCTGCTCTCCACGGCACTCTTGGGGCTCACAATGTAGACACCAACAGACATGTAACTATATATTATTGTTTCTCACATATGTTACTATGGCAATGAACCTGTGCTTGAGCCACCACTAGAGTATGTTTCAACCAACATAGAAGTATGCTTCAAACAATGTTGTGTTGCTTATCTTGGTAAATTGTACTGACATTTTGATTCTTTTGGAGAATTTTATTTTTTGACCTATGTTGGTGTGTGCTTCATTGCATATCTTCTCATGGGTGCTTTCATTGTACATACATTTTGCTGCACTGTTTCTAGACGTGCTTGTTAGTTTCTCATACAATCACGATGATGTTACTATGAATATGATTGGTGGCTAAATTATTGATGATGGACTGGACAAGACACAAAAGTCAAACATACTATCGTAATATTATTTTTGTTGTTTTCGCCTACAGAGTTGTAAATTATTGTTCACATCGGTTGAAATTTGTTTCGATGCTTCGTGCTTCTCTTTGTGCTCCGAGTGAATGTGACCAAACTTGTGTACTCTTCTGTATTCCACACGGTCTATACGAGTGCACCGGGTGCCCCGTGACAAATTTTCTGACATCCATTCGGTCGGACCGAAGTAACTCTACAACTTTTGTCTCCCAGCAAAAACTTGGTTTTCTTCTTTGCCCAAAAATAGTATTTATTCTTGGGATACATGCAAAGATGCTTATATATCCAAGTATTTTCCGCCGCCTAAGAATATCTCTCTCCGTAATGATATCATGAATTTCAAGCAACTTGATCATGAACATGTTGCGCAATCTTGGGAGAGAATGAAATTGATGATTAGAAATTGTCCCGCTCATGGCTTGAGTCTTTGGATGATTATACAAATCTTCTACGTTGGCTTGAATTTCGCTTCTAGAAATATCTTGGACTCCGCCTCAGGTGGAACGTTCATGGAAATCACATTAGGGGAAGCCACAAAGCTCCTAGACAACATCATGGCGAACTACTCTCAGTGGCACACTGAAAGGTCACCTACTAGTAAGAAGGTACACGATATAGAAGAAATTAACTCGTTGAGTGCTAAGATGGATAAGTTAATGAATTTGGTTGCTAGTAGAAGTGCTCCTTTGGATCCTATTGATATGCCCTTGTCTTCCTTGATTGAGAGTAGCATCGCTAGCTTGGACGTTAATTTTGTTGGTAGGAATAATTTTGGCAACAACAATGCTTTTAGAGGAAACTATGTTCCTAGGCCTTTTCCTAGTAACTCCTCTAATAACTTTGGCAACTCCTACAACAATACTCATGGAAATTACAATAGATTACCCTCTTATGTAGAGAGTATTATCAAAGAGTTCATCAACTCACAAAAGATTTTCAATGCGTCCATAGAGGAAAAGCTACTCAAAATTGACGATTTGGCTAAGAGCGTTGATAGAATGTCTAGTGATATTGATTCTTTGAATGTTAGATGTGCTCCTCCCAAGATCAATATGGATGAAACTTTGAAAGCTATGCGTGTCTCCATGATTGAGAGCAAAGAAAGAACCGCCCAAATTCGTGCTAGACATGAATGGCTTAAAAATGCGTGTTCTCGTGATAAGAATCACGAAGATCTTAAAGTGCTTGGTGTGACTCCCATTGAATCTTTGGTTTCTTGTGTCAAAACTAATGATGATGGGGCTGGATATGAATCCACTTTGGTTGAAAAGTGCCCCAATGATTCGGAGTCCATCTATCTTGATGCTAAAAGCATTGAAAGTGGAGTAGAAGATATTAAAGCTTTGAGTAGTAATGAAATTACTACCATGGATTTCAAGGAATTCAATTATGATAGTTGCTCCTTGATTGAATGCATTTCCTTGATTCAATCCTTGTTAAACTCTCCACACGCTTATAGCCAAAACAAGGCCTTTACCGATCATATCGTCGAAGCTATGATAAAATCTCTTGAAGAGAAACTTTGATTGGAAGTCTCTATCCCTAGAAAGCTTCATGATGAGTGGGAACCTACCATCAAAATCAAAATCAAAAACTATGAACGCAATGCTTTGTGTGATTTGGGTTCTAGTGTTTCCGCGATTCCAAAGTCTTTATGTGATGTTCTGGGTTTTAATGAGATTGAAGAGTGTTCTCTTAATTTGCATATTGCAGCTTCTACTGTCAAGAAACCCATGGGAAGGATCAATGCTGTTCTTATTATTGCAAATAGGAACTATGTACCTGTGGATTTCATTGTGCTTGACATTGATTGCAATCCTACATGCCCTATTATTCTTGGTAGACCTTTCCTAAGGACTGTCGGTGCTATCATCGATATGAAGGAAGGGAATATTAGATTTCAATTTCCTTTAAGGAAGGGCATGGAACACTTTCCTCGAAAGAAAATAAGATGGCCTTATGAATCCATGATGAGGGCCACTTATGGTTTGAGCACCAAAGACGACGATACGTGATTCTATCGCTTCTATGCCTAGCTAAGGGCGTTAAACAATTGCGCTTGTTGGGAGGCAACCCAATGAATTTATCATTTTATTTATGTTTTGTTGTGTCCACACTTTCATAATCCTGTTGTGATTGTGTTTTTTGTGTTTCTTTTTGTGTTTGAGCCAAGCAAAACCTTTATGACTAGTCTCGGTAATGGTTGTTTGATCCTGCTGGAAAAAGATAGAAACTTTTCGCTCACGAGATGATTTTTAATTTTATTAAGAAAGAGATTTTGAGTTGATTCTTTTTGCTTCTGATTTATATACTTTTTTCCCAGGCCCTCGTAATTTCTCGGATTTTTTGAGGCACCAGAAGTATATGAAGCATACAGATTGCTACAAACTGGTCTGTTTTTGACAGATTCTGTTTTTGTTGAGTTGGTTGCTTGTTTTGATGAAACTATGGTTAGTATCGGGGGGTACTAGCCATGGAAAAGTGAGAATACAGTAGCCCAACATCAATATAGATAGAATTCAAGTTTGCTATAGTACCAAAAGAGGTGGTAGTTTGTCTTCTTGTGCTAATGTTATCACAAGTTTCTGTTTAAGTTTTATGTTGTGAAGTTTTCAAGTTTTGGGAGATGTTCTCATGGACAAAGAGATAAGGAGTGGAAAGAGCTCAAGCTTGGGGATGCCCAAGGCATCCCAAGCCAAATTCAAGGACACCAAAAAGCCTAATCTTGGGGATGCCCCGGGAAGGCATCCCCTCTTTCGTCTTCAATCCATCGGTAACATTACTTGGAGCTATATTTTTATTCACCACATGATATGTGTTTTGCTTGGAGCGTCTTGTATCGTAGGATTCTTTTCTTTATGTTGTGTCACCTTGCTGCACACCTTTTTTAGAGAGAGAGAGACATGCACTCATCGTGATTTTGCTAGAATGCTCATAGTGCTTCACTTATATCTTTTGAGCTAGATAATTTTGCTCTATGTGCTTCACTTATATCTTTTAGAAAACGACGGTGCGTGACTTGGTAGTTGGATTATGCTATGAAAGTAGTCCCAAAGGTGATACAAAAACCTCCATATTCATGTGCATTGAGTAGAAAGAGAATTCTTGATTCCTCTCAATTAGTTTTGAGATGTGGATTTGGTAATATTAAGAGTTATGTTAGTAGGGTGTTGTGAATCTAGAAATACTTGTGTTGAAGTTAGTGATTCCCGTAGCATTCACATATGGTGAACCGCTATGTTAGGAAGTCGGAGCATCATTGATCTATTGATTGTTATCCTTTGTGTTGAGGTCGGGATCGCGTATGGTTAGCACCTACCAACCCTTCCCCTAGGAGTATGCGTTTAGCACTTTGTTTCGATTACTAATAAAAACTTTCGCAACAAGTATGTGAGTTCTTCATGACTAATGTGAGTCCATGGTATAGATGCACTTTCACCTTTCACCTTTGCTAGCCTCTCTAGTGCCGCGCAACTTTCGCCGGTACACAAACCCACTATATGCCTTCCTCAAAACAGCCACCATACCTACCTACTATGGCATTTTCATAGCCATTCCGAGATATATTGCCATGCAACTCCCACCGTTCCGTCTCATGACTTGTGCCGTCACTCTCATATTTCCATTGCATGATCGTAAGATAGCTAGCGAGATGTTTCAACGTCATACGCCAAGCTAGATCGTTGCACATCCCGGTACACTGCCGGAGGCATTTCCTATAGAGTCATCATCGTTCTAAGCTTTGAGCTGTGAGTAAATAAAAGTGTGATGATCATCATTATTAGAGAATTGTCCCATGTGAGGAAATAAAAAAAAAGAGGCCAAAGAGCCCAAAAATAAAAAAGGGAGAAAAGAGAAAAAGAAAAAAAGAGGCCTAAGAGCCCAAATGAAAAAAAGAGAGAAAAAGAGAGAAGGGACAATGCTACTATCTTTTTCCACACTTGTGCTTCATAATAGCACCATGTTCTTCATGATTGAGAGCTTCTTGCTTTGTCACTACCTTATGCTAGTGGGAATTTTCATTATATCACTTGGCTTGTATGGCAATCCCTACTCATTCACATTGATATCTATTAATGGGCATCTCCATAGCCCTTTGATACGCCGAGTCAATGTGACAATCTCCTCCTTTTTGTCTCACAACCACCACCACACTCTATTCCACCTATAGTGCTATATCCATGGCTCACGCTCATGTATTGCGTGATAGTTAGAAAAAGTTTCAGAAAGTAAGAGTACGAAGACAATTACTTGGGCAATACCGGGGTTGTGCATGATTTACATTAGTTGTGTGAGGATGATGGAGCATAGCCAGACTATATGATTTTGTAGGGATAACTTTCCTTGGCCTTGTTATTTTGAAAGTTCATGAATACCTTGCTAGTTTGCTTGAAGTATTATTGTTTTCATGTCAATAGCAAACTATTGTTTTGAATCTTACGGATGTGAACATTCATGTCACGTGAAAGGAGTTGCAAAGGACAACTATGCTAGGTAGCATTCCACATCAAAAATTCAGTCTTTATCACTTCCCTACTCGAGGACGAGCAGGAGTTAAGCTTGGGATGCTTGATACGTCTCCAACGCATCTATAATTTTTGATGGTTTCATGTTATTATCTTGTCAAACTTTGGATGTTTTGCATGCCTTTTATATATTTTTTTGGGACTAACTTATTAACCCAGTGCTAAGTGCCAGGTCCTGTTTTTCCATGTTTTTGACCCCTTTCAGAGGAGGATTTTGAACGGAGTCCAAACGGAATGAAACTGCCAAAAATATTTTTTCCGGAATAGAAAAAGATCGGGAAGCCGGAGAATCAGGGCAGGGGCCACCAGCGAGCCCACAAGCCCTCATGGCGCGGCCAGGGGGCCCGTGCTCCGCTCGCTTGTGGGCTCCCTGAGGCTCCTTTGCCCTAGGTTTTGCGCCTATATATTCCCTAAAATCCCATAAAAATCAGGAGATCATCGAAAGTACTTTTCCGCCGCCGCAAGCTTCTGTCTCCGCAAGATCCCATCTGGGGCACGTTCTGGTGCCCTGCCGGAGGGGGGATTCGGATACGGAGGGCTTGTTCATCAACATCATGACCTCTCCGATGATGCGTGAGTAGTTCACCATAGACCTACGGGTCCATAGCTAGTAACTAGATGGCTTCTTCTCCCTCTTGGATCTTCAATACAAAGTTCTCCATGATCTTCATGGAGATCTATCCCATGTAATCTTCTTTTGCGGTGTTTTTGTCGAGATTTTATGAATTGTGGATTTATGATCAGATTATCTATGAATCTTATTTGAGTTTCTTCTGATCTCTCTTATGCATGATTTCATATCCTTGTAATTCTCTTCGATTTGTGGGTTTAGTTTGGCCAACTAGATCTATGATTCTTGCAATGGGAGAAGTGCTTGGTTTTGTGTTCATACCGTGCGGTGACCTCACCCAGTGATAGAAGGGGTAGCGAGGCACGCATCATGTTGTTTCCATCAAGGGTAAAAAGATGGGGTTTTCATCATTGGTTTCAGATTATCCCTCTACATCATGTCATCTTGCTTAAGGCGTTACTCTGTTCGTCATGAACTCAATACACTAGATGCATGCTGGACATCGGTCAATGTGTGGAGTAATAGTAGTAGATGCAGAAAGTATCGGTCTACTTTTCTCAGACGTGATGCCTATATGTATGATCATTGCCTTAGATATCGTCATGACTTTGCGCGGTTCTATCAATTGCTCGACAATAATTTGTTCACCCACCGTGATATTTGCTATTTTGAGAGAAGCCTCTAGTGAACACTATGGTCCCCGGGTCTACTCCACACCATATTTGCAGCCTTACACTTTTTCTTCGTTGCACTTTCCACCTTTAGATCTCACTTTGCAATCAATCTTGAAGGGATTGACAACCCCTTTATAGCGTTGGGTGCAAGCTCTTTTGTGTTTGCGCAGGTACTCTGGACTTGACGAGATTCTCCTACTGGATTGATACCTTGGTTCTCAAACTGAGGGAAATACATACTGCTCCTGTGCTGCATCACCCTTTCCTCTTCAAGCGAAAAACCGACGCAAGCAAGAGAAGTAGCAAGAAGAATTCCTGGCGTTGCCGGGGAAGGACTTTTGTTGCCGTAGCACTACACACTGGTTGAAGTGACGGTTCAATAACCTCATAAAGTTCCACCACCCTCCCACTCAATTCTTTCGAGAGAAACCTTTCCTCGAGAAATGACCCATTTCTAGAAACAAACACTTTGCTTCCGGACCTGAGATAGGAGATGTACCCAACTGTTTTGGATATCCTATGAAGATGCATTTATCCGCTTTAGGTTAGCGATTATCAGACTGAAACTTTTTCACACAAGCGTCGTAGCCCCAAACTTTCAAGAAACGATAGCTCAGGTTTCTCCAAACCATAGTTCATACGGTGTCATCTCAACGGAAATACGTGGTGCCCTATTTAAAGTGAATGCGGTTATCTCTAATGCATAACCCATGAACGATAGTGGTAATTTGATAAGAGACATCATAGTATGCACCACATCAAATAGGGCGCGGCCATGACGTTCAGACACATCATCATACTATGGTGTTCTAGGTGGCATGAGATGTGAAACAATTTTCACATTTGTCTTAATTGTGTACCAAACTCGCAACTCAGATATTCATCTCTATGATCATATCGTAGACATGTTACCCTCTTGTCACGACGATCTTCAACTTCACTCTGAAACTACTTTGAACCTTTCAATAATTCAGACGTGTGTTTCATCAAGCAAATACACTAGTATCTACTCAAATCATCTGTGAAGTAAGAACATAACGATATCCACTACGTGCCTCAGCACTCATTGGACTGCATACATCCAAATGTATTACTTCCAATAAGTTACTTTCTAGTTCCATCTCACTGGAAAACGAGGTCATCAGTCATCTTGCCCACGTGGTATGTTTTGCATGTCTCAAGTGATTCAAAATCAAGTGAGTCCAAACGATCCATCTGCATGGAGTTTCTTCATTAGATTATACCAATAGGTATGGTTTGCATGTCTCAAACGTTTCAAAAATGAGTGAGCACAAAGATCCATCAACATGGAGATTCTTCATGCATTTTATACCAACATGACTCAAGTGGCAGTGCCACAAGTAAGTGGTACTATCATTACTACTTTGTATCTTTTGGCATCAATATTATGAACATGTGTAGCACTACGATCGAGATTCAATAAACCATTGAAGGTAATTATTCAAGCAAATAGAATAACCATTATTCTCTTTAAATGAATAACGTATTGCAATAAACACGATCCAATCATGTTCATGCTCAACACAAACACCAAATAACAATTATTTAGGTTTAACACCAATCCCGATGGTAGATGGAGCGTGCGATGTTTGATAACACCAACCTTAGAATTACTTCCAACACACATTGTCACCTCACCCTTGCTAGTATCCTTTTGATCTGTAGCTATAACTTCGAGTCACTAACACTTAGCAACTGAACCGGTATCTAATACCCTGGTGCTACTAGGAATATTAGTAAGGTACACATCAATATCAGGTATATCCAATATACTTTTGTCGAATTTGCCAGCCTTCTCAGTGACCGTTGATGACCCACAAGTATAGGGGATCAATCGTAGTCCTTTCGATAAGTAAGATTGTCGAACCCAACGAGGAGCAGAAGGCTCTGATAAACGGATTTCAGCAAGGTAATAACTGCAAGCATTTAAAGTAGCGGTAACAAGTGATTGTGTAGCGAGGTGAAACGTAGCAAGCAAAAAAGTAACAAGTAACAAGTAGTAGCAACGGTGCAGCAAGTGTCCCAATCCCTTTTGTAGCAAGGGACAAGCCTGAACAAAGTCTTATGAGAGGAAAAACGCTCCCGAGGACACACGGGAATTTCTGTCATGCTAGTTTCATCATGTTCATATGATTCGCGTTCGTTACTTTGATAGTTTGATATGTGGGTGGACCGGCGCTTGGGTACTGCCCTTACTTGGACAAGCATCCAACTTATGATTAACCTCTCTCGCAAGCATTCGCAATTAAAAAAGAAGAATTAAGACAACGTCTAACCATAGCATTAAACTAGTGGATCCAAATCAGCCCCTCACGAAGCAACACATATACTGGGGTTTAAGCTTCTGTCACTCCAGCAACCCATCATCTACTTACTACTCCCCAATGCCTTCCTCTAGGCCCAAATATGGTGAAGTGTTATGTAGACGACGTTCACATAACACCACTAGAGGAAAAAAACATACAACATATCAAAAAATCGAATGAATATCAAATTCTAATGACTATTATCAGCATGACTTATCCCATGTCCTTAGGAACAAAAGTAACTACTCACAAAGCATAATCATAATCATGATCAGAGGTGTAATGAATAGCATCAAGGATCTGAACATAAACTCTTCCACCAAGTAATCCAACTAGGATCAACTACAAATAGTAATCAACACTACTAGTAACCTTACAAGTACCAATCGGAGTCGTGAGACGGAGATTGGTTACTAGAGATGAACTAGGGATTGGAGAGGAGATGGTGCTGATGAAGATGTTGATGAAGATGCCTCCCCTCCAACGAGAGGAGTGTTGGTGATGACGATGGCGACGATTTCCCCCTCCGGGAGGGAAGTTTCCCCGGCAGGATCGTCCTACCGGAGCTCTAGATTGGATTTGCTCAAGTTTCGCCTCGTGGCGGCGGCGAAACCACGAAAAAGCTCCCGAATGATTTTTTTTTCTAGAACGAAACCCTTCATATAGCAAAAGAGGGGAGCTAGTGGGCCGTCAGGGAGCCCACAAGCTTGCCCTCCGCCACCAGGGGGTAGGGGCGGTGGCAGGGCTTGTGGCGCCCTGGTGGCCCCCCTCCGGTACTTCTTTCGCCCAATATTTTTTATATAATCCCAAAAAATTCCATGTAACTTTTTAGGGCATTTGGAGATGTGCAAAATAGTGGACTGAGATTTGCTCCTTTTTCCAGTCCAGAATTCCAGCTGCCTGAATTCTCCCTCTTCAAGTAAACCTTGCAAAATAAGAGAGAAAAGGCATAAATATGGTACCACAAAGTAATATAACAGCCCATAAAGCAATAAATATCAACATGAAAGTATGATGCAAAATGGACGTATCAACCATTTCCCTCATAACAGAAGCACTTAGTCTCGGGTTTGGGTTCAACCTTGGGTTTCTTCATTAGAGCAGCAACTGGTTTGCCATTTCATGAAGTATCCTGATGTCTACTATGCAACCTTCTCCTTGTAGACGTTGTTGGGCCTCCAAGTGCAGAGGTTTGTAGGACATTAGCAATTTTCCCTCAAGTGGGTGACCTAGGGTTTATCAATCCGTGGTAGGCGTAGGATGAAGATGGTCTCTCTCAAGCAACCCTGCAACCAAATAACAAAGAGTCTCTTGCGTCCCCAACACACCCAATACAATGGTAAGTTGTATAGGTGCACTAGTTCGGCGAAGAGATGGTGATACAAGTGCAATATGAATGGTAGATATAGGTTTTTGCAATCTGAAATTACAAAAACAGCAAGGTAACTAGTAACAGAAGTGAGCACAAACGGTATTGCAATGCGTGGAAACAAGGCCTAGGATTCATATTTTCACTAGTGAAGTTCTCTCAACAATGATAACATAATTGGATCATATAACTAGCCCTCAACATGAAACAGAGAGTCACTCCAAAGTCACTAATAGCGGAGAACAAACGAAGAGATTATTGTTGGGTACGAAACCACCACAAAGTTATTCTTTCTGATCGACCTATTCAAGAGTCCGTAGTAAAATAACACGAAGCTATTCTTTCTGTTCGATCCATCATAGAGTTCGTACTAGAATAAAACCTTAAGATACATATCAACCAAGACCCTAATGTCACCTAGATACTCCATTGTCACCTCAAGTATCCGTGGGCATGATTATACGATATGCATCACACAATCTTAGAATCATCTATTCAACCAACACATAGAACTTCAAAGGGTTCCCCGAAGTTTCTACCGGAGAGTCAAAACGTGTGCCAACCCATATGCATAGGTTCCCAATGTCACAAAACCCACAAGTTGATCACCGAAACATACATGGAGTACTCACATGAATATCCAAACGTGTGCCAACAACCCATATGCGTAGGTTCCCAATGTCACAAACCCGCAAGTTGATCACCACAGATAGACACATGCAAGACATACATCAAGTGTTCTCAAAGACTCAACCCGATAAGATAACTTCAAAGGGGAAACTCAATTCATTACAAGAAGGGAGAGGGGGAAGAACATCATAAGATCCAACTATAGTAGAAAAGCCCGCGGCACATCGAGATCAAGACATCTCAAGAACATGAGAGAGAGAGATCAAACACATAGATACCGGTACATACCCTCAGCCCTGAGGGTGGACTACTCCCTCCTCGTCATGGAGATCGCCGGGATGATGAAGATGGCCACCAGAGATGGATTCCCCCTCCGACAGGGTGCCGGAACGGGCTCCAGATTGGTTTTTGGTGCCTACAGAGACTTGCGGCGGCGGAACTCCCGATCTAGGTTTTTTTTGGGGGTTTCTGATTTTATAGGAATTTAGGGCGGTGGAATTACGTCGGCTCGGCCCACGAGGAGGTCACAAGCCTGGTAGGTGCGGCCTAGGGGGTGGGGGCGCCTCCTGGGCTTGTGACTCCCTCGTGGCTCTTCTGGCCTTCTTCCAAAGCTTCGGGGGGTCTCTTTTGGTCCAAAAAATCATCGCGAAAGTTTTATTCCATTTGGACTCCGTCTGAAAAAGGGTCAAAAACACGGAAAAAACAGAAACTAGGACTTGGCACTGAGTTAATAGGTTAGTCCCAAAAAAGATATAAAATAGCATATTCATGCATATAAAACATCCAAAGTTGACAAGATAATAGCATGGAACCATAAAAAATTATAGATACTTTGGAGACGTATCATATCCCTTCTTGCCCTTGCCCTTCTTGAAACTAGTGGTTTTACTAACCATCAACAATTGATGTTCCTACTTGATTTCTGCTTTCGCAGTGTCTAACATCGCGAACAGCTCAAGGATCATCATATCTATCCTTGATATGTTATAGTTCATGACGAAGTTCTAGTAGCTTGGTGGCAGTGACTTTGGAGAACCATCACTATCTCATCTGGAAGATTAACTCCCACTTGATTCAAGCGACTGTTGCACTTAGACTATCTGAGCACATGCTCAACGATTGAGCTTTTCTCCTTTACTTTGTAGACAAAGAATCTTGTCAGAGGTTTCATACCTCTCAACAAGGGCACGAGCATGAAATCCCAATTTCATCTCTTCGAACATCTCATATGTTCCGTGACGTTCAAAACGTCTTCGATGCATTAATTCTACGCCGTTTAAGAATTACGCACGGAACTATCACGTAGTCATCAAAGAACGCGTATGTCAGATGTTTGCAACATCCACATACGACGCTCGAGGTTCAGCACACCGAGCGGTCATTAAGGACATAAGCCTTCTGTGCAGCAATGAGGCCAATCCTCAATTTATGGACCCAGTCCGCATAATTGCTACTATCAACTTTCAACTAAGTTTTCTCTAGGAACATATCTAAAACAGTAGAGCTACAACGCAAGCTACAACATAATTTGCAAAGTCCTTTTTGACTATGTTCATGAAAATTAGTTCAATTAATCATATTACTTAAGAACTCCCACTCAAATAGACATCCCTCTAGTCATTCGAGTGGCGCATGATCCAAATCCACTAATTCAAGTCCGACCATCACGTGAGTTGTGTATAGTTTCAGTGGTGAACATCTCCATGTTGATCATATCAACTATATGATTTATGCTTGACCTTTCGGTCTGTTGTGTTCCGAGGCCATGTCTGTACATGCTAGGCTCGTCAAGTTTAACCTGAGTGTTCCGCGTGTGCAACTATTTTGCACCCGTTATATGTGAACGTTGAGTCTACCACACCCGATCATCATGTGGTGTATCGAAACGACGAACTGTCGCAACGGTGCACAGTCGGGGACAACATAATTTTATCTTGAAATTTTAGTGAGGGGTCACCTTGTAATGCTACCGTTGTTCTAAGCAAGATAAGATGCATAAAAGGATTAACATCACATGCAATTCATAAGTGACATGATATGGCCATGATCTTGTGCTTCTTGATCTCCATCACCAAAGCACCGACATGATCTTCGTCATCACCGGTGCCCCACCATGATCTCCATCATCATGATCTCCATCATCGTGCTGCCATCGAGGTTGTCGTGATATCTATGTTATTACTACTAAAGCTACAACCTAGCAATATAGTAAACGCATCTACAAGCACAAACATTAGTTTAAAGACAACCCTATGGCTCCTGCCGGTTGCCGTAACATCGACGTGCAAGTTGATATTTAACTATTACAACATGATCTTCTCATACATACAATATATCACATCATGTCTTTGTCCATATCACATCACATGCATACCCTGCAAAAACAAGTTAGATGTCCTCTTATTTGTTGTTGCATGTTTTATGTGGCTGCTATGGGTATCTAGTATGATCGCATCTTACTTACGCAAAGCCACAATGGTGATATGCAAATTGCTATTTAACCTTTCTCCAAGGACCGCCTCAGTCAAATCCGATTCAACTAAAGTTGAAGAAACAGACACCCGCCAGTCATCTTTATGCAACAAGTTGCATGTTACTCGATGAAACCGGTCTCTCGTAAGCGTACGACTAAGGTTGTTCCGGGCCGCTTCAATCCAACAATACCGCCGAATCGAGAAAAGACTAAGGAGGGAAGCAAATCGAACATTAACGCCCACAAATTTTTTTGTGTTCTACTCGAGATTACATCTACGCATGAACCTAGCTCATGATGCCATTGTTGGGGAATGTTGCGTGGGAAACAAAAAATTTCCTACGCACACGAAGACCTATCATGGGGATGATCATCTACGAGAGGGAGATTGGATCCACATACCCTTGTAGATCGCTAAGCGGATGCGTTAATAAACGCGGTTGATATAGTGGTACGTCTTCACGATCCGTCCCACGAACCGTCTCGTGATCCGTCTCGATCAAGTGCCGAACGGACGACACCTCCGCGTTCGGCACACGTACAGCTCGATGACGATCGCCACCTTCTTGATCCAGCAAGAGAGGTGGGAAGTAGATGAGTTCTCTGGCAGCATGACGGCGCGCCGGTGATGGTGATCATCTATTCATGCAGGGGTCCGCCCAAGCTCCATAGAAAACCGATCTAGAGGAAGAACTACAAAGTAGAGGAGAGGGCAGCACGTGGCAAAGTTGTGTCTCAAAAGCCCTAAACCTCTAGTATATATAGGAGGAGGGAGGAGGCAGCCTTAGCGCCACAAGGGAAACTCCCTTGGGTTGGCTGAAGTGGAGGAGGGAGGAGTCCTCCTCCAATCCCACTTGGATTAGGACTCCTTCCTTATTTTCCCACCTCTTTTGGTTTTTCCACTTTTTCCTCATGGGCTTTCCTTGGATGACTTTGTCAACCCATTATGACTTATTGCACATCCAATAAACCGATGGGGACCCCTTGGGGCGTGGTAGGCCCACCCAGTGGCCCCCCGGAACCCATTCGTCACTCCTGGTACACTGCCGGCAATGCCCGAAAAACCTCTCGGAATCCAAGTACCAACTTCATATATATCAATCTTTGTTTCCGGACCATTCCGGAACTGCTCGTGACGTCCGGATCTCATCCGGGACTCCGAACAGAACTTCGGTCACCAACACATATACCTCAACTATACCGAAACGTCACCGAACCTTAAGTGTATAGACCCTGCTGGTTCGAGAACTAGGCAGACATGACCTGAGACACTCTCTAGTCAATAACCAATAGCAGGACCTGAATGTCCATATTGGCTCCCACATATTCTACGAAGATCTCTATAAGTTGAACCTTGATATGTCTCCGTAGTATCTAGTTTTCCAAACTCTTTTGCCCTTGTTTTGGACTCTAGTTTGCATGATTTGAATGGAACTAACCCGGACTAACGCTGTTTTCAGCAGAATTGCCATGGTGTTGTTTTTGCATAGAAATAAAAGTTCTCGGAATGACCTAAAAATTTACAGAGAATTTTTGTGGAATATATAAAAAATACCGGCACAATAATCAACGGAGGAAGTGGAGCGTGGAGCCCACAAGCCCACAACGCCCCCCCCTTGGTCGCGCGTGGCAGGCTTGTGGGGCATGTTGGGGAACGTCGCATGGGAAACAAAAAAAAATTCCTACGCGCACGAAGACATATCATGGTGATGTCCATCCACGAGAGGGGATTTCCGATCTACGTACCCTTGTAGATCGCACAGCAGGAAGCGTTAAGAAACGCGGTTGATGTAGTGGAACGTCCTCACGTCCCTCGATCCACCCCGCGAACCGTCCCACGAACCGTCCCGTGATCCGTCCCACGATCCGCTATGATCTAGTGCCGAACGGACGACACCTCCGCGTTCAGCACACGTACAGCTCGACGATGATCTCGGCCTTCCAGATCCAGCAAGAGAGACGGAGAGGTAGATGAGTTCTCCGGCAGCGTGACGGCGCTCCAGAGGTTGGTGGTGATCTATCTCAGCAGGGCTCCGCCCGAGCTCCGCAGAAATACGATACATAGGAAAAACCGTGGAGGTATGTGGTCGGGCTACCGTGGCAAAGTTGTCTCAAATCAGCCCTAATACCTCAGTATATATAGGAGGGAGGGGGAGGGCCTTTCCTTGAGGCTGAAGAGAGCCCCAAGGGGTCGGCCGAAGCAAGGGGGGAAGTCCTCCCCTTCCAATCCTAGTCCTTCCCCTTTTTTTCTTTTTTCCTTTGATTCCTGCGCATAGGGCCTCTTGGGCTGTCCCACCAGCCCACTAAGGGCTGGTGTGGCACCCCAAAGGCGTATGGGCTTCCCCCGGGTGGGCTGCCCCCCCGCCCCCGGTGAACATCCGGAACTCATTCGTCACTCCTAGTACATTCCCGGTTCACCGGAACCAATTCATCACTCCCAGTACATTCCCGGTAATGTCGAAAACTTTCCGATAATCAAATGAGTTCATCCTATATATCAATCTTCATCTCCATTTCGGAAACCCTCGTGATGTACGTGATCTCATTCGGGACTCCGAACAACATTCAGTAACCAAACATATAACTGAAATACGCATAAAACATCGTCGAACCTTAAGTGTGCAGACCCTGCGGGTTCGAAAACTATGTAGACATGACCCGAGGGACTCCTCGGTCAATATCCAACAGCGGGACCTGGATGCCCATATTGGATCCTACATATTCTATGAAGATCTTATCTTTTGAACCTCAGTGCCAAGGATTCATATAATCCCGTATGTCATTCCCTTTGTCCTTCGGTATGTTACTTGCTCGAGATTCGATCGTCAGTATCCGCATACCTATTTCAATCTCATTTACCGGCAAGTCTATTTACTCGTTCCGTAGTACAAGATCTCGTGACTTACACTAAGTCACATTGCTTGCAAGGCTTGTGTGTGATGTTGTATTACCGAGTGGGCCCCGAGATACCTCTCCGTCACAGGGAGTGACAAATCCCAGTCTTGATCCATACTAACTCAACGGACACCTTCGGAGATACCTGTAGAGCATCTTTATAGTCACCCAGTTACATTGTGACATTTGATACACACAAGGCATTCCTGCGGTGCCAGTCAGTTATATGATCTCATGGTCATAGGAATAAATACTTGACATGCAGAAAACAGTAGCAACAAAATGACACGATCAACATGCTACGTTCATTAGTTTGGGTCTAGTCCATCACATGATTCACCTAATGATGTGATCCAGTTATCACGCAACAACACCTTGTACATAGTCAGAAGACCTTGACTATCCTTGATCAACTGGCTAGCCAACTAGAGGCTTGCTAGGGACAATGTTTTGTCTATATATCCACACATGTATCTAAGTCTTCATTAAACACAATTATAGCATGGATAATAAATGATTATCTTGATACAGGAATTATAATAATAACTTATTTATCATAGCCTCTAGGGCATAATTCCAACAGTCTCCCACTTGCACTAGAGTCAATAATCTAGCCCTCACATCGTCATGTGAATTACATTGTAATAAATCTAACACCCATAAAGTTCTGGTGTTGATCATGCTTTGCCCATGGAAGAGGTTTAGTCAGCGGGTCTGCCACATTCAGATCCGTGTGCACTTTTCAGATATTCACATCCTCCTCCTCGACGTAGTCGCGGATGAGGTTGAAGCGTCGTTTGATGTGTCTGGTCTTCTTGTGAAACCGTGGTTCCTTTGCTAAGACAATGGCACCTGTGTTGTCACAAAACAGGGTTATTGGATTCAGTGCGCTCGGCACCACTCCAAGATCTGTCATGAACTGCTTCATCTAGACACCCGCCTTAGCTGCCTCCGAGGCGGCCATGTACTCCGCTTCACATGTAGAATTAGCTACAACACTTTGCTTGGAACTGCACCAGCTTACCGCACCCCCATTAAGAATAAATACGTATCCGGTCTGCGACTTAGAGTTGTCCGGATCTGTGTCAAACCTTGCATCGACGTAACCTTTTATGGCGAGATCTTTGTCACCTCCATATACGAGAAACATCTCCTTAGTCCTTTTCAGGTACTTCAGGATATTCTTGACCGCCGTCCAGTGATCCCCTCCTGGATTACTCTGGAACCTGCGTGCCATACTTATGGCCAGGCTAACGTCCGGTCTAGTGCACAGCATTGCATACATGATAGAACCTACGGCTGAAGCGTAAGGGACGGAACTCATTGTCTTTCTATCTTCCTCAGTTGCTGGGCACTGAGTCTTACTCAATTTTATACCTTGTAATACTGGCAAGAACCCTTTCTTGGATTGATTCATTTTGAATTTGTTCAAAACTTTATCAATGTATAGCTTTCTGAGGAACGTATTAAAATTCAGGGTGACTGTCACGTGAGCCATTGATCTACAACACAAATATTTTCAAAGTGGACTTGGACTATGTTCAAGATAATTAGAGTTTAACTAATCAAGTTACTTGCTAAACTCCCACTCAAAAAGTAAATCTCTCTAGTCATTTGAGTGGTTCATGATCCAATTCCACTAGCTCAAGTCCGATCATCACGTGAGTTGAGGATAGTTTCAGTGGTAAGCATCACTATGCTAATCATATCAACTATATGATTCATGATCGACCTTTAGGTCTCATGTGTTCCGAGGCCATGTCTGCACATGCTAGGCTCGTCAAGCTCAACCCGAGTGTTCCGCGTGTGCAACTGTTTTGCACCCTATGTATGTGAACGTTGAGTCTATCACACCCGATCATCACGTGGTGTCTCGAAACGACGAACTGTAGCAACGGTGCACAGTCGAGGAGAACACAATTTCGTCTTAAAATTTTAGTGAGAGATCACATCATAATGCTACCGCCGTTCTAAGCAAAATAAGGTGCATAACAGGATTAACATCACATGCAATTCATAAGTGACATGATATGGCCATCATCAAGTGCTCCTTGATCTTCATCACCAAAGCACCGGTATGATCTACTTGTCACCGGCGCCACACCATGATCTCCATCATCGTGCCACCATCGAGGTTGTCGTGTATGCTATGCTATTACTACTAAAGCTATGTCCTAGCAATATAGTAAACGCATCTGCAAACACAAGCGTTAGTTTAAAGACAACCCTATGGCTCCTGTCGGTTGCCGTAGCATCGACGTGCAAGTTGATATTAACTATTACAACATGATCATCTCATACATCCAATATATCACATCACATCGTCGGCCATATCACATCACAAGCATACCCTGCAAAAACAAGTTAGACGTCCTCTAATTGTTGTTGCATGTTTTACGTGGTTGCCATGGGTATCTAGTAGGATCGCATCTTACTTACGCAAACACCACAACGGGGATGTATGAATTGCTATTTAACCTCTCTCCAAGGACCTCCTCGGTCAAATCCGATTCAACTAAAGTTGGAGAAACCGACACTCGCCAGTCATCTTTGAGCAACGGGGTTGCTCGTAGCGATGAAACCAGTCTCTCGTAAGCGTACGAGTAATGTCGGTCCGAGCCGCTTCGATCCAACAATACCGCGGAATCAAGAAAAGACTAAGGAGGGAGCAAATCACACATCACTGCCGACAAAAACTTTTGTGTTCTACTCGAGATGACATCTACGCATGAACCTAGCTCTAATACCACCGTTGGGGAACGTCGCATGGGAAACAAAAAATTTCCTACGCGCACGAAGACCTATCATGGTGATGTCCATCTATGAGAGGGGATTTCTGATCTACGTACCCTTGTAGATCGCACAACAGGAAGCGTAAGAAACGCGGTTGATGTAGTGGAACATCCTCACGTCCCTCGATCCGCCCCGCGAACCGTCCCATGAACCGTCCCGCGATCCGCTCCGATGTAGTGCCGAGCGGACGGCACCTCCGCGTTCAACACACGTATAGATCGACGATGATCTCGGCCTTCTTGATCCAGCAAGAGATACGGAAAGGTAGATGAGTTCTCGGACAGCGTGATGGCACTCCGGAGGTTGGTGGTGATCTATCTCACCAGGGCTCCGCCCGAGCTCCGCAGAAATACGATCTAGAGAAAAAACCGTGGAGGTATGTGGTCGGGCTATTGTGGAAAAGTTGTCACAAATCAGCCCTAATACCTCAATATATATAGGAGGGAGGGGGAGGGCCTTTCCTTGAGGCCCAAGAGAGCCCCAAGGGGGAAGTCCTCCCCTTCCAATCCTAGTCCAACTAGGATTGGAAGGTGGAGTCCTTCTCCACTTTCCCACTTCCCCTTTTTTTCCTTTGATTCCTGCGCATAGGGCCTCTTGGGTTGTTCCACCAGCCCACTAAGGGCTGGTGCGGCACCCCTAAGGCCTATGGGCTTCCCCTGGGGGGCTGCCCCCCCGGTAAACATTCGGAACCCTTTCGTCACTCCCGGTACATTCCCGGTAATGCCGAAAACTTTCCGGTAATCAAATGAGGTCATCCTATATATCAATCTTCGTCTCTAGACCATTCCGGAAACCCTCGTGACGTCCGTGGTCTCATCCGGGACTCCTAACAACATTCTATAACCAACCATATAACTCAAATACGCATAAAACATTGCCAAACCTTAAGTATGCAGACCCTGCGGGTTTGAGAACTATGTAGACATGACCTGAGGGACTCCTCAGTTAATATCCAACAGCGGGACCTGGATGCCCATATTGGATCCTACATATTCTATTAAGATCTTACCGATTGAACCTCAGTGCCAAGGATTCATATAATCCCGTATGTCATTCCCTTTGTCCTTCGGTATGTTACTTGCTCGAGATTCGATCGTCAGTATCCGCATACCTATTTCAATCTAATTTACCGGCAAGTCTCTTTACTCGTTCCATAATACAAGATCCCGTGACTTACACTAAGTCACATTGCTTGCAAGGCTTGTGTGTGATGTTGTATTACCGAGTGGGCCCCGAGATACTTCTCCGTTACACGGAGTGACAAATACCAGTCTTGATCCATACTAACTCAACGGACACCTTCAGAGATACCTGTAGAGCATATTTATAGTCACCCGGTTACGTTGTGACGTTTGATACACACAAGGCATTCCTCCGGTGCCAGTGAGTTATATGATCTCATGGTCATAGGAACAAATACTTGACACGCAGAAAACAGTAGCAACAAAATGACACGATCAACATGCTACGTTCATTAGTTTGGGTCTAGTCCATCACATGATTCACCCAATGATGTGATCCAGTTATCAAGCAACAACAACTTGTACATAGTCAGAAGACCTTGACTATCCTTGACCAACTGGCTAGCCAACTAGAGGATTGCTAGAGACAGTGTTTTGTCTATATATCCACACATGTATCTAAGTCTTCATTCAACACAATTATAGCATGGATAATAAATGATTATCTTGATACAGGAATTATAATAATAAGTTATTTATCATTGCCTCTAGGGCATAATTCCAACAGGGCCCACGAAGCTCCACCGCCTCCAATCTCAGCTCTATTTAGTCCCTTTCGTCCGAAAAATAATCAAGGAGAAGAGTTCATCGCGTTTTACGATACGGAGGTGCCGCCACCTCATGTTCTTCCTCTAGAGGGTAGATCTGGAGTCCGTTCTGGGCTCCGGAGAGGGGAGACCATCGCCATCGTCATCATCAACCTTTCTTCATCGCCAATTCCATGATGCTCTTCACCGTTCGTTAGTAATATCATTGTAGAGCTCGAGGGTGTGAGTCTTCGGCTGCAGTTGAGATGCGTCACTGGCGGAGGTGATTGGGAGCGGATGGAAAAAGGAACTTGTGCCTTGCGTTTCCGTTCGTGATCAAGGGGTTCTGGCGAGTTCATATACGGTGAAGTTGAACTGCCCGTATATGGCGAGTTGTGTTGCCGTCGGACAGGTGTTGCTCGGTAAGATGTGACATCGACGATAATGGGAAGATGTGAGGATGTCGCGGGTGAAGAGATTCGCCTCCCCGTGTGCGAGCAACCGATGAGAAGATGGAAGTCAACGTGAAGGTGGACGTGGACCAGCTAAGATGAGTTCGTGTATGAGGCTATGTGTTTAGTCTGCATGTAGCACGCTAAGATGTGGCAGCGTGGCTGGTAGTCCAGGTAATCGTTTCTTTCAGACTATTAATCGGCATGAAAAGAAAAAATGACGATGAAGTGGTGGCCATCGTTGAAGAACATAAAAGTTGCGGTCCGGTAAGCCGCGTCACCGGAGGCGACCGACATGACAAGATGGATAAGCAGTCTTGTACGTGTTTCCGTAGAGTAAAGAGTATGATAGTTTGGATTAGGGGTGAATGTAGGATAATCCAAACGTGGGCTAGCTTGTTGAGTCCGGCTAGGATTAGTAGTGTGAGCAACGTTGTCGTGTGATTAGATTAGAAATGCAAGTTTGGTTCAGTTTGGACTATGCTTAATTAGGTAGGTTTTGGTTAGTAGTAGTACTCTGTACGTGGTTGTGTGGTTCTATATTGAGTCCGAGTAGGTTTGGTCAGGTCAGGTCGTGTGTGTATATATATGCACGCAGGTGCTTCAGATAATTGTACCTTGAGTTGAGAAAAACGAGAAAAACACTAGTAGAAAAAGGGCTTTTAACCCCGGTTCGGTTGGGCCATTAGTCCCGGTTCTTGAACCGGGACTAATGCTAGCCCCGGTTCGGCCCCGAACCGGGGCTAATGACCTTCCACGTGGTAGGGCTTGGAGCAAGGAAGGAGGGGTATTAGTCCCGGTTCGTATTACGAACCGGGGATATTTCTTCGTTGTTGTTTTTAGCAATTTTTAGGGTTTAGGGTTTTGCACTAAACTGGATGGGGCTATTTTGCTGCCCCCTATTTTCCCATTTATTTGTTTTGGGCATTTTTAATTCTTGTTTTGCACTAAATTGGATGGTACATACACATCGATAAAGGAACAACTATATTGCACATCATCGTCACCAATATATTACACCATCTCATCCGTCGTGCTCTGTCGAACATATTTACAAAATGTAGACACGAGTTACATGCACATATATGCATCTTTTTTACACTATATCATTACATATCATTTGCATCGACGGTCAATAGTATTCTCCCTTAACATCTAGGACCTCTCCATCTAAGAATCCGGCAATTTCCTCGTGAATTGCTCGTACACGTTCCCGTGGTAGAAGACCGTCCCGCAACCGTCCGATCTAATTTAAAGAAGGGGTCAATATATATATCAATGAAAATGAACACAATTCATGGTAATAAAATAAAGCTGTGAGTATTGTTTATCGTACTTTGATTTTTTTTATGTCCCGGGTTTTGCCCGTCTGATGGGTCGTCTCGCGAATGAACTCGCAAACATAGTATCCACACAAATTGTTCCCGTGTTCCTACCTCAAGCACTTTACGAGAACATAGTTCAATCAAAAACATAATCAAGAATTATAATGGTATTGAAACTAGAATAAAGAGATGCGCGGATCTAGCTAGTAGTTACTTACATCTATTTGTTTAAATGTAAGCTCTGACTTCCAATCATCCCAGGCCTTGGGGGTGAACCATTTCCAAGCCCTGCTGATACGTCTCCATCGTATCTACTTTTTCAAACTCTTTTGCCCTTGTTTTGGACTCTAACTTGCATGATTTGAATGGAACTAACCCGGACTGACGCTGTTTTCAGCAGAATTGCCATGGTGTTGTTTTTGTGCAGAAATGAAAGTTCTCGGAACGTCCTGAAAATTTATGGAGAATATTTCTGGAAAATATGAAAAATACCTGCGCAAAGATCCACCGGAGGGGACGGGGCAGTGGGCCACAAGCCCTGTTGCCGCGGCCTCCCACCCTGGCCGCGGCAACCAAGCTTGTGGGGCCCACGTGGCTCTGCCGCCCCCAACTCCAGCTCTATTTATTCCCTTTCGTCCCGAAAAAAATCAAGAGAGAAGATTTCATCGCGTTTGCGATATGGAGGCACCACCACATCCTGTTATTCATCTCGAGGGCAGATCTGGAGTCCGTTTTGGGCTCCGGATCAAGGAGATCGTCGCCATCGTCATCATCAACCTTCTTCACTCTCCAATTCCATGAAGCTCTTCATTGTTCGTGAGTAATCTATTCGTAGGCTCGCTGGGCGGTGATGAGTAGGATGATATCTATCATGTAATCGAGTTAGTTTTGACGGGGATTGATCCCTAGTATCCACTATGTTGTGAGATTGATGTTGCTACTACTTTGCCATGCTTAATGCTTGTCACTAGGGCCCGAGTGCCATGATTTCAGATCTGAAATTATTATGTTGTCACCAATATATGTGTGTTTTAGATCCGATCTTGCAAGTTGTAGTTAACTACTATGTGTTATGATCCGGCAACCCCGGAGTAACAATAACCGGAACCACTCCCGGTGATGACCATAGTTTGAGGAGTTCATGTGTTCACGAAGTGCTAATGCGTTGTTCCGGTTCTTTATTAAAAGGAGAACCTTAATATCCCGTAGTATCCAATTGGACCCCGCTGCCACGGGAGGGATGGACAATAGATGTCATGCAAGTTCTTTTCCCTAAGCACGTATGACTACACACGGAATGCATGCCTACATCACATTGACGAACGGGAGCTAGCCACATATCTCTCCGTGTTATAACTGTTGCATGATGAATGTCATCCAACAAATCGTCGACCCATTGCCTACGAGTTTGTCCCACTGCTGCTGTTACTTGTTTTGCTCTGCTGCTGTTACTTGCTTTGTTGTGCTGCTGTTACTACTGTTGCTACTACTATTACTTGATGCTGCTGTTACTTGCTACTGTTGCTACTTGCTGCTGCTGTTACTTGCTACTGCTGTCACTACTGTTGTTCCTTGCCACTGTTGTTACTCGTTACACTGCTGCTACCTGCTACAATACTTCTTCTAGCGTCGTTGCCGGGAAAAGACTATTTCCCGTCCACGGGCAACTTACTGGCGCCATTGATACAACGGTTAGGAATAGTCTGCCTTGTCACCAGATCATTTCTGGCACCGTTGCTATCATACTACTTTGCTACTGATTTCCTGCTTGCAGATACTAATCTTTCAGGTGTGGTTGAGCTGACGCCTCAACTGCTAATACTTGAGAATATTCTTTCACTTCCCATCGTGCGAACCAACAAATTTGGTTGAATACACTACCCTCGAAAACTGCCGCGATCCCACGCGCTGGTGGGCTATTGCAAGACAATTTCTAATTGTTGAGCAACTGGAAGAAACTCTTTTCTGGCTTCGTTCCGTGGAGGCATCAAGTCAGGAATAGTTGCACGTCAGCACCTGCCAAGAAAAGGAAATGAATAAAGGAGTTCAATATTAATTCCTTGCTATGAGGAAATTAACGAGAAGTTGCCGATATAGTACCATAATGATTGAAATTACCTCTTGAGGCATTCCTGCATGTTCGTCCATTCAGCGAGGGGTGTGCGTTTCGGGCCCATGACTATTACTCTTCCCTCGTCAGGTACAATGATTAACAAAATAAAGTGGAACCTGTGCACGCATAACGAGTCAATTATACGTACACTTATAATAACATCGAGTAAGCGAAAATAGAATGTGTGTATAGTAACACTCACTTGAAGTTGTAAGGAAATAGTATTTCCCTTTTGGTACTGCAAACCTTAACCCTTGTACCAAGTTATTCTCTGTCTCGCGGGGATTCGTTGCGAGACTTTGATGATGATTTTAATATGGTTCGATGAACCCAATGTCATAGATTCGTCCTCTTTTGCATTCGAGAATCTTCATTCTGCAAAATTAATATAGTGATGAGTAAGATTATACATGCAAGAACAAGCTGAGTAAGACTTAATGACATAAATTAATAATACTTACAAACAATAGGCACTGATGATAGATTTGTCGAGGGCATCTTGTTTGGATAATTGAAATAATTCGTCGAATTCAATCATTAGCACGCCTCGTCTAGTCCCGAAATGCTCGTATTCATATGCAACGTAGATCCAGTTTTGTTGTTTAGCATATGCTTGCATGTACCAGTCATGCAATCTTCACATTTTGGTTGGTAGCTCGTTGACTAACTCAGGTTTGACGAGAGGAGACCCGTACCGATACACGTATGTTACGTTAGCGAATTCCTGCAAATGGTCTAAGTACTCATCGATAGACATGCCTTTAGCCTTGGCCGCTTCTCCGTATATTGCAACAAACTCCGAATCGATAGCAGCTATTTCATCATTCCTCTTCTTGACCGCAGCTCCGCTCGAGCACACCTTTGTATCGGAATACACTTTGAGCGGGGGCAAGATTGGTTTTTCTGTTGTCCGAGTTGGGCAACTGATTTCCCGCTGGATGTACTACTCTTCAACAGCTGCTTTTTTGCCCGAGTCTACTTGAGAATAGAGCATTCATAGTCTGCTCGCAATGGTGGCGGGGGATCTGCAAGGTTTTTCAGCATTTTCACGCACGCGACGTGATCTTCTGGGGTGTTCGGGAACTCTGGCTCTTTCGGCTTCTTCTTGTTAGCCACTCCAGCCTTCCACTGTTGATGCTGGGCGTTTGCCCTCTTAATATTGTCCTCTCCAGTATAGTCCCAAGGTCTCTTCTCCATATCCTTATGAGGTACTTTTGGGAGGGGCAACAACTTACGTTTCGGTGATCGGAACCCCTTTCTGCCGCCACTATTAGCGGTGGTATGTTTTTGCTTTTTGCTCTGATCCTCAGTGGACGGAGACGGCTGACAGGGCGGTGGAGACGACTGACGGGGCGGTGGAGATGGCTGATACGGCGATGGAGACGGTTGCACTGGAGACTGGTGAGGCGGCGAAGACGACGGTTGCGCTAGAGACTAGTGAGGTGGAGGCGAAGAAGGATTGCTGCTATGAGGAGTCGGTGGCCTTGGTGTCCAATTTGGAAGCAAGATGTCCTCCTTTAGCCATACAATGGTTTGTTTCTTGACTTCTCCAAGTTGAGTAAAATCCCTATCTTCACCTGCAGGGTGGTCGAGCTTTAGCTCCTCATAATCGTTCATCACTTCATCCATCGAGACGACAGCGTACCCTTCTGGAACCGGAGAGCAATGCCAAGTTGGATTATGTCCAATTGGTATGTCCATGCCGACCGCCACCGTCAACCTTAAGTTAGCAACTTTCACCTTTAGCTCACAAGGTGTGCTCTCTGTGATATCATCCACTGGGTAGCGACGAGGAGGATCTGTTGTCACTGCATCATCACCATCATCCTGGAGCTGCGTGGAAGCGACACTGCTTTTCCGATTCGATGGAGCTTCTATCATGAGCCGCTGAGATTGGCTGCTACCTTGTTGTCTGTCGATTTGATCCTGCTGCAGCCGCTTTACTGCTTCTTCTAGATTATGCAGCCAGTCTGCCTTAGCCACTTTATCATGTGCCTCCTTTTCCTTTCTCCTCTGATGGCTTCTATCGGTAAATCTTGTCCTTTCCTCGGAGAACGCAAGCATCCACGGCGGGGAGCCTGGTAAGCCTCGTGCTCGCCCTTTGTATTCCTTATTCCCAAGGGCGCGTGTGAGCTCGTCATTCTCTCTATCGGGTAAGAACCGTCCCTCTTCAACATCATGTACTGCACGTCTAATCTCCTCGATGGGTAGGGGATTATCTTTGTGACTTTGGTTATATATTGCCTTCCCTTCTTCGTCCAACAAGCCCCCATGCCCGTAATACCAGTTTCTTCCTCGTTCGAGCCATCTTAAGGGCTGTGGAGTGATATTTTTTTCTAGAAATGATGCCTCAAGTGCTTCCCACTTAGCCATCTTACCGTCGTAGCCACCAGGCCCCATAATATGGTGGTTCTTCTTCTTACCTGCATTCATCCTATTTGTTGCAGACTTTTTCAAGGCGTCCTCTGATTTCTTGTACGCCACAAATTTGTCCCAATAGTCTTTTATCTTCTCATAGCCGTGATCGAAATCTTGAGTCTTATCTTTCAAGATAAAATCCTGGTGCAATCTTTTTTTCCAGCCCCTGAATAGATCAGCCATCTTCTTAAGAGCCCACTCCTTGACTTTTTTCTCTAGGGCCTCTTTTCGCCTCTTCATTTCCTCCTCATTTGGCTCCTCCTCATCTGGATCCACCTCTGGCGCCGGCAGGGTGAAATGAAGCATGAGCTTTCTCCAAAGGTTTTGTTTGGCTACTGTGCCGACATATGAGACTCCTTCCTCCCTTGGCTTAATCCATTCTCGAGTGGTGATAGGGATGTGGTCCCTAATAACAACTCTGCATGCTTTCACAAACTTTTGCTTTACATCTGTGGGAGCAATTGGTTGCCCGGCATTTTAGACTGTTTCGATCTTGTATCTCTCACCGTCATCCAGCTTCTTGGTTGGGCCTTGTTTCGTTCGTACTGAAGATTTTCTCGATCCGGAGGGCTAAAAGAAAGAGCGTTAATATATGTATATAGACAACAGAGGATTAACTTATTAATACATATATGCATCTCGCCGGAGTGGTCGGCTTCTCCCTCGTCGGCTTCTTCCTCATTGGAGCCGTCGATTCCTCCCTCGCCCGAGGCGTGGGCGTTTACCTCACCGGAGCTTCTACCTCATGTGTTGAGAGACTCATCTCCCTCGCCGGACTCATTCAGAAACTGATTGGTGACATTGACATCGCGAACTAAAATATCATCCCCACGGATGACACCATGCATCACGTCTTCCTGATATTCGTCTCTGCCGTGTATTGGATCCCTAGTATCTACAAATTGATTAAATCAAATAATCCACTTAATTAATGCATCATCGAATGATCCACTTAATATTATTGAATATATAATCTGGAATACATAAATAATACATCTCTCGAATACAGTAATACATTGAATAATATATAACTAATCAACCAACAAAGAGCCTTCACTATGCTGAGGCGCAGGCGGTGGACACCCAAAGAGCAGGGACCATCACCGAATCATAGCTCGGGTGAGATCTGTGAAGAACCTGCCAGGTACTGGAGAACCTGGCATCCAACGCCTCCATGTAGCGACGGACGTGCTCGTCCTCCTCCCTGACACGACGACGTGCGTCCTCCTCGGGGGCCAGCAACCTAGGCACTGAAAGTGCCCCCCGCGACTGCCACCATAGAAGCTCCGTGTCGACGATGGGAGCCTGGTTCCTCACCAAGCTGCAGGCCCCGGAAGGTAACTCCTCCCAGTGCCAGCCCGACGGAGCCCAGTCCCGCACATGCTCGCGCCTATCAAGCAGGTGGTCACCACCGAGTCAACGACGAGGATGCGGGCCGAGCATTGTATGTCCTACTATTTAATAAACTTTTCTAAACATGTACTCCCTCCGTTCTAAAATATAAGACCTTTTAAAGATTTCATGAGAAAACTACATACTGAGAAAATGAGTGAATCTATACTCTAAAATATGTCTAACAGATTCTCTTAACCTACTCCTTCCCAAGAAACGCCAGGAATTCTTCTTGCTACTTCTCTTGTTTGCGTCGGTTTTTCCCTTGAAGAGGAAAGGGTGATGCAGCACAGGAGCAGTAAGTATTTCCCTCAGTTTTGAGAACCAAGGTATCGATCCAGAAGGAGGGTCTCGTCAAGTCCAGAGTACCTGCACAAACACAAACGAGCTTGCACCCAACGCTTCAAAGGGGTTGTCAATCCCTTCAAGATTGTTTGCAAAGTGAGATCTGAACGCGGAAAGTGCAACAAAGTAAAAAGTGTAAGGCTGAAAATATGGTGTGGAGTAGACCCGGGGGCCATAGTGTTCACTAAAGGCTTCTCTCAAAATAGCAAATATCACGGTGGGTGAACAAATTACTATCGAGCAATTGATAGAACTGTTGGAATTATGCCCTAGAGGCAATAATACATATAGTTATTATTATAATTCCTGTATCAAGATAATGGTTTATTATCCATGCTATAATTGTATTGAATGAAGACTCATTTACATGTGTGGATACATAGACAAAACACCGTCCCTAGCAAGCCTCTAGTTGGCTAGCCAGTTGATCAAAGATAGTTAGTGTCTTCTGATTATGAACAAGGTGTTGTTGCTTGATAACTGGATCACGTCATTAGGAGAATCACGTGATGGACTAGACCCAAACTAATAGACGTAGCATGTTGATCGTGTCATTTTGTTGCTACTGTTTTCTGCGTGTCAAGTATTTATTCCTATGACCATGAGATCATATAACTCACTGACACCGGAGGAATGCTTTGTGTGTATCAAACGTCGCAACGTAACTGGGTGACTATAAAGATGCTCTACAGGTCTCTCCGAAGGTGTTAGTTGAGTTAGTATGGATCAAGACTGGGATTTGTCACTCCGTGTGACGGAGAGGTATCTCGGGGCCCACTCGGTAATACAACATCACACACAAGCCTTGCAAGCAATGTAACTTATTGTAAGTTGCGGGATCTTGTATTTCGGAACGAGTAAAGAGACTTGCCGGTAAACGAGATTGAAATAGGTATGCGGATACTGACGATCGAATCTCGGTCAAGTAACATACCGAAGGACAAAGGGAATGACATACGGGATTATATGAGTCCTTGGCACTGAGGTTCAAACGATAAGATCTTTGTAGAATATGTAGGATCCAATATGGGCATCCAGGTCCCGCTATTGGATATTGACCGAGGAGTCTCTCGGGTCATGTCTACATAGTTCTCGAACCCGCAGGGTCTGCACACTTAAGGTTCGACGTTGTTTTATGCGTATTTGAGTTATATGGTTGGTTACCGAATGTTGTTCGGAGTCCCGGATGAGATCACGGACGTCACGAGGGTTTCCGGAATGGTCAGGAAACGAAGATTGATATATAGGATGACCTCATTTGATTACCGGAAGGTTTTCGGAGTTACCGGGAATGTACCGGGAATGACGAATGGGTTCCGGGAGTTCACCGGGGGGGCAACCCACCCCGGGGAAGCCCATAGGCCTTGAGGATGGCGCACCAGCCCTTAGTGGGCTGGTGGGGCAGCCCAAAAGGGCCCTATGCACCTAGGAAAGAAAATCAAAGAGAAAAAAAAGGGAGGTGGGAAGGGAAGGAAGGACTCCCACCCACCAAACCAAGTCCAACTCGGTTTGGGGGGAAGCCTTCCCCCTTGGACTCGGCCGACCCCCTTGGGGCTCCTTGATCCCCAAGGCAAGGTCCCCTCCCTCCCACCTATATATACGGAGGTTTTAGGGCTGATTTGAGACGACTTTTCCACGGCAGCCCGACCACATACCTCCACGGTTTTTCCTCTAGATCGCGTTTCTGCGGAGCTCGGGCGGAGCCCTGCTGAGACAAGGTCATCACCAACCTCCGGAGCGCCGTCACGCTGCCGGAGAACTCTTCTACCTCTCCGTCTCTCTTGCTGGATCAAGAAGGCCGAGATCATCGTCGAGCTGTACGTGTGATGAACGTGGAGGTGCTGTCCGTTCGGTACTAGATCGTGGGACTGATCGCGGGATTGTTCGCGGGGCGGATCGAGGGACGCTAGGACGTTTCACTACATCAACCGCATTCACTAAACGCTTTTGCTGTATGGTCTACAAGGGTACGTAGATCACTCATCCCCTCTCGTACATGGACATCACCATGATAGGTCTTCGTGCGTGTAGAAAAATTTTTGTTTCC
Source organism: Hordeum vulgare subsp. vulgare (assembly GCF_904849725.1). Lineage (NCBI taxonomy): Eukaryota > Viridiplantae > Streptophyta > Magnoliopsida > Poales > Poaceae > Hordeum > Hordeum vulgare. Next base: position 51,552,934 of record NC_058519.1, read on the forward strand.
CATGCGACGTTCCCCAACAGTGGCATCATGAGCTAGGTTCATGCGTAGATGTCTTCTCGAGTAGAACACAAAAGTTTTTGTGGGCGGTGATGTGCGTTTTGCTGCCCTCCTTAGTCTTTTCTTGATTCCGCGGTATTGTTGGACTGAAGCGGCTTGGACCGACATTACTCGTACGCTTACGAGAGACTGGTTTCATCGCTACGAGTAACCCCGTTGCTCAAAGATGACTGGCAAGTGTCGGTTTCTCCAACTTTAGTTGAATCGGATTTGACCGAGGAGGTCCTTGGATGAGGTTAAATAGCAACTCATATATCTCCGTTGTGGTGTTTGCGTAAGTAAGATGCGATCCTACTAGATACCCATGGTCACCACGTAAAACATGCAACAACAAAATTAGAGGACGTCTAACTTGTTTTTGCAGGGTATGCTTGTGATGTGATATGGCCAACGATGTGATGTGATATATTGGATGTATGAGATGATCATGTTGTAATAGAAAATATCGACTTGCACGTCGATGGTACGGCAACCGGCAGGAGCCATAGGGTTGTCTTTATACTAACGTTTGTGCTTGCAGATGCGTTTACTATTTTGCTAGGATGTAGCTTTAGTAGTAATAGCACGAGTAGCACGACAACCCCGATGGCAACACGTTGATGGAGATCATGGTGTGGCGCCGGTGACAAGAAGATCGTGCCGGTGCTTTGGTGATGGAGATCAAGAAGCACGTGATGATGGCCATATCATGTCACTTATGAATTGCATGTGATGTTAATCCTTTTATGCACCTTATTTTGCTTAGAATGACGGTAGCATTATGAGGTGATCTCTCACTAAAATTTCAAGACGAAATTGTGTTCTCCTCGACTGTGCACCGTTGCTACAGTTCGTCGTTTCGAGACACCACGTGATGATCGGGTGTGATAGACTCAACGTTCACATACAACGGGTGCAAAACAGTTGCGCACGCGGAACACTCGGGTTAAGCTTGACGAGCCTAGCATGTGCAGACATGGCCTCGGAACACATGAGACCGAAAGGTCGATCATGAATCATATAGATGATATGATTAGCATACTGATGCTTACCACTGAAACTATACTCAACTCACGTGATGATCGGACTTGAGCTAGTGTAAGTGGATCATGAACCACTCATAAGACTAGAGATTTGTACTTTTTGAGTGGGAGTTTAGCAAATAATTTGATTAAGTTAAACTCTAATTATCTTGAACATAGTCTAAGTCCACTTTGAATATATTTGTGTTGTAGATCATGGCTCACACGACTGTCACCCTGAATTTTAATACGTTCCTAGAGAAAGCTAAGTTGAAAGATGATGGAAGCAACTTTGTAGACTGGGCTCGTAATCTTAAGCTAATCTTACAAGCTGGGAAAAAGGATCATGTCCTTAATGTTGTGCTAGGAGATGAACCACCCGCTACGGCTGATCAGGATGTTAAGAACGTTTGGTTAGCACGTAAGGAGGACTACTCAGTAGTTCAATGTGCAGTTTTGTATGGCTTAGAACCGGGACATCAACGTCGCTTTGAGCGTCATGGAGCATTTGAGATTTTCCAGGAGTTGAAGTTCATCTTTCAGAAGAACGCCCGGATCGAGAGGTATGAGACCTCCGATAAATTCTATGCTTGCAAAATGGAGGAGAACTCGTCTGTCAGTGGACATGTGCTCAAAATGTCTGGGTACTCAAACCGTCTTGCTGAGCTGGGGATTGAACTCCCGCAAGAGGCTATCACTGACAGAATCCTTCAATCACTGCCGCCAAGCTATAAAGGCTTTGTGTTGAACTACAACATGCAAGGGATGAACAAGTCACCCGGCGAGTTGTTTGCGATGCTGAAAGTCGCAGAGTCTGAACTCCGTAAAGAACATCAAGTGTTGATGGTGAATAAGACCACTAGTTTCAAGAGAAACGGCAAAGGCAAGAAGGGTAATTCAAAGAAGAGCGGCAAGCCTGTTGCCAATCCGACGAAGAAACCCAAAGCTGGACCTAAGCCTGAAACAGAGTGCTACTATTGCAAGGGTATGGGTCACTCGAAGCGCAATTGCCCCAAGTATCTGGTTGATAAGAAGGCGGCCAAAGAAAAATCAGGTATATTTGATATACATGTTATTGATGTGTACTTAACCGGCTCTCGTAGTAGTGCCTGGGTATTCGATACCGGTTCTGTTGCTCATATTTGCAACTCGAAACAGGAACTGCGGAATAGACGAAGGCTGGCGAAAGATGAAGTGACGATGCGCGTAGGAAATGGTTCCAAGGTTGATGCAATCGCCGTCGGCACAGTTTCACTTCAGTTACCATCAGGATTAGTGATGAACTTAAATCATTGTTATTTAGTGCCTGTGTTGAGCATGAACATTATATCTGGATCTTGTTTAATGCGAGACGGTTACTCTTTTAAGTCAGAGAATAATGGTTGTTCTATTTCTATGAGTAACATCTTTTATGGTATGCACCTAATGTGAGAGGATTGTTCATATTGAATCTTGATAGGGATACACATATACATAACATTGAGACCAAAAGAGTTAGATTTAACAATGATAGCGCCATATTTTTGTGGCACTGCCGCTTAGGTCATATTGGTGTAAAGCGCATGAAGAAACTCCATGCTGATGGACTTTTGGAGTCACTTGACTTTGATTCACTTGACACGTGCGAACCATGCCTCATGGGCAAGATGACTAAGACTCCATTCTCCGGAACTATGGAGCGTGCAAGTGACTTGTTGGAAATCATACATACCGATGTGTGTGGTCCGATGAGCGTAGAGGCGCGCGGCGGATATCGTTATTTTCTCACCTTCACTGACGATTTGAGTAGATATGGTTATGTCTACTTGATGAAGCACAAGTCTGAAACATTTGAAAAGTTCAAGCAATTTCAGAGTGAAGTGGAAAATCATCGTAACAGGAAGATCAAGTTCCTACGGTCTGATCATGGGGGTGAATATCTGAGTTTCGAGTTTGGTGCTCACTTAAGACAATGTGGAATTGTTTCACAGTTGACACCGCCTGGAACACCACAGCGTAATGGTGTGTCCGAACATCGTAATCGTACTTTATTAGAGATGGTGCGATCTATGATGTCTCTTACCGATTTGTCGTTATGTTTTTGGGGTTATGCATTAGAAACAGCTGCATCCACTTTAAATAGGGCACCATCAAAATCCGTTGAGACGACACCATACGAACTGTGGTATGGCAAAAGGCCAAAGTTGTCGTTTCTTAAAGTTTGGGGATGTGATGCTTATGTCAAAAAGCTTCAGCCTGAAAAGCTGGAACCCAAAGCGGAAAAGTGCGTCTTCATAGGTTACCCAAAAGAAACAGTTGGGTACACCTTCTATCTCAAATCCGAGGGCAAAGTGTTTGTTGCTAAAAACGGAGCTTTTCTCGAGAAGGAGTTTCTCTCGAGAGAATTGAGTGGGAGGAAGATAGAACTTGAGGAGGTTGTCGAACCTCTCATCCCTCTGGATGGTGGCGCAGGGCAAGGGGAAACCTCTGTCATTGCGACGCCGGTTGAGGAGGAAGTTAATGATGATGATCATGAAACTCCGGTTCAAGTTTCTGTCGAACCACGCAGGTCAACGAGACCACGTGCTGCTCCAGAGTGGTACAGTAATCCCGTCTTATCAATCATGTTGTTAGACAACAATGAACCTGCAAATTATGAAGAAGCAATGGTGGGCCCAGATTCCAACAAGTGGCTAGAAGCCATGAAGTCCGAGATAGGATCCATGTATGAGAACAAAGTGTGGACTTTGGAAGTACTACCTGAGGGCCGCAAGGCTATTCAGAACAAATGGATCTTTAAGAGGAAGACGAACGCTGACGGCAATGTGACCGTTTGTAAAGCTCGACTTGTGGCAAAGGGTTTTTCACAAGTTCAAGGAGTTGACTACGATGAGACATTCTCACCCGTAGCGATGCTTAAGTCCGTCAGAATCATGTTAGCAATAGCTGCATTTTTCGATTATGAAATCTGGCAGATGGATGTCAAAACGGCGTTCCTTAACGGTTTCCTTAAGGAAGAGTTGTATATGATACAACCCGAAGGTTTTGTCGATCCTAAGAATGCTAACAAGGTGTGCAAGCTCCAGCGATCCATTTATGGACTGGTGCAAGCATCTCGGAGTTGGAACAAATGCTTTGATGAGGTGATCAAAGCATTTGGGTTTATACAAGTGGTTGGAGAATCTTGTATTTACAAGAAAGTGAGTGGGAGCTCTGTGGCGTTTCTAATATTATATGTGGATGACATATTGCTGATTGGAAACAACGTGGAGTTTTTGGAGAGCATAAAGGATTACTTGAATAAAAGTTTCTCTATGAAGGACCTAGGAGAAGCTGCTTACATTCTAGGCATTAAGATCTATAGGGATAGATCAAAACGCCTGATAGGACTTTCACAAAGCACATACCTTGATAAAGTTTTGAAGAGGTTCAAAATGGAACAGTCCAAGAAAGGGTTCTTGCCAGTTTTACAAGGTACGAAATTGAGTAAGACTCAGTGCCCAGCAACTGATGAAGATACACAGCATATGCGCTCCGTCCCCTATGCTTCAGCCATAGGTTCTATCATGTATGCAATGCTGTGCACTAGACCGGATGTTAGCCTGGCCATAAGTATGGCGGGTAGGTTCCAGAGTAATCCAGGAGTGGATCACTGGACAGCGGTCAAGAATATCCTGAAGTACCTGAAAAGGACTAAGGAGATGCTTCTCGTGTATGGAGGTGACGAAGAGCTCGCCGTAAAAGGTTACGTCGATGCAAGCTTTGACACAGATCCGGACGACTCTAAGTCGCAAAACGGATACATATTTATTCTTAATCGGGGTGCGGTAAGCTGGTGCAGTTCCAAGCAAAGCATCGTAGCAGATTCTACATGTAAAGCGGAATACATGGCTGCCTCAGAGGCGGCTAAGGAGGGTGTCTGGATGAAGCAGTTCATGACGGATCTTGGAGTGGTGCCAAGCGCACTGAATCCAATAACCTTGTTCTGTGACAACACGGGTGCCATTGCCTTAGCAAAGGAACCACGGTTTCACAAGAAGACCAGACACATCAAACGATGCTTCAACCTCATCCGCGACTACGTCGAGGGAGAGGACGTAAATATATGCAAAGTGCACATGGATCTGAATGTAGCAGACCCGCTGACTAAACCTCTTCCACGGCCAAAGCATGATCAACACCAGATCTGTATGGGTGTTAGATTTATTACAATGTAATTCGCATGATGATGTGAGGGCTAGATTATTGACTCTAGTGCAAGTGGGAGACTGTTGGAATTAGGCCCTAGAGGCAATAATACATATAGTTATTATTATAATTCCTGTATCAAGATAATTGTTTATTATCCATGCTATAATTGTATTGAATGAAGACTCATTTACATGTGTGGATACATAGACAAAACACCGTCCCTAGCAAGCCTCTAGTTGGCTAGCCAGTTGATCAAAGATAGTCAGTGTCTTCTGATTATGAACAAGGTGTTGTTGCTTGATAACTGGATCACGTCATTAGGAGAATTACGTGATGGACTAGACCCAAACTAATAGACGTAGCATGTTGATCGTGTCATTTTGTTGCTACTGTTTTCTGCGTGTCAAGTATTTATTCCTATGACCATGAGATCATATAACTCACTGACACCGGAGGAATGCTTTGTGTGTATCAAACGTCGCAACGTAACTGGGTGACTATAAAGATGCTCTACAGGTATCTCCGAAGGTGTTAGTTGAGTTAGTATGGATCAAGACTGGGATTTGTCACTCCGTGTGACGGAGAGGTATCTCGGGGCCCACTCGGTAATACAACATCACACACAAGCCTTGCAAGCAATGTAACTTATTGTAAGTTGCGGGATCTTGTATTACGGAACGAGTAAATAGACTTGCCGGTAAACGAGATTGAAATAGGTATGCGGATACTGACGATCGAATCTCGGGCAAGTAACATACCGAAGGACAAAGGGAATGACATACGGGATTATATGAATCCTTGGCACTGAGGTTCAAACGATAAGATCTTCGTAGAATATGTAGGATCCAATATGGTCATCCAGGTCCCGCTATTGGATATTGACCGAGGAGTCTCTCGGGTCATGTCTACATAGTTCTCGAACCCGCAGGGTCTGCACACTTAAGGTTAGACGTTGTTTTATGCCTATTTGAGTTATATGGTTGGTTACCGAATGTTGTTCGGAGTCCCGGATGAGATCATGGATGTCACGAGGGTTTCCGGAATGGTCCGGAAACGAAGATTGATATATAGGATGACCTCATTTGATTACCGGAAGGTTTTCGGAGTTACCGGGAATGTACCGGGAATGACGAATGGGTTCCGGGAGTTCACCGGGGGGGGCAACCCACCCCGGGGAAGCCCATAGGCCTTGAGGATGGCGCACCAGCCCTTAGTGGGCTGGTGGGGCAGCCCAAAAGGGCCCTATGCGCCTAGGAAAGAAAATCAAAGAGAAAAGAAAAAAAGGGAGGTGGGAAGGGAAGGAAGGACTCCCACCCACCAAACCAAGTCCAACTCGGTTTGGGGGGGGGGAGCCTTCCCCCTTGGACTCGGCCGACCCCCTTGGGGCTCCTTGATCCCCAAGGCAAGGTCCCCTCCCTCCCACCTATATATACGGAGGTTTTAGGGCTGATTTGAGACGACTTTTCCACGGCAGCCCGACTACATACCTCCTCGGTTTTTCCTCTAGATCGCGTATCTGCGGAGCTCGGGCGGAGCCCTGCTGAGACAAGGTCATCACCAACCTCCGGAGCGTCGTCACGCTGCCGGAGAACTCTTCTACCTCTCCGTCTCTCTTGCTGGATCAAGAAGGCCGAGATCATCGTCGAGCTGTACGTGTGCTGAACGCGGAGGTGCCGTCCGTTCGGTACTAGATCGTGGGACTGATCGCGGGATTGTTCGCGGGGCGGATCGAGGGACGTGAGGACGTTCCACTACATCAACCGCGTTCACTAAACGCTTCTGCTGTACGGTCTACAAGGGTACGTAGATCACTCATCCCCTCTCGTAGATGGACATCACCATGATAGGTCTTCGTGCGCGTAGGAAAATTTTTGTTTCCCATGCGACGTTCCCCAACAAGAACCGCGCAAAGTCATGACGATATCTAAGGCAATGATCATACATATAGGCATCACGTTCGAGACAAGTAGACCGATAGTTTCTGCATCTACTACTATTACTCCACACATCAACCGCTATCCAGCATGCATCTAATGTATTGAGTTCATGACGAACAGAGTAACACCTTAAGCAAGATGACATGATGTAGAGGGGTAATCTCAAACCAATGATGAAAAACCCATCTTTTTACCCCTGATGGCAACAACACGATGCGTGCCTCGCTACCCCTTCTGTCACTGGGTGAGGTCACCGCACGGTATGAACCCAAAACCAAGCACTTCTCCCATTGCAAGAATCATAGACCTAGTTTCCCAAAAAACCCACAACTCGAAGAGAATTACAAGGATATGAAATCATGCATAAGAGAGATCAGAAGAAACTCAAATAAGATTCATAGATAATCTGATCATAAATCCACAATTCATCGGATCTCGACAAACACACCGCAAAAGAAGATTACATCGGATAGATCTCCATGAAGATCATGGAGAACTTTGTATTGAAGATCCAAGAGAGAGAAGAAGCCATCTAGTTACTAGCTATGGACCCGTAGGTCTATGGTGAACTACTCACGCATCATCGGAGAGGTCATGGTGTTGATGAAGAAGCCCTCCTTATCCGAATCCCCGCTCCGGCAGGGCACCACTACGTGCCCCAGATGGGATCTTGCGGAGACAGAAGCTTGCGGCGGTGGAAAAGTACTTTCAATGATCTCTTGATTTTTGGTGTAATTTTTGGGGATATATAGGCCCAAACCCTAGGGAGAGGGCATCCAGGGGGCCCATAAGCCTGTGGGCCGCGGCCTCCCCCTGGCTGCGGGGTGGGGGCTTGTGGGGGCCCTGGGGCCCCTTGCCTTGGCTCTCAAGCTTCCTGATCTTCTTCCGTTACGGAAAAAATCTTTTCGGGGATTTTCTTCTGTTTGGACTCCGTTTCGAAATCTCCTCTGAAAGGGGTCAAAAACATCGAAAAAACAGGAACTGGCACTTGGCACTGAGTTAATAAGTTAGTCCCAAAAAATATATAAAAGGCATGCAAAACATCCAAAGTTTGACAAGATAATAGCATGAAACCATCAAAAATTGTAGATACGTTGGAGACGTATCAAGAATCCCCAAGCTTAACTCCTGCTCGTCCTCGAGTAGGGAAGTGATAAAGAATGAATTTTTGATGTGGAATGCTACCTAGCATAGTTGTCCTTTGCAACTTCTTTCACGTGAGATGAATGTTCAGATCCGTAAGATTCAAAACAATAGTTTGCTATTGACATGAAAACAATAATACTTCAAGCAAACTAGCAAGGTAATCATGAACTTTCAAAATAACAAAGCCAAGGAAAGTTATCCCTACAAAATCATATAGTCTGGCTATGCTCCATCATCCTCACACAACTAATGTAAATCATGCACAACCCCGGTATTGGCCAAGTAATTGTTTTCGCACTCTTACTTTCTCAAACTTTTTATAACTATCACGCAATACATGAGCGTGAGCCATGGATATAGCACTAGGTGGAATAGAGTGTTGTGGTGGTTGTGAGACAAAAAGGAGGAGATGGTCACATTGACTCGGCGTATCAAATGGCTGTGGAGATGCCCATTAATAGATATCAATGTGAATGAGTAGGGATTGCCATACAAGAGATGCACTAGAGCTATAAGTATGTGAAAGCTTAAAAGGAGAACTAGTGGGTGTGCATCCAACTTTCTTGCTTACAAGCCAAGTTTTACAATGAAGATTCCCACTAGCATATGGTGGTGACAAAGCAAGAAGCTCTCAATCATGCAGAACATGGTGCTATTATGAAGCACTAGTGTGGAAAAAGATAGTAGCATTGTCCCTTCTCTCTTTTTCTCTCTTTTTTCATTTGGGCTCTTAGGCCTCTTTTTTTCTCTTTTTTTTATTTTTGGGCTCTTTGGCCTCTTATTTTTATTTCCTCACATTGGACAATGCTCTAATAATGATGATCATCACACTTTTATTTACTCACAGCTTAACGCTTAGAACGATGATGACTATAGGAAATGCCTCCAGTAGTGTACCGGGATGAGCAATGATCTAGCATGGCGTATGACGTTGAAAACATCTCGCTAGCTATCTTACGATCATGCAATGGCAATTTGAGAGTGATGGCACAAGTCATGAGACAGAACGGTGGGAGTTGCATGGCAATATATCTCGGAATGACTATGAAAATGCCATAGTAGGTAGGTATGGTGGCTGTTTTGAGGAAGGCATATGGTGGGTTTGTGCACCGGCGAGAATTGTGCAGCACTAAAGAGGCTAGAAATGGTGGAAGGTGAAAGTGCATCTATACCATGGATTCACATTAGTCATGAAGAACTCACATACTTGTTGCGAAAGTTTTTATTAGTAATTGAAACAAAGTGCTAAACGCATACTCCTAGGGGAAGGGTTGGTAGGTGTTAACCATCACGCGATCCCGACCTCAACACAAAGGATGACAATCAATAGATCAATTATGCTCCGACTTCCTAACATAGCGGTTCACCATACGTGCATGCTACGGGAATCAGTAAATTCAACACAAGTATTTCCAGATTCACAACACCCTACTAACATAGCTCTTAATATTACCGAATCCACGTCTTAAAACTAATTGAGAGGAATCAAGACTTCTCTTTCTACTCAATGCACATGAAGATGGAGGTTTTTGCATCCTCTTTGGGTACCTATCACCTTTGAGACTACTTTCATAGCATAAGCCAACTACCAAGTCACGCAACGACGTGCTCTAAAAGATATGAGTGAAGCACATAGAGCAAAAGTATCTAGCTCAAAATATATAAGTGAAGCACTATGAGCATTCTAGCAAAATCATGATGAGTGCATGTCTCTCTCTCTCAAAAAGTTGTGCAGCAAGGATGATTTTGACACAACAAAAAGAAAAGACTCATACGATACAAGACGCTCCAAGCAAAACACATATCATGTGGTGAATAAAAATATAGCTCCAAGTAATGTTACCGATGGATTGAAGACGAAAGAGGGGATGCCTTCCCGGGGCATCCCCAAGCTTAGGCTTTTTGGTGTCCTTGAATTCGGCTTGGGATGCCTTGGGCATCCCCAAGCTTGAGCTCTTTCCACTCCTTGTCTCTTTGTCCATGAGAACATCACCCAAAACTTGAAAACTTCACAACACAAAACTTAAACAGAAACTCATGATAACATTAGCACAAGAAAACAAACTACCACTTCTTTTGGTACTGTAGAAAACTTGAATTCCATATATATTGGTGTTGGGCTACTGTATTCTCACTTTTCCATGGCTAGTACCCCCCCCCCCCCGCGATACTAACCATAGTTTCATCAAAACAAGCAACCAACTCAACAAAAACAGAATCTGTCAAAAACGGACCAGTGTGTAGCAATCTGTATACTTCGTATACTTCTGGTACCTCAAAAAATCTGAAAACTTACGACTGCCTGCGAAAAAGGCATATCAACCAGCAACAAAAAGAATCAACTCAATATCTCTTTCTGAATAAAAATGAAAAATCATCTCGTGAGCGAAAAGTTTCTGTCTTTTTCCAGCAGGATCAAACAACCATTACCAAGACTAGTCATAAAGGTTTTGCTTGGATCAAACACAAAAGGAAACACAAAAAACACAATCGCAACAGAATTGTGATGGTGTGGACGCAACAAAACAGAAATAAAAAGATAAATTCATTGTGTTGCCTCCCAACAAGCGATGTTGTTTAACGCCCTTAGCTAGGCATAAAAGCGATAGAATCACGTATCGTCGTCTTTGGTGTTCAAACCATAAGTGGCCCTCATCATAGATTCATATGGAAATCTTATTTTATTTCTAGGACATTGTTCCATGCCCTTCCTTAAAGGAAATTGAAATCTAATATTCCCTTCCTTCATATCGATGATAGCACCGATAGTCCTTAGGAAAGGTCTACCAAGAATAATAGGGCATGTAGGATTGCAATCAATGTCAAGCACAATGAAATCCACGGGTATATAGTTCCTATTTGCAATAATAAGAACATCATTGATCCTTCCCATGGGTTTCTTGACAGTAGAATCAGCAAGATGCAAATTAAGAGAACCCTCTTCAATCTCATTAAAACCCAGAACATCACATAAAGACTTTGGAATCGCAGAAACACTAGCACCCAAATCACACAAAGCATTGCATTCATAGTTTTTGATTTTGATTTTGATGGTAGGTTCCCACTCATCATGAAGCTTTCTAGGGATAGAGACTTCCAATTCAAGTTTCTCTTCAAGAGATTTTATCATAGCTTCGACGATATGATCGGTAAAGGCCTTGTTTTGGCTATAAGCGTGTGGAGAGTTTAACATGGATTGCATCAAAGAAATGCATTCAATCAAGGAGCAACTATCATAATTGAATTCCTTGAAATCCAGGGTAGTAATTTCATTACTACTCAAAGTTTTAACATCTTCTACTCCACTTTCAATGCTTTTAGCATCAAGATAGATGGACTCCGAATCATTGGGGCACTTTTCAACCAAAGTGGATTCATATCCAGCCCCATAATCATTAGGTTTGACACAAGAAAACAAAGATTCAATGGGAGTCACACCAAGCACTTTAAGATCTTCGTGATTCTCATCACGAGAACACGCCTTTTAAAGCCATTCATGTCTAGCAGGAATTTGGCCGGTTCTTTGTTGGCTCTCAATCATGGAAACACGCATAGCTTTCAAAGTTTCATCCATGTTGATTTTGGGAGGAGCACATCTAAATTTCAAAGCATCAACATCACTAGACATTCTATCAACGCTTTTAGCCAAATCGTCAATTTTGAGTAGCTTTTCCTCTATGGATGCATTGAAAATCTTTTGAGAGTTGATGAACTCTTTGATATTACTCTCTACATCAGAGGGTAATCTATTGTAATTTCCATGAGTATTGTTGTAGGAGTTGCCAAAATTATTAGAGGAGTTACTAGGGAAAGGCCTAGGAACATAGTTTCCTCTAAAAGCATTGTTGTTGCCAAAGTTATTCCTACCAACAAAATTAACGTCCAAGCTAGCGTTGCTACTCTCAATCAAAGAAGACAAGGGCATATCATTAGGATCCAAAGGAACACTTCTACTAGCAATCAAATTCATTAACTCGTCCATCTTAGCACTCAACGAGTTAATTTCTTCTATAGCATGTACCTTCTTACTAGTAGGTGACCGTTCAGTGTGCCATTGAGAATAGTTCGTCATGATGTTGTCTAAGAGGTTTGTGGCTTCTCCTAACGTGATTTCCATGAACGCTCCACCTGAGGCGGAGTCCAAGATATTTCTAGAAACGAAATTCAAGCCAGCGTAAAAGATTTGAATAATCATCCAAAGACTCAAGCCATGAGCGGGACAATTTCTAATCATTAATTTCATTCTCTCCCAAGACTGTGCAACATGTTCATGATCAAGTTGATTGAAATTCATTATATCATTACGGAGAGAGATAATCTTAGCCGGCGGAAAATACTTGGATATATAAGCATCTTTGCACTTATCCCAAGAATCGATACTATTTTTGGGAAAAGAAGAAAACCAAGTTTTTGCATGATCTCGCAACGAGAAAAGGCTTAAATTTAATCACGTCATTATCCCCATCTTTATTCTTTTTCATATCGCAAAGCTTAATGAAGGTATTGAGATGGGATGCGGCATCTTCACTAGGAAGGTCGGAGAATTGCTCTTTCATAACAAGATTCAACAAAGCGGCATTGATTTCGTATGACTCCGCACTAGTGGTGGGAGCAATTGGAGTACTAATAAAATCATTATTATTAGTATTCGAGAAGTCACAAAGTTTGGTGTCTTCATTCATGGTGACTTTGGCAAGCAAGCAAGCACACAAGCGAACAAAGAGCAAGTGAGGAAAAGGCGAATGAAAAGGCAAACGAAAAAGGAAAATCGGTCAAGTGGGGGAGAGGAAAACGAGAGGCAACTGGCAAACAAAGTAAATGCAAGAGATCAGTTTCCGACACTTACTTGGATGAGTTCTTGACTTGATCTTCCTCCCTGGCAACGGCGCGAGAAATTCTTCTGCTACGGCAACAAAAGTCCTTCCCAAGCAACACCAGGAATTCTTCTTTCTACTTCTCTTGTTTGCGTCGGTTTTTCCCTTGAAGAGGAAAGGGTGATGCGGAACAGGAGCAGTAAGTATTTCCCTCAGTTTTGAGAACCAAGGTATCGATCCGGAAGGAGGGTCTCGTCAAGTCCAGAGTACCCACGAAAACACAAACGAGCTTGCACCCAACGCTTCAAAGGGGTTGTCAATCCCTTCAAGATTGTTTGCAAAGTGAGATCTGAAGGCGGAAAGTGCAACGAAGTAAAAAGTGTAAGGCTGAAAATATGGTGTGGAGTAGACCCGGGGGCCATAGTGTTCACTAGAGGCTTCTCTCAAAATAGCAAATATCACGGTGGGTGAACAAATTACTATCGAGCAATTGATAGAACCGCGCAAAGTCATGACGATATCTAAGGCAATGATCATACATATAGGCATCACGTCCGAGACAAGTAGACCGATACTTTCTGCATCTACTACTATTACTCCACACATCGACAGCTATCCAGCATGCATCTAGTGTATTGAGTTCATGACGAACAGAGTAACGCCTTAAGCAAGATGACATGATGTAGAGGGATAATCTCAAACCAATGATGAAAACCCCATCTTTTTACCCTTGATGGCAACAACACGATGCGTGCCTCGCTACCCCTTCTGTCACTGGGTGAGGTCACTGCACGGTATGAACCCAAAACCAAGCACTTCTCCCATTGCAAGAATCTAGTTGGCCAAACAAAACCCACAACTCGAAGAGAATTACAATGATATGAAATCCTGCATAAGAGAGATCAGAAGAAACTCAAATAAGATTCATAGAAAATCTGATCATAAATCCACAATTCATCGGATCTCCACAAACACACCGCAAAAGAAGATTACATCGGATAGATCTCCATGAAGATCATGGAGAACTTTGTATTGAAGATCCAAGAGAGAGAAGAAGCCATCTAGTTACTAGCCATGGACCTGTAGGTCTATGGTGAACTACTCACGCATCATCGGAGAGGTCATGGTGTTGATGAAAAAGCCCTCCGTATCAGAATCCCCCCTCCGGCAGGGCACCAGAATGTGCCCTAGATGGGATCTTGCACAGACAGAAGCTTGCGGCGGCGAAAAAGTACTTTCGGTGATCTCTTGATTTTTTCTGGAATTTGTGGGGATATATAGGCGCAAACCCTAGGGCAGAGGGCGTCCAGGGGGCCCACAAGCTTGTGGGCCGCGGCCTCCCCCCTGGTCACGAGGTGGGGGCTTGTAGGGCCCCTGGGCCCCCGTGCCTTGGCTCTCAAGCTTCGTGATCTTCTTCTGTTACGGAAAAAATCTTTTCGGGGATTTTCTTCCGTTTGGACTCCGTTTCAAAATCTCCTGTGAAAGGGGTAAAAAACAGGAACTGGCACTTGGCACTGAGTTAGTAACTTAGTCCCAAAAAAATATATAAAAGGCATGCAAAACATCCAAAGTTTGACAAGATAATAGCATGAAACCATCAAAAATTATAGATACATTGGAGACGTATCAAGGATTTAACAAATTGGCGACATTCTGGATGTGTAGAAAATTATCCATATTTTTCCTGATCTCATCTACCCTTCTTCTATATGTCACATTGTCTACTGTCAAAGGATTGAAGAAAACCATGACTTCATCATTACCTAGTAGTAATAGGCGCATGATGTTATGAAGCTTTACAAAGTTGTTTTGTAACAGAATTCGGAATAGGATAATTAGCTTTTTGGTACACAGTTCAAAAAGAGCCATCCGAATATCGCTATTTGGAAGGACTTTGCTGAACTTCGTACCAAAAAGCGAGTTATTCTATCAGGAACTGCGTTCCAAAACAAGTTTCTAAAGCTTGATAGCACATACGTATGTTACTACCACGTAATGATGAAGCCATGGACCATGACTTCATCATTACCTAGTAGTAAGAGGCGCATGGTGCTATGAAGCTTTACAAAGTTTTTTTGTAACGGTATTCCAAATAGGATAATTAGCTTTTCGGTACGCAGTTCATAAAGAGCCATCCGAATATTGCTATTTGGAAGGACTTTGCTGAACTTCGTACCAAAAAGTGAATTATTCTATCAGGAACTCCGTTTCAAAACAACTTTCGAGAGATTGATAGTGCCATGCGTCTATTACTAATGATGAAGCCATGGATTTCTTCAATACTTTGACAGAAAACGTGACATATAGAATCTAGCTAGCTAGGTTACATAGATGAGATAAAAAAATTGAATCGACTTGTGCACATACATAATGTGACAGTCTTGATAAATCTATTATTAACACTAGCTAACAATGTCGTTTTCTCTAGCTTAACCTACACCTAAAAGAAAATTCACTTAAACATGTACAATCTACAATCTACAAATATTCTACAATTTACAAATATCACTTAAATCACTACAAATATCACTTATGCATTTATATGCTTAAGTTATTTTTGTAGTGATTTAAGTGATATTTGTATATTGTAGGTTAATTTATATATGCTTTAACACTAACTGTGACCTAAACTTAAAGGCCCTAAACTAACTTACTTAAATTTACATAACCCTAAACTAAGACTAACCTATTAATCAACACTAATTAACTACCTAACCTTAATAACACAAATTTAAGTAACACAAAAAGAACACAAATAACCTATTTAACACTAACCTACCTAATCTACAAAACGATCTAAATTACAAAACGTACTAATTAAGCATCTACCTAATCTACAAATTAAGCAATAATCTACAAAACATACAAAGTTACATGCACGATCGACGATCGATCGAGAGAGGAGAAGAGAGAGGCTCATCGGCGGGGCGACGGCGACGGCAAGGAGTGGCAGGGCGACGACGAGGAGTGGCAGGGCGACGACGCGACGGCGACGGCGAGGAGAAGGACGACAGGGCAATGACGCAACGGCGAGGAGTCGCAGGGCGACGGCGAAGAGGACGGGAGGGCGACGGCGATGGCGAGGAGGACGGCAGGGCAACGGCGGCGGCGACGTCGAGCAGTTCGTCCGAGCGCGAGAGGAGGAAGAGAAAGATCGGGCTCGAAACGGCGATTCGGGTTGGAAATTTCCAACTCCCGATTATATAGGCAGAGCTTTAGTTCCAGGTCATGGCTCGAACCGGGACTAAAGACCCCCTTTAGTCCCGGGTCGAGCCACGACCCGGGACTAAAGACCCTCCCCTCCTGCCGAAAAGGGGTCTTTAGTCCCGGGTCGTGGCTCGTCCCAGGACTAAAGGGTGTCTTTAGTCCCGGTTCGAGCCACGACCCGGGACTAAAGACCTGGGCTGGCTCCAGCGCAGGACACACAACGTTTAGTCCCACCTCGCCGAGCGAGGGGCTCTCGCAATGCTTTATAAGCCCTGTTGCGCGTGCTATTTCGAGCTCCACTCTAAAGCAGACTTACGGGCCTAAACGCGTTCTGTGTGCCTAAATTTCAAAATTGAAAATATATGTAAATTTAAAGACAAAATTCAACTTAAATTCAAAGTGCACTCACTTTGAATTAAGGTTGAATTTTCTCTATAAATTCTCATCTATTTTCAATTTTTTTCTATTATTTTTGTTTTGTTCTGTGCTTTATTTTTTTTGTTTTTTCTACTTATAGCTAAATACTTACACCTAAATATTAAGTTTTTCAAATTTGAATTCTTTGAAATTTGTAAATAACTTTATTTTCATTTTTTGCTATTAAAGATTTTTTTTCTCTTTTATTTTAGTTTTCTATTAAATATTTTAACCAAAAAACTTTATGAAAATTCTTTTGAGTTGATCTTTTTTTGTTTCTTTCTAGTTAATGTTTTAATTGATTCTTTTTAACAAATAAACACTTTGATAATTTTAGTTGATTATTTTTAATTCATTCTTTTTAGAAAATGTTTTAGTTGATTCTTTTTAGTTGACTTTTTTTTGTTTTCTATTAAATATTTTAACAAAAAAACTTTACGAAAATTCTGACTTCATTTGATACTTTTCGTGTATTTAATTATTATTATTTTGAGCTTGTTGACCCTGAAATTGAAAAGCACTACAAATGAACTCTGAAAATGTTGAAAGTTGGCATGGTATCATCATTTCACCCATATAGCATGTGCTAAAAAGTTGAGAGGGTTACGACAAAAACTGGATGCATTTTGTGTATAAAGCGGACAATCACTGTGGAAGTATCACGGTTTCGAACGAGAACTCATCTGTTATAAAGGGATTTCATTTGTTTTGAACTTATTTGAAATCTATACTTTTTGTGTGTTCAAAATACACCATTCAAAGGCACATCACAAATTTTCAACAATTTCTGACTTTATTTGATATTTTTCGTGCATTTACTTATTTTTTTGAGCTAGTTGACCCTGAAATTGAAAAACACTACAAATGAACTCTGAAAATGTTGAAAGTTGGCATGGTATCATCATTTCACCCACATAGCATGTTCTAAAAAGTTGAGAGAGTTACGAAAAAAACTAGATGCACTTCGTGTACAAAACGGACAATCTCTCTCGAAGTATCGAGGTTTCGAAAGAGAACGCATATGTTACAAAGGGATTTCATTTTTTTTAAACTTATTTGAACTCCATACTTTTTGTTTGTTCAAAATGCACCATTCAAAGGCATATTAAAAAATTTCAACAATTTCTGACTTCATTTGATTTTTTTCGTGGATTTACTTATTTGTTTTGAGCTAGTTGACCCTGAAATTGAAACGCACTACAAATGAACTCTGAAAATGTTAAAAGTTAGCATGGTATCATAATTTCATCCACATAGCATGTTCTAAAAAGTTGAGAGGGTTAGACAAAAACTGGATGCGCTTCGTGTACAAAACGGACAATCTCTCTCGAAGTATCATGGTTTCGAACGAGAACACATCTGTTACAAAGGGATTTCATTTTTTTGAACTTATTTGAACTCCATACGTTTTGTGTGTTCAAAATGCACCATTCAAAGGCACATCACAAATTTTCAACAATTTCTGACTTCATTTGATATTTTTTGTACACATCACGTAAAGTTTAATACATTAGTACACATCACATAAAGTTTAATACATTACATAGATTTATATTTCGATCCCTTGCCTATGATCGCTTTGGCCGTAACCATGGAGCATCTTCATTATTTAACGGGATGCTTGGGTCAATTCTCACTATGAAGGGCGGAATTTCATCAAACTTATTATAATCTACTCGCATGTCTGTCTTGTCCTTGATCCCCACGATGTTTCTTTTCCCTGAAAGAACTATGTGACGCTTTGGCTCATCGTTCGATGTATTCATTTGCTTATTTTTTTTTCTTTTTTCGGTCTGGAGGACATGTCTTTCACATAGAAAACCTGAGCCACATCATTGGCTAGGATGAATGGCTCGTCTCTGTAACCAAGATTCTTGAGATTAATTGTTGTCATTCCGTACAACTCATCTACCTTTACCCCTTCTCCATTCATGTTCACCCAACTACACCGAAATAAAGGGACCTTAAAAGTAGGTCCATAGTCAAGTTCTCATATCTCCTCTATGTAACCATAGTATGTGTCCTTTTTCCCATTCTCGTCTGTCGCATCATAGCGTACACCACTGTTTTGGTTGGTGCTCTTTTTATCTTGGGCGGTTGTGTAAAATGTATTCTCGTTTATCTCGTATCCTTGGAAATGTAATACAGTCGAAGAAGGTGACACGACCAACAAGTAGAGTTGATCTCCAACAGTGTTTTCATTCATGAGACGTGCTCGCAACCAACTGCTGAAAGTATCCATGTGCTCTTCTTCAATCCAGGAGATAGCCTTCCCGGGGAACTCGGAGCGTACAAAATTCTTGTGCTCCTCGATATACGAAGCCACGAGTGCGGAACTTTTCAGAACTGTGTAGTGTGCTTGAGTGAAAGAATGCCCGTCCCTACATATCACTGCTTTCTTTCCTAGTGTGCCTTTTCCACTCAGTCTCCCCTCATGTCGCGATTCAGGAACACCAATCGGCTTAAGGTTAGGAAAAATTCTACACAGAACCCAATGACCTCCTCTGTTCCATTGCCCTTGGAGATGCTTCCTTCTGGCCTAGCACGGTTATGAACATATTTCTTTAAGACTCCCATGAACCTCTTGAAGGGGAACATATTGTGTAGAAATACAGGACCGAGAATGGAAATCTCGTCGACTAGGTGAACCAGGAGATGTGTCATAATATTGAAGAAGGACGGGGGGAACACCAACTCAAAACTAAAACGACATTGGACCACATCCTTCTGTAGCCTTTCTAGACGTTCTCGATCGATTACCATCTGAGATATTGCATTGAGGAATGCACATAGCTTCACAATGGGTAATCGAAAAATTTCTGGTAGAATCCCCCTCAATGCAACCGAAAGCAACTGCATCATAATCACATGGCAATCATGAGACTTCAGGTTCTGAAATTTTTTTCTCTGCCATATTTATTATTCCCTTTATATTAGATGAGAAGCCAGCGGGGACCTTCATACTGCTCAGACATTCAAAAAATATTTCCTTCTCTGCTTTGGTAAGAGCGTAGCTGCTTAAGTATTGACGCACTTTATCAGTCTTCTTGTCATATGGGTCTTTAATATGTTGATGCTCCTCCCGTGCTTCTGTTGTATCTTTTGTCTTCTCATACACTCCCAGGAAGCCTAGCAGGTTCACACAAAGATTCTTCGTCACGTGCATCACGTCGATTGAAGACCGGACCTCTAGGTGTTTCCAATAGGGTAGCTCCCAAAATAAAGATTTCTTTTTCCACATGGGCACGTGCCCGGTAACGTCGTCTTTCGGAATAGATTGACCGCCAGGACCCTTTTCAAAGATTACTATTTGATCCAAATCCTTTACCATAGCCAATAACTCATCACCAGTAGGGAGGTTAGGCTTCTTTCGGTGATCTGCCTCACCGTTGAAATGCTTGCCTTTCTTTCTTACGGGATGATTGGTCGGGAAAAATTAACGACACCCTAGGTAGACAACCTTCTTAGATTTTTCCAAATATGTACATTTAGTCTTATCTAAACACTGTGTGCATGCATTGTATCCCTTGTTTGACTGTCCTGAAATGTTACTAAGAGCAGGCCAATCATTGATGGTTAGGAACAACAATGCTCGTAGGTCAAATTCCTGTTGTATGTGCTCATCCCACACCCGTACACCTGGTTTGGCCCACAACTGCTAAAGTTCATCAACTAATGGCCTTAGGTACACATCAATGTCCTTGTCGGGTTGCTTCGGTCCTTGGATGAGCACTAGCATCATAATGAACTTCCGCTTCATGCACAACCAAGGAGGAAGGTTGTAGATACATAGAGTCACGGACCAGGTGTTGTGACTGCAGCTCTGCTCCCCAAAAGGATTCATGATGTCTGTACTTAGACCAAGCCATAAGTTCCTTGGGTCATCTGCAAAGTCCGGCCACTCCCTCTCGATTTTCCTCCACTGCGACCCATCTGCGAGGTGTCTCAACTTTTTCCCGTCTTTCTTACGCTCGTCTTTGTGCCATCGCATCAACTTGGCATGCCCATTGTTTCTGAATAGATGTTTCAACTATGGTATTATAGGAGCATACCACATAACCTTAGCAGGAACCTTCTTCCTGGGGGGCTCTTCATCGCCCTCAACATCACCAGGGTCATCCTGTCTGATCTTGTACCGACATGCAATGCATACCGGGCATTTATCCATATTCTCGCACTTCTCACCGCGGTACAGGATGCAGTCATTAATGCATGCATGTATCTTCTGCACATCTAATCCAAGATGGCACATAGCCTTCTTTGCTTCGTACGTAGTCTCGGGCAATTCGTTATCCTTTGGAAACTTCGGCTTCAATATTTTTAGTAACTTCTCAAATCCCTTGTTAGATAAACCAGTTTCTGCCTTCCATTTCAACAGTTCCATTGTGGTACCGAGCTTTGTGCTGCCATCTTCGCAATTTGGGTACAACAACTTTTTATAATCCTTTAGCATGGCCTCCAATTTCAACTTCTCCTTTTCTGTATCGCATTCTCTCTTTGCATCAGAAATGACCCGACCAAGACCATCAGCGGGCTCATCTGATGCCGGTTGTTCTTCACCTCCTTCTTCTTCATTGTCTTCCATTGTAGTATCACCGTATTCTTCAGTGAAAATAGGATAGTTGTCATCATCATCTTCTTCTTCATTGTCTTCCATACTAACCCCTCTTTCTCCGTGCATGGTCCAACAATAATATGTGGGCATAAAACCTCTCTGAAGCAAGTGGAGATGAATGTTTTTCGAGCTAGAGTACTCCTTCACGTTTCGACAACCAACACATGGGCAAGGCATAAAATTATCCACTTTGTTTTCCTCAGCACATCGATAAATTTATGCATGCCTGCAATAAATACGGAACCACATCGTTCGTCGTACATCCATCGCTTCCGTGCATCGATCTGGCATCATACATGAATAGTGAAATGACCACTATACATTAACATATGTAATATTTTTGTATCAATTACAGATGAAAAGGATAAGGCTGCTAACCTCGATCGACGATACCATTTTGTATGAACTTAAGTGTGACTCGGGCATTAGTCACCGTGCATCCATTGGCTGTTTATTTGTATTATGAAATTAAGTATATAAAAAACCATTGCATAAAATCATGAATAGAGAAATGACCAAATTAACACAAGTTCATCATCGCATTGAAACCAAAGCACAGTAGTGGTCAAATGTTATTATTGCAAAAATAAATACATAAATTTCTCTCTAAAACAACATACAACTATGTAAAATATTTAAATGCAACAACAAATGTGATCAAAATCGCAACTAAGGTAGCAATTGACCCAACAACATAATGATACCAAGCCTCTTTATCAATGGCATATTTTCTAATATTCCTAATCTTCAAGCGCATTTCATCCATCTTCAAACGCATTGCATACATCTTTAACCGCATCGCATCCATCTTCATCTTGCGATCATTGACGACATCAGCAACATGCAACTTCAGTTCCATATTCTTCTCCTCAATTATTTTTATTTTTTTCTTCAAGTAATTATTTTCTTTTTCAACCAAATTTAACTTCTCGACCAGAATATCTATGTGGGTTGGAATTTACGGTTCACATACCTCCTAGATTAAAAAATATATGTCACGTTGGTCGTTGTCATAAACACTAAATAAAACAAATAGTTATAAAAGATAATATATACCACATCCGAATCATAGACATGACGAGGGCCGACGGAGGCGGATACCAAAACCATCGCACTATATAATAAAAAATAATAAAAGTAAGTAATTTATACAAGTATCTATCTAAATCATACAAGTAAGAATTATTATTTTCTTTTAAAAAGAAGTCAAGAACAAGAGGCTCACCACGGTGGTGCTCGCGACGAGATCGGCACGGGCGATCGACAACGGTGAGGACGGGCACGGGACACTTGTGTAGTTGGTGCATGGCCAAACCTAGACAAATATTGAGGAAAATGAAGCTTGGAGGTCGACCTTGGAGAGGAGAAAAGTTAAGTAGCGTGGCTCTGGCATTTCATCGAACACCTCATGTGCATGAACTAGAAGGGTGGCAAGAGCATGGCATGCACGCCTCAACAGCTAGAAAACAGAGAAGATGGTGGCAGGGGCGAGGGTATATATATGCAACACTTTAGTCCCGATTTTAGACAAAAACTGAGACTAATAGCCTACCATTTAGTCCCGGTTCTGATCAAAAACCGGGACTAATGCTCCGCGGCATGCCACGTAACAGTCGTTGGATCTTTAGTCCCGGTTTTTGCCCCGAACCGGGACTAATAAGGTGAACCGAACCGGGACCAATGCTCTGGCAAACTGAACCGGGACCAATGTGTGGCATTGGTCCCGATTTTAGTTTGAACCGGGGCTAATGTGGTTTTCGGCTTAGGCCGACAGACCCATTTTGTACTAGTGAAGCAATAAAGAGATATTTACGAGGCACGACACGTGCCTCTGACCATCTTCGTATTGCTGCATTTGCATGGGTATGTTTCGTGTGTTTTGATGTATTCGTATGTTTTGATGTATTGATCTTGAGGACGAAAAGCCAACATCGCACGCCTCCGCCAGTGCGTGTGCAGACACCGTGGCTGATGGCGTCACGCACGACAACGAGGTCGAACGGCCCATGCCATGCTGAAGGTGATCTGTGCCAACTGCGACTCCCCGACCGGTGACGAAGACTGCGACTAGGATGTTCCACAGACGGCTTCTCTCTCCGGCCAAACACAGCCAGACGTGGACCGACCCAGGATTTCGTATGATAATGGTGATTTTAGCATTGCTTCACAGATAGGAATTCACTCAAGGCGCCGGGAAGTTGCCGTCCGCTCACCTCTTAGACGCACACGCTTTCTACCGTCTTGAAAATTATCCCTAAAGTTTGCATAAATTACCCACCATGCCACCGGTAAGTAATAGAAAACGTTTCACAAAGCGAAAAATCTTGACTGGACCGGCCCATGTAAAAACGTCATATATTACGCTCTGCACCCTGGGAGAATATCCAACACACCGTAATGGCTGGCCCATGCACAGGCGCCTGCTTTTAGTTTCGTTTATTTTTTTATTTTCAGTTCCGTTTTATTTTTTTATTTTAAATTATTTAGAACTTCAAATAATCTTTAAAATTTTAATAAAATAAAAATTATAAATCAACATATTTAAAAAATTAAAATGTTTGTTACTTCAAAAACTGCTCAGAATTTTGTAAAAAATGCTCGCACATACAATAAAATGTTTGCAATTTTAGAAAAATGTTTGTACAATAAGAGAAGTCCATGATCTCAAATACAATTCCATGTATTAGGAATTATTAAAGACATTTAACAAAATGCTTTCTAACTCAAAATATGTTAATGCATTTAAAAAATGTCCTAAATTTTTGAAAATAGCTAATGCCTGTTTTGATAGTTTCTTTTTTTGTTTAAAATTTTTCGTTCCATTTTTGTTTATTTATAATTTAAAGAATTTATAATTACAAAAACTTTTGCATACTAAAAAATAGGAAATTTGAATTAAAATGCTGACGAATTTTTATTTTGAATTAAAAATAGGATTCAAAAAAAGCGCCGGATTTTTATATTTTTTTTGAAAATTCCAAAACAATGTCAATGAATTTAATAAATATATTATTGATTTATAAAAATGTTTGTTTATTCAGAAAAACTTCATGCGTTTCAAAACATGTTTGTGAAATTGAAATAAAATCCTCCAACATTAAAAGTTATGTTCGTCTTTTCTTGAATTGGTCGCCAATTCAAAAGAAAATATTTAAACCCGTTCAAAATATAAAAAATATTCACAATTTTAATAAATGTTTGTAAATTGGAAAAAATGTTCTTGATTTTAAAATTTTTCCCATATTTGTAAAATTGTTCACGAAAGATCTAATGTATGTAGTTAAACATTAATGTTTCTAAGTCTATGTGACAATATACATGTGTAAATTTTGAAGAATTAACGGTTGGATGGATCGGATTATTATTGTACATTTTCTAAAAAAAATCTTGAAATTCAGAATAAATCTTTGAGTTACCAAGATTTTTGACAACCATGATATATATTTTTTGAAAATGTAAAGATTGCTTCAAGTTGTGAATAAATTTAAAAAAAGAAACATTTTCTTGCATTTGTGTACAAAAATTCTAAATCAAGCGATGATATGTGAACATAATATGGTCACCATCATTGGAGATTATGTTTTTTTCTCCCGTGGCAACGCACGGGCCATTTTGCTAGTCGTACTATATTATGATGCCACTTTTTTCTCGTTTTTTTTCTTTTTGGGTTTTCATTTGGTTTTCCCTGATTAACCAGGAATGTTAAGTTTTTTGATTCGATTTTCCTTATAAACTGAATCAATTCTTCTTTTAACCAAAATACAGGAACCCTCCCTCTCTCGAGGTGTTCTCAAAAAATATATTGTATCTATTGTCTATTAAAAATAAAATACGGAGGAACTAAGAAATTGGCTAAAAAATTT
Organism: Hordeum vulgare subsp. vulgare; assembly: GCF_904849725.1. NCBI lineage: Eukaryota > Viridiplantae > Streptophyta > Magnoliopsida > Poales > Poaceae > Hordeum > Hordeum vulgare. Next base: position 51,578,161 of record NC_058519.1, read on the forward strand.
CATGTCAATCAAAAAATACTAACCTTTAATCTAATAGATCTTCTAAAATTCTTAATCTATGATCGTTAAATTTTCGTAACATAAATAACATTGTAGGCCTCAATAGACTCACGTGAGACATATACACGGACATACGTTCAAGAAAAATCATATTTTTTGCTAAGAAAGAAAATATACAACCCCAAATGTATAGCCCTAGGAAAGGACCTGTATTAACGTGGATGTTTCGCTGCAAAGTTAATCTGGACTCTTGGTTAAAAAAAATGCTTGGAGGAAACAAATCACGGCCACGTTAGCTGGAAAGAATATGTACATACACATGTTCCATTTGCTAATAAAGAAAGGGAACATTCTTCCATTAAACTATATAAAAAATGTGTTAAAAAACTAAACTAATCACATTTTAGACAAGCGTATATAAAAATCAAATTGTATGTATGTAAAAGTAGAATGGTAACATTTTATGTTCTTTGCCAATTACAATAATGATGTTGCTTTAAATAAAAATACAAATCATGCAGATGATCTCGACTTATAAATGAACCCAACTATCAAAACCCATTTTTCATACACTAGAAGTTTCTACAGATATACTTCCCTAATAATACACTACAAGCCACTGGTAAGACATGTGTTCAAGTGTATGTCTTACAAACCTCTAGCATGATTTAAGTGGTATTAAAATATATGAACACGCGCACACACACACATAGAAAAAATTGTACTTATGCACTATATAAGTCGTGGATTTCCGATATTCAAATTCAAAAATAAATTTTATTACATCATACAACTAAAATTAGTAAAATCAAAATTTGTAGTGATACACATTATAATTGGAAAACAAAGAATGATGTAAGTATAATTTTGGAACATTTACTTAACTAAAATAGATAAGTAATACAAAAAATATACTCCTAAACCATAATATATATTATGGTATAATTAGTCTACATAACTATGAAAGTTTAGTATAAAACCTATATTTTTATTCATATACATGAGAATCACATACCTCTATGCAAAGAAAAGAAGAATATAGCTAATCACTAAATTTTTTTTATCAAGTGGACTCTTGATCACCGGTTTTTATTGAATTTATTCGATTCCTGGGCTAGGGTAGCATACCTTTTGAATGAAGGCCTCACCGGACACTCGGCAGAACTGATGTTTGTCTCTGCGTGGGAGGGACGAAATAGAAGCCATCTCACAGACGACAGGAGAGATCACATTAGGGCGAGTATCCATGTCCACTAGACCGGCAGCTACCGACGCGACGGTGTGGGAGTCATCCTGTAGATGCGGGAGGGAGGCAGCCAGCGATGCAGTGGCATCTCCTGCCTACTCAAAAGAGTCCAACGATTACAAGAAGTGGTGGTGATTAGTAAGAAATAAGTAGCCATCGACGATTTCTGGCTAGCGAGCAAGCATCACTGTTAGGTGAACCGGAGGGGCATGCCGCATCACTAGACGAATCGGCGGCCATGGCGCAGCCGCTGCCGCTAGACGAATAGGCGGCCATGGCTATGCTCTTTTCAAGGCTCCGTTGAGGTGCGACATGTGAATCATCATTTTCCTGTGCGAGTTATTTATTTTAGGGTTGTTGTGATTTTGAGGAGCATTTGAGGTGCAGCTAGTGAACGAGGGGTTTGATGTGGGGTTTCTCTTGGTTTGTTCTTCCTTGGAGAGGGAAGTTTATTTATTTATCAGTACTAATGAAGCTATGTGTTGATTCCCGGTGTTTGTACATATCCGTATGTACATGTATCAAGTGCATTTGATTTTGTAGGAATTCTCGGCCCAAGAGGCTCCTACAAATCACAGATCGAGATACGTGCGTGGTCATAGCTCAAGTGCTCTGTTTCGGCTCAATTTATCCAGTTTATCTGAACTATGGCAGTAGTTCAGTTCAATTAATCCGAGTTGTGGTAATTTCACTTACATCAATTTGTCCATCTTATGAACCTTTAAATGTGTCCACCTCAGGTTCCGTTTATGCTTAGATAGATACATTTGTATCCATCATGTATTGTGGCCGGGGTGGGAGTACTTCAATTCTCTAATGTGTACCTGATCTGGCCGGGCTGGGAGTATAAATTCTCGAATGTGTCAATTAATTGCTTCAAATCTGGAAAGGGCGCAAGACTACCATTGCTTTCATCTTTAGTTATTAACATGTCAAGCATTGAAAATACAGTCTCTCTATTCCCATCGCAACAACAACGCTGTGAACTATTTTTGCACATTTCGGAACAAATGGTATGCTCTATATGATTTGCATTACTGACACGTTTTTCCTTTAGCGAGGGAAGTGACTGCGAGTACCGTCACAACGGCGCCGCTAGGGTGAACCTCACGGACTCTTGCTACTGGTTAGTGCTTCAGTTAAAGAGACAGACATTGCAATCATGGTGAGTGATTTCGGTGTACCACCACCGCATATTTTGAGGGCCAATAAGACTCATAAATTTGTGAGATCCTTATGCACTCGCGTGCAAAAGCTAATCATTCTAATTTAATGTTTTTGAAGTGCAAAATACATGACATCCAAAGTTCAGTATTCTGAACTAAAACTGGGCAGTTTTTAGGTATCCTGATCGTTTAAGGTATTCACACATTCCTTCATTCGAATTAATAATTCGGTGTTACACTCTAATTATTCCTTTGGAATGCTTTCTGATTATTTTTTCTTTACCAAACCTGGTTCAAGCATATTTTATTAACTGTGGATTGCTTTCATGTTTTTTGGTAATCTGAATTGATATCTTTCAAGATGGATGTGTAATAAGATATGAATTTGTTTGATCATTGGGAACTACTAGGCATCAGACTATAGATTTTTGCTATGTATCAGACTAGTCCCTGGCCATTCGATAGGAAGCATGCAAATCGTTGGATCCACCAGCAAACTCCCACGCCTGAGTCAATTTGCATGCAGATTTGGCAGTAATTAGGATTAATATCTTTCCTGACAATTTCTTCTTGAAATCAAGGCATCGTTGCCTCCTAAAATGAGGACCTTGGTTCCTCATTTTGTTTGTTTCCAATCACGAGAAACCTTGCTTCCTAAAAATTGCTTCCAAACAGGATCATTGCTTCCTAAAAATTTATTTGGTTTGAAGTTTTCAATCATAAGGATTCTTTTTATTTGCTTCCTATATACCCCATGTTGTTTTCAATCGTGATGGTCCTTGCTTCCTATGCTTAAGTTTGGTTTGCTTCCGAAGATTAACCTTTATTGTTTTGGACTATATTTTTATTTGTCTCGATCAAATTGCTTCCATACGGTCAGATTTGCATGGAAACTGAAGATTGCTTCTCACTTGTTACAATCGTTTGAGACTCTTTCAGTCTTGTAGTTAGGAGGTGTGTTCAGTGTATTGTTTGAGCAGAAAAAATATCTTTCATGTGACCAGACAATTGTTTTGAATGTATCAGCAGTCGTGACTCCAACAACAGTAAAAGTATTTCCATCAAACAATGCACAAAAAAGTAGCACTTGCTTCCCAAGAAAATACAGTTAGCTTCAAAAGATTTTTAAATTTGCTTCCATATAAGTTGCTTCAAATTCCACCGACACAATACAGACCCAACCGACAGTGGTCGCGCATCTTTCCACGCCCAGATGGTCCAAGAGTTTTTTACACTCTTTTGGACTGGTGGTTCATCTTGATGATGATGGCACAATGAAGAGCGGAACTATTGAAGCACACCTCGGCGAGGATGCAAGACCATGGAAGCACACCCGCTAGGACAACACCAACTGAAACATGGATGAATTGCTTTCGTTAGCACTGGTGCACTAACATCTATAAATTTTAGACATTAGCAAAGATAAATATGAGAATTGTTAGAACAATTGATAACATAAGACCAAAGAAGCAGGAGGTATCGGAAGCATTTTTTTCTAAACCAAAAGAGCATCTGAATTATAATTTGGAAGCACCATCAGTATGAAGCATGAAAATGTGCTATCTTAGTATAACTCATCTTACTTTGAAGCATAACTGAACACAAATGTAGAAGCACTGGGTTGATATGTACGAAGCGAAGTGGACTTGGTGTAGAAGCGACATGGTAAATATGAACCAGAGTTTAAGCAGCAATGGTGTAGTAGTACTATATGTATGTATGAAACACGAGAAGCTAGAAGCATTGTACTAATGCAATCTCAATATACTTTCTATATAACGAGGATAGTCATGATAAGGATGGTATGGCGGATTCTCGTGCGACCAACAATTTGTGCTCCCTTCAACCTTGAAACATAGACAACAAAGAGGGGGAAAACATAACAAAAATCTTCTGACTTGTCACTCGTAATACACCCAAAATTAGGAAGCACGTGTATGTCATGTACATACCAAATTCAGAGATATTACTCTGTTTTTTCATATAATACGCAATGACGTGGGCAAAATAATGAATCGGTCGAAAAAACACAACGGAGGTAGACAAAATTCATCAAATGACACTCGTGACATACATATATGTTAGAAATCAGAGAGGGCTATATGAAAATTTCGCAGAATTACCCAAGTCAGATGAGGATGCATGTAGATGCTACCTCCAAAGGAGGTGGGGGCGACTCTAGCAAGGTTCCTCGCATGATGGACTCCAGCAAGGTTCCACCGCGGTGGCCTGGACGTCGGGGGTCAGAATAGAGTGTAGATGACCGGGACGACCATGGACTGCGAGCTCGTTCGTCATGCGCGCCGTGGCTATTGTCGGCCGCAACAATTGGATGGGATGGCGCACCTGCGTGGTGAGTTTCACGGGAAAAAGGGAGGTCGGTTCATGGCAGCGAGAACCAGGCCACGATGAGATTAGAGAGGTCCGAAGCAGCGGAGCAGGTGATGAGGATGTGGACGCATGTTTTTTTAGCTAGGGACGTATGGGTTTGGTAGGTGAGGTTAATGCGGGAGTAGTTATGGGTGGAAAATCATGCTGTTTTGGAAACAAATAAAATGATTTCGAACGCAATCTCGGCCATTAGATGAAAGAAGCATCGACGGTGTGGGACCACTCAGATAAACGTATGCTATCAGATACCTGCTAGGAAGCGTTTAACTGCTTCCTCAAGTCATACCTATCCTGAAAAGTAATAAATGTAGCTAGCACGAATACCTCACATGAAAGGTCTAAAAACATGTATAATGTTACATTTCTCAGCGTGCAAACCGGTTTCACGAGGTCTTTACCGTTCGACAATACTGGACGGAGTTTATATGAAGGGTTGAGGTCCTGATTGACAAATAACTAAGTTTTCGAGATTAAAGTGCCTTCCAAATAATAAACCAACTATTGATTTCATCTTATTTTCAAGTTCGGAGGCATTAAGTATATCTCTAGTAATTGATCTTCCTCTTGATATCATTGTCATGCCCATCAATTAATAAGATACACTAGAGATTTTTTTCTTTCCTTTTCATCCCCAGCACGATCCTCTGGCTGATGTATATGGCAATCCTTGATTCCATGGTCGTATTTCCATTATCCCTTTCTGACGAAAATCATAACTCCTGATTGCATGCTTCGTTAATGTGTTTGACCATTATTTCCCTCCAAGGTAATTTTTGTTGTTGTCACTGTATAGTACAATTACGTGCCACCAGATTAATTATCATTTCAGAATTCACACTCTTCCTTTTTTGTCATAATTGCTAAGTGTTTAAACAGGCTACTAACTTTCCACCCCGTATGAAATGTCCTCGCATGGTTGTTCCTGGAAGGCTCATTCTGTTTATAAACTTGGAACACGTATCCAATTGTATGGTCTGTCACAGACCCATCAGAGGGGGCGAGGAGAAATTGCATAGTATCTTGTTTTATCAACTTAAAACCTTTGAAAAGAAAGACATATTTGATACAGTATGTAGAATTTATAAAGCTCCCATAAAAATAGTGGAGATCAAGTAAGGCAAGTACGAGGATGTACTCTTTACGTACTCTTACCATTAAAAATGTACATGTGTCGTTAAAAACACTAAATGTACATCACATTAACCGAGACAGCTTGACATGATGAACGACCTAGGATTTTATTGTTTAAGAAGGGCTGCTACGTTTTAAAAAAGGTATAATAAAACTTCGGGTTGCTTCAGCGTTCATGTGGAAGTTCTAGAATTTCTAAAAGTATAATCTATTAATGTGTTTGTCCATATTTTTGTTTATATTTTTTGAATGATACAACAACGGTAGCGTGTCTAAGGGGCTGTTTGTATCTTGCCCAAGGCAGCCACGCCAACTCGTGGGAAAGCCAAAAAATTGGTGAGCATTTTGGCCACTCGTACCTTTGCCAACGATTGCCGTAAAAATGAACTGAAGCGTGGATGGAGCATTGGCAAGCCAAATAATTGTCTACAATCCAGGTAGATGTTGGGGAACGTCGCATGGCAAACAAAAATTTTCCTACGCGCACGAAGACCTATCATGGTGATGTCCATCTACGAGAGGGGATGAGTGATCTACGTACCCTTGTAGATCGTACAGCAGAAGCGTTAGAGAACGCGGTTGATGTAGTGGAACGTCCTGACGTCCCTCGATCCGCCCCGCGAACAATCCCGCGATCAGTCCCACGATCTAGTACCGAACGGACGGCACCTCCGCGTTCAGCACACGTACAGCTCGACGATGATCTCGGCCTTCTTGATCCAGCAAGAGAGACAGAGAGGTAGAAGAGTTCTCCGGCAGCGTGACGGCGCTCCGGAGGTTGGTGATGACCTTGTCTCAGCAGGGCTCCGCCCGAGCTCCGCAGAAACGCGATCTAGAGGAAAAACCGTGGAGGTATGTGGTCGAGCAACCGTGAGAAAGTCGTCTCAAATCAGCCCTAAAACCTCCGTATATATAGGTGGGAGGGAGGGGGGCCTTGCCTTGGGGTCCAAGGACCCTCAAGGAGTCGGCCGAGCCAAGGGGGAGGACTCTCCCCCCCCCCCAAACCGAGTTGGACTAGGTTTGGTGGGAGGGAGTCCCCCTCCCTTCCCACCTCCTCCCTCTTTTTTTTTCTTTTCCTTTGATTTCTTATCCTTGGCGCATAGGCCCCTCTTGGGCTGTCCCACCAACCCACTAAGGGCTGGTGCGCCACCCTCATAGCCTATGGGCTTCCCCGGGGTGGGTTGCCCCCCCCCCCCCCCCCCCGCCGGTGAACTCCCGGAACCCATTCGTCATTCCCGGTACATTCCCGGTAACTCCGAAAACCTTCCGGTAATCAAATGAGGTCATCCTATATATCAATCTTCGTTTCCGGACCATTCCGGAAACCCTCGTGACGTCCGTGATCTCATCCGGGACTCCGAACAACATTCGGTAACCAACCATATAACTCAAATACGCATAAAACAACGTCGAACCTTAAGTGTGCAGACCCTGCGGGTTCGAGAACTATGTAGACATGACCCGAGAGACTCCTCGGTCAATATCCAATAGCGGGACCTGGATGCCCATATTGGATCCTACATATTCTACGAAGATCTTATCGTTTGAACCTCAGTGCCAAGGATTCGTATAATCCCGTGTGTCATTCCCTTTGTCCTTCGGTATGTTACTTGCCCGAGATTCGATCGTCAGTATCCGCATACCTATTTCAATCTCATTTATCGGCAAGTCTCTTTACTCGTTCCGTAATACAAGATCCCGCAACTTACACTAAGTTACATTGCTTGCAAGGCTTGTGTGTGATGTTGTATTACCGAGTGGGCCCCGAGATACCTCTCCGTCACACGGAGTGACAAATCCCAGTCTTGATCCATACTAACTCAACTAACACCTTCGGAGACACCTGTAGAGCATCTTTATAGTCACCCAGTTACGTTGCGACGTTTGATACACACAAAGCATTCCTCCGGTGTCAGTGAGTTATATGATCTCATGGTCATAGGAACAAATACTTGACACGCAGAAAACAGTAGCAACAAAATGACACGATCAACATGCTACGTCTATTAGTTTGGGTCTTGTCCATCACATGATTCTCCCAATGACGTGATCCAGTTATCAAGCAACAACACCTTGTTCATAATCAGAAGACACTGACTATCATTTGATCAACTGGCTAGCCAACTAGAGGCATGCTAGGGACAGTGTTTTGTCTATGTATCCACACATGTAAATGAGTCTTCATTCAATATAATTATAGCATGGATAATAAACTATTATCTTGATACAGGAATTATAATAATAACTATACATTTATTATTGTCTCTAGGGCATAATTCCAACAGTCTCCCACTTGCACTAGAGTCAATAATCTAGCCCTCACATCACCATGTGAATTACATTGTAATAAATCTAACACCCATACAGTTCTGGTGTTGATCATGTTTTGGCCGTGGAAGAGGTTTAGTCAGCGGGTCTGCTACATTCAGATCCGTGTGCACTTTGCATATATTTACGTCCTCCTCCTCGACGTAGTCGCGGATGAGGTTGAAGCGTCGTTTGATGTGTCTGGTCTTATTGTGAAACCTTGGTTCCTTTGCTAAGGCAATGGCACCAGTGTTGTCACAGAACAAGGTTATTGGATCCAGTGCACTTGGAACCACTCCAAGATCCGTCATGAAGTGCTTCATCCACACACCCTCCTTAGCCGCCTCCGAGGCAGCCATGTACTCCGCTTCACATGTAGAATCTGCTACGACGCTTTTCTTGGAACTCAACCAGCTTACTGCACCCCCATTAAGAATAAATACGTATCCGGTTTGCGACTTAGAGTCGTCCGGATCTGTGTCAAAGCTTGCATCGACGTAACCTTTTACGGCGAGCTCTTCGTCACCTCCATACACGAGAAACATCTCCTTATTCCTTTTCAGGTACTTCAGGATACTCTTGACCGCTGTCCAGTGATCCACTCCTGGATTACTCTCGAACCTATGGCCAGGCTAACATCCGGTCTAGTGCACAGCATTGCATACATGATAGAACCTATGGCTGAAGCATAGGGGACGGAGCGCATATGCTCTCTATCTTCATCAGTTGCTGGGCACTGAGTCTTACTCAATCTCGTACCTTGTAACACTGGCAAGAACCCTTTCTTGGACTGTTCCATTTTGAACCTCTTCAAAACTTTATCAAGGTATGTGCTTTGTGAAAGTCCTATCAGGCGTTTTGATCTATCCCTATAGATCTTAATGCCTAGAATGTAAGCAGCTTCTCCTAGGTCCTTCATAGAGAAACTTTTATTCAAGTAACCTTTTATGCATTCCAAAAGCTCTACGTTGTTTCCAATCAGTAATATGTCATCCACATATAGTATTAGAAACGCCACAGAGCTCCCACTCACTTTCTTGTAAATACAAGATTCTCCAACCACTTGTATAAACCCAAATGCTTTGATCACCTCATCAAAGCGTTTGTTCCAACTCCGAGATGCTTGCACCAGTCCATAAATGGAACAATGGAGCTTGCACACCTTGTCAGCACTTTTGGGATCGACAAAACCTTCGGGTTGCATCATATACAACTCTTCCTTAAGGAAACCGTTAAGGAACGCCGTTTTGACATCCATCTGCCAGATTTCATAATCGAAAAATGCAGCTATTGCTAACATGATTCTGACGGACTTAAGCATTGCCACGGGAGAGAAAGTCTCATCGTAGTCAATTCCTGGAACTTGTGAAAAACCCTTTGCCACAAGTCGAGCTTTATAAACGGTTACATTGCCGTCAGCGTCCGTCTTCTTCTTAAAGATCCATTTGTTCTGAATAGCCTTGCGGCCCTCAGGTAGTATCTCCAAAGTCCACACTTTGTTCTCATACATGGATCCTATCTCGGATTTCATGGCTTCTAGCCATTTGTTGGAATCTGGGCCCACCATTGCTTCTTCATAATTTGCAGGTTCATTGTTGTCTAACAACATGATTGATAAGACGGGATTACCGTACCACTCTGGAGCAGCGCGTGATCTTCTCGACCTGCGTGGTTCAACAGAAACTTGAACTGGAGTTTCATGATCATCATCATTAACTTCCTCCTCAACCGGCGTCGCAATGACAGAGGTTTCCCCTTGCCCTGCGCCACCATCCAGAGGGATGAGAGGTTCGACAACCTCGTCAAGTTCTATCTTCCTCCCACTCAATTCTCTCGAGAGAAACTCCTTCTCGAGAAAAGATCCGTTTTTAGCAACAAACACTTTGCCCTCGGATTTGAGATAGAAGGTGTACCCAACTGTCTCTTTTGGGTAACCTATGAAGATGCACTTTTCCGCTTTGGGTTCCAGCTTTTCAGGCTGAAGCTTTTTGACATAAGCATCACATCCCCAAACTTTAAGAAACGACAACTTTGGCCTTTTGCCATACCACAGTTCGTATGGTGTCGTCTCAACGGATTTTGATGGTGCCCTATTTAAAGTGAATGCAGCTGTTTCTAATGCATAACCCCCAAAACATAACGACAAATCGGTAAGAGACATCATAGATCGCACCATCTCTAATAAAGTACGATTACGACGTTCGGACACACCATTACGCTGTGGTGTTCCAGGCGGTGTCAACTGTGAAACAATTCCACATTGTCTTAAGTGAGCACCAAACTCGAAACTCAGATATTCACCCCCACGATCAGACCGTAGGAACTTGATCTTCTTGTTACGATGATTTTCCACTTCACTCTGAAATTGCTTGAACTTTTCAAATGTTTCAGACTTGTGCTTCATCAAGTAGACATAACCATATCTACTTAAATCGTCAGTGAAGGTGAGAAAATAACGATATCCGCCGCGTGCCTCTACGCTCATTGGACCACACACATCGGTATGTATGATTTCCAACAAGTCACTTGCACGCTCCATTGTTCCGGAGAACGGAGTCTTAGTCATCTTGCCCATGAGGCATGGTTCGCACGTGTCAAGTGAATCGAAGTCAAGTGACTCCAAAAGTCCGTCAGCATGGAGTTTCTTCATGCGCTTTACACCAATATGACCTAAACGGAAGTGCCACAAAAATATGGCGCTATCATTGTTTACTCTAACTCTTTTGGTCTCAATGTTATGTATATGCGTATCGCTATCAAGATTCAATATGAACAATCCTCTCACATTCGGTGCATGACCATAAAAGATGTTACTCATAGAAATAGAACAACCATTATTCTCAGACTTAAAAGAGTAACCGTCTCGCAACAAACAAGATCCAGATATAATGTTCATGCTCAACGCAGGCACTAAATAACAATGATTTAAGTTCATCACTAATCCCGATGGTAGCTGAAGTGACACTGTGCCGACGGCGATTGCATCAACCTTGGAACCGTTTCCTACGCGCATCGTCACTTCGTCTTTCGCCAGCCTTCGTCTATTCCGCAGTTCCTGCTTCGAGTTGCAAATGTGAGCAACAGAACCGGTATCAAATACCCAGGCACTACTACGAGAGTCGGTTAAGTAAACATCAATAACATGTATATCAAATGTACCTGATTTTTCTTTGCCCGCCTTCTTATCTGCCAGATACTTGGGGCAATTGCGCTTCCAGTGACCCATACCCTTGCAATAGAAGCACTCTGTTTCAAGTTTAGGTCCAGCCTTGGGTTTCTTCGGCGGATTGGCAACAGGCTTGCCGCTCTTCTTCGAATTGCCCTTCTTGCCTTTGCCGTTTCTCTTGAAACTAGTGGTCTTGCTCACCATCAACACTTGATGCTCTTTACGTAGTTCAGGCTCTGCGACTTTCAGCATCGCAAACAACTCGCCGGGAGACTTGTTCATCCCTTGCATGTTGTAGTTCAACACAAAGCCTTTATAGCTTGGCGGCAGTGATTGAAGGATTCTGTCAGTGATAGCTTCTTGCGGGAGTTCAATCCCCAGTTCAGCTAGACGGTTTGAGTACCCAGACATTTTGAGCACATGTTCACTGATAGACGAGTTTTCCTCCATCTTGCAAGCATAGAATTTATCGGAGGTCTCATACCTCTCGATCCGGGCGTTCTTCTCAAAGATAAACTCCAACTCCTGGAACATCTCAAATGCTCCATGACGCTCAAAGCGACGTTGAAGTCCCGGTTCTAAGCCATACAAGACTGCACATTGAACTATTGAGTAGTCCTCCTTACGTGCTAACCAAGCGTTCTTAACATCCTGATCAGCCGTAGCGGGTGGTTCATCTCCTAGCGCAGCATTAAGGACATAATCCTTCTTCCCAGCTTGTAAGATTAGCTTAAGATTACGAGCCCAGTCTACAAAGTTGCTTCCATCATCTTTCAACTTAGCTTTCTCTAGGAACGTATTAAAATTCAGGATGACTGTCGCGTGAGCCATGATCTACAACACAAATATATTCAAAGTGGACTTAGACTATGTTCAAGATAATAAGAGTTCAACTTAATCAAATTATATGCTAAACTCCCACTCAAAAAGTACATCTCTCTAGTCATTTGAGTGGTTCATGATCCACTTACACTATCCCAAGTCCGATCATCACGTGAGTTGAGTATAGTTTCAGTGGTAAGCATCCCTATGCTAATCATATCAACTATATGATTCATGATCGACCTTTCGGTCTCATGTGTTCCGAGGCCATGTCTGCACATGCTAGGCTCGTCAAGCTTAACCCGAGTGTTCCGCGTGCGCAACTGTTTTGCACCCGTTGTATGTGAACGTTGAGTCTATCACACCCGATCATCACGTGGTGTCTCGAAACGACGAACTGTAGCAACGGTGCACAGTCGGGGAGAACACAATTTCGTCTTGAAATTTTAGTGAGAGATCACCTCATAATGCTACCGTCGTTCTAAGCAAAATAAGGTGCATAAAAGGATTAACATCACATGCAATTCATAAGTGACATGATATGGCCATCATCACGTGCTTCTTGATCTCCATCACCAAAGCACCGGCACGATCTTCTTGTCACCGGCGCCACACCATGATCATCCATCAACGCGTTGCCATCGGGGTTGTCATGCTACTTATGCTATTACTACTAAAGCTACATCCTAGCAAAATAGTAAACGCATCTGCAAGCACAAACGTTAGTATAAAGACAACCCTATGGCTCCTGCCGGTTGCCGTACCATCGACGTGCAAATCGATATTTCTATTACAACATGATCATCTCATACATCCAATATATCACATCACATCGTTGGCCATATCACATCACAATCATACCCTGCAAAAACAAGTTAGACGTCCTCTAATTTTGTTGTTGCATGTTTTACGTGGTGACCAAGGGTATCTAGTAGGATCGCATCTTACTTACGCAAACACCACAACGGAGATATATGAGTTGCTATTTAACCTCATCCAAGGACCTCCTCGGTCAAATCCGATTCAACTAAAGTTGGAGAAACCGTCACTTGCCAGTCATCTTTGAGCAAAGGGGGTTACTCGTAACGATGAAACCAGTCTCTCGTAAGCGTACGAGTAATGTCGGTCCAAGCCGCTTCAATCCAACAATACCGCGGAATCAAGAAAAGACTAAGGAGGGCAGCAAAACGCACATCACCGCCCACAAAAACTTTTGTGTTCTACTCGAGAAGACATCTACGCATGAACGTAGCTCATGATGCCACTATTGGGAAACGTCGCATGGGAAACAAAAATTTTCCTACGCGCACGAAGACCTATCATGGTGATGTCCATCTACGAGAGGGGATGAGTGATCTACGTACCCTTGTAGATTGTACAGCAGAAGCGTTAGAGAACGCGGTTGATGTAGTGGAACGTCCTGACGTCCCTCGATCCGCCCCGCGAACAATCCCGCGATCAGTCCCACGATCTAGTACCGAACGGACGGCACCTCCGCGTTCAGCACACGTACAGCTCGACGATGATCTCGGCCTTCTTGATCCAGCAAGAGATACGGAGAGGTAGAAGAGTTCTCCGGCAGCGTGACGGCGCTCCGGAGGTTGGTGATGACCTTGTCTCAGCAGGGCTCCGCCCGAGCTCCGCAGAAACGCGATCTAGAGGAAAAACCGTGGAGGTATGTGGTCGGGCAGCCGTGAGAAAGTCGTCTCAAATCAGCCCTAAAACCTCCGTGTATATAGGTGGGAGGGAGGGGGGCCTTGCCTTGGGGTCCAAGGACCCTCAAGGAGTCGGCCGAGCCAAGGGGGAGGACTCTCCCCCCCCCCCCCCAAACCGAGTTGGACTAGGTTTGGTGGGAGGGAGTCCCCCTCCCTTCCCACCTCCTCCCTCTTTTTTTTTCTTTTCCTTTGATTTCTTATCCTTGGTGCATAGGCCCCTCTTGGGCTGTCCCACCAGCCCACTAAGTGTTGGGGAACGTCGCATGGGAAACAAAAAATTTCCTACGCGCACGAAGACCTATCATGGTGATGTCCATCTACGAGAGGGGATGAGTGATCTACGTACCCTTGTAGATCGTACAGCAGAAGCGTTAGAGAACGCGGTTGATGTAGTGGAACGTCCTCACGTCCGTCAATCCGCCCCGCGAACAATCTCGCGATCAGTCCCACGATCTAGTACCGAACGGACGGCACCTCCGCGTTCAGCACACGTACAGCTCGACGATGATCTCGGCCTTCTTGATCCAGCAAGAGAGACGGAGAGATAGAAGAGTTCTCCGGCAGCGTGACGGCGCTCCGGAGGTTGGTGATGATCTTGTCTCAGCAGGGCTCCGCCCGAGCTCCGCAGAAACGTGATCTAGAGGAAAAACTATGGAGGTATGTGGTCGGGCAGCCGTGAGAAAGTCGTCTCAAATCTGCCCTAAAAGCTCCATATATATAGGAGGAGGGAGGGGGACCTTGCCTTGGGGTCCAAGGGACCCTCAAGGGGTCGGCCGAGCCAAGGGGGGGAGGACTCCCCCCAAACCGAGTTGGACTTGGTTTGGTGGGAGGAGTCCCCCTCCCTTCCCACTTCCTCCCTCTTTTTTTTTCTTTTCCTTTGATTTCTTTTTCTTGGCGCATAGGCCCACTTGGGGCTGTCCCACCAGCCCACTAAGGGCTGGTGTGTCTCCCCAAAGCCTATGGGCTTCCCCGGGGTGGGTTGCCCCCCCCCCCGGTGAACTCCCGGAACCCATTCGTCATTCCCGGTACATTCCCGGTAACTCCGAAAACCTTCCGGTAATCAAATGAGGTCATCCTATATATCAATCTTCATTTCCGGACCATTCCGGAAACCCTCGTGACGTCCGTGATCTCATCCGGGACTCCGAACAACATTCGGTAACCAACCATATAACTCAAATACGCATAAAACAACGTCGAACCTTAAGTGTGCAGACCCTGCGGGTTCGAGAACTATGTAGACATGACCCGAGAGACTCCTCGGTCAATATCCAATAGCGGGACCTGGATGCCCATATTGGATCCTACATATTCTACGAAGAACTTTATCGTTTGAACCTCAGTGCCAAGGATTCGTATAATCCCGTATGTCATTCCCTTTGTCCTTCGGTATGTTACTTGCCCGAGATTCGATCGTCAGTATCCGCATACCTATTTCAATCTCGTTTACCAGCAAGTCTCTTTACTCATTCCGTAATACAAGATCCTGCAACTTACACTAAGTTACATTGCTTGCAAGGCTTATGTGTGATGTTGTATTACCGAGTGGGCCCCGAGATACCTCTCCGTCACACGGAGTGAAAAATCCCAGTCTTGATCCATACTAACTCAACTAACACCTTGGGAGATACATGTAGAGCATCTTTATAGTCACCCAGTTACATTGCGACGTTTGATACACACAAAGCATTCCTCCGGTGTCAGTGAGTTATATGATCTCATGGTCATAGGAATAAATACTTGACACACAGAAAACAGTAGCAACAAAATGACACGATCAACATGCTACGTCTATTAGTTTGAGTCTAGTCCATCACGTGATTCTCCCAATGACGTGATCCAGTTATCAAGCAACAACACCTTGTTCATAATCAGAAGACACTGACTATCATTGATCAACTGGCTAGCCAACTAGAGGCATGCTAGGGACGGTGTTTTGTCTATGTATCCACACAGGTAAATGAGTCTTCATTCAATACAATTATAGCATGGATAATAAACTATTATCTTGATACAGGAATTATAATAATAACTATACATTTATTATTGCCTCTAGGGCATAATTCCAACAGTCTGCCACTTGCACTAGAGTCAATAATCTAGCCCTCACATCACCATGTGAATTACATTGTAATAAATCTAACACCCATACATTTCTGGTGCCGATCATGTTTTGGCCGTGGAAGAGGTTTAGTCAGCGGGTCTGCTACATTCAGATCCGTGTGCACTTTGCATATATTTACGTCCTCCTCCTCGACGTAGTCGCGGATGAGGTTGAAGCGTCGTTTGATGTGTCTGGTCTTCTTGTGAAACCTTGGTTCCTTTGCTAAGGCAATGGCACCAGTGTTGTCACAGAACAAGGTTATTGGATCCAGTGCACTTGGCACCACTCCAAGATCCGTCATGAACTGCTTCATCCAGACACCCTCCTTAGCCGCCTCCGAGGCAGCCATGTACTCTGCTTCACATGTAGAATCTGCTACGACGCTTTGCTTGGAACTGCACCAGCTTACTGCACCCCCATTAAGAATAAATACGTATCCGGTTTGCGACTTAGAGTCGTCCGGATCTGTGTCAAAGCTTGCGTCGACGTAACCTTTTACGGCGAGCTCTTCGTCACCTCCATACACGAGAAACATCTCCTTACTCCTTTTCAGGTACTTCAGGATATTCTTGACCGCTGTCCAGTGATCCACTCCTGGATTACTCTGGAACCTACCTGCCATACTTATGGCCAGGCTAACATCCGGTCTAGTGCACAGCATCGCATACATGATAGAACCTATGGCTGAAGCATAGGGGACAGAGAGCATATGCTCTCTATCTTCATCAGTTGCTGGGCACTGAGTCTTACTCAATCTCGTACCTTGTAAAACTGGCAAGAACCCTTTCTTGGACTGTTCCATTTTGAACCTCTTCAAAACTTTATCAAGGTATGTGCTTTGTGAAAGTCCTATCAGGCGTTTTGATCTATCCCTATAGATCTTAATGCCTAGTATGTAAGCAGCTTCTCCTAGGTCCTTCATAGAGAAACTTTTATTCAAGTAACCTTTTATGCTCTCCAAAAGCTCTATGTTGTTTCCAATCAGTAATATGTCATCCACATATAATATTAGAAACGCCACAGAGCTCCCACTCACTTTCTTGTAAATACAAGATTCTCCAACCACTTGTATAAACCCAAATGCTTTGATCACCTCATCAAAGCGTTTGTTCCAACTCCGAGATGCTTGCACCAGTCCATAAATGGATCGCTGGAGCTTGCACACTTTGTCAGCATTTTTAGGATCAACAAAACCTTCGGGTTGCATCATATACAACTCTTCCTTGAGGAAACCGTTAAGGAACGCCGTTTTGACATCCATCTGCCAGATTTCATAATCGAAAAATGCAGCTATTGCTAACATGATTCTGACGGACTTAAGCATCGCTACGGGTGAGAAGGTCTCATCGTAGTCAACTCCTGGAACTTGTGAAAAACCCTTTGCCACAAGTCGAGCTTTATAAACGGTCACATTACCGTCAGCGTCCGTCTTCTTCTTAAAGATCCATTTGTTCTGAATAGCCTTGCGGCCCTCACGCAGTATCTCCAAAGTCCACACTTTGTTCTCATACATGGATCCTATCTCGGATTTCATGGCTTCTAGCCATTTGTTGGACTCTGGGCCCACCATTGCTTCTTCATAATTCGCAGGTTCATTGTTGTCTAACAACATGATTGATAAGACGGGATTACCGTACCACTCTGGAGCAGCACGTGATCTCGTCGACCTGCGTGGTTCAACAGAAACTTGAACTGGAGTTTCATGATCATCATCATTAACTTCCTCCTCAACCGGCGTTGCAATGACAGAGTTTTCCCCTTGCCCTGCGCCACCATCCAGAGGGATGAGAGGTTCGACAACCTCGTCAAGTTCTATCTTCCTCCCACTCAATTCTCTCGAGAGAAACTCCTTCTCGAGAAAAGTTCCGTTCTTAGCAACAAACACTTTGCCCTCGGATTTCAGATAGAAGGTGTACCCAACTGTCTCTTTTGGGTAACCTATGAAGACGCATTTTTCCGCTTTGGGTTCCAGCTTTTCAGGCTGAAGCTTTTTGACATAAGCATCACATCCCCAAACTTTAAGAAACGACAACTTTGGTCTTTTGCCATACCACAGTTCGTATGGTGTCGTCTCAACGGATTTTGATGGTGCCCTATTTAAAGTGAATGCAGCTGTTTCTAATGCATAACCCCAAAATGATAACGGCAAATCAGTAAGAGACATCATAGATCGCACCATCTCTAACAAAGTACGATTACGACGTTCGGACACACCATTACGCTGTGGTGTTCCAGGCGGTGTTAACTGTGAAACAATTCCACATTGTCTTATGTGAGCACCAAACTCGGAACTCAGATATTCACCCCCACGATCAGACCGTAGGAACTTGATCTTCTTGTTACGATGATTTTCCACTTCACTCTGAAATTGCTTGAACTTTTCAAATGTTTCAGACTTGTGCTTCATCAAGTAGACATAACCATATCTACTTAAATCGTCAGCGAAGGTGAGGAAATAACGATATCCGCCGCGTGCCTCTACGCTCATTGGACCACACACATCGGTATGTATGATTTCCAACAAGTCACTTGCACGCTCCATTGTTCCGGAGAACGGAGTTTTAGTCATCTTGCCCATGAGGCATGGTTCGCACGTGTCAAGTGAATCGAAGTCAAGTGACTCCAAAAGTCCGTCAGCATGGAGTTTCTTCATGCGCTTTACACCAATATGACCTAAACGGCAGTGCCACAAAAATATGGCGCTATCATTGTTTACTCTAACTCTTTTGGTCTCAATGTTATGTATATGCGTATCGCTATCAAGATTCAATATGAACAATCCTCTCACATTCGGTGCATGACCATAAAAGATGTTACTCATAGAAATAGAACAACCATTATTCTCAGACTTAAAAGAGTAACCGTCTCGCAATAAACAAGATCCAGATATAATGTTCATGCTCAACGCAGGCTCTAAGTAACAATGATTTAAGTTCATCACTAATCCCGATGGTAGCTGAAGTGACACTGTGCCGACGGCGATTGCATCAACCTTGGAACCATTTCCTACGCGCATCGTCACTTCGTCTTTCGCCAGCCTTCGCCTATACCGCAGTTCCTGCTTCGAGTTGCAAATGTGAGCAACAGAACCGGTATCAAATACCCAGGCACTACTACGAGAGCTAGTTAAGTACACATCAATAACATGTATATCAAATATACCTGATTTGTCTTTGCCCGCCTTCTTATCTGCCAGATACTTGGGGCAATTGCGCTTCCAGTGACCCATACCCTTGCAATAGAAGCATTGTGTTTCAGGCTTAGGTCCAGCCTTGGGTTTCTTCGGCGGATTGGCAACAGGCTTGCCGCTCTTCTTCAAATTGCCCTTCTTGCCTTTGCCGTTTCTCTTGAAACTAGTGGTCTTGCTTAC
Organism: Hordeum vulgare subsp. vulgare; assembly: GCF_904849725.1. Classification (NCBI taxonomy): domain Eukaryota; kingdom Viridiplantae; phylum Streptophyta; class Magnoliopsida; order Poales; family Poaceae; genus Hordeum; species Hordeum vulgare. The sequence continues at coordinate 51,597,579 of NC_058519.1, forward strand.
CATCAACACTTGATTCTCTTTACGGAGTTCAGACTCTGCGACTTTCAGCATCGCAAACAACTCGCCGGGAGACTTGTTCATCCCTTGCATGTTGTAGTTCAACACAAAGCCTTTATAGCTTGGCGGCAGTGATTGAAGGATTCTGTCAGTGATAGCTTCTTGCGGGAGTTCAATCCCCAGTTCAGCTAGACGGTTTGAGTACCCAGACATTTTGAGCACATGTTCACTGACAGACGAGTTTTCCTCCATCTTGCAAGCATAGAATTTATCGGAGGTCTCATACCTCTCGATCCGGGCGTTCTTCTGAAAGATAAACTTCAACTCCTGGAACATCTCAAATGCTCCATGACGCTCAAAGCGACGTTGAAGTCCCGGTCCTAAGCCATACAAGACTGCACATTGAACTATTGAGTAGTCCTCCTTACGCGCTAACCAAGCGTTCTTAACATCCTGATCAGCCGTAGCGGGTGGTTCATCTCCTAGCGCAGCATTAAGGACATAATCCTTCTTCCCAGCTTGTAAGATTAGCTTAAGATTACGAGCCCAGTCTACAAAGTTGCTTCCATCATCTTTCAACTTAGCTTTCTCTAGGAACGTATTAAAATTCAGGATGACACTTGCGTGAGCCATGATCTACAACACAAATATATTCAAAGTGGACTTAGACTATGTTCAAGATAATTAGAGTTCAACTTAATCAAATTATATGCTAAACTCCCACTCAAAAAGTACATCTCTCTAGTCATTTTAGTGGTTCATGATCCACTTACACTATCCCAAGTCCGATCATCACGTGAGTTGAGTATAGTTTCAGTGGTAAGCATCCCTATGCTAATCATATCAACTATATGATTCATGATCGACCTTTCGGTCTCATGTGTTCCGAGGCCATGTCTGCACATGCTAGGCTCGTCAAGCTTAACCCGAGTGTTCCGCGTGCGCAGCTGTTTTGCACCCGTTGTATGTGAACGTTGAGTCTATCACACCCGATCATCACGTGGTGTCTCGAAACGACGAACTGTAGCAACGGTGCACAGTCGGGGAGAACACAATTTCGTCTTGAAATTTTAGTGAGAGATCACCTCATAATGCTACCGTCGTTCTAAGCAAAATAAGTTGCATAAAAGGATTAACATCACATGCAATTCATAAGTGACATGATATGGCCATCATCACGTGCTTCTTGATCTCCATCACCAAAGCACCGGCACGATCTTCTTGTCACCGGCGCCACACCATGATCATCCATCAACGTGTTGCCATCGGGGTTGTCGTGCTACTTATGCTATTACTACTAAAGCTACATCCTAGCAAAATAGTAAACGCATCTGCAAGCACAAATGTTAGTATAAAGACAACCCTATGGATCCTGCCGGTTGCCGTACCATCGACGTGCAAGTCGATATTTCTATTACAACATGATCATCTCATACATCCAATATATCACATCACATCATTGGCCATATCACATCACAATCATACCCTGCAAAAACAAGTTAGACGTCCTCTAATTTTGTTGTTGCATGTTTTACGTGGTGACCAAGGGTATCTAGTAGGATCGCATCTTACTTACGCAAACACCACAACGGAGATATATGAGTTGCTATTTAACCTCATCCAAGGACCTCCTCGGTCAAATCCGATTCAACTAAAGTTGGAGAAACCGTCACTTGCCAGTCATCTTTGAGCAAAGGGGGTTACTCGTAACGATGAAACCAGTCTCTCGTAAGCGTACGAGTAATGTCGGTCCAAGCCGCTTCAATCCAACAATACCGCGGAATCAAGAAAAGACTAAGGAGGGCAGCAGAACGCACATCACCGCCCACAAAAACTTTTGTGTTCTACTCGAGAAGACATCTACGCATGAACCTAGCTCATGATGCCACTGTTGGGGAAACGTCGCATGGGAAACAAAAATTTTCCTACGCGCACGAAGACCTATCATGGTGATGTCCATCTACGAGAGGGGATGAGTGATCTACGTACCCTTGTAGATCGTACAGCAGAAGCGTTAGAGAACGCGGTTGATGTAGTGGAACGTCCTCACGTCCCTCGATCCACCCCGCGAACAATCCCGCGACCAGTCCCACGATCTAGTACCGAACGGACGGCACCTCCGCGTTCAGCACACGTACAGCTCGACGATGATCTCGGCCTTCTTGATCCAGCAAGAGAGACGGAGAGGTAGAAGAGTTCTCCGGCAGCGTGACGGCGCTCCGGAGGTTGGTGATGATCTTGTCTCAGCAGGGCTCCGCCCGAGCTCCGCAGAAACGTGATCTAGAGGAAAAACTATGGAGGTATGTGGTCGGGCAGCCGTGAGAAAGTCGTCTCAAATCTGCCCTAAAAGCTCCATATATATAGGAGGAGGGAGGGGGACCTTGCCTTGGGGTCCAAGGGACCCTCAAGGGGTCGGCCGAGCCAAGGGGGGGAGGACTCCCCCCCCAAACCGAGTTGGACTTGGTTTGGTGGGAGGAGTCCCCCTCCCTTCCCACTTCCTCCCTCTTTTTTTTTCTTTTCCTTTGATTTCTTTTTCTTGGCGCATAGGCCCACTTGGGGCTGTCCCACCAGCCCACTAAGGGCTGGTGTGTCTCCCCAAAGCCTATGGGCTTCCCCGGGGTGGGTTGCCCCCCCCCCCCGGTGAACTCCCGGAACCCATTCGTCATTCCCGGTAACTCCGAAAACCTTCCGGTAATCAAATGAGGTCATCCTATATATCAATCTTCGTTTCCGGACCATTCCGGAAACCCTCATGACGTCCGTGATCTCATCCGGGACTCCGAACAACATTCGGTAACCAACCATATAACTCAAATACGCATAAAACAACGTCGAACCTTAAGTGTGCAGACCCTGCGGGTTCGAGAACTATGTAGACATGACCCGAGAGACTCCTCGGTCAATATCCAATAGCGGGACCTGGATGCCCATATTGGATCCTACATATTCTACGAAGATCTTTATCCTTTGAACCTCAGTGCCAAGGATTCGTATAATCCTGTATGTCATTCCCTTTGTCCTTCGGTATGTTACTTGCCCGAGATTCGATCGTCAGTATCCGCATACCTATTTCAATCTCGTTTACCAGCAAGTCTCTTTACTCGTTCCGTAATACAAGATCCTGCAACTTACACTAAGTTACATTGCTTGCAAGGCTTATGTGTGATGTTGTATTACCGAGTGGGCCCCGAGATACCTCTCCGTCACACACGGAGTGACAAATCCCAGTCTTGATCCATACTAACTCAACTAACACCTTGGGAGATACCTGTAGAGCATCTTTATAGTCACCCAGTTACGTTGCAACGTTTGATACACACAAAGCATTCCTCCGGTGTCAGTGAGTTATATGATCTCATGGTCATAGGAATAAATACTTGACACGCAGAAAACAGTAGCAACAAAATGACACGATCAACATGCTACGTCTATTAGTTTGGGTCTAGTCCATCACGTGATTCTCCCAATGACGTGATCCAGTTATCAAGCAACAACACCTTGTTCATAATCAGAAGACACTGACTATCATTGATCAACTGGCTAGCCAACTAGAGGCATGCTAGGGACGGTGTTTTGTCTATGTATCCACACATGTAAATGAGTCTTCATTCAATACAATTATAGCATGGATAATAAACTATTATCTTGATACAGGAATTATAATAATAACTATACATTTATTATTGCCTCTAGGGCATAATTCCAACACTAAGGGCTGGTGCGCCACCCTCATAGCCTATGGGCTTCCCCGGGGTGGGTTGCCCCCCCCCCCGGGTGAACTCCCGGAACCCATTCGTCATTCCCGGTACATTCCCGGTAACTCCGAAAACCTTCCGGTAATCAAATGAGGTCATCCTATATATCAATCTTCGTTTCCGGACCATTTCGGAAACCCTCGTGACGTCCGTGATCTCATCCGGGACTCCGAACAACATTCGGTAACCAACCATATAACTCAAATACGCATAAAACAACGTCGAACCTTAAGTGTGCAGACCCTGCGGGTTCGAGAACTATGTAGACATGACCCGAGAGACTCCTCGGTCAATATCCAATAGCGGGACCTGGATGCCCATATTGGATCCTACATATTCTACGAAGATCTTATCGTTTGAACCTCAGTGCCAAGGATTCATATAATCCCGTATGTCATTCCCTTTGTCCTTCGGTATGTTACTTGCCCGAGATTCGATCGTCAGTATCCGCATACCTATTTCAATCTCGTTTACCGGCAAGTCTCTTTACTCGTTCCGTAATACAAGATCCCACAACTTACACTAAGTTACATTGCTTGCAAGGCTTGTGTGTGATGTTGTATTACCGAGTGGGCCCCGAGATACCTCTCCGTCACACGGAGTGACAAATCCCAGTCTTGATCCATACTAACTCAACTAACACCTTCGGAGACACCTGTAGAGCATCTTTATAGTCACCCAGTTATGTTGCGACGTTTGATACACACAAAGCATTCCTCCAGTGTCAGTGAGTTATATGATCTCATGGTCATAGGAACAAATACTTGACACGCAGAAAACAGTAGCAACAAAATGACACGATCAACATGCTACGTCTATTAGTTTGGGTCTTGTCCATCACGTGATTCTCCCAATGACGTGATCCAGTTATCAAGCAACAACACCTTGTTCATAATCAGAAGACACTGACTATCATTTGATCAACTGGCTAGCCAACTAGAGGCATGCTAGGGACGGTGTTTTGTCTATGTATCAACACATGTAAATGAGTCTTCATTCAATACAATTATAGCATGGATAATAAACTATTATCTTGATACAGGAATTATAATAATAACTATACATTTATTATTGCCTCTAGGGCATAATTCCAACAGTAGATTCCTAGTGTGTGGTAAACGACAATTTTTTGGCTTGGCAACTTATTGCTCAAAACCCAACAACCCATAAAATACAATGGCACTAGAAGTGATTGTGGGCATTGCAAGCTGGATGCGGCACTGATAGATGCGACAAACTGCAATCTGTATATAGGAGAGGCAAAGACAGTAGGTGGAGGAACAAGAACAATAATGGTTTATAATGGTAGAAAAATACAATGATGTCGTTAAAGGATGCAAATATTTGTTGCATGCACATATGTTTGCCTATTTTAGGAGAAACAATAAACCATGCATGGCAACTCATATCATCTTGCATCGCGACCCGTGATAAAAATGTTCATTCATACATATTAGCCTTGTATCAGTTTTCAAATGGGCCTCGCTGCTCATTCATGGCAGACAAACAAAAAATTTATTAACGACATTGCAACAAAAGCAATTAATAATCCAACAATATGGTAGCAAAACCAAAGTTCAATAATAGCAAAACAGCATAAAGTTTCTGCATATATAGGAGACAATATATTATCTAATTATTCATATAAAAACTAGATAATTATCGTTTCAATGTTGATGAAATATATGTGAACATGGGTGGGTAGTGAAATAGGAAGTCGACGGAGTTTATATATTTAACATTTTGTCTTGTTTGACACATAATTTTTGGAGTTTAATATTGTCTTCCAAATGATGATATCCGTCTTATTAAACCATTGTTTGATTTCAAGTAGAAATTATTTGGTGATGACGTCCAAAATGTGTTCAAAATCGCCTTGTGGATAAACCTTAAAAGGAAAGAAATATATTTGATGACGTTGTATCTTACCAACATAGGCAAGAATAGAAAGAACATCTGCAAAAATTTAACCAAAGCGAGACACTTAGTTGTATGGAGTAATATGCAAGAACAAAGTTAAATATGGTGCACTAGTGATACTTTCGTCCCGTAGCGAGAATATGGTCCCAAACTATGGAAAATACGGTGGATAAAACTGTCAATGCTATCCTATCCGACCACATCCCAGCTTCTGTCCTAGCATTTAGTGTGATTACAAATTTCATGGCTAGATACCAAAAAATGTCCATATGGTGTCTCCATGGGTTGAACCCAACGCGAGTGAAGTGAAAGGTCACGTCGTTTTGTAGCATGGTGTTGAAGCAAACTGCTTTGTTGTTTTATAAAACAGCTTTCATCTTGTTCCCTAATGATTTTTATGAATCATAACAATAATTAGGGAACAAAATTATTTGCCAAATATGTATATTAAAAAACAAGTTATAAGAAGTGATGAATAATGCCTTACATCCTGATCCAACAGTATATGCTGAAGGTAAACATTTCTCATTCCATTCTCCTTGATTTGGGCCTTCGTCATGACCTTAGCATGAATGATCTAACAATTCTAATAAATATGCTTCACCTGGATGATCTAAAAAGTCAAGTTCCTATTGACGGTGTCCTGGACTAGGGGGTACTCACCACGTCGTCTCCTGACCAATGGGTCGGGCCGAGGACCCCTTGATGATTCACTAATGGGCCACTTCGGGCAGCCCATGGTGCATATAAGGGAGATTCTACAAGACTTGGTGATCAAGACAAGGACTCCTCTACATCGACGTAGCCGACGAGGACTTTTATTATCCTAGGCCTAAGGTGCATTATATAAATCGAGGCCACGCTAGTCGATAGACAATCTTATATTTATATGATCTTTACTCTTAGGGTTTAGACCACAATATACGATCTTGAGGTAGATCAACTCTGTATTCAATACTTCAACATTAGTATAAACAAGAGCAGGACGTAAGGTTTTACCTCCATCAAGAGGCCCGAACCTGGGTAATACATTGTCTCTGTCGTCCTTTGTTACCCATCGATCCAAGGTCCATAGTTCGGGAGACCTACCCGAGATCCGCCAGTTTTGACACCGACATTGATGCTTTCATTGAGAGTTCTGCTGTGTGATGGGCACAAGGATTTATGGCTCATCTCCAGATTGATTGCAGTTGTTTTTGGACAAAGAATTTGTGTTCGTCGTCCCTCTTTCCTCGAGCGTCGCTTTGACGATTGCTTCAGTGGAATTGTGCGGAATTGTATCTACAACAACCCTGCAAAATTTCATCGCGTTCTGAGTTAGAAATCTCCAGCGATCTCCGATATACCAGAGCCACGTCGAATTTTGATGGAAATTTCGAGGAGTTTAGGGCGAGGGATCTAGTATCCAGCTCGGACGTCTGTTGGAAAAACACACCGATCATCGGCTGCAGAATTCCTGTATGGACCACCGCTCAAAATTTCAGCCCGATCCGATTGTCCAAACTCCGGGAAACGTCCAATGAGTCCGTCGAATTTTGGATCTGTTTTCTTCGCGAAAACGAATCTGACCCGAGTTCATCTTTCTTCATGAATGGGGTTTTGGACATTCTTTTTGAAGAATTTTTTAACGTATTATGTGTTATTCTAAAACAAATGCCCATAAATTTTAAGCCTATTTCAAGGCAATCTTCATCATTATGCTGGTGTCAAACCAACCCGACAACGTTGCTCCACGGCTGCCAACCTGCACTAGATAAATCATCGCTTCGTCGAGCCAAGCTTAATCTCATCGGATCAACACCTTGGCGATCCGACCAAGAGTTTGGCATCGCGAGGGCCGAATAATCTCCACAGAATATCATCGCCAACGGGTTGCACGGATCGGGCGCGTCGTTGCTTCATCAAGCAATCATTGATCGCATCACAAATTTCGACCTGCGTCGGCATCGCCGCGCCTTCAAGCTGACATTCAACACGCTGATCTGCTTCGACACGTCGGCTAGCATGGGGGCTCTAGCGCCACCTTACCGGATTACTACGTCACCTCGGCTAGACCCGGGACTTCGTCATCTCTTCATCAACCTGCTGCGGGGACTTCGACGTCATCGATCGACTAGCTTCGTCACCTCGGCTGGACTAAGGGCTTCACCTCGCCACATCAGCCGTGCCACATCGCGACTTCATCAAACCGATCACTTCGCTCGGGCACCTCTGCTTTCACACTATATTTTTTCTAACTATTTACTTCACTTAAGTTAATTAAGTAGAGGATTTTTATTATTTGATATTACTTTTGGCTTGCACTATTTTATGTGCACATGTGATCGTCTTCGATCGTGTTAGACAGTCACCTCGCGCGCCAACATCGTCTTCACGCCTTCATCAACCCAATTGCATCATCGACATAGTCGACTAACGTGGGGGATTTGCCGTCACACTGCCGAACTATTCTGTCTCCTGAGCTGGACCGTGGGTTTCACCTCGGCCCTTTCGAAGTGTTGTGTTATCACTTCATCAAGTCGAGCTCTTCATCGGCTACCTCGTGACATGCTTGGAGGCTGGGACCTTGACCCGCCACAAGCTCGGCTCTCGTCATCAACATCGAGCACATTAACCGGCTTAGTGGCTTTCATGCTCAACTTCTTTTTGATTTTAAATTTATGTGCGGTTGAGCCAGTCATTATATTTATGTTAAACACAAAAGCTATTTGTTAAAAACTTAGCTTGTTAAGGGCGTTGTTTGTTAAAAACACTTTCTTTATCTATGTTACCCGGGGCTCTTAAAAGTTTATATGAACCATTTTATAATAAATGTTTTCTTTTTGGTCGTTGCAAAGTCTTTTTCTACCGTTCCTTTCCCACTGTTTTATAATAAATGTTTTCTTTTTGGTCGTTGCAAAGTCTCTTTCTATCGTTCCTTTCCCGACACGAGTGTTTGGTCAATAGTCAGGTAGCCTAGTTTCTCTCTAATGCCGCTTGAGTTTAGTTTGCTAAACAGGCCTCGGAGAAACACTCCGCCCTCGGAATATGGAGGTTGAATCCAAACGCTGACCCGCTTGAAGTCTGAGAGATCGGATGTATCATGTGAAAGTACGACCGTAGCACATATTAATTTGAAGATCGATTTTCGGATTGGCACCAAGAAACTTGATTTAGTTCACACGTAAAGTTTTTGCTTAAGTTTTTTGGTTTTTCGTGATTTACATACTGTTAACCTACTTTTATGTTTTTTTTTAAGAGCGGGTATCCTCTTCACCAAGGTGCCCTGCGTAATAATTCAACTGGGGAAATATTTACCGACTTGCAGTTTGGCATCTTCCCTGCCGACCTGCACCTCGGTTTCTCCGATATTGCTTTATATGCATCAGTTTCTAATTATGTCTTCGTTCAATAGTTGGATTGCCCGGGTCCTATGATTGCCTCCTATATTCCACTTTGTTCGGCTAGGTGTGCAAAGGGAGAACCACTGCGATTATACTTTCGATTTGACTAGTCAAGTACCCCAATGAAGAAAGCCGAAAATTGACCGTCACAATGAGCGCGAGCTAGTCAGCGACCCGATGGCTCTGTCAAACTATAGACCGATAGAGCTTAGCACATGGGCCTTACATAAAATTAGTCGAAGTGTTAATGGCTTAACCTCAGCTCACGTCGAACACTAACTGGGGGCTAGTAACTTGCCTTCCTACATAAAAGCTCCTATGACTAAGTGAAAGTTACAAAGCCGGAATATCCAATTGCTCCATTTCCACTAAACACAACCGCCTCCGGGCACCGAGACGTCGGCTAAGGGTTTTCTTGTTAGTACGGAAACACCCTGCATAGTGTTGGGGAACGTCGCATGGGAAACAAAAATTTTCCTACGCGCACGAAGACCTATCATGGTGATGTCCATCTACGAGAGGGGATGAGTGATCTACGTACCCTTGTAGACCGTACAGCACAAGAGTTTAGTGAACGCGGTTGATGTAGTGGAACGTCCTCACGTCCCTCGATCCGCCCCGCGAACAATCCCGCGATCAGTCCCACGATCTACTACCGAACGGACGGCACCTCCGCGTTCAGCACACGTACAGCTCGACGATGATCTCGGCCTTCTTGATCCAGCAAGAGAGACGGAGAGGTAGAAGAGTTCTCCGGCAGCGTGACGGCGCTCCGGAGGTTGGTGATGACCTTGTCTCAGCAGGCTCCGCCCGAGCTCCGCAGAAACGCGATCTAGAGGAAAAACCGTGGAGGTATGTGGTCGGGTTGCCGTGGAAAAGTTGTCTCAAATCAGCCCTAAAACCTCCGTATATATAGGTGGGAGGGATAGGACCTTGCCTTGGGGCTCAAGGAGCCCCAAGGGGGTCGGCTGAGACCAAGGGGGAAGGCTCCCCCCCCCCCCAAACCGAGTTGGACTTGGTTTGGTGGGTGGGAGTCCTTCCTTCCCTTCCCACCTCCTCTTTTTTTTCTCTTTGATTTTCTTTCCTAGGCGCATAGGGCCATTTTGGGCTGTCCCACCAGCCCACTAAGGGATGGTGTGCCACCCTCAAGGCCTATGGGCTTCCCCGGGGTGGGTTGCCCCCCCCCCCCCCCCGGTGAACTCCCGGAACCCATTCGTCATTCCCGGTACATTCCCGGTAACTCCGAAAACCTTCCGGTAATCAAATGAGGTCATCCTATATATCAATCTTCGTTTCCGGACCATTCCGGAAACCCTCATGACGTCCGTGATCTCATCCGGGACTCCGAACAATATTCGGTAACCAACCATATAACTCAAATACGCATAAAACAACGTCGAACCTTAAGTGTGCAGACCCTGCGGGTTCGAGAACTATGTAGACATGACCCGAGAGACTCCTCGGTCAATATCCAATAGAGGGACCTGGATGCCCATATTGGATCCTACATATTCTACGAAGATCTTATCGTTTGAACCTCAGTGCCAAGGATTCATATAATCCCGTATGTCATTCCCTTTGTCCTTCGGTATGTTACTTGCCCGAGATTCGTTCGTCAGTATCCGCATACCTATTTCAATCTCGTTCACCGGCAAGTCTCTTTACTCGTTCCGTAATACAAGATCCCGCAACTTTCACTAAGTCACATTGCTTGCAAGGCTTGTGTGTGATGTTGTATTACCGAGTGGGCCCCGAGATACCTCTCCGTCACACGGAGTGACAAATCCCAGTATTGATCCATACTAACTCAACTAACACCTTCGGAGATACCTGTAGAGCATCTTTGTAGTCACCCAGTTACGTTGCGACGTTTGATACACACAAAGCATTCCTCCGGTGTCAGTGAGTTATATGATCTCACGGTCATAGGAATAAATACTTAACACGCAGAAAAATAGTAGCAACAAAATGACACGATCAACATGCTACGTCTATTAGTTTGGGTCTAGTCCATCACGTGATTCTTCTAATGACGTGATCCAGTTATCAAGCAACAACACTTTGTTCATAATCAGAAGACACTGACTATCTTTGATCAACTGGCTAGCCAACTAGAGGCTTGCTAGGGACGGTGTTTTGTTTATGTATCCACACATGTAAATGAGTCTTCATTCAATACAATTATAGCATGGATAATAAACGATTATCTTGATACAGGAATTATAATAATAACTATATTTATTATTGCCTCTAGGGCATAATTCCAACACATAGTATCTACAAAGGGATGAAAGCCGAAGATGGGCCCCTTTCAGATTACAAACAGCCGCAATGGAGTCAAAATAACATATAGTATAAAAGCATTTGTATTCAATATGGGAGTGCTGCCTTCCATAATCATCATCATAAAGTCATAAATATGCATCAAATTGACTGAAGATTTTGGCCAAGCTCGGTTTCTTGGCTCCCGTGATTACTCCCTACATTCCCGATTGTTCGGCTAGGGGGTAAAGGGGGCACCTCTGTGATTGTTACTTCTAGGTCATACAAGTTAGTACCTCACACTAGGTGAAGCCTAAATCTAGCCATCTTAAGAATATAATTGGTCGGCAATGACGGAAGTGAAAATTTCGGTTCATTAAAGACCACAGAGTTCGGGAAGATTCCTCGAACTAAATCCTCAATATTTTCCTCCCACATTGATCGGGGTTGAGGTTTCACTGGTCAAACATCATATCCTGGGAAAAGGAACTTATAAATGAACAATATTACCCAGAAGATGTTTTTTATGTTAAATAAGTAATCTCTCGGTGTACCTTTGCTTATAAAACCGTATGGCCAGATTGCCTTGTTTGCCATAAATCTTTGCACTTGTAAAGGCTTTATAAAGTAGGACAAACACTCCTCGACTACTGGCCGTGGAGGTTGAAGCCGATGGTCGGTCAAAAAAGTATTGTACAATGCGGATTCGAGCATTAATGAGGTAAAGTACTTGGATGCATAGAATCATTAGACTTAAATTGTATGAAGGGTAACAAAGTTTGTGTCAAACAAATATCGATCCTTAATTTGACCACCCGTGTCCAAATTAAGACTCGGGAGCTACTGCATTGCTTATTCAATGCAGAAAATTCAAAGTGCAATACGGTTTCCGAGGAGATTCGATCCTCAGATCGGTCGGCCGCACCCAACCTGAGTCTCGGAGGCTACCGCACACGTGAAAGAAACTTGATTTAGTTCCAAACGTAATGTTTTTGCTAAAGTTTTCAGGTATTGCCAAGCTCATGGCAGATTTACCCTATTTATATGTTTTTTTTTCTTCAAGAGACGAGACATCCTCTTATTCGAGGTGTTCCGCGTAATGGTTGTGCTCAAAGAATTTTCTCCGATCTACAGTACGACATCTTCCCTGTCGAGCTCCACCTCGGTGTTATCAAAACACACTTAATGGATGAAATAGTTCCTGAGGAGATACGATCCTAGGGTCGGCCATGTCGCCCAACCCAAGTCTCGGGGGCTACTAGTTATATAGTTCATCGGATAATAAATAACACTAGCCGAAAAATCTTTCCCGACCCGAAGTTCAGCATCTTTCCCGTCGATCTGCACCTCAGCATTGTCAAAACATACACAACGAGTGCAATATGGTTTCCGAGGATATTCGATCCCCAGGTCGGTCGGCCACACCCAACCTGAGTCTCGGGGGCTACTACACACCGCGTTTTCATTCCTAAAGTATGTTGCCAAGGAACTGAATCTCAGGCCGATTTTGCAAATTGACCTAAGTATTGAGGGCTACTAGGATCAGCGGTTTTATTTTTATCCTTCAGGTGCATCTCGGGTTTTAGACCAACACACACCTTGAGAGCTCTTGTCTATACATCTCAGTAGTAAATAAATTACACAAATCGGAAATAAATTCCGCAAAAAACAGCCTGAGATCGAGGTGTTGCACCACCTCGAAAGCAGTCCGGCATATAGTTCGGATGCGAATAGTTGGCTCCATAAAAGACTATTCCAGCATATAAGCTCGGGTGAACTCCTTCAAACTTTCAGAGGCCGAGGTAGTCTATGACAGCTCGGCTGCAAAAGACACCTCGGGTACAGTTCGATGTTGGAGCTCGAAGCAAGAGGATACAACCGCACGGAAAATACTTCAAACCCGAGGTGTGGCGTAAAAAATAACAAGGCATTGATAAAGGCCAAAAACTTAAAGGGCTCCTGGGATGCCCGACATGTGAACTCTTTCGGATAGCTTGGCGATCCTCAAGATCGAAGATGGGAAGATTTATTGAACCAGTTTTCAAGACCGACGACCAAAGACAAAGAACTGTTCGGAAGAACCGAGGAGCGTCCTCAACTTGAAGACCGGTTCACGGGGCTAATGACGGTGTCCTCGACTTGGGGGTACTCACCACGTCGTCTCCCGACCAGTGGGTCGGGCCGAGGACCCCGTGATGATTCACTAATGGGCCACTTCGGGCAGCCCATGATACATACAAGGGAAATTCCACAAGACTTGGAGATCAAGATAAGGACTTCCCTACACTGACGTAGCCGAGTAGGACTCTTGTTATCCTAGGCCTACGGTGCATTATATAAACCGAGGCCAAACTAGTCGATAGAAAATCTCATATTCATATGATCTTTACTCTTAGGGTTTAGACCACAACATACGATCTTGAGGTAGATCAACTTTGTATTCGATACTCCACCATCAGTATAAAAAAGAGCAGGACGTAGGGTTTTACCTCCATTGAGAGGGCCTGAACCTGGGTAAAACATCGTCTCCTTCGTCCCTTGTTACCCATCGGTCCAAGGTCCACAGTTCGGGACCCCTACCCGAGATCCACCGGTTTTGATGCCGACACCTGTGCATAGAAAATATTAAATGGATAAGGTAAATAATTGAGCGGTGATGGAAAATTGCCGTACATACTGATTCATCTATCTTGCATGTTCAACGGAGGGGTGATAGGTCGAGGGATAGCAGGAACCGATGGCGATGCCATCACCCTCTTAGAGGTCCTCAATCTGTATGAGATTACCATGGTCGTGGAGGAGATGGCTGAGCCTATGTAGAAATATGGGACATATATTGTGGTGTCGGGTATTTTTATATAAGCACAGTGGGCGGCGGGAAATGAAATATCTTTCAAAAATTGGTTTTGGTGGTCTAGGTACCAGTTCGTGAAAAATATTTGTCGTACGACCCCCACTCCTCCGGGGATCGTAGTAGTAATTTCATTAATCTTTTGCAACCTAATAAATATTGCCAAATATTTTTAGTAACCAATCAAGTTCGTATCTCCCTGTAATCAAAGCCAGTATCCTTCACGGAGCATGGTTTCCATTTAACCAGCAAAATCACAAGTTATTTGATCAATCTTCGACAACCTGTTAAATTTAGTTTATTTATTTGTACTAATACAATAAATTCGGACATAACTATAATGAAGGCCAGCCTCACAATTAATCATTGGCATAATGTTTGGCAACCTAACAAACATATCTAATTATTTTTAATAACCAATCAAATTTGGATCTCCCTCTCATCAAGGTGAGTATGTGGAAGGCTGTGACGTTTCCATATTATTGATGTTTGCCATTGGAGGTGTGATATGGAAAGACCAAATAGATTGATTGGTGTTTTTTATGGAAGGGAAGAATTCTCTCGATTACTTTTTATTGTAGACTCACTCGGTTTGGAAAGGATCTGATTCCCTCGATTCTCTTGATTGATTTTTATTGTGGACTGGCTCGGTTTGGAAAGGATTTAATTCCCTCGATTGCTTTTTATTATGCATTAGGAAAAGGTGGGACTGACAGGTTTGCATCGGGAAACATGATATGAAAGGGATGGGATGAAGCGAATGAAAACATGTGAGGCCTTCGTTAGTTGGGTGGAGCGAACCAAAATCAACGACAACCTTCAGACTAAGCCTTTAGGAGTAGAGATTGTAGCATGTTTGGATTTCGAGCTAATAATAGGCTATGTGTATAGGCATCGTAGCATGTTTCTGGTCTTGTCGGATGTGGCATTTTTTTCTTTCCATTTTGCTTTTATGCCCATATTGTGAGCTGTTTGTGGATCTAAGACTTTGTGTTCATATTTTTTTTAATAATATGAATGCATGGATCACACAGATGCAGAGCACGGGGCTCCGTTTCTCCCTTTTTTTAAAACAACGCATTGACTTCTGTCTAGACCCGCGGAGCAAAGGGAATGGAGTGGAGGCCCAAAGAGTCCAAGCTACGTGTCGAGCGGGTACGATCCGATTGGCTGCTGAGAGCATCTCCAACAGCAACACAAAAATATCACGTCCAATAAAAAAATTAGCGTGTCACTCTAGTATTTTTAAAGCGCGGGACCGGAATATCTCCAACTGATGCGCGCTAGTGGGGCGCCCAATTCAGCCTAATCCAGCGACCCCACCGGCAACAGTACATAGTTTGATGCGCGTCATAGCGCTTTTCAACGCGCGCCCAAAAGTTTTTAGCGCGCGCACTCTTTTACAGCGTCTGTTGAAGCTGTCCGGTGTCCAAAAAACGAATCTTTTAACGCGTGGAGCACTTTTTGAGCGCCTGTTGGAGATGCTCTGAAGAGTGCAACAACACGTGCAATATTTCAGCATACCACCCATTCTGCAACAAAAAATGTCATCAGCCTTCGGAACAACTTTCTAAGTTGATGTGTCACACAACATCTCATATCATCCACGATCTTATTTGGATGTGACGAAAACACACATCATGGCACACAACTACCCAATGGTCTGAAAGACTCAAGAAGCATCTCAGAGAGTCTACCACCTAAATGCAACTCGTCCATGTTGTTTTCGCCTTTCAATTGGATCACTAGTAGGAAAAGGGTCTATAGCCCCGGGTCGGTTGGATCGTTAGTCTCGGTTCACGAACCGGGCACTAGTGGGGACAGGGCCTATAGCCCCGGCGCGTAAGGGGCTTTAGTGCCGGTTCACCAACCGGGACTAAAGGGGCGGGACTAAAAGCCTAACCTTTTCGTCCCGGCCCTCTTACACGTCGGGACTAAAGGTGCTCCACGTGGGCGCCTCGTAGCGCCCTAGGGGCAGGCCCTTTAGTCCCCGTTCGTTACACGGTCCGGGACTAAAGATTTTCAGATTTTGCTGGTTTCTGGGTTTTTTTTAATGAAATTATTTTTGGGTTTTAGGGTTTAGGTGTTCAGGAGATTAACGTGATGCCTCGTTTTGTGTTCGGGAATTAGTTTTCATATAATTTAAAATAGAAATAATTATGCATATATATATATATATATATATATATATATATATAAGATTAACTTATCTTACAAGAGATCATATATATACAATTATATGGAGATCTGAATTATCGGGACTAGAGCCCGTCTATTCGATTACATGGACGAACATCAGTAATGGCCCTTAGCTACACTAAATCGTCCTTTGTCTTCTATAGCTTCCATCCTCAGAAATCCCGCAAGCTTCTCTGCAACAGCAATCGCGCGTTGCTCTGGTAGGACCTTCGTCCTCATGGCCGTGTGCTATATAAGAAGAGGAGATGAATATGAATATCAATCATGATAACAAAGAATGACGGGTAAAAATAGAGGTGTGAATGTTCATTGCTTACGTCGAATCTGTGCTCCTTGAACTCAGAGGTAAACGTGCGAATGGTCTCGCAAACATAGTATCCGCATAGATGCGTTCCCCGTGGCTGATGGTCGCACTTTACGAGAATGGAATATATATAATCAAAATAATAATCTAGCATCATAAATGTATTGAAAATTAATAGAAGTATATCATACTACTACTTACCTGAGCCGCTCTAAAGGTCATCTTCTCAGGAAAGTTACCGGGAGTCACGCACTTGAACCAATTCCAAACCCTGCTCGACAAGGATAATGATTTGCTAAGTTTTTCATTAATTGATATATCAGAAAATCATCGAAAGAGACCGATAGAGCGCAAGAATGATTAAAATTACCCTTGGAGCATGTCATGCAGGCTTTGGAACTGTTCCAAGGGTCTCGATAATGGGTCGAAGGCATCAACTCTTCCCTTATCAATTTGAATGTCCAACAGAATCCAATGGAAGCTGCACATGTATATATATATATATATATATATATATATATATATGTGTGTGTGTGTGTGTGTGTGTGTGTGTGTGTGTGTGTGTGTGTGTGTGTGTGTGTGTGTGTGTGTAACTTATCAATTACACTTATAAGTGAATGGACACAACAGAGTAAAGACCCTCACCTGAAGTTGTATGGAAACAGTATGTGGTCACAGAAATTTTGATCTCTTAGAAACCTTAGAAGGTTTTCCTCCGTCTCCTTGGGATAATTAGTTAGCGTCTCTATATGTATTTTATCTGGATCAATAAACCCAATATTTATGATGCCTTACTTTTACACTTCAGAATCTTCATTCTGCATAATAGAGTACAAGTTATATATAGACAATGAATTGAAATAACTAAACAAGTTATATGTAGACAACGAATTGAAAAACTTACAGACAATAGCAACTCATAAGCGATTTGTCGAGGGCGTCGCCATTGTACATCTGAAAGAGTTCATCAAAGTCGATATGGATTTCTTCGGAGCGGCCGTAGTACTCCTGTGGGACACTCTGCACGATCATCGTTCTCCCATTCTTTGATTCACTTAAGTACCATTTATGCAAGTAACGCATATTTGTTGGGAGATCATCTTTGCTGACCAAAGGCTCTCCCATGACAAACTGTGGCTTAGGGGCTACCACAGCCTTGGGTATCCTTGTCGTCTTGGGAAGCCAGCAAATTTTCAACCAAGATACCACATTCATCCGCCAACTCCTTTGCTTTTTCAAAAGCTTGCCCCTGCACCGGAGGGGGAACATTCTCGGTTAACACCTTGAGGGGTGGGATCGACTGTTTGGCCTGTTGTCCAAGCTGAGGAACGTCTGATTTTTTCTTGCTTGTAGTTGAACTTGATTTGCTCCCACTTGCACTTGCATGTGACCTGCTCTTTTTCACTTCCTTCTGCAATGTGCGTGTATAGTCATCAGGCTTATAGTGTAAGTCATACTGTGATGGAGTGGTTATGAAGTCTTTTGCCCATGCTATGTCCTTCTCGGTGTATTTCGGGCGGGGCTCGGGTTCCTTCCTTTTCATCTGCGCCTCATGTTGTTCCTTTGCTATCCTGGCGTTTTCCTCGGGGGTACGATCATAAGGTCTGATAGGAAGATTAGCATGAGGTACCTTTGGGAGGGGCGACAGTTTGCGCTTTGGGGAGCTCCGTCCCTTAGAAATCATCGACGAAGCGTTCTTGCTGGCACGCTTCCGCTTAGTATCATGTGCGGGCGGCGGCGGAGACGGACGACCGAAGTCCGGCGGCGGTGATCGAGATGGACTCGTGTTGTGCTGGCCAACGTCATGTGGAGGGCTTGAAGGTAATGGAGGTGTAGGTGACCTACGACGACTCAGAGGCGGTGTTGTCCTTGGGGCCGAGCGTGGAAGCTTGATGTAGTTCTTGTCCCATAGGATGACTCCACCCAGTACTTCTCCGAGTGTCCTCTCATCTTCGGGTCCAGCTATGTCGACCTCCATATCATTAAACCCCGTCATGATTTCATCCACCCCAACTTTAGCAAAGCCAGCTGGAATCTCACGGCCATGCCAGCGTGCATCAGGGCCAGAAGGTAAAGCTTGTCCGACGGCCACCTTCATGGATATGTTCTTGAATTTCTGATGGAGTTCACATGATGTTGACTCCTTGATTCCATCCACGGGGTAGCCGGGACCGCCCTCTATCATTCTTCGTTCATCGTCGGGCGGGGCCTCAGATTCAGCCACGCTGCTTTTCCGCTTAGATGGGCGCCGGTAATATCAACTGCAGGATCTTCCTCGCGCGGTACTCCTCTAAGCTCATCAATCTGCTTCTGTTGCTCGTTAATCCTGGCAAGCAACTGGTTGAACTTGTCATTCTCCTCATCCTGTTGTCGCTTCTTTGCTCTCTCTCTCGGCTTCTGTAAGTGTCTTGGTCTCTGGCAAACCCAAGCCACCACGGGTAAGAAGGACCGAAGCCTCGCGTTCGTCCTCCATGTTCGTCATTGCCGAGGACCAGTGTGAGCAAATCTTTCTCTCTATCTGCAGTGAACTTTCTTCTTCCCTCCTTAATTTCTTTCACTATCCTTTTCCAATTCTCCCTGGGTATCCTAAGATTGTCATTGCAGATGAGGTCCCCTGTTATTTCGTTGTACGACCCATCATGCGCAAGGAACCAATTTCTTGCTCTCAATTCCCACTCATCACGGAGTGGTTCAGGTACGACGCCTTTATCTATCAGATCTTGCTCTTTCTTATCCCACTTTGGGATGGCAGTCTCATAGCCCCCTGGCCCCAGCTTGTGGTGATATATCTTCTTGTCGGCATTTATCTTGTTCTTTTCTGATAATGCCTGGGCATCTTCTGACTCCTTGTACTCTTGAAATGCCTTCCAGTGATTCGCCTGCTTGGCTAGATACCCCTCGAATACTGGCACTCTCTGTGTCTTTAGATAGTTTTTCCATAGCTTCTTCTTCCAACTACGGAACAGTTCGGCCATCTTCTTCAGAGTCCACTGCTTGACTTTGGCCCCCAGTTTGTCTACAGCGTCTTCATTCTCACATTCTGGCAGGTTGAAATGTGACATGAGATCATTCCAAAGATTATCTTTGTACCTTTCGGCGACATAGTCACTATCGGCTGCCCCTTTGTGCTTGTTCCACTCCCGAACGCTGATCGGGACGTGATCCCTAACGAGAACTCCACATTGCTTCTTGAATGGTCAGCAGCATTCTTAGGAAGCTTGGGTTCGCCCGTAGGAAATATCACCTCAAATGTGTAATGCGTCCGTGCATCCAACTTTCTAGTCGGGCCTCGTTTCGTAGTTTTGCTCGATGTGGAGGCCTAAGAGGGAGAAACATTCGTCAAATGAATGTATATGTATACAATATAGAGCTATCTCCAATATTTTTCACATATTACAAGTGATTGTCGAACTTCATATGTATACCTCGCCGGACTTCTCCTCTTCACCGGCTTCTCCATCAGTGGAGCTATCACCTTCTCCGTCATTGGACCTATCTCCTGCCCCATCGGCTTCATCTTCGTGTCGCTCGACCTCCATTCCAACGTCCTGGTTTAGATATAACGACGGAGATTCAGCTGGTTCAACGTCGGGGCCGTCTTTGATTATATCTTCCAGAAGTTCTTCCTCTTCGAGGTTCCTGATATGTGGATCCATAGTTCTGCAAAAAACGGATCATCTTAACCTTTGTACCAAAAACCAAAGTAGGAGTACTTTTCCAATTTGAGACTCCTAGATTTCTGCATAGTATTCAAAGTAGGAGTAATTTTCCAATTTGAGCATTCAATAAGCAAAACCAAATCATAAAATAAAGTAGTATTCAAATTAGCATGCATTTAATTATAAGCTAATACATCATCACTTTTGTTCGTACATCGTCGAATATTATCATTAATACTCCTCGAATACTATCATACATATAGCATCACTAATACATCTAGAACCGTAGCGCCCGACGGGTATCGGCGCAGGCGGTGGACACCCAAAGAGAAGGAACCATCACAAGATCATAGCTCCAGTGAGATCCCCGAAGAACCTGCCAGGTATGCTCGAACCTGCCCTCCAACGCAACCATGTAGCGACGGACGTGCTCATCCTCCTCGCTGACACGGTGACGTACCACCTCCGTGGTGTCCGGAAGCCTCGGCACCCTCACTGGCCCACGCGACTGCCACCAAACAAGGATCGGGTCAACGACGAGCTGGCTCCTCACCAACCTACGCCCCCCGAAAGGTAGCACCTCCCAATACCAGCCGGGCGGAGCCCAGTCCCGGACAGGGCCCCTCTGATCAAGCAGGTGTCCTCCGCCGAGTCGACGACGAGGATGCGGGATAGGCATCGTAAAATGAACTAAAAAAATAAACTAGTTTTATTAATTTTCTTGCTAAAAATAAATTATTAACACTTAAGCATATACAATAGCAAAATTAAACTATTAACACTTATTTTCATTTTTCTTCTCCTCCTCTTCTTTCTTCTCTTCTCCTCCTCTTCTTTTCTTCTCTTCTCCTCCTCTTCTTTTCTTCTTTTCTTATACACTATACACTATATACACTATAGCAAAATTCCTCCTCTCCTTATACACTATACACTATATACACTATACAGTACTTAAGCATATACACTATACAATATACACTTTTTCTTCTTTTCTTCTCCTCCTCTTCTTATTTTCATTTTTCCTAATCTTATTTTCTTATTTTTGTTCATATTTCTTCTTCTTGTAACCCTAACCTAATTCTAAATATTACTAACCCTAATAATCTTTTCTTTTTCTTCTTTTCTTCTCCTTTTTCTTCTTTTCTTCTCCTTTTTCTTCCTTTCTTCTCCTTTTTCTTCTTCTCTTCTCCTTTTTCTTCTTTTCTTCTATACTGGGCGGAGTGTTGGGGAGGAGGGGTCGGGGGCTTACTGGCCGGAGTGTTGGCGAGGAGGACGGCGCGACGGCGAGGAGCACGGCGCGACGGTGAGGAGGACGGCGCGACGGCGAGGAGGACGGCGCGGTGGCGAGGAGGACAGCGCGGCGGCGAGGAGGACGGCGGGCAGCCTGACGGCGTCGGTTAGTTCGTCGATGTGTCGCGCCGGGCAGGAGAACGAGAGGAAGAAGAAGAGAAATGGACGAATTGGGTTGGAAATTTTCGAAGTCCCGCTTAAATAGGTGGATCTATAGTCCCGGTGCGTGGCTCGAGCCGGGACTAAAGACCCCCTTTAGTCCCGGGTGGAGCCACGCCCCGGGACTAAAGGCCTCTTTTCGGGCAGACCAAGAGGCGGGAAGCAGGGGGTCTTTAGTCCCGGTGCTTGGCTACAGCCGGGACTAAAGGGTGTCTTTAGTCCCGGGTCGTGGCTCCACCCGGGACTAAAGCCCCTCCTCAGCTGCACGATAAGTTTAGTCCCACCTCGCCCAGCGAGGGGGACTAACACTTGTTTATAAGCCCCGTCGCAGCTTCTCCATCGAGCTCCTCTCTAAAGCAGGCTTACGGGCCTAAACTTACTAAAAATTGAAACTATATTCGAAATTGTGGATAAAATTCAATCTGAATTCAAAGAGAATTCAGGTCGAATTTTGTCCACGATTTTCTCATATAGTTTCAATTTTTTTCTATTTTCATAATTAATAATTTTGACTATCCAAACTATTAACTTATTTTGTTATTTTCAATTAAAAACTATGTTTATTAAAAATTCTTTTTGCATATTTGAGAATTTGACAAAACTATGATAATGAAAAGTGTTTCAAATTGAATAAATAAAGAAAAACTATTTTCTATTTCCATAATTAATCATTTTGACTATCCAAACTATTAACTTATTTTGTTATTTTCAATTAAAAACTATGTTTATTAAAAATTCTTTTTGCATATTTGAGAATTTGACAAAACTATGATAATGAAAAGTGTTTCAAATTGAATAAATAATGCAAAACTATTTTCTGTTTTCATAATTAATAATTTTGACTATCCAAACTATTAACTTATTTTGTTATTTTCAATTAAAAACTATGTTTATTAAAAATTCTTTTTGCATATTTGATAATTTGACAAAACTATGATAATGAAAAGTGTTTCAAATTGAATAAATAATGCAAAACTATTTTTTATTTTCATAATTAATAATTTTGACTATCCAAACTATTATCTATTTTGTTATTTTCAATTAAAAACTATGTTTATTAAAAATTCTTTTTGCATATTTGAGAATTTGACAAAACTATGATAATGAAAAGTGTTTCAAATTGAATAAATAATGCAAAACTATTTTTTATTTTCATAATTAATAATTTTGACTATCCAAACTATTATCTATTTTGTTATTTTCAATTAAAAACTATGTTTATTAAAAATTATTTTTGCATATTTGAGAATTTGACAAAACTATGATAATGAAAAGTGTTTCAGATTGAATAAATAATGCAAAACTATTTTTTATTTTCATAATTAATAATTTTGACTATCCAAACTATTATCTATTTTGTTATTTTGACTTCATTTGGTATATTTCGTGCATTTACTTTTTTTTTTTTGAGCTAGTTGACCCTGAAATTGAAAAGCACTACAAATGAACTCTGAAAATATTGAAAGTTGGCATGCTATCATCATTTCACCCACATAGCATGTGTTAAAAAGTTGACAGGGCTACGACAAAAACTGGATGCAGTTCGTGTACAAAACTGACAATCTCTCTCGAAGTAGCACGGTTTCGAACGAGAACTCATCTCTTACAAAGGAATTTCATTTTTTAAACTTATTTGAACTCCATACTTTTTGTGTGTTCAAAATGCACCATTCAAAGGCACATCACAAAATTTCAACAATTTCTGACTTCATTTCGTATATTTCGTGCATTTACTTATTTTTTTTTGAGCTAGTTGACCCTGAAATTGAAAAGCACTGAACTTATTTGAACTGAAGACTTTGTATATATATATGTGGTCGAAATGCATGATACCATGAAGTTAGAAAGGGCTAAACCATTCAAAAGTAGCAAATGAAGTTAGAAAGGGCTAAACCATTCAAATTTGGAAACTATAATGGCACAAACAGAAACTAGACATATATAAATTGGTCCAAGAAGTACATGATACTAGCCCAAACAGTACATAATAATAGCTACCATAGATATATATACAAGTGTTAGACGTTCAGAACACTACTCGTCTGAATCATCTAAATCAGAATCTCCACGTTCCTCGAGGTGACGCTAGCCATAGTTGAGACTCGAATCTTGCGGTACAACTCGTATGAAACGTATGCATCTTTTGCTGCATACTGAATGTTGATATCATCAAGTGGGCCCTTCTCCCAAAGTTTGTGCTGATACTTTGGGAAACTGGTCTTCATATCACCATATGACTCGTCGATCAAGGCAACTGCCATATGAACCATCGAAGTCCTGTCATGTCGAAGCCTGGATATCGTTTGGAGATCAACGAGGCAACCAGCTGGTATCTCAATACCGAAGCTGTGCCTCATCTTCAGCCTGTCGTTCCTTATGTCAACGGAAGCAAAAGTGACACCGCTGCGAAGGAACTCCATGAGTCCAGGACAATGCTTGTCACTCCTGCAACAGAAACAAATTAGAATGGAACAAATGTTACATGCTGCTGCAATAAGGAAACATGTTTCACTACAACTAAAGAGAAACTTATCTTTAGGATTCAAATAGAACATATGCAATGGAACCTAGAGAGATCATTACAACTATTTGAAGCGAACCAACTATGATATGGAACATATTAAACACTAGTTGATTCTAATACGATTTTTCAGATTATGGAACACTATTCCAATCAGATTGTGTTCCCCTTCAACTAATCAAAATTGTTTCACTACAACTATTTGAAGGGAACCAACTATGATAGAAACAAATAAACTTATACAATGTCATTATCTTGGATCAAAGAAAGCCTCAAAACTTACCTCCCCCATTGGAAGATCAAGACATGGCTTGCGAAGCATATTTGGATGACGGCAACACCGCGTTGATCGGCTGTGTACTCCAGATCAAGCCCGAAGAACTTCTCATGATCCGGTGCGTGGTTAAACCATCGTTCCTTCAACTGTTGAAGGAAAAAACGGCACCTCCGTGCTCAGGTTCGTCTACACGACACGGAGCTTGGTCGTGCCATGCGCGACCACCTCATGAAAGGTAGTTGGCATGGTGGAAGAAGAGAAGGGAAGAAGAGAGGAGAAGAACAGAGAGGGCGACGCGAGAGAGAAGAAGAACAGAGAAATGACGACTGTAGGCTTCGGTTCGTGCTTTTCATCGCCCGAAACGACGCGGGATGCAAACCGTTTGGGCCTTTAATCCCGGTTTGAGCCACCAACCGAGACTAAAGAGGTATACCAAACGGTTGCCACCACTACGGCAGGCCACGTGTTAGGCTTTTAGTCCCGGGTTCAACCACCAACCGGGACTAAAGAGGTATACCAACGGTCGCCCCACTACGGCAGGCCACCTGTTAGTCCTTTAGTCCCGGGTTGAGCCACCAACCGGAACTAAAGGGGGATACGAACGGTTGCCACCACCACTGCCCGCCGCGTAGCCCTTTAGTCCCGGTTTGTGACACGAACCGGGACTACAGGCTCCTTACGGGCCGGGACTAAAGCCTCGAGGGAGGCATTGAGAATTGGGGCGACGTGGCCGGGCCTTTAGTTCCGGCCCAGAGGCACGCCGGGACTAAATGGTCCAGGCCAAAGGCCCGTTTTCTACTAGTGGGGACTAAACAATCGGGACTAATGCTAGCCCGGTTCGGCCCCGAACCGAGGCTAATGGTCCTTCACGTGGCGGGGCTTGGAGCGAGGAAGGAGGGGTATTAGTCCCGGTTCTTATTACGAACCGGGATTAAAGGCTCCACCTGTTTATTTTGTTTCACCTGAAAAGGTAGATTTATTTTTATTTTATTTTAAAATTTTTATTTTTGAATATTTTTATTTGTTTTTATGTTTTATTTCAATTTTCAAATCTTTGAATTATTTGACAATTTAATATCTAATCACCCATCCTCACTGAGGACTTATTATAAATCATCTAACTTCTCGACCGGTCACCCATCCTCTCATTGCTTCAGCCCGAGCACGCTTAACTTTAGTTGTCAAGTCAGCACTTGTTGTTTTCGTGACAATAGTAAGCTATCAATCCTAAACAACCTCGGGGCTTGATGTCATGTCACATAATTTAATTTTTTGAATTCAAACAATTATTAAAATAAACAAAATAAGTAAACATAATAGTGAATTTCAATGAAAACAACCTAATATTTTTCAATAAAATTATTTTTTCTTATTTTTCTCGAAAAAACATCTTTTTGAAATAACTTTTTTTACATTTGGAATTTTGAGCATCTAAGAAAACTTCGTCGGGCAAGCCGGGCATTTGGAATTTCTGTGGGTGAAATCGGGTCCCAATTTTTCTCTAGTTTTTTTATATATTAAACTTTTTTTACGTCGTATGCAAAACTTATGTCGTTTTACATTTTTCTTCTTTTTTGCAAAAACCGGCAAAATTCATATCTCAAAATTTCTATACCAACTAGACACTAAATCTAACTACAACTCAAAGTATTTTATTTTTTGAAGATTTAATCATTTTTATTTATTTTTTACAAAACTAAAAAGACGGTCCACCGGGGGTATAGTTTGAAAACTTTAGAATCCCTCATTAGCCAAGAGTCCAATCATATTCGTCGACTACATCTGCTAGCACCGTCCCCGCCAGAGTCACAACTAAGATTAACCAAGCCAGAGTTAACCCTTTCTAACTTTATTTGCTATTTTTCATGCATTTAATGATTTTTTTAGCTAAATGACCCTGAAATTGAAAAGCACTATAATGAACTATGAAAATATTAAAACTTGGCATGGTATCATTATTTCACCCACATAGCTTGTGCTAAAAAGTTGAGAGGGTTACGACAAAAACTGGATACACTTTGTGTATAAACTAAACCATCTTCTTCGAAGTATCAAGGTTTCACACGAAAACCCATATGCTACAAAGACATTTTATTTTCTTACTTATTTCAACTCTAGACTTTTTGTGCATTTTGTGAATTCAATAAGCACCATTCAAAACCACATCCTAAAATTTCAATCCTTTATAACTTCATTTGCTATTTTTCATGCATTTAATGATTTTTTAACCTAAATGATCATGAAATTGAAAAGCCCGACAAATGAACTCTGAAAAGGTTGAAACTTGGCATGGTATTATCATTTCACCCACATAACATGTGCTAAAAAGTTGAAAGGGTTACGACAAAAACTGGATGCACTTCGTGTACAAAACGAACAATCTTTTTCGAAGTATGAGGGTTTCTAACAAAAACTCATCTCTTGCAAAGGAATTTTATTTTTTGAACTTATTTAAACTCCAAACTTTTTGTGTGTTTAAAATGCACCATTCAAAGCCACATCATAAATTTTCAACATTTTCTGACTTCATTTGGTATTTTTCATGCATTTACTTATTTTTTTAACTAATTGACCCTGAAATTGAAAAGTATTACAAATGAACTCTGAAAAGGTTGAAAGTTGGCATGGTAGCATCATTTCACCGACATGGCATGTGCTAAAAAGTTGAGAGAGTTACGATAAAAACTGGATGTATTTTGTGTATAAAACAGATAACTTGTTTTGAAGGGAAAAGGTTCATTTTAAACCCTGAATTCATAGAGATCCGTCGAAACGAACCCTCAAGTCAAAATCCCGGTCGATTGCACCCTGAACTATGCAATCCCGGTCTAAATTGAACATTGACATCGTTTGTCAAACAAGGATTGCCAAAGGATGACCGGGATTGATGTCATTTCTACTATTTCTCTTTGGGCCGGCCCACTTTTATTTTTTTCTTCTTTAAAACGGGCAGGCTTTTTCTTGTTTGAAACTGCAAAAAATAAGCACGCGCGGCGACGTAAACCTGAAACCTCCTGTTGTTGCCCAACGTAAGCAACCGTACGTACGTACGCGCGCCACTGTACATATGGATTAAAAAAAGAATTGAAAAATCATGCCTTAAATAAAAAATGTACAAAAGAAATAAGAAAAGAAACAAATTGAAAAAAATCACGACTTAAAAAATGAATTGAAAAAAATTCACTCCTTGAAAAAGTGAATTCAAAAAAATTCACGCCTTAAAAAGACGAATTCAAAAAATTTCACGCCTTGAAAAAACGAATTGAAGAAATTTCACGCCTTTAAAAAAACGAATTGAAAAAATTTCACACTTTACATGTACTTAATTTTTTTATACATTGTATACAATTATTTAATGTCTTAGATATTATTTTGAAATATGTGAACATTATTCAAATGCAACGTACATTCTTTTCTTGTTACTGTTACACGCCTTTAAAAAAAATACAATTGACGCAGAGATTGTGGTGGGACAGCACTCTGGAATGCGAGTTTTCCTGTCTTGAATACCATTATGCCCCTCTGACGATGACATGTTCCCGTTCAGTTTCAAGAGGAAACAGTTTCCGATCAGGCTAAGTTTTACAATATTTTATTGTATGTTGCGAAAATATTTTTAATACATCATATACATTTTTAATACATCGTATACATTTTTTTAAATGACTCAAACATTTTTATGAAATGTGTGAAAAAATTTCAAATGCAACGTACATTATAAAATTACACACATTTATATTTTACAATATTTAAATATATTTTGAAATGCCACATACTATATTTTAAAATGTAATGTACTACTATTTAAAATTACACACATAAGGATCAAATGTCGCGTATGCGTGCAGAAGCTAGCAAGGCTAAGATCGATCCAGTTGCTTGTTGTTTATGTACGCATCAGCTGGTCTGAATTAATTAGCTTTGCTCGTATGTCGTGTGTTTCGGTGGAACCAAGTTTACTTACGTCCAGTCTCGTACAGCCGAAAAGTACTTGATCGAGTCAGTGCGTACAGGACCTGTGCCAACAATGCATTATTTTTTTTATTTTTTTAACGAAATAAAACTTAAGTGAGCGGGTGCAGCGGGGGAAGGATGTGTGCCCTTTGAAAAAAAAAGAAAAAATTAAAATGGGCCAGCCCGTCAGACGAATCCCAGTTGACACGGTGTCAGGGTTTGATTTAGACTGGGATTGCATAGTTCAGGGTGTAATCGATCGGGATTTCTATTTGGGGGTTCATTTCGTCCGACCAATACAAGTTCAAGGTTTAAATTGGACTTTTTCCCTTTCGAAGTATCAGGGTTTCGAATAAGAACTCATCTCTTACAAAGCGATTTCATTTTTTAAAAACTTATTTGAACTCCATACTTTTTGTGTGTTCAATACGCATCATTCAAAACCACATCCTGAAATTTCAACCCTTTCTCGCCTCATTTTCTATTTTCCATGCATTTAATGATTTGTTTTTGAGCTAGATGCCCTTTAAAATGAAAAGCGCTACAAATAAACTCTGAAAAGGCTACAACTTGTCATGGTATCATCATTTCACACACATGGCATGTGCTACAAAGTTGAAAGGTTTACGGCAATAACTGGATCATCTCCTTCGAAGTATCAAGGTTTCACACGAAAACCCATTTGCTATAAAGGCATTTTTTTAAATTATTTCAACTCCAGACTTTCTGTGCATTCAATATGCAGCATACTACAACATATTAAAATCTACAGTAAAAACTAACTAAAAATAATAATAAAACAACAATTAAATGACTAAAACAACTATATAAGGAAAACAATATTGTTTTAATTAAAATCCTAATTTAAGTTATTCTAAAAATAACCAAATAAATCTTACTGTGACAACAATCTAACACATGACTAGGAGCAAAAATTATTAAATTAAAAACTTTTTGTAAACTCAAGTTATTCACAATTTGGATTTAAAGCAAATTTGAACAAATTCAAATTTAAACCATTAAAATTTGAAAACTAACGGCACAAACAGAAACTAGACAAAATTTTGAATCTAATGCAAAAAGAATCACTCAAAAATATCAAATATTCTAAAAGATATAAGCAATTTAAAAAAGAAAGTACAAAGAGAAAACAAATTTAAAAACAGAAAAAAAAATTCAAAACCCCTTTAGTCCCGGTTCGTGTCTCGAACTGGGACTAAAAGTCTACCCTTTAATCCCGTTTCAAGACACGAACCGGAACTAAAGCCTCCAAACCCTTTAGTCCCGATTCGAGACACGAATCGGGACTAAAGGTCTCATTTGAACCGGGACTAATGCCCAACTGACGCCATTGCTGCTCGAACCGGGACTAATGCTAACATTAGTTTCGATTTATAATGAAACCGGGACTAATGTGTAAATCAAGTTGGACGAGAGCCCTTTTTCTACTAGTGGATTTTGGATTGGGGGGAAGGGGGGGGGGCGCGACTGACCATGCTCAAACGTGTCCTGTGAGAAGCAGGGACAGAGCTGTGTGCAGATTTTTAGAGGTCGGGCTGCATGGAACTTGTTTTGTAAAGAACGATTTTCTGCAGCATGAATATATTCAAAACTCTTTTTGGACATTCGTACATATCTACATACGTATCTGCAAAATATCATAACCGTATTATTGCACACCTACAAAAAAAAGTTGGGCTGATTTTTAAATTGTTGGGTCAGAATTTATTTTTTTCATACAACCTACAAATCATAATATTTTCATAAGATTTTTCAAACTTTCCTTCGAAGCATGCATAAGTTTCCTTGAAAATTGTTTTCATTTTTCTTTATTTTGAAATGTGAATTTTGTAAAAAAGTAAGTACCAAGCTCTTTGGAGCTCGGTCTCCATTGGCATTTTCCGGGCGGAGCTGCCTTGTAGTTAAAATTTAAAAATTCTTCATTAGTTTAGTACTAATCACTAACATTTATAGAAGGATGACCCATTGTCATGTACATGATCCCATCAAACATTTTTTCTAACTCGATCCCTGGTGACAAAACGTAGTCATAGTGTATTTTAGCCGTGAGATTATTAGGCCTGAAACCGAGGGGTCAGATTTTGAAATAAGTTATGCGATGGGTAATGTATTAAACTTGTGAAAGGGCAATTATTTTGTAAATTATACTCCTCCGAAATTAACCACCTTTGCTTGGTTGCGGATAATGTTTGTATTCCCGTGTGTATTCTTCAGTACGTAAAAGCTAGTGAGATTTTGTCATTCTTTTCAAGCTAGTGAGAGTTCTACTATGACGTTATTGCCTCCTGCCGCTGGGAGCCTGGGATCATGCCTACGTGCAAGTGCGCAACGCAACACACGGGCCGATAGAATGCAAGGAGTACTCCGGAACTGAAATGAATGACGAGCGAGCATGCATGTGCAGCACGGCAGACGCCACCCCTATCCAGTTTCCAAATCGGTGAAAGCATCCAGGACTGGCGCGGCTACGCTGTTTGCGAGCTTTCGTGGAAACGCCATTGAATCTAATCCAAAGGGGTGGTGGGTGAGGGGGATTCATCCATGACATTTCTACCTCTCTACCATACCAGTGCACCACAACCACATCGATCTGATCGTTCGCGCGAGACCGGCGCGCGCATGGCGGTAGGCAGGAGGCTGGAGCTCCTCGTCTTCTTCTCCACGGCCGGCAGCACGCTTCTCGACCTGCTGGCGGCGGTCATGTGTACCGGGGCGGACCCATACGACGCAGCGTTCAGGCTGCCCAACCGGTTGAGTCCCGCGCTTAATTTTTTTGACGGGGGAATTCGATTTTGAGCTTTCTCTGATCCGTGGATTGCTCCCATGCATGCGTTCTTGTCCAGCTTGATGCGGTGGAGTCTGCTGTGCGGCGCCTTCCCGTGGGGTGGGGTGCTGCTGGCGTTACAGTCGACCTGGCTGGGCGTGCTCGACGCCGGCTGGGAGCCCACCAATGTCGAGCTCCTGCTCCTCGTCGCCGTGGAGTGCGTCGTCGCGTGCTTCACCTTCGGCGTGGCGTGCGCCGCCCTCGGCGTCGACCGGCTCGCCGTCCAGCACGGCAACTGCGGCCCGAGCGCCGCCGTGTGCTCCTTGTACCTTGTCGCCGCCGCGGCCGCGTGCGGTGCCGCGGCTCTCGCCGCCGTGTCGGCCTTGGGGATGCTCTGGATCCTCGCCGCCCGGTTCCGCCCGGCTCGCGCGGCCTAGTCGACCAGGTGCCTCGTCTTGTCAAAGTTTAGAGCCTATGATGAAGCATTCGGCAGAGTACTGATTATGTTGCTTGTAAGAACTCGTGTTTAACTACAAAATTTAAATTCGTAGGATGATTAGCTCTTTGGTAGTAGATGGAGACAAATCCATGGTGTCGAACGCAGCCAACAATCTTAGGGCCAGTTCTTTTGTGGCTTCTAGTAGCTTATTGCATAATTGAGCTAGAAATTTAAAAGAGCTCGTTTTGAAAAGCTAGCTTAATTTATTTCCATCTCCTCTTTCATCTGACAAAAAGCTGAGGAAGAGTAGCTTCCCGCAGCTTATAATTTAAAGTTGAGGAGAACCGAGCATAGCTCTGTTGGTTTGGCGCTGGAGTTTTCAGCCACCCGCCGGTGTTCGAGCCTCGGCTCTAACAATAGGTGCTCATGGAGTTTTCTTTTATAAAAAAACAAAAATGCTACACTTACGTAAAACTTCTACGTAATGTTACTTAACTTTCCTAAATAATCTCTCCTCCCCCTTCCTGATTTTAAGTGGGTGGGGCCTTTTCTTAATTAATCCCAATTAAAAAAGGACACCTAAGCAACTACGTTAGTTTACGTAGCTACTCTACTTAGGTGTAGCATTGCTGATAAAAAA
The DNA here is from genome assembly GCF_904849725.1 of Hordeum vulgare subsp. vulgare. NCBI lineage: Eukaryota > Viridiplantae > Streptophyta > Magnoliopsida > Poales > Poaceae > Hordeum > Hordeum vulgare. The sequence goes on from NC_058519.1 coordinate 51,629,974, forward strand.
ATGATACCAGGCTAGTCTAGACCCGGTTGGTTTCATTCGTGGAAATTACAGGAAAATACCCCATGCCCGCGTGACTGCGTGACCTACTGACCTGCACCCGTGTCGACAGCAAATCATCACATACACGCACACACACTTCAACTCCATACCCTTGCAGATTTGCCGATGCCTGGTCTATTTGCCGCAGAGTATAATGGGCACAATCTTCTGAATAACGAAAGATTTGCAGAAGGGGAGTCCCGTGTTACTAGCCGATATTTTCTTGAACGAGTTGCACGGCTCTGAACATTTGTTGAACTCGATCGCCGATATTTTCTTCCACGGGAACGGAACGGAGCAGCTAGGAACTCATGTGATGGCACCGGGGATTGTGCACCCAAGCATATGGCCAAAGCAAGGGTGCATGCGAAAGCATTGATTCGACCTTGAAATGCGCACGTTGAAATCAGGGAGGAGGAGAGATTGTTTAGGAAAGTCACGTAACAGTACCTAGGAATTTTAGGTAAGTTTAGCATGGCCATGGCCGACCCCAGACCGCCCGGCCACGCACGTCGTTGATGCATGCAGCATGCATTCCACCCAAGAACTCTGCTGACGTACGTATGAACCGAACGTCGATAATTACTCCTCGATCGAGGAAAGAAGCATTGCTAATTCATCACCTTAATTATGCACGTATCAAATAATTCCCCCAAAGTCCAAACGTTCCCCAATACTCCTGTTCAAAAACATTGACCCAATCCTTTCAAGTATACATATACACAAAACTACGAGAGAACAAGTATTTTTTGAAGAACACACAAGACAACGACTTTGCTAACTCATGTATCATGTATTGTACGTATAACGCACCATCCGGATTGGTGCTGGCTGGCGTGCATCCATACCATATGCATGCTCGAGGACATCAACACATACACCAGGGAAGTAACATTTCCCATCACCCTAATAATTTATCAAGGAAACTGGAATCCGCCGCCTCGCGCACCGCCGGTGGAGTTGGCCTCCGGTGGGCTGATGGCCACCCAGAGGAGGGAGATGGTGATGGATATGAGGCCTGACCAGACAAAGACGATGGTGGGTGTCTTGCCGCGGCGGCCCATGAGACCCTTGGCGAATGGGTAGAGATGAGCGAGCACCCAGAAGCTGAAGAAACCGCCGCCGATGAACTTGCCCCACCGCGGGTTGTCGCTGTAGACGGTGCGGGCGAAGGCGAAGGCGATAGCGATGATGTTGAGCATGCCGATGGTGATGGGCGGGATGAGCAGCGATGACCACTTGACGACGTAGAGGTCCGCGTAGATGTCCTCGTTGTCTTCCGCCGCCGCCTTGGCCGTCAGCGTGAAGGAGATCTCGATCCCGGCCATCACCTTCAGCAGCCCCTGCACCACCGCGTATAGGTGCGCGCTTGTGCCTGCCATGAAATTAACAGTGCAAGGACACACACACACACATGGTGGTCAGGTCGGTGTCGGGATCGTCCTAGCTAGCTAGGTCGTAAGTGTATATAGGGACTCTCTTGATGATGCATGCGCGTGCCTGAGATGAGCCAGAATTGCTCGTTGCGCCACCAGTCCTCGAGCTCAATGCCTGACCACTTGACCTCGAGGATGCCGAGCGCGATGAGGGTGATGGTGATGGTGAGGAGGTAGAAGAGGAAGGCGACGTTGAGCGTTTGCACGATGAAGAAGCCGGAGAAGAGGGAAAGCGCCGGGATGAAGCAGTAGGTGAGCAGGAAGATGGAGGTGAACGGGTAGATGCCGACGTTGAGGTACGCCACCCGCTGCAGGAACATGAGCTTCCGCGACGCCAGGAACGCGTTGTTCCGCGAGAAGAAGATCTCCACCGACCCCGTCGCCCAACGCAGCACCTGATGATCGATGGTTAATGTGTATCAATGAGCAACTATATTCTAGAATGTGGAGTATATCAACTTCATTCATTGGTCATTTTCAGAATTGAAGGAGTGAAGTACCTGGTGCAGTCGGTCGGTCATGTTGATGGGGGCTGTGCCGAGGAAGGCGTCGCGTTTGCTGATCCAGTAGACGGAGCGCCAGCCGCGGTTGTGCATGCGGTAGCCGGTGACCACGTCCTCGGTGACGGAGCCGTAGATCCATCCCACGCGCTCTCCCCACTCGGTCTTGTCCTCGTACCAGCAGGAGATGACGGACACGGCCTCGGCGACGGTGGGCGGGTCCAGCGGCGGGCGCGGCACGGTGAGCGTGCCCGGCGGCCTACCGTGCAGCACGGCCGGGTGATCGGCGATCGGACGCGCCTGGAACTCGGCGATGGGGATGGACGCCAGCATCGCCGACGAGTTGCCGAACCGCCTGGGCACCAGCTGCGCCGTGAGCTCCGCGTCGAAGTCCTCCGCCTTGAGCTGCTCCATGTCCGACTCGGGGTCCTTGAAGTTGGTCACCTTCTTCTTGTTGAAGAGCCAGCCCGTGTACTCGGCCGTGCGCGGCGGGTCGAAGCCGTAGAGCGCGAACCGCCGGAACATGCAGCCCGTGCCGACGTACATGGGGCCCTGGAGGCCGTCGAGCGCGCGCATGTTGCCGTCGAAGAAGACGGTGTTGTGGTTGGCGTAGCGGTCGGAGGGGTCGATGCCCTCGAACCTCTGCGGGAACTGGATGTAGCAGATGCGCTCGCCGCCGCGGTCCATCATGAAGCACATGGCTTCGCGGACGGCCTGCGCGTTGTTGATGTAGTGGTCGCAGTCGAAGTTGAGGATGAAGGGCCCGTTGGACATGACGGCGGAGGACCGCACCAGGGCGTTCATGGCGCCCGCCTTCTTGTTGTGGTCGTACCCCGGCCGCTTCTCCCGCGACATGTACACCAGCATCGGCAGCCGGGTGTCCACGTCGCTGTAGTCGATCAGCTGGTCCTCGTCGTGCAGCCCGTACAGTGGGTCAGGCGACGGCGGCCTCAGCATCACCTGCCATGCAACGCATGTCGACCTTTGTTTGATGCATGAGAAGAATATCCCGGCGTGATGATTGAGTGAGCACCTGTAGGATGCCGGCGTGGTTGCCCTTGGCGTGGTCAGGGGAGGACACGGCCCAGGTGCCCGGCCAATGGGTGCCGTCGGCCATCCAGGTAGCCTTCTTCACCTTGGGCTGTTCCGCTGGGTCGGCGCCGGTTTCGCGGAGGTGCTTGAGCATCTTCATGTCCTCGCGGGCGTTGAAGGCGTCAGATCGCCGGCGGATCGAGTCCGGGAGGCCATTGATCCGCACCTTGAACTCATCGTATTCCCGCTTCACCTTGCGCCGGTCCTTGACGAAGTCCGACCGCCGCTTGCCCTTGGTCGGGTCTCCCTTGATGGCGAAGTAGCTGTCCGGGTTGCGGGGCTCGATGTCGTGCTTCTTGCAGAAGGGCACCCATATGTTGGCGAAGCTCGCCGCCTCCGCCATGGCCTCGAAGGTGAGCAGGGCGCCCCCGTCGTCGGACACGTAGCATGCCAGCTTCTCCACCGGGTAGTCCACGGCCAAGATGGAGAGGATGGTGTTGGCCGTGGTGAGCACCGGCTCCTTCTCCGGGTCGGCGGTGGACACGAACACGTCCAGGCCCGGCAGGTCGGACCTGCCGTGCGGGTTGGACGGCGACGGCGTCTCGAACTTCTCCTTGAGCACCGCGAGGTCCGTGCTCCGGTTGATCGGGTTCACCTTGGGGAGGATGTCGAGAAGCCAGGAGAAGGCGAACCAGAGCTCGCAGACGATGGACATGCCCCACAGCCAGAGCGCCTCCATGTTGGGGTTGCGGATACGCCACGTGAGGTAGAAAATGAGCACGAACATCCGGATGACGATGAAGATCCGGTACGGGCTGATGATGGACGTCGGCATCGGCATCTTGCGGGTCAGCGGCTTGAACGGCTTCTGGTTCATGTCGGCCGTCATGCCGCCGTCGCCGCCTAAACCGTCCTCGTCCAGGTCGTCCTCGTACATGCCGCCCTTGGGCATGAAGGCGTTGCCGTAGCCGTAGGTGCCGGAGCTCTCGAAGAGCCAGCGGTTGTGGTCGAACTCGCCGTTCTGGTTCCGGGCGAGCAGGGACTTGCCCGAGGACACGTCATGCGGGTCGTCGTCGGCGTAGTCGCCGACCTTGTAGTGCTCCTTGCAGCCGGGGCAGACGCAGCCGTCCTTCTGCGCGTCCAGGTAGCAGTCACGGCAGATCTTGAACCGGCACTCGCAGGGGTCGACGTCGTCGCCGCGCTCGTTGCGCATGGCCTTGCCGTCGCAGGCCGGCATGGCGCAGCGGGCGGCCTTGGCGCCGGCCATCTGCGGGTGCGTCACGTCGGAGTCGATGACCCTGTCCATGAGGTGGGCGCGGGTGACGCTGTTGAAGCCGCCGGTGAAGAGCGAGTTGGACACGTACTGCTCCTCGGCCTTCATCGCCACGGCCGTCGGCTCGGCGCCGTCCATCATGGGCTGGTTGTCCGGGGTGGGCGGGATGTGCACCGTGTAGTTGGCGTAGTCCGGCCCCAGCTCGCCGTCCATGTCTATGTCCTCGCGCGACAGGCTAAGGTACCGCCCGCTCGGCGTCCGGCGCGCGAACTTCACCGGCTGCCCCGGCGACGGCCGCGACGGGGCCGCCGACCCGCCGGGGTTCCTGGGGGCCTTCTTGCCCTGCGTGCCCGACATGTTCTCCTAGCTGGCTCCTACCTTTTTTTTCCTTTCACGCTGCTTTCTTTCTTGCACCCGTTGCGCGCATGGCCGGGATGGTTCAGCTGGACGGCGCCACGACTGTGTGCTCGTCCATGGCGATGGTTTGCAAAAAATGTATGGGCGCGGCAAGGGGAGGGATATGGCGGGAAGAGGCGGCCTTTGTGCGCGCGTGCGGTGGTCGTTGCGATGCGAGGGAGACCCGGTCTCCTGCCTCGAAGAAGAGATGACTATATTGAGGCACAAGGCGGAGGTGCCGGGTTTGGGGGAGAGCTTGTGTGGTGAAGGAGAAGAACCATGAACCAACGGTTTTGCTTGGGAGCCATGTGAATTATGGGAAGTGACATTTATGTAAGTCTTCTCAAAATTTGTTTTGAATAAGGTTTTTTTTTTGCCACTAGATTGAGATATCCAACGTTCGTCCTTCTTTCTTTCTTTTCAGGCTTTCTTCCCACTCCAACCGCCCACGAAATCGAATTACCCAAGTTGCAAATGCAGTCAACTTATATAAAGCTATTGTGTTATCCAAAAAGGGGAATGCTAAAACTCAGCGGACTGAGTTTTATTCAAGTCTCAGTCGACTTTCTGACCATTAGATTATTTATTGCTTTAAGACATGAGTAGTGCACTAGTGCTGTTTGTTTGTGTAAATCGACCCGTGCAGAACTAGCCGAGCTTGGGCTGATTTTTTGACTTGTTTTTACCTATCGGGTGAAGGAAGTTACGCGCCGTGGGCTAGGTAGGCAGAGGTCCTTTTCATTGTCTGTTCGGCCTTTGCCCTTTTTTTTTTAATCTGTTTAAAATTGTTCTTTATTTTCTTGTATAATTTTTAGCAGAAATTTTGTGTGTGTCCCTTTTGTGTCGTTAATTTGTTTGTTGTATTTATATATTCAATTTTTTTGTTTCTACATTTATTTTCTTTTTATTGATCTTTTTGGTTACTTCTTTTTTAACAGCATGATTATTGTTTTTTTTCATTAATATTTTATTTAAGCAATAAGTTTATTTTTTGAAATTTAAAAAGATTGCATCTGTGTGGTGTTTTGTTGGCATGCCTATTACTATGCACACAACTGCAAGTGTCGCGTTTGACTTTAATTTTATGTCTTCAATGCAACAACTACTCTATGGTATTTTTATCGGCGAGGGCACAATTGCATGTGTGTCACTAGGCACGCAATTGCAAGTGTCGTCCCGACTACAACTTTCTGTTGTTTTGTCAAGAGGGCTCATTGGATGCATGTCAGTACCCATGCAACTGCAATTATTGTCCTTGGTTGCAATTGCATGTCTTCCGCGACTGCAGCTTTGTAGTGTTTTATCGAAGGCGGTCAGTTGCATGGCTTTTATTAGGCATGCAATTACAAGTGTCGCCCCCGACTGCAACTTTATCATGTTTTATCAAGATAGATCATTGCATGCATGTCAGTATGCATGCAACTGCAATTATTGCCCTAATTTGCAATTGCATGTCTTCAATGCGACTGCAACTCCGTAGTGTGGTGAGTTGCATGGCTTCCACGAGGCATGCAACTGCAAGTGTCACCCCGATAGCAACTCTCTGGTGTTTTTTTCGTGGAGGGTAATCACAAGCCGAGGTGCCATTTGATTGCGTGTCTAGTAGCATACATGCGGCTACAACTCTCCGGTGTTTTTGTCGTGGGAGGGTAGTTGAATGTATGCTACTAGGCACGCAACCAAATATCACCCCGGCTGCAACTCTATGTATTACATGCTGCTACAACTCAGTGGTATTTTTATCAGAGGAGGGCTAGTAGTTGCATGTCTACCACTAGGCACGCAACTACAATTTGTCACCCCCGGTTGCAACTATGTGGTATTTTTGTTGGGTAAAAGGGCAATTGCATGTCCTTCATTAGGCACGCAACTGCAAGTGTCTCCCTCAACTGCAACTCAACACCGCAAGTCTTTACCGTGACTGCAACTTAGTGTTCTTTTGTCCGTCGGAGGGGGGGGCTTTTGCATGTCCACCACTAGGCACGCAACTGCAATTATCATCCACAACTACAACCGCATGTATTCAACATGACTGTATCTTAGTATCAAGGAGGGGTAGTTGCATGTCTGCCAAAATCCATGCAATTGTAAGTGTCACCCTCAACTGCAATTGCATGTCTTCAGTGTAACTTAGAAGTGTTTCTAGTGTTTCTTGGGGAAAGGGGACAGTTGCATGTTTGTCATTAGGCACACAACTACAAGTTTTGGCCTCGACTTCAACTTAGTGGTGTTTTGTCAGCAGAAGGATAGTTGCATGTTGTTAGAGCATATTTCTCCATATGTGGTTTTGGTAACTGATGACAATCCCTATGGACTAATGGTTGCCTTAGTTATATTTATAGGATTTGTCCATAGGCACTTCTTTAAGTCCATCTGTTGGGTTCAAGGAGTTTATATGATGACCAAGGTGGTATTCAAGGTATTATCCAAATAATGGTCATAGAGACACAAGGTTGATCAAGATCGTCAGACAAAGAGTAAATCAAGATGATCAACACACAAAGCATACAAGATGTACCGAGAGGGATCAAGTGATCCCATGGTATGGTAAGCATTGTCCATTACGAATTTGTGTACTAACCCATGGTCTTCGTGAGAGTTCTATGTGGGGTTAGGTGTGTTTCCATGGGCTTGCGTCAAAGAGGAAGATCTCATACAACCCATGAAGGATGACGCCAAGTGGTGATTGTCATCAAGATTGCGGTGTGCAAGTTCAAGTGGATCAGCACGAAGATATCATGCTTGAAGCTTGCCATCCATTGTGGTGGCAATGGACTTGTGAAGATATGTTGAAGAGTGGATCACCCATGTTATGTATGGGGGAGCAATCAACTAGTCTTCATCAAGCCAACGCAATCAAGAAGGTGGTCTATCTTGAGGAAGCCAAGATCATCGTCATCTAGCTCAAGAGGATGAGGTGCAAGGTATAGGTTTGCCCTTGATAGGTTTTCTGTTTTAGGATAGATTGCCGTACTTCGTCATACTTTTTGCGAATACTTTTCCAGCGGTGGTAGGCCGGGTAGTAGTATTTTTACTACCGTGGTTATGTGCCTACCAAGCGGTAGTACTGCTCCCTGCCAAGCGGTAGTACCCCTAGGAGCAGCGGTAGTACCACTCCTTGCCAACGGTAGTACCGCTCGGGTCAGCGGTAGTACCGCTCCTCGCCAGCGGTAGTACCACTACAGGCAGCGGTAGTACCGCTCCTCGCCAGCGGTGGTACCGCTAGAGGCAGCGGTAGTACGTCTCCTTGCCAGCGGTAGTACCGATGTGCTCGGGCTGTAAGTGGGGGTAACGGTATGATTCTTTCCCCCACTATATAAAGGGTGTCTTCTTCCTCCTTGGGTTTCATCTACCTCTTCAGCTCTTGTTCTTCCCCCCATTGTTGACATTCTTTGAGCTTGCTAACTCTCAATCCCTCCAATAATTCTTGCTAGTTCTTGAGGGAAAAGAGAGAGGAGATCTAGATCCACATCTCCACCGATCACTTTCTCCTCTATGTGAGGGGAACCCCTTGGATCTTGATCTTGGAGTTCTTTGTGAGCTCCTTGCTCTTCCTCTTATATTTCTCCATAGTTTTTTTTGTTGTGGGGGGATTTGAGTGTGAGGGACTTGTCCACTTCGTGTGCTCTTGTCATTGCATTTGGTGCATAGGTTTGAGTTCTCCACGGTGATACGTGGAAGTGAAGTTTGAGAAGCTTATTACCCTTTGGTACTTAGTACCCTAGAGATTGTTCTTCGTGGATGCTTTGACGTCCTAGAAGCTTGTTGGTGTCTTGGAGCTCAATCATTTTGGTGTAAAGCTCCGGGCTAGCGTTGGGGTCTCCAATTAGGTTGTGGAGATTGCTCCGAGCAATTTGTACGGGTACCGGTGACCGCCCCAAGGGTTGCCATTTGTATGGGTACCAGTGACCGCCCCCAAGGGTTGCCATTTGTATGGGTTCGGTGACCGCCCTCAAGGGTCCCTTAGTAGAATCACGGCATCTTGCATTGTGCGAGGGCGTGAGAAGATTATGGTGGCCTTAGTGGCATCTTGAGGAGCATTATGCCTCCACACCGCTCCAAATGGAGATTAGCATCCGCAAGGGTGTGAACTTCAGGATACATCGACGTCTCCACGTGCCTCGGTTATCTCTTACCCGAACCCTTTACTTATGCACTTTACTTTGTGATAACCATATTGTTTCTTGTCATATATCTTGCTATCACTTAGTTGTTTATCTTGCTTAGCATAAGTTGTTGGTGCACATAGGTGAGCCTAGTTGTTTTAGGTTTTGTGCATGACAAATTAAATGTTAGTTTTATTCTGCATTTGTTCAAGCCTAAACCGTAATTATTTCAAAGCGCCTATTCACCCCCCCTCTAGGCGACATCCACGTCCTTTCACTTGTACCCCACTAGGCACGCAACGACAAGTGTCATCCTCGACTATTATGATATTTATTCAATATGACTATGAGGTAGTGGTGTTTTTGTTGAGGAGAGTTGGGTAGTTGCATGTCTATCACTAGGCACACAACTCCAAGTGTCGCCTCAACTAGAATTGTATGTATTCAACACGATTGTAACTTACTATTATTTTGTTAGGAGAAGTGGTCTAGTTGCATATCTGCTGGTAGACATGCAACTGCGAGTGTCCTCCCGACTGCAACTGACTCTCTTCAAGGAAAGTACAACTTCGATGGTGTTTTGTCGAGGGAGTGGGACAGTTGCATGTGTTGTCACTAGATACACAACTCCAAGTACCCCAATCCCCTGCACGCGGACTACAAATGTCGCCGGGGTGGGGGGGAAGAGGGGGGCTCCACGAGCACTCCCATGTGTCGTACCTCATGTGCAAGTAATTTAACTTATTATATACTTTTTTACCCCATGTGAACATTTTATTAAATACATAACAAAAAAATCAAATGCAAGTTCAACCTTTTTATATGCAAGACTAATATTTTAATACACACTGCATTTACATTTTTTTTCTAAAATACATTTTGAATATTTTTGTTAAATACAGGATGGACATTCGTAAATAATGTTAAACTAATACAGGATGGACATTCGTAAAATACAAAGATATTTCGTAGAAAAATGAGGGTACACTCTTTTGTTTAATACACGAACAATGCAAGCATTTGTTTACATTTATTAATGAACAACCAAAAAGTTAACAAGAAGAGAAGACAAAAAGTTACAAGAAGAGAAAACAAAAAGTGACGTGAAAAGAGGGGCATGTCAGAAAACCATTCAGCATGATCGTGCCACAAACTTTGCTCTGTTTGTTCGGCCTTAGGTGGCTGGCGCATAATGTCGAACAAAAAATGACACAGAAAGCCCAAAACAACAAAACGGCAACGAGGCCACTAATCGAGCTGGTTAACAGGCTGCTGACATCAGCTGACTGAGACTTAGTCTAGCGAGATCCATCCAAAAATGATATGGAACTTGTTTAGGAATGAAAGCAAAAGTGTTGTGCGAATCAATCTTCTCTGTCATTGATATGAAATATTTATACAAGGATTTGGGACGCCAGTAAAAGGCGTCTGTACAAAAGGCGCCCGTACGGACGGATGCGTCCGTACGACGCTTAGACTAATCGCGTCCTAATGATGGTTCGCTAATTTAGTCGGTTCGTAACACTCCCCCTTGTACAACGCCGTCTTGAGTAATCCATTATTGAAAGCTCCTTGTATATTCATCAGTCATTTCTAGAGATTCTCCTCCAAAAACCCTGTGGGAAAAATATGAGGAGAAATGTATAGATATGTTGTTAAAACTCCTTTAAACCCATTGGGAAATGATAAGGAGAAAATGATGCAACATATAGTGATAACTCATATGAGAAAAACCTTCAAAGAAGAAGAAAAATGTTGATGGGTTATAGAGAACAATAAATATGCTTTTAGATACTTTCCTTTAAAAACCTTCATAGGAAAAATAGAAAGTATAGCACATGTTCTTTGTGAAGATATTGCCTCATTAAAAACATCATGAGAGAAAATTTTAAAGAAACTCATAATGAAAAGAGTGCAATGAGATGTGCCATGAAAAACTCCTTTAAAACCTGATAGGAAAAATATAAGGAGAAATATAATATGGCATGCATCAATGCTTGTATTTAATTGTCTCGTTAAAAACCTTTTATGAGAAACATGTTGGAAAGCTCATAAAGGAAAATAGTACATTATTCATTACCTGATGATAATTAAAGGGTTATATTTTCACGAGATTTCTCCCCATGAACTTTGCAAATCACGAAGTCGTCTCATACCAATCCCATGAATGTATTTTTGGAACGTTGAATTTGGTAAAGACTTTGTGAACAAATCTGCTAAATTGTCACATGATTTAGTTTGCAAAATATCAATTTCTCCATCTTTTTGTAATTCATGAGGATAGAACAATTTAGGAGAAATGTGTTTTGTGATATTAGTTTTTATATAACCCATTTGCATTTGAGAAATACAAGCTGCATTGTCTTCATAAATAATAGCTGGTGATCCTAATGAACCAACACCACATGTAGTTTGAATGTGGTTAATCATCCTACGGAGCCATACATATTCTTTTCATGTTTCAAATAATGCAATAATTTTAGAATGATTAGTGGAAGTTGCTACGAGAGTCTGTTTTGTTGACTTCCACGAAAAATCAGTTCCATCATATAAGAATAAGAAACCTGTCTGTGACCTGGCATTGTGAGGATCAGATAGATAGCCAGCGTCAGTATATCCTACCATAGTCATATCTTGGTTTCTGATAGAATAAGCCAAGATCTTTTGTGTCATGTAAATATCTAAAGATATTCTTTACTCCCGTCCAATGATGTTTTGTTGGAGTAGCGCTATGTCTAGCTAGTAAATTTACTGCAAATGCAATATCAGGCCTGGTGCAATTTGCAAGGTACATTAGTGCACCAATGGCACCGAGATACGGGAACTCAGGTCCTAATATCTCTTCGTCATCATCCCGAGGTCTAAAAGGATCGTTATTCATATCAAGGGATCTGACAACCATGGGTGTTTTGGTTGGGTATGATTTATCCATATTAAATTTTTCCAAAACCTTTTGAATATAAGAAGGTTGGTATACTAAAATTCCTGAGGGAAGGTGCTCAAGCTGTAAGCCTTACCAGAATTTGGTCTTTCCCAAATCTTTCATCTTAAATTCCGCCATTAGATGATTGCGTGCTTCTTCGATATCAGGTGTACTTCCAATGATATTAAGGTCATCAACGTATACTGAGATGATGCAAAATCCATTTGAGGACTTCTTTACAAATACACAAGGGCAATCATCATTATTTGACTAGCCTTTCTGAATAAGGAACTCACTCAGCCGGTTATACCACATTCTACCTGACTGTTTTAAGCCATATAGTGACTTTTGTAATTTTACACAATATGCGTTGCGATTGCTTTTGGATTCGGCATTTTAAGTCCTTCAGGGACTTTCATATATATGTCCGATTTAAGTGACCCATATAAGTATGATGTCACTACATCCATCAACTGTATAGATAAATTCATTTGTACTGCTAAAGATATTAAGTATCAAAACATTATTCCACTCATAACACGAGAGTATGTATCATCGTAATCGATGACGGGTCTCTGCGTGAACCCTTGTGCTACAAGCCTCGCTTTGTATCTCACCACCTCATTTTTTCGTTCCTTTTTAAAAAAAACCCATTTTGCTCCCACAGGGAAGACATTTTGAGGAGTAGGTATTACTGAGGAAAACACCTCTCTTTGGTTGAGCGAGTGCAGTTCTGCCTCAATTGCTTCCTTCCATTTATGCCAATCAGGACACTTGAGGCACTCCCTGACGGTCTTTGGTTCTGGATCCAGTTGAAGGGTTTCAGCAATTTCAGAGGCAAAATATATGTCGACAACTGTAGTCTCTCTATTATATGATTCTCCTGATTCTATATAGTTTATGGAAATTTCTTTTATACCTTCACACTCTATGTGATTTCCCACAACAATAGAGTCATGGTGTTCCGATGTCCCAGCTATTATGTTTTTATGCGCATTTATGCTAGGTTCAAGATGTTGAGCATCTGGTTGGTGTCCTTCAACTTGAGATTGAATTGCATCTATTGGTAGAGGATTTGGTTTCCTCTATCTCCGCGGAGGCTTTTGAGAAGCTATATTCCGGCTAACCAGATTTCTCCTACTCTCATTTGGGGTTTGAGTGGTTTTAGTTGGTATCTCCACTCGCTCTGGTGCATTAACAGCGGGAATATGTGATTTGGTGACACCTTTACGGTCAGTAAATGCATCTGGCAGATTATTTGCAATGTGTTGCAAATCTATGATCCTCTGAACTTCACTTTCAGATTCTTTAGTACGTGGATCTAAGGACTGAATGTCTGTTCCATTCCAATCTATTTCCTGGCAATATTTGTGGTATGATTCTCCCCCTAATGCCGGGAAATGGTCCTCATCAAAAATAGAATCAGCGTAGCGGGCAGTAAACATGTCCCCTGTAAGAGGTCCTAGATATTTAATAATTGACGGAGAAATGTAACCCACATAGATACCTAGTTTTCTATGGGGGCCCATTGTTGTACGCTGCGGTGGTGATATCGGTACGTATACTGCGCAACCGAATTTTCGCAGATGGGAAATACTTGACTGAGTGCCACGTACTAGTTGTAGTGGGGAGGTTGTATGATATGCAGTTGGTCTGATTTGTATCAGATCTGCGGCGTGTAATACCGCATGTGCCCAACAAGATGCTGGTAATTTACAATTCTGCAATAGTGGTCGAGCAACTAATTTACTCTTTTAATGAGAGATTCAGCCAAACCATTTTGAGTATGGACATAAGGCACATAATGTTCTAAATGAATGCCCATAGCCATGCAATAGTCATTGAATGCACATGAAGAGAATTCAGTGGCATTGTCCATTCGAATTGTTTTTATCCTATTTTCAGGATGATTTGCTCTTAATTTGATAATTTGAGCAATTAGCTTGGCAAAATCATGATTTCGTGTGGACAATAGACATACATGTGACCATCTAGTAGATGCATCTATGAGCACCATGAAATATCTAAAAGGTCCTGATAGTGGTTGAATTGGACCACATATATCTCCTTGAATGTGTTTAAGGAAGTTAACTAACTCACTTTTTACTTTAAGATAAGATGGTCTTATAATTAATTTCCCAATTGCACATGCGGTGCACACAAAATCTGATGATTTTAGGAAATTTTTAGTTGGAAGGCTGTGACCAATAAAATTGTCAATAATTTTTCTCATCATCCCTATGCCAGGATGACCTAGGCGATCATGCCAAGTCTTGAATTTATCAAGATCTTGAAAAATTATTTTGTACGCAACATGTGTTACGGGTTTTATATAACTGTAATATAATCCAGATGAAAGTTAGGGGAATTTTTCAAGAATTTGTTTCTCAGTCCTATTGCTCTTTGTTAAAAGCAAATATTCATAATTATTTTCAGAAATTGTTTCCAGATGGAAATTATTTGATCTGAGGTCTTTGAAACTTAGAAGGGTGCGTGTAGATTCAGGATACAAGAGTGCATCCTCAATTACAATGTAGTACCCATAGGTAGAACAAGTGTGGCTCGTCCTGAACCAATAATTGATGCATCGCGACCGGCGATTGTCATAATATTCCCTTTTCCCTTAGTTAGAGTTTGAAAATATTTTATTTCTCTTAATATTTGTTAGTGGTACAACTGTTCACCAAACATAATTCTTCTTTCATTGGATTATTTTCCCGTAAAATCTATATATAGAGTAAGAGAATATTTTAGAATGAAACTTTATTCATATTACTCACATATAAATATATATACAAAGTATTCATATTACAGTTACAAATATAAATATGACATTATGTTTGAATTACACAATACGATTGGTCTGTAGGACTTTATTCTACTTAGAGTTATACAATTTATAACATCCATTATTACAATAAAATAGCTGATAACATCAAATGAGTGATGTGGAGATTATATGAGATCTTCATATGCGTCTTGGGTGTATTCCACCATCCGGTTGTCAAAATCAAGATCTTGATCCTTCTGCCTTGTTTCCTTAGGAGCGCTTTGAGAAGTGCTAGCTTCAAGGTTTTCTTCTTGTTGTAAGGCGTTGAAGTGAGCTTCAACTTCTCCGTGAACTTGTTTGCCTTTCCCAGTGGATTTGATGTATAAATCCGCTAGATGCTTGTGAGTTTGGCATTTGCTAGTACAATGGTTAGTACATCCACACCTTTGACAAATCTCGGAGTTGGTGTTTCGGTCATTTTTCTTGAAGTGACCTTTACCTTTAGATTGACCAAAGGTTTTTTTCTTGTTGTTCTTTTTCCACTTTCCATTGAATTTCTTGAAATTCTTTTTGTTGCCCTCATACTTTTTAGTAAACTGAGTGTTAGCATGTGCTTCAGGGAGTGGCATTGAGCCCGTTGGGCGTGTCTGATGATTCTTCATGAGAAGTTCATCATGTTTCTCAGCCTGAAGTAAAGTGTATATGAGCTCAAAATACTTTTTATATTTTTGTTGACGGTACTGCTGTTGTAGTACCCTCATCGAGGGGTGGAAAGTGCAGAAGGTCTTCTTAATAAGGTCTTCTTCAGAAATTGCTTGATTGCAAAACCTTAGTTTTGAGTTAACCTTGTGAACTGCAGAGTTCTATGCTGCCACAGATTTAAAGTCTTGAAACCTTATGAGGGACCATTCTCTCAGTGCTTATGGCAACATAATTGCTCTTTGTTGGTCATATCTCTCCTTGAGAGAGTTCTACAAAGCTAGTGGATCTTCTTCCATCAAATATTCCGACTTTAAGTCCGGATAGAGATTGTGCCTTAAGAAACTTAAAGCTGTATATTTGGCTGCCGTGGGAATTTCTCCGGCGCCTTCAACGGGTGTGATGATAGTGGAACCTAGTTTACGACTTTCGAGGGCTATCTTTGCATCCATAGCCCATGGTAAATAGTTACTACCATCTAGTTCAAGTTCATGAAATTCACGATGCATGACGCCAGCCATTTCCTGCATGGTATTTTCATGCATAATTTAGTTTTACTATGAGAGTAAAATATAAGTAACAACAAATGCTTTGATGAAGCAAAATTTGCAAGTATGGCTGATGCTTTATACATTTATGTGTAGACCTCATTTTTATGTATATGACACTTTTGAAGATAGTCACCGTTGAGGTGTAGATCTCACAGTAATGGAGAGCATATTCTGGTTTTGACCAGTAGATGTTCATATATCCATTACTCTTGTGTCATACAACATTTTACAAAATCACTTTTAAGGTAATCATCTTGTCAAAAGACTGGATGTAGACCTCATAGTGAGAGTGGATAATCTGCAAATTATGCAGTAGATCACACAATTGCTTTGTGATTTGCAAAAATTCGAGGTAGTCACATTAGTTCGTATATTTGGGAGAGCACTTGTAGATAGTTATTTTGCCACAAGAATGGAGGAAAAATTTTGATCTTTCAGTGACGAGGATAATTTGCAAAGTGCAGTAGATGCCTCATCTACTTTGTGATCCCAAAATTCAAATAATAAAAAAAATGTTGTATTTAAGAATTTACATATTCTACAAAAAATTGAAAAACGAATGTTGAGGCAATCATATAGAATATGTATACATAGTCTGAGACTTTATTTTTTAGACGATATATAGTCTAAATATATACAAACTTATAATACAAAAGTTACATAAAATAAGCTAAGATTCTTCAAATACAATAAAAAAAACAAGGCTGCTATGCAATATATTGGTGCTATGGGCTTTTTCCTGATGGAAATACCAAAACACCATCAACCTCCTTATTTTTTTCGGATGTTGGCCTGTTGGGCCTATTTGGGGAGAAGGGGGCATAGGCCTAGCACCAACAGAGAGAGAAAAGGGGGGGGGGTCCGGCCCAGGTACCGACCGACAGAGGGAAGGGATAAGGGGCGAGACGCACGAGGGTTTCCCCTCGGCGCCGCTTCTCCCGTTCCCTCGGCTCGATCTGGTCGACCCCAGATCCAGACCGAGGCCTCCCTTCTTCTCATGTTCCCCTTTCTTCACTCGTCTGCACCTCCACTCTCCTGCTCTCCAATCCCCTCCCCATGGCGGTCAGCCTCTCCTGCTGCATCCCGCGCCGCCAGGTTCCTGCCGCTGCTGCTCTCCTCGGGGGGGCCGGCGAGGCCGAGGGCCGCCGGTGACCATGCGCCCCAGAGTGCGGCTTGGTTTTGAGCAATGGCCGCGGCAAACTGCCGCAGGATCTGGCGAGCTTCTGGTGGAGGTGTGGGAGGAAGGGGTGGTGCTGGCGGTGTCGACGAGGAGCCGTGCCCTTCCATCTCTTCCTCTCCCACCTTGGCCTCCATGTTCAGATCCGGGACAGTGGGGTTGCCATGGAGTTCTTCTGCAGCCGGCGTCGAGGACGAGAGTTCCGGGATGGGACTGTATCCCGGAGGGAAGAAGTGCTCCGGCAGTTCGTCCGACGGGGTCGGTGACGGCAGTCGCGGTGGTGCGCCCGTACATGCTGGGCACGGGTGGTGCTGCAGGCAGTACGGGGGAAGTGATGGCGGGGCGAGCCATGGGAGCATCTCCTCTTCTCCGAGGAACGGCGCCGATGTCCCTGCAGCCAACCATTCCATCGGAGGGATGGGGAAGATGGTTGGTGGAGTTGTTGGTCCCGTCTCGTTGGCAGCGGCCGGCGTCGAAGGTCCGGCCTGGTTGCCATGGCGTGCATCCCCACGACGGCGGTTCTTTTCAGCGAAAAAGCGGCATCGAGGGCCACTTGTTACGCCAAGACCATGACAGCGATGGGCGGCGTGGTGGTTCTAAGTGCGAGGAAAGCGACGGCGATAGGTTTCCCGCTGGATGAAACGAGCGAAGGCAAAGGCAAGAGATGACAAGTCTTCTGCTGCCATGTTCTCACCTCTTTCTTCTTTCTCCCGTGGTGCTTTTTCTTCTCTTTCTGACAAAGCAGTGCTGATAACGTGTTTAGGAATGAAAGCAAAAGTGTTGTGCGAATCAATCTTTTCTGTCATTGATCTGAAATATTTATATAAGAATTTGGGACGCGAGTAAAAGGCGTCTGTACAAAAGACGTCCGTACGGACGGATGCATCCGTATGACGCTTAGACTAATCTCTACTATTAAAGCAGGATGTGCCGTCGTGATGGTTCAACCAGCTGGATGGTTCGACCTCTCGATCTCACCTCTCCACTTCCTCCCGCTAGCACTTTCACCGATAAAAAACCGTTCGTTCCGCCCTCCCACGCACTGCCTCTTCCATCCAAACCCGTCAAAAGGAAAAAAAAAGAGGACACGCAACCCACGAACGCACCTGCTTCCCCCACGCTCTCACGATCTCCCCCGACGGGAACCCTAGCCGCCGCCACGCGCAGCCACCGTCGTGGCCTCCACTCCACCGCCGACGCCGCCTCCCCTCCTTTCCCCTTCTCCCGTCGACGACGAGCCCCTAGCTAGCTAGCTCGGACCAGTCCGGCTCCGAGAGGCCACCGGCGGCATGGCTGCGTGCAATGCGAGCGCTCTACTCGGATCTGTCTGAATCCTGTCGCCACGCCCGTCCCGCTCGCCGTGGCCGCTGATCGCGCGCGTTGGCTCGGGCCGCGTCCCTCCCCAGACGACGGCGATGATGGAGGGA
Organism: Hordeum vulgare subsp. vulgare; assembly: GCF_904849725.1. Taxonomy (NCBI): domain Eukaryota; kingdom Viridiplantae; phylum Streptophyta; class Magnoliopsida; order Poales; family Poaceae; genus Hordeum; species Hordeum vulgare. Next base: position 51,648,303 of record NC_058519.1, read on the forward strand.
GCCGCTGGCGCCGGCCAGCCCCTCCCGCCGCGCCGGACCGGGCATCGGCTTGGAGGCCCCTCGGGGCTGCCGCCGGTGCGGGAGGCGTCCGCGGCCGTGCGGGCTGGGGATCGAGCGGCGGGTTCCGGCGCAGGATCTGAGCCGCCGTAGATGGATTTCTCGCAGTCTGGTTTCGTTTTTCTTTGGATCCGGTACGTTCCCATCTCTCTCTCTCTCTCTCGCACAAGCTCTCTCTCTCGGTGCATGCGTGCGCGCAGTTCACACCACTAGACCCAAACCCTAAACCAAATGAGGGAAGCTCTCGTTGCCGGATCGCTGGCCTATCATCCGGATGTCCGCCGCGTCAGTTGCCCACAGCTACGGTGCCGCCAGCCACCGCCGTTCCATTGCCTTGGATTCGGCTGTGCGCGTGGGCTGGGAACCGTTCTCTGTTGTCTGATGCGTCGTTGGAGCGGGTTTGGTCGGTCGAGGCCAGGTATGAGCAGCTCCTGAGCTGGATGGGTGGATGGATGCAGGTCATGTGTCGTGAACTAACATCACGACACCTCTTTTGGAACGGAGGGAGTATGTATGTACGTATGGATATCATGGTCATGTTGCTTGGGGTTCAACCTCTTTTTTGGATAAAAAAGAGGGGCGTTGCCCATAATTATGAATGTGGTTGTGGCGAGGTGCGACTAAATAGTGCCTGAAAATCGGTGTCTGCGCTGGAGTTGGTCTTAGAGCCCACCCTTACCTCTGTTGCAGCCTGTCCAATTCATCGCCAATGTCGTTGGATGTTCTGTGCCTTGGACGGTTGTTCTGATGAGTGATAACCCGGGCAGTTCTCTTACATTGTGATGGGTGGATTATGCAGCAAGAGATGTGAGTGTTGGGTTTGAAGATGAAATGCAAAACTGAGCCCTCTCTTGCTATGTTACATATACTCAGTTCAGTTGCATTTTGTTCTGGATCTGGGATGAATCCTCCTCTCTCTCTCTCTCTCTCTCTATCCCCCTCTCCCTACGAAGAAGAAGAACAACAAACCAGTGAAGCTCTCATCGCCGACTCGCTGACCGATCGTCTATGTGGCTGCCACATCACTTCCCTGTTGCTATGGTGCTGCCAGCCTGCCATTCCATTGCCTTGGATTTGGTTGTGGCGTGGGCTGGGAACCGTAGAGTTCTGTTCTGATGTGTCTGTCTGTGACGAGGTTTGGTCAGCTGACGCCAGGTATGAGCAGCTCCCGAGACTGTCTAAGTTACTCACCACTATGGCCAGTCTGATGGATGGATGGATGCTATTGTGTGATGAAGAGATGGAGTTCTTACCAGGGGCGATGATGATGACCATGGCTGAAATAAGCATGTCTTGAGAAATTAAGACAACTGTGGCATGTGGGTACTAAGTTAGAGCGCACCCTTACCTCTCTTGCAGCAATTCAATTCATAGCTAATGTTGGATGTTCTGTGCCTTGGACGGTCATTCTGATGAATGACAACCAGGGCAGTCCTCTTACATCGCGATGAGTAGATTATGCAGCAAGCTATGTGAGTGTTGGGCTTTAAGATGAAAGGCAAAACTGAGCCCTCTTTTGCTACGCTACAAATATTTGATTTTACCTTCTTTAATATGCATTGTTTTTTCTTTTCTATTCCTCTCTATTGTGTTGATGTGAGTAACGACCCATCTGGACTTGGATTTATGTCTTCTAAACACAACATATTTGTTTCCGTTGTGTGTTGATGAGTACTATTCTTTTATGAATGGCTATGATGATTTGCTCCCACTTGGTGTTGAATATCTTTCAACATATCCTGAGATATAGATGCTTTCACGTCTCCTAAATTGGTTCCATTCAACTTTGCCCAGTTAGACAGTTAGTTATACTAGGAGGCCTTGCTCTACAGCAAGTTACCAGTTACGGCTATTTGTTGCTGGGCGGGGAAAGAGAGAGACAGAGAGAGATGGTAAGGAGACCTGAAGGATTGGAATATCACCAAAGAACTAGCAATGGAGAGGGGTGCATGGAAATTAGCTATCCACGTGCCTACCCCAACTTGTTTGGGACTGAAAGGCTTTGTTGTTGTTGTTGTTTGGTACCATAAGGCTTCAAGTACTACATGAAGCGTTGTCCAACTTTGGTGATTTATGGTGGGTTAAATCTGAGCCATTCAAGTAATACTCCACAATTTTCCTGGATTTCACGAACTATTCCTCGTGCATGTGTTTGTTATGAAACCTGTGTCTGATACTTCTACTACTGTTTGATTATAGTAATTTGATCAGTGAGATTTTCCTACTAACTTTTCTTTGTTTCTTCTTGATTTGAAGAATGCCTGTTTGGCAACTGTGAATGGTCATGGGCTCATTGTGAAAATTAAGTTATATATATTCTGTACATTGTCGGCCTGTAGCTTGAAAAAGAAACCTGTCATTACCTATGGCTTTGGTTTGTCACAAAAAAAAACCCTATGACTTTGGTTCTTTGTGTGGACCTTCTGGGAAGGTGAGATGATGTGAAATATTTTTATTGAAAAATTTAGAAGCAGATTCTTATTGATGCCATTTTTCAGTTTTTTGGTTCTATTTTCGTACCCATTGTCAATTTTTCAGTTGATATTTGCCATTGTAGTCCTCCTTAACTTCCACCATTGATGCTTGCCATCCCGTCGCCGCGCCCGCCCCGCTGGCCGTCACCGATGATCGCGCGCGTCGGTTGGGGCCGAGTCCCTTACCAGGCGGTGGCGATGATGGATTGGGCCGCCGGTGTCAGCCCCCTCCTGCCTCGCCGGATCACGCAACGGCTTGGAGGCCCCTCGGGGCTGTCGCCATTGCGGGGGGTGAGGGGGGAGGGGGGCATCCGTGGCCGTGCGGGCTGGGGACCAAGCGGGATCTGAGTTGCCGTCGACAGATTTAGCCTTGCTGCGTTTTTCTTTGGATCCGGTACGATCCCCATCTCTCCCTCTTGCACAAGTATTCTAAAAACCGAAGTATTGAAGAACCACAGTATTTTTAACTGTTGGCATAATTTACCACAGTTTTTACATATTAAAGAATTTTGAAGTATAGCTACAAATATTTTATTTTACCTTCTTTAATATGCATTGTTTTTTTCTTTTCTATTCCTCTCTATCGTGTTGATGTGAGTAACGACCCATCTGGACTTGGATTTATGTCTTCTGAACACAACATATTTGTTTCCGTTGTGTGTTGATGAGTACTATTCTTTTCTGAATGGCTATGATGATTTCCTCCCACTTGGTGTTGAATACCTTTCAACATATCCTGAGATATAGATGCTTTCACGTCTCCTAAATTGGTTCCATTCAACTTTGCCCAGTTAGACAGTTAGTTATACTAGGAGGCCTTGCTCTACAGCAAGTTACCAGTTACGACTATTTGTTGCTGGGCGGGGAAAGAGAGAGACAGAGAGAGATGGTAAGGAGACCTGAAGGATTGAAATATCACCAAAGAACTAGCAATGGAGAGGGGTGCATGGAAATTAGCTATCCACGTGCCTACCCCAACTTGTTTGGGACTGAAAGGCTTTGTTGTTGTTGTTGTTTGGTACCATAAGGCTTCAAGTACTACCTGAAGCGTTGTCCAACTTTGGTGATTTATGGTGGGTTAAATCTGAGCCATTCAAGTAATACTCCACAATTTTCCTGGATTTCACGAACTATTCCTCGTGCATGTGTTTGTTATGACACCTGTGTCTGATACTTCTACTACTGTTTGATTATAGTAATTTGATCAGTGAGATTTTCCTATTAACTTTTCTTTGTTTCTTCTTGATTTGAAGAATGCCCGTTTGGCAACTGTGAATGGTCATGGGCTCATTGTGAAAATTAAGTTATATATATTCTGTACATTGTCGGCCTGTAGCTTGAAAAAGAAACCTATGATTACCTATGGCTTTGGTTTGTCACAAAAAAAAACCCTATGACTTTGGTTCTTTGTGTGGACCTTCTGGGAAGGTGAGATGATGTGAAATATTTTTATTGAAAAATTTAGAAGCAAATTCTTATTGATGCCATTTTTCATTTTTTTCAGTTCCCCCGGTACGATCTCTCTCCAGAGCCTTTGGCCGGCCCATGCCGACTCGCACCGCATAAGAGGCGATCGAGGGGACCGAGCGGTTTCTGATAAGGTCCAAAGACCAGAACCCGCACCACGGTCGGCCACCACCTCTCGTTTCCCGCCTTGCGTGGATGGCCGTAGAAGACCCAATTGTCGGCGGTCGCAGTGAGGTCTGCCGCCTCCCCTCACTACTCTGGTGATCATCGGCGCACCACGGTGGACCCCTCGTTAGAAAAAGATGAGATGATGACGGGGTCCAGGCAAGCAACGCTAGGGCCAAGGCTCGCTGGCATGGCTACTGCAGGTAATATCACAAACATTCTGTGATAACATTAATATGAATCTCTCAAGGTAGGAAGAAAGAGAGAAACGCGATGAAAATTGTATTGTCGGTTTTAGCAGGCGTGCTGGTGCTCACATGCTTATCCATTGTTGGATATTGCTTGAATAAAAAACAACAAGTGTAACCTGGGCGTGTACTAATGTTCCATGTACTCTTTTCTCTTTAATACAATACCTCTTAAAAAACTTTCACCCAAGGAAGAATCTATCAGGTTGAGCACTGACCTACTCGACCCATTCTTATTGTTTACATAGTCTGCAAAACCTTTCACCGTTGCAAGACAAGGCACAGATCACCATGTCAGGCATTGTGTATGGACGGATAAGCGGGTGTCCGGACCCCCGGGACCTAAAAATCCAATCTCTTAAGAATATCTATATAGTTTTTATTCTTTCTCGTGATGATAAGTATGTATGTCTGGAATTCAAGTTTGAGTCACATGTTTGGTTTAGTGTTACATTGTATAGGGACTAAGGTATAAGACTATTTTATGGGATGATGGCCTTTAATGAAAGGGTTGTTAGGGCCATGAGAGGGTGACAAACAATGATGATGAGCGACGTGTAAGTTTACTATCCCGTAGCAACGCACGAGTACTCAACTAGTAAGGACTAATCACGTCCTAATGACGGTTCGCTAATTTAGTCGGTTCGTAATAGAACTAACGTTCCGTGGATTATCTCTCGCATGATGCCACGAGGGCCGTTGGATTGATGCACGATTGCGCGTCGGCGGTTGCATGGCCTCGTCGGAAGCACCAGCATTTTCTTTCCTCAACGATTTATTCTGTGTTGCTCCTGCTCGCCATCCCATTTTCTCTCGTGGTAGCAGAAAATTGACGGCACGTGTCTGCATACCTAGGCCAACCGCCAACGAGGTAAGAATCGCTACCCTTGTAATTCTCAGGTTTTATTGCGAGGGTAAGGGGTTTGTAGTGATTCGCTTTCGCGATTAAACTAGTTTCATGAAAGATTTTTTTTACGACATATACAATGGTTGATAGGATAGTCTTATCTTAAGTCTTGCATATAATTTAAAGATGATAAAAAATGTTTTATAATAGGTTATCTCTTAGCCTTATCTTTAATAGCTAATTATTCTTAAAAACATGATGAGACATATTGTGTTAAGAGATCACCTTTTCTTCTCTCTTAAATAAGAGAAGACAAACCTTTTTTTTATGAGTTCTCTCTTCTCCACCTCATCATTTATCCTACATGACACTCCTAAGATAGCATCATCGTACATGCCCTTAGTAGTTGCTTGATTAGATCCCTATATTTCTCATGTTCGGACTTTTCTTTTGCTTGTGGTGATTTTACCAGAGTATGCTATTTCTTAGTGCTCTGAAGCTTTAGAGAGTTTTCAAGTATGCCATTTGATTTTGTTAATATAATTAGTACATTTGATTGAGTACAACATGCTTAGTCCCGAGCTCCAAGTAGTGGAATTGTAAAATTTAAGATTTCTAATCCAAAACACAAAAAAATAAGGTAATACATGTGGCAACTTTTAAGAACTGTTTGATCTCTATATCAATGCAATTTTATAATCCTCGCAAATTTAGAGCATCTCTAGTAGATAGTGTAAAAATGTGACCTGCAAACGCATTTTACAGTTCGACGAAATGAGGTTTTGCGGGACAAAATGTTACGCTGCAGATCAAACCCTGTATATGAAACTGTAATTTTTTTTTAAAAAGAGTTCCCAGGAACCAACTACTACATCATTCATCGAACATATCATGATTCTTACAAAAACTATATCAGTTCTTCATCAAACTACATCCGTTTTTCATCATACTACTACTAGGTAGCGGGGATCTGCGGGTTGTGCAGCGTACCCGAGCCAATGCTATCAAAAACGACGGGTGCGGCAGCGACGACACGGCGGAGGAGCCTGTGGAGCTTACTCCTCGTCACAGGTGGAGTCGAGGTCGATCCAGATGTTGTCCTGCTCGGCCTTCAGGACACGGAGGTCCACCTCCTTGGACGCGCTCGCCTGCGACGCCGTGACCCCTTGCTCGAGAAAGATCTACTCGATCTCGAGCTCGCGGCAGTTGCGCGCGGCGTCCTCCCTCGCCTCCCTCACCAAGCGCTCCATGGTGGCGCGCATGAGGTGATCCTCCTGCCCCGGGGGAGGTAATCCTCGGGGCCGATGACCCCTCCATGCAGCTCGCCGACGTCGTCCTCGAGCTTGACGGCGAGCAGCCCGAGGTCCTCCGCCCTTCTCTTCACCGGAGTTATGGTCTGCGAGGACGAGGCACCTGCAGACAAACTCCCAGCAGTAGAGGAGCCGGAGGAGCCGATGCGTCGAGCCACGAGGTCACGACGCTCAAAAGACGACGACGGACGGCGGCCATACTTCAGCCACCTCCATTTAGTCACGTGGCAAATTTAGAAATTGACGTGTTCTAAATTTGCACATTTTAGAGAAATGGTGTACTGGTCACATGGAAAATGTTGAATTGTTTTCATATAATATGTGGAAAACTCTGAACACATTTTATACTTGTCACATGACACTTGTAGAAAATTTGGTTTTGTAGAACATGACAATATATATATATATATATATATATATATATATATATATATATATATATATATATATATATATATATATATATATATATATATATATATTGGGGCACTTAGACACCATGCAACTATTGCATATGTGATTGATTTCTTTCCCAAATATTGGTGTGAGTTAAACATGCCATAAAAAATGCACATCAATATAGTATCATGCCATTTATTATCGGATATGGCATGATGTCTTAGTTTCTTTGTAAATGTTTATATGTAATGTATAAACTATAATATTCTGTGTATTTTTTTTACTTTTGTCTTGTATTCATAACTGAAATACAATGCACACACATATGCTGCACTTATCTTTATTTTTTTAGCCATTAAAAATAAAAATATGCATATACATGTACATATCCGATGTGAAATTTATATATACATACATATAAATGTATATACTCCGACCTAAAATTTATGTGCATATACCCTGAATGTACATATCCCTCCGTGATATTTATGTGTGCATACATTAAAATTTACACGCCCCAGTATAAAATGTACATATTCCTACACGCATGATTTTTTTCCTACGTACATAGACTCATCCGTAATTATTTTTTACTTTTATGAATGTATGTTACATAACCACGTACAATCCTATGCATTTATTTTATAGGGGTATATATTCAATTTCATGTCGAGGTATATAAATTCGATGAGTATGCACATACAAGAAAATATATTCCGTACTCTGGGTATATACCTACACAAAATCTAATGGATACATAGTAAATAGGTGAATTCATACATACATAATCGAATGGGTATGTACTAAATATTATGGGTATATACATACACAAAAAATAAATGTGTTACATACTAAATATCCTGGGTATATATACATACTAAAAAAATCTAGTGAGTATGGACGAAGTAAACGAATCCACATACCTAATCCAGTTGGTACGTACTAAGTATTCTGGATATATTAATACACAAAAATCTAATGCGTATGTACTAAATATTATAGATATGTACATACAAAAATTCGATGGATACACTAAATAAATGATTCATACATACCTAGATCGTACATATGTGAAATAAATGTCCATATGCCTAATGTGTATTTGTTTTTCTTTCTAAATATATGATACCATGTATGACATGTTTAATGACATCCATTTAATGATTTGCGTCGTAATTGTTTCCAAAATTAATTGTTTCAGAATTGGCAATTACTAGTGGATTGACTAGTTACCTTCTATACCTATCACAATAGCACGCATCTAAATGCAACCAAATGATGGAAAGGTAAGGATCTTGGGCACCTAGGTGCCCAAAACGGTCAATTTTATAAAAAGAAAATCCTAAATCATGGAAAACTTAGGTAATATTGTAGTGGTCACATGTCAAATGTAGGAGAATTGTTCTCTACATCATGAAAATTTTTGAAAGTACCTTTTTACTAGTCTAATATCAAATTTATAAAGTTATTAAAATTTCCCTACATGATGGCAATATTTTTAGAAAATGTTCGCACAAAAATCTTTTAGAAAATTTGGTATATAAAGCATGGCCATTTCTAAAAATATTTTGATCCTTATCACATGGCAATTTTATTATCTTGAAGATTGCAATTCTCTCCCCTTGTTTCCCTTTAACATCATAGCAATTTATCTTTATTTATTTTATGATTTTTAAACTTGGTTGAAAATCTAGATAGTGCACCATTTACTTTTCTTGTATGATTTTTAAACTTCAATTACTTTTCTTTTATGATTTTTGGTGCATTTGTTTGTCATGCTTTCTTTCATGATTTTTTACTATTTTGTGTTCCATTAAATCATGACATTTTAGTAATAAGATATAAAATTCACATAATCTGGTCCCATGCTATTGGAAAAGTTTGACTATATCCATCCATTTTCTTTCTAAATTACCATGTCACCATGATTTACAAATTTTACACGTAAAAAACATATACTTGACATGAATTTTCTACATAAAAGTTTTCACACATTTTGCCATGATATTTATACAACACATTTTGAAGTTACCATATGACTCTTTAGAAATATTATATGGTTTGACTTTTTAATGATTAAATTCCCAAAATTAAGTTCCATGTAAGAAATAGATTTTTTTTCTACACTTGCAATGATCTACAGAGCAAAAAAAAAATCAATGTCAGTAATACAATGATTTTCTAATTTTGACATGTGACTAGTAGAATTTTTTGTACTTGTGCCATGTTTTAGAAACACCATGTCAAATTTTTTTGGGACACAAAAGTGTTAGAATTGCAACTTTGGCCTAAACATAGTGAGAAATATTTATATTACAACTTGGTGAAGCCACTAGGTTTAGCATGGAAAACTTCATTAAATATAATCTGCATGTCAGTTTCCAAACAAGTTTTTTCTCATGCAACTTCATTATAATCATAGTCCAAAGACTAACCCTACATTATGGTGAATGCATTAGTGTTACAATGGCAATTTCATTATAACCAGCAGGGTATTTTTAAAAAGTATTTTTACCATGGCAATTTAAAAATATCACAGATATGATGGCAACTTTTTAAAATTTCAGGATACAGATGACAAATTTATAGAAAAATGTTTAGTAAATTATGCCAAGGCTACATGTGTTCCAAATTCCACTGCTTGTTGGGGGGAGGGGGTGCGTGAAGGGAGTGGGTATTTCTGCCTGATAATTCTTATTTTTCTGTCTTTTTCCCCTGGCATGGTTCGGTGATGTTATGGGGGAAGCAGATTGCATGGGGATGAGAAGGCTTTCTCTGTTTGAGAGCAAGAATGTGAGAAAATGATTAGTTTCGTGTAGATCATTGGTGAGGAAGAGGAAGGACAAGTAGGTTGAAGTGGATGAGGAACCTAGGAGGAAAAGAAGGCCGAGGTTGATGTGGATGAGGAAGGAGAAGAAAGACAAGAAAGAAGAAGATGGTCGTTCTGAATGGTTACCCAGCATGAACGAAGCTTCCACGTAAGGGGTGCATGTGTCTGACAGGGAATGTTCGATGTGTATTAGCATCCAAATTTATGTGCTTGTGTTTTATCATGTATTTTACAGGCTTTAATTCAGGCATAAACTAGGTGGTGCTTGTACTAGATAGTTTTTCTAGGGGAAGTTGTACGAGATAGTATAGTACTCCCTTTGTTTCTTTTAGTCTACAAATAATCTACTTAGGTGTGCTTTTGATTTAAGATCTATTCATGTGGATTTACATGACTGTTTTTGTAGGTGGGTGAAAAGTTTCCCTAAAAATGACAAGAAACTGGTCCTTGTGGGCACTTCTGCTTCGTCCTGGGCACTATAGAGATGCAGCAATTAAGCTATCTTTGATTAGAACATACATAATGATAATATGAGTTTGTATAACTGATATGCAACCTGATATCGGATTGGGTTGTTTTGCAAAATAAGGACCGAGAGGCAGAAATATTGATGTTGGGAGCAAGACTCATCGAACTGGTGGCACATGAGATTATACCTGACCATATCTCGGGCCAGGCCGGGCCTAAAAAACCCGTGGTACAAAACCCAGGCCCGAGCCCGGCCCGGCCCGACCGTCGGGCCTAATGTTTCGAACCAGGCACGGCCCGGCCGGGCGGGCCTCGCCCGATGTAGGCGTAAAATCAGGTTTTAACGGGCCTAGGCCCGGTCCGGCCAACGGACTTGATTATCAGCCCCGAGCCCGGCCCATGGGCAAGGTCGGGCCGGGCCGGGTCGGGCTTTTTCAGGCCGGGTTGGGTCGGGCCAACCGGGCCGGGCTACCCATGGCCAGATATACGTGAGATATACCACGGCTGAAGGATGGAAGTTTGGCGTTCAAGACTAGATAGCTGAAGCTTCTGCTTTGTGAAGGCTTCTTCTTCCTGGTGGCCCTTGCTTTTGCATAGCCGTTTTACCTACTTGTCTTTTTAGTTTGTGTTTTGAATTTTGGTGGCTACTAGTTAGCCCTGGTCTGAGAGGGGACCTCCTGCAAGCATGGGCATATGCCCTCACTTTTTCTAAAAAATATATTTCAAGCATGTTTTAAAATGTCAAAAAATAAAAATCATGCATATATGTTTGCCAATGTGTGTGCGCAATATAAAGTTTTGTAAAAGAAAATATTTTGTCTTCGCCAAAAAGATAAATTTCAATGCTTCTAAATAGCGTTTCACGACACAACTTTTTATCTTTTTGCGCAGCCCATGAAAAAGTTATTTTTTCGTGGAACTTTATGCACTCGCATAGAACATGAAAACGTACAAGTGCAGCATTTTTTAGTTTCTTTAGCATTTAAAAATGTATTTTTTGAAGTGGGTTTATATATAGAGTAATGGTACATCTACAAAAAGTTTACTTAAAAATCATATGTACAAACTGATATAAGGAATTGTGATTGGTAATAAAGGAATGAGGGGTTCACCCCCACTTAAAATCAAGAGGAAAATAGAGAATTAGTTTAGAAGGTTAAGTAAACATTTGTCAATCTTTATAGGTCTAGCATTATTGTTATATATATCCGGGTTCATTTTGAACCTTAGTTTGCTTAGGTACTTCCCTATCTTGAACTGGATGTTGTTTAGCTGTTCGTCTTTGTTTCTGGAAATGAAATAGAAGGGAATGAAACCCTATTTTGCTAAACAAATGTTGATATTTTGCTGTAAAAATGATCAAACATTACGAAGATTTCAGAAAAATATTATCGAACAATATAATTACCAACGCCGCATACTGTCTCTCCCGTGCGGCGGCCTGGGACACGCAGGCGCTCTCGATCGCACGGGCAGGAAGAGGCAGCGCAATCCTAGGCTGGGCCCGCGGGCTGTAGCATGCATTTTAAGCCTAGGCTGGGCCCGCGGGCTGTAGCATGCATTTTTCTACCTAAATCTAGTGTGCAGGTCTGCAGGACACTTCAACCCACTATCTGCGGCAGATAAAATAACATGCAATATTTTTATATATGATTTATACTACTCTCTCCGTTCTTAAATATAAGTCTTTTTAGATATTTTACTAGGGGACCACTTTTTTTTTTGAACCGAGCATAACACCCCTTTCCATTACTTCGAACGGAAATACAGCAGTACCACAAAGTTTGCCAACACAAAAACATAAAAAAGTACTGGGTACGCCAACATGCTCTCGCAGACTACCAGCTCTCATCTATGGAACAACCGCTCGCCATCGAACCGACTGCCATAGCCTGAAAGCCACTAATCGAAGCAGAGCAGGGAAAAGCAGTCTCTAATACAGCAAAACCGCACACATAGAACTTGACCAAATATACGAGCTAACAACTAGCAGGATATCCCCCACAGATCATCAAAGGACAGCGCGTTCATCCTCCCGCGATCCCCTGCCTCGCTGTCTCGCAGAGCTTCATCAACTGCATGGTATTAGTCCTCACCAACTCCGCACCAGAACGTAGCTCTCCCGCGTCGCCCTCCTGCTGCAATCCTGCCCAATATAGAAGGAACAAACACATTGAAAAAAAAATCTCAAAGGGAGTTTTGATCAATTTGTTTTCAAAAGTAGCCCTGTTCCTGGCCAACCAAAGAGCCCAACATACAGCTGCAAGCCCCACCGTATAATATTTTCCACCAGCAGGTAAAAAAGCATTGCACCAAGAATAATAATGCCAGTAGGAATTAGGACAACTGTCAGTCTCCAAGGTGACCCCAATCGACCTCCACACGACCCTAGCAACAGGATATGTAAAGAAAAGGTGTTGGGAAGTTTCTTTTTGACGACAAAAAGAACAGCAAGGATTCCCAGGCCAATTTTTTCTTTTCATCACATCTCTAGTCAACACCGCATCTTGAGACATCTGCCACATAAAAATCTTAATTTTCAAAGGCATTTTTGCCTTCCAAATCCATCTATAATGACACCCATGTAGTGGTTTCTCTAGCCACCTATACATGGACTTAGTGCTAAACTTCCCATTCCCAGTCATACCCCAGTTAATTTTGTCACTGTCCCTGGTCAGCACCATCCTAGAGATAATCCTATGCATCTCCCTCCATTGATCTTTAAGTTCAGGGGCTAATCTTCTCCTAAAAAAGGAGTGATCATCAACCTGGCATAACCTATTCACCGTACACTCTGTGTCGTTGCAAATATCAAACAGCAAAGGGAATTGGACTTTGAAAGGAGGAAGTCCCATAAGAGAATCATGCCAAATCCTGGCAATATCCCCAGATTCAATATTAACTTTTCTCCCTGCTAAGTAAAATTCTTTAACCTTAAGAATAGATTTCCAACAGGGTGAGTCACAGAATCTGGGCTTAACAGTTGTCACAATTTTATTTCTGAGATATCTAGCTTTTATAATATCTTGCCACACACCCTTCTTTGTCTCCAATTTCCACCACCACTTCACCATCAAGCTAATATTTTGTTTGCGAAGGTCTTTAACCCCCAGCCCCCCTTTCTGCTTGGATCTACACACCCTACCCCACTTCGCCATATGGTATCTCCTCTTCTTGTTGTTGCCTTGCCAGAAAAACCTACGTCTGTGTTTATCCAGCTTTTCTATGAATGTTTTATTCATGAGCCACATAGACATGCGATAAATGGAGATCTGAGTGATAACAGAATCCAGGAGAGTGAGCCTACCACCCATGAAAGCAGCATTGCCAATCCAGGCTTCAAACCACTTCATATATTTTTCCACAATAAATTCCTAATTAGAATTCTTCAAAGCAGTATAACTAACAGGCATCCCAAGATATTTGATAGGGAACTTACCAATATCACAATTAAACAGATCAACATAGGTTTTAATCACATTCTCATCCCCTCCAATAGTGAAAATCTCACTTTTCTGATAATTGACCTTAAGGCCAGACATCATTTCAAAAATGTAAAGCAGCAACTTCAGGTTGACTGCTTTTTCTACATCATGCTCAATACAAATAACTGTATCATCAGCGTATTGCAGCACAGCAATACCATCAGGAATAAGATCTACCGAAGACCGACAATAAGCTTGTTCCGCTGAGCATTCTTAATCATCTTCGCAAGGCATTCCGCAGCAAGATTAAAAAGAAACGGGGAATGCGGGTCACCTTGTCGCACCCCTTTTGCGCTCTGGAAATAAGGCCCCACGCAATTGTTAAGCTTAATGCTGACAGTACCATCATATAAGATTTTTTTAATCCAACCACACCAAGTATCACTAAAGCCTCTCATGCTATGACATTCCAAAAGGAAGTCCTAGTTAACTTTGTCATAAGCTTTCTCAAAGTCAAGTTTCAGTACAATGCCAACTTTTTTACTCACATGAGTATAATTAAGAATCTCATGCAGAGCCAAAATCCCATCCATAATGTTTCTCCCTTTTATAAAAGCATTATGTGTGGAACTAATCAAGGCATCAGCTACACAAGCTGCACGTCTATCCAGCACCTTCGTGATTAGCTTGTAGGGACATCTTAGTAAGCAGATGGGCCTAAATTGTTGGATTCTAGCAGCTCCCGAGACCTTAGGCAGCAAGGTAATCACTCCGTAATTAAGACGCTTAACATCAAGCTCTCCCCTATGAAAGTGATGAAACAGTGACATAATGTCATTCTTGACAATATCCCAACAAACCTGGTAGAATTCAGCAGGTATATTATCTGGACCAGGAGCTCTATTTGCTGCCATATCAAATAAGGCATCTTTAACTTCAGCCTCTGTAAAATCCCGACACAGGGAATCGTTACCACCTTCACTCAGCTTCTCCTCCTGCGACCATGTCCCGGGATCCAGATGAAAAATATTGCCCTGACCAGGACCAAATAGTTCCTTGTAGAACTCGGTGGCGTGAGCAATAAGATTTTCATTTCCCTCAATCACATCCCCCCATCTTAAGTGAGTGAATCGTGTTCTTCCGTTTACGGCTGATGGGGTTATAGTCCTAGGGTAGGGTCATAGGCATGCCCTGTAGGTCCTACCCAAGGACTACCCCTCACAAAGGACAAGGGCCTTAGTCAGTTCCGACTGAATTAAGGAGTCCCCATCATCCAGTCGGTAACAGGTCTTCGATGACGTCCAGTCAGAGACTAACATTCGGAGGATATCAAGCCGACCGACTGGATAACACTCGGTACATCATAACCCCCCTAGAGGGAAACGTCGTACGTTTCCAGGTGCATTTATTAGCATTTAGGTCGTACGTTACCTGTCACGTACGTATTCAATCGCCACTACTCCACCCCTATACCAGAACCGTTGTGGAGGGCAGCAAACCCCCCTGGAGGGAAACAGTCGTACGTTTCCAGGTGCATTTATTAGCATTTAGGTCGTACGTTACCTGTAACGTACGTATTCAATCGCCACTACTCCACCCCTATACCAGAACCGTTGTGGAGGGCAGCGCACTCTATATAAGCCACCCTCCCCCACTGGTAAAAGAGTTAGCAACTCATTGTATTCCCTATTCCACTCGACAACAAGCTCCCTGAGCACTGAGACGTAGGGCTATTACCTCCACCGCAGAGGGGCCTGAACTCATACATCCTCGCCGTAGCTAGGACTCTGCCCATCCTTTTCGTACCCTACACATCTACTGTCAGGCTTATACCCACGACAGTTGGCGCCCACCGTGGGGCAGGCGTCTAAGCGACTTCCGGCGAGTTTGCGACTACTTCCTTTCGTCATGTCGTCCGGTGGAGGTTCGAGCATGGGTCACCAGATCTTCTTCAGCGCTCTCTCCTTCATCGTCGACGATTCGGCGTGGCTTCGGGATGCTCCTCTCGACGTCGAGGCGCTTCCCCGTCGTGGGGCTACGCACTTCCGTGCCAGCGCCCGTGGCATTCTTCTTCTCCAACAGTCGACTCCGGTGTCGACCCGCACCGCCGTCACGCGCCGCAGCAAGCGGTCTCGCCGTCCGCGGCTCCAGCGTTTGGTGCAACACGCCCAGGCGCGCCAGAACGCATCTTCACAAGTGGCGGTTCTAGAGTCCGTTATGGTTGCCCCGCTGTCCCAGCACTCGGACTCGATTCCGACTGAGTTTCCTTCTGAGTATGCGGGTCGCGGGCCCGCAGCAGAAGTATACATGGCCAACTCCCATGAAGATCCCCATCAAGCTGGCCGGAGCGGGCGCGAGGTCGGCGAAACGTCCGGCACGCGCCGTCCACCTCGCCGTTCTGCCAGTCGGCACACTTGGCGGAGCAACGTAGAGTTGTTCCGCACACCCCTCCTCAACTTGGCTGCGGCTGCCAAGATAGCCGATTCCCTCCAGCCGACTGATTCAGAGGCAGGAAGAGGGATCGAGAAGATCCGAGCCCTATTGCACACGGCGCAGCAGCAAAATTCGGCGGTCTCCCAGTCGCACAACAGGATCCATAACAGTTTCGTTCATGCGAATACGCATCGGTCGGTTCATAGCCCTGGTTCCCATCAGCGCCGCAGGGGAGGCAGCCGTTCCACGAACCACGAAGATCGCCGCCGCTCACGCACCCCTCCGCAGGGTGGGCCCTATGGGTCCCGACATCATGATGATCGGCGTTCAGTCGGCGACGCTTACGACCCAAGACCCGACGCAAGAGGGCGTATCGCCCAGCGAAGAGTCGACAGGGGCCGAGCCCACCATGATGGTCACGATATGGACCGTCCAAGTGGAAGCAGGACGATCGTGTCTGGTCCCGAGTGTTTTAGTCGAGCCATCCGCTCGGCTGACATCCCGCCCAACTTCCAATTGGCGGCGGGAATCAGTAAGTTTACAGGAGAGTCCAAGCTGGAAACATGGCTAGATGACTACCGAGTGGCAGTCCAGATCGGAGGAGGGGACGACCATGTCGCCATGAAGCACCTCCCTCTGATGCTCGACGGCTCGGCGCAAGCGTGATTGAATCAGTTGGCCCCCTCAAGCATCTACAGTTGGGCGGATCTGGCACGAGTGTTCATCAGGACCTTCGAAGGGACGTGCAAGCGCCCTGCGGGCCTCGTGGAGCTCCAGCATTGCGTCCAGAAGCCGAATGAGCCCCTGCGCGCTTTCATCCATCGTTGGACAACTCTCTACCACACGGTGGAGAACGTCACCGAGCATCAAGAAGTCTGTGCCTTCAAGGCAGGCGTGCGGTACAGAGAGCTGTACCTGAAGTTCGGCCGAACAGGCGACATCTCCATGAGCAAAATGATGGAGATAGCGGCTCGCTACACAAATGGCGAAGAAGAGGACCGCATCCGAAGCGGCAAGCACAAGACAGTCGGAGATGGAGACGGGAATAACACTCGGAAACAGAAGCAGAAAGCTCCGTCCACTCCGCAAGCAGAAGCTGCAACCGTGACCAATGCCAAGTTCAAGGTCAAAGGGAAAGCGCAGTTTACCCCCAAGAAGAAGCAGTTCTACAATCCCATCCTGGACCAGCCTTGTCCAGTTCACACGAAGATGGATGAAGAGGGCAACCCCATATATGCGAAGCATACCACTCAACAATGTCGCCTCCTGATCCAGGGGTTCAGCGAGGGGCAACCGAGTGAGAAGGACCCTGAACAGGATGAGGAGGATAAGGAGGATCCGTTCCCCCAAGTCCATGCGACACTCATGATTTTTGCTGACGTCGAAAGCAAGAGCCGACTGAAGCTGGTGAATAGGGAGGTTAACATGGCCACTCCAACCAGCCCCAAGTTCCTTAAATGGTCTCAGACTGCGATCACCTTTGACCAGTCGGATCATCCAGCGCATGTTCCCACCCCAGGAAGACAAGCTCTGGTCATCGACCCGGTGGTGGAAGGAGTCCGACTGCGCAAAGTCCTCATGGACGGCGGCAGCGGCTTGAACATCATGTACACCGACACTCTCAAGGGGATGGGCATTCCGATGTCCAAACTCAGCGAGAGCAGTATGCAGTTCCATGGAGTCGTCCCTGGACGGAAGGCCAAGTCACTCGGCCAGATCGCGTTGGACGTCGTTTTCGGCTCCGACAAGAACTTTCGCAAGGAACAGCTCACATTTGAGGTGGTGGATTTCCAGAGCGCTTACCATGCAATCCTGGGCCGCCCAGCGTATGTGAGTTTCATGGCCCGTCCATGCTACGTATACTTGAAGCTGAAGATGCCAGGCCCAAACGGCGTGATCACCATCACACGCAATCGACAGCGGGCCGAAGAGTGCTTACATCAAGGATCAAGAATAGCCGACCAGCAGATGGCCGTCCTCGAGCTCGACGAGTACAAGAAAAAAGTCGACCCCGCCGACCTGATGCGCTCGAAGAAGCCAGCTTCAGAATCCGCATTCCAGTCGGTGGGAGAGACGAAGAAGGTCAGCATCCACCCGACGGACGACACTGCTGCCCCGACGAACATCTCCACCACCCTCGATCCTAAATAGGAAGCCGAGCTCACCCAATTCCTCCGTGAGAACTGGGACATCTTCGCATGGAAACCCTCTGACATGCCAGGTGTACCCAGGGAGTTGGCTGAGCACCGACTGCATGTGGACCCCGTCGCTCGGCCCGTCCGAGAGCGCTTGCGCCGGTCCGCCGCGCACAAGAGGAAAGCAATCGGGGAGGAGGTGGCCAAGCTGTTGGCAGCCAACTTCATTCGCGAGGTTCACCACTCCGAGTGGCTCGCCAATGTTGTCTGTTGGAATTATGCCCTAGAGGCAATAATAAATGAATAGTTATTATTATAATTCCTGTATCAAGATGATAGTTTATTATCCATGCTATAATTGTATTGAATGAAGACTCATTTACATGTGTGGATACATAGACAAAACACCGTCCCTAGCATGCCTCTAGTTGGCTAGCCAGTTGATCGATGATAGTCAGTGTCTTCTGATTATGAACAAGGTGTTGTTGCTTGATAACTGGATCACGTCATTGGGAGAATCACGTGATGGACTAGACCCAAACTAATAGACGTAGCATGTTGATCGTGTCATTTTGTTGCTACTGTTTTCTGCGTGTCAAGTATTTATTCCTATGACCATGAGATCATATAACTCACTGACACCGAAGGAATGCTTTGTGTGTATCAAACGTCGCCACGTAACTGGGTGACTATAAAGATGCTCTACAGGTATCTCCGAAGGTGTTAGTTGAGTTAGTATGGATCAAGACTGGGATTTGTCACTTCGTATGACGGAGAGGTATCTCGGGGCCCACTCGGTAATACAACATCACACATAAGCCTTGCAAGCAATGTAACTTAGTGTAAGTTGCGGGATCTTGTATTACGGAACGAGTAAAGAGACTTGTCGGTAAACGAGATTGAAATAGGTATGCGGATACTGACGATCGAATCTCGGGCAAGTAACATACCGAAGGACAAAGGGAATGACATACGGGATTATACGAATCCTTGGCACTGAGGTTCAAACGATAAGATCTTCGTAGAATATGTAGGATCCAATATGGGCATCCAGGTCCCGCTATTGGATATTGACCGAGGAGTCTCTCGGGTCATGTCTACATAGTTCTCGAACCCGCAGGGTCTGCACACTTAAGGTTCGACGTTGTTTTATGCGTATTTGAGTTATATGGTTGGTTACCGAATGTTGTTCGGAGTCCCGGATGAGATCACGGACGTCACGAGGGTTTCCGGAATGGTCCGGAAACGAAGATTGATATATAGGATGACCTCATTTGATTACCGGAAGGTTTTTGGAGTTACCGGGAATGTACCGGGAATGACGAATGGGTTCCGGGAGTTCACCGGGGGGGGGGGGGGCAACCCACCCCGGGGAAGCCCATAGGCTTTGGGGAGACACACCAGCCCTTAGTGGGCTGGTGGGACAGCCCCAAGGGGGCCTATGCGCCAAGAAAAAGAAATCAAAGGAAAAGAAAAAAAAAAGAGGGAGGAAGTGGGAAGGGAGGGGGACTCCTCCCACCAAACCAAGTCCAACTCGGTTTGGGGGGGAGTCCTCCCCCCCTTGGCTCGGCCGACCCCTTGAGGGTCCCTTGGACCCCAAGGCAAGGTCCCCCTCCCTCCTCCTATATATATGGAGCAATTAGGGCTGATTTGAGACGACTTTCTCACGGCTGCCCGACCACATACCTCCATAGTTTTTCCTCTAGATCGCGTTTCTGCGGAGCTCGGGCGGAGCCCTGCTGAGACAAGATCATCACCAACCTCCGGAGCGCCGTCACGCTGCCGGAGAACTCTTCTACCTCTCCGTCTCTCTTGCTGGATCAAGAAGGCCGAGATCATCGTCGAGCTGTACGTGTGCTGAACGCGGAGGTGCCGTCCGTTCGGTACTAGATCGTCGGACTGATCGCGGGATTGTTCGCGGGGCGGATCGAGGGACGTCAGGACGTTCCACTACATCAACCGCGTTCTCTAACGCTTCTGCTGTACAATCTTTATACTATTTGTGCTTGCAGATGCGTTTACTATTTTGCTAGGATGTAGCTTTAGTAGTAATAGCATAAGTAGCACGACAACCCCGATGGCAACACGTTGATGGATGATCATGGTGTGGAGCCGGTGACAAGAAGATTGTGCCGGTGCTTTGGTGATGGAGATCAAGAAGCACGAGATGAAGGCCATATCATGTCACTTATGAATTGCATGTGATGTTAATCCTTTTATGCACCTTATTTTGCTTAGAACGACGGTAGCATTATGAGGTGATCTCTCACTAAAATTTCAAGACGAAATTGTGTTCTCCCCGACTGTGCACCGTTGCTACAGTTCGTCGTTTCGAGACACCACGTGATGATCGGGTGTGATAGACTCAACGTTCACATACAATGGGTGCAAAACAGTTGCGCACGCGGAACACTCGGGTTAAGCTTGACGAGCCTAGCATGTGCAGACATGGCCTCGGAACACGTGAGACCGAAAGGTCGATCATGAATCATATAGTTGATATGATTAGCATAGGGATGCTTACCACTGAAACTATACTCAACTCACGTGATGATCGGACTTGGGATAGTGTAAGTGGATCATGAACCACTCAAATGACTAGAGAGATGTACTTTTTGAGTGGGAGTTTAGCATATAATTTGATTAAGTTAAACTCTAATTATCTTGAACATAGTTTAAGTCCACTTTGAATATATTTGTGTTGTAGATCATGGCTCACGCGAGTATCATCCTGAATTTTAATACGTTCCTAGAGAAAGCTAAGTTGAAAGATGATGGAAGCAACTTTGTAGACTGGGCTCGTAATCTTGAGCTAATCTTACAAGCTGGGAAGAAGGATTATGTCCTTAATGCTGCGCTAGGAGATGAACCACCCGCTACGGCTGATCAGGATGTTAAGAACGCTTGGTTAGCGCGTAAGGAGGACTACTCAATAGTTCAATGTGCAGTCTTGTATGGCTTAGAACCGGGACTTCAACGTCGCTTTGAGTGTCATGGAGCATTTGAGATGTTCCAGGAGTTGAAGTTTATCTTTCAGAAGAACGCCCGGATCGAGAGGTATGAGACCTCCGATAAATTCTATGCTTGCAAGATGGAGGAAAACTCGTCTGTCAGTGAACATGTGCTCAAAATGTCTGGGTACTCAAACCGTCTGGCTGAGCTGGGGATTGAACTCCCTCAAGAGGCTATCACTGACAGAATCCTTCAATCACTGCCGCCAAGCTATAAAGGCTTTGTGTTGAACTACAACATGCAAGGGATGAACAAGTCTCCCGGCGAGTTGTTTGCGATGCTGAAAGTCGCAGAGTCTGAACTCCGTAAAGAGCATCAAGTGTTGATGGTGAGCAAGACCACTAGTTTCAAGAGAAACGGCAAAGGCAAGAAGGGCAATTCGAAGAAGAGCGGCAAGCCTGTTGCCAATCCGCCGAAGAAACCCAAGGCTGGACCTAAGCCTGAAACAGAGTGCTTCTATTGCAAGGGTATGGGTCATTGGAAGCGCAATTGTCCCAAGTATCTAGCAGATAAGAAGGCGGGCAAAGAAAAATCAGGTATATTTGATATACTTGTTATTGATGTGTACTTAACCGGCTCTCGTAGTAGTCCGTGGGTATTCGATACCGGTTCTGTTGCTCATATTTGCAACTCGAAACAGGAACTGCGGAATAGACGAAGGCTGGCGAAAGACGAAGTGACGATGCGCGTAGGAAATGGTTCCAAGGTTGATGCAATCGCCGTCGGCACAGTGTCACTTCAGCTACCATCGGGATTAGTGATGAACTTAAATCATTGTTATTTAGTGCCTGCGTTGAGCATGAACATTATATCTGGATCTTGTTTATTGCGAGACGGTTACTCTTTTAAGTCTGAGAATAATGGTTTTTCTATTTCTATGAGTAACATCTTTTATGGTCATGCACCGAATGTGAAAGGATTGTTCATATTGAATCTTGATAGCGATACGCATATACATAACATTGAGACCAAAAGAGTTAGAGTAAACAATGATAGCGCCATATTTTTGTGGCACTGCCGCTTGGGTCATATTGGTGTAAAGCGCATGAAGAAACTCCATGCTGATGGGCTTTTGGAGTCACTTGACTTTGATTCACTTGACACGTGCGAACCATGCCTCATGGGCAAGATGACTAAGACTCCGTTCTCCGGAACAATGGAGCGTGCAAGTGACTTGTTGGAAATCATACATACCGATGTGTGTGGTCCAATGAGCGTGGAGGCACGCGGCGGATATCGTTATTTCCTCACCTTCACTGACGACTTAAGTAGATATGGTTATGTCTACTTGATGAAGCACAAGTCTGAAACATTTGAAAAGTTCAAGCAATTTCAGAGTGAAGTGGAAAATCATCGTAACAAGAAGATCAAGTTCCTACGGTCTGATCGTGGGGGTGAATATCTGAGTTTCGAGTTTGGTGCTCACTTAAGACAATGTGGAATTGTTTCGCAGTTAACACCGCCTGGAACACCACAGCGTAATGGTGTGTCCGAACGTCATAATCGTACTTTGTTAGAGATGGTGCGATCTATGATGTCTCTTACTGATTTGCCGTTATCATTTTGGGGTTATGCATTAGAAACAGCTGCATTCACTTTAAATAGGGCACCATCAAAATCCGTTGAGACGACACCATACGAACTGTGGTATGGCAAAAGGCCAAAGTTGTCGTTTCTTAAAGTTTGGGGATGTGATGCTTATGTCAAAAAGCTTCAGCCTGAAAAGCTAGAACCCAAAGCGGAAAAATGCGTCTTCATAGGTTACCCAAAAGAGACAGTTGGGTACACCTTCTATCTCAAATCCGAGGGCAAAGTGTTTGTTGCTAAGAACGGAACTTTTCTCGAGAAGGAGTTTCTCTCGAGAGAATTGAGTGGGAGGAAGATAGAACTTGACGAGGTTGTCGAACCTCTCATCCCTCTGGATGGTGGCGCAGGGCAAGGGGAAACCTCTGTCGTTGCGACGCCGGTTGAGGAGGAAGTTAATGATGATGATCATGAAACTCCAGTTCAAGTTTCTGTTGAACCCTGCAGGTCGGCGAGATCACGCGCTGCTCCAGAGTGGTACAGTAATCCCGTCTTATCAATCATGTTGTTAGACAACAATGAACCTACAAATTATGAAGAAGCAATGGTGGGCCCAGATTCCAACAAATGGCTAGAAGCCATGAAATCCGAGATAGGATCCATGTATGAGAACAAAGTGTGGACTTTGGAGATACTACCTGAGGGCCGCAAGGCTATTCAGAACAAATGGATCTTTAAGAAGAAGACGGACGCTGACGGTAATGTACCATTTATAAAGCTCGACTTGTGGCAAAGGGTTTTTCACAAGTTCCAGGAGTTGACTACGATGAGACCTTCTCACCCGTAGCGATGCTTAAGTCCGTCAGAATCATGTTAGCAATAGCTGCATTTTTCGATTATGAAATCTGGCAGATGGATGTCAAAACGGCGTTCCTTAACGGTTTCCTTAAGGAAGAGTTGTATATGATGCAGCCCGAAGGTTTTGTCGATCCTAAAAATGCTGACAAGGTGTGCAAGCTCCAGCGATCCATTTATGGACTGGTGCAAGCATCTCGGAGTTGGAACAAACGCTTTGATGAGGTGATCAAAGCATTTGGGTTTATACAAGTGGTTGGAGAATCTTGTATTTACAAGAAAGTGAGTGGGAGCTCTATGGCGTTTCTAATATTATATGTGGATGACATATTACTGATTGGAAACAACGTAGAGCTTTTGGAGAGCATAAAAGGTTACTTGAATAAAAGTTTCTCTATGAAGGACCTAGGAGAAGCTGCTTACATTCTAGGCATTAAGATCTATAGGGATAGATCAAAACGCCTGATAGGACTTTCACAAAGCACATACCTTGATAAAGTTTTGAAGAGGTTCAAAATGGAACAGTCCAAGAAAGGGTTCTTGCCAGTTTTACAAGGTACGAGATTGAGTAAGACTCAGTGCCCAGCAACTGATGAAGATAGAGAGCATATGCGCTCCGTCCCCTATGCTTCAGCCATAGGTTCTATCATGTATGCGATGTTGTGCACTAGACCGGATGTTAGCCTGGCCATAAGTATGGCAGGTAGGTTCCAGAGTAATCCAGGACTGGATCACTGGGCAGCGGTCAAGAATATCCTGAAGTACCTGAAAAGGACTAAGGAGATGTTTCTCGTGTATGGAGGTGACGAAGAGCTCGCCGTAAAAGGTTCGTCGATGCAAGCTTTGACACAGATCCGGACGACTCTAAGTCGCAAACCGGATACGTATTTATTCTTAATGGGGGTGCAGTAAGCTGGTGCAGTTCCAAGCAAAGCGTCGTAGCAGATTCTACATGTGAAGCAGAGTACATGGCTGCCTCGGAGGCGGCTTAGGAGGGTGTCTGGATGAAGCAGTTCATGACGGATCTTGGAGTGTTGCCAAGTGCACTGGATCTAATAACCTTGTTCTGTGACAACACTGGTGCCATTGCCCTGGCAAAGGAACCAAGGTTTCACAAGAAGACCAGACACATCAAACGACGCTTCAACCTCATCCGCGACTACGTCGAGGAGGAGGACGTAAATATATGCAAGGTGCACACGGATCTGAATGTAGCAGACCCGCTGACTAAACCTCTTCCACGGCCAAAACATGATCGACACCAGAACTGTATGGGTGTTAGATTTATTACAATGTAATTCACATGGTGATGTGAGGGCTAGATTATTGACTCTAGTGCAAGTGGGAGACTGTTGGAATTATGCCCTAGAGGCAATAATAAATGAATAGTTATTATTATAATTCCTGTATCAAGATGATAGTTTATTATCCATGCTATAATTGTATTGAATGAAGACTCATTTACATGTGTGGATACATAGACAAAACACCGTCCCTAGCATGCGTCTAGTTGGCTAGCCAGTTGATCGATGATAGTCAGTGTCTTCTGATTATGAACAAGGTGTTGTTGCTTGATAACTGGATCACGTCATTGGGAGAATCACGTGATGGACTAGACCCAAACTAATAGACGTAGCATGTTGATCGTGTCATTTTGTTGCTACTGTTTTCTACGTGTCAAGTATTTATTCCTATGACCATGAGATCATATAACTCACTGACACCGGAGGAATGCTTTGTGTGTATCAAACGTCGTTACGTAACTGGGTGACTATAAAGATGCTCTACAGGTATCTCCGAAGGTGTTAGTTGAGTTAGTATGGATCAAGACTGGGATTTGTCACTTCGTATGACGGAGAGATATCTCGGGGCCCACTCGGTAATACAACATCACACATAAGCCTTGCAAGCAATGTAACTTAGTGTAAGTTGCGGGATCTTGTATTACGGAACGAGTAAAGAGACTTGTCGGTAAACGAGATTGAAATAGGTATGCGGATACTGACGATCGAATCTCGGGCAAGTAACATACCGAAGGACAAAGGGAATGACATACGGGATTATACGAATCCTTGGCACTGAGGTTCAAACGATAAGATCTTCGTAGAATATGTAGGATCCAATATGGGCATCCAGGTCCCGCTATTGGATATTGACCGAGGAGTCTCTCGGGTCATGTCTACATAGTTCTCGAACCCGCAGGGTCTGCACACTTAAGGTTCGACGTTGTTTTATGCGTATTTGAGTTATATGGTTGGTTACCGAATGTTGTTCGGAGTCCCGGATGAGATCACGGATGTCACGAGGGTTTCCGGAATGGTCCGGAAACGAAGATTGATATATAGGATGACCTCATTTGATTACCGGAAGGTTTTCGGAGTTACCGGGAATGTACCGGGAATGACGAATGGGTTCCGGGAGTTCACCGGGGGGGTGGGGGGGCAACCCACCCCGGGGAAGCCCATAGGCTTTGGGGAGACACACCAGCCCTTAGTGGGCTGGTGGGACAGCCCCAAGGGGGCCTATGCGCCAAGAAAAAGAAATCAAACGAAAAGAAAAAAAAAGAGGGAGGAAGTGGGAAGGGAGGGGGACTCCTCCCACCAAACCAAGTCCAACTCGGTTTGGCGGGGGAGTCCTCCCCCCTTGGCTCGGCCGACCCCTCGAGGGTCCCTTGGACCCCAAGGCAAGGTCCCCCTCCCTCCTCCTATATATATGGAGCAATTAGGGCTGATTTGAGACGACTTTCTCACGGCTGCCCGACCACATACCTCCATAGTTTTTCCTCTAGATCGCGTTTCTGCGGAGCTCGGGCGGAGCCCTGCTGAGACAAGATCATCACCAACCTCCGGAGCGCCGTCACGCTGCCGGAGAACTCTTCTACCTCTCCGTCTCTCTTGCTGGATCAAGAAGGCCGAGATCATCGTCGAGCTGTACGTGTGCTGAACGCGGAGGTGCCGTCCGTTCGGTACTAGATCGTGGGACTGATCGCGGGATTGTTCGCGGGGCGGATCGAGAGACGTGAGGACGTTCCACTACATCAACCGCGTTCTCTAACGCTTCTGTTGTACGATCTACAAGGGTACGTAGATCACTCATCCCCTCTCGTAGATGGACATCACCATGATAGGTCTTCGTGCGCGTAGGAAAATTTTTGTTTCCCATGCGACGTTCGCCAACATTTTCATGGTGCCCAAGAAGGACAAGTCGCTCCGAATGTGCATCGACTTCAAGCATCTCAATAAGGTCTGCCCGAAAGACCATTTTCCGCTCCCCCACATAGATCAAATTGTCGATTCGACTGCGGGTTGCGAGCGTCTGTCATTTCTTGATGCCTACTCGGGCTATCATCAGATTCGTCTGTATGGTCCCGATGAGTTAAAAACAGCCTTCATCACCCCATTCGGGTGCTTCTGCTACATCACTATGCCATTCGGTCTGAAGAATGCAGGAGCTACCTTTATGCGCATGATCCAAAAATGTCTCCTCGACCAGATTGGTCAGAATGTGGAGGCATATATGGATGATATCATAGTCAAGTCACACAAAGGTTCCGACCTGCTGACTGACTTGGCAGAAACATTCGCCAACCTTCGTAGGTACGATATCAAGCTCAACCCCGCCAAATGTTCATTCGGTGTTCCCAGCGGAAAGTTACTCAGTTTCTTCGTTTCCGAACGAGGGATCGATGTCAACCCCGAAAAGATCGGGACCATCGTCCGAATGGAGAGGCCGGTCAGAATACACGACGTTCAACGGCTCACAGGTTGCCTAGCGGCTTTGAGCAGGTTCATCAGTCGACTCGGCGAGAAAGCGCTTCCTCTGTACCGACTCATGAAGAAATCAGATACTTTCGAGTGGGCAGACGAAGCCCAAGTCACATTCGACGACCTCAAAGTCCTACTTTCCACCCAGCCGGTTCTTACTGCTCCACTCAGTAAAGAGCCCCTTCTTCTGTATATCGCGGCTACAAATCAAGTCGTTAGTACTGTTCTTATAGTCGAACGAGAAGAAGAAGGCAAAGCATATAAAGTTCAGCGGCCAGTGTACTACGTCTCTGAAGTCCTGACCCCTTCCAAGCAGAGGTATCCCCATTATCAAAAACTTATCTACGGGATTTACATGACTGCGAAGAAGGTGACCCATTATTTCCAAGACCACTCGGTGTCTGTCGTTTCTGATGCTCCATTGTCGGAAATTCTCCACAATCGAGACGCGTCAGGCTGAGTGGCGAAGTGGGCAATGGAGATGCTGTACTGCGATATCAAGTTCGAGGCCAAGAAAGCTATTAAGTCTCAAGCTCCGGCTGACTTCATAGCAGAATGGGTAGAACAACAGCAACCGACCCACATCTACTCGGCCCATTGGACAATGTTCTTCGATGGGTCCAAGATGTTGAATGGCTCCGGCGCTGGCGTTGTGATCATATCATCAAAGGGTGACAAACTCAAGTATGTGCTGTAGATACACTTCGATTCCTCCAACAACGAGGCAGAGTATGAAGCTCTCCTCTACAGGTTGCGTATGGCCATCTCACTCGGCGTCCGTCGCCTGATGGTCTACGGTGATTCGGATTTGGTGGTCAATCAAGTGATGAAAGAGTGGGACGTCATGAACCCCACCATGACCACATACTGCAATGCAGTAAGGAAGCTCGAGAAGAAGTTTGAAGGTCTAGAACTTCACCATGTTCCGAGACTGAAGAACCAAGCGCTGATGAGTTGGCAAAACTCGGATCCACTCGGAGACCAGTCCCGAGTGACGTCTGCCTCGAGCACCTTCACCTTCCTTGAGTCAAAGAAGATCCTTTTACAGAAGAGCCAGTACAACGAAAGAGTTCAACAGATCCGACTGAAGTCGATGTACCTGCTGTGGTTGATCTGGTCATGGAGATTCTTGTTGTCGTCCCCGATTGGACTGTGTCGATCATTGCATATATCCTGAGATAGGAACTACCAGAAGACGAAGTCCAGGCCAGGCAGATAGTCCGTAGGTTGAAGGCATTCACTGTCATTGATGGCCAATTATACAAGGAGAGCGTTTCAGGCGTTCTCCAACGATGCATCTCCCCAGAGGAGGGGCAATTGATCCTGGAAGATATTCACTCGGGGACCTGCGGTCATCACGCCTCTTCGAGAGCAATCGTCGCCAAGGCATTCAGGGCTGGTTTTTTCTGGCTGCAGGCAAACGAGATGGCTAAAGATATGGTCGGCTGATGTGAAGGCTGTCAGTTCTACTCCAACAAGTCCCACAAGCCAACATCTGTGTTGAAGACAATCCCTCTTGTGTGGCCGTTTGCAGTTTGGGGATTAGATACAGTCGGACCATTCAAGACAGGCCAAGGGGGATACACACATCTGTTGGTGGCAGTCGACAAGTTCACGAAATGGATCGAAGCCAAGCCCATTAAGAAACTCGATGCCTCAACAGCCGTCAAGTTTATCAGAGACATCATCTCCAGATTCGGTGTACCTCACAGCATAATCACGGACAATGGGACAAACTTCGACTCGGACAAATTCAAAGGTTTCTGTGCAAGCCAAGGTATCCGAGTGGATTTTGCTTCCGTAGCACATCCTCAATCCAATGGACATGCTGAGCGAGCGAATGGGCTTATTCTTCAAGGTTTGAAGCCCCGACTCCTGCGAGAGGTGGGACAGGCCGCTGGCGCATGGGTCACCGAGTTACCTTCAGTGCTTTGGGGTCTTCGCACAATCCCGAACAGATCTACCGGGCGATCACCGTTCTTCCTCGTTTATGGAGCAGAAGCGGTCCTTCCGAGTGACTTGCTTCATAATGCGCCACGAGTCGAACTCTTCTCCGAAGCTGAAGAAGAACAAGCAAGGCAAGATGGAGTAGACCTTCTGGAGGAAGAGCACGAGATGGCACTGACTCGCTCAACCATTTATCAGCAAGATCTGCGGCGTTTTCATTCACGCCACGTCAGGAGTCGCGCGTTCCAAGCAGGCGACTTGGTGCTCCGAGTGGATCAGCAAAGACCTCACAAGTTGGCTCCGGCCTGGGAAGGACCTTTCATCATCTCCAAGGTACTGAAGAACGGAGCATACAGACTCTACAACATCCAGAGGGAGACGGACGAACCGCGTGCGTGGAACGGAGACCTCCTGAAGTGCTTCTACACGTGATCGTCGACTGAAGCAGTGTAAAGAACAAGTATTGATGAAATAATATAAAGCAGGTTCAGTTTTTGCAGATCCAGAATTCTTCCGCGGTCGCTGACTCCGGTCACACACAAAGAAAAAAAAACTTAGTTGTGATCCAGAATCGCCTAAGTTCTAACTTCCTCCGGGTGTGCACTAAACGTCGCACTCGGGGAATTAGCTGTGATCCAGAATCACCTAAGTAATCCATTTCTCTGAGTGTGCACTTAACGTCACACTCGGAGACTTAGCCGCGATCCCAAATCACCTAAGTATTAAATTCCTCCGAGTGTGCACTAAACGTCGCACTCGGGGGCTTAGCTGTGATCCAGAATCACCTAAGAAATAACTTTCTCCGAGTGTGCACTAAACGTCGCACTCGGGGACTTAGCTGTGATCCAGAATCACCTAAGAAATAACTTCCTCCGAGTGTGCACTAAACGTCGCACTCGAGGACTTAGCTGTGATCCAGAATCACCTAAATAATCCATTTCTCCGAGTGTGCACTTAACGTCACACTCGGAGACTTAGCCGCGATCCCGAATCGCCTAAGTATCAAATTACTCCGAGTGTGCACTAAACGTCGCACTCGGGGGCTTAGCTGTGATCCAGAATCACCTAAGAAATAACTTTCTCCGAGTGGGCACCAAACGTCGCACTCGGAGACTTAGCTGTGATCAAGAATCACCTAAGAAATAACTTTCTCCGAGTGTGCACTAAACGTAGCACTCGGGGACTTAGCTGTGATCATGAATCATCTAAGAAATAACTTTCTCCGAGTGTGCACTTACCGTCACACTCGGGGACTTAGCTGTGATCAAGAATCACCTAAGAAATAACTTTCTCCGAGTGTGCACTTACCGTCACACTCGGGGACTTAGCTGTGATGAAGAATCACCTAAGGAATAACTTTCCCCGAGTGCACACAAAACGTCGCACTCGGAGACTTAGATGCGATCAAGAATTGCCTAAGTATCAACTTCCTCCGAGCCTGCACTCGGAAGATTAGCTGCGATCTAGAATCGCTTAACTACATGAGTTGCAGACCCTCATTGAGGCTCATGTGGATGTCAAAACAACTGACCACTACATCAGTTCCAATTCGCCCCGAGTGTGACCTCATAGTTGCACTCGACAACCTAGCTGCGATCCCGCATCGCCCAAGTACCATTCGACCTCCGAGTATGGCCTTCCGGTCCACTCGGTGATCCTACCGATTCACTCGGTGCTCATACGGATCCAATCGGCAATTATACGGACCCTCAATGAGGCTCATGCAGATGTCAAGACAACTGACATGTTCTGACTATTTGCTTTTGGTTTCACCAACAAACGCCAAACAAAAACTCGAGTCAACATTGCAACAGAAGAGCAAAAGATTCGATTCGAAGTTCAAACAAACATACTGCCTCGGTGTGGATCAAGCTTACCCACACCGAAACAAGAATGTGACGGCCAACAGCAGTGGCCAAAGTTTCTTACAAATAAACACTCGGCATACCGAGGACCAAGTTTTCTTACGCGTTGTCTGGAGTAGCGCCAGGGCTGGAGGGCTCCACGAAGGTGTCCAGGTCGATTCCGTCGGTGATGCGGGTGGCACTTTCAAGGAAGGTTTCCATGAAGTCTTCAAATCGAAGTTTCTTCGTGTTGGCCACCTTCAATGTCTTCAGCTTCTCCTCGCGCACCTCCTTGCAATGGACTCGGACCAGGGACAGAGCAACATCTGCACCACAGCGAGCTGCCGATTTCTTCCACGACTGAACTCGGTTCGGAATCTCCTCCAGTCGAGCCATCAGGTTCTCCATCTCGTGCCGCGACTCATCTTCTGGCCAAAGCTCCTTCTCGATTCGGCCGACGACTTCTCTCAGTCGACCAATGAAAGGGCCAACTTTGCCCACGCGGATGTGCGCCCGGAGCAGATCCCGATTGGCGTCCTCGTCGAGTGGAACGTTCTCGAGAATCGACCGCTCCACATGAGCTGCTTCAGCTTCATCGTCAAAGCAAAAATCTGTGACAACAGGACAATCAAACAATAAGTGTTGAGTGTGACGCACATACCACAAGCACTCGGAAAAAACAGGACTTACCAGCCAGACGCGTCATCATCTGCCGAGCCCAGTCGCTGACATACTTCTCCTGAGCTATGTATCGTTTATTCAGCACGACCATCTGACCCGTGAGAGCAGTCCTCTGTTTATTCATCTTTTCAACTTCCTCCGTCAGCACTTTGTTGGCTTCACGCGCCTGCTCCAGCGCTTTCTCTCGCTCCGCCAGCACCACCTTCATACCATCCATTGCAAGCAGTGCCGCATCCCGCTCACCAGCAAACTGAATCTTCTCCCCCCTCAGAGCCTCGTATGCGGTCCCCATCTCACAAGTTTTCTGCCAGCCAGCATCAAGAGGCAATCAGATAATTCAACTATAAAAGTCTAAGTTCTTCAGACCCCTGCCGACGCAAGCAGTCGACATCGGTCTCGGGGACTACACCTAGTGGGTTCACTGAGAGTGACCCCACTGGTATGCAACTCAAGCATGCCCGCCCTATTGAGATGCATGTTACAACCTACGCCTACGAGGCCAACACTACCCGACCTGAGTACAAATTACTCTCGGGGACTCTTACAGTAAGTGCACTCCGAGTGCCACAACTGCTCGCAGTCGGTCATATTATTTACAGACCTGACCAAAGCAAAGACAATATGTATAAAGACAACTGCCGGTGCAAGCACTCGGCAGAAGTCTCGGGGACTACACCCACTGGGTTCACTCAGAGTGAACCCATTGCAAACAAAAGATGCTATCCAAGAACACCCAGCGGGTTACAAGAGAAAAGTAAATACTTACTAGCCCACTTACTCGGATATCATCCCACAGTGCCAAGCTCCGCTGGTACAAGGATGCGACGGAGTCGTAGGCCCTCTTGGCTTCTCCAGTCATCAGCTCCGCCTGCACCATGGCTCCCTTGGCCGCTCCCACCTGCTCCTCCGGGAGACGCTGGATGTTGAACTCGACGTTCGACGAGCCTGGCATCGTCGGGAGTTCCTGAGGCATCCCAAGGTCTGCTCCAGTCGGCTCCTCAACCACCGGCGCCGGTTCAGTCGGCGGCAGCGCCTCAGTCGACAACACGTCGGCAGCGAGAGCAGCAACTGGCGGGACGGCCTCAAGGATAGGCTCTGCGGCTGGCTCAGGTTCCTCTTGGTCACCCTCGCCCACACAAACCGCCCCTGCCAGACCGAATGTCGCGAGATCTCAGAAAAAGAGAAGGACAAGACCGAAGATAGAATTCGAGACGCGATAATATAAAACGCTCGAAGTCACTACAACACACCTGGCTGGGACGAGACGACGTTGTCCGTGTCCATGGGGTCGTCCTCCTGGCGCGCCGGAGAGGTGGCAGAAGTAGCGACTCTGTCGAGTGAAATCCATCCGACCAATAAACAGGAGTTCACTCGGATATCAGAAGAAATTAGAAGATCAATACACTTACGTGGAGGTGACGGGGACAGCAACCCTCATCCGCGGCAGAGCCTTCCGAGGCTTGGACCCACTCGGTTTAGCCGCCTTGGAAGACTGCCCCGCAGGTTCAGCGGCGGCGTCCCTGGCCCTCTTGGTGCTCCGAGCGCTCGGGACCACTGGAGCAGCGAGCGGGGCACTCGAAGATGCCGGAGGGGCCGAGGGGACGGCAGGCTCGTGTCGGCGCTTGGTCCGATGCTCTAATTGCGGAGGCGGCGAGTCCTGCTCTTCGTCTTCCTTCTCTTCCTCGCTAGTCTCTTCCTCTGACTCCCCGCTGCCGGAGACATACTCAGCGCTCTCCACGCTGCCCTCTTGGCTACCTTCTTCCTCCTCCTCGTCCGGGTTCCCCTTCGAGACAGGAGAAAACCAGTTGGTCCACTTCTGCGTGAAAAACAGTCGGCGACATCAAGCGACAGGCAAAGATTCAAGAAAGCAATGAAACTAAAACATATACGTGCACTCGGCACATAGTACTCACCCGATTCGGAGGAGGATTGTCCGCGCTGAAAGCCCTCACTCGCCGAGACCCCTTGGGGTTCTCGCAGGCGCCAGTGATCTGGAGCACCCACGACGCCACCTTCTCCTCGGTCACACTCAAGACGTTGGTCTGAGTGGAGTCCTCGATCCCCGAGTAGTGCCACATAGCGTGGTCGCGAGCCTGCAGCGGTTGTATGCGTCGACCAAGGAAAGTCTCCAGCAAATCCATGCCGGTGACTCCCCTCCTGACGACGTCTACGAGTGCGTCGACCAGGGGCTGGATGTCGAGCTTCTCCGCCTTCGTGAGCGCGAGCTGCTTAGGTGGAGCGGGACGATCAAGGCTGAAAGGGGGCAACCCTGAAGAGGCGTTCGGACAGGCAACGTCTTGGCAGTAGAACCACGTCGACTGCCAGTTCCTGACCGACTCGCTCAACTGAAGAGCAGGATAACTACTCCGACTCTTTTTCTGGAAACCTAAGCCTCCGTACAGTTGGAGAAGATGCGTTTTATCATCCGATCGACTGAGTCATTTGATAGTCTGAGATCTAGCAGAGAATATATGTTTGAACAACCCCCAATGGGGGGCAACCTATGAAACACTCGCACATAACGATGAAAGCGGAAAGATGGGCGATAGCATTCGGAGGGAAGTGGTGAAGCTGTGCCCCGAAGTGATTCATGATGCCCTTAAAGAAAGGATGCGGGGGCAGGGAGAAACCTCGGTAGACATGGCTGAGCAGCAAGACGCGCTCCCCTTCCCGGGGTGCCGGCTCGACCTCGTTCTCCGCCGGCAGCCTCCAAGACTTGTGGATGATCATCCCGTCCTCCACCAGCTGCAGCAGATCCCCCTCCGTCACCGTGGAGGGGAGGAAGTCGCCTTGAATCCACCCCGCCGGCAACGGCCGCTGCCGTCGCTGAGCAGGAGTCGCCGCCTTCCCCTTCTTCTTCTTCGCCTCCATCTTGCTGGTCTGACCCTTGGTCATGGCGGAAGGTGCGAGTTCGCGGAGAGGGAGGAGGGGTGGAGAAGTTAGGTGCGCTGGAAGAGGCGAGGAGGACGAAGCAATGGCAAGAGATCCGGCGGGCGTAACAAAAAACCCTTGCCGCCGGGATTTAAGTAAGGTTCCGACTGGGTCGCTGGCAGGTGGCCCCGAAACCTTATCCCCCGACCGACCGCGGCGATATCAGTGGAGGAGTTGAAGGCGCGAGAATCGAGGTGTCAAGCGCTACTCGAGCGCGCAGGCGTCATCCCCGCTGGGTGCGCGGAAACCGAAATTTGAAGATCCCGGAAAATCCGCTGCTGTCAGTTGACGGGTCGCGTCAAGAGATACCCCGAAAACACTCGGTGTCCGACAGTTCATTCCACGGAGATTTCCACTCGGATCATTGGTCAGATAAGATAAAATGGATCGAGGCAAGCAACGCCCAAGCCAAATTCGTTCCAGTCGGATCCAAACTTCAAGCATTGCCTCGTCGTTCCAACCCCAATCCATTCGGGGACTAATGATGGGGTTATAGTCCTAGGGTAGGGTCATAGCCTGCCCTGTAGGTCCTACCCAAGGACTACCCCTCACAAAGGACAAGGGCCTTAGTCAGTTCCGACTGAATTAAGGAGTCCCCATCATCCAGTCGGTAAGAGGTCTTCGATGACGTCCAGTCGGAGACTAACATTCGGAGGATATCAATCCGACCGACTAGATAACACTCGGTACATCGAAACCCCCCTGGAGGGAAACGGTCGTACGTTTCCAGGTGCATTTATTAGCATTTAGGTCGTACGTTACCTGTAACGTATGTATTCAATCGCCACTACTCCACCCCTATACCAGAACCGTTGTGGAGGGCAGCGCACTCTGTATAAGCCACCCTCCCCCACTGGTAAAAGGATTAGCAACTCATTGTATTTCCTATTCCACTCGACAACAAGCTCCCTGAGCACTGAGACGTAGGGGCTATTACCTCCACCGCAGAGGGGCCTGAACTCATACATCCTCGTCGTAGCTAGGACTCTGCCCATCCTTTTCGTACCCTACACATCTACTGTCAGGCTTATACACATCTACTTGGCAACCGTGTGTATAGATTTTTGGCAACTACAGTTGCTTAAACCCGACGACCATGTTCGACAAATGATTATTGCCTCATAGCAATTTTTATTATATATGATATAAAAGCATGTCATAGATTGTGTTTACTAATTTCAATATGTCAACTTATCATATTTACATACAACTTTGCTAGAAAATTATTTTTTGTGCTTGCTAGGTTAACCATGTCAAGTTGTCATATTTACAAACGACTACCAGAAAAGATTTGTTGTGGTCGTCGGTTTTAAATATGTTGACTTGTCATATTTTTGCACGTAATCGTCAAAAAAAATTGTTTGTATTTGCCAGTTTGATTATGTTGAGATGTCATATTTATACGCAATTTTCAAAAATATGGTGATTAAATTATTTTTTATCACACGAGTAAGTACTTACTAATATGACAAGTAAGCGCAGCAAATGTGGTAAGTATGAGGAAAAAAAGTTGTCGAAACATGTTTATACGAGATCAAGTTTTGAAGATTTCATCAAAACTAAGTCGATGACGAAAACGGATCATCGATTGAATTAACGGTTTCAAAGATATTTTTTTTTTAATTTCGATCATTTAGAGTAAATCTAATGATATCATTTGATGCATGCATGATCAAGAGAGGGGGGTTTGGCCGCACCATGACAATGCTTCTTGAAGTAACCTAATTAATAAAGCAACACTATTTTTACATTAAAAGGGTGATTAGCTACGTCGTCACTGATAATTTATAGGTGCGGTGCCGCTGCATAGCGTTGTTCAAATATTATATCCAGACTAAAAAAACAGAGGGAGTACTTCTTTTTAAGTGGTAAACAGAGGGAGTACTATGAAGCGTAACAGGTTGTCCAACTGCAACGGCGAAGAACGAACGTGTCCAATTGGTCCAAGGCAGAACACTTGATCGCATCAAAGACCTGTCAACGTCACGGCGCCGGCATTTTCGGCACCTTGCCGACCGTGAACCCGCCGTCGACGACGAGGTTATGCCCGTTCACGTACCCGGCCTCGTCGGACGCCAAGTACACTGCCGCGCGGGCGACGTCCTCCGCCGCGAGCGCCGGGCCGTCCATCTCATTCATGTCCCTCTCCACGATCCGCCTGCGCTCCTCGGCGCTCGTCCCGGGGTAGGACTCGGCTATGTACCGCATCACCATCGGCGTCGGGATGTAGTTGGGCGAGATGGCGTTCACGCGCACCCCGGCGCGCGCCATCTCCCCGGCCACGGCGCGCACGAGGCCCACCACCGCAGCCTTCGACATGCTGTACGCCGGGAACGCCACGCCTCCCAGCACCGCCGCGGTGCTGGCCGTGCAGATGATGCTCCCACGGCGGTTGGGGACCATGACGCGCGCGGCGTGCTTGACGCCGGCGAGCACGGCCCGCGCGTTGACGGCCATGACGCGGTCGAAGTCGGCGAGGTCCAGGGAGCCGAGGGGGACGGGCGTTAGGGTGCCGCTGATGCCGGCGTTGTTGAACATGACGTCGAGGCGGCCATGCCGCGCCACGGCGAGGTCGACGGCCGCGGCGACCTGCGCCTCGTCGGTCACGTCGCAGCGCGTGTAGCATGCGGAATCATGGCCGAGCTCGGAGGCGACGGCGTGGCCGAGGTCGTCCTGGACGTCGGCGAGGACGACCTTGGCGCCGTTCCTGACGAACTCCGCGGCCGTCGCCTTGCCGATGCCGCTCGCGCCGCCGGTGATCACGGCCACCTTCCCGGCCAACCTACAAATGAATCAAACCCACAAACACCTTTGGGACGACCTTCCATGATCTGTTCGTAAGCGAGAACATAAGCTAAGATCACCAGATGACCAGCACCTCTGCGAGGTGGAAGCCGCGGAGAAGTGGCTCGCGAAGGCAGACACGGGTCGGCTATTCTTCGCCAAGACGACGGCATGCTTCACTGCTCCGAACATCCTGCCCCGTCTGGTGCCGCGTGACCGAGCTAGATTTGACTAGACCAGATGCTTATGACCATGGATAATCGAAAGAGCGCGCGCTGGTGATCGATGAGATATGTAGCAGAGCAGCCTGGAGCTCGATCGGCTATGTCTAGAAAAGGACGTCGTTTTCCTGGCATC
The DNA here is from genome assembly GCF_904849725.1 of Hordeum vulgare subsp. vulgare. Classification (NCBI taxonomy): domain Eukaryota; kingdom Viridiplantae; phylum Streptophyta; class Magnoliopsida; order Poales; family Poaceae; genus Hordeum; species Hordeum vulgare. The sequence goes on from NC_058519.1 coordinate 51,686,260, forward strand.
ATATTTTTTTGGCGGGGAATTCAACTTCATGCCATTTGTTTATCTTCTCGCATGGTGCATGCGGACACCCAGCAGCATAGGTATGAATGTGGGAGGCATAAAGTCAGACCTGTTTGTGATGATTGTTCCACCGTTCAGTGGGGTGCTGTTTTGGACGCTACCATCTCCAAGCCACCCGCAAATTTCCTAATGTATCCGTCCATGGACACGGATTCGAAAGACTGTCATTCAACTCTGGTTGTATACATTTTAATTGATAAGAGTTTGAACATAATGGATAAGATTCATTCAACCATGGTTGGATTTCATATAAACATAATGAATTTCATGTAAAAGGATGAAAACGTTTACATATTGAATATATTTAAACTAAAAAAACAGCCGCACTCGAACGATACACATACACTCCACCGCTCATTGGAATGTAATCGCCAACTGATGCTTCGGCCAGAGGGGAAGGGGGTTCCTCCACTTCCGTGGAGCCCAGACAAGGGCCGTCGTTGGTTTAAGATAAAGAACTGGGCAGGTCAGTACAAGCTGGGGACGCGTCGGCGATGGCCTACATGTGAGACAAGTTGTGGTGGCCTCCCGTGTTCTACTTTCCCTCGATGTTAACGACGAACGTGCACGCGCCGGCCACTGACTCGTTGATCTATATGCAGATGGCTTCTTTCTCTACCAGCAGGGCGTCAACGGCTGCGACAATGCTCGTGTCGCCGTGCTCCCAGCGGTACCGGCCTGCAGCAACTAGCTACTCCTTCGCGAGCTGGCTTCGAGCGGTGAGTTGTTGAACCATGCACCGGCTTGGGACGACACCTTGCTTCGTCGGGTCAAGCGCGGGAGGTGCAGCAGCGAGCTGCCTCGCTTGCATCCGATGGGCTCGATGGGCCATCCAGATGGCTTTTACTCTAGAGAACTGCTCGTCCTGCTTGTCAGATTGCATCGAACGGGTGGAGAAGGAGGAGATGGAGAGCAGAGTTGGTGGTGCGATTCTTGCGAGGTGTTTGACCTCGTTTAAATGAAAGATGTACAAGAGGAGTTTGCCCGACGTTGCGTTTAATGCCGGCCTGTTCATGAACAAATGTGTGGTCGGGGTAGGTTCCTCGGCTTCCACACGGGTTTAGTGGATGCATTTGAATGCGGCGAGGAGGCATGTGCAACTGGGCATGCAGTGGGCAACGCCCTCGACCGGTGCGGTGCTTCAATGGTGAAGGCAGTATGAGGTTGCCTCCGTTCCAAGTTTTCGTCCCAAGTTTCGGTTTGTTTTACAGGGATATGAATGCGGTCAGCTGGCGCTGGATGGGAAGGCGCGCGCGCGAGTGAGGAATGGTTTCGGTGGGTCAGAATTGTCAAAAGCGGGGCGTGGTCACGTGTGCGAACTATAAAACTGTGTTGAATGACTTTTAAAGTCCGAACAAACGTGATCATAACACATAGAGAGATTTGCGGGTCGACTTTACAGATGCCCTTACACAATATCATGTGACCCGGATCAGCTAGCTGATTATGGTCTCATTAAAATGATACTATGTATTATCGCTAAAGGTATCGAACTATCGTTAGTTGCTGAACATTTTTCTATTGTCTAGGACTATATAGAGCGATATAGCCTGATCCCGGTTTATGTTTATTTAACACAATACAATCACATATGCTCGCATATACAAACACAGAGTCATACTTATGAATGCATGAATGCACACAAAATTTCATAGTGGTTTGGCACGTGGTTGTGCAGCTATACGATCCGTGTCCAATTTTTAGACTTGAGAAGTGATGAACATGGGCTTTTCTTTATTTATTAAGAATCAAGTTTGATGTGTGATGAAGCCATTCATCAAGAAAAATCTTGTACTTATTAAAGAAATCCCGAAAATCATGTTTATCTTGGTGTTTATATTAAAATAATTGTATGCATTTTTAATTGGTGCAGAGATCAGGAAGTAGAAATCTCTTCAATGTTTTAAAATAATGTGTTAAGTTAGGACAACAACTCTGGTGGGCTGGTTCTACTATTCCTACATTTCATATTTACTATACATATTAGGTTTCAGGGACAAGTCTTTGACAATAATTACACCATTACCAATCTGTGATTTTAAAGACACAATGTCGCAAGCATAAATATGTTCTTTACAATATGAATCTAATGATATCCATTCTACATCACATAAAATATACACGTAGACTAATTATTGGTCATACAGTTCTCTTTAGCAGAACATATTCTTTCAAGTATTTTAAGATGGATTGACTACTGAAAGCCAAAGAAACTGTGGAGGGGAATGCAAGGAAGACGGACCCGAGACCGTATTTGCCGCCTAAAGCGCCAAATAAAGGGTTACTTATAACTGGAGCCCCTTCGCTCACCTCAGTCCTAATGGGTCGGCACATATAAGAGTCGTTGTTGTGAGTGTGAAAACCAGCTGACCTCAAGGTAGGGGGTCCCGAGCTGTGGATCTTGGATGCATGGTAACACGAATTGGAAGAAGATGTCTATCTAGGTTTTTCAAAAACCTAGGATAAAACACGTGTTTTGGTTTTCTTGTTGTTACTCGGTTTTTACATTTTCATTTTCCTTTTTTTTACATTTTATTTCTTAAAATGCGTGAATTTTTTCCAAATTTGTCAACTTTTCTCACGTTCGTGAACCTTTTTTAAATTCATGTATTTTTTCAAGATTGTTGATTTTTCCCCCTCAAAATTGTGAATTTATTATGAAATTTGGTAGAAAATATCAAATTCATGAACTTTTTTCAAACTCAAGGGAACTTTTGAAATTGCAAACCTTTTTCAAAGCATGATATTATTTTTGATTTTGTTAACTTTTTCAAATTTCTGAACATTTTTCTAATTCATGAACCTTTTTTAAGTCGTGAATTTTGTCATCTGCATGAATAAATTCTAATATATTGATATTTTTTTAAAACCCGTCATTTATATCAACATCCAGGATCATTTTATAATTCATGAACATTTTCAAAATTTGAAATTCTTCATATTCATGAACTATTTTGTAAATCTATGAACCTTTTCAAATCCATGATTTTTTATTTTGTGTTTTCTATTTGTTTAAAAAAAATAGGATTTGTGTTTTATGTCCAAAGGTTGACCGGTCAGCCATCAAAACCTGCGAGGCTGCGACTCGAGTGATTTGGTGGCGTTGCCTTTGTTAAGCCTAGCCCAGCTGAGTGAGGCGGGAGAGCAGGATTGTTTACTGGCGCTTAAGGATTGGACGAGTAGCCATAAGAAGATCAACTATATCCTATGTGCCGCTTCTAGCGTCAAATAGAGGACAATCTGTACAGGGGTCACACCCCGCTGATTTTTTCTTCAGCACCCATTTTTGGAATCATCTACAAGCTTCCCTCCAAAGCTGATTTTCTTTGGGTTTTTTGTCCTTTTCGGCTTTGTCGGGTTTTTTCTCCTTTTTTTCTTTTGTTATTTAAATTTCATGAATTTTTGTAAGTTAGCGACCTTTATCGAAAATCATGAACAATTTCAAATGCATAGTTTTTTTTGTCAAATTCATAAAAAAACAAATTCGCGTACCTTTTGCAAATCTATGAACTATTTCCAAAATTTTGATTTTTTTTATAATTTATGATCTTTCTTCAAATTCACTAAAAATATTGGTTAAGGTTTTCACATTCATGATCTATTTTCAAATTTATGAACTTTTTTCATAATTTGTGCACTTTTTTCAAATTCCCAAACTTTTCTAATTTATGAAATTATTCAAATTTGTGATTTTTTTAATTTTATATGAACTATTTTGAAATCTGTGATTTTTTTCGGTTCTTGTGAAAGCCAACACTGAATGGTCAAACTGGCGGTCTAAGTTTTGCAATCCATTGTCTAAGCGATTGGTACACCGTGCTGATGCCTCGGGTCGCCTTCAATCGACCATTGCGGCTTGGCACCGACCAACCGACCACAGCAAGAGACAACGATTATAGGAGACGGTCACATGAGGTGTGGGGGTGGAAGCGAGCGAGACCGACGTTGCGAGGCCTATGGCATGGCGGCATTGTTACTTTGAAGCTGCTCATAGTGGGGAGTAACATATAGTATGATACTATTGTATGATACTATCTTCATAGTGCATAGTATCATAAATTAGTATTATAGATGGTCTCATTTATTGGTATGCATGACACATAGTAGCATAGCATTTAACATGATACTGTATCTACCTATGTTACTCTAACCCCCTCTCTCTTCTTTAAGTACTTGCCACATCAACATGTTTGCTAGTCCCAAGACTATGATATTAGCTATGATACCCCCACTATGGCCAGCCTGAGAAATGAGACGGGATTTGGGTGCGTCGGCCGCTTGGTTTTGTGGACTTTGGAGGGCTGTCCACGTTCCCATTTATTACTGTAAGTGGACATTCACGTACGTCGTTTAGGCTCTTCTTAGTATGTGGGCATTAGAAAAAAAACCCTTCTAAATAGGGTTTCTGTTCCCCCGACAGCGCCTTCACGACCACCGTGGAGATCACCTCCCTTGTCTATTCCTTCATCGCCGATAGTCGGGGATCCATATCCCCGACTGGAGCAGCCTCGAGGAGGGTACTTTGGGACACCCGCCCGCGGAACCGTTTCTCTTTCACGGGCAAGAGATTCGATGGATGATCCAGCATCAGGATCGAGCGGCTCAGGCTTGGCTAGTAGCAACCTAGAAGCGATGATGGAGGAGCTTGGGCTCCAAAAGGAAGATCTGAATGACGTGGTGGTTGCGGACGATGAACTTCCAGAAGAGGAAACCCGATGGATGGTAGCAGCTAGGGTTCACATCGACAGGCCCTACAGTCAGTACTGGTTCTACATGAATATGAGAGTTGCTTGGAACTTGGTGCAGGATGTTAAGATCCGTCCGCTGAGTGACAATCTATACACACTGAAATTCTCATGTCTTGGCGACTGGGAACGTGTGATGGAAGAAGGGGGTTGGCCTTCAATGGAAAGGTTGTGGTAATTGCGTTGTATGATGGTTTCATCTGCCCTTCAACTATCCCGCTAAACAAAGTTGACATGTGGATCCAGATCCACGACTTGCCAAATGGTTTCTTGCATTTTCTAAAACATTTGGCGGCTACGGTGGGAAAATTCATTTATGCAGGACCAAAATCTCAAGATTTTGAAGGCAACCTTTTCAGGGTCAGAGTGAAGATAGATGTCACCAAACCTATGAAGAATGTCGTCTCATTCGTCATTAAGAAGAAGTGGGAGATCTTTAGGATAAAGTTTGAGCACGTGCGGGATTGGCGACTGTTTGCAGTCGCTTTGGACACCTTTTCAAGGAATGTGGTGATGGGTTGCATCCCCCATCAGCGGAAGTATTCAAAAATCTTAAAGCAGAATGGTTTAGAGAGCGTGGTAGGGGGCCAGGCGCTGACAGGAACACTACAAGAAATATGTCAACTAACGATCTTCTGTCAGTGACACTCGCAGAATTGGTCGTAAATCTACGACCATTTGAGACCAATTGGTCGTAAGATGCCCGAAGGGGTCCTAATCCCAAAAACTAACGACCTTTTTCATCAGAAAGGTCGTAACTTCCTTACTGGAAAAGGTCGTAAAGCACATAGCCCTGTTTCGGTGCCTAATTTGTAGCTAATTACGACCAATATAGATGGTCATAGCTATGACTAGGTGCCACATCATCAGGTTTGCCTACGTGTCATGCCCATGTGTTATTTTTGCCTAGTTTGTGAAGCAACCTACTATTCTGTCATTCCAAAAATTCTCGAAAAATTCTCATAAATACTTTGGATCATATATTCCTCAAATATGTGAAAACCCTTCCTTCCATAGTTCAAAAATAATTCAGCAATATTCATTTTCCTATTCTGTTCAAAATAGCACTTTGTGAAGGAAGTGTTATTTCTATTTCTTTGATGACCCTCAAATTTTTTGGGCACTCTTTCCTATTCAAATCATTGCCTCATGAAAACTTTCGTAACCATTTGCCTAGTAAATCTTTCTCAATAAATTTCCAAAGTCTGTCTTCAGCTAACAACTTTGTGAAGGAAGTACTAGATAGGAATATCGTGATGAGTTGAATTTTTCCACATCTTCTATGTGCCCAAGTTATCACCCTCCGCCAAATTTCAGCTCAATCCAATCATCTATGTGAGCCCAGTTTCAATTACCATTTTTGTCCAGATTGACATATTGTGAAGGAAGTGTCACTTTGGCATGTACAAATGGTATAATTTTTTTACACTGCCTTCATATGCCCTAATTAACATCATACACCAAATTTCAGCTCAATCCATTGATTAATTTGATCCGAGCTTCAACATCCATATTTCTGCACGGTGTGGTACTTTGCAAAGCAAGTGTCACATAGGTTCATGCATTTGAGCTAAAATTTTGGCAAGAGAGTCTCCTTAGTAGATGATCATCCTCAGCCAAAATTTAGGCCCATTGTCTATGTGCATTACCCGCACCGCTAATCAAACACTTAGCTGCTAATTCATGTTTGAGCTTAGTTCGGTCTCCTCGTGAGATTCTTCTATTGTATTCTTCTTCCTCACACCTACCGAGGGAGTGTCTAACCCACCAGACATGCCTATTCCACCCAGAATGCGTGGCAACGCAACGGTAACGCGGTGACCACGCGGCTCGCATGCAAGTTCACACGCTCTGGAGTTGGGGCCCTCGACCACCATCCAAACCTCGGCGACAAGCCACCACACCATGTAATTATTATTAAATAGATACTTATGTACCTATAAATGATTTTTGGGAAAAATAAAGAGAAAATTATAATGCAGCTGCAGTTCAAATTTGACCCGCTTCCTACTAAATCGACGACAATTTGTCTTTTTCACTAGAGGTGGATAAAAACTTTTAACACCTAGGGATGGGCATATTAACCGAGAACCGATGTACCGAACCAAAAGGACCAAGACCGAGACCGAATGAACCGAATCCAAAAATTATGTGTCCTATTTCGGTCCTTGAATCTGCAGAACCGAAATTTATTTGGAAAATTCGGATTTTACATTTAATTAACCGAAAAGGCTTAAAAACTGAAAATAAATAACACGCCATCCTCCTCCCTGTATTTTCTGTCCTCGCTAGTCGCTTTCCTAGCCGAACTGGCTCAGGAGGCCGAGGTATCTCAGTTTTCGTCACGTTTGTTAAGGCCCAAGATTGATCTAGCAGTCGGCCCATACAGTTTTTCACGTCCATATGTGCTTTTGGTTTAGTACCACCTCGAATCGCTGTTGAGTAAGGAAGCGTATGCAGGCTTATAAAGGTAGCAGCTTGCCATCCATTTCATTTGCACGAGCGGCATAGTCATGCTAAAAAGGAAAATTACTATGCACTATGTGTGAAATTGAGCTTGGTTCGGTCAAAACCGATGACCGAACCGAATTATTGGTTCCAAAAAATATCGGTTATGCAATTTTTAAGGGACTGATCGGTCTACAGTTTAAAGAAACCGAAATATTTTAATACCTGAAAAACCGAACCGATTGGCTCGGTTAAACCGAATGCCGAGGCCTATTAACACCCAACTATTTTGTCAATTGTACATTAAATATGGCCTAATATTTTATAAAAATGATTTGGTACAATTTTGAAAGAAATATATGGTAGGTCCTTCACAAAAAAACTCATTTCGGACACTTAAAAAATGGAAAATAAAATTTTCATACAAGGAAAATGAAAACTTCCTTAATCGACATTGTTTGCCATTCCAATATGCACCCTTGTGCATAATATTAGATCGTTTCAACAAACTATGTCATGAATGTAGCCATAAGATTGATCGTTTGGCTTAAAAGCCATGAATCTTCACACACGATACCCCATTTCTGAGAACACTTTTTTAAAATAATCACCGTATTACAAGTTTATTATTTTTCCTGGTAACTTGGTCACATATTATGACACAACGCGAAGGTTTTGCATTTTTTGATGTTTTTAATTTGTTATGCCCGTTTCAAAATGCGGTCGAAATGACGGACATGACCGTTCATAGCTAGGGGTTGAATCTTGCCAATATTTTGTTGGATCTCTGATTAAATAGATACTTCTTTACCTAAAAATGATTTTAGGAAAAAATCATGAGAAAACTATGAGGCACCTCTAGTTCAAATTTGACCCGCTTCCTAGTGAATCGGAGACAATTTGTCTTTTTCACTAGAGGTGGATAAAAACTTTTAACACTAAACCATTTTTTCAATTGTACATTAAATATGGCCTAATATTTTATAAAAATGATTTGGTACAATTTTGAAACAAATATATGGTAGGTCCTTCACAAAAAAACTCATTTCGGGCACTTGAAAAATGGAAAATCAATTTTTCATACAAGAAAAATGAAAACTTTCTTAATCAACATTGTTTGCCATTCCAATATGCACCCTTGTGCATAATATTAGATTGTTTCAACAAACTATGCCATGAATGTGGCCATAAGATTGATCATTTGGCTCGAAAGCCATGAATCTTCACACACGATAGCCCATTTCTGAGAACACTTTTTTTTAAAATAATCACCGTATTACAAGTTTATTACTTTTCCTGGTAACTTGGTCACATATTATGACACAACGCGAAGGTTTTGCAATTTTTTTATTTTTTTTAATTTGTTATGCCCGTTTCAAAATGCGGTCGAAACGGCGGGCATGACCGTTCATAGCTAGGGGTTGAATCTTGCCAAAATTTTGTTGGATCTATGATTAAATAGATACTTTTTTACCTAAAAATGATTTTAGGAAAAAAATCATGAGGAAACTATGAGGCACCTCTAGTTCAAATTTGACCCGCTTCCTGCTGAATCGGCGACAATTTGTCTTTTTCACTAGAGGTGGATAAAAGCTTTTAACACCCAACCATTTTGTCAATCGTACATTAAATATGGCCTAGTATTTTAGAAAAATGATTTGGTACAATTTTGAAACAAATATATGGTAGGTCCTTCACAAAAAAACTCAATTTAGGCACTCAAAAAATGGAAAATGATTTTTTTGTGCAAAGAAAATGAAAACTCCCTTTGGAAACATTGTTTGTCATTCCAACATGCACGCTCCTGCAAAATATTAGATGGCAAGAGAGTCTCCTTAGTCTGCCGCTGCTGCAAATTATCAATGGTGGGATGTAACTGCAAGTAGCACACCGACGACGAAGATGCTGGATGGCATAACTGCAAAAGAACGTCACCCGTGTCTCGTCACTAGCCGTATTGGATGTAGATGAAGGGAAGGGAAGGAAGATGCATTGCACCCTTGTGATCAAATGGCTACACGTGTCTGAATCAAATGGTTGGTTTGGAGGTTTATCTTTAAAAAAGAACAACCGAATGATGTCTAGCAGCCGTCATAAATGTGATCTGGTATTTTGAAAGTGATGTAGTTAATTTTTTGCAAGAAATATTTGGTAGGTTATTTGAAAAAAATTCAAAGATGTGGGTCCAATTTTTAGATACATGATTATCACACGATCTCAGGGGTATAAGAAGAGCCAGCCAACCAATGAGACGCGAGGAACTGCATCCACGCGGATCACCCCAACAAACGCGATCTAGGCCATCCATCACATGCCCATCCAACGACGGAGCATCTCCCGAGAAACCAAACCCTATCTACAGCCCACGTCCCACGCACCCACGCACCCACATCCCTCTCCATCGTCCCACTCGCCGCCACCTCCACGCGAAAAAACAGATCACCACCCTCCCCATCCCCTCGAGCTCTAGATCTCGACACCATGGTGACCCTCCCCATCGCCCCTCCCCGTCGCGGCGCCTCCCCGGCCGCGGCACCACCTCGCGCCCCTCCACGGCCCCCGCCGTGTCTCCCCGCTGCTCTCCATCTCCGCGCTCTCCGTCGCCACCGCGGCCGGACGCTCTACCTCACCACCGACAACATCGAGAAGACCCTAGAGAGGTCCAGGGTGTCCGCGGCGCGTGTGGCGGAGCAGATGCGGCACACGTGCTCCACCTGCCGGCCGCCGTACCTGTCTTCGCCCACTACAAGGCAGCATATTACACCATCCTCGCCTCTGTCCTCTTCATCGCCGTTCCGGTGGAGCTGGCCACCGCTTTCTACCTGCCGTGTTGCAGCGATGGGCTTCGCCTCCTCGGCTTCGCGAGGGGCCTCCTGCCCTGTGCTTACATGCTGCTCCTCGTCGTCATCTCCGTGGGTGGGTTCGTCCCCTTTAAGCTCCAATCTTACCTATTGCAGCTGTAGGGTTAGTCGATTGGTTTGGCCGATGGCAGTTCATTTACATTATATCAAAATTCGTTGGTGTTGTTAGTGGTTATCTACTTAGTTATTTTTGGATACGTCTTCAGTACATAGGTTATGTTTCTTGATACTCCAGAGGATATGTTGAATGTGACTGTGTCTCGGTGCTCTCCTCGATCTGCAAACAAGTCAATAGATTCTTGTCATGTTGTTTGTCTATGTGTTCCATGTATGCACTCTTTTTCATTGCCCACGAGGATATGTTCGTCAAGATTGTGTAGCTGTTTCATGTCTGGCTCTGCTTGGATTGAGTGTAATTTTGTGTGAATTGAGCTAAGTATTGTGTAGCCTCCCGCCCTTTGCTTATGTGCTGCTTCTCGTCGTCATCTCCTTGGGTGGGTTCGTCCCTTTAAGTTATGATCTTACCTACTGTTAGTCGATTGGTCTGGCTGATCAGCCCTTCATTTGTATTTTGTTAAAATTCGTTGGTGCTGTCAGTGGTTATCTGCTTAGTTATTTCTGGGTACATGCATGCCACTAGATAGCTTCTGTTTCTTGGTAGTCCAGAATTGGAAGATATGTTCCACGTTTTAGAAATTTCTAACAATTATCGATCCGTAGCTCCGGGTGAATTACTCTGCTTGGTTCTATGCGTGGTTTTGCTTATATGTCCCACCACTCTTATAACCATGGGTAAATTAGATGTAAGAAAGTTAACTGGATATAGCAGGAACCCTACCCCTGACGCGACGATTCCCCAACTAGGCGGTAGACTGTGCCTCACCCACCCGTTCTACACGCAACTTCAAGGTGGAGATCCATGGGAGCGTCCTAAGGTGCGCGTCCACGGAGCAGAATCTCACCATTTCAGGAACCAAGGGCGCAAAGATTGTCATCACTAGTATGCTACTGCTAGCAGTCCCCGGCAACGACACTAGAAGAATGTTGTTGACGTGTTCCTGACTTGAAGCCTCCGCGGCAACAGAGCCAGAACTGCTCCCAGTTGCTCGACAATTAGCAATTGTCTTGCAATGGCCCACCAGCGCGTGGGTTCGCAGCAGTTTTTGACGGTAGAGTATTCAACCCAAATTTGTTGGTTCGCCAGACGGGAAGTGAAAGGATACTCTCAAGTATTAGCAGCTAAATGTGTCGGATTCAACCGCACCTCAAAGATTAGTATCTGCAAACAAAGTATCAGTAGCAAAGTAGTATGATAGCAACGGTGCCAGAAACGATCTGTTGACGGCAGACTATTCCTAACTATTGTATCAATGGCGCCAGTAAGTTGCCCGTGGACGGGAAATAGTCTTTTCCCGGCAACGGCGAGCGAAAAAGTATTGTAGCGGGTAGCAGCAGCGTAACGAGTAACAACAGTGGCAAGGAACACCAATAGTGACAGTAGCAGCAAGTAGCAACAGTAGTAACAGTAGCAGAGCAAAACAAGTAACAGCAGCAGAGCGAAACAAGTAACAACAGCAGTGGGACAAACTCGTAGGCAATGGGTCGGTGATTCGTTTGGATGACATTCATCATGCAATAGTTATAACACGGAGAGATATGTGGCTAACTCCCGTTCGTCAATGTGATGTAGGCATGCATTCCGTGTGTAGTCATACGTGATTAGGGAAAAGAACTTGCATGACATCTATTGTCCATCCCTCCCGTGGTAGCGGGGTCCAAAAGGATACTACGGGATATTAAGGTTCTCCTTTTAATAAAGAACCGGAACAACGCATTAGCACTTGGTGAACACATGAACTCCTCAAACTATGGTCATCATCGGGAATTGTTCCGGTTATTGTCACTCCGGGGTTGCCGGGTTATAACACATAGTAGGTAACTACAACTTGCAAGATCGGATCTAAAACACACATATATTGGTGACAACATAATAATTTCAGATCTGAAATCATGGCACTGGGCCCTAGTGACAAGCATTAAGCATGGCAAAGTAGTAGCAACATCAATCTCAGAACATAGTGGATACTAGGGACCAATCCCCATCAAAACTAACTCGATTACATGATAGATCTCATCCTACTCATCACCGCCCAGCGAGCCTACGAATAGATTACTCATGAACGATGAAGAGCTTCATGGAATTGGAGAGGGAAGAAGGTTGATGATGACAATGGTGACGATTTCCCCTCTCCGGAGCCCAAAACGGACTCCAGATCTGCCCTCCAGATGAAGAACAGGATGTGGCGGCGCCTCCGTATCGCAAACGCGATGAAATCTTCTCTCATGATTTTTTTCTGGACGAAAGTGAATTTATAGAGATGGAGTTGGGGGCGGCAGACCCACGTGGGCCCCACAAGCTTGGTTGCCGCGGCCAGGGGAGGGGCCGCGGCAACAGGGCTTGTGGCCCACTGGCCCATCCCCTCCGGTGGATCTTTGCGCAGGTATTTTTCATATTTTCCAGAAATATTCTCCGTAAATTTTCAGGACGTCCCGAGAACTTTCATTTCTGCACAAAAACAACACCATGGCAGTTCTGCTGAAAACAACGCCAATCTGCTGTAAAGTTTTAACTCCCCCACCACCAATAAATCACACTCCACGGCTAGCCGAATCCTCGGGTACCGTCCATACTAACATCAATCCAGGGGGAGTCTTGTTTTACAGTTATGTTTTTGATCTAAGAGTGGAACTGGGCATTCCAATTACCGGCCCCTTTCTCGTGAATGACAGTGAATAAACACATGTCGAGGATAACACGCCTAACATGTAAGATACCAATAGCCCCCTGTCACCACATGAGCGGTTCGGGCATGCAAAACAGATTATTTCTTGAAGGTTTAGAGAATGGCACCTGCAAATTTACTTGGAACGGCAGGTAAATACCGCAAATAGGTAGGTATGGTGGACTCTCATGGAAAAACTTTTGGGTTTATGGAAGTGGATGTACAAGCAGTTATCCGCTTAGTACAAGTGAAGGCTAGCGAAAGACTGGGAAGCGACCAACTAGAGAATGACAACAGTCATCAAGATGTAATGAGTTTGACTAACATGGAGTGCAAGCATGAACAAGATATATATCACCATGAACACGAACATCATAGAGGCTATGTTGATTTTGTTTCAACTACATGCATGAACATGCGACAAGTCAAGCCACTTGAATCATTCAAAGGAGAATACCATCCTATCATACTACATCATAGTCATCTCAAAATCTATGTTAGCATTCAAGACAAACCATTACAGGCTCCTAGCTAAATAAGCATGGCATCAGAAACTATGATCTCTAAGTTGTCATTGCAAACATGGTTCTCTCACAACAAAGCTGAATCTGGGACGACAAGCTAGTCATATTTACAAAAACAAAATAGATAGAGTTCATACCAGCTTTTCCAGTCTCAGCCACTTCACCGTATATCATCATTATTGCCTTTCACTTGCACGATCGAACGATGTGAACAATAATAAGAGTGCTCGTGCATTGGACTAAGCTGTATCTGCAGGCAAACACAAAGGAGAAGACAAAGTAATATGGCTCTTTGAAAGCTAAACAGGTATGCATGCGAGAGCCACTAAACATTGTAACCAATATCTTCTACCTTGACCCAAAGAAAAAGAAAACTATTTACACGGGAAAGCTCCCAACAAGAAAAAATAAGAAAGGAAAATCTTTTTGGGTTTTCTCAAAAGGACACAAAACAAGAAAACAAGAAAACGAAAATAAACTAGCAGGGATAATACAGTGGCAAAGTGTGAACACCGACGAACAAAGTGAAAGCATAAGCATGAATGTAAGGTCGGTGAGAACACGTACTCCCCCAAGCTTAGGATTTTGGCCTAGCTTGGTATACTCCCAAGGACGGTCCTAGAGAAATCCAAAATCATAATCGGGGTTATACGGGAGCGCTGCAGCCACTGCCTGAATAGCTGCCTCACGAAGATGAGCAGCCGTCGCCTCCCTCTCATACTCCTCTGCCTCTCCTATGGTTATGTAGTATCTCCGCTTTACCTGAAAGTCAAAGAAAGAAGGAGCAGGAAGGGTAATATGGAAGACACGCTGACGGTTAAATATCAATCGGTATAGGAGGGATTCATTATCCCTCTCAAGGAACTGGTAGCGTGTCATAGCAACGCGGTCAAGGAAAGCTGTATGGAGCGGGGGATCTCCTGCGTGGATGGGTACTCCAAGAAAATTTGCTATGCGAGTGGCATATATGCCGCCAAAGAAATCCCCCTCAATAGCATTCTTATTCAGCCTCCTTGCTATAATAGCTCCCATGTTGAAGCTTTTGTCACCCGTAACTACACTGATAAGGATACTAAGGTCGGATGCGCATAGGTGACAATGTTCAACCTTACCGTTAATGCATCTACCTATGAAGAGGGCAATGTAGTGCAAGGCAGTGAAATGAATGCTTCCTATGGTAGCTTGCGTGATGTCTCTAGTTTCTCCAACAGATATACTAGAGAAAAAAAAAATCTCTAACCGAAGATTTAGCAGGATCTTTAAGATTACCCCCATCGGGTATTTTGTAAATTCTGTTAAAATCCTCCAAATCCATGGCGTAGGATTTATCATACAAATCAAACAGTATGGATGAGTCACGGCCAACTGAAAATTTAAATCTATGCACGAAAGAGGCAGTGAGCATAGCATACTGTTCACATTTATCTGAGAGGAATTCTTCTAACCCGACATTGCGGACAAGTGTATCAAACTCATCCTTGAAGCCTGCTTCGATCATGAACTCATCAGAAGGCCATTCACATGGTTGTACCGGTGCGTCCCTTAGTTGATAAGGATCGGGCTCCTGAATAGAAAGACGGGGACCCTTCTTACTTGAGGAACCACCATGAAACTTCCTCCTGAACATAATTTCCTTTTGCTGAAATTTTGAAGTTCAAGAAAAAAGTGAATAAAGACCAACCACACCTTGTAGCAACTACTCCTACTAGTCCCTAGAGACCGTATCACACGCTAAAACTACTTGGGACCAGCTAAAATCAACATTTCAAGCTCAAGAACAGGGTCACCAAGGTAGCAAGAATTCGCGAAGGATAAAGCACTAGAGCAAAAACTAATTGGACCAATGGAGGAGTCACTTACCAAGGAGTAATTTCCCCAAAACGGTTCGGAGAATGATGCTTTGAGCAAGGAGATTGAAAATCACAGCCAAATGAGCAAGAACACAGGTTTGAGCTGTGAAACGATTTTTTCTGGAGGTAGAGGAAGAGGATGGGAGCTGGAATGAGTGGAGGGGCCCCCCGTGGGCCCCACAAGCTTGCTTGCCACGACCATGAGGGTGGGGGGGTGGCCGCGGTGACAGGGCTTGTGGCCCACTGGTGTGGCCCCCAGGCCAGCTCTCAGTCCCAGTATTTTTCAAATATTCCAGGAAAAGTCATACTAGATTTTTAGGACCATCGGAGAACTTTTATTTTCGAGGTATTTTTCTCCGGGACGCTAAAACAGGAAACAGGAAAAACTAAACTAAACCTATCATTTTTCTTCTAAGCAAAAGAAAGTGAAAGCTTAAAACAGAGGTATGCGACTCTTTGATTCATCCATTTCATGGTCATCGAAAGAAATCCGTCAATAGGGTTGATCAAATCCTCATGACAAAAATTTCTCGAATCGCAAAAGAGAACGGAGAATTTTCGAATAGCCACTAAGTCACCTCAATGGGGATATGTATCTCCCCAACAAGCAAATCATACTTCATCTTGACACGAGGAATAGGGCATTCAAAGCTCCCAATAAGAATCGATGAATTTTTTTTGATAGCATTGATGCAATGTACTTGATATCGTTTCTTCGGAAAGTGCACGGTATGCTCATTACCGTTGACATGGAAAGTGACATTGCCTTTGTTGCAATCTATAACAGCCCCTACAATGTTTAAAAAGGGTCTTCCGAGGATAACAACCATGGCATCGTCCTCGGGAATATCCAAGATAACAAAGTCTGTTAAGATAGTGGTGTTAGCAACCACAACAGGCACATCCTCACAAATGCCGACAGGGAAAGCAGTTGATTTGTTGGCCATTTGCAGAGAAATTTCAGTGGGTGTCAACTTATCCAGTTCATGTCTATGATAAAGAGAGAGAGGCATAACACTAACTCCGGCTCCAAGGTCACATAAGGCAGTTCTTACGTAGTTTCCTTTAATGGAGCAAGGTATAGTGGGCACCCCGGGATCACCAAGTTTCTTAGGAGTTCCACCTTTGAAAGTGTAATTGGCAAGCATGGTGGAGATCTCAAGATCTGGTATCTTCCGTTTATTGGTCACGACATCTTTCATGTACTTGGCATATGGAGACATTTTGAGCATATCAACTAACCGCATCTGCAGAAAGACGGGTCTTATCATTTCAATAAAGCACTCAAAATCCTCATCATCCTTTTTCTTGGATGGCTTGGGAGGAAAGGGCATAGGTCTCTGAAGCCATGTCTCCCTTTCTTTACCATGCTTCCTAGAAGTGAAGTCATTCTTATTGTATCTCTTAGGTTGTGGGTTATCAGGATTAACCGTAGGTTCAATCTCCACATCCTTATCATTGCTAGGTTGAGCATCATTATGAACATCACTGTCCATATTGTCACGAGGTTCATGTTCATCACCAGATTGTGTTTCTGCATCAGACGCAGAAATATCATTTGGTTATTCAAGTGTGACAATATTTGGTGAACTAACATGCAGGTTTCTATCATCCTTCTTCTTATTCTTAGGATGACTGGGTGTATCAGCATTAATTCCTTGAGAATCTTGATCAATTCTCTTAGGATGACCCTAAGGATACAAAGGTTCTTGAGTCATTTTGCCTCCTCTAGTAATGACTCTAATAGAGTTGTCATTTAATTCATTGAGCAGGTCATTCTGAGCTTTAAGTACTTGTTCTACCTGAGTAGTAATCACAAGCTTTAGAGGCATGTTTACTCAGAAGCTTTAGATCATTGACATTTCTGTCTACACAAGCACTTAAATGACTAAGCACATGAGTACTTTGTTCCAAATGTCTGCTAACATAATCATCGAAACTCTGTTGTTTGGCAACAAAATTGTCAAATTCATCAAAGCATAGGCAAGCAGGTTTATCAAAAGGAATATCACTCTCATCAAACCTACGCAGAGAATTTACTTCCACTACCTGTATCCGGTTATCAAGACCATGGATCTCTTTGATAGGTGGTAGATTTTTGACATCTTCAGATCTAATGCCTTTCTCTTGCATAGATTTCTTGGCTTCTTGCATATCTTTGGGACTGAGGAATAGAATACCTATTTTCTTCGGAGTTGGCTTACGAGGTGGTTCGGGATTAGTCCAAGCATTATCGTTGATCAAGATGTTATTCATTAGAGTCTCAGCTTGTTTTGTAGTTCGTTCCCTAAAAACACAACCGGCACAACTATCTAGGTGGTCTCTGGAAGCATCGGTAAGTCCATTATAGAAGATATCAACTATCTCGTTCTTCTTAAGAGGGTGATGAGGCAAAGCATTCTGTAGCTGGATGAGCCTCCCCCAAGCTTGTGGTAGTCTCTCTTCTTTGAGTTGAGCAAAGTTGTATATTTCCTGCAAGGCAGCTTGCTTCTTATGGGCAGGGAAATATTTCTCACAGAAATAATAGACCATATCTTGAGGACTACTCACGCATCCAGGAGCAAGAGAAGTGAACCAGGCTTTAGCGTCATCCTTTAGAGAGAAAGGAAACAGCTTAAGGATATAGTAGCAGCGGATCTTCTCCTCACTAGTGAAAAGGGTGGCTATATCGTGTAGTTTGGTAAGATGGGCTACGACTGTCTTAGACTCATAACCATGGAAAGGATCAGATTCGACTAGAGAGATTATCTCAGGGTCGACACAGAATTCATAATCCTCATCGGTGATAAAGATAGGTGAAGTGGCAAACTTCGGGTCGTATTTCATCCTAGATTTCATAGATTTTTCCTTCCACTTGAGAAGCAATTTCTCAGCGTCATAGGCATCCTTACACGCAAGAAAATCCTCAGCTATCTCTCCCTCCATAACATAACCCTCAGGTATATCAGGCAATTCATATCTAGGAGAGCTAGATCTAGCAGGAGCAAAAGCAGGTTCTATCTCAATAGTATCGGCAGTTTCAGAAGCATCACGAGCATTGGCAGTAAGTCTAGCAATATGAGCATCAAGGAATACCCCTAGTGGCACATCAGGCAAAGTAGTATCTCTAGCAGTATCAAGCATAGCATGATCAGACAAAGCAGTATCAGGCATAGCAACTCTAGCAGTATCAGGCATAACATCTCTAGCAGTATCAGGCATAGAATCTCTAGCAGTATCAGGCATAGCATCTCTAGCAGTATCACGCATAGCATCTCTAGCAGTATCAGGCATAGCATCTCTAGCAGTAGGTGATGTCGCAAACTTACTCATAACTGAAGGTGAATCAAGTGCAGAGCTAGATGGCAGTTCCTTACCTCCCCTCGTAGTTGAGGGCAAGACTTTGGTTTTTGGATATTTCACATTCTTCATAGTGATCAGCAGATATAAATCCCAAGTGACTTAGAGAATATAACAATCCTTCCCCGGCAACAACGCCAGAAAAAGCTACTGCTAGGAGTCCCCGGCAACAACACTAGAAGAATGTTGTTGACGTGTTCCTGACTAGATGCTTCCGCGGCAACAGAGCCAGAACTGCTCCTAGTTGCTCGACAATTAGCAATTGTCTTGCAATGGCCCACCAACGCGTGGGTTCGCGGCAATTTTCGAGGGTAGAGTATTCAACCCAAATTTGTTGGTTCGCCAGACAGGAAGTGAAAGGATACTCTCAAGTATTAGCAACTGAATGTGTCGGATTCAACCGCACATGAAAGATTAGTATCTGCAAGCAAAGTAGTATGATAGCAACGGTGCCAGAAACGATCTGTTGACGGCAGACTATTCCTAACTCTTGTATCAATGGCGCCAGTAAGTTGCCCGTGGATGGGAAATAGTGTTTTCCCGGCAACGGCGAGCGAAAAAGTATTGTAGCGGGTAGCAGCAGCGTAACGAGTAACAACAATGGCAAGGAACAACAGTAGTGACAACAGTAGTAACAGTAGCAGAGCAAAACAAGTAACAACAGTAGAGCGAAACAAGTAACAGCAGTAGTGGGACAAACTCGTAGGCAATGGGTCGCTGATTTGTTTGGATGACATTCATCATCAACAGTTATAACACGGAGAGATATGTGGCTAGCTCCCGTTCGTCAATGTGATGTAGGCATGCATTCCGTGTGTAGTCATACGTGCTTAGGGAAAAGAACTTGCATGACATCTATTGTCCATCCCTTCCGTGGCAGCGTGGTCCAAAAGGATACTACGGGATATTAAGGTTCTCCTTTTAATAAAGAACCGGAACAACGCATTAGCACTTGGTGAACACATGAACTCCTCAAACTATGGTCATCACCGGGAGTGGTTACGGCTATTGTCACTCCGGGGTTGCCGGGTCATAACACATAGTAGGTAACTACAACTTGCAAGACTGGATCTAAAACACACATATATTGGTGACAACATAATAATTTCAGATCTGAAATCATGGCACTCGGGCCCTAGTGACAAGCCTTAAGCATGGCAAAGTAGTAGCAACACCAATCTCAGAACATAGTGGATACTTGGGATCAATCCCCATCAAAACTAACTCGATTACATGATAGATCTCATCCTACTCATCACCGCCCAGCAAGCCTACGAATAGATTACTCACGAACGATGAATAGATTACTCACCAATCTCAGAACATAGTGAAGCCTACGAATAGATTACTCACGAACGATGAAGAGGGAAGAAGGTTGATGATGGCAATGATTTCCCCTCTCCGGAGCCCAAAATGGACACCAGATCTACCCTCCAGATGAAGAACAGGATGTGGCGGCACCTCTGTATCGCAAACGCGATGAAATCTTCTCTCATGATTTTTTTCTGGACGAAAGTGAGTTTATAGAGCTAGAGTTGGGGGCGGCAGACCCAGATGGGCCCCACAAGCTTGGTTGCCGCGGCCAGGGGGGGCGCGGCAACAGGGCTTGTGGCGCACTGGCCCATCCCCTCCGGTGGATCTTTGCGCAGGTATTTTTCATATTTTCCAGAAATATTCTCCTTAAATTTTCAGGACGTTCCGAGAACTTTCATTTATGCACAAAAACAACACCATGGCAATTCTGCTGAAAACAGCGTCAATCCGGGTTAGTTTCATTCAAATCATGCAAATTAGAGTCCAAAACAAGGGCAAAAGAGTTTGCAAAAGTAGATACGATGGAGACGTATCATATGCCAAGGAGGAATACCGTGATCCCCGCATTTCCTCTCTTCTACTTTTGTCCTAGATGCTGTTCTTGATGCTACAGCCTTTTCTCATTGATCCTCGTGCAGTCGATGGAGCCATGAGTTCTTCTGGTGGGACTGGTTAGTGTGACAGTGTTGGAGGAGTGTGCGGCCCATTTTTCCTATAAGAGAAGAACACGTATTGAAGTCTATTCAGTGATGGTTCTGTTAATTGCTTTGATGTAGTATTTGTATTGTCTGTAGGTGAGGGGTCTGATTTCATCCTTGTGAACCCAAATGAAGCCGATAGCCTAAATAAATCTTTGCTCGAGGTAACCTAACTTTTATAACCTTTGTACTATTTAGCTTTCTGTTGTACCAGGGACAAACAAGTGCTATCTTGTCTGATTTTTACTTTCTAATACTGTAGAACGCTTGATTGTAGATTACACGTTTTACAGTGATATTCTGAAAACAAATAAATTGAAGGATGACATGGATGCATATTGGATAATGGCTATACACACTGGCACAATTAGATACCAAGTTTACTTAACTACAGTTCTAATAGGAACACTTGTTGAATTGTGATAACTCTGACATTAGATTTCTCAAAGCTAGAGTTCAGTTTTTAAATGGCTGATATAATACTGCAGGGATAATATTTAATGCCAAAGCATTAATGATTGTATCAAAAATATTGTGGTAACTTGTATTTTGGTCTTAATTGTTTAGGAAGTATTG
Source organism: Hordeum vulgare subsp. vulgare (assembly GCF_904849725.1). NCBI lineage: Eukaryota > Viridiplantae > Streptophyta > Magnoliopsida > Poales > Poaceae > Hordeum > Hordeum vulgare. The sequence continues at coordinate 51,707,458 of NC_058519.1, forward strand.
AGGCTTTATAAGAAGGAGTTTTCAACTATGGACTATGCTGCTAACACTGGGAAAAATCAGTGCACTCCTGAATTTATGTGCACTCTTGAATTCCTGATATGCTTGATTGGAGTTTACCTTTGCCTTGCATTGTTTAGGAAGTATTGATGCTTTATAAGAAGGAGTTCAGTTTCAATCAATTTATGTGCACTCCTAAATTCCTGATATCCTTGATTGGAGTTTACCTTTGCCTTGCATGCTAATTGGCCAGTTCTTAGGTGTCGCTCTACCTGTCCATCTTTAAAATGTAAGAATACGCACAGCTCCCAGCTTTGCCTTGCATGCTAATTTGCAATGTGCACAAGGCTAGTAAAAAAGTGCAGATATTTCAGTCCTTTGATTGTAGCTTGTTGTTCGATGTTGCTTTACTGTCCTAGTCTCAGCTCCCAGCTAGTTTGATACTCATGTTATTAAGTCTAAACCAGTGAACATCAACAGAGGAAAATGATGCATTTAGTTTGATTTGTTGCAAGGTCACTGCTGAATCTTAATTTGTATATAGACAGAGGTAACTCTGCAGTGTTTCTGAATCACTTTTCTATAAAAAGAAATGAAATGCAGTAGGGAATAATAATTGAGCATGCAGTTTTGTAGTGTTGTATAATTCATGTTCACGGATGCTTCATGCAGTTTCACATTGATCCGTGTAGATCGATGCACCCATGTTATGATTTGGCTTGTATGCCGGTAGATTTAAAAAATAATCGAGCTACCATTGAAGTGTAGAGGATGAGTTGGTGCTCTCAGTCAATTTTATTTGTGTAGGTTTCAATTGGATGCAATTGTTGTACCGTGATGGTTCATCTGTAACTCTATACGGATGTTTTCCTTCTTGCAGCACTCGGCTACAACGTTCGTCTTGCAGCACTATGACAGATGGCCGTGCGGGTAAATTTGAGGCCAATTTTTCCACAAGGCGAGCTAGATTCCTGTGCATATATTTACGCAGATGAGTGCTGACTTCCTATGGGAAGTTACTTTATGTTTGCGTATATTTTGTCAATTTGTGTAACAGGATTTTGTTGTTAATTTTAGACTTCAGAAGAAAAGATTGGTGGTGTTAAAGAACATTCTGGACCAATCAATGCATTAACATTTAATCCTTAGTTATTTTAACAAGTAACAATCTCAAAATAATCTCTCACTCCAACTACCATTTTAATAAAAAAGATCAAATGAATGAACCTATCTAGTTGTATATACTGTTTTGTTTGTTAAACATAAACAACTCCTTCAATGTTCACTGTTGAGAATGGTGGTAGCTTAAAACTGTTAGAAATCTTTGATGTCTAGGAGGAATTCTGCTTGCCAGATGAGATTGTGTTGTTGTTTGAGAACATTTTAGTCGCTCCATAAACACATACTGATTAATGTTAGTCATACTATTTATGTACATTTCATTTCCTATCAATTATTGCTTCTAAGTTATTGGATCCCTCATTGACCATTGTTTCTTATTCTTATATGTTTATTCTTATTTTTTGCACAAGTGAAGTGCGAATCCAAGTCCGAAGCTGTGAAGCATATCAACAAAGAGTAGCATATTATGTGTTGTAATTGTAGGCAGTAGTAGGCTTATTTGGGCTGTAGTATAATGTAATGATTGTAATAGACTAATGTAGTGTTGTTTTGGACGAATTCCGTTTGCTCTTCGGATTGTTCAAAATAATGATTGTGTATGTGATTTGAATACCCTAGAAATGGTGACTTGGAAAAGGGGTTCAAGTTATAATGGTTGTTTGACATATTTTGAAATTTCTGATGTGTGGGACCAATTTTGAGATCAGCATGACATGTGGGACCAGTACAAAAATAAAATGGACAAAAAAGAAAATTAATAGAAAGTAAAAGGCTGCAACCCAAAATAAAAAAGGCTAAAATGTTGGGGATTATTGGGCGAGGCCCATGCAGCTAAGCAAAATAAAGAGAAAAACATTAAATGGGCTGGATTAATGGGCTCGGCCCATTTAAAACACCGAATTGGACCGGGCTGATTCTATGCCACGTCAGCTTGCCATGTCAGATCCGACGTGGCATGGGCAGATTGCTAGTGACCAAAATAATTTCAATGCTTTCGTTTGGTCATAAAATCCTACGACCAATCCAACAAAAAGGTCGTTATAGTTCATTAGAGACCCTCACTTTTGACCGTTTGTTTTTTGTCGTAAAAAGGTCGCAAATGGAAATCAATGACCATTCGGTGACCAATATTGAAGGTTGTTAGTTGACATATTTCTTGTAGTGGAACAATGGTGGAAACCGTAGAAGAGGATCTGGTGGATGTTCGGGGCATGGTCCTGGGCGCGGTGATACAAGCTTTGTATCTGATCTGGTGGTACATAAGAACATTGTTGATGCATATGCCACAATGGAAGAAGCTTATAATAGGAAACACACCTCTGACACCGGCCCAACAGCCTTAGACAGAGTAGCACGTGTCCATGCTCCAGCAATGGGTGCTCTCCCAATGCTACCACCACCACAGATTCCCGAAAGTCCGTCTTCTAAGCAGGAAGAAAAACGTCTCAGGGCATCTACAGACGGAAACCCCACAACAAACACCTCTTCTCTTGGCAAGGGCAATGATGTAAAATTGGTGACCTCCGTTACGGAGCATCCCCGGGCCCAATGAATATCCTTTGTTGGAATTGCCATGGGACTGGCAAACTGGCAATAGTTCGAGAGCTTCGCGACACAGCGAGCCAACTTGACCCCTCTATTACGTGCATTGTTGAAACCCAAATAAAGGGCTCTCGGGTGGAGAATTTATCAGATACTTTAGTCTACAATAAAAGCTTTGCGGTGAGTAGCTCTCGTAGAAGTGGTGGACTAGGAATTTTCTAGAATGATGTAATAAGGTCGAAGTTATCGGTTACTTTGAGTACCATATTGATGTCAGTCTAGCTGTAGCTCGAGAGTTACTTTTATCTATGGAAAAGCGTAGACCAGTGAGAGGTACAAGATGTGGGAGATGTTGAGAGGTATTGCAGGGGTCAACAATCTTCCATGGATGATCATTGGAGATATCAATGAAGTGCTCCATGCACATGAGCACGATGGAGTTGATAGCTGAAGCCACCCGCAGATGGACACTTTCCGTGATGCTTTGGATACGTGCGACTTAACTGATATGGGATGCCAAGGGAGCCTGTGGACGTTTGAGCGAAAAATGGCTGGCGGGACTTTTACATGGGTGAGGCTGGACAGATGTGTCGTTATCCCAACCTGGGTTGCGACGTACCCGGAAGCTTCTCTTGAGCATAAAATGATGGCGACCTTTGATCACGTTGCACTCCCTCACTTGAATGTGCAGTCCAGCAAGATAGGTCCCAGAATTTTCAAATATGAGCTCATGTGGGAGCGGGGTCCCAACTTATTTGGACGAGTAGCAAACACATGGGTTGCATCACGAGGCGATACGTCGGAGGATGTGCAAGGGAAGCTCTCACATCTAGCGTCGGACTTGAGTGTTTGGGATAGGCAAGCATTTTGGAGTGTGGGGCATGAGATAAAAGAATTAAAGACCCGTCTTGATAGATTAGCATGACCCCTGGCTGGACTGGACGTAATCATGAAGAAACAAAGATCTTAGATTGTCTGGTGGATCTCTATGATGTCTACTACGCAACCTTCTCCTTGTAGACGTTGTTGGGCCTCCAAGTGCAGAGGTTTGTAGGACAGTAGCAATTTTCCCTCAAGTGGGTGACCTAAGGTTTATCAATCCGCGGGAGGCGTAGGATGAAGATGGTCTCTCTCGAGCAACCCTGCAACCAAATAACAAAGAGTCTCTTGTGTCCCCAACACACCCAATACAATATGGATGGTGGATATAGGTTTTTGTAATCTGAAATTACGAAAACAACAAGGTAACAAATGGTAAAAGTGAGCACGAACGGTATTGCAATGCGTGGAAACAAGGCCTAGGGTTCATACTTTCACTAGTGGAAGTTCTCTCAACAATGATAACATAATTGGATCATATAACTAGCCCTCAACATGCAACAAAGAGTCACTCCAAAGTCACTAATAGCGGAGAACAAACGAAGAGATTATTGTCGGGTACGAAACCACCATAAAGTTATTCTTTCTGATCAATCTATTCAAGAGTTCGTACTAGAATAACACCTTCAGATACATATCAACCAAGACCCTAATGTCACCTAGATACACTATTGTCACCTCAAGTATCCGTGGGCATGATTATACGATATGCATCACACAATCTCAGAATCATCTATTCAACCAACACATAGAACTTCAAAGAGTGCCCCAAAGTTTCTACCGGAGAGTCAAAACGTGTGCCAACCCCTATGCATAGGTTCTCAATGTAACGAACCCGCAAGTTGATCACCAAAACATACATCGAGTACTCACATGGATCCACGTGTGCCAACCCATATTCATAGGTTCCCAATTTTCACAAACCCGCAAGTTGATCACAGCAGATAGACACGTGCAATACATACATCAAGTGTTCTCAAAGACTCAATCCGATAAGATAACTTCAAAGGGGAAACTCAATTCATTACAAGAAGGGAGAGGGGGAAGAACATCATAAGATCCAACTATAGTAGCAAAGCCCACGGTACATCGAGATCAAGATATCTCAAGAACACGAGAGAGAGAGAGATCAAACACATAGCTACTGGTACATACCCTCAGCCCCGAGGGTCAACTACTCCCTCCTCGTCATGGAGATCGCCAGGATGATGAAGATGGCCACCGGAGATGGATTCCCCCTTTGGCAGGGTGCCGGAACGGGCTCCAGACTGGTTTTTGGTGGCTACAGAGGCTTGCGGCGGCGGAACTCCTGATCTAGGTTTCTTTTTGGGGGTTTCTGAATTTATAGGAATTTATGGCGGTGGAATTGCGTCAGTTGGGCCCACGAGGAGGTCACAAGCCCGCACGGTGCGACCAGGGGGGTAGGCCGCGCCCTATGGGCTTGTAACTCCCTCGTGGCTCTTCTGGCCTTCTTCCAAAGCTTCGGGGGTCTCTTTTGGACAAAAATAATTATCATAAAGTTTCATTCCATTTGGACTCCGCCTGAAAAAGGGTCAAAAACACGGAAAAAATAGAAACTGGCACTTGGCACTGAGTTAATAAGTTAGTCCCTAAAATATATATAAAAGGCATGCAAAACATCCAAAGTTTGACAAGATAATAGCATGAAACCATCAAAAATTATAGATATGTTGGAGACGTATCAAGCATCCCCAAGCTTAACTCCTGCTCGTCCTCGAGTAGGGACGTGAAAAAGAATGAATTTTTGATGTGGAATGCTACCTAGCATAGTTGTCCTTTGCAACTTCTTTCACGTGACATTTTTTCGAACCGGGCTTTCTCCCCTTTCCATTACTTTCATAACGGAAATACAATGTTTTTGAGACCAGAACCAGAAAGAGAGGGAAAGGGAAAAAAGCGAGTTCGTAACAATATCAGGAAACCCACCGTTTATGTGTGTCATCAGGAACACAAACTACGGGGCGAAAACCGGATATCATCCGATACTACGCAAAATATCAAAAGTTACACTACCATAACCAGCACCACTACCAGGGTTCCCAACAACCATAACCAGACCAGGCTCACAAAAGAGCACAAGATAAAACGAAAGTTTCATAGACTGACATAATTTTAATCTTTCACGTGACATGAATGTTCAGATGCGTAAGATTCAAAACAATAGTTTGCTATTGACATGAAAACAATAATACTTCAAGAAAACTAGCAAAGTAATCATGAACTTTCAAAATAACAAGGCCAAAGAAAGTTATCCCTACAAAATCATATAGTCTGGCTATGCTCCATCATCCTCACACAACTAATGTAAATCATGCACAACCCTGGAATTGGCCAAGTAATTGTTTTCGCACTCTTACTTTCTCAAACTTTTTATAGCTATCACGCATTACATGAGCGCGAGCCATGGATATAGCACTATAGGTGGAATAGAGTGTGGTGGTGGTTGTGAGACAAAAAGGAGGAGATGGTCACACTGACTCGGCGTATCAATAGGCTATGGAGATGCCCATTAATAGATATCAATGTGAATGAGTAGGGATTGCCATACAAAGGATGCACTAGAGCTATAAGTATGTGAAAGCTCAAAAGGAAAACTAATGGGTGTGCAACCAACTTGCTTGCTCACGAAGACCTAGGGCAATTTTGAGGAAGCCCATCATCGGAATATACAAGCCAAGTTATATAATGAAGATTCCCACTAGCATATGGTAGTGACAAAGCAAGAAGCTCTCAATCATGAAGACCATGGTGCTACCATGAAGCACAAGTGTGGGAAAAGATAGTAGCACTGTCCCTTCTCTCTTTTTCTCTCATTTTTTGGGCTCTTGGACCTCTTTTTTTTCTTTTTTTTATTTGGGCTCTTTGTCCTCTTTTTTCCCCTCACATGGGACAATGCTCTAATAATGATGATCATCACACTTTTATTTACTCACAGCTCAAAGCTTTAGAACAAGGATGACTCCATAGGAAATGCCTCGCGCAATGATCTAGCGTAGCAATGACATCAAAAAATGGACAAGCCATGAAAACATCATGCTAGCTATCTTACGATCATGCAAAGAAATATGACAATGCTGGCACAAGTCATGAGACGGAACGGTGAAAGTTGCATGGCAATATATCTCGAAATGGCTATGAAAATGCCATTGTAGGTAGGTATGGTGGCTGTTTTGGGAAGGCATATGGTGCTTTGTGCACCGGCGAGAGTTGCGCGGTACTAGAGAAGCTATCAATGATGGAAGGGTGAACGTGCGTATAATCCATGGACTCAACATTAGTCATAAAGAACTCACATACTTGTTGCGAAAGTTTTTATTAGTAATCGAAACAAAGTGCTAAACGCATACTCCGAGGGGAAGGGTTGGTAGGTGTTAACCATCGTGCGATCCCGACCTCAACACAAAGGATGACAATCAATAGATCAATTATGCTCCGACTTCCTAACATAGAGGTTCACCATAAGTGCATGCTACGGGAATCACCAGTTTCAACACAAGTATTTCTAGATTCACAACACCCTACTAACATAACTCTTAATATTACCAAATCCATGTCTCAAAACTAATTGAGAGGAATCAAAACTTCTCTTTCTACTCAATGCACATGAAGATGGAGGTTTTTGCATCCTCTTTGGGTACCTATCACATTTGGGACTACTTTCATAGCATAAGCCAACTACCAAATCACGCACCGCCGTGCTCTAAAGATATAAGTGAAGCACAAGAGCAAAAGTATCTAGCTCAAAAGATATAAGTGAAGTACAAGAGCAAAAGTATCTAGCTCAAAAGATATAAGTGAAGCACAATGAGCATTCTAGCAAAATCACGATGAGTGCATGTCTCTCTCTCTCAAAAAGGTGTGCAGCAAGGAATATTGCGACCAAACAAAAAGAAAAGACTCCTAAGATACAAGACGCTCCAAGCAAAACACATATCATGTGGTGAATAAAAGTATAGCTCCAAGTAGTGTTACCGATGGATTGAAGACGAAAGAGGGGATGCCTTCCCAGGGCATCCCCAAGCTTAGGATTTTTGGTATCCTTGAATATGGCTTGAGATGCCTAGGGAATCCCCAAGCTTAGGCTCTTGCCACTCCTCATTCCATCGTCCATGAGAACATCACCCAAAACTTGAAAACTTCACAACACAAAACTTAACGGAACTTCGTGAGATGGGTTAGCATGATAATGAGAAAATCAATCACTTGGGTACTGTCAAAAAAAGACTCATAATTATTTTCACACAATGCCTACTGTATCTTACTATTTCCACAATTTATATTACTCAAAATAATCTATGGAAACACCAAAACAAGCAAACTATGCATTGAAAACAGAATCTGTCAAAAACAGAACAGTCTGTAATGATCTGAATGATCACCATGCTTATGCACCTCCAAAAATTCTGAACAATTACAACAGTAAGGAAAATTTTCATATAAATGAGAAGCAAAAATAATCAACTCAAAATATCTTTCTGTATAGAAATGAAAAATAATTTCGTCAGCAGAAAGTTTCTGTCTTTTTCCAGCATGATGAAACAACTATCACCCAAGCTATCATAAAGGCTTTACTTGGCACAAACGCAAAAAGAAACACACAAAAAACACAATCACAACAGAATTATGAAAGTGTGGACAAAGAAAAACATAAAGCAAAAAGCAAAAAGAAATTCATTGGGTTGCCTCCCAACAAGCGCTATCGTTTAACGCCCTTAGCTAGGCATTGATTTCAATGATGCTCACACAAAAGGTAAGGATTGAAACACAACGAGAGTATCATGGAGCATATGGCTAGCACTTTTAAGTCTAACCCACTTCCTATGCATAGGGATTTTGTGATCAAACAATTTATTGGAGCAAGAATCAACTAGCATAGGAAGGCAAAACAAGCATAGCTTCAAAAATTTCAACACATGGAGAGGAAGCTTGATACTATTGCAATAAGTAGAAGCATATGATCCACTCTCATAGTAATTTTCAGTAGCATCATGAATGAATTCAACAATATAACCAGCACCTAAGGCTTTCTTTTCATGATCTACAAGCATAGGAATTTTACTACTCTCCACATAAGGAAATCTATTCTCAAGAATAGTAGTGGGAGTATCATAAAAGACTTGAGCACTACAAATTGTGTCCACAATGAAAAAGCAAGGTTTAGCAAAGGGGTTTTCGAAAGTAAGACAAGTTTTATCATCCCTTTTCTTCAAAGCATAAGTATCCTGACAATAATCATCATAGATAGGTGGCATGCTTTCATCAAAATGATTTTGATCATTCAAAGTGGAAGAACTAAAAAGATCATCTTCATCAAATATAGCATCCCCAAGCTTGTGGCTTTGCATATCATTAGCATCATGGGTATTCAAAGAATTTGTGCTAACAACATTTTAATCATGCTCATCATTCACATATTCTATGCCAAGCATTCTTTGTAATTCTTCTTTCAACACTTGAGCACAATTTTCCTTCCCATCATGCTCACGAAAGACATTGAAAAGATGGAGCATATGAGGCATCCTCAATTCCATTTTTTTGTAGTTTTCAAGTGAAAGAACAAGAAACAAAAAGATTTGATTGCAAGATCTAAAGATATACGTTCAAGCGCTAACCTCCCCGGCAGCGGCGCCAGAAAAATGCTTCGTTGACGGGATGTTAGTGCCGCTTACCTAGCCTCCCCAGCAACGGCGCCAGAAATATGCTTGATGTCTACTACACAACCTTCTCCTTGTAGACGTTGTTGGGCCTCCAAGTGCAGAGGTTTGTAGGACAGTAGCAATTTTCCCTCAAGTGGGGGACCTAAGGTTTATCAATCTGCTGGAGGCGTAGGATAAAGATGGTCTCTCTCGAGCAACCCTACAACCAAATAACAAAGAGTCTCTTGTGTCCCCAACACACCCAATACAATGGTAAGTCGTATAGGTGCACTATTTCATCGAAGAGGTGGTGAAACAAGTGCAATATGGATGGTGGATATAGGTTTTTGTAATCTGAAATTACAAAAACAGCAAGGTAACAAATGGTAAAAGTGAGCACGAACGGTATTGCAATGCGTGGAAACAAGGCCTAGGGTTCATACTTTCACTAGTGGAAGTTCTCTCAACAATGATAACATAATTGGATCATATAACTAGCCCTCAACATGCAACAAAGAGTCACTCCAAAGTCACTAATAGTGAAGAACAAACGAAGAGATTATTGTCGGGTACGAAACCACCATAAAGTTATTCTTTCTGATCAATCTATTCAAGAGTTCGTCCTAGAATAACACCTTAAGATACATATCAACCAAGACCCTAATGTCACCTAGATACTGCATTGTCACCTCAAGTATCCGTGGGCATGATTATACGATATGCATCACACAATCTCAGAATCAACTATTCAACCAACGCATAGAACTTCAAAGAGTGCCCCAAAGTTTCTACCGGAGAGTCAAAACGTGTGCCAACCCCTATGCATAGGTCCCCAATGTCACGAACCCGCAAGTTGATCACCAAAACATACATCGAGTACTCACATGGATCCACGTGTGCCAACCCATATGCATAGGTTCCCAATTGTCACGAACCCGCAAGTTGATCACAACAGATAGACACGTGCAAGACATACATCAAGTGTTCTCAAAGACTCAATCTGATAAGATAACTTCAAAGGGGAAACTCAATTCATCACAAGAAGGGAGAGGGGGAAGAACATCATAAGATCCAACTATAGTAGCAGAGCCCACGGTACATCGAGATCAAGACATCTCAAGAACACGATAGAGAGAGAGAGATCAAACACATAGCTACTGGTACATACCCTCAGCCCCAAGGGTGAACTACTCCCTCCTCGTCATGGAGATCTCCGGGATGATGAAGATGGCCACCGGAGATGGATTCCCCCTCTGGCATGGTGCCAGAATGGGCTGTAGATTGGTTTTTGGTGGCTATAGAGGCTTGCGACAGCGGAACTCCCGATCTAGGTTTCTTTTTGGGGGTTTCTGAATTTATAGGAATTTATGGCGGTGGAATTGTTGGAATTATGCCCTAGAGGCAATAATAAATGTATAGTTATTATTATAATTCCTGTATCAAGATAATAGTTTATTATCCATGCTATAATTGTATTGAATGAAGACTCATTTACATGTGTGGATACATAGACAAAACACCGTCCCTAGCATGCCTCTAGTTGGCTAGCCAGTTGATCAATGATAGTCAGTGTCTTCTGATTATGAACAAGGTGTTGTTGCTTGATAACTGGATCACGTCATTGGGAGAATCACGTGATGGACTAGACCCAAACTAATAGACGTAGCATGTTGATCGTGTCATTTTGTTGCTACTGTTTTCTGCGTGTCAAGTATTTATTCCTATGACCATGAGATCATATAACTCACTGACACCGGAGGAATGCTTTGTGTGTATCAAATGTCGCAACGTAACTGGGTGACTATAAAGATGCTCTACAGGTATCTCCGAAGGTGTTAGTTGAGTTAGTATGGATCAAGACTGGGATTTGTCACTCCGTGTGACGGAGAGGTATCTCGGGGCCCACTCGGTAATACAACATCACACACAAGCCTTGCAAGCAATGTAACTTAGTGTAAGTTGCGGGATCTTGTATTACGGAACGAGTAAAGAGACTTGCCGGTAAAACGAGATTGAAATAGGTATGCGGATACTGACGATCAAATCTCGGGCAAGTAACATACCGAAGGACAAAGGGAATGACATACGGGATTATACGAATCCTTGGCACTGAGGTTCAAACGATAAGATCTTCGTAGAATATGTAGGATCCAATATGGGCATCCAGGTCCCGCTATTGGATATTGACCGAGGAGTCTCTCGGGTCATGTCTACATAGTCCTCGAACCCGCAGGGTCTGCACACTTAAGGTTCGACGTTGTTTTATGCGTATTTGAGTTATATGGTTGGTTACCGAATGTTGTTCGGAGTCCCGGATGAGATCACGGACGTCACGAGGGTTTCCGGAATGGTCCGGAAACGAAGATTGATATATAGGATGACCTCATTTGATTACTGGAAGGTTTTCGAAGTTACCGGGAATGTACCGGGAATGACGAATGGGTTCCGGGAGTTCACCGGGGGGGTGGGGCAACCCACCCCGGGGAAGCCCATAGGCATTTGGGGAGCCACACCAGCCCTTAGTGGGCTGGTGGGACAGCCCACAAGTGCCCAATGCGCCAAGAGAAGAAAAATCAAGAGGAAAGAAAAAAAAGGAAGGAGGTGGGAAGGGAGGGGGACTCCTCCCACCAAACCAAGTCCAACTCGGTTTGGCGGGGGGAGTCCTCCCCCCTTGGCTCGGCCGACTCCTTGGGGGTCCTTGGACCCCAAGGCAAGGCCCCCCTCCCTCCTCCTATATATATGGAGCAATTAGGGCTGATTTGAGACGACTTTCTCACGGCTGCCCGACCACATACCTCCACGGTTTTTCCTCTAGATCGCGTTTCTGCGGAGCTCGGGCGGAGCCCTGCTGAGACAAGATCATCACCAACCTCCGGAGCGCCGTCACGCTGCCGGAGAACTATTCTACCTCTCCGTCTCTCTTGCTGGATCAAGAAGGCCGAGATCATCGTCGAGCTGTACGTGTGCTGAACGCGGAGGTGCCGTCCGTTCGGTACTAGATCGTGGGACTGATCGCGGGATTGTTCGCGGGGCGGATCGAGGGACGTGAGGACGTTCCACTACATCAACCGCATTCTCTAACGCTTATGCTGTACGGTCTACAAGGGTACGTAGATCACTCATCCCCTCTCGTAGATGGACATCACCATGATAGGTCTTCGTGCGCGTAGGAAAATTTTTGTTTCCCATGCGACGTTCCCCAACAGTGGCATCATGAGCTAGGTTCATGCGTAGATGTCTTCTCGAGTAGAACACAAAAGTTTTTGTGGGCGGTGATGTGCGTTTTGCTGCCCTCCTTAGTCTTTTCTTGATTCCGCGGTATTGTTGGATTGAAGCGGCTTGGACCGACATTACTCGTACGCTTACGAGAGACTGGTTTCATCGTTACGAGTAACCCCCTTTGCTCAAAGATGACTAGCAAGTGACGGTTTCTCCAACTTTAGTTGAATCGGATTTGACCGAGGAGGTCCTTGCATGAGGTTAAATAGCAACTCATATATCTCCGTTGTGGTGTTTGCGTAAGTAAGATGCGATCCTACTAGATACCCTTGGTCACCACGTAAAACATGCAACAACAAAATTAGAGGACGTCTAACTTGTTTTTGCAGGGTATGATTGTGATGTGATATGGCCAATGATGTGATGTGATATATTGGATGTATGAGATGATCATGTTGTAATAGAAATATCGACTTGCACGTCGATGGTACGGCAACCGGCAGGAGCCATAGGGTTGTCTTTATATACTAACGTTTGTGCTTGCAGATGCGTTTACTATTTTGCTAGGATGTAGCTTTAGTAGTAATAGCATAAGTAACACGACAACCCCGATGGCAACACGTTGATGGATGATCATGGTGTGGCGCCGGTGACAAGAAGATCGTGCCGGTGCTTTGGTGATGGAGATCAAGAAGCACGTGATGATGGCCATATCATGTCACTTATGAATTGCATGTGATGTTAATCCTTTTATGCACCTTGTTTTGCTTAGAACGACGGTAGCATTATGAGGTGATCTCTCACTAAAATTTCAAGACGAAATTGTGTTCTCCCCGACTGTGCACCGTTGCTACAGTTCGTCGTTTCGAGACACCACGTGATGATCGGGTGTGATAGACTCAACGTTCACATACAACGGGTGCAAAACAGTTGCGCACGCGGAACACTCGGGTTAAGCTTGACGAGCCTAGCATGTGCAGACATGGCCTCGGAACACATGAGACTGAAAGGTCGATCATGAATCATATAGTTGATATGATTAGCATAGGGATGCTTACCACTGAAACTATACTCAACTCACGTGATGATCGGACTTGGGATAGTGTAAGTGGATCATGAATCACTCAAATGACTAGAGAGATGTATTTTTTGAGTGGGAGTTTAGCATATAATTTGATTAAGTTGAACTCTAATTATCTTGAACATAGTCTAAGTCCACTTTGAATATATTTGTGTTGTAGATCATGGCTCATGCGAGTGTCATCCTGAATTTTAATACGTTCCTAGAGAAAGCTAAGTTGAAAGATGATGGAAGCAACTTTGTAGACTGGGCTCGTAATCTTAAGCTAATCTTACAAGCTGGGAAGAAGGATTATGTCCTTAATGCTGCGCTAGGAGATGAACCACCCGCTACGGCTGATCAGGATGTTAAGAACGCTTGGTTAGCGCGTAAGGAGGATTACTCAATAGTTCAATGTGCAGTCTTGTATGGCTTAGAACCGGGACTTCAACGTCGCTTTGAGCGTCATGGAGCATTTGAGATGTTCCAGGAGTTGAAGTTTATCTTTCAGAAGAACGCCCGGATCGAGAGGTATGAGACCTCCGATAAATTCTATGCTTGCAAGATGGAGGAAAACTCGTCTGTCAGTGAACATGTGCTCAAAATGTCTGGGTACTCAAACCGTCTGGCTGAGCTGGGGATTGAACTCCCTCAAGAGGCTATCACTGACAGAATCCTTCAATCACTGCCGCCAAGCTATAAAGGCTTTGTGTTGAACTACAACATGCAAGGGATGAACAAGTCTCCCGGCGAGTTGTTTGCGATACTGAAAGTCGCAGAGTCTGAACTCCGTAAAGAGCATCAAGTGTTGATGGTGAGCAAGACCACTAGTTTCAAGAGAAACGGCAAAGGCAAGAAGGGCAATGCGAAGAAGAGCGGCAAGCCTGTTGCCAATCCGCCGAAGAAACCCAAGGCTGGACCTAAGCCTGAAACAGAGTGCTTCTATTGCAAGGGTATGGGTCACTGGAAGCGCAATTGCCCCAAGTATCTGGCAGATAAGAAGGCGGGCAAAGAAAAATCAGGTATATTTGATATACATGTTATTGATGTGTACTTAACCGGCTCTCGTAGTAGTGCCTGGGTATTCGATACCGGTTTTGTTGCTCACATTTGCAACTCGAAACAGGAACTGCGGAATAGACGAAGGCTGGCGAAAGACGAAGTGACGATGCGCGTAGGAAATGGTTCCAAGGTTGATGCAATCGCCGTCGACACAGTGTCACTTCAGCTACCATCAGGATTAGTGATGAACTTAAATCATTGTTATTTAGTGCCTGCGTTGAGCATGAACATTATATCTGGATCTTGTTTATTGCGAGACGGTTACTCATTTAAGTCTGAGAATAATGGTTGTTCTATTTCTATGAGTAACATCTTTTATGGTCATGCACCGAATGTGAGAGGATTGTTCATATTGAATCTTGATAGCGATACGCATATACATAACATTGAGACCAAAATAGTTAGAGTAAACAATGATAGCGCCATATTTTTGTGGCACTGCCGCTTGGGTCATATTGGTGTAAAGCGCATGAAGAAACTCCATGATGATGGACTTTTGGAGTCACTTGACTTTGATTCACTTGACACGTGCGAACCATGCCTCATGGGCAAGATGACTAAGACTCCGTTCTCCGGAACAATGGAGCGTGCAAGTGACTTGTTGGAAATCATACATACCGATGTGTGTGGTCCAATGAGCGTAGAGGCAAGCGGCGGATATCGTTATTTTCTCACCTTCACTGACGATTTAAGTAGATATGGTTATGTCTACTTGATGAAGCACAAGTCTGAAACATTTGAAAAGTTCAAGCAATTTCAGAGTGAAGTGGAAAATCATCGTAACAAGAAGATCAAGTTCCTACGGTCTGATCGTGGGGGTGAATATCTGAGTTTCGAGTTTGGTGCTCACTTAAGACAATGTGGAATTGTTTCGCAGTTAACACCGCCTGGAACACCACAGCGTAATGGTGTGTCCGAACGTCGTAATCGTACTTTGTTAGAGATGGTGCGATCTATGATGTCTCTTACTGATTTGCCGTTATCATTTTGGGGTTATGCATTAGAAACAACTGCATTCACTTTAAATAGGGCACCATCAAAATCCGTTGAGACGACACCATACGAACTATGGTATGGCAAGAGGCCAAAGTTGTCGTTTCTTAAAGTTTGGGGATGTGATGCTTATGTCAAAAAGCTTCAGCCTGAAAAGCTGGAACCCAAAGCGGAAAGGTGCGTCTTCATAGGTTACCCAAAAGAGACAGTTGGGTACACCTTCTATCTCAAATCCGAGGGCAAAGTGTTTGTTGCTAAAAACGGAGCTTTTCTCGAGAAGGAGTTTCTCTCGAGAGAATTGAGTGGGAGGAAGATAGAACTTGACGAGGTTGTCGAACCTCTCATCCCTCTGGATGGTGGCGCAGGGCAAGGGGAAACCTCTGTCGTTGCGACACCGGTTGAGGAGGAAGTTAATGATGATGATCATGAAACTCCAGTTCAAGTTTCTGTTGAACCACGCAGGTCGACGAGATCACGCGCTGCTCCAGAGTGGTACGGTAATCCCGTCTTGACAATCATGTTGTTAGACAACGATGAACCTGCAAATTATGAAGAAGCAATGGTGGGCCCAGATTCCAACAAATGGCTACAAGCCATGAAATCCGAGATATGATCCATGTATGAGAACAAAGTGTGGACTTTGGAGATACTACCTGAGGGCCGCAAGGCTATTCAGAACAAATGGATCTTTAAGAAGAAGACGGACGCTGACGGTAATGTGACCGTTTATAAAGCTCGACTTGTGGCAAAGGGTTTTTCACAAGTTCCAGGAGTTGACTACGATGAGACTTTCTCACCCGTAGCGATGCTTAAGTCCGTCAGAATCATGTTAGCAATAGCTGCATTTTTTGATTATGAAATCTGGCAGATGGATGTCAAAACGGCGTTCCTTAACGGTTTCCTTAAGGAAGAGTTGTATATGATGCAACCCGAAGGTTTTGTCGATCCTAAAAATGCTGACAAGGTGTGCAAGCTCCAGCGATCCATTTATGGACTGGTGCAAGCATCTCGGAGTTGGAACAAACGCTTTGATGAGGTGATCAAAGCATTTGGGTTTATACAAGTGGTTGGAGAATCTTGTATTTACAAGAAAGTGAGTGGGAGCTCTGTGGCGTTTCTAATATTATATGTGGATGACATATTACTGATTGGAAACAACGTAGAGTTTTTGGAGAGCATAAAAGGTTACTTGAATAAAAGTTTCTCTATGAAGGACCTAGGAGAAGCTGCTTACATTCTAGGCATTAAGATCTATAGGGATAGATCAAAACGCCTGATAGGACTTTCACAAAGCACATACCTTGATAAAGTTTTGAAGAGGTTCAAAATGGAACAGTCCAAGAAAGGGTTCTTGCCAGTTTTACAAGGTACGAGATTGAGTAAGACTCAGTGCCCAGCAACTGATGAAGATAGAGAGCATATGCGCTCCGTCCCCTATGCTTCAGCCATAGGTTCTATCATGTATGCGATGCTGTGCACTAGACCGGATGTTAGCCTGGCCATAAGTATGGCAGGTAGGTTCCAGAGTAATCCAGGAGTGGATCACTGGACAGCGGTCAAGAATATCCTAAAGTACCTGAAAAGGACTAAGGAGATGTTTCTCGTGTATGGAGGTGACGACGAGCTCGCCGTAAAAGGTTACGTCGATGCAAGCTTTGACACAGATCCGGACGACTCCAAGTCGCAAATCGGATACATATTTATTCTTAATGGGGGTGCAGTAAGCTGGTGCAGTTCCAAGCAAAGCGTCGTAGCAGATTCTACATGTGAAGCGGAGTACATGGCTGCCTCGGAGGCGGCTAAGGAGGGTGTCTGGATGAAGCAGTTCATGACGGATCTTGGAGTGGTGCCAAGCGCACTGAATCCAATAACCTTGTTCTGTGACAACACGGGTGCCATTGCCTTAGCAAAGGAACCACGGTTTCACAAGAAGACCAGACACATCAAACGACGCTTCAACCTCATCCGCGACTACGTCGAGGAAGAGGACGTAAATATATGCAAAGTGCACATGGATCTGAATGTAGCAGACCCGCTGACTAAACCTCTTCCACGGCCAAAACATGATCGACACCAGAACTGTATGGGTGTTAGATTTATTACAATGTAATTCACATGGTGATGTGAGGGCTAGATTATTGACTCTAGTGCAAGTGGGAGATTGTTGGAATTATGCCCTAGAGGCAATAATAAATGTATAGTTATTATTATAATTCCTGTATCAAGATAATAGTTTATTATCCATGCTATAATTGTATTGAATGAAGACTCATTTACATGTGTGGATACATAGACAAAACACCGTCCCTAGCATGCCTCTAGTTGGCTAGCCAGTTGATCAATGATAGTCAGTGTCTTCTGATTATGAACAAGGTGTTGTTGCTTGATAACTGGATCACGTCATTGGGAGAATCACGTGATGGACTAGACCCAAACTAATAGACGTAGCATGTTGATCGTGTCATTTTGTTGCTACTGTTTTCTGCGTGTCAAGTATTTATTCCTATGACCATGAGATCATATAACTCACTGACACCGGAGGAATGCTTTGTGTGTATCAAATGTCGCAACGTAACTGGGTGACTATAAAGATGCTCTACAGGTATCTCCGAAGGTGTTAGTTGAGTTAGTATGGATCAAGACTGGGATTTGTCACTCCGTGTGACGGAGAGGTATCTCGGGGCCCACTCGGTAATACAACATCACACACAAGCCTTGCAAGCAATGTAACTTAGTGTAAGTTGCGGGATCTTGTATTACGGAACGAGTAAAGAGACTTGCCGGTAAAACGAGATTGAAATAGGTATGCGGATACTGACGATCAAATCTCGGGCAAGTAACATACCGAAGGACAAAGGGAATGACATACGGGATTATACGAATCCTTGGCACTGAGGTTCAAACGATAAGATCTTCGTAGAATATGTAGGATCCAATATGGGCATCCAGGTCCCGCTATTGGATATTGACCGAGGAGTCTCTCGGGTCATGTCTACATAGTCCTCGAACCCGCAGGGTCTGCACACTTAAGGTTCGACGTTGTTTTATGCGTATTTGAGTTATATGGTTGGTTACCGAATGTTGTTCGGAGTCCCGGATGAGATCACGGACGTCACGAGGGTTTCCGGAATGGTCCGGAAACGAAGATTGATATATAGGATGACCTCATTTGATTACTGGAAGGTTTTCGAAGTTACCGGGAATGTACCGGGAATGACGAATGGGTTCCGGGAGTTCACCGGGGGGGTGGGGCAACCCACCCCGGGGAAGCCCATAGGCATTTGGGGAGCCACACCAGCCCTTAGTGGGCTGGTGGGACAGCCCACAAGTGCCCAATGCGCCAAGAGAAGAAAAATCAAGAGGAAAGAAAAAAAAGGAAGGAGGTGGGAAGGGAGGGGGACTCCTCCCACCAAACCAAGTCCAACTCGGTTTGGCGGGGGGAGTCCTCCCCCCTTGGCTCGGCCGACTCCTTGGGGGTCCTTGGACCCCAAGGCAAGGCCCCCCTCCCTCCTCCTATATATATGGAGCAATTAGGGCTGATTTGAGACGACTTTCTCACGGCTGCCCGACCACATACCTCCACGGTTTTTCCTCTAGATCGCGTTTCTGCGGAGCTCGGGCGGAGCCCTGCTGAGACAAGATCATCACCAACCTCCGGAGCGCCGTCACGCTGCCGGAGAACTATTCTACCTCTCCGTCTCTCTTGCTGGATCAAGAAGGCCGAGATCATCGTCGAGCTGTACGTGTGCTGAACGCGGAGGTGCCGTCCGTTCGGTACTAGATCGTGGGACTGATCGCGGGATTGTTCGCGGGGCGGATCGAGGGACGTGAGGACGTTCCACTACATCAACCGCATTCTCTAACGCTTATGCTGTATGGTCTACAAGGGTACGTAGATCACTCATCCCCTCTCGTAGATGGACATCACCATGATAGGTCTTCGTGCGCGTAGGAAAATTTTTGTTTCCCATGCGACGTTCCCCAACAGTGGCATCATGAGCTAGGTTCATGCGTAGATGTCTTCTCGAGTAGAACACAAAAGTTTTTGTGGGCGGTGATGTGCGTTTTGCTGCCCTCCTTAGTCTTTTCTTGATTCCGCGGTATTGTTGGATTGAAGCGGCTTGGACCGACATTACTCGTACGCTTACGAGAGACTGGTTTCATCGTTACGAGTAACCCCCTTTGCTCAAAGATGACTGGCAAGTGACGGTTTCTCCAACTTTAGTTGAATCGGATTTGACCGAGGAGGTCCTTGCATGAGGTTAAATAGCAACTCATATATCTCCGTTGTGGTGTTTGCGTAAGTAAGATGCGATCCTACTAGATACCCTTGGTCACCACGTAAAACATGCAACAACAAAATTAGAGGACGTCTAACTTGTTTTTGCAGGGTATGATTGTGATGTGATATGGCCAATGATGTGATGTGATATATTGGATGTATGAGATGATCATGTTGTAATAGAAATATCGACTTGCACGTCGATGGTACGGCAACCGGCAGGAGCCATAGGGTTGTCTTTATATACTAACGTTTGTGCTTGCAGATGCGTTTACTATTTTGCTAGGATGTAGCTTTAGTAGTAATAGCATAAGTAACACGACAACCCCGATGGCAACACGTTGATGGATGATCATGGTGTGGCGCCGGTGACAAGAAGATCGTGCCGGTGCTTTGGTGATGGAGATCAAGAAGCACGTGATGATGGCCATATCATGTCACTTATGAATTGCATGTGATGTTAATCCTTTTATGCACCTTGTTTTGCTTAGAACGACGGTAGCATTATGAGGTGATCTCTCACTAAAATTTCAAGACGAAATTGTGTTCTCCCCGACTGTGCACCGTTGCTACAGTTCGTCATTTCGAGACACCACGTGATGATCGGGTGTGATAGACTCAACGTTCACATACAACGGGTGCAAAACAGTTGCGCACGCGGAACACTCGGGTTAAGCTTGACGAGCCTAGCATGTGCAGACATGGCCTCGGAACACATGAGACTGAAAGGTCGATCATGAATCATATAGTTGATATGATTAGCATAGGGATGCTTACCACTGAAACTATACTCAACTCACGTGATGATCGGACTTGGGATAGTGTAAGTGGATCATGAATCACTCAAATGACTAGAGAGATGTATTTTTTGAGTGGGAGTTTAGCATATAATTTGATTAAGTTGAACTCTAATTATCTTGAACATAGTCTAAGTCCACTTTGAATATATTTGTGTTGTAGATCATGGCTCACGCGAGTGTCATCCTGAATTTTAATACGTTCCTAGAGAAAGCTAAGTTGAAAGATGATGGAAGCAACTTTGTAGACTGGGCTCGTAATCTTAAGCTAATCTTACAAGCTGGGAAGAAGGATTATGTCCTTAATGCTGCGCTAGGAGATGAACCACCCGCTACGGCTGATCAGGATGTTAAGAACGCTTGGTTAGCGCGTAAGGAGGATTACTCAATAGTTCAATGTGCAGTCTTGTATGGCTTAGAACCGGGACTTCAACGTCGCTTTGAGCGTCATGGAGCATTTGAGATGTTCCAGGAGTTGAAGTTTATCTTTCAGAAGAACGCCCGGATCGAGAGGTATGAGACCTCCGATAAATTCTATGCTTGCAAGATGGAGGAAAACTCGTCTGTCAGTGAACATGTGCTCAAAATGTCTGGGTACTCAAACCGTCTGGCTGAGCTGGGGATTGAACTCCCTCAAGAGGCTATCACTAACAGAATCCTTCAATCACTGCCGCCAAGCTATAAAGGCTTTGTGTTGAACTACAACATGCAAGGGATGAACAAGTCTCCCGGCGAGTTGTTTGCGATACTGAAAGTCGCAGAGTCTGAACTCCGTAAAGAGCATCAAGTGTTGATGGTGAGCAAGACCACTAGTTTCAAGAGAAACGGCAAAGGCAAGAAGGGCAATGCGAAGAAGAGCGGCAAGCCTGTTGCCAATCCGCCGAAGAAACCCAAGGCTGGACCTAAGCCTGAAACAGAGTGCTTCTATTGCAAGGGTATGGGTCACTGGAAGCGCAATTGCCCCAAGTATCTGGCAGATAAGAAGGCGGGCAAAGAAAAATCAGGTATATTTGATATACATGTTATTGATGTGTACTTAACCGGCTCTCGTAGTAGTGCCTGGGTATTCGATACCGGTTTTGTTGCTCACATTTGCAACTCGAAACAGGAACTGCGGAATAGACGAAGGCTGGCGAAAGACGAAGTGACGATGCGCGTAGGAAATGGTTCCAAGGTTGATGCAATCGCCGTCGGCACAGTGTCACTTCAGCTACCATCAGGATTAGTGATGAACTTAAATCATTGTTATTTAGTGCCTGCGTTGAGCATGAACATTATATCTGGATCTTGTTTATTGCGAGACGGTTACTCATTTAAGTCTGAGAATAATGGTTGTTCTATTTCTATGAGTAACATCTTTTATGGTCATGCACCGAATGTGAGAGGATTGTTCATATTGAATCTTGATAGCGATACGCATATACATAACATTGAGACCAAAATAGTTAGAGTAAACAATGATAGCGCCATATTTTTGTGGCACTGCCGCTTGGGTCATATTGGTGTAAAGCGCATGAAGAAACTCCATGATGATGGACTTTTGGAGTCACTTGACTTTGATTCACTTGACACGTGCGAACCATGCCTCATGGGCAAGATGACTAAGACTCCGTTCTCCGGAACAATGGAGCGTGCAAGTGACTTGTTGGAAATCATACATACCGATGTGTGTGGTCCAATGAGCGTAGAGGCAAGCGGCGGATATCGTTATTTTCTCACCTTCACTGACGATTTAAGTAGATATGGTTATGTCTACTTGATGAAGCACAAGTCTGAAACATTTGAAAAGTTCAAGCAATTTCAGAGTGAAGTGGAAAATCATCGTAACAAGAAGATCAAGTTCCTACGGTCTGATCGTGGGGGTGAATATCTGAGTTTCGAGTTTGGTGCTCACTTAAGACAATGTGGAATTGTTTCGCAGTTAACACCGCCTGGAACACCACAGCGTAATGGTGTGTCCGAACGTCGTAATCGTACTTTGTTAGAGATGGTGCGATCTATGATGTCTCTTACTGATTTGCCGTTATCATTTTGGGGTTATGCATTAGAAACAGCTGCATTCACTTTAAATAGGGCACCATCAAAATCCGTTGAGACGACACCATACGAACTATGGTATGGCAAGAGGCCAAAGTTGTCGTTTCTTAAAGTTTGGGGATGTGATGCTTATGTCAAAAAGCTTCAGCCTGAAAAGCTGGAACCCAAAGCGGAAAGGTGCGTCTTCATAGGTTACCCAAAAGAGACAGTTGGGTACACCTTCTATCTCAAATCCGAGGGCAAAGTGTTTGTTGCTAAAAACGGAGCTTTTCTCGAGAAGGAGTTTCTCTCGAGAGAATTGAGTGGGAGGAAGATAGAACTTGACGAGGTTGTCGAACCTCTCATCCCTCTGGATGGTGGCGCAGGGCAAGGGGAAACCTCTGTCGTTGCGACACCGGTTGAGGAGGAAGTTAATGATGATGATCATGAAACTCCAGTTCAAGTTTCTGTTGAACCACGCAGGTCGACGAGATCACGCGCTGCTCCAGAGTGGTACGGTAATCCCGTCTTGACAATCATGTTGTTAGACAACGATGAACCTGCAAATTATGAAGAAGCAATGGTGGGCCCAGATTCCAACAAATGGCTACAAGCCATGAAATCCGAGATATGATCCATGTATGAGAACAAAGTGTGGACTTTGGAGATACTACCTGAGGGCCGCAAGGCTATTCAGAACAAATGGATCTTTAAGAAGAAGACGGACGCTGACGGTAATGTGACCGTTTATAAAGCTCGACTTGTGGCAAAGGGTTTTTCACAAGTTCCAGGAGTTGACTACGATGAGACTTTCTCACCCGTAGCGATGCTTAAGTCCGTCAGAATCATGTTAGCAATAGCTGCATTTTTTGATTATGAAATCTGGCAGATGGATGTCAAAACGGCGTTCCTTAACGGTTTCCTTAAGGAAGAGTTGTATATGATGCAACCCGAAGGTTTTGTCGATCCTAAAAATGCTGACAAGGTGTGCAAGCTCCAGCGATCCATTTATGGACTGGTGCAAGCATCTCGGAGTTGGAACAAACGCTTTGATGAGGTGATCAAAGCATTTGGGTTTATACAAGTGGTTGGAGAATCTTGTATTTACAAGAAAGTGAGTGGGAGCTCTGTGGCGTTTCTAATATTATATGTGGATGACATATTACTGATTGGAAACAACGTAGAGTTTTTGGAGAGCATAAAAGGTTACTTGAATAAAAGTTTCTCTATGAAGGACCTAGGAGAAGCTGCTTACATTCTAGGCATTAAGATCTATAGGGATAGATCAAAACGCCTGATAGGACTTTCACAAAGCACATACCTTGATAAAGTTTTGAAGAGGTTCAAAATGGAACAGTCCAAGAAAGGGTTCTTGCCAGTTTTACAAGGTACGAGATTGAGTAAGACTCAGTGCCCAGCAACTGATGAAGATAGAGAGCATATGCGCTCCGTCCCCTATGCTTCAGCCATAGGTTCTATCATGTATGCGATGCTGTGCACTAGACCGGATGTTAGCCTGGCCATAAGTATGGCAGGTAGGTTCCAGAGTAATCCAGGAGTGGATCACTGGACAGCGGTCAAGAATATCCTAAAGTACCTGAAAAGGACTAAGGAGATGTTTCTCGTGTATGGAGGTGACGACGAGCTCGCCGTAAAAGGTTACGTCGATGCAAGCTTTGACACAGATCCGGACGACTCCAAGTCGCAAACCGGATACATATTTATTCTTAATGGGGGTGCAGTAAGCTGGTGCAGTTCCAAGCAAAGCGTCGTAGCAGATTCTACATGTGAAGCGGAGTACATGGCTGCCTCGGAGGCGGCTAAGGAGGGTGTCTGGATGAAGCAGTTCATGACGGATCTTGGAGTGGTGCCAAGCGCACTGAATCCAATAACCTTGTTCTGTGACAACACGGGTGCCATTGCCTTAGCAAAGGAACCACGGTTTCACAAGAAGACCAGACACATCAAACGACGCTTCAACCTCATCCGCGACTACGTCGAGGAAGAGGACGTAAATATATGCAAAGTGCACACGGATCTGAATGTAGCAGACCCGCTGACTAAACCTCTTCCACGGCCAAAACATGATCGACACCAGAACTGTATGGGTGTTAGATTTATTACAATGTAATTCACATGGTGATGTGAGGGCTAGATTATTGACTCTAGTGCAAGTGGGAGATTGTTGGAATTATGCCCTAGAGGCAATAATAAATGTATAGTTATTATTATAATTCCTGTATCAAGATAATAGTTTATTATCCATGCTATAATTGTATTGAATGAAGACTCATTTACATGTGTGGATACATAGACAAAACACCGTCCCTAGCATGCCTCTAGTTGGCTAGCCAGTTGATCAATGATAGTCAGTGTCTTCTGATTATGAACAAGGTGTTGTTGCTTGATAACTGGATCACGTCATTGGGAGAATCACGTGATGGACTAGACCCAAACTAATAGACGTAGCATGTTGATCGTGTCATTTTGTTGCTACTGTTTTCTGCGTGTCAAGTATTTATTCCTATGACCATGAGATCATATAACTCACTGACACCGGAGGAATGCTTTGTGTGTATCAAATGTCGCAACGTAACTGGGTGACTATAAAGATGCTCTACAGGTATCTCCGAAGGTGTTAGTTGAGTTAGTATGGATCAAGACTGGGATTTGTCACTCCGTGTGACGGAGAGGTATCTCGGGGCCCACTCGGTAATACAACATCACACACAAGCCTTGCAAGCAATGTAACTTAGTGTAAGTTGCGGGATCTTGTATTACGGAACGAGTAAAGAGACTTGCCGGTAAAACGAGATTGAAATAGGTATGCGGATACTGACGATCAAATCTCGGGCAAGTAACATACCGAAGGACAAAGGAATGACATACGGGATTATACGAATCCTTGGCACTGAGGTTCAAACGATAAGATCTTCATAGAATATGTAGGATCCAATATGGGCATCCAGGTCCCGCTATTGGATATTGACCGAGGAGTCTCTCGGGTCATGTCTACATAGTTCTCGAACCCGCAGGGTCTGCACACTTAAGGTTCGACGTTGTTTTATGCGTATTTGAGTTATATGGTTGGTTACCGAATGTTGTTCGGAGTCCCGAATGAGATCACGGACGTCACGAGGGTTTCCGGAATGGTCCGGAAACGAAGATTGATATATAGGATGACCTCATTTGATTACCGGAAGGTTTTCGAAGTTACCGGGAATGTACCGGGAATGACGAATGGGTTCCGGGAGTACACCGGGGGGGGGGGGGCAACCCACCCCGGGGAAGCCCATAGGCATTTGGGGAGCCACACCAGCCCTTAGTGGGCTGGTGGGACAGCCCACAAGTGCCCAATGCGCCAAGAGAAGAAAAATCAAGAGGAAAGAAAAAAAAGGAAGGAGGTGGGAAGGGAGGGGGACTCCTCCCACCAAACCAAGTCCAACTCGGTTTGGGGGGGGGAGTCCTCCCCCCCTTGGCTCGGCCGACTCCTTGGGGGTCCTTGGACCCCAAGGCAAGGCCCCCCACCCTCCTCCTATATATATGGAGCAATTAGGGCTGATTTGAGACGACTTTCTCACGGCTGCCCGACCACATACCTCCACGGTTTTTCCTCTAGATCGCGTTTCTGCGGAGCTCGGGCGGAGCCCTGCCGAGACAAGATCATCACCAACCTCCGGAGCGCCGTCACGCTGCCGGAGAACTCTTCTACCTCTCCGTCTCTCTTGCTAGATCAATAAGGCCGAGATCATCGTCGAGCTGTACGTGTGCTGAACGCGGAGGTGCCGTCCGTTCGGCACTAGATCGTGGGACTGATCGCGGGATTGTTCGCGGGGCGGATCGAGGGACGTGAGGACGTTCCACTACATCAACCGCGTTCTCTAACGCTTCTGCTGTACGGTCTACAAGGGTACGTAGATCACTCATCCCCTCTCGTAGATGGACATCACCATGATAGGTCTTCGTGCGCGTAGGAAAATTTTTGTTTCCCATGCGACGTTCCCCAACAGGAATTGCGTCAGTTGGGCCGACGAGGAGGTCTTAAGCCCGCACGGTGCGACCAGGGGGGGTAGGCCGCACCCCATGGGCTTGTGACTCCCTCGTGGCTCTTCTGGCCTTCTTCCAAAGCTTCGGGGGTCTCTTTTGGTCCAAAAAAATCATCGTAAAGTTTCATTCCATTTGGACTCCGCCTGAAAAAGGGTCAAAAACACGGAAAAAAACAAAAACTGGCACTTGGCACCGAGTTAATAAGTTAGTCCCAAAAAAATATATAAAAGGCATGCAAAACATCCAAAGTTTGACAAGATAATAGCATGAAACCATCAAAAATTATAGATACGTTGGAGACGTATCACTCTACCACCGTGAAGAGATGTTATGGCAACAACAAGCACGAATGGAGTGGCT
Organism: Hordeum vulgare subsp. vulgare; assembly: GCF_904849725.1. NCBI lineage: Eukaryota > Viridiplantae > Streptophyta > Magnoliopsida > Poales > Poaceae > Hordeum > Hordeum vulgare. The sequence continues at coordinate 51,734,491 of NC_058519.1, forward strand.
AGCACATGGCATTAATAATACCTACTTCTTTCACTTACGAGCCAGAAGACAATGGCAGAAAAACTTGATCGAAATGCTAGTAAGACCAGATGGAAGTATGACAGAGGACAGTGCAGAGATGGAGAACATAGCCATAGCCTTTTATAAAACACTATACACGTCTAAAGGGGTGCAAAATATGGAACAAGTGCTAGACAAAGTCCTAGTCCAGGTCTCGCACACGGTGCACGAGATGTTGACGGTGCCATATACGCCTGACGAGGTTAAGCAAGCTCTCTTTCAAATGTTTCCTATCAAGTTCCCGAGACCTGATGGCTTTGCGGCACATTTTTTCCAACGACACATGGATTAGTGCAGAGATGAGGTGACCAAGGCTGTCATCAGAATATTAGAAGAGACCGAGTCGGTTGAATGTTTCAATGAATCTATATTAGTGCTCATTCCAAAGGTACAAAAACTCCACCTTGCTATCACAGTTCCGTCCCATCAGTCTTTGCAATGTCCTTTATAAGATTGCCTCGAAGGTGATATCTAACCGTTTGAAGGAAGTGTTGCCAGAAAAATATCTCAGAGGAACAATCAGCCTTTGTGCCAGGTAGATTGATAACTGATAATATCATCACAACTTAAAAATGCCTGCATTTTATGAAGAGGAACAAAGCAAAGAAAAATCAACATTGTGCTCTCAAATTAGACATGATGAAGGCCTATGATAGAGTTGAGTGGACTTACCTCGAGGCCATTCTGGTAAAGTTCGGTTTCTCAACCAGTTGGGTGAATATTGTCATGGGGTTAGTATGTTCAGTTAAATTTTCTTTTTATTCAAAGGAAAGAAATTGGAATAGTTTAAGCCATCCCGTGGGATTCGACAAGGGGACCCAATTTCCCTATACTTGTTTTTGTTGGCAGCAGAGGGCCTTTCGTGCCTCCTAAAATCAAAAAGCGAGTCATCCAACCTGTGTGGCTTGTTAGTGGCTACCTCGACGCCACCTGTAAGCCATCTACTCTTTGCAGACGACAGCCTGCTGTTCTTCAAAGTCAACACTATGGGTGCAAATGAGGTAAACCAGGTGTTGAATAGCTACGATCGGGCCACACGGCAGCGGATGAATTATGATAATCATCTATCTTTTTTAGCAAGGGGGTTCCAGACACTATGCGACAAGATATCAAATAATTGCTTCATGTACCTAATGAAACCCTAAACGAGAAATACCTCGGCATGCCTAGTGATGTGGGGTCGTCCAAGAACGGAGCCTTCAAATGCCTCAAGGACCGACTCTGGAGCAAAGTACAAGGATGGATCGAATAGTCTCTGTACTATGTTGGGAAGGAAGTGCTGGTCAAGGATGTTGCTCAAGCGTTACCGGTATTTTCTATGTCATGTTTCAAATTACGAAGAGGCCTTTGCGAGCACCTCAATATGGTGGTAAGAAAATTCTGATGGGGTTCAAAAGAGGGCAAACACAAGTCAAACTGGGTTTCTTGGAAGGAGATGACCCAACCAAAGGGTCTAGGAGGATTGGGTTTCAAATATTTTGAGCTTTTCAACATGGCTATGTTGGGAGGGCATGCTTGTCGCATATTATAGAATCTAGAGTCCTTTTCATCCCGTATTCTGAAAGGAGTTTACTTTCCTTCATCCTCTTTTCTTGATGCAGTACTCGGCAGCCATCCTAGCCAGGTGTGGAGGGCGATCATAGAAGGAAAGGATATGATGAAGAAGGGGCTGATTAAAAGAATTGGTAATGGGGAATCTACCAACATATGGACATAAAACTGGATACTGCAGGACGAGATGATGCGTCCCTATGGTTGCTTGTCAGCCAACCCTCCTACCCTTGTAACATAACTCATCGATGCAACCTCCGCTACATGGGATGTCCAATAGGTCAATCAAACCTTTCTCTGAATTGACAGACCCATTATTTTGGGGATACCGCTGTGCACACATAATATCCCCGACTCTTGGGCTTGTAATTTGGAAAGAAATGGGAACTTTTCAGTACGGTCAGCCTATTCCATGTTGATCGCTACGAGGAAGCGAAGGGAAGCTTGGTTGGAAGAGATAGCAGGATCTTCAAGTGTAGATGCCGATAACAGATGCGGGAAAATGCTATGGAAGGTGGCAGTTCCGTCCAAGGTCAAGATGTTCCTTTGGATACTCTCCAAACAATTGCTGCCAACACAGGATGTTCGGGCTCATGGAAACATGTCATCATCTTGTGCGCATGGTATTTGCGGTGCGCCAGATTCCTGGAGGCATTCACTGATTGAGTGCACGATGTCTAGATGCATTTGGGAACTTGTTGACGAGGAGCTTGCTGGTAACATGATTCCCAACACAAAATTGAATGCGAAGCAGTGACTTTTTGCCTTGCTGAACTCGATGTCACATGATTCTTTTGTCAAGATTGTGGTAACTCTCTGGGCGAACTAGTGGGTAAGACGCAAGGTGATCCATGAAGGGACCTTCCAAAGTCCACAAGCCACACTTTCCTTCGTCCATAATTTTATTTTTGATTTGGAGATGATCAAGGAGAGAGCTCCAAGAACTGCAGTTTCTATAGCGGCTGGACAGGTTGCACAACGGCCAACTGCACCACCTGTGGGGTTTGCTAAAATCCATATAGATGAGGCAGTTGAAAGACACCAGCGGGGAGGCACGGCGGTTGCAGTATGCAGGGATGAGCACCGTCAGTTTTTGGGCAGCTCGGTGCTGGGCATTGTAGGCGTGCACGATCCAGCAACTCTGGAGGCTATTGCTTGTCGAGAAGCTCTTGCTTTGGCTGAAGATCTCCTAATACACAACTTTGTTATAGCTTGCGAATCGAAACAAGTTGTCCATGACATCAACGGGGAAAGCAATGGAAGCTATGGTTCGGTAGTCCGACAATTCAAGCTTAGATCTCGTAATTTCAACTGTAAAGTTTAGTTTAAAGGTCGAGCAACAAATAGTGATGCTCATAATTTAGCTAGATTTGCTCTTTCCTTAGGCCAAGGGAGCCAAATGTGGCTAATCCATCCCCATGATCAAAATTGTATCGCACAAACTTTGGTTTTTGAGTAATAAAGTTGGTCGTTACCCCTAAAAAATAGTATGTGGGTATTAGAGAATGAAGAATTCTCATATAAAATAGCAGCAACTATCGAACCAAATGCAAAGTGTTGGTTATTTACACTAATGGAGGATATGCCTCGTAACCTCTTTGTCCTTTGTCTACCTTCGGGGAGTTTTGGTAGGCGAGACGCAAAGCAATCCGTGATGGTGTTTTTCAGTACTCCCAGTCGATACATGCTTTTGTTGTAAGGTTCATTAGCGAACTTGACATGCTTAGGAATAGGACGCAAGCAACGACCCAAGAAGGAGGTTCCAGTGGGGCTCATCTGCATCATCCAAGGGATCTATTGGAAGGATACGTAAAGATACATGTTGATTCTGGGGTGCTAATTAAGGGGGAGAGGAGGAGCCGCAACTGCAGTTTGCTATGACACACATGGCAACTATCTTGGCAGTTCTTTGCTTGTTATTGGAGGTGTCGATGATTGATCGACCCTCGAAACTATGACATATAAAGAGGCCCTTGCCTTGGCAGATGATTTTCACTTACATCATTTTCTTATAGGGCCGGTCCTGAGATTTTGGGGTCCTCGGGCAAAAGTAAAATTCGGGGCCTCTCAAACTAGTAGGGGTACATGATTTCCACACGTAGGATTGTAAAACCATGTCTGTGTGTTTAATTCATGAGTAAATTTCTAAATAATATAATTTTATATTTTATTTTGAAACAATGGATTATAGAATGCACAAAAATAATTGTACTCCATCCATATGAGGCCTAATACTTTTTTTGAGGTTGGCTTTCACCATTGATAAGATTAAACATATATGAGATAAATGCCATGAGAAGTATATCATTGATAATTTCTAGCATAAACGTTGAAGTTGTGAGTACGGTGACCGGCTTGTATACTTTGTAAGTGGTTGAATTTATGAATAGTACTATATCTCAAATGGGCATCGGTCGGTGATCAACCGTTCATCGATGAACCGATGTGGATTGGACTGGCGGCTAGCTAGAGGTTCTCGACGATGTGGACTGCCCATCACGGGGGGTGCATCCAGTGCTTGGAGGTCGGAGTTCTAGACATCGGGGTGTGGCGTCTTCCGGCTCGCGATTCGTGATCACAACGATTGGGCCGATAGAATTAGCGATCATAGCTAGCGGATGGAAAAGAAGGCAGGGGGACGTCGTGCCTGGGCAATCTATGTACCTTTTTTCTTTTCTTTTGAGCGGAGTTTGTAGGTGCACATCGTGCCTAGGTTGTTGCTACCTGAACGTGCCTACTATTTTTCAGAACATGGACTTGTTTTTTGAGACAATCAGAACTGAAGTTGGACGTGGACTGCCTGGGGCATGGGCTATTGTGTACCTGAAGAGGGCCCCCTCCATCCCGCGGGACCAGGGCGGCGGCTCCCTCCCCCCTTATAGGGCCGGCCCTGTTTGGTTATCGCTTCATATGCCAAGCAAGTTGTTGCTGGCATACACAACAGATCCAGAGGAGGCATTGGGGCAAATATCAGTGAAAGCAACTCGTACTCCAATTTATTTCAATGTAGCTTTACTTCTGAAAGTCGCAATATAAACTAGAAGCTCATAAGTTAGCCAATCATTCTGTTTTGTTAAGGCTGGGATATGACATTTGGTTTGGTCAATCCTATGACCCAATTTGTATCCCACGATTTATGTTTTTGATGAATATAAAGCTTGGTTATACTAAAAAAATCAGGCTCCTTTTAGTGGACGACATATATGGGACAAGTGGTTTTTTTAGAAAAGGAGGATATAACCCCGAGCTTTGCATCTGGACGATGCATACAACTATTTTATTAATTATTCACAAAGACCATACAAAGTAATACATCAGTCAGCCTGAAGCCATCGTCTAGGTAACACCTGTTGCTACTCCTATCCCTTGAAGAAGGTGTGTCGAATATCCGGACCAAATACCAAACAAACATCGCACGAAATCGTAGCATCTATAGTCGGATGTCCCAGCCCAGCCACACACTGGGACTGGATCCCATACAGGTCCAGCACACTCTCAGAGGCTGCCTCCACCATCTTCCACCGGTCCATCTCCAGAGACAGAACAGACACATCTTCCTTGCTAGGTCTGTCGTTGAGGCCACCACGACGCGAGACGCCACCATCCTGCACGTGTATGTCCACACGCGCTTGTCACGAATCATCGCAGTGCAATGCCGCCTGGATCCACCGTACGGAGGGACAAGTGGTGTCCACTGCCACTTGCATGTGCAACAGTAATCAAACCCCAATTTTTGCTCTTGAAGCCTCGTAATCAAACCAAATTCCTCAATCATCCCTAAAAATAATTCCTCAATCGAGTGGTAGAACCCATCAAGGTCCTACTGTCCCCTCAAAAGGAAACAAAAAACTCCTAAAGACACAAGCAACATCGAAAGAAGAATAACATCCGTGACTGTAAGGACATCTCTAGCCGTTGAAGCCCCAAGATCACCACCAAACCAAAAAAATGTGTCTTGAAGGCCAAATGCTTCATGCGACAAATTAGGGGTGCATGGGAGGGCATTTTCCCAGCCACACCCCACCTCAACCAAAAGTTTGTGAGGGAAATAATTAAGTGAGTCAAGAAAAAGGACACACGGGGAGACACGATTTGCCGAAACTTCCACCGGCGCCCCCAAGAACCCCGAGCGTACTGGGTTTTGCCTTGGTTTGCCAGCGCTATTTTGACATCCGTTTTGGGCCAAAAAACGTCCTTGAGCCTAATACCGAAGCTAAAAAAAATTCTGGGGTATCTGGGCGGTGGAGATGCTCTAATTCAGAGTTCATGCATATACTTCCTCTGTACATAATATGGGAGGATCCCTGTTGAAGATAGGACTTCATTTCTTGAGGAATAAATTGTTCTTAGAGTTTTGAAAATGAGATAAATGCTGGATTCTTCCGACGCAGCAACACATCGTAACTTTATTATAACTACGGGTTAATAGACCACGTGTATCGACCGTCGATCGACTCTATTACTGTTGAATATCGTGATTGTATTGGAAACAAAGAATAAACTAGGAAGTATTTTTTCTTGTCTTGTAATCCAAGTAGATCATGTACTTTTATATATATGCCCACGAGGCTCAAGCAATACAACAACTATTCCACCAATCCATCTCTCCCTTCTAACATGGTATCTATCGCAAGTTCCTTGACCTAGCCACCGCCACCACTTCTGCCCCATGCGCTGCCCCCAAGGCAGTCGGCCTCCATGACCGCCATAGGGGGACGCGCCGCCCGTACCTAGGGTTCGTCCGCCGGTCTTGTTGGCCGGCTGCCCAAGAGAGTCATTTTTCCCGATCTCTTGCTCTAGGTTTTCTCTCTTTTGCCGGTCTCTTGATCGGCGTTCTTCCTTTTTGGTTTGTCGATCTAAGATCGGGTTGCGTCGCCCGCCGCCATCGTCAACACCTACCCGCCTCGACTCCGACATATATAGGTGCAACCAACCGACCTCCACTTCGACCCGTCGGCCTTGCGCGACGCTGTGGCCCTTCATGACCGTCGTCCGCGCATCTGCCCGCCCGCCGCTTTACGCTGCCGTCGCTGCCCCGCACTGAACAAGACGCCTGCATCACCTACCTTCCGTCTTCGTCGCCACTCGCCGGCTGCTGGGCCTCCTGACTGGCTTGGTCTCGCCGGTTGCCGGGCTCGCCGCTGCATCGGGCCTGCCGGCTGCCTCATGATCCTGGGCCCATCGCTGGCCTCCTGTGGCATGTCGTTACCCACCGGCCGCCGTCGCCTTGATCTGTTGGGCCACCCCGCTTAATCGTCCGCGACGCCATCATCATCACCGAGCAGCGCCTCCGATCCCGCGTGCGATCGGATTGATCTCCCGCCCATTGTGATCGATTCCATCCGTGCCGTGCGACTAACCTGATCAGTCGGTTGCATGCGCCTCCACAGGTCCTGTGAAGGCCGTCCCCGAGTACAGCGCACAGCTCCACAGATCGAGCAACGGGCTGCCTGATACGTCCATTTTGCATCATGCTTTTATGTTGATATTTAGCTTCTTGGGCTGTTATTTCACTTCACGGTACAATACTTATGCCTTTTCTCTCTTATTTTGCAAGGTTTACATGAAGAGGGAGAATGCCGGCAATTGGAATTCTGGCCTGAAAGAGGAGCAAAGCTGAGATACCTATTCTGCGCAACTCCAAACGCCGTAAAAATCAACGAGGATTTTTTTCCAGATTTATAAAAAGTAATGGGCCGAAGAAGCGCCAGAGGGGCGCCAACAGGTGGCCACAAGCCTGCACGGCACGACCACCCCCCAGGCCGTGCCAAAGGGGGTTTGTGGGGAGCTTGTTGGCCCACTAGCCCCCCTCTTCTACTATATGAAGGGTTTCGTTCGGAAAAAAATCAGAGAGGAGCTTTTTTTTGGATTTGCCGCCGCCACGAGGCGGAACTTGAGAAGAACCAATCTAGAGCTCCGACAGGACGATCCTGCCGGGGAAACTTCCCTCCCGGAGGGGGAAATTGTCGCCATCATCATCACCAACACTCCTCTCATCGGAGGGGACTCGTCACCATCAACATCTTCATCAGCACCATCTCATCTCCAAACCCTAGTTCATCACTTGTAACCAATCTCCGTCTCGCGACTCCGATTGGTACTTGTAAGGTTGCTAGTAGTGTTAATTACTCTTTGTAGTTGGTGCTAGTTGGATTATTTGGTGCAAGAGTTTATGTTCAGATCCTTGATGCTACTCATTACCTCTCTGGTCATGAATATGATTATGCTTTGTGAGTAGTTACTTTTGTTCCTGAGGACATGGGATAAGTCATGCTAATAATAGTCATGTGAATTTGGTATTCATTCGATATTTTGATGTGTTGTATGTTGTTTTTCCTCTAGTGGTGTTATGTGAATGTCGACTACATAACACTTCACCATTATTTGGGCCTAGAGGAAGGCATTGGGAAGTAGTAAGTAGATGATGGGTTGCTAGAGTGACAAAAGCTTAAACCCTAGTTTATGCGTTGCTTCGTAAGGGACTGATTTGGATCCACTAGTTTAATGCTATGGTTAGACTTTTCTTAATTCTTCTTTCGTAGTTGCGGATGCTTGCAAGAGGGGTTAATCATAAGTGGGATGCTTGTCCAAGTAAGGGCAGTACCCAAGCGCTGGTCCACCCACATATCAAACTATCAAAGTAACGGACGCGAATCATATGAACATGATGAAACTAGCATGACAGAAATTTCCGTGTGTCCTCGGGAGCGTTTTTCCTCCTATAAGACTTTGTCCAGGCTTGTCCCTTGCTACAAAAGGGATTGGTCCACTTTTCTGCAACGTTGCTACTTTTATTACTTGTTGCTTGCTACAAATCATCTCACCACACAATCACTTGTTACCGATAATTTCAGTGCTTGCAGATATTTCCTTGCTGAAAACCACTTGTCAGATCCTTCTGCTCCTCGTTGGGTTCGACACTCTTACTTATTGATAGGACTACGATTGATCACCTATACTTGTGGGTCATGAAGACTCTTTTCTGGCGCCGTTGTCGGGGAGCGAAGCGCCTTTGGTAAGTGGAACTTGGTAAGGAAACATTCATATAGTGTGCTGAAATTTATTGTCACTTGTCACTATGGATACTAATCCTTTGAGGTCTTGTTCGGGGTATCTTCACCTCGAACAGAAGCACAAATAGTTGCTCCTCAACCTGCTGCACCTACTAAAAATATTTGCTTTGAATTTCCTTCGGGTATGCTTGAGAAACTGCTGGCTAATCCTTTTACACGAGATGGAACATCACATCTAGACTTGCATCTAATCTATGTAGATGAAGTTTGTGGTTTATTTAAGCTTGCAGGTTTGCCCGAGGATGAGGTCAAGAAGAAGGTTTTTCCTTTATCTTTGAAGGATAAGGCGTTGACATGGTATAGGCTATGTGATGATACTGGATCATGGGACAACAATCGGTTGAAATTGGAATTTCATCAAAAGTTTTATCCTATGCATTTAGTACATCGTGATCGGAATTATATTTATAATTTTTGGCCTCGTGACAGAGAAAGAATCGCTCAAGCTTGGGGGAGGCTTAAATCAATGTTATATTCATGCCCCAATCAGAACTTCTATGCTCGACTTTCTCATGATGATCGCACCATGCTTGACACTTCTTGTACCGGTTCTTTTATGAAGAGAGATATTGACTTTAAATGGGATTTATTGGAGAGAATTAAATGCAACTCTGAAGATTGGGAGCTTGAAGAAGGTAAGGAGTCAGGTATGAATTTCACGTTTGATTGCGTTAAATCCTTTGTTGAGACAAATATATTTAGTGATTTTAGCGCTAAGTATGGACTTGACTCTGAGATAGTAGCTTCTTTGTGTGAATCATTTGCTGCTCATATTGATCTCCCCAAAGAGAAGTGGTTTAAATATCATCCTCCTTTAGAAGTCAATGTAGTTAAGCCTAGTCCAGTTGAAGAGAAAGTCATTGCCTATAATGATCCTATTGTTCCCAATGCTTACATCGAGAAACCACCTTTCCCTATTAGGATAAAGGATCATTCTAAAGCTTCAACCGTGATACGTAGAGGCTACATTAGAACACCTACACCCCCTGAGCAAATTAGAGTTGAACCTAGCATTGCTATTATCAAAGATCTTCTGTCCGAAGATGTTGAGGGACATAATATTCACTTCTGTGAAGATGCTGCTAGAATTGCTAAACCTCACGCTAGAGACAAACATAGGCCTGTTGTTGGAAGGCTTGTTGTTTCTGTTAAGATAGGAGATCATTGTTATCATGGCTTATGTGACGTGGATGCTAGTGTTAGTGCAATACCTCAATCCTTATATGATGAAATCAAAGATGAGATTGTACCTGTTGAGATAGAGCCTATTGATGTCACTATTCAGCTTGCCATTAGAGATACTATCTGCCCTGTGGGAATTGTTAGGGATGTTGAAGTCTTATGTGGTAAAACGAAGTATCCTGCTGATTTCCTCGTTCTTGCTACCGCACAAGATAGCTTTTGTCCCATCATATTTGGTAGACCTTTTCTCAATAGTGTCAATGCTCATATTGACAGTGACAAACAAATTGTCACTATTGGCTTTGAAAGTGTGTCACATGAGTTCAATTTCTCCAAGTTTGGTAGACAACCTCATGAAAAAGAGTTGCCTAGTAAGGATGAAACTATTGCCTTAGCTTCTATTGCCGTGCCTCCTACAGATCCTTTAGAGCAATACTTACTTGAGCATGAAAATGATATGCATATGGATGAAAGGGATGAGATAGATAGAGTTGTCTTAGAACAATATCCTATCCTTAAGAATAACTTGCCTGTTGAACTACTTGGGGATCCACCCCCACCAAAGGGTGATCGTGTGTTCGAGCTTAAACAGTTGCATGATACTCTTAAGTATGCTTATCTTGATTAAAAGGAGATATATCCTGTTATTATTAGTGCTAGCCTCTCAGAGCATGATGAAAAGAAGTTACTAAAAACTTTGAGGAAGCACCATGCTGCTATTGGATATACTCTTGATGATCTTAAGGGCATTAGTCCTACTCTATGCCAGCACAAGATTAAAACTGATCCTGATGTCAAACCAGTTGCTGATCATCAAAGGAGATTAAATCCTAAGATGAAAGAAGTAGTGAGAAAAGAAATACTAAAGCTCCTGGAAGCAGGTATCATCTATCGTGTTGCTCATAGTGATTGGGTGAGTCTGGTGCATTGCGTCCCTAAGAAGGGAGGCATTACCGTTGTCCCTAATGATAAGGATGAATTGATCCCTTAAGAGGATTATTACTGGCTATAGGATGGTGATCGATTTTAGGAAATTGAATAAAGCCACTAGGAAAGATCATTACCCTTTACCTTTTATCGACCAAATGCTAGAAAGGCTGTCCAAACACACACATTTCTGCTTTCTAGACGATTATTCTGGTTTCTCCCAAATACCAGTTGTACAATCTGATCAGGAGAAGACCACTTTCACCTGCCCTTTCGGTACATTTGCTTATAGACGTATGCCTTTTGGCTTATGTAATGCACCTGCCACCTTTCAAAGATGTATGATGGCTATATTCTCTGACTTTTGTGAAAATATTGTTGAGGTTTTCGTGGATGACTTCTCCGTTTACGGGTCTTCCTTTGATGATTGCCTCAACAACCTTCATCGAGTCTTGCAGAGATGTAAAGACACCAATCTTGTCTTGAATTGGGAGAAGTGCCACTTTAGGTTAATGAAGGCATCGTCTTAGGACATCAAATTTCTGAAAGAGGTATTGAAGTCGATAAGGTTAAGGTTGATGGAATTGAGAAAATGCCATACCCCACAGATATCAAAGGTATAAGAAGTTTCCTTGGTCATGCTGGTTTCTATAAAAGGTTCATTAAAGACATCTAATATTTCTAGTCCTCTTACCAATATCTTGCAAAACGATATTCCTTTTGTCTTTGACGATGATTGTGAGGAAGCCTTCGAAATACTTAAGAGGGCTTTGATAACCGCACCTATTGTTCAACCACCTGATTGGAACTTACCCTTTGAAATCATGTGTGATGCTAGTGATTATGCTGTTGGTGATGTTCTAGGGCAAAGAGTTGACAAGAAGTTGAATGTTATTCACTATGCTAGTAAAACTCTAGACAGTGCCCAAAGAAACTATGCCACTACGGAAAAGGAGTTTTTAGCAATCGTGTTTGCATGTGAAAAGTTCAGGTCTTACATAGTTGATTCCAAAGTCATTATTCACACTGATCACTCTGCTATTAAGTACCTCATGGAGAAGAAGGACGCTAAACCTAGACTTATTAGATGGGTTCTCTTGCTACAAGAATTTGATTTACATGTTGTCGACAGGAAGGGTGCTGATAACCCTGTATCAGATAACTTGTCTAGGTTGGAGAACGTTCTTGATGACCCACAACCTATTGATGATAGCTTTCCCGATGAGCAATTGAATGTCATCAATACTTCACGCAGTGCACCATGATATGCTGATTATGCAAACTATATCGTTGCCAAATATATACCACCTAGTTTCACATATCAGCAAAAGAAGAAATTCTTCTTTGACTTGAGACATTACTTCTAGAATGATCCTCACCTTTATCAGGAAGGAGTAGATGGTGTTATTAGACGTTGTGTACCTGAACATGAACAAGAACAGATCCTACAGAAGTGTCACTCCGAGGCCTACGGAGGACACCATGCGGGAGATAGAACTGCACACAAGGTATTGCAATCAGGTTTCTATTGGCCCACTCTCTTCAAGGATGCGCGTAAGTTTGTCTTGTCTTGTCACGAATGTCAAAGAGTAGGTAATATTGGTAAACGTTAGGAAATGCCTATGAACTATTCACTTGTCATTGAACCATTTGATGCTTGGGGCTTTGATTACATGGGACCTTTTCCAAAATCCAATGGGTATACTCACATCTTAGTTGATGTTGATTACGTCACTAAGTGGGTAGAAGCTATCCCCACTAGTAGTGTTGATCACAACACTTCTATCAGGATGCTTAAAGAAGTTATTTTCCCTAGATTTGGAGTGCCTAGATATCTAATGACCGACGGTGGTTCACATTTCATTCATGGTGCTTTCCGTAAAACGCTTGCCAAGCATGATGTCAACCATAGAATTGCGTCTCCCTATCACCCTCAGTCCAGTGGTCAAGTAGAGCTAAGCAATAGAGAAATTAAACTAATTTTGCAAAAGACTGTCAACAGGTCTAGAAAGAATTGGTCTAAGAAGCTCGATGATGCACTGTGGGCTTATAGGACTTCCTATAAGAATCCCATGGGCATGTCTCTGTACAAAATGGTGTATGGTAAAGCATGCCACTTACCTCTTGAGCTAGAGCATAAAGCTTATTGGGAAATCAAAGAGCTCAACTTTGATTTCAAACTTGTCGGTGAGAAGAGGTTATTTGACATTAGCTTGCTTGATGAATAGAGAACTCACGCATATGAGAAAGCCAAGTTGTTCAAAAAGAAGGTTAAGAGGTGGCATGATAAGAGGATACAAAAGCGTGAGTTCAATGTAGGTGATTATGTCTTGCTATATAACTCTCGTTTAAGATTCTTTGCAGGCAAGCTTCTCTCTAAATGGGAAGGCCCCTATGTTGTTGAGGAAGTATATCATTCTGGTGCTATCAAGATCAACAACACGAAAGGTAATTGTCCAGAGTTGTAAATGGGCAGAGAATCAAGCATTATATCTCACGTACTCCCATAAATGTTGAAAGCAATATCATCAATACCATAACTCTGGAGGAATACCTAAGGGTCATTTATCAGCCTGTTTCAGACTTCGAAAACGAAGAGGTATGTGATTCGGTAAGAAAACAGAGTCCAAAACTTTTCCAGTAGGAAATTTTCTCCGTTTTGGAATATTTGAAAAAAATACAAAAAATGGAAGTAGTCCGGAAAGTGCGTGAGGAGGCGACAAGCGTGCCCGGTGCGAGCCCACCCCTGGCCAGGCTAAAAGGGCTTGTGGCCACCTCGTGCGCCTCCCGGACTCCGTTTTCGTGCGGAGTACTCCTTCTGGTCTGGAAAAAATTAATATATATTCTCCCGTTTGGTCTAACCCTATATCACGCAGATTTCTTGTGTTTTTCGTTTCGAGCCTGTTTTCTGCCGCAGATCTAGGTCAAGATGTCTTCTCAGAATTCAGAAGGGGAGAGCTATGTGGCTGATTACCTCGCTAACCCCGAGGTCTATGGGGACTTGGATCCTTATGGCTGGACCACTGATGAGGAAGAAGATTATGACCCCAAGGGGAAGGAACAAACAAGCTCCGATGAAGAGGAGGCTCCTCTACCTCAGCCTGGACACACCCATGTGGAGTTCAAGAAGTCAAGCCTCCCTGACTCGAGGAAGAAGCCTAAAACTTTGTTTATGCTTTCTCGTTTCTTGCAGAAGAGCAAGCAGGAATTATGCCAAAGGGTGTTGAAGCTTGAAGAGGAAAATGATGATCTGAGGGAGCAGCATTTTATGCTCAGGTGGAAATTAAACAAGCTCAAGACCTCTGCCACAACTCCACCACCATCACCACCAAAGGAAGACAACTGAGCATGGGTATGGGAAATCCCCTTGGCTTGTGTGAAGCTTGGGGGAGTTGCCCCGGTATCGTATTGATACGTCTCCAATGTATCTACTTTTCCAAACTCTTTTGCCCTTGTTTGGACTATAATTTGCATGATTTGAATGGAACTAACTTGAACTGACGCTGTTTTCAGCAGAATTGCCTTGGTGTTATTTTTGTGCAGAAATCAAAGTTCTCCAAATGTCCTGAAAATTTACGGGAAGCAGTTTTGGAAAATATCAAAAATATCTGCGCCAAGTTCCACCTCAGGGGGTGGGCCAGTGGGCCACAAGCCCCTGCTCCGCCACCACCCCCCGGTGGCGGTGGGCAGGCTTGTGGGGCCCACAGGCACCTGCCGCCCCCAACACCAGCTCTATAAGTTCTCTTTCGTCCTAGAAAAAAATAAAAAGAGAAGTTTTCGTCGCCTTTTCGATATGGAGGCGCTGCCACCTCCTGTTCCTCATCTAGAGGGAAGATCTGGAGTCCGTCTTGGGCTCGAGAGAGGGGAAATCGTCGCCATCGTCATCATCAACATTCTTCCCTCTCCAATTCCATGAAGCTCTTCATCGTTCGTGAGTAATCTATTCGTAGGCTCGTTGGGCGCTAATGAGTTGGATGAGATCTATCATGTAATCGAGTTAGTTTTGATGGGGATTGATCCCTAGTATCCACTATGTTCTAAGATTTGATGTTGCTACTACTTTGCCATGCTTAATGCTTGTCACTAGGACCCGAGTGCCATGATTTCAGATATGAAATTATTATGTTGTCACCAATATATGTGTGTTTTAGATCCGATCTTGCAAGTTGTAGTTACCTACTATGTGTTATGATCCGGCAACCCCGGAGTGACAATAACCGGAAGCACTCCCGGTGATGATCGTAGTTTGAGGAGTTCATGTGTTCACCAAGTGCTAATGCGTTGGTCCGGTTCTTTATTAAAAGGAGAACCTTAATATCCCTAAGTTTTGTTTTGGACCCCGCTGCCACGGGAGGGATGGACAATATATGTGATGCAAGTTCTTTTCCCTAAGCACGTATGACGACACACGAAATGCATGCCTACATCACATTGACGAACGGGAGCTAGCCACATATCTCTCCGTGTTATAGCTCTTGCATGATGAATATCATCCAAGCAAATCACCGACCCATTGCCTACGAGTTTGTCCTACTGCTGTTACTTGTCTTGCTCTGCTGCTGCTACTACTGTTGCTACTGCTGTAACTTGTCTTGCTCTGCTGCTGCTACTACTGTTGCTACTGCTGTTACTTGTCTTGCTCTGCTGCTGTTGCTACTACTGTCGCTTGCTACTGCTGTTTCTACTGCTGTTCCTTGCCACTGCTATTACTCGTTACACTGCTGCTACCTGCTACTATACTTTTTCGCTGACCGTTGACGGGAATTGACAACTTCCGTCAACGCGGCAACAGAGGCGCCATTGATACAATCGTTAGGAATAGTCTGCTGTCAACAGATCATTTCTGACACCGTTGTTATCATACTACTTTGCTGTTACTACTGTGCTTGCAGATACTAATCTTTCAGGTGTGGTTGAATCCGACAAATTCAGCTGCTAATACTTGAGAGTATACTCTCACCTCCTTTCAGCGATCTACAAATTGGGTCAAATACTCTACCCTCGAAAACTGGTGCGAACCCACGCGCTGGTGGGCCATCAACAACATTCTTCCACTTTCATTGCCGGGGAGTGTTATCAACATTCTTCTGGTGCCGTTGCAGGAGAAGGTTAGTTGTTATAAGCATTCATCTAGCTAACGCCAGAGATTGCAGGATCAACCCTTTTCTGGAGCCATTGCCAGGGAAGCACAGCTGACGTCAGCATTTTTCTGGCGCCGTTGCCTGGGAGGTATTGCTATATTCTCTGAGTTACTTGGGATTTATATCTGCTGATCACTATGAAGAATCCGAAAACCAAAGTCTTGCCCAAAACTACGACGGGAGGTAAGGAATTGCCATCTAGCTCTGCACTTGATTCACCTTCAGTTATGAGTAAGTTTGCGACACACCTCCTGCTAGAAATCTTGATATGTCGCCTGTGCTTGATGATGCTTTTGATACTACTGCTAGAGATGCTATGCTTGATACTATGCCTGATGATACTATGCTTGATACTGCTAGAGATGCTATGCTTGATACTGATAGAGATGCTATGCCTGATACTGCTAGAGATGCTATGCCTGATACTGCTAGAGATGCTATGCTTGATACTGCTTTGCCTGATGATGCTAGAGATGCTATTTTGCCTGATGATGCTATGCTTGATACTGCTAGAGATGCTCCTTTGCCTGTTCCACTAGGAGTGTTCCTTGATGCTCATATTGCTAGAGTTACTGCCAATGCTCGTGATGCTTCTGAAACTACCGATACTATTGAGATAGAACCTGCTTTTGCTCCTGCTAGATCTAGCTCTCCTAGATATGAATTGCCTGATATACTTGAGGGTTACGTTATGGAGGGAGAGATAGCTGAGGATTTTCTTGTGTGTAAGGATGCCTATGGTGCTGAGAAATTAATTCTCAAGTGGAAGGAAAAATCTCGTGAAGTCAGGATAAAAAATGACCCGAAGTTTGCCACTTCACCTATCTTTGTCACCGAAAAGGATTATGAATTCTCTGTCGACCCTGAGATAATCTCTCTAGTCGAATCTGATCCTTTTCACGGTTATGAGTCTGAGACGGTCATAGCCCATCTTGCCAAACTATCCGAAATAGCCAACCTTTTCACTAATGAGGAGAAGATTCGCCACTACTATATCCTTAAGATGTTTCCTTTCTCTCTAAAGGATGATGCTAAAGCCTGGTTCACCTCTGTTGCTCCTGGATGTGTGCGTAGTCCCTAGGAGATGGTCTATTACTTCTGTGAGAAATATTTCCCTGCCCATAAGAAGCAAGCTACCTTGCAGGAAATATACAACTTTGCTCAACTCCAAGAAGAGAGTCTTCCACAAGCTTGGGGGAGGCTCGTCCAGCTACAGAATGCTTTGCCTGATCACCCTCTCAAGAAGAACGAGATACTTGATATCCTCTATAACGGACTTACCGATGCCTCTAGAGACTACCTAGATAGTTGTGCCGGTTGTGTTTTTAGGGAACAAACTGTAGAACAACCGAGACCCAACTAAATAACCTCTTGATCAACGATAATGCTTGGACTATTCCCGAACCACCTCCTAAGCCAACTCCTAAGAAAAGAGATATTCTATTCCTCAGTCCCGAAGATATGCAAGAAGCCAAGAAATCTATGCAAGAGAAAGGCATTAGATCTGAAGATGTCAAAAATCTACCACCTATCGAAGAGATCCATGGTCTCGATAACCCGATACAGGTAGTGGAAGTGAATTCTCTGCGTAGGTTTGATGAGAGTGATATTCCTTTTGATAAACCTGCTAGCCTATGCTTTGATGAATTTGACAACTTTGTTGCCAAACAACAGAGTTTCAATGATTATGTTAGCAGACATTTGGAACAAAGTGCTCGTATGCTTAGCCATTTAAGTGCTTGTGTAGACAGAAATGTCAATACTCTGAAACTTCTGAGTAAACATGCCTCTATGATTACTAATCAGGTAGAACAAGTACTTAAAGCTCAGAATGACTTGCTCAATGAATTAAATGACAACTCTGTCAGAGTCATTACTAGAGGAGGCAAAATGACTCAGGAACCTTTGTATCCTGAAGGTCATCCTAAGAGAATTGATCAAGATTCTCAAGGAATTAATGCTGATACACCTAGTCATCCCAAGAATAAGAAGAAGGATGATAGAAACCTACATGTCAGTTCACCAAATACTGTCACACCTGAAGAACTAAATGATATGTCTGCGTCTGATGCCGGTGTTAGTGTTATGTCATCCTAAATACTGTCACACCTGAAAAACTACGTAAGAACTGCCTTATGTGACCTTGGAGCCGGTGTTAGTGTTATATCGCTCTCTCTTTATCGTAGACTTGAGTTGGATAAGTTGACACCCATTAAAATTTCTCTGCAAATGGCCGACAAATCAACTGCTTTCCCTATCGGCATTTGCGAGGATGTGCCTGTTGTGGTTGCTAACACCACTATCTTAACAGACTTTGTTATCTTGGATATTCCCGAGGATGATGCCATGGCTATCATCCTCGGAAGACCCTTTTTAAACACCGCAGGGGCTGTTATAGATTGCAACAAAGGCAATGTTACTTTCCATGTCAATGGTAACGAGCACACAGTGCACTTTCCAAAGAAACGATATCAAGTACATTGTATCAATGCTATTGAAAAGACTTCATCGATTCTTATTGGGAGCTTTGAATGCCCTATTCCTCGTGTCAAGATGATGTATGATTTGCTTGTTGGGGAGATTCATATACCCATTGAGGTGACTTAGTGGCTAATCGATAATTCTTCGTTCTCTCTTGCAATTCGAGAAGGTTTTGTCATAAGGACTTGATCAACCCCATTGACGGATTTCTTCCGATGACGATGAAATGGATGAATCAGAGAGTCACATACCTCTGTTTTGAGTTTTCCTTTTCTGTTTCTTAGAAGAAAAATGATAGAATTAGTTTAGCTTTTCCTATTTTCTGTTTTAGCGTCCCGGAGAAAAATACCTCGAAAATAAAAGTTCTTCGATGATCCTGAAAATTTAGTATGATGTTTTCTAGAATTTTTGAAAATTTCTCGGACTGAGAGCTGGTCAGGGGGACTGACCAGTGCGCCACAAGCCCCCCCACCGCCACCTATCCCCTGGTGGCGGGGTGCAAGCTTGTGGGTTCCATAGGCACCCCCTCCACTTACTCCAGTTCTCAGCTTCTTCTTCCACCTCCAGAAAAAATTGTTTCGCAGCTCAAACCCGTGTTCTTGCTCATTTGGCTGTGATTTTCGATCTCCTTGCTCAAAGCACCATTCTCCGAACCCTTTTGGGGAAATTACTCCTTGGTAAGTGACTCCTCCATTGGTCCAATTAGTTTTTGCTCTAGTGCTTTATCCTTCGCGAATTCTTGCTACCTTGTGACCCTGTTCTTGAGCTATAAAAGTTGATTTTAGCTGGTCCCAAGTAGTTTTAGCGCGTGATACGGTCTCTAGGGACTAGTAGGAGTAGTTGCTACAAGGTGTGGTGGGTCTTTATTCACTTTTCTCTTGAACTTCAATTTTTTTAGCAAAAGTAAATTATGTTCAGGAGGAAGTTTCATGGTGGTTCCTCAACTAAGAAGGGTCCCCGTCTCTCTTTTCGGGAGCCCGAACCTTTTCAACTAAGGGACGCACCGGTGCAACCATGTGAATGGCCTTCCGATGAGTTCATGATCGAAGCAGGCTTCAAGGATGAGTTTGATGCACTTGTCCGCAATGCCGGGTTAGAAGAATTCCTCTGAGATAAATGTGAACAGTATGCTATGCTCGCTGCCTCTTTGATCCATACTGTTTGATCTGTACGATAAATCCTATACCGTGGGTCTGGAGGATTTCAATAGGATTTGCAAGATTCCGATGGAGGTAGTGTTATTGATCCTCCTAAGTGTTCGGTCAGAGACTTTGTCTCCAATATAACTGTAGGAGAAACCAGATATATCACGTAAGCCACCATAGGAAGCATCTATTTCCCTGCCTTGCACTACCTTGCCCTCTTCATAGGTAGGTGCATTAACGGCAAGGGTGCACATTGTCACCTATGCGCTTCCGACCTTAGTATCCTTATCAGTCTAGTTACGGGTGACAAAAGCTTCAACATGGGAGCTATTATAGCAAGGAGGCTGAATAAAATTGCCAGTGAGGGGGATTTCTTTGGTGGAGTTTATGCTACACACTTAGCAAATTTTCTTGGAGTAACCATCCGTCCAGAAAACCCTCCTCTCCGTACAGCCTACCTTGATCATGTCGCTCTAACACGCTACTAGTTCCTTGAGAGAGATCATGGATCCCTCCTATACCACTTGATATTTAACCGGCAGCGTGTTTTCCATATTACCCTTCCTGCTCCTGCTTTCTTTGACTTTCAGGTTAAACGAAGATACTACATAACCATAGGAGAGGTAGAGGAGTATGAGAGGGAGGCGACTGCTGCTCGACTTCGTGAGGCAGCTATTCAGGCAGTGGCTGCAGCACTCCCATATAACACCCATTATGACTTTGGGTTTCGCCAGGATCATCCATGGGAGTAGAACAAGCTAGGCCAAAAGCCTAAACTTGGGGGAGTACATGTTCTCACCGACTTTACATTCATGCTTATGCTTTCACTTTGTTAGCCGGTGTTTACACTTTGCCACTGTACTATCCATGCTAGTTTCTTTTTGTTTTCTTGTTTTCTTGTTTTGTGTCCTTTTGAGAAAACCCAAAAAGATTTTTCTTTATTCTTTTGCTTGTTGGGAGCTTTCCCGTGTAAATAGTTTTCTTTTTCTTTGTGTGAAGGTAGAAGATATTGGTTACAATGCATAGTGGTTCTTACATGCTTACCTGTTTAGCTTTCAAAGAGCCATATTATTTTATCTTCTCCTTTGTGTTTGCCTGCAGATTCAGCTTAGTCCAATCCGCTTATTATCGTTTTCATCGTTCGATCGTGCAAATGAAAGGCAACAATGATGATATATGATGAAGTGACTGAGACTGAAAAGCTGGTATGAACTCTATCTATTTTGTTTTTGTAAATATGACTAGCTTGTCGACCCAGATTTAGCTTTGTTGTGAGAAAACCATGTTTGCAATGACAACTTAGAGATCATAGTTTCTGATGCCATGCTTATTTAGGTGAGAGCTTATAATGGTTTGTCTTGATTGCCAACATAGATTTTGAGATGACTATGATGTAGTATGATAGGATGGTATTCTCCTTTGAATGTTTCAAGTGGCTTGACTTGGCGCAATGTTCATGCATGTAGTTGAAACAAAATCAACATAGCCTCTACGATGTTCGTGTTCATGGTGATTTATATCCTCTTCATGCTTGCATTCAATGTTAGTCAAACTCATTGCATCTTGATGACTGTTGTCGATCTCTAGTTAGTCGCTTCCCAGTCTTTTGCTAGCCTTCACTTGTACTAAGCGGGAATGCTGCTTGTGCATCCACTTCCATAAACCCAATTTTTTTTCCATGAGAGTCCACCATACCTACCTATTTGCGGTATCTACCTGCCGTTCCAAGTAAATTTGCATGTGCCATTCTCTAAACCTTCAAGAAATAAATCTGTTTTGCATGCCGAACTGCTCATGTGGTGACAGAGGGCTATTGGTATCTTCCATGCTAGGAGTGTTATCCTCGACATGTGTTTATTCATAGTCCTTCATGAGAAAGGGTCCGGTATTTGGGATGCCTAGTTCCATGCTTAAATCAAAAACATAACTGTAAAACAAGACTCCCCCTGGATTGATGTTAGTATGGACGGTACCCGAGGATTCGGCTAGCCGTGGAGTGTGATTGATTGGTGGTGGGGGAGTTAAAACTTTACTTTTCTGTTTGGGAACCGCCTATAGCATGAGTAGCATGGAAGATATTGAGAACTCTTGGTCATTGCGTTGACAATGAAAGCATGCCACCCAAAATTATTATCTCTGTTTTCAAAGCTTGAGCTCTGGCACCTCTACAAATCAATGCTTCCCTCTACGAAGGGACTGCCTATTTATTTTCTTGTTGAGTCATCCTCCTCTTATATAAGCACCAATTAGAGAGCACCTCTGTCATTTTTATGCTTTGCTTTTGATTGATATTGAGTATGACTATGACTGGATCTTCATTGCTATGAATTACAATGTTTAGTCAGCCCTTGATCTTTGAAAGTGCTCTGCATTTATGTTTTGCGGTCTCAGAAAGAGCTAGCGAGATACCACCTATTCATATTGCTTCATGCTTGTTTTGATTGAAGTGTTGGTATTTGAAACTCATTATTATTTGCTCGTTAGCTGATTATGCCATTGATATTAGTTTACCGTGAGACCTTTGTGTCATTTGCTTATGTGGTTAACTTGTGATCTTGCTGAAATTCTGGTTATGAGTTAGACATAGTTGCAACAACAAGATCAAACAGAGTTTGTCAAAGTTTTTATTTCTCTCTCAGTTTGTCAACTGAGTTGCTTGAGGACAAGCAAGGTTTTAAGCTTGGGGGAGTTGATACGTCTCCAACGTATCTACTTTTCCAAACTCTTTTGCCCTTGTTTTGGACTATAATTTGCATGATTTGAATGGAACTAGCCTGGACTGACGCTGTTTTCAGCAGAATTGCCTTGGTGTTATTTTTGTGCAGAAATCAAAGTTCTCCAAACGTCGTGAAAATTTACGGGAGCAGTTTTGGAAAATATCAAAAATATCTGCGCCAAGTTCCACCTCAGGGGGTGGGCCAGTGGGCCACATGCCCCTGCTCCGCCACCACCCCCCTGGTGGCGGTGGGCAGGCTTGTGGGGCCCACAGGCACCTGCCACCCCCAACTCTAGCTCTACAAGTTGTCTTTCGTCCCAGAAAAAATAAAAAGAGAAGTTTTCGTCGCGTTTTTGATACAGAGGCGCCGCCACTTCATGTTCTTCATCTGGAGGGCAGATCTGGAGTCCGTCTTGGGCTCCGGAGAGGGGAAATCGTCGCCATCGTCATCATCAACCTTCTTCCCTCTCTAATTCCATGAAGCTCTTCGTCGTTCATGAGTAATCTATTCGTAGGCTCCCTGGGCGGTGATGAGTAGGATGAGATCTATCATGTAATCGAGTTAGTTTTGATGGGGATTGATCCCTAGTATTCACTATGTACTGAGATTTGATGTTGCTACTACTTTGCCATGCTTAATGCTTGTCACTAGGGCTCGAGTGCCATGATTTCAGATCTGAAATTATTATATTCTCACCAATATATGTGTGATTTAGATCCGATCTTGCAAGTTGTAGTTACCTACTATGTGTTATGATCCGGCAACCCCGGAGTGACAATAACCGGAACCACTCCCGGTGATGATCATAGTTTGGGGACTAAGCTGAATCTGCAGGCAAAAACAAAGGAGAAGACAAAGTAATATGGCTCTTTGAAAGCTAAACAGGTAAGCATGTAAGAACCACTAAGCATTGTAACCAATATCTTCTACCTTGACACAAAGAAAAAGAAAACTATTTACACGGGAAGGCTCCCAACAAGCAAAAGAAGAAATAAAAATCTTTTTGGGTTTTCTCAAAAGGACACAAAACAAGAAAACAAGAAAACGAAAATAAACTAGCATGGATAATACAGTGGCAAAGTGTAAACACCGGCTAACAAAGTGAAAGCATAAGCATGAATGTAAAGTCGGTGAGAACACGTACTCCCCCAAGCTTAGGCTTTTGTCCTAGCTTGGTCTACTCCCATGGATGGTCCTCGCGAAACCCAAAGTCATAATGGGTGTTATACGGGAGTATTGTAGCGACTGCCTGAATAGTTGCCTCACGAAGTCGAGCAGCAGTCGCCTCCCTCTCATAATCCTCTGCCTCTCCTATGGTTATGTAGTATCTTCGTTTTACCTGAGAGTCAAAGAAAGCAGGAGCAGGAAGGGTAATACGGAAAACCCGCTGCCGGTTAAATATCAAGCGGTACAGGAGGGATCCATGATCTCTCTCAAGGAACTGGTAGCGTGTTAGAGCGACAAGATCAAGGTAGGCTGTACGGAGAGAAGGGTCTTCTGGACGGATGGATACTCCAAGAAAATTTGCTAAGCGTGTAGCATAAACTCCACCAAAGAAATCTCCCTCACTGGCATTTTTATTCAGCCTCCTTGCTATTATAGCTCCGATATTGAAGCTCTTGTCACCTGTTACTTCGCTCTTAAGGATACTAAGGTCGGAAGCGCATAAGTGAAAATGTGCACCCTTGCCGTTAATGCACCTACCTATGAAGAGGGCAAGGTAGTGCAAGGCAGGGAAATGGATGCTTCCTATGGTGGCTTGCGTGATATCTCTGGTTTCTCCAACATTTATACTGGAGACAAAGTCTGTGACTGAAGACTTGGGAGGATCATTAACACTACCCCCATCGGGTATCTTGCAAATCCTATTGAAATCCTCCAAGTCCACGGTATAGGATTTATCGTACAGATCAAACAGTATGGATGAGTCATGGCCAACTGAAAATTTAAATCTACGCACGAAAGAGGCAGTGAGCATAGCATATTGTTCACATTTATCTGAGAGGAATTCTTCTAACTCGGCATTGCGGACAAGTGTATCAAACTCATCCTTGAAAACTGCTTCGATCATGAACTCATCGGAAGGCCATTCACATGGTTGTACCGGTGCGTCCCTTAGTTGAAACGGTTCGGGCTCCCGAAAGGAAAGACGAGGACTCTTCTTACTTGAGGAACCACCATGAAACTTCCTCCTGAACATAATTTCCTTTTGCTGAAATTTTTGAAGTTCAAGAGAAAAGTGAATAAATACCCACCACGCCTTGTAGCAACTACTCCTACTAGTGCCTAGAGACTGTATGACGCGCTAAAACTACTTGGGACCAGCTGAAATCAACTTTTCAAGCTCATGAACAGGGTCACCAAGGTAGCAAGAATACGCGAAGGATAAAGCACTAGAGGAAAAACTAATTGGACCAATGGAGGAGTCACTTACCAAGGAGTAATTTCCCCAAAACGGTTCGGAGAATGGTGCTTTGAGCAAGGAGATCAAAAATCATAGCCTAATGAGCAAGAACACGGGTTTGAGCTATGAAACAATTTTTTCTGGAGGTGGAAGAAGAGGCTAAGAGCTAGAATAAGTGGAGGGGGTGCCTGTGGGCCCCAAAAGCTTGCACCCCGCCACCAGGGGGTAGGTGGCGGTGGCAGGGCTTGTGGCCCACTGGTCTGGCCCCCAGGCCAGCTCTCAGGCCTAGAATTTTTCAAAAATTCCAGAAAAAATCATACTAAATTTTTAGGACCATCGGAGAACTTTTATTTTCGAGGTATTTTCTCTGGGACGCTAAAACAGAAAACAGGAAAAGCTAAAATAATTCTATCATTTTTCTTCTAAGCAAAAGAAAATGAAAGCTGAAAACATAGGTATGTGACTCTTTCATTCATCCGTTTCATGGTTATCGAAAGAAATCCATCAATGGGATTCATCAAGCCCTTACGACAAAACTTTTCTCGAATCGCAAGAGAGAACGGAGAATTTTCGAATAGCCACTAAGTCACCTCAATGGGGATATGTATCTCCCCAACAAGCAAATCATACTTCATCTTGACACGAGGAATAGGGCATTCAAAGCTCCCAATGAGAATCGATGAAGTCTTTTCGATAGCATTGATGCAATGTACTTGGTATCGTTTCTTCGGAAAGTGCATTGTGTGCTCATTACCGTTCATATGGAAAGTTACATTGCCTTTGTTGCAATCTATAACAGCCCCTACAGTGTTTAAAAAGGCTCTTCCGAGGATGACAGCCATGGCATCGTCCTCAGGAATATCCAAGATAACAAAGTCTGTTAAGATAGTGGTGTTAGCAACCACAACAGGCACATCCTCGCAAATGCCGATAGGGAAAGCAGTTGATTTGTCGGCCATTTGCAGAGAAATTTTAATGGGTGTCAACTTATCCAACTCAAGTCTATGATAAAGAGAGAGCAACCTAACACTAACACCGGCTCCAAGGTCACATAAGGCAGTTCTTACGTAGTTTCCTTTAATAGAGCAAGGTATAGTGGGCACTCCGGGATCACCAAGTTTCTTAGGAGTTCCACCCTTAAAAGTGTAGTTGGCAAGCATGGTGGAGATCTCAAGATCTGGTATATTCCGTTTATTAGTCAAGATGTCTTTCATGTACTTGGCATACGGAGATATCTTGAGCATATCAGTTAACCGCATGTGCAGAAAGACGGGTCATATCATCTCAACGAAGTGCTCAAAATCCTCATCATCCTTTTTCTTGGATGGCTTAGGAGGAAAGGGCATAGAACTCTGAACCCATGGCTCTCTTTCTATACCATGCTTCCTAGTAGTGAAGTCATTCTTATCGTATTTCTTAGGTTGTGGATTATCAGGATTAACCGTAGGTTCAATCTCCACATCCTCATCATTGCTAGGTTGAGCATTATTATGAACATCACTGTCCATATTGTCACCAGGTTCATGTTCATCACCAGATTGTGTTTCTGCATCAGACGCAGAAATATCATTTAGTTCTTCAGGTGTGACAGTATTTGGTGAACTGACATGTAGGTTTCTATCATCCTTCTTCTTATTCTTGGGATGACTAGGTGTATCAGCATTAATTCCTTGAGAATCTTGATCAATTCTCTTAGGATGGCCTTTAGGATACAAAGGTTCCTGAGTCATTTTGCCTCCTCTAGTAATGACTGTGACAGAGTTGTCATTTAATTCATTGAGCAAGTCATTCTGAGCTATAAGTACTTGTTCTACCTGAGTAGTAATCATAGAGGCATGTTTACTCAGAAGCTTCAGATCATTAACATTTCTGTCTGCACAAGCACTTAAATGACTAAGCATACGAGTACTTTGTTCCAATTGTCTGCTAACATAATAATTGAAACTCTGTTGTTTGGCGACAAAGTTGTCAAATTCATCAAAGCATAGGCTAGCAGGTTTATCAAAAGGAATATCACTCTCATCAAACCTACGCAGAGAATTTACTTCTACTACGTGTATCGGGTTATCAAGACCATGGATCTCTTCGATAAGTGGTAGATTTTTGACATCTTCAGATCTAATGCCTTTCTCTTGCATAGATTTCTTGCCTTCTTGCATATCTTCGGGACTGAGGAATAGAATACCTCTTTTCTTAGGAGTTGGCTTAGGAGGTGGTTCGAGAATAGTTCAAGCATTATCGTTGATCAAGAGGTTATTCAGTAGAGTCTCAGCTTGTTCTACAGTTTGTTCCCTAAAAACACAACCAGCGCAACTATCTAGGTGGTCTCTGGAGGCATCGGTAAGTCCGTTCTAGAGGATATCAAATATCTCATTCTTATTAAGAGGGTGATTAGGCAAAGCATTTTGTAGCTGGACGAGCCTCCCCCAAGCTTGTGGAAGACTCTCTTCTTGGAGTTGAGCAAAGTTGTATATTTCCTGCAAGGCAGCTTGCTTCTTATGGGTAGGGAAATATTTCTCACAGAAGTAATAGACCATCTCCTGGTGACTACGCACACATCCAGGAGCAAGAGAGGTGAACCAGGCTTTAGCGACATCCTTTAGAGAGAAAGGAAACAACTTAAGGATATAGTAGTGGCAGATCTTCTCCTCATTAGTGAAAAGGTTGGCTATATCGTGTAGTTTGGCAAGATGGGCTATGGTCGTCTCAAACTCATAATCATGAAAAGTATTAGATTCGACTAGAGAGATTATCTCAGGGTCGACACAGAATTCATAATCCTTATCGGTGATAAAAATAGGTGAAGTGGCAAACTTCGGGTCATATTTCATCCTAGCTTCCCGAGATTTTTCTTTCCACTTGAGAAGTAATTTCTCAGCGTCATAAGCATCCTTACACGCAAGAAAATACTCAGCTATCTCTCCCTCCATAACGTAACCCTCAAGTATATCAGGCAATTCATATCTAGGAGAGCTAGATCTAGCAGGAGCAAAAGCAGGTTCTATCTCAATAGTATCGGTAGTATCAGAAGCATCACGAGTATTGGAAGTAACTCTAGCAATATGAGCATCAAGGAACACTCCTAGTGGAACATCAGGCAAAATAGCATCTCTAGCATCATCAGGCAAAGCAGTATCAGGCATAGCATCTCTAGCAGTATCTAGCATAGCGTCATCAGACATAGTATCAGGCATAGTATCAAGCATAGCATCATCAGGCATAGTATCAGGCATAGTATCAAGCATAGCATCATCAGGCATAGTATGAGGCATGGTATCAAGCATAGCATCTCTAGCAGTAGCATCATAAGCATCATCAAGCACAGGCGACATATCAAGATTTCTAGCAGGAGGTGATGTCGCAAACTTACTCATAACTGAAGGTGAATCAAGTGCAGAGCTAGATGGCAATTTCTTACCTCCCCTCGTAGTTGAGGGCAAGACTTTGGTCTTCGGATCCTTCAGATTCTTCATAGTGATCAGCAGATATAAATCCCAAGTGACTTAGAGAATATAGCAATACCTCCCCAGCAACGACGCCAGAAAAATGTTGATTGCAATCCCTGGCAATGGTGCCAAAACAATGCTTGATGTCAGCTGTTCTTCCCCTTTGCAACGGTACCAGAAGAATGCTGCTAGCAATCCCCGGCAATGAAACTAGAAGAATGTTGTTGATGTCCCACCAACGCGTGGGTTCGCAGCAGTTTTCGAGGGTAGAGTATTCAACCCAAATTTGTTGATTCGCACGACAGGAGGTGAGAGAATACTCTCAAGTATTAGCAGTTGAATTGTCAGATTCAACCACACCTGAAAGATTAGTATGTGCAAGAAACTTAGTAACAACAAAGTAGAGAGTAACAACGGTGTAACGAGCAATAGCAGCGGCAAGGAAAAGCAGTAGTGACAACAGTAGCAAGTAGCAACAGTAGCAAGCGACAGTAGTAGCAACAGTAGCAGCACAGCAAGACAAGTAACAGCAGTAGCGACAGTAGTGGCAGCAGCAGCAGAGCAAAACAAGTGACAACACCAGCAACAGTAGTACCAGCAGTAGAGCAAAACAAGTAACAGGAGTAGGACAAACTCGTTGGCAATGGGTCGGTGATTTGTTTGGATGATATTCATCATGCAACAGCTATAACACGGATAGATATGTGGCTAGCTCCCGTTCATCAATGTGATGTAGGCATGCATTCCGTGTGTCGTCATACGTGCTTAGGGAAAAGAACTTGCATGACATCTATTGTCCATCCCTCCCGTGGCAGCGGGGTCCAAATGGAAACTACGGGATATTAAGGTTCTCCTTTTAATAAAGAACCGGACCAGCGCATTAGCACTTGGTGAACACATGAACTCCTCAAACTATGGTCATCACCGGGAGTGGTTCTGGTTATTGTCACTCCGGGGTTGCCAGATCATAACACATAGTAGGTAACTACAACTTGCAAGATCGGATCTAAAACACACATATATTGGTGACAACATAATAATTTCAGATCTGAAATCATGGCACTCGGGCCCTAGTGACAAGCATTAAGCATGGCAAAGTAGTAGCAACATGAATCTCAGAACATAGTGGATACTAGGGATCAATCCCCATCAAAACTAACTCGATTACATGATAGATATCATCCTACTCATCACCGCCCAGCGAGCCTACGAATAGATTACTCACGAACGGCGAAGAGCTTCATGGAATTGGAGAGACAAGAAGGTTCATGATGACGATGGCGACGATTTCCCCTCTCCGGAGCCCAAGACGGACTCCAGATCTGCCCTCCAGATGAAGAACAGGTGGTGGTGGCGCCTCCGTATCGCAAACACGACGAAAACTTCTCTTTTTATTTTATTTCTGGAATGAAAGGGATCTTATAGAGCTGGAATTGAGGGCGTCGGAGCCGTGTGGGCCCCACAAGCCTGCCCACCGCCACCAAGGGGGTGGTGGTGGAGCCAGGGCTTGTGGCCCACTAGCCCACCCCCTCGGGTGGAACTTGGCGCAGATATTTTTGATATTTTCCAAAACTGCTCCCCATAAATTTTCACGCGTATGGAGAACTTTGATTTCTGCACAAAAATAACACCAAGGCAACTCTACTGAAAACAGCGTTAGTCCAGGTTAGTTCCATTCAAATCATGCAAATTAGAGTCCAAAACAAGGGCAAAAGAGTTTGTGAAAGTAGATACGATGGAGACGTGTCAACTCATAACCAGAATTTCAGCAAGATCACAAGTTAACCACATAAGCAAATGACACAAACGTCTCATGGTAAACTAATATCAATGGCATAATCAGCTAAAGAGCAAATGATAATGAGTTTCAAATACCAACACTTCAATCAAAACAAGCATGAAGCAATATGAATAGCTGGTATCTCGCTAGCTCTTTCTGAGACCGCAAAACATAAATGCAGAGCACTTTCAAAGATCAAGGGCTGACTAAACATTGTAATTCATAGCAACGAAGATCCAGCCATAGTCATACTCAAACTAAGAATGCTCCTACTATGTGTTATGACCCGGCAACCCCGGAGTGACAATAACCGGAACCACTCCCGGTGATGACCATAGTTTGAGGAGTTCATGTGTTCACCAAGTGCTAATGCGTTGTTCCGGTTCTTTATTAAAAGGAGAACCTTAATATCCCATAGTATCCTTTTGGACCCCGCTGCCACGGGAGGGATGGACAATAGATGTCATGCAAGTTCTTTTCCCTAAGCACGTATGACTACACACGGAATGCATGCCTACATCACATTGACGAACAGGAGCTATCCACATATCTCTCTGTGTTATAACTGTTGCATGATGAATGTCATCCAAACGAATCACCGACCCATGGCCTACGAGTTTGTCCCACGACTGCTGTTACTTGTTTTGCTCTGCTGCTGTTACTACTGTTGCTGCTGCTGTTACTTGTTTTGCTCTGCTGCTGTTACTACTGTTGCTACTTGCTACTGCTGTCACTACTGCTGTTCCTTGCCACTGCTGATACTCGTTACCCTGCTACTACCTGCTACAATACTTTGTCTCGCCCCGTCGCCGGGAAAGAATATTTCCCGTACACGGGCAACTTCTGGCGCCATTGATACAAGAGTTAGGAATAGTCTGCCTTGTCACCAGATCGTTTCTGGCACCGTTGTTATCATACTACTTTGCTACTGATACTTTGCTTGCAGATACTAATCTTTCAGGTGTGGTTGAATCTGACACATTCAGCTACTAATATTTGAGAGTATACTTTCACTTCCCGTCGGGCAAACCAACAAATTTGGGTTGAATACTCTACCCTCGAAAACTGCCGCGAACCCACGCGCTGGTGGGCCATTGCAAGACCATTACTAACTGTTGAGCAACTGGGAGCAGTTCTGGCTCCGTTATCGTGGAGGCATCAAGTCAGGAACACGTCAACAGCATTTCTTTAGTGCCGTTGTCGGGCACTGCTAGCAGGAACTAGATACGGGATTGACTCAATCTTTGACATTGTGGTTCGACCAATAATTATCTTCATGGAATATGTGGGAACCAATATGGGTATCTAGGTCCCGCTATTGGTTATTGACAGGAGAGGTGTCTCGGTCATGTCCACATGATTCTCAAACCCATATGGTCCGAACGCTTAACATTCGATGACACTAGAGTAGTTTTCAGATATTTACGTTGGTGACCAAGTTTTGTTCGGAGTCTTGAATGAGATCCAGGACATCACGAGGAGTCCTGAAATGGTCCGGAGGTAAATATTTATATGTGGTAAGTCCTATTTTGGTCGCTGAAAAAGTTTCAAACATTACCGATAACTTACCGAGGTGCCGGAAGGGTTCTGGGGGTCCATCGGGCGGGGGGGGGGGGGGGGGGATCCACCTGCCTGGTGGGCCAACATGGGCTGTAGGGATGGCTCCTTGGCCAATCTAGGCTAGGGCACTATCCCCTAGAGTCGCATGAGGCTTGGGGAAAGAGTCCCAATGGTACAAGGCACCCCGGAGGTGCCTTGGAGGAGGAGGACTCCTCCCTTCATTGTGGAGGGAGGACTCCTCCCTAGCCACCGGACCTCCTTGGAGGAGGGGCTAAGGGTTGTGCCCCACCCCTTTCTCGTGCCTCCTATATATAGGAGAGGAGAGGGGAAGGGTTGCACACAATAATCCCCACGCCCCAGCGAGAGCCCTCTCCCTCCCATTACCCCGTTCCTCCGCATATCAGTTTAACAGTAGTGCTTAGTGAAGCCACGCCGAAACCTATGCCACCACCATCACCACCACGTCGGTGTTCTGGTCATGATCCTATCTACTTCTCCTCCCTTACTTCCTGGATTAAGAAGGAGGAGACATCATTGAGCCGCATGTGTGTTGAATGTGAAGGTCTCATCTGTTCGATTATGGATCAGATTGGATCATAATTGGACCGTGAAGAGTACAACTACATCAACCGCGTTATATATGCTTCCGCTTAACGGTCTATGCGGGTACGTAAATACACTCTCCCCTCTCATTGGTATGCATATCCATAGATAGATCTTCGGTGTTTCGTAGCAAATTTTTTGTTTCCTATGCAACGTTCCCCAACACATATGAGAGAGATGACTGCATAACTACTACTACAAACCCGCAGCCTAGGCATCTAGTGCGTGAACTACTCACACTTCATGGGGGAGTAGCAGGTTGATGATCTCGACAACAAATCATGATGAATTCATGTTCTTGTAGAGTGTGAGAAGAACAATCTGATTCTTGATTTCTTCTCTATTTTGATAGAAAAACATTCTGCAAAAAAGGAGAGTCATGATTTATTAGATGAGGGTCATAGTCAAGGGCATCGATAGAAACTCTGATTGGGGACGAGACACCTAGACTGGGCCCTACTTATTTGTCATTTTGAGCCTTCATGATATTCCATGAAGAGCTTGTTGATTTTATTTTGATTTTTATCTTTTCTAGAGTATACCTAAAACTAGTAATATCACGAGAAAAATGTCTTATGACATTTTAATAGCAGGTAATTTCTTGAAATGATAAATAATTCATTAAAATCATGAAATATGCACAATTAAAACTCAAAACTAATGGATATATTTACAATTATGGAAAACTGATCACCATTGACGGTAAAGGGTTCTCCCGCTTTATATTATAAAGCAACCACCCGATACAAAGGTTGTTAGAGCCGCAACACAACAAAGTCCAGAAAAAACAAGAGAGAGAGAGAGAGAGAGAAAATAAATGAATAAATGAGGACACCGACATAACAACGAAACAAAGATGACCGACCATCGTTGCGCCTTTCGGAGATGTCCCACAACGCTCCTAGCACTCTGAAGCGTCATGCACCAAGCAACACATTCAAGAAGGAATGTGACAACCATGCCTCTACTGCTCGTACTAGTCCTAGGGTTTCCCCCAGTATGTAGAGGATGGCATGGAAGGGGTATACCCGACACCCCTCAGGAAGGAACGTGGTGCCCACATGCATCACCGCGTCAATGACGGATGAGCCACCAGACATTTCTGCCGACCCAAAACAACCACCACCACCCCGGGCGCTCCATCGAGCTCCACCCACCAAGTCGCCCACTAATACGTCTCCATCGTATCTACTTTTCCAAACTCTTTTGCTCTTGTTTTGGACTATAATTTGCATGATTTGAATGGAACTAACCCGGACTGACGCTGTTTTCAGCATAATTGCCATGGTGTTGTTTTTGTGCAGAAATGAAAGTTCTCGGAACATCCTGAAAATTTACGAAGAATATTTCTGGAAAATATGAAAAATACCTACGCAAAGATCCACTGGAGGGGACGGGTCAGTGGGCCCCAAGCCCTATAGCCGCGGCCTCCCCCCTGGCGGCGGCTACCAAGCTTGTGGGGCCCACGTGGCTCTGCCGCCCCCAATTCCAGCGCTATTTATTCCCTTTCGTCCCAAAAAATCAACAGAGAAGATTTCATCGCATTTGCGATACGGAGGTGCCGCCACATCCTGTTTTTCATCTAGAGGGAAGATCTGGAGTCCGTTTTCGGCTCCGGAGAGGGGAAATCGTCGCCATCGTCATCATCAACCTTCTTCCCTCTCCAATTCCATGAAGCTCTTCATCGTTCGTGAGTAATCTATTCGTAGGCTCGCTGGGCGGTGATGAGTAGGATGAGATCTATCATGTAATCGAGTTAGTTTTGATGGGGATCGATCCCTAGTATCCACTATGTTCTGATATTGATGTTGCTACTATTTTTCCATGCTTAATGCTTGTCACTAGGGCCCGAGTGCCATGATTTCAGATCTGAAATTATTATGTTGTCACCAATATATGTGTGTTTTAGATCCGATCTTGCAAGTTGTAGTTACCTACTATGTGTTATGATGCGGCAACCCCGGAGTGACAATAACTGGAACCACTCCCGGTGATGACCATAGTTTGAGGAGTTCATGTGTTCACCAAGTGCTAATGCGTTGTTCCGGTTCTTTATTAAAAGGAGAACCTTAATATCCAGTAGTATTCATTTGGACCCCGCTGCCACGGGAGGGATGGACAATAGATGTCATGCAAGTTCTTTTCCCTAAGCACGTATGACTACACACGGAATGCATGCCTACATCACATTGACAAACAGGAGCTAGCCACATATCTCTCCGTGTTATAACGGTTGCATGATGAATGCATCCGACAAATCACCGATCCATTGCCTACGAGTTTGTCCCGGTGCTCCTATTACTTGTTTTGCTCTGCTGCTGTTACTACTGTTGCTGCTACTGTTACTTGCTGCCACTTTTACTTGCTCTGCTGCTACTGCTGTTACCACTATTGCTGCTATTGTTACTTGCTACTGCTGCTACTTGCTACTGTTGATACTTGCTACTGCTGTCACTACTGCTGTTCCTTGCCACTGTCGTTACTCGTTGCACTACTGCTACCTTCTACAATACTTTTTCTCCCACTGTTGCCGCGAAAGAATATTTCCCATCCACGGGCAACTTCTGGCGCCATTGATACGACAGTTAGGAATAGTCTGCCTAGTCACCAGATCATTTCTGGCACCGTTGTTATCATACTATTTTGCTGTTGAGACTTTGCTTGCAGACACTAATCTTTCAGGTGTGGTTGAATCTGACGCATTCAGCTGCTAATACTTGAGAATATACTTTCACCTCCCATCGCGTGAACCAAAAAATTTGGGTTGAATACTCTACCCTCGAAAACTTTCTCGATCCCACGCGCTGGTGGGCTATTGCAAGACAATTTCTAATTGTTGAGCAATTGGGAGCAGCTCTTTTCTGGCTTCGTTGCCGTGGAGGCATCAAGTCAGGAATAGTTGCACGCTAGCAGCATTTTTCTGGCGTCGCTGTCGCGGACTTCTAGCAGCATTTTTCTGGCGCCGTTGCCGGGGAGGGATTGTTATATTCTCTGAGTCACTTGGGATTTATATCTACTGATCACTATGAAGAATCTAAAAGATCCAAGAACCAAAGTTTTTCCCTCAACTACGAGGGGAGGTAAGGAACTGCCATCTAGCTCTGCACTTGATTCACCTTTAGTTATGAGTAAGTTTGCGACACCACCTCCTGCTAGAAATCTTGATATGTCGCCTGTGCTTGATGATGCTTATGCTGCTACTATGCTTGATGATGTTATGCCTGATACTGCTAGAGATGCTATGCCTGATACTGCTAGAGATGTTGTGCCTGATACTGCCAGAGGTGCTATGCCTGATACTGCTAGAGATGCTATGCTTGATACTGCTTTGCCTGGTGATGCTAGAGATACTACTTTCCGTGATATGCCACTAGGGGTATTCCTTGATGCTCATATTGCTGGAGTTACTGCCAATTCTCGTGATGCTTCTGAAACTGCCGATACTATTGAGATAGAACCTGCTTTTGCTCCTGCTAGATCTAGCTCTCCTAGATATGAATTGCCCGATATACCTGAGGGTTATGTTATGGAGGGAGAGATAACTGAGGATTTTATTGCGTGTAAGGATGCCTATGACGCCGAGAAATTACTAGGATGAAATACGACCCGAAGTTTGCCACTTCACCTATCTTTATCACCGATGAGGATTATGAATTCTGTGTCGACCCTGAGATAATCTCTCTAGTCGAATCTGATCCTTTCCACAGTTATGAGTCTGAGACGGTCGTAGCCTGATACGTCTCAAATGTATCTATATTTTTTATGGTTTCATGCTGTTATCTTGTCATATTTGGATGTTTTATGTACCTTTTATATCTTTTTTTGGACTAACTTATTAATTCAGTGCCAAGTGCAGTTCCTGTTTTTCTGTGTTTTTGGCTCTTTTCAGATCTGATTTTGGAACGGAGTCCAAACGGCATAAAATCCCCGAAATAAATGTTTCCCGAACGGAAGAAGATCACGGGGCTTGAGGGCCAAGCCAGGAGAGCTACAGGGGGCCCACAAGCCCTGTAGCCGGCACTAGGGGGCGGCGGCTAGCAGGCTTGTGGCCTCCCTGGCACCCCCCTGACCTAGCTCATTCGCCTATATATTCCCTAAAATACAGGAAAAAAAATCAGCGAATCCATGAAAACACTTTTCCGCCGCCTCAAGGTTCCGTTTCCGTGAGATCTCATCTGGAGACCCTTCCCGGTGCCCTGCCGGAGGGGACTTTGGAGTTGGAGGGCTTCTACATCAACATCATCGCCCCTCCAATGATCGTGAGTAGTTCACTTCAGACCTACGGGTCCGTAGTTAGTAGCTAGATGGCTTCTTCTCTCTCTTGGATCTTCAATACAAAGTTCTCTATGATCTTCATGGAGATCTATCTGATGTAATCCTCTTTGGTGGTGTGTTTGTCGAGATCCAATGAATTGTGGATTTGTGATCAGATTATCTATGATATATATTTTAGTCTTTGCTGATTTCTTATATGCATGATTTGATATCCTTGTAAGTCTCTCCGAGTCTTAGGTTTTGTTTGGCCAACTAGATCTATGATTCTTGCAATGGGGGAAGTGCTTGGTTTTGGGTTCTTACCGTGTGGTGACCTTTCCCACTGACAGTAGGGGCAGCAAGGCACACATCGTGTAGTTGTCATCAAGGGTAACAAGTTGGGCTTTGTCGTACATATGAGATTGTCCATCTACATCATGTCATCTTGCTTAAGGCGTTACTCTATTCTTTTGGACTTAATACACTAGATGCATGTTGGATAGCGGTCGACGTGTGGACTAATAGTAGTAGATGCAGAAAATATCGGTCTACTTGTTTTGGAAGTGATGCCTATAGATATAATCATTGCCATAGATGACGTCACGATTTTGCGCGGTTCTAGCAATTGCTCGACAGTAATTTGTTCACCCACCGTCTACTTGCTTTAATGAGAGAAGCCACTAGTAAACACTACGGCCCCCGGGTCTATTCACACCTATCGTTTCCACTTTCGCTTTTACTTTCCGTTGTTACTTTGTTGCTTTCAGTTCTCACTTGGCAAACAATCTATAAGGGATTGACAACCCCTTCAAAGCGTTGGGAGCATGCTATTTGTGTTTGTGCAGGTACTTGTGATACTCCTTCACTGGATTGATACCTTGGTTCTCAAACTGAGGGAAATACTTACCACCGCTGCGCTACATCACCCTTTCCGCTTCGAGGGAACACCAACGCATGGCTCCAAGGCCACGGGGGAAATCCTTTGCATATTTGCCTACGAAGTCCCTTAAGGCGTAGCCGTAGCAGAAGGATTCCTGGTGCTGTTGCTGAGGAGTATCAAGACAAGAACAGTCTCCCGTCAGCACGTGTTTCTCGCGCCATTGGAAGGTCATTTGTTGGAGTAGCATAGCCCATCTTACCAAACTACATGATATAGACACCCTTTTCACTAGTGAGGAGAAGATCCGCTACTACTATATCCTTAAGCTGTTTCCTTTCTCTCTAAAGGATGACGCTAAAGCCTGGTTCACTTCTCTTGCTCCTGGATGTGTGAGTAGTCCCCAGGATATGGTCTATTACTTCTGTGAGAAATATTTTCCTGCCCATAAGAAGCAAGCTGCCTTGCAGGAAATATACAACTTTGCTCAACTCAAAGAAGAGAGTCTCCCACAAGCTTGGGGGAAGCTCATCCACCTACAGAATGATTTGCTTGATCACTGCTACTACAACAAAAGACCTTCCAACGGCGCCAGAAACAAGCGTGATGGCGGGAGACTATTCTTGTCTTGATACTCCTCAGCAACGGCACCAGGAATCTTTCTTCTACGGTTACGCCTTTAGGGACTTCCTTGGCAAATATGCAAAGGATTCCCCAGTGGCCTTGGAGCCTTGCGTTGGTGATCCCTCGAAGCGGAAAAGGTGATGTAGCACAGCGGCGGTAAGTATTTCCCTCAGTTTTGAAAACCAAGGTATCGATCGAGTGAAGGATTATCACAAGTACCTGCACAAACACAAAGGGCTTGCACCCAACGCTATGAAGGGGTTGTCAATACCTTATAGATTGTTTGCCAAGTGAGAACTAAAAGCAAAAAGGAACAAAGCAAAGTAAAAGCGAAAGTGGAAACGATAGGTGTGAATAGACCCGGGGGCCGTAGTGTTCACTAGTGGCTTCTCTCATGAAAGCAAGTAGATGGTGGGTGAACGAATTACTGTCGAGCAATTGATAGAACCACGCAAAGTCGTGACGTTATCTATGGCAATGATTATATCTACACGCATCACGTCCAAAACAAGTAGACCGATACTTTCTGCATCTACTACAATTACTCCACACGTCGACCGCTATCCAGCATGCATCTAGTGTATTAAGTTCATGAGAACAGAGTAACGCCTTAAGAAAGATCACATGATGTAGATGGACAATCTCGTATCTACGATAAAAGCCCATCTTGTTACCCTTGATGGCAACAACACGATGTGTGCCTTGCTGCCCCTTCTGTCACTGGGAAAGGTCACCACACGGTATGAACCCAAAACCAAGCACTTCTCCCATTGCAAGAATCATAGATCTAGTTGGCCAAACAAAACCCAAGACTCGGAGAGACTTACAAGGATATCAAATCATGCATATAAGAAATCAGCAAAGACTCAAATATATATCATAGATAATCTGATCACAAATCCACAATTCATCGGATCTCGACAAACACACCGCCAAAGAGGATTACATCGGATAGATCTCCATGAGGATCATGGAGAACTTTGTATTGAAGACCCAAGAGAGAGAAGAAGACATCTAGCTACTAACTACGGACCCATAGGTCTGAAGTGAACTACTCACGAGTCATTGGAGGGGCGATGATGTTGATGAAGAAGCCTTCCAACTCCAAAGTCCCCTCCGGCAGGGCACCAGGAAGGGTCTCCAGATGAGATCTCGCAGAAACGGAAGCTTGCGGCGGCGGAAAAGTGTTTTCGTGGATGCCCTAATTTTTTCTGGATTTTTAGGGAATTTATAGGCCAAAGACCTAGGGCAGGGGAGCACCAGGGGGGCCACAAGCTTGGTTGACGCGGCATCCCCCCTGGACGCGGCAACAGGGCTTGTGGGCCCCCTGTGGGCCCACTTGCTTGGCCCTCAAGCCTCCCGATCTTCTTCCGTTCTGGAAAAATTTATTTCGGGGATTTTATTCCGTTTGGACTCCGTTCCAAAATCAGATCTGAAAAGAGGCAAAAAACACAGAGAAAGAGGAACTGGCGCTTGGCACTAAATTAATAAGTTAGTCCCAGAAAAGATATAAAAGGTAAACAAAACATCCAAAGTTGACAAGATCACAGCGTGAAACCATCAAAAATTATAGATACGTTTGAGACGTATCAAGCATCCCCAAGCTTAACTCATGCTCGTCCTCGAGTAGGGAAGTGATAAAGAATGAATTTTTGATGCTTTCATGCTACCTAGCATAGATGGCCTCTGTAACTCCTCTTATGTGACGTGAATGTTCAGATCCATTAGATTCAAAACAATGGTTGCTATAGACGTGGAAACAATAATACTTCAAGCAAACTAGCAAGGTAATCATGAACTTTCAAAATAACAAGGCCAAAAGAAAGTTATCCCTACAAAATCATATAGTCTGGCTATGCTCTATCATCATTGCACAACGAATTTAAATCATGCACAACCCCGGTATTGGCCAAGTAATTGTTTTCACACCTTTACTTTCTAAGACTTTTTCAACTCTCACGCAATACATGAGCGTGAGCCATGGTTTTAGCACTATAAGTGGTGTGGAGTGTGGTGGAGGTTGCAAGACAAACAAGGAGAAGATGGTCACATTGACTAGGCATATCAATGAGCTATGGAGATGGTCATCAATAGATATCAATGTGAATGAGTAGGGATTGCCATACAAATGATGCACTAGAGCTAAGAGTATGTGAAAGCTCTTAAAGAAAACTTATGGGTGTGCATCCAACTTGCTTGCTCACGAAGACCTAAGGAAAATTTTAGGAAGCCTATCATTGGAATATACAAGCCAAGTTATATAATGAAAATTTCTCACTAGCTATATGGTGGTGACAAAACGAGAGACTCTCAATCATGAAGATCATGGTGCTTAATATGCACAAGTGTGGAAAGGTGGTAGCATTGTCCCTTCTCTCTTTTTCTCTCATTTTTTTGGATCGGCTCTTTGGCCTCTTTTTTTATTTATTTTATTTTGTTGGGCATCTTTGGCCTATTTTATTTCCTCACATGGGACAATGCTCCATCAATGATGATCATCACACTTACAACTCAAAACTTAGAGCAATGATGACTCTATATGGAATGCCTTCGATAGTGTATCGTGACAAAGATCTAGCATGGCATGGACATTAATGGAAACATCATGCTAGCTATCTTACGATCATGCAATGGTAATGTAGACGTGGTGGCACATGTCATGGTGGTAGTTGCATGGCAATATATCTCGGAATGACTTTGAAAAAGCCATAGTAGGTAGGTATGGTGGCTGTTTTGAGGGAGGCTAATGGTGGGTTTTGTGCACCGGCGAAAGTTGCACGACACTAAAGAAGATAGTGATGGTGGAAGGTGAAAGTGCATCTAAACCATGGACTCAACATTAGTCATGAAGAACTCATATACTTGTTGCAAAAATTTTATTAGTAATCGAAACAAAGCATTCAACGCATACTCCTAGGGGAAGGGTTGGTAGGTATAAACCATCGCGCGATCCCGACCGCCACACAAAGGATGACAATCAATAGACTAATCATGCTCAGACTTCATCACATAGTGGTTCACCATACGTGCATGCTTCGGGAATCACTAACTTCAACACAAGTATTTCTAGATCCTCAACACCTTACTAATATAACTTCAATATTACCATAACCACAACTCAAAACTAGTTGAGATGAATCAAACTTCTCTAACTATTCAATGCACATGAAGGTGGAAGTTTTCGTATCCCTTTGGATAACTACCCCTTTTGAGACTACTTTCATAGCACAGATCAACTACCAAGCCACGCACCGCCGTGCTCTAAAAGATATAAGTGAAGCACATGTGAGCTGAATTGTCTACCAAAGGATATAAGTGAAGCTCGACAAAATCACGGTGAGTGCATGTATCTCTCTCTAGGTGTGCTGCAAGGATGATTGTGACACAACAAAAACAAAAGACTCCTACGATACAAGACGCTCCAAGCAAAACACATAACATGTGGTGCATAGAAATATAGCCCCAAGTAACGTTACCGATGGATTAAAGACGAAAGAGGGGATGCCTTCTCGGGGCATCCCCAAGCTTAGGCTTTTACGGCATCCTTGAATCATCTTGGGGTGCCGTGGGAATCCCCAAGCTTGAGCTCTTGCCACTCTTTATATTTTTGTCCATAAGAACTTCACCCAAAACTTGAAAACTTCACAACACGAAACTTAAACAGAAACTCGTGATAACATTAGTATAAGAAAGCAAACCACCACTTCCTTAGGTACTATAGAAAACTTAACTTATACTTATGTTGATGTTGGGTTACTGTATTTTCAATCTTCCATGCCTAATACCCCCCGATACTATCCATAGTTTCATCAAAATAAGGAACCAACACAACAAAAACAGAATCTGTTAACAACAGACCAGTCTGTAGCAATCTGTATACTTCGTATACTTCTGGTAGTTAAAAAATTCTGAAAAATTACTACAATCTGAAGAATTTTCGTAGCAATCAGCAGCAAGAAGAATCAACTCAAAATCTCTTACAGAAAAAAAGTAAATTCTTTTCATGAGAAGAAAGTTTCTATCTTTTCCAGCATGACCAAACGATCATCCCCAAGACTAATTATAACGGTTTTGCTTGGCACAAACGCAAAAAGAAACACAAAAAACACAATCATAACAGAATTATGAAAGTGCGGAAAACAAAAAACAGAAAGAAAAAGGATAGATTCGTTGGGTTGCCTCCCAACAAGCGCTATTGTTTAACGCCCTTAGCTAGGCAAAAGGTGATGGAATCACGTATATTCATCTTTGGTGCTCAAACCATAAGTAGCCCTCATCATAGATTCATAAGGAAATCTTATTTTCTTTCTAGGAAAGTGCTCCATGCCCTTCTTTAGGGGAAATTGAAATCTAATATTCCCTTCCTTCATATCGATGATAGCACCAATAGTCCTTAGGAAAGGTCTACCAAGAATAATGGGACATGAAGGATTGCAATCTATGTAAAGTACAATGAAATCCACGGGTACATAGTTCTTATTTTCAACAATAAGAACATCATCGATCCTTCCCATGGGTTTCTTGATAGTAAAATCCGCAAGATGCAAATTAAGAGAACACTCTTCAATCTCATGAAAACCAAGAATATCACATAAAGACTTTGGAATCGCGGAAACACTAGCACCCAAATCACACAAAGCATTGCAATCATAGTTTTTGATCTTGATTTTGATAGTAGGTTCCCACTCATCATGAAGTTTTCTAGGTATAGAGACTTCTAATTCGAGCTTCTCTTCAAGACATTTCATCATAGCATCTACGATATGCGCGGTAAAGGATTTGCTTTGGCTATAAGCATGTGGAGAGTTTGCAATGGATTGCATCAAAGAAATGCATTCAAACAAGGAGCAACTATCATAATTGAATTCCTTGAAATCCAAAGTGAGAGTTTCATTACTACCCAAAATTTTGATTTCTTCTACTCCACTCTCCACACCTTTATCATCGAGATAGGTGGACTCCGAATCATTGGGTCGTTTTTAAACCAAAGTGGATTCATATCCAGCCCCTTCATCAATAGGTTTGACACGCGAAAACAAAGATTCAAGAGGATTCACACCAAGCACTTTAAGATCTTCGTGATTTGCATCACTAGAACGCACCCTTTTAAACCATTCATGCCTAGCGCGAATTTTGGCGGTTCTTTCTTTGCTCCCATTCATGGAGACACGCATAGCTTTCAAAGTTTCATCCAAGTTGACCTTGGGAGGAGCACATCTAACTTTCAAAGCATCAATATCACAAGACATCCTATCAACGCTCTTAGCCAAATCGTCAATTTTGAGTAGTTTTTCCTCTATGGACGCATTGAAAATCTCTTGAGAGTTGATGAACTCTTTGATATTACTCTCTAAATCAGAGGGTAATTTGTTGTGATTTCCATAAGTGTTGTTGTAGGAATTGCCATAATTGTTAGAGGAGTTACTAGGAAAAGGCCTAGGAACATAGTTTCCTCTAAAAGCATTGTTGTTGCCAAAATTGTTCCTACCAACAAAGTTAACGTCCAAACTAGCGTTGCTACTCTCAATCAAGGAAGATAGTGGCATGTCATTAGGATCTAAAGGAGCATTTCTACTAGCAACCAAATTCATCAACTCGTCCATCTTAGCACTAAGCGAGTTAATTTCTTCTATAGCATGTACCTTTTTGCTAGCAGGTGACCTTTCAGTGTGCCACTGAGAGTAGTTGGTCAATATATTGTCTAGGAGTTTTGTAGCGTCTCCTAACGTGATTTCCATGAAAGTTCCACCTGAGGCGGAGTCCAAGATAATGCGAGAAGCGAAATTCAAACCAGCGTAAAAGATTTGTATAATCATCCACAAACTCAAGCCATGAGCGGGACAATTTCTAATCATTAACTTCATCCTCTCCCAAGATTGTGCAACGAGTTCATGATCAAGTTGCTTAATATTCATGATATCGTTACGTAAGGAGATAATCTTAGCCGGCGGAAAATACTTGGATATGTAAGCATCTTTGCACTTATCCCAAGAATCAATACTATTTTTGGGCAAAGAAGAAAACCAAGTTTTTGCGCGATCTCGCAACGAGAAAGGAAAAAATCTTCAACTTAATCACGTCATTATCCACATCTCTT
Source organism: Hordeum vulgare subsp. vulgare (assembly GCF_904849725.1). Classification (NCBI taxonomy): domain Eukaryota; kingdom Viridiplantae; phylum Streptophyta; class Magnoliopsida; order Poales; family Poaceae; genus Hordeum; species Hordeum vulgare. The sequence goes on from NC_058519.1 coordinate 51,778,413, forward strand.
TTCTTTTGCATGCCGCAAAGCTCAATGAAGGTATTGAGATGGGATGCGGCATCTTCACTAGGAAGGCCAAAGAATTGCTCTTTCCTAACAAGATTCAGCAAAGCTGCGTTGATTTCATACGATTCCGCACTAGTGGCGGGAGCAATCGGAGTACTAATAAAATCATTATTATTGGTACTCGAGAAGTCGCAAAGTTTGGTGTTTTCAGCCATGATGACTTCAACAAACAAACAAGCACACAAGCAAGCATGAAAACCGGCAAAGGAAAGCGGCAAAAAGGCAAAAGAAAACGGCAAAGGAAAAAGGCAAATGAAAACGGCAAATGTGAAGTGGGGGAGAGGAAAACGAGAGGCAACTGGAAAAAAAGTAAATGCAAGAGATGAGTTTGTGAGACCTACTTGGATAGATCTCTCCTTCCCCGGCAACGACGCCAGAAATACTTCTGCTACTGCAACAAAAGACCTTCCAACGGTGCCAGAAACAAGCGTGCTGACGGGAGACTATTCTTGTCTTGATACTCCTCAGCAACGGCACCAGGAATCCTTCTGCTACGGCTACGCCTTTAGGGACTTCCTTGGCAAATATGCAAAGGATCCCCCATGGCCTTGGAGCCTTGCGTTGGTGTTCCCTCGAAGCGGAAAGGGTGATGTAGCACAGCGGCGGTAAGTATTTCCCTGAGTTTTGAGAACCAAGGTATCGATCAAGTGAAGGATTATCACAAGTACCTGCACAAACACAAAGAGCTTGCACCCAACGCTATGAAGGGGTTGTCAATCCCTTATAGATTGTTTGCCAAGTGAGAACTGAAAGCAAAAAGAAACAAAGCAAAGTAAAAGCGAAAGTGGAAATGATAGGTGTGAATAGACCCGGGGGCCGTAGTATTCACTAGTGGCTTCTCTCATGAAACCAAGTAGACGGTGGGTGAATGAATTACTGTCGAGCAATTGATAGAACCACGCAAAGTCATGACGTTATCTATGGCAATGATTATATCTATAGGCATCACGTCCAAAACAAGTAGACCGATACTTTCTGCATCTACTACTATTAATCCACACGTCGATCGCTATCCAACATGCATCTAGTGTATTAAGTTCATGAGAACAGAGTAACGCCTTAAGCAAGATGACATGATGTAGATGGACAATCTCATATCTACGATAAAAGCCCAACTTGTTACCCTTGATGGCAACAACATGATGCGTGCCTTGCTGCCCCTTGTGTCACTGGGAAAGGTCACCACACGGTATGAACAAAAAACTAAGCACTTCTCCCATTGCAAAAATCATAGATCTAGTTGGCCAAACAAAACCCAAGATTCGGAGAGACTTACAAGGATATCAAATCATGCATATAAGAAATCAGCAAAGACTCAAATATATATCATAGATAATCTGATCACAAATCCACAATTCATCGGATCTCGACAAACACACCGCCAAAGAGGATTACATCGGATAGATCTCCTTGAGGATCATGGAGAACTTTGTATTGAAGATCCAAGAGAGAGAAGAAACCATCTAGCTACTAACTACGGACCCGTAGGTCTAAAGTGAACTACTCACGAGTCATTGGAGGGGCGATGATGTTGATGAAGAAGCCCTCCAACTCCAAAGTCCCCTCCGGCAGGGCACCGGGAAGGGTCTCCAGATGAGATCTCGCGGAATCGGAAGCTTGCAACGGCGGAAAAGTGTTTTCGTGGCCTGATTTTTTCTGGATTTTTAGGGAATTTATAGGCCAAAGACCTAGGGTAGGGGAGCGCCACGGGGGTACAAGCTTGGTTGCCGCAGCCTCCCCCCTGGCTGCGGCAACAGGGCTTGTGGGCCCCCTGTGGGCCCACTTGCTTGGCCCTCAAGCCTCCCGATCTTCTTCCGTTTTGGAAAAATTTATTTCGGGGATTTTATTCCGTTTGGACTCCGTTCCAAAATCAGATCTGAAAAGAGTCAATAACACAAAAAAACAGGAACTTGCGCTTGGCACTGAATTAATAAGTTAGTCCCAAAAAAGATATAAAAGGTAAACAAAACATCCAAAGTTGACAAGATAACAGCGCGAAACCATCAAAAATTATAGATAAGTTTGAGACATATCAATCACCCTCTTAAGAAGAACGAGATACTGGATATCTGCTATAACGGACTCACCGATGCTTCTAGAGACCACTTAGACAGTTGTGCCGATTGTGTTTTTAGGGAACGAACTGTAGAACAAGCTGAGATCCTACTGAATAACATCTTGATCAACGATAATGCTTGGACTATTCCCGAACCACCTCCTAAGCCAACTCCTAAGAAAAGAGGTATTCTATTCCTCAGTCCCGAAGATATGCAAGAAGCCAAGAAATCTATGCAAGAGAAAGGCATTAGATCTGAAGATGTCAAAAATCTACCACTTATCGAAGAGATCCATGGTCTTGATAACCCGATACACGTAGTAGAAGTAAATTCTCTGCGTAGGTTTGATGAGAGTGATATTCCTTTTGATAAACCTGCTAGCCTATGCTTTGATGAATTTGACAACTTTGTTGCCAAACAACAGAGTTTCAATTATTATGTTAGCAGACAATTGGAACAAAGTACTCGTATGCTTAGTCATTTAAGTGCTTGTGCAGACAGAAATGTCAATGATCTGAAGCTTCTGAGTAAACATGCCTCTATGATTACTACTCAGGTAGAACAAGTACTTATAGCTCAGAATGACTTGCTCAATGAATTAAATGACAACTTTGTCAGAGTCATTACTAGAGGAGGCAAAATGACTCAAGTGCCTTTGTATCCTAAAGGCCATCCTAAGAGAATTGATCAAGATTCTCAAGGAATAAATGCTGATACACCTAGTCATCCCAAGAATAAGAAGAAGGATGATAGAAACCTACATGTCAGTTCACCAAATACTGTCACACCTGAAGAACCAAATGATATTTCTGTGTCTGATGCAGAAACACAATCTGGTGATGAACATGAACCTAGTGACAATATGGACAGCGATGTTCATAATAATGCTCAACCTAGCAACAATAAGGATGTGGAGATTGAACCTATGGTTAATCCTGATAACCCACAACCTAAGAGATACGATAAGAATGACTTCACTGCTAGGAAGCATGGTAAAGAAAGGGAGCCATGGGTTCAGAGACCTATGCTATTTCCTCCTAAGCCATCCAAGAAAAAGGATGATGAGGATTTTGAGCGCTTCGTTGAGATGATCAGACCTGTCTTTTTGTAGATGCGGTTAATTGATATGCTCAAAATGTCTCCATATGCCAAGTACATGAAAGATATCGTGACTAATAAACGGAAGATACCAGATCTTGAGATCTCCACCATGCTTGCCAATTACACTTTCAAAGGTGGAACTCCTAAGAAAATGGTGATCCCGGAGTGCCCACTATACCTTTCTCCATTAAAGGAAACTACGTAAGAACTGCCTTATGTGACCTTGGAGCCGGTATTAGTTTTATGCCTCTCTCTCTTTATCATAGACTTGAACTAGATAAGTTGACACCCACTGAAATTTCTCTACAAATGGCCGACAAATCAACTGCTTTCCCTATCGGCATTTGCGAGGATGTGCCTGTTGTGGTTGCGAACACCACTATCTTAACAGACTTTGTTATCTTGGATATTCCTGAGGAGGATGCCATGGATGTCATCCTCGGAAGACCCTTTTTAAACACTGCAGGGGCTATTATAGACTGCAACAAAGGCAATGTCACTTTCCATGTCAATAGTAAGGAGCATACACTGCACTTTCCGAAGAAACGATATCGAGTACATTGCAGCAATGCTATCGAAGAAACTTCATCGATTCTTATTGGGAGCCTTGAATGCCCTATTCCTCGTGTCAAGATGAAGTATGATTTGCTTGTTGGGGAGATTCATATCCCCATTGAGGTGACTTAGTGGCTATTCGACAATTCTCCGTTTCCTTTTGCGATTTGAAAAGGTTTTTTCATGAGGATTTGATCAACCCCATTAACGGATTTCTTTCGATGACCATGAATTGGATGAATCACGGAGTCACATACCTCTTTTTTAAAGTTTCACTTTCTGTTACTTAGAAGAAAAATGATAGATTTAGTTTAGTTTTTTCCTGTTTTCTGTTTTAGCGTCCCGGAGAAAAATACCCCGAAAATAAAAGTTCTCCGATGGTTCTGAAAATCAAATATGATTTTTTCTGGAATTTTTGAAAATTACTGGGACTGAGAGCTGGCCTGGGGGCCACACCAGTGGGCCACAAGCCCTGTAGCCGCGGCCTCCCCCTGGCGGCGGCTACCAAGCTTGTGGGGCCCATAGGGACCCCCTCCACTCATTCCAGCTCCCATCATCTTCTTCTATCTCCAGAAAAAATCGTTTCGCAGCTCAAACCCGTGTTCTTGCTCATTTGGTTGTGATTTTCGATCTCCTTGCTCAAAGCACCATTCTCCGAACCGTTTTTGGGAAATTACTCCTTGGTAAGTAACTCCTCCATTGGTCCAATTAGTTTCTACTCTAGTGCTTTACCTTCGTGTATTCTTGCTACCTTGGTGACCCTGTTCTTGAGCTTGAAATGTTGATTTTAGCTGGTCCCAAGTAGTTTTAGCGCGTGATACGGTCTCTAGGCATTAGTGGGAGTAGTTGCTAGAAGGTGTGGTTGGTCTTTATTCACTTTTCTCTTGAACTTCAAAAATTTCAGCAAAAGGAAATTATGTTCAGGAGGAAGTTTCATGGTGATTCCTCAAGTAAGAAGGGTCCCCATCTTTCTATTCGGGAGCCCGTTCCTTATCAACTAAGGGACGCACCGGTACAACCATGTGAATGGCCTTCCGATGAGTTCATGATCGAAGCAGCCTTCAAGGATGAGTTTGATACACTTGTCCGTAATGCCGAGTTTGAAGAATTCCTCTCAGATAAATGTGAACAGTATGCTATGCTCACTGCCTCTTTTGTGCGTAGATTTAAATTTTCAGTTGGACGTGACTCATCCATACCTTTTGATCTGTATGATAAATCCTACACTATGGAGTTGGAGGATTTCAATAGGATTTGCAAGATACCCGATGGGGGTAGTCTTAATGACCATGTCTTCGGTTAGAGATTTTGTCTCTAGTATAACTGTTGGAGAAACTAGAGACATCACGCAAGCTACCATAGGAAGCATTCATTTCCCTGCCTTGCACTACTTTGCCCTCTTCATAGGTAGATGCATTAACGGCAAGGTTGCACATTGTCACCTATGCGCATCCGACCTTAGTATCCTTAAGAGCACAGTAACAGGTGACAGGAGCTTCAACATGGGAGCTCTAATAGCAAGGAGGCTGAATAATAATGCCATTGATGGGGATTTCTTTGGTGGAATTTATGCTACGCGCTTAGCAAATTTTCTTGGAGTACCCATCCGTTCACGAGACCCCCCTCTCCGTACAGCCTACCTTGATCGTGTCGCTCTAACACGCTACCACTTCCTTGAGAGGGATGATGAATCCCTCCTATACCGTTTGATATTTAACCGGCAGCGTGTTTTCCATATTACCCTTCCTGCTCCTGCTCTCTTTGACTTTCAGGTAAAATGGAGATATTACATAACCAGAGGAGAGGTAGAGGAGTATGAGAGGGAGGCAAAGGCTGCTCGTCTCCGTGAGGCAGCCTATTCAGGCAGTGGTTGCAGCACTCCCGTATAATAACCATTATGATTTTGGGTTTCACCAAGCCAATCCATGGGAGTAGACCAAGCTAGGCCAAATGCCTAAGCTTGGGGGAGTACGTGTTTGCACCAACTTTACATTCATGCTTATGCTTTCACTTTGTTAGTCGGTGTTTACACTTTGCCACTTTATTATCCATGCTAGTTTATTTTCATTTTCTTGTTTTCTTGTTTTGTGTCCTTTTGAGAAAACCCAAAAAGATTTTCCTTTCTTATTTTTCTTGTTGGGAGCTTTCTCGTGTAAATAGTTTTATTTTTCTTTGGGTCAAGGTAGAAGATATTGGTTACAATGTTTAGTGGCTCTTGCATGCATACCTGTTTAGCTTTCAAAGAGCCATATTACTTTGTCTTATCCTTTGTGTTTGCCTGCAGATTCCAGCTTTAGTCCAATGCACGAGCACTATTATTATTGCTCACATCGTTCGATCGTGCAAGTGAAAGGCAATAATGATGATATATGATGAAGTGACTGAGACTGGAAAAGCTGGTATGAACTCTATCTATTTTGTTTTTGTAAATATAACTAGCTTGTCATCCTAGATTCAGCTTTGTTGTGAGAGAACCATGTTTGCAATGACAACTTAGAGATCATAGTTTCTGATGCCATGCTTAATTAGCTAGGAGCTTATAATGGTTTGTATTGATTGCCAACATAGATTTTGAGATGACTATGATGTAGTATGATAGGATGGTATTCTCCTTTCAATGATTCAAGTGGCTTGACTTGGCGCATGTTCCTACATGTAGTTGAAACAAAATCAACATAGCCTCTATGATGTTCATGTTCATGGTGATTTATATCCTGTTCATGCTTGCACTGAATGTTAGTCAAACTCATTGCATCTTGATGACTATTGTCGCTCTCTAGTTGGTCGCTTCCCAGTCTTTTGCTAGCCTTCACTTGTACTAAGCGGAATACTGCTTGTGCATCCACTTCCATAAACCCAAAAGTTTTTCCATGAGAGTCCACCATACCTACCTATTTGCGGTATCTACCTGCCGTTCCAAGTAAATTTGCATGTGCCATTCTCTAAACCTTCAAGAAATAATCTGTTTTGCATGCCCGAACCGATCATATGGTGACAGGGGGCTATTGATATCTTCCATGTTAGGCGTGTTATCCTCGACATGTGTTTATTCACTGTCATTCACGAGAAAGGGGCCGGTAATTGGAATGCCCAGTTCCACGCTTAAATCGAAAACATAATTGTAAAACAAGACTCCCCCCGGATTGATGTTAGTATGGACAGTACCCGAGGATTCGGCTAGTCGTGGAGTGTGATTGATTGGTGGTGGGGGAGTTAAAACTTTACTTTTCTATTTGGGAACCGCCTATAGCATGAATAGCATGGAAGATATTGAGAACTCTTGGTCATTGCATTGACAATGAAAGCATGTCGCCCAAAATTATTATCTCTGTTTTCAAAGCTTGAGCGCTAGCACCTCTACAAATCAATGCTTCTCTCTATGAAGAGCATGTCTATTTATTTTCCTGTTTAATCATCCTCCTCTTGTATAAGCACCAATGGGAGAGCACCTCTGTCATTTTTATGCTTTGCTTTTGATTGATATTGAGTATGACTATGGCTGGATCTTCGTTGCTATGAATTACAATGGTTAGTCAGCCCTTGATCTTTGAAAGTGATCTGCAATTATGTTTTGCGGTCTCAGAAAGAGCTAGCCAGATACCACCTATTCATATTGATTCATGCTTGTTTTGATTGAATTGTTGGTATCTGAGACTCATTATTATTTGCTCGCTAGCTGATTATGCCATTGATAATTAGTTTACCGTGAGACCTTTGTGTCACTTGCTTATGTGGTTAACTTGTGATCTTGCTGAAATTCTGGTTATGAGTTAGACATAGTTGCAACAACAAGATCAAACAGAGTTTGTCAAAGTTTTTCTTTCTCTTTCAGTTTGTCAACTAAGTTGCTTGAGGACAAGCAAGGTTTTAAGCTTGGGGGAGTTGATATGTCTCCATCGTATCTACTTTTCCAAACTCTTTTGCCCTTGTTTTGGACTCTAATTTGCATGATTTGAATGGAACTAACCCGGACTGACCCTGTTTTCAGCACAATTGCCATGGTGTTGTTTTTGTGCAGAAATGAAAGTTCTCGGAACGTCCTAAAAATTTACGGAGAATATTTCTGAAAAATATGAAAAATAGCTGCGCAAAGATCCACCGGAGGGGACGGGCCAGTGGGCCACAAGCCTTGTAGTCGCGGCCTCCCCCCTCGCAGCGGCTACCAAGCTTGTGGGGCCCACATGGCTCTGTCGCCCCCAATTCCAGCGCTATTCATTCCCTTTTGTCCAGAAAAAAATCAAGAGAGAAGATTTCATCGCGTTTGTGGTACGGAGGCACCGCCACATCCTCTTCTTCATCTGGAGGGCAGATCTGGAGTCCGTTTTGGGCTCCGGAGAGGGGAAACCGTCACCATCGTCATCATCAACCTTCTTCCCTCTCCAATTCCATGAAGCTCTTCATCGTTCATGAGTAATCTATTCGTAGGCTCGCTGGGCGGTGATGAGTAGGATGAGATCTATCATGTAATCAAGTTAGTTTTGACGGGGATTGATCCCTAGTATCCACTATGTTCTGAGATTGATGTTGTTACTACTTTGCCATGCTTAATGCTTGTCACTAGGGCCTGAGTTCCATGATTTCAGATCTGAAATTATTATGTTGTCACCAATATATGTGTGTTTTAGATCCGATCTTGCAAGTTGTAGTTACCTACTATGTGTTATGATCCGGAAACCCCGGAGTGACAATAACCAGAACCACTCCCGGTGATGACCATAGTTTGAGGAGTTCATGTGTTCACCAAGTGCTAATGCGTTGTTCCGGTTCTTTATTAAAAGGAGAACCTTAATATCCCATAGTATCTAGTTGGACCCCGCTGCCACGGGAGGGATGGACAATAGATGTCATGCAAGTTCTTTTCCCTAAGCACGTATGACTACACACGGAATGCATGCCTACATCACATTGACGAACGGGAGCTAGCCACATATCTCTCCGTGTTATAACTGTTGCATGATGAATGTCATCCGACAAATCACCGATCCATTGCCTACAAGTTTGTCCCACTGCTGCTATTACATGTTTTGCTCTACTGCTGTTACTACTCTTGCTGCTACTGTTACTTGCTCTGTTGCTACTGTTGTTACCACTGTTGCTGCTATTGTTAGTTGCTACTGCTGCTACTTGCTACTGTTGCTACTTGCTACTGATGTCACTACTATTGTTCCTTGCCACTGCTGTTACTCATTGCACTGCTCCTACCTGCTACAATACTTTTTCTCGCACCGTTGCCGAGAAAGAATATTTCCCGTCCACGGGCAACTTCTGGTGCCATTGATACGACAATTAGGAATAGTCTGCCTAGTCACCAGATCGTTCATGGCACCGTTGTTATCATACTATTTTGCTGTTGACACTTTGCTTGCACACACTAATCTTTCAGGTGTGGTTGAATCTGACGCATTCAGCTGCTAATACTTGAGAATATACTTTCACCTCTCGTCGCGCGAACCAACAAATTTGGGTTGAATACTCTACCCTCGGAAACTGCGTCGATCCCACGCGCTGGTGGGCTATCGCAAGACAATTTCTAATTGTTGAGCAATTGGGAGCAACTCTTTTCTGGCTCCGTTGCCGTGGAGGCATCAAGTCAGGAATAGTTGCACGCTAGCAACATTTTTATGGTGCCGTTGTCGGGGACTGCTAGCACCCACCAACATGTGCCACCACGGTCTTGAGCCATCTTCTTCGTTGCTCTGAGGTCACTGACACGAGGCCCAGGGGAAGACAGAGAGGACACAAGAATCATGGGAAATAGCCATGCAACCGAGCAGGAGAGAATAGCCTCCACCGCCACTTCGACAATTGTTCAGATACGTCAAGAGGGGCAAACCAGGCCGTACTAGTCCAAGTGGGCCCAATCGGGCCTACGAAGCCCCTTGCCGTCGTGATGCAGCACACCGGCAGACCGCTCCGCCGCCGCTCGTAGACCGTTGATGACGTACCTCCATCGGTGGGGAGCCCTATCGTCGCCCGAAGGACATTCGGTATGCACCAACCCAGATGGGGCCCAAAGGGGCCCTGATCATGGGTGGGCGGGTGCCACCGGCGATGGCCGCACCACAATGTCACCCGCAGACAATGCATGTGCTGCTGCACTAAAGATCCCTCGGTCATCCCACGTCGAGCTGTAGCCGCACTAGGAACACCGTCGTCGGGAGGGAGAGACCCCCCGCCTCCGCCGAAGCGCACGGGGCGTTCCCTCCCCCCTCATTTGTTCATCTGAAGAAATGTTCAGTGGCTTTTCCGTCTACACCGGCAATGCCGTCCCCAACTAATCACCATTTGAGAGTTGAGGGAACGTTATGTACCCCGAATGTCAAATGTACTAGCTCAATCACTACTGATTGGCCTTGATGTAGCCATGAATCTTTCACCAAACACTTCCCTAAGCGTTTCAACGCAATGATTGCTTTGGGAATGGGTTCTTATCGCCTAGGACTTCCTCACAACTCTGAGTGTAACAAGTTTGGTGAGGCATAAGTAGGGGTTCACAACTTTGGCTCCGTGAAATAGTGATGTACAGTTTCCTTTTGAATTTAAAATTTTGAGCAAGTTTGGTGGGTGGAAAATGGAAGAAGCAAGATTTTTCATGGTCAATGACAAGGGTGCATCTCATGCCCAAATGACAGGACTGGAGGCAGAATAAGAGATTCATTTTATATTTTCCCCATCATTTCCAACTAATACTCACTGAAATAGGCAAAGATGGAGTTATTTCATACATAACCTTAGGATCAGGGTCATCTAGAGGGTAAACTAACGAACTCGAAGATTAAATCCGGAGTTCTAAGTTTCAACTGCAGGGCATCAAGGAGTGAAACTACATAACCTGAAAATCAGACCCGCAGTTTTGGGTTTTTTCACGGAGTACATAGGTTCAATGGAAGTTCATTGGTCATTGTAACACTTCCATTTGGTGTGTTGGTTTTACTAGGAGTGGGATTATGATGCTTGCTAACCTTACTATAACAACAATGGTGAGAATGTTGGGATTTGATCTTGGTAGACAGCCAAGAGAAGAAGTGAAGCGGACATGGCTCACCACACTCCACATATGGATATACCGTGATCAGAGGTGACAACCAATAATTTTGATTTTGGTCCTTACCCGCTCCCCCATTAGAGCAAGTACAATAGTATAGCCAGCTGCTGGCTATAAGCTATTGTCATGGCATCTATAGCCATCTTATAGCCAACATGTACAATAGTTCATTGCAAAGATGTACTACTTTTTTTATTATATGGTCCATCTTTCATACTCACAAAATTCCTAGGAGCATGTGCTAGAGCTGGCTCTTAGCTAAGAGCCCGCTTACCTTCTCTCTCCTCTTCTCTTTCCTCTAACTAAACAAAAATATATTAGTTTATTCCTTATACCAGCTGACTCAGCTCTATTGTACTTGCTCTTAGCTATAGATATAAAAGTAGTATGTCGTGCCCCCTTGGAACATGTACACGCATGTGAATTAAACACTAACTTCAACCACATATCCCAGGGAACACTCGGAAGGGAGTATAAGAGAGCTCACCAATACGGGAACCTCCAAATCGGTGCCAGCGGCGTCCTACACATCTATCCGACCAACTCACTGTCGGAGACCCAAGGTCTCTGACATGGGTTATTCCCTAATGGTTAATGCTAAATATGGTTAGTCTCTAATCTTTCTCAAAAATGATGTTTCGATCGGGAGATTTAAGATACTGATTAAGTTATCCAGAATGGACCGTTCCGCAGGCGAACCGAGCGGCTCGGGCGACCACGAGGCGAACCTCACCCTTCCCGTATCTGCCATTAATGGCAGCCTGTCTCCCACCTACCGTCGAGCACAACCCACCCACCCACAAAACACCCACCCCGAACCCGAGCAGCTTCCTCACACCTCTCACACAACAACATATGGCGGGGAAGAAACACGGGAGGGCCCGCATGCAACGGTTGTGGCTTGCGGCGCCGATGTTGGCGAGTGTGCAGATCCCGGCGGTGAATCCATCGATCTCGGTGGTGTTGCTTCGATGATCTACTCATACTCACCGAAGGAACGGGTGGAAATGTTGCGGGTGGTGCGAGAGCGATTCCCCAATCAGGCCAAGTGTCCTGAGATCTGCGTCGAGGTCATATGCAACAACACCTTTGCAAAGCGCTACCGCTTCGCCGGCGACGATGGCGGGATGGACTTCGACTTGATTTTCTGGGCGATCCAGGAAGCGGAGTCGTCAGATCTGGCACAAGAAACAAAGTGGCGCCATTTCAAGATGGTGAATGCGTCCACGCTTAATATCAAGTCGTGGTCGATGGTGGAGCTCGCCAACATTACACCGGGTATGCTGCTCCAGGGGTCATTCCCCCGCACCCCATGATGTGTAGGGTTCCCCGTGGACGTGGGTGGCCAGGGTCACATCGCAGGGGAGGAGAGGTGCTCTGCCATTCGGTGGATCCACCCCACTAGCCGGGAGATCGAGGTGAAATCCATCCAAAGCTTGCGAAGGTAATCCATAATACCACACACAAATTAGTGTTCCCTGTTTGTGCAGTTGAATTGATTGTGGAGAGATTTCCATTGATATGTGTAATAGAGATTTGATGTTTGGTCCTCAAGGCCCCCTGATTTAGCTCATCTAGAGGTTTTGGGGGATTGCTACTGCGACAACAGACCTTCCCTGGCAACGGCGCTAGGAATCCTGCTGCTACGGCTACGCCTATAGGGACTTCCTTGGCAAATATGCAAAGGATTTCCCCGCGGGCTTGGGTTGCCTCCCAACACAAAACAGAAAGAAAAAAGGATAGATTTGTTGGGTTGCCTCCCAACAAGAGCTATTCTTTAACGCCCTTAGCTACGCATTCAATGATGCTCTCACAAAAGACAAGAATTGAAGCACAACGAGAGCATCCTAAAGCATGTGAAAATCACATCTAAGTCTAACATACTTCCTATGCATAGGCATTTTATAGGAAAAAAAATTTCAAGACAACCAATAGCTGCCATATGCCAGGAAGAAGAAAAAGGCAAGAGCAATCTCAACATCACGAGAGGTGATTTGGTAACATGAAGGTTTCTACCACAATATTTTCCTCTCTCATAGCAATTACATGTGGGATCATATTCAAATTCAACATTATCCCATAGGATATTATTTTCATGATCCACATGCATGCAAAGTTGACGCTCTTCAAAAATAGTGGGATTATCATCAACTAAAGTCATCACTTCTCCAATCCCACTTTCAATATTGTTGCAAATATCATATTCATCATGAGGTTTGAACAAATTTTCAAGATCATAAGAAAGGTCATCACCCCAATCATGATTATTGCAACAAGTAGTGGACAAAGCAAAACTAGCATCCCCAAGCTTAGGGTTTTGCATATCTTTAGCATGATTGACACTAATAGGATTTATAGTGAAACCATTGCAATCATGCTTTTCATTCAAGGAGCCCTTGTGAATCACTTCATAAATTTCTTCATCATGATTTTCACATTCGCGCATCTCAAGCAAAACTCCATAAAGATAGTCAAGTGCATTCAACTCACTAGCAATTGGATCAACATAATTGGATCTCTTAAAGATACTAGCAAGTGGATGAGGATCCATATCACTAGATTCTCAGCAAGCGAAGATGCAAGCATATTGAAGGCACATGGCACACAAGCGAACAGAAAGCAAGCGAGAGAAAAGGGCGAACGAAAAAGGCAAACGAAAAAAGGCAAAAGAGAAAGGCAAATGAAAACGGCAAACGTGAAGTGGGGGAGAGGAAAACGAGAGGCAACTGGCAAAAAAGGTAAATGCAAGAGATGAGTTTGTGACACTTACTTGGATAGATCTTGACTTGATCTCTCCTCCCCGGCAACAGCACCAGAAATAGGCGTGTTGACAGGAGATTATTATTGTTTTGATCTTCCTCGGCAAGCGATCCTCCTCCCCGGCAACGATGCGAGAAATCCTTCTGCTACTGTGACAACAGACCTTCCCTCGCAATGGCGCCATGAATCATGCTGCTACGGCTATGCCTATAGGGACTTCCTTGGCAAATATGCAAAGGATTTCCCCGCGGTCTTGGAGCCTTGCGTTGGTGTTCCCTTGAAGAGGAAAGGGTGATGTAGCACAGCGGCGGTAAGTATTTCCCTCAGTTTGAGAACCAATGTATCAATCCAGTAGGAGGAGGGTTCAAGTCACAAGTACCTGCACAAACACAAAGAGCTTGCACCCAACGCTATGAAGGGGTTGTCAATCCCTTATATATTGTTTGCAAAGTGAGAACTGAAAGCAAAGGGTAAACAAAGCAAAGTAAAAGTGAAAGTGGAAATGGTAGTTGTGAATTGACCCGGGGGCCGTAGTGTTCACTAGTGGCTTCTCTCATGAAAGCAAGTAGACGGTGGGTGAACGAATTACTGTCGAGCCATTGATAGAACCGTGCAAAGTCGTGACGTTATCTATGGCAATGATTATATCTATAGGCATCACGTCCAAAACAACTAGACCGATACTTTCTGCATCTACAACTATTACTCCACACGTCGACGACCGCTATCCAGCATGCATCTAGTGTATTAAGTTCAAAAGAACAGAGTAACGCCTTAAGGAAGATGACATGATGTAGATGAACAATCTCAAATCTATGATGAAAGGCCATCTTGTTACCCTTGATGGAAACAACACGATGCGTGCCTTGCTGCCCCTTCTGTCACTGGGAAAGGTCACCACACGGTATGAACCCAAAACCATGCACTTCTCTCATTACAAGAATCATAAATCTAGTTGGCCAAACAAAACCCAAGACTCGGAGAGACTTACAAGGATATCAAATCATGCAAATAAGAAATCAGCAAAGACTCAAATATAATTCATAGATAATCTGATCACAAATCCACAATTCATCGGATCTCGACAAACACACCACCAAAGAGGATTACATCGGATAGATCTCCATGAAGATCATGGAGAACTTTGTATTGAAGATCCAAGAGAGAGAAGAAGCCATCTAGCTACTAACTACGGACCCGTAGGTCTAAAGTGGACTACTCACGAGTCATTGGAGAGGCGATGATGTTGATGTAGAAGCCCTCCAATTCCAAAGTCCCCTCCGGTAGGGCACCGGCAAGGTCTCCAGATGAGATCTCGCGGAAACGGAAGCTTGCGGCGGCGGAAAAGTGTTTTCGTGGATGCCCTCATTTTTCTGGATTTTTAGGGAATTTATAGGCCAAAGAGCTAGGGCAGGGGAGCGCCAGGGAGGCCACAAGCCTAGTTGCTGCGGGACCCCCCTGGACGCGGCAACAGGGCTTGTGGGCTCCCTGTGGGCCCCCTGCCTTGGCCCTCACGTCCTCCGATCTTCTTCTGTTCTAGAAAAACTTATTTTGGGAATTTATTCCGTTTGGACTCCGTTACAAAATCAGATCTGAAAAGAGTCAAAAAAAATAAAAAACAGGAACTGGCACTTGGTAGTGAATTAACAAGTTAGTCCCAAAAAGATTTAAAAGGTAAACAAAACATCCAAAGTTGACAAGATAACAGCGTGAAACCATCAAAAATTATAGATACGTTTGAGACGTATCAAGCATCCCCAAGCTTAACTCCTGGTTGTCCTCGAGTAGGGAAGTGATAAAGAATGAATTTTTGATGCTTTCATGCTACCTAGCATAGATGTCCTTTGTAACTCCTCTTATGTGACGTGAATGTTCAGATCCATTAGATTCAAAACAATAGTTTGCTATTGATGTGCAGACAATAATACTTCAAGCAAACTAGCAAGATAATCATGAACTTTCAAAATAACTAGGCCAAAAGAAAGTTATCCCTACAAAATCATATAGTCTGGCTATGCTCTATCATCCTTGCACAACGAATTTAAATCATGCACAACCCCGGTATTGGCCAAGTAATTGTTTTCACACCTTTACTTTCTCAAACTTTTTCGACTCTCACGCAATACATGAGCATGAGCCATGGTTTTAGCACTATAAGTGGTGTGGAGTGTGGTGGAGGTTGCAAGACAAACAAGGAGATGATGGTCACCTTGACTAGGCATATCAATGAGCTATGGAGATGCTCATCAATAGATATCAACGTGAATGACTAGGGATTGCCATACAAATGGTGCATTAGAGCTAAGAGTATGTGAAAGCTCTTAAAGAAAACTAGTGGGTGTGCATCCAACTTGCTTGTTCACGAAGACCTAAGGCAATTTTGAGGAAGCCTATCATTGGAATATACAAGCCAAGTTATATAATGAAAATTTCCCACTAGCTATATGGTGGTGACAAAACGAGATACTCTCAATCATGAAGATCATGCTGCTTAATATGCATAAGTGTTGAAAGGTGGTAGCATTATCCCTTCTCTCTTTTTCTCTCATTTTTTGGGTGGGCTCTTTGGCCTCTTATATATATTTTTTTTTATTGGTGGGCATCTTTGGCCTCTTTTATTTCCTCACATGGGACAATGCTCCATCAATGATGATCATCACACTTACAACTCAAAACTTAGAGCAATGATGACTCTATATGGAATGCCTTCGGTAGTGTACCGTGACAATGATCTAGCATAGCATAGACATCAATGGAACCATCATGCTAGCTATCTTATGATCATGCAACGGAAATGTAGAAGTGGTGGCACATGTCATGGTGGTAGTTGCATGGCAATATATCTCGGAATGGCTTTGAAAAAGCCTTAGTAGGTAGGTATGGTGGCTGTTTTGAGGGAGGCTATATGGTGGGTTTTGTGCACCGGCGAAAGTTGCACGACACTAAAGAAGATAGTGATGGTGGAAGGTGAAAGTGCATCTAAACCATGGACTCATCATTAGTCATGAAGAACTCATATACTTGTTGCAAAAGTTTTAGTAGTAATCGAAACAAAGCATTCAACGCATACTCCTAAGGGAAGGGTTGGTAGGTATAAACCATCGCGCGATCCCGACCGCCACACAAAGGATGACAATCAATATACTAATCATGCTCAGACTTCATCACAAAGCGGTTCACCATACGAGCATGCTACGGGAATCACTAAATTCAACACAAGTATTTCTAGATCCACAACACCTTACTAATATAACTTCAATATTACCACAAACACAACTCAAAACTAATTGAGATGAATCAAACTTCTCTAATTGTTCAATGCACATGAAGGTGGAAGTTTTCATATGCCTTTGGATAACTACCCCTTTTGAGACTACTATCAAAGCATAGATCAACTACCAAGCCACACGCTTCCGTGCTCTAAAAGATATAAGTGAAGCACATAGAGCAAAAGCAACTAGCTCAAAAGATATAAGTGAAGCACATGTGAGCTGAACTGTCTAACCAAAGGATATAAGTGAAGCTCGACAAAATCATGGTGAGTGTATGTCTCTCTCTGTAGGTGTGCAGAAAGGAAGATTGTGACACAACAAAAATAAAAGACTCCTATGATACAAGACGCTCCAAGCAAAACACATAACATGTGGTGAATAAAAATATAGCCCCAAGTAACGTTATCGATGGATTGGAGACGAAAGAGGGGATGCCTTCCCGGGGCATCCCCAAGCTTAGGCTTTTACAGCATCCTTGAATCAACTTGGGGTGCCTCGGGCATCCCCAAGCTTGAGCTCTTGCCACTCTTTGTCTCTTTGTCCATAAGAACTTCACCCAAAACTTGAAAACTTCACAACACGAAACTTAAACAGAAACTCGTGATAACATTAGTATAAGAAAGCAAACCACCACTTCCTTAGGTACTGTAGCAAACTTAAATTCTACTTATGTTGATGTTGGGTTACTGTATTTTCAATCTTCCATGGCTAATACCCCCCGATACTATCCATAGTTTCATCAAAATAAGCAACCAACTCAACAAAAACAGAATCTGTTAACAGCAGACCAGTCTGTAGCAATTTGTATACTTCGTATACTTCTGGTACTTCAAAAATTCTGAAAAATTACGACAGTCTGAATAATTTGCATAGCGATCAGCAGCAAAAAGAATCAACTCAAAAGCTCTTACAGAAAAAAAAATTCGTGAGCAGAAAGTTTCTGTCTTTTCCAGCATGACCAAACGATCATCCCCAAGACTAATCATAATGGTTTTACTTGGCACAAACGCAAAAGAAACACAAGAAACACAATCATAATAGAATTATGAAAGTGTGGAAAACACAAAACAGAAAGAAGAAGAATATATTCGTTGGGTTGCCTCCCAACAAGCGCTATTGCTTAACGCCCTTAGCTAGGCATTCAATGATGCTCTCACAAAAGACAAGAATTGAAGCACAACGAGAGCATCCTAAAGCATGTGAAAATCACATCTAAGTCTAACATACTTCCTATGCATATGCATTTTATTGGAAAACAAATTGTCAAGACAACCAATAGCTGCCATATGCAAGGAAGAAGAAAAAGACAAGAGCAACCTCAACATCACAAGAGGTGATTTGGTAACATGAAGGTTTCTACCACAAAATTTTCCTCTCCCATAGTAATTACATGTGGGATCATATTCAAATTCAACAATATAGCTATCCCATAGGATATTCTTTTCATGATCCACATGCATGCAAAGTTGACGCTCTTCAAAAATAGTGGGATTATCATCAACTAAAGTCATGACTTCTCCAATCCCACTTTCAATATTGTTGCAAATATCATATTCATCATGAGGTTTGAACAAATTTTCAAGATCATAAGAAAGATCATCACCCCAATCATGATTATTGCAACAAGTAGTGGACATAGCAAAACTAGAATCCCCAAGCTTAGGGTTTTGCATATCTTTAGCATGATTGACACTAATAGGATTTATAGTGAAACCATTGCAATCATGCTTTTTATTCAAGGAGCCCTTGTGAATCACTTCATAAATTTCTTAATCATGATTTTCAGATTCACGCATCTCAAGCAAAACTCCATAAGTATAGTCAAGTGCAATCAACTCACTAGCAATTGGATCAACATAATTGGATCTCTTAAAGAGATTAGCAAGTGGATGAGGATCCATATCACTAGATTTTCAGCAAGCGAAGATGCAAGCACATTGAAGGCACATGGCACACAAGCGAACAAAAAGCAAGCGATAGAAAAGGGTCAACGAAAAAGGCAAAGGAGAAAGGCAAATGAAAACGGCAAATGTGAAGTGGGGGAGAGGAAAACGAGAGGCAACTCGCAAAAAAGGTAAATGCAAGAGATGAGTTTGTGACACTTACTTGGATAGATCTTGACTTGATCTCTCCTCCCCAGCAACGGAGCTAGAAATAGGCGTGTTGACAGGAGATTATTCTTGTCTTGATCTTCCTCGGCAAGCGATCCTCCTCCCCGGCAATGGTGCTAGAAATCCTTCTGCTACTGCGACAACAGACCTTCCCTCGCAACGGCACCAGGAATCATGCTGCTACGGCTACGGCTATAGGGACTTCCTTGGCAAATATGCAAAGGATTTCCCCGCGGCCTTGGAGCCTTGCGTTGGTGTTCCCTTGAAGAGGAAAGGGTGATGTAGCATAGCGGCGGTAAGTATTTCCCTCAGTTTGAGAACCAAGGTATCAATCCAGTAGGAGGAGCGTTCAAGTCACAAGTACCTGCACAAACACAAAGAGCTTGCACCCAACGCTATGAAGGGGTTGTCAATCCCTTATAGATTGTTTGCAAAGTGAGAACTCAAAGCAAAGGGTAAACAAAGCAAAGTAAAAGTGATAGTGGAAACGATAGTTGTGAATAGACCCGGGGGCCGTAATGTTCACTAGTGGCTTCTCTCATGAAAGCAAGTAGACGGTGGGTGAACGAATTACTGTCGAGCAATTGATAGAACCGCGCAAAGTCGTGACGTTATCTATGGCAATGATTATATCTATAGGCATCACGTCCAAAACAAGTGGACCGATACTTTCTGCATCTACTACTATTACTCCACACGTCGACCGCTATGCAGCATGCATCTAGTGTATTAAGTTCAAAAGAACATATTAACGCCTTAAGCAAGATGACATGATGTAGATCAACAATCTCAAATCTACGATGAAAGCTCATCTTGTTACCCTTGATGGCAACAACACGATGCGTGCCTTGCTGCCCCATCTATCACTGGGAAAGGTCACCACACGGTATGAACCCAAAACCAAGCACTTCTCCCATTGCAAGAATCATATATCTAGTTGGCCAAACAAAACCCAAGACTCGGAGAGACTTACAAGGATATCAAATCATGCAAATAAGAAATCAGCAAAGACTCAAATATAATTCATAGATAATCTGATCACAAATCCACAATTCATTGGATCTCGACAAACACACCGCCAAACAGGATTACATCGGATAGATCTCCATGAAGATCATGGAGAACTTTGTATTGAAGATCCAAGAGAGAGAAGAAGCCATCTAGCTACTAACTACGGACCCGTAGGTCTGAAGTGGACTACTCACGAGTCATTGGAGAGGCGATGATGTTGATGTAGAAGCCCTCCAACTCCAAAGTCCCCTCCGACAGGGCACCGGGAAGGGTTTCTAGATGAGATCTCATGGAAACGGAAGCTTGCGGTGGCGGAAAAGTGTTTTCATGGATGCCCTCATTTTTTCTGGATTTTCTGGGAATTTATAGGCCAAAGAGCTAGGGCAGGGGAGCGCCAGGGAGGCCACAAGCCTGGTTGTCGTGGCCCCCCTGGCCACGGCAACAGGGCTTGTGGGCTCCATGTGGGCCCCCTGCCTTGGCCCTCACGTCCTCTGATCTTCTTCCGTTCTGTAAAAATTTATTTCGGGGATTTTATTCGTTTGGACTCCGTTCCAAAATCAGATCTGAAAAGAGTCAAAAACACAGAAAAAACAGGAACTAGCACTTGGCACTGAATTAATAAGTTAGTCCCAAAAAAGATATAAAAGGTAAACAAAACATCCAAAGTTTACAAGATAACATCGTGAAACCATCAAAAATTATGGATACATTTGAGACGTATCAGGGATAATGGAGCTTGCCTTCCTTCCTTAATTCTCCCTCCGATGAACTCTGTCACCCCTGGAGACCCTACTTAAGCAAGGGCGGCTGGGCGTGTTTCGAAATATGCTTTGCCTCTTGTGGGGCTTGTCCCTACTCCTGCGGTGTTCATCAGGGCATCGATGGTGGGCGGGAAAACGGATAATAGAGAGGCGTCTTTTAGAAAGGGTAACATATTTGAGGAGGAGGTGGCGGATTTCTATGGACAGTTGTGGGTTATCCCATCCCCACAACACCAACGATGCCACCCTAGTCATTCTTCCCCTCCCACAAACCCTAGCTTTGGACTAGGAAGCCATCTATTCTTGGTCACGAAGAATCTATTTAGATCTCACCAATTCACTATAGAGGACTGCTACCCTGTCCCAAAACCTGGCCGATTCGATCCAACTCCCACCAATTTTCGGTTGGTGTGTGAGGGGATCGGGCCGAGAAGCATCTCCTTTGCTTCCGCGGTGAATAAGAACATGGATCCCCGTGGGCAACAACAGTGACCCCAGAAGCGGTAGCCGCCTCCCAAAAAAGGGGGTGCAAGGGGCCCCTCGTGAAGTCCCCCTGCACCTACGACGATGAATAATGCGCCATTGACCTCCAAGCTCGCAAGGGTTGCTGCTGATGGGCTGCTCCAGTTCCTAACACTACCCCTCCCCCAACCCTAGCCCTCCCAGAGGTACAGATACTCGATCCTAGATACAAAGATATGACATGTTTCAACTGCAGTTGGCTAGGGCATCATGTTGTAAACTATATAGAGTAGAAAAGGTACTTCATCTGTGTTGACAATCATAATGTGAATAATTGCGTTGCTTGGGCTCATTTGCAACCTACAGCAGAGTACTTTGGTAGTTTAGCGACATGTTTAGGTGTCTACCACATTGATATCCCTATTGCTGCTGAATCTAGTTGGTTAAACTAAAAGAATTGTGCAATATTGAAAGTGATGAAGGGAGAAGTATATGCTTCTGACTTGCTTACCCAATTGAATGGCATTTTTTGCAAAGGAAAATAATGGCCTTGGCAAATCAGAGAACTTGAAGAGAAGAAGTTCCTCCTCAGATTTCCCCCATTGAAAAAAGTGGAAGGCCTGATTGAATTTCATGTATTTGACCTACCTATTGATGGTGTTTCTATCAAGATATGTGAATGGGAGGGTATGCTTGAATCATATGGAGAACTAACTGAATCTTGGGTCCAAGTTGAGGGGATTCCTCCCAAGTGGTGTGCATGGGAAGTTTTTGCTCAAGTTGCTTCCTATTTTGGTATTATTTTTTATGTGGATTGGAATGGAATATTCAAGAGTTTCCATGAGGTTATTAGAATCAAGATTTCTTGCAGAGATCCTACTAAAATCCCACATGAGAAATTGGTGGAAATGAAAAAGAAACTATATCTACTTTTCTTCACTGTTGAAGGTTTTGAGCAAGTGGGAGAGGGATGAGATGGTGATGATGAAGACCCAGATTTGGACAATACAACAGAAGAATAAGTGGATGATGATGATGAGCATACCAGGAAAGATTCTATGGAAGAATATGGAGGATAACATATTCATGATTTGGATAAAGCTAATTCCCATGCAAAAAGCTCCTCGGGATCCAGGAATAGGTGTGGTGTTGTGTTGTCTGCTTCTGCAATTGAATTCCACCCACCGAAACTCATGAACTATGCTCATGGTCAGTTCATTGAGGAGACAAGGAATAAGACCCCACCCAAACAGGTACAAGATAACATACAGACCACTAAGATGATGGTACAACAAGAGGAAGATGGGATGTCTCTGCACATGGAGTATTGTTGTGCCTAACTGAGTAGATTTGAGATGGTTGACTTTGAGGATGACGAAGAGTTGAGCTGCATGAGATGCAATGTCTCCCTGAAGACCTTGCTATAGCTATTCACTAGTGCAGAAAAGCCTAGGTATGGCGTGACAAAAATGGCCTTGCTGGCGTAGACACCTCAAGCCACCAATATGGCGCCAATGTTAAAAAATAGTGGTGGTGTTGGGTCCCACGCCAACAGTATATTACATGTAATGGCATGTCCATTTGTCCAATGCCAACAATTTGTTTTTTTGATAATAAAAAGAAATACACTTCAAAAACTAAGAGGTTTAACTTCACAAGAGGTACTGATAATTTAAACATACTCATAAACTTCATAGTTTATGACTTATTACTAATCATTTAAACATGAATACTTGATACGTCCATTTTGCATCATGTTTTTTTACTAGTGCTTTTAGTGTTTTTATGCATTATACCGCTTGGTGGAGTAATTCTAATGCCTTTTCTCTCATAATATGCAAGATTTACATCAAAAGGGAGAATGCCAACAGATGGAATTCTGGACTTGAAAAAGCTACGTCAAAGATACCTATTATGCACATCTTCAAATGGGCTGAAACTTCACGAAGATTTATTTTGGAATAAAAAAATACTGGAGGAAAGAAGTACGAGAGGGGGCTACCAGGTGCCTACTAAGCACCAGGGAGCGCCAGCCCCCCTAGCGCAGCCTGGTGCGTAGTGGGCCGCCTCGCGCACCTCTCGTGACCATCTTCTGGTACAAATTCTCCATTGACCTGAAAAAATTACAAGAGGACTTCCGGGATGAAGCGCCGCCATCTCATGGTGGAACCTGGGTAGGAGCACTTTTGCTCTCCGGTGGAGTGATTCTTTCAGAGGAACTTCCCTCTCGGAGGGGAAAATCTAAGCCATCATCATCACCAACAACCCTCTCATCCTGGGGAGGCCAATCTTCGTCAACATCTTCATCAGCACCATCTGCTATCAAAACGCTAGTTCATCTCTTGTGCTCAATCTTGTACGAGAAAATCAGATTGGTACCTGGGGTGTGACTAGTAGTGTTGATTACATCTTGTAGTTGATGCTTCATGGTTTATTTGGTGTAAGATCATATGTTCAGATCCAATATACTATTTAATACCTTACTTATCGAGACCATTTTTATCACTTGTGAGTAGTTAATTTTGTTCTTGAGGCCACATGAGAAGTCATGTTCCCAGTAGTCATGTGAAGTTGATATTCGTTCGATATTTCGATGATGTGAATGTTGTAATTCCCTTGGTGGTGTTATGTGAACGTCGACTACATAACACTTCACCACCTTTGGTCCTAAGGGAACGCATTGTGGAGTAGTAATTAGACGGTGGGTTGCGAGAGTGATAGAAACTTAAACCCTAGTTTATATACTATTCTGTAAGGGGCTGATTTGGATCCCTATGTTTAATTCGATGGTTAGAATTTATTCTTAATACTTTTCTCGTAGTTGCGTATGCTTGCGGGAGGGTTAATCATAAGTGGGAGGCTTCTTCAAGTAAGAACAGCACCCGAGCACTGATACGTCCATTTTGCATCATGTTTTCACGTTGATATTTATCGCTTCTTTGGCTGTTATTTCACTTCACGATACTATTCTTATACCTTTTCTCTCTTTTTTTGCACGGTTTACATGAAGAGGGAGAATACCAGCAACTGGAATTCTGGCCTGAAAGTGGAGCAAAGTTGAGATACCTATTCTACGCAACTCCAAACGCCGTGAAAATCAACGGAGATTTTTTTCCCAATTTGTAAAAAATATTGGGCCGAAGAAGTACCGGAGGGGCGCAAGGGGGGTGGCCACAGGCCTGCAAGGTGCGGCCACCCCCCCCCCCAGGCCGCGCCATGGGGGCTTGTGGGCACCCTGCTGGCCCACTTGCCCCCCTCTTTTGCTATATGGAGGGTTTTGTCCAGAAAAAATCAGAAGGGAGATTTTTCGTGGTTTCGCCGCCGCCATGAGGAGGAACTTGAGCAGAACCAATCTAGAGCTCCGGCAGGACGATCCTGCCAGGGAAACTTCCCTCCCAGAGGGGGAAATCGTCGCCATCGTCATCACCAACACTCCTCTCATTGGAGGGGACTCGTCACCATCAACATCTTCATCATCACCATCTCATCTCCAAACCCTAGTTCATCACTTGTAACCAATCTCTGACTCGCGACTCCGATTGGTACTTGTAAGGTTGCTAGTAGTGTTGATTACTCTTTGTAGTTCATGCTAGTTGGATTACTTGGTGGAAGAGTTTATGTTCAGATCCTTGATGCTACTCATTACACCTATGATCATGATTATGATTATGCTTTGTGAGTAGTTACTTTTGTTCCTGAGGACATGGGATAAGTCATGCTAATAATAGTCATGTGAATTTGGTATTCGTTCGGTATTTTGATATGTTGTATGTTGTTTTTCCTCTAGTGGTGTTATGTGAACGTCGACTACATAACACTTCACCATTATTTGGGCCTAGAGGAAGGCATTGGGAAGTAGTAAGTAGATGATGGGTTGCTAGAGTGACAGAAGCTTAAACCCTAGTTTATGCGTTACTTCGTAAGGGGCTGATTTGGATCCACTAGTTTAATGCTACCGTTAGACTTTGTCTTAATTCTTCATTCGTAGTTGTGGATGCTTGCGAGAGGGGTTAATCATAAGTGGGATGCTTGTCCAAGTAAGGGAAGTACCCAAGCGCCGGTCCACCCACATATCAAACTATCAAAGTAATGAACGTGAATCATATGAACATGATGAAACTAGCATGACAGAAATTCCTGTGTGTCCTCGGGAGCGTTTTTCCTACTATAAGACTTTGTCCAGGCTTGTCCCTTGCTACAAACTGGATTGGACCACTTTGCTGCACCGTTGCTACTTTTGTTACTTGTTGCTTGCTACGAATCATCTCTGAAGGGGAACGTCGCATGGGAAACAAAAAAATTCCTACGCGCACGAAGACCTATCATGGTGATGTCCATCTACGAGAGGGGATGAGTGATCTACGTACCCTTGTAGACCATACAGCAGAAGCGTTAGAGAACGCGGTTGATGTAGTGGAACGTCCTCACGTCCCTTGATCCGCCCCGCGAACAATCCCGCGATCAGTCCCACGATCTAGTACCGAACGGACGGCACCTCCGCGTTCAGCACACGTACAGCTCGACGATGATCTCGGCCTTCTTGATCCAGCAAGAGAGACGGAGAGGTAGAAGAGTTCTCCGGCAGCGTGACGGCGCTCCGGAGGTTGGTGATGACCTTGTCTCAGCAGGGCTCCGCCCGAGCTCCGCAGAAACGCGATCTAGAGGAAAAACCGTGGAGGTATGTGGTCGGGCAGCCGTGGAAAAATCGTCTCAAATCAGCCCTAAAACCTCCGTATATATAGGTGGGAGGGAGGGGACCTTGCCTTGGGAGCCCCAAGGGGGTCGGACGAGTCCAAGGGGGAGGACTCTCCCCCCCCCCCCAAACCGAGTTGGACTAGGTTTGGTGGGAGGGAGTCCCCCTTCCTTCCCACCTCCTCCCTTTTTTTTCTCTCTTGATTTTCTTCTCCTTGGCGCATAGAGCCTTTTGGGCTGTCCCACCAGCCCACTAAGGGCTCGTGTGCCACCCTCAAGGCCTATGGGCTTCCCCGGGGTGGGTTGCCCCCCCCCCCCCCCGGTGAACTCCCGGAACCCATTCGTCATTCCCGGTACATTCCCGGTAACTCCGAAAATCTTCCGGTAATCAAATGAGGTCATCCTATATATCAATCTTCGTTTCCGGACCATTCCGGAAACCCTCGTGACGTCCGTGTTCTCATCCGGGACTCCGAACAACATTCAGTAACCAACCATATAACTCAAATACGCATAAAACAACGTCGAACCTTAAGTGTGCAGACCCTGCGGGTTCGAGAACTATGTAGACATGACCCGAGAGACTCCTCGGTCAATATCCAATAGCGGGACCTGGATGCCCATATTGGATCCCACATATTCTACGAAGATCTTATCGTTTGAACCTCAGTGTCAAGGATTCATATAATCCCGTATGTCATTCCCTTTGTCCTTCGGTATGTTACTTGCCCGAGATTCGATCGTCAGTATCCGCATACCCATTTCAATCTCGTTTACCGGTAAGTCTCTTTACTCGTTCCGTAATACAAGATCCCGCAACTAACACTAAGTTACATTGCTTGCAAGGCTTGTGTGTGATGTTGTATTACCGAGTGGGCCCCAAGATACCTCTCCGTCACACGGAGTGACAAATCCCAGTCTTGATCCATACTAACTCAACTAACACCTTCGGAGATACCTGTAGAGCACCTTTATAGTCACCCAGTTACGTTGCGATGTTTGATACACACAAAGCATTCCTCCGGTGTCAGTGAGTTATATGATCTCATGGTCATAGGAACAAATACTTGACACGCAGAAAACAGTAGCAACAAAATAACACGATCAACATGCTACGTCTATTAGTTTGGGTCTAGTCCATCACGTGATTCTCCTAATGACGTGATCCAGTTATCAAGCAACAACACCTTGTTCATAATCAGAAGACACTGAGTATCATCGATCAACTGGCTAGCCAACTAGAGGCATGCTAGGGACGGTGTTTTGTCTATGTATCCACACATGTAAATGAGTCTTCATTCAATACAATTATAGCATGGATAATAAACGATTATCTTGATACAGGAATTATAATAATAACTATATTTATTATTGCCTCTAGGGCATAATTCTAACAGTCTCCCACTTGCACTAGAGTCAATAATCTAGCCCTCACATCACCATGTGAATTACATTGTAATAAATCTAACACCCATACAGTTCTAGTGTCGATCATGTTTTGGCCGTGGAAGAGGTTTAGTCAGCGGGTCTTCTACATTCAGATCCGTGTGCACTTTGCATATATTTACGTCCTCTTCCTCGACGTAGTCGCGGATGAGGTTGAAGCGTCGTTTGATGTGTCTGGTCTTCTTGTGAAACCGTGGTTCCTTTGCTAAGGCAATGGCACCCGTGTTGTCACAGAACAAGGTTATTGGATTCAGTGCGCATGGCACCACTCCAAGATCCGTCATGAACTGCTTCATCCAGACACCCTCCTTAGCCGCCTCCGAGGCAGCCATGTACTCCGCTTCACATGTAGAATCTGCTATGACGCTTTGCTTGGAACTGCACCAGCTTACTGCACCCCCATTAAGAATAAATACGTATCCGGTTTGCGACTTAGAGTCGTCCGGATCTGTGTCAAAGCTTGCATCGACGTAACCTTTTACGGCGAGCTCTTCGTCACCTCCATATACGAGAAACATATCCTTAGTCCTTTTCAGGTACTTCAGGATATTCTTGACCGCTGTCCAATGATCCACTCCTAGATTACTCTGGAACCTACCTGTCATACTTATGGCCAGGCTAACATCCGGTCTAGTGCACAGCATCGCATACATGATAGAACCTATGGCTGAAGCATAGGGGACGGAGCGCATATGCTCTCTATCTTCATCAGTTGCTGGGCACTGAGTCTTACTCAATCTCGTACCTTGTAAAACTGGCAAGAACCCTTTCTTGGACTGTTCCATTTTGAACCTCTTCAAAACTTTATCAAGGTATGTGCCTTGTGAAAGTCCTATCAGGCGTTTTGATCTATCCCTATAGATCTTAATGCCTAGAATGTAAGCAGCTTCTCCTAGGTCTTTCATAGAGAAACTTTTATTCAAGTAACCTTTTATGCTCTCCAAAAGCTCTACGTTGTTTCCAATCAGTAATATGTCATCCACATATAGTATTAGAAACGCCACAGAGATCCCACTCACTTTCTTGTAAATACAAGATTCTCCAACCACTTGTATAAACCCAAATGCTTTGATCACCTCATCAAAGCGTTTGTTCTAACTCCGAGATGCTTGCACCAGTCCATAAATGGATCACTGGAGCTTGCACACCTTGTTAGCATTCTTAGGATCGACAAAACCTTCGGGTTGCATCATATACAACTCTTCCTTAAGAAAACCATTAAGGAATGCCGTTTTGACATCCATCTGCCAGATTTCATAATCGAAAAATGCAGCTATTGCCAACATGATTCTGACGGACTTAAGCATCGCTACGGGTGAGAAAGTCTCATCGTAGTCAACTCCTGGAACTTGTGAAAAACCCTTTGCCACAAGTCGAGCTTTATAAACGGTCACATTGCCGTCAGCGTCCGTCTTCTTCTTAAAGATCCATTTGTTCTGAATAGCCTTGCGGCCCTCAGGTAGTATCTCCAAAGTCCACACTTTGTTCTCATACATGGATCCTATCTCGGACTTCATGGCTTCTAGCCATTTGTTGGAATCTGGGCCCACCATTGCTTCTTCATAATTTGCAGGTTCATTGTTGTCTAACAACATGATTGATAAGACGGGATTACCGTACCACTCTGGAATAGCACGTGATCTCGTCGACCTGCGTGGTTCAACAGAAACTTGAACTGGAGTTTCATGATCATCATCATTAACTTCCTCCTCAACCGGCGTCGCAACGACAGAGGTTTCCCCTTGCCCTGCGCCACCATCCAGAGGGATGAGAGGTTCAACAACCTCGTCAAGTTCTATCTTCCTCCCACTCAATTCTCTCGAGAGAAACTCCTTCTCGAGAAAAGCTCCGTTCTTAGCAACAAACACTTTGCCTTCGGATTTGAGATAGAAGGTGTACCCAACTGTCTCTTTTGGGTAACCTATGAAGACGCACTTTTCCGCTTTGGGTTCCAGCTTTTCAGGCTGAAGCTTTTTGACATAAGCATCACATCCCCAAACTTTAAGAAACGACAACATTGGCCTTTTGCCATACCGCAGTTCGTATGGTGTCGTCTCAACGGATTTTGATGGTGCCCTATTTAAAGTAAATGCAGCCGTTTCTAATGCATAACCCCAAAATGATAACGGCAAATCGGTAACAGACATCATAGATCGCACCATCTCTAACAAAGTACGATTACGATGTTCGGACACACCATTACGCTGTGGTGTTCCAGGCGGTGTCAACTGTGAAACAATTCTACATTTTCTTAAGTGATCACCAAACTCGAAACTCAGATATTCACCCTCACGATCAGACCGTAGGAACTTGATCTTCTTGTTACGATGATTTTCCACTTCACTCTAAAATTGCTTGAACTTTTCAAATGTTTCAGACTTGTGCTTCATCAAGTAGACATAGCCATACCTACTCAAATCGTCAGTGAAGGTGAGAAAATAACGATATCCGCCGCGTGCCTCCACGCTCATCGGACCACACACATCGGTATGTATGATTTCCAATAAGTCACTTGCATGCTCCATTGTTCTGGAGAACGGAGTCTTAGTCATCTTGCCCATGAGGCATGGTTCGCACGTGTCAAGTGAATCAAAGTCAAGTGACTCCAAAAGTCCATCAGCATGGAGTTTCTTCATGCGCTTTACGCCAATATGACCTAAGCGGCAGTGCCACAAAAATATGGCGCTATCATTGTTTACTCTAACTCTTTTGGTCTCAATGTTATGTATATGCGTATCGCTATCAAGATTCAATATGAACAATCCTCTCACATTCGGTGCATGACCATAAAAGATGTTACTCATAGAAATAGAACAACCATTATTCTCTGACTTAAAAGAGTAACCGTCTCGCAATAAACAAGATCCAGATATAATGTTCATGCTCAACGCAGGCACTAAATAACAATGATTTAAGTTCATCACTAATCCCGACGGTAGCTGAAGTGACACTGTGCCGAGGCGATTGCATCAACCTTGGAACCATTTCCTACGCGCATCGTCACTTCATATTTCGCCAGCCTTCGTCTATTCCGCAGTTCCTGTTTCGAGTTGCAAATATGAGCAACAGAACCGGTATCGAATACCCAGGCACTACTACGAGAGCCGGTTAAGTACACATCAATAACATGTATATCAAATATACCTGATTTTTCTTTGCCCGCCTTCTTATCTGCGAGATACTTGGGGCAATTGCGCTTCCAGTGACCCATACCCTTGCAATAGTAACACTCCGTTTCAGGCTTAGGTCCAGCTTTGGGTTTCTTCGGCGGATTGGCAACAGGCTTGCCGCTCTTCTTCGAATTGCCCTTCTTGCCTTTGCCGTTTCTCTTGAAACTAGTGGTCTTATTCACCATCAACACTTGATGCTCTTTACGGAGTTCAGACTCTGCGACTTTCAGCATCGCAAACAACTCGCCGGGAGACTTGTTCATCCCTTGCATGTTGTAGTTCAACACAAAGCCTTTATAGCTTGGCGGCAGTCATTGAAGGATTCTGTCAGTGATAGCCTCTTGCGGGAGTTCAATCCCCAGCTCAGCTAGACGGTTTGAGTACCCAGACATTTTGAGCACATGTTTCACTGACAGACGAGTTCTCCTCCATCTTGCAAGCATAGAATTTATCGGAGGTCTCATACCTCTCGATCCGGGCGTTCTTCTGAAAGATAAACTTCAACTCCTGGAACATCTCAAATGCTCCATGACGCTCAAAGCAACGTTGAAGTCCCGGTTCTAAGCCATACAAGACTGCACATTGAACTATTGAGTAGTCCTCCTTACGTGCTAACCAAGCGTTCTTAACATCCTGATCAGCCGTAGCGGGTGGTTCATCTCCTAGCGCAGCATTAAGGACATAATCCTTCTTCCCAGCTTGTAAGATTAGCTTAAGATTATGAGCCCAGTCTACAAAGTTGCTTCCATCATCTTTCAACTTAGCTTTCTCTAGGAACGTATTAAAATTCAGGATGACTGTCGCGTGAGCCATTATCTACAACACAAATATATTCAAAGTGGACTTTAGACTATGTTCAAGATAATTAGAGTTTAACTTAATCAAATTATATGCTAAACTCCCACTCAAAAAGTACATCTCTCTAGTCATTTCAGTGGTTCATGATCCACTTACACTATCCCAAGTCCGATCATCACGTGAGTTGAGTATAGTTTCAGTGGTAAGCATCCCTATGCTAATCATATCATCTATATGATTCATGATCGACCTTTCGGTCTCATGTGTTCCGAGGCCATGTCTGCACATGCTAGGCTCATCAAGCTTAACCCGAGTGTTCCGCGTGCGCAACTGTTTTGCACCCGTTGTATGTGAACGTTGAGTCTATCACACCCGATCATCACGTGGTGTCTCGAAACGACGAACTGTAGCAACGGTGCACAGTCGGGGAGAACACAATTTCGTCTTTGAAATTTTAGTGAGAGATCACCTCATAATGCTACCGTCGTTCTAAGAAAAATAAGGTGCATAAAAGGATTAACATCACATGCAATTCATAAGTGACATGATATGGCCATCATTACGTGCTTCTTGATCTCCATCACCAAAGCACCGGCACGATCTTCTTGTCACCGGCGCCACACCATGATCATCCATCAACGTGTTGCCATCGGGGTTGTCGTGCTACTCATGCTATTACTACTAAAGCTACATCCTAGCAAAATAGTAAACGCATCTGCAAGCACAAACGTTAGTATAAAGACAACCCTATGGCTCCTGCCGGTTGCCGTACCATCGACGTGCAAGTCGATATTTCTATTACAACATGATCATCTCATACATCCAATATATCACATCACATCGTTGGCCATATCACATCACAAGCATACCCTGCAAAAACAAGTTAGACGTCCTCTAATTTTGTTGTTGCATGTTTTACGTGGTGACCAAGGGTATCTAGTAGGATCGCATCTTACTTACGCAAACACCACAACGGAGATATATGAGTTGCTATTTAACCTCATCCAAGGACCTCCTCGGTCAAATCCGATTCAACTAAAGTTGGAGAAACCGACACTTGCTAGTCATCTTTGAGCAAAGGGGGTTACTCGTAACGATGAAACCAGTCTCTCGTAAGCGTACGAGTAATGTCGGTCCAAGCCGCTTCAATCCAACAATACCGCGGAATCAAGAAAAGACTAAGGAGGGCAGCAAAACGCACATCACCGCCCACAAAAACTTTTGTGATCTACTCGAGAAGACATCTACGCATGAACCTAGCTCATGATGCCACTGAAGGGGAACGTCGCATGGGAAACAAAAATTTTCCTACGCGCACGAAGACCTATCATGGTGATGTCCATCTACGAGAGGGGATGAGTGATCTACGTACCCTTGTAGACCGTACAGCAGAAGCGTTAGAGAACGCGGTTGATGTAGTGGAACGTCCTCACGTCCCTCGATCCGCCCCGCGAACAATCCCGCGTTCAGTCCCACGATCTAGTACCGAACGGACGGCACCTCCGCGTTCAGCACACGTACAGCTCGACGATGATCTCGGCCTTCTCGATCCAGCAAGAGAGACGGAGAGGTAGAAGAGTTCTCCCGCAGCGTGACGGCGCTCCGGAGGTTGGTGATGACCTTGTCTCAGCAGGGCTCCGCCCGAGCTCCGCAGAAACGCGATCTAGAGGAAAAACCGTGGAGGTATGTGGTCGGGCAGCCATGGAAAAATCGTCTCAAATCAGCCCTAAAACCTCCGTATATATAGGTGGGAGGGAGGGGACCTTGCCTTGGGGCTCAAGGAGCCCCAAGGGGGTCGGCCGAGTCCAAGGGGGAGGACTCTCCCCCCCCCCCCCAAACCGAGTTGGACTAGGTTTGGTGGGAGGGAGTCCCCCTTCCTTCCCACCTCCTCCCTTTTTTTTCTCTCTTGATTTTCTTCTCCTTGGCGCATAGAGCCTTTTGGGCTGTCCCACCAGCCCACTAAGGGCTGGTGTGCCACCCTCAAGGCCTATGGGCTTCCCCGGGGTGGGTTGCCCCCCCCCCCCCCCCCGGTGAACTCCCGGAACCCATTCGTCATTCCCGGTACATTCCCGGTAACTCCGAAAATCTTCCGGTAATCAAATGAGATCATCCTATATATCAATCTTCGTTTCCGGACCATTCCGGAAACCCTCGTGACGTCCGTGATCTCATCCGGGACTCCGAACAACATTCGGTAACCAACCATATAACTCAAATACGCATAAAACAACGTCGAACCTTAAGTGTGCAGACCCTGCGGGTTCGAGAACTATGTAGACATGACCCGAGAGACTCCTCGGTCAATATCCAATAGCGGGACCTGGATGCCCATATTGGATCCCACATATTCTATGAAGATCTTATCGTTTGAACCTCAGTGTCAACGATTCATATAATCCCGTATGTCATTCCCTTTGTCCTTCGGTATGTTACTTGCCCGAGATTCGATCGTCAGTATCCGCATACCCATTTCAATCTCGTTTACCGGTAAGTCTCTTTACTCGTTTCGTAATACAAGATCCCGCAACTTACACTAAGTTACATTGCTTGCAAGGCTTGTGTGTGATGTTGTATTACCGAGTGGGCCCCAAGATACCTCTCCGTCACACAGAGTGACAAATCCCAGTCTTGATCCATACTAACTCAACTAACACCTTCGGAGATACCTGTAGAGCACCTTTATAGTCACCCAGTTATGTTGCGATGTTTGATACACACAAAGCATTCCTCCGGTGTCAGTGAGTTATATGATCTCATGGTCATAGGAACAAATACTTGACACGCAGAAAACAGTAGCAACAAAATAACACGATCAACATGCTACGTCTATTAGTTTGGGTCTAGTCCATCACGTGATTCTCCTAATGACATGATCCAGTTATCAAGCAACAACACCTTGTTCATAATCAGAAGACACTGACTATCATCGATCAACTGGCTAGCCAACTAGAGGCATGCTAGGGACGGTGTTTTGTCTATGTATCCACACATGTAAATGAGTCTTCATTCAATACAATTATAGCATGGATAATAAACGATTATCTTGATACAGGAATTATAATAATAACTATATTTATTATTGCCTCTAGGGCATAATTCCAACAATCTCACCACACAATCACTGGTTATCGACAATTTCAGTGCTTTCAAATTTTTCCTTGCTGAAAACCACTTGTCAGATCCTTCTGCTCCTCGTTGGGTTCGACACTCTTACTTATCGAAAGGACTACGATTGATCCCCTATACTTGTGGGTCATCAAGACTCTTTTCTGGCACCGTTGCCGGAGAGTGAAGCGCCTTTGGTAAGTGGAACTTGGTAAGGAAACATTCATATAGTGTGCTGAAATTTCTTGTCACTTGTCACTATGGATACTAATCCTTTGAGGGGCTTGTTCGGGGTATCTTCACCTTGAACGGAAGCACAAAGAGTTTCTCCTCTCGTTGCTGCACCTACTGAAAACATTTGCTTTGAATTTCCTTCGAGTATGCTTGAGAAACTGCTGGCTAATCCTTTTACAGGAGATGGAACATCACATCCAGACTTGCATCTAATCTATGTAGATGAGGTTTGTGGTTTATTTAAGCTTGCAGATGTGCCCTAGGATGAGGTCCAGAAGAAGGTCTTTCCTTTATCTTTGAAGGATAAGGCGTTGACATGGTATAGGCTATGTGATGATACTGGATCATGGGACTACAATCGGTTGAAATTGGAATTTCATCAAAAGTTTTATCCTATGCATTTAGTACATCGTGATCGGAATTATATTTATAATTTTTGGCCTCGTGACAGAGAAAGCATCGCTCAAACTTGGGGGAGGCTTAAATCAATGCTATATTCATGCCCCAATCATGAGCTCTCGAGAGAAATTATCATTCAGAACTTCTATGCTCGGCTTTCTCATGATGATCGCACCATGCTTGACACTTCTTGTACCTGTTCTTTTATGAAGAGAGATATTGACTTCAAATGGAATTTATTGGAGAGAATTAAAAGCAACTCTGAAGATTGGGAGCTTGAAGAAGGTAAGGAGTCAGGTATGAATTTCACATTTGATTGCGTTAAATCCTTTGTTGGGACAAATACCTTTAGTGATTTTAGCGTTAAGTATGGACTTGACTCTGAGATAGTAGCTTCATTGTGTGAATCTTTTGCTGCTCATATTGATCTCCCCAAAGAGAAGTGGTTTAAATTTCATCCTCCTTTAGAAGTCAATGTAGTCAAACCAACTCTAGTTGAAGAGAGAGTCATTGCCTATAATGATCCTGTGGTACCCAGTGCTTACATTGAGAAACCACCTTTCCCTATTAGGATAAAGGATCATTCTAAAGCTTCAACTGTCATACGTAGAGGCTATATTAGAACACCTACACCCCCTGAGAAAATTAGAGTTGAACCTAGCATTGCTATTATCAAAGATCTTCTGTCTGAAGAAGTTGAGGGACATAATATTCACTTTTGTGAAGATGCTGCTAGAATTGCTAAACCTCACGCTAGAGACCAACATAGGCCTTTTGTTGGCATGCATGTGGTTTCTGTTAAGATAGGAGATCATTGTTATCATGGTTTAGGTGACTTGGGTGCTAGTTTAGTGCAATATCTCAATCCTTATACGATGAAGTCAAAGATGAGATTGCACCTGTTGAGATAGAATCTATAGATGTCACTATTCAGCTTGCCAATAAAGATACTATCTGCCTTGTGGGAATTGTTAGGGATGTTGAAGTCTTGTGTGGTAAAACGAAGTATCCTGCTGATTTCCTCGTTCTTACTACCTCTCAAGATAGCTTTTGTCCCATCATATTTGGCAGACCTTTTCTCAATACCGTTAATGCTCATATTGACTGTGAGAAGCAAACTATCACTGTTGGATTTGAAGGTGTGTCGCATGAGTTCAATTTCTCCAAGTTTGGGAGACAACCTCATGAAAAGGAGTTGCCTAGTAGGGATGAAACTATTGCCTTAGCTTCTATTGTCGTGCCTCCTACTGATCCCTTAGAGCAATACTTGCTTGAGCATGAAAATGATATGCATATGGATGAAAGGGATGAAATAGATAGAGTTGTCTTAGAACAATATCCTATCCTTACGAATAACTTGCCGGTTGAACTGCTTGGAGATCCAGCTCCACCAAAGGGTGATCCTGTGTTCGAGCTTAAACAGTTGCCTGATACTATTAAGTATGCCTTTCTTGATGAAAAAGAGATATATCATGTTATTATTAGTGCTAGCCTCTCGGAGCATGAAGAAAAGAAGTTACTAAAAACTCTGAGGAAGCACCGCGCCGCTATAGGATATACTCTTGATGATCTTAAGGGCATTAGTCCCACTCTATGCCAGCACAAGATCAAAATTGATCCTGAATTCAAACCAGTTGTTGATCATCAAAGGAGATTGAATCCTAAGATGAAAGAAGTAGTGAGAAAAGAAATAATAAAGCTCCTAGAAGCAGGTATTATCTATCATGTTGCTCATAGCGATTGGGTGAGTCCGGTGCATTGCGTTCCTAAGAAAGGAGGCATCACCGTTGTCCCTAATGATAAGGATGAGTTGATCCCACACAGGATTATTACTGGCAATAGGATGGTGATTGATTTTAGGAAGTTGAATAAGGCCACTAGGAAAGATCATTACCCTTTGCCTTTTATCGACCAAATGCTAGAAAGACTATCCAATCACACACACTTCTGCTTTCTAGACGATTATTCTGGTTTCTCCCAAATACCAGTTGCACAATCCGATCAGGAGAAAACCACTTTCACATGTCCTTTCGGTACCTTTGCTTATAGACGTATGCCTTTTGGCTTATGTAATGCACCTGCCACCTTTCAAAGATGTATGATGGCAGAATTCTCTGACTTTTGTGAAAAGACTGTTGAGGTTTTCATGGATGACTTCTCCGGTTACGGGTCTTCCTTTGACGATTGCCTCAGCAACCTTGATCGAGTCTTGCAGAGATGTAAAGACACCAATCTTGTCTTGAATTGGGAGAAGTGGCACAGGATCTGGAACTGGAATCTGTTGCAATTGGAGTTTCATCAAAATCTGTATCCTATGCATCTTATAAATCATGATCGGAAGTTTATCTATGAGTTTTGGCCTCGTGAAAGAGAAAGTATCGCTCTATATTGCGGGAGGATGAAGTCAATGTTATATTCAAGCCCCAATCATGAGCTCCCGAGGGAAATTATTATTCAGAATTTTTATGCTCGGCTTTCTCTTAATGATCAAACCATGCTCAATACTTCTTGTTCCGGTTCCTTTATGCAGAAGACTACTGAATTCAGGTGGGATCTTTTGGAAAGAATTAAACGCAACTCTAAAGATTGGGAACTCGATGAACGTAAGAGTTAGGTATAAAACATAAGTTTGATTTTGTTAAATCTTTTACGAATACTGATGCTTTCAATATGGACTTGACTCTAAGATAGTAGCCTCATTCTATGAAACCTTTGCTACTCATGTTGATCTCCCTAAAGAGAAAAAGTTTAAATATCGCCATCTTTTAAATAAAAAGTTGAAGAACCAATTAAAAGTTGAGGATGAAATTATCATTTACAATGTTGACTGAGTTGTGCCTACTACTTATATTGAGAAACCACCTTTCCCTGTTAGGATAAAGAAACATGCTAAAGCTTCGACCGTGCTTAATGAAAGTTATGTTAGAACAACCAAACCTTGTGAGAAAATCAAGGTAGAACCTAATACTGCTATGGTTAAAGATATCTTGGTCGATAATATTGATGGGAATGTTATTTATTTATGTGATGAAGTTGCTATAATTGCCAAACCTCATACTAAATAAAAATAGAGTCATTGTTGGCATGTCTGTCATTTCAGTCAAAATAGGAGATCATTTCTATCATGGTTTATGTGATATGGGTGCTAATTTTAGTGCTATTCCTTTTACCTTATATCAAGAAATTATGCATGAGATAGCACCCGCTGAAATAGAAGACATAGATGTTACTATTAAACTTGCTAATAGAGACACCGTCGCACCACCTCGGATTGTTAGATATGTTGAAGTCTTGTGTGAAAAAATAAAATACCCTACTAATTTCATAATACTTGTCTCACCACAAGATGATTTTTGTCCCATAATATTTGGTAGACCCTTCTTGAACACTGTGAATGCTCAAATAGATTGCAAAAAGGAAACTGTTAGTGTTAATTTTGGTGGTTTGTCTTATGAGTTTCATTTCTCCAAGTTCAGTAAGCAACCACATGATAAAGAATTGCCTAGTAAAGATTAAGTAATTGGTCTTGATTCCATTGCCATTCCTCATATTGATCCATTAGAACAATATTTGCTAGACCATGAAAATAATATGCATATGCGTGAAAGAAATGAACTAGATAATATGTTCTTTCAGCAAAAGCCTATCCTTAAACACAACCTCCCTCTTGAAACTCTAGGAGGTCCTCCTCCACCCAAGGTTGATCCTATGTTTGAATTAAAGCAACTACCTGACACTCTGAAATATGCCTATCTTGATTAAAAAAATATCTTGTTATTATTAGTGCTAACCTTACAGAGCATGAAAAAGAAAGATTGTTAAAAACTTTAAGGAAGCATCAAGTTGCTATTGGGTATACTCTTGATGATCTTAAGGGTATTAGTCCCACTCTATGTCAGCACAAGATTAATATGGAACCAAATGCTAAACCCGTTGTTGATCACCAACGAAGACTGAATTCCAAAATGAAAGAAGTGGTAAGAAATGAAATATTAAAGCTTCTGGAAGCAGGTATAATTTATCCCATAGCTGATAGTACATGGGTAAGTCACGTTCATTGTGTTCCTAAGAAAGGAGGTATTACTGTTGTTCCTAATGATAAAAAGGAACTAATTCCACAAAGAATTGTGACTGGCTATAGAATGGTCATTGATTTTAGAAAATTAAACAAATCTACTAGAAAACATCATTATCTTGTACCTTTCATAGACCAAATGATAGAAAGATAATCGAAGCGCACACATTTTTTCTTTCTAGATGGTTATTCTGGTTTCTCACAAATACCTGTGTCACAACCTGATCAAGAGAAAACCAACTTTACTTGTCCTTTTGGAACCTATGCTTATAGACGTATGCCTTTTGGATTACGCAATGCACTTGCTACCTTTCAAGGATGTATGAGTGCTATATTCTCTGATTTTTGTGAAACGGTTATTGAGGTTTTCATGGATGATTTTTCCATTTATGGAACTTCTTTTGACAACTGCTTAAGCAAACTTGATTGAGTTTTGCAGAGATGTGAGAAAACTAACCTTGTCTTGAATTGGGAGAAGTGCCACTTTATGGTAAATGAAGGCATTGTCTTGGGTCATAAAATTTCTGAACGAGGTATTGAGGTGGATAAGGCTAAAGTTGATGTAATTGAGAAGATGCCATGTCCTAAAGATTTAAAGGTATCTGTAGTTTCCTTGGTCATGTTGATTTCTATAGGAGGTTTATTAGAGACTTCTCTAAAATTTCTAGGCCTCTTACTAATTTATTAGAAAAGGATGTTCCTTTCGTTTTTGATGATGATTGTGTAGAAGCCTTTGAAACACTTAAGAAAGCCTTAAGTTCTGCACCTATTGTTCAAACACCTAATTGGAACTTTCCTTTTCAAACTATGTGTGATGCTAGTAATTATGCTCTTGGTGTTGTTCTAGGACAAAGAATTGATAAGAAATTAAATCTTATCCATTATGCTAGCAAAACTCTAGACAATGCCCACAAAAATTATGCTACCACTGAAAAGGAATTCTTAACAGTTGTATTTGCTTGTGATAAATTCAGATCTTACATAGTTGATTCTAAAGTAATTGTTCACACTGATCATGTTGCTATTAAATATCTGATGGAAAATAAATATGCTAAGCCAATACTTACTAGGTGGATTCTTTTGCTACAATAATTTGATTTGCATATCATTGATAAGAAAGGATCTGAGAACCCCGTAGCTGATAAGTTGTCTCGGTGTTCTTGATGACACACTACCCATTGATGATAGTTTCCGTGATGAACAACTAGCTATTGTCAGTGTTTCTCGTAACACACCATGGTTTGCTGATTATGCTAATTATATTATTGCTAAATACATACCACCTAGTTTCACCTATCAGCAAAAGAAAAAATCTTCTTTGATTTGAGACATTACTTTTGGGATAACCCACATCTCTATAAAGAAGGAGTAGATGGTATTATTAGACGTTGTATACCTGATCATGAACCAGGACAAATCCTTCGGAAGTGTCACTTCGAGGCTTATGGAGGACACCATGCGGGAGACAGAACTGCGCACACGGTATTACAGTCTGGATTTTACCAGCCTAATCTTTTCAAAGATGCATGTAAGTTTGTCGTCTCTTGTGATGAATGTCAAATAATTGGTAATATTAGTAATCGTCGGGAAATGCCTATGAATTATTCACTTGTTATTGAACCATTTGATGTTTGGGGATTTGATTATATGGGGCCTTTTTTTTCTCTAATGGGAATACACATATTTTGGTTGTTGTTGATTATGTCACTAAATGGGTACAAGCTATTCCAATCAATAGTGCTCATCATAACACCTCTATTAAAATGCTGAAGGAAGTTATTTTCCCACGTTTTGGAGTCCCTAGATACTTAATGACTGATGGTGGTTCACATTTTATTCATAGTGCTTTTTGTAAGTTGCTTGCTAGATATGATGTTAACCATAGAATTGCATCTCCCTGTCATCCAAAATCTAGTGATCAAATAGAATTAGCCAATAGAGAATAAAATTAATATTGCAAAAGTTGTCAATAGGTCCCGAAAGAATTGGTCTAAGAAAGTAGATGATGCATTGTGGGCCTACAGAACAGCTTATAAAAGTCCTATGGGTATGTCAACTTATAAAACAGTTTATGGGAAAGAATGTCATTTACCTCTTGAGTTAGAACATAAAGCTTATAGGACAATTAAAGAACTCAACCATGATTTCAATCTTGCTGGTGAAAAGAGGTTATTTGATATTATATCATTAGATGAATGGACAACCCAAGCTTATGAAAATGCCAAACTATTCAAAGAAAAAGTTAAAAGATGGCATGACAAAAGAATCCAAAAGCGAGAATTCAAAGTTGGTGAATATGTTCTATTGTAAAATTCCCGTCTTAGATTTTTTGCAGGAAAACTTCTCTCCAAATGGGAAGGGCCA
The DNA here is from genome assembly GCF_904849725.1 of Hordeum vulgare subsp. vulgare. Lineage (NCBI taxonomy): Eukaryota > Viridiplantae > Streptophyta > Magnoliopsida > Poales > Poaceae > Hordeum > Hordeum vulgare. Next base: position 51,819,888 of record NC_058519.1, read on the forward strand.
TATTACTTCGAAGAGGTTTATCAATCTCGAGCTATTAAGATCAATAATCCCGAAGGCACTAACGCGAAGATGGTAAGTGGACAAAAATAAAGCACTACATTTCAGGTACACCAATTAATGTTGAAACAAATATTATCCAATCCATGACACCGAAGGAGCACATTAAGGAGACCTTCCAGAACACTCCATAACCCTTAAAAGGAAGAGGTACGTGATACGGTAAGTAAATGGACTCAGAAAAATCCACAAAAATATTTTTTGTCAGTTTTGGAATTTTAGAAAAATTAGGAAATTGGTAAAAACGCGGGAAGGCAACCGAGGTGCCCACTAGGCACCAGGGCACGCGAGCCCCCTAGCGTAGCCTGGTGGCTAGTGGGCCCCTCGGGCACCTTCCTGGCTCCGTTTTCTTATGGGACACATATTTCCTTATATAAAAATTCTCTGTATATATCTCCCGATGATTTGACCACAATACCACGGAGAAATCATCTGTTCTTGTTTCGTGATGTTTTTCTGACATATCTAGATCACCGTGGCTTCATCAAGCTCCTCCAAGGATAAGTTCTACGAGAGGGTCATCAACCCCTACTTGTCGGGTGTTCTGAAGCACTCCCAAACCATTTAGATGCATGAGGGGGTGCTTCACATCCGAGATGTTCAAGGGCCCAAAAAGACGGGGACTGTGGAAGCTAGGCTCGAGGTGGTGGAGCAGGAGATCTTCAGGTGCCAAGGCATGGTGGAGCGTGGACTCAGTGTCAACCACTCCATGATCACGGAATTCACCCATGATCAAAAGGTGGATGGCAGGTCCTTGAAAGATGTCGTCTTCACCCTCAACGAGCAAATCAATTTTCTGCAACGCCAAATCTTGGATCTTCGAAACCAAATCTTTGAGTATGAAGCAAGGTTTAAAGGTATGAGTTTAGCTGCCAGTTGCAGGACTCTAGAGACACGTGCGTCCTCTTATAATGGTGAGACAGTGCCATGGAAGTCATAGGATAAGTTTGACGCTACCTCATCATCTACACCACCACATCCATCTTCATCACCAAAGAAGGAGACTTGAGTACACGGGTATGGGCACTCCCCTTGGCTTGAGACAAGCTTGGACGAGCTGCCCCGGTATCGTATCAACATCACTCCTATTATGTTTATCCATCTTACTTTGATCTTTATCCTTTTCGTGATTTAGTCAAATAAAATTTTAGTTCGATCCATCTTTTCGAGTTCTAGTTTCATGATCTATTTATCTAATTGAGTGAGAGTTATATAATAAAGTTTAGTTTCAGTTTTGCTTATTTACTTTCTTGCTCCAATAAAAATAAAGGAAAATAATGAAAAATATCATATGCTAATCTTATAGTAAGTAGAGACACCACATAAGGAAAAGTATAAGTAGTAAAACTTGTTGAAGATTGACAAACATATATAGCATTGGTTGGTAATGCAACACATGAAAGAATTAATTAGGGAAGAGAAGACTTACATGCAAATACACTATCCTTGACATCTTTTATGATTGTGATCTCCCATTAATTATAGTATGCCAAAACTATTGACATTGGACAAGGAAGACAATGTAATGATTTATGTTTGTTCACATTCACATAGAAGTTATATTGTTATAGATCCTCTAACATGTGGTGCTTTCCCAATATCTTTGCTAGCCAAAACTTCGCACTAAGTAGAGATACTACTTGTGCACCCAAAACCTTAAACCAAAATCCATGTTTTAAGAGTCCACCATACCTACCTATGGATTGAGTAAGATCCTTCAAGTAGGTTATCATCAGCGTATAATGCAATAAAATTGCTTCTAAACATGTTTGATCATTTAGTGTAAGAGAAATTAAGCATTGTACAAACTTGTGATGGCAATAATAAAAGTGGTGAACCGCATAATAAAGGTTACCATCACAATTGGCAATATAACGTAACATTCCTTTGCAGTGAGAAATTTGTCATACAACCAAAAAAGCGCATGAAAACCTCTGCTTCCCTCCACAAAGGGCCTATCTTTTACTTTTATGCAAGAGTCAAAGTACTCTTCTCTACTCCTTTTTATTTTGCCCTTTGCAAGAATCATGTGGTGGGGAAAGATCTAAGCATTTATATCCAGTTGACTGTGAATGGACATGAGTTATTATTGTTGACATCACCCTTGAGGTGAATACGTTGGGAGGCGACACTCTAAGCCCCTATCTTTCTATGTGTCCGGTTGTAACCATTTGTTCATATGTATGCGATGAATGTTAGCAATCATAGAAGACTACATGATGGTTCAGTATGTAGACTTGCTTAAAAGCTCCAATATGTGAGCCTTCCTCAAAATATGACGAATTGTGTTGCAAAGTCGACTGAAAACATAGTTTGTTAGTTTTCAACACAGTTTATGCTTCATACTTCGACAATGTGATAAATCATTACTTGTCTATCAGAAGTTCTTAATATGAAATTTATATGATGAAACTGTTGCGATGAAGTATTTTATAAAATTTATTTGATATGATAATAATGAGCATGAAGCTACTATGTCCGTATTTTTCTTTTTAACGACACCTCTCTTTGAAAGCATGTGGTCATGATTTCGGTTATCGGCTTTCGCTTGAGGACAAGCGAGGTCTATGCTTGGGGGAGTTGATACGTCCATTTTGCATCATGTTTTCTTACTATTACTTTTAGTGTTTTTATGCATTAGACCACTTGGTGGAGTAATTCTAATGCATTTCTCCCATAATATACAAGGTTTACATCAAGAGCGAGAGTGCCGACAGATGGAATTATGGACCTGAAAAAGCTACAACAAAGATACCTATTCTGCACATCTCCGAATGGGCTGAAACTTCACGGAGATTTATTTTGGAATAAATAAAAAATACTGGAGGAAAGAAGTACCAGAGGGGGGCTACCAGGTGCCCGCTAGGCACCAGGGCACGCGAGGCCCCCCTAGCGCGGCTTGGTGGGTAGTGCGCCCCCTCGCCCACCTCTCGCGACCATATTCTGTTATAAATTCTCTTTTGACCTGGAAAAAAAATCAGGAGATGACTTTTGGGATGAAGCACCGCCATCTCCAAGCGGAACCTAGGCAGGAGCACTTTTACCCTTCGGTGGAGCGATTCTGCCAGAGGAACTTCCCACCCGGAGAAGGAAAGTGAAGCCATCATCATCGCCAACAACCCTCTCATCTTGGGGAGGCCAATCTTTATCAACATATTCATCAACACCATCTTGTGATAGCCTGGCTTATTAGGGATGATAGACTACTCATATCAATAAGGAATTTCTTATTTTCCGGGAGCCCATTCGAACAGAACTCCCAGGTTAAGCGTGCTCAGCTTGGAGTAGTTCTAGGATGGGTGACCGACCGGGAAGCCAGGAGTAACGACCGTCGGCGGGAGTGTCCGGGGGCGTTACAAGTTTGGTATCAGAGCCGACCCTCGTGGTTACACTCATGTGGCCCGACAAGGACGTCGGTTCCTCTGAGTGGTGGTGAATGTGATAGCCTGGCTTATTAAGGATGATAGACTACTCATATCAATAAGGAATTTCTTCTTTTTCGGAAGCCCATTCGAACAGAACTCCCAGGTTAAGCGTGCTCAGCTTGGAGTAGTTTTAGGATGGGTGACCGACCGGGAAGTTCATCTCGGGTTAAGGATGACAGACTACTCATATCAATAAGGAATTTCTTCTCTTTCGGAAGCCCATTCGAACAGAACTCCCAGGTTAAGCGTGCTCAGCTTGGAGTAGTTTTAGGATGGGTGACCGACCGGGAAGTTCATCTCGGGTTAAGGATGATAGACTACTCATATCAATAAGGAATTTCTTCTTTTTCGGAAGCCCATTCGAACAGAACTCCCAGGTTAAGCGTGCTCAGCTTGGAGTAGTTTTAGGATGGGTGACCGACCGGGAAGTTCATCCCGGGTGCGTCCAATATTATATTTAATACCTCTCTGATCATGAGCATGTTTATCACTTGTGAGTAGTTAGCTTTGTTCTTGAGGCCACGGGAGAAGTCATGTGAAGTTGATATTCGTTCAATATTTTGATGGTGTGAATGTTGTGATTCCCTTAGTGGTGTTATGTGAACATCGACTACATAACACTTCACCATCTTTGGGCCTAAGGGAATGCATTCTGGAGTAGTAATTAGATGGTGGGTTGCGAGAGTGACAGAAACTTAAACCCCAGTTTATGCGTTATTCCGCAAGGGGCTGATTTGGATCCCTATGTTGAATGCTATGGTTAGAATTTATTCTTAATACTTTTATTGTAGTTGCGGATGCTTGCGGGAGGGTTAATCCTAAGTGGGAGGCTTGTTCAAGTAATAACAGCACCCGAGGACCGGTCCACCGACATATCAAATTATCAAAGTACCAAATGTGAATTAACCCGACATGACGAAAGTGACTAGATGAAAGTCTCGTGTGCCCTCAAGAACGTTTTGACTATTATAGGAAACCGTTCTGTCCTGTCCTTTGCCACAATAGGATTGGGCAACCTTCCTGCACCTATTGTTACTATTTCTACTCGTTACTTCTTACAATCAGCTTGCTATCAAACAAGTTGTTACCACTATTTCAATGCTTGCAGAAATTACCTTGTTAAAAACCGCTTGTCATTTCCTTGTGCTCCTCCTTGGGTTTAACACTCTTACTTATCAAAAGGACTATGATTGTATCCTGTACTTTTGGGTCATCAATACTCATAAACATACTCATAAACATATAGTTTAAAACTTAATTAGTATTGATCAACTAACTACTCTTTATCATCAAGGATTATCCAAAGCTTCCGCATGTTCTTCTGATAGCTCTCTCCATCTTGTTTGAAATGAGCAACGGTTGTCCGTAGATCAATTCTATGTGTCTTGAGTAGTTTTTTCTTCAACTTTAATTTATCCCTCTCCTCCGTCAACTCACCCCTGATCTCCATCGGTTTGTTTGACTTAGTGAGGACATTAGCACTCTCTATGAGGAGACTATCAATATCTTTTTTCAATGTGGCATTATCTTTTTCGAGATTTTTGATGCTTCACTCTGACCACTCTAAGAGCCACTAATTCCACTGCTCCACATCGCCCACCGATTCTTTGTTGCTTGATAAATTTTCCATGTGTGTTGTACCAAATTATGTATAAGTACGACTCATTATGTATAAGGCTAGTAGTACGGATGAACTATGAACTGAAAGTAGTACTAATGAACTAAACAGCTAGTAGTACTCATGAACTAAACAACTAGTACTACTGATGAACTAAACAACTAGTAGCACAAAAGTTTATAGCAATAATGGTGAATCCATATAATGAAATGGCAATATCAATCATCCATTCTAGTTTTATAGCAATCTAGCATTCTAGCTTTTTCTATCATGGCGAATTAGTCTCTATCAATCTAGCATTCTAGCATAAAAAATAAGTGGAGATAGCAACATATATACCAGCCAAGGAGATGCAGAGGTGCTTGGCGGCGACGATGGTCTGCGGGCGGCATCGGACGAGGGGCGACATCGGGCGTCAGGGCGGGCGGCATCGGGAAGGGTGTCGGGCGGCGGCAACGTCAGGAGGAGCGGTGGCGGGGATCGAGAGGAGAGAGGGATGGTGGATTTGGGGATTGAGAGAGTGACGACGGATAAAGTTTTTTGACTGCACCGAGAGACGAAAATGTTGGCCAGGGCCTAATGGGCCTAAATGTGCAATGTCGGGCCGAATGTGCAACGCCAGCATTAAGTTAATTGCTATGGCGTACGAATTTGGTCCACGCCAACACTATTTGCAAATATTAGTGTTGGCGTTGGCTAGAAACAGCGCACCAGCAACGTAAGTTGTGGATAGACATTTATCCACTAGTGATTGGTTGTGTGAAGAGATCACTGCTAGAGTCCATGGAGATTGCACAGTCTGAGAAGACAATGAAATGTAACACGGGACAGTCAGGGAAGTGGGAGCCTATGCTCTCTAACATACAAGTCACTAGACAACATGGTAATGTCAAGATACTCGAGAAAGCTACTGCCTACATATAGAAGAAAAATCCGGAGATTCCTGCCTCCTTTTATGGTAAATATTTTGCTACCACTAATACAAAAGTGCTTGCTGATCAAACCTCTAAATGATATGTGTGTGGGTGATAGTGCGGGGGAACAGACTGAGATTTTTCGGGATATTATCAATAGATAAAAAATAGTTGTCTTCATTTTGCGAATGTTAACCTAGAAACTGTTTTGCCTGACAACTTGTATACTACCTCCTCACCTGATTGTGGAGGTTCTCCTCCAACGGGTGCTACTGCTGCATTTGGATCAAGGGCACTGCTGATCCAGGTAGCTCTAGACCAGTTCTAAATACTAAGAGTTTTCCTTGTGGCCTTTCCCATCCTTCTAAAATCAAATGATAGGTCCTTTTTAGAATATCCATGGTTCGGGTCAACCTGGTAAATTGCAACGCCTTTTGTGACTTTCTTAGTAAAAATATGGTAGATTTTGCTGGCTTCTTTGAAACCAAGAGGGAGAATATAGATAACAACATTATCAAAATAATTGCTGGTAGGAATGATTTTACTTGGCATCAATTACCTACGCAAAACACTGTTGGGGGTGTCCTTGTGGGCATGAATAATGAGCTATATGAGATCATTGGCTTTGTCAATAATAAATTATGCATGATTAGTACAATTATAATTAAACTTGATAAGGCTGTGTTGCATTTTATGGTTGTTTATGGTACTTCATATAATGAACACAAGATGGAGTTTATTGCAGAGCTCCATGATGTTTTGTATGATATTTCTTATCCAGTAATCCTGGGTGGGGATTTCAATTTGATTAGATTTGATTCCGACAAGAGTAGTGGTAATGTTAACAATACAAATGCTCTCCTCTTCAATGATTGGATTAACAAGTGCGGCTTGATGGAGATCAATATTGCTAATAGGAAATGTGCTTGATGTAATAACCAAGATGATCCCATTTTTGCTACCATAGACAGAGTTTTTGTTTCCCTCTCCTGGGATAATATGTTTCCTTTAGCGGTGTTGAGGGCATTACCTAGAATTGGCAGTGATCATACCCCCTTGATTCTTGATACGGGCGCTCGGAGGGTTACCTCCCCAAAAAATTAGATTTGAAAAATGGTGGCTAGAAAAACCTGACTTTAAACGGTTAGTGATAGATGTTTGGAATTCCCCAGTTTCTCGGATAAATGCTATTGATATTTGGCTCCAAAAATTGAACTTTTGAGAAAAAAATAGAGGGCGGTGTATTAATATTGAAGTAGCTATTAAGAAAAAGAAGAGGGATCTGATTTAGGAGTTTGATATTTTAGATGTGTTTGCGAATTCTAATTGTGCCACTGATGCTGACAAGGCTCGGATGAAAGTTGTTAAAATTGATTTGGAAGATATTATGAGGAAAGAGGAGACTTCCTTGTGGCAGAGTTCGAGAGATCGTAGAATTAGGGGTGGGGATAAAAATAATGCTTATTTCCATGCATTTGCTAACGAGAGACACTAGAAAAATCACCTATCATAGCTGAATGGGGATTCGGGCCCTGTTTATACTGAAATGAAATGCTGGAGGTAGCTACCCCATTTTATAAAAACCTTTTCAGATATAAAGAAAAGCATAACATCCATCTTGGGCCTTCCTTCTGAGAGGAAGATGAACTAGTTTCTGATGCACAAAATGAGGCACTACATTTTTTTCGAAGGAGGAAGTAAAGGAGGCCATTTCCGGTTCATATGCTCACCGAGCCCCCAGGATAGATGGCCTCTCTTTCCTCTTCTATCAGACTTTTTGGGACTTGATGAAGTGAGAGTTTATGGCAATGGTCCGAGATTTTGAGGAGGGTAAATTATACATTCGTAGATTAGATTTTGCACCGACCATCTTGATTCTGAAGGAACTAAATGCTAAGGAGATGAAAAGTTTTAGGATAATTAGCCTTAGTAATTGTGCAGTTAAAATATTTTCTAAAGTTTTGACTAATAAGTTTTCTCCTATTAGTATAATAGAATGATCTCTCCTAACCAAACAACTTCTATTAAGGAGAGATACATTCTTGAGAATGTGGTTCTGGCCCGTGAAGTTATCCACGAGTTTAAGAGCTCTAACTCCCCTCAGCTTGTGCTCACACTTGATTATGAAAAGGTCTATGATAAAGTGAGTTGGAAATTCCTGTTTTAGATGCTGGAATCTAGGGGGTTCAGGTCAAAGTGGATTTCCTGGATCAAGATCTTCTTACTTCGAAGTACCTTTAGTGTGCGGATTAATGATACTACTAGCCCTCATTTCATGGGTGGGAAAGGGCTTAAACAAGGAGACCCTCCCCCTTCTTTATAACTTAGTTGCGGATGTCTCTTCTAAGATGTTAATTAAAGGTTCCAAACATGGTGTGATCTCGGGTTTACTCCCACATGTGGTTCCTGGTTGGGGTGATAAGCCTACAGTATACGCACGACACTCTCCTTTTTATAGAGGATTCTTATGAGAAAGCTAGGAGTTTCAAATGGATTTCCTCATGTTCTGAGAATCTGCTGGTATCAAAATCAATTTTCATAAAAGTGATTTGCTAACCATTAATGTTGATGAAGATAGGTCAAAAATATTTGCACATATTTTTTTGCTGTAAGTTGGTTTACTTTCCTATTAAATAGATAGGAGTGCCTTTGCACTATGACAAGATAAGGGGGGAGGATCTACAACCTATCATAGATAGAGTTGTGAAAAATATTTCCGGTTGGCTGGGTAGATACCTCACCTACAAGGGTAAACTAATTCTGCTCTGTGCTTGCACTGTAAGCATACCTTCTTACCTGATGGCTATAATGATATTTCCGAAATGGGCAATAAATGTCATTATTTCTCAAACGGCCTACTTATTCTCGGGTGATATGACGGATCAACCAAAGTATCATTTAGCTCATTGGGGGATGGTCTCGTGGAAGAAAAGTCTTTGGGGTCTTGACATGCCCAATTTGAGAGATCTTAACATGGCCCTTTTGGCGTCGTGGGGGAGACGTTTCTTTGAGAATAACAATAGTGACTGGAAAAAAACTTATTGCATTTAAATATAACTAGTTAGTCGCCCGTGTGTTGCAACGGGGACATACAAATTCCAATCGATCAACATTGATCATGGGTAAACTATACCTTTAGATAGATTCCACATGCATATAGCAGGTGATATTGTATTATCTTTACTATTAAAGCACAATACATACCCACTGGTCCCTTTGTTTATCGCATGCACTCAAATGCTAGTTAACGCCTAACCTCAAGATGACAACTTCCATGCTTTGCTAAAATTCTGAACTCATGGTAGTATTTTTCTAGAAAAACAGTGTCTCTCCAGAAGGAATAAATGATTCACAAATTTATGTGCGAAAACATAGTCCTCATAGAATATCATCAAATCATATTTGATTCTCATAATAAGACTATCCTACCTCCAAACAAGGTTATCTAAAGATAATCATTATCCCTTGTTGAAAAGAATAATCACCTTCTATTTAAAGATCAGTGCTTGCATAAAATTGTATTTGGAGAGTAAGTTCATTTTTAACAAATTTTAATATTTTAGTTTTCAAATAATTCACTTGTTCCAAAAGGCCTCTTCCCACATGTAACAGACTGACAATTTACTTTTCTAATAATTCACTTGTTCCAAGAATTGACTGTCTCAAGTTCAGCATGACTAAAAGAGATCACAAGTATAGATGATTTTTTTACATCAACATATGTGTCTTATGTGATGATGGAGTAGTGACATCTTGAATAGATTGTTAACAAATTAAGAGGGATACAACCTACATATTCACTTGTTCTCTCAAGCCATTAACAATGCAATTTTTTCAGTCAAATAATATATGGTAAATCCACACACATGTAGGCAATCTAAGGAACTGAACATGCATAAATTGTATTAAGTGGACGTGGTGATATGTCCCTGACAGTTCATGCACAGAAATATTATGATGTATTCCACTTAATCCTGACTAACAAGCTGAAAATACATAACTCGTCCAAATTCATGTCAGCATGAGGTGCTATACTGCTAATTACCCTAGTGAACCACACCATTACCAAAGTCATTTCACAGCAACTACTTGACCTAGCAAAACAAAAAATATGTAAGAAAATATGCCAAGTGTGATGGTCACAATCTCACATTTATTCCAATTTGGGCAAAGATGCATAGATCAGGTGTAATTATACACCTGCAGAGATCAAGTGTAATTATACACCTGCACATTTTGTAAATCTTCTCTTAATATACTGAAGCAGCCCTACTACCTGCCATCTTACAAAAAAAAAAAGGTGTAACCACACCGAATGAAGATTATGAGGGCATTGGCTGACGAGTTGACCGCTTGATCACCAAAAATCCCCTGTGTTGCAAGAATTGACAACAAAAACATGTTTCATATATACCCTCATGCATAAGAAAGAATACGTATGCTCATTACTTCGAAGCGATCAATTTCCTGATCCCCAGTTCTTATTGAGACCTATGTGGAAAAATGAATCTGAAAAGGAATAAAAAGAGCACATCGAATTGTGAGGCAGCTGCTCCGCCGTGAACCTGTGCTGGCTTGAGCCCATGTCCTCCATCAGGGGCCGCTTGCGTTCGTCTCGCCCGTCGCCTAGGGCTCCCAAATCCATGTCTTGCACCCAGGTCCTCCCGCAACCATGCCGCAGCGCGTCGCACCGTTGTCCCTCGTGCACCTACAGAAGCGACTCACCAAACACAAAACTTATATCTCAGACCAAAAACACACTTGAGATCACCACACATGATGAGGCAGAGAACGGCGCAGTGGCGCTGCTAGAGTTGACCGCCGAATGGACCCAACCATGGATTCTGATGGCGCCCATCTGTGTGGCATTCCAGTGAGCATGCTGCACTCACACACTACGAAGCGCATATTTCTCCTCCTCGACCTCCCGATACTGCCTCCAGGCTCCAACCCTCCACCACCGCAACTCGTGTACCTCTCCTCTACCTCATCAACCTCCGTCGGAGCTTGGACCACCCCGGCCTCCCTCCCCATCGTGACATTGGGCTGCAGCCGGTCATACCACCATGGTTGCATCGTGGGCACGACGGACACAAGCATGGCGGAAGGTCTGTTGGTGGGGTAGCGCAAAAGTGATATGTAGGAGAGAGGAGACGTAACTTAGTTTCTGCACCAAATATAGAACAACACCGAGTCAGGGAAACACAACAACAACAAAATTTAAGGTTGTTAAGGTGCAGTAAAATGCACAATATTGCACTGCACAGTTCCATTGTTACGTCAATGAATTTTAGAAATCCATAACCATAGGAACACATGTGATCAACCTTTGACCAGAGTCATGCTTGGAAATGAAGGAAACATAAAGCCTTGAATATTGTTGGCTACACCAAGGATCGTTTGTGAAGATGTGCCATGGTCAATATATGAATCCATAGTCCACACTTTTCCTTACGATCCTAAGCCTGAAACGGACAAAATAAGGAATACATGGACCACACTTCTACATCAGTTTTTGAAGAAGACCAACTGGAGCTTGTGCTTAGTTTTCTTTGATTGCTAAAGTAACAGAACAAATAAAACAAATACAAGACAAGAAAATAAAATATATACCCAATATTGCACTTCTTTACCGTATATTGAGGTGCTAGAGATTACACTAAAATATGTCCAACAAAATACCATAGAGAAAGCTTGCTCAAAATAAATAGTATGACAAAAAAGAGCACTTCGACGCTGGCTGATTCATCCCCAGCATTGCTAGTCGGTAATGGATGTCCCCAACGGTGACCGCATTACAATATTGCCTAATGCATTCAGATATTGCCTGCCCCGTCCCAAAGAGATTGTGCCTATATTATATCTATCTATATTTTGCCTGCATCCTGCTGTGTTGCACTAATTATCTCTCAGAGTGTTGCCTACATCCCTGAAAGTGTTTTGCATCATCATGAACCAAACACTCGCTTACATCATCTACTACGAGAGTATAAAAATGCCGACATCACTCGGAAGTGTTGCATCTACATCCATGCATACTTGCCTACATCAGCGGGGTGTTGTTGGTTAACTGAATTTGCCCCTTGCTCGTGAAAAGCGGTATTGCTTGGGCCACAAAAAACCTATCGTGAAGACACAATTGTAAGTTGTTGGCCACCCTCCCCCATCCCCGTTCACCTGACAAAAATTCAGAGAGGATGGAGAGCACGAGACTGACTTGTCATGTCATAGATCTAGTAGATCGCCACATAGTTGTCCTGCCACCGTATCATGTCGCCGATAGTCCCCATCACTTCTCGCTTTCTTTTCTTTGCCACCGGATCTAATGAGTGTCAATCAGCCAGCCTAACAAACATTTTATTATTGCACAATCAATCAATGAAAAATAAAGATTGTAAAGAGGAAAGATAGCAAATTTATATGCATTTTTTGGGGAAAGAAGTAAAGCAGTTGGAGCTGAAGGCATACACAAACCAACGACGGAGCTACTCCTCCTCTTGTTGAGGGAAGAGGGCGAAGAATGCATATCCAGAGGTTGGACCAGCCATGGTCGGCCCCTCCTGCCTCTTCCTACTCACTCCATCCTCTCATCCACCTCCGTACGGAAATGGACTAGACCCGGAAGGAGCAGGAGACCCCTCCCAGCCATAGGGCTTGGGGAGCGCCATAAGCATCTCCTGGCCGATCTCAGGATGTGTACATGAGTACATAGTACTGTAAAAGGGAGAAGTTGGACTATGTATTATCATCATCGAAGAGCAGAACTAAAATAAACCTAAACTATCACCCTCTCCTTCTCTCTTTCCGGATGAATGAACATAACATGCTAGTATATCTGTATCTCTTATCATGGCTTTGCGTGCGAAATAAACAAATATAACCAAATTTGCTGCTATATATTTTTATATTTCTGTCAATTTTGTTTGGATTCTTAGTTCAAAATCTGAACATGTAGCTAAAAAAAGAACATCTGAAGCATACAAATCCAAGGTGTGCACTGAATGTTGATGCACAAACCGCGGGCGGTAAGACATGAAGGTTAGATAACCAGGTTCTTAACAAGATTTATGCATTGGTTTAGCACTACCACTCCCGCATTGACGCAGTTCGTATGTTAGAAACAGGGTCAGAGGGATGCGTGTCGGATAAAAGACCTTAGTTTCTTTTGCTCCTCTCCATGGTTGGGCATCATCCTCCTCTCGTCCCCTGCATCCACCAACAAAATAGAGCAAACAGGTGAGGCGTGGGTGGGAAACCACATCCACGGCTGCCGAAAAGAACCAAACAGAGAGCGGTAAGAGGGGAACGGGGGCACCTTGAACTTGAGTAGCCGGACGACAACGACGTGGAGGTCGAGGTTCAGGTGTAAGAAGCCCTCGACGGCGGCCACCTTGGTGGTTGGGTGTGCCCCTCCTGCTGCTCCTCCTCCTCGAGCAGGACAAGGCCGGCGGCTCCAGCGCGAGAAGAAGGCCATGCTCCTGTATCCCGCGCCCTCGTCGCCGGCGCTCGGCCTGACCGTGACATAGGCGACGCGCTACAAAAGCATAGGAGCAGAAACCTTAGCCGCGGGCGAGGGTGGAGGCCGCGAGTGGTGATACTGGTCGGCGGAGTGGAAGGCGCGCAGTGAGGAGCAGGGCCGTCTTCAGGAATTCGGAGGCCCCGGACAAAATACGATGGAACCCTAATTTTTTAGAAATTGTATAACCAAAGAACTATCCAAGAAATTACCAACAATCAGTGGCCGAGTCAGCGAGCAACTTCGAACAAGCAACAAGTCCCGGGCATAGTAGAGGCAAGGCCCACCGCCCAATGGCAGCAATCTGACTCTGACGGCTGGGGCGGTCAGGCGGAGGCCTGGGAGCACTACCGCTGCCGGTAACAATGTTGCGGCACTTCCATAGAGCAGCTAGGAGGTGGGACGGGACTAGAGGAGATTAGCGGCCGGTGACGGACGGCACGAGCGTGTGTGGCGCAGGTGGACTTGGACACAGAACTAAGGCGGTCTTCGTTCGATTTTCTCTTCGAACGGGGCCCCATGAATTTGGGGGCCCTGTGCAGTCGGCCAACTTGGCCGCCCTCATCGACGGGGCTGGTGAGGAAAGGAAACGGGTGTGCTGCGCGCAGTTGGGAGTCACCGGAATCCGCGGGCGTGGGTGGCAGCGACGGCGGTTAGGGGTCGTGGGGCAGAGAGAGGAGGGCTCGCAAGAGAAATGGTCGTGGGGGATTAGCCTGTGGTGGGTGGGAGACGAGGTCACCGGGGGTGGAAGCGCAGGGGCTGGGTGGCGCAGGGGCCGGCGGGGCTGGGCGGTGTGGTTGGCGGCGCACGGGGCGGCAGGCCTAGGCGGCGCAGGAACTGGCGGGGCTGCAGCGGGTGGAGGGGCTAGGCGAATGTGAGGGACGCGAGCGGTTGGCAGGACGAAGACGTGCGTGATGCTCCGATACAGTGGGTTAGCTTTTCGTTAATGAAGGCAATTTCGTTAACAACATATCTAAACCCTTGATGTTGCAATTAAACGGATCAGATTTGTAGTTGGATCTGCCTCCTCTTCCTTTTTTAGTGGTAGTAGATGTGCAATCTCCGAATATACTGTGGTCTAGGCAACAGGTTGGCTCCCTCTTTTGGAAGAGTACAACATGTGCTTTTAACGCTGCTGAAACCTTTTATTCTTGGAAAGTTAGGAGAGGAGATAATATTAGTTTCTCGCATGACATTTGGGCTGGAGATTGTTCCCTGAAGGTCAAATTTTGGAACCTGTTCGATATTTGCAACCAACCAAAGTGCTCGGTGTCCTAGGTGTCGGACGGGGCAGCACTTAAACTAAAGTATATGCGGTGTGTTGATCAGAGGGGTATGACGAGTTGGTTACAACTCATTAATCATCTGTTAAAATCCCCCCTGTCTGATATACAAGACACACTCATTTGGTTGCTAGAGTCCAATTGAAAATTCTCTGTGAAATCATTCTGTAACAGCATTAATTTTGGAGGTGTGGTTTCCTCAATTGGGGATGCGCATTGGAAAATAATGTGTCCACAAAACATACTTGCCTTCTTATGGTTGTGTGTGTGTACAACAAGGCTCTAACCAAGGATAACTTAGCAAAAAGAAGACAAGTGGATGATTTATCATGTTTGTTTTGTAGTGAAGCTGGATCTATTCAACATCTCTTCTTTGACTGTATTAATACTAGTTCCATTTGGTTGCTGGTATGTGCGTTCTTTCATGTATGAAGAATTAGGTGCTTTGCTGATGTGTGCACTTTGTGGAATCTTTATAAGAGTATGTAAACTTGTGCTTAACCTAGTGACTGATGCCTTCTTGTGGAGTATATGGAGACTAAGAAATGAATTTTGTTTCCAAGGGCGCACGTGGAGAGGACTGGGGTGCGGTCTTGCCAAGCTAAAAGGGGTCTTGCAACGTTGGATGGTGCTCTGCGACGATGTATAGGCGGACATCCCGCGGTGCTTCATCCTTCTGTTGGACAAACATCAAGGGGAGCTTATGTGGATTGCCTCGATCTGAGCCTCTGATGATTTTCCTGTCTTAGACTTTGATGTTGTAATAAAATGCACTAGTATCCTCTGTTTGACAAGATGTTGCCAGGTTTGGTTTGGATGTCTTGTTAGGTTTGATCCAGACAATTCCTCGAATGGTTTGTTTGTATCTAGTTGGTCGTAAAATGGGGCAGGGGGAAGACCCCTTTCTTTAAAAAAAATACTAATTATGTTATAACTGAACAATTATTTCTAGCAAGCATTATAGAGCGAACTACCTATTTTTTCGAAAAGGCAGATGGACCCCAGCATCTGTATCATATATGAACACAATCATTTTATTGCAAAGTATATGTAGTCATACAAGTTAACAGAAGGAGTGAAAAACTGGGAGCTCAGCTCCATATGGGGTTACATCAGCTAAAATGGGAATTACGTGCAAGCAATGCAACTCATGTCTTTCAAATGTCAATGTTAGGTTGACATCCCAACTTATTGAATATAGTCTGATATACCGTCTTCTACTGAATGCACATAGAGACACAGAACTGCACGTCTTCATAGGGTGTAGCAAGCACCACATACTGGATCCGGTGAATAGACAGAAAGATAACATGTGGATGTGAACCCCTTGCACGTGGTTGAGTTTCTTTCTTTTTCATATCGTGTGCACACGCTGACACATTCACGCATGTATGTCTTACATCAATACATGCATGCCTGTTTTATTTCGCCCCTCCTCTCTAACTCAATCACTTTTTATTTTCTTTTTACAATTTAGATGGTTCATATCTTTAAACCCAAAATTGTGTTTCTGACACTTTTTATATATTTGAACTCCTAGCACCAAGGCCTTTAGAACAAGACCAGTCTTGAATGCATTTGAAATACATTTTTAGTTGAATCATTGAAGAACTTTCTGAACGATGGATATGCACTTTGTTAGAAATATGAAAAAACTTTGTCACAAAATTTATCGGAAACCGAAGAACTTTACTAACGACAACCGG
Organism: Hordeum vulgare subsp. vulgare; assembly: GCF_904849725.1. Taxonomy (NCBI): domain Eukaryota; kingdom Viridiplantae; phylum Streptophyta; class Magnoliopsida; order Poales; family Poaceae; genus Hordeum; species Hordeum vulgare. The sequence continues at coordinate 51,836,407 of NC_058519.1, forward strand.
GCTACTCTCATCTACTCCTGCTATTTCCGCATGGGGTCAAAGTCGAAGCATGCATATGTACTCGGCATGACAGTTCGTTGTTTCAATTCTATAACAAAAAAACGCACGAGACTGGATTTTGCAGGAACCTCACGCGCATCTGATAATGTTTCATGTTTCAAAATTTCAGATTTTTTAGATTATATTTGCTCCCATTTTTTTAATTTTTTTCTAACTCGGTTGTAGTATATCCGAGAGTAGCCATTAAATCATCTCCAACAACCGTCTAAAAAATGATCCGCGTGTTAAAAGATTTATTTTTTGAACGCCGGACAACTCTAACAGAGAATGTAAAATTGTGTGTATGCTAAAAGTTTTAGACACACGCTGAAAAACACCATCGCACGCAGCATATTTGGGGTCGGGATCGCGCGCGCTTTGTAATTTACACTGCTTGCTTTTTTGAACATGCGCTTTTTAACATCTGTTAAAATAATGTTGGTTCCGATGCATTAAAAATGACGCATTATAATTTTTATTGATAGCGAAATTTTTATGCAGCCGTTGTAGATGCTCTTGCTTTCGAAAAACGCTCAAGCTCAAGCTCAAGCTCGCTTCGTTTTACAGCTCGAGCTCGATGGTTCTGGTGCAATACAACGCCAATTAATTTATTTCAAGTGCTCGCTTCGTTTCACAGCGCCGGCGCCGGCGGCATGTTGGGCGCCTTCCCCACGGTGAACCCGCCGTCGACGACGAGGTTGTGCCCGTTGACGTACTTGGCCTCGTCGGACGCCAGGTAGAGCGCCGCCCTCGCGATGTCGTCCGGCTCCAGCACTGCGCCCTCCATCTCGTTGATGTCCTCCTCCACGATCCGGCGGTGCTCCTCGGCGCTGGCCTTCGGGTACCACTGCTCCAGGATACGCATCACCAGCGGCGTCGGGATGTAGTTGGGCGAGATGGCGTTGACGCGCACGCCGGAGCGCGCCATCTCCCCGGCCACGGCGCGCACGACCCCCAACACCGCCGCCTTTGACACGCTGTACGGGTGCGGCGTCACGCTGCCCAGCACGCCGGCGACGCTGGCCATGCAGATGATGCTGCCGCTGCGGCGCGGCGCCATGACGCGGGCCGCGTGCTTCACCCCCGCCAGCACACCCCGGGCGTTGATGGCCATGACGGCGTCGAAGTCGGCGAGGTCGAGGTCGCTCAGCCGGGGACGCGCCAGGGAGCCCATGATGCCGGCGTTGTTGAGCATGATGTCCAGCTTGCCGTGGCGGGCCACGGCGAGGTCCACCGCCGCGGCGACCTGCGCCTCGTCGGTCACGTCGCAGCGCGCGTAGCATGCCGCGTTCGGGCCAAGCTCGGCCGCCACGGCGCGGCCCAGGTCGTCCTGGACGTCGGCGAGGATGACCTTGGCGCCGTTCCTGACGAACTCGGCCGCCGTCGCCTTGCCGATGCCGCTTGCCCCGCCGGTGATGACGGCCACCTTCCCAGCCAACCTCTGGGAGCTGGTGATCACGGTGGAGTAGCCGCAGTGTCCGACGAAGCCAGCGCCAGCCACCGCTGCCCGGCGGATCTCCCCCCTGCAACACACACCAAGATTAGCACGCACGCACGCACATGCAGGGCGTCGGTAGATTTGATCAATGTCCTCTTCCGAATCCAACCGCAACATTACCTGACGACGACCTGCATCGCTCGGATCATCTCTGTGGATCTTGGCTGTGTGTGAAGAGCGAAGTGTGACTTGGCGAGGCGAGGAAGACGACAGAGCAGCGGCCGACATTTATCAAGACGACGTCCCGCCACGTACGTCCCGCTCGCCATGCGTCACTGCATTTAGCCATGTGGGCTGTCACGGAGTAGCATGTTGCGACCATGCGGACAAACGACATTGCCAACCCCTACCGCGGCCCTACCCTGGACTCTTTCACAGATTAGGAACTCCGTGAATGCACCGGAAAGATGCCGTCAGTTCAGCCGCGCATGCTTTCCGTCCGTTGGTGTAGCGTGCATCTACCCAAGCATGCAAAGACAGGACCTGGCCATGCCCCGCTGTAGGTTCAAGTGAAATATTTTGGGTCTGTGTACTGTAGCATAGTGTAGCTTGCTGTAGATTACAGTTGCTTAAACAAAGGGCTGGGGAATGATTTTATAATTTCGAAAATTATTTTTTAAATGTGAACAAACTTTATAATTTCGATTTCATTTTTGAAAAATAAGAACAAAATACGTTATTCCAAATAACTTCATCTTGAACAAATTTTTCAAATCCCCGAAGAGTTTTTAGAGTGTGGAAACTTTGGAATATTGCAAGCATTTTCTGAGAAACACGAATACATTTATTCTATTTTTATTTTAATAATAATTTTCAAAAAAAATGCACCATGCATTTCAACATAACGTTTTGTGATGTTTAAAAAATGTATTATACAATAGAAAAATCGGAACATTCAAATAAACGTATGTGACTCATTTAAAAAAACAAGACATTTTCTAGAAAAAATTTATGCAATGTAAATAAAATGTTGACATGATTTTTCTAAAAAATTTCATGCCATTTAGAAAAATGATAAGTAGGAATTTGACAAATGTTTACCATGTATTCTAAAAAATGTTCAAGCGTGTATTTGAAAAATATATTCATCATGTATTTTACAAAAACATTCAATGTTTGTTTAAAATATGTTCCCCAATATACATAAAAATATACAGTGTGTATTTCAAAAGTGAACATGTATTTACAAGAATCTATACAGGAGTATTGGGTTCGGAACGAGTTGCATGCCAAGAATGGACATGCAACTATGTGAGGCATGAGTTGCATGTTTGGCTTGGAAATGCAACTCGGTTAGGCAGGTTTACATGTTGGGGTTGGACATGGAACTAGAGGTCGGGGCAAGTTGCATGATGAAAAACAAAGCACAACCTAGTAGCGAGTCAAAGGTGGGCTTGCAAGTAGGAGAATTACGAGCTGAGTTACGAGTTAAGGATGAACTTACAAGTGGGACAAGCGTTTTACGGGAAGCACCGTCAATGAAATGTGAACCACCGTCGGTCATTAGATATCTAGGGACTCCAAATCTAGGGAAGATAACTTCCTTAAGCATCCTGATAGAGGTGTTGTGATCAGCACTACTAGTGGGGATAGCTTCTATCCACTTAGTGACATAATCAACAGCAACTAGGATATGAGTATACCCGTTGGATTTTGGAAAAGGACCCATATAATCAAAGCCCCAAACATGAAATGGTTCAATGACAAGTGAATAGTTCATAGGCATTTCCTGACGTTTACTAATATTACCTATTCTTTGACATTCATTACAAGACAAGACAAACTTACGGCCATCCTTGAAGAGAGTGGGCCAATAGAAACCTGATTGCAATACCTTGTGTGCAGTTCTATCTCCCGCATGGTGTCCTCCGTAGGCCTCGGAGTGACACTTCTGTAGGATATATCCCTGTTCATGTTCAGGTACACAACATCTAATAACACCATCTACTCCTTCCTTATAAAGGTGAGGCCAAAAGTAATGCCTCAAGTCAAAGAAGAATTTCTTCTTTTGCTGATATGTGAAACTAGGTGGTATATATTTGGCAACGATATAGTTTGCATAATTAGCATACCACGGTGCACTACGTGAAGCATTGATGACACTCAGTTGCTCATCGGGAAATCTATCATCAATAGGTTGTGGGTCATCAAGAACATTCTCCAACCTAGACAAGTTATCTGCTACCGGGTTATCAGCACCCTTCCTGTCGACAACGTGCAAATCAAATTCTTGTAGCAAGAGAACCCACCTGATAAGTCTAGGTTTAGCGTCTTTCTTCTCCATGAGGTACTTAATAGCAGCATGATCAGTGTGAATAGTGACATTGGAATCAACTATGTAAAACCTGAACTTTTCACATGCAAACACGAGTGCTAAAAATTCCTTTTCCGTAGTAGCATAGTTTCTTTGGGCACTGTCTAGAGTTTTACTAGCATAGTGAATAACATTCAACTTCTTATCAACTCTTTGCCCTAGGATAGCACCAACAACATAATCACTAGCATCACACATGATTTCAAAAGGTAAGTTCCAATCAGGTGGTTGAACAATAGGTGCAGTTATCAAAGCCCTCTTAAGTATTTCGAAGGCTTCCTCACAATCATCGTCAAAAACAAAAGGAATATCCTTTTGCAAGAGATTGGTAAGAGGCCTAGAAATCTTAGAAAAGTCTTTAATGAACCTTCTATAGAAACCAGCATGACCAAGGAAACTTCTTATACCTTTGATATCTGTGGGGTATGGCATTTTCTCTATTGTATCAACCTCAGCCTTATCGACTTCAATACCTCTTTCAGAAATTTTATGTCCTAAGACGATGCCTCCATTGACCATAAAGTGGCACTTCTCCCAATTCAAGACAAGATTGGTGTCTTTACATCTCTGCAAGACTCGATCAAGGTTGCTGAGGCAATCATCAAAGGAAAACCCGTAAACGGAGAAGTCATCCATGAAAACCTCAACAATCTTTTCACAAAAGTCAGAGAATATAGCCATCATACATCTTTGAAAGGTGGCTGGTGCATTACATAAGCCAAAAGGCATACGTCTATAAGCAAAGGTACCGAAAGGGCAGGTGGAAGTGGTTTTCTCCTGATCAGATTGTGCAACTGGTATTTGGGAGAAACCAGAATAACCGTCTAGAAAGCAGAAGTGTGTGTGTGTTTAGACAGTCTTTCTAGTATTTGGTCGATAAAAGGCAAAGGGTAATGATCTTTCCTAGTGGCTTTATTCAATTTCCTAAAATCGATCACCATCCTATAGCCAGTAATAGTCCTCTGCGGGATCAATTCATCCTTATCATTAGGGACAACGGTAATGCCTCCCTTCTTAGGGACGCAATGCACCGGACTCACCCAATCGGTATGAGCAACAGGATAAATAATACATGCCTCCAGGAGCTTTAGTATTTCTTTTCTTACTACTTCTTTCATCTTAGGATTTAATCTCCTTTCATGATCAGCAACTGGTTTGAAATCAGGATCAGTTTTAATCTTGTGCTGGCATAGAGTGGGACTAATGCCCTTAAGATCATCAAGAGTATATCCAATAGCAGCACGGTGCTTCGTCTGAGTTTTTAGTAACTTCTTTTCTTCATGCTTTGAGAGGCTAGCACTAATAATAACAGGATATATCTCTTTTTCATCAAGATATGCATACTTAAGAGTATCAGGCAACTGTTTAAGCTCGAACACAGGATCACCCTTTGGTGGGGGTGGATCCCCAAGCAATTCAACAGGAAGATTATTCTTAAGAATAGGATATTGTTCTAAGACAACTCTATCTATTTCATCCCTTTCATCCATATGCATATCATTTTCATGCTCAAGCAAGTATTGCTCTAAGGGATCAGTAGGAGGCACGGCAATAGAAGCTAAGGCAATAGTTTCATCCTTGCTAGGCAACTTCTTTTCATGAGGTTGTCTACCAAACTTGGAGAAACTGAACTCATGTGACACACCTTCAAAACCAACAGCGACAGTTTGCTTCTCACAATCAATATAATCATTGACAGTATTGAGAAAAGGTCTGCCAAATATGATGGGACAGAAGCTATCTTGGGTGGTAGCAAGAACGAGGAAATCAACAGGATACTTTGTTTTACCACACAAGACTTCAACATCCCTAACAATTCCCACGGGGCAGATAGTATCTCTATTGGCAAGCTGAATAGTGACATCAATAGGCTCTATCTCAATAGGTGCAATTTCATCTTTGATTTCATCATATAAGGATTGAGGTATTGCACTAACACTAGTACCCACGTCACATAAACCATGATAGCAATGATCTCCTATGTTAACAGAAACAACAGGCGTGCCAACAACAGGCCTATGTTTGTCTCTAGCGTGAGGTTTAGCAATTCTAGCAGCATCTTCACAAAAGTGAATATTATGTCCCTCAACATCGTCGGACAAAAGATCTTTGATAATAGCAATGCTAGGTTCAACTCTAATTTTCTCACGGGGTGTAGGTGTTCTAATGTAGCCTCTACGTATCACAGTTGAAGCTTTAGAATGATCCTTTATCCTAACAGGGAAAGGTGGTTTCTCAATGTAAGCACTGGGAACAACAGGATCATTATAGGCTATGACTCTCTCTCTTCAACTGGATTGGGTTTAACTACATTGACTTCTAAAGGAGGATGATATTTAAACCACTTCTCTTTGGGGAGATCAACATGAGCAGCAAATGATTCACACAATGAAGCTACTATCTCAGAGTCAAGTCCATACTTAGCGCTAAAGTCACAAAAAATATTTGTTTCAACAAAGGATTTAACACAATCAAACTGGAAATTCATACCTGAATCCTTACCTTCTTCAAGCTCCCAATCTTCAGAGTTGCATTTAATTCTCTCCAATAAATTCTATTTGAAGTTAATATCTCTCTTCATAAAAGAACCGGTACAAGAAGTATCAAGCATGGTGCGATCATCATGAGAAAGCCGAGCATAAAAGTTCTGAATGATAATTTCTCTCAAGAGCTCATGATTGGGGCATGAATATAACATTGATTTAAGACTCCCCCAAGCTTGAGCGATGCTTTCTCTGTCATGAGGCCAAAAATTATAAATATAATTCCGATCACGATGTACTAAATGCATAGGATAAACTTTTGATGAAATTCCAATTTCAACCGATTGTAGTCCCATGATCCAGTATCATCACATAGCCTATATCATGTCAACGCGTTATCCTTCAAAGATAAAGGAAAGACCTTCTTCTTGACCTCATCCTCGGCAAACCTGCAAGCTTAAATAAACCACAAACTTCATCTACATAGATTAGATGCAAGTCTGGATGTGATGTTCCATCTCGTGTATAAGGATTAGACAGCAGTTTCTCAAGCATACTCGAAGGAAATTTCAAGCAAATATTTTCAGTAGGTGCAGCAGGTTGAGGAGTAACTATTTGTGCTTCCGTTCGAGGTGAAGATACCCCGAACAAGCCCCTCAAAGTATTAGTATCCATAGTGACAAGTGACAATAAATTTCAGCACACTATATGAATGTTTCCTTACCAAGTTCCACTTACCAAAGGCGCTTCACTCCCCGGCAACGGCGCCAGAAAAGAGTCTTGATGACCCACAAGTATAGGGGATCAATCGTAGTCCTTTCGACAAGTAAGAGTGTCGAACCCAACGAGGAGCAGAAGGATCTGACAAGTGGTTTTCAGCAAGGTAATACCTGCAAGAACTGAAATTATCGGTAACAAGTGATTGTATGGTGAGATGATTCATAGCAAGCAACAAGTAACAAAAGTATCAACGGTGCAGCAAAGTGGACCAATCCCTTTTGTAGCAAGGGACAAGCCTGAACAAAATATTATAGGAGGAAAAACGCTCCAGAGAACACATGGGAATTTCTGTCATGCTAGTTTTCATCACGTTCATATGATTTGTTGGAATTATGCCCTAGAGGCAATAATAAATATAATTATTATTATAATTCCTGTATCAAGATAATCGTTTATTATCCATGCTATAATTGTATTGAATGAAGACTCATTTACATGTGTGGATACATAGACAAAACACCGTCCCTAGCAAGCCTCTAGTTGGATAGCCAGTTGATCAAAGATAGTCAGTGTCTTCTAATTATGAACAAAGTGTTGTTTCTTGATAACTGGATCACGTCATTAGGAGAATCACGTGATGGACTAGACCCAAACTAATAGACGTAGCATGTTGATCGTGTCATTTTGTTGCTACTGTTTTCTGCGTGTCAAGTATTTATCCCTATGACCATGAGATCATATAACTCACTGACACCGGAGGAATGCTTTGTGTGTATCAAACGTCGCAACGTAACTGGGTGACTATAAAGATGCTCTACAGGTATCTCCGAAGGTGTTAGTTGAGTTAGTATGGATCAAGACTGGGATTTGTCACTCCGTGTGACGGAGAGGTATCTCGGGGCCCACTCGGTAATACAACATCACACACAAGCCTTGCAAGCAATGTAACTTAGTGTAAGTTGCGGGATCTTGTATTACGGAACGAGTAAAGAGACTTGCCGGTAAACGAGATTGAAATAGGTATACGGATACTGACGATCGAATCTCGGGCAAGTAACATACCGAAGGACAAAGGGAATGACATACGGGATTATATGAATCCTTGGCACTGAGGTTCAAACGATAAGATCTTCGTAGAATATGTAGGATCCAATATGGGCATCCAGGTCCCGCTATTGGATATTGACCGAGGAGTCTCTCGGGTCATGTCTACATAGTTCTCGAACCCACAGGGTCTGCACACTTAAGGTTCGACGTTGTTTTATGCGTATTTGAGTTATATGGTTGGTTACCGAATGTTGTTCGGAGTCCCGGATGAGATCACGGACGTCACGAGGGTTTCCGGAATGGTCCGGAAACGAAGATTGATATATAGGATGACCTCATTTGATTACCGGAAGGATTTCGGAGTTACCGGGAATGACGAATGGGTTCCGGGAGTTCACCGGGGGGGCAACCCACCCCGGGGAAGCCCATAGGCCATGAGGGTGGCGCACCACCCCTTAGTGGGCTGGTGGGGCAGCCCAAAAGTGCCCTATGCGCCTAGGAAAGAAAATCAAAGAGAAAAAAAAAGAGGAGGTGGGAAGGGAAGGAAGGACTCCCACCCACCAAACCAAGTCCAACTCGGTTTGGGGGGGGGGGAGCCTTCCCCCTTGGACTCGGCCGACCCCCTTGGGGCTCCTTGAGCCCCAAGGCAAGGTCCCCTCCCTCCCACCTATATATACGGAGGTTTTAGTGCTGATTTGAGACGACTTTTCCACGGCAGCCCGACCACATACCTCCACGGTTTTTCCTCTAGATCGCGTTTCTGCGGAGCTCGGGCGGAGCCCTGCTGAGACAAGGTCATCACCAACCTCCGGAGCGCCGTCACGCTGCCGGAGAACTCTTCTACCTCTCCGTCTCTCTTGCTGGATCAAGAAGGCCGAGATCATCTTCGAGCTGTACGTGTGCTGAACGCGGAGGTGCCGTCCGTTCGGTACTAGATCGTGGGACTGATCGCGGGATTGTTCGCGGGGCGGATCGAGGGACGTGAGGACGTTCCACTACATCAACCGCGTTCACTAACGCTTCTGCTGTACAGTCTACAAGGGTACGTAGATCACTCATCCCCTCTCGCAGATGGACATCACCATGATAGGTCTTCGTACGCGTAGGAAAATTTTTGTTTCCCATGCGACGTTCCCCAACAGTGGCATCATGAGCTAGGTTCATGCGTAGATGTCTTCTCGAGTAGAACACAAAAGTTTTTGTGGGCGGTGATGTGCGTTTTGCTGCCCTCCTTAGTCTTTTCTTGATTTCGCGGTATTGTTGGATTGAAGCGGCTTGGACCGACATTACTCGTACGCTTACGAGAGACTGGTTTCATCGCTACGAGTAACCCCGTTGCTCAAAGATGACTGGCAAGTGTCGGTTTCTCCAACTTTAGTTGAATCGGATTTGACCGATGAGGTCCTTGGATGAGGTTAAATGGCAACTCATATATCTCCGTTGTGGTGTTTGCGTAAGTAAGATGCGATCCTACTAGATACCCATGGTCACCACGTAAAACATGCAACAACAAAATTAGAGGACGTCTAACTTGTTTTTGCAGGGTATGCTTGTGATGTGATATGGCCAACGATGTGATGTGATATATTGGATGTATGAGATGATCATGTTGTAATAGAAAATATCGACTTGCACGTCGATGGTACGGCTACCGGCAGGAGCCATAGGGTTGTCTTTATACTAACGTTTGTGCTTGCAGATGCGTTTACTATTTTGCTAGGATGTAGCTTTAGTAGTAATAGCATGAGTAGCATGACAACCCCGATGGCAACACGTTGATGGAGATCATGGTGTGGCGCCGGTGACAAGAAGATCGTGCCGGTGCTTTGGTGATGGAGATCAAGAAGCACGTGATGATGGCCATATCATGTCACTTATGAATTGCATGTGATGTTAATCCTTTTATGCACCTTATTTTTCCTAGAACGATGGTAGCATTATGAGGTGATCTCTCACTAAAATTTCAAGACGAAATTGTGTTCTCCCCGACTGTGCACCGTTGCTACAGTTCGTCGTTTCGACACACCACGTGATGATCGGGTGTGATACACTCAACGTTCACATACAACGGGTGCAAAACAGTTGCGCACGCGGAACACTCGGGTTAAGCTTGACGAGCCTAGCATGTGCAGACATGGCCTCGGAACACATGAGACCGAAAGGTCTATCATGAATCATATAGATGATATGATTAGCATAGGGATGCTTACCACTAAAACTATACTCAACTCACGTGATGATCGGACTTGAGCTAGTGTAAGTGGATCATGAACCACTCAAATGACTAGAGAGATGTACTTTTTGAGTGGGAGTTTAGCAAATAATTTGATTAAGTTAAACTCTAATTATCTTGAACATAGTCTAAGTCCACTTTGAATATATTTGTGTTGTAGATCATGGCTCACGCGACAGTCACCCTGAATTTTAATACGTTCCTAGAGAAAGCTAAGTTGAAAGATGATGGAAGCAACTTTGTAGACTGGGCTCGTAATCTTAAGCTAATCTTACAAGCTGGGAAGAAGGATTATGTCCTTAATGCTGCGCTAGGAGATGAACCACCCGCTACGGCTGATCAGGATGTTAAGAACGCTTGGTTAGCACGTAAGGAGGACTACTAAGTAGTTCAATGTGCAGTATTGTATGGCTTAGAACCGGGACTTCAACGTCGCTTTGAGCGTCATGGAGCATTTGAGATGTTCCAGGAGTTGAAGTTTATCTTTCAGAAGAACGCCCGGATCGAGAGGTATGAGACCTCCGATAAATTCTATGCTTGCAAGGTGGAGGAGAACTCGTCTGTCAGTGAAACATGTGCTCAAAATGTCTGGGTACTCAAACCGTCTAGCTAAGCTGGGGATTGAACTCCCGCAAGAGGCTATCACTGACAGAATCCTTCAATCACTGCCTCCAAGCTATAAAGGCTTTGTGTTGAACTACAACATGCAAGGGATGAACAAGTCACCCGGCGAGTTGTTTGCGATGCTGAAAGTCGCAGAGTCTGAACTCCGTAAAAAACATCAAGTGTTGATGGTGAATAAGACCACTGGTTTCAAGAGAAACGGCAAAGGCAAGAAGGGTAATTCGAATAAGAGCGGCAAGCGTGTTGCCAATCCGACGAAGAAACCCAAAGCTGGACCTAAGCCTGAAACGGAGTGTTACTATTGCAAGGGTATGGGTCACTGGAAGCGCAATTGCCCCAAGTATCTGGCAGATAAGAAGGCGGCCAAAGAAAAATCAGGTATATTTGATATACATGTTATTGATATGTACTTAACCGGCTCTCGTAGTAGTGCCTGGGTATTCGATACCGGTTCTGTTGCTCATATTTGCAACTCGGAACAGGAACTGCGGAATAGACGAAGGCTGGCGAAAGATGAAGTGACGATGCGCGTAGGAAATGGTTCCAAGGTTGATGCAATCGCCGTCGGCACAGTTTCACTTCAGTTACCATCAGGATTAGTGATGAACTTAAATCATTGTTATTTAGTGCCTGCGTTGAGCATGAACATTATATCTGGATCTTGTGTATTGCGAGACGGTTACTCTTTTAAGTCAGAGAATAAGGGTTGTTCTATTTCTATGAGTAACATCTTTTATGGTCATGCACCTAATGTGAGAGGATTGTTCATATTGAATCTTGATAGCGATACGCATATACATAACACTGAGACCAAAAGAGTTAGAGTAAACAATGATAGCGCCATATTTTTGTGGCACTGTCGATTAGGTCATATTGGTGTAAAGCGCATGAAGAAACTCCATGCTGATGGACTTTTGGAGTCACTTGACTTTGATTCACTTGACACGTGCGAACCATGCCTCATGAGCAAGATGACTAAGACTCCGTTCTCCGGAACTATGGAGCGTGCAAGTGACTTGTTGGAAATCATACATATCGATGTGTGTGGTCCGATGAGCGTAGAGGCGCGCGGCGGATATTGTTATTTTCTCACCTTCACTGACGATTTGAGTAGATATGGTTATGTCTACTTGATGAAGCACAAGTCTGAAACATTTGAAAAGTTCAAGCAATTTCAGAGTGAAGTGGAAAATCATCGTAACAAGAAGATCAAGTTCCTACGGTCTGATCGTGGGGGTGAATATCTGAGTTTCGAGTTTGGTGCTCACTTAAGACAATGTGGAATTGTTTCACAGTTAACACCGCCTGGAACACCACGGCGTAATGGTGTGTCCGAACGTCGTAATCGTACTTTATTAGAGATGGTGCGATCTATGATGTCTCTTACCGATTTGCCGTTATCATTTTGGGGTTATGCATTAGAAACAGCTGCATTCACTTTAAATAGGGCACCATCAAAATCCGTTGAGACGACACTATACGAACTGTGGTATGGCAAAAGGCCAAAGTTGTCGTTTCTTAAAGTTTGGGGATGTGATGCTTATGTCAAAAAGCTTCAGCCTGAAAAGCTGGAACCCAAAGCGGAAAGGTGCGTCTTCATAGGTTACCCAAAATAGACAGTTGGGTACACCTTCTATCTCAAATCCGAGGGCAAAGTGTTTGTTGCTAAAAACGGAGCTTTTCTCGAGAAGGAGTTTCTCTCGAGAGAATTGAGTGGGAGGAAGATAGAACTTGACGAGGTTGTCGAACCTCTCATCCCTCTGGATGGTGGCGCAGGGCAAGGGGAAACCTCTGTCATTGCGACGCCGGTTGAGGAGGAAGTTAATGATGATGATCATGAAACTCCGGTTCAAGTTTCTATCGAACCACGCAGGTCGACGAGACCACGTACTGCTCCAGAGTGGTACGGTAATCCCGTCTTATCAATCATGTTGTTAGACAACAATGAACCTGCAAATTATGAAGAAGCAATGGTGGGCCCAGATTCCAACAAATGGCTAGAAGCCATGAAGTCCGAGATAGGATCCATGTATGAGAACAAAGTGTGGACTTTGGAAGTACTACCTGAGGGCCGCAAGGCTATTCAGAACAAATGGATCTTTAAGAGGAAGACGGACGCTGACGGCAATGTGACCGTTTATAAAGCTCGACTTGTGGCAAAGGGTTTTTCACAAGTTCAAGGAGTTGACTACGATGAGACATTCTCACCCGTAGCGATGCTTAAGTTCGTCAGAATCATGTTAGCAATAGCTGCATTTTTCGATTATGAAATCTGGCAGATGATGTCAAAACGGCGTTCCTTAACGGTTTCCTTAAGGAAGAGTTGTATATGATACAACCCGAAGGTTTTGTCGATCCTAAGAATGCTAACAAGGTGTGCAAGCTCCAGCGATCCATTTATGGACTGGTGCAAGCATCTCGGAGTTGGAACAAACGTTTTGATGAGGTGATCAAAGCATTTGGGTTTATACAAGTGGTTGAAGAATCTTGTATTTACAAGAAAGTGAGTGGGAGCTCTGTGGCGTTTCTAATATTATATGTGGATGACATATTGCTGATTGGAAACAACGTGGAGTTTTTGGAGAGCATAAAGGATTACTTGAATAAAAGTTTCTCTATGAAGGACCTAGGAGAAGCTGCTTACATTCTAGGCATTAAGATCTATAGGGATAGATCAAAACGCCTGATAGGACTTTCACAAAGCACATACCTTGATAAAGTTTTGAAGAGGTTCAAAATGGAATAGTCCAAGAAAGGGTTCTTGCCAGTTTTACAAGGTACGAAATTGAGTAAGACTCAGTGCCCAGCAACTGAGGAAGATAGAGAGCATATGCGCTCCGTCCCCTATGCTTCAGCCATAGGTTCTATCATGTATGCAATGTTGTGCACTAGACCGGATGTTAGCCTGGCCATAAGTATGGCGGGTAGGTTCCAGAGTAATCCAGGAGTGGATCACTGGACAGCGGTCAAGAATATCCTGAAGTACCTGAAAAGGACTAAGGAGATGTTTCTCGTGTATGGAGGTGACGAAGAGCTCGCCGTAAAAGGTTACGTCGATGCAAGCTTTGACACAGATCCGGACGACTCTAAGTCGCAAACCGGATACGTATTTATTCTTAATGGGGGTGCGGTAAGCTGGTGCAGTTCCAAGCAAAGCGCCGTAGCAGATTCTACATGTGAAGCGGAATACATGGCTGCCTCGGAGGCGGCTAAGGAGGATGTCTGGATGAAGCAGTTCATGACGGATCTTGGAGTGGTGCCAAGCGCACTGAATCCAATAACCTTGTTCTGTGACAACACGGGTGCCATTGCCTTAGCAAAGGAACCACGGTTTCACAAGAAGACCAGACACATCAAACGACGCTTCAACCTCATCCGCGACTACGTCGAGGGAGAGGACGTAAATATATGCAAAGTGCACACGGATCTGAATGTAGCAGACCCGCTGACTAAACCTCTTCCACGGCCAAAGCATGATCAACACCAGAACTGTATGGGTGTTAGATTTATTACAATGTAATTCGCATGATGATGTGAGGGCTAGATTATTGACTCTAGTGCAAGTGGGAGACTGTTGGAATTATGCCCTAGAGGCAATAATAAATATAATTATTATTATAATTCCTGTATCAAGATAATCGTTTATTATCCATGCTATAATTGTATTGAATGAAGACTCATTTACATGTGTGGATACATAGACAAAACACCGTCCCTAGCAAGCCTCTAGTTCGATAGCCAGTTGATCAAAGATAGTCAGTGTCTTCTGATTATGAACAAAGTGTTGTTGCTTGATAACTCGATCACGTCATTAGGAGAATCATGTGATGAACTAGACCCAAACTAATAGACGTAGCATGTTGATCGTATCATTTTGTTGCTACTGTTTTCTGCGTGTCAAGTATTTATTCCTATGACCATGAGATCATATAACTCACTGACACCGGAGGAATGCTTTGTGTGTATCAAACGTCGCAACGTAACTGGGTGACTATAAAGATGCTCTACAGGTATCTCCGAAGTTGTTAGTTGAGTTAGTATGGATCAAGACTGGGATTTGTCACTCCGTGTGACGGAGAGGTATCTCGGGGCCCACTCGGTAATACAACATCACACACAAGCCTTGCAAGCAATGTAACTTAGTGTAAGTTGCAGGATCTTGTATAACAGAACGAGTAAAGAGACTTGCCGGTAAACGAGATTGAAATAGGTATACGGATACTGACGATCGAATCTCGGGCAAGTAACATACCGAAGGACAAAGGGAATGACATACGGGATTATATGAATCCTTGGCACTGAGGTTCAAACGATAAGATCTTCGTAGAATATGTAGGATCCAATATGGGCATCCAGGTCCCGCTATTGGATATTGACCGAGGAGTCTCTCGGGTCATGTCTACATAGTTCTCGAACCCGCAGGGTCTGCACACTTAAGGTTCGACGTTGTTTTATGCGTATTTGAGTTATATGGTTGGTTACCGAATGTTGTTCGGAGTCCCGGATGAGATCACGGACGTCACGAGGGTTTCCGGAATGGTCCGGAAACGAAGATTGATATATAGGATGACCTCATTTGATTACCGGAAGGATTTCGGAGTTACCGGGAATGTACCGGGAATGACGAATGGGTTCCGGGAGTTCACCGGGGGGGCAACCCACCCCGGGGAAGCCCATAGGCCATGAGGGTGGCGCACCAGCCCTTAGTGGGCTGGTGGGGCAGCCCAATAGGGCCCTATGCGCCTAGGAAAGAAAATCAAAGAGAAAAGAAAAAAAAGAGGAGGTGGGAAGGGAAGGAAGGACTCCCACCCACCAAACCAAGTCCAACTCGGTTTGGGGGGGGAGCCTTCCCCCTTGGACTCGGCCGACTCCCTTGGGGCTCCTTGAGCGCCAAGGCAAGGTCCCCTCCCTCCCACCTATATATACGGAGGTTTTAGGGCTGATTTGAGACGACTTTTCCACGGCAGCCCGAGCACATACCTCCACGGTTTTTCCTCTAGATCGCGTTTCTGCGGAGCTCGGGTGGAGCCCTGCTGAGACAAGGTCATCACCAACCTCCGGAGCGCCGTCACGCTGCCGGAGAACTCTTCTACCTCTCCGTCTCTCTTGCTGGATCAAGAAGGCCGAGATCATCGTCGAGCTGTACGTGTGCTGAACGCGGAGGTGCCGTCCGTTCGGTACTAGATCGCGGGACTGGTCGCGGGATTGTTCGCGGGGCGGATCGAGGGACGTGAGGACGTTCCACTACATCAACCGCGTTCACTAACGCTTCTGCTGTACGGTCTACAAGGGTACGTAGATCACTCATCCCCTCTCGTAGATGGACATCACCATGATAGGTCTTCGTGCGCGTAGGAAAATTTTGGTTTCCCATGCGACGTTCCTCAACATGATTCGCGTTCGTTACTTTGATATTTTGAAATGTGGGTGGACCAGCGCTTGAGTACTTCCCTTACTTGGAAAAGCATCCCACTTATGATTAACCCCTCTCGCAAGCATCCGCAACTACGAGGCATCGCATAAACTAGGGTTTAAGCTTCAGTAACTCTAGCAACCCATCATCTACTTACTACTTCCCAATGCCTTCCTCTAGGCCCAAATAATGGTGAAGTGTTATGTAGTCGACGTTCACATAACACCACTAGAGGAAAAACAACATACAACACATCAAAATATCGAACGAATACCAAATTCACATGACTACTATTAGCATGACTTATCCCATGTCCTCAGGAACAAAAGTAACTACTCACAAAGCATAATCATGTTCATGACCAGAGAGGTAATGAGTAGCATCAAGGATCTGAACATAAACTCTTCCACCAAATAATCCAACTAGCATCAACTACAAGGAGTAATTAACACTACTAGCAACCTTACAAGTACCAATCGGAGTCGTGAGACGGAGATTGGTTACAAGTGATGAACTAGGGTTTGGAGATGAGATGGTGTTGATGGTGACGAGTCCCCTCCGATGAAAGGAGTGTTGGTGATGACGATGGCGATGATTTCCCCCTCCAGGAGGGAAGTTTCCCCGACAGGATCGTCCTGCCGGAGCTCTAGATTGGTTCTGCTCAAGTTCCGCCTCGTGGCGGTGGCAAATCCTCCGAAAAGCTTCCTCTGATTTTTTTCCGGACGAAACCCTTCGTATAGTAAAAGATGGGCGTCGGAGGGGCAACAGGGGGCCCACAAGCCGTCCAGCCCCGGCCAGGGGGGTAGGCCGGGCCTGGCAGGCTTGTGGCCTCCACGTGGCGCCCCTCTGGTACCTCTTCCGCCCAGTATTTTTTATATATTCCCAAAAAATTCCACGTTGATTTTCATGGCTTTTGGAATTGCGCAGAATAGGCATCTCAGACTTGCTCCTTTTTCAAGCCAGAATTCCAGCTGCCGGCATTCTCCCTCTTCATGTAAACCTTGCAAAATAAGAAAGAAAATGCATAAGTATTGTACCGCGAAGTGAAATAACAGCCCAAAAAGCGATAAATATCAACATCAAAACATGATGCAAAATGGACGTATCAGTGACGCGCTACAAAAGCATAGGAGCAGAAACCTTAGCCGCGGGCGAGGGTGGAGGCCGCGAGTGGCGATACTGGTCGGTGGGGGTGGAAGGCGCGCAGTGAGGAGAGGAAACGGGTGTGCTGCACGCAGTTGGGAGTCACCGGAATCCGCGGGCGTGGGTGGCAGCGGCGGCGGTCAGGGGTCGTGAGGCAGAGAGAGGAGGGCTCGCAAGAGAGATGGTCGTGGGGGATTAGCCTGTGGTGGGTGGGAGACGAGGTCACCGGGGGTGGAAGCGCAGGGGATGGGTGGCGCAGGGGCCGGCGGGGCTGGGCGGCGTGGTTGGCGGCGCAAGGGCCAGCGGGCCTGGGCGGCGGAGGAACTGGCGGGGCTGCAACGGGTGAAGGGGTTGGGCGAATGCGAGGGACGCGGGCGGTTGGCAGGACGAAGACGTGCTTGATGCTCTGATACAGTGGGTTAGCTTTTCGTTAACGAAGGCAATTTCGTTAACAATGTATCTAAACCCTTGATGTTGCAATTAAACGGATCAGATTTGCAGTTGGATCTGCCTCCTCTTCCTTTTTTAGTGGTAGTAGATGTGCAATCTCCGAATATACTCTGGTCTAGGCAACAAGTTGGCTCCCTCTTTTGGAAGAGTATAACATGTGCTTTTAACGCTGCTGAAACCTTTTATTCTTGGAAAGTTAGGAGAGGAGATAATATTAGTTTCTCGCATGACATTTGGGCTGGAGATTGTTCCCTGAAGGTCAAATTTTGGAACCTGTTCGATATTTGCAACCAACCAAAGTGCTCGGTGTCCTAGGTGTCGGACGGGGCAGCACTTAAACTAAAGTATATGCGGTGTGTTGATCACAGGGGTATGACGAGTTGGTTACAACTCATTAATCATCTGTTAAAATCTCCCTTGTGTGATATACAAGACACACTCATTTGGTTGCTAGAGTCCAATTGAAAATTCTTTGTGAAATCATTCTATAACAACATTAATTTTGAAGGTGTGGTTTCCCCAATTGGGGATGCGCATTGGAAAATAATGTGTCCACAAAACATACTTGCCTTCTTATGGTTGTGTGTGTACAACAAGGCTCTAACCAAGGATAACTTAGCAAAAAGAAGACAAGTGGATGATTTATCATGTTTGTTTTGTAGTGAAGCTGGATCTATTCAACATCTCTTCTTTGACTGTATTAATACTAGTTCCATTTGGTTGCTAGTATGTGCGTTCTTTCATGTATGAAGAATTAGGTGCTTTGCTGATGTGTGCACTTTGTGGAATCTTTATAAGAGTACGTAAACCGGTGCTTAACCTAGTGACTGATGCCTTCTTGTGGAGTATATGGAGACTATGAAATGAATTTTGTTTCCAGGGGCGCACGTGGAGAGGACTGGGTTGCGGTCTTGCCAAGCTAAAAGGGGTCTTGCAACGTTGGATGATGCTCTACGACGATGTATAGGCGGACATCCCGCGGCGCTTCATCCTTCTGTTGGGCAAACATCAAGGGGAGCTTATGTGGATTGCCTCGATCTGAGCCTCTCATGATTTTCCTGTCTTAGACTTTAATGTTGTAATAAAATGCACTAGTGTCCTCTGGTTGACAAGATGTTGCCAGGTTTGGTTTGGATGTCCTGTTAGGTTTGAACCAGACAATTCCTCGAATGGTTTGTCTGGATTTGTTGCGGGTTGTATCTAGTTGGTCGTAAAATGGGGCAGGGGAAGACCCCTTTCTTTAAAAAAATACTAATTATGTTATAACGGAATGATTATTTCTAGCAAGCATTATAGAGCGAACTACCTTTTTTTTTAAAAGGCGGATGGACCCAACATCAGTATCGTATATGAACACAATCATTTTATTGCAAAGTATATGTAGTCATACAAGTTAACAGAAGGAGTGAAAAACTGGGAGCCCAGCTCCATATGGGGTTACATCAGCTAAAATGGGAATTACGTGCAAGCAATGCAACTCATGTCTTTCAAATGTCAATGTTAGGTTGACATCCCAACTTATTGATTATTGAATATAGTCTGATCTACCGTCTTCTAGTGAATGCACATAGAGACACAGAACTGCACGTCTTCATAGGGTGTAGCAAGCACCACATACTGGATCCGGTGAATAGAGAGAAAGATAACATGTGGATGTGAACCCCTTGCACGTGGTTGAGTTTCTTTCTTTTTCATATCGTGTGCATACAGTGACACACTCACGCATGTATGTCTTACATCAATACATGCATGCCTGTTTTATTTCGCCCCTCCTCTCTAACTCAATCACTTTTCATTTTCTTTTGACAATTTAGATGGTTCATATCTTTAAACCTAAAATTGTGTTTCTGACACTTTTTATATATTTGAACTCCTAGCATCAAGGCCTTTAGAACAAGACCAGTCTTGGATGCATTTGAAATACACTTTTAGTTGAATCATTGAAGAACTTTCTGAACGATGGATATGCACTTTGTTAGAAATATGAAAAAACTTTGTCACAGAATTTATCGGGAACCGAAGAACTTTATTAACACGGTGACCGAACTTTGACATAAAAATGCGGAGAACTTTATATACACAGCGTGATTGTTAGTTCATAATGTGTTAAAAAAAGGTAAAAACAACAATATTAATTTGTATGTCAGATCTTAATTAGTATTCGCATGGATTACGTGCACGATTAAAAAGAATTATAGTCTAGCACGCTGTTTCAAAACGTAATGAATACATCAACCTGTAGTATCATACATTGCATGCCTGACATAGTGATGGGTCGTGTCGATTGGATATATGAACCGCAGCGATTTAGGTTGCACGTATATAGGGTTAGTAAAAATCCACACTAACGACAACCGGGCTACTCTCATCTACTCCTGCTATTTCCGCATGGGGTCAAAGTCGAAGCATGCATATGTACTCGGCATGACAGTTCGTTGTTTCAATTCTGAAACAAAAAAACGCACGAGACTGGATTTTGCAGGAACCTCACGCGCATCTGATAATGTTTCATGTTTCAAAAATTCAGATTTTTTAGATTATATTTGCTCACATTTTTTTATATTTATTGCTAACTCGGTTGTAGTATATTCGAGAGTAGCCATTAAAGCATCTCCAACAACCGCCTAAAAAGTGATCCGCATGTTAAAAGATTTATTTTTTGGACGCCGGACAACTCTAGCGAAGAATGGAAAATTGTGCGTGTGCTAAAAGTTTTGGACAAACGCTGAAAAATACTATCGCACGCAGCATATTTAAGGCCGGGATCGCGCCCGCTTTACAATTTATACTGCTTGCTTTTTTAAACATGCGCTTTTTGACATCTGTTGAAATAATGTTGGTCCCGATGCATTAACAATGACGCATTATAATTTTTATTGATAGCGAAATTTTTATGCAGCCGTTGTAGATGCTCTTGCTTTCGAAAAACGCAATGCTCAAGCTCGCTTCGTTTTACAGCTCGAGCTCGATGGTTCTGGTGCAATACAACGCCAATTAATTTATTTCAAGTGCTTGCGTCGTTTTACAGCGCCGGCGCCGGCGGCATGTTGGGCGCCTTCCCCACGGTGAAACCGCCGTCGACGACGAGGTTGTGCCCGTTGACGTACTTGGCCTCGTCGGACGCCAGGTAGAGCGCCGCCCTCGCGATATCGTCAGGCTCCAGCACGGCGCCCTCCATCTCGTTGATGTCCCCCTCCACGATCCGGCGGTGCTCCTCGGCGCTGGCCTTCGGGTACCACTGCTCCAGGATGCGCATCACCAGCGGCGTCGGGATGTAGTTGGGCGAGATGGCGTTGACGCGCACCCCGGAGCGCGCCATCTCCCCGGCCACGGCGCGCACGACCCCCAGCACGGTCGCCTTGGACACGCTGTACGGGTGCGGCGTCACGCTGCCCAGCACGCCGGCGACGCTGGCCATGCAGATGATGCTGCCGCTGCGGCGCGGCGCCATGACGCGGGCCGCGTGCTTCACCCCGGCCAGCACGCCCCGGGCGTTGATGGCCATGACGGCGTCGAAGTCGGCGAGGTCGAGGTCGCTCAGCCGGGGACGCGCCAGGGAGCCCACGATGCCGGCGTTGTTGAGCATGATGTCCAGCTTGCCGTGGCGGGCCACGGCGAGGTCCACCGCCGCGGCGACCTGCGCCTCGTCGGTCACGTCGCAGCGCGCGTAGCATGCCGCGTTCGGGCCAAGCTCGGCCGCCGCGGCGTGGCCCAGGTCGTCCTGGACGTCGGCGAGGACGACCTTGGCGCCGTTCCTGACGAACTCGGCCGCCGTCGCCTTGCCGATGCCGCTGGCCCCGCCGGTGATCACGGCCACCTTGCCAGCCAACCTCTGGGAGCTCGAGGCCGTGGAGTAGCCGCAGTGGCCGACGAAGCCAGCGCCAGCCACCGCTGCCCGGCGGCTCTCCCCACTGCAACACACAGCAAGATTAGCACGCACATGCAGGGCGTAGGTAGATTTGATTGATGTGATGTCCTCTTCCGAATCCAACTGCAACGTTACCTGACGACGACCAGCATCGCTCGGATCATCTCTGCGGATCTTGGCTGTGTGTGAAGAGCGAAGTGTGACTTGGCGAGGCGAGGGAGACGACAGAGCAGCGGCCGACATTTATCAAGACGACGTCCCACCACGTACGTCCCGCTCGCCATGGGTCACTGCATTGAGCCATGTGGGCTGTCACGGACAAACGACATTGCCAACCCCTACGGCGGCCCTACCCTGGACTCTTTCACCGGTTAGGAACTCCGTGAATGCACCGGAAAGATGCCCTCAGTTCAGCCGCGCATGCTTTCCGTTCGTTGGTGTAGCGTGCATGTACCAAGCATGCAAAGACGGGACCTGGCCATGGCCTGCTGTAGGTTCAAGTGAAATATTTTGGGTCTGTGTACTGTAGCATAGTGTAGCTTGCTGTAGATTACAGTTGCTTAAACAAAGGGCTGGGGAATGATGCCGGACATGGTTCAGCTACACCCATGCAAAGCCACTGATTCGCAATCACAATATCTCGATCTGCAGAGCCACCGAAATCGTCCATGGACGTGAGATTTTCCGGACATGGTTCAGCTACACCCATGCAAATGGTCCACACCATGAAGCTAGGATAACGATAACGTTCACACGTGTGATAGAAGTAACAGCGGCTCACATGTTTAATGATCATAGGTTGCGTTACTTCATCACATTCATGCATAATTGACAAAACTGATGATATCGATAGGAATCTTCTATCTTTCTAGTTTTTAAAATATTTTATCCCGTAAATAAAAAATCCGATTGATAAATTGTTTTCATTAGATCTTTAAAAACTAGATCTCATATTGATATGTATCGACGATTTTTTTATTTAAAATTGCCTTATCTATTGCATATAAATTATTATCGTGATTACGCTGAAGTTATCCTAATATATTTCAACTATGTTTTCTTCTATGTTTAAATAAGGGTCTGTCCATCTAAGTTGTCTTTTTATTAGAGAGCGCCAAAAATAAAATAACTTACATAGTGTGCTCAGCAGGAATTGAACTCAAGACTTCATAAGACTTGAGAGCACCTACCATTCCAACAATTAGCTACTACTCACATTAAGGAAATGAAAAACGCTTAACAACATAATCCACCGTACAGATTAGCAAACATGTATGAAATGTTTGAAACCTTTTCTACAGATTGTGTTTTTTTTAAATGACAGATATTTCTGAAAACAAAAGCTATTTTATAATTTCGAAAATTGTTTTTCAAATGTGAACAAACTTTATAATTTCGATTTCATTTTTGAAAAATAAGAACAAAATACGTTATTCCAAATAACTTCATCTTGAACAAAATTTTCAAATCCCCGAAGAGTTTTTAGAGTGTGGAAACTTTTGAATATTGCAAGCATTTTCTGAGAAACACGAATACATTTATTCTATTTTTATTTTAATAATAATTTTCAAAAAAAATGCACCATGCATTTCAACATAACGTTTTGTGATGTCTAAAAAATGTATTATACAATAGAAAAATCGGAACATTCAAATAAATGTACGTGACTCATTTAAAAAACAAGACATTTTCTAGAAAAAATTTATGCAATGTAAATAAAATGTTGACATGATTTTTCTAAAATGTTTCATGCCATTTAGAAAAATGATAAGTAGTAATTTGACAAATGTTTACCATGTATTCTAAAAAATGTTCAAGCGTGTATTTGAAAAATATATTCATCATGTATTTTACAAAAACATTCAATGTTTGTTTAAAATATGTTCCCCCTATATACATAAAAATATACAGTGTGTATTTCAAAAGTGAACATGTATTTACAAGAATCTATACAGGAGTATTGGGTTCGGAACGAGTTGCATGCCAAGAATGGACATGCAACTATGTGAGGCATGAGTTGCATGTTTGGCTTGGAAATGCAACTCGGTTAGGCGGGTTTACATGTTGGGGTTGGACATGGAACTAGAGGTCGGGGCAAGTTGCATGATGAAAAACAAAGCACAACCTAGTAGCGAGTCAAAGGTGGGCTTGCAAGTAGGAGAATTACGAGCTGAGTTACGAGTTAAGGATGAACTTACAAGTGGGGCAACTACAAACTATGAGTCGAGTTGTGAGCTAAGAGTCGGCTTGGAACTAGGATTGAAAAAATACGGTCCTAGTTTTGAGTCAAGAATGGACTTGCAAGTAGAACGAAAGACAAAAACACGGGCCAAGTTGTGAGTCAAGTGTGAGTTTGCAACTCGGACAAAGAAACAACGAGCCTAGTTGCAAGTCGGGGGTGCACTTGTAACTAAGACAAATATATAAAACTACGATACGAGTTGCAAGTTGAGGGTGGACCTGCTACTGAGATGAAAAACAAAACACATCCCAGTTGCGAGTCGAGGGTGGACTTGCAAGTGGGACATCAACAAACTATGGGCCTAGTTGCGAGTCAAGGATGGACTTGCAACTAGGAGGACAACAAACTATGATCCGAGTTGCGAGTCGATGATGGACTTGCAATTAAGATAACTACAAAACAAATGACCCAGTTATGAGTTAAGGGTCAAGTTGCAACTAGGATGAAACAAACTACGACCCCAATTGCGAGTCAAGGGTGGACTTGCAACTGGATGAAAAAGAAAAACGGATGCCTAGTTACAAGTCAAGGGTGAGCTTGCAACCGGGAGAACTATGAGCCCAATTGCAAGTTAAAGGTGAACTTGCAACTGAGAAAACTACAAAACTACAAGCTCGGTTGTGAGTAAAGGGTCGACTTGCAACTAGGATGAAACAAACTACAGTCCCAGTTATGAATCAATGGTGGCCTTGCAGATGAGATGAAAGACAAAGCACATGCCAATTGCGGGTCAAAATGTGGGCTTGCAACTCGGAAGGTGGGGTTGCAATTCGGATAACTCGAGCCCAATTGCGAGTCAAGGATGAACCTTCAACTAGGATAACTACGAAACTACGAGCCTAGTTGCGAGTTAAGGGTCGACATGCAACCGGGATGAAACAAGCTATGAACCATTTGTAATCAAAAGGTGGACTCGCAACTAGGATGAAAAACAAAACGCATGCTCTAGTCGTGAGTAGAGGGTGGGCTTGCAACTTGGAGAACTACGAGCCCATTTGTGAGTCCAAGGGGACTTGCACCTAGGATAAGTACGAAACTACTAGCCAGTTGCGAATGAAGGGCCGACTTGTAAGTGGGATGAAACATGCTATGGTCCTAGTTGGGAGTTAAAGGTGGACTTGCAACTGGGATGAAAAACAAAAAATACATGCTTCAGTTGTGAGTCGAGGGTAGGCTCGCAAGTCTGACAACTAAGAGCCCAATTACGAGTCAAGGTTGGACTTGCACCTTGAACAACTACAAAACTACAAGCTCAATTGCGAGTCAAGGTCGACTTGAAACTAGGATAATACAAACTACATGCCAAGTGGCTTGTCAATGAAGGACCTGGAACTGAGATGAATAAAATACATGCTCTAATTGCAAGTTGAGGATGGACTTGCATTTAGGTCAACTATGAAACTATGAACCTAGTTACGAGTTAATGGTTGACTTGTAACTAGGATTGAAGAAACTACGTGCCAGTTGCATGTCAAAGGTGGACCTATAACTGAATGAGAAAACACATACAAAATAAATAGGGTCAAAGTTCGGTCAATGAGAACATTGAGATAAACGTCATAGTCGAGCCCCCCAAACGATAACATATTATGTCCGTATGAAAATAAATGCGAGAATACGACAGCACAAAACAAACGGGACAAAAGGAGCACGACAAAAAAAGAATAAGCTAACACACACGTGCACGATCGAGCTTTTGCGAACATTAAAGCAAACAAATCAGATAGTTATGGACTTAAATGAGCTAAAGCTTACCAAAATGAGATTTAGCAAATCTAAAAATGAAAAATCTAATTACACTTGTCTCTAGCTACACGGCGAAACCAAAAGTAAAATAAAAGAGGAAACGAAAAGACATATGTCCATCCACAAAAAAGCTAAGCCCAGAAGAAACCAATAAAGAAACATAATAACGGCCAATTAAAAAATATCATATCAGGTCTCACTGCTTCACGAGGGACAAAAAGAAAACACGACACAAGGACAATGGGCATAATTCAGAGGCATGTGTATATGACGATATATGAGATAGATGAAACATTGATAACTCTCTTTTAAATGATAAATAGCAAACCAACCCGAAACGGGATCCAAACCGCACCGGTACAACAAAATACACGCGCGAACAAGTTAACAAATAGACACCAAACACAGAAATGATATAGAGCGTGTGTTATAAAAATAATCCGCAATCAAGATTCGCACGACATTTAAAGCAAACATATGACATAATGAAAACATATTCATGAATTTTAAACAAATAACTAAAAATAAAAGAGAAAAAATGAAAAAGATGAAAATAGAAAATATAAATAAAACAAAAAAACATGAATTTTAAATAGTTCATGATTTAAAACAAATAATAAAATATAAAAATTATAACAAAAAGGAAATTTAAGAGAATACAAACAAGAAAACAAATACCGGGAGTCAAATGGGAGTGTAAAAAATGGGAGGAACTAGGCTGAATCTAGCACATACTTGTGAAAAGAAATAAAAAAAAAAAGGCAATCAACCTCTCACTAGCAACTACCTTGAGAAGCATTGACTTGTGAAAACCAACAACCGGCCGACGTCCCACTAGCAACGATAAGGAGACAGGCAGCACGCGAGACAGCGCGCCGCGAGCTAACACAACAGCCAGACCATCGCGTTTGCACGAATATTAAAGACATATCACCCGATGACTCTTGATTTAGAGTGAAATAGCAAATCCGTTTAAATAAACTTTGACATGTTATAAAAAAGGAAATAAATAAAATAAATTTAGCATGATGAATTACTAAAATTTGTCATGATCCATGAAATAATTTTAACATGGTTCATAAATAAAAAAGAAATATGTCGTCAGTTATTTTAAAATGCATGATGACTCGCTCAAATTTATCATGAACCATCAATTAAAATTTTCATGATGAATTACTTAAATTTATCATGATACATGCACGAAAATTTGACATGTTTCATACAAAAAAGGTTTTTCATGTTCAAAATACTATAATTGTCGTGATCAAAATACTAAATTTGGCATGATCTATAAACTTAATTTACCATGATGAATTATCAAAAATTGCCATTTATGTCGTTATCGTCTGATAAAGAAAATGCATCGTGATTCATACAACGCCTCGAGCGCCTACTCAGCTTGTGTAATGATGCCCTGTTCGGGAGCTCCTATGCCTGGATCAACAAATCAAAAGGTACCCCTACGGGAGCCCCGCAAGAGTCATTTTTGATGGGCTGAGAGCGTGTCAAATGGCGTGCTCTGGTTGTTGTGTGCATTTTGGGGTTTTAATGGTTTTTGTGCCTTTTTGATTTCTGTCCGATTTTTCTTAGATTTTGAGAAAACTAACTTTAGAAAAATTGCAAGAAAAAATGTTTCTTTGCTTCCGCGAGCTATGCATTTCAGAAAGGGAAAATGTGTTTTTCCTTTACGCTCTGTTTGGATGTAGACATTGAAGATTCTGGTATTGCATTGGTTCCAATGCCTAATATTCCAAGGCATTGGTATTGAGCTGCAATGCCACACTTTGTGTTTTGATGTTCTTGTATTAGGCACTTGGAATTCAAGGGAAGGAGCAATGCCAAATCTTGTTTGGATGCACATAGTGGAGAATTGGACATTGTGAAGTGTATGAACAATATAATAATTGCTTGTACAAGTTTGTAAAATGAAATCTGATCATGCCATATTTTTGGTGTATTATAATACAATAAAATAGCATGCAAATAAATATGAACAGTTCAAATATTTTAAAAATAGGCTAAAATCTATACGTTACAACACGTGCAAATTATACATAAGCAACATGAACATATGATCACATGCACCGAAGAATATGAACTGTTCAAAAACATGAAAAAAATAGGTTCAAAACTATACATCACAATAGCATATTAGAATTGACTTGACAATGCCATGAGCTGTTTAAAACAAGAAAAAGTAGGCTAAAAACCGTAGGTAACAACAACATATTATGGTAAGCTTGCCAACAACATTGCATATTATAACATATCTAGCTCCATCGAGAACACATAACAAGTCTTGTGCATCAACAATGCAACTTTAGGACAAGTTTAAAAATCTGACGCAAACTAGGAGAATTAAAAGTAGCAACACACATACATATTATCCGTCAAGAGCCATTCTACTAATTTAACATCAGCAGTCATTTCTTCCTGAAGTCCGTGGGAAGCTCCAGAAAAGCTTGGTACAAGCGCTCGCTAAGTATCAGCTTACCATAAGATCACAAAATGTCACCACGAACCAAGTCAGGGATCATCTCAAGTGTCTTGAGAATCTAAGCAGGAGGTGTAACTTGGGGCAGAGATAAAGGCTCAAGTGACTTGGAAGCATCATGAAATGATCCTTTCATATCCCCAAGTAGACACATGATGGCATCACGAGTTCGTTGTTTTTTGTGGCACTTCAGGAGAGGCTTCATTGGGTCTCGTAGTTGGTTCTACAGCAGTTTCAGCACGTGCGATAACACCTTAATCATTTGCATGATGTTTTGAATATATGGTGGTGATAACATCCCGATTCTTAATAACATTGTTCTTGTAAAATGTTACTTTATTGTTAGCCTGCAGACACACACAAAGAATTTGTCAAACAATTGCATACCTATCATAGAATACAAGCAAAATATGCAATAGATAAATTTCTTACGACCACATATTTAGTCCACACATCGTCGCTGTCAATTGAAAGCTTATGATTAACCCAATCCCATCCAAAACCACTCTCACAAACCATCTTGGTAATGACCTCATACTGCTTTTCAAAAGTTTTGCACCTTGAAGTGATGTTTTCCTTTGTGATGGTCATGTGACATTTCTTGCGTACATTGGTAATAACGGCAACATAGACATGGAACCTCCAACCATTTTGGGCATGATCACCATTGTTGTGATGCTCAAGCAAGACCTCCAATAGTGCAATGTCCATTTCATGTGTCCAAGTGAGGTAATTCCTACTAAAGTTCTTTTCGCCCACATCAGCCATGGTCCTACAAGTGAGCATACATGCACATAATAGCCAAACACAAGTGCAACATCAGATGCTAGGTAATATCATATATATTAATATATTAATATGATGCATGTCCAAAATACACAAAAGGCATCATTAACAAGCTCTAGTTCATCATCCTACTCCAACTCAAGCACTGTCATGATCTACTAGCTAGCACACATCCTATTCCAACTCTAGTTCAGCATGCCTCACGTGGTACTCACGAAATATGTAATTAGCTAGCTGCTCCCTAAAGTTGGTCCATGCAGTGCTGACTTGAACACCCCTAATTAAGTTCGCATCATCTAGCGGCTCGTCTTGAGAATTGTCTACTTCATTATCCACTTTCTACAGCAACAAATCATCCATCACGTGTTGCCTACCCGTCGTGAAGTTGTGTAACACACAAGAAGAATTAATAATTCGAACCTGCAAGAATATCTCTTCCAAGTAAGGATTTTCTATTCGTTTTACATGTTATTCAGCAACCTATGGACTCATTGTACCTGGTCCTTTATGTCAAAGGAAAGATTGAGAATGTAGGAAAGCACACTTTTTCTTCCACAATCCAAAAGTTCTCTTGGCTACATTTCTAGCACGTGAATGTTGGGTAACATAGCATAAATTCAAAATTTTCCTACGCATATTCAGATCTTCCTATGGAGAGACCAGCAACGAGAGAGGGGTAAGAGCATCTTCATACCTTTGAAGATCGCTAAGCGGAAGCATTGCTAGAACACGGTTGATGGAGTCGTACTCGCAGCGATTCCGATCTAGTGCCGAACTACGACACCTCCGCGTTCAACACACGTGCAGCCCGGTGACGTCTCCCGCACCTTGATCCAGCAAGGAGGAGGGAGAGGTTGGGGGAAAAACTCCAGCAGCACGACAGCGTGGTGTCGATGGAGAGACGAGGTCTCCCGGCAGGGCTTCGCCAAGCACCGGTAGAGAGGAGGAGGAAGAAGGGCAGGGCTGCGCCGAGGGAGAGGGAAAAGTCTAATCTCCAATGGCCAAAAGTGCCCACTATATATAGGGGGAGGGGAGAGGGGGTGCCACCCCTAGGGTTCCCACCCTAGGTGGTGCGGCAGCCCCCCAGATGGGAGGTGCGGTGGCCAGAGGGGGAGGAGGGGGTGGCGCACCACCTGGTGGGCCTTAGGCCCACCTGGCTTAGGGTTTGCCCCCCCTTTTCTCTCCCCTACGCATTGGGCTGAGTGGGGAGGCGCACCAGCCCACCTAGGGGCTGGTTCCCACCCCCACTTGGCCCACCTTACCTCCCGGGGTCGTTGCCCCCCTTCGGTGGTCCCCCGGGGCCACCTCCGGTGGTCCCGGTACGTTAACGGTGATGCCCGAAACACTTCCGGTATCCGAAACCATCCGTCCTATATATCAATCTTTACCTCCGGACCATTCCAGAGCTCCTCGTGACGACCGGGATCTCATCCGGGACTCCGAACAACTTTCGGTAACCTCGTATAACAATTCCCTATAACCCTAGCGTCATCGAACCTTAAGTGTGTAGACCCTACGGGTTCGGGAGACAGGCACACATGACCGAGACACCTCTCTGGCCAATAACCATCAGCGGAGTCTGGATACCCATGGTGGCTCCCACTTGCTCCACGATAATCTCATCGGATGAACCACGATGTCAAGGATTCAATCAATCCCGTATACGATTCCCTTTGTCTGTCAGTATAGAACTTGCCCGAGATTCGATCGTCGGTATACCTATACCTTGTTCAATCTCGTTACTGGTAAGTCTCTTTACTCGTTCCGTAGCACATCATCATGTGACTAACGACTTAGTCACATTGAGCTCATGATGATGTTCTACCGAGTGGGCCCAGAGATACCTCTCCGTCACACGGAGTGACAAATCCCGATCTCGATTCGTACCAACCCAACAGACACTTTCGGAGGTACCCATAGTGCACCTTTATAGTCACCCAGTTACGTTGTGACGTTTGATACACCCAAAGCACTCCTACGGTATCCGGGAGTTGCACAATCTCACGGTCGAAGGAAAAGATACTTGACATTAGAAAAGCTTTAGCATACGAACAATACGATCTAGTGCTATGCTTAGGATTGGTTCTTGTCCGTCACATCATTCTCCCAATGATGTGATCCCGTTATCAATGACATCTAATGCCCATGATCAGGAAACCATGATCATCTATTGACTAACGAGCTAGCCAACTAGAGGCTTGCTAGGGACACATTGTGATCTATTTATTCACACATGTATTGTTGTTTCCTTTTAATACAATTATAGCATGAACAATAGACGATTATCATGAACAAGGAAATATGATAATAACCATTTTATTATTGCCTCTAGGGCATATTTCCAACAGTATCCCACTTGCACTAGAGTCAATAATCTAGTTACATTGTGATGTATCGAACACCCATAGCATTATGGTGTTGATCATGTTTTGCTCGCGGAAGAGATTTAGTCAACGGGTCTGCAATATTCAGATCCGTGTGTACTTTACAAATATCTATCACTCCACTCTGGACATGGTCCTGGATGGAGTTGTAGCGGCGTTTGATGTGCTTCGTCTTCGGGTGAAACCTGGGCTCCTTGGCTATGGCAATGGCCCCGGTGTTATCACAGAAGAGTGTCATTGGACCCGACGCGCTTGGAACCACTCCAAGGTCGGTGATGAGCTCCTTCATCCAAATTCCTTCATGAACCGCTTCTGAAGCAGCTATGTACTCCGCTTCACATGTAGATGCTGCCACGACTTCTTGTTTGCTGCTGCATCAGCTCACTGCCCCACCATTCAACACATATACGTATCCGGTCTGTGACTTAGAGTCATCCGGATCTGTGTCGAAGCTAGCATTGACGTAACCCTTTACGACGAGCTCTTCGTCACCTCCATAAACGAGAAACACTTCCTTAGTCCTTTTCAGGCACTTAAGGATATTCTTGATCGTTGTCCAGTGTTCCATACCGGGATCACTTTGGTACCTCCCTACCAAGCTTATGGCAAGGTTTATATCAGGTCTGGTACACAACATGACATACATTAGAGAGCCCACGGCTGATGCGTAGGGGACAGAACTCATCTTCTCTCTATCTGCTGCCGTGGTCGGCGAATGAGTCTTACTCAATCTCATACCTTGCAAAACTGGCAAGAACCCCTTCTTTGAGTTTTCCATATTGAACTTCTTCAATATATTGTCAAGGTATGTACTTTGCGAAAGACCTATGAGGCGTCTCGATCTATCTTTATAGATCTTGATGCCTAATATGTCTGCAGCTTCTCCAAGGTCCTATATTGAAAAACTATTGTTCAAATAGGCCTTTATGCTCTCCAACATCTCTATATTATTCCCCATCAATAATATGTCATCCACATATAGTATGAGGAAAGCTACAGAGCTCCCACTCACTTTCTTGTACAGACAGGCTTCTCCGTAAACCTGTATGAACCCAAATGCTTTAATCACCTCATTAAAGTGAATGTTCCAACTCCGAGATGCTTGCACCAGCCCATAGATGGAGCGCTGGAGCTTGCACACTTTGTTAGCACCCTTAGGGTCGACAAAACCTTCTGGTTGCATCATATACAACTCTTCCTTAAGGTTCCCGTTAAGGAACGCTGTTTTGACGTCCATTTGCCAAATTTCATAATCATAAAAGGCGGCAATTACTAACATGATTCGGACTGATTTCAGCTTTGCTACGGGAGAGAAAGTCTCTTCGTAGTCAACTCCTTGAATTTGTCGAAAACCCTGTGCGACAAGTCGAGCTTTGTAAACGGTTACATTACCGTTTGCATCAGTCTTCTTCTTGAAGATCCATTTATTTTCTATGGCTCGCCGGTCATCGGGCAAGTCCACCAAAGTCCATACTTTGTTCTCATACATGGATCCTATCTCGGATTTCATAGCCTCAAGCCATTTGTTGGAATCCGGGCCCGCCATCGCTTCTTCATAGTTTTAAGGTTCACCGTTGTCTAACAACATGATTTCCATCACAGGGTTGCCGTACCACTCTCGTGCGGAGCGTGCCCTTGTGGACCTTCGTGGTTCAGTAGTAACTTGATCCGAAGCTTCATGATCATCATCATTAACTTCCTCTTCAGTTGGTGTAGGCGCCACAGGAACAACTTCCCGCGCTGCGCTACTATCCTGTTCGAGAGGGGGTGTAATTACCTCATCAAGTTCTACCTTCCTCCTGCTTACTTCTTTCGAGAGAAACTCTTTCTCTAGAAAGGATCCGTTCTTGGCAACAAAGGTTTTACCTTCGGATCTAAGATAGAAGGTATGCCCAATAGTTTCCTTAGGGTATCCTATAAATACGCATTTCTCCGCTTTGGGTTCGAGCTTTTCTGGTTGAAGTTTCTTCACATAAGCATCGCAGCCCCAAACTTTAAGAAACGACAACTTAGGTTTCTTGCCAAACCATAGTTCATACGGTGTCGTCTCAACGGATTTAGACGGTGCCCTATTTAAAGTGAATGTTGCAGTTTCTAATGCGTATCCCCAAAATGATAGCGGTAAGTCGGTAAGAGACATTATAGATCGTACCATATCTACTAAAGTGCGATTACGACGTTCAGACACTACGTTGCGTTGCGGTGTGCCAGGCGACGTCAGTTGTGAAACGATTCCAGACTTCCTTAGGTGTGTGCCAAACTCGTGACTCAAATATTCTCCTCCACGATCAGATCGTAGACACTTGATTTTTCTGTCACGTTGATTCTCGACCTCACTCTGAAATTCCTTGAACTTTTCAATTGTCTCAGATTTGTGCTTCATCAAGTAGATGTACCCATACATACTCAAATCATCGGTGAGGGTGAGAACATAACGATAGCCACCGCGAGCTTCAACGTTCATTGGACCACACACATCAGTATGTATTATTTCCAATAAGTCGGTTGCTCTCTCCATTATACCTGAGAATGGAGTCTTAGTCATCTTGCCCATGAGGCATGGTTCGCATGTGTCAAATGATTCAAAATCAAGAGACTCTAATAGTCCATCAGTATGGAGCTTCTTCATGCGCTTAACGCCGATATGACCGAGGCGGCAGTGCCACAAGTATGTGGGACTATCATTATCAACTTTACATCTTTTGGTACTCACACTATGAATATGTGTAACATCACGATCGAGATTCATCAAGAATAAACCATTCACCAGCGGAGCATGACCATAAAACATATCACTCATATAAATAGA
Organism: Hordeum vulgare subsp. vulgare; assembly: GCF_904849725.1. Classification (NCBI taxonomy): domain Eukaryota; kingdom Viridiplantae; phylum Streptophyta; class Magnoliopsida; order Poales; family Poaceae; genus Hordeum; species Hordeum vulgare. Next base: position 51,870,700 of record NC_058519.1, read on the forward strand.
ACAACCATTATTCTCTGACTTAAATGAGTAGCCATCTCGCATTAAGCAAGACTGTAGCGTCCCGACTCAAGACGAGTCAAGTCTCTGTGTTTCTGTGCCATCCCTGGATCAGTATGCTGGCACACACAGTACATCAATATATATATCAAAGTGCAATCAGATGTAAATAGCGTAAAACTGATATATACCTTAATTATTTCAGCGGAAGCAGTCAAGGCAGTGGAGTCCCAATAAACACCAACGGCAAGTTGAGTGTAGACCGTAACCCTGAATCGTACTCTTACTCGTCGATGAAAAATATCTGCGACATAAGACGTTGCAGCCGTGTAGGTCAGCATATTGAATATGCCGGCAAGTCACATAAGAGAGGGGTAAAATGTCATCTATACTATATGCATATATGGCAGGTGGGGTTGTAAGTTTTAGCGTAAAGCAATTTTTTCTCCTACAACAAGAGAGGGCTAAAAGCAAAATGTTACTACTTTGTTGGTTGTTAACGAGATGGTTCCGCCAACCAGTTCTCATACCCGAGTTGTCAATAATTACCCTCATCAAATATATTTAATGGTGTTGAGAAATCCAGATAACTTCAGTTCCTTTGGCTCAAGTTGTCCATGACTGTGGACACGGCTAATCGATTAGGTTTGAGTACTCTACAGAGTTTTGCACACGTTCCCCACAAGATTTGATCGCCTCGGTGTATGTCCTCGCACTTCAGGGTGTTTGAAGACCGGATGATCAAAACATGGTCTTTCAACGGGTCCCTCTGAATCCCTGTCGGTGCCCATCCATTCCTATCGTTCTTCTACATCTGCTAGCACCGCCTGTCTAGAGTCGCCGCATTGTCCAACCAAGCCAGAGCCCATAATGACTTGTGGCTGTGCAGGTAAGCCTTGGGTCTTGAAAATATACGTCCGTCTCTTTGAGCCTGGGTGAAGCTTTCCGCAGGATGTCATGGCCTCTCCAGCATCCCGGGTCATCCACTGGGTTCTCCAGGGAGCCGATCAACCGTCCTTCACCCAGTGTTGCATTGCGTCCAAGGTCTTGAAAATCTTGTCTTAACCGGTCTTGATTATTTAGTCAACCTTGCATCACTCGTGTTATGCACTCAACCGAAATCCCGTCTACTCAAGCATAGCAATATGAACTTTGTCGTCCCGGGGCCAAGTATCGAGGTCGTTGTGTGCCTACCACATGATACTACAACCTTTACTAAAATTTCCAAGTACCTAAGCAGCATGCAATTGGGCATAGGATGGTAGAACTACGATGAATAAAACATGGGTGATAGTATGATCAAAGTGACTTGCCTGGTATTACTTGATGAAGATAGTCGCTCTCAAAATCCTGATAATTCTACTCGCCACACTCCGAGCAATCTATCGTAAACAAATAGCATTCAATAAACATTCATGCCAAAAAGGAAGAACCAAGAGAACATAAGAACAAAGCATGTCTTGGTACAAAATAACAACATACTAAGTTTTTGTAAAGTGAAGGTGCATGAATGAGATCAAAAGAGTTAATGGACGAGGAATCATTGCTATATAAGCTCGACTTGCATACACTATGGGAGATGATCAAAAATATTGGGAGAACAACATGAATGTTGTTTGACAAATAGTATAAGACATAAGAATTTATTTGTAGAAAGAATTTCTTGAAATGGAGCACTACAACGCAAGTTATAGCGAATTGAAGTATGAATTAAATTTGCATTAAAAAGGTCAAGAGAAGTTGAACTGAAGTACGATGGTTATGTACAAAAATATATGACATGAGTGTTTAGGGGTGAAATGAATCAATTGAAAAGGTGGTACGATTTGCAAGATAAGATCAAATGAATGTTCGAATACAAATTTGAATCGCTCAAATTTGTAAGGTTCAAAGGTCGAAACTAATGATGCTATTGGATATAGTAGATCAATATGAGCGTGTAGAAAAAAGAATTACTAGATTTGAAATAGCGGATCAAAAGATACAAATACTTCAATATAACATTGAATCGGCTTAGAACGATGTGAACACTTTTGGGCACTAATAGATAAATCTGATTTGATCAAAATTATAAGTTGAAAAGTTAAAACTAATGATACAAACGGGAAGATTACTTTGATACGAATCCGACGCAATTGAATTCATCTAAAACGGAGCTACGGATAAAAAGATATGATCAAAAGAAGTTTGAATATGAATATGAACAAATTTTGAAATTTGAAAATTTCAAAAAGTTGATATGATAGGTTCACCGGATAGGTGGGATCAAGACGAAATTCTAGGCGTTGGTTTCATCTAATTCGGATATACGAGTAAAAAGTTATGGCTATTTGAAAAATCAGGGCCAAGCTGTTTTACGGAAGAAAAGTGCTATGTCTAAAAGAATTCTAGTACTAATGTGTAAATACGAAGACTAATTAATATATCTAATTACTCTACCGTATACTAGTGTAGGAATACTAGTCTAGAAATAATAAACTACGGTAGTAAAAAAATACGAAGAAAAATAACTTTAGAATGTAGAGTAAGAATTAATTTCAATGAGGAGAAGACTTCGAGAAATCCCGCCGAAGAGAAGGAAAAAATATTTTTATTTAATAAATCTAGTTAAACCAAAAGATTGATTTAACCCGAAATAGATGATTTTTTGGATGCTCCTATGGGTGTATACTTATAGGTGGAAGGGAGGTCTAATGGTCCATAGATAAGCAATGTGGGACTAAACATATACGTAGTGCAGGGAAAATAGATTTTTTTTTACGAACGAACAATTTTTTTTAAACAGAGAACAAAAACGTATAAACGAAAAAGAGAAAACATTTTATATAGACATATTATATATCAAAATTTTCAAAATAAAATTTTCTAAAACATGAACATATTTTCAAAACCAAAAAAAAAATACTTTTTTATTTTTTTTTATTTTTTTGCAATAACTTTAAAATGAAAAGGAATTTGAATTTCAAATAAATTGCAAATACTTAAAATTTGAATCAAGACATAGTCTCCGATTTTTGGAGGGTCATTTTTCTCCTCTCCTTTGATTTTTTTTAAAGGGTTTTGAAAATATTCAAACTCAAAATTGAAAAGCGATTCAAAATAGAAAATTTTGGGAAAGTCATTTTATTCCCTCTCATTTTTTTTGAGAAGTTTCAAATTCCACTCAAGTTTCAATCACTCAAACAAACAAACAATCAATCTAATAATTATATTAACATTTTCCAAAATTTATAATTTTGGGACGTTACAAAGACCCTGATACAATGTTCATGCTTAAAGCCCGTACTAAATAACAATTATTAAGGTTTAAAACTAATCCCGACGATTGATGTAGAGGTAGCGTGCCGACGGCGATCACATCGACCTTTGAACCATTCCCGATGCGCATCGTCACCTCGTCCTTGGCGAGTCTCCGCTTATTCCGCAGTTCCTGCTTTGAGTTGCAAATGTGAGCAACAACACCGGTATCAAATACCCAGGAGCTACTATGAGCGCTGGTAAGGTACACATCAATAACATGTATATCACATATACCTTTAACGTTGCCGACCTTCTTGTCCGCTAAGTATTTGGGGCAGTTCCGCTTCCAGTGACCTTTTCCTTTGCAATAGAAGCACTCAGTCTCAGGCTTGGGTCCATTCTTTTTCTTCTTCCCGGCATCTGGCTTACCGGGCGCGGCAACAACTTTGCCGTCTTTCTTGAAGTTCTTCTTACCCTTGCCTTTCTTGAAACTAGTGGTCTTGTTGACCATCAACACTTGATGCTCTTTCTTGATTTCTACTTCTGCAGACTTGAGCATCAAGTACAACTCGGGAATGGTCTTCTCCATCCCTTGCATGTTGTAGTTAAGCACAAAGCCTTTGTAGCTTGGTGGGAGAGACTGGAGGATTCTGTCAATTATAGCATCATCCGGAAGTTCGACTCCAAGTGAAGTCAGACGACCGTGTAACACAAACATGTTGAGTATGTGCTCACTGACAAAACTGTTCTCCTTCATCTTACAGCTAAAGAACTTGTCGGAGACTTCATATCTCTCGACACGGGCATGAGCTTGAAAAACTAGCTTCAACTCCTGGAACATCTCATATGTCCCGTGTTGCTCAAAACGCCTTTGGAGTCCCGTTTCTAAACTGTATAACATGCCACACCTAACCAGAGAGTAGTCATCACTCCGCGTTTGCCAGACATTCAGAATGTCCTGGACTGCTGCGGGACCGGAGGGTCACCTAGCGGCGCATCAAGGACATAAGCCTTTTTAGCTGCTTCAAGGATGAGCTTCAAGTTGCGAACCCAGTCCGCATAGTTGCTACCATCATCTTTCAGCTTGTTTTTCTCTAGGAATGCGTTGAAATTGAGGTTGACGTTGGCCATCTACAATATTTATAAAGACAACTTTTAGACTAAGTTCATGACAATTAAGTTCATTTAATCAAATTAAGTATGAATTCCCACTTAAATCGACATCCCTCTAGTCATCTAAGTGATACATAATCCATGTTGACTAACCCGTGTCCGATCATCACGTGAGACGGACTAGTCACCATGGTGAGCAACTTCATGCTGATTGTATTCAACCATACGACTCATGTTCGAACTTTCGGTCTCTTGAATTCGAGGTCATGTCTGTACATGCTAAGCTCGTCGAGCCAACCTAGGTGTTTCGCGTGTGTAAATCTGGCTTACACCCGTTGTATGCGAACGTTAGAATCTATCACACCCGATCATCACGTGGTGCTTCGAGACAACGAACCTTCGCAACGGTGCACACTTAGGGGAATACGTTCTCGAAATTTTAAGAGGGATCATCTTATTATGCTACCGTCGTTCTAAGCAATAAGATGTAAAACATGATAAACATCACAATGCAATCATATAGTGACATGATATGGCCATTATCATCTTCGCCCTTTCGATCTCCATCTTCAGGAATCGCATGATCATCATCGTCACCGGCGTGACACCATGATCTCCATCATCGTGTCTCCGTGAAGTCGTCACGCCAACTACTACTATCACTACTACTATAGCTAACCGTTAGCAATGAAGTAAAAGTAGTAAGCACATGGCGTTGCATCTCATACAATAAATTAAGACAACTCCTATGGCTCCTGCCGGTTGTCATACTCATCGACATGCAAGTCGTGAAACCTATTACAATAACATGATCATCTCATACATCATACATGCAACATCACAACTTTGGCCATATCACATCACATGTCAAACCCTGCAAAAACAAGTTAGACGTCCTCTAATTGTTGTTGCAAGTTTTACGTGGCTGATTTGGGTTTCTAGCAAGAACGCCTTCTTACCTACGTGACAGCCACAACGATGATATGCCAAAGCTATTTACCCTTCATATGGACCCTTTTCATCAAATCCAATCCGACTAGAGTAGGAGAGACAGACACCCGCTAGCCACCTTTATGCACGGTGTGCATGTCTGTCGGTGTAACCAGTCTCACGTAAGCATACGTGTAAAGTCGGTCCGGGCCGCTTCATCCCACAATACCGCCGGAAAAGAATAAGACTAGTAGAGGCAAGAAAATTGACAAATCATCGCCCATAACTTTTGTGTTCTACTCGTGCATAGAATCTACGCATAGAAAACCTGGCTCGGATGCCATTGTTGGGTAACGTAGCATAAATTCAAAATTTTCCTACGCATATTCAGATCTTCCTATGAAGAGACCAGCAACGAGAGAGGGGTAAGAGCATCTTCATACCTTTGAAGATCGCTAAGAGGAAGCGTTGCTAAAACGCGGTTGATGGAGTCGTACTCGCAGCGATTCCGATCTAGTGTCGAACTACGGCACCTCCGCGTTCAACACACGTGCAGCCCGGTGACGTCTCCTGCACCTTGATCCAGCAAGGAGGAGGGAGAGGTTGGGGAAGAACTCCAGCAGCACGACGGCGTGGTGTCGATGGAGAGACGAGGTCTCCCGGCACGGCTTCGCCAAGCACCGACAGAGAGGAGGAGGAAGAAGGGCAGGGCTGCGCCGAGGGAGAGGGAAAAGTCTAATCTCCAATGGCCGAAAATGCCCACTATATATAGGGGGAGGGGAGAGGGGGTGCCACCCCTAGGGTTCCCACCCTAGGTGGTGCGGCAGCCCCCCCAGATGGGAGGTGCGGCGGCCAGAGGGGGGAGGAGGGGGTGGCGCACCACCTGGTGGGCCTTAGGCCCACCTGGCTTAGGGTTTGCCCCCCTTTTCTCTCCCCTGCGCATTGGGCTGAGTGGGGAGGCGCACCAGCCCACCTAGGGGCTGGTTCCCACCCCCACTTGGCCCACCTTACCTCCCGGGGTTTTTGCCCCCCTTCGGTGGTCCCCCGAGCCCTCCTCCGGTGGTCCCGGTACGTTACCGGTGATGCCCGAAACACTTCCGGTATCCGAAACCATCCGTCCTATATATCAATCTTTACCTCCAGACCATTCCGGAGCTCCTCGTGACGTCCGGGATCTCATCTGGGACTCCGAACAACTTTCGGTAACCTCGTATAACAATTCCCTATAACCCTAGCGTCATCGAACCTTAAGTGTGTAGACCCTACGGGTTCGGGAGACATGCAGACATGACCGAGACACCTCTCTGGCCAATAACCATCAGCGGGGTCTGGATACCCATGGTGGCTCCCACTGGCTCCACGATGATCTCATCGGATGAACCACGATGTCAAGGATTCAATCAATCCCGTATACGATTCCATTTGTCTGTCGGTATAGAACTTGCCCGAGATTCGATCGTCGGTATACCTATACCTTGTTCAATCTCGTTACCGGTAAGTCTCTTTACTCGTTCCGTAGCACGTCATCGTGTGACTAACTCCTTAGTCACATTGAGCTCATGATGATGTTCTACCGAGTGGGCCCAGAGATACCTCTCCGCCACACGGAGTGACAAATCCCGATCTCGATTCGTACCAACCCAACAGACACTTTCGGAGGTACCCGTAGTGCACCTTTATAGTCACCCAGTTACGTTGTGACGTTTGATACACCCAAAGCACTCCGACGGTATCCGGGAGTTGCACAATCTCACAGTCGAAGGAAAAGATACTTGACATTAGAAAAGCTTTAGCATACGAACAATACGATCTAGTGCTATGCTTAGGATTGGGTCTTGTCCATCACATCATTCTCCCAATGATGTGATCCCGTTATCAATGACATCTAATGCCCATGATCAGGAAACCATGATCATCTATTGACTAACGAGCTAGCCCACTAGAGGCTTGCTAGGGACACATTGTGATCTATTTATTCACACATGTATTACTGTTTCCTTTTAATACATTTATAGCATGAACAATAGACGATTATCATGAACAAGGAAATATGATAATAACCATTTTATTATTGCCTCTAGGGCATATTTCCAACATCTAGCACGTGAATGACACATATTATACACCTCTTTGGGAGTTTGGGGTTGTTGTTGACTTGATACCCACCCTTTTAAGTGATGCCGAGTCGATCTAAATGGAGCAAGAAATGTAGCACCATTGGTGTAACCAGCATCAACTAAGTAATATTTCCCTAGTGTCAAGCAAGTGAGTTAGGTAACAATTAAACATGAAAAATGAAAAAGCCTACAGAAAGTGTCATACCATGTGGTATGACAAAAGCATTTTGGCGGCTCGGCCTCATTGCATAACGCAAGACTCTTGAGTCGGAAGCTAAATCTTCCCAGCCACACAAGACATACATAAATTTCATATTCCAATCAACCACACCTAGCATGTTACTCATGATAGCTTGCTCCCGGTTCCTATATCTCCCTTGGTCACACAGGGGCACACAAACATCAACATGACACCCATCAAGTGCTCCAAGTGCATTGCCAAACCACTTCCATTTGTAATCCTCAGGTGGTTGAGTAGAAGGATCAGGAAGCTTAATGAACTCCCCGGCTAGAGATAAAATCATTGTTACTACATCGTCGAAGTGTGTATTAATGGTCCATATGGAGTGCTTGTAAGTGCCACGCAAGATCCTCATCTTGATATCATGGCCAACTACGAACAAAAACATTTCAACCTTTTCTTCCATAGAAACATAGACGTTGTCACATAGACGAGCCCTCTCACGCAACATAGTGCACAAGTCATGAAAGATTCTTTTAGTTCAACGCAACTGACCATAGCATGTTACTTCTGCCCCATCATATATTCCTCTGAGAAAATACTTCCTTTGAGTGTGTTTGTGCTCATCGTCACTAAAGCTGCCTAAATCCCTTGGTTCCCGCTGCATGCTAAGATACGCGATCCCAAGAAGAAATGATTCAAAGTACGTTGCCATCAAATAAATTTGTTTCCTCTTTCTTCTATTATTCTCCTCATTTATGAAAGCAACAAAGTCTAATTTAGACATGGTGCAGCTACGTTATAATTCAAAAATTAGACATGTAACATTCAATCAGGCAAATAGAAAGCAAGACATGGTGCAGGTGCAGCTACATTCTAATTCAGAAACTAGAGATATATCATTCAATCACACAAATAAAAACCAAGACATGGTGCAGCAATCATTCCATATATCATTCAATCACAATAATTAATAAACCAAGCCATAAGGACATGCTACAACAAGCATTCAGGCACATAAAGCATCAATCACTATACTCAAATACTGATTTTATCTACACCATATTAAATCATGACCAAGCCATCAGATCTGAACATGGTTGGGTAGAGGGAGGGTGATGGATGTATGGGGGCGGAAAAGGTGAGGATGGGGGCAGGAGAGCGGCATATGGGGGCGGGAGCGGGCCCTCCAGGAGATGGCTGACCGACAACGGTGAGATCTCCAGCCTCGGGTAGGGTAGATTCGGAGGACGCGGGAGATAAGGTGGAGGGGAGAAGGAGGGCGACATCAGAGGGAGGAGGTCGCCTGTGTTAGGGAAGAAAGGGAGGCGGGAGAGAGCCCTCACTTGCGCCGCCGAAGCCCTGCTTCGTGTCGTTTCTCCCTGCTCTCGTGCTCGTTCTTCTGCTTTTGGGATGGGTTGAAGGGGTAAGCACGGGGGCTGTCCTATATCACGCGAAAACCAACCGGCGGGGAGAAGAATGCGGGCGCGGACTCGCTACAATCGGTGGGCTCTGTCCAATATTGCATTTAGATTCCACGAGATAATACCCAGAACATCCAGATGCTAGTATTCGGGAGTTTAGAATGCCCAAAGCCAATATAGCCTCTCAATGCCTACATCCAAATTTAGTGTTAGGCATGAGGCATATATTTGTGCCTCTCGGAAAAGTGAAAACATATTTTTTTTCTTATGCGAGAGGCACATATTTTCGTTTAAAATATCCCAAATACTAAAAAGTGCAGCTGCACTATTTGGTTGGAACGAGCGCAACCTCACGCGGAAGTGTGTAGTAAGTCATTTCATTTTATTCTTTTTTTCCTTCAAAATACTATAACTTTTGAACCGTGCGTGAGGACGATGATCCGTTTTCTCGATTGTGTTTCTTACGACGAGCTCTCCAAAATTAGATCCATATGGATAGGTTTCGACAAACATTTTTGAGCAATTGTGAGGTCATATTTAGGCAACTTTAGTGCTAAAGAAAAGCAACTTCTTATTAGTGTGCGTAGTATGATCGCCTATCAACGAAAATTCCTTCAAAATTATCTATCATGACAAGAATGTTAAATAACTTCACACTTTACCAACCACATGGCAAATGTGGCCAAATATTTGCAAACTAAAATGGTTAAATTATACGTCAGATGTGCATGATCGGCTTCACATGCGTTGGATGTCCATTATTTCGTGTATGAAAAAATTCAAAAATCTATAACTATCAAACCGTGTTTCGGAATTATGATATGTTTTCACCGTTGGGTTTCTCGTGACGAACTCTTCAAAACAAGATCTCATATGAATATGTTTTGAAGATTTTTTTCAAACGCAACTTCGATGCTAGATGAGGCAACTTTAGTGCTAAACATAAGCAACTTTGATGCTAGATGAATTGCATCGTGTGTATACACATGAGTTTCTTGTTGAATGCACTGGAGTTGCGCAAAACACACACTGAAAGTTGCTAACTTTTTTGTGATACTCGAATGCGATTATGTCAACTATTCACAAATAGCAGGCAACTGAGCATCAATCGTAGAAAATTGATCATTAGTAATAGGCAACTGAGCATCAAAACTGAATAATTTCATAGTATTTTGTAGGCAACTGAGCATCAAAATTAAGCAATTTCACAGTATTTGTAGGCAACTGAGCATCAAACATAGGCAACTGATCGGCATTGTTTAATTATGTAAATCTTTTAGTGATGAATCTAGTCAACTTAGAAGAATTCTTCGCTGATAGATAGTCATACTAAGGGGAAAAGGAGTTGCTTGCTTATAGCATTAAAGTTGCCTCATCTACCATACAGAGTTGCTAAAAAAAGTTCGTCGAAACCTAGCTATATGGCATCTAGTTTTGTAGAGCTCGTCGTAAGAAACACAATCGTGAAAACGGATTGTCATTCTGACGCTCGGTTCAAAAGTTATGACTTTTTAAAAAATTTAAAACATTAATAAATGCACGTGGATTTCTTTTTGATTGTCCTCACGCACGCCTGCTACCGCAAGCGGACGCTGCTGCGCTCGGTAGCGACGTCCTTAAAATATACGAGTCTACGAAAAAGGAAAAAAAACTTCAAGGTTATGAGAAGCAGCGCACATGCAATGCGTCACTTGTTGTAATCGAGGAAGGTGAAATTAACCTTGATAGGATAACCCTTAATTTATGATCTCATTATTTGCGACCTAGGACGGGACAGAACCACAAATCACAAATCCACTATGGACCTGTGTGCATTTTGGACAGGTAATTGTGCAGGTTGCTGCCCTTGTTTTTCATTTTTTACTTCAAGACTGTTCATGAAATTAGAATTAATAAAGGCATTTGGATTTCAATTTTTTTGTCAATTTCAAAAAGTGTTCACAATTTTTAAATATCTTTATGAATTTAAAATATCCAAAATTCAATAAACACAAATTTAAAAAGATATTCACGAGTTTGAAAAATCTACAGAATTTCAAGAATAGAAATAATGTTCACGAATTCTAACATTTATTCATGAAGTTCAAAATGTTCATCAACTACAAACATAATGTTCGTGAATTCACAAAAATGAAATGTTCATAAAATTAAAAAATAAGGTTTTGAATTCACTAAATGTTCATGAGTTTACAAAATGTTTTTTAATATAAAACCTTCATGAATTTTGAAAAATAGTAATGAATTTTAGAAATATGTTTGTGAGTTTAAAAAATATTTGCGGGTTTAAAATTGTTCGAATTTCAAACAATGTTCATGAGTTTCAAAGAAATTGCAAGTTATAAATTATTCACTAAATTTCAAATAAAGTAAAACAAAATATAAAGAAGCATACGAAAAGAGGAACCAGAAAGAAAGAACCAGAACAAATATCAAAAAGAGGAATCAGCTGGCCCATATAGAGGAAGGGTCACTATGGAGCAACCTACGCGTAAAATAGGAGCCATGGTCTCGTTCGACCAGTTCCTCTTTTTCTTGTCGCGGTTATCTAGTCATTGGATTGTGCACCTTTTTTGTTTTAGGGGTGAAACCAAACTTTGCTCATCAAAAGCCACAGATTGTGGAATACAAGTCGATCATGGATTATACTAAGACAAACATGGTGCCCCTAATCCAAAAAAAGAAAAATTATAGTTAAACTATGAGCTTCAGCGTTTCTGCTTGTCCTTAAAAAAAATTACAACTAAAGTTTGCTGCTCTTGCTCTTATTTTTTATATGACCAATACATATAAGCCCCGACTATTTTTGCAATGCTACTTACCACCTGCTTAGCATCAAAAGCTTTGAAGATCCAAATCTTCTACTAGAGACACGCCTTCGCGACATGCAATAGCTTTGAATGAAGCAGCATCATGAATTCCTGAATAAATGGGCATGTGTAGCTGCTCATGTTTTTTTTTCCTTTTTTGTATGTGTCCAAATCCACTTATTAGCTCACTTGCACTACTGTTTGGTTGAGACATTAGCAAATGAAACTTATAGAAGAAGGTTTTACTTGGTTGTAGGAAGCTTCTCAATTTATTTTTTTGTGAAGCTTCTCAAGCCTTTCAGTCGGTTTTATTTGGTTATTATTATTATTTGTAGTTTTAGTTTTTTAATATTTTTTCTTTCAGTTTGGTTAGGTTTTGATTTTGTTTATTTGTCATATATCTTTATTGTAATTGACCACTTTTATTCATGATTGTTTTTCTAAATTTATGTAAAGAATAAATTAAAATTGAATTTGTAACATTCTGGGAATATTTTTTCATTCGCAAAATTTTTAATTTCAAAAATCACTTAAACTTAAGATTTTTGTAATCAATGCCAGTTTTGCAGATTTGCGATCATATTTAAAAATTCACAAACGTATTTTAAAATTCTAAGAAAAATTCAAATTCACAACATTTTTAATTAGTAATAATTTTGAATTTGTGAACATTTCCCGAAATTTTTGATTTTTTTTGAAATCTAACATAAGTGAAATTCACAGAAGGATTTCCTAATATTTGTTCACAGACATTTTAAAAAATTTATGGATATTTATCTAAATTTGCAAATAGTTTTTGAAAAGCCAGGAACATTTCTCTAGGTATGATTTTTGTTTCGGTTTAAAATGTGCTGAGAGATAGTAACATAACCTTGTGCGCATTCTTCCGAGCATTATCCAGTTTGTACATGTTTAATTAATGCGTTATTTTTTATCCTGTTAGCAATCACTCTATATGTAAATAAATATAAGAGCGTTTAGATCAGTACTTTAGTGATCTAAACGTTTTTATATTTCTTTACGGAGGGAGTAGAAGTTTATGTGAGTGGATCAGCTCTAACTATCAACAAACATGCCCTACCACTTACATCACACATTGCAGTCTAAGCGTTCTTATATTTTTTTATGGAGGGAGTAGAAGCAAGATTAATGACTCTATCTGCAGTTGTTATTCTCATACCTCAATCAAGTAGTGAGCTACTTGAAGAATTGATGCATGTATATAAACCATGACATAATTTTGTCCCAAAAATAAATTCTAAATTGTTATATTATATGTAAGTTGTCTCTCTATTTTCTCAATCAACAGTCGCTTTTTCTTATCCTATCAATGGCATAACATTACAACCATAAACACCTACCATGGCATGAAACATCTGCGTGATAGAGACCACACAAATAAGAAACAATAGTGTATGCTCAGCAAAATAAGTTGTCACGCTATTGATTCCTTTAGGCCTCGTTTGGTTAAGAGGGATTGGGGAGGTTTTGAGAGGGAGGGATTTCAGGGGATTGGGTGAATCCCTTTGTTTCACCCAATCCTCTCAAATCCCCAGGCTTTGCTTCCACTAGTCTCCCGAGGAGGGTTTTGAAACACATGGATATGAAGGGATTGAAGGGGAACGGAGGGGATTGGGCTAAGCAAACCCCTCCTACCAAATGGGCGCCCGAGGATCTGTGGGGTTTCTGGTCCTCCCGGGGATTTTCCTCTCAAAACCTCTCCAATCCCCCAACCAAACGAGGCCTTAGTGAAAATTAACACCAACCTCACGAGCAATCGCCTAGCTGAATAGCCGGTAATAGGGTCATCCAAGATGCGAGCGATAGATGGGATTGAGAACTGCGGCACCGAGGAGCATGGGCTGGACATGTGGAGGAGCAGCGGTTGATGGCATCCGCCCTCAAGTGTGTGAAGCAAGAGCGATGGCAAGGTGAGTCGCTGTATCGGGGTCATGCACAACCAGGGCATCCACCAACGCTCCGTCGCAGCTATCGATGGTCAGAGTGGTCCAGGGAGCCGGTGCCCGAGGCTCCGTCACTATGTGACTATGGAGGTGTTTGTTTTCGAGTATTTTACCCGTAACCTGTTAACGACGTAAATGGAAAACGGTTCCTGCGTTTGGTAACTCTACAACGTAAACATGTCACAACGTAAACGGGTCCAGGCCAGTTATGTATCGATACCACCCACCCCCCACCGGTATCGATCTCATGCCCTCCTCCTCCCCCTCCTCCCGTCATAACCACAGCTCCCCGTACAACCCTCCTCCTCGTCTGCTGCCGCCTCCCCGAGAACCTCCGAGTCCTACATCGATGCCTTCCTGATCCCCTTCGAGCCCCCCTCCTTCGTCGGCGTGAGATCGGAGCAGCCGTCAGCGCTTGTGACCGAGAAGGGCCAGATGCGCTTGAGATCGGAGGCAGCCGCCGGCGCTTGATTTCAGGGCCCTTGATCCGAGTGGCCAGCTGCGCTTGAGATCCAAGGCGGCCGGCAACGTTTGATTTCAGGTCGATGGACGGGCGCTTGATTCGAGCGGCTGGCAGCGCTTGATCCTAATAGCCGCCGGCGTTTGATTTTGGAGATCGTGGGCGGCTGGAGCCGAGCAAGATCAGGCCATTCATGGTGAGCATGCTGGCCGGCGGCAGCAGGGACGGTAATTGATTCCTTTACCTGAAGTGAACCAAACAAATTTAAGAAAAACTCACTGCACCTCCTTAAACGGTGTGATCTGATTACATTTACCATTGCCGTTACCATTTGTGTAGCCAAACACCTCCTATGTGATTTTGGTTTGCACAACCAAAAATATCAGTAATAGTTGTAGGCTTAAACCAATCCCAATCCACAACTCTCCGTCACAAGAATTTTCAACCGATTCTACACATGAGGAACATCCAAACATCCAATTCAAACACATGAACCTGCGCGGACGAAATTGATTCAAGTAATACCGACATGAGCAGAACAAATTCCGATCGCATATCCATGGTTCATTGAAATGATGATTCAGTTGTCCAGGCAGAACGACACAACCAGGCCAGCTCGAATAAATCCCACAATTTGCAGGGTCTGGTTAACAACTCACAAAGAAATTGTCACAAATCCTAAGGTACCAGCACTCCCATTAGGCGCAAGTACAAAGTCACTACACCGAGTGGCTCGATTCTAGCATACGCGCAAGTTTCTGAATTTCCCAAGTAAAAGCAGCACGAGTGAGCAGGCAGCCCTATCGAAGTTCCAAACATAGACATACTATATAAGTGTGTATGTACCGAACGAGCAGCATACCAAGAGAAAGGGAAGGAGGGGAAGAGAAAAGGAGGTGTTGGTCACCTAGTAAGTGCTTGCTATCGGCGTCCGCACCATCCCCGACAGTAGTGCGGCACTGGCGAGCCGTAGAGCCAAAGCTGGATCGGCGAGGCGTCTGCGGGTGCTGGGGAGGCTGGGCTCGGCTAGCCGGTGCGCGGGTGTTGCGTTGGAGTTGGCGTGGTAGCGGCCGTGAGGAAGGTGGTGGGCGTGTGAGTTTGGGCTGGGCTCACCATCTCGCTCGTACCGGCAAAGAACGCCGCCATGAACTTGGAGTTCAAGCCCCTCCGCTGGACCTCCTCCCGCGTCTCCTAGATCGCCTCCACGCCGTATGCGCAACAAGATCCGCCCCCTGCTGCGCCTCCTCGACCGGATCTGGACGGAGATCGTCGCCGCCGCGCCGCCTGGCGTCTGCAGGGTGGCCAATGAGGGTTGAGCGGCAGGACGGCCAGCGAGGCGAAGTGGCGGGGCGGCCGGCGGGGGCTCAACGACCGCGCGACCGGCAGGGGCTCAACGACCTCGCGACCGGCGGGGGTTGAGCGGCGGGGCGACCGACGGGGGCGGATGCAGGAGCGTGCGGGGCGCGGTGGCGTTGGAGCGGATGCGGGAGCGCCGAGCGCGACACGGTTACGTTGGCGGGGAGCGGTGCCGACGTGCGGGTGCAGTGGTGCGGGAGGCATGCGGGCGCGGTGGCGGTGAGCGCAAGCGAGAGGCGTGCGGGTGCGAGTTCGGTTGACCGAGGACGTGTGGGATGACGAAGCGGGGGATTAGCGCTTCGTTAGCGATTCATTTTCGTTGACGGGGTATCTAAAGGGTTGAGCATGTGATCAGACGGTCTATATTGTAATTTGGATCTGTCCTCTCGTCTTTTTTAACGGTGGTAGATAGAGTAGGCTTCACTATGAAGATTTTTTTTTCTTTATTAGTGATGCAGACATACAGTTAATTCATCAGTCATGAAGAAGCTTTTCTTTTGCAATTCTGGAGAAATAATATAGTATTTGTTTCCGTACAACAATATGACACTCCTAATCGCACAAGACATCGCCGAGAAGCCACGATGTATTCGTCCGCTGATTCTGATCGTGTCTTTCACTGTGCCGGTGCAGGCATGTTGGGTGCCTTCCCCACCGTGAACCCGCCGTCGACGACGAGGTTGTGGCCGTTGACGTACTTAGACTCGTCGGACGCCAGGTACAGCGCCGCCTTGGCGATGTCCTCCACCTCCAGCACCACACCTTCCATCTCGTTGATGTCGCTCTCCACGATCCGCCGGTGCTCCTCGCCGCTCGCCTCCGGGTACCACTCCTGCAGGATGCGCCTCACCAGCGGCGTCAGGATGTAGTTGGGCGAGATGGCGTTGACGCGCACGCCGGAGCGCGCCAGCTCCCCCGCCACGGAGCGCACCAGCCCCACCACCGCGAACTTGGAGACGCTGTACGGGTGCGGCGTGAGCTGGCCCAGCACGCCGGCGACGCTGGCCGTGCAGATGATGCTGCCGCTGCGGCGCGGCGCCATGACGCGGGCCGCGTGCTTGACTCCGGCCATGACGCCCCGGGTGTTGATCGCCATGACGGCGTCGAAGTCGGCCAGGTCGAGCGCGCCCAGCTCGGGCCGCGCCAGGGACCCCACGATCCCCGCGTTGTTGAGCATGATGTCCAGCTTGCCGTGGCGGGCCACGGCGAGGTCCACCGCCGCGGCAACCTGCGCCTCGTCCGTGACGTCGCAGCGGGTGTAGGACGCGGAGCCGGCGCCGAGCTCGGCTGCCAGGGCGCGGCCCAGGTCGTCCTGGACGTCGGCGAGGACGACCTTGGCGCCGTTCCTGACGAACTCCGCTGCGGTGGCCTTGCCGATGCCGCTGGCGGCGCCGGTGATCACGGCCACCTTACCAGCCAGCCTCTGGGAGCTCGACGCCGTGGAGTAGCCGCAGCGGCCGGCCAAGCCAGCACGACGGCTCTCCCCCCTGCAACGCACAGAGCAAGATTAGCACGAGGCCATGGCACAGAACGTATGCGTGCTCCTAGATCGATCCGCCGTGGCTCGGAGTGCATCGTACGTACCTGAGGACGACCTGCATCGCTCGGAACATCTTGCTGATCTGCCTAGCTCCTGCTTACAGTCGATGTGGCAACCGTGATTCGGCGAGGCGAAGGAGCCAGGGACAGAGCAGCCGTTATTTAACGACGCCATGCCAGTCCAGCTCGCGCTCTGGATCATTGACATGACGCCCTGTGAGCTGTGAGCCTGTGACTTGGCAACTCGGCATCACGTTATGTCGACCTGAAGAAAGAGGCGGGCGGGCGGCGGCAGAAAATTCAGCTCGCGCGAGGCGTGTGCATGTGCTCACAGCGCATCCCAGTGCGCCAGTTGCGTTTTCTTTCCTCTGCGCGCTCGCCGAATCGGTCGCAGGGTGTTGCAGGTGAGAGGGGATGCGCTGTTGGTGATAGCGCCAGAGCCACGTGATCCCAGTCCCCGAAACTCCCAAGCACCGGGCGGCGCACCAGATTCCATCTGGTTTCCTCGCCAAGCACGCGCGGTAGACCTGATTTCTCTCTCATGGTGCCAAAGAGCTCCGGCGAACGAGCGGCGAGAACGGACCTATGGGCCGCGAATACCTCGCCGCCAACTCGAAAGGCCACGTCTGCTCCATCCTTGCTCTTCAGGAGCTCACCGAGCTGCCGATGCAAGTTGCTTGGAGGAACCACAACAAACTGATTTGCATGCATGTGTCTCTTCGTTACGGATCTTCTTCACGGCCACGTCGCACTTGATTCTGAAACCATCGCCTCCTAGATGCGCCGATCCCTCCAGATCCTCGTGCTTGATAAAATCACTGAAACCCCAATCTGAACCACTGTATGGGAACACATGTTCCGGGGCGACTTTGGTGTATGCAGTGCAGGCACTGGTTCTCCACCCTTGTCAAGGATGCTGAAGGTGACTTTCGCATTCACGCCCTCGCCACCCGCCGAATCAACAACCGGATAAACAGATATGTAATCTGGCTAGTCGTTCCCGTTCGGATAATACTTCACGACCCAGTTATGATCTCCCACCATGAAAGGGATTGATGCGGTACAGTCGCCAGCCTTGAGCAACTCCTTGGTTCTTGAGTAGCCATCTATGTTGATCACGTGCGTCCTCCGTTCTTCTTCAGCTACAATGGCGGATGTGACTTTCCGACGCTTGGCCATTCCTGGGGTTGGGCCGAGGTAGCAAGATTGGCAAGAGTGCTATCTGTTCCGCATTCAAAAACAAAAACCGAAACTGGTCTAGTGGTCTTTACCTTCACGTGGAGACTGGGAGCGACCCGCAGTGAGACGCGGGTGAAGATGGGGCCGGCACGGCGAGGTCTCAGATCGGGAGAGATGTTGGGGCGACTGAATTTGTAAATAGGGGTACAGGTCGGAGAGATCGATGTGTGCGCCGGCAGCGTTGAGAAGACTGTCTTTTTTTTGTTGATGAGCGCCGGCCGGCAGTGTGGATATCATAACAAAAAAGGAAAAAAGAGGGGCATTCCGAGAATCGAACTCGGGACCTCTCGCACCCAAAGCGAGAATCATACCACTAGACCAAATGCCCTGTTACGCACAACAAATCTATACCTACGTAATTGATCTGTGCACCACGATCACCTTCCTTCAATGTATGTGCCCTACGAGCTACTCTAATACATCGACGTAAATTAGCGTCCAAAGAGCAATGATTGGATCATGGACATGACCAACCTACCATAGGCCAATGCTTTCGTCTGTGTGCATACAATCGATGCCCACAAGTATGTGAGGAAACCCTCTCATTGCACCAACCAACATGGGCCGATAGTGTTTTGTTTGGTAGTCTTTAGAAATATTTTCATACGAGGGATGATAATATATTTGGAGATGCAAACTTATTCGTTTATCAGGTTACCCAGGACTTTATATGCTAGCCCACGAATGATAACTCTTATGAATGGACCAATCAATTATCATGTGCCTCACACAGTTACAATGCACGCAAAGAGCTCGCTCAAAATTCACGAAGTTGTCCAGTTTCTGATGGAATGACTAAACACAAAACTTTCTGCCATGGAATAGCTTAGACTAGATTGATTTGCGGTTGTCCTTCTAGATAACATTTCATTTTCAGTAGTTCATGTTGAGTGATGCGGGTGATGTGTATTGTAAAAAATGCAAACTAATTTCGCAAAAATTAACACGTCTTTTTAAGAAATGTTGCCAAAAATAAAGAAGGGGCATTCCAAGAATTGAACTCGAGACCTCACACATCCAAAGCAAGAATCATACCACTAGACCAAATGCCCTAATACAAATACATATATCTACAAGTGGTTTATGAACCATAATTTCTTTCAATCTATGATAATGCATGATGTCAAAAACAAAAGGACTGTTCCTTGCCCATATGCCAACCTCTCCAGCGTTACAATAAAATAGAAAAAACATGGCAACAAGGCTAACACATGGCGTCAGAAACTAAACCACATATATCCACAAAGGATCATTAAAGGGGCCATGTGATTGCGCTTTATGCCCGGTTTGGATCGGGTGTTGTTTTTTCTATGATGCGAGTATCTAGTCTGAATCTTTTGCATAGCTCTCTTGTCTAATGAGCTCGGTTCAATGGAAAATATAGTTCTTAGGTCTAGAAATGCTGTTTTAATTTGTTGCTTAAGGTTTTTTTTTCTTTTGCATTGCCTAAGCGAGAGGCTGAACAATAACTATCTTTCCTACTCCTAAGAGCATGGTTAATAATACAGCCGGCTGCTGGCTATAACCATTGCCACATCACATAAAGCCTTCACACATACAATAGGCTAGCTATTAGGTTGGCTACAAAACTGATTGTAATAAATATTGTGCATATCACCTGCTGTGATTCAATGTAAGATGCATCTTTGTGGCCATCTCATTTCTCAATCAGAATACAAATATGGCATTCAACCAAATTAATAAACAACATTAAACAAATGTGCACAAGACCATGACAATACAGTTGAACAATACTTAAGTCTGCATAGTGAAGCATTAACCAAACATAAAAAAAATTACACGTCCAACAACAAGCCGTTCATTTCGACCTGGACGAGAATAATCACCAAACTGATGGCACATAGCAGCATGACATGACACTTAAACATTACTTGAGTCTTCATAAAAAAGCATAAACCAAACATAGGTAAGATCTCTCGCAAACCACCCATTTATTTTGATCTTGATGGCCACTGCAACCTCCAGGCACTCCAACAATCACCATATTATAGCATTGTCCTGGAATAAAATACACGTAAGATATAATGTTGATCCTCAATGTTACACGAAGAAAAAAGAACAGTAAAATGCAAAGATCATTATCCCACCGTGACTAAGTGTGATGATTATTTCGAGACCTACTCCAAATATGCTCGACCAAATCATTTTTGAGCTGGGTATGTTGTGGACGAGCACGGATAGTAGCTTTTCTACGCAGTACATCAGCAAAACAGAGATTACCACCAACATTCACTTCAGGAGGTAGAGCAAATGAAGCCCCCGGAATCTCATTCAAGTCAATATGAACGTTAACCTGATCTCTCTCATCTTCGACTATCATATTGTGAAGAATCACACATGCTCGCATGATCCTTCCAACACTCTTTCTCTGCCATAGCCGTGCAGGCCGGCGAACAATGGTAAAGCGGGACTGCAATACCCCAAAAGCACGCTCCACATCTTTCCTTGCCCCTTCTTGATGCTTGGCAAATAACTTATGTTTCTCTGTTCGGGGAAGTGGTATGGTCTTCATGAAGGCAGCCCACTCTGGATATATACCATCAGCAAGGTAGTAACCTGTGCTATACTCATTTCCATTGACTGAAAACTGAACTTGAGGGGCTTCTCCTTTCAAGGCGTCAAAAAACAGTGGGGACCTGTGCTATAAGTGAAATAGGGAGACCACTGACCAAGGGCATTCACAATGCGTAGGAAGAGGTTTTTATTCATGCGGAATCTAGTACGAAACATACTCTCGGGGTAGAGTGGTTCAGCAGCAAAGTAGTCCTCAACCAAACGTTCATGAGCACCTCCATGACCCCTTCGAATGGTTTTCCTTGGACCACTTCGTCGTTGAGATGATCCAGCTGAAAGCCTAGCCTTGATCTTCATCATGAGCCGCTCAGCAAAGGAGTCCAGGACGGTTTGCTCGGCAACATACACTTCCATGATTTTGGATGGGGCTAGTTCATCAGTCATCTGAGTATGATGATGAATCCGACATAGTGGGTGAGAAGGATGGGTTTGTAGGCCGAGCAGGAAGATGAGAGGTATGGGAAGGAAGATGGGTTTGGGTGGGTCAGTCTGAACCTGAGATAGGCTTTATATAGATATCAAGCGTCCTGGGTGTATAATTACTGTTGCATGGTTATTTGGACTGCACTGTAGTCAAATGTAATTTGACCATTGACCCATGTTTTTTTGCACTTCTACATGGTTATCTCGTACATGGATTGTTGACTATATAGGTAATTGTACTGCAGTTAAATGGCATTGAAGTTCAGCAGTTGACTGTATTGCAATTAAATGTCAACCATTGCAGTTAATTGTATTGCAATTAAATGTCAACTATTCCAGCAGATAACATTCATGTATTGCAGTTAATTGTATTGCAATTAAATGTCAACAATTTTAGCAGAGAACATTCATGTATTTCAGTAGAGAACAATTTGAACAAAGATCAATACCTTAGTCAGTTTTCCCAAATAGCTTCTCCCTGAAACACTTCAATGCCAACACGTGCTCGGATCTCACATCTTCGGACATCCTAGTTGTGTCTTGCATCATCAACGAGCGGTATGTTTCTAGCATGACTGACTCCTTGTGATCTTTTGCTGCAAGGCATGCAAGCTTCCGAGCATCAAGATTCTCACTGGACACATGCCTTTGTGTCTCTAACATCTCTTTCCTGCCTTCATTTGCTGCTTTTTGAGCATCTACAAACCTGCTAAGCTCATCTTCAAGATCTATTATACAACCTTCATCCTTTGTTTTTCGTTTCCGCTGATCCTTAGCTGTCTTGCCACCCGGTGGGCGTTGCTCTTTATCATCATCTAGTGTAAAATGTTGCCCCACTTCGTCATCAACACTAAACTTCCTCTTGTCAGGCTCCACATCTTCTAGGCGTTCCAAATATGCATCCCACTTTGGTTGATCTTTTAGAACTTCCCAACAATGTTCAAACATAAATGGGCCGTCTTCTTTGTGATCTGCCTCATATGTTTGCATTGCCCTCTTCTTCAAGTCTGTGTCAGGTTCACCACTAGCATACAATGCATTAGCTTCCTTATAACTCCCACGAAACCATGCAACCCTTTTCTTAATTCTCGCAAAGCGACCCTTCACTTGCTTGACTAGCCTTTCCCTGTTTTTGGGGGTGGTACTATTGTAGACAGCAGCAACTTCTTTCCAATATTGGTCGTTCTTCTTGTAATTTGATTGGATTGGATCGTTTGAATTATTCAACCAAGCACCAACCTATAATATTACCAAAAGAGGTTTATTCTTCTACTAGTAATGTAACACATGGAGAACAACATGAATAAAAGCTTACCAATCTAAGATCTTCATCTTTTGTCCACAGCAAGCGCTTTTCAGTCCTTGCACACTCGACACCATTGCTGTCATCTTTTTCCTTGATTTGTTGCGATGAATTCACGTTGCTGGCATCCTTAAAGAAACCAAGGAACCCACCAGGTGGATGAGAATCCACTCCCCTGTCGAGACAATACTTAAAACCATCAGATTTATTTCAAAGAAAACAACAAGTTCTGAATATTCAGAGTTTCAGATAAAATGCATAGCTGCATTTCAGGCAAATTTCAGATAAAATGCATAGCTGAGTTTCAGATAATATTAAGAGTTTCAGACAAGACTTAAACAGATTTATCACATAGCAGATTAACCAGGGGGAACAAACACATACCATGTTTCTGGATTCAAATCATCCAGATTCGTGTACCACAAGGGGGCTTGCATCTAGGGGCTCCAGGATGATACAGAGGCTGCCGCTGCCTTTGGTGGTCGTGGAGGAATCGAGCCGCCGGATTCGGGCTCGTGTGGTGGCATCGGCGCCTGGACGAGGTGGGGCGGCTGCTGGACGAGGAGGTGGGGCGGCGGCTGGACGAGGTGCGGCGACGGCGGCTGGACGAGGTGCGGGAGCACAGCCGGGACGAGCCGAGGCACCGGCGCACGAGTCCTTTTGGACTGCTGACCCATCTCGATGCGGCGCCGACGGCTGTTCTAGGGTTTGGGAGTGGTGGTGATTTGGGGATGGATTTCGCGCGCAGAGGGGGAAGGAGAAGCGCACGACGCACGCGAGATGCAGGGGATCGATAGCGTCGGCGCTAGCGCTCGCATCGGGCTGCAAGCGGGCTGCACGTTCTCGCGTTGTGTGTATTAGCCCGGCGACTCACGAAACGCCCGCTCCTTCTCTCTCCTTCGTTTTTTTTCTCCACCTCAGATTTTTGCTGATGTGTACTTCCTTATAGCCTGCTGAATAGGACTATTGGAGTTGCTCTAAAGATTTGAGTTGGTGGTGATTTCACCCCTACTTTCTAGTCCTACAAGTGGGACCTAATCTAGCTCTAGCTGAAATAAATAAAAACACTGTTGGGAGTAGAACTCTGTATGTGCACAATAAAGTTGCTGCTCCTTTGCCATGAGCCCGGTCTTCCAAACGAGGCAGCGACTCGCCAGTCCCATGTTGGCCTTTTTAGTAGAGAGAAAAAAATTCCATCTCTTCATGACTTCCTGTATGCGGTCTGCCGTCACTGCTATTCCACAATCCATCATCTTACCGACGACTCCCCAACCAGCATTCTCTGTTGCACTTCCTCTCTAATTCCAGTCCTCCGACCTTCAAAATTTTGAACCCCGTCTCTCCCATGGCCGCTTTAGTTCCACGGCAAAGCAGGGTAACTCCCTCCAATGACTCCCATCTCACTTACCAACATGCATCGCCCGCGCCTACCGTCGCCGTATCCCGCGCCCGTCACCACCGCCCTAGCATGCACGCTCGTGTCCAACTCCTCCTCTTGTCCACCCTCCCCCTACCACCTCTTCATTCCCATCGTTGTTGTCACTCTCCATGCTGCCGCATGCTTCGACAATACTTTCTGACCTCGTCTTCGGTGTGTCACTTGGACTCCCTCACTATCGTTGCTGCTGCCACCAGCTGCCAGCTGGGTCTCAGCCACGCTCGCACACATGCCCATCATAGCTCTCTGCTTTGAGCCTACAACCGATGGCTCCTACGTTGTTATGGAGTTAGAGAGATGAGAGGAGAGCAAGCATCGTAGTGCTCACTGGAGGCGCGCTACATGCTAGGCTTGATGTTCCCCAAGCAATGCTATAGAGGCTTGTGTTGCATGTGTGTCGCTGTTGTTGTGTACTATGTGCTTGTACTTGCGTGCCGCTGCTGTTATGAGAGACCAAGAGACAAGAGAGGTTCAACTAGGAGGGAGGGTTATCTGAATAGCCGTGTTGCCACCAATTTATTGCCGTGATGTGTTGATATTTCTGTGCCAGGGCTTTGGATTTGTGCTTGTATGTTGGCTTGATGCCACTACTTATGTCATGAATTGCGCGTTGGTTTGAAACACATAATCATCGCGCTAATATATGTTTGGTGAAAACTAAATAGTGATGTTGTTTTGTTTAAAGACAAGGCATTTGCATGACTGCTACTGCGACAACAGACCTTCCCTGGTACGGCGCCAGGAATCCTGCTCGTACGGCTACGCCTTAAGGGACTTCCTTGGCAAATATGCAAAGGATTTCCCCGCGGCCTTGGAGCCTTGCGTTGGTGTTCCCTTGAAGAGGAAAGGGTGATGTAGCACAACGGCTGTAAGTATTTCCCTCAGTTTTGAGAACCAAGGTATTGAACCAATGGAAGATCTCATCAAGTCACAAGTACCTGCACAAACACAAAGAGCTTGCACCCAACGCTATGAAGGGGTTGTCAATCCCTTATAGATTGTTTGCAAAGTGAGAAGTGAAAGCAAAGAGTAAATAGAGCAAAGTAAAAGTGAAAGTGGAAACAATAGTTGTGAATAGACCCGGGGGCCGTAGTGTTCACTAGTGGCTTCTCTCATGAAAGCAAGTAGCCGGTGGGTGAACGAATTACTGTCGAGCAATTGATAGAACCGCGCAAAGTTGTGACATTATCTAAGGCAATGATTATATCTATATGCATCACGTACAAAACAAGTAGACCGATACTTTGTGCAACTACTACTATTACTCCACACGTCGACCGCTATCCAGCATCCATCTAGTGTATTAAGTCTAGAAGAACAGAGTAACGCCTTAAGCAAGACGACAAGATGTAGATGGAAAATCTCATCTCTATGATAAAAGCCCATCTTTTTACCCTTGATGGAAACAACACGATGCGTGCCTTGCTGCCCCTTCTGTCACTCGGAAAGGTCACCACACGGTATGAACCCAAAACCAGGCACTTCGCCCATTGCAAGAATCATAGATCTAGTTGGCCAAACAAAACCCAAGACTTAGAGAGACTTACAAGGATATCAAATCATGCATATAAGAAATCAGCAAAGACTCAAATATATATCATAGATAATCTGATCACAAATCCAAAATTCATCGGATCTCGACAAACACACCGCCAAAGAGGATTACATCGGGTAGATCTCCATGAAGATCATGGAGAACTTTGTATTGAAGATCC
The DNA here is from genome assembly GCF_904849725.1 of Hordeum vulgare subsp. vulgare. Taxonomy (NCBI): domain Eukaryota; kingdom Viridiplantae; phylum Streptophyta; class Magnoliopsida; order Poales; family Poaceae; genus Hordeum; species Hordeum vulgare. Next base: position 51,896,541 of record NC_058519.1, read on the forward strand.
AAGAGAGAGAAGAAGCCATCTAGCTACCAACTACGGACCCGTAGGTCTGAAGTAGACTACTCACGAGTCATTGGAGAGGCGATGATGTTGATGTAGAAGCCCTCCAACTCCAAAGACCCCTCCGGCAGGGCACCGGGAAGGGTCTTGTTGGGTAATGTAGCATAAATTCAAAAAAAATCCTACGCCATATTCAGATCTTCCTATGGAGAGACCAACAACGAGAGAGGGGTGAGTGCATCTTCATACCTTTGAAGATCACTAAGCGGAAGCGTTGATAGAACGCGGTTGATGGAGTCGTACTCGCAGCGACTCAAATCGCGGTGTGATTCCGATCTAGTGCCGAACCACGGCACCTCCGCGTTGAACACACGTGCAGCCCGGTGACGTCTCCCGCACCTTGATCCAGCAAGGAGGAGGGAGAGGTTGGGGAAGATCTCCGGCAGCACGACGACGTGGTGTCGATGGAGAGACGAGGTCTCCTGGCAGGGCTTCGCCAAGCACCGGCACAGAGGAGGAGAAGGAAGAGCAGGGCTGCGCCGAGGGAGAGGGAAAACTGTATCCAAAATAGCCCCGAAACCCCCACTATATATAGGAGGAGGGGAGGGAGGTGCCACCCCTAGGGTTCCCACTCTAGGTGGTGTGGCAACCCCCCCAGATGGGAGGTGCGGCGGCCAGGGCAGGGCAGGGGGTGGCACACCCCTACGTGGGCCTTAGGCCTACCAGCGCCTAGGGTTTCCCCTCCTCTCCACCTCCTGCGCCTTGGGCCTCCTTGTGGGAGGCGCACCAACCCACTTTGGGCTGGTTGCCCTCCCTCTTTTGGCCCATGCTACCTCTTGGGGCTGGTGGCCCTTCCCGTTGGAACCCCGTGACCATTTCTGGTGGTCCCGGTGGTCCCGGTACATTACCGGTGACGCCCAAAACATTTCTGGTGTCCAAAATCGTCCATCCTATATGTCAATCTTTACCTCCGGACCATTCTGGAGCTCCTCGTGACATCCGGGATCTCATTCGGGACTCCGAACAACTTTCGAGAACCTCGTATAACAATTCCCTATAACCCTAGCATCATCGAACCTTAAGTGTGTAGACCCTACGGGTTCGGGAGACAGGTAGACATGACCGAGACACCTCTCCAGCCAATAACCATCAGCGGGGTCTGGATACCCATGGTGGCTCCCACTTGCTCCACGATGATCTCATCGGATGAACCACGATGTCAAGGATTCAATCAATCCCGCATACAATTCCCTTTGTCTGTCGGTATAGAACTTGCCCGAGATTCGATCGTCGGTATACCTATACCTTGTTCGATCTCGTTACCGGTAAGTCTCTTTACTTGTTCCGTAACACGTCATCGTGTGACTAACTCCTTAGTCACATTGAGCTCATGATGATGTTCTACCGAGTGGGCCCAGAGATACCTCTCCGTACGCGGAGTGACAAATCCCGATCTCGATTCATACCAACCCAACAGACACTTTCGGAGGTACCCGTAGTGCACCTTTATAGTCACCCAGTTACGTTGTGACGTTTGATACACCCAAAGCACTCCTACGGTATCCGAGAGTTGCACAATATCATGGTCAAAGGAAAAGACACTTGACATTTAGAAAAGCTTTAGCATGCGAACAATACGATCTAGTGCTATGCTTAGGATTGGGTCTTGTCCATCACATCATTCTCCCAATGATGTGATACCGTTATCAACGACATCTAATGCCCAACCATGATCATCTATTGACTAACGAGCTAGCCAACTAGAGGCTTGCTAGGGACACATTGTGATATACTTATTCACACATGTATTACTGTTTCCTGTTAATACAATTATAGCATGAACAATAGACGATTATCATGAACAAGGAAATATGATAATAACCATTTTGTTATTGCCTCTAGGGCATATTTCCAACAGTCTCCCACTTGCACTAGAGTCAATAATCTAGTTACATTGTGATGTATCGAACACCCATAACATTATGGTGTTGATCATGTTTTGCTCGTGGAAGAGGTTTAGTCAAAGGGTCTGCAACATTCAGATCTGTGTGTACTTTACAAATCTCTATTACCCCACTCTGGACATGGTCCTGGATGGAGTTGTAGCGGCGTTTGATGTGCTTGGTCTTCCGGTGAAACCTGGGCTCCTTGGCTATGGAAATGGCCCAGTGTTATCACAGAAGAGCGTAATTGGACCCGACGCGCTTGGAACCACTCCAAGGTCGGTGATGAGATCCTTCATCCAAATTCCTTCATGAGCCGCTTCTGAAGCAGCTATGTACTCCGCTTCACATGTAGATGCTGCCACGACTTCTTGCTTGCTGCTGCACCAGCTCACTGCCCCACCATTCAAAACATATACGTATCCGGTCTGTGACTTAGAGTCATCCGGATCTGTGTCGAGGCTAGCATCGACGTAACCCTTTACGACGAGCTCTTCGTCATCTCCATAAACGAGAAACATCTCCTTAGTCCTCTTCAGGTACTTAAGGATATTCTTGACCGCTGTCCAGTGTTCCATACCGGGATCACTTTGGTACCTCCCTACCAAACTTATGTCATGGTTTATATCAGGTCTGGTACACAGCATGGCGTACATAAGAGAGCCTACGACTAAAGCGTAGGGGACAATATTCATCTTCTCTCTATCTGCTGCCGTGGTCGGCGACTGAGTCTTACTCAATCTCATACCTTGCAAAACTGGCAAGAACCCTTTCTTTGAGTCTTCCATATTGAACTTCTTCAATATCTTGTCAAGGTATGTACTTTGCAAAAGACCTATGAGGCGTCTCGATCTATCTCTATCGATCTTGATGCCTAATATGTATGCAGCTTCTCCAAGGTCCTTCATTGAAAAACTCTTGTTCAAATAGGCCTTTATGCTCTCCAACATCTCTATATTATTCCCCATCAATAATATGTCATCCACATACAGTACGAGGAAGGCTACAGAGCTCCCACTCACTTTCTTGTACAGACAGGCTTCTCCATAAACCTGTATGAACCCAAACGCTTTAATCACCTCATTAAAGCGAATGTTCCAACTCCGAGATGCTTGCACCAACCCATAGATGGAGCGCTGGAGCTTGCACACTTTGTTAGCACCCTTAGGGTCGACAAAACCTTCTGGTTGCATCATATACAACTCTTCCTTAAGGTTCCCGTTAAGGAACGCTGTTTTGACGTCCATTTGCCAAATTTCATAATCATAAAAGGCGACAATTGCTAACATGATTCAGACTGATTTCATCTTCGCTATGGGAGAGAAAGTCTCTTCGTAGTCAATTCCTTGAATTTGTCGAAAACCCTTTGCGAGAAGTCAAGCTTTATAAACAGTTACATTACCGTTTGCATCAGTCTTCTTCTTGAAGATCCATTTATTTTCTATGGCTCGCCGGTCATCGGGCAAGTCCAGCAAAGTCCATACTTTGTTCTCATACATGGATCCTATCTCGGATTTCATAGCTTCAAGCCATTTATTGGAATCCGGGCCCGCCATTGCTTCTTCATAGTTCGAAGGTTCACCGTTGTCTAACAACATGATTTCCATCACAGGGTTGCCGTACCACTCTGGTGCGGAGCGTGCCCTTGTGGACCCTCGCGGTTCAGTAGTAACTTGATCCGAAGCTTCATGATCATTATTATTAACTTCCTCTTCAGTTGGTGCAAGCGCTATAGGAACAACTTCCCACTCTGCGCTACTTTCCTGTTCGAGAGGGGGTGTAATTACCTCATCAAGTTCTACCTTCCTCCCACTTACTTCTTTCGAGAGAAACTCTTTCTCTAGAAAGGATCCGTTCTTGGCAACAAAAGTTTTACCTTCGGATCTAAGATAGAAGGTATACCCAATAGTTTCCTTAGGGTATCCTATGAATACTCATTTCTCCGCTTTGGGTTCGAGCTTTTCTGGTTGAAGTTTCTTCACATAAGCATCGCAGCCCCAAACTTTAAGAAACGACAACTTAGGCTTCTTGCCAAACCATAGTTCATACGGTGTCATCTCAACGGATTTAGACGGTGCCCTATTTAAAGTGAATGTTGCAGTTTCTAATGCGTATCCCCAAAATGATAGCGCTAAGTCGGTAAGAGACATCATAGATCGTACCATATCTAATAAGGTGCGATTACGACGTTCAGACACTCCATTGCGTTGCGGTGTGCTAGGCGGCGTCAGTTGTGAAACGATTCCACACTTCCTTAGGTGTGTGCCAAACTCGTGACTCAAATATTCTCCTCCACGATCAAATCATAGACACTTAATTTTTCTGTCACGCTGATTCTCGACCTCACTCTAAAATTCCTTGAACTTTTCAAACGTCTCAGATTTGTGCTTCATCAAGTAGATATACCCATACCTACTCAAATCATCGGTGAGAGTGAGAACATAACGATAGCCACCGCGAGCTTCAACGTTCATTGGACCACACACATCAGTATGTATTATTTACAATAAGTCGGCTGCTCTCTCCATTATACCTGAGAATGGAGTCTTAGTCATCTTGCCCATGAGGCACGGTTCGCATGTGTCAAATGATTCAAAGTCAAGAGACTCTAATAGTCCATCAGTATGGAGCTTCTTCATGCGCTTAACACCGATATGACCAAGGCGGCAGTGCCGCAAGTATGTGGGACTATCATTATCAACTTTACATCTTTTGGTACTCACACTATGAATATGTGTAACATCACAATCGAGATTCATCAAGAATAAACCATTCACCAGCGGAGCATGACCATAAAATATATCACTCATATAAATAGAACAACCATTATTCTCTTACTTAAATGAGTAGCCGCCTCGCATTAAGCAAGACCCTGATACAGTATTCATGCTCAAAGCTGGTACTAAATAACAATTATTAAGGTTTAAAACTAATCCCGACGGTATATGTAGAGGTAGCGTGCCGACGGCGATCACATCGACCTTGGAGCCATTCCCGACGCGCATCGTCACCTCGTCCTTGGCCAGCCTCCGCTTATTCCGCAGTTCCTGCTTTGAGTTGCAAATGTGAGCAACAACACCGGTATCAAATACCCAGGAGCTACCACGAGCGCTGGTAAGGTACACATCAATAACATGTATATCACATATACCTTTAACGTTGCCGGCCTTCTTGTCCGCTAAGTATTTGGGGCAGTTCCGCTTCCAGTGACCCTTTACCTTGCAATAGAAGCACTCAATCTCAGGCTTGGGCCCATTCTTTTTCTTCTTCCCGGCATCTGGCTTATCGGGCGCGGCGACGGCTTTGCCGTCTTTCCTGAAGTTCTTCTTACCCTTGCCCTTCTTGAAACTAGTGGTCTTGTTGACCATGAACACTTGATGCTCTTTCTTGATTTCTACTTCTGCAGACTTGAGCATCGAGTACAACTCGGGAATGGTCTTCTCCATCCCTTGCATGTTGTAGTCCAGCACAAAACCTTTGTAGCTTGGCGGGAGAGACTGGAGGATTATGTCAATTATAGCATCATCCGGAAGTTCGACTCCAAGTGAAGTCAGACGACCGTGTAACCCAGACATTTTGAGTATGTGCTCACTGACAGAACTGTTCTCCTCCATCTTACAACTAAAGAACTTGTCGGAGACTTCATATCTCTCGACACGGGCATGAGCTTGACAAACTAGCTTCAGCTCTTGGAACATCTCATATGCATCGTGTTGCTCAAAACGCCTTTGGAGCCCCGTTTCCAAACTGTATAACATGCCACACCTAACCAGAGAGTAGTCATCACTCCGCGTTTGCCAGACATTCAGAATGTCCTGGGCTGCTTCGGGAGCGGGAGGGTCACCTAGCGGCGCATCAAGGACATAGGCCTTTTTAGCTGCTTCAAGGATGAGCTTCAATTTTCGAACCCAGTCCACATAGTTGCTACCATCATCTTTCAGCTTGTTTTTCTCAAGGAATGCGTTGAAATTGAGGTTGACGTTGGCCATCTACAATATTTATAAAGACAACTTTTAGACTAAGTTCATGACAATTAAGTTCATTTAATCAAATTAAGTATGAACTCCCATTTAAATCGACATCCCTCTAGTCATCTAAGTGATACATGATCCATGTTGACTAACCTGTGTCCGATCATCACGTGAGACGGACTAGTCACCATGGTGAGCAACTTCATGCTGATCGTATTCAACCATACGACTCATGTTCGACCTTTCAGTCTCTTGTATTCGAGGTCATGTCTGTACATGCTAAGCTCGTCGAGTCAACCTAGGTGTTTCGCGTGTGTAAATCTGGCTTACACCCGTTGTATGCGAACGTTAGAATCTATCACACACGATCATCACATGGTGCTTCGAGACAACGATCCTTCGCAACGGTGCACACTTAGGGGAATACGTTCTCGAAATTTTAAGAGGGATCATCTTATTATGCTACCGTCGTTCTAAGCAATAAGATGAAAAACATGATAAACATCACAATGCAATCATATAGTGACATGATATGGCCATTATCATCTTTGCTCTTTCAATCTCCATCTTCAGGTATCACATGATCATCATTGTCATCGGCGTGACACCATGATATCCATCATCATGATCTCCATCATCGTGTCTCCGTGAAGTCATCACGCCAACTACTACTATCACTATTACTATAGCTAACCGTTAGCAATGAAGTAAAAGTAGTAAGCACATGGCGTTGCATCTCATACAATAAATTAAGACAACTCCTATGGCTCCTGCCGGTTGTCATACTCATCGACATGCAAGTCGTGAAACCTATTACAATAACATGATCATCTCATACATCATACATGCAACATCACAACTTTGGCCATATCACATCACATGTCAAACCCTGCAAAACAAGTTAGACGTCCTCTAATTATTGTTGCAAGTTTTACGTGGCTATTTGGGTTTCTAGCAATAACGCTTTCTTACCTACGTGACAACCACAACAATGATATGCCAAAGCTATTTACCCTTCATAAGGACCCTTTTCATCAAATCCAATCCGACTAGAGTAGGAGAGACAGACACCCGCTAGCCACTTTTATGCACGGTGTGCATGTCTGTCGGTGGAACCAGTCTCACGTAAACGTACGTGTAATGTCGGTCCGGGCCGCTTCATCCCACAATACCCCCGGAAAATAATAAGACTAGTAGAGGCAAGCAATTGACAAATCATCGCCCACAACCTTTTGTGTTCTACTCGTGCATAGAATCTACGCATAGAAAACCTGGCTCGGATGCCACTGTTGGGTAACGTAGCATAAATTCAAAATTTTTCCTATGCCATATTCAGATCTTCCTATGGAGAGACCAGCAATGAGAGAGGGGTGAGTGCATATTCATACCTTTGAAGATCGCTAAGTGGAAGCGTTGCTAGAACGCGGTTGATGGAGTCATACTCGCGGCGATTCAGATCGCGGTGTGATTCCAATCTAGTGCCGAACCACGGCACCTCCGCGTTCAACACACGTGCAACCCGGTGACATCTCCCGCACCTTGATCTAGCAAGGAGGAGGGAGAGGTTAGGGAAGATCTCCGGCAACACGATGGCGTGGTGTCGATGGAGAGACGAGGTCTCCCGGCAGGGCTTCGCCAAGCACCGGCTGAGAGGAGGAGAAGGAAGAGCAGGGCTGCGCCGAGGGAGAGGGAAAACTGTATCCAAAACAGCCCCGAAACCCCCACTATATATAGGAGGAGGGGAGGGGGGGCTGCCACCCCTAGGGTTCCCACCCTAGGTGGTGCGGCAGCCCCCCCCAGATGGGAGGTGCGGCGGCCAGGGCAGGGGGAGGGGGTGGCGCACCCCTAGGTGGGCCTTAGGCCCACCAACGCCTAGGGTTCCCCCCCTCTCCACCTCCTGCACCTTGGGCCTCCTTGTGGGAGGCGCACCAGCCCACTTTGGGCTGGTTGACCTCCCTCTTTTGGCCCATGCTACCTCTTGGGGCTGCTGGACCCTCCTGGTGGACCCCCGGGACCATTTCCGGTGGTCCCGGTACATTACCGGTGACGCCCGAAACATTTCCGGTGTCCAAAACCATCCATCATATATATCAATCTTTACCCCCGGACCATTCCGGAGATCCTCGTGACGTCCGAGATCTCATACGGGACTCCGAAAAACTTTCGGTAACCTCGTATAACAATTCCCTATAACCCTAGCGTCATCGAACCTTAAGTGTGTAGACCCTACGGGTTCGGGAGATAGGCAAACATGATCGAGACACCTCTCCGACCAATAACCATCAACGGGGTCTGGATACCCATGGTGGCTCCCACTTGCTCCACGATGATCTCATCGGATGAACCACGATGTCAAGGATTCAATCAATCCCCTATACAATTCCCTTTGTCTGTCGGTATAGAACTTGCCCGAGATTCGATCGTCGGTATACCTATACCTTGTTCAATCTCGTTACCGGTAAGTCTCTTTACTCGTTCCGTAGCACGTCATCGTGTGACTAACTCGTTAGTCACATTGAGCTCATGATGATGTTCTACCGAGTGGGCCCAGAGATACCTCTCCATCACGCGGAGTGACAAATCCCGATCTCGATTCGTACCAACCCAACAGACACTTTCGGAGGTACCCGTAGTGCACCTTTATAGTCACCCAGTTACGTTGTGACGTTTGATACACCCAAAGCACTCCTACGGTAGCCGGGAGTTGCATAATCTCACGGTCAAAGGAAAAGACACTTGACATTTATAAAAGCTTTAGCATGCGAACAATACGATCTATTGCTATGCTTAGGATTGGGTCTTGTCCATCACATCATTCTCCCAATGATGTGATCCCGTTATCAACGACATCTAATGCCCATGACCAGGAAACCATGATCATCTATTGACTAACGAGCTAGCCAACTAGAGGATTTCTAGGGACACATTGTGATCTATTTATTCACACATGTATTACTATTTCCTATTAATACAATTATAGCATGAACAATAGACGATTATCATGAACAAGGAAATATGATAATAACCATTTTATTATTGCCTTTAGGGCATATTTCCAATAGGTCTCGAGATGAGATCTCGCGGAAACGGAAGCTTGCGGCGGCGGAAAAGTGTTTTCGTGGATGCCCTCATTTTTTTTCTGGATTTTAGGGAATATATAGGCGAAAGAGCTACGGCAGGGGGGCTCCAGGGTGGCCACAAGCCTGGTAGCCACTAATGTCAGCTGTGCTTCCCTTGCAACGATGCCAGAAATTGTCGTGTTGACGGGACCAGGAATCCTTCAGCTGCGGCTACCCTTAAGGGACTTCCTCGGAAAGTATGCAAAGGATTTCCCTCATGGCCTTGGAGCCTTGCGTTGGTGTTCCCTCGAAGCGGAAAGGGTGATGTAGCACAGCGGTGGTAAGTATTTCCCTCAGTTTGAGAACCAAGGTATCAATCCAGTGGAGGAGTATCACAAGATCCTGCACAAACACAAAAGCTTGCTCCCAACGCTATGAAGGGGCTGTCAATCCCTTATAGATTGTTTGCCAAGTGAGAACTGAAAGCAAAAAAGTAACAAAGCAAAGTAAAAGCGGAGATGTAAACGATGAATGTGAATAGACCCGGGGGCCGTAGTGTTTACTAGTGGCTTCTCTCATGAAAGGAAGTAGACGGTGGGTGAACAAATTATTGTTGAGCAATTGATAGAACCGCGCAAAGTCGTGACGATATCTATGCAATGATTATTTCTATAGGCATCACGTCCAAAACAAGTAGATCGATACTGTCTACATCTACTATTATTACTCCACACGTCGACCTATCCAGCATGCATCTAGTGTATTAAGCCCATAAGAACAGAGTAACGCCTTAAGCAAGATGACATGATGTAGAGGGATAATCTCAAACCAATGATAAAACCCCCATCTTTTTACCCTTGATGGCAACTACTTGATGTGTGCCTTGCTGCCCCTACTGTCACTGGGAAAGGTCACCACATGGCAGAACCCAAAACCAATCACTTCTCCCATTGCAAGAATCATAGATCTAGTTGGCCAAACAAAACCCAAAACTCGGAGAGACTTACAAGGATATCAAATCATGCATATAAGAGATCAGCAAAGACTCAAATATATATCATAGATAATCTGATCACAAATCCACAATTCATCGGATCTAGACAAATACACCGCCAAAGAAGATTACATCGGATAGATCTCCATGAAGATCGTGGAGAACTTTGTATTGAAGATCCAAGAGAGAGAAGAAGCCATCTAGCTACTAACTACGGACCCGTAGGTCTGAAGTGAACTACTCACGAGTCATTGGAGGGGCGATGATGATGAAGAAGCCCTCCAACTCCAAAGTCCCCACCGGCAGCGTGCCGGGAAGGAACTCGAGATGAGATCTCGCGGAAACGGAAGCTTGCGGCGGCGGAAAAGTATTTTCGAGGCTCCCCTGATTTTTTGCGGAATATTTGGGAATTTATAGGCCAAAGATGTAGGTCAGGGGGCGGCCAGGGAGGCCACAAGCCTGTCCACCTCCGCCTCCCCCTGGTGGCGGAGTGGGGGCTTGTGGGCTCCCTGGAGCCCACCTGGCTTGGCCCAAAGGCCCCCTGATCTTCTTCCGTTTGGGAAAAAAATCATTTCGGGGGTTTTTCTTCCGTTTGGACTCGGTTCCAAAATCAGATCTGAAAAGAGTCAAAAACACGGAAAAAACAGGAACTGGCACTTGGCACTGAATTAATAAGTTAGTCCCAAAAAAGATATAAAAGGTACATAAAACAACCAAAGAAGACAAGATAACATCATGAAACCATAAAAAATTATAGATACGTTTGAGACGTATCAAGCATCCCCAAGCTTAACTCCCGCTCGTCCTCGAGCAGGGAAGTGATAAGAGTGAATTTTTGATGCTTTCATGCTACCTAGCATATGTGTCCTTTGTAATTCCTCTTGTGTGACGTGAATGTTCAGATCCATTAGATTCAAAACAATAGTTTGCTATTGACGTGGAAACAATAATAATTCAAGCAAACTAGCAAGGTAATCATGAACTTTCAAAATAACAAGGCCAAAAGAAAGTTATCCCTACAAAAGCATATAGTCTAGCGATGCTCTATCATCATTGCACAATGAATTTAAATCATGCACAACCCCGGTATTGGCCAAGTAATTGTTTCACACCTTTACTTTCTCAAACCTTTTCAACTCTCACGCAATACATGAACGTGAGCCATGGTTATAGCACTATAGATGGTGTGGAACGTAGTGGAGGTTGCAAGACAAAAAGGAGAAGATAGTAAGATTAACTATGCATATCAATGAGCTATGGAGATGCTCATCAATAGATATCAATGTGAATGAGTAGGGATTGCCATACAATTGATGCACTAGAGCTATGAGTATGTGAAAGCTCTTAAAGAAAACTAGTGGGTGTGCATCCAACTTGCTTGCTCACGAAGACCCGAGGCAATTTTGAGGAAGCCTATCATAGGAATATACAAGCCAAGTTATATAATGAAAATTTCCCACTAGCTATATGGTGGTGACAAAACGAGAGACTCTCAATCATGAAGATCATGGTGCTTAATATGCACAAGTGTGGAAAAAGTGGTAGCATTGTCCCTTCTCTCTTTTTCTCTCATATTTTTATTTATTTTGGTGGGTTCTATGGCCTCTTTTTTATTTTATTTTTGGTGGGATTCTTTGGCCTCTTTTATTTCCTCACATGGGACAATGATCCATTAATGATGATCATCACACTTTCAACTCAAAACTTAGAGTAACGATGGCTCTATATGGAATGCCTTCGGTAGTGTACCGTGGCAATGATCTAGCATGGCATAGACATCAATGGAAACATCAGGCTAGCTATCTTACGATCATGCAGTGGTAATGTAGACGTGGTGGCACATGTCATGGTGGTAGTTGCATGGCAATATATCTTGGAATGAATTTGAAAAAGCCATAGTAGGTAGGTATGGTGGCTGTTTTGAGGGAGGCTAATGGTGGGTTTTGTGCACCGACGAAAGTTGCACGACACTAAGAAGATAGTGATGGTGGAAGGTGAAAGTGCATCTAAACCATGGACTCAACATTAGTCATGAAGAACTCATATACTTGTTGCAAAAGTTTTATTAGTAATCGAAACAAAGCATTCAACGCATACTCCTAGGGGAAGGGTTGGTAGGTATAAACCATCGCGCGATCCCGACCGCCACGCAAAGGATGACAATCAATAGACTAATCATGCTCAGATTTCATCACATAGCGGTTCACCATACGTGCATGCTACAGGAATCACTAACTTCAACACAAGTATTTCTAGATCGACAACACCTTACTAGCATGACTTCAATATTACCATAACCACAACTCAAAACTAATTGAGATGAATCAAACTTCTCTAACTATTCAATGCACATGAAGGTGGAAGTTTTCGTATCCCTTTGGATAACTACCCCTTTTGAGACTACTTTCAAAGCATAGATAAACTACCAAGCCACGCACCACTGTGCTCTAAAAGATATAAGTGAAGCACATAGAGCAAAAGTATCTAACTCAAAAGATATAAGTGAAGCACATGTGAGCTGAATTGTCTACGAGAAGATATAAGTGAAGCTCGACAAAATCACGGTGTGTGCATGTCTCTCTCTCTAGGTGTGTAGAAAGGATGATTGTGACACAACAAAAATAAAAGACTCCTATGATACAAGACACTCCAAGCAAAAACACATAACATGTGGTGAATAAAAATATAGCCCCAAGTAACGTTACCGATGGATTGAAGACGAAAGAGGGGATGCCTTCCCGGGGCATCCCCAAGCTTAGGCTTTTACGACATCCTTGAATCTCTTGGGGTGCCTTGGGCATCCCCAAGCTTGAGATCTTGCCACTCTTTATCTTTTTGTCCATAAGAACTTCACCCAAAACATGAAAACTTCACAACACGAAACTTAAACAGAAACTCGTGATAACATTAGTACAAGAAAGCAAACCACCACTTCCTTAAGTACTGTAGCAAACTTAAATTCTACTTGTGCTGATGTTGGGTTACTGTACTTTCAATCTGCCATGGCTAATACCCCCCGATACTATCCATAGTTTCATCAAAATAAGCAACCAACACAACAAAAACAGAATCTGTTAACAGCAGACTAGTCTGTAGCAATATGTATATTTAGTATACATGTGGTACTTCAAAAATTCTGACAAATTACTATATTCTGAAGAATTTGCATAGCAATCAGCAGGAAAAAGAATCAACTCAAAATCTCTTACAGAAAAAATGACAATTCTTTTCGTGAGCATAAAGTTTCTGTCTTTTCCAGCATGACCAGACGATCATCCCCAAGACTAATCATAACGGTTTTGCTTGGCACAAACGCAAAAAGAAACACAAAAACACAATCATAACAGAATTACGAAAGTGTGGAAAACACAAAACAGAAAGAAAAATGATAGATTCGTTGGGTTGCCTCCCAACAAGCGCTATTGTTTAATGCCCTTAGCTAGGCATTCATGATGCTCACACAAAAGACAAGAGTTCAAGCACAACGAGAGCATCATAAAGCATGTGAAAATCACATCTAAGTCTAACATACTTCCTATGCATAGGCATTTTATAGGAAAACAGATTGTCAAGACAACCAATAGTTTCCATATGCAAGGAAGAAGAAATAAACAATAGCAATCACCACATAACGAGAGGTAATTTGGTAACATGAAAGTTTCTACCACAATATTTACCTCTCTCATAGCAATTACATGTGGGATCATATTCAAATTCAACAATGTAACTATCACATAGGATATTCTTTTCATGATCCACATGCATGCAAAGTTGACGCTCTTTAAAAATAGTGGGATTATCATCAACTAAAGTCATGACTTCTCCAAACCCACTTTCAATAATATTGCAAATATCATATTCATCATGAGGCTTAAACAAATTTTCAAGATCATAAGAAAGATCATCACCCCAATCATTATTATTGCAACAAGTAGTGGACATAGCAGAATTAGCATCCCCAAGCTTAGGGTTTTGCATATTTTTAGCATGATTGTCACTAATAGAATTTATAGTGAAACCATTGCAATCATGCTTTTCATCCAAGGAGCCCTCGTGAATCACTTCATAAGTTTCTTCATCATGATTTTCAGATTCACGCATCTCAAGCAAAACTCCATAAAGATAGTTAAGTGCTCTCAACTCACTAGCAATTCGTTCCACATAAGTGGGTCTCTTAAAGATATTAGCTAGTGGATGAGGATCCATATCAATAGATTTTCAGCAAGCGAAGATGCAAGCGTATTGACGGCACATGGCACCCAAGCAAACAGAAAGCAAGCGAGAGAAAAGGGCGAACGAAAAAGGCAAAAGGCAAAATAAAAAGGCAAATGTGAAGTGGGGGAGAGGAAAACAAGAGGCAACTGGCAAAAAAGTAAATGCAAGAGATGAGTTTGTGAGACCTACTTGGATAGATCTCTCCTTCCCGGCAACGGCGCCAGAAATACTTCTGATGTCAGCTGTGCTTCCCTTGCAACGGCGCCAGAAATTGTCGTGTTGACGGCACCAGGAATCCTTCATCTGCGGCTACGCCTTAAGGGACTTCCTAGGCAAGTATGCAAAGGATTTCCCCCGTGGCCTTGGAGCCTTGCGTTGGTGTTCCCTCGAAGCGGGAAGGGTGATGTAGCACAGCGGTGGTAAGTATTTCCCTCAGTTTGAGAACCAAGGTATCAATCCAGTGGAGGAGTATCACAAGATCCTGCACAAACACAAAAGCTTGCTCCCAACGCTATGAAGGCAATCCCTTATAGATTGTTTGCCAAGTGAGAACTGAAAGCAACAAAGTAACAAAGCAAAGTAAAAGCGGAGATGTAAACGATGGATGTGAATAGACCCGGGGGCCTGATGTCTACTACGCAACCTTCTCCTTGTAGACGTTGTTGGGCCTCCAAGTGCAGAGGTTTTTAGGACAGTAGCAATTTTCCCTCAAGTGGGTGACCTAAGGTTTATCAATCCGCGGGAGGCGTAGGATGAAGATGGTCTCTCTCAAGCAACCCTGCAACCAAATAACAAAGAGTCTCTTGTGTCCCCAACACACCCAATACAATGGTAAGTTGTATAGGTGCACTAGTTCGGCGAAGAGAAGGTGAAACAAGTGCAATATGGATGGTAGATATAGGTTTTTGTAATCTGAAATTACAAAAACAGCAAGGTAACAAATGGTAAAAGTGAGCACTAACGGTATTGCAATGCGTGGAAACAAGGCCTAGGGTTCATACTTTCACTAGTGAAGTTCTCTCAACAATGATAACATAACTGGATCATATAACTAGCCCTCAACATGCAACAAAGAGTCACTGCAAAGTCACTAATAGCGGGGAACAAACGAAGAGATTATTGTCGGGTACGAGACCACCACAAAGTTATTCTTTCTGATTGATCTATTCAAGAGTTCATACTAGAATAACACCTTAAGATGCATATCAACCAAGACCCTAATGTCACCTAGATACTCCATTGTCACCTCAAGTATCCGTGGGCATGATTATACGATATGCATCAGACAATCTTAGAATCATCTATTCAACCAACACATAGAACTTCAAAGAGTGCCCCAAAGTTTCTACTGGAGAGTCAAAACGTGTGCCAACCCCTGTGCATAGGTTCCCAATTTCACGAACCCGCAAGTTGATCACGAAAACATACATCAAGTACTCACATGAATCCACGTGTGCCAACCCATGTGCATAGGTTCCCAATTGTCACAAACCCGCAAGTTGATCACAGCAGATAGACACGTGCAAGACATACATCAAGTGTTCTCAAAGACTCAATCCGATAAGATAACTCCAAAGGGGAAACTCAATTCATTACAAGAGGGAGAGGGGGAAGAACATCATAAGATCCAACTATAGTAGCAAAGCCCATGGTACATCGAGATCAAGACATCTCAAGAACACGAGAGAGATCAAACACATAGCTAGTGGTACATACCCTCAGCCCCGAGGGAGAACTACTCCCTCCTCGCCATGGAGATTGCCGAGATGATGAAGATGGCCACCGGAGATGGATTCCCCCTCCGGCAGGGTGCCGGAACGGGCTCCAGATAGGTTTTTGGTGGCTACAGAGGCTTGCGGCGGCGGAACTCCCGATCTAGGTTTCTTTTTGGAGGTTTCTAAATTTATAGGAATTTATGGCGGTGGAATTACGTCGGTTTGGCCCACGAGGAGGTCACAAGCCTGCTCGCCACCACCGGGGGGGGGGGGGTGGCGGCGTGAGGGCTTGTGACTCCCTCGTGGCCCATCTGGCCTTCTTCCAAAGCTTCAGGGGTCTCTTTTGGTCCAAAAAAATCATCATAAAGTTTCATTCCATTTGGACTCCGTCTGAAAATCGGCCAAAAACACGGAAAAAACACAAACTGGCACTTGGCACTGAGTTAATAGGTTAGTCCCAAAGAAAGATATAAAATAGCATATTCATGCATATTAACCATCCAAAGTTGACAAGATAATAGCATGGAACCATCAAAAATTATAGATACGTTGCAGACGTATCAGGGCCGTAGTGTTTACTAGTGGCTTCTCTCATGAAAGGAAGTAGACGGTGGGTGAACAAATTATTGTCGAGCAATTGATAGAACCGCGCAAAGTCATGACGATATCTATGCAATGATTATTTCTATAGGCATCACGTCCAAAACAAGTAGACCGATACTGTCTGCATCTACTACTATTACTCCACACGTCGACAGATATCCAGCATGCATCTAGTGTATTAAGTCCATAAAAACAGAGTAACGCCTTAAGCAAGATGACATGATGTAGAGGATAATCTCAAACCAATGATAAAACCCCCATCTTTTTACCCTTGATGGCAACTACTTGATGTGTGCCTTGCTGCCCCTACTGTCAATGGGAAAGGTCACCACATGGCAGAACCCAAAACCAAGCACTTCTCCCATTGCAAGAATCATAGGTCTAGTTGGCCAAACAAAACCCAAGACTCGGAGAGACTTACAAGGATATCAAATCATGCATATAAAAAATCAGCAAAGACTCAAATATATATCATAGATAATCTGATCACAAATCCACAATTCATCGGATCTAGACAAATACACCGCCAAAGAATATTACATCGGATAGATCTCCATGAAGATCGTGGAGAACTTTGTATTGAAGATCCAAGAGAGAGCGAAGCCATCTAGCTACTAACTACGGACCCGTAGGTCTGAAGTGAACTACTCACGAGTCATTGGAGGGGCGATGATGATGAAGAAGCCCTCCAACTCCAAAGTCCCCACCGGCAGGGTGCCGGGAAGGGTCTCGAGATGAGATCTCGCGGAAACGGAAGCTTGTGGCGGCGGAAAAGTATTTTCGAGGCTCCCCTGATTTTTTGCGGAATATTTGGGAATTTATAGGCCAAAGATGTAGGTCAGGGGGCGGCCAGGGAGGCCACAAGCCTGTCCACCTCCGCCTCCCCCTGGTGGCGGAGTGGGGGCTTGTGGGCTCCCTGGAGCCCACCTGGCTTGGCCCAAAGGCCCCCTGATCTTCTTCCGTTTGGGAAAAAATCATTTCGGGGGTTTTTCTTCCGTTTGGACTCGGTTCCAAAATCAGATCTGAAAAGAGTCAAAAACACGAAAAAAACAGGAACTAGCACTTGGCACTGAATTAATAAGTTAGTCCCAAAAAAGATATAAAAGGTACATAAAACAACCAAAGAAGACAAGATAACATCGTGAAACCATCAAAAATTATTGATACGTTTGAGACGTATCAGCCGCCGCCCCTAGTGGCGGCTACAGGGCTTGTGGCCCCCCTATGGCTCTCCTGCCTTGGCCCTCAAGTCCCCTGATCTTCTTCGGTTCTGGAAAAAATTATTTCGGGGATTTTATTCCGTTTGGACTCCGTTCCAAAATCAGATCTGAAAAGAGTCAAAAACACAGAAAAAACAGGAACTAGCACTTGGCACTGAATTAATAAGTCAGTCCCAAAAAAGGTATAAAAGGTACATCAAACATCCAAAGTTGACAAGATAACAACATGAAACCATAAAAAATTATAGATACGTTTGAGATGTATCAAGCATCCCCAAGCTTAACTCCTGCTCGTCCTCGAGTAGGGAAGTGATAAAGAATGAATTTTTGATGTTTTCATGCTACCTAGCATAGATGTCCTTTGTAACTCCTCTTATGTGACGTGAATGTTCAGATCCATTAGATTCAAAACAATAATTTGCTATTGACGTGGAGACAATAATAATTCAAGCAAACTAGCAAGGTAACCATGAACTTTCAAAATAACAAGGCTATGCTCTATCATCATTGCACAACGAATTTAAATCATGCACAACCCCGGTATTGGCCAAGTAATTGTTTTCACACCTTTACTTTCTCAAACTTTTTCAACTCTCACGCAATACATGAGCGTGAGCCATGGTTTTAGCACTATAAGGGGTGTGGAGTGTGGTGGAGGTTGCAAGACAAACAAGGAGAAGATGCTCACATTAACTAGGCATATCAATGAGTTGTGGAGATGCTCATTAATAGATATCAATGTGAGTGAGTAGGGATTGCCATACAAATGATGCACTAGAGCTAAGAGTATGTGAAAGCTCTTAAAGAAAACTAGTGGGTGTGCATCCAACTTGCTTGCTCATGAAGACCTAAGGCAAATTTGAGGAAGCCTATCATTGGAATATACAAGCCAAGTTATATAATGAGAATTTCCCACTAGCTATATGGTGGTGATAAAGCGAGAGACTCTCAATCATGAAGATCATGGTGCTTAATAAGCACAAGTGTGGAAGGATAGTAGCATTGTCCCTTCTCTCTTTTTCTCTCATTTTTTTGGGTGGGCTCTTTGGCCTTTTTTTTAAATTTTGGTGGGCATCTTTGGCCTCTTTTTGTATATGGGCTTCACTGGCCTCTTTTATTTCCTCACATGGGCCAATTCTCCATCAATGATGATCATCACACTTACAACTCAAAACTTAGAGCAACGATGACTCTATATGGAATGCCTTCGGTAGTGTACCGTGACAATGATCTAACATGGCATAGACATCAAAGGAAACATCATGCTAGCTATCTTACGATCATGCAATGGCAATGTGGAAGTGGTGGCACATGTCATGGTGGTAATCGTATGGCAATATATCTCGGAATAGCTTTGAAAAAGCCTTAGTAGGTAGGTATGGTGGCTGTTTTGAGGGAGGCTAATGGTGGGTTTTGTGCACCGGCGAAAGTTGCACGACACTAAGAAGATAGTGATGGTGGAAGGTGAAAGTGCATCTAAACCATGGACTCAACATTAGTCATGAAGAACTCATATACTTGTTGCAAAAGTTTTAGTAGTAATCGAAAAAAGCATTCAACGCATACTCCTAGGGGAAGGGTTGGTAGGTATAAATCATCGCGCGATCCCGGCCGCCACACAAAGGATGACAGTCAATAGACTAATCATGCTCAGACTTCATCACATAGCGGTTCACCATACGTGCATGCTACGGGAATCACTAACTTCAACACAAGTATTTCTAGATCCACAACACCTTACTAATATAACTTCAATATTACCATAACCACAACTCTAAACTAATTGAGATGAATCATACTTCTCTAACTATTCAATGCACATGAAGGTGGAAATTTTCATATCCCTTTGGATAACTACCCCTTTTGAGACTACTTTCATAGCATAGAACAACTACCAAGACATGCACTGCCATGCTCTAAAAGATATAAGTGAAGCACATAGAGCAAACACAACTAGCTTAAAAGATATAAGTGAAGCACATATGAGCTGAATTGTCTAACCAAAGGATATAAGTGAAGCTCGACAAAATCACGGTGAGTGCATGTCTCTCTCTAGGTGTGCAGCAAGGATGATTGTGACACAACAAAAATAAAAGACACATACGATACAAGACGCTCCAAGCAAAACACATAACATGTGGTGAATAAAAATATAGCCCCAAGTAACGTTACCGATGGATTGAAGACGAAAGAGGGGATGCTTTGCCGGGGAATCCCCAAGCTTAGGCTTTTACGGCATCCTTGAATCATCTTGGGGTGCCTTGGGCATCCCCAAGCTTGAGCTCTTGCCACTCTTTATCTTTTTGTCCATAAGAACTTCACCCAAAACTTGAAAACTTCACAACACGAAACTTAAACAGAAACTCGTGATAACATTAGTATAAGAAAGCAAACCACCACTTCCTTAGGTACTGTAGAAAACTTAAATTCTACTTATGTTGATGTTGGGTTACTGTATATTCAATCTTCCATGGCTAATACCCCCCGATACTATCCATAGTTTCATCAAAATAAGCAACCAACACAACAAAAACAGAATCTGTTAACAGCAGACCAGTCTATAGCAATCTGTATACTTCGTATACTTATGGTACTTCAAAAATTATGAACAATTACGACAGTCTGAAGAATTTGTGTAGCAATCAGAAGCAAAAATAATCAACTCAAAATCTCCTACAGAAAAAAATGAAAATTCTTTTCGTGAGAAGAAAGTTTCTGTCTTTTCCAGCATGACCAAACGACCATCCCCAAGACTAATCATAACGGTTTTGCTTGGCACAAACGCAAAAAGAAACACAAAAAACACAATCATAACAGAATTATGAAAGTGTGGAAAACACAAAACAGAAAGAAAAATGATAGATTCGTTGGGTTGCCTCCCAACAAGCGCTATTGTTTAATGCCCTTAGCTAGGCATTCATGATGCTCACACAAAAGACAAGAGTTCAAGCACAACGAGAGCATCATAAAGCATGTGAAAATCACATCTAAGTCTAACATACTTCCTATGCATAGGCATTTTATAGGAAAACAGATTGTCAAGACAACCAATAGTTGCCATATGCAAGCAAGAAGAAAGAGACAATAGCAATCTCAACATAATGAGAGGTAATTTGGTAACATGAAAGTTTCTACCACAATATTTTCCTCTCTCATAGCAATTACATGTGGGATCATAAACAAATTCAACAATATAGCTATCCCATAGGATATTCTTTTCATGATCCACATGCATGCAAAGTTGATTCTCTTCAGAAATAGTGGGATTATCATCAACTAAAGTCATGACTTCTCCAAACCCACTTTCAATATTATTGCAAATATCATATTCATCATGAGGTTTAAACAAATTTTCAAGATCATAAGAAAGATCATCACCCCAATCATGATTATTGCAATAAGTAGTGGTCATAGCAAAACTAGCATCCCCAAGCTTAGGGTTTTGCATACTTTTAGCATGATTGTCACTAATAGAATTTGTAGTTAAACCATTGCAATCATGCTTTTCATCCAAGGAGCCCTCGTGAATCACTTCATAAATTTCCTCATCACGATTTTCAGATTCACGCATCTCCAGCAATACTCCATAGAAAAAGTCAAGTGCACTCAACTCACTAGCAATTGGTTCAACATACTTGGATCTCTTAAAGAGATTAGCAAGTGGATGAGGATCCATATCACTAGATTTTCAGCAAGCGAAGATGCAAGCATATTGAAGGCACAGGGCACACAAGCGAACAAAAAGCAAGCGAGAGAAAAGGGCGAACGAAAAAAACGCAAACGAAAAAAGGCAAATGAAAACGGCAAATGTGAAGTGGGGGAGAGGAAAACGAGAGGCAAGTGGCAAAAAAAGTAAATGCAAGAGATGAGTTTGTGACACCTACTTGGATAGATGACTTGATCTCTCCTCCTCGCGCCAGAAATCAGCACGTTGAAGAGAGACTATTCTTGACATGATCCTCCCCGGCAACGGTGCCAGAAATCCTTCTGCTACTGCGACAATAGACCTTCCCTGGTATGGCGCCAGGAATCCTGCTGCTACTGCTACGCCTTTAGGGACTTCCTTGGCAAATATGCAAAGGATTTCCCCGCGGCCTTGGAGCCTTGCGTTGGTGTTCCTTGATGAGGAAAGGGTGATGTAGCACAGCGGCGGTAAGTATTTCCCTCAGTTTTGAGAACCAAGGTATCGAACCAATGGAAGATCTCATCAAGTCACAAGTACCTGCACAAACACAAAGAGCTTGCACCCAACGCTATGAAGGGGTTGTCAATCCTTTATAGATTGTTTGCAAAGTGAGAACTGAAAGCAAAGAGTAAACAGAGCAAAGTAAAAGTGAAAGTGGAAACAATAGTTGTGAATAGACCCGGGGGCCGTAGTGTTCACTAGTGGCTTCTCTCATGAAAGCAAGTAGACGGTGGGTGAACGAATTACTGTCGAGCAATTGATAGAACCGCGCAAAGTCATGACGTTATCTAAGGCAATTATTATATCTATATGCATCATGTCCAAAACAAGTAGACCGATACTTTCTGCATCTACTACTATTACTCCACACGTCGACCGCTATCCAGCATGCATCTAGTGTATTAAGTCCAAAAGAACAGAGTAACGCCTTAAGAAAGATGACATGATGTAGATGGACAATCTCATATCTACGATAAAAGCCCATCTTGTTACCCTTGATGGCAAAAACACGATGCGTGCCTTGCTGCCCCTTCTATCACTAGGAAAGGTCACCACACGGTATGAACCCAAAACCAAGCACTTCTCCCATTGCAAGAATCATAGATCTAGTTGGCCAAACAAAACCCAAGACTCGGAGAGACTTACAAGGATATCAAATCATGCATATAAGAAATCAACAAAGACTCAAATATATATCATAGATAATCTGATCACAAATCCACAATTCATCGGATCTCGACAAACACACTGCCAAAGAGGATTACATCGGATAGATCTCCATGAAGATCATGGAGAACTTTGTATTGAAGATCCAAGAAAGAGAAGAAGCCATCTAGCTACCAACTACGGACCCGTAGGTCTGAAGTAGACTACTCACGAGTCATTGGAGAGGCGATGATGTTGATGTAGAAGCCCTCCAACTCCAAAGTCCCCTCCGGCAGGGCACCAGGAAGGGTCTCCAGATAAGATCTCGCGGAAACGGAAGCTTGCGGCGGCGGAAAAGTGTTTTCGTGGATGCCCTCATTTGTTTCTGGATTTTAGGGAATATATAGGCGAAAGAGCTAGGGCAGGGGGGCTCCAGGGAGGCCACAAGCCTGGTAGCCGCCCCCTGGTGGTGGCTGCAAGGCTTGTGGGCCCCCTGTGGCTCTCCTGCCTTGGCCCTTAAGTCCCCTGATCTTCTTCCGTTCTGGAAAAATTTATTTCGGGGATTTTATTCCGTTTGGACTCCGTTCCAAAATCAGATCTGAAAAGAGTCAAAAACACAGAAAAAACAGGAACTGGCACTTGGCACTGAATTAATAAGTTAGTCCCAAAAAAGATATAAAAGGTACATAAAACATCCAAAGTTGACAAGATAACAACATGAAACCATAAAAAATTATAGATACGTTTGAGACGTATCAATGACCTATGTGTTACTTTTATGGTCATGTGCTTTCGTCCAATTTTAGTAGAAACTAATCACCTTGCACTCTTTGATTGCCACTCCATCCCTATAGATTATCTAAATACCGAATAGACCATGCCATTGTTTCGTTTACAATCATGCATACTTCTATCATGTTGATTATTGCATCAAACTACTTTACTATCCAACCAAGGCACACTCGTATCACTCCACCCAATAAATTATTTTACAAAGAATTAGTCTATAGTGTAGTGGAACCTCAATGTTTTCACCGAAAAATAGCAAGTATATTTTACAAGATTTGAATTAAATAGATTATTGATCTACATGTATATGTACATGGTGCACATGGATTAATTTTGGACTATTGGATTTAGAGGGAGCTCGCTAGATTATTTTTTCCATTGCATTTAAGGGCATCTGTGATTTATTTCCCATAACCATGCATGCAAATTGTCACTATTGTAAAGAGGAGATGGAACAAATTCGTGTATAGAAGGCTGAGGTAGAAAATGCTTTGGGAAAGAATTCTCGATAGCGATAAAATATGTTGACTAGGTTCAATGAATGTGACATTAAGCGAAGACATTGATTAATGATTGTTTAATGTGTCACCATTATTTCGCTCCATAGACACTCGGCAAATTGGAGGAAATGATGGTAGAGATAAAGGAAGAGTCGATGACTTGGACAAATGAGGGGCGAATATCAAGGTACGGATCAACAAGATATGCCACAAGGAGGAATACAACCCAATGAATATGTCATTTGAGTTATAGAGAATATAATGAATTCACCTTTCATTTTTGCTGGATGTAAGTTGCCTGAATTTAGAATGTGGGTCAGTTGATTTAATTGAGAAGGAATAGTAGATGTAAAGCACCGAGGCTGCTGGTGAAATGTTTGATCTCATCTATCATTGGGTGCTGGGGGAGAACAAGCCTCCTTCTCTATCTTAGGATACATGGGTGTGCAGGGGCAAGAAGAAGCCTCCTTGTCTATCCGCTTAGGGTATAGAGGGTGCAAATTCGCCGAAGAAATTATGTAGTTTGTTGTGTTTGGAGGGATGGCCGGGGCGGTAGCTAGCCTGACGATGGATGGGGCGGTGATGTAGACGTGGGAGCGCTACTAGCTGCAGACGGAGGAGGCATGCAGTTCGATGTGAGGGTATTTTCATGGCAAATGCCAGGGGATGGCTTAGAACGTGGTTTGGGGCCGACGGGGGTCGCCGGCATCTTAGAACGTGTGAAGGCGTGAGACACATGATGTGGATCTACTAGGTTTAGGGCCTTCCGATGGAGGTAAAACCCCTAGTCCTGCCGGAGTGACTATAGGCGATCACAATACAGGGTGCTCCTTGAGGTGTTCGTGAGGAGGAAGATGGAGCTCTTGCTACCAGTCTTGCTGCCTATGTGGTGTATGGAATATGGTGTGTGTCAAGTGTTCGCTAGTCAGCCATCCCCTCTCTTTGGGGGCTAGGGTTCGAGTTTATAGTGCAACCGGATAGTTACAATAATGGGGGAAAAGAAGGGGCGGGCCCCAGCCGCCAACCTCTCAGGCTGGTCGTGGGGCCCATCGGCTGTCGGGTCTTGTCTGGCATGGGGCCCACTAGTCGTGCACCAGAGTTGTCAGCACGCTCCGCCGCCAGGGAATGGGTAGGCACACGCTTGCTAAAGGGCCGACTTGCATGGTTAGCCTCAGCGGTAACCGGGGTCCTGTAGCTTTGCTCTGCCCCGTGTCATGAAGTCTTCTAGCCACGCAAGGCCTCTCAACGCGTCATGTAGACGCGCACGCCCCTCGTCGGGGTGTAGTCTTATCACCGTACGTTTGTACAGGTGGATGGGACGAGCGCTGACCCGTTTGCTGCCGTTGGGGTCGGCGGACGGGCTGGCGGTCACTAGCCGGTCAGCGGTGTGGCGGTCGGATGGGCAACCTATCGCCAGCCGACCCTCAAATGTATTGGAGTTGGATTTCCTCCGCTTTGGCGTACCCAGGGGCCATATCCCCATCATTCGGCCTAGGTTGGAGGGCGGGCAAACGAAGAAAAGGTGAAAATCACGAGGAGGAAGATGGTGAACAATTTTCTTCAAGAGGGAGGTAGAAGAAGAAAAACTGACAGTTCCTTTTCCATCCAACAACTGGAAGGAAATTGACTGGACCAAAAAAAGCAGTCGAATTGGTGCGAGCCATTTCCTTCACTTTTTATGTGTCGTAGCAACGCATGGGCAACTTACTACTTATCTTAAATAAGGTGTCATGACACATTTAAGCTCACTCAATTGTGTCATTGAAGTGTTCCATAGAAAATGGGAAAAGTGTGGGGACTTCCATACAAATGATAAGAACTACGGAGAATGTGTATCGCGGACACATGCTTATGGTACACCTCAGGCCCAAAAAGCAATGACAAAGCTATTAGATTTTTTGAAAACTTTATCATTGTATAGATGCAACATGTATATGCACCTTTCTATGTGATTTCAAATCTGAATTAAGAATGGATCACCGAAAGTAAAAAATAGTTCCAGTTGTGAATTATAGCAATAAAAAAATTATTCATTTCATAGTTGGATTTGGAAAGATTCACATCACAGTTTCCTTTGACAATGAGATACATTCTGTGAACAACGACTTGACACACAGGATACGGTTGTGTGGCAGCGGTGATGAGATTTCTGGTCCAACACATGTAGCTATTGGGATCGTGGAAAGTGGTGTCTACAACTCATAATTGTCTCAATTTGGACCGAGTCTAGAGCTTCGTCATGAAAACCCTAGGTATGAACTGAATTGGTTATATCACGTAATAGCGATGTTTTTGTGTCATGGCCTTGTTGAAGACATTGCTCGAGTATGCTCGAATTTGTTCTTGAGGGTGAAAACCTAGAATCCGGCCTTAGTTGTTGATCGAGTGACCTTGTACGTACACCAAATATACAACCTTGTAATTAACATTAATTCCTTCAAATCATGGCCACGTACACTCAATGTGTAGGCACTAAGAGCAACTTTAGTACATCCATGCAAATTAGTTTCCTAAGAGCAATGCTTGTATCACGGAAATGACCAATGTACCATAAGCCAATTCTTCCATTTATAGTGCATGTAATTGATGCCCACAACTATCCGAGGGAGCTCTCTCGTTGCACCAATATCCATGGCCCAGTAGTGTTCTCTTTGGTAGTAAAAAAGGATCATAATATATTTGGAGATGCAAACATATTAGTTTGGAAAGTTAACCATGGTTTTAGATGCTAGCACATGCATGGTAACTCTTATAAATGTATCATATATCATTTGCCTCGTTCTCAATTACAATGCATGGAAAGAGCTCCCTCAAAATTCACGAAGTTGTCTTGTTTCTCATGTGATGACTAAACATAAAATGTTGTTCCATGGATGGCTTGATGTTGTCGTTGTCCGTCTAGATGCAATTTTAATAGTTCATGTTGATCGATGGCGATGATGTGTATTGTAAGAGATGCAAAATAATTTCGCAAAAATAAACACGTGCAAGTAAAAAATGAAGGAGTGTTGCCAAAAATAAAAAGGTGCATTCCAAGAATTGAACTCAAGACCTCTCACATCCAAAGCGAGAATCATACCACTAGACCAAATGCCCTAATGCAGATACATATTTCTACAACTAGCTTATGAACCATAATTTATCCAATCTATGATAATGCATGATGTCAAAAATAGATGGATAGTTCCTTGCCCACATCCCAACGTCTCGTGCGTTACAACAAAATAGAAAAACATGGCAACAAAGCTAACACGTGGCGACGAAAACTAAAGAACATATATCCACAAAGGATCATTAAAGGGGGGCATGTGATTAAAGTTTATTCCCGGTTTGGATTGAGTGTTGTTTTTTCTATGATGCCAGTATCTAGTCTGAATCTTTTGCATAGTTCTCTTGTCTAATGAGCTCGGTACAAAGGAAAAATGATAGTTCTTATGTCTATAAATGTTGTTTTAATTTGTTTCTTAAATAAATTCTTTTCTATGGCATTGCTTAAGCCAGAGACTATACAATAACTAGTATCCAAAGTAAATTGTCCTGATGATACGTCCATTTTGCATCATGTTTTCATGTTGATATTTATCGCTTCTTGGGCTGTTATGTCACTTCACGGTACAATACTTATGCCTTTTCTCTCTTATTTTGCAAGGTTTACATGAACAGGGAGAATGCCGGCAGCTGGAATTCTGGCCTGAAAAGGAGCAAGTTTGAGATACCTATTCTGCGCAACTCCAAATGCCGTAAAATCAACGAGGATTTTTTTCGGGAATTATAAAAAATACTGGGCCAAAGAAGTGTTAGAGGGGCGCCAGCAGGTGGCCACAAGCCTGCTAGGCGCGGCCACCCCCCTGGCCGCGCCTAGGGGGCTTGTGGGCACCGAGCTGGCCCTCTGGCCCCCTCTTCTGCTATATGAAGGGTTTCGTCCGGAAAAAAGTAAGGAGTAGGCTTTTTCTAGGATTCGCCGCCGCCAAGAGGCGGAACTTGAGCAGAACCAATCTAGAGCTCCGGCAGGACGATCCTGCCGGGGAAACTTCCCTCCCGGAGGGCGAAATCCTTGCCATCGTCATCACCAACACTCCTCTCATCAGAGGGGACTCATCACCATCAAAATCTTCATCAGCACCATCTCATCTCCAAACCCTAGTTCATCACTTTTAACCAATCTCCGTCTCGCGACTCCGATTGGTACTTGTAAGGTTGCTAGTAGTGTTAATTACTCTTTGTAGTTGATGCTAGTTGGATTAGTTGGTGGAAGAGTTTATGTTCAGATCCTTGATGCTACTTATTACCTCTCTATTCATGAATATGATTATGCTTTGTGAGTAGTTACTTTTGTTCCTGAGGACATGGGATAAGTCATGCTAATAGTAGTCATGTGAATTTGGTATTCGTTCGGTATTTTGATGTGTTGTATGTTGTTTTTCCTCTAGTGGTGTTATGTGAACGTCGACTACATAACACTTCACCTTTATTTGGGCCTAGATGAAGGCATTGGGAAGTAGTAAGTAGATGATGGGTTGATAGAGTGACGAAAGCTTAACCCCTAGTTTATGCGTTGCTTCGTAAGGGGCTGATTTGGATCCACTAGTTTAATGCTATGGTTAGACTTTCTTTTAATTCTTGTTTCGTAGTTGCGGATGCTTGCGAGAGGGGTTAATCATAAGTGGGATGCTTGTCCAAGTAAGGGCAGTACGCAAGCACTGGTCCACCCACATATCAATCTATCAAAGTAACGAACGCGAATCATATGAACATGATGAAAACTAGCATGACAGAAATTCCCGTGTGTCCTCGGGAGCGCTTTTCCTCCTATAAGACTTTGTCCAGGCTTGTCCCTTGCTACAAAAGGGATTCAGCCACTTTGCTGCACCGTTGCTACTTTTGTTACTTGTTGCTTGCTACGAATCATCTCATCACACAATCACTTGTTACCGATAATTTCAGTGCTTGCAGATACTTCCTTGGTGAAAACCACTTGTCAGATCCTTCTGCTCCTCGTTGGGTTCGACACTCTTACTTATCGAAAGGACTACGATTGATCCCCTATACTTGTGGGTCATCACCTGACACATTTAATATCACTAAATTGTGTGATTGAAGTGTTACACACAAAATGGTAAATGTGTTGGAACTTGCATACAAATTATAATAACTATGGAGAATGTGTCTAGCGGACAGAGGCTTGCGGGACACCTCAGGACCAAAAAGCAATCACAAAGGTGTTAGAATATCTGAAAACTTTATCATTGTATAGATGCAATATGTATATGTATCTTGTTATAAGATTCCAAGTATGAATTAAGAATGGAGCACCGAAAGCAAGTAGTTCCAGTTTTGAATTATAGAAATTAGAAAAGTATTCAGTTCACACTTAGATTTGGAAAGATTCACATGAAAATTTCCCTTCGATGAAGAGATACAATCTGTGAACAACGACTTGAGGCAGAGGGCAAGGTTGTGTGGTGGTGGTGATAAGATTTCTGGTCCAATGCATGTAGCTACTGGGATCGCAGAAAGAGGTGGCTACAACTCATAATTGTCTCCAAATTGGACCTAGTCTAGAGGGCCAGTGTGAAAACCCTAGGTATAAATTGAGTTGGTTTTATCGAGGTAATGGCGATGTTTTTGTGTTGTGACCTTGTTGAAGGCATTTCTCGGGTATGCTTGAATTTTTTCTTGAGAGTGAAAATCTAGAATCCGGCCTTGGTTGTTGGATCGAGTGAGCTTGTACGTACAACAAATATATAACTTTGTACTTAACATTAATTCCTTCAAATCATGGTCATTGATAAACTATTTTACATCAAGAAATATTATTGATATTTGTGCTATTCTTTTCCATTATTCCCTATTATCATACAATTCTTATGCCATTTCTCTCTGAATATGAAGGTACATCACAAAGAGGGAAATATGTGGAAACTGGAATTCTGGACCGGGAAACCGATAAAAAGGCAGAAAAATTAACATCCTCCAAATGACCTAAAATTTCACGGAGAATTTTTCTGGAATATTTAAGAATTATTGGGCCAAAATTATACCATAGGGGGGCTACCTGTTGGCCCCAAGGCAAGAGGGCCCGACCACCCCCTCGTGGTGCTCTGATGCCTTGGGGGCCCCTGCTGGTCGTGTGACGTCCCTCTTCTCCTATATGGTGTGTTTTGACCTATAAAACATCATAAGCAATCTTTTGGGATAAAGCACCGCAGTCTCGAGGCTGAAACCTAGGCATAGGCCCTTTTGCTGTAACGACCAAACCTCGATGGATTTGAGTCTCTATGCTTAACTGTGCTAGTCCCTGGATCGACTCGCTAGCACACACAATATAGATGAATACCAGAATAGCAAGTGCATCATTTATTACAACGTATGATCCAGAATTTATAAAGTATAACAATCTGCATAGCACTTAGCTATCACTAATAAATAATGGCAGCGGAAAGGTAGCAAAAATAATAACGATGAGTCCCATCATAGCCCACCGGCGAAAAGGTTCAGTGAAGACTTGCGACCCTACTGTATCTCACCAATCATCTGAATATCCTACAACATGATAAGTTGCAGCCACAAGGGTCAATACATTGAATGTATTGGCAATTCACACATAATGATAATGCAAACTTACATATATAAGCAATGTATGCCAAACAAAACAGTCAACTTGGTTCGGCACAAAGCTAACTTCACCTACCTCCATGAACTGATCAAGGTATCACACGCCACAACCAATTTAAACCCGCAAGAGAGAACTCACAAACCTACGGTGAGATGACAAAGATCTTCAAGATGTATCAAGTGCGCTCAATCGATGACGCATTCAATGGGGACTCCAAAGCGCTCAGCCATCAACGCATTCACCAGATTTAAGTCCCGACAACTCAAGTGCGCTCAGTCATGGCGCATTCTCTGGGGACAATAGAGCGCTCAGCCATAGACGCATTCACTCGAGCAAAAGCCCGAGCCTACGGCTATAAACACTCACTACTTCATAGAACACTCGGTAGGAGTCCACGTCTACCATAGCATATCCAAGCACACAATTAAACAATGCAATCCAGGACACACATATGGCGACAAGCAATATAAGAATCACACCAAACACATAACATATCATAACAATGCAGAACATACATATAGGATGAGCATAATCAAAAGTGCAAACTTGCCTTGAACGGTGTTGAAGTACTCTAATGCTTAATTATGATCCGCTCCACACTCCGGACAATCTATATATATTCGACGAAGGCATCGATAAATAAACCGTACTCACATAACATCAAAATAAAGACAACAATAAAGAATTTAATGAAAACTCAACTAACATAAAATATGAGTAGATATTTATTATCTACATGATAGTGGTAGCACAATGCAAAAGAATTAATTAAATTAGACGAACGGTTTGCAAAATATGGCCTTCGGTAGGTTTAAATCAAATCTGATCAAACTAAATTTTTAAATATCACAAACCTGAAAACTATTAGTGCTATCATGTTCTTCTCATCAGTACGAGATCACAGGAAAAAGAATTTCCTGAATCGGAGTTACGAGTAAAAAGTTAAACAGGTTTTAAAATCTCACCGAGAATCTGTACGATCTAAAAACAACTTAAAATAGGTGTAATACGGGTACTGAAACAATTTTGCTGATTGGATGAATCGAATTACGTGCACGTGCTTACCACAAACAACAGCGAAAAACGGGTTGGTTCCCACGTGGTGCCTCCGGTGGTGCTTCTCCGGTAACTCTCCGACGAACGGCGGCTCCGGCGAAGACGGGCAAACTCCGATGATGGTGGGGTGAACTCCGACGTGGGCGCTACTGGAGGGTGCTCCGGGACGGCGACAGGTTCTGTGAGGTCTCCGCGAGATGGGGTCTCGGGCTCACGTCCAAAAATCGGAGCAGGAAAAGAAATCGGATGACAGGGCTTCGGTCCTGGCATTTTGTCGCTCGCGAGAGGGATCCTGGGCGCACACGAAAACGGCTCGGGGAAGGAGTTGACGAGGGGTGGGGTTCGTGGCCACCTGGCAG
Organism: Hordeum vulgare subsp. vulgare; assembly: GCF_904849725.1. Taxonomy (NCBI): domain Eukaryota; kingdom Viridiplantae; phylum Streptophyta; class Magnoliopsida; order Poales; family Poaceae; genus Hordeum; species Hordeum vulgare. The sequence goes on from NC_058519.1 coordinate 51,928,409, forward strand.
TGCTGGAGGCGAGGGAATCCCAGCCCCTTGAGGCTGCTGCAAAGGAGTCCAGGTCGAGTCTGGCTCGGTGTGGAGAAAAACGAGGCGGTGTAAGCTGGCCTGGAGCGCTCGGTCTCCTGGAGCGCTGGGATGGATGCGCTGGGGCGATGGCTCCCTGGGGCTGGGGCGATGGCGTTGCCGGCCGCTGGGAAAAAAAGGTGATGGGGTGATGCGCTGGGCACAGCTCCTGGAGGCTGGGCACAAGCACTGGTGCGCTCTGTACTGGAGTCCAGGCGGTAGCTGGCTAAGCCTGGCTAGCTGGTTCCGTCCACCTTTTTTTTAGCAAAATCAAAACAGCCACAAAAAGCTAAATAACTAAATAATATTTTTTTAAAGAAAAACAAACAGAGACATAGTAAAAATATACGTATACAAAAATATATATACATATATATATAATATGCATATAGTAATATATATATATATATTAAAAATCTAATATAGACACATATATATAAGTATAAAATAAATCCCCTAATAAAAAATAAAGGAACCCTAGTTCCATCTAATGCAATGTTTTTTAAATAACTTTTATGCAAAATGCTACACAACGAGCATTGAAAATAAACTGAAAATGATTTCGGAGATTATGAAATTTGCAAAACCAAATGAGGCGACTCCAAATAATATTCTAAACCTTATGAACTTTTTATTTGAATGGGGAGAAGTCATGTTATCTTCGCCCCAATATAAATTGCCTGAGTTGCATAATGAAAAGAATATTCAGAAAAATTCAAACATGCATAGAAATCAAGATGATAAAGAATGATCCTGTTAACATACTAAATCTAAAAATTTGGGATGAGTTACATGTTGATCATCCTTTACCTATTGTTTTTCCATGCATGTAGTATTATACCACCCTATGAAAATTATGCATGTATAGGAAGATTATTATTGCTATGCTATTGAGCTATATTCCCTCGTCATTGAAGATTGTGGTATTTGTAGTTTTGCTATGCTATGTAGACGGGGATTGGTTCCTGTATTCATTGAGATTATGTGAGGATTACTACAAAATAAATTTGAGTAGTAATTCAGGATATAATACACCTCTGGGCGGATATGGTATTGATGGGTGGTTTCAAGAACATCATGGTTACTACCCTCTGAATGTAAGTGGAATGCCGCCCAGGTTCAAAAAGATCAGACAGACTTAGTGACTAGTAGCTTCCGTGTGCAACCACTAGCTATATGGCCTCTAGCTTAGTTGAGTAGGTTGTGGGAACCTTGCCTGGGCAAAGCTAGCAGATGTAGATATAAATAGGTGTACCGGCTTGCCGTTGGGTGGAGGTGACTACTTCTGAAAGACTTCGTCTCAATCTTCGGGTTGGGTCTAGTGGGTACAGTGTGCAAACCTCTGCAGAGTGTATAAACTAATCATGATTAGCCGTGTCCCCGGTTATGGACAATTTTGAGCAGCTAGGCCATTACAGTTGTTGGATGATCTTGACAGATGACACACTTAATAAAACTTGGTGGGAAACTTAATAATGGTAGTAGGTTGGAGTTGGAGATGCCAATTCAACCATATGTGAGTATTGTAGCAAACTAACTAAAACTTGACTATTAGGTAGCTATGAGGATAAAATCAGCTTTCTGCAAAATAACCATCAGCCTTTCTCTTGTTATACTATGCATATACATGTAGGTCTGTTATATTATTTTTTCCTGTGTAACTTGCCAATACATTCAAAGTATTGACCTATATGGCTGCAACGTATCATGTTGTAGGATATTCAGACGAGGAGTAAGGTACCGTTAGGGTCGCGAGTCTTCACTCAACATCGCTAGTGGGCTATGATGGGACTCATCGTTATTATTCTGCTACTTTTCCGCTGTTTATTAGAATAAAGCTAGTTAAGTGCTATGCAGATTGTTATATTTTATAAATTCTGGATCATACGTTATTATAAATGATGCACTTGCTATTCTGGTTTTCATCTATACTGCGTGTGCTAGAGAGTCGATCCAGGGACTAGCACAGTAAAGCACAGAGACTCAAATCCTTCGAGGTTTGGTCGTTACATTTGCTCTCCTGCAGAGAGATTCTGTCGGTGAAACTTCCCTCTCGGAGGTGGAAATAGAAGCCATCATCATCACCAATGCTTCCTTATTCGTGGGAGGACCAATCTTCATCAACATCTTCACGAGTACCATCTCATCTCAAACCCTAGTTCATCTCTTCTATTCAATCCTTGTCTCAAAACTTCAGATTGGTACCTGTGGGTTACTAGTTGTGTTGATTACATCTTGTAGTTGATGCTTGTTGGATTACTTGGTGGAAAATATTATGTTCATATTCTTAAGTATTATTATTAAACCTTTGATATTGAACATGTTGATGAGGTGTCAGTAGTAACTATTGTTCCTGAGGACATGGAGATGTCTTGTTATAAGTAATCATATAAAGTTGGCATTCATTCAATATTTTGATGATATGTATGTTGTTACTTCTCTTAGTGGTGTCATGTGAACGTCAACTACATGACACTTCACCATGTTATGTGCCTAAGGGAAGCCATTGTGGAGTAACAAGTAGATGATTTGTTGCGAGAGTGACACAAGCTTAAACCCCAGTTTATGTGTTGCTTCATGAGGGGTAGATTTGGATCCACACGTTTAATGCTATGGTTAGAGTTATCTTAATTCTTCTTTCGTAGTTGCGGATGCTTGCGAGAGAGGGTAATCATAAGTTGGTTGTTTAATTAAGTAAGAACAGAACCTTAGCAATAGTCCACCCACATATCAAATTATCAAAGTAGCGAATACAAATCAACTCAATATGATGAATATGAGTAGACAAAAATTCCCATGTGTCCTCGGGAGCGCTTGCTTAATATAAGAGTACTTTCAGGCATGCCCTTTGTTATAAAAAGGATTGGGATACTTTACTGCACCTTTGCTACTATTTCTACTGGTCACTTCCTACGAATTATCTTACTACAAAACTATCTATCACTATTACTTACAACACTTACACAGAATACCTTGCTGAAAACCGCTTATCATCTCCTTCTGCTCCTCCTTGGGTCCGACACTCTTACTTATAGAAAGGACTACGATTGATCCCCTATAATTGTGGGTCATCAAGACTCATTTCTTGCGCTGTTTCCGGGATTGAAGCGCCTTTGGTAAGTGGAAATTAGTAAGGAAACATTTCCGGTACGTGTTGAAATTTACTATCGCTTGTCACTATGAACGGTCACCCTTTCAGTGGCTTGTTTGGGGCATCTTTGCCTTGAACAGAAGTTGTTCCTCAACCTACTGAACCTATTGAAAATATTTATTATTAAATTCATTTGGGTATATTAGATAAACTGTTGGCTAATCCTTATAACGGTTCAATTCATCCCCAACAAGTCGGGATGAGACACCACACGAAAAATAAAAAATGAGGGAGGCCAAATGAGCCCACCACAAAAAAGGGAAAAATGTAGGAGGCAAAAAAACGAATAAGAAAAAAGAAAAAGCGCCCATGAACAAATAAATAAATAAATGAGAGAAAATAGAGAAGGGGCATGCTAATTACCACACTTGTGCCTCAAAATGGCACCATGTTCTTCATATAGAAAGTCTCTTGTTTTGTCACTTCCATATGCAAGTGGGAATTTTTCATTATGGAACTTGGCTTGTATATTACGATGATGGAATTTATCAAACGCCAAAGGTCTTCATGAGAAAGCAAGTTGGATGCACACCCACTTAGCATCAGTCAATCTTTCATACACTTATAGCTCTGGTGCATCCGTTGGATGTCAATCCCTTCTCCTCGCACTCATATCTATTTATGGGCATATCCATAGCCCATTGATATGCCGAGTTGATGCGACACTTTCTTCTTCACTTTTAACCCTTTAAACCTATCACCATATTCCATTCCACATTTATGCTATATCCATGGTTCACGGTCATGGATTGAGTGAGTAATAAAAAGCTGAAGCACATTAAAAAGTATGATCCAATAGCTTGATTTGACACCGGGGTGCTCATGATTTATACCTTATGCTAGGAAGACCAAACAAGATAGGCTATACGATTTTGTTGGGATATATTTATTTAGGGTTGAAATTTTGAAAGCCATGATTGTTTGTTGGGATGCCTAAGTATTAATATCTTAATGTCAAATGATAGACTATTGCCTTGAATCACTTGTATCTTAATATTCATGCCATGATTAGATATATGATCAATATTATGCTAGGTAGCACTCCACATAAAAAAATATCTTCTTTATCATTTACCTACTCGAGGACGAGCATGGATTAAGCTTGGGGATACTGATACGGCTCCGTCGTATCCATAATTTTATATTGTTCCATGCCAATATTATACAACTTTCACATATTTTTGGCAACATTTTATATTGGACTAACATATTGATAGTGCCAAGTGCCAGTTCTTGTTTCTTGCATGTTTTTTGTTTTTCAGAATATACATATAGAACAAAATCCAAATGCACTAAAAATTTACGAAGAATTATTTTGGAATATATGTGATTTTTTGGAGGTGGAATCAACATAAACGGAGGCCGTGGGCCTCCACTACCCACCATGTCGCAGTCCATACCCCCTAGTGCACCCTGCCCTCTAGTGGCCACACCGTGAGGCAGTTGGGACTCTTCTTTGGGCACAAGAAATATAATTTATGTAAACAAATCATGTAAAACATTCAGCCCGATCGAAGTTAGGGATCTCCCAGAATTTAAGAAACGGTGAAGGGCCAGAAAACAGTAACGTGAAACACAAGAGAACAGAGAGGGAGGTCCAATCTAGGAGGGGATCTTGCCCCTCTGCCGCCATGGAGGCCATGAACCAGAGGGGGAACTCTCATCCCATCTAGGGGGAGGCCAAGGAAGAATAATAAGGAGGGGGCTCTCTCCCCCTCTCTCCCGGTGGCGCTGTAGTGTTGCCGGGGCAAGGAGCGTGACGCCGATCTACATCAACAATCATACCGCCGTCAACACCAACTCTATCCCACTCTATGCAGTGGTGTAACATCTCTTTTCCCTCTGTAAATCTCTACTTAAACATGGTTCTCAACACTACATACTATTTACTAATGATATGTGGCTATCCTATGATGTTTGAGTAGATCTGTTTTGTCCTACGAGTTAATTGTGATATGATGTTATTGATATGAGTTGTGTGTTGATATGGTGCTGTCCTAAGGTGCCTTCCGTGAGGCGCACACCTGAAGGATACACGCTGGAGGGTCTGCAATATGTTCACGATTCGCTTGTAGTGCATGGCAGAAACTTACACCCGAGTATGGGAATTGTGCGTGTATGGGAGTAAAGAGGACTTGATGTTTAATGCTATGGTTGGGTTTACCTTAATGATTTATATTAGTTTCAGATGCTTGCTAGAGGTCCAATTATAAGTGCATATGATCCACGTATGGAAAGTGTGTTAGCGTATATGCCTCTCCCTCATTGCACATGACAAGTACCTATCATGTTATATTCAATTGCCTATGGACAATCTTTTTCTTGTGTTACAAAAAAAACTTTCTACTAAACAACCCCTAACATTTATTTCCATGCTCTTTATTTTCATGAAAAATAGAACCTAACTTTTATTTAATTGTTCTTTATTATCTTGCAAAACTATCTATTACACCTACTAAGTACATCTAGTTTTGTTCTTGTTTTAGGTAAAGCAAACCTTAAGTGTGTGTAGAGTTGTATCGGTGGTCTATAGAACTTGAGGAAATAATTTTTCTACCTTTATCTCCTCGTAGGGTTCAACCCTCTTATTTACCAAAAAGGGCTACAAACACCCCCTATACTTGAGGGTTATCAGTACTCTTTGAAGTTCTTTGTATTGGATTGAATATGATGAATCTGAAATTGTTTGATGCATGTCGTATAATTAACCCATAGATACTTGAGGTGACACTGGAGTATCTAGGTGACATCAGGGTTGATTGATATGTATCATGGGTGTTATTCTAGTACGAACTGTAGGTCTATTTGTGATACTTACAGGAATAGCTCAAAAGATTGATGGGAAAGAATAACTTTGAGGTGGTTCTACTACCTACGTCAATTTCATATTATGTTCTCCGCTAGTTATGAACTTTGGAGTGATTCTTTTTTGCACACCAAGGGATGATCATGCAATTCTACTATGTTGGCATTGTTGAGAGGTTGCACTAGGAAAGTATGAACCCTAGGACTTATTTCCAAGCATTTATACAACATTTTGCTCGCTATTTTCCCCTTTCTACGTTGTTGTTTTCATATTTTTAGATTACAAAAACCTATATCTACTATCCATATTACACTTGTATCACCATATCTTCACCAAACTAGTGCACCTATACAATTTTCCATTGTATTGGGTGTGTTGGGGAGACAAGAGATTTCTTGTATTTGATTGCAGGGTTCTTTGAGAGAAACCATCTTCATCCCACACCTCCCACGGATTGATAAACCTTAGGTCATCCACTTGAGGGAAATTTGTTATCCCACAAAACTCTGGACTTGGAGGCCAAACAACGTCTACAAGAATAAAGTTGCATAGTAGACATCAAGCTCTTTTCTGGCGCCGTTGCCTGGGTGGTGAGTGCTTGAAGGTATATCTTTAGATCCCGCAACTAAATCTTTTAGTTTCAGGATTATCACTAGATTGGCTTATAAAGGTAAACTATTAAAAAATGTAATTTAGGTTGCCTTATTTGCTTCGTCTTTATAATGTCTTTCGTGAAAATGATGGTTCAAAAAATTGTGCTCAATTGGTAGAGGAAGAATTTATGAAAATGCTTAATGTGAATTCCTTGAATGATGACAATGATAGAAATATTGTAATATGAATTCTATGAATATCCATGATGCTAATGATATGCAAAGCCACAAGCTTGGGTAAGCTATCTTTGATGAAAATGATATTTTTTGTCCCCCAAGTTTTGATGAGTAAATTGATATGATCATAGCATGCCTCCTATTTATGATGATTATATTGATTAAAGTGGGTTTGGAAGAGTGTAAAATCTAGGTACTAATGACCCCACTATTTTGGAGGGTGTTGAATCATATTGTCATAATGATAAAAGTTGATTTGGAGAGGTCATGACTTTGTTTTGTGATGACACCACTATTTTGGAAGATGTTTCAAATAACTATGAAAACAAGGTTGCTATCTATGATGATTACTGTGATGAAATATATGCTATAAAGAATAATGATAAACATGAAACTTTTCGTCATGATTTTTTTTTGTTTTATATTGATCAAGTATCTCATGATATTTATTTGTTGAGTTTGCTCCCACTACTATGAATGAGAAGAATTTTTCTTATATTGAGAGAAATGAAAATTCTATGATTGTGGATCATGAAAATAATGCTTTATGTGATAGATATATAGTTGAATTCCTTCATGATGCTACCAAAAATTATTATGAGGGAGGAACATATGCTTGTAGGTGTTGCAATAATATCAAGTTTCCTCCTTATGTGTTCAAAGTTTTGAAGTCATGCTTGTTTTGCCTTCCTATGCAAGTTGATTCTTGCTACAATAAATTGTTTGCTTGAAAAATCCTTATGCGTAGGAAGTGGGTTAGACTTAAATGTGTTAGTCATGTGATTCATGATGCTCTCTTGCATGTTTCAATTAATACCTTCTTATGTGAGCATCATTGAAATCATCATGCCGAGCTAAAAGGCATTAAAGAAGAGCGCTTGTTGGGAGATAAACCCAATAATTCTACCTACTGTATTTGAGTGTTCACATGATTAATATACTGTAATAAGCATGTTTTATAGCCTTTATTTCAATAAAGTGCCAAGTAAAGCCTTGGTGATAGTGTGGATAATTGTTTGTTTGATTTTGTGCAAAAACAGAAACTTTCACGTCTAATGCAGAATTTCTCTCATTTTAATGGAGCATGGAAAATTCAGAAATTTTTATAAAGTTTTGGTATGGAAATTCTATGCATTGTCCTAAGTTTTCAGAATTTTCAAAGCCACGTAAGTGTGGTGTTCATTCAGATCTTCACATACTATTCTCTTTTTGACAGATTCTGTTTTGCATGCATAGTTTGCTTATTTTGTTGTTTACATGGATTATATTTGGTGATATAAATTGTGGGAATGATAGAATACATTAGGTATTATTGGATAAAAAGTATTAATATTATCTTGAAAATACCTATGAATGATCTATCTCTATGACACTAACCCGTCTCACGAAGTTTCCTTATGTTTTGTGTGATTGAAGTTTTCAAGTTTTAGGTGAGATTCCAATATGAGGTAAATAAGGAAAATCAAGAAACCCAAGGTGTTGGGGAACGTTGCATGGGAAGCAAAAAAATTCCTATGCACACGAAGACCTATCATGGTTATGATCATCTACGAGAGGGAGATCGGATCCACATACCCTTGTAGATCGCTAAGCGGGAAGCGTTAAGAAACGCGGTTGATGTAGTGGAACGTCTTCGTGATCCAAATCGCCGCTGTCCCACGATCCGTCCCGATCTAGCACTGAACGGATGGCACCTCTGCGTTCAACACACGCACAACTCGATGACGATCTCCGCCTTCTTGATCCAGCAAGAGAGATGAAGAGGTAGCTGAATTCTCTAGAAGCACGACGGCGTGGCCGTGATGATGGTGGAGCTACTCCAGCAGTGCTTCGCCATGCCGTACTGATCTAGCTATGAGGTGTCACGAAGTAGTGGAGGGAGAGAGGTTTGCACAAAGGCTTGAGGTGCAAAAACCGTCTCACATCTCCACTATATATAGGAGGAACAAGAGGGAGGGTGCCTTGCCTCCTACTCCAAGTAGGAGGGGTCGGTCGAGACAAGGAGGAAGGTCTCCTCCTCCAATTCAGTTTGGTGGAGGAGTCCTTTCCTTCTTGTCCACCTCCTTCCTTTTTTTCTTTCTTATTCCTTTATGTTTAGCTTGGCCTAAATAGGCTTATTGGGTTGGCCTCACCAGCCTACTAAGGGCTGGTGCGCCACCCATGGGCCTATTAGGTCCTCTCCTGGGTGGGTGGCCACTCCCGGTAAAACCCCGAAACCCATTCATCACTCCCGGTACTTTACCAGTAATGCCCAAAATCTTTCCGGAAGCCAAATGCAACAGTCCTATATATCGATCTTCGTTTCCGGACCATTCCGGAGACACTCGTAATGTTCGGGATCTCATCTTGGGATTCCGAACAACATTCGGTTACCAACATCAATAACTCAACTATACCGAAAACGTCACCGAACCTTAAGTGTGCACACCCTGCGGGTTCGAGAACTATGTAGACATGACCGAGACACTCTCCGGCCAATATCCAATAGCGGGACCTGGACGTCCATATTGGATCCTACATATTCTACGAAGATCTTATCAGTTGAACCTCTATGTCAAGGATTCACACAATCCCGTATATCATTCCCTTTGTCCTTCGACATGTTACTTGCTCGAGATTCGATCGTCGGTATCGCCATACTTATTTCAATCTCGTTACCGACAAGTCTCTTTACTCGTTCCATAATACAAGCTCCCATGGCTAACTCTTTAGTCACATTGCTCGCAAGGCTTGTTTGTGATCTTGTATTACCGAGTGGGCCCCGAGATACCTCTCCGTCACACGGAGTGACAAATCCCAGTTTTGATCCATGCTAACTCAACGGACACCTTCGGAGATGCCTGTAGAGTACCTTTATAGTCACCCAGTAACGTTGTGACATTTGATAAACACAAGGCATTCCTCCGGTGTCAGTGAGTTACATGATCTCATGGTCAGAGGAATGTATACATGACATACAGAAAACAATAGCTACAAAATGACACGATCATATGCTACGTTTATAGTTTGTGTCTTGTCCATCACATCATTTTGCTAATGATGTGATCCCGTCATCAAGTGAAAACACTTTTCTATAACAGGCTAGTCAACTAGAGGCTCACTAGGGACATTGTTTTGTTTATATATCCACAGATGCATCTATGTTTCCATTCAATACAATTACTGCATGGATAATAAACGATTATCTTGAAACAGGAAACATAATAGTAACTATTTTATTATTGCCTCTAGGGCATATTTCCAACACAAGGCACCCCAAAGTTAATATCCAAGTAAGACTCGGGCGTCTAAGCTTGGGGATGCCCCGGATGGCATCCCCTCTTTCGTCTCCAACATTATGAGTGTATCTTACTGGGAGCTATATTTTTATTCATCAGATGATACGTGTTTTTCTTGAGCATCATTTTATTTTGTTTTTCTATTTTATATATTATTTATAATATTGTTTTTCAATAAAAATTTCCAAGAATTTCCTTTAGAATGCTTGAATTATATGTGTGATGTGTGTTGTACAAAAACATAAACGTTTGCTGTAGTATTTGAATTATTAAATTTTACTGGAACGTGGAAAGTCTCAGAGTTTTTAACACTATAATTTAATGCAAATTATTTGTAATGTCCTAATTTTTCATAGTTTTCGGAGTTATAGAAATACACTATTTTAATAGATTGCTACAAACTGTTCTGTTTGGATAGATTGTTGTCATAGTTTTGTTATCTACTTATCCTATAGTTTTCATGGCTTATATTGATGGACATAAATTTTGGAAATGATAGTATATAATAACTAATATTTGATAATTATTATGCAAGTTTTTTTGGCAGTGCATGAAGTGTTGATTTATCCTTATGTGTACTAATCGATCTCACAAGTTATTTTCAAGTTTTATGTGGATAAAGTTTTTGAGACTTAGGTAAAACCGAGATATGAGAGGATTGAACGAGATACAAGATCTCAAGCTTAGGGATGACCAAGGCACCCAAAGTCAATATTACAAGAAGTTTCAAGCATCTACGCTTGGGGATGCTACGCATCCCACCTCTCTTCGTCAACAAATATCGGTTAGCCTATGTTGAGTCTAAATTTTTATTTTTCCACATGATATGTGCTATCTTTGGAGTGAATTTTTTCTTAGTTTTCTGTTTGAATAAAATTCTCAGATATGAAATTCTTTATTGAGTTAGAATCATCACATAGCTACTTAATTATTTGACTACTCATTGATCTTCACTTACATTATTTGAGAGTAGTTTGATGTTTATTCTTGTGCTTCACTTATATCTTAAGAGTAAATCTCGAATGAATGAAATATCATAAATATGAAATCATCAATGTGCTACATTGTTAACAGTAGTTTCACATTTGGTTTAGAAAATAAATCTTTGAAAGTTTGACAATCACAATATTGGTCATACAAGCAATTCATGAATGACTAGTATAAGAAAGAGAACTTTCACATATAAATATATTATCTTGGACATCTTTTATGATTGTGAATATCCATTAATAATTTTCAATCTTGGTCAAATTTCTAATGTTGGATAAGTAAGACAACGTAATGGTTATGTTTGGGTATATTTTCATAGAAGTTATGTTGTTACATGTATCCTCCAACGTGTGTGCTTGTTTAGAACATTTTGCTAGCCAAAACTTCGTACTAATAAACATACTACTTGTGTATCCAAATCCCGGAGCCAAGTTTCTTCCATGAGAGTCCACTATACCTACCTATATATGGTATTTCACTACCATTCCACCTCTAAACATTCAAATAAACACCCGTTTTGTGTGCTCGTACGACACATGGAGCGACGGGGCTATCATTTTGTTCCATTCTAAGAGGGTTATTCTCAAGATGAGTATTTATTCACTTGTCATTGTACGAGGCAAGCTGGTAAAAAGTATGCACGGTCCTGCATAATACAAAATTAAATAAACAATAACTACCCCTGGAAATTGATTGTTGGGATGGTACCCGTGGGTACGGCTAGCCATGGAATGTGTTTGAATGGTGGAGGGGGAGTAGAATTTCAATTCTGTTTGGGAATAGACAATAATGTGATTAGCATGGAAGGTATTGAAAACTCTGTTGTGACGTTGACATGAAAGGCACGCCACCCAAAATTACATATTCATCTTTGCTTTTAAACAATGAGCTCTGGCACCTCTCCAAATCCATGCTTCCCTATGTGAAGGGGCAATCTATTTACTTTCGTGTTACCTAGTTTTCATGCTGAGTCAACTTCTTATTCCAACATCAATCTATTAGTAGGCAAGCACAATGTGGCCAGGAAATATTCAAACATATATATCCAGTTAAATATATTTGATCATGATTCATTATTGTTGACAATATCTTTATGATATGTATGTTGGGAGGCGAAACATTAAGCCCCTATATTCCTTTGTGTTCGATGGATGTTGTTTGTTCTAAAAATATGCTTTGAGTATTAGCAATCATAGAATACTTTATGATAATTGAGTATGAGGATCTCTTACTTAGACTTGATGATGCATTGAAATTGTTTGACTACTAAGAACTTATGTTGTTAAATTTCAAGAATATACATTGTTAGAATCATGACATGTGAATTGATTGTTATTCTATCATAATGAGTTTCATAAGAAAAGGTTGCTAGTTATGATGCTAGAAAAGTGACTAAAAATATCATTGATAAAATTATACACTATGCCAGCCCCCCGCGCCCTCCCTATAAAAGCGGGAGGGGTGCGGTAGACGAAGCTCATCCATCCTCCTCCTCTCCATCCTAAGGTTGTATGGGTTTGCTCTCCCCTTCTGGTTCTTCGAGATGGCTTCGGTTTCTGGCCTTGGTGAGGAAGCGTGGGCGTCCCCCATCTTCCATGAGGGCAGAAAGAGCTTCCCGTTTAGATCATGTAGCCGCTTCAGTCGTAGTGCCGGGGGTTGACAAACAGCAGGGAGTGTGGCTTCATGTGCACGGTGGCTCGACGGTGAAGGCAGCGGTGGTTCTCTGGCTATCGCGACAGGGCCTCCCACCCATGGCGCCTTGTTCGGTGCGCATGGGTGGGAGATTTTTTCCTGCGAGTTCATCCTAAAGGTAGGGTGGATTCCCCGCCTTTGGCCACAAGGCACAACCATGCTCTCAATGAAGGGTCCGGGGAACATGTCGTAATCTTCGTTCGTGGAGGGGGGTCCAACGATGGTGGAGGCGTCCGCGCGGGTGATGGACATGATGGAGGTCATGATGGCGGCAACCTGTGGTGCTCCGGAGGCGGTGGAGGTGACTCCGACCCGTCGTGATTGCCGTCAACTCCATCATCAACAGCTGGCCCCAGTAGTGCCATCATCTGCAGCTTCCCACTTCTCCCCTGTTGGCTTCGTACGCCCCTCTAGGCGTAGGGGCTTCTTGGCCCTGGAGGGGAGGTGTCCCTCCAGTTTTGGTGGGGAGGCACCAAATCCCAGCCGGGCGCGTCCTTCGTCCGCCTTCCCTCCACCATCCAATCTCTAAAGAAAGGGGGACAAGGAAGGCGTTACAGGGTGCTCATCTTTTTATAAAGCAAAAGTTTATAGGCCTTTGCTAAATTTTTACTAGTGGTATTATAATGTATTTTATCCATTCTGTACTGAAGAAATGAATAAAATGATCGTTGTTCTTTTTTTCCTTGAGTGCTATCCCTGCGGCCTTCTATCTGTATTGTGTTGTATATTTCCACCAATGGGGTCCCTTACCGGGTTGGCGCAAGGCGCAAGTGTCGAAGGGGGAGCAAACCCCCAGCAACAGACGATCATCGTCCACCGGCAAGGCCCCTCATCGGTATCGGTGCGGTCCTCCCCCTCCTTCGAGGTTAATGAGCGACGAGAGGCGAAAGGACGGTCTACCCCTACAAGTGTCCCTATCTTGTAGATAGTTCCATCACACACAACCGAAAGAGGAGAAGCAAGGGGTTCCTCGAAGGAAAGAACGGAATCACACTTGAGATAAAATAGTTTAAACTTATCTCTTTGGGGGAAGCCTCCTTGAAGGTGCGATGGTTCTTTGTCCTCGTCTTTGCGCTGTCTCCCGTCCACCTAGAGGCAAAACATACAGGGCAAAGGAGCGGTTATATCCTCTTAAGAAGAGGGGAGACTCGGCAACAAGGACCACAAGTCCATCAAGCACTCTTAATAAGTCGTAAAATAGGGCATTAGTGACATCATAACACAAGCAAGTGCGTAATGCATGATGCATATGCAGATGATGATATGATGCAATGCCTAGATTTATTTATGCACAAGGTCCGCACTTGGCTTTGTACAAAGGCTTACATGCAACTTCGGAAAGGCTTGTACAAAAGGTGGTTGCCGAGAACTGGGCCCGAAAACTGTGCCTTACGGGTAGAACTTACAAAGATGCTCAATATTCCATGAGTTAAACACCTTGATGCCATCTTCGGTCTCTAGACGGACTGCGCGAGGCCTGGTGACTCATTACCCGGTAAGGGCCTTCCCACTTTGGCGTCAACTTGTCGGAACCCTTGGCGGGTTGAACACGCCGAAGGACAAGGTCGCCTTCCTCAAAGCTCCGGGCGTGGACCCTGGGGCTATGATAGGGGCGCAGGGCCTGCTCGTAGCATGCAACATGCGTAGCAGCCCTGAGACGATCTTCCTCGAGGAGTGTGGCATCATCATGTGGCAGCTGCGGTTTCTTGATACGTCCATTTTGCATCATGCTTTTATGTTGATATTTATCGCTTCTTGGGATGTTATTTCACTTCACGGTACAATACTTATGCCTTTTCTCTCTTATTTTGCAAGGTTTACATGAAGAGGGAGAATGCCGGTAGCTGGAATTCTAGCCTGAAAAAGGAGGAAGTTTGAGATACCTATTCTGCGCAACTCCAAACGCCATAAAAATATACGAGGATTTTTTTTGGGATTTATAAAAAATACTGGGCCGAAGAAGTGCCAGAGGGGCGCCAGCAGGTGGCCACAAGCCTGCTAGGCACGGCCAACCCCTGGCCGCGCCTAGGGGGCTTGTGGCACCCAACTGGCCCTCTGGCTCCCCCCTTCTGCTATACGAAGGGTTTTGTCTGGAAAATAATAATAAGAGGGAGGATTTTTCGAGGATTCGCCGCCGCCACGAGGCGGAACTTGAGCAGAACCCATCTAGAGCTCCGGCAGGACGATCCTCCCACGGAAACTTCCCTCCCGGAGGGGGAAATCGTCGCCATCGTCATCACCAACACTCCTATCATCGGAGGGGACTCGTCACCATCAACATCTTCATCAGCACGATCTCATCTCCAAACCCTAGTTCATCACTTGTAACCAATCTCCATCTCGCGACTCCGATTGGTACTTGTAAGGTTGCTAGTAGTGTTAATAACTCTTTGTAGTTGATGCTAGTTGGATTACTTGGTGGAAGAGTTTATGTTCAGATCCTTGATGCTACTCATTACCTCTCTGGTCATGAATATGATTATGCTTTGTGAGTATTTACTTTTGTTCCTCAGGACATGGGATAAGTCATGCTAATAGTAGTCATGTGAATTTGGTATTCGTTCGGTATTTTGATGTGTTGTATGTTGTTTTTCCTCTAGTGGTGTTATGTGAACGTCAACTACATAACACTTCACCATTATTTGGGCCTATAGGAAGGCATTGGGAAGTAGTAAATAGATGATGGGTTGCTAGAGTGACAGAAGCTTAAACCCTAGTTTATGCGTTGATTCGTAAGGGGCTGATTTGGATCCACTAGTTTAATGCTATGGTTAGATTTTGTCTTAATTCTTCTTTCATAGTTGCGGATGCTTGCGAGAGGGGTTAATCATAAGTGGGATGCTTGTCCAATTAAGGGTAGTATCCAAGCACCGGTCCACCCACATATCAAACTATCAAAGTAACGAACGCGAATCATATGAACATGATGAAAACTAGCATGACAGAAATTCCCGTGTGTCCTCGGAAGGGTTTGTCCTCCTATAAGACTTTGTCCAGGCTTGTACCTTGCTACAAAAGGGATTGGTACACTTTGCTGCAGCGTTTCTACTTTTGTTACTTGTTGCTTGCTACAAATCATCTCACCACCCAATCACTTGTTACCGATAATTTCAGTGCTTGCAGATTTTACCTTGCTGAAAACCACTTGTCAGATCCTTCTGCTCCTCGTTGGGTTCGACACTCTTACTTATCGAAAGGACTACGATTGATCCCCTATACTTGTGGGTCATTAAGACTCTTTTCTGGCGCCGTTGCCGGGGAGTGAAGCGCCTTTGGTAAGTGGAAATTGGTAAGGAAACATCCATATAGTGTGCTGAAATTTATTGTCACTTGTTAGTATGGATACTAATCCTTTGAGGGGCTTGTTCGGGGTATCTTCACCTCGAACAGAATCACAAAGAGTTGCTCCTCAACCTGCTGCAACTACTGAAAATATTTTCTTTGAATTTCCTTCGGGTATGCTTGAGAAACTGTTAGCTAATCCTTTTACACGACATGGAGCATCACATCCAGACTTGCATCTAATCTATGTAGATGAAGTTTGTGGTTTATTTAAGCTTGCAGGTTTGCCTGAGGATGAGGTCAAGAAGAAGGTCTTTCCTTTATCTTTGAAGGATAAGGCGTTGACATGGTATAGGCTATGTGATGATACTAGATCATGGGACAACAATCAGTTGAAATTGGAATTTCATCAAAAGTTTTATCCTATGCATTTAGTACATCGTGATCGGAATTATATTTATAATTTTTGGCCTCGTGACAGAGAAAGCATCACTCAAGCTTGGGGGAATCTTAAATCAATGTTATATTCGTGCCCCAACCAAGAGCTCTCGAGAGAAATTATCATTGAGAACTTCAATGCTCGGCTTTCTCATGATGATCGCACCGTGCTTGACACTTCTTGTACCGGTTCTTTTATGAAGAGAGATATTGACTTCAAATGGAATTTATTGGAGAGAATTAAATGCAACTCTGAAGATTGGGAGCTTGAAGAAGGTAAGGATTCATGTATGAATTTCAAGTTTGATTGCGTTAAATCCTTTGTTGAAACAAATACCTTTTGTGACTTTAGCGCTAAGTATGGACTTGACTCTGAGATAGTAGCTTCACTGTGTGAATCTTTTGCTGCTCATATTGATCTCCCCAAAGAGAAGTGGTTTAAATATCATCCTCCTTTAGAAGTCAATGTAGTTAAACCCAATCCAGTTGAAGAGAGAGTCATTGCCTATAATGATCCTATTGTTCCCAATGCTTACATTGAGAAACCACCCTTCCCTGTTAGGATGAAGGATCATTCTAAAGCTTCAATTGTGATACGTAGAGGCTACATTAGAACACCTACACCCCTTGAGAAAATTAGAGTCGAACCTGGCATTGCTATTATCAAAGATCTCTTGTCAGATGATGTTGAGGGACATAATATTCACTTCTGTGAAGTTGCCGCTAGAATTGCTAAACCTCACGCTAGAGACAAACATCGGCCTGTTGTTGGCACACCTGTTGTTTCTGTTAAGATAGGAGATCATTGTTATCACAGTTTATGTGACGTGGGTGCTAGTGTTAGTGCAATACCTCTATCCTTGTATGATGAAATCAAAGACGAGATTGCACCTTTTGAGATAGAACCCATTGATGTCACTATTCAGCTTGCCAATAGAGATACTATCTGCCCTGTGGGAATTGTTAGGGACGTTGAAGACTTGTGTGGTAAAACAAAGTATCCTGCTGATTTCCTCGTTCTTGCTACCACTCAAGATAGCTTTTGTCCCATCATATTTGGCAGACCTTTTCTCAATACCATCAGTGCTCATATTGATTGTGAGAAGCAAACTGTCACTGTTGGCTTTGAAGGTGTGTCACACGAGTTCAATTTCTCCAAGTTTGGTAGACAACCTCATGAGAAAGAGCTGCCTAGTAGGGATGAAACTATTACCTTAGCCTCTATTGCCGTGCCTCCTACTGATCCCTTAGAGCAATACTTGCTTGAGCATGAAAATGATATGCATATGGATGAAAGGGATGAAATAGATAGAGTTGTCTTAGAACAATATCCTATCCTTAAGAATAATCTGCCTATTGAACTGCTTAAACAGTTGCCTGATACTCTTAAGTCTGCTTATCTTGATGAAAAAGAGATATATCCTGTTATAATTAGTGCTAGCCTCTCAGAGCATGAAGAAAATAAGTTATTAAAAACTCTGAGGAAGCACCGTGCTGCTATTGGATATACTCTTGATGATCTTAAGGGCATTAGTCCCACTCTATGTGAGCACAAGATTAAAACTGATCCTGATTTCAAACCAGTTGCTGATCATCAACGGAGATTAAATCCTAAGATGAAAGAGGTAGTAAGAAAAGAAATACTAAAGCTCCTGGAAGCAGGTATTATCTATCCTGTTGCTCATAGTGATTGGGTGAGTCCGGTGCATTGCGTCCCTAAGAAGGGAGGCATTACCGTTGTCCCTAATGATAAGGATGAATTGATCCCACAGAGGATTATTACTGGCTATAGGATGGTGATCGATTTTACGAAACAGAATAAAGCCACTAGGAAAGATCATTACCCTTTGCCTTTTATCGACCAAATCCTAGAAAGACTGTCTAAACACACACACTTCTGCTTTCTAGACAGTTATTATGGTTTCTCCCAAATACCAGTTGCACAATCTGATCAGGAGAAAACCACTTTCACCTGCCCTTTCAGTACCTTTGATTATAGACGCATGCCTTTTGGCTTATGTAATGCGCCTGCCACCTTTCAAAGATGTATGATGGCTATATTCTCTGACTTTTGTGAAAAGATTGTCGAGGTTTTCATGGATGACTTCTCCTTTTACGGGTCTTCCTTTGATGATTGCCTCAGCAACCTTGATCGAGTCTTGCAGAGATGTAAAGACACCAACCTTGTCTTGAATTGGGAGAAGTGCCACTTTATGGTTAATGAAGGCATCGTCTTAGGACATAAAATTTCTGAAAGACGTATCGAAGTCGATAAGGCTAAGGTTGATGCAATCGAGAAAATGCCATACCCCACAGATATCAAAGGTATAAGAAGTTTCCTTGGTCATGTTGGTTTTTATAGAAGGTTCATTAAAGACTTCTCTAAGATTTCTAGGCCTCTTACCAATCTCTTGCAAAAGGATATTCCTTTTGTTTTTGACGATGATTGTGAGGAAGCCTTCGAAATGCTTAAGAAGGCTTTGATAACTGCACCTATTGTTCAACCACCTGATTGGAACTTGCGTTTTGAAATCATGTGTGATGCTAGTGATTATGCTGTTGGTGATAACTGCACCTATTGTTCAACCACCTGATAAGAAGTTAAATGTTATTCACTATGCTAGTAAAACTATAGACAGTGCCCAAACAAACTATGCTACTACGGAAAAGGAATTTTTAGCAGTTGTGTTTGCATGTGAAAAGTTCAGGTCTTACATAGTTGATTCCAAAGTCACTATTCACACTGATCATGCTGCTATTAAGTACCTCATGGAGAAGAAAGACGCTTAACCTAGACTTATGAGATGGGTTCTCTTTCTACAAGAATTTGATTTGCACGTTGTCGACAGGAAGGGTGCTGATAACCCAGTAGAAGATAACTTGTCTAGGTTGGAGAACGTTCTTGATGACCCACAACCTATTGATGATAGCTTTCCCAGTGAGCAATTGAATGTCATCAATGCTTCACGTAGTGCACCGTGGTATGCTGATTATGCAAACTATATCGTTGCCAAATATATACCACCTAGTTTCACATACCAGCAAAAGAAGAAATTATTCTTTGACTTGAGACATTACTTTTGGGATGATCCTCACCTTTATAAGGAAGGAGTAGATGGCGTTATTAGACGTTGTGTACCCGAGCATGAACAGGGACAGATCCTACAGAAGTGTCACTCCGAGGCCTACGGAGGACACCATGCGGGAGATAGAACTGCACACAAGGTATTGCAATCAGGTTTCTATTGGCCCACTCTCTTCAAGGATGCCCGTAAGTTTGTCTTGTCTTGTGGCGAATGTCAAAGAATAGGTAATATCGGTAAATGTCAGGAAATGCCTATGAACTATTCACTTGTCATTGAACCATTTGATGTTTGGGGCTTTGATTATATGGGACGTTTTCCAAAATCCAATGGGTATACTCACATCCTAGTTGTTGTTGATTACGTCACTAAGTGGGTAGAAGCTATCCCCACTAGTAGTGCTGATCACAACACCTCTATCAGGATGCTTAAAGAAGTTATTTTCCCTAGATTTGGAGTCCCTAGATATCTAATGACCTACGGTGGTTCACATTTCATTCATGGTGCTTTCAGTAAAATGCTTGCTAAGTACGATGTCAACCATAGAATTGCGTCCCCCTATCACCCTCAGTCCAATGGTCAAGTAGAGCTAAGAAATAGAGAGATTAAACTGATTAGCAAAAGACTGTCAACAGGTCTAGAAAGAGTTGGTATAAGAAGCTCGATGATGCACTGTGGGCTTGTAGAACTGCTTATAAGAATCCCATGGGCATGTCTCCGTACAAAATGGTGTATGGTAAAGCATGTCATTTACCTCTTGAGCTAGAGCATAAAGCTTATTGGGCAATCAAAGAGCTCAACTTTGATTTCAAACTTGCTGGAGAGAAGAGGTTATTTGATATTAGCTCGCTTGATGAATGGAGAACTTAGGCATATGAGAATGCCAAGTTGTTCAAAGAGAAGGTTAAGATGTGGCATGATAAGAGGATACAAAAGCGTGAGTTCAATGTAGGTGATTATGTCTTGCTATATAACTCTCGTTTAAGATTCTTTGCAGGCAAGGTTCTCTCTAAATGGGAAGGTCCCTATATTGTTGAGGAAGTATATCATTCCGGTGCTATCAAGATCAACAACACGGAAGGTAATTTTCCGAGAGTTGTAAATGGGAAGAGAATCAAGCATTATATCTCAGGTACTCCCATAAATGTTGAAAGCAATATTATCCATACCATAACTTCGGAAGAATACCTAAGGGATATTTATCAGCGTGTTTCAGACTCCGAAAACAAAGAGGTATGTGATTCGGTAAGAAAAGAAACTCAAAAACTCAAAAACTTTTGAAGTACGAATTTTTCTGTATGAATGGAGAACTCAGGAATATGTTTAAGAAAATTGGAAGTAGTCCGGAAAGCGCGCGAGGAGGCGACAAGCATGCCAGGCGCGGGCCCACCCCCTGGCAGCGCCTGGGGGGCTTGTGGCCACCTCGTGTGCCTCCCGGACTCCATTTTCGTGCGGAGTTCTCCTTCTGGTCTGGAAAAAAATCATTATATATTCTCTCGTGAGGCCTGACCCTTGTATCATGTAGATTCTCTCTGTTTTCGTTTCGAGCCTGTTTCTGTTGGAGATCTAGATCGCTATGACGTCCCAAATAGCTCCGAAGGACAAGATCTTTGAGAAGGTCATCAATCCCTACCTCACCGAAGTGGTGCAACACCCTCAATCTATCGAGATGCGTGAGGGGATGTTGCACATCCGTGATGTTGAGGGGCCCAAGAAGACTGGAAGCATGGAGACGAGGCTCGAAGCAATGGAGCAACAAATCTTCAAGTGCCAAGGGATGGTGGAGCATGGACTCAACGCCAACCACATGATGATCACAGAGTTCACCAGCAAGCACAGGATTGATGCCAATGACATTGGGAAGCACCTCTCCACGCTCTATGACAAGATTGGTCACCTCCAGGCCCAGATCTATGACCTGTAGAATCAAAACTGTGAGTATGAGTATAGATTTAAATCAATAAGGTTGGCTGCAGATCTAAGGATTCCGGAGACTCGTTCATCTTTCCATGATGGAGCACCTATGCCTTGGAAGACGGAAGATCAAACCCATGTTGCAACAACTCCACCACCATCACCTCCAAAGGAAGACAACTAAACATGGGTATGGGCAATCCCCTTGGCTTGTGACAAGCTTGGGGGAGTTGCCCCGGTTTCGTACCACCATCACATCTTTTGCCTTTACCTTTCTTTTAGTTTTCCTTTTCAGTTTTCTCTTTCTCTAGTAGATTAAAAGTCTTAGTGTTTTAGTCTTGAGTTTTTCTTTGTGTCACCCCCGATATATTCGAGCTCGTGAGCCATATAATAAAGAGTGTCTAGTTGAAGGGCTTTGCCTCTTGCCATGATCAAAAGAATGAGAAAAGAACAAAAGAATGAAAGATCATGTAATGATCTTATGGGAAGTGATGGCTTCACATATAAAGAGAATGATGATTGAAACTTGTTGAGGGTAGACAAACGTAGACCTTGGTCATTGTTGCAACTAATAGGGAGTGATAAAGAAGGAGAGGTTCACATATAAGTATATCATCTTTGACACCATCTATGATTGTGAATACTCACTAAACTATTACATGCCTAGGAGTAGATGTTGGACAAGGAAGACAACATAATGAATTTTGTTTGCTTGGTTTCGAACAATGTTATATGACTAGAGATCCCTTAGCATGTGACGATTGCTTCCACCTCATATTAGCCAAAACTCCCGCACCAATTAGAGATACTACTTGTGCATCCATAAACCTTCAACCCAGTTTTGCCATGAGAGTCCACCATACCTACCTATGGATTGAATAAGATCCCTCAAGTAAGTTGTCCTCGGTGCAAGCAATAAAAATTTCTCCCTAATATGTATGATCTATTAGTGTGTGGAAAATAAGCTTTGTACGAACCTGTGATGAGGAAGACATAAAAGCGACACACTGCGTAATAAAGTTCTTTATCACAGGAGGCAATATAAAGTGACGTTCCTCCGCACTAAGAGGACACACATCCAAACCTGAAAAGTGCATGACAACCTCTGCTTCTCTCTGCGAAGGGCCTATCTTGTACCTTTACTTTTTGCCCTTGAAAGAGTCATGGTGATCTTCACCAATTCCTTGTTTCGCCTTTATCTTGGCTAACGTCATATGCTTGGGTAAGATCTATATTCATATGTCAACTCGGAAGTAAGTATTGATGAATTATTATTGTTGACATTACCCTTGAGGTAAGAAGTTGGGAGGCAAAACTATAAGCCCCTATCTTTCTCTATGTCCAGCTAAAACTCTGATCTCATGAGTACCACGTGAGTTGTAGCAATTGTAGAGAATGAAATGATGATTGAGTATGTGGATTTGCTTTACAAGCTCTTATTTGACTCTTCTGATGTTGTGATAAATTGCAATTGCTTCAATGACTACATGCTATCGGTTGTTACTTCTCGGTAAGGTTCTTGATCCGTGCTTTACTTTGTGAAGGAATTATCACTTTAGCATGAGAGATGATATTGATGGTATTGCTGTTCTGATCATGATCATGATGAATGCATGTTCGTATCTTGTTTTGTCGACACCTCTCTCCCTAAACACGTGGACATATTTATTGAGCTAGGCTTTCGCTTAAGGGCAAGCGAGGTCTAAGCTTGGGGGAGTTGATACGTCCATTTTGCATCATGCTTTTATGTTGATATTTATCACTTCTTGGGCTGTTATTTCACTTCACGGTACAATACTTATGCCTTTTCTCTCTTATTTTGCAAGGTTTACATGAAGAGGGAGAATGCCGGTACTTGGAATTCTGGCCTGAAAAAGGAGCAAGTTTGAGATACCTATTCTTCGCAACTCCAAACGCCGTAAAAATCAACGAGGATTTTTTTCGGGATTTATAAAAAATACTGGGTTGAAGAAGTACCACAGGGGCGCCAGCAGGTGGCCACAAGCCTGCTAGGCGCGGCCACCCCCTGGCCGTGCCTAGGGGGCTTGTGGGCACCCAGCTGGCCCTCTGGCTCCCCCTTCTTCTATATGAAGGGTTTCGTCCGGAAAAAAAAATCAGAGGGAGGCTTTTTCAAGGATTCGTCGCCGCCACGAGGCGGAACTTGAGCAGAACCAATCTAGAGCTCCGGTAGGATGATCCTGCCGGGGAAACTTCCCTCCCGGAGGGGGAAATCATCGCCATCGTCATCACCAACACTCCTCTCATCGGAGGGGACTCGTCACCATCAACATCTTCATCAGCACCATCTCATCTCCAAACCCTAGTTCAGCACTTGTAACCAATCTCCGTCTCGCGACTCCGATTGGTACTTGTAAGGTTGCTAGTAGTGTAAATTACTCTTTGTAGTTGATTCTAGTTGGATTACTTGGTGGAAGAGTTTATGTTCAGATCCTTGATGCTACTCATTACCTCTCTGGTCATGAATATCATTATGCTTTGTGAGTAGTTACTTTTGTTCCTGAGGACATGGGATAAGTCATGCTAATAGTAGTCATATGAATTTGGTATTCGTTCAGTATTTTGATGTGTTGTATGTTGTTTTTCTTCTAGTGGTGTTATGTGAACATCGACTACATAACACTTCACCATTATTTGGGCCTAGAGGAAGGCATTGGGAAGTAGTAAGTAGATGATGGGTTGCTAGAGTGACAGAAGCTTAAACCCTAGTTTATGCTTTGCTTCGTAAGGGGCTGATTTGGATCCACTAGTTTAATGCTATGGTTAGACTTTGTCTTAATTCTTCTTTCGTAGTTGCGGATTCTTGCGAGAGGGGTTAATCATAAGTGGGATTCTTGTCCAAGTAAGGGAAGTACCCAAGCGCTGGTCCACCCACGTATCAAACTATCAAAGTAACGAACGCGAATCATATGAACATGATGAAAACTAGCATGGCAGAAATTCCCGTGTGTCCTCGGGAGCGTTTTCCCTCCTATAAGACTTTGTCTAGGCTTGTCCCTTGCTACAAAAGGGATTGGGCCACTTTGCTGCACCGTTGCTACTTTTGTTACTTGTTGGTTGCTACGAATCATCTCACCACACAATCACTTGTTACCGATAATTTCAGTGCTTGCAGATTTTACCTTGCTGAAAACCACTTGTCAGATCCTTCTGCTCCTCGTTGGGTTCGACACTCTTACTTATCGAAAGGACTATGATTGATCCCCTATACTTGTGGGTCATCATTGCTCCACTGCATCGTAGGCAAGCAGTCGAGGTGACCCGTATATAAGTTCCATGGGGATAACTGCTTCCGCCCCACATACTAGGGAGAAAGGTGTCTGGCCAGTAGCTCAATTTTGTGTGATTCTGAGGGACCAAAGAACCACCGACAGCTGATCAATCCAGTGCTTGTTGCAGCTTTGTACTCTATCGAAAGTTCTCATTCTGAGCCCTCGTAGCACTTCAGCATTCATCCTCTCGACTTTCCCGTTGCTCCTCAGGTGTGCAACACAGGTGAAGGGGATATTGCTTCAAAGGCTTTGACGTACTGCATGAATGCTTGGCTCGTGAATTGGGTGCCGTTGTCAGTTATTACTTTGTTGGGTACTCCGAAACAGCACACCAATTCCTTCATGAACTTCATAGCTGACTGCATGGTCACCTTTCTCACTAGCTCTACCTCAGTCCATTTCGTGAACTTGTCGATTGCTATGTACAAGAACTCGAAACCCCTAGCAGCGCGGGGGAAGGGCCCTAGGATATCGAGCCCCCAGACCGAGAAGGGCCAGGATAGAAGGATCGTATGGAGGGCTTGCGTTGGCTGATGGATGTTCTTGGCATGGAAATCACAGGCTTCATACTTCGTGACTAGCTTAGTCGCATCTTGGAGGGCTGTGGGCCAATAGAAACCCTAGCAAAAAGCTTTTCCGACAAGGGCCTGTGATCCTATGTGTGACCCACACATGCCTCCGTGAATCTCCACCAACATCCTTAGTCCTTCTTCCCGGCAGATGCAGCTCAATTTCACACTATTGGGTCTTGTTTTGTACAGAGTGTGGTCGACAAATTGGTACATACTAGACCGGCGGGCTACTCTTTCGGCCTCTTCTCGTTCTTCGAGAAGTTCTGCTGTCTGAAGGAATTGGACGATGTGCTGCACCCAAGATGGAGCTTGTGGCTCGATAACAAGGACTAAAGACATTTCCGTGTTCGTACGATTTGCTTGATTGTTGCTGCACTATTATCTTTTAGCTATCCATGTGATGATCATTTACTTATCTTGTTGGTGTCATGTGCATTACTATTCATTCTTATCTTGTATGCGCACCACCAAGATGTATGTGACATGGAAGAGTGACCCATGATCCTAATTGATTGTGCATTTGCATTCAAAGGCGAATTTTAAATAATGCATGAATTTAGGGGGAGCTCTTTCTTTTCACATACTTCTCAAAGCGTTGATGCTAATCATTGATTATGTCTTTTGTCGAAGCTTTGATCTATATGTTGTCATCAATTACCAAAAAGGGGGAGATTTAAAGCACGATTGCTCCCTAGGGTGGTTCTGATAATTGATCACACCATATGCATCATTGGACTAATATGTTTATCCAAGTATATTTCAGAAAAGTTCAAAAGATGCTTTGGCTAAAGGCTTATGTGGAGATGCCCCTTGATGCAATGAAGGAATAAGATTGGCCCAAGCTTCAAGCTAGAAGACTCTTCATTTTATATTTGTGAGAAATCACATTTGAGTCCATAAGAAAGCCAATACTATTAAAAGGGGGTGAGGTATTAAAATGAGCTGGTTGCTCAAGTGCTCAAAGTTAGCCACCAAAATACTCAGTCAATTTTCCCACATAACCATTTTGTCCAAAACCTCATACTCAACCATATCGGTGCTACCGAGTTTAGGTGATCAACATTCTGTTGCCTCGGTACACAAAATCGGAATTTCCGAGTTTGAGTATCGGTCTCACCGAGTTTGGTCATCTGACTGTTAGCCACCTTTTTGGTGCCATCGAGTTTCGTATATCGGTTCCACCGACATTCAAAAGTTGTTGCCTTTAGTGAGAGTCGGTACCACCGATTTATGACTTCGGTGTCACCGATTGTGCCACTTTAGGTGTAACGGTTGGATTTTGGCTGCTGCCTATATATACCCCTTCACCCGCCTCTCATTCGTGGGAGAAGCACTCGGAACACACACTGTTGGAAATATGCCCTAGAG
Source organism: Hordeum vulgare subsp. vulgare (assembly GCF_904849725.1). Taxonomy (NCBI): domain Eukaryota; kingdom Viridiplantae; phylum Streptophyta; class Magnoliopsida; order Poales; family Poaceae; genus Hordeum; species Hordeum vulgare. The sequence continues at coordinate 51,955,160 of NC_058519.1, forward strand.
GCAATAATAAATTAGTTATTATTATATTTCTTTGTTCGTGATAGTCGTTTACTATCCATGCTATAATTGTATTGAAAGGAAACTCAAATACATGTGTGGATACATAGACAAAACACTGTCCCTAGTAACCCTCTAGTTGACTAGATCGTTGATCAAGGATGGTCAAGGTTTCCTAATCATAGGCAAGTGTTGTCACTTGATAACGGGATCACATCATTAGGAGAATCATCTGATGGACAAGACCCAAAGTATGAACGTAGCATATTGATCGTGTCATTTTATTGCTATTGTTTTCTGCGTGTCAAGTATTTGTTCCTATGACCATGAGATCATATAACTCACTGGCACTGGAGGAATACCTTGTGTGTATCAAACGTCACAACGTAACTGGGTGACTATAAAGGTACTCTACGGGTATCTCCGAAGGTGTCCGTTGAGTTAGTATGGATCAAGACTGGGATTTGTCACTCCGTGTGACGGAGAGGTATCTCGGGGCCCACTCGGTAATACAACATCACACACAAGCCTTGCAAGCAATGTGACTAAGTGTAAGTCACGGTATCTTGTATTACGAAACGAGTAAAGAGATTTGCCGGTAACGAGGTTGAAATAAGTATGCGGATACCGACGATCGAATCTCAGGCAAGTAACATACCGAAGGACAAAGGGAATGACATACGGGATTATATGAATCCTTGACACTGAGGTTCAACCAATAAGATCTTCGGAGAATATGTAGGATCCAATATGGGCATCCAGGTCCCGCTATTGGATATTGACCAAGGAGCGCCTCGGGGCATGTCTACATAGTTCTCGAACCCACAGGGTCTGCACACTTAAGGTTCGATGATATTTTAGTATAGTTGAGTTATATGTGTGGTTACCGAATGTTGTTCAGAGTCCTGGATGAGATCACGGACGTCACGAGGGTTTCCGGAATGGTCTGAAAATGAAGATTGATATATAGGATGGCTTCATTTGGTTATCGGAAGGTTTTCCGGCATTACCGGGAATGTACCGGGAGTGACGAATGGGTTCCGTAAGTTCACCGGGAGGGGGGAAACCCACCCGGGGGAAGCCCAATGGACCTAGGGGTGGCGCACCAGCCCTTAGTGGTCTGGCGGGACAGCCCAAGAGGGCCTTGGCGCCATAAGAAGAAAACTAAAGAAAAAAAAGGGGAGGTGGGAAGGAAGAGAAGGACTCCACTTTCCAATCATATTTTGAGTAGGATTGGAGTAGGAATCCTACTCCCCTCCTGGTCGGCATGCCCTTGGGGACTGGGTCCTCAAGGCAAGCCTCCTCCCCCTCCCTCCTACATACAGTGGTGATTTAGGGCTGATTTGAGACAACTTTTGCCACGTGCAACTTAACCCTAGACCACATAGTTTTACCTCTAGATCGGATTTCTGCGGAGCTCGGGCGGAGCCCTGCAGGAGTAGATCCTCACCACCACCGAAGCACCGTCACGCTGCCGGAGAACTCATCTACTTCTCCTTCTTGCTTGCTGGATCAAGAAGGCCGAGATCATCGTCGAGCTGTACGTGTGCTGAACGTGGAGGTGCCGTCCGTTCGGCACTAGATCGGAACGGATCGTGAGACGGATCGCGGAACGGTTCATGGGACGGTTCGTGGGGCTGGTCGAGGGACGTGAGGACGTCCCACTACATCAATCGCATTTCTTAACGCTTCCTGCTGTGCGATCTACAAGGGTAAGCAGATCCAAATCTCCTCTCGTAGATGGACATCACCATGATAGGTCTTCGTGTGCGTAGGCATTTTTTTGTTACCCATGCAACGTTCCCCAACACACACTTCATTTCCAGATCCATTTTTCTGAGAGAGAGCGACCTACTCATATGTTGAGGCCAAGATATTCCATTCCCATCATTTTAAACATGATCTCTAGCCTCCCCAAGTTGCTTTCCACCAAATCAATCTCTCCTACCCATGCCTATTTTATGAGAGAGTGATTTTATGTTGAAGAGACTATCTTTAGAAGCACAAGAGCAAGGAGTTCATCATTCTACCTCATCTATTACCTTTTGGAGGTTGGTGCCTCCTAGATTGGATAGGTGTAGCTTGGGAGCCTCCTACTTCGTGTTCTGGAGTTGAACAAAGATGTTTGTAAGGGCAAGTAGATCGCCTACTTCGTGAAGATCTACCATGAGTAAGGCTAGTCCTTCGTGGGAGGAAGTCGTGGTGGGATAGACAAGGCCACTTCTTCGTGGACCCTTCATGGGTGGAGCCCTCCGTGGACTCTCGCAACCGTTACCCTCCGTGGGTTGAAGTCTGCAAGAACACAGACGTACGATAGCGCCATCTATCGGAACCATGCCAAAAATCCCCATGTCAACCTTGTGCATTTGATCTCACTACCTTACTCCTTTAATTTACACTTGCATGTTTTACATTCCGCTGCTAAACTCTTAGAACTACATGTGTAGGGTGTACTTGACTTGCTTAACTGCCAAAACTGCCCCACAACTAAAACTGGGAAAAGGCTAAGCTTTTATCTTGTCAAGTAGTGTAATCAACCCCTAGACATACTTTCGATCCTACAGTACTTCAGCCCAAAACTTGGCAGCTCCAGCGCCCACTCGACTATCCTGCCTGTGGCTTCGGGGTTCCTCAAGATGCGCCATAGTGGGAAATGGATGACAACCGTGATCTCATGGTCTTGGAAGTAGTGGCGAAGTTTCCTCGAGGCAATGATGAGGCCGAATATTAGCTTTTGCACTCCAGCGTACCTTGATCTAGCCCGTGTAACAGTGAGCTCACAAAGTACACTTGCCGCTGCACCACCTTCTTCTTCGCCAACTCCTTGGGGCCCTCATTGCTAGCCCACGGGGTTTCTTGTGAGCTTGTGTTGGGCATTGCCGCGGATATTTTAGCTTCATCCCCAACAGCATCTGCCACGGCAGCTGCATCCTCATCTATCTCCTGTTGCATCACCAAGGCTGCACTAACCACTTGATTTGTTGCCGTGAGGTATAGCAACAACGGCTCTTGCGGTTTGGGAGCGACCAAGGTCGGAGCGGAAGAGAGGTATGTTTTCAGATCTTGCAGCGTCGCGTCTGCTTCTGGGGTCCAGTTCATCGGACCGGCCTTCTTCAAGATCTTGAAGAACGGCAAGGGCCGTTCAACGGATTTGGAGATGAATCTACACAATGCGGCAACACATCCGGTCAGGCATCTCACATCCTTGACTGTCTTGGGGGCTTGGACGACAATCGTGTAGATGACCGAGAACTTTGCCGGGTTGAGCTTTCCATCGTATTTTTTCATCAACTCGGGTTTGAAAGCCCGGCTCGATGGTTGACAGACCTGCCGCAGATCGCGGTGAAGGCGGTACACCCGACCTCGTAAGTTAGGTTTCTGCCAGCACTTGGCGCGGGGTTGCCAGCGTCACGTTTGTCAGATTTACGGTGTGCTTCCCAACATCGCTCGATGGTGGTGTGTGCATTCTCCTTCTGCCGGTGTTCTAGGACACGTCGCTGGCTGCGCAGGCCGATTGAGGCCATAGATGCCTCGTCGGGCCTGTCAGTGCACGGAGCTTGTTACGGCTGTCCTTGAGCTTGTTGTCGGGGAGGGGACTACACCGTCGGCGTGGCCTCCCCAGCGTGACCATCTGTTTGGGCTGCCGTTGCCATTCGTGGACAACGGGATGGCCCTGCCTGCTGTGATTTGCCGGCTTCGGCGAAGCCGATCACAGTTTGGATGGTGGCTCTCCACTCATCCATCTTGCTAGCCGCTGGTGGGAAGTTTAACAGCAGCTGAGCCCGCGCCATTACCTCCGCGGCCATGTCTGCCATGGGCAAAGAGGCGGACCACGCCATGGCTCGACTCATGGTGCAACCAGGAGGAGCCTCGTCATGTCCTTGTCTCTGTGTGTCGGTCGCCATGGTGGCCTGACGTGGGGGAGGCTGGGCGCGCGGATCCGTGGCTCCGCTGAGCACTCCATCTTGCTTTGGACGAGGTGTGCGCCCAACAGCCGTGCCCATGGGCGGAGCAGCTGGTGGACTGGGCGCCGCTGTTGTGAGCGCGGTCAATGATGTGGCGGATGCATGGGGCCTGGGTGTCCCTTTCGCCCGCCGCACCATGGGCAAGCTCGCTATGTTGTCGCTGTTGCTCGCCTCTGGCGCCACTCGTTTTGGCTTCGACCGCAGGGGACACGATGGGGGTGCCTCCTGTGCCGATCCCATCGCCCACGGTGACCACGCCACCTGATGCTGCCATGGCGCCAACGTTGTCCGCAGCTGCATGCGTCGCGACCTTCGAAGTAGAAGGGTGAGGGTCTACGCCGGTCACCTTCTTGGGAGCCATCATGAGAAAAAAGTCACGATGAGGGTCAGCACACAACTCGTATTCTCAGGTTCGCGTGAACGAAGCCCCGTGCCTGACGCACCAAAGATGTCGGTGCAGGTGTGCACGAGGTCACCTATGGGACCTTCGGGCCCCTTGTGGTTCGGAAGGGAGGTTGTATCACACAAAGAGCAGAGACTACGAGACAACACGGTGATGGGACTCATGTTTTTTACACACGTTCGGGCCGTTGTGAAGCGTAAAACCCCACTCCTACATTTGGTGGATTGATTGGGGAAGATGAAGTTGCACAGAGCTATACCCCGGCAAGGGTTGTCGGGGAGAGCTATCGTGTGTGTATGCTTACACTTGGCTCTAATCCAACGGGGACCTAATCTACCAAGCGTCGAATCTCTAAGCGCTCAAATGCCCAAATATCCGAATCCTTTGCTAGGTTGCCTCGGGCCTCTTTTTATAGCTCAAGGGGCATCCAAAGTGGCAACTGACATGATCAAATAGCTAACAGTGCTATCATACCTAAGTCTAGCACTTAAGATAGAGCGCCATAAATGCGGCCCTAGGTGGCAAGTGGGGGTGCGTTCTCGGTAGGCCCTAGGTGGAAAGCGGGGATGCGTTCTCGGTAGGCCTGTGCCACCTATGAGCTGACCATGTCTTGAGGTCTTGACACGCTTCTGGATGGGTGTCAACAGGTTGCAACGTGTCTTGCAGCGCGGCGCCATGTAGCTAGCGAGAGCCACCAGACCACCTGGGGATCGACGCCTCATCAACAAGTGACTGGTGTAGCGATGAGGTGGAGCTGTGGCAGGTTGGCTCAGGCTTGTCGGGGAGGCACCTTGCCGGGTCTTGGTGAGGATGATTGCACCTTCGCCCCTGACAGGTGCTAGGGTACCTTGACGCGTTTTCGGTTTTTGGTGTGGGAATTGAGATTGGTGGTGCTCTTAACGCCCGTCCATAAGTCAGGGGCACTAGGTACCCCAGTATTAGTGCACCGACAACTGGGTTAATAGGTTAGAGCAACTCCAACGGGCCGACCCAAACGGATGGTGAATTTGTCCGCTTTTTGTCCATTTGGGTCGGCTGCCGGCCGGCGTCCGCCCTGTTTTAGATTTGGGTCAACAGTGCACCCAACGCGCCGACCCATTTCATGTCCGCAATCAACATTGAAAAAATAGGCCCGCGACCGATCATGCCAGCGGCCATGTCTCATGCCGGCACCATGCCAAAAGATGGCGCTTGCTAGCCGGCCGACACACATGCCAGCACACAAAAGGGTGGGACTTGAGTTCGACCATGCCATCGTGGCCCCCGTGGTCATGCCAGCACACCTGCCGGCATCCAAAAAAGATGGCGCTCGCCGCCATAGATAACTCCTCGTCGAACTTGAGCATGTTGGCCTGCATCTTCTCGAACCACGACCTCTTCCTTGGTGACACGGTGTTGATATCCACCATCATGATCTTCACCCCGGTCATCATGCTCGCGAGAGCCACATCTTTCGCCTTGGTCTTGGCGTTGGCGACCTCAATCTCTAGCATCTTGTCTTGCTTCTCCGCCTCCATCTCAAGCATCCGTGCTTGCTTCTCTGCCTCCATGTCAAGCCTCCTCCTTTGGATCTCCAAGAAGGCGTCCATTTGCTCTTCTCTTTCTTGCCGGTGCTTCTCCTCCTTTGAGTCCTTCTTGGTGATCACGCCCTCCACGGTTGCGATATAGGCGATCGATGCCACATCCTGATATCCCACAAGCGTATGGGATCACAACAGTTTTCGAGGGTAGAGTATTCAACCCAAATTTATTGATTCGCCAAGACAGGAAGTGAAAGAATATTCTCAAGTATTAGCAGCTGAATGTGTCAGATTCAACCACACCTGAAAGATTAGTGTCTGCAAGCAAAGTATCAGTAGCAAAGTAGCATGATAGCAACGGTGTCAGAAATAGAACTGTTGACGATAGACTATTCCTAACTGTTGTATCAATGGCGCCAACATGTTGACGGGGGATTATTCTTGATAAGAATGCTTCCCCAGATACGGCTCCAGAAAAGTCTTGCAACAAGTAACACCAAAGTAGGAAGGAACATCAGTAGCAGCAGAGTAACAACAGTAGCAACAGAGTAACAGCAGCAGCAGCAAAGTGGCCCAATCCCTTTTGTAGCAAGGGACAAGCCTCGACAAAGTAACGTAGCAAGGACCAGTAGTAAAAGACTCGTAGGAAGTGGATCAGTGATGGATGAGTATGACGGATGTGATTCATCATGTAACAGCTATAACATGGAGAGATATGTAACTAGCTCCTGTTCGTCAATCTAATGTAGGCATGTATTCCGTATGTAGTCATACGTGCTTAGGGAAAAGAACTTGCATGACATCTATTGTCCATCCCTCCCGTGGCAGCGGGGTCCTAATGGAAACTACGAGATATTAAGGTTCTCCTTTTAATAAAGAACCGGACCAACGCATTAACACGTGGTGAATACATGAACTCCTCATACTATGGTCATCTCCGGGAGTGGTTCCGGCTATTGTCACTCCGGGGTTGCCGGGTCATAACACATAGTAGGTGACTACAACTTGCAAGATAGGATCTAAAACACACATATATTGGCGACAACATAATAGGTTCAGATCTGAAATCATGGCACTTGGGCCCTAGTGACAAGCATTAAGCATAGCCAAGTAGTAGCAACATCAATCTAGAACGTAGTGGATACTAGGGATCAATCCCCGTAAAGAACTAACTCAATTACATGATAGATCTCATACAACTCATCACCGTCCAGCAAGCCTACGATGAGATTACTCACGGACGATGAAGAGCATCATGGAATTGTCGATGGAGAAAGGTTGATGATGATGATGGCGACGATTTCCCCTCTCCGGAGCCCGAAACGGACTCCAGATCTGCCCTCCTGATGAAGAACAGGATGTGGCGGCGCCTCCGTATCGCAAAACGCGATGAAACCTTCTCTCTGATTTTTTTCCAGGCGAAACGACAGATAGAGAGCTGAGTTTGGGGGCAGTGGTACCACGTGGGCCCCACAAGCCTGCATGGCGCGACCATAGGGGGTGGCCGCGGCCTGTGGGCTTGTGGCCCACTGGCACGCCCTCTCCGGTGGATCTTTGCGCAGGTATTTTTCTTTTATTCCAGAAAAAATCTCCGTAAATTTTGAGGACATTCCGAGAAATTTTATTTCTGCACAAAAACAACACCATGGCAATTCTGCTGAAAATAGCGTCAGTCCAGGTTAGTTCCATTGAAATCATGCAAATTAGAGTCCAAAACAAGGGCAAAAGAGTTCGGAAAAGTAGATACGACGGAGACGTATCAACTCCCCCAAGCTTAAAGCCTTGCTTCTCCTCAAGCAACTCAATTGACAAACTTAGAGAGACAAAAGAAAAACTTTGACGAACTCTGTTTGATCTTGTTGTTGCAACTATGTCTAACTCACAACCAGAATTTCAGAAACATCACAAGCAAACCACATAAGCAAATGACATCTAGGTCTCACGGTAAACTCATATCAATGGCATAATCAACTAGCGAGCAAATAATAATAAGTCTCAAACGTCAACACTTCAATCAAAACAACATGAAGCAGTACGAATAGGTGGTATCTCGCTAGCTCTTTCTGAGACCGCAAAACATAAATGCAGAGCACCTTAAAAGACCAAGGGCTGACCAAACATTGTAATTCAAGGCAATGAAGATCCAGTCATAGTCACACTCAACACAGTTAAAAGCAAAGCATAAAAATGACAGAGGTGCTCTCTAATTGGTGCTTTTGTAAGAGTAGGATGACTCAACAGGAACATAAATAGACAGGCCCTTCGCAGAGGGAAGCATTGATTTTTAGAGGTGCCAGAGCTCAAGCTTTTAAAACAGAGATAATAATTTTGGGTGGCATGCTTTCATTGTCAACGCAATGACAAAGAGTTCTCAACATCTTCCACGCTAAACATGCTATAGGCGGTTCCCAAACAGAAAAGTAAAGTTTTGACTCCCCCACCACCAATCAATCACACTCCACGGCTAGCCAAATCCTCGGGTACCATCCAAACCAACATCAATCCTGGGGGAGTTTTGTTTGCAATTATCTTTTTTGATTTGAGCATGGAACTGGGAATTCCAATTACCGACCCCTTTCTCGTGAATGATAGTGAATAAACACATATCGAGGATAACACGCCTAGCATGGAAGATGCCAATAGCCCCCTGTCACCACATGAGCGATTCGAGTATGCAAAACAGATTATTTCTTGAAGATTTAGAGAGTGGCACATGCAAATTTGCTTGGAACGGCAGGTAGATACCACACATAGGTAGGTATGGTGGACTCATATGGCACAACTTTGGGTTTATGGAAGTGGATGCACAAGCAATATTCCCTCTTAGTACAAGTGAAGGCTATAAAAGACTGGGAAGCGACCAACTAGAGAGCGACAACAGTCATCAAAATGCATTGAGAGTAACTAACATTGAGTGCAAGCATGAGTAGGACATAAATCACCATGAACATGAACATCATAGAGGCTATGTTGATTTTGTTTCAACTACATGCATGAACATGCGCCAAGTCAAGCCACTTGAAACATTCAAAGGAGGATACCATCCTATCATACTACATCATAGTCATCTCAAAATTCATGTGGGCATCCAAGACAGACCATTATAAGCTCCTAGCTAAGTAAGCATGGCATAAGCAACTATGATCTCTAAGTTGTTATTGCAAACATGTTTCTCTCACAACAAAGCTGAATCAGGCATGATGAGCTAGTCATATTTACAAAACCAAAATAGATTGAGTTCATACCAGCTTTTCCAGGCTCAGTCACTTCATCATATATCGTCATTATTGCCTTTCACTTGCATGACCGAACGATGTGAACAATAATAAGCATGCTCGTGCATTGGACTACACTGGAATCTGCAGGCAAACACAAAGGAGAAGACAAAGTAATATGGCTCTTTGAAAGCTAAACAAGTATGCATGCAAGAGCCACTAAACATTGTAACCAATATCTTCTACCTTGACCAAAAGAAAAAAGAAAACTATGTACACGGGAAAGCTCCCAACAAGCAAAAGAAGAAAATAAAATCTTTTTGGGTTTTCTCAAACTAGACAGACACATGAAAAGAAAACGAGAAAAAGAAAATAAACTAGCATGGATGATACAGTGGCAAAGTGTGAACACCGGCTAACGAAGTGTAAGCATAAGCAAGAATGTAAAGTCGGTGAGAACACGTACTCCCCCAAGCTTAGGCTTTTGGCCTAACTTGGTCTACTCCCAAGGAGGGAAATAACCAGCTCCTGGGTACTCCGGAGTGGACTGAGGATGTCACCGCTGTGTGAGCTCCTCTGGCTCCCACTGATAAATGGCGGCTCGGGCACGGGCACCTGTGGTTGGGCCAAGCCCAATATGCTTAGATGTCCGAGGGCATAATAGTGTACCTGCCTGCATGAAGATTGAACAAAGAAGGAGCAGGCAAAGTAATAGTCTCACGAGTACCCTGACTAAATACCAGGTTATAAATCATCCTTCCACCTATATCTCTATCAAGAAAGTCATGGCGAACCATGCTATCGTAATCTAGATATCTCTTGGGAAGAAGAACCTCTTCTTCTTCCTCCAGTCTAATGGGTATCTCAAAGTGTCTGGCAAGACAGGTAGCATAGATACCTCCATGGACAACACCTTTAGAACGGTTCAGGTTCAACCGTTGAGCTACTATAGCGCCCAAGCTATAAGTTTTATCGTTATAAAGGGCTTCGCGCAAGACCGCAAGATCTAGGGAACTAAGTGACCCATGTTTCCCACGGCCGATCAAACATTTTCCCACAAAAAGTGAGAAGTACCGAAGCACGGGAAAATGAATACTAGCATCTCTAGCGCAAGACACTCCTCTCTCCTCTCCTACAACAATTGTACCGATAAAAGCTTCCAAGTCCCGTGGACGAGGTTCATGAATATCCCCAACGTAAGGTAATTTGCAAACATTGCAAAAGTCCTGGAGTGACATGCGCTGGGGGATATCATAAAGTTTAAACTCAACCATAGGAGGATTCTTCCTGGAATAGTAGTTAAAGCTTTGTACGAAGATATTAGTGAGGAGGAGGTATTGCGGACACTTATCTTCGACGAAGGCGGTAAGGCATGCGTTCTCCACCAAGTAGTAAAAGTCCTCATAAATTCCAGCGGCGCGTAAGAACACGTTGCCTGGCCACTCGCACGCTCGAACTTCTGCGATTCGAGGGACCGGATACTTGGGCTTCTTCTCACTCCCATCATCCTTGGGGTCACGACTTGAAGAGCCTCTCAAGAACCTCCTCATAATTTCCCTTTTCTATCTCTGAAAATTTCTGAAGTTTTTAGTGATTCTAAGGAAAAGTGAATAAGGCTCAACGAAACTCGTAGCAACTACTCCCACAAGTGCCTAGAGACCATATTACGCATCAAAACCACTTGGTACCAACTAGAATCAGCATGCAAAGATCAAGAACATGGTAACAAAGGCAGCAAAAATACGCGAAGTATAAGGCACTAGAGCAAAAACTAATTGGACCAATGGAGGAGTCACTTACCAAGGAGTAATTTCCCCAAAACAGTTTAGAGAACGGTGATTTGAGCAAAGAGATCGAAAATCCCAGCAAGAGGAGCAAGAACACGGGTTTGAGCTGCGAAACGATTTTTTCTGGAGGTAGGAGAAGCAGATGAGAGCAAGAATGAGTGGAGGGGGTGCTTGTGGGCCCCACAAGCCTGGGTGGCGCGGCCAGGGGGGTGCCCACGACCCTAGGGCTTGTGGCCCACTGGTGTGGCCCCCAGACAGACTCTTTGTCCCAGTGTTTTTCAAATATTCGAGAAAAAATCATACTTGATTTTCATAGCGTTTGAAGAACTTTTATTTTCGGGGTACTTTTCTATCAGACGCTAAAACAGAAAACAGGGAAAACTAAACTAAACCTATCATTTTTCTTCTAAGCAACCTAAGGTGAAAGCTTGGAACAGAGGTTTGTGACTCATTGATTCATCCATCTCATGGTCATTGAAAGAAATCCGTCAATGGGGTTGATCAAATCCCCTCGACAAAACTTTCTCGAATCTTAAAAGAGAACGGAGAATTCTCGAATAGTCACTATGTCACCTCAATGGGGATATGTATTTTCCCAAGAAGCAAATCATACTTCATCTTGACACGAGGTATAGGGTATTCAAAGCTCCTGATAAGAATCGATGAAGTTTTTTCGATAGCATTGATGCAATGTACTCGATATTGTGTCTTCGGAAAGTGCACCATATGCTCATTACCGTTGACATGGAAAGTGACATTGCCTTTGTTGCAATCTATAACAGCCCCTGCGGTGTTTAAAAATGGTCTTCCGAGGATGACAACCATGGCATCGTCCTCGGGAATATCCAAGATAACAAAGTCTGTTAAGATAGTGGTGTTAGCAACCACAACAGGCACATCCTCGCAAATGCCGATAGGGAAAGGAGTTGATTTGTCGGCCATTTGCAGAGAGATTTTAGTAGGTGTCAACTTATCCAGCTCAAGTCTACGATAAAGAGAGAGAGGCATAACACTAACACCGGCTCCAAGGTCGCATAAAGCAGTTCTAATGTAGTTACCTTTAATGGAGCAAGGTATAGTGGGCACATCGGGATCACCTAGTTTCTTCAGAGTTCCACCCTTGAAGGTATAATTAGCAAGCATGGCGGAGATCTCAAGATCAGGTATCCTCCTCTTATTAGTCACAATATCTTTCGTGTACTTAGCATACAGAGACATCTTGAGCATATCTGTCTAACGCATCTGCAGAAAGACATGTCTGATCATCTCAACGAAGCGCTCAAAATCCTCATCATCGTTTTTCTTGGATGGTTTGGGAGGAAAGGGCATGGGTTTCTGAACCCATGGCTCCCTTTCTTTACCATGCTTCCTAGTAGTGAAGTCATTCTTATCGTATCTCTTATTCTTAGGCTGTGGGTTATCAAGATCAACACTAGGTTCAATCTCCACATCCTTTTCATTGCTAGGCTGAGCATCTTCATGAACATCACTATTGATATTATCATTAGGCTCATGTTCATCACCAGATTGTGTTTCAGCACCAGAAATAAAGGCGTCGTTTGGACTCTCAGGTGTAGCAGCAACAGGGTTGCTAGCGTGCAGGTTCCTATCATCTGTCTTCTTCTTTCTAGGATGACTAGGTGCATCAGTGCTAACTCCTTGAGAATCTTGTTCAACTCTCTTCGGATGACCCTCAGGATACAAAGGTTCCTCGGTCATTCTACCGCCTCTAGTAACGACACTAACAGAATTGTCATTGAACTCATTGAGCAAGTCATTCTGAGCTTTAAGTACTTGTTCTACTTGAGTAGTAACCATAGAGGCATGTTTACTCAGAAGCTTTAGATCATTGACTTTTCTGTCCACACAAGCACTTAAATGACTAAGCATACGAGCATTCTTTTTCCAGTTGTCTGCTAACATAATCGTTGAAACTCTGTTGTTTGGTGACAAAGTTATCAAATTCATCTAGGCATAAGCTAGCAGGTTTATCAAAAGGAATATCACTCTCATCAAACCGACGCAGAGAATTTACTTCTACTACCTGTATCGGGTTATCGAGACCATGGATCTCTTCGATAGGTGGTAGATTTCTGACATCTTCAGATTTCTTGCCTTTCTCTCGCATAGATTTCTTGGCTTCTTGCATATCTTCAGGATGGAGGAATAGAATACCTCTTTTCTTCGGAGTTGGCTTAGGAGGTGGTTCGGGAATAGTCCAAGCATTCTCATTGCACAAGATGTTATTCAGTAGAATCTCAGCTTGTTCTACAGTTCGTTCCCTAAAATCACTACCGGCACAACTATCTAGGTGGTCTTTAGAAGCATCGGTAAGTTCATTATAGAAGATATCAAGTATTTCGTTCTTCTCAAGAGGGTGATCAGGCAAAGCATTCAGTAGCTGGATGAGCCTCCCCCAAGCTTGTGGGAGACTCTCTTCTTCAACTTGAGCAAAGTTGTATATTTCCTGCAAGGAAGCTTGCTTCTTATGGGCAGGGAAATAATTTTCAGAGAAGTAGTAGACCATATCCTGGGGGCTACGCACACATCGAGGAGCAAGAGAAGTGAACTAGGTCTTAGCATCATCCTTTAGCGAGAAAGGAAACAGCTTGAGCAGGTAGTAGTGGCGAATCTTTTCCTCGCTAATGAATAGGGTGGCTATCTCGTGCAGTTTGGTAAGATGGGCTACAACCATTTCAGATTCATAACCGTGAAAAGGATCAGATTGGACCAGAGTAATTAACTCAGGGTCGACAGAGAATTCATAATCCTTATCGGTCACAAAGATAGGCGAAGTTGCAAACTTTGGGTCGTATTTCAACCTAGCGTTCAGACATTTTTCTTTCCACTTGCGCATAAGTTTCTCAACATCATAGCTATCCTTACACGCAAGAAAATCCTCAGCTATCTCTCCCTCCATAACATGGCGCATATCAGGCATAATAGGCAATTCATGCATAGTAGCAGGTTCTACTTCAATAGTATCAACAGTTTCAGAAGTATCATCACATCCAGCAACAGCTCTAGCAATATGTGCATCAAGGAATGCACCAAGTGGCAAAGCAGTATCAAGCATAGTATCAAGCATAGCATCATCAAGCATAGTATCAAGCATAGCATCATCAGGCATAGTATCAAGCATAGCATCATCAGGCATAGTATCAAGCATAGCATCATAAGCATCATGGGCAGCAGAAGTAGCATCATCAAGCACAGGCGACATATCAAGATTTCTAGCAGGAGGCGATGTCGCAAACTTACTCAAAACTGAAGGTGAATCAAGTGCAGAGCTAGATGGCAGTTCCTTACCTCTCCTCGTAGTGGAAGGTAGGATTTTAGTTTTCGGATCTTTCGGATTCCTCATAGTGATCAGCAAACGTCAATCCCAAGTGACTCAGAGAATATAGCTATGCTTCCCCGGCAACGGCGCCAGAAAAAAGCCTTGATGTCCCACAAGCGTATGGGATCGCAATAGTTTTCGAGGGTAGAGTATTCAACCCAAATTTATTGATTCGCCAAGACGGGAAGCGAAAGAATATTCTCAAGTATTAGCAGCTGAATGTGTCAGATTCAATCACACCTGAAAGATTAGTGTCTGCAAGCAAAGTATCAGTAGCAAAGTAGTATGATAGAAACGGTGTCAGAAACGGAACTGTTGACGGAAGACTATTCCTAACTGTTGTATCAATGGCGCCAACACGTTGACGGGGGATTATTCTTGAGAAGAATGCTTCCCCGGCAACGGCGCCAGAAAAATCCTTGATGTCCCACAAACATATGGGATCGCAGCAGTTTTCGAGGGTAGAGTATTCAACCCAAATTTATTGATTCACCAAGACAGGAAGTGAAAGAATATTCTCAAGTATTAGCAGCTGAATGTGTCAGATTCAAACACACTTGAAATATTAGTGTTTGCAAGCAAAGTATCAGTAGCAAAGTAGTATGATAGCAACGGTGTCAGAAACAAAACTGTTGACGGCAGACTATTCCTAACTTTCGTGTCAATGGCGGCAACACGTTGACGGGGGATTATTCTTCAAAAGAATGCTTCCCCGGCTACGGCTCTAGAAAAGCTTTGCAACAAGTAACAACAAAGTAGCAAGGAACAACAGCAGCAGCAGAGTAACAACAGTAGCAACAGAGTAACAACAGCAACAACAAAGTGGCCGAATCCCTTTTGTAGCAAGGGACAAGCCTGGACAAAGTAACGTAGCAAGGACTAGTAGTAAAATACTCGTAGGGAGTGGATCGGTGATGGATGAGTATGAGGGATGTGATTCATCCTGTAACAGCTATAATACGGAGAGATATGTAACTAGCTCCCGTTCGTCAATCTAATGTAGGCATGTATTCCGTATGTAGTCATACGTGCTTAGGGAAAAGAACTTGCATGACATCTATTGTCCATCCCTCCCGTGGCAGCGGGGTCCTAATGGAAACTACGGGATATTAAGGTTCTCCTTTTAATAAAGAACTGGATGAACGCATTAACACGTGGTGAATACATGAACTTCTCATACTATGGTCATCTCCGGGAGTGCTTCCGGCTATTGTCACTCGGGGGTTGCCGGGTCATAACATATAGTAGGTGACTACAACTTGCAAGATAGGATCTAAAACACACATATATTGGCGACAACATATTAGGTTCAGATCTGAAATCATGGCACTCGGGCCCTAGTGACAAGCATTAAGCATAGCCAGGTAGTAGAAACATCAATCTAGAACATAGTGGATACTAGGGATCAATCCGCGTAAAGAACTAACTCGATTACATGATAGATCTCATCCAACTCATCACCATCCAGCAAGCCTATGATGAGATTACTCACGAACGATGAAGGGCATCATGGAATTGTCGATGGAGAAAGGTTGATGATGACGGTGGCGACGATTTCCCCTCTCCGGAGCCCGAAATGGACTCTAGATCTGCCCTCCACATGAAGAACAGGATGTGGCGGCGCCTCCGTATCGCAAAACGAGATGAAACCTTCTCTCTGATTTTTTCCAGGCAAAACGGAAGATATAGAGCTGAGTTTGGGGGCGGTGGTGCCACGTGGGCCCCACAAGCCTGCATGGCGCGACCATAGGAGGTGGCCGCGGCCTGTCGGCTTGTGGCCCACTTGCACGCCCCCTCCGGTGGATCTTTGCGCACGTATTTTTCTTTTTTTCCGGAAAAAATCTCCATAAATTTTCAGGACATTCCGAGAACTTTTATTTCTGCACAAAAACAACACCATGCCAATTCTGCTGAAAACAGCGTCAGTCCGGGTTAGTTCCATTCAAATAATGCAAATTAGAGTCCAAAACAAGGGCAAAAGAGTTCGGAAAAGTAGATACGACGAAGACGTATCACATCCCACTTGTCCTCCTTCTTGGAGTTGGTCTTCCCCCGCGACCGAGCCTTCTCACCGTCCCCAACCTCCTCCATGGCTGGCATCCCACCACGTGACTTGAGGGCGGCATATTGCGCCTTGAACTTCTCCTTGTCTTTGGTCACCCTAAAGCAATGGGAGCGGTTGAAGCACTTGCCATTGTGTTGGACCTTGAATGCCTCCAAAGCTTGAAATGCCTACACATGTATTTCGTGCAAGCATATTGGCAAAATGATATGCAAACGAACACCCAAAGCATAAACTTGATGACACAAAAAGAGGGCGGCTTGCTAGCATACCATGTATTGCACGCCGATGCCACTCACGAGGCGGGTCTTGACGCTCTCAAGAGTGGCACAAAACTTGTTGTACTCTTGTTGGATCACCCTCCAACACTTTGAAATGGACACCCACCCGCACGCGCTTACTATTTGGTACAGAGGAAACTTCTTGTACTCATGGAACTCACGGTGAACACGAATCCGAAAGGTTGAATGCTTTTATTCGGCGCCCGTCTTGGGGTCTTTCCCAATGTCTCTCCAACACTCGCAAATAAGCTTGTCCTTGACCGCCGTGTATGCCTTGGTCCGCTTGCTCTTGCACTTTGGCTTCATCCCATCAACTTGGTTGGCGAGCTCGTCCTCAAACAAAGGCTCCGCTTCGATGTCGCACTCGTCCTCTTCCTCTAGCCCATAGTCCTCCGGGAACTCATGGTCGAGAGGGAAGTTGTCCAGGTCCAGGCCGAACTGATCATGCATGAAGGCGGCCTGATCTTCATTGTAGCCAGTGGACGGCGTGAACGCCCCTCGGACATCCTGGCTTTGTGTCTCATCAGTATTGAAGCCAGCGGCCTGCGCACCACCCTCGAAGATCATGTTCTGCATGTAGTCGTCGTCACCGGCGGCCAACATTCCGTCGAACAGGTTGCGCGCGCCCTGTAGCTGGTCAGCTGACGTCTGCCATGCACGTTTCCTCGCGCCTCCGGCTGACGAGCTAGCGGCCATCAGTGTGGCGTTGAGCTCGACAGTCGCGGGCGCAGGCGTGGAAGGCGCGACCAAGCTCACCTCGGGCGAGCACTCCCCCGAGAGGCGGGAGGCCTGCGGGTAGACGTGGAAGCCGGGCACCTGGTTGCAAGCCGATGCGTCGAGAGAGTCGGGAAGCACCATACGAGGGAAGGCGGATGAGCCGGTGCGGACCGAGGCGGCCACGACGGCGTTGACGAGGCCATGCTGGCTAGGGTTTAACCCCAGCATGCAAAGTGCCTCCCTTGTTGCCGCCATGACGTGAGCGTTGGTTACCTACTGCTGCGCTGCGGCCGCCGCGATGGCTTCATCCCTCGCGTCCGCCGTGTGCCTCCGGTCCTTCCTCTTGGCCGACTCCTTTGCCCGCTGTTCGGGCGTAAGCACCTTCTTCGGCTTCGGCGTGACGGCCTTCTGGGGGCGCTAGGCTTGCCTTTGTTGGACGAGGCGAGGCCGGCGGCGGCGTCGAGGTCGAGGTCGTCGTCCATGGTGGGCGTGGGGTGAAGCGCGCGTGAGAGGGAGGGTTCTTGGAGGAAAATGGTGGTGGATGCCACCGACCGGCGAGCCCGAGGAGAGGAGTAGGCGCGCGCGTCCATCTTGTGTCTGCGCTGACACAAATCCGGCTCAAAACTGGGCCGGGAATGGGTCGCGAGGCGGACGCCAAGCGGACGCGTGTCCATTTGGGTCGGCGCGGTGGGCCGACTTTTCTGTCCGCGCCGACCCAAACAGACGACGGCGGACGAAATGGGTCGCCCCATTGGAGTTGCTCTTAGTTCCCAAAAATGATATTAAACATCATATAAATGAATATAAATCATCTAAGATTGATAATATAATAGCATGGAACAATAAAAAATTATGGATACGTTGGAGGTGTAACCACCTCGTTGAAGGCATTGCTCAGGTATGCTCGAATTTGTTCTTCACAATGAAAACCTAGAATCCTGCCTTGGTTGTTGGATCATGTGACCTTGTACGTACAACAAATATATAACTTTGTAATTAACATTAATTCCATAAAATCATGGTCACTTACACTTAATGTGTTGGATCACGTCAATAACAAATGTACCACAAGACAATTCTCCCATCTGCGGTGCATGCAATCGATGCCCACAAATATCCGAGCGAGCCCTCTCATTGGACCAATCTCCATGGACCGGTAGTGTTCTGTTTGGTAGTCAAAAAAGAATGATAATACATTTGGAGATGCAAACATATTTTTTATCAAGTTACACATTATTTTATATGCTAGCACATGCATGCCAAATCTTCTGAATGTACCCATTATCACACGCCTCACCCGCAATTATAATCCGTGGAAAGAGTTCCCTCAAAGTTCATGAAGTTGTCCAGTTTCTATTGGGATGAATAAACATAAAACTTTGTGCCATGGATCGCTTAGACTAGATTGATGTTGTTATTGTCCTTCTAAATATCATTTCATGTCTAGTAAGTAATGTTCATCGATGTGGGTGATGTGTATTGTAAGAAATGCAAAATATTTTCTCAAAAATAAACACATCAAACTGAAATAATTGAGGAATATTTCCAAAAATAAAAAAGGGGGCTTTCCGAAATTTGAACTTGAGACCTCTCACACCAAAAGCGAGAATCATACCACTAGACCAAATGCCCTATTGTGGATACATATTTCTACAAGTTTCTTCGGAACCATAATTCTTCCAATCTATGATAATGCATGATGTACAAAATAAAGGAATTGTTCCTTGGCCACATGCCAACCTACCCCACATTACAACAAAATAGCACAAACATGGCAACAAAAATTAAACCATATATATCCACAAAGGATCATCAAAAGGGGCCATGTGATACCGCTTTATGCCCAGTTTGGATTGAGTGTTGATTTTTCTTTGATGCGAGTATCTAGTTAAAATCTTTTGCATAGTTCTCTTGTCTAATGAGCTCGGTTCAAAGGAAAAAAATGACAGTTCCTATGTCTAGAAATGTTGATTTATTTTGTTGCTTAAAGAAAATGTTTTCTTTTGCATTGCTTGAGCTAGAGGATGAACAATAACTATTTTTCAAAATAACTTGTCATGATACATTTAAGCTCAATAAATTATGTCATTGAAGTGTTCCAGAGATAATGGTAAATGTTTTGGGACTTGCATACAAATGATAAGAACCGTGGAGAATGTATCTTTCGGGCACATGCTTAGTGTACACCTCATGCCTAAAACCAAATCACAAAGCTATTAGAATTTTTGAAAAATTTATTATTGTATAGATGGAACATGCACAAGTGAAGTGACGTCCGGAGAAAACTGTTTTACCCCCTTTCGGTGATGCAGTTTCAAACCGTCACCTTGCATGAGTGTACCAATAGGGCGTGGGTCCATCACACACGCTACCAAAATTTTTGTGATTGGGGGGTGGGGGTGCATCCCAAACAATTCAGTAAAAAAACTATGTGCAATTTGGATTAGCATCACACACGGTTCTTTAACAAAAACTTTATGTAATGCATTAGTCATTGCATAGATTAAAAACAAAACAAAATCTTGGGTGATGTGCCATCACATCATAATTGGAACCAGAAAATTGTGTGCAATGTGAGGGGGGAAAAAATAAACACATCAAAAATAAATAATTGAGGAATGTTTCCAAAAATAAAAGGGGGCATTCCGAGAATTGAACTCGGGACCTCTCACACCCAAAGCGAGAATCATACCACTAGACCAAATGCCCTATTGTGGATACATATTTCTATAAGTATCTTATGAACCATACTTCTTGCAATCTAGGATAATGCATGATGTACAAAATAAAGTAATTGTCCCCTGGCCACATCCCAACCTACCCCACATTACAACAAAATAACACAAACATGGCAACAATGCTAACACATGGCAACAAAAAGTAAACCACATATATCCACAAAGGATCAGCAAAGGTGGCCACGTAATTCCGCTTTATGCCGAGTTTCGATTGAGTGTTGATTTTTGTTTGATGCCATTATCTAGGGAAAATCTTTTGCATAGTTTTGTTGTCTAATGAGCTTGGTTCAAAGGAAAAAAATTGCTGGGGAACGTCGCATGGGAAACAGAAATTTTCCTACTTGCACGAAGACCTATCATGGTGATGTCCATCTACGAGAGGGGATATGTGATCTACGTACCCTTGTAGACCGTACAGCAGAAGCGTTAGTGAACACGGTTGATGTAGTGGAACGTCCTCACGTCCCTCGATCCGCCCCGCGAACCATCCCGCGATCAATCCCACGATCTAGTGCCGAACGGACGGCACCTCCGTGTTTAGCACACGTACAACTCGACGATGATCTCGGCCTTCTTGATCCAGCAAGAGAGACGGAGAGGTAGAAGAGTTCTCCATCAGCGTGACGGCGCTCCGGAGGTTGTGATGATCTCGTCTCAGCAGGGCTCCGCCCGAGCTCCGCAGAAACGCGATCTAGAGGTAAAACCGTAGAGATATGTGGTCGGGCTGCCGTGGCAAAGTTGTCTCAAATCAGCCCTAAAACCCCACTATATATAGGAGAGAGAAGGGGAAACCTTGCCTTGGGGTCCAAGAACCCCCAAGGGGTCTGCCGAGCCAAGGGGGGAAGGATTCCCCTCCCAAACCGAGTCCTACTTGGTTTGGAAGGTGGAGTCCTTCTTCCCTTTCCCACCTCCTCCTTTTTTTTCCTTTTCTCTTTGATTTTCTTCCCAATGCGCATAGGCCCCTTTTGGGCTGTCCCACCAGCCCACTAAGGGCTGGTGCGGCACCCCCAATACCTATGGGCTTCCCCGGGGTGGGTGGCCCCCCCGGTGAACTCCCGGAACCCATTCGTCATTCCCGGTAACTCCGAAAACCTTCCGGTAATCAAATGAGGTCATCCTATATATCAATCTTCGTTTCCGGACCATGCCGGAAACCCTCGTGACGTCCGTGATCTCATCCGGGACACCGGACAACATTCGGTAACCAATCATATAACTAAAATACGCATAAAACAACGTCGAACCTTAAGTGTGCAGACCCTGCGGGTTCGAGAACTATGTAGACATGACCCAAGAGACTCCTCGGTCAATATCCAATAGCGGGACCTGGATGCCCATATTGGATCCTACATATTCTACGAAGGTCTTATCGTTTGAACCTCAGTGCCAAGGATTCATATAATCCCGTATGTCATTCAATTTGTCCTTCGGTATGTTACTTGCCCGAGATTCGATCGTCAGTATCCGTATACCTATTTCAATCTCGTTTACCGGCAAGTCTCTTTACTCGTTCCGTAATACAAGATCCCGCAACTTACACTAAGTCACATTGCTTGCAAGGCTTGTGTGTGATGTTGTATTACCGAGTGGGCCCCGAGATACCTCTCCGTCACACGGAGTGACAAATCCCAGTCTCGATCCATACTAACTTAACGAACACCTTCGGAGATACCTGTAGAGCATCTTTATAGTCACCCAGTTACGTTGCGACGATTGATACACACAAAGTATTCCTCCGGTGTTAGTAAGTTATATGAACTCATGGTCATAGGAATAAATACTTGACACGCATAAAACAGTAGCAATAAAATGACACAATCAACATGCTACGTCTATTAGTTTGGGTCTAGTCCATCACGTGATTCTCCTAATGACGTGATCCAGTTATCAAGCAACAACACCTTGTTCATAATCAGAAGACACTGACTATCGTTGATCAACTGGCTAGCCAACGAGAGGCTTGCTAGGGACAGTGTTTTGTCTATGTATCCACACATGTAAATGAGTCTTCATTCAATACAATTATAGCATGGATAATAAACGATTATCTTGATACAGGAATTACAATAATAACTATATTTATTATTGCCTCTAGGGCATAATTCCAACAGTCTCCCACTTGCACTAGAGTCAATAATCTAGCCCTCACATCATCATGCGAATTACATTGTAATAAATCCAACACCCATACAGTTCTGGTGTTGATCATGCTTTGCCCGTGGAAGAGGTTTAGTCAGCGGGTCTGCTACATTCAGATCCGTGTGCACTTTGCATATATTTACGTCCTCCCCTTCGACGTAGTCGCGGATGAGGTTGAAGCGTCGTTTGATGTGTCTGGACTTCTTGTGAAACCGTGGTTCCTTTGCTAGGGCAATGGCACCCGTGTTGTCACAGAACAAGGTTATTGGATTCAGTGCGCTTGGCACCACTCCAAGATCCGTCATGAATTGCTTCATCCAGACACCCTCCTTAGCTGTCTCCGAGGCAGCCATGTACTCCGCTTCACATGTAGAATCTGCTACGACGCTCTGCTTGGAACTGCACCAGCTCACCGCACCCTCATTAATAATAAATACGTATCCGGTTTGCGACTTAGAGTCGTCCGGATCTGTGTCAAAGCTTGCATCGACGTAACCTTTTACGGCAAGCTCCTCGTCACCTCCATACACGAGAAACATCTCCTTAGTCCTTTTCAGGTACTTCAGGATATTCTTGACCGCCGTCCAGTGATCCACTCCTGGATTACTCTGGAACCTACCTGCCATACTTATGGCTAGGCTAACATCCGGTCTAGTGCACAACATTGCATACATGATAGAACCTATGGCTGAAGCATAGGGGACGGAGCGCATATGCTCTCTATCTTCATCAGTTGCTGGGCACTGAGTCTTACTCAATCTCGTACCTTGTAAAACTGGCAAGAACCCTTTCTTGGACTGTTCCATTTTGAACCTCTTCAAAACTTTATCAAGGTATGTGCTTTGTGAAAGTCCTATTAGGCGTTTTGATCTATCCCTGTAGATCTTAATGCCTAGAATGTAAGCAGCTTCTCCTAGGTCCTTCATAGAGAAACTTTTATTCAAGTAATCCTTTATGCTCTCCAAAAACTCTACGTTGTTTCCAATCAGCAATATGTCATCCACATATAATATTAGAAACGCCACAGAGCTCCCACTCACTTTCTTGTAAATACAAGATTCTCCAACCACTTGTATAAACCCAAATGCTTTGATCACCTCATCAAAGCGTTTGTTCCAACTCCGAGATGCTTGCACCAGTCCATAAATGGATCGCTGGAGCTTGCACACCTTGTTAGCATTCTTAGGATCGACAAAACCTTCGGGTTGCATCATATACAACTCTTCCTTAAGGAAACCGTTAAGGAACGCCGTTTTGACATCCATCTGCCAGATTTCATAATCAAAAAATGCAGCTATTGCTAACATGATTCTGACGGACTTAAGCATCGCTACGGGTGAGAATGTCTCATCGTAGTCAACTCCTTGAACTTGTGAAAAACCCTTTGCCACAAGTCGAGCTTTATAAACGGTCACATTGCCGTCAGCGTCTGTCTTCCTCTTAAAGATCCATTTGTTCTGAATAGCCTTGCGGCCCTCAGGCAGTACTTCCAAAGTCCACACTTTGTTCTCATACATGGATCCTATCTCGGACTTCATGGCTTCTAGCCATTTGTTGGAATCTGGGCCCACCACTGCTTCTTCATAATTTGCAGGTTCATTGTTGTCTAACAACATGATCGACAAGACGGGATTACCGTACCACTCTGGAGCAGCATGTGGTCTCGTCGACCTGCGTGGTTCGACAGAAACTTGAACCGGAGTTTCATGATCATCATCATTAACTTCCTCCTCAACCGGCGTCGCAATGACAGAGGTTTCCCCTTGACCTGCGCCACCATCCAGAGGGATGAGAGGTTCGACAACCTCGTCAAGTTCTATCTTCCTCCCACTCAATTCTCTCGAGAGAAACTCCTTCTCGAGAAAAGCTCTGTTTTTAGCAACAAACACTTTGCCCTCGGATTTGAGATAGAAGGTGTACCCAACTGTCTCTTTTGGGTAACCTATGAAGATGCACTTTTCCGCTTTGGGTTCCAGCTTTTCAGGCTGAAGCTTTTTGACATAAGCATCACATCCCCAAACTTTAAGAAACGACAACTTTGGCCTTTTGCCATACCACAGTTCATATGGTGTCGTCTCAACGGATTTTGATGGTGCCCTATTTGAAGTGAATGCAGCTGTTTCTAATGCATAACCCCAAAATGATAATGGCAAATCGGTAAGAGACATCATAGATCGCACCATCTCTAATAAAGTACGATTACGATGTTCGGACACACCATTACCCTGTGGTGTTCCAGACGGTGTCAACTGTGAAACAATTCCACATTGTCTTAAGTGAGCACCAAACTCGAAACTCAGATATTCACCCCCACGATCAGACCGTAGGAACTTGATCTTCTTGTTACGATGATTTTCAACTTCACTCTGAAATTGCTTGAACTTTTCAAATGTTTCAGACTTATGCTTCATTAAGTAGACATAACCATATCTACTCAAATCGTCAGTGAAGGTGAGAAAATAACGATATTCGCCGCGTGCCTCTACGCTCATCGGACCACACACATCGGTATGTATGATTTCCAACAAGTCACTTGCACACTCCATTGTTCCGGAGAACGGAGTTTTAGTCATCTTGCCCATGAGGCATGGTTCGCACGTGTCAAGTGAATCAAAGTCATGTGACTCCAAAAAGTCCATCGGCATGGATTTTCTTCATGCGCTTTACACCAATATGACCTAAGCGGCAGTGCCACAAAAATATGGCGCTATCATTGTTAACTCTAACTCTTTTGGTCTCAATGTTATGTACGTGTGTATCACTATCAAGATTCAATATGAACAATCCTCTCACATTGGGTGCATGACCATAAAAGATGTTACTCATAGAAATAGAACAACCATTATTCTCTGACTTAAAAGAGTAACCGTCTCGCAATAAACAAGATCCAGATATAATGTTCATGCTCAACGCAGGCACTAAATAACAATGATTTAAGTTCATAACTAATCCTGACGGTAACTGAAGTGAGACTGTGCCGACGGCGATTGCATCAACCTTGGAACCATTTCCCACGCGCATCGTCACTTCATCTTTTGCCAGCCTTCGTCTATTCCGCAGTTCCTGTTTCGAGTTGCAAATATGAGCAACAGAACTGGTATCGAATACCCAGGCACTACTACAAGAGCCGGTTAAGTACACATCAATAACATGTATATCAAATATACCTGATTTTTCTTTGGCCGCCTTCTTATCAGCCAGATACTTGGGGCAATTGCGCTTCCAGTGACCCATACCCTTGCAATAGTAACACTGTGTTTCAGGCTTAGGTCCAGCTTTGGGTTTCTTCGTCGGATTGGCAACAGGCTTGCCGCTCTTCTTCGAATTACCCTTCTTGCCTTTGTCGTAACTCTTGAAACTAGTGGTCTTATTCACCATCAACACTTGATGCTCTTTACGGAGTTCAGACTCTGCGACTTTCAGCATCGCAAACAACTCGCCAGGAGACTTGTTCATCCCTTGCATGTTGTAGTTCAACACAAAGCCTTTATAGCTTGGCGGCAGTGATTGAAGGATTCTGTCAGTGATAGCTTCTTGCGGGAGTTCAATCCCCAGCTCAGCTAGACGGTTTGAGTACCCAGACATTTTGAGCACATGTTCACTGACAGACGAGTTCTCCTCCATCTTGCAAGCATAGAATTTATCGGAGGTCTCATACCTCTCGATCCGGGCGTTCTTCTGAAAGATAAACTTCAACTCCTGGAACATCTCAAATGCTCCATGACGCTCAAAGAGACATTGAAGTCCCGGTTCTAAGCCATACAAGACTGTACATTGAACTATTGAGTAGTCCTCCTTACGTGCTAACCAAGCGTTCTTAACATCCTGATCAGCCGTAGCGGGTGGTTCATCTCCTAGCGCAGCATTAAGGACATAATCCTTCTTCCCATCTTGTAAGATTAGCTTAAGATTACGAGCCCAGTCTACAAAGTTTCTTCCATCATCTTTCAACTTAGCTTTCTCTAGGAACGTATTAAAATTCAGGGTGACTGTCGCGTGAGCCATGATCTACAACACAAATATATTCAAAGTGGACTTAGACTATAGTCAAGATAATTATAGTTTAACTTAATCAAATTATTCGCTAAACTCCCACTCAAAAAGTACATCTCTCTAGTCATTTGAGTGGTTCATGATCCACTTACACTAGCTCAAGTCCAATCATCACGTGAGTTGAGTATAGTTTCAGTGGTAAGCATCCCTATGCTAATCATATCATCTATATGATTCATGATCGACCTTTCGGTCTCATGTGTTCCGAGGCCATGTCTGCACATGCTAGGCTCGTCAAGCTTCACCCGAGTGTTCCACGTGCGCAACTGTTTTGCACCCGTTGTATGTGAACGTTGAGTCTATCACACCCGATCATCACGTGGTGTCTCGAAACGACGAACTGTAGCAACGGTGCACAGTCGGGGAGAACACAATTTCGTCTTGAAATTTTAGTGAGAGATCACCTCGTAATGCTACCGTTGTTCTAAGCAAAATAAGGTGCATAAAAGGATTAACTTCACATGCAATTCATAAGTGACATGATATGGCCATCATCACGTGCTTCTTGATCTCCATCACCAAAGCACCGGCACGATCTTCTTGTCACCGGCGCCACACCATGATCTCCATCAATGTGTCTCCATCGGGGTTGTCGTGCTACTCATGCTATTACTACTAGAGCTACATCCTAGCAAAATAGTAAACGCATCTGCAAGCACAAACGTTAGTTATAAAGACAACCCTATGGCTCCTGCCGGTTGCCGTACCATCGACGTGCAAGTCGATATTATCTATTACAACATGATCATCTCATACATCCAATATATCACATCACATCGTTGGCCATATCACATCACAAGCATACCCTGGAAAAACAAGTTAGACGTCCTCTAATTTTGTTGTTGCATGTTTTACGTGGGGACCATGGGTATCTAGTAGGATCGCATCTTACTTACGTAAACACCACAACGGAGATATATGAGTTGCTATTTAACCTCATCCAAGGACCTCCTCGATCAATTCCGATTCAACTAAAGTTGGAGAAACTGACACCCGCCAGTCATCTTTGAGCAACGGAATTACTCGTAGCGATGAAACCAGTCTCTTGTAAGCGTACGAGTAATGTCGGTCCGAGCCGCTTCGATCCAACAATACCGCGGAATCAAGAAAAGACTAAGGAGGGCAGCAAAACGCATATCACCGCCCACAAAAACTTTTGTGTTCTACTCGAGAAGACATCTACGCATGAACCTAGCTCATGATGCCACTGTTGGGGAACGTCGCATGGGAAACAAAAAATTTCCTACGCGCACGAAGACCTATCATGGTGATGTCCATCTACGAGAGGGGATGTGTGATCTACGTACCCTTGTAGACCGTACAGCAGAAGCGTTAGTGAACACGGTTGATGTAGTGGAACGTCCTCACGTCCCTCGATCCGCCCCATGAACCGTCCCGCGATCAGTCCCACGATCTAGTGCCGAACGGACGGCACCTCCGCGTTCAGCACACGTACAGCTCGACGATGATCTCGGCCTTCTTGATCCAGCAAGAGAGACGGAGAGGTAGAAGAGTTCTCCGGCAGCGTGACGGCGCTCCGGAGGTTGGTGATGATCTCGTCTCAGCAGGGCTCCGCCCGAGCTCCGCAGAAACACGATCTAGAGGTAAAACCGTGGAGATATGTGGTCGGGCTGCCGTGGCAAAGTTGTCTCAAATCAGCCCTAAAACCCCACTATATATAGGAGATAGAGGGGGAAACCTTGCCTTGGGGTCCAAGAACCCCCAAGGGGTCGGCCGAGCCAAGGGGGGAAGGATTCCCCTCCCAAACCGAGTCCTACTTGGTTTGGAAGGTGGAGTCCTTCTTCCCTTTCCCACCTCCTCCTTTTTTTTCCTTTTCTCTTTGATTTTCTTCCCAATGCCCATAGGCCCCTTTTGGGCTGTCCCACCAGCCCACTAAGGGCTGGTGCGGCACCCCAATACCTATGGGCTTCCCCGGGGTGGGTAGCCCCCCCGGTGAACTCCCGGAACCCATTCGTCATTCCCGGTACATTCCCGGTAACTCCGAAAACCTTCCGGTAATCAAATGAGGTCATCCTATATATCAATCTTCGTTTCCGGACCATTCCGGAAACCCTCGTGACGTCCGTGATCTCATCCGGGACTCCGGACAACATTCGGTAACCAACCATATAACTAAAATACGCATAAAACAACGTCGAACCTTAAGTGTGCAAACCTAGCGGGTTCGAGAACTATGTAGACATGACCCAAGAGACTCCTCGGTCAATATCCAATAGCGGGACCTGGATGCCCATATTGGATCCTACATATTCTACGAAGATCTTATCGTTTGAACCTCAGTGCCAAGGATTCATATAATCCCGTATGTCATTCCCTTTGTCCTTCGGTACGTTACTTGCCCGAGATTCGATCGTCAGTATCCGTATACCTATTTCAATCTCGTTTACCGGCAAGTCTCTTTACTCGTTCCGTAATACAAGATCCCGCAACTTAAACTAAGTCACATTGCTTGCAAGGCTTGTGTGTGATGTTGTATTACCGAGTGGGCCCCGAGATACCTCTCCGTCACACGGAGTGACAAACCCCAGTCTCGATCCATACTAACTTAACGAACACCTTCGGAGATACCTGTAGAGCATCTTTATAGTCACCCAGCTACGTTGCGACGTTTGATACACACAAAGTATTCCTCCGGTGTTAGTAAGTTATATGATCTCATGGTCATAGGAATCAATACTTGACACGCAGAAAACAGTAGCAATAAAATGACACGATCAACATGCTACGTCTATTAGTTTGGGTCTAGTCCATCACGTGATTCTCCTAATGACGTGATCCAGTTATCAAGCAACAACACCTTGTTCATAATCAGAAGACACTGACTATCGTTGATCAACTGGCTAGCCAACTAGAGGCTTGCTAGGGACGGTGTTTTGTCTATGTATCCACACATGTAAATGAGTCTTCATTCAATACAATTATAGCATGGATAATAAACGATTATCTTGATACAGGTATTATAATAATAACTATATTTATTATTGCCTCTAGGGCATAATTCCAACAAAAATGGCAATTCTTATGTCTAGAAATGTTGGTTGAATTTGTTGCTTAAAGAAAATGTTTTCTTTTCCATTGCTTGAGCCAGAGGATGAAAATTAACTATTGTTCAAAATAAGTTGTCATGACACATTTAAGCTGAATAAGTTATGTCATTGAAGTGTTCCATAGCAAATGGTACATGTTTTGGGACTTGCATACAAATTATAAGAACCGCGGACAATGCATCTTGCGGGCACAGGCTTAGGGTACACCTCATGCCTAAAACAAAATCACACAGCTATTAGAATTTTTGTAAACTTTATCACTGTATATATTCAACATGCCCTAGTGCAATGATGTCCGAAGAAAACTATTTTTACCCACTTTCAGTGATGCAGTTTTAAACCGTCACCTTGCGTGTGTGTACAATAGGGCGGGGTCCATCGCACATGCTACCCAAATCGTTTTTGATTGGGGGGTTGCATCCCACACAATTCACTAAAAAAACTATGTGCAATTTTGATGAGCATCACACACGGTTCTTTAACAAAAATTGTATGTAATGCATGAGTCATTGCAAAGATTAAAAAAACATCATTTGGTGGTGTAAATGCCATCACACACAATTGGATCCAGAAAATTGTGTGCAATGTGAGGGGGTCAAAAATAAACACATCAAAAAGGAACAATTGAGGAATGTTTCCAAAAATAAAAAGGAGGCATTCCGAGAATGGAACTCGGGACCTCTCACATCCAAAGCGAGAATCATACCACTAGACCAAATGCCCTATTGTGGATACATATTTCTACCAGTATCATATGAACCATAATTCTTCCAATCTATGATAATGCATGATGTAAAAAATAAAGGAATAGTTCCTTGGACACATCCCAACCTACCCCATATTACAACAAAATGGCACAAACATGAGAACAAAGCTAACACATGGCAACAAAAAGTGAACCACATATATCCACAAAGGATCATCAAAGGGGGCCATGTGATTCCGCTTTATGCCTAGTTTGGATTGACTGTTGATTTTTTTATGCCAGTATCTCACTAGTAGGAGAAAGGCTACTAGTAGTGCTGGTTTTACCCTTACCAGTAGCGATGGGGCCAGCGCTACTGCTAACGCGCTACAGCTAACCTGTTAGTAGTGGCGATGGATAAAAAGTGCTACTGGTATCTAGGTTAGCTGTAGCGCTGGAATAAATAAAGTGCTACTGCTAAGCCATCACTATTGCTAATATTCTAGCACTATTGCTAATATTCCTTCTTTCAATATTTAATTCCCGTCGTATTTATGCCCCCTCTACGTATTTGTGCATGCTCCAAACAATAGTTTCATCGTATCATAATAAACATGCATTATTCTCATCATATCATACACATAAAGTATCATGTCATATAACTCATCATCATCTTACGTACTCATCTAACAACTCATCATCATATTAATCATATACCAAGTTAAAATCTCATAAAAAATAAAAACATCATAGTAGTCATCATATGCATGCATCCTATTCGATCATGCTAAGTTAATATAAACCAGAAAAACTTGTCTCTCATAAGACCTAGTCCTCACTCCTAGGTATAGTGCCATATAACATAATAACACCTATGTCTCCGTGATGAAGCACAAAGATCCAACGGTCTCCAACTTGTGGCTTGAGATCCTTCTTTATTTCTCTCCATGCTTCAATTTCGAGCCTTTTTGATTTGCGATTACTCGAGTATGGAGCATCGAACTCAGTCCTCAGCGGGCTTTTAATTTTCATATGACCTTCTTGGTGCATCAACAGAGGCACTACATCATTTGGTAGTTGTTGTTGAAGAACATAATAATAAGCTAGTTAGCAATGTAATCAACACCATTTATGCAATAATAGAGCGTACTTAATTAGCGAACTCTTACCAAGATATTTCGGTGAATGTCATCCGCCCTCAACCTATGCACTAGTGGCATGTAAAATGTATAATTTTGGCCAATTCCCAAATTATACGGAAAGTTATCGCTACAAATGAGGACACCAACAAGAAAGTAGAGAAGAACATCCTTCTCCTCCCAAGTTAGATGTGATCCATACGTGTAGTGTGTCGTGTCAACTAATTTCCATAATTCTCTCAAAGAAATGAAATAAGTTGTAAATTATAATTTAACAAATTTAGTATATGGATGAACACAAACTATTTCTAAATATAGAATGCAAATTACTTGAAAAATATGGTTGAGGAACTCACATGGAGGTAAAACAGGAAGCATATCGACAACCACCCAAATGTTGATGTTGCTTGGCATATTATCTTCAGGACGAAGATCGAAGGTTATTTCCATATCCTCCTAAAATCCATATGCCTTGCAAAGATCTTCCCAATTTTGGTACCCTATTTCTGTGTTAAAAATTGAATTAGTTACTTTGATCAGAAATGTGTGACCATGTATAGTCCTCAGGTTATTTCTCCTTGTCTCAATACTCTCGTGGTCTTCAAAACCGAGCCTCTCCAACACATATCTTCTTGCATGGCAAGGGAGGAACTAGTCGAATTGTATAAAACATAAATTACATGTTTTAGAAAAGAAACAGAAGTCATGCATGCTTAACTACCAAAAAACAGTTGTCATCGTTGCGTACGATAGAATCTTTTAAGGTCTCATTAAGCTTCATGCTGAAGAACCTGTCGTCTCGCACGTGAGGCTTGTGGCTAATACCCCGATAGTCGCCGCAATATTCACAATCCCAATATTCATCGTCAGACATTTCCTGTTTTAATGTGGTAATTTAACGTATAATTCATGGAACATATTTGTAAATGCGTAAACAACAACCATGACTATATCGAAAGAATTAAACATGTATATATAAACAGAAGCATGAATAATAAAAAGGGACCTATATTTGGTCGAAATGTTGATTCATTCCCCTTTCTGACAATTCCCGGGCACTCCATATGTCCTAGTTTCTAGCACTAGTCATGCCGAAATTGACGGAAATTTTCGGCATGACCTTTGCTAAAAAGAGGACATATGGAGCGCTTGAAATTTTCCAGAACGGAAATGAATCAACATTCCGGCAAAACATAGGCCACTCAGACATTCCGACAAAACTTACCACAAACTTAGCACAAATAGAGCACATTGGATTACCTAATAACAATAGTAATTAAATGAGAAAAAAATAAAAAAAATAAAAATTCCCCCTCCTCTTCCTCTCCTCCTCTTCTTCTTCTCCTCCTCTTATTCTCCTCCTCCTCTTCTTCCTCTCCTCCTCCTCTTCTTTTCTTCTCCTCCTCTTCTTTTCTTCTCCTCCTCTTCTTCTTTTCTTCTCCTCCTCCTCTTCTTCCTCTCGTCCTCTTCCTCTAATAATTCTAAAATAGAATTAACCTACCTAAATCTAAATATTACTAACCCTAATAATTCTAACAAAAAAAACAAAATTAAAAAACATTATTCCCCCTCCTTCATCCTCCTCTTCTTCCTTTTCTTCCTCTTCTCCTTCTTCTTCTTCGTTTCTTCCTCTCCTTCCTCTCCTCCTCTTCTTCCTTTCCTTCCTCTTCTCCTCCTCCTATTTTTCCTCTCCTCCTCTTCTTCCTCTCGTCATCTTCTATAGCAGTAGTGTAGGAAGATGGGCAGGGTTACCTGGAGCGGGAGAGAGGTGCGTCAGCCTTCGGTGGCGGCGGCGACTGCAGGAGGGGTCAACGGCGGCGACTCCAGGAGGGAGTTGGAGGCAGGAGTGGGAGGGAGTGGAGGGAGAGGAAAATATTTGGGCTGTTTAGTAAACGTAGCAGTAGCGCTGGATTTGTCCCAGCGCTACTGCTAAGTTAGCAGTAGTGTTGGTTCTGATACAACGCTAGTGATAAATGCCTTAGGGCAGTTAGCAGTAGCGCTGGATCAGAACCAGCGCTAGTGCTAACTTAGCAATAGCACTTGGGCAAATCCAGTGTTAGTGCTAACATTATTTTCTATATTATTTTCCTTATTATTATTTTTTCTATTTATTATTTTTCTTTTCCTTTTATTATTTATTATTTTTATGATTTTCCTTTCCTTTTTGTTCACTTTTGTTTTTCTTTTGTATTGCTTTGTCCTTTTTGTCTTTATACCACAGCCTCGCACGCAGTCGACGATGAGAACTTCTCCCTCCCGGCCACACTACACGAATATTACTGCAACCATGTGTTTTTTCATACACAAATACATACATATATATAGATGATTGTTTCTCAGCTGCGTCGAACACGTTTCACATTGAGCTTCTTTCCTTTCTTGTTCGTTGTGTTTATTCCTCTTTTCCGGCACCATGGAGTATGATCTTTCTTAGGTAATGTAGTCTTGATTCTTCTTTTCACGTATGCTTCATCGTCATCACCAGCTTCCCTCATCGGGTTGCCATATTAGTCGTAGTCTTCCTCATTGGCGACTCCATCCATTCCAACGATGTTCCTTTTGCCTCTCCTCATGACAACACGGCTGGGATTGGTCGGGTTGGTTATGAAGAAGCATTGTGTCACGTGCTAAGTGTGTATCCATGGTTGAGTTTTGGCGATGATGTTAACGTTCACAGTAGTGCTGTTTGCTTCGGGTATAGACATGGTAGTGAAATACTTGTTTTTTCTTACGAGGCCTTAGCCCACCTGACACGGAACATCGTCGCATCGTGCTTTCCAGCATAGTTAAGCTCCCAGATCTCTTCGACCCTTCCGTAGAATGTTTCAGTTGTGCCATTGGAGTCGGTCACGCAATCAATCGTCACCCCTGAGTTCTGGTAATCACTGTCCGTGTCTTTGGCCTCCGTGTAGAACATGTACCCATTGATACCGTATGCCTCATAGGACATGAGCTTGGGCGTGGGGCCCTATGCTAAGACGTGTATGAGAAACCCGTCTGCACTGCCCTCTTCGGGGGGATTAGCACGAACCTACTCTTTGAACCAACGGAATAAAGTGGCGTTGTGATCTATAGTAACTTCCTCGTCCTTCTTGCGCATCCCCTGATCACGGTACTTCTTTGCGATGATTTCTTTGTGCAATGTCACATAATCATTTACCACATCTATGTGTTATAGCACTACTAAGTTAGCCATGTCAAAGTCGTCCCATCGATCCGAGTAGTCCACGTGCAATTCCCTTGGGCCGTTGTTGTGACCTTCTCCTCCGAGCCTCCCATGGTGCTTGTTGACGGGCAAACCAACAACAGGGTCTTGGTTTCCCATATAATTCTTGCAAAAGGAGATGCACTCTTAGGTCAGATACCCCTGGACAATGCTGCCCTCGGGACGGTACATGTTACGAACGAATCCTTTGATGACCCCATTCATCCTGTCAAACGGAATCATGTTGTTAACGAATGTCGGCCCGAGGTCGATGATGTCGTCCACGATGTGGACACACATATGCACCATGACGTCAAAGAACGCGGGCAGGAAGTACATCTCAAGCTCACATAATATGATAACGATCTCTTCCTATAGCCTTCGGAGTTGCTTCACACTGATGGACTTTCAAGATATAACGTCGAAGAATTTACAGAGACCAATAAGCGTCTCACACATGTGATTGTCCATTATCCCTCTAATGGAAACTCGGAGTATCTGCATCATCATCATGTGACAGTCATGAGACTTCATCCCGTTGAACCTTTTGTTCTTGGTGTATAGAAATCTTCCTATCTTCCCACAGTAACCGGAACTGACTTTGACTCCCGTAAGGCACTTGATGAAATGATGGATCTCCTTCGGACTTAAGGTGAAGGAAGAAAGGGGGCAACATTTCTCCTCCTTCTTGTTGACTATTCTTCCCCTTGGCCCCACCGCCGTCTCCGTCTCTATCTCCATCTCCTCCACCGACTTTTTTTGGGGCATGTGTAGATCCAACCTGATCTCCAAATCCTCCAAGTCTTTCCTTGCCTTCGGCCCATTCTTGGTCTTCTCTCGCATGTTCATCACTGTGCCAAGCAAGCTCTTGAGGACATTCTTCGTGATATGCATTTGATCAAGGAAATGAGGCGTGTCGTGATTGGGCCAGTAGTCCAAGTCCCAAAAAACAAACCTCGTTTTCCATACCTTCAGCAGCGGCTCCGGCGCCTTTTCCATCATTCCCGGCGCGGGGCACTATTGCTAGTTATTGAACAGCTCGTTGATTTTGGTGCCGCTCCTCTTACGTGAAAATCGTCAATGCTCAGCAAAACCATTGAATAGATCTGCATGTTTTCTCTACGGATTATCCTTTTCAAGCCATCTACGATGCCCCATGTACACGATTTTCCTAGACCCGCCATCTTTCGTTGATGTAAGCTGCTGAGACGTTGTATCATCCATGCACTTGGTGCATCCCCTGTATCCGTGGCACACCTGGCCTGAGGTGTACCCGTAACCGAGATAGTCGTGCACAGTCGTCATCAGCGCAGCTCTCATATAGAAATAATTTCTTGTGGTGGCGTCCCATGTCTTCACCGGCGATTTCCATAACGTGTCTAGCTCCTCTTTCACAAGCCCCATATATAGGTTAATATTATTTCCCGGTTGTTTTGGCCCTTGAAGCAGCATGCTCATGTGTATGTACTTTGTCTTCATGACTTCCATGGGGGAGGTTGTACATCCATACAAAGACGAGCCATGTGTTGTGGTTGGTGCTCTAGTTTCCAAACAAATTTGTGCCATCGGTACACGCACCAAGCACGATGTTCCTTGCATCTTCTCCGAAAAAACGATATTGGGCGTTGAATGCTCTCCACTTGCTAGCATCTGCGAGGTGTCTCAGCTTCGGATCATCTCCATCATCCGGCTTCTTCCTCTCCGCGTGTGAGCGCATGATCTTTGCTTCCTTAGGATCTACGAAATACTGCTGCACACGGGGAGTGATCGGAAAGTACCATACAACTTTCCGAGGAGCTTTCTTTCCTGCCTTCTTGTGTGGAGAAGCATTGAATTCTGGACACCTGGTTTTTTCCGCGTGCTCCCCTCGATAAATGATGCAATCGTTGATGCTTGCATGTTATCTCTGTGCGGCAGATCAAGAGGGAAAATGATTTTCTTGGCCTCATCGACACTAGTAGTACACAGGTTCCCCGCGGGAAGAACATTATTATGTAGATACTTCAAATGCTCATCGAGGCTTTTGTTTGTCCATTTGTTTTTGGCCTTCGTGTTTGGAAATTTGAGCATGAAATTCAAGTGGGTAACCTCGGGAACGCAACCGTCATATAATGGAGTCTTCGAGTCTACTTCAAGTTGCGTCAGCTTGGCCTCCTCTCTAGAAGCAACTCTGTCGCTACTCGTACTCTTGCGAAGGAGGTCTCGAACATGAGGGTCGTGCACAACTGAACTTAGTAGCGTCGAAGCCTGCGGTGTGTCCATCGCCTCTTCTCCGCCATGTCTTGACTCTGCTTCTTTGCCATGTACTGAATCTTCTCCGACACCATGTCCCGACTCTTCCCCGCCGCCATGTTCGGACTCTTCCCCACCGTCGTGTTTAGACTCTACACCGTCGCCGTGTCTGGCGCCATCGTCTTCGTGTCGATTGGTCATCTCTTCGTTTAGTCCCATGTTGTTATTCCCTTCCATGTGGACGTTCTCATCAGCATCTTCACTTATCCACTGAGTATAGCCATCCATGAAACCATTTATCAGCAAGTGGGCCTTCAAATGGCCACCATCAAAAGGGTTCAAAACTACTCCTTCTTTGCATTTTGTACACAGACATGTAATCCTAGTCCGTTTATTTGCATACATGTCCATCACCGTGGATTGCATGTATCACTCCACCTTCGTTCCACTCACCTTGATGATTGCAAGGTATAACAAGCAAAAGGGTCATAAACAAAATGCATGCATATAAAAATTTGGCATCACCTTGCCTAAAAATAGGACATATCTAGTTTGCTCGAAATTCATCGAAACATAAATAAATCAACATTTTGGCAAAACATAAGCAACTCATGGGTCATGCCACTCACACATATCCCTTCATATCGCAAACACACATATTCCCATAACTTAAATGCACAACTTTTTACTCACCTATATATATATATCCCGAGAGAGATTGTGCACGGCTAAATAAATAGTTAGATCTAGTTATTGTGAGGAGAGATGACTCTAGCTAACTAGGGGAGAGGGAGAGAGATGACCTAGCAAGCTAGATCTATATGTATGGAAGGAGGGAGAACCAAATAAGTGTGGAAGGTAGCTAGAGTGAGAAGGCCATATTTATGGAGGAGAATTAATTAGGGTGGAGGGGGCATTAATGGGGAGAGAAGATAGGTAGAAGTAAGAGAGAAGAAGGGCAACAATGGTGGAGAAGTAACTTAGAGAGAGGAGATGAGAAAGGAAGGGAGAGGGCAAAGGCGGGGGGAGGGGGAGAGGGGGTGTGCGTGGGTGAAAAGCTGCCCACATCCACGTGTAGCAGTAGCGCTTTTTGTCAAGACAGTGCTTTGTCTAAGTCGGTGCTGAAGGGGAACGTCGCATGGGAAACAAAAATTTTCCTACGCGCACGAAGACCTATCATGGTGATGTCCATCTATGAGAGGGGATGAGTGATCTACGTACCCTTGTAGATCGTACAGCAGAAGCGTTATTGAACGCGGTTGATGTAGTGGAACGTCCTCACGTCCCTCGATCCGCCCCGCGAACAATCTCGCGATCAGTCCCACGATCTAGTACCGAACGGACGACACCTCCGCGTTCAGCACACGTACAGCTCGACGATGATCTCGGCCTTCTTGATCCAGCAAGAGAGACGGAGAGGTAGAAGAGTTCTCCGGCAGCGTGACAGAGCTCCGGAGGTTGGTGATGACCTTGTCTCGGCAGGGCTCCGCCCGAGCTCCGCAGAAACGCGATCTAGAGGAAAAACCGTGGAGGTATGTGGTCGGGCTGCCGTGGAAAAGTCGTGTCAAATCAGCCCCAATACCTCCGTATATATAGGTGGGAGGGAGGGGACCTTGCCCCCAAGGGGGTCGTCTGTGTCCAAGGGGGGAAGGCTCCCCCCCCCAAACCGAGTTGGACTTGGTTTGGTGGGTGGGAGTCCTTCCCTTCCTTCCCACCTCCCTTTTTTTTCTTTCTCTTTGATTTTTCTTTGTATGGCGCATAGGGCCCTTTTGGGCTGTCCCACCAGCCCACTAAGGGCTGGTGCGCCACCCTTATGGCCTATGGGCTTCCTCGGGGTGGGTTGCCCCCTCCGGTGAACTCCCGGAACCCATTCGCCATTCCCGGAACATTCCCGGTAACTCCGAAAACCTTCCGGTAATCAAATGAGGTCATCCTATATATCAATCTTCGTTTCCGGACTATTCCGGAAACCCTCGTGACGTCCGTGGTCTCACCCGGGACTCCGAACAACATTCGGTAACCAACCATCTAACTCAAATATGCATAAAACAACATCGAACCTTAAGTGTGCAGACCCTGCGGGTTCGAGAACTATGTAGACATGACCCGAGAGACTCCTCGGATAATATCCAATAGCGGGACCTGGATGCCCATATTGGATCCTACATATTCTACGAAGATCTTATCGTTTGAACCTCAGGGCCAAGGATTCATATAATCCCGTATGTCATTCCCTTTGTCCTTCGGTATGTTACTTGCCCGAGATTCGATCGTCAGTATCCGCATACCTATTTCAATCTCGTTTACCGGCAAGTCTCTTTACTCGTTCCGTAATACAAGATCCCGCAACTTACACTAAGTCACTTTGCTTGCAAGGCTTGTGTGTGATGTTGTATTACCGAGTGGGCCCCGAGATACCTCTCCGTCACACGGAGTGACAAATCCCAGTCTTGATCCATACTAACTCAACTAACACCTTCGGAGATACCTGTAGAGCATCTTTATAGTCACCCAGTTACGTTGCGATGTTTGATACACACAAAGTATTCCTCCGGTGTCAGTGAGTTATATGATCTCATGGTCATAGGAATAAATACTTGACGCGCAGAAAACAGTAGCAATAAAATGACACGATCAACATGCTACGTCTATTAGTTTGGGTCTAGTCCATCACGTGATTCTCCTAATGACGTGATCCAGTTATCAAGCAACAACACCTTGTTCATAATCAGAAGACACTGACTATCTTTGATCAACTGGCTAGCCAACTAGAGGCTTGCTAGGGACGGTGTTTTGTCTATGTATCCACACATGTAAATGAGTCTTCATTCAATACAATTATAGGATGGATAATAAACGATTATCTTGATACAGGAATTATAATAATAACTATATTTATTATTGCCTCTAGGGCATAATTCCAACAGTGCAATTTTCGGGACTTGCATACAAATGATAAGAACCGCGAAGAATGTATCTTGCGGGAAAATGATTATGGTACACCTCATGCCAAAAAATCACAAAGATATTAGAATTTTTGAAAACTTCATCATTTTATAGATGCAACTTGCACTAGTGCAGTGACGTCCGAAGAACATTGTTTTTACCCCCTTTGAGTGATGTAGTTTCAAACTGTCACCTTACCTGTGTGTACAATAGGGCGGGGGTCCATCACACACGCTACCAA
Source organism: Hordeum vulgare subsp. vulgare (assembly GCF_904849725.1). Classification (NCBI taxonomy): domain Eukaryota; kingdom Viridiplantae; phylum Streptophyta; class Magnoliopsida; order Poales; family Poaceae; genus Hordeum; species Hordeum vulgare. Next base: position 51,994,893 of record NC_058519.1, read on the forward strand.
AATGGTTTGTGCTTGAGGGGTGCATCCCACACAATTCAATAAAAAAACTATGTGCAATTTGGATGAGCATCACACACGGTTCTTTAACAAAAATTGTATGTAATGCATGAGTCATTGCACACATTAAAAACAAAACAAAATCGTGTGTGATTTAAATACCATCACACATAATTGGATCCATAAAGTTGTGTGCAATGTGACAAAAAAATAAACACATCAAAAATAAATAATTATGGAATGTCTCCAAAAATAAAAAGGGGCCATTCCGAGAATTGAACTCGGGACCTCTCACACCCAAAGCGAGAATCATACCACTAGACCAAATGACCTATTGTGGATACATATTTCTACAAGTATCTTATGAGGTTCCTTGGCCACATCCCAAGCTACCCCACATTACAACAAAATAGCACAAACATGGCAACAAAAAGTAAACCACATATATCCAGAAGGGATCATTAAAGGGGGCCATGTGATTCTGCTTTTTGCCCGGTTTGGATTGGGTGTTGATTTTGGTTTGATGCCATTATCTAGTCAAATATTTTGCATAGTTCTGTTGTGTGGTGAGCTCGGTTCAAAGGAAAAAAAGACAATTCTTATGTCTAGAAATGTTGGTTTAGTTTGTTGCTTAAAGAAAATGTTTTCTTTTAAATTTCTTGAGCCAGAGGATGAAAATTAATTATTGTTCAAAATAAGTTGTCATGACACATTTAAGCTCAATAAATTATTTTATTTAAGTGTTCCACACAAAATGGTAAATGTTTTGGGACTTGCATACAAATGATAAGAACCGTGGAGAATGTATCTTGCGGGCACATGCCTAGGGTACACCTCAAGCCTAAAAAGAAATCACAAAGCTATTATAATTTTTGTAAACCTTATAATTGTATATATTCAACATGCACTAGTGCAATGACGTCCGAAGAAAATTATTTTTACCCCCTTTCAGTGACGCAGTTTCAAACCGTCACCTTGCTGGTGTGTACAATAGGGCGGGGTCCATCGCACATGCTACCAAAATTGTTTGTGATTGGGGGGTGCATCCCACACAATTCAATAAAAATACTATGTGCAATTTGGATGGGCATCACACACGGTTCTTTAACCAAAATTGTATGTAATGCATGAGTCATTGCAAAGATTAAAAAAATTGTTTGGTGATGTAAATGCCATCACACACAATTAGATCCAGAAAATTGTGTGCAATGTGAGGGGGTCAAAAATAAACACATCAAAAAGAAATAATTGAGGAATGTTTCCAAAAAAAGGAGGCATTTCGAGAGTTGAACTCGAGACCTCTCACACCCAAAGCGAGAATCATACCACTATACATATTTCTACAAGTATCTTATGAACCATAATTCTTCCAATATATGATAATGCATGATGTAAAAAATAAAGTAATTGTCCCTTGGCCACATCCCAACCTACCCCACATCAAAACAAAATAAAACAAACATGACAACCAAGCTAACACATGGCAACAAAAAGTAAACCATATATATCCACAAAGGATCATCAAAGTGGGCCATGTGATTCCGCTTTATGCCCAGTTTGGATTGAGTGTTGATTTTTGTTTGATGCGAGTATCTAGTCAAAATCTTTTGCATAGTTCTCTTGTCTAATGAGCGCGGTTCAAAGGAAAAAAATGACAGTTCTTATGTCTAGAAATGTTGGTTTAGTTTGTTGCTTAAAGAAAATGTTTTGTTTTGCATTGCTTGAGCTAGAAGATGAACAATAACTATTGTTCAAAATAAGTTGTCATGACACATTTAAGCTCAATAAATTATGTCATTGAAGTGTTCCACATCAAATGGTAAATGTTTTGGGACTTGCATACAAATGATAAGAACCGCGGAGAATGTATCTTGCGAGCAAATGCCTAGGGTACACCTCATGCCCAAAAAGAAATCACAAAGCTATTAGAATTTTTGAAAACATTATCATTTTATAGATGCAACATGCACTAGTGCAGTGACGTGTGAAGAACACTATTTTTACCCCCTTTTAGTGATGCAGTTTCAAACCGTCACCTTGCCTATGTGTACAATAGGGCGGGGGTCCATCGCACACGCTATCCAAAATTGTTTGTGCTTGAGGGGTGCATCCCCCAAAATTCAATAAAAAAACTATGTGCAATTTGGATGAGCATCACACACGGTTCTTTAACAGAAATTGTATGTAATGCATGAGTCATTGCACAGATTAAAAAGAAAACAAAATTGTGTGTGATGTAAATGCCATCACACACAATTGGATCCAGAAAATTGTGTGCAATGTGAGGGAAAAAAATAAACACATAAAAAATAAATAATTGAGGAATGTTTCCAAAAATAAAAAGGGGGCATTCCGAGAATTGAACTCGGGACCTCTCACACCCAAAGCGAGAATCATACCACTAGACCAAATGCCCTATTGTGGATACATATTTCTACAAGTATCTTATGAACCATAATTCTTGCAATCTATGAGAATACATAAAGTAATTGTCCCTTGGCCATATCCCAACCTACCCCACATTACAACAAAATAGTACAAACATGGCAACAAAGCAAACACATTGCAACAAAAAGTAAACCACATATATCCAGAAAGGATCATCAAAGGGGGACATGTGATTCCGCATTATGCCTAGTTTGGATTGAGTGTTGATTTTTGTTTGATGCCAGTATCTACTCAAAATATTTTTCATACTTCTCTTGTCTAATGAGCTCGGTTCAAAGGAAAAAATGATAGTTTTTATGTCTAGAATGTTAGTTTAGTTTGTTGCTTAAAGAAAATGTTTTCTTTTTCATTGCTTGAGCGAGAGGATGAACAATAACTATTCTTCAAAATAAGTTTTCATGACACGTTTAAGCTCAATAAATTATGTCATTGAAGTGTTCCACAGAAAATGGTAAATGTTTTGGGACTTGCATACAAATGATAAGAACCACGGAGAATGTATCTTGCGGGGACATGCTTAGAGTACACCTCATGCCTAAAAAGAAATCATAAGGCTATTAGAATTTTTGATAACTTTATCATTGTATAGATGCAACATGCATTAGTGCAATAACGTCCGAAGAAAACCGTTTTTACCCCCTTTCAGTGATGCAATTTCGAACCGTCACCTTGCGTGTGTGTACAATAGGGCGGGGTCCATCGCACAACCTACCAAAATTGTTTGTGATTGGGTGGTGCATCCCACACAGTTCAATAAAAAATATGTGCAATTTGGATGAGCATCAGACACGGTTTTGTAACAAAAATTGTATGTAATGCATGAGTCTTTGCACAGATTAAAAACAAATCAAATCGTGTGTGATGTAAATGCCATCACACGCAATTGTATCTATAAAATTGTGTGCAATGTGAGGGGAGCCAAAAATAAACACATCAAAAATAATAATTGAGGAATGTTTCCAAAAATAAAAAAGGGGGCATTCTTAGAATTGAACTCGCGGCCTTTTACACCCAAATCGAGAATCATACCACGAGACCAAATGCCCTATTGTGGATACATATTTCTACACGTATCTTATGAACCATAGTTCTTGCAATCTATGATAATGCATAATGTAAAAAATAAAGGAATTGTTCCTTGTCCACATCCCAACCTACTTATCACATCCCTGGTTTTATTTTAGTTGGTGCCTAGCTAGAGTGTGCATCATATCTTCTTTTTGCATTAAAGTGAAATGGGGATTAAGAAAAACCCTAGGACCTCACTCTAATAAAATAAATTCAACTAAGTGTGAGTTTCAATGAACCCAAAATGGCTTTAAAAATGTTCATCTTTTCTGATAAATGTTGGTAACAACATTTTAGGGATGACCTTTATTTTTCAAACACTTTTGATAACTTAATTAATCCACAAAAGTCACTGAATTGGTCAAAATAAATAACCTATAAATAATAGATCACTCAAAAATGCTGAAGTATTTTATGGAGTTTGGAAACATTCCAAATATAGCCCCTAATTATTTCCAGGGTTTTTGGGTTAGGTTTTATGCCCTGTAAACCACATATATCTAGAAAGGATCATCAAAGGGGCCATGTGATTCCGCTTTATGCCCTGTTTGGATTGAGTGTTCATTTTTTTGATGCCAGTATCTAGTCAAATATTTTGCATTGTTCTCTTATCTAATGAGCTCGGTTCAAAGAAAAAAATGACAGTCCTTATGTCTACAAATGTTGGTTAGTTTGTTGCTTCAAGAAAATGTTTTCTTTTGCATTGCTTGAGCCAGAGGATGAACAATAACTATTGTTCAAAATAAGTTGTCATGACACATTTAAGCTCAATAAATTATGTCACTGAAGTGTTCCACAGAAAATGGTAAATGTTTTGGGACTTGCATACAAATGATAAGAACCGCGGAGAATGTATCTTGCGGGCACATGCTTACGGTACAACTCATGCCTAAAGAGAAATCACAAACCTATTAGAATTTTTGAAAACTTTATCATTGTATGGATGAAATATGCACTAGTGTAGTGACGTCCGAAGAAAACTGTTTTTACCCCCTTTCGGTGATGCAGATTCAAACCGTCACCTTGCTTGTGTGTACAATAGGGTGGGGTCCATACCACATGCTACCAAAATAGTTTGTGATTGGGGGGGTGCATCCCACACAATTCCATAAAAAAACTATGTAAAATTAGTACGAGCATCACACACGGTTCTTTAACAAAAATCGTATGTAATGCATGAGTCATTGCACAGATTAAGAACAAAACAAAATCATGTATGATGTAAATTCCATCACACACAACTGGATAAAGAAAATTGTGTGCAATGTGAGGGGGGGGGGAATAAAGACATCAAAAATAAATAATTGACGAATGTTTCCAAAAATAAAAGGGGGCATTCCGAGAATTGAACTCGGGACCTCTCACACCCAAAGCGATAATCATACCACTAGACCAAATGCCCTATTGTGGATACATATTTCTACAAGTATCTTATGAACTATAATTCTTCCAATCTATGATAATTCATGATGTAAAAAATATAGGAATTGTTCCTTGTCCACATCCCAACCTACCCCACATTACAACAAAATAGCACAAACATGGCAACAAAGCTAACACATGGCAACAAAAAGTAAACCACTTATATCCACAAAGGATCGTCAAAGGGGGCCATGTGATTCCGCTTTGTGCAAAGCTTGGATTGAGTGTTGTTTTAGTTTGATGCGAGTATCTAGTCAAAATCTTTGGCATAGTTCCCTTGTCTAATGAGCTCGGTTTAAAGGAAAAATGACAATTCTTATGTCTAGCAATGTTGGTTCATTTTGTTGCTTAAAAATGTTTCTTTTGCATTGCCTGAGCTAGAGGATGAACAATAACTATTGTTCAAAGTAAGTTATCATCACACATTTAAGCTCAATAAATTATGTCATTACAGTGTTCCACAGAAAATGGTAAATGTTTTGGGACGTGCACACAAATGATAAGAACCGTGGAGAATGTATCTTGGGGACACATGCTTAGGGTACACCTCATGCCTAAAAAGAAATCACAAAGCTATTAGAAATTTTGAAAACTTTATCACCGTATAGATGCAAGATGCACTAGTGCTGTGACGTCCGAAGAAAACTGTTTTTACCCCATTTTAGTGATATAGTTTCGAACCGTCACCTTGCCTTTGCGTACAATAGGACGGGGTTACTACTTCTCAAACAACAACGCCAGAAATTGGCACGTTGATAGAGACATGGCTTGCGTTGGTTTTTCCCTTGAAGAGGAAAGGGTGATGCAGCACAGGAGCAGTAAGTATTTCCATCAGTTTGAGAACCAAGGTATCAATCCAGTAGGAGAATCTCGTCAAGTCCAGAGTACCTGCGCAAACACAAAAGAGCTTGCACCCAACGCTATAAAGGGATTTTCAATCCCTTCAAGATTGATTGCAAAGTGAGATCTGAAGGCGGAAAGTGCAATGAAGTAAAAGAGTAAGGCTGAAAATATGGTGTGAAGTAGACCCGGGGGCCATAGTGTTCACTAGAGGCTTCTCTCAAATAAGAAAATATTATGGTGGGTGAACAAATTACTGTCGAGCAATTGATAGAACCGCGCAAAGTCATGATGATATCTAAGGCAATGATCATACATATAGGCATCACGTTCGAGACAAGTAGACCGATACTTTCTGGATCTACTACTATTACTGCACACATGGACCGCTAACCAGCATGCATCTAGTGTATTGAGTTCATGACGAACAGAGTAACACCTTAAGCAAGATGACATGATGTAGAGGGATAAACTCAAACCATTGATGAAAACCCCATGTTTTTACCCTTGATGGAAACAACATGATACGTGCCTCGCTACCCCTTCTGTCACTGGGTGAGGTCACCGCACGGTATGAAACCAAAACCAAGCACTTCTCCCATTGCAAGAATCATAGATCAAGTTGGCCAAACAAAACCCACAACTCGAAGAGAATTACAAGGATATGAAATCATGCATAAGAGAGATCAGAAGAAAATCAAATAAGATTCATAGATAATCTGATCATAAATCCACAATTCACCGGATCTTGACAAACACACCGCAAAGAAGATTACATCTGATAGATCTCAATGAAGATCATGGAGAACCTTGTATTGAAGATCCAAGAGAGAGAAGAAGCCATCTAGCTGCTAGCTATGGACCCGTAGGTCTATGGTGAACTACTCATGCATCATCGGAGAGGTCATGGTGTTGATGAAGAAGCCCTCCGTATCCGAATCTCCCCTCCAGTAGGGCACCAGAACGTGCCCCAGATGGGATCTTGCGGAGACAGAAGCTTGCGGCGGCGAAAAAGTGTTTTCGTCGATCTCCTGATTTTTTCTGGGATTTTAGGGAATATATAGGCGAAAGACCTAGGGAAGAGGAGGCCAAGGGAACCCACAAGCCTGGGAGGCGCGGGCCCCCCTGGCCGCAGCTAGGGGGCTTGTGGGGTCCCTGGTGACCCCATGCCTTTGTTCTCAAGTCTCCCGATCGTCTTCTATTTCAAAAAAAAACATTTCGGAAGTTTTATTCCATTGAAATCCGTTTAAAATCCTCCTCTGAAAAGGGTCAAAAACACGGAAAAAACAGGAACTGGCACTTGCACTGAGTTAATAAGTTAGTCCCAAAAAAGATATAAAAGTCATACAAAACATCCAAAGTTTGACAAGATAATAGCATGGAACTATCAAAACTTATAGATACGTTGGAGACATATCAGGTGTCCATCGCACACGCTACCAAAATTGTTTGTGACTAGGGGGTTCATCCCACACAATTTTAAAAAATATATGTGCAATTTGGATGAGCGTCACACACAGTTCTTTAACAAAAATTGTATGTAATGCATGAGTCATTGCACAGATTAAAAACAAAACAAAATCGTGTGTGATGTAAATGCCATCACACATAATTGGATCCAGAAAGTTGTGTGAATTGTGAGGGGGGAGGAAAAAATAAACACATCAAAAATAAATAAATTAGGAATGTTTCCAAAAATAAAAAGGGGGCATTCCGAGAATTGAAATTGGGACCTCTCACACCCAAAGCGAGAATCATACCACTAGACGAAATGCCCTATTGTGGATACATATTTCTACAAGTATCTTATGAACAATAATTCTTCCAATCCATGATAATGCATGATGTAAAAGATAAAGGAATTCTTCCTAGGCCACATCCCAACCTACCCAACATTACAACAAAATAGCACAAACATGGCAACAAAGCAAACACATGCCAACACAAAGTAAACCACATATATCTAGAAAGGTTCATCGAAGGGGGGCATGTGATTCTGCTTTATGCCTAGTTTGGATTGAGTGTTGATTTTTGTTTTATCCAGTATCTAGTCAAAATCTTTTGCATAGTTCTTTTGTCTAATGAGCTTGGTTCAAAGGAAAAATGAGAGTTCTTATGTCTAGAAATGTTGGTTTAGTTTGTTGCTTAAAGAAAATGTTTTATTTTGCATTGCTTGAGCGAGAGGATGAACAATAACTATTGTTCAAAATAAGTTGTCATGACACATTTAAGCTCAATAAATTATGTCATTGAAGTGTTCCACAGAAAATGGTAAATGTTTTGGGACGTCCATACAAATGATAAGAACCGCGGAGAATGTATCTTGTGGGCACATGCTAAGGGTACAACTCATGCCTAAAAAGAAATCACAAAGCTATTAGAATTTTTGAAAACTTTATCATTGTATAGATGCAACATGCACTAGTGGAGTGACGTCTGAATAAAACTATTTTTACCCCGTTTCAGTGATGCAGTTTCAAACTGTCACCTTGCCTCTATGTACAATAGTGCGGGGTCCATCGCACACGCAACCAAAATTGTTTGTGATTGTGGGGTGCATCCCACATAATTCAATAAAAAAACTATGTGCAATTTGATGAGCATCACACACGGTTCTTTAACAAAAATAGTATGTAATGCATGAGTTATTGCACAGATTAAAAAGAAAAAAAATGGTGTGTGATGTAAATGCCATTACGCACAATTAGATCCAAAAAATTGTGTGCAATGTGAGGGAAAAAAATAAACACATAAAAAGAAATGATTTTGGAATGTTTCCAAAAATAAAAAGGGGGCATTCCGAGAATTGAACTCGGGACCTCTCACACCCAAAGCGAGAATCATACCACTAGACCAAATGCCCTATTGTGGATACATATTTCTACAAGTATGTTATGAACCATAATTTTTCAACCTATTATAATTCATGATGTAAAAAAATAAAGGAATGTTTCCTTGGACACATCCCAACCTACCCCACATTACAACAAAAGAGTACAAGGATGGCAACAAAGCTAAGACATGGCAGCAAAATGTAAACCACATATATCCACAAGGGATCATCAAAGGGGGCCATGTGATTCCGCTTTGTGCACAATTTGGATTGAGTGTTCATTTTTGTTTGATGTGAGTATCTAGTCAAGATCTTTTGCATAGTTCCCTTGTCTAATGAGCTCGGTTCAAAGGAAAAAATGTCACTTCTTATGTTAAGAAATGTTGGTTTCGTTTGTTTCTTAAAGAAAATGTTTTCTTTTGCATTGCTTGAGCAAGAGCATGAACAATAACTATTGTTCAAAATAAGTTTTCATGACACATTTAAGCTCTATAAATTATGACATTAAAGTGTTCCACAGAAAATGGTAAATGTTTTGGGACTTGCATACAAATGATAAGAACCGTCGAGAATGTATCTTGTAGGGACATGCTTAGGGTAGACCTCATGCCTAAAAATAAATCACAAAGCTATTAGAATTTTTGAAAACTTTATCATTGTATAGATGCAACACGCGCTAGTGTAGTGACGTCCGAAAAAAACTGTTTTTACCCCCCTTTAAGTGATGCAGTTTCAAACCGTTACCTTGCTAGTGCGTACGATAGGGCGGGGTTCATGCAACATGCTACCAAAGTTGTTTGTGAATGGGGGGTGCATCCCACACAATTCAATACAAAACTTTGTGCAATTTCGATGAGCATCACACATGGTTCTTTAACAAAAATTGATGGGGGGATAACCCCGGGGTAGGCTCATCAAGCCTACTCCTCTATACTTCGGTATATATATGGGAGCGAGAACTTCCTCAACTGCTGGCTCCTCCATGCCGGCTACGAAGTCCTTGCCAGCTAGGAGCGTAGCCGTCTACTCTCTCGCTAGCTGGCCAGCCGCCAGCCGACCGAAGGGCACGTTCCACATCAATCCCCAGGATGTGACGGGGGCCTTCGATTAAAGACGAAGGTACATTAACATGGGTACGATGGAGAAGCATACGCAAGGCTACAGTGGCGGCGGCCATACCGCTGACTGGCACCGGCTCCGACCCGTCAACCATGTACAGTACCCGCGCGCCACAACCCACTCAATTATCTCGCCCGGCGTGGCTACAGTGGAAGCGACCGTACCGTTGACCGGCGCCACCTTCCCGCAAGACGATGTCCGTCATACCGCACGCGCCCTGCGTGGGGAACACACACCAATCCCATAGGCTAGTCGGCAGGTCCCAGGACCAGATGGGACCTCGAGCGACAAGACTAAACCTCAGTGGGCCCCCTGGCCGGCCTGAGAGGCTGCCAGCCGGGTCCCCCACAATTTATATATTATCCATTTTGTAGGCCGGTGGGTTTGACTATAAAACCCCCCGGCCCACCTCCATGCAGAGGGTCAGCCATTGTCACACCCACACTACCACATAGGAGAGGTAGATAGCGAGCCAGCTGCTCCTTCTTCCTCCTCCAATGAACAGCTCAAGGAGCATCCTGTAATCAGCTTGGTTCATCAACCACTCAGGCAGGACTAGGGGTAATATCTCCCACGGAGAGCCCCGAACCTGGGTACATCGTGCGTCTTGCATTGCTAGCTACCAATTGATGAGAAGATTATGTATATACTTCTTGCTCCTCGTTGGTTACCCCAAGTGGAAGGTTGAGGTGTAGTCAGCAACAAGTTTTCCCTTACACGGAGACTGTAAGGTTTATTGAACCAGGAGGGCTCCGAGGATCAACAAGTAGGTATCTCCTACCCTGGCGCTAGCAGAAGACGTGGACCTGCACACACACAAATAACTTTGCTCCCAACGAGTACAGAGAGGTTTCCAATCTCTCCGGCCTTGTAGTTTGCGAAGGATTAAAACACAAGCGGGAAAAGTGATAGTGATTGCAACAGAAAAGTAAATGAAAGCAGTAAGTGATGGAGGTGTAAGCAATGGTGGTGATATGGACCTGAGTCACATGATGTTCACTAGTGATGTCTCTCTCCCAAATGACGATAAACAACTATGCTTGGGTGAACAAATTACAGCTGGGCAATTCACAGAATTATTAAAGCACCGCAATGCTAATTATGCTACTTGAAAAATTAGAGGCTCAATAGTAATGGGAAGTACGCCAAGAGAAGTAGACCATTTATTCATGAGCATCTACTTACTAATCATCCACCTTGATATATCTATCCAGAACATCTCTCTGGTATTAAGTTGCGAGCCCCACCCAAAGTGTAAATTCAAAGCAACGGGCAACTACATTAACGAACTATGCGTAAGGTAAACAATCTTTGCAACCGTAGTCACAAGCACCATTGTTTTCTCCCTAGTGGCAATAACACATCGCCTAGTCTCATGTTTCTGTCACTCAAGCTAGACATCAGGGGGCATGAACCCACAATCATGCATAATGCTCCCTCTTGCACTGACAATCTACTACTCGGCCAAAGCAATAAAGAGCAACGGAGAACATGCATGAATCACTAAGGAATATAATATAAAAGGATAATCAAATCTATAACTCATAACAATCTGAACATAATACATCGCATCCCAACAAGCCGAGCATAGCAATAGCATGAAAATTACATAGGTGCCTTGAGCATGTAGCGCAACTCACAAGGGCTAATCATTGAAGCACAAGATTGGAGAGAAGACATCACATAGCTACTGAGCTACTGGTCATGGACTCATGGTCCAAGAGAACTATTCATGACACGTCCGGGAAGCGTCCATGGCGGTGTAGAAGCTCCCGGAGGTCAATCCTCCCTCCGACAGGGTGTCGGGAAGAGGTCTCGTGACGCTGCCGATCTCGGAAGCGTTGCGGGGGTGGAACGATGGAGAAATTCGCGAATCTGGATGTCGTATAGGGTTTTCCTTGTCGAGGGGTAAATATAGGCGAAAGGAGGGCACCAGAGGGCGTGTGACCCACCCAGGCGACCTCCCGGCACAGCCTGGGGATGGGCCGTGCCCACAGGTCACCTGGGCGGCCCCTAGCCCGCCTCTAGCCCCCTTTCGTGCTTCGGGAAGCTTCTGATGCGCTTATTTTTATATATTTTTCTCGGGATTTTTGGGGCTCCGGAAAATTGGGTAAAAGCCCCTATAAAAAAGACATCAGCTGACAGATCTTGGCACTGGGTGCACTGAGTTAGTAGGTTAGTACAAATATGTGTAAAAAGATATAAAAGTGTAGTGAAACATATAACAATGTCACCCAAAAGATCATGGAACAAGCAGAAATTATAGATACGTTTGGGACGTATCAACATCCCCAATCTTAATTCGTGCTCGTCCTCGAGTAGGTAAATGATAACACAATAATTTCTGTGGTGACATGCTAGCACACATATAAGAACTTCAAAGTAAAGAAAGTAAGATACGCAATTGAAGTCAAGTCAACAGCAAGCAAGAGTCTATATCTAGTATTGAGACTAGCAAAGTAAGAACATAAAGGTGCAAGAGCTCTTGCTGTCCATGGCTCGAACGTCTCCAAATGGTGTTTCTGTGCAAGAAGTGGGTGATGTGTTTAGAGCATAATATATATTTTTAATTGGGAACTCAATCTACTAAACCTCACACTTGGTCTCCTTTGGAATCTTATTTTGTCTCATCCTTAGACCACTAGCTAGGCACAAGTCAAATTGATCCTCTCCCTTTCGACTTTGAGCACTCATGCAATGGATGAGCGTAAGCAAGATATGATGACACTTAGGATGGCAAATAGAATGATGATGGGTAAGGAAGAAAAAAAGGTGTGAAAGGCTCACATCAATGAGGACACCCATAGGCGAGAGAAAGCCAAATGATAGATATGATGTGAGGAGTAGGGATTGCCATGCAACGGATGCACATATGAGCTAAGGTAAGCTCTCCAATGGAACTAGTGAGGGTGCATCCAACTTGCTTGCTCATGAAGACCTAGAGCTCATTTGAGGAGGCTCATCATTGGAATATTCAAGCCAAGTTCTATAGTGTAAGGGTCCCCACATAGTTATGCATGAATGATAATCTCTATGTAGTAAAATATAGCAATGGAGTACGAGTGTGGATCTTTCAAAAGGAATAGTAGTGTTGCCCCCTTCTCTCTTTTTATTTCTTTTTTTTCTTTTTTTCTTTTTTTGTGGCCTCTTTGGCTCTTTCTTTTATCTCTCATTTGTGCTCTTTGGGATCCTTTAATTTGTCCTCTCCGAGATCTTTTCCTCACTTAAGGGAAACACTCTATGTTTTACAAGAATAAAAATAAGATCACCACACTTTATAAGAAGTACTCAACATAAAGACAAGTGATTACTATCATGAGGTATGCAAATGTATGCTTCTGCGAGTGTAGCAGAATATGCAATGAAACTAGCGCGTCATGTAGCAATAATAATGGCAATGCCCAACTATCATGCGGCTCCTTGATCAGGAAAAAACATGTATGACATGAATATCAAGTCATGAGATGGTGGATGTTGCATGGCAATGTATCTCGGAAAGGCTATGTAAATGCCTTAATAGATAGGTATGATGCTGTTTTTAGGAAAGATATAATGACGCTTATGATGACAGAGCGTATCATGCCAAGGGTTTGGATGCACCGACGAAGTTTGCACCACTCAAGATAAGAAAGGGCAATGCACGATACCGAAGAGGCTAGCAAAATATGGATGGTGGAAGTGCCAACAATCGAATACTCACATTAGTCCGAAGAACTCATACACTTATTATCGGTAACTCTGTGTCTAGTAAGGAAATTCACAAAGAGACAAGTACCCCGAGGAGGAGTGTTTGGGGGTTTGGTTATCCTTGCGCATCCTCGACTCATGGTAATGTGAGGGTACTCTTTATATTCGAACCCCTCCAGAGGTTAGCGATCAATTTAGTAGCTAGAGTTCTCAACTAATTTTTAGTTTTTAAAAAACACACGGATTTCCCAAAATACGACACCTATCAATAATAGGCTCAAGCTCTTGTCACCAATAGTCCATACATTACTCAAATCAATACCTCAAAACTATTCCAAGTTACTACTATACTTGAATAGCAACCTCAATTACCTACTCATGCAAGACACACAACTCAGTGCAACAAGCCAACTCTCTAAACAATATAAGCATGAAAAGTCAAGAGAGTTCCAAAAGCAACCTAAATAATATATTTTAAAAAGATACAGCATGAAAACTAAGAGCTAAGTATGACAGTAGCTATGAAAAGATAAAGAGCACACATAAAAGATAAGCATGAAAACCTATGTTGTGTTCTAGAGTGGAATGGAGCGTGTTTCTCTCCCAAACAAGGTAGGCTAGGTTCCGACCTGTTATGACCAGCAAGTAAAGCTAAAAAAACTAAAAACTAAAGAGCGGGATGCTCCAAGTATTGCACATAACATACGAAGTGATAAAAATATAGCATGGAGATGGACGAACTGATGATTGTTCATAGAGAAGGGGATGCACGGGGGCATCTCCAAGCTTATATGATTGAGTCTCCTTGAATATTTCTTGGGGTGGATGGGGTAATCCCCAAGCTTGAGCGCTTGACACTCCTGAATCTTCTTTCATCATCTTCCATCGCATAATTGAGAACTCCCTTCATATGAAACTCATCATAAGCTGATTAGAGTGGTTAGTACCCATGATAAAATAATTCATTACCTACTGGAAATAATGATTTTCATGAAAATATATTGTTTCTAAATATTTCCAAAAGGTTTTTGCAACGGAAAAGCAAGCTTAAGATTTGCAAAATGATGAAAACACAAAACGTAGCAGAATTTGTGAAAAAATAGAAAATCAGGTAGTAAATAATTTTTTCGGGGTACTTCTGCAACTCAAATAAAAAAACTCAGAACAGATGCGAGAAAGACAATTATATAGAGCATGATGTCAACAACATTTAGATCAAAAATATGATATGGTGATTTTTGGCGAATATTTCCGTCAAGCACACATAATCTGTTTCTGGACAGTATGTCACAACTTTTGAACATTCTTGCAATCAGAGGCTAAAACTTGGCACAAATCTTGAAAATTAAGATACAATGATGTTGCTACAATAGTAACAAACATCAATACCACTAAAACTGAAAGTAAAAAACAATTTAGGTTGCCTCCCAGCAAGCGCTTTCTTTTATGCCTTTGAGCTAGGCATGATGCAAAAAAGATCAAGTATTATCAACTCCATAAGAATAGCTTGCCCGAATGACGGACTCATAAGGTAACTTAATCTTCTTTCAAGGGAAGTGTTCCATTCCCTTTTTAAGAGGAAATTGGAATCTAATGCTCCCTTCTTTCATGTCAATGATAGCACCAAAGGTGCGGAGAAAAGGACGTCCCAAAATAATTGGACATGAGGGATCACACTCAACGTCCATAATAAGAAAATCGACGGGCACATTATTATCGTTGACAACAATAAGCACATCATCAATTCTCCCTAAAGGTTTTTTTACGGAAGAATCAACAAGACGAACACCAAAAGAACATTGATCAAAAGGTTTCAAATCAAGCATATCATACATTCTTTTGGGCATAACGGAGGCACTAGCTCCAACATTACATAAAGCAAAGCAATAGATATTATTCAATTTAATCTTGACCATAGGATCCCAACGATATTCTAGTTTCCTAGGGATAGAAGTCTCTAGCTTCAGCTTCTCCTCCCTATCTTTGATAAGAGCATTGGTAATATGCTCGGTGAAGGCAATATTGAGTGTACTAGTGTGGGGGGTCTTTAGCCATTCTTTGCAAAAAGGTGATCATTTCGGAAAGACTACAGTTGTCAAAATCAACATTACTACCATTAATTAAAGTGGTAGTAATGTCATCTAAGCTCATTCTTTTTGTAGTCTCTAAATTCAAAGGTCCCTCTTGTCATATAGTTGAGGTATTAGCATCACCATTAATAGGTCCATTGGGACTAGGAGTGCGAAGGGTGCTAAAAGTTTTGAGATCCTCAACAACTTGTATAGTAGCAATGGTAGTGTTTGTAGGATGGTTCTTAATCCTATCTTCCTCTTCTTTTTCTCTAGCCCATCTATCTTTAAGTTTGGCTAGCATTCTTATGTTCTCATTAATTTGGACTTGGATAACATTCATGGGTGTGGTGTTCCTTTCCTCAAGGGGGAAGTTCTAATTTTAAGAATATCTACATCATGAGCTATGTTGTCCACCTTCGAAGAGAGACTATCTAATTTTTCTAGTTTCTCTTCTACACTCTTGTTGAAGGCTTTTTGGGAAGTGATAAAGTCTTTAAGCATGCTCTCTAATTTAGAAGTGGAGTTTTTGGTGCTAGGATAATTATCGTTTTTCCCATAGTTGTTGGATGCGAACGATCTAGGATTGTTACCAAAATTACTCCTATTAGCATTATTATTGAAGTTGTTCCTAGAGATAAAATTAAAATCAACATGCTCTCTTTCTTGAGCAACCAAATAATTTAAAGGAACATCATGAGGATCAATAGGAGCTTGCTTAGTAAGTAAAGTCATGATCATGTCTACCTTATAATTAAGGGAGGAGATATCCTCAACAGAATTTAGCTTCCTACCCGTTGGAGCTCTCTCGGTGTGCCATTGAGAATAATTTGTCATCATCTCATCCAATAGCTTTGTGGCAGTACCAAGTGTAGTTGACATAAAGGTTCCTCCCGCAGCCAAGTTTAACAAATTCCGCGAGGTAAAGTTCAATCCAGCATAGAAAGTTTGGATAACCATCCAAGTAGTCAAACCATGTGTAGGGAAATTCTTAACAAGAGATCTCATACATTCCAAGCTTGAGCAACATGTTCATTATCCAGTTGCCTAAAATTCATAATGTTACTTGTTAACTGGATAATCTTAGCAGGAGTGTAATACTTCCAAACAAAAGCATCTTTGCACTTATCCCAAGAATCTATGCTATTCCTAGGCAAAGATTGAAGCCACACTTTAGCTCCTCCTCCTAAGGAGAAAGGAAAAAATCTTAAGTTTAACAATATCACCAGCTACTTCTTTATATTTTTGCATATCACAAAGCTCAACAAAATTGTTCAAGTGCAAGGCAACATCATCTCCAGCATCGGAGAATTGATATTTCATAACAAGGTTTAGTAAAGTAGGTTTAATCTCATAGGAGGTAGCCCCAGTGGTGGGAGCAGCAATAGGAGTGCAGATAAAGTCATTGTTGTTGTGACTAGTGAAGTCACACAACTTGGTGTCCTCAGTGGAATCCATAGCAGCTATATTTTTGTGGTTCTTGTAAAAAGATTCTAAAGAAAAAACTAGAAAGCAAACTAATAAGACAAATCTTGACCATAGGATCCCAACGATCTGTTGGAATTATGCCCTAGAGGCAATAATAGATATAGTTATTATTATAATTCCTGTATCAAGATAATCGCTTATTATCCATGCTATAATTGTATTGAATGAAGACTTATATACATGTGTGGATACATAGACAAAACACTGTCCCTAGCAAGCCTCTAGTTGGCTAGCCAGTTGATCAAAGATAGTCAGGGTCTTCTGATTATGAACAAGGTGTTGTTGCTTGATAACTAGATCACATCATTAGGAGAATCACGTGATGGACTAGACCCAAACTAATAGATGTAGCATATTGATCGTGTCATTTTGTTGCTACTGTTTTTCTGCGTGTCAAGTATTTGTTCCTATGACCATGAGATCATATAACTCACTGACACCGGAGGAATGCTTTGTGTGTATCAAACGTCGCAACATAACTAGGTGACTATAAAGATGCTCTACAGGTATCTCCGAAGGTGTTCATTGAGTTAGTATGGATCGAGACTGGGATTTGTCACTCCATGTGACGGAGAGGTATCTCGGGGCCCACTCGGTAATACAACATCACACACAAGCCTTGCAAGCAATGTGACATAGTGTAAGTTGCAAGATCTTGTATTACGGAACGAGTAAAGAGACTTGCCGGTAAACGAGATTGAGATAGGTCTACGGATACTAACGATCGAATCTCGGGCAAGTAACATACCAAAGGACAAAGGGAATGACATACGGGATTATATGAATCCTTGGCACTGAGGATCAAACGATAAGATCTTCGTAGAATATGTAGGATCCAATATGGACATCCAGGTCCCGCTATTGGATATTGACCGAGGAGTCACTCGGGTCATGTCTACATAGTTCTCCAACCCGCAGGGTGTGCACACTTAAGGTTCGACGTTGTTTTATGCGTATTTGAGTTATATGGTTGGTTACCGAATGTTGTTCGGAGTCCCGGATGACATCACGGACGTCATGAGGGTTTCCGGAATGGTCCGGAAATGAAGATTGATATATAGGATGAGCTCATTTGATTACCGGAAGGTTTTCGGAGTTACCGGGAATGTACCGGGAATGACGAATGGGTTCGAGGTGTTCACCGGGGGGGGGGGGGGGGGGGCAACCCACCCCGGGGAAGCCCATAGGCCTTGGGGGTGGCGCACCAGCCCTTAGTGGGCTGGTGGGACAGCCCAAGAAGGCCCTATGCGCCATAGGAAGAAAATCAAAGAGGAAAAAAAGAGCAGGTGGGAAAAGGGGGAAGGACTCCTCCTTCCAAACCTAGTTGGATTCGGTTTGGAAGGGGAGGACTCCCCCCCTTGGCTCGGCCGAACCCCTTGGGGGTCCTTGGACCCCAAGGCAAGGCTCCCCCTCTTCCCCCTATATATACGGAGGTTTTAGGGCTGATTTGAGACAACTTTGCCACGGCAGCCCGACCACATATCTCCACGGTTTTACCTCTAGATCACGTTTCTGCGGAGCTCGGGCGGTGCCCTACTGAGATAAGATCATCACCAACCTCCGGAGCGCCGCCACGCTGCCAGAGAACTCATCTACCTCTCCGTCTCTCTTGCTGGATCAAGAAGGCCGAGACCATCGTCGACCTGTACGTGTGCTGAACGCGGAGGTGCCGTCCGTTCGGCACTAGATCGTGGGACTGATCGCGGGACGGTTCGCGGGGCGGATCGAGGGACGTGAGGACGTTCCACTACATCAACCGCGTTTCTTAACGCTTCTGCTGTGCGATCTACAAGGGTACATAGATCGAATATCCCCTATCGTAGATGGACATCACCATGATAGGTCTTCGTGCGCGTAGGAAATTTTTTGTTTCCCATGCGACGTTCCCCAACAGTGCCATCATGAGCTAGGTTCTTGCGTAGATGTCTTCTCGAGTAGAACACAAAAGTTTTTGTGGGCAGTGATGTGCGTTTTGCTGCCCTCCTTAGTCTTTTCTTGATTCCGCGGTATTGTTGGATTGAAGCGGCTTGGACCGATATTACTCGTACGCTTACGAGAGACTGGTTTCATCGCTACGAGTAACCCCGTTGCTCAAAGATGACTGGCAAGTGTCAGTTTCTCCAACTTTAGTTGAATCGGATTTGACCGAGGAGGTCCTTGTATAAGGTTAAATAGCAATTCATATATCTCCATTGTGGTGTTTGTATAAGTAAGATGCGATCCTACTAGATACCCATGGTCACCACGTAAAACATGCAACAACAAAATTAGAGGACGTCTAACTTGTTTTTGCAGGGTATGCTTGTGATGTGATATGGCCAACGATGTGATGTGATATATTGGATGTATGAGATGATCATGTTGTAATAGATAATATCGACTTGCACGTCGATGGTACGGCAACCGGCAGGAGCCATAGGGTTGTCTTTAAACTAACGTTTGTGCTTGCAGATGCGTTTACTATTTTGCTAGGATGTAGCTTTAGTAGTAATAGCATGAGTAGCACGACAACCCCGATGGCGACACGTTGATGGAGATCATGGTGTGGTGCCGGTGACAAGAAGATCGTGCCGGTGCTTTGGTGATGGAGATCAAGGAGCACGTGATGATGGCCATATCATGTCACTTATGAATTGCATGTGATGTTAATCCTTTTATGCACCTTACTTTGCTTAGAATGACGGTAGCATTATGAGGTGATCTCTCACTAAAATTTCAAGACGAAATTGTGTTCTCCCCGACTGTGCACCGTTGCTACAGTTCGTTGTTTTGAGACACCACGTGAGGATCGGGTGTGATAGACTCAACGTTCATATACAACGGGTGCAAAACAGTTGCACACACAGAACAGTCGGGTTAAGCTTGACGAGCCTAGCATGTGCAGACATGGCCTCGGAACACATGAGACCGAAAGGTCGATCATGAATCATATAGATGATATAATTAGCATAGGGATGCTTACCACTGAAACTATACTCAACTCACGTGATGATCGGACTTGAGCTAGTGTAAGTGGAACATGAACCACTCAAATGACTAGAGAGATGTACTTTTTGAGTGGGAGTTTAGCGAGTAATTTGATTAAGTTAAACTCTAATTATCTTGAACATAGTCTAAGTCCACTTTGATTATATTTGTGTTGTAGATCATGGCTCACGCGACAGTCACCTTGAATTTTAATACGTTCCTAGAGAAAGCTAAGTTGAAAGATGATGGAAGGAACTTTGTAGACTGGGCTCGTAATCTTAAGGTAATCTTACAAGTTGGGAAGAAGGATTATGTCCTTAATGCTGCGCTAGGAGATGAACCACCCGCTACGGCTGACCAGGATGTTAAGAACGCTTGGTTAACACGTAAGGAGGACTACTCAGTAGTTCAATGTGCAGTCTTGTATGGCTTAGAACCGGGACTTCAACGTTGCTTTGAGCGTCATGGAGCATTTGAGATGTTCCAGGAGTTGAAGTTCATCTTTCAGAAGAACGCCCGGATCGAGAGGTATGAGACCTCCGATAAATTCTATGCTTGCAAGATGGAGGAGAATTCGTCTGTCAGTGAACATGTGCTCAAAATATCTGGGTACTCAAACCTGAGCTGGGGATTGAACTCCCGCAAGAGGCTATCACTGACAGAATCCTTCAATCACTTCCGCCAAGCTATAAAGGCTTTGTGTTGAACTACAACATGCAAGGGATGAACGAGTCACCCGGCGAGTTGTTTGTGATGCTGAAAGTCGCAGAGTCTAAACTCCGTAAAGAGCATCAAGTGTTGATGGTGAATAAGACCAGTAGTTGCAAGAGAAACGGCAAAGGCAAGAAGGGTAATTCAAAGAAGAGCGGAAAGCCTGTTGCCAATCCGACGAAGAAACCCAAAGCTAGACCTAAGCCTGATACAGAGTGTTACTATTGCAAGGGTATGGGTCACTGGAAGCGCAACTGCCCCAAGTATCTGGCTGATAAGAAGGCGGCCAAAGAAAAATCAGGTATATTTGATCTACATGTTATTGATGTGTACTTAACCGGCTCTCTTAGTAGTGCCTGGGTATTCGATACCGGTTTTGTTGCTCATATTTGCAACTCGAAACAGGAACTGCGGAATAGATGAAGGCTGGCGAAAGATGAAGTGACGATGCGCGTAGGAAATGGTTCCAAGGTTGATGCAATCGCCGTCGGCACAGTTTCACTTCAGTTACCATCAGGATTAGTTATGGAATTGAATCATTGTTATTTAGTGCCTGCGTTGAGCATGAACGTTATATCTGGATCTTGTTTATTGCGAGACGGTTACTCTTTTAAGTCAGAGAATAATGGTTGTTCTATTTCTATGAGTAACATCTTTTATGGTCATGCACCCAATGTGAGAGGATTGTTCATATTGAATCTTGATAGTGATACACACATACATAACATTGAGACCAAAAGAGTTAGAGTTAACAATGATAGCGCCATATTTTTGTGGCACTGCCGCTTAGGTCATATTGGTGTAAAGCGCATGAAGAAACTCCATGCCGATGGACTTTTGGAGTCACTTGACTTTGATTCACTTGACACGTGCGAACCATGCCTCATGGGCAAGATGACTAAAACTCCGTTCTCCGGAACAATGGAGCGTGCAAGTGACTTGTTGGAAATCATACATACCGATGTGTGCGGTCCGATGAGCGTAGAGGCACGCGGCGGATATCGTTATTTTCTCACCTTCACTGACGATTTGAGTAGATATGGTTATGTCTACTTAATGAAGCTCAAGTCTGAAACATTTGAAAAGTTCAAGCAATTTCAGAGTGAAGGTGAAAATCATCATAACAAGAAGATCAAGTTCCTACGGTCTGATCGTGGGGGAGAATATCTGAGTTTCGAGTTTGGTGGTCACTTAAGGCAATGTGGACTTGTTTCACAGTTGACACCGCCTGGAACACCACAGCGTAATGGTGTGTCCGAACGTCGTAATCGTACTTTATTAGAGATGGTGCGATCTATGATGTCTCTTACCGATTTGCCGTTATCGTTTTGGGGTTATGCATTAGAAACAACTGCATTCACTTTAAATAGGGCACCATCAAAATCCGTTGAGACGACACCATACGAACTGTGGTATGGCAAAAGGCCAAAGTTGTCGTTTATTAAAGTTTGGGGATGTGATGCTTATGTCAAAAAGCTTCAGCCTGAAAAGCTGGAACCCAAAGCGGAAAGGTGCATCTTCATAGGTTACCCAAAAGAGACAGTTGGGTACACCTTGTATCTCAAATCCGAGGGCAAAGTGTTTGTTGCTAAAAACGGAGCTTTTCTCGAGAAGGAGTTTCTCTCGAGAGAATTGAGTGGGAGGAAGATAGAACTTGATGAGGTTGTCGAACCTCTCATCCCTCTAGATGGTGGCGCAGGGCAAGAGGAAACCTCTGTCATTGCGACGCCGGTTGAGGAGGAAGTTAATGATGATGATCATGAAACTCCGGTTCAAGTTCCCGTCGAACCACGCAGGTCGACGAGACCACGTGTTGCTCCAGAGTGGTACGGTAATCCCGTCATGTCAATCATGTTGTTAGACAACAATGAACCTGCAAATTATGAAGAAGCAATGGTGGGCCCAGATTCCAACAAATGGCAAGAGGCCATGAAGTCCGAGATAGGATCCATTTATGAAAACAAAGTGTGGAATTTGGAAGTACTACCTGAGGGCCGCAAGGCTATTCAGAACAAATGGATCTTTAAGAAGAAGACGGGCGCTGACGGCAATGTGACCGTTTACAAAGCTCGACTTGTGGCAAAGGGTTTTTCACAAGTTCAAGGAGTTGACTACGATGAGACATTCTCACCCGTAGCGATGCTTAAGTCCGTCAGAATCATGTTAGCAAGAGCTGCATTTTTCGATTATGAAATCTGGCAGATGGATGTCAAAACGGCGTTCCTTAACGGTTTCCTTAAGGAAGAGTTGTATATGATGCAACCCGAAGGTTTTTTCGATCCTAAGAATGCTAACAAGGTGTGCAAGCTCCAGCGATCCATTTATGGGCTGGTGCAAGCATCTCGGAGTTGGAACAAACGCTTTGATGAGGTGATCAAAGCATTTGGTTTTATACAAGTGGTTGGAGAATCTTG
This sequence comes from Hordeum vulgare subsp. vulgare, assembly GCF_904849725.1. Lineage (NCBI taxonomy): Eukaryota > Viridiplantae > Streptophyta > Magnoliopsida > Poales > Poaceae > Hordeum > Hordeum vulgare. The sequence goes on from NC_058519.1 coordinate 52,017,956, forward strand.
TATTTACAAGAAAGTGTGTGGGAGCTCTGTGGCGTTTCTAATATTATATGTGGATGACATATTGCTGATTGGAAACAACGTAGAGTTTTTGGAGAGCATAAAGGATTACTTGAATAAAAGTTTCTCTATGAAGGACCTAGGAGAAGCTGCTTACATTCGAGGCATTAAGATCCACAGGGATAGATCAAAACGCCTGATAGGAGTTTCACAAAGCACAGACCTTGATAAAGTTTTGAAGAGGTTCAAAATGGAATAGTCCAAGAAAGGGTTCTTGCCAGTTTTACAAGGTATGAGATTGAGTAAGACTCAGTGCCCAACAACTGATGAGGATAGAGAGCATATGAGCACCGTCCCCTATGCTTCAGCCATAGGTTCTATCATGTATGCAATGCTGTGCACTAGACCGAACGTTAGCCTGGCCATAAGTATGGCAGGCAGGTTCCAGAGTAATCCAGCAGTGGATCACTGGACGGCGGTCAAGAATATCCTGAAGTACCTAAAAAGGACTAAGGAGATGTTTCTCATGTATGGAGGTGACGAAGAGCTCGCCGTAAAAGGTTACGTCGATGCAAGCTTTGACACAGATCCGGACGACTCTAAGTCGCAGACCGGATACGTATTTATTCTTAATGGGGGTGCGGTAAGCTGGTGCAGTTCCAAGCAAAGCGTCGTAGCAGATTCTCCATGTGACGCGGAGTACATGGCTGCCTCGGAGGCGGCTAAGGAGGGTGTCTGGATGAAGCAGTTCATGACGGATCTTGGAGTGGTGCCAAGCGCACTGAATCCAATAACCTTGCTCTGTGACAACACGGGTGCCATTGCTCTAGCAAAGGAACCACGGTTTCACAAGAAGTCCAGACACATCAAACGACGCTTCAACCTCATCCGCGACTACGTCGAAGGGGAGGACGTAAATATATGTAAAGTGCACACGGATCTGAATGTAGCAGACCCGCTGACTAAACCTCTTCCACGGGCAAAGCATGATCAACACCAGAACTGTAGGGTGTTAGATTTATTACAATGTAATTCGCATGATGATGTGAGGGCTAGATTATTGACTCTAGTGCAAGTGGGAGACTGTTGGAATTATGCCCTAGAGGCAATAATAAATATAGTTATTATTATAATTCCTGTATCAAGATAATCGTTTATTATCCATGCTATAATTGTATTGAATAAAGACTTATATACATGTGTGGATACATAGACAAAACACTGTCCCTAGCAAGCCTCTAGTTGGCTAGCCAGTTGATCAAAGATAGTCAGGGTCTTCTGATTATGAACAAGGTGTTGTTGCTTGATAACTAGATCACGTCATTAGGAGAATCACGTGATGGACTAGACCCAAACTAATAGACGTAGCATATTGATCGTGTCATTTTGTTGCTACTGTGTTTCTGCGTGTCAAGTATTTGTTCCTATGACCATGAGATCATATAACTCACTGACACCAGAGGAATGCTTTCTGTGTATAAAACGTCGCAACATAACTGGGTGACTGTAAAGATGCTCTACAGGTATCTCCGAAGGTGTTCGTTGAGTTAGTATGGATCGAGACTGGGATTTGTCACTCTGTGTGACGGAGAGGTATCTCGGGGCCCACTCGGTAATACAACATCACACACAAGCCTTGCAAGCAATGTGACTTAGTGTAAGTTGCGGGATCTTGTATTACGGAACGAGCAAAGAGACTTGCCGGCAAACGAGCTTGAAATAGGTATGCGGATACTGACGATCGTATCTCGGGCAAGTAACATACCGAAGGACAAAGGGAATGACATACGTGATTATATGAATCCTTGGCACTGAGGTTCAAACGATAAGATCTTCGTAGAATATGTAGGATCCAATATGGACATCCAGGTCCCGCTATTGGATATTGACCGAGGAGTCGCTCGGGTCATGTCTACATAGTTCTCGAACCCGCAGGGTCTGCACACTTAAGGTTCGATGTTGTTTTATGCGTATTTGATTTATATGGTTGGTTACCGACTGTTGTTCGGAGTCCCGGATGAGATCACGGACGTCACAAGGGTTTCCAGAATGGTCTGGAAACGAAGATTGATATATAGGATGACCTCATTTGATTACCGGAAGTTTTTCAGAGTTACCGGGAATGTACCGGGAATGACGAATGGGTTCCAGGTGTTCACTCGGGGGGGGGGGGGGGGGCAACCCACCCCGGGGAAGCCCATAGGCCTTGGGGGTGGTGCACCAGCCCTTAGTGGGCTGGTGGGATAGCCCAAGAAGGCCCTATGCGCCATAGGAAGAAAATCAAAGAGAAAAAAAAGAGGAGGTGGGAAAAGGGGGAAGGACTCCTCCTTCCAAACCTAGTTGGATTCGGTTTGGAAGGGGAGGACTCCCCCCTTGGCTCGGCCGAACCCCTTGGGGGTCCTTGGACCCCAAGGCAAGGCTCCCCCTCTTCCCGCTATATATACGGAGGTTTCAGGGCTGATTTGAGACAACTTTGCCACGGCAGCCCGACCACATATCTCCACGGTTTTACCTCTAGATCGCGTTTCTGCAGAGCTCTGGTAGAGCCCTGCTGAGATAAGATCATCACCAACCTCCGGAGCGTCGTCACGCTGCCGGAGAACTCATCTACCTCTCCGTCTCTCTTGCTGGATCAAGAAGGCCGAGATCATCGTCGAGCTGTACGTGTGCTGAACGCGGAGGTGCCGTCAGTTCGGCACTAGATCGTGGGTCTGATCGCGGGACGGTTCGCGGGGCGGATCGAGGGACGTGAGGACGTTCCCTTACATCAACCGTGTTTCTTAACGCTTCTACTGTGCGATCTACAAGGGTACGTAGATCGAATATCCCCTCTCGTAGATGGACATCACCATGATAGGTCTTCGTGCGCGTAGGAAAATTTTTGTTTCCCATGCGACGTTCCCCAACACGATCTTCTAGTATCATAGGGATAGAAGTCTCTAGCTTTAGTTTCTCCTCCCTAGCTTTGATAAGAGCATTCACTACAGGAAATACCTTCTTTGCCGTCTGCCATCACAGATGGCAAAGAGTATATCACGGACGTCAAAGATAATATGACAGATGGCTAAGAATCTCACTGTCTGCAAAATTTCTGCGTGAGCCTACCATGGCATTGTAGCTTCTTTGCCGTCTGTCTCACCGAAGCGGACGACAAATAGCTTTGCCGTCAGCTTTTCATAAGAGCAGTCGGCAAAGTGGTCGAAACGGCAGCCGACAGGCGTTGCCTTCGTCAGGGGCTAACGTAGGCTTTGCCGTCTGCCTCCCCCCTCTTCTTTGCCGTCTGCCTCCCCCTCCTCCTCCCCCTCCTCTATGTCGTCTACCTCCCCCCTTCTTTGCCATCTGCCTCCCCCCTCTTTTGTGCCGTCTGCTTCCCCCTCTTCTTTGCCGTCACTCTCCACCTCCTCCCCCCTCCTCTGTGCCCTCTTCTTTGCTGTCTGCCCCCCTGGAAGCAGACGACAAAAATACTATATGGTCAGCTGCTACTGCCCAGGTTGCACAGCTGGGTGCCACGTGGCACCTTTGTCGTCGGTCAGCTGATGGCAAAGGCCTTTGCCATCAGCTGGAACACGGCAAAGAGCCTATATTGTCAATTTTTTATTTATTTTTTCTATTTCACAGCACATATACATATAATTCATAGCACATATATGATAAATAGCTCACAACACATTCATAGCACAAGCTACCACTAATTAACAAAACAAAATCTACCACTAAACTACCTACTAATTAAAAAAAATAATGCGGGTGAGGGGGGGGGGGGTGGGGGTGTGGGGGCTCACCGGGTGGGGCGACTGTGGCGGGGCCAAAGGCGCCAGGGGCGGCGGCGCGACGGTTGTGGGGCAGCGGCAGCGGGGCCGAGATGGGGCAGCGGCGGGACGATGGTGGTGGCGCGACGGTGGCAGCGGGGGCGACAGGGGCGGCGGTGGGGGCGAAAGGGGCGGCGGCGGGCGCGACGGGGGCGGCGACGCGACGGTGGTGGCGGCAGCCGGTGGGCGTTGGGGATTGGGAGAGAGAGAGGGGCGCGCGGGGTGAGCCGTTACAGAGAGAGAGGGGCAGGGTGGGGGGGAAGGAGTCGTTAACGGAGTTAGCTCTTTGCCGTCTGCCGGTGGACGGTAAAGAGTCTAGACTCTTTGCCGTCTGCCGGTGGACGGTAAAGAGTCTAGAATCTTTGCCGTCTGCCTCCGGACTCTTTGTCGTCCTCTAGCAGACGACAAAGAAGGGACTCCAGTTTGACATAACCACCCCGCGGTCAGGTGGGCCCATCTACATCTTTGACGTCCGCTGTGAGACTCTTTGCCGTCTGCTAGCTGACGGCAAAGTTGTCCCTGATGGCAAAAACACTCTATGCCATCAGCCAGTGCTTTGCCATCTGCTTTGTTGAAGTTGACGGCAAAGACACTCTTTGCCATCAGCTAGCGGACATCAAAGACTAGGCAGATGGAAAAAAACTGTTTTCCAGTAGTGATTGGTAATATGCTCGGTGAAGTCAATATTGAGTGTACTAGTGTGGGGGTCTTTAGCCATTCTTTGCAAAAAGGTGATCACTTCGGAAAGACTACAACTGTCAAAATCAACATTACTACTCCCTCCTTTCCGGTTTATAGGGCTCAAATCTGAAATCTCATCAACCAAGGTGAATTGTGAGTGGATGACTCTAGTTTAAACTAGCCAATGAAATATTTCTCACATATGAAATTTCCAAGGCAATAAACATAGCATCCTTCCTTTCATTGGACTTGCATGGTGGATGTAGAAAACGATGCATGCATAGCCACTCATCTCCTTTCTCTAAACTCTATGAATTAAATATGGTGTGAGACTCAAAGCACTTTAACTCACTTGGACTCAAAATGAGCCTAATATAATGGAAATCTGAAAATTTTGAGATGAGCCCTATAAACCGGAAAGGAGGGAGTACCATTAATTAAAGTGGTAGTAATGTCATCTAAGCTCATTCTTTTCGTAGTCTCTATATTCAAAGGACCTTCTTGTCATATAGTTGAGGTATTAGCATCACCATTAATAGGTCCATTGGGACTAGGAGTGCGAAGGGTGCTAAAAGTTTTGAGATCCCAACAACTTGTATAGTAGCAATTGTAGTGTTTGTAGGAAGGTTCTTAATCCTATCTTCCTCTTCTTTTTCTCTAGCCCATCTATCTTTATGTTTGGCTAGCATTCTTATGTTCCCATTAATTTGGACTTGGATATCATTCATGGGTGTGGTGTTCCTTTCCTCAAGGGGGGGAGTTCTAATTCTAAGAATATCTACATCATGAGCTATGTTGTCCACCTTCGAAGAGAGACTATCTAATTTTTCTAGTTTCTCTTCTACACTCTTGTTGAAGGCTTTTTGGGAAGTGGTAAAGTCTTTAAGCATGCTGTCTAATTCAGAAGTGGAGTTTTTGGTGCTAGGATAATTATTGTTGTTCCCATAGTTGTTGGCCAAAGCGGACGGCAAAGGGTGCAACCACGGATGGCAGAGGCTTTGCCGTTGGTCAGCAGACGGCAAAGTAGACGGTAAAAAAATCCGGTGAAGAGGTTCTTTGCCGTCTGCTTTCCCAAAGCGGACGACAAAGAAACTTTGCCATGAGGGGGCAGACGGCAAATTAACTGGGACAACATATATTGGAACGTCCCCGTTAAGTGTTAACGGCAGGCCTCCTACCTTTGCCGTCTGCCTCCCCCCTTTGCCATGTGGGGGCAGACGGCAAAGAGGGGAGAAAGAGGGGGCAGATTCCCCCCTTTGCCGTCTGCCTCCCCCCTTTGCCATGTGGGGGCAGACGGCAAAGAGGGGAGAGAGAGGGGGCAGATTCCCACCTTTGCCGTATGCCTCCCCCCTTTGCCATGTGGGGGCAGACGGCAAAGAGGGGAACCAACCCCTTTTTTATTTATTTTTTGTTATATCCAGCATTTTTAACAATAATCAGGATATATATATATATATATATATATTTGACATAAATAAATTTCTTTCCGTACTCATAACCATATTAAAATAACCTCTTATATCCAGCTTTCAAGTTGCATCCACGTGCATACAAAGTTTCATATATTACACCAGTTTCATCCACGTGCATACAAAGTTTCATATATTCATATACTAATATAGTTTCAATACAACCCATGGTACAAGAAATAATCTTCAAGCATTCCATCAATATTTTCCAAGCTTCCCGTGAAGTGAAGGTAATCTGCAAAATGACAAATAAGAAAGTTAGAAGAATAATACTAGATGAACTAGTGTATATATAGGTTATTTCGGAGAGAAATTAGCTAAGTATAGACCATTTAGGAGCTAACTAAGCTAATTATGTCATTTAGGTGGAACCCTAGCTAACTATAGGTCGTTTCGGAGCTAACTTGGGTAAAATAGGTCATTCCGGAGCAAACTATGCTTATTAAGCCATTTTTGATCTAGCTAGGCTAATTATAGGCCATTTAATACCTAAGTTAGGGGGCATAGGTCATGTTGCAGCTACGTAAGCCTTATTATGTCATTTTGGAGAGAACTTAGCTAACTATAGGTCATGTTTTATTAAATAGACCATTTAGGAGCTAACTAAGCTAATTATGTCATTTAGATGGATAATTAGCCAATTTAGGGTTTGTTGGATGAGTCTAAGCTACGTAGAAGAAGAGAAACAGAAGAAGAAGCAAAAGAAGGAGGAGGAGGAGGAGGAGGAGGAGAAGGAGAAGGAGGAGGAAGAGGAGAAGAAGAAGAAAAGGAGAAGGAGAAGGAGAAGGAGGAAGAAGGAGGAAGAAGAAGGAGAAGGAGGAGCTCCTTCTCCTTCTTCTCCTTCTTCTTATCCTCCTCCCTCTCCTTCTTCTTCTTCTCCTCTTCTTCTTCTTCCTTCGTTTCATTTTTCCTCTTTCTTCTCCTCTCGTCCCCTTCTTCGGGCTAAATTGGCTAAGACTGCATTTTTGGAGCTAATTATGTCATTTCGAGGATAATTAGCTAAGTATATGTAATTTTTTATTAAATAGGTCATTTTGGAGCTAACTAAGCTAATTATGTCATTTAGATGGATAATTAGCCAATTTAGGCTTTCTTGGATGAGTCTAAGCTACGTAGAAGAAGAGAAAGAGAAGAAGAAGTAAAAGAAGGAGGAGGAGGAGGAGGAGAAGGAGAAGGAAGAGGAGAAGAAGAAGAAAAGAAGGAGAAGGAGAAGGAGGAAGAAGGAGGAAGAAGAAGGAGAAGGAGGAGCTCCTTCTCCTTCTTCTCCTTCTTCTTATCCTCCTCCCTCTCCTTCTTCTTCATCTTCTCCTCTTCTTCTTCTTCCTTCCTTTCATTTTTCCTCTTTGTTCTCCTCTCGTCCCCTTCTTCGGGCTAAATTGGCTAAGAATGCCTTTTTGGAGCTAAATGTCATTTCGAGGATAATTAGCTAAGTATAGGTCATGTTTTATTAAATAGACCATTTAGGAGCTAACTAAGCTAATTATGTCATTTAGATGGATAATTAGCCAATTTAGGCTTTGTTGTATGAGTCTAAGCTACGTAGAAGAAGAGAAAGAGAAGAAGAAGTAAAAGAAGGAGGAGGAGGAGGAGGAGGAGAAGGAGAAGGAAGAGGAGAAGAAGAAGAAAATAAGAAGGAGAAGGAGAAGGAGGAACAAGGAGGAAGAAAAAGGAGAAGGAGGAGCTCCTTCTCCTTCTTCTCCTTCTTTTTATCCTCCTCCCTCTCCTTCTTCCTCTTCTCCTCTTCTTCTTCTTCCTTCCTTTCATTTTTCCTCTTTCTTCTCCTCTCGTCCCCTTCTTCGGGCTAAATTGGCTAAGACTGCATTTTTGGAGCTAATTATGTCATTTCGAGGATAACTAGCTAAGTATAGGTCATTTTTTATAAAATAGGTCATTTTGGAGCTAACTAAGCTAATTATGTCATTTAGATGGATAATTAGCCAATTTAGGCTTTCTTGGATGAGTCTAAGCTACGTAGAAGAAGAGAAAGAGAAGAAGAAGTAAAAGAAGGAGGAGGAGGAGGAGGAGGAGAAGGAGAAGGAAGAGGAGAAGAAGAAGAAAAGAAGGAGAAGGAGAAGGAGGAAGAAGGAGGAAGAAGAAGGAGAAGGAGGAGCTCCTTCTCCTTCTTCTCCTTCTTCTTATCCTCCTTCCTCTCCTTCTTCTTCTTCTTCTCCTCTTCTTATTCTTCCTTCCTTTCATTTTTCCTCTTTGTTCTCCTCTCGTCCCCTTCTTCGGGCTAAATTGGCTAAGAATGCCTTTTTGGAGCTAATTATGTCATTTCGAGGATAATTAGCTAAGTATAGGTCATGTTTTATTAAATAGACCATTTAGGAGCTAACTAAGCTAATTATGTCATTTAAATGGATAATTAGCCAATTTAGGCTTTGTTGGATGAGTCTAAGCTAGGTAGAAGAAGAGAAAGAGAAGAAGAAGTAAAAGAAGGAGGAGGAGGAGGAGGAGGAGGAGAAGGAGAAGGAAGAGGAGAAGAAGAAGAAAAGAATAAGGAGAAGGAGAAGGAGGAAGAAGGAGGAAGAAGAAGGAGAAGGAGGAGCTCCTTCTCCTTCTTCTTCTCCTCCTCGCTCTCCTTCTTCTTCTTCTCCTCTTCTTCTTCTTCCTTCCTTTCATTTTTCCACTTTCTTGTCCTCTCGTCCCCTTCTTCGGGCTAAATTGGCTAAGAATGCATTTTTGGAGCTAATTATGTCATTTCGAGGATAATTAGCTAAGTATAGGTCATTTTTTATTAAATAGGTCATTTTGGAGCTAACTAAGCTAATTATGTCATTTAGATGGATAATTAGCCAATTTAGGCTTTCTTGGATGAGTCTAAGCTACGCAGAAGAAGAGAAAGAGAAGAAGAAGTATAAGAAGGAGGAGGAGGAGGAGGAGCAGGAGAAGGAGAAGGAAGAGGAGAAGAGGAAGAAAAGAAGAAGGAGAAGGAGAAGGAGGAAGAAGGAGGAAGAAGAAGGAGAAGGAGCTCCAGGAGCTCCTTCTCCTTCTTCTCCACCTTCTTCTCCTTCTTCTTATCCTCCTCCCTCTGCTTCTTCTTCTTCTCCTCTTCGTCTTCTTCCTTCCTTTAATTTTTCCTCTTTCTTCTCCTCTCGTCCCCTTCTTCGGGCTAAATTGGCTAAGAATGCATTTTTGGAGCTAATTATGTCATTTCGAGGATAATTAGCTAAGTATAGATCATTTTTTATTAAATAGGTCATTTTGGAGCTAACTAAGCTAATTATGTCATTTAGATGGATAATTAGCCAATTTAGGCTTTCTTGGATGAGTCTAAGCTACGTATAAGAAGAGAAAGAGAAGAATAAGTAAAAGAAGGAGGAGGAGGAGGAGTAGGAGTAGGAGAAGGAGAAGGAAGAGGAGAAGAAGAAGAAAAGAAGAAGGAGAAGGAGAAGGAGGAAGAAGAAGGAGAAGGAGGAGCTCCTTCTCCTTCTTCTCCTGCTTCTTCTCCTTCTTATTATCCTCCTCCCTCTCCTTCTTCTTCTCCTCTTCTTCTTCTTCCTTCCTTTCATTTTTCCTCTTTCTTCTTCTCTCGTCCCCTTCTTCGGGCTAAATTGGCTAAGACTGCATTTTTGGAGCTAATTATGTCATTTCGAGGATAATTAGCTAAGTATAGGTCATTTTTTATTAAATAGGTCATTTTGGAGCTAACTAAGCTAATTATGTCATTTAGATGGATAATTAGCCAATTTAGGCTTTCTTGGATGAGTCTAAGCTACGTAGAAGAAGAGAAAGAGAAGAAGAAGTAAAAGAAGGAGGAGGAGGAGGAGGAGGAGGAGAAGGAGAAGGAAGAGGAGAAGAAGAAGAAAAGAAGGAGAAGGAGAAGGAGGAAGAAGGAGGAAGAAGAAGGAGAAGGAGGAGCTCCTTCTCCTTCTTCTCCTTCTTCTTATCCTCCTCCCTCTCCTTCTTCTTCTTCTTCTCCTCTTCTTATTCTTCCTTCCTTTCATTTTTCCTCTTTCTTCTCCTCTCGTCCCCTTCTTCGGGCTAAATTGGCTAAGAATGCCTTTTTGGAGCTAATTATGTCATTTCGAGGATAATTAGCTAAGTATAGGTCATGTTTTATCAAATAGACCATTTAGGAGCTAACTAAGCTAATTATGTCATTTAGATGGATAATTAGCCAATTTAGGCTTTCTTGGATGAGTCTAAGCTACGTAGAAGAAGAGAAAGAGAAGAAGAAGTAAAAGAAGGAGGAGGAGGAGGAGGAGGAGGAGAAGGAGAAGGAAGAGGAGAAGAAGAATAAAAGAATAAGGAGAAGGAGAAGGAGGAAGAAGGAGGAAGAAGAAGGAGAAGGGGGAGCTCCTTCTCCTTCTTCTCCTCCTTCTTCTCCTTCTTCTTCTCCTCCTCCCTCTCCTTCTTCTTCTTCTCCTCTTCTTCTTCTTCATTCCTTTCATTTTTCCACTTTCTTCTCCTCTCGTCCCCTTCTTCGGGCTAAATTGGCTAAGAATGCATTTTTGGAGCTAATTATGTCATTTCGAGGATAATTAGCTAAGTATAGGTCATTTTTTATTAAATAGGTCATTTTGGAGCTAACTAAGCTAATTATGTCATTTAGATGGATAATTAGCCAATTTAGGATTTCTTGGATGAGTCTAAGCTACGCAGAAGAAGAGAAAGAGAAGAAGAAGTATAAGAAGGAGGAGGAGGAGGAGGAGGAGGAGAAGGAGAAGGAAGAGGAGAAGAGGAAGAAAAGAAGAAGGAGAAGGAGAAGGAGGAAGAATAAGGAGAAGGAGGAGCTCCTTCTCCTTCTTCTCCTCCTTCTTCTCCTTCTTCTTATCCTCCTCCCTCTCCTTCTTCTTCTTCTCCTCTTCTACTTCTTCCTTCCTTTAATTTTTCCTCTTTCTTCTCCTCTTGTCCCCTTCTTCGGGCTTAATTGGCTAAGAATGCATTTTTGGAGCTAATTATCTCATTTCGAGGATAATTAGCTAAGTATAGATCATTTTTTATTAAATAGGTCATTTTGGAGCTAACTAAGCTAATTATGTCATTTAGATGGATAATTAGCCAATTTAGGCTTTCTTGGATGAGTCTAAGCTACGCAGAAGAAGAGAAAGAGAAGAAGAAGTAAAAGAAGGAGGAGGAGGAGGAGTAGGAGGAGGAGAAGGAGGAGGAAGAGGAGAAGAAGAAGAAATGAAGAAGGAGAAGGAGAAGGAGGAAGAAGAAGGAGAAGGAGGAGCTCCTTCTCCTTCTTCTCCTGCTTCTTCTCCTTCTTATTATCCTCCTCCCTCTCCTTCTTCTTCTTCTCCTCCTCTTCTTCTTCCTTCCTTTCATTTTTCCTCTTTCTTCTCCTCTCGTCCCCTTCTTCGGGCTAAATTGGCTAAGAATGCATTTTTGGAGCTAATTATCTCATTTCGAGGATAATTAGCTAAGTATAGGTCATTTTTTATTAAATAGGTCATTTTGGAGCTAACTAAGCTAATTATGTCATTTAGATGGATAATTAGCCAATTTAGGCTTTCTTGGATGAGTCTAAGCTACGTAGAAGAAGAGAAAGAGAAGAAGAAGTAAAAGAAGGAGGAGGAGGTGGAGGAGGAGGAGAAGGAGAAGGAAGAGGAGAAGAAGAAGAAAAGAAGGAGAAGGAGAAGGAGGAAGAAGGAGGAAGAAGAAGGAGAAGGAGGAGCTCCTTCTCCTTCTTCTCCTTCTTCTTATCCTCCTCCCTCTCCTTCTTCTTCTTCTTCTCCTCTTATTATTCTTCCTTCCTTTCATTTTTCCTCTTTCTTCTCCTCTCGTCCCCTTCTTCGGGCTAAATTGGCTAAGAATGCCTTTTTGGAGCTAATTATGTCATTTCGAGGATAATTAGCTAAGTATAGGTCATGTTTTATTAAATAGACCATTTAGGAGCTAACTAAGCTAATTATGTCATTTAGATGGATAATTAGCCAATTTAGGCTTTGTTGGATGAGTCTAAGCTACGTAGAAGAAGAGAAAGAGAAGAAGAAGTAAAAGAAGGAGGAGGAGGAGGAGGAGGAGGAGAAGGAGAAGGAAGAGGAGAAGAAGAAGAAAAGAATAAGGAGAAGGAGAAGGAGGAAGAAGGAGGAAGAAGAAGGAGAAAGAGGAGCTCCTTCTCCTTCTTCTCCTCCTTCTTCTCCTTCTTCTTCTCCTCCTCCCTCTCCTTCTTCTTCTTCTCCTCTTCTTCTTCTTCCTTCCTTTCATTTTTGCACTTTCTTCTCCTCTCGTCCCCTTCTTCGGGATAAATTGGCTAAGAATGCATTTTTGGAGCTAATTATGTCATTTCGAGGATAATTAGCTAAGTATAGGATATTTTTTATTAAATAGGTCATTTTGGAGCTAACTAAGCTAATTATGTCATTTAGATGGATAATTAGCCAATTTAGGCTTTCTTGGATGAGTCTAAGCTACGCAGAAGAAGAGAAAGAGAAGAAGAAGTATAAGAAGGAGGAGGACGAGGAGGAGGAGAAGGAGAAGGAAGAGGAGAAGAGGAAGAAAAGAAGAAGGAGAAGGAGAAGGAGGAAGAAGGAGGAAGAAGAAGGAGAAGGAGGAGCTCCTTCTCCTTCTTCTCCTCCTTCTTCTCCTTCTTCTTATCCTCCTCCCTCTCCTTCTTCTTCTTCTCCTCTTCGTCTTCTTCCTTCCTTTAATTTTTCCTCTTTCTTCTCCTCTCGTCCCCTTCTTCGGGCTAAATTGGCTAAGAATGCATTTTTGGAGCTAATTATGTCATTTCGAGGATAATTAGCTAGGTATAGATCATTTTTATTAAATAGGTCATTTTGGAGCTAACTAAGCTAATTATGTCATTTAGATGGATAATTAGCCAATTTAGGCTTTCTTGGATGAGTCTAAGCTACGTAGAAGAAGAGAAAGAGAAGAAGAAGTAAAAGAAGGAGGAGGAGGAGGAGTAGGAGGAGGAGAAGGAGAAGGAAGAGGAGAAGAAGAAGAAAAGAAGAAGGAGAAGGAGAAGGAGGAAGAAGAAGGAGAAGGAGGAGCTCCTTCTCCTTCTTCTCCTGCTTCTTCTCCTTCTTATTATCCTCCTCCCTCTCCTTCTTCTTCTTCTCCTCTTCTTCTTCTTCGTTCCTTTCATTTTTCCTCTTTCTTCTCCTCTCGTCCCCTTCTTCGGGCTAAATTGGCTAAGAATGCATTTTTGGAGCTAATTATGTCATTTCGAGGATAATTAGCTAAGTATAGGTCATTTTTTATTAAATAGGTCATTTTGGAGCTAACTAAGCTAACTATGTCATTTAGATGGATAATTAGCCAATTTAGGCTTTGTTGGATGAGTCTAAGCTACGTAGAAGAAGAGAAAGAGAAGAAGAAGTAAAAGAAGGAGAGGAGGAGGAGGAGGAGAAGGATAAGGAAGAGTTGAAGAAGAAGAAAAGAAGAAGGAGAAGGAGAAGGAGGAAGAAGGAGGAAGAAGAAGGAGAAGGAGGAGCTCCTTCTCCTTCTTCTCCTTCTTCTTATCCTCCTCCTTCTCCTTCTTCTTCTTCTCCTCTTCTTCTTCTTCCTTCCTTTCATTTTTCCTCTTTCTTCTCCTCTCGTCCCCTTCTTCGGGATAAATTGGCTAAGAATGCATTTTTGGAGCTAATTATGTCATTTCGAGGATAATTAGCTAAGCATGGGTCATGTTTTATTTAATAGACCATTTTGGAGCTAACTAAGCTAATTATGTCATTTAGATGGATAATTAGCCAATTTAGGCTTTGTTGGATGAGTCTAAGCTACGTAGAAGAAGAGAAAGAGAAGAAGAAGTAAAAGAAGGAGGAGGAGGAGGAGGAGGATAAGGAGAAGGAAGAGGAGAAGAAGAAGAAAAGAAGAAGGAGAAGGAGGAAGAAGGAGGAAGAAGAAGGAGAAGGAGGATCTCCTTCTCCTTCTTCTCCTCCTTCTTCTCCTTCTTCTTATCCTCCTCCCTCTCCTTCTTCTTCTTCTCCTCTTCTTCTTCTTCCTTCCTTTCATTTTTCCTCTTTATTCTCCTCTCGTCCCCTTCTTCGGGCTAAATTGGCTAAGAATGCATATCTGGAGCTAATTATGTCATTTCGAGTATAATTAGCTAAGTATAGGTCATTTTTTATTAAATAGGTCATTTTGGAGCTAACTATGTCATTTAGATGGATAATTAGCCAATTTAGGCTTTCTTGGATGAGTCTAAGCTACGTAGAAGAAGAGAAACAGAAGAAGAAGCAAAAGAAGGAGGAGGAGGAGGAGGAGGAGGAGAAGGAGAAGGAAGAGGAGAAGAAGAAGAAAAGAAGAAGGAGAAGGAGAAGGAGGAGCTCCTTCTCCTTCTTCTCCTCCTTCTTCTCCTTCTTATTATCCTCCTCCCTCTCCTTCTTCTTCTTCTCCTCTTCTTCTTCTTCCTTCCTTTCATTTTTCCTCTTTCTTCTTCTCTCGTCCCCTTCTTCGGGCTAAATTGGCTAAGAATGCATCTTTGGAGCTAATTATGTCATTTCGAGGATAATTAGCTAAGTATAGGTCATTTTTTATTAAATAGGTCATTTTGGAGCTAACTAAGCTAACTATGTCATTTAGATGGATAATTAGTCAATTTAGGCTTTCTTGGATGAGTCTAAGCTACGTCGAAGAAGAGAAAGAGAAGAAGAAGTAAAAGAAGGAGGAGGAGGAGGAGGAGAAGGAGAAGGAAGAGGAGAAGAAGAAGAAAAGAAGGAGAAGGAGAAGGAGGAAGAAGGAGGAAGAAGAAGGAGAAGGAGGAGCTCCTTCTCCTTCTTCTCCTCCTTCTTCTCCTTCTTCTTATCCTCCTCCCTCTCCTTCTTCTTCTTCTCCTCTTCTTCTTCTTCCTTCCTTTCATTTTTCCTCTTTCTTCTCCTCTCGTCCCCTTCTTCGGGCTAAATTGGCTAAGAATGCATTTTTGGAGCTAATTATGTCATTTCGAGGATAATTAGCTAAGTATGGGTCAAGTTTCATTAAATAGACCATTTTGGAGCTAACTAAGCTAATTATGTCATTTAGATGGATAATTAGCCAATTTAGGCTTTGTTGGATGAGTCTAAGCTACGTAGAAGAAGAGAAAGAGAAGAAGAAGTAAAAGAAGGAGGAGGAGGAGGAGGATAAGGAGAAGGAAGAGGAGAAGAAGAAGAAAAGAAGAAGGAGAAGGAGAAGGAGGAAGAAGGAGGAAGAAGAAGGAGAAGGAGGATGTCCTTCTCCTTCTTCTCCTCCTTCTTCTCCTTCTTCTTATCCTCCTCCCTCTCCTTCTTCTTCTCCTCTTCTTCTTCTTCCTTCCTTTCATTTTTCCTCTTTCTTCTCCTCTCGTCCCCTTCTTCGGGCTAAATTGGCTAAGAATGCATTTTTGGAGCTAATTATGTCATTTCGAGGATCATTAGCTAAGTATAGGTCATTTTTTATTAAATAGGTCATTTTGGAGCTAACTAAGCTAATTATTTCATCTAGCTATCTTTTATTAAAACACTAGAAATAACATACCTAAGTTAGGGTCAAGCATGGTGGCTCTGGCTTGTTTCACCTGGAGAATGCTGCCTGGAGAAGGCTCGACTGTAGAAGGGTCGTGCGATGCGTTTCGGGACATATTCTGCACCAAACATCATTTGCAATGTGTAGTTAGTATGAGGACACTCTTAAGATCACTCCACTGAAATGAAACTCACCGTCCCCGCCACGTTAATGAATGGCATCGGCGAAGGGACTTGGCCGTTCTTCTCGCACATAGACTGTACATTTGGTTTCCACAAGTCAAACTTTTTATTTATTAATGAAACGGACATTCAAATGCAAGATTTGAAATAACATGAAGAAGAAACTTACCACGAAGAGCTCGTATATGGCCCTGGTAGACGCATCATTCCGTGCCCTCTCCGCCTCCACCAATGCAGTCGTCCTCTCCTCCAGCTCCCTAATTTCCTTATCCTTCTCCGCCATAGCCGCCTGGATTGCCTCTCTCTCTCTTTCTGAATAGCAGCCTACAACACAACTCATTGTTAGCAATGTAATCATATTGGTTCCAACGCACGACATAATGCGAAAAGATAGTTGAGTCCATTAAACTAACCTCGATGGCGAGCTCTACTGGCCATGGACGACGTGTTAACTCCGGACAAGAGCTCGTTTGGTGTGCCTTTATATTCCGGAGAGAGCTAGGACAACGTATAAGGCCGTCTCCAATGGCGATCGAGCCATGGGGCCTCCCGTTGCCAGCTATCATCACCAGCTCTGGATCAATAGGCCCCTCGCTCGGGTTAAAGTCCTCCCTTTTCCTCGCCTTCCCGTGATCTCTGTACTTCACGAGCTTGTCGTGGGAGGAGATGTTGGTGAAGTTTTCTGGATGCTCGAGGTCAGACTCAGAGAATGCCTTGACCTTCTTGTACGAGGCAGTATGGGCCATCGCATACAGGTCGTACATCTGTGGCGCCTCCGTCTTATTGTGACGCGCCTAAAAGAGAGAGAGAGGAAAATTGTATTGGTAAAGTGCTCAAAATAGCATTAAGAATGAATTGCATGAGGCATGAAGCAAACCACATACCCAGTTCTCGCCAAATTGGATTAAGTTGACGCTCCCTTGATGGTGTGGCACGCCAACCATTTTGCCACGCCTCTCCTTGGAGTTGTTGTGGCTGGCCTCCCACGTTTCGGAGCACCACTGATCCACCAAGGCCTCCCAACAATCCATCTTATCCACACACCATCTAGGGGGCACCTAAGTTAATAAAGAGAAATTTGAGTGCGTAAGAACCAAATCAAGGAAACTAACTACAAAGCCTTAATAATATGTAATTACCTTCATGTAATGCTCCTTCTCCAACTTAGCATCACGACACTTCGCCTTGTCAAGCCTAATACGCCGCGTGGCATAGTAGTCTCGAACAGCCTGCACCCGAGCCTCGTGCCGAAAGTTTTGAAGTAGGCGGCGACATTCGGTTTCGATAACCTTTGCCGCGTCCTCCTCGTATCCCTCCTCACACCTGTAGTAGGTCTGCAAACGAGACCACCGATTAGTACAATAAATAGCTATGGTTGATTTATAATTGTGTGAAAGAGAAATTACCCAGAACATTCGGATCACCATGTCCGCCCTCGTGTCACACAAAACACCGACGATCTCCACCTCCGGCGGGGCAGGGGCACCCAAGTAGTGCTCCCAGTTCATTCCTACCTCTCGCTCCCGACCGGGCAACGTAACAAACCCTGGGAAGTTTTGACGGAAAAGAACACCAAGGATGCTGTTGGGCTTGCGGACACCCTTGGCAATAATCCAACCCCTACAGTATGACAAATTAAAGCCAAAACATTAGATATTTGAGAATATGCGAAGGCAAAAGTTTAAATAAGAGTAAATTAACTTACTTGTCCCCATTTGGCCTAATCGACCACCTCTGCTCGGGGGTCGCTGGCACGAGCAGGAGCCCCGAACTACCACGCTGGTAGACGGTAGCCCCCTCACCCAGCTCCTCGTTGCTACCAGCATGGCCACTTGCCTCAGGCCAGGTATCCCACTGGGTCTCTTGGGACGTACGCTCGTCCCTGCTTTGCTCCGGAGTCGCCTGGAAGGAAGCCTCTGGGACACGAGTCTCGTGGGTCGAAGGCTCGTCGACCTGAGGCTCGTCGACCCGAGGCTCGTGAACCGGAGACCGTGTAGCCTCCACCTTAGGCGAATCCATCCTAGAAGTCTTGTGCTCAGGTGAATCAGCTTGGGGTGGTGGCGGAGACCGTGTAGCCCTACCTCTCCCGCGGCCACGTGTACCTTTAGTACAACATAAATACCAACATGGGTAATAAAATGTATATAAATACCAATATGCATACAACATGAGTACAACATAAATACCAACATGAATACAACGTGTACCTTTAGTGCCTCTCGGCTTCGCGGGGGGTCGACCTCCTCTCACGGGGGGCGCTCCTTGCAAAGTAGAGAGCAACACTCCCCGAAGAGGCGAGGCAGGAATGGAAGTACCCATCCCATCACCCGCCGACGAAGAAGCAGCCGCGGAGTGCTTTCGACCCTTTCCCACCATCTTTCAACACCTGTCATGACAAAGAGTAAATGAAATTAGTACAACATAAATACCAACAGGAGTAATAAAATGTATATAATTTAAGTGTATCATCGTCATAAATACCAACATGACTAATAAAAATTGAATACCTAACATGAACTAAAAATTTATATATAGTATAATAGTTGAATACCTGACATGAACTAATAACAATCATCCTCGTCTATATATGCTTCGGGGTCAATAAATGCATCATGATCATCACTATCATCAATAAATGCATCATCATCATCACTATCACGAAGAACATGTGGAAGGCCACCATTATGTAATCGGTCAAGAAGTGACAGGTCATCCGCAGCAGTAACCTCTTCTTCTTCCAGCTCTTCCTGTTCGGGCTCAGAGGTTAAGACGGATTCACTGTCGCTGTCTACTTCAATGTTCTGGGGTGAAGTAGAGAGGTTCTTGAAACGTTTCTTGGACATACGTGTTTCTTCGAAGAATTCTCCTTCATATGTGTCTGGGTTAATGTGAGGTTCGTAATCCTCTTCATTGAGGGTAGGTGGTCTAAAATGTGGTGGCACTTCATAAACGACATCCCAACCTTTGAGATTTGGATCAGTTTGGCAGGCCCACAGTAGATAGAAAACTTGTGTCGCATGTTGAGCCGTAATATAGACATCGGGAACATCTAAGTGGGTGTTTTGGTTGATTTCGACTAGTCCTATATGTTGATGAGTCCTTCTAGTCTCCCTCGGCTCAAACCAATAACATTTGAAGACTACGACGGTCGGTGGGTTTTCACCATAGAATAGAAGTTCATAAATTGCTTCAACTCTTCCATAATACTCGGTGTCTCCTTCGCCGATAGCAGAGACAGAACAATTTGTAGTCTTTAGGTCGGGCATAGATAGCTCTTTGCCAAAGGTACGAAAGTGATACCCGTTGATGTTGTATTTGTCAAATGAACGGACCTTATAGTCAAAACCATTAGCGACTTGTCTCAACTCGGCGTCCATAGACTCTGCATCAGCCTACAAGTTTAATACGAAAGAATGGATTCATTAGCCGCAAATTAGACCAAGAAATCAAATGGGCCCTTAATGGTAATTAATTACCCTTTGTTTGAACCAAGAGATGAAACCGGGATAGTCGCCTCCATGCTTTGCGAGAAGCTCATACTCTTCGACGGAATCCTTTTCGATGACCGCTCCATCCGAGAATTCGGCGACGTATCGACTATATCAAATATCCGGGAATAAGAGTAGTTCAAAGCAATTAGAAGTTGCGGAACAATAAATTACCGAGAACTAACTCGATGCACGGCCGCACTTCTGTTAGGTTGGTGAAGATATACAATGAAATGGTCCGCCATTCTTCGACATCCAACGATTTCCCTTTCGAAGCACCGGATGGTGCGAGCTTACCTTTGAATAGGCTGAGGTTGGATCGAACTTTTTTTTGATCGCCATCATTGTACCGAGGCTTCGGGTTATGCAAATGATGATTTTTGGCTTCGTAGTGTGCTGTCATGAAGTTTGCCGCCTCCTCAGTAATGAATGCCTCGGCCATCGATGCTTAAATTCTACGTTTATTTTTACACTTAGCTCGAAGCGTCTTCTGCCTCCTCTCAGTTGAGTAGCACCATCGATTTTGAACGCCCCCCCCCCCCCATTCTTGCCTCGGTCGGGAGATGCAAAATCAAATGTTGCATTGGATTAGAGAAGCCCGGTGGAAAGATCTTTTCTAATTTGCAGATCAACTCCGGCGCCAACTCTTCCATTTCATCTAGCACGCCAGGCGATAGTTCTTTCGCACAAAGAGAACGGAAGAAATAGCTCAACTCTACCAGTACTAGCCATTCATCCTCAGGGATAAAGCCACGCAACATCACCGGCATTACCCGCTCAATCCATATGTGCCAATCATGACTCTTGAGCCCAAATATTTTCAATTTCTCAAGACTCGCTCCCCTCTTTAGATTCGCAGCATACCCATCGGGGAACATCAACCGCATTTTCACCCACAATAGCATTTCCCTCATAGCTGGCCTTTCAAGATTGAACCATGCCTTTGGCTTCGCTATGCTTTTCTTTCCTTTCCGTTGTCGCAAGTTTTGCAACGGTCTATCACATAGAGCCTCCAGGTCGATTCTAGCCTTAGGATTATCTTTTGACTTCCCCTCTATGCCGAACAATGTACCAAAAATGGCCTCCGCAATATTCTTTTCAGTGTGCATCACGTCAATGTTGTGTGGGCAAAGGAGGTCTTTGAAGTAAGGGAGATCCCATAAGCATGACTTGTGAGTCCAGGCGTGTTCCGTATTATACCCTTTGAAGTATCCTGGATGCAAAGGATCAGGCTCGAGAGCGTTTAACTGATCAAGGGTCTGTTGGCCTGTCAACGCAGCTGGTGCAGTGTTTTTGACAACTCTACCTTTGATGAAATTCTTGTTGTCTTTTCTGAACTTATGGTCAGGATCCAGGAATTGTCTATGCATGTCGAAGCAAGAATACTTGCGACTAGCCTACAACCAACGGAACTGAAAAGCTGCCTTGCATGTGGTGCACGGGAACCTTCCATGCACACACTAGCCAGCGAATAGCGCAAACGCCGGATAATCATGCGTCGAGTACATGTACCACACATGCATTTTGAAATTTGTTTTGGTAGCCGCGTCGTAGGTCTTGATCCCATTATCCCAGGCTTCTTGCAACTCATCCTTAAGCGGATGCATGTACACATTCATATTCTTCCACGGATAGTTGGGCCCTGGAATTAACAACGTCAGGAAAATGTTCTTTCTTTTCATAATCTCTCCGGGTGGCAAATTTAGTGGAATGACAAATACAGGCCAACAACTGTATTGTGCTGCCGTCATACCATACACATTGAACCCATCCGTGCTGATGGCAACTCTAGGTTGCCTTGGATCTTCCGATTTATCCTTATGTAATGCATCGAAGTGCCTCCACGCAAAACCATCTGAAGTGTGTACCAGCATCTTGTTCCCATCCGCATCTAGTTCGGTTCTTTTGCCCAATTTGTGCCATGTCATCTGTCTGGCCGTCTCTTCGACCATGAAAAGACGTTGAAGTCTTGGTACGATTGGCAGATATCGAAGAACACTAATGGGGATTTTGGTCTGATTCTTCTCACCGATGCCGTTGTCTACCACAATATACCTGGAAGAATTGCAAATGAGGCAATAGTTCAAGGTCGCATACTCAAGCCTAAATAAGGCACATCCATTCTCATAGGCATGTATCTTCTCATAGGGCATCTTAAGTACACGGAGGATTTTCTCTGACTGGTACAGGTTTGCAGGCAGTACATGGCCTTTGGGTAGAAAGAGTCCAAATATTGTCATCATCGCGTCGTAGCATTCTCTGCCTAGGTTGAATTGAGCCTTCAGAGCCATTACTTGCGCGATGGCATCCAGCTGACAAAGCTCAGTCTGCTCGTGGAGAGGACGTTTTGAAGACTCCAGCATTTCATAGAAGGCCTTTGCAGACTCCTCCATCTCATCTTCCGAATCACGAGCATCATCAAAGTCTTGCACCATGTCTTCAATCCCGGTACCATGCTCGTCGGTGCAACGACGAATCACCTCAGCTCTGGCACGTTGGTCAGACTCACCATGAAAAGTCCACATCGTATAATTAGGCGTAAAACCCCACTTTTGCAGGTGTTTACCCATTTCAAACTCTGTCTGCTTTTTCCAGTTGGCGCAGTTGGGAAGGGGCACCATGTTTTATTCTGGCCATTTGCAAATGCGGCTCTCACAAACCCCCTGGTTTTTGTTAACCATTCATGGGTCATGTCTTTCTGACTAGGGTGACCAGTGTACATCCAAGCACGATCACTCATGTTGCCTATCTACCTATGGAGGCACAAGAAATAAATATATAATTCATTATCTATATTCATACGCTAATCAAGTTTGTCAGTTTTATTACGTCCATGCAACCTACACGCTAATAGGTAAAGATAGGTCCTAATCCCACCCGAGTATGTGTAGACTGGGTTCGTTTTCCCATGCTCTGCTCCAGATGCGACGCAGAATTTCGGCAGCACCTCGCCGCTGTTCTCCTGATACACGTCTCGGCAATAAGCAGAGAGGATGTGTACCCGGAGAACAACAGCGGAGGCACTGATGAAATTCCGCATCGGATCCAGAGCACAGCATACGGGAAAACAAACCCAATCTACACATATTCGGGCTGTCCATGGATAATGTTGGACAATACGAAAGGATGGCGGTTATAAATATGCAAAGAAATGCATATTTATAGTTGTCGCCCTTTCGAACGGGAGACGCATACTGGTCACGCATACTCATGATTGAAGAAACCTATAGCTAGCAAGTTTCATCGGCACGAAGACCGGGACAGAGCAAATTAAGGGGGTAGGAGGAGAAGTAATTTGTGCTCACCAACAAACGCAAGGGGGAGCTCGTCCAATGCACATGGAGGTCGTCGAACAACTACACATTGAAATTCACACGATCAACACAAATACGATGTTTTTATAATTAACATAATCGGAAAATATGTGACCTAACTCATAATTTACAAAATTATGACCCCGTGGGCCTCTAGAAGGCCGAAAAGCACCTTCTCGTTCAACAGAAGGCAGAAGAGGTGTCGGAGGTCGGGGCCTAGTGGCGTTGGGAGTCAGTGCCGTCGAGGGTCGGTGATGTCGTGTGTCGGTGGTCGGGAGTCGGGTTAAATGCGTCGATGGTCGGGGGTCAGTGTCATCGGGGGTCGAGGGTCACTAGCGTCGGGGGTTGGGGTCTTTTCGATCAACAAGAGGCCAAAGAGGTGTCGGGGGCCTGGGGTTGGGGGTTAGTGGCATCGGGGGTCGGGGATAGGGTGTCGGGGGTCGAGGGTCAGTGGCGTCGGGGTCGGGGGTCGGGAGTCGGGGGTTGGAGGTCGGGGGTCGGGGGTCAGTGGTGTCGGGCCTCGGGAGTTGGGGGTCGGGGGTCAGTGGTGACGGGCGTCGGGGGTCGGGAGTCGGGTGTCAGTGGCGTCGGGGGTCGGGGGTCGAGGGTCGGGGGTTGGTGGCGGCGGGCATCGAGGGTTGGTGGCGTCAGGCGTCGGGGGTCGAGAGTCGGGTGTCGAGGGTCAGTGGTGTCGGGTGTCGAGGGTCGGGAGTCGGGTGTCAGTGGCGTCGGAGGTAGGGGGTCGAGGGTCAGGGGTTGGTGGCGTCGTGTAGCGACCCGACTCAAGACGAGTCAAGCCTCTGGTGTTTTCGTACCATCCCAAGATCATGCTGGTACACACTCAGTACATCAATGTATATATCAAGAGTTCAATCACACAGCTTTATTAATCGAAATATCATATCGAGTACTCTATTACAATAATGGATTACAATAAAGTGGCCGAAGGCCATCTCATGAGATATCTAACGAAGACTAGCGGAAGCATCAGGTAGACGAGTCCATCCGACTCCAGGGCATGTCGTTGAGCATAGATCGTAGCCTCACTCCTGGTCAGAAAAATACTCTACAACATGATACGTTGCAGCCGTGTAGGTCAGCATATGGAATATGCCGGCAAGTCATCAAAGAGAGGGGTAAAAATAATAATCAACTATCTCTACATGCATATTTGGCAGGTGGGGCTATAAGTTTTGCATAAAGCCAATTTTCTCCGACAACAAGAGGGGCTGGAAACAAAATATTACTACATTGTTTGTTGTGAACGAGATGGTTCCGCCAACCAATTCTCGTACCCGAGTTGTTGTTAACACCCACATCATTATTAAGTTGTGTCGAGAGTTCAGGGGAATTTCAATGCCTTCGGCTCAAGTTGTCCATGACCGTGGACACGGCTAATCGATTAGGTTTGGGCACTCTGAAGAGTTTTGCACACGTTCCCCACAAGATTTGATCGCCTCCGTGTATGTCCTCGCACTTCGGGGTGTTTGAAGACCAGATGATCAAAACATGGTCTTTCAATGGGTCCCTCTGAATCCCTGTCGGTGCCCATCCAATCCTACCGTTCTTCTACATCTGCTAGCACCGCCTGTCCAGAGTCGCCGCGTTGTCCAACGAAGCCAGAGCCCATAATGACTTGTGGCTGTGCAGGTAAGCCTTGGGTCTTGAAGCCTCCGTACGTCTCTTCGAGCCTGGGTGAAGCTTTCCGCAAGATGTCATGGCCGTCTCCAGCATCCCGGGTCATCCACTGGTTTCTCCAGGGAGCCGATCAACCGTCCTTCACCCAGACTTGCATTGCATCATGAGGTCTTGAAAATCTTGTCTTAACCGGTCTTGGTTATTTAATCAACCTCGCATCACTCGTGTTATGCACTCAACCGAAATCCCGTCTACTCAAGCATAGCAATATGAAATTTGTCGTCCCAGGGCCAAGTATCGGGGTCGTTGTGTGCCTACCACATGATATTACAACCTATACTAAAATTTCGAACTACCTAAGCAGCATGCAATTGGGCAAAGAAAGGTGAAACTACCATGCATCGAAAAACATGAGATAGTATGATCAAAATGACTTGCCTTGATGATAGTTGTCTTGATCGATCGCTTCTAAGTAACAAGCTTCGCACTCCGGGTGATCTACCGATACAAACAAATACACACCATAAGCACTACAATCAATCAACAAGTAAAAATAACATCACAAGTAATAAGTAGCTATGGCCTAAGTGAAAGAATTCACTACACGTCACTAAGGCAGAAACTTGTTTCTGTTAAAACCCCAAGTAAAAATATATAAAAACATTTGAAACTTATACCACAGAAATATATAATCACTAGGAAGCAGTAGAAAAAAGAATCAAATAAAAATCATTTTTTAAACTCCTGGAATAAGCAAAACAAGGTTTAAACTAAATCTGATCTAATTTAAATTTGAAAATTTTAAACAGAGATAAATTATATGTTTTTAAAAACTACAGAACATTTGTGATCTACTCGAAAAATAATCAACCTCATTGGATCTCTAGATCAAAAGTTATAGGGGAAACAAGATTACAACTTTCTCTGTTTTTGAATTAAACAGAAAAAAAGGATTTGCTACAATCGGGCAGGGGTACATGTGGCAGTCTCTGTTTGGCTGCGGGGTGTTTGCTGCGAGGGAAAACTAACACATGGCCGCAATCTAATGAAAACTACTTGGCTCAGTTTAAGTGACAGAAAAACCGATCCGGTTTTTTTTGTAAGACCCGAAGGGGTATGCACATCTAATCCTATGCGTCTGTTTTAATCCAACGGTCAAAAGGGGGGGTGGAGACTTACAGAGAGTTGGCCGGCTAGGGGCTACTCCGGCGAGGTCCGAGGCGGCGCTAGCGAGGGGAGGAGCTCTGGTGGTCTCCGGCGTGGTCTGAGGAGTCGAGGAGATGGCGGCGGTCCTCCTCGGGCGGTTGGTGGCGGTGGGGAGGCAGCTCGATGCGGGGAGAGAGCAGCAGGGCGCCAGGGGCCTCGGGGCGGGGCTCGGCTCCGGCGAGCTTGGGCAGAGGGCGGCGGGGCTTGGGCAGGGGCGGCGGCTAGGGGAACGGGGCGAGGTGGCGGTGGGGGTATTTATAGGGGGGCTAGGGGGCTCGGGCGGGGCAGGAGTACCAGATCGAGGCGATCCCGGCGAGGATCCGGCGAACTTGGAAAGCTCGGGACTGGGAGGAAGGAGATGACCGAGGGGAGGGCTCGGTCGGGCGCGGGGCCACGGGCCACACAGAGAGGCGAGGGCATAGGGGGATCTGTTGGCCGATCTGGATCCAGATCGGATCCAGCTGGGCTGGGATTCGGCCCGATTGCGCTATAAAGCGCTTAGGCGCCTTCCTTTTTAAAAAAACATTCCCGTTTTAGCTTTTTTTATAAAACAGGAACTAAAAGGAATAAAAAGGAAACAAAATAAAATAATTAATATAGGGTATTATATACCAAAATTATCAGAAAAATATCATCTACTCGATTAACATTTTTCAGAGGCAAAAATAAAAACTTTAAAAAAATGTTTTTTCAGAAAAAATCCCTTAATGCTATATTTTCTTTTTGCAATTATTTTCTCAATAAAACTTTGGCTTTATTGGCTCAAAATATTTCAGGAAGGCCTCACATTTTGGAGGGTCATTTTTCTCTGCTCTCTCTTGCGTGCAAGAGGTTATTTCCCTGCATTTCTCGTGTGAAGAAAAAAAATAGAAATGTAAAAGCAAAAGTCAAAAAAATTCAAATGCAAACTTTATTTAAATCAATATTTATAGATGCTTAGATACAATGTAAAACATTCCAAATTAGGAAATTTGGGATGTTACACGTCGGGCGCCGGTGGTCGGGGGCTGCGGGTCGGGGGTCAGGGTCCTCTTCTTTCTACTTCTCCTCTCTCCTCTTTTTCTTCTTCTTCTTCTTGATCATCTTATTATTATTATTATTCGTCTTTTTTCTCCTCCTCCTCCTTCTCTTCTTCTTCTTCTTCTTCTTTCTTTTATCTTTCCCCTCCTCTCCTCTTTCTTCTTCTTCTTCTTCTTCTTCTTTTTTCTTCTAGTTTATTATTCTCTTATTTTCTTCTAAGTTTTTTTCTACCTATTTTTTTTCTTTTCTATCTACTTTTTCTACCTAATAAACTAAGGAATATGCTTGCCATCCTCCGGCGGATCTTAGCGAACGCGTATGTCACCTTTTTTGCCTGACACGCGTTGAAATAAGGTCACCCACACCATGTTTTGTCGAACATATTTATGCAACAGATGCTATGTTTCAGAAACATATGCGATGTTGTGATGGTCCACGACATATTTATATTTTCCAACAAAACATATTTTGGATATTATTTCTGCAACAAGATATGAGTTGGAAAAAATGCCACAAAATCTCATTTGCAAATTTTTGCTACAAACATCTGTTGCAAACATTTCAGCAACAAGACGTATGTTTCAAAAATAATTCCGCAACAAGACGTGTGTTGCAGAAATAATTTTGCAACAATGCCTATGTTGTAATAATGGAGGCGTGTCCGATCGTTCGATGCTACAGATCTAACGGCTTGTGATCCGGATGATCTTTTTAAAAGATCAACCGGAGGATGCGTAGCACTCCCCATAAACTAACTAACTAATTTAACATAAAAAACAAAAAAAACTAAACCTAGCACTAAACTACATATTCTTCTTCTACTTTTTCTACCTTTTCTACTTTTTCTATTTACTAGGACATATGCCCGTGCGTTGCAACGGGTCAATAAAAGTTGTCACATACTGTGACAGAACCTTTAATACTCCATGTTATGACATGTGCTTGGCTACGAAGAAAACTTTACTTGCCCCATCCACCATAATAAGCACATGAGATAGTCTAGAGAAGAAATTTGTATTCGAAAGTGTTTTAAACCAATTATACCTATATACATTATAGTATACAATTTCATTTAATTAGAGCTATTACACACACAAAAATTGAGGGGTAGCTATACCACCGATGAAATGCATAATGCAGTTAGGCTGGTACCATGTTAGGTGGGTCGGCCAGATTGGACCGGCTAAGGCCAATTGGGTGTCATTGGGTGAAAGAGTAATTGAATAGTCTTTGAGTGAAAAAAAATATGTCGAACTGTTACGTAGTCTTTGAGAGTTTAATAATTCATTCTAAGGATTTTTAAAGAAATTCATCCATCAGAACTTCATTACAAATAAGAAGAAAACCACTCAGGTTGTTTGCTGCTCGCACTTCACAAACACGGTATATGCCATCAAAATAATGAGTATATGACTGATTTGTGCGCCATATAACAGTCATACGTAATCACAATTCCTATGAAAACTACTACAGATGCGAAAACCCTCTATATCTCCATCATTGTTCTAATTTATGCAAACCTTCCTCTCACAACTTGCTAATTTTAAAAGAATAATTTCATCTTTATATTTGTTTGCTGGAATTTTGAAGCTTGGAGCTAATTTCTAAGATCTTGAAATTATCTCAAATGACATGGTACACACCAGTAAACATATATCCAAACTTACCGGAGGGGAGGGCGTCGGGGTCGCCGGCACAGGGGAGGTGAGACTGGGGCGGCGACCGGGAGGGAGGTGGGAGGGGGGCGGCGGCCGGGAAGTAGGTGGGAGGGGGCGGCGGCGGCATGGAGGGAGGTGGGAGGGGGGTCGGGAGGGAGGTGGGAGGGGGCGGCGGTGGCTGGGAGGGAGATCGGTGTGGGGCGGCGGCCAGGAGGGAGGTGGGAGGGGGCAGCGGTCGGGAGGAAGGTGGCAGGGGGCATTGGCCGGGAGGGCGGTGGCGCGGGGTGGCTGGGGAGGGGAGCTACGGCGGCGGCGGGGTGGGCAGACGACGGCGCGCGCGAGAGAGAGGGGGGGGGTAGGCGGGCAGGGATTGGGTGCGGGGTGGGAGCCGTTAGAGGCGCCGAACCCGTTAGGGCCATGCCCCCTTTGTCGTCTGCAAAGGGAGGGTGGCGGACGGCAAAGGGGCGGAGTGGGTGGGGGTGTGGGTTCGGCCGTTGGGGGGGGCTTTGCCGTCTACCCAACCTTTGTCGTCCGCATAGGGCTCCTTTGCCGTCCGCCAGCAGACGACAAAGAGGTGGCCGACGGCAAATAAAACCTTTGCCATCAGCCACCTCTTTGCCGTCAGCACTATGCCAACTGACGGGAAAGAGTGCCTTTGCCATGCGTCAGCAGACGGCAAAGGCAAGGCAGAAGGCAAAATTCTCAATTCCAGTAGTGATGCTCTCTAATTCAGAAGTGGAGTTTTTGGTGCTAGGATAATTATTGTTGTTCCCATAGTTGTTGGATGGGAACGATCTAGGATTGTTAACAAAATTACTCCTATAAGCATTATTATTGAAGTTGTTCCTAGAGATAAAATTAACATCAACATGCTCTCTTTCTTGAGCAACCAAAGAATTTAAAGGAACGTCATGAGGATCAATAGGAGCTTGCTTAGTAAATAAAGTCATGATTATGTCAACCTTATAATTAAGGGAGGAGATATCCTCAACAGAATTTACCTTCCTACCTGTTGGAGCTCTCTCGGTGTGCCATTGAGAATAATTTGTCATCATCTCATCCAATAGCTTTGTGGCAGTACCAAGTGTAGTTGACATAAAGGTTCCTCCCGCGGCCAAGTTTAACAAATTCCGCGAGGTAAAGTTCAATCCTGCATAGAAAGTTTGGATAACCATCCAAGTAGTCAAACCATGTGTAGGGAAATTCTTAACAAGAGATTTCATACATTCCCAAGCTTGAGCAACGTGTTCATTATCCAGTTCCCTAAAATTCATAATGTTACTTCTTAACTGGATAATCTTAGCAGGAGTGTAATACTTCCCAATAAAAGCATCTTTGCACTTATCCCAGGAATCTATGCTATTCCTAGGGAAAGATTGAAGCCACACTTTAGCTCCTCCTCCCAAGGAAAAAGGAAAAAAACTTAAGTTTAACAATATCACCAGCTAGTTCTTTATATTTTTGTATATCACAAAGCTCAACAAAATTGTCAAGTGCAAGGCAACATCATCTCCAGCACCGGAGAATTGATATTTCATAACAAGGTTCAGTAAAGTAGGTTTATTCTCATAGGAGGTAGCCCCAGTGGCGGGAGAAGCAATAGGAGTGCAGATAAAGTCATTGTTGTTGTGACTAGTGAAGTCACACAACTTGGTGTTCTTAGTGGAACCCATAGCAGCAACAACAAGCAAGAACAAAGCAACTATTTTTTTGTGGTTCTTGGTATAAGACTCTAAATAAAAAACTAGAAAGCAAACTAACAAGACTAAAAACCAAAAGTAAAAGATAGCATGCAACTCCCCTATCTTGAAGAATGGAGTCCCCGGCAACAGCGCCAAAAAACTTGCTTGACGACGAGATGATGTATATACTTCTCACTCCTCGTTGGTTACCCCAAGTGGAAAGTTCAGATGTAGTCAACAACAAGTTTTCCCTTACACGGAGACTGTAAGGTTTATCGAACCAGGAGGACTATGAGGATCAACAAGTAGGTGTCTCCTACCTTGGCGCTAGCAGAACAAGTGAACCCGCACAGACACAAATAACTTTGCTCCCAACTAGTACAGAGAGATTGTCAATCTCTCCGGGCTTGTAGTTTGCAAAGGATCAAAACACAAGCGGGAAAAGTGATAGTGATTGCAACAGAAAAGCAAATGAAAGTAGTAAATGATGGAGGTGTAAGAAATGGTGGTGATATGGACCCGAGTCACATGATGTTCACTAGTGATGTCTCTCTCCCAAAAGACGATAAACACTATCCTTGGGTGAACCAATTATAGCTGGGCAATTGCGAGAATTATGAATGCATCGCAATGCTAATTATGCTACTTGAAAGTTAGAGGCTCAATAGTAATGGGCACTACGCTAAGACAAATAGACCATTTATTCATCAGCATCTACTTACTAATCAACCACCTTGAGATATCTATCTAGAACATCTCACTGGTATTAAGTTGCGAGCCCCACCCAAAGTGTAAACTCAAAGCAACGGACAACTACATTAACAAACTACGCATAAGGTAAACTATCCTTGCAACCGTGGTCACAAGCACCGTTGTTTTCTCCCTTGTGGTAACAACACATCCCCTAGTCTCATGTTTCTGTCACTCAAGCTAGACATCAGGTGGCATGAACCCACAATTATGCATAACGCTCCCTCTTGGAGTTACAATATACTATTCGTCCAAAGCAATAAAGAGCAACAGAGAACATCCATGAATCACTAAAGAACATAATGTAAAAGGATAATCAAATATATAACTCATAACAATCCGAACATAATCTCATAATCCATCGGATCCCAACAAACCGAGCATAGAAATTGCATGAAAATTACATAGGTGCCTTGATCATGTAGGGAAGCTCACAAGGGCTAATCATTGAAGCACAAGATTGTAGAGAAGACATCACATAGATACTGGTCATGGACTCATGGTCCCAGGAGTACTACTCACGACACGTCCAGGAAGCGTCCATGGCGATGGAGAAGCTCCGGAGGTCAATCCTCCATCCGGCAGGGTGCCGGGAAGAGGTCTCCTGACGCTCCCGATCTCGGAAGCGTCGTGGCGGTGGAACGATGGAGAAATTCGCGATTCTGGATGTCGTATATGGTTTTCCTCGTCGAGGGGTAAATATAGGCGAAAGGAGGGGACCAGAGGGCATGGGACCCACCTAGCTGGCCTCCCGGCACGGCCTGGGGGTGGGTCGCGCCCACAGGTCACCTAGGCGGCCCCTGGCCCACCTCTGGCCCCTTTCGTGCTTCGTGAAGCTTCTGGTGCGCTGATTTTTATGTATTTTCTCGGGATTTTTGGGGCTCCAGAAAATTGGGTAAAAACCCCTGCAAAAAAGACATCAGCCGATAGAAACTGGCACTGGGTGCACTGCGTTAGTAGGTTAGTCCAAATATGTGTAAAAAGATATAGAAGTCTAGCAAAACATATAACAATGTCACCCAAAAGATCATGGAACAAGCAGAAATTAAAGATACGTTTGGGACGTATCACCAATCTCGTTCCCCGAGCCCGCCGGTGTCCCTTTGGTACCAACCACTCTCGATAAGCCTACCATGGCATCTTGCGTGAGAAAACGACGAAAAAAATTGTAGGTAATGCACGAGTCATTGCACAGATTAAAAACAAAAAAACATGTGTTTGATGTAAATGCCATCACACACAATTGGATCTAGAAATTGTGTGCAATGTGAGGGGGGGCATTGCTCACATTTGTACTACCCAAACTATGTGCAATATGTGATCTTAAAGACACGTTAATTAGTTCTAAAACCGGCTAGACAGTAATCAATTTATTGTGATCACCTTTGCAATAATAAAATAACACAAAAAATGCACATTCAAATTCCACTATATGATTCATTTTCAAGCTTCACAATACAACATGCACAAGTACATATGTACTATCTCACATTATACGAGAGCCGACACATACATCTTGCAATCACATCTGATTATGTTGTAAACCTACATGAGTCTCTTGTTCATCGATGATGTCAACTGCCAAACCTTTTAAGATTTCTGATTGCATCTTATCCCGAAAAAATCATGAGAAAAGGTGTGTAGACAAATTAGTGTTGGGCAATTGATAGAACAATGCAAGATTGAACCCATCACAACACACCACTCACACCGAAAATAAATCAATCTAGTTGGCCAAACCAAACCGATAGATGGGAGAGAAATAAGAAGCTATAAGAATTATGCATAAAATAATTCATAGAAGACTCAATTAATATTCATGAATAATATTATCATAAACACGCAATTCATTGGATCCCAGAAAACACACCGCAAAGAAATTTACATCGAATAGATCACCGCAGGAATCGCGATGAAGTTTGTATTGAAGGTCTTAGAGAGAGAAGAAGCCATCTAGGTACTGGCTATGGATATGTAGGTCTATGGTGGAGTAGACATACATCATCATGAAGGCAGTAAGGTTAATGTAGATGGCCTCTCTGATCAATTCCCCCTTCAGCAGGGCACCTAAAAAGGTCTACTGTTGGCCTGTAGTTGGAACAAAGACTTGCGACGGTGAAAAAAGTGTTTTGGGTGGCTCTCTCATGTTTTCCCGGTATTTTAGAATCTATACGGGGAATTAGGTCAGGAGGAGCCATAAAGTGGACCAAACTTAATAGGGCAAGCCAACCCCTGGAGTGCACCCTATTGCCTTGGCGCCTCCTCGTAATAGGGCAACCCTGGTGAGGCCTCTAGCCTACTTTTGAAACTTCCAGGTCCTTTTTTGTCCAAAAAGAATTGTCAAAAAGTTTCGTAGCGTTTGGACTCTGTTTGGTACTAGTGTTCTTAAAAGCCAAAAACATGCAGAAAACAACAACCGACACTTGGCACTGGGTTAATAGGTGAGTTCCCAAAAATGATATCAAACATCATATAGTGCATAACAATCATCCAAGATTGATAATATAATAGCATGGAACAATCAAAAATTGTGGATACATTGGAAGCGTAATCACCATGTTGAAGGCATTACTAGGGTATGTTCGAATTTGTTCATCATTATGAAAACCTAGAATCCGGCCTTGGTTGTTGGATCATGTGACCTTGTACGTACAAAAAAATAAAACTTTTTAATTAACATTAATTCCATCAGATCATGGTCATTTACCCTTAATGTGTTGGATCATAGAAATAACCAATGTACCATGATACGTCTCCAAGGTATCTATAATTTTTTATTGTTCCATGCTATTATATTATATGTTTTGGATGTTTTATATGCATTTATATGTTGTTTTGTATTATTTTTGGGACTAACCTATTAATCTAGAGCCTAGTGCCAGTTTCTGTTTTTTCCATGTTTTTGAATATTGCACATGAGGAATATTAAATGGAGTCCAAACGTAATAATATCTCCGGAAATATTTTTCTTGGACCAGAAGATACCCAATAGGCTTGGAGTACGGGGCAAGGCAGTTGCCGGGAGGCCACAAGCCTGCAGGGCGCCCCTTGGGGGGTGGCCGCGCCCCCTGGCTTGTGGCCCCCTGCAGGTCTCCTAACCCTAATTCTTGGCTTATAAATTCCCAAATATTCCGGGATAGCCAAAAGGAGGCACGAAAATACTTTTACACCACCAAGAGCCTCTGTTCCCGAGAGATCCAATTTGGTAGCCATTTGTGGTAATCTGCCAGAGAGGGAATTGATCACGGAGGGCATCTACATCAACTCTATTGCCCCTCCGATGATGTGTGAGTAGTTCACAACAAACCTAGGGGTCCATAGCTAGTAGCTAGATGGCTTCTTCTCTCTCTTTGATCTTTAATAACATGTTCTTCATGATCTTCGTGGGGATCTATCTGGTGTAATACTCTTTTGCGGTGTGTTTGTTGAGATCCGATGAATTGTGAGTTTATGTTCAGATTATCCATGAAAATTATTTGAGTCTCTTCTGAATTCTTATATGCATGATTTCATATCTTTGCAAGTCTCTTCGAATTGTTTGTTTGGTTTGGCCAAGTAGATTGGTAATTCTTCCAAAGGGAGAAGTGCTTAGTTTTGGGTTCAATCTTGCGGTGTCCTCACCCAGTGACAGTAGAGGTAGCGAGGCACGTATTGTATTGTTTCCATCAAGGGTAAAAAGATGGGTTTTTCATCATATTGCTTGTGTTTATCCCTCAACGTCATGTCATCTTACTTAATGCGTTACTCTGTTCTTCATGAACTTAATACTCTAGATGCAGGCATGAGTCGATCGATGTGTGGAGTAATAGTAGTAGATGCAGAATCATTTCGGTCTACTTGATACAAACGTGATACCTATATGCATAATCATTGCCTTGACATCTTCATAAGTATTTGCTTTTCTATCAATTGCTCAACAATAATTTGTTCACCCACCGTATTATTTTCCTTTATGAGAGAAGCCTCTAGTGAAACCTATGGCCCCGGGTCTATTTTCCGTATCATATTTTCAGATCTATAAACCAAAAATACCAATATACTTTGCTGCAATTTATTTACTTTAGTTTTACTTTCAGATCTATAAATATTTTATACCTATCTCTATCAAATCTCATCCTTGCAAATAACTCCGAAGGGATTGACAACCCCTTTATAGCGTTGGGTGCAAGTGTTTAATTATTTGTGTAGGTACTACTATTGGAGTCTTGTTTGTTCTTCCTACTCGATTGATACCTTGGTTCTCAACAAACTGAGGTAAATACTTATCTACTACGCTGCATCACACTTTCCTCTTCAAGAGAAAACCAACACAAGCTCAAGAGTTAGCAAGAAGGGTTTCTGGCACCGTTGTCAGGGAGGATACATAGCAAGATTACCAAGTACCCATCACAAGCTCATCTCTTGGATGTACTTTATTTGCCATTTGCCTCTCGGTTTCCTCTTCCCACTCTAAAAATATTTTCAGAAAATACCAAAAATATTTGCATTTTTATTCGCCCGTTTTCCTTTCGTCTTTTTCGTTTGCTTGTTTCCATGTCTCAACCCCAAAGTTTTGATCCGCATCTTGAGAAGTTAGAAAATAATGAGAATAATACTAAGGGGTTTATGTCACTTCAATTTGACAACAATAGTTTCTTTAGGAACAAGCTCAAAGAACAAAAATCTATACTTGATTTCATGAATAAAGAGCTTGATGCTATGGCCAAGGAATTTTATGGTTTGAAATCTTAGTTCACTCACCTTGAAAATTTATTAGGACAGATTTCTGACAAACAAGCCACTTTAGTTAATAAAATGGTCGCAAAGCCAGAATCTTTGAGCATTGATGAAGATGTAAAAGTGATTGGTGTGAAACCTATTGAATCTTTGTTTTCTAATTCTTGAAAAAGATGGGAATGGAGATAAATCAACTTTAGCTAAAAGGCATCCCAATGATTCGGAGTTCATAGATCTTGGTGATAAAATTGATAAAACTGGGATGGAAGAGGTCAAAAGTTTAAATAGCAAGGATCCCACTCTTTCGGATTTGAAGGATTTTAATTATGATAGTTTTTATTTAATTGATTGTGTTTCCTTGTTGCAATCCATGTTAAATTCTCCACATGCTTATAGTCAAAATAAAGCTTTTACTAAACATATTGTGGATGCCATGATGAAATATTTTGAAGGGAAACTTGAGTTAGAGGTCTCTATACCTAGAAAACTTTGTGATGAGTGGGAACCCACTATTAATATTAAAATCAAAGATTATGAGTGCCATACTTTGTGTGATTTGGGTGCTAGTGTTTCCACAATTCCAAAAACTTTATATGATGTGTTAGGATTCTCTGAATTTGACGATTGTTCTCTAAATTTGCATATAGCGTATTCTACTATTAAGAAACCTGCTGGAAGGATTAATGATGTTCTTATTATTGCTAATAGCAATTATGTCCCCGTATATTTCATTCTTCTTGATACAGAATGCAATCCCACATGTCCTATTATTCCTGGTAGACCCTTCCTGAGAACGATTGGTGCAATTATTGATATGAAGGAAGGTAATATTAGATTCCAATTCCCATTAAGGAAAGGCATGGAGCACTTTCCTAGAAAGAAAATAAGATTACCTTATGAATCTATAATGAGAGATACCTACAAATTGCATACCAAAGATGATAATACTTAGATCTATTGCAGTATGCCTAGCTAGGGGCGTTAAACAATATCACTTTTTGGGAGGCAAGCTAATTTTATTTGTTTTGCTTCTGTTTTTCTTTCTGTTTTTTAGTGTTGCACATATTATTACCTCTGTAATAATTGTGTTTTCCTATTTTAATTTGTGTTTGAGCCAAGTAAGACCTTTGGTATGGTCTATGGTGTTTGCAAGTAGATTTTGCTGAAAAACAAAAACTTTCTCTCTGAGTACAGGAATTTTATAAATTCGTTGCAAAGAGATTTTGATCTGATTTTTTTTAAGATTAGTTTACAAATTTCCCAGATATTTCTAATTTGTCAGTATTTTTGGAGTTACATAAGTATTTGAAGTAAACAGATTGCTACATGGTGTTCTATTTTTGACAGATTATGTTTTCTTTGTGTTGTTTCCTTATTTTGATGAATCTATGGGTTGTATCGGGGGGTATGAACCATGGAGAAGTTAGAATAAATTAAATATTGCATCAATGTAAATAAAGAATGAGATCACAACAATACCTAAGTGGTGATTTATCTTTCTTATACTAATAGATCTGACGAGTTTTCTGTTGAGTTTTATGTTGTGAAGTTTTAATGTTTTGGGTAAAGATTTGATGGACTATGGAATAAGGAGTGGCACGAGCCTAAGTTTGGGGATGCCCAAGGCACCCCATGCGATATTCAAGGACACCAAAAAGCCTAAGCTTGGGAATTCCGCAGAAGGCATCCCCTCTTTCGTCTTCAATCCATCGATAAATTTACTTGAGGCTATATTTTTATTCACCACATGATATGTGTTTTGCTTGGAGCGTCTTGTATGATATGAGTCTTTACTTTTTAGTTTGCCACAATCATCCTTGCTGCACACATATTTTGAGAGATAGATACACACTGAATCGTGAATTTATTAGAATACTATTTATGCTTCACTTATATCTTTTGAGCTAGGCAATGATGCTCTAGTACTTCACTTATATCTTTTAGAGAACGACGGTGTTATGAAATTATTAAACTCTCATACTTCACTTATATTATTTTGAGAGTTATTTAAACAACATGGAAATTGGTTTAGGTTATCAATTTATTCCTAATATAATAGGCATCCAAAAGGGATATAATAGAAACTTTCATATTAAGTGAATTGAATAGGATGAGAAGTTTGATTCCTTGCAGATAGTTTTGGGATGTGAAGATGGTGATATGAGAGTAATGCTAGTAAGTAATTGTGAATTAGAAAAAAATACTTGTGTTAAAGCTTGTGATTCCCGTAGCATGCATGCATGGTGAACTGTTATGTGATGAAGTCGGAGCATGACTTGTTTAATAATTGTCAACCTTCCTATGGGGGTCAGGATCACGCGATGGCTAACTCCTACCAACCCTTCCCCTAGGAGCATGCGTCTAATACTTTGCTTCAATAACTAATAGGCTTTTGCAATAAGTATGTGAGTTCTTTGTGACTAGTGTTGAGTTCATGGATTATACGCACTTTCACCCTTCCACCTTTGCTAGCCTCTCTAGTACCGCACAACTTTCGCCGGTACATTAAACCCACCTTCCTCAAAGCAGCCACCATATATTTTCCTCAAAACAACCACCATACCTACCTATCATGGCAATTTCATAGACATTCCGAGATATATTGCCATGCAACACCACCATCTCGTTTTTATGATACACACCATCACTTCCATATTGCTTGTAGAGTCATACCTTGTTCTAGCTTTCGTTGTAATCTTTTGAGTCATAAGTAAATAAAAGTGTGATGATTTGCATTATTAGAGCATTGTCCCATGTGAGAAAAAGGATGATGGAAGCTATGATTTCCTCACAAGTTGGGATGAGTCTGCGGACTTTACAAGTAAAAAAGAGCCCAACGAAGCCCATAAAAAATAAAACAGGCCAAAGAAGCCCATTGAAAAAAATAAAAAAAATAAAGAAAAGTAAAAAAAATGAGAGAAAGAGAGAAGGGACAATGTTACTATCTTTCTCCACACTTGTGGTTCAAAGTAGCACCGTGTTCTTCATAGAGAGTCTCCTATTTTGCCACTTTCTTATAACTAGTGGTATACATATTTTGCACAACCACATAGTTTTCTTTTTGAGCTTTCATACACTTATAGCTCTAGTGCATTTGTTGCATGGCAATCCGTACTCACTCACATTAATATCTTTTTATTGGCATCTGCATAGCCCGTTGATATGTTTTCACCGGGGTTGTGCATGATTTAGATACTTTGTGTTGTGAATATGGAGCATAGCCAAACCATATGATTTTATAGGGATAACTTTCTAAGACTATGTTATTTCGAAAGGAAGCAGCTACCTTATTAATGTGCTTGAAGTATTATTGTTTTTATGTCAGTATAGACTTGTGTTTTGAGTCTTATGGATCTGAATATTCATGCCACATTAGAGAATACTACATGGGTAAATAGGTTAGGTAACATTCCACATAAAGAAATGTGTTTTTATCATGTACCTACTCGAGGACGAGCATGAATTAAGCCTGGGGATGCTGATACGTCTCGAAGGTGTATATAATTTTTTATTATTCCAACCTATTATATTATATGTTTTGGATGTTTTATATGCATTTATATGTTCTTTATATTATTTTTGGGACTAACCTATTAATCTAGAGCCTAGTGCCAGTTTTAGTTTTTTCCACGTTTTCGAATATTGCAGATAAGGAATATTAAATGGTGTCCAAACGGAATAAAGTCTCTAGAAAGATTTTTCTTGGACCAGAAGACATGGAACATGCTTGGAGTAGGGGGCAAGGCAGTTGCCAAGAGGACACAAGCCTACAGGGCGCGCCCTAGGGGTGGTCGGGCCCCCTGGCTTGTGGACCCCCTGCAGGTCTCCTAACCCTAATTCGTGGCCTATAAATTCCCAAATATTCCCGTATCGCCAAAAAGAGCCACATAAATACTTTTACGCTGCCGGGAGCCTCTGTTCCCGAGAGATCCAATCTGGGAGTCTTTTCCGGTATTCTGTCGGAGAGGGAATTGATCACGGAGGGCATCTAAATCAACTACATTGCCCCTCCGATGATGTGTGAGTAGTTCACCATAGACCTACGAGTCCATAGCTAGTAGCTAAATGGTTTCTTCTGTGACAGCCCTAGAATAATTGGTTGCAATTAGTTGCATCATCATCTTGCATCATGTTAAACCCAAATGTTTTTGAATTTTGGACTAACAAAACCCAAGCACCTCACCTCACTAAAGGAAATTCTACTAAGTGTGATTTTTAATGAACCCAAAATGGTTTTTAGAAATGTTCATCTTTTCTGATAAATGTTGGCAACAACATTTCAGTGATGACTTTTATTTTCAATAACTTTTGACGTATAAATTAATCCACAAAAGGCACTCGAAATTGCCAAAAAAAATAACTATAAATATTTAGTTATTTCAAAAATACTAAATCTTTTTGTGGAACTTGGAAATTGTCCAAACAAAACCCCACAAAAGATTTCAATACTTTGGCCTAGGGTTGGAGCCAAAACAAATAAAAACAAATGCCAGAAAGTAAATAAAAACAGAAAAGGAAAAGAGAGAGAGAGCTATCCTGTGCTCACCTGCTGGCCCAGCCCACCAGGGGCACCCCTGTCTTCTACCTCTTCCTAGAAGGCAGAGGAGAAGCAGGGGACGGCAAGCTCGCGAGGGCGCCACCTCCTCCTTGCCTGCCTGGCCCTCCTAGCCAGTGCGACGCCTCGCCCCCGTGCCTCTCTTCTCTTCCTCCCCCGGACCCCTCTGCCTTATCTTCTTCCTTCCTCTCTCCCTCTTTTTTCCCTCTGCCTCTCTCTGCCAGGGGATGTTGCCGTCGTCGATTCGCTGCCTTCGGCGTGTCTCCGATCTCGCCACCGATGCCAGAATTTTCCCCTCCCCATCGCGTTCTCCCGTCCTCTAACCCCTTCTAGCCACGGATCGGTGTTGAGCCGCCGGTGGTTCTGGCCCCTTGACCAGGGGTTTGACCTCCCTGGGGTCACCTACAGGTGGGGCCTGGCCCCTGTCAAATTAGAATATTTTCAGATATAAGATAAACAAGATAATTAACCTAATGACCCACTGACAATGGGCCCAGACCCTAATTAGAAATAAAAGTTTAAAATTAAACCCTTTTTAACACTTGTGTCACTGACTAGTGGGCCCTGGCTGTCAGGTTTGACCTGGCCGGCCAGTTGACCTGCTCACGTGAGTGCTGATGCAATAATAGTATTTCTGTTTATAAAATAATTCCAGAAAATGCCTAAAACTTCTAAAAATCATAAAAAATAATCTGTAAGTCCAATGAAAATAATTTATGTATGAAAAAGGATCAGAAAAATCCAAAGCCTCTGATTATGGCATTTTCATGCATGTTTGAAAAAGTTAACAACACCAAATAGGCAAAATGATGAATAGGGTAAATTTAATAAATAGTTTGGAGTTGGAAATTGATACTTATTTGAATTCCACTTCAATTGTTATGATCAAACATTGGTCAATGCAAATCAGTACCTCAAAATACTAACTCCATACATGTTGGAACAATTTGTTATGAGCTTCAGGTCGAATCAATTAAAAGGGTATCCAAAAAAATAACGGGCTTAAAGTGATGTTTGGATCCTAATTCAAACCAACTTCAACTTAAGAAATGATAGCCACATTAGCCCTGCCACCTTTCATTTCATGTCTTGAGCATGCATCATAGTGTTGCATTTCCGTGAAGTAATTGTTGTTCTTTCTTGTTTGTCAGTGTTGTTCCCCCTCGCTAAACGATGTTTCCGACGATATGATCGTTGACATTGATATCTTCAGACGTGTTAGGCAAGCAAACCCCCCTTGAGAATATTGATATAAACCCACCCTCTCGCTCCTGCTCTCTTTTACTGCATTAGGACAAACACGTTTCAACTGTACATGTTATCGGTAGTTGAACCCATTCCTTTGAATGATCTGATTTTGTCACAGTAAATAGTTGAAACCATTTAGCATGAGTAGCAACTGCTTGAGCCTTGATGGGCTTACTCATCCATGCTTGTTTACAATGCCTGCTATGCTTAGAGTCGTGTCCGGTCTGATCCGTCTGGATGATGAATCGGAATGGTTGTGTTCATGTCCTACAGTGTGAGAGTAAAGGTGTGAATCTGATTTGGTAAAGGTAGCGATGAGAGGTCATGTAGGAGTACATGGCGGGTTGTCTCATTGGGCCGTCCTTAAGAACTGAGTTCTGTGTATGTTAGCCAAGACAAGATACTACCATGCATTGGGCCCTCAAATATGACCCCGCTCGGCTTATTAATTGCCTAGATCCCTGTCTAGGAGTTGCAATTAGTTTCTGGTGTTTGTAGGAAAAGTGTTGGCGGCCGTGTTTAGCTCTGCCCGACGGGGTAGGCTTCTCGGCGGTAGATACACAGTGGCACGGTGTACCAAGTGGCACCCGGATGGTGGGCTTGGGAACCCTGCGCACATTGTTTGGGGCCATAGAGGAAACCTCGGCCGGACTTCCTTGCGGGTTCAGTCTCAAATAGGTAATAAACCTGGACTAGGGTCTTGTGTGGTTAACGGTCGTGGCCGACACCCACGCCAGTGCTTCCGCTTGAAGGTTGCCGAGATGCATGACGTGCATATGGTGCTAAGTGGTGAGAGCATGTGTGAAGAAGTATACCCCTACAGGGTGAATTAATCTGTTCGAATAGCCGCGTCCTCGGTTATGGACTACTTGTAAACATTACGTGGTACATAGACAATGTAAATGGATACTCTAAAACATGCAAGATAAGTGTGATTGCTATGGAAGGCCTTCTCGTAGGGAGACGAGAGTGGATCCATAGTGGTGTATTGAATTGGTGAATATGTGGACTCGTGTGCGCTATCCCACCTCAAAGAAAGAACTTGTAGTCGTAGTACAGGTTAGCCAATAGTCAAAGT
The DNA here is from genome assembly GCF_904849725.1 of Hordeum vulgare subsp. vulgare. NCBI lineage: Eukaryota > Viridiplantae > Streptophyta > Magnoliopsida > Poales > Poaceae > Hordeum > Hordeum vulgare. Next base: position 52,059,819 of record NC_058519.1, read on the forward strand.
TGGATTGTTGCAATCAAACCCCAAAATCCTTTCATTGAAACATGATGCATATGTAGATAGTTCTGATGTAAGACTTGCTGAGTACCTTTGAACTCACGGTTGCTTTATTTATGTTTTTGCAGAGAAGACTTAGACTCATTAAAGGTTCTACGGGATGTGTTCGATGTTGATCGAAATAGCTTGGGAATCCCAGACAGAGGTGTGGCTCCTTTGGTAGGGTCCTAGTAGCTTTTCACGCTCTTCCAGCCACTTTTAGTAGATGTCTGTACCCAGACATGATTTGCTTCCGCTTGTTTTTTGTATGACTTGAGTGTCGGGTCACGAGACCCCTGTTTGTTATATCATACTATGATGACTCTTATGAGTCTTTAATAAATGCTTGAGTCATAGAGTTATGTTGTGATGCCTTGTTGTATCTACACATATCGTGCATAACGTGTGTATGTTTGAAATGCATTGTATGTGTGGGATTCGACACCTAGTTGTTTGCCTTTAGTAGTACTCTTTATAGGGAAATGCCTCTTTGTGATTCCATCGAGCCTTGGTAGTTTGCTACTGCTCGGAACACATTGATTGACTGGCATGTATCCTTCTTTGCTGTTGTGTCTGTCCCCACGGGGAAATGTCACGCGGTGTAATGGAGTCCTTGTAGCTTGCTACGACTCGTCTACACACGCTGATGACCGACACCTGCTTTGCTGGGTTATGTATGCCTGTCCCTGTAAGGTTGTACCGCTGGGGTTTATAACTAGTCATGTCGACCCGGGTTCTTTGTCGTTTGAACGCTAGCAACATATTCATATACGTGAGCCGAAAGATTCAAACGGTCCCGGCCAAGGTAAGGTGGCAGTCGTGGAGTTTACCGTGCGTGAGGCCGCAAAGTGATGTGATGTGTTACAGGCTAGGTTCTTATGACTCAGGATCGGGGTCCCGACAGCTTTGGTATCAGAGCCGGACTGCCTGTAGGATAACCAAGCCAAACTGGTCGATGTTGAGTCTAGCAACTCTTTAGTTATATAAGGGAATTGTTTGTGGAAGGGAACGTAAGGCTCTTTTTACTCCTTTCCTTGTGTCATTCTTATTCTGAGTCACCCTCTTCTTTATTCTACGGGGTTTAAGAATTAGGCTTTCCCATCTATTCATTAGGATGACGAGTTACTATGTTGGAGACTTATAGGAAAGTTGATATCTTCAAGGATCAGTGTCTCCATAAGAATTGAATTGTTATGTTGTTAGTTTTCTTGCAGGTTGCCTCATAATTCATGCCCGTACAGCCGTTATGCTGTCCGAGTTTTCCAAAGATCCCAAATATTCTGATGTGATTGCAAATTCCTTCCTCTTTTCCCAATGTCTTTTGGCCGGACAAAGCACTCCAATAATTGTGTGGAGGTACTTTATTACCTCGATGTTTTGTTGAAGTATTAGGAAAACATGTTACTCGGAAAACTACCCAATAGTCTAGATGTGTGGTATGTCTTCCAGTGCGATATTTCTGGCCATCATCTTCGAAAAATATCTCGTGATGTTAAATAGCTTGTAGGTACTCTATTTCTGGGTCTTTGAATCCAAGGATCATTCTGCTCATCTGTGTTGGTAGTGTTGCTAGTTCCTATATAATGATTAGTAACCTTGTTGTAGCTCCCAAGGTTCATGGTATATCATTCTTCCAACACCATGAATCATCTTTGGCATAAGTTCTCCGTGAATTAAAGATCATAACAAGAGTCCTCGTGATGATTTCTCTACTTCATATTGTGATTCTGTCAACTCCGCTCTTCTACATGGGTTATCTGGAAGAATTATGTTGAACTCGTTCGACATTCTAATCCATGCATCCATAACTCAAGAAAATCATGTGCTCTTGAGTTGGCCCTATCTAGTTGTATTTTGACCTTCATCATTGAAAGGATAGTCAAGAGTAGTTGTGCATTCATGTCATCGATGTCTTCTGTTTTGTGGTCTGTCAAGTTGTTCTATTCTCGAAAGACTGGGAGAAGCAAACTCCAGTACCACATCCATTTCTTGGATTGGGTCAAAGTAGTTGTATTTCGCAGATCGAAACGCTAAAACAGCTTTTGTTCTGTTCTATCTTGGAGTATTACCCTCTTTTTGTCAAGAGTGTTATGAGAATTGCACCATCTCTTATGAGCTCTTGATGTAGTGATACTTTTCTCTATCATTGTTCATGCCTCGGTTTTCGTGTTGGTTGTAACCGGAATATCGACAAGTGAACCATGATGTGTGAAATCAATACTCCTAGCAATGCTATTGCTTGGTAGCTAATGGACAATAATTTCACTCTTATGGTGATGGTGATTGAATAGTCATCCTAAGATTGAGTGTGCTACCTAGTCCATGTTTCATGGTGCACTTTTCGATCGATGGGTTAGGATTGTGTCAATCCCTCGCTGTATTGATCACATCATCTTGCCCTGAAAAGCAAGATTGTTCCCGAGCTTAATAATATATCGGTGGTTCGTGATTTTCCGAATATCTTCTCGGAAGTATTACCAGGTTGTTTCCTGACTGTTATGATGAGGTCGTGATCAAGTTGGTTTCTTTATAAGCCATCTTCTCCAAGAATCCGGGTTGGATACCCCGAGCTAGTTGGTTAAGCTAAACAACAATTTGGAGAGTTGGAAGATTAAAGCTTTGACTAAACTTAGCTCATTTAAAAAGGATATTTTTCCTGTTGTGTGAGTCTCAAGAAAGATGATATTTTCACTGGTTGATTCGTGTGATCAATTGTTGCATATATTATCTTGTTCAATTTTGATTTGAGCATGGGCTATTATCAAATCAAACTCAGAACCAAAGATTTTCGTAGCGGTGTCTTACTCAGGGTTTTCCTTGAGCCTACACCATTATATTCTTTGATCTGGCCAATGCTATTATCTTGCTCACATAGTTGTGGAAATCCATTTATATGGGTATCTTGATGAATTGTTGTTGAGCCCATTGGCAACATTCTAATTTGTTCCATGATCTATGTTGAACATTAAGTTAGTGTTGGAAACTTTTAAGACATTGTCTTCATGTCAATTCATGAAGTATATGTTAGGTGTAAGAAGTGACTTCCTCTAATTCATGTGCATTGGTGCAAGTTGCTGCCACGAATTTGGGAAGGTCCTTTTGTTATCTTCAGAATCATCCCAAAACAGTCATGCATGTGCGAAGTATGCTGTGGTTTGATAGCTTTGCAACCTCTCTCTCCATATGTATTTCCTAGCACACCAAGCCACTGATTGATTTGTTCAAGGAAAAGAAGTTAAGTGCCATTCCTGAAGGTACCAGACGGACTTGCACATGGCTTCGTCATCCGCAATGATGGTTCCCAAACTAGAACTCGGTAGTGTTTTGTTGTAAGACTTTTCATGTGTTCATAGTTGTCTTGGGCAGTGTGTTCACTTGGGTCTTGCGATCCAACTCATGTTTTGGAGTTGTCTTCCGCACTTCATTTCCTTAGAATCTCGCAACGTTATCTCGTCGATTTGTGTTGCAAACTTTCTTTTTGGACATGCTGAGTCTGAAGCATCGTGCCACCAACCGGAGCTGAATCTCACGCAGTTATAATGGTTAGAACTTTCCCCAAGAATTATTATATTGGTCTCTATGTAACCCGATAAAGTGATGTAATGGCTAACACACCTAGCGGGAAGAGTTGATATTATAATATCTTGTATCAGCAATCTTAGCCATCTCCCCGTGAGGTTTTGTATGACTTATTTTGGTAGTTGTTCCTCATGGACTTCCTTTGATGCCCCGAATTCCGACCTATACTTGATGTGCTAAATATCAAGCATGATCTATAATTGGGTTGTGCTAGTACATCAAGGATAAAATTAGAAGTGGAGTGCTAAATGTCTCTTGGTTGGTCAACCATATTTCGTTCCCTTGGCACAACTAAAGTGAAATCTGAGGAAGTGTTGTCTTCCTTTGTATCTGCATCCTCAATCTCTGTTCATCATAGTAGTATGTTGTGTCACCAAGATCTTGGCACAGATATTGGTAAAACTTTGATGAATACGGAAATGCTCAAGTTCTTGAGAGCACGCTCACACACTAGGTTATATCCTCAGTAATACTTGGAATGTGCCTTCCGTTCGCCGAGTTGTTCTATAACTCTAGTTTCCTTCAAACTAAGTATGCCATTCTTTCAAATTTCTCCAACAATTAATTGTGACTTGCCTTACCCTGGTATGAAGAGTTTCAATGATCTTAGGATCAAAAGTAATTCTTTTTGCCACTTGAGGAGGATAAGTCTAAGAGTCACCTTCCTAAGGTACCCCGTTGTGGTATGAAGGGCAACCTAATCCTCCCTACTTTGAAACCTCGCCAGCATCTATTTTAAGCCTGGATTTGTTGCCTACCAATTGAACCTCTGTCATATGTCTCATTTCCTCGTCCGTGTTATGTGTGTTGTGTCTCAGCTCAAGGGACGTTCCTATGTCCCATTTTATGAGTTGATCTTGAGTTGCTCGATCTTTGAGGAGATCGAATCTTGTAGAGTCTTCCTGTTCTTTTGTCGTCGAGCTAAATGAAGACCTCAAAGACAAAGATGTCAAGATCAACATGATGCGATGACTCAATATCCTCGAGAGGAGCAAATGGATCATGAAGATTCTGATAGTTTAGTGTTCCCTCTTCCTCTTCCCGACTACGTTTGAATCTCGGGACGAGATTCTTGTTTAGTGTGGGTGAGTTGTGACAGCCCTAGAATAATTGGTTGCAATTAGTTGCATCATCATCTTGCATCATGTTAAACCAAAATGTTTTTGAATTTTGGACTAACAAAACCCTAGAACCTCACCTTACTAAAGGAAATTATACTAAGTGTGATTTTTAATGAACCCAAAATGGTTTTTAGAAATGTTCATCTTTTCTCATAAATGTTGGCAACAACATTTCTGTGATGACTTTTATTTTCAATAACTTTTGACATTTAAATTAATCCACAAAAGGCACTCGAAATTGCCAAAACAAATAACTATAAATATTTAGTTATTTCAAAAATACTAAATCTTTTTGTGGAACTTGGAAATAGTCCAAACAAAACCCCACAAATGATTTCAATATTTTGGCCTAGGGTTGGAGCCAAAACAAATAAAAACAAATGCCAGAAAGTTAATAAAACAGAAAAGGAAAAGAGAGAGAGAGCTATCCTGTGCTCACCTGCTGGCCCAGCCCACCAGGGGCACCCATGTGTTCTACCTCTTGCCAGAAGGCCGAGGAGAAGCAGGGGACGGTGAGCTCGCGAGGGCGCCACCTCCTCCATGCCTGCCTGGCCCTCCTAGCTAGCGCGACGCCTCGCCCCGTGCCTCTCTTCTCTTCCTCCCCGGACCCCTCTGCCTTATCTTCTTCCTTCCTCTCTCCCTCTCTTTTTTCCCTCTGCCTCTCTCTGCCAGGGGATGTTGCCGTCGTCGATTCGCTGCCTCCGGCGTGTCTCCGAGCTCGCCACCGGTGCCAGAAGGTTCGCAGTGAGGCTCTCGATCGATTTTCCCTCCCCATCGCGTTCTCCCGTCCTCTAACCCCTTCTAGCCACGGATCCCGTGAGGACCTCGCCGCCGGTCATGGCCGCCGTGGCCAGGGCCTCCCTCACCCTGTTGTGCACTCTGGAGTGCTCGGTGAGCTCGCGTGGAGCCACAACCGGCCTCATCTCCTCCTCCTGCGCCTCCTAGCATTAGCCCCACCATGGCCAAGTCCGGCCACCGCCCGAGGTCGTTGTCGGCCTCGTTCCGGCCATCTCCTGGCCCATGGCTGGGTCGGGATGGATGCGGTCCAACCTGGGCTTCGCGTAGATGGCTTCGGCCGTCCAAATGGTCGCCGGATGGCGAAGTCCGAGGAGCCCCGCCGTGTCTGGAGTCGCCGGCGTTGAGCCGTCGGTGGTTCTGGCCCCTTGACGAGGGGTTTGACCTCCCTTGGGTCACCTACAGGTGGGGCCTGGCCCCTGTCAAATTAGAATATTTTCAGAAATAAGATAAACAAGATCATTAACCTAATGACCCACTGACAATGGGCCCAGACCCTAATTAGAAATAAAAGTTTAAAATTAAACCCTTTTTAACACTTGTGTCACTGACTAGTGGGCCCTGGCTGTCAGGTTTGACCTGGCCGGCCAGTTGACCTGCTCACGTGAGTGCTGATGCAATAATAGTATTTCTGTTTATAAAATAATTCCAGAAAATGCCTAAATCTTGTAAAAATCATAGAAAATAATGTGTAAGTCCAATGAAAATAATTTATGTATGAAAAAGGATCAGAAAAATCCAAAGAATCTGATTATGGAATTTTCATGCATGTTTCAAAAAGTTAAGAACACCAAATAGGCAAAATGATGAATAGGTTAAATTTAATAAATAGTTTGGAGTTGGAAATTGATACTTATTTGAATTCCACTTCAATTGTTGTGACCAAACATTGGTCAATGCAAATCAGTACCTCAAAATACTAACTCCATACATGTTGGAACAATTTGTTATGAGCTTCAGGTCGAATCAATTAAAAGGGTATCCGGAAAAATAACCGGCTTGAAGTGATGTTTGGATCCTAATTCAAACCAACTTCAACTTAAGAAATGATAGCCACATTAGCCCTGCCACCTTTCATTTCATGTCTTGAGCATGCATCATAGGGTTGCATTTCCGTGAAGTAATTGTTGTTCTTTCTTGTTTGTCGGTGTTCCCCCTTGCTAAACGATGTTTCCGACGATATGATCGTTGACATTGATGACGACTCATTTCTATCTTCAGACGTGTCAGGCAAGCAAACTCCCCTTGAGCATATTGATATAAACCCACCCTCCCGCTCCTGCTCTCTTTTACTACATTAGGACAAACACGTTTCAACTTTACATGTTATCGGTAGTTGAACCCATTCCTTTGCATGACCTGATTTTGTCACAGTAAATAGTTGAAACCATTTAGCATGAGTAGCAACTGCTTGAGCCTTGATGTGCTTACTCATCCATGCTTGTTTACAATGCCTGCTATGCTTAGAGTCGTGTCGGGTCTGATCCGTCTGGATGATGAACCGGAATGGTTGTGTTCATGTCCTACAGTGTGAGAGTAAAGGTGTGAATCTGATTTGGTAAAGGTAGCGATCAGAGGCCATGTAGGAGCACATGGCGGGTTGTCTCATTGGGACCGTCCTTAAGAACTGAGTTCTGTGTATGTTATCCAAGACAAGATACTACCATGCATTGGGCCCTGAAATATGACCCCGCTCGGCTTATTAATTTCCAAGATCCCTGTCCAGGAGTTGCAATTAGTTTCTGGTGTTTGTAGGAAAAGTGTTGGCGGCCGTGTTTAGCTCTGCCCGATGGGGTAGGCTTCTCGGTGGTAGATACACAGTGGCACGGTGTACCATGTGGCACCCGGATGGTGGGCTTGGGAACCCTGCGCACATCGTTTGGGGCCGTAGAGGAAACCTCGGCCGGACTTCCTTGCGGGTTCAGTCTCAAATAGGCAATAAACCTGGACTAGGGTCTTGTGTGGTTAACGGTGTGGCCGACACCCACGCCAGTGCTTCCTCTTGAAGGTTGCCGAGATGCATGACGTGCATATGGTGCTAAGTGGTGAGAGCATGTGTGAAGAAGTATACCCCTGCAGGGTGAATTAATCTGTTCGAATAGCCACGTCCTCGGTTATGGACTACTTGGAAACATTACGTGGTACATAGACAATGTAAATGCATACTCTAAAACATGCAAGATAAGTGTGACTGCTATGGAAGGCCTTCTCGTAGGGAGACGAGAGTGGATCCATAGTGGTGTATTGAATTGGTGAATATGTGGACTCGTGTGCGCTATCCCACCTCAAAGAAAGAACTTGTAGTCGTAGTACAGGTTAGCCAAGAGTCAAAGCTGGCTTGCTGCAATCAAACCCCACAATCCTTTCATTGAAACATGATGCATATGTAGATAGTTCTGATGTAAGACTTGCTGAGTACCTTTGTACTCACGGTTGCTTTATTTATGTTTTTGCAGAGAAGACTTAGACTCATTAAAGCTTCTACGCGATGTGTTTGATGTTGACCGGAATAGCTTGGGAATCCCAGACAGAGGTGTGGCTCCTTTGGTAGGGTCGTAGTAGCTTTTCAGGCTCTTCCAGCCACTTTTAGTACATGTCTGTACCCAGACATGATTTGCTTCCGCTTGTTGTTTGTATGACTTGAGTGTCGGGTCACGAGACCCCTGTTTGTAATATCATACTATGATGACTCTTATGAGTCTTTAATAAATGCTTGAGTCATAGAGTTATGTTGTGATGCCATGTTGTATCTACACATATCGTGCATAATGTGTGTATGTTTGAAATGCATTATATGTGTGGGATTGGACACCTAGTTGTTTGCCTTTAGTAGTACTCTTTACAGGGAAATGCCTCTTTGTGATTCCACCGAGCCTTGGTAATTTGCTACTGCTTGGAACACATTGATTGACTAGCATGTATCCTTCTTTGCTGTTGTGCCTGTACCCTCGGGGAAATGTCACGCGGTGTAATGGAGTCCTTGTAGCTTGCTACGACTCGTCTACACACGCTGATGACCGACACCTGCTTTGCTGGGTTATGTATGCCTGTCCCTGTACGGTTGTACCGCTGGGGTTTATAACTAGTCATGTCGACCCGGGTTCTTTGTCGTTTGAACGCTAGCAACATATTCATATATGTGAGCCAAAAGACGCAAACGGTCCCGGCCAAGGTAAGGTGGCAGCCGGGGAGTTTACCGTGCATGAGGCCGCAAAGTGATGTGATGTGTTACAGGCTAGGTTCTTATGACTCAGGATCGGGGTCCCGACATCTTCTCTCTCTTTGATCTTCAATAACATGTTCGTCAAGATCTTCATGGGGATCTATCTGATGTAATACTCTTTTGTGGTGTGTTTGTTGAGATGTGATGAATTTTGAGTTTATGTTCAGATTATCAATGAATACTATTTGAGTCTCTTCTGAATTCTTATATGCATGATTTCATATCTTTGCAAGTCTCTTCGAATTAGTTGTTTGGTTTGCCCAACTAGATTGGTAATTCTTTCAATGGGAGAAGTGCTTAGTTTTGGGTGCAATCTTGCGGTGTCCTCACCCAGTGACAGTAGGGGTAGCGAGGCGCGTATTGTATTTTTGCCATCAAGGGTAAAAAGATGGAGTTTTCATCATACTGCTTGAGTTTATCCCTCTACATCATGTCATCTTACTTAATGCGTTACTCTATTCTTCATGAACATAATACTCTATATGCAGGTACGAGTCAGTCGATGTGTGGAGTAATAGTAGTAGATGCAGAATCGTTTAGATCTACTGGATACGGATATGATGCCTATATGCATAATCATTGCCTTGGATATCTTCATAATTATTTGCTTTTCTATCAATTGCTCAACAGTAATTTGTTCACCCATCGTATTATTTTCTTTTATGAGAGAAGCCTCTAGTGAATCTTATGGCCCCGGGGTCAATTTTCCATATCATATTTTCAGTTCAATAAACCAAAAATACTTTACTGCAATTTATTTCCTTTAGTTTACTTTTGGATATATAAATATTTTATACCAATCTCTATCACATCTCATCCTTGCAAATAACTCTGAAGGGATTGACAACCCCTTTATAGCATTGGGTGCAAGTGTTTGATTATTTGTGTAGGTACTACTATTGGAGTCTTGTTTGTTCCTCCTACTGGATTGATACCTTGGTTCTCAACAAACCGAGGGAAATACTTATCTACTTCGATGCATCACCCTTTCCTCTTCAAGGGAAAACCAACCCAAGCTCAAGAGGTAGCATACCACATGGTAATTCTTCCATCTGCGGTGCATGCAATGGATTCCCACAAATATCCGAATGAGCCCTCTCATTGGACCAATCTCCATGGCCGAGTATTGTTCTCTTTGGTAGTGAAAAAAAGGATGATAATATATTTGGAGATGAAAACATATTCGTTTATCAAGTTACCCATCATTTAATATGCTAGCACACGCATGCTAAATCTTCTAAATGTACCGATTATCACACGCCTCACCCGCAGTTACAATGTGTGGAAAGAGTTTCCCTCAAAATTCACAAAGTTGTCCAGTTTCTGATGGGATGACTAAACATAGAACATTGTGCAATGGATGGCTTAGAGTAGATTGATGTTGTGAGTGTCCTTATAGATATCATTTCATGTCTAGTAACTTATGTTCATTGATGCGGGTGATGTGTATTGTAAGAAGTGCAAAATAATTTCTCAAAATAAACACATAAAAAAGAAATAATTGAGGAATTTTTCCAGAAATAAAAAGGGGGCATTCCGAGAATTGAACTCGGGACCTCTCACACCCAAAGCGAGAATCATACCACTAGACCAAATGCCCAAATGTGGATACATATTTATACAAGTATCTTATGAATCATAATTCTTCCAATCTATGATAATGCATGATGTCAAAAATAAAGGAACTGTTGCTTGCCCACATCCGAACCTACCCCGCATTAAAACAAAATAGCACAAACATGGCAACAAAGCTAACAGATGGCGACAAAAAGTAAACCACATATATCCACAAAGGATCATCAAAGCGGGGCATGTGATTCCGCTTTATTCCCATTTGGATTAAGTGTTGATTTTTCTATGATGCCAGTATCTAGTCTGAATCTTTTGCATAGTTCTTTTGTCTAATGAGTTCGGTTCAAACGAAAAATGATAGTACTTATGTCTAGAAATGTTGGTTTAGTTTGTTGCTTAAAGAATTTTTTCCTTTTGTATTGCTTGATCTAGATGATGAACATTAACTATTGTCCAAAATAAGTTGTCATGACACATTTAATCTCAATAAATTATGTCATTAAAGTGCTCCACGGAAAATGGTAAATGTTTTGGGACTTCCATACAAATGATAAGAGCCATAGAGAATGTATCTTGTGAACACATGCTTAGGGTACACCTCATGCCCAAAAAGAAATCACAAATCTATTAGAATTTTTGGAAACTTTATCAGTGTATAGATCCAACATGCACTAGTGCAGTGACGTCCGAAGAAAACTGTTTTTACCCCCTTTCAGTGATGCAGTTTCAAACCGTCACCTTGCGTGTGTGCACGATAGCGCGGTGTCCATCACACATGCTACCAAAATTGTTTGTGATTGGGGGGTGCATCCAACACTATTCAATAAAAAGACTATGCGCAATTTGGATGAGCATGACACAAGGTTCTTTAAGAAAAAATGTATGTAATGCATGAGTCATTGCACAAATTAAAAACAAAAGAAAACCGTGTGTGATGTAAATGCCATCACATACAATTGGATCAAGAAAATTGTGTGCAATATGAGGGTGGCATATTGCTCACATTTGTACCACCCAAACTATGTCCAATATGTGATCTTAAAGACACGTTAATTAGTTCTAAAACAGATATACATTATTCAATTTACTATGATCACCTTTGCAAAAATAAAATAACAAAAAATGCACATTCAAAGTCCACTATATGATTCATTTTCAAGCTTCATCATACAACATATACAAGTACAAATGTACTATCTCATATTACACTAGAGCCAACACATACAACTTGCAATCACATCTAATTACGTCGGAAACCTACATTAGTCTCTTGTTGATCGATGATGTCAACTACCAAAACTTTTAAGATTTTTGATTCTATCTTATCCTGAAAAACCAAGAGAAAAAGGTTGTCGGGACCCCGATCCTAAGCCATAGGAATCCAGCCTGTAACACATCGCATCTCTTTGTGGTCTCACGCACGGTTAACTCAACGGCTGCAGCCTTACCTTAGCCGGGACCGTTTGCATCTTTTGACTCACGTATGCGATAGGTGTCGCTAGCAATCCAATGTCAAAGAACCCGGATCGACATGTCTAGTCATAAACCAAAGTGGCAGCTCCGCACAAGGAGAGGCATACATGACCCAACAAAGCAGGTGTCGGTCATCAGCGAACGTAGACGAGTCGTAGCAAGCTACAAGGACTCCATTACGTCGCGTGACATTTCCCCAAAGAGGACAGACACAGCAGCTAAGAAGGACACATGCCGGTCAACCAATGTGTCCGGAGCAGTAGCGGACTACCAAGGCTCGTTGGATCACAAAGGGGCATTTCCTTGTAAGGAGTGCTACTAAAGTTCACGACTAGGTATTCGAACCCCATACATATCAAGTATGACACACGTACGCATGGCATACCGATATGTATAGATACATCGATGGCATCACAACATAACCATAAACATACAACCTTTATTCAAGAGGCTCGGAAGAGCCTCACACATAATATTACACATTAAGGTCTCTCGACCATAATAGCAGTCATACAAATACAAGGCAGCGGAAGAGTTATAAACTGTCTGGGTACAGACAGTGCAACTAGAAGGCACATGGCCTGACTATACTACAGAGCCGACGTAGGGCCAAATCGTAGCTGGGACACCAGCTACTCGTCGTCGTCGATGTCTACAAAGAACCCTCCATTTGGGTCATTAGCAACCTCTGCAACATTTATTAAGCAAACATGAGTACGAAGGTACTCAACAAGACTTTAGGAGAACTAACTACTCATGCAAGGTATCAAAGAGTATTGTGGGGTTTCATGCGGAAAGCCAGCATTTGACTCGTGGCTAGACAACTTGCATTTTGAAATTAGTTTTGACAACTTGATTTCTCGCACACGAGTCCACTAACACCACAACAATACACTATCGTGGAATCATTCCGTCTCCATACAGAAATGCCGTCCACGACACTCACACTTATCTTCACAATTTTATGAGTAGCCATTGAAGTTATCCATGAACAACATATGTCTCCAAGTAGTCCATTTCCACGGACGCGGCTATTCAAATAGATCATAACCCTGCAGGGGTGTACTTCGTCACATACGCTTTCGCCACTTATCGCCATGTGCACATCATGCACCTCGGCAACCTTCAAGCGGAAGCCGAGCGAGGGAGTCGGCCACGACCGTTAACCACACCAGTACCTAGTCCAGGTTTATCGCCTATCTGAGAGTAACCCGTACGGAAGTCCGGCCGAGGTTTCCGCCACGGCCTCAAACGATGTGCGCAGGGTTCCCAAGCCCACCATCCGGGTGCCACTTGGTACACCGTGCCACTGCCTACAGCATCACGGTCCACCTCTCAGGTCAGCACCATGCACGGCCTCCAGCATTACTATAAACACCAGAAACTACTTGCAACTCCTGGACCGAGTACTACGCGATTAATAGGCCGAGCGGGGTCATATTTCAGGGCCCAGCATGTGGTAGTATCTAGTCTTGGATTACATACACGGAACTCAGTTCCTAAGGACGGTTCCAATGAAACAACCCGCCATGTACTCCTACACAGCCTTTCACCGGTACCTTTACCAAATCAATTTCAACACACAACCTTTGCTCACCGAACACATTCCACATTTCTGTTCATCTCCCAGATGACAGACCATACACAACTCTAAGCATAGCATGCATAGCAGGATAAGGCACATCATAGCTCAAGCAACTACCAGGTATGCTAGGTTGCAAGGTTCGGCTATTTACTGTGACAAGGTTAAGTCATGCAAAGGAAGTGGGTCCAACTATCGTGGCAAAAGCAGTTGTAGCATTTGATACTAATGCAATAAATAGGTGCAGGAGCAAGAACATAGGAGTTATCAGGATGATCAAAAGGGTTGCTTGCCTTGTTGCTCAGAGGAGGAACGATATCCGTCAGACGGATATTCGGTGGAATCCGGGGATGCGGAGCCTACCGAAAAGAATGGCAACATTCAATAACAATCATATGCACTCAAAATGATGCATGAGCATGGCATGAGAATGCAAGTGATAAGTTATTATTTTCAACATGTATTAGGTTTAGAGTTGATTTGAATCACATTCGAATAGCAATTCAAACGGGGTATTCTCGGATACCGGTTTAATTGATTCGACCTGATGCTCAGATCAACTTGGTGTTAACATGCATGAATGCCATGTTATGGTACTGAGTTGTAATTAGGGCAGTGTGTGATCATTGCATATATAATGAAATTTAAATATTTTTGCAAATTCCATTTATGAAGTGATCATAAGAATTGAATTATTCCTTATTTCACAATTTAGGGTTCTGTAACTTTTTCAATCATAGTTGAAAATAGCATAATCAGAATCCTTGAATTTTTCAGATACTTTTTCATATATAAATTATTTCATTGGAGTTACAGATTAATTTCTATGATTTTTACAATTTTTAGCAATTTCCTGAATTAGTTTTATACTGGAAATTCTATTTATTGCATCAGGCTGACGTCAGCAGGTCAGCCGACCTGTTCAGGTCAAACCTGACAGGGGGGCCCCACTGGTCAGCCTCTCTAGGACTAATCCCGCGCTGACCAGCCCCTAATTGGGGTTTGACCAGGCGTGGGGCCCTCTGGCAGCGACTGAGGGGAGGGCGATTACGCCCTAATGGTCGGGCACGTCGACGCCCACCGGAGGGTGGTCGCAGGCGACCAGACCCGCGGCGGAGGGCTCGCCGGAGGCGACCTAGACGGCGCTACACAGCACCAAAACGCACGCGGTTGGCAGCTACAGCATGCTCGCGAAGTGGCCGATCTGGCAGGACCAACTAGGGAGGCTAGGGTCGCCGGAAGAGGCGTCGGCGACGAGCCGGAGCGGCGGCCGAAGCTCGGGCGTCATCGGGGTCTTTGAATTAGGGGGATCTACGCTCGGTTCTTAGCTGCTACGGCATCTACGCGTCGTCCTGGAGCTTCTGGTGCCCTCGGAAGGACGAGGTGATCATCGGAGGGCTACCGGCGACGAGCGGCAGCGGCGGTCCTCGTCGGGCTCCGGTGAAACTAGAGCTAGAGGAGGGAATCGACGGGGAAATCTTAGGGAAAACGACCGCATGCTCACGGGGAGTGCAGAGCAGAGCTTAGATGGCTCGGGGAAGGCCTGGGGGCGACGAATCGACGGGAGAGGTCCGGCGGCCGGAGGTGGAAGACGACGGCGTTGCGGGCGTTGCAGGGCTCGAGGAAGCTTCGGCTTCTGCAGAGACGACCAGGGCGACGAGGCAGAGCTAATGGCGTGCTCTGGGAGGGGATCCTATGGCCAGGGGCACGGGCAGCTCGAACTCGAGCTCGGCTCTAATGGCGGCAGCAAGGAGGAGGAGGAGATCCGGGAGGAGGAGGAGAACCGAGGCGGGGAATGGATAGGGGAGGCTCTGGGGAGCTTATCCCCATCGTCGCCAGCGCGAGGCGGCGGCCAGGCAGGCACGCAGGTGCGTGGCCGCGCCGGAGGGGGCGGCGGCCACCTCCAGCTGCCTACTAACGCGAGGGAGGGGACGAGCGGGGAGATGGGCCGGGCCAGGCTTGGGCGACAGGTAAGTTTTTTTCCATTTTGTCTGTTTTTGTTTTTCTGTTTTGCTAATTATTGTTTTGCCAATTAATTCAGCTCCAAAACAAAAAGTAAAAACTATTTTAGACCTCCTGAAATATTTTATATAATATCCCCACCCATTTCCAATGTTTTCAACATTTTTGGAAAATTATAGTTTCTGATTTCAATTTTTAAATTTGAAACCAGTGGCTTTTGCATTTATTTAAAATGCTTAAAGTGTCAAGAAAATAGTTTTCTCCAATGCTCATTTACTTTCATGATTTATCAGAAAGTTTGAACATTTCTTGAGGCCATTTTGGGTTCATTGATTTTGAACTAGTTTGAGATTTTCATTAATTGAGATGGTGGCTAGGGTTTTGAGTTTTTTCCTTTGCCACTTTGTTGTTTTTGTTGAAACTTCTTAGATGCAAATGCAAAGAAAACATGAGCGCAATGCTATCTTGCTTAAGGGTTAGGGATGTGACAAAGGTTAAGGTCAAAAAGTAAATGATTAGATAAGCAACGGTTTGTGCCCAAGCTCATCTACAACTTCATTGCATAGACATTGAAAAGAAATACTACAAATTCAAAATTATCCAATTTTTTGCATGGTAGAGAATTTGGTATCTTGCTTAAGGGTTAGGGATGTGACAACTCACCCCCACTCAAAAGAATCTCGTCCCAAGATTTAGAAGTCGTCGGGAATAACGCAGGATATTCAAGTCGGAGACGATCCTCTCTTTCCCAAGTTGCCTCCTTTTCAGAATGATTTGACCATTGAACTTTAAGAAACTTGAGGTCTCGACGTCGAGTGGTACGCTCAGCTTGATCAAGAATACGCACGGGGTATTCTCGGTAAGAAAGGTTATCTTGTAGATCAAGCATTTCGTGGTCCACTTCACGGATAGGATCCGAAAAGCAACGCCTGAGTTGCGAGACGTGGAAAACATCATGAACCTTGGAAAGATGCGGAGGAAGTTCCAACTGGTAGGCAACTTCTCCTCGTTTGGCAAGAATGCGAAAAGGACCAATGTAACGAGGAGCCAACTTGCCCTTGATACCGAAACGATGGGTACCCTTCAAAGGTGTAACCCGAAGGTAAGCCTTCTCGTCAACTTCAAAGGTCACAGCCTTATGATGACGATCATATTGGCTCTTTTGACGAGACTGGGCTGTTTTCAACTTTTCACGAATAATGCGAACCTGCTCTTCTGCATCCTGGATCATGTCCGGGCCAAAGAGTTGCCTCTCTCCGGTTTCTGACCAATTAAGAGGTGTTCGACATCTTCGTCCATAGATAACTTCAAAAGGAGCTTTGCCCAAGCTTGATTGATAACTATTGTTATAAGCAAATTCGGCGAATGGAAGACACTTCTCCCAATTCATCCCGAATGATATAACACAAGCTCGGAGCATATCTTCTAGGATTTGCTTTACTCTTTCTACTTGACCACTTGATTGAGGATGGAAAGCAGTGCTAAAAGATAAGTGAGTCCCCATGGCATTCTGAAAACTTTCCCAGAAGCGAGAAGTAAAGATACTTCCACGGTCCGAGTTAATTTCCAGGGGAACACCATGAAGAGACACTATTCGAGAGATATATAACTCTGCTAGCTGGCTAGCTGTTATACTCTCACGAACAGGAAGAAAATGAGCCACTTTGGAAAGACGGTCAATGACCACAAAGATAGCATTATTTCCTTTCTTGGTCTTGGGAAATCCGGTAATGAAATCCATGCTAACTTTATCCCATTTCCATTCAGGAATAGCTAAAGGTTGAAGGGTGCCAGCAGGCCTTTGATGTTCTGCCTTAACTCGGCGACAAACGTCGCAGTTAGCAACGAACTCAGCAATTTTTCTCTTCATCCTAGTCCACCAGAACCTCTGGCGTAGGTCCTGATACATCTTAGTACTACCGGGATGAATGGTGAGAGGGGAATCATGAGCCTCCTTAAGGATTAACTGCCTTAGATGTGGGTTCTTAGGAACCCAAAACGATTCTGGAAGAACACCACACCTTGATCATTCATGGAAAATTCTTTAGCGTTTCCGCTAAAAATATTCTCCTTGATCCGTGATATACCTTTGTCACGCTTTTGGCCAGCTATAATTTGATCCTTAAGAGTAGGCTTCGCCACCAGGGTAGAAAGGAATCCTTGAGGAACAAAATGAAGATTCAACTTCCGAAAGTCCTCATGGAGATGTGGTTGACCTTGTTGTAGCATCAAATTGTTAAAATAAGATTTACGACTTAGTGCATCGGCCATAACATTGGCCTTCCCCGGGGTGTAAGTTATCCCTAAGTCGTAATCCGAGATCAACTCAACCCACCGTCTTTGCCTGAGATTCAAATCCGGCTGGGTGAAGATATATTTCAGACTTTGGTGATTAGTGAATATTTCGCAACGATTACCCAAAAGGTAATGTCGCCAGGTTTTTAGTGCATGGACCACAGCTGCAAGCTCAAGGTCATGTGTGGGATAATTATCCTCATGTGGACGCAACTGTCGAGATGCATATGCGATCACATGACGATCTTGCATGAGAATGCAACCTAATCCTTGTCGCGAGGCGTCGCAATAGATAACGAAGTCCTTAGAAAAATCTGGTGGTAGCAACACAGGTGCGGAAGTCAGGCGTCTTTTCAGTTCCTGAAAACTATGCTCACACTGTGGTGTCCACTCGAACTTTTTATCTTTCTTGAGGAGTTCAGTTAGAGGCTTTGCAACCTTGGAGAAATTCTCGACAAAGCGGTGACAATAGCTCGCTAGACCAAGAAAACTTCTAACTTGCTTAACCGATTCAGGTTGAGTCCAATCGAGGACAGCTTGAACTCTCTCGGGATTGACAGCAATACCCTTACCAGAGATTACGTGGCCTAGATAGGTCACTTCTGGTAACCAGAATTCACATTTTGAAAATTTGGCATCAAGGCGATGCTCTCGAAGTTTCATCAATACCAGCCTTAGATGCTCGGCATGTTCTTGTTCATTCTTTGAGTAGATGAGAATATCATCGAGGTATACTACGACGAATTTATCCAAATACTCCATAAATATTGAATTCATCAGCCGAGAGAAGGTGGGTGGGGCATTGGTTAAACCGAAGGACATAACGGTGTACTCATATTGGCCATAACGAGTAACAAAAGCCGTTTTTGGAATGTCCCCGTTCTTAATCTTGATTTGATGGTATCCCAACCTCAAATCCATTTTGGAGAAGACTGAGGATCCAGCGAGCTGATCGTACAGATCGTTGATCCTGGGGAGCGGATACTTGTTCTTTATGGTGACCAGGTTAACTGGTCGGTAATCTACAACCATCCGATCCGTTCCGTCTTTCTTCTTGACGAAGAGGACGGGACAAGCCCAAGGAGAAGAGCTAGGACGAATGAAACCCTTGCTCAAGGCCTCATCTAATTGCTTCTTATGTTCGGCTAGCTCTAGGGGTGCCATCTTATAAGGTCTTCTGGCTATTGGGACAGTTCCCGGAACAAGATCTATCACAAACTCTACATCTCTGTCAGGTGGAATTCCTGGCAGTTCCTCTAGAAAAACATCCGGGAAGTCACGGACTACCGGAATGTCTTCAAGTTCCGGAAGAGGGTTGGCATCTAGGGAATAGAGCTGGCATTTGGCAACTCGAGTAGAGACATTTACTATCTCACCCGAGGGATGGGTAAGCTGGACATTTCTAGAGTGAGTATCAATCTTGGCATAGTGAGCTGACATCCAGTCCATGCCCAAGATGATATTAATATCCGAAGATTTCAATGCTATCAATGAGGCTAGGAAAACTAGCCTATCTACTAGAATTTCATTATCATAGGTTATCCTAGAGGTTTTCCATTTACTACCAGGGGTTTGGACAACCAATGGGATTGGCATATCACAAAATGACATGTTATGCAACTGTGCATAACTTTCTGAAATGAAGGAATGAGAAGACCCAGTGTCAAAGAGAACGGACGCTAGGTGATGATTAACAAGAAGCGTACCCAGCATGACGTCGGGATCCTCTGCAGCTTCTTCTGCTGACACATAGTTCACATGGCCACGTACAGGAGTTGGCTTCACGTAGAACGCTTTGCCCGACTTGGCTTGCCCGACGGACTTTGCGGGTTGCTTGGCACCCACATTCTGAGGACACTCACGGGAATAATGCCCTGGTTCTCCACACTTGTAGCATATCACCTGGTTGGCACGTGGTGCAGCATTGCTAGCTGGACCACCATAAGCTTTTGTTGGAGGGTTGGCCTGATTCGTCTGAGGCGCCACGTAGGATGGCCTCGGAGTGTATCTTGGCGGCAGAGAACTGTTTGGAACCCACAGCCTGCATTTTGGAAACGCGGAACCAGAAGACGAGCCGAAGTCACGGGAGTGCTTCCTTGTGGCTTCGAAGTCAGAATGACCAGTCTCCGCACTGATCGCCTTGTTGACTAGGGCTTGGAAACTTGCACACTCATGGAGGCGCAGGTCACGACGGAGCTCAGGGCTCAGACCCTTATGGAATCTTGCTTGCTTCTTGGCGTCAGTAGACACCTCCTTTGTTGCATAGCGGGCGAGGTTACCGAACTCGCGGCTATAGGCATCCACAGACAACTTGCCCTGAGTGAAGGCACATAACTCCTCTCTCTTTCTGTCCATCAGGCCCTCTGGAATATGGTGCAGACGAAAAGTTGCGCTGAAGTCTGCCCATGTGGCCACTGGTGCAGCGGGACGCATAACTTCAAAATTCTCCCACCACAGATTGGCGGGACCTTCCAGGAAATACGTCGCGAAGGTCACCTTGTCGTCCTCAGACACATTCGCAGAGCGAATCTTGCATGAGATGCTGCACAGCCAGTCATCAGCGTCGAGGGGATCGACGGAATGATGAAACTTTGGAGGATTCAGCTTCACAAAGTCATTGAGGGACACTGCAGCATTCCTAGGCTGTCGAGCCGTATTCTGCTCAATACGCTCTAGCAGTCGGTTGGTCTCCCTTTTGTTTCTTTCTGCCTCAAGCATCACTTCTACCAGAGAAGGTGGGTGAGGCAGGTCTTCCTGCGACGCTTGACTACCTTCACCTTGCTCATGAGCAGGGGCACGGTTCAACCTGGTGAACACCATCCTGACAAACAAACTCATAGCTTAGACCAACATCCTATCAATACTAGCTATGGATTAAGAATGTACTGAACACACGGAATGCGGAAATGAATATCCAAACAACATGGTAACAAGCAACTGCTATATATACACCATGGTTCATACACACCCTTACATAGTTCAGTACAAACTTACCCCAAGAGCAAACTACTGTAATGGTGGAACTACTCATCAGAGGCTTACAAGCTTCCTATACATTATTTATCTAGGCCTCCGGAATTCATTTCACATTACTACCATACTTCACAAGTCATGCAGGACTGTGAACATACGGCTACTACCATACTATCCTTCCCCTCACAGCTCAGGCATCCGCATAGAACATCTCATAGAGATTACCTCCATGACCTGGAAGCTCAACCTGCGGATCAGGAAACACTCTAGCCTGAGATCCCTGGGATCCATAAGGACACGGATGTGGCCTTGGTCCCCTGACTGGTGGTAAGAGGGGTCCCCGAAGAGGTGTGACTCCTCCTATAGCTGGCCAGTCAACGTGAGCCGGAAGATGGGTTCTAACAGGGTTCAGCATCTCCATCTCTCCATACCCTGTCTGGACTACCGGTGCCAGCTACATCAAAGCTGTCCACAGACGGGCACGGGTAGCATAAAGCTCCATGCGGAGAGCACGAGCATCCCTGTCTCTGTTCTCTAGCATCTCAACAGTGGTCTGCAGAAGTGGATCCTCCATAGAAGAATCAAAATAGACTCCACTGAGGTATCCCTCTTCACTAGGCTGAGAGGCCGGAACATAACAGAACTCTGAATTCTGCAGCAGTGCATGTCTCGCTCTCATAATAGTCAGCATTGAATAGGCAGCATCTTGTACTGCCATGTCAAAAGTGACTCCCAACCCATAGGACTAATGGATTGGCTCCTCAGCTCCAGGGTAGTCTGGAAATACCCTAACAGTGCAGATGTACTGGCTCTGGTTGAAGTCTCGGTACTGTTCCTCCACTGTGTACTCGGGGTACCAGCGGTAACCGCACACCGACATCACCCTGACCAGCATGGCCGTATGACCCGGTACATCAATGCACCTGGTCAGACGTACCACCTGACGAGAAGGACGGCCAGGCATCTGTAAATAGAGAGTAATGCAAAAGCATTAGAGCTCTGAATGCAAAATTGGGCAGCATAACGACTGTAAATGCTCAAAACAAATTTTGAGACAACCCAAAATGAAATAGCGTCACCACTCAACTATCAAGTTCAACTCTCTGATCATCAACTTACTTCCTGCTTCCTAGGGATATCTCTCGACCCGTAGTCCTATAAGCTACCGATCGGAAACACGAGCCTAGGAGAAGATGAGAAATCTAGTCCTTAATTCCCGCGGAAAAGACGAGGATGACCAGGATAGAATAACTTGAGAAGAGAACAAGAGTCTTACGTTCCCTTCCACAAACAATTCCCTTATATATAACTAAAGAAATTCTAGACTCAACTTCGACCAGTTTGGCTTAGTAATCCTACAGTCAGTCAGGCTGTGATACCAACGCTGTCGGGACCCCGATCCTAAGCCATAGGAATCCAGCTTGTAACACATCGCATCTCTTTGTGGTCTCACGCACGGTTAACTCCACGGCTGCAGCCTTACCTTAGCCGGGACCGTTTGCGTCTTTTGACTCACGTATGCGATAGGTGTCGCTAGCAATCCAATGTCAAAGAACCCGGATCGACATGTCTAGTCATAAACCAAAGTGGCAGCTCCGCACAAGGAGAGGCATACATGACCCAACAAAGCAGGTGTCGGTCATCAGCGAACGTAGACGAGTCGTAGCAAGCTACAAGGACTCCATTACGTCGCGTGACATTTCCCCAAAGACGACAGACACCGCAGCTAAGAAGGACACATGCCGGTCAACCAATGTGTCCGGAGCAGTAGCGGACTACCAAGGCTCGTTGGATCACAAAGGGGCATTTCCTTGTAAGGAGTGCTACTAAAGTTCACGACTAGGTATTCGAACCCCATACATATCAAGTATGACACACGTACGCATGGCATACCGATATGTATAGATACATCGATGGCATCACAACATAACCATAAACATACAACCTTTATTCAAGAGGCTCGGAAGAGCCTCACACATAATATTACACATTAAGGTCTCTCGACCATAATAGCAGTCATACAAATACAAGCCAGCGGAAGAGTTATAAACTGTCTGGGTACAGACAGTGCAACTAGAAGGCACATGGCCTGACTATACTACAGAGCCGACGTAGGGCCAGATCGTAGCTGGGACACCAGCTACTCGTCGTCGTCGATTTCTACCAAGAACCCTCCATTTGGGTCATTAGCAACCTGTGCAACATTTATTAAGCAAACATGAGTACGAAGGTACTCAGCAAGACTTTAGGAGAACTAACTACTCATGCAAGGTATCAAAGAGTATTGTGGGGTTTCATGCGGAAAGCCAGCATTTGACTCGTGGCTAGACAACTTGCATTTTGAAATTAGTTTTGACAACTTGATTTCTCGCACACGAGTCCACTAACACCACAACAATACACTATCGTGGAATCATTCCGTCTCCATACAGAAATGCCGTCCACGACACTCACACTTATCCTGATAATTTTATGAGTAGCCATTGAAGTTATCTATGAACAACATATGTCTCCAAGTAGTCCATTTCCGCGGACGCGGCTATTCGAATAGATCATAACCCTGCAGGGGTGTACTTCGTCACATACGCTTTCGCCACTTATCGCCATGTGCACGTCATGCACCTCGGCAACCTTCAAGCGGAAGCCCAGCGAGGGAGTCGGCCACGACCGTTAACCACACCAGTACCTAGTCCAGGTTTATCGCCTATCTGAGAGTAACCCGTACGGAAGTCCGGCCGAGGTTTCCGCCACGGCCTCAAACGATGTGCGCAGGGTTCCGAAGCCCACCATCCGGGTGCCACTTGGTACACCGTGCCACTGCCTACCGCATCACGGTCCACCTCTCAGGTCAGCACCATGCACGGCCTCCAGCATTACTATAAACACCAGAAACTACTTGCAACTCTTGGACCGAGTACTACGCGATTAATAGGCCGAGCGGGGTCATATTTCAGGGCCCAGCATGTGGTAGTATCTAGTCTTGGATTACATACACGGAACTCAGTTCCTAAGGACGGTTCCAATGAAACAACCCGCCATGTACTCCTACACAGCCTTTCACCGGTACCTTTACCAAATCAAGTTCAACACACAACCTTTGCTCACCGAACACATTCCACATTTCTGTTCATCTCCCAGATGACAGACCATACACAACTCTAAGCATAGCATGCATAGCAGGATAAGGCACATCATAGCTCAAGCAACTACCAGGTATGCTAGGTTGCAAGGTTCGGCTATTTACTGTGACAAGGTTAAGTCATGCAAAGGAAGTGGGTCGAACTATCGTGGCAAAAGCAGTTGAAGCATTTGATACTAATGCAATAAATAGGTGCAGGAGCAAGAACATAGGAGTTATCGGGATGATCAAAAGGGTTGCTTGCCTTGTTGCTCAGAGGAGGAACGATATCCGACAGACGGATATTCGGTGGAATCCGGGGGTGCGGAGCCTACCGAAAAGAATGGCAACATTCAATAACGATCATATGCACTCAAAATGATGCATGAGCATGGCATGAGAATGCAAGTGATAAGTTATTATTTTCAACATGTATTAGGTTTAGAGTTGATTTGAATCACATTCGAATAGCAATTCAAACGGGGTATTCTCGGATACAGGTTTAATTGATTCGACCTGATGCTCAGATCAACTTGGTGTTAACATGCATGAATGTCATGTTATGGTACTGAGTTGTAATTAGGGCAGTGTGTGATCATTGCATATATAATGAAATTTGAATATTTTTGCAAATTCCATTTATAAAGTGATCATAAGAATTGAATTATTCCTTATTTCACAATTTAGGGTTCTGTAAATTTTTCAATCATAGTTGAAAATAGCATAATCAGAATCCTTGAATTATTCTGATACTTTTTC
This sequence comes from Hordeum vulgare subsp. vulgare, assembly GCF_904849725.1. Taxonomy (NCBI): domain Eukaryota; kingdom Viridiplantae; phylum Streptophyta; class Magnoliopsida; order Poales; family Poaceae; genus Hordeum; species Hordeum vulgare. The sequence goes on from NC_058519.1 coordinate 52,084,304, forward strand.
ATATATAAATTATTTCATTGGAGTTACAGATTAATTTCTATGATTTTTACAATTTTTAGCAATTTCCTGAATTAGTTTTATACTGGAAATTCTATTTATTGCATCAGGCTGACGTCAGCAGGTCAGCCGACCTGTTCAGGTCAAACCTGACAGGGGGGCCCCACTGGTCAGCCTCTCTAGGACTAATCCCGCGCTGACCAGCCCCTAATTGGGGTTTGACCAGGCGTGGGGCCCTCTGGCAGCGACTGAGGGGAGGGCGATTACGCCCTAATGGTCGGGCACGTCGACGCCCACCGGAGGGTGGTCGCAGGCGACCAGACCCGCGGCGGAGGGCTCGCCGGAGGCGACCTAGACGGCGCTACACAGCACCAAAACGCACGCGGTTGGCAGCTACAGCATGCTCGCGAAGTGGCCGATCTGGCAGGACCAACTAGGGAGGCTAGGGTCGCCGGAAGAGGCGTCGGCGACGAGCCGGAGCGGCGGCCGAAGCTCGGGCGTCGTCGGGGTCTTTGAATCAGGGGGATCTACGCTCGGTTCTTAGCTGCTACGGCATCTACGCGTCGTCCTGGAGCTTCTGGTGCCCTCGGAAGGACGAGGTGATCATCGGAGGGCTACCGGCGACGAGCGGCAGCGGCGGTCCTCGTCGGGCTCCGGTGAAACTAGAGCTAGAGGAGGGAATCGACGGGGAAATCTTAGGGAAAACGACCGCATGCTCACGGGGAGTGCAGAGCAGAGCTTAGACGGCTCGGGGAAGGCCTGGGGGCGACGAATCGACGGGAGAGGTCCGGCGGCCGGAGGTGGAAGACGACGGCGTTGCGGGCGTTGCAGGGCTCGAGGAAGCTTCGGCTTCTGCAGGGACGACCAGGGCGACGAGGTAGAGCTAATGGCGTGCTCTGGGAGGGGATCCTATGGCCAGGGGCACGGGCAGCTCGAACTCGAGCTCGGCTCTAATGGCGGCAGCAAGGAGGAGGAGGAGATCCGAGAGGAGGAGGAGAACCGAGGCGGGGAATGGATAGGGGAGGCTCTGGGGAGCTTATCCCCGTCGTCGCCAGCGCGAGGTGGCGGCCAGGCAGGCACGCAGGTGCGTGGCCGCGCCGGAGGGGGCGGCGGCCACCTCCTGCTGCCTACTAACGCGAGGGAGGGGACGAGCGGGGAGATGGGCCGGGCCAGGCTTGGGCGACAGGTAAGTTTTTTTCCATTTTGTCTGTTTTTGTTTTTCTGTTTTGCTAATTATTGTTTTGCCAATTAATTCAGCTCCAAAACAAAAAGTAAAAACTATTTTAGACCTCCTGAAATATTTGTTATAATATCCCCACCCATTTCCAATGTTTTCAACATTTTTGGAAAATTATAGTTTCTGATTTCAATTTTTAAATTTGAAACCAGTGGCTTTTGCATTTTTTAAAATGCTTGAAGTGTCAAGAAAATAGTTTTCTCCAATGCTCATTTACTTTCATGATTTATCAGAAAGTTTGAACATTTCTTGAGGCCATTTTGGGTTCATTGATTTTGAACTAGTTTGAGATTTCCATTAATTGAGATGGTGGATAGGGTTTTGAGTTTTTTCCTTTGCCACTTTGTTGTTTTTGTTGAAACTTCTTAGATGCAAATGCAAAGAAAACATGAGCGCAATGCTATCTTGGTTAAGGGTTAGGGATGTGACAAAGGTTAAGGTCAAAAAGTAAATGATTAGATAAGCAACGGTTTGTGCCCAAGCTCATCTACAACTTCATTGCATAGACATTGAAAAGAAATACTACAAATTCAAAATTATCCAATTTTTTGCATGGTAGAGAATTTGGTGTGTGAGGTGCGCTCCAAATTTCAGATTATTTAGACATTTTGAGTAGCCGTCGGCAAAAAGACAAATTTGGGGTTTGTAAAAAAGTTAATTGTTCATGTATTTTTCTAACCCAAGTTGTCTATTTTGCTAACAACTACTCATATGTCCAAATGAGCTGAAATTTGGAGTATAACTCACACACTGAATTATCTATTATGTAAAAATTGGATTTTTTAATAGTTACTATTTGTTATGAAATTTTTGAACTTGCATACTCTATTATCCTACTTGAAATTAGTTCTTACACTAATTATGCATATTTGTTTCTCCAAAAGTATTGGAATAGAAAGTTCACGACTTCACAATAGAGAATTCTGTGATTAGTTTGATGTCTTGAGGAATCTTGATGGATGATGGGAATCAAGAATAAATTATATAGCTAAAGATATTGTACTTAGACATAAAAAACAAGATTCGATTAGTCTATCCGTCAAGCTAGCTAGTAGCCAGCCTGGTGGATGGATTCTTGGAAAGAGGGAAACTAGCTTACATGTCCACAAACTGCACCTCCATGACGCCACCTCCTGAGATGCAGAACATGTTGAAGCAGTTGTGCCGCCGAAGAGAGCTTCTAGAGTTGGACTGTCGCTTCGTGTTCGTGCTTGCATCTACACCCAACGACGATCCTCATGGCGTCTAGGCACCCGTTTCACGCACGGTCACTCAGCTTCGGGCACTGCCCGACCCTCAGCGTTCTGCTCCCATTCAGAGCGTGGATCACACATTGACTTCCCCATCAGCAATGGCATGTAAAAAGTGTGTGTCACATATGTGATTCTATAGGATTGATGCTTGCTATATATCTTTGTGGATGTGGTAGTGTACATGGTGAAGATATAAGGATGAGATAAGGCTAGAAATTTTTCTTGGGTGTGGAATGTGGACGGATGGATTCATGCCATGTCATCGATCCAAGGGTTCAATCTTTTCATTAATAAGAATTCACTACACAAATGTGTGTTGTCTTGTCATTTGCTTTTTTTTCCCTTACACATAAAAATATTGTGAAAACCATCCCAAATTTTTACTACAGTATACTAAGGTCATATATTGACACCATGCCAAGTTTGGTATTTATTAGATATCATTTTCTAGAATTAAAATACCAAGAAACTTCATTTTCACGGTTGATTCTTGTCACATAGATATTTGAATTTTATATTTATTTCTTATATGTGGAACACACACATACACTTAATGCCCTAAATATGACTTTTCAAATCACTTTTGTATAATGTTTTCTATAGTCATAGTTTAAACTTGAATGTATGTGGTAAATGACTGGAAATGTAGTTAATGACTCAAATATAACAAATAAGATCCGAAAAGTGCCAAATTTTAATATGGAGAATTCTATGGTGTATCTTAACTATCGAAAAAAATCAAGGTCAAATGACGAAGGAAGATATTAGTTTGCCACCAACTTGGTGCATTCACTCTCGAAATCATGATCGTTTCGCACTGATTGTGTGATTTGTAAATGATGTACATAAAAAATGTGAAACCTTCTTAAAAACTTACCATATCATAGTGAGGTCATATCATAACACTATGCCAAGTTTCATGTTTTTTAGACTTCATTTCTAATTTTTATAATTTAAAAACCAATAAACTCCATGTTCGTGGCTGATTCTTGCCACATATATATTATAAATTTATAATAACTTCTTTGCATGAAGTTTACAAATATACTCAATACCCTTAATATGATTTTGCAAATCATTTTTGTATACTGTGTCATGCACTCATAGTTCAAAAATTTCAATTATATCCATTACATGGCTAGAAATGTAGTTAATGACTCAAATATAACAAATGGGCTTTGAAAAGTGCCAAATTTTAACATGGAGGATTTTTATCATGAAAGTCATTATTCTTAGGAAAAGATAATAATTCCATACATCACACACTATTCCATATACGAAAGTGTGTGCGATGATAGACTACATCGCACACACAATGTATGCAACATACGTGTCCAATGCATCACACACGTTTGCATTTTTAAAACTGTGTGCAATGATGTACTACATCACCCACATACTTTTTTTCAATACATATGTGCATGGGATAACATATGGTCGCATTATAATAACTGCATGCAACGATAGACAACATCACACACACATCATTTATAAAAACTGTGTGCAAAGCATCACATTGGTTTATGTTTTTTTAAATGTGTGCAATAATAGGCAACATCACACGCATATTTTTGCAAAAATAGTTTTTTCGACATAACACACAATTATGTTTTCAAAATGTGTGTGATATGATGACATCGCACGCATTTTTTGGGGGATTTACGTCGCACACAGTTTGTTATACATCCCACAAAGTTTCGTCGAACGATCTGTGATACATGTGTTGTCTTAGGCCTTCCTAAAGTAGTCATGTATATGCACCTTGTTATAAGATTTCAAATCTGAATTAGGAACGGTTTACCGAAGCAAGTAATAGTGCAAGTTGTGAATTATAGCAATAAAAAATCATTCACTTGACACTTGCACTAGTAGAAAAAAGGCTTTTGGCACCGGTTCAGTTGGGCCATTAGTCCCGGTTCTCGAACCGGGACTAATGCTAGCGGGCGGGGTATTAGTCCCGGTTCGTATTACGAACCGGCGCTATTTCTTTGCTGTTTTTGTGAGAATTTTTAGGGTTTAGGGTTTTGCACTAAATTGGATGAGGCTATTTTACTGCCCCCTATTTTTCCATTTATTTGTTTTGGTCAATTTTTAATTCTTGTTTTGCACTAAATTGGATGATACATACTCAACAATAAAGGAAGAACTATATTGCACATCATCGTCACGAATATATTACACCATCTGATCCGTCGTGCTTTGTCGAACATATTTACAAAATATAGACACGAGTTACATGCACATATATGCATCTTTTTTACACTATATCATTTCATATCATTTGCATCGACGGGCAATAGTATTCTCCCTTGACATCTAGGACCTCTACATCTAAGAATCCAGCAATTTCCTCTTGAATTGCTCGTACACGTTCCTATGGTAGAAGACCGTCTCGCAACCATTCGATCTAATTTAAACAAGGGGTCAATATATATATCAATGAAAACGAACACAATTCACGGTAATAAAATAAAGCTGTGAGTATTGTTTATCGTACTTCGATTTTTTTATGTCCCGGGTTTTGCCCATGAGATGGGTCGACGTCTGCCGAATAACTTGCAAACACAGTATCCACATAAATTGTTTCCATGTTCCTGCCTCAAGCACTTTACGAGAACATAGTTCAATCAAAAACATAATCAAGAATTATAATGGTATTGAAACTAGAATAAAGAGATGCGCGGATCTAGCTAGTAGTTACTTACATCTATTTGTTTAAATGTAAGCTCTGACTTCCAATCACCTCGAGCCTTGGTGGTGAACCGTTTCCAAGCCCTGCCAAGAAAAGGAAATGAATAAAGGAGTTCTGTATTAATTCCTTGCTATCAGGAAATGAACGAGAAGTTGTCGATATAGTGCCATAATGATTGAAATTACCTCTGGAGGCATTCCTGCATGTTCGCCCATTGAGCGAGGGGTGTGCATTTCGGGTCCATGACTATTACTTGTCCCTCGTCAGGTATAATGATTAACAAAATAAAGTGGAACATGCGCGCGCATAACGAGTCAATTATACGTACACTTATAATAACATCGAGTAAGAGAAAATAGAATGTGTGTATAGTAACACTCACTTGAAGTTGTAAGGAAATAGTATTTCAATTTTGGTACTACAAAAGCTTAACCCTTGTATCAAGTTATTCTCTATCTCGCGGTGATTCGTTTCGAGACTTTGGTGATGATTGTAATATGGGTCAATGAACCCAATGTCATAGATTTGTCCTCTTTGGCATTCGAGAATCTTCATTCTGCAAAATTAATATAGTGATGAGTAAGATTATACATGCAAGAACGAGCTGAGTAAGACTTAATGACATAAATTAATAATACTTACAAACAATAGGCACTGATGATAGATTTGTCGAGAGTGTCTTGTTTGTATAACTGAAATAATTTGTCTAATTCAATCATTAGCACGCCTCGTCCAGTCCCGAAATGCTCGTCTTCATATGCAACGTAGATCCAGTTTTGCTGTTTAGCACATGCTTGCATGTACCAGTCATGCAATCTTCACATTTTGGTTGGTAGCTCGTTGACTAACTCAGGTTTGACGAGAGGAGACCCGTACTGGTACACGTATGTTATATATGTCAGCGAATTCCTGCAAATGGTCTAAGTACTCATCAATAGACGTGCCTTGAGCCTTGGCCGCTTCTCCGTATATTGCAACAAATTCCAGATCGATAGTAGTTGTTTCATCATTCCTTTGCTCGACCGCAGCTCCGCTCGAGCACACCTTTGTATCGGAATACACTTTGAGTGGGGGGCACGATTGGTTTTTCTGTTCTCTGGGTCGGGAACTAATTTCCTGCTGGATGTACTACTCTTCAACCGCTGTTTTTTTGCCTGAGTCGACTTGAGAATAGAGCATTCATAGTCTGCTGGCAACGGTGGCGGGGGATCTGCAAGGTTTTTCAGCATTTTCACGCATGCGGCATGATCTTCTGGGGTGTTCAGGAACTCTGGCTCTTTCGGCTTCTTCTTGTTAGCCACTTCAGCCTTCCACTATTGATGCTGGGCGTCTGCCCTCTTAACATTGTCCTCTCCAGTATAGTCCCAAGGTCTCTTCTCCATATCCTTATGAGGTACTTTTGGGAGGGGTGACAACTTACGTTTCGGTGATCGGAACCCCTTTCTGCCGCCACTATTAGCGGTGGTATGTTTCCACTTTTTGCTCTGATCCTCAGTGGATGGAGACGGCTGACGGGGTGGTGGAGATGGCTGACGGGGCGGTGGAGACGGCTGACGGGGCGGTGGAGACGGCTGCGCTAGAGACTGGTGAGGCGGCAAAGACGACGGTTGCACTGGAGATTGGTGAGGTGGAGGCGAAGAAGGATTGCTGCTATGAGGAGTCGGTGGGCTTGGCGTCCAATTTGGAAGCAAGATGTCCTCCTTTGGCCATACAACGGTTTGTTTCTTGACTTCTCCAAGTTTAGTCGAATTCCTATCTTCACCTGCAGGGTGGTCGAGCTTCCGTTCCTCGTAATCTTTCATCACTTCATCCACCGCGACAAGAGCATACCCTTCTGGAACAGGAGAGCAATGCCAAGTTGGATTATGTCCAATTGGTATGGCCATGCTGACCGACACCGTCAACCTTAAGTTAGCAACTCTCTAATATCATCCACTGGGTAGCGACGAGGAGGATCCGTCATCAGTGCATCATCACCGTCATCTTGGAGCTGCGTGGAAGCGACACTACTTTTCCGATTTGATGCAAATTCTATCATGAGTCGCTGAGATTGGCCGCTGCCTTGTTGTCTATCGATTTCATCATGGTGCAGCCGCTTTAGTGCTTCTTCTAGATTATGCAGACAGTCTGCCTCAGCCGCTTTTTCACGTGCCTCGTTTTCCTTTCTTCTCTGATGGCTTCTATCGGGAAATCTCTTCCTTTCCTCGGAAAATGTAAGCATCCACGTCAAGGAGCGTGGTAAGACTCGTGCTCGCCCTTTGTGTTCCTTATTCCCAAGGGAGCATGTGATCTCGTCGTTCTCTCTATCGGGTAAGAACTGTCCCTCTTCAACATCTTGTACTGCACGTCTAATCTCCTCGATGGGTAGGGGATTATCTTTGTGTCTTTGGTTATATATTGCCTTCCCTTTTTCGTGCAACAAGCCCCCACGCCAGTAAAACTAGTTTCTTCCCCGTTCGAGCCATCTTAAGGGCTCTGGAGTGATATTTGTTTCCAGAAATGATGCCTCAAGTGCTTCCCACTTAGCCATCTTACCGCCGTAGCCACCAAGCCCCATAATACGGTGCTACTTCTTCTTACCTGCATTCATCCTATTTGTTGCAGACTTTTTCAAGGCGTCCTCCGATTTCTTGTACGCCACAAATTCGGCTTAGTAGTCTTTTATCTTCTCATAGCCGTGATCAAAATCTGGGGTCTTATCTTTCAAGATAAAATCCTGGTGCAATCTTTTTTTCCAGCGCTGAAATAGACCGGCCATCTTCTCAAGAGCCCATTCCTTGACTTTTTTCTCTAGGGCCTCTTTTCTCCTCTTCATTTCATCCTCATTTGGCTCATCCTCATCTGGATCCACCTCTGGTGCTGGCAGGGTGAAATGAAGCATGAGCTTTCTCCAAAGGTTTTCTTTGGCTGTTGTGCTGACATATGAGACTCCTTCTTCCCTTGGCTTAATCCATTCTCGAGTGGTGATAGGGATGTGGTCCCTAACAACAACTCCGCATGCCTTCACAAACTTGTGCTTTACATCTGTGGGAGAAATTGGTTGCCCCGCATTTGAGACTGTTTCGATCATGTATCTCTCACCGTCATCCAGCTTCTTGGTTGGGCCTCATTTCGTCCGTACTGAAGATTTGCTCGATCCGGAGGGCTAAAAGAAAGAGCGTTAATATATGTATATAGACAGTAGAGGATTAATTTATTAATATATATATGCACGTCGCTGGAGCGGTCGGCTTCTCCCTCATCGGCTTCTTCCTCATTGGAGCCGCCGATTCCTCCCTTGCCCGAGGCGTGGCCGTCTACCTCACCGGAGCTTCTACCTCGTGTGTTCAGAGACTCATCTCCCTCGCCGGACTCATTCAGAAACTGATTGGTGACATCGACATTGTGAACTAATATATCATCCCCGTGGATGACACCATGCATCACATCTTCCTGATATTCGTCTCTTCTGTGTATTGGATCCATAATATCTACAAATTAATTAAACATAAAAAACTAAATTAACTAACAACGAAAATTCCCACTTATATTCATTGAATAATCCACTTAATTAATGCATCATCAAATAATCCACTTAATATTATTGAATATATAATCTGGAATACATAAATAATACATCTCTCGAATACAGTAATACATCAAATAATATATAACTGATCAACTAACAAAGAGTCGTCGATGTACTGAGGCGCGAGCGGTGGACACCCAAAGAGCAGGGACCATCACCGGATCATACCTCGGGTGAGATCCCTGAAGAACCTGCCAGGTACTGGAGAACCTGGCGTCCAACGCCTCCATGTAGCGACGGACGTTCTCATCCTCCTCCCTAACACGGCGATGTACGTCCTCCTCGGGCCCCGGCAACCTAGGTCACGAAAGTGGCCCCCGCGACCGCCACCAAAGAAGCTCCGGGTAGACAACGGGAGCCCAGTTCCTCACCAAGTTGCGCGCCCTGAAAGGTAACTCCTCTCAGTGCCAGCCCGGTGGAGCCTAGTCCCGCACATGTTGGCGCCTATCAAGCAGGTGGTCGCTGATACGTCTCCAACGTATCTATATTTTTTGATGGTTCTATGCTATTATCTTGTCAAACTTTGGATGTTCTGTATGCCTTTTATATCTTTTTGGGACTAACTTATTAACTCAGTGCCAAGTGCGAGTTCCTAATTTTCCGTGTTGTTGACCCTTTTCAGAGGAGAATATTAAACGGAGTCCAAATGGAATAAAACCTCCGAAAAGATTTTTTCCGGAACAGAAGATATGTAGGGAGCTTGAGAACCAAGGCAGAGGGCACCAAGGGAGGCCACAAGCCCCCTAGGCGCGGCCAGGGGGGCCGCGCCTAGCAGCCTTGTGGCCCCCCTGTGGCTCCTCTTCCCTACTTCTTCCGCCTATAAATCCCCGAAAAATCCAAAACCACGGGAGAGATCCACAAAAATACTTTTCCGCCACCGCAAGCTTCTGTCTGCGCAAGATCCCATCTAGGGCACGTTCTGGTGCCCTACCGGAGGGGGATTCGGATACGGAGGGCTTCTCCATCAATACCATGACCTCTTCGATGATGCGTGAGTAGTTCACCATAGACCTACGGGTCCATAGGTAGTAACTAGATGGCTTCTTCTCTCTCTTGGATGTTCAATACAAAGTTCTCCATGATCTTCATGGAGATCTATCCGATGTAATCTTCTTTTGCGGTGTGTTTGTCGAGATCCGATGAATTGTGGATTTATGATCAGATTATCTATGAATATTATTTGAGTTTCTTCTGATCCCTTATATGCATGATTTCATATCCTTGTAATTCTCTTCGAGTTGTGGGTTTTGTTTGGCCAACTTGATCTATGATTCTTGCAATGGGAGAAGTGCTTGGTTTTTGGTTCATACCATGCGGTGACCTCACCCAGTGACAGAAGGGGTAGCGAGGCGCATCATGTTGTTGCCATTGTTGGGTAACGTAGCATAAATTCAAAATTTTCCTACGCATACTCAGATCTTCCTATGGAGAGACCAGTAACGAGACAGGGGTAAGAGCATCTTCATACCTTTGAATATCGCTAAGCGGAAGCGTTGCTAGAACGCGGTTGATAGAGTCGTACTCGTAGCGATTCCGATCTAGTGCCGAACTACGGCACCTCCGCGTTAAACACACGTGTAGCCCGGTGACGTCTCCCGCACCTTGATCCAGCAAGGAGGAGGGAGAGGTTGGGGAAGAACTCCAGCAGCACGACGGCGTGGTGTCGATGGAGAGACGAGGTCTCCCGATAGGGCTTCGCCAGGCACCGGCAGAGAGGAGGAGGAAGAAGGGCAGGGCTGCACCGAGAGAGAGGCAAAAGTCTGATCTCCAATGGCCAAAAGTGCCCACTATATATAGGGGAAGGGAGGGGCTGCGCCCCCTTGAGGGTTTCCCTCTCCTGGGGGGGCGACAGCCCTAGATGGGGCTGGTGCGGCGGCCAAGGCGGGAGGAGGGGTGTGGCGCACCCATGGTGGGCCTTAGGCCCACCTGGCTTAGGGTTTGCCCCCCCTTTTTCTCTTACCTCCCGGGGTCGTTGCCCCCCTTCGGTGGACCCCCGGGGCCACCTCCGGTGGTCCCGGTACGTTAACGGTGATGCCCGAAACACTTCCGGTATCCGAAACCATCCGTCCTATATATCAATCTTTACCTACGAACCATTTTGGAGCTCCTCGTGACGTCCGGGATCTCATCCGGGACTCCGAACAACTTTCGGTAACCACGTCTAACAATTCCCTATAACCCTAGCGTCATCGAACCTTAAGTGTGTAGACCCTACGGGTTCGGGAGACAGGCAGACATGACCGAGACGCCTCTCCGGCCAATAACCATCAGCAGGGTCTGGATACCCATGGTGGCTCCCACTTGCTCCACGATGATCTCATCGGATGAACCATGATGTCAAGGATTCAATCAATCTCGTATACGATTCCCTTTGTGTGTCGGTATAGAACTTGCCCGAGATTCGATCGTCGGTATACCTATACCTTGTTCAATCTCGTTACCGGTAAGTCTCTTTACTCGTTCCGTAGCACGTCATCGTGTGACTAACTCCCTAGTCACATTGAGCTCATGATGATGTTCTACCGAGTGGGCCCAGAGATACCTCTCCGTCACACGGAGTGACAAATCCCGATCTCGATTTGTACCAACCCAACAGACACTTTTGGAGGTACCCGTAGTGCACCTTTATAGGTACCTAGTTACGTTGTGACGTTTGATACACCGAAAGCACTCCTACGGTATCCGGGAGTTGCAAAATCTCACGGTCGAACGAAAAGATACTTGACATTAGAAAAGCTTTAGCATACGAACAATACGATCTAGTGCTATGCTTAGGATTGGGTCTTGTCCATCACATCATTCTCCCAATGATGTGATCCCGTTATCAATGACATCTAATGCCCATGATCAGGAAATCATGATCATCTATTGACTAACGAGCTAGCCAACTAGAGGCTTGCTAGGGACACATTGTGATCTATTTATTCACACATGTATTACTGTTTCCTGTTAATACAATTATAGCATGAACAATAGAAGATTATCATGAACAAGGAAATATGGTAATAACCATTTTATTATTGCCTCTAGGGAATATTTCCAACAGTCTCCCACTTGCACTAGAGTCAATAATCTAGTTACATTGTGATGTATCGAACACCCATAGCATTATGGTGTTGATCATGTTTTGCTCGTGGAAGAGGTTTAGTCAACGAGTATGCAATATTCAGATCCGTGTGTACTTTACAAATATCTATCACTCCACTCTGGACATGGTCCTGGATGGAGTTGTAGCGGCCTTTGATGTGCTTCGTCTTCCGGTGAAACCTTGGCTCCTTGGCTATGGCAATGGCCCCAGTGTTATCACAGAAGAGTGTCATTGGACCCGACGCGCTTGGAACCACTCCAAGGTCGGTGATGAGCTCCTTCATCCAAATTACTTCATGAGCTGCTTCTGAAGCAGCTATGTACTCCGCTTCACATGTAGATGTTGCCACGACTTCTTGCTTGCTGCTGCACCAGCTCACTGCCCCACCATTCAACACATATACGTATCCGGTCTGTGACTTAGAGTCATCCGGATTTGTGTCGAAGCTGGCGTCGACGTAACCCTTTACGACGAGCTCTTCGTCACCTCCATAAACGAGAAACATTTCCTTAGTCCTTTTCAGGTACTTAAGGATATTCTTGACCGCTGTCCAGTGTTCCATACCGGGATCACTTTGATACCTCCCTACCAAGCTTATGGCAAGGTTTATATCAGGTCTGGTACACAGCATGGCATACATTAGAGTGCCCACGGCTGATGCGTAGGGGACAGAACTCATCTTCTCTCTATCTGCTGCCGTGGTCGGCGACTGAGTCTTACTCAATCTCACACCTTGCAAAATTGGCAAGAACCCTTTCTTTGAGTTTTCCATATTGAACTTCTTCAATATCTTGTCAAGCTATGTACTTTGCGAAAGACCTATGAGGCGTCTTGATCTATCTCTATAGATCTTGATGCCTAATATGTATGCAGCTTCTCCAAGGTCCTTCATTGAAAAACTTTTGTTCAAATAGGCCTTTATGCTCTCCAGCATCTCTATATTATTCCCCATCAATAATATGTCATCCACATACAGTATGAGGAAAGCTACAGAGCTCCCACTCACTTTCTTGTAGAGACAGGTTTCTTCGTAAACCTGTATGAACCCAAGCGCTTTAATCACCTCATTAAAGCTAATGTTCCAACTCCTAGATGCTTGCACCAGCCCATAGATGGAGCGCTGGAGCTTGCACATTTTGTTAGCACCCTTAGGGTCGACAAACCTTCTGGTTGCATCATATACAACTCTTCCTTAAGGTTCCCGTTAGGGAACGCTGTTTTGACGTCCATTTGCCAAATTTCATAATCATAAAAGGCGGCAATTGCTAACATGATTCAGACTGATTTCAGCTTCGCTACGGGAGAGAAAGTCTCCTCGTAGTGAACTCCTTGAATTTTGTCGAAAACCCTTTGCGACAAGTCGAGCTTTGTAAACGGTTACATTACCGTTTGCATCAGTCTTCTTCTTGAAGATCCATTTATTTTCTATGGCTCGCCGGTCATCGGGCAAGTCCACCAAAGTCCATACTTTGTTCTCATACATGGATCTTATCTCGGATTTCATAGCCTCAAGCCATTTGTTGGAATCCGGGCCCGCCATAGATTCTTCATAGTTTGAAGGTTCATCATTGTCTAACAACATGATTTCCATCACAGGGTTGCCGTACCACTCTCGTGCGGAGCGTGCCCTTGTGGACCTTCGCGGTTCAGTAGTAACTTGATCCGAAGCTTCATGATCATCATCATTAACTTCCTCTTCAGTCGGTGTAGGCGCCATAGGAACAACTTCCCGCACTGCGCTACTATCCTGTTCGAGAGGGGGTGTAATTACCTCATCAAGTTCTACCTTCCTCCCACTTACTTCTTTCGAGAGAAACTCTTTCTCTAGAAAGGATCCATTCTTGGCAACAAAGGTTTTACCTTCGGATCTAAGATAGAAGGTATACCCAATAGTTTCCATAGGGTATCCTATGAATACGCATTTCTCCGCTTTGGGTTCGAGCTTTTCTGGTTGAAGTTTCTTCACATAAGCATCGCAGCCCCAAACTTTAAGAAACGACAACTTAGATTTCTTGACAAACCATAGTTCATACGGTGTCGTCTCAACGGATTTAGACGGTGCCCTATTTAAAGTGAATTCTGCAGTTTCTAATGCGTATCCCCAAAATGATAGCGGTAAGTCGGTAAGAGACATCATAGATCGTACCATATCTAATAAAGTGCGATTACGACGTTCAGACACTCCGTTGCGTTGCGGTGTGCCAGGCGGCGTCAGTTGTGAAACGATTCCACACTTCCTTAGGTGTGTGCCAAACTCGTGACTCAAATATTCTCCTCCACGATCAGATCGTAGACACTTGATTTTTCTGTCACGTTGATTCTGGACCTCACTCTGAAAATCCTTGAACTTTTCAAATGTCTCAGATTTGTGCTTCATCAAGTAGATATACCCATACCTACTCAAATCATCGGTGAGAGTGAGAACATAATGATAGCAACCGCGAGTTCAACGTTCATTGGACCACACATATCAGTATGTATTATTTCCAATAAGTCGGTTGCTCTCTCCATTATACCTGAGAATGGAGTATTAGTCATCTTCCCCATGAGGCACAGTTCGCATGTGTCAAATGGTACAAAATCAAGAGACTCTAATAGCCCATCAGTATGGAGCTTCTTCATGCGCTTAACGCCGATATGACCAAGGCGACAGTGCCACAAGCATGTGGGACTATCATTATCAACTTTACATCTTTTGGTACTCACACTATGAATATGTGTAACATCACGATCGAGATTCAACAAGAATAAACCATTCACCAGCGGAGCATGACCATAAAACATATCACTGATATAAATAGAACAACCATTATTCTCTGACTTAAATGAGTAGCTGTCTCGCATTAAGCAAGACCCTGATACAATGTTCATGCTTAAAGCTGGTACTAAATAACAATTATTAAGGTTTAAAACTAATCCCGACGATAGATGTAGAGGTAGCGTGCCGACGGCGATCACATCGACCTTTGAACCATTCCCGACGCGCATCGTCACCTCGTCCTTGGCCAGTCTCCGCTTATTCCGCAGTTCCTGCTTTGAGTTGCAAATGTGAGCAACAACACTGGTATCAAATACCCAGGAGCTACTACGAGCGCTGGTAAGGTACACATCAATAACATGTATATCACATATACCTTTAACGTTGCCGGCCTTCTTGTCCGCTAAGTATTTGGGGCAGTTCCGCTTCCAGTGACCTTTTCCCTTGCAATAGAAGCACTCTGTCTCAGGCTTGGGTCCATTCTTTTTCTTCTTTCCGGCATCTGGCTTACCGGGCGCGGCAACAGCTTTGCCGTCTTTCTTGAAGTTCTTCTTACCCTTGCCTTTCTTGAAATTAGTGGTCTTGTTGACCATCAACACTTGATGCTCTTTCTTGATTTCTACTTCTGCAGACTTGAGCATCGAGTACAACTCGGGAATGGTCTTCTACATCCCTTGCATGTTGTAGTTAAGCACAAAGCCTTTGTAGCTTGGTGGGAGAGACTGGAGGATTCTGTCAATTATAGCATCATCCGGAAGTTCGACTCCAAGTGAAGTTAGACGACCGTGTAACCAGACATTCTGAGTATGTGCTCACTGACAGAACTGTTCTCCTCCATCTTACATCTAAAGAACTTGTCGGAGACTTCATATCTCTCGACACGGGCATGAGCTTGAAAAACTAGCTTCAGCTCCTGGAACATCTCATATGCCCCGTGTTGCTCAAAACGCCTTTGGAGCCCCGTTTCTAAACTGTATAACATGCCACACCTAACCAGAGAGTAGTCATCACTCCGCGTTTGCCAGACGTTCAGAATGTCTTGGGCTGCCGCGGGAGTGGGAGGGTCACCTAGCGGTGCATCAAGGACATAAGCCTTTTTAGCTGCTTCAAGGATGAGCTTCAAGTTGCGAACCCAGTCTGCATAGTTGCTACCATCATCTTTCAGCTTGTTTTTCTCTAGGAATGCGTTGAAATTGAGGTTGACGTTGGCCATCTACAATATTTATAAAGACAACTTTTAGACTAAGTTCATGTCAATTAAGTTCATTTAATCAAATTAAGTATGAACTCCCACTTAAATCGACATCCCTCTAGTCATCTAAGTGATACATGATCCATGTTGACTAACCCGTGTCCGATCATCACGTGAGACAGACTAGTCACCATGGTGAGCAACTTCATGCTGATCGTATTCAACCATATGACTCATGTTTGACCTTTCGGTCTCTTGTATTCAAGGTCATGTCTATACATGCTAAGCTCATCGAGTCAACCTAGGTGTTTCGCGTGTGTAAATCTGGCTTACACCAGTTGTATGCGAACGTTAGAATCTATCACACCCGATCATCACGTGGTGCTTCGGGACAACGATCCTTCGCAACGGTGCACACTTAGGGGAATACATTATCGAAATTTTAAGAGGGATCATCTTATTATGCTACCGTCATTCTAAGCAATAAGATGTAAAACATGATAAACATCACAATGCAATCATATAGTGACATGATATGGCCATTATCATCTTCGCCCTTTCGATCTCCATCTTCAGGCATCGCATGATCATCATCGTCTCCGGCGTGACACCATGATCTCCATCATCATGATCTCCATCATCGTGTCTCTGTGAAGTCGTCACGCCAACTACTACTATCACTACTACTATAGCTAACCGTTAGCAATGAAGTAAAAGTAGTAAGCACATGGCGTTGCATCTCATACAATAAATTAAGACAACTCCTATGGCTCCTGCCGGTTGTCATACTCATCGACATGCAAGTCGTGAAACCTATTACAATAACATGATCATCTCATACATCATACATGCAACATCACAACTTTGGCCATATCACATCACATGTCAAACCCTGCAAAAACAAGTTAGACGTCCTCTAATTGTTGTTGCAAATTTTACGTGGCTGATTTGGGTTTCTAGCAAGAACGTCGTCTTACCTACGTGACAGCCACAACGATGATATGCCAAAGCTATTTACCCTTCATAAGGACCATTTTCATCAAATCCAATCCGACTAGAGTAGGAGAGACACACACCCGCTAGCCACCTTTATGCACGGTGTGCATGTCTGTCGATGGAACCAGTCTCACGTAAGCGTACGTGTAAAGTCGGTCCAGGCCACTTCATCCCACAATACCGCCGGAAAAGAATTAGACTAGTAGCGGCAATCAAATTGAGAAATCATCGCCCACAACTTTTGTGTTCTACTCGTGCATAGAATCTACGCATAGAAAACCTGGCTCTGATACCAGTGTTGGGTAACGTAGCATAAATTCAAAATTTTCCTACGCATATTCATATCTTCCTATGGAGAGACCAGCAACGAGAGAGGGGTAAGATCATCTTCATACCTTTGAAGATCTCTAAGCGGAAGCGTTACTAGAATGCGGTTGATGGAGTCGTACTCGCAGCGATTCCGATCTAGTGCCGAACTACGACACCTCCGCGTTCAACACACGTGCAGCCCGGTGACGTCTCCCGCACCTTGATCCAGAAAGGAGGAGGGAGAGGTTGGGGAAGAACTCCAGTAGCATGACGGCGTGGTGTCGATGGAGAGCCGAGGTCTCTCGGCAGGGCTTCGCCAAGCACCGGCAGATAGGAGGAGGAAGAATGGCAGGGCTGCGCCGAGAGAGAGGCAAAAGTCTGATCTCCAATGGCCAAAAGTCCCCACTATATATAGAGGAAGGGAGGGGCTGCACCTCCTTGAGGGTTTCCATACCCTGGGGAGGGGGGCGGCAGCCCTAGATGGGGCTGGTGCGGCGGCCAAGGGGGGAGGAGGGGTGTGGCGCAGCCCTGGTGGGTCTTAGGCCCACCTGGCTTAGGGTTTGCCCCCCCTTTTTCTCTCCCCCACGCATTGGGCTGAGTGGGGAGGTGCACCAGCCCACCTAGGGGCTGGTTCCCTTCCCCACTTGACCCACCTTACCTCCCGGGGTCGTTGCCCCCCTTCGGTGGACCCCCGGGGCCACCTCCGGTGGTCCCGGTACGTTACCGGTGATGCCCGAAACACTTGCGGTATCTGAAACCATCCGTCCTATATATCAATCTTTACCTCCAGACCATTCCGGCGCTCCTCATGACGTCCGGGATCTCATCCGGGACTCCGAACAACTTTCGGTAACCTCATCTAACAATTCCCTATAACCCTATCGTCATTGAACCTTAAGTGTGTAGACCCTACGGGTTCGGGAGACAGGCAGACATGACCGAGACGCCTCTCCGGCCAATAACCATCAGGGGGGTCTGGATACCCATGGTGGCTCCCACTTGCTCCATGATTATCTCATCGGATGAACCACGATGTCAAGGATTCAATCAATCCCGTATACGATTCCCTTTGTGTGTCGGTATAGAACTTGCCCGAGATTCGATCGTCGGTATACCTATACCTTGTTCAATCTCGTTACCGGTAAGTCTCTTTACTCGTTCCATAGCACGTCATCGTGTGACTAACTCCTTAGTCACATTGAGCTCATGATGATGTTCTACCGAGTGGGCCCAGAGATACCTCTCCGTCACACGGAGTGACAAATCCCGATCTCGATTCATACCAACCCAACAGACACTTTCGGAGGTACCCTAGTGCACCTTTATAGTCACCCAGTTACGTTGTGACATTTGATACACCCAAAGCACTCCTACGGTATCCGGGAGTTGCACAATCTCACGGTCGAAGGAAAAGATACTTGACATTAGAAAAGCTTTAGCATACGAAGAATACGATCTAGTGCTATGCTTACGATTGGGTCTTGTCCATCACATCATTCTCCCAATGATGTGATCCCGTTATCATTGACATCTCATGCCCATGATCAGGAAACCATGATCATCTATTGACTAACGAGCTAGCCAACTAGAGGCTTTCTAGGGACACATTGTGATCTATTTATTCACACATGTATTATTGTTTCCTGTTAATACAATTATAGCATGAACAATAGACGATTATCATGAACAAGGAAATATGATAATAACCATTTTATTATTGCCTCTAGGGCATATTTCCAACAGCCATCAAGGGTAAAAAGATGGGTTTTATATCTATTGCATGAATTTATCCCTCTACATCATGTCATCTTGCTTAAGGCGTTACTCTGTTTGTCATGAACTCAATACACTAGATGCATGCCGTATAGAGGTCGATGTGTGGAGTAATAGTAGTAGATGCAGAAAGTATCGGTCTAGTTATCTCGGACGTGATGCCTATATGTATGATCATTGCCTTAGATATCGTCATGACTTTGCGCGGATCTATCAATTGCTCGACAGTAATTTGTTCACGCACCGTAATATTTGCTATTTTGAGAGAAGCCTCTAGTGAACACTATGGCCCCCAGGTCTACTTCACATCATATTTTCAGCCCTACACTTTTACTTTGTTGCACTTTCCGCCTTCAGATCTCACCTTGCAATCAATCGTGAAGGGATTGACAACCCCTTTGTAGCGTTGGGTGCATGTTTGCTGTTTTTGCGCAGGTACATCTGTGCTTCATCTTGATACTCCTACTGGATTGATACCTTGGTTCTCAAACTGAGGGAAATACTTACTGCTACTGTGCTGCATCACCCTTTCCTCTTAAAGGGAAAAACCAACGCAAGCTTAAGAGGTAGCAGTCGCCACCGAGTCGACGACGAGGATGCGGGCCGGGCATCGTATGTCCTACTATTTAAATTCCTACTATTTAATAAACTTTTCTAAACTTGTACTCCCTCCGTTCCAAAATATATTACCTTTTAAATATTTCATAAGAAAACTACATACAGAGCAAAATGAGTGAATCTATACTCTAAAATATGTCTAACGGATTCTCTTAACCTTTAAGGGATTTAAGAAAATGGCGATATTGTGGATGTGTAGAAAATGATCCATATTTTTCCTGATCTCATCTACCCTTCTTCTATAAGTCACATTGTCTACTGTCAAAGGATTCAAGAAAACCATGACTTCATCATTACCTAGTAGTAATAGGCGCATGATGCTATGAAGCTTTACAAAGTTGTTTTGTAACACACTTCCTAATAGGATAATTATCTTTTTGGTACACAGTTTAAAAAGAGCCATCCAAATATCGCTATTTGGAAGGACTTTCGTGAACTTCGTACATAAAAATGAATTATTCTATCAGGAACTCCGTTCCAAAACAACTTTTAGAGCTTGATAGCACCATGCGTCTGTTACTACCAGGTAATGATGAAGCCATGGCCATGCATGACTTCATCATTACCTAGTAGTAATAGGCGCATGATTCTATGAAGCTTGAAAAAGTTGTTTTGTAACGGAATTCCGAATAGGATAATTAGCTTTTTGGTACGCAGTTCAAAAAGAGCCATCCGAATATCGCTATTTAGAAGGACTTTCTTGAACTTCGTACCAAAAAGCGAATTACTCTATCAGGAACTCCGTTCCAAAACAACTTTCTAGAGCTTGATAGCGCCATGCGTCTGTTACTACCAGGTAATGATGAAGCCATGGACCACGCATGACTTCATCATTACCTAGTAGTAAGAGGCGCATGATGTTATGAAGCTTTACAAAGTTGTTTTGTAACGGAATTCCGAATAGGATAATTAGCTTTTTGGTATGCAGTTCGAAAAGAGCCATCCGAATATCGCTATTTGGAAGGACTTTGCTGAACTTCGTAACAAAAAGCGAACTATTCTATCAGGAACTCCGTTCCAAAACAACTTTCGAGAGCTTGATAGCGCCATGCGTCTGTTACTACCAGGTAATGATGAAGCCATGGACCATGACTTCATCATTACCTAGTAGTAAGAGGCGCATGATGCTATGAAGCTTTACAAAGTTGTTTTGTAACGGAATTCCGAATAGGATAATTAGCTTTTTGGTACGCAGTTCAAAAAGAGTCATCCGAATATCGCTATTTGGAAGGACTTTCCTGAACTTCCTACCAAAAAACGAATCATTCTATCCGGAACTCCGTTCCAAAACAACTTTCGAGAGCTTGATAGCGCCATGTGTGTGTTACTACCAGGTAATGACGAAGCCATGGATTTCTTCAATATTTTGACAGACAACATGACATATAGAATCTAGCTAGCTAGGTTACATAGATGAGACCAAAAAAATTGAATCAACTTGTGCACATACATAATGTGGTAGTCTTGATAAATCCATTATTAACACTAGCTAACAATGTTGTTTTCTCTAGCTTAACCTACACCTAAATGAAAATTCACTTAAACATGTACAATCTACAATCTAGAAATATTCTACGATTTACAAATATCACTTAAATCACTACAAATATCACTTAAGCATTTATATGCTTAAGTGATTTTTATACTGATTTAAGTGATATTTCTAGATTCTAGATTAATTTGTATATGCTTAAACAGTAACTGTGACCTAAACTAAAAGGCCCTAGACTAACTTACTTAAATTTACATAACCCTGAACTAACAATAACCTATTAATTAACACTAACTACGTAATCCTAATAACACAAATTTCATAATAGAAAAATAACACAAATAATTAACTTATTTAACACTAACCTACCTAATCTACAAAACATACTAAATTACAAAACGTACTAACTAAGCATGTAACTAATCTACAAATTAAATAATAATCTACAAAACATACTAATAAGCATCTACGTACGTACGTAAAATTACATGCATGTCGATTGACGATCTATCGAGAGAGGACATGGGAGAGAGGCTCACCGGCGGGGCGACGGAGACGACGAGGAGTGGCAGGGCAATGGCAACAGTGAGGAGAGGCAGGGCGACGGCGACGGTGACGACATGGAGAAGGACGGTAGGGCGACAGCGAGGAGTGGCAGGGGGACGACGCGACGACGAAGACAAGGAGTGGCAGGGCGACGGCGCGATGGCGCGATGGCGACGGCGAGGAGGACGACAAGTCGACGGCGACGGCGAGGAGGACGACACGGCGACGGCGACGGCGGCGACGTCGAGCAATTTGTTCGAGGAAGAGAAAGATAGGGCTAGAAACGGCGATTTGGTTTGGAAATTTCCATCTCCCGCTTATATAGGTGGAGCTTTAGTCCCGGTTCGGGGCTCAAACCGGGAGTAAAGACACTCTTTAGTCCAGGTCGAGCCACGACCCGAGACTAAAGACCCCTTTTCGGCAGGCAGAGAGGCGGGAAGCGAGGGCCTTTAGTCCCGGGTCGTGGCTCTACCCGGGCTAAAGGGGGTCTTTAGTCCTGGTTCGTGCCCCGACCCGGGACTAGAGGGCTGGGCTGGCTCCAGCGCAGTGCAACGCAACCTTTAGTCCCACCTCGCCTAGCGAGGAGCGCTGGTAGTGCTTTATAAGCACTGCCACGTCCAGCTCAGTTGATCTTCTCTCTATTGCAGGCCTATGGGCCTAACTCTCCTCTTGTTGCCTGTTGGGCCTATTGGGCCCGCGGGCCTGCATCCTGGCCCACATGTCGGGTAGGGTTTCTAGTCGTATCCAGGTCGTGATGGCCCAATAGGCGGCATTTTTTTACTTTAATAATTTTTAGTCCTAGTTTATATTTTAATTCTTCGCTATTAAAGATATTTTTCTCTTTTATTTTAGTTTTCTATTTAAGATTTTAACAAAAAAAATTATGAAGATTATTTTGAGTTGATATTTTTTTGTTTCTTCTTAGTTAATGTTTTACTTGATTCTTTTTAACAAATAACATATTTTGATAATTTTACTTCATTGTTTTTAGTTAATGTTTTAGTTGATTCTTTTTAGTTCATGTTTTTGTGTGTTCAAAATGCACCATTCAAAGGCACATCATAAATTTTCAACAATTTCTGACTTCATTTGATATTTTTCGTTAATTTACTTATTTGTTTTTGAGCTAATTGACCCTGAAATTGAAAAGCACTACAAATGAATTCTGGAAATGTTGAAAGTTGGCATGGTATCATCATTTCACCCACATAGCATGTGCTAAAAAGTTGAGAGGGTTACGACAATAACTGGATGCACTTCGTGTACAAAAAGGACAATCTCTTTTAAAGTATGAGGGTTTCGAACGAGAACTCATCTGTTACAAAGGGATTTCATTTTTTGAACTTATTTGAACTCCATACTTTTTGTGTGTTCAAACTGCACCATTCAAAGGCATATCACAAATTTTGAACAATTTCTGACTTCATTTGATATTTTTCATGCATTTACTTATTTGTTTTTGAGATAACTGACCCTGAAATTGAAAAGCACTACAAATGAACACTGAAAATGTTGAAAGTTGGCATGGTATCATCATTTCACCCACATAGCATGTGCTAAGAAGTTGAGAGAGTTACGACAATAACTGGATGCACTTCGTGTACAAAACGGACAATCTCTTTCGAAGTATCAGGGTTTCGAACGAGAACTCATCTGTTTCAAAGGGATTTCATTTTTTGAACTTATTTGAACTCCATACTTTTTGTGTGTTCAAACTGCACCATTCAAAGATACATCACAAATTTTCAACAATTTCTGACTTCATTTGATATTTTTCGTGCATTTACTTATTTGTTTTCGAGCTAATTGACCCTGAAATTGAAAACCACTACAAATGAACTCTGAAAATGTTGAAAGTTGGCATGGTATCATCATTTCACCCACATAGCATGTGCTAAAAAGCTGAGAGGGTTACGACAAAAATTGGATGCACTTCGTGTACAAAACGGATAATCTCTTTCGAAGTATGAGGGTTTCGAACGAGAACTCATCTGTTACAAAGGGATTTCATTTTTTTGAACTTATTTGAACTCCATAATTTTTTAGTGTTCAAAATGCAGCATTCAAAGGCACATCAAAAAATTTCAACAATTTTTGACTATATTTTATATTTTTCGTGCATTTACTTATTTGTTTTTTAGCTAATTTACCCTGAAATTGAAAAGCACTACAAATGAACTCTGAAAATGTTGAAAGTTGGCATGGTATCATAATTTCACCCACATAGCATGTGCCAAAAAGTTTAGAGGATTACAACAAAAACTGGATGCACTTCTTGTACAACACGGACAATCTCTTTCGAAGTATGAGGGTTTCGAACGAGGACTCATGTGTTACAAAGGGATTTCATTTTTTTGAACTTCTTTGAACTCCATACTTTTGTGTGTTCAAAATGCACCATTAAAAGGCACATCACAAATTTTCAACAATTTCTAACTTCATTTGATATTTTTCATGCATTTACTTATTTGTTTTTGAGCTAATTGACCCTGAAATTGAAAAGCACTACAAATGAACTCTGAAAATGTTGAAATTTGGCATGGTATAATCATTTCACCCACATAGCATGTGCTAAAAAGTTGAGAGGGGTATGACAAAAACTGGCTGCACTTCGTGTCCAAAACGGACAATCTCTATCAAAGTATCACGGTTTCAAATGAGAACTCATGGGTTACAAAGGGATTTCATTTTTTAAACTTATTTGAACTCCATACTTTTTGTGTGTTCAAAATGCACCATTCAAAGGCATATCACAAATTTTGAAGAATTTCTGACTACATTTGATATTTGTTTCGTGCATTTACTTTCTTATTTGAGCTAATTGACCCTGAAATTGAAAAGCACTACAAATGAACTATGAAAATGTTGAAAATTTGGCATGGTAGCATTATTTCACCCACATAGCATGTGCTAAAATGTTGAGAGGGTTACGAAAAAACTGGATGCACTTCGTGTACAAAATGGACAATCTCTTTCGAAGTATCAGGGTTTCGAACGAGAACTCATGTGCTACAAAGGGATTTCATTTTTTTGAACTTATTTGGACTCCATATGTCTTGTGTGTTCAAAATTCACAATTCAAAAGCACATGATAAATTTTCAACAATTTCTCACTTCATTTGATATTTTTTGTACATTTAATTTTTTTGAGCTAACTGACCCTGAAATTTAAAAGCACTACAAATGAACCCTGAAAATGTTGCAAGTTAGCATGGTATCATCATTTCACCCACATAGCATGTGCTAAAAAGTTGACAGGGTTACGACAAAAATTGGATGCACTTCGTGTACAAAACGGACAATCTCCTTCAAAGTATCATGGTTTGGAACGAGATCTCATATGTTACAAAGGGATTTCATCTTTTTCGAACGAGAATACATTAGTACATCACATAATGTTTAATACATTACATCGATTTATATTTCGATCCCTTGCCTATGATCGCTTTGGCCGTAACCATGGAGCATCTTCATTATTTAACGGGATGCTTGGGTCAATTCTCACTATGAAGGGCAGAATTTCATCAAACTTATTATAATCTGCTGACATGTCTATCTTGTCCTTGATCCCCACTATGTTTCTTTTCCCTGAAAGAACTACGTGACGCTTTGGCTCATCGTTCGATGTATTCATTTGCTTGTTTTTTCTTTTTTCATTCTGGAGGACATGTCTTTCACGTAGAAAACCCGAGCCACATCATTGGCTAGGATGAATGGCGCGTCTCTGTAACCAAGATTCTTGAGATCAACTATTGTCATTCCGTACAATTGGTCTACCTTTACCCCTTCTCCATTCATGTTCACCCAACTACACCGAAACAAAGGGATCTTAAAAGTAGGTCCGTAGTCAAGTTCCCATATCTCCTCTTTATAACCATAGTATGTGTCCTTTTTCCCATTCTCGTCTGTCACATCATAGCGGACAACTCTCTTTTGGTTGGTGCACTTTTGAACTTGGGTGGTCGTGTAAAATGTATTCCCGTTTATCTCGTACCCTTGGAAATGTAATACAGTCGAAGAAGGTGACGCGGCCAACAAGTAGAGTTGATATCCAACAGTGTTGTCATTCATGAGACGTGCTCGCAACCAACTGCCGAAAGTATCCATCTGTTTTTCTTCAATCCAGGAGATAGCCTTCCCCGGGAACTCGAAGCGTACAAAATTCTTGTGCTCCTCGATATACGAAGCCACGAAGGTGGAAATTTTTAGAACTGTGTAGTGTGCTTGAGTGAAAGAATGTCCATCCCTACAAATCACTGCTTTCTTTCCTAGTGTGCCTTTTCCACTCAGTCTCCCCTGATGCCGCGATTCAGGAACACCAATCGGCTTAAGGTCAGGAAGAAAGTCTACACAGAACCCAATGACCTCCTGTGTTCCATAGCCCATGGAGATGCTTCCTTCTGGCCTAACACGGTTATGAGCATATTTCTTTAAGACTCCCATGAACCTCTCGAAGGGGAACATATTGTGTACAAATATAGGACCGAGAATGGAAATCTCGTCGACTAGGTGAACCAGGAGATGCGTCATAATATTGAAGAAGGGCGGGGGGAACACCAACTCAAACTGACAAGACATTGGACCACATCCTTCTGTAGCCTTTCTAGACGTTCTCGATCTATTACATTCTGAGATATTGCATTGAGGAATGCACATAGTTTCAGAATGGGTAGAACCCCCTCATTGCAAGCGGAAGAAACTAAGTCATAATCACATGGCAATCATGAGACTTCAGGTTCTGGAATTTTTTCTCTGCCATATTTATTATTCCCTTTATATTAGACGAGAAGCCAGCCGGGACCTTCATACTGCTCAGGCATTCAAAAAAGATTTCCTTCTCTGCTTCGGTAAGAGCGTAGCTTCTAAGTATTGACGCACTTTATCAGTCTTCTTGTCGTATGGGTCTTTCATACGTTGCCCCTCCTCCCGTGCTTCTGTTGTCTCTTTTGTCTTCCCATACACTCCCAGGAAGCCTAGCAGGTTCATGCAAAGATTCTTCGTCACGTGCATCACGTCGATTGAAGACAAGACCTCTAGGTGTTTCCAATAGGGTAGCTCCAAAAATAAAGATTTCTTTTTCCACATGGGCACGTGTCTGCTAACGTCGTCTTTCGGAACAGATTGACCGCCAGGACCCTTTCCAAAGATTACTATTTGATCCAAATCCTTGACCATAGCCAATGACTCATCACCAGTAGGGAGGTTAGGCTTCTCCCGGTGATCTGCCTCACCGTTGAAATGCTTGGCTTTCTTTCTTACGTGATGATTGGTCGGAAGAAATTGACGACACCCCAGGTAGACAACCTTCTTAGATTTTTTCCAAATATGTACCTTTAGTCTTATCTAAACAGTGCGTGCATGCATTGTATCCCTGGTTTGACTGTCCTAAAATGTTACTAAGAGCAGGCCAATCATTGATTGTTACGAACAACAATGCTCGTAGGTCAAATTTCTGTTGTTTGTGCTCATCCCACACACATACACCTGGTTTGGCCCACAACTGCAAAAGTTCATCAACTAATGGCCTTAGGTACACATCAATGTCGTTGTCGGGTTGCTTCGGTCCTTGGATAAGCAATGGCATCATAATGAACTTCTGCTTCATGCACAACCAAGGAGGAATGTTGTAGATACATAGAGGCACGGGCCATGTGTTGTGACTGCAGCTCTGCTCCCCAAAAGGATTCATGCCGTCTGTACTTAGACCAAGCCATCTGCAAAGTCCGGCCACTCCCTCTGGATTTTCCTCCACTACGACCCATCTGCGAGGTGTCTCAACTTTTCCCGTCTTTCTTACACTCATCTTTGCGCCATCACATCAACTTGACATGCTCATTGTTTCTGAACAGAAGTTTCAACCGTGGTATTATAGGAGCATACCACATAACCTTACCAGGAACCTTTTTCCTGGGGGGCTCGTCATCACCCTCAACATCACCAGGGTCATCCTGTCTGATCTTGTACCGACATGCAGTGCATATCGGGAATTTATCCATATTCTTGAACTTCTCACCGCGGTACAGGATGCAGTCATTAATGCATGCATGTATCTTGTGCACATATAATCCAAGAGGGCAGATAGCCTTCTTTGCTTCGTACGTAGTCTCGGGGAATTGGTTATCCTTTGGAAGCTTCGGCTTCAATATTTTCAGTAACTTCTCAAATCCCTTGTCACATAAACCAGTTTCAACCTTCCATTTCAACAGTTCCAGTGTGGTACCGAGCTTTGTGCTGCCATCTTTGCAATTTGGGTACAACAACTTTTTATGATCCTTTAGCATGGCCTCCAATTTTATCTTCTCCTTTTCTGTATCGCATTCTCTCTTTGCATCAGAAATAACCCGACCAAGACCATTAGCGGGCTCATCTGATGCCGGTTGTTCTTCACCTCCTCCTTCTTCATTGTCTTCCATTGTAGTATCACCGTATTCTTCAATAAAAATAGGATAGTTGTCATCATCATCTTCTTCTTCATTGTCTTCCATCCTAACCCCTCTTTTTCCGTGCATGGTCCAACAATAATATGTGGGCATGATACCTCTCTGAAGCAAGTGGAGATGAATGTTTTTCGAGCTAGAGTACTCCTTCACGTTTCGACAGCCAACACATGGACAAGGCATAAAAGTATCCACTTTGTTTGCCTCAGCCACATCAATAAATTTATGCAGGCCTGAAATAAATCTGGAACCATGTCGTTCGCCGTACATCCATCGCTTCCATGCATCGATCTGGCATCATACATGAATTGTGAAACGACAACCGTATATTAACACATGCAATGTTTTAGTATAAATTACATATTAAAAGGATAAGGTTGCTAACCTCGGTCGAGGATACCATTTGGTGTGAACTTAAGTGTGACTCGGGCATTAGTCACCGTACATCGATTGGCGGTTTATCTGTATTATGAAAATAAGTATAGAAAAAACCATTGCAGAACATCATGAATAGAAAAAATGACCAAATTGATACAAGTTCATCATCACATTAAAACCAAAGCACGGTAGTGATCAAATGTTATTGTTGCTCTCTCATAAAACAACATACAACTATGTAAAACCTTCAAATGCAACAACAAATGCAATCAAAATTGCAACTAAGGTAACAATTGACCCAAGAGCATAATGATACCAAGCGTCTTTATCAATGGAATATTTTCTAATATTCCTAATCTTCAACCCCATTTCATCCATCTTCAAGCGCATTGCATCCATGTTCAAACGCATCGCATCCATCTTCATCTTGCGATCATCGTCGACATCGGCAACATGCAACTCCAGTTCCATATTCTTCTCCTCAATTATTTTTAATTTTTTCTTCAAGTAATTGTTTTCTTTTTCAACCAAATTTAACTTCTCGACCAGAATTTCTATGTGGGTTGGAATTTCCGGTTCACATGCCTCCTAGATTAAAAAATATATGTCACGTTGGTCGTCATAATTGTCATAAACACTAAATAAAACAAATAGTTATAAAAGATAATATATACCACATCCGAATAATAGACAGGACGAGGGCCGACAGAGGCGGATACCAAAACTATCGCACTATATAATAACAAAAAATAATGCAAGTAAATAATTTATACAAGTATCTATCTAAATCATACAAGTAAGGAAAAAAATTATTTTAAAAATAAGATAAGAACAAGAGGCTCACGATAGTGGTGCTCGCGACGAGATCGGCGCGGGCGATCGACAGCAGTAAGGACGGGCACGGGACACTTGTGTAGTTGGTGCACGGCCAAACCTAGACAAATATTGAGGAAAATGGAGCTTGGAGGTCTAGCTTGGAGAGGAGAAAGCTTAAGTAGTGTCGCTCGGGCATTTCATCGAATACCTCATGTGCATGAACTAGAAGGGTGGCAAGAGCATGGCAAGCACACCTCAACAGCCAAAAAATAGAGGAGAGGGTGGCAGGGGCGAGGGTATATATAGGCAGCACTTTAGTCCCAGTTTTAGACAAAAACCGGGAGTAATAGCCTACCATTTAGTCCCGTTTCTAGCCAAAAACCGGGACTAATGCTCCGCGGCACGCCACGTGGCAGTCGCTGGATCTTTAGTCCCGTTTTTTTCCTCGAGCCGGGACTAATGAGATGAACCGAACCGGGACCAATGCCCTGGCGAACTGAACCGGGACCAATGCCTGGCATTGGTCCCGGTTTTAGTTTGAACCGGGGCTAATGTGGTTTTCGGCTTCGGCCGAAAGACCCATTTTCTACTAGTGTTGGATTTGGAAAGTTTCACATCAAAGTTTCCCTTTGACCGTGATATACACTCGGTGAACAACGGCTTGACGCAGAGGGTACGGTTGTGTAGCGGTGTTGATGAGATTTTTGGTCCAACACATGTAGTTTCTCAGATCACGGAAAGTGGTCGCTACAACTCATAATTGACTTCAGTTTGGACCCAATTTGGAGTTATGGGATGGAAATCCTAGGTATGAACTGAGTTGGTTTTACCAGGTATTGGCAACATTTTTGTGTCATGACCTTGTTGGAGGCATTGCTCGTATACGTTCGAATTTGTTCTTCAATGTGGAAACCTAGAATCCGGCCTTGGTTGTTGATCAAGTGACCTTGTACGTACAACAAATATATAACTTTCTAACTAACATTAATTCCTTAAAATCATGGTCACCTACCCTCAATATGTCGGACCTAAGAGTAACTCTAATACATCTGCGCAAATTAGTTTCCTAAGTGCAATGGTTGGATCACGGAAATGAGCAAAGTACCATAAGCCAATTCTTTCATGTGCAGTGCATGCTATCGATGCCCACAAGTATATGAGGGAGCCCTCTCGTTGCACCAATCTCCATGGCCCGATAGTGTTATCTTTGGTAGTAAAAAAAGATGATAATATATTCGGAGATGCAAACATATTCTTTTATCAAGTTACCCATGATTTTATATGTTAGCACATGCATTCTAGCTCTTATGAATTAAGGACAGTAAAACTGAGCCTAAACCAAGGCCTCACTGCGATCTGCGTTTATGACCGTTCATTTTCATGATATAGCTGTTATTGGCCGTCAGATTTCGTCTGTAGAGTCATCTACGCCGTACTGTGTAATATCTAACCTGACTGTCCTGCGGGCTGCTGCTATGGAGGCCGAAACGTAGGTATGTGATAAACTGGGCCCTCGGCCAGCCCATTACAGCGTCCGCTAGAGGAGCCCACTACTGCCCATCGATGTGAAATGGATAGAGGAGCGACCGATTCGATCCAGTCCGGATGCAACACGTGCGAGGGATAGAGATTAGCGACCTCATCCATCCAGTTGGGATGCGCAGAGGACCAGCCGGTGTGCGTCGCTCGATTGGATCTACTGGGGTCCAGGGGTGTGGGAGACAAGTCGATGCGTGTGCTGGGATCGACCGGCGGAACGGAATCCGGGTCCAGCCGACACAGTCCAGTGCACGAGGGGATCTGCGGAGGCGCACGATGAGGCCGAAGACAGGTGGGGGCGACGGTGATAATGGCAGACGACTCATCTTCTGGAAACTGATTCGCTCTCTCTTCAATCTCGCAATCATGACCTAATCATGGGTGGTAATCCTTTCCTATCCCCAATGGTACTATATAATGCTTCCTCCCCCACCCTTTACACTCCGGTAGCAATATCTTTTTCAGCAAAATGCACGGTTATGTTTCCTACAAATTGCATCAAACATTTACATTTTCCTCATATCCTCTCACAGAAAAGGTCCCCATATCTTCTCATATAGCCAAAAAATTATGTACATGTGATGTGTTGGGGAACGTTGCATGGGAAACAAAAAACTTCCTACGCACACGAAGACCTATCATGGTGATGTCCATCTACGAGTGGAGATTAGATCTACGTACCCTTGTAGATCGCACAGCGGGAAGTGTTAAGAAACTCGGTTGATGTAGTGGAACATCTTCACGTCACTCGAACAGTCCCACGAACCGTCTCGCGATTCGTCTCACGATCCGTCCCGATCTAGCGCCGAACGGACGCCACCTCCGCGTTGAGCACACGTACAACTCGATGATGATCTTGACCTTCTTGATCCAGCAAGAGAGTCGGAGAAATAGATGAGTTCTCCGGCAGTGTGACGGTGCGCCGGTGTTGGTGATGATCCATTCGTACAGGGATCCACCCGAGCTCCGCAGAAATCTAATCTAGAGGAAGAACTACGAGGTGTAGGTTTGAGTTGCACGTGGCGAAGTTGTGTCTCAAAAGCCGTAAATCTCTCGTATATATAGGAGGAGGGGAGAGGCAGCCTTGGGCAGCCTTGGCGCACCAAGGAATCCTCCTTGGGTCGGCCGAAGTGGGAGAGAGGGAGGAGTCCTTCTCCAATCCCACTTGGATTAGGACTCCTTCCTTAATTTCCCACCTCTTTTGGATTTTCCACTTTTCCACTTTGTCAGCCCATTATACCTTATTATGCATCCAATAAACCCATGTGGACCCCTTGGGGCGTGGTGGGCCCACCCAGTGGGCCCCCGGAACCCATTTGTCTCTCCCGGCACACTGTTGGCAATGCCACAAAACTTTCTGGAATCCAAACACCAACTTCCTATATGTCAATCTTCGTTTTCGGACCATTCCGGAAACCCTCATGATGTTCATGATCTCATCCGGGACTCTGAACAATCTTCGGTCACCAACACATATAACTCAACTATATTAAAACATCATCGAACCTTAAGTGTGCAGGCCGTGCGGGTTCGAGAACTATGTAGACATGACCCGAGACACTTCTCGGTCAATATCCAATAGCGGGACCTGAATACCCATATTGGATCCTACATATTCTACGAAGATCTTATCGGTTAAACCTCTGTGCCAAGGATTCATATAATCTCGTATGTCATTCCCATTGTCCTTTGGTATGTTACTTGCCTGAGATTCGATCATTGGTATCCGCATACCTATTTCAATCTCGTTACTAACAAGTCTCTTTACTCGTTCCGTAATACAAGATCCAGCGACTTATACTTAGTCACATTGCTTGCAAGGCTTGTTTGTGATGTTGTATTACCGAGTGGGCCCCGAGATACCTCTCCGTCACACGGAGTGAAAAATCCCACTCTTGATCCGTACTAAATCAATGGACACCTTCGGAGATACCTGTTGAGAACCTTTATAGTCACCCAGTTATGTTGCGACATTTGATACACACAAGGTATTCCTCCGATGACAGTGAGTTATATGATCTCATGGTCATAGGAATAAATACTTGACACGCAGAAAACAATAGAAACAAAATAATACAATCACATGCTACGTTTATAATTTGGGTTTTGTCCATCACATGATTCTCCTACTGATGTGATCCCGTTACAATCACATGCTATGGCTAGGAAACCTTGACCATCTTTGATCAACGAACTAGTCAACTAGAGGCTCACTAGGGACAGTGTGTTGTCTATGTATCCACACATGTATTTGAGTTTCCAATCAAAACAATTCTAGCATGGATAATAAACGGTTATTATGAACAAGGAAATATAATAATAATTAATTTATTATTGTCTCTAGGGCATATTTCCAACATGATGTTCATGTTGAGTGTGGTCGATTAATTTGGGCAGATTCTCGTGCTTTATGATGTGGATTTACAAGTTATGATCACAAATAGATTTTGTAAAGCTAATTACAACACACCTTATCCTTCGATGTTTTACCATCAGTTTTACTATGCCTCACAATTGCTTTGAGACTTAGGTATGCTGATGGACTATTCTGCCAAGGGAACTGTCATAGGAATCTGAGGGAGACATATCTTTGTATAATGATGGCATCCCCTCTGTTTATCTTATTGGACAACAAATTTACATGCTTCCTACTGAACTACTGAAGGTAGCCGTCCATTTGTATGACATGCAAAGTGAATTTCAGCATTGCTTCTTGTTGAATTTGAATAATTTTTGAATCACGTGCATGTACAGAGGCATATATGAAGTATCCGCGCCAAAGCAAGTCAAGTATATGATGGATTGGATCCATACCAAAAGCTTGAACATGAATAAATATTCTTGCAATTATTTTTGTTAGATAAAGAGTTCTTGAAAAAGACATTAGCAATCTATATGCAAGATTTTGGCATCATATGCATTGTTGTGCGAATATGGGCTCTATTCCCTTTAAGCTTTTGTGTGTCATCAATCCAAAATGATGTGTGTGTGTGTGTGTGCGCACACGCGCGCGAATCAATCGTAGAATACTTTGTGTGTGAGCGCGCACATACAACACTTACTGTTTCAAATTATTGTGACGCTTAAAGAAGAAGCACATCTCAATACTTTCTGTAGGTACTTTGTTCTCTTCATATGGGTAATACCGCTTCTTGGGACATGCTAAGTGTCTTGTGTCATGTTGTTTTAAGGGAACTGAAGATGATAAGTTAAGTTGCCTTGCTAAGGAAATATCAGAAAAGCCACACATGTACTTAAAATCATGCAAGGTAGCAAGTACACATCTTCATACGCTATTTTTGCAGCATGTTCTTGAGGTAAAGCCGCTAACTGATGCCATCTAATAGTACAAAAATGCAGAGTTTTTCGACCATTTTTAATGCAAAACAGTAGGTATTTCTCCCACCGCGTGTATTTATATATTTTCTAATTTAGTCTTTATAAGAAAAATAAAAGAGAAACAAAAGAATAGAGAACAACTATTGAACCGAGGAGTTACATATGTAGGTGGTCTTATGTATTAGTATCAGTTCACTCCCGACCTGGGCAGTGATGCCCCTAAATGCATTGGCGTCTAATATTTCTGAGGCTCATGTGCATACAATAAAATTGAAAACGATTGGGTGGGGTGCCTCCTTTGATGATGATCATTTACGTAATTCTGCTAGAGCAATCATCTGAGTCAGTAATATTTTTTATAGTTGCCTCAGCTATAAAACTGACTACTGTCCAGGATGCTCATATGGCAGAAGGTCATTGCCTAAGACATGGCTTAATGCTATGTCGGGACCCCGATCCTAAGCCATAAGAATCCATCCTGTAACACATCGCATCTCTTTGAGGTCTCACGCACGGTTAACCCCACAGCTGCCACCTTACCTTAGCCGGGACCGTTTGCGCCTTTTGACTCACGTATGCATTTGTGTTGCTAGCATTCCAATGTCAAAGAACTCGGGTCGACATAACTACTCATAAAATCAAGTGGCTCAAGTGTACAGATACATGCATACATAACCCAGCAAAGCAGGTGTCAGTCACCAGCGAGTGTAGACGAGTCGTAGCAAGCTACAAGGACTCCATTACACCGCGTGACATTTCCCCGTAGGGACAGACACAACAACTAAGAAGGATACATGCTGGTCAACCAATGTGTCCGGAGCAGTAGCGAACTACCAACGCTCGTTGGAAGCACAAATGGGCATTTCCCTGTATAGAGAGCTACTAAGGGCATACGACTAGGTGTCGAATCCCATACATATCACAGTGCATCACACGTACGCATGACATACTCCATATGCATAGATACAACAATGGAATTACAACATAACTATACAACATCACAACATTTATTTAGAAGACTCGGAAGAGTCTTGCATAATATGTTCATACAGGTAGGGGTCACATGACCCGACAATCAAGTCATACAAGCAGAGTCATACAAACCAAGCGGAAGCATAAAAGCTGTCTGAGTACAGACAGTTGAAAGGAAAAGGCATAAAGCCTGACTATCTATAGATCCCTTCTCAAAATGGTCCAGTTTGTAGCTGGGACACCAGCTACTCGTCATCATCAATGTCTAGATAGAACCCACTTGTTGGCTCGTTGGTATCCTCTGCAACATTTATTAAGCAAACATGAGTACAAAAGTACTCAGCAAGACTTTAGAACAGATCTATCAACTCATGCACAGGTATCAATAAAGGGGGGTGGTGTTTCATGCAACACGCCAGCTTTGACTCTTGGCTGGACTTAACTCCAATTTTAAATAGTTGTAAACAACTTTGATAAGTCGTACACGAGTCCACTACCACCACAACAATACACTATCATGAACTCCTTTCCGTCTCCCTACAGTAATGCCATACATGATACTCACGCTTATCTTGATACTTTTATGAGTAGCCATTAAAGTTGTCTATGAACAACATATGTCTGCATGTAGTCCATATCCACGGAAGCGACTATTCGAATAGATCATAACCCTGCAGGGGTGTAATTTTTCACACACGCTCTCGCCACTTATCGTCGTGTGCACGTCATGCACCTCGGCAACCTTCAAGCGGAAGCCCAGCGAGGGAGTCGGCCACGACCGTTAACCACACTAATACCTAGTCCAGTTTTATCGCCTATTTGAGAGTAACCCGCACGGAAGTCCGACCGAGGTTTCTGCCACGGCCCCAAACGATGTGTGCAGGGTTCCCAAGCCCACCATCCGGGTGCCACTTGGTACATCGTGCCACTGCCTACTGCTACTGCAACAAAAGACCTTCCAACGGCGCCAGAAATAGGAGTGTTGCTTGAAACTCCTCAGCAACGGCACCAGGAATCCTTCTGCTACGGCTACGCCTTAAGGGACTTCCTAGGCAAATATGCAAAGGATTTCCCCCGTGGCCTTGGAGCCTTGCGTTGGTGTTCCCTCGAAGCGGAAAGGGTGATGTAGCACAGCGGTGGTATGTATTTCCCTCAGTTTGAGAACCAAGGTATCGATCCAGTGAAGGAGTATCACAAGTGTCTGCACAAACACAAAAAGCTTGCTCGCAATGCTATGAAGGGGTTGTCAATCCCTTATAGATTGTTCACCAAGTGAGAACTAAAAGCAGCAAAGTAACAATGCAAAGTAAAAAACGAAAGTGGAAACGATAGATGTGAATAGACCCGGGGGCCGTAGTGTTTACTAGTGGCTTCTTTCATGAAAGCAAGTAGACGGTGGGTGAAAAAATTACTGTCGAGCAATTGATAGAACCGCGCAAAGTCGTGACGATATCTATGGCAATGATTATATCTATAGGCATCACATCCAAAACAAGTAGACGGATACTTTCTGCATCTACTACTATTACTCCACAAGTCGACTGCTATCCAGCATGCATCTAGTGTATTAAGTCCAAAAGAACAGAGTAACGCCTTAAGCAAGATGACATGATGTAGACGGACAATCTCATATCTACGACAAAGCCCACCTTGTTACCCTTGATGGCAACTACACGATGTGTGCCTTGCTGCCCGTACTGTCACTAGGAAAGGTCACCACATGGTAAGAATCCAAAACCAAGCACTTCTGCCATTGCAAGAATCATAGATCTAGTTGGCCAAACAAAACCCAAGACTCGGAGAGACTTACAAGGATATCAAATCATGCATATAAGAAATCACCAAAGACTCAAATATACATCATAGATAATCTGATCACAAATCCACAATTCATCGGATCTCGACAAACACACCGCCAAAGAAGATTACATCGGATAGATCTCCATGAAGATCATGGAGAACTTTGTGTTGAAGATCCAAGAGAGAGAAGAAGCCATCTAGCTACTAACTACGGACCCGTAGGTGTGAAGTGAACTACTCATGAGTCATTGGAGGGGCGATGATGATGATGATGAAGCCCTCCAACTCCAAAGTCCCCTCCGGCAGGGTGCCGGGAAGGGTCTCCAGATGAGATCTCACGGAAACGGAAGCTTGCAGCGGCGGAAAAGTATTTTCGTGGCTCCCTTGATTTTTTCTGATTTTTAGGGAATATATAGGCGCAAGATCTAGGTCAAGGGGAACCAGGGAGGCCACAAGCCTACCCACCGCCGCCCCCTGGTGGCGGAGTGGGAGCTTGTGGGCTCCCTGTATCCCTCCTGGCTTGGCCCACACGCCCCCTGATCTTCTTTCGTTCGGGAAAAAATCATTTCGGGGATTTTATTCCGTTTGGACTCCGTTCCAAAATCAGAACTGAAAAGAGCCAAAAACACACAAAAAAACAGGAACTGGCACTTGGCACTGAATTAATAAGTTAGTCCCAAAAAAAGATATAAAAGGTACATAAAACATCCAAATATGACAAGATAACAGCGTGAAACCATCAAAAATTATAGATACGTTTGAGACGTATCAAGCATCCCCAAGCTTAACTCCTGCTCGTCCTCGATTAGGGAAGTGTTAAAGAATGAATTTTTGATGCTTTCATGCTACCTAGAATAGATGTCCTTTGTAACTCCTCTTATGTGACGTGAATGTTCAGATCCATTAGATTCAAAACAATAGTTTTCTATTGACGTGGAAACAATAATAATTCAAGCAAACTAGCAAGGTAATCATGAACTTCCAAAATAACAAGGCCAAAACAAAGTTACCCCTACAAAAACATATAGTGTGGCTATGCTCTATCATCATTGCACAACGAATTTAAATCATGCACAACCCCGGTATTGGCCAAGTAATTGTTTCACACCTTTACTTTCTCAAACCTTTTCAACTCTCACACAATACATGAGCGTGAGCCATGGTTATAGCACTATAGATGGTGTGGAGTGTGGTGGAGGTTGCAAGACAAAACAAGGAGAAGATGGTCACATTAACTAGGCATATCAATGAGCTGTGGAGATGCTCATCAATAGATATCAATGTGAATGAGTAGGGATTGCCATACAAATGATGCACTAGAGCTAAGAGTATGTGAAAGCTCTTAAAGAAAACTAGTGGGTGTGCATCCAACTTGCTTGCTCACGAAGACCTAAGGCAATTTTGAGGAAGCCTATCATTGGAATATACAAGCCAAGTTATATAATGAAAATTTCCCACTAGCTATATGGTGGTGACAAAACGAGAAACTCTCAATCATGAAGATCATGGTGCTTAATATGCACAAGTGTGGAAAAGTGGTAACATTGTCCCTTCTCTCTTTTTCTCTCATTTTTTTTGGTAGTCTCTTTGGCCTATTCTTTTTTTTGGTGGGCTTCTTTGGCCTCTTTTATTTCCTCACATGGGACAATGCTCCATCAATGATGATCATCACACTTTCAACTCAAAACTTAGAGCAACGATGACTCTATATGGAAGGCCTTCGGTAGTGTACCGTGGCAATGATCTAGCATGGCATAGACATTAATGGAAACATCATGCTAGCTATCTTACGATCATGCAATGGCAATGTAGACACGGTGGCACATGTCATGGTGGTAGTTGCATGGCAATATATCTCGGAATGACTTTGAAAAATCCATAGTAGGTAGGTATGGTGGCTGTTTTGAGGGAGGCTAATGGTGGGTTTTGTGCACCGGCGAAAGTTGCACGACACTAAGAAGATAGTGATGGTGGAAGGTGACAGTGCATATAAACCATGGACTCAACATTAGTCGTGACGAACTCATATACTTGTTGCAAAAAATTTATTAGTAATCGAAACAAAGCATTCAACGCATACTCCTAGGGGAAGGGTTGGTAGGTATAAACCATCCCGCGATCCCAAACGCCACGCAAAGGATGACAATCAATAGACTAATCATGCTCAGATTTCATCACATAGCAGTTCACCATACGTGCATGCTACGGGAATCACTAACTTCAACACAAGTATTTCTAGATCCACAACACCTTACTAGCATGACTTCAATATTACCATAACCACAACTCAAAATTAAATGAGATGAATCAAACTTCTCTAACTATTCAATGCACATGAAGGTGGAAGTTTTCGTATCCCTTTGGATAACTACCCCTTTTGAGACTACTTTCAAAGCATAGACCAACTACCAAGCCACGCACCGCTGTGCTCTAAAAGATATAAGTGAAGAACATAGAGCAAAAGTATCTAGCTCAAAAGATATAAGTGAAGCACATGTGAGCTGAATTGTCTACCAAAAGATATAAGTGAAGCTCGACAAAATCACGGTGAGTGCATGTCTATCTCTTTAGGTGTGCAGCAAGGATGATTGTGACACAACAAAAATAAAAGACTCCTACGATACAAGACGCTCCAAGCAAAAACACATAACATGTGGTGAATAAAAATATAGCCCCAAGTAACGTTACCGATGGATTGAAGACGAGAGAGGGGATGCCTTCCCGGGGCATCGCCAAGCTTAGGCTTTTACGGCATCCTTGAATCTCTTGGGGTGCCTTGGGAATCCCCAATATTGAGCTCTTGCCACTCTTTATCTCTTTGTCCATAAGAACTTCACCCAAAACTTGAAAACTTCACAACACGAAACTTAAATAGAAACTCATGATAACATTAGTATGAGAAAGCAAACCACCACTTCCTTAGGTACTATAGAAAAGTTAAATACTACTTATGATGATGTTGGGTTACTGTATTTTCAATCTTCCATGGCTAATAACCCCCGATACTATCCATAGTTTCATCAAAATAAGCAACCAACACAACAAAAACAAAATCTGTTAACAGCAGATCAGTCTGTAGCAATCTGTATATTTCGTATAATTCTGGTACTTCAAAATTTCTGAAACATTACGACAGCCTGAAGAATTTGCATAGAAATCAGCAGCAAAAAGAATCAACTCAAAATCTCTTACAGAAAAACAATGAAAATTTCTTTCGTGAGCAGAAAGTTTCTATCTTTTCCAGCATGACCAAACGACCATCCCCAAGACAAATCATAACGGTTTTGCTTGGCACAAACGCAAAAAGAAACACACAAAAACACAATCATAACAGAATTATGAAAGTGTGGAAAACACAAAACAGAAAGAAAAATGATAGATTTTTTGGGTTGCCTCCCAACAAGCGCTATTGTTTAACGCCCTTAGCTAGGCATTCAATGATGCTCTCACAAAAGACAAGAACTGAAGCACAACGAGAGCATCCTAAAGCACGTGAAAATCACATCTAAGTCTAACATACTTCCTATGCATAGGCATTTTATAGTAAAACAAATTGTCAAGACAACCAAAATCTGCCAAATGCAAGGAAGAAGAAAGAGAAAAGAGCACTCTCAACATCACGAGAGGTGATTTAGTAGTATGAAACTTTCTACCACAATATTTTCCTCTCTCATTACATCTAGGATCATATTCGAATTCAACGATATAGCTATCACATAGGATATTCTTTTCATGATCCACATGCATGCAAAGTTGACGCTCTTCAAAAATAGTGGAATTATCATCTAAAGTCATGACTTCTCCAAACCCACTTTCAATAATATTGCAAATATCATATTCATCATGAGGCTTGAACAAATTTTCAAGATCATAGGAAAGATCATCACCCAATCATGATTATTGCAACAAGTAGCGGACATAGAAAAACTAGCATCCCCAAGCTTAGGGTTATGCATATTTTTAGCATGATTGTCACTAATAGAATTTGTAGTGAAACCATTGCAATCATGATTTTCATCCAAGGAGCCCTCGTGAATCACTTCATAAATTTCTTCCTCACAATTTTCAGATTCACGCAACTCAAGCAAAACTCCATAAAGATAGTCAAGTGCACTCAATTCACTCGGAATTCGTTCCACATAACTCGGTCTCTTAAAGAGATTAGCTAGTGGATGAGGATCCATATCACTAGATTTTCAGCAAGCGAAGATGCAAGCATATTTAAGGGACATGGCACACAAGCGAACAGAAAGCAAGCGAGAGAAAAGGGTGAACGAAAAAGGCAAATGAAAAAGGCGAAGGAGAAAGGGAAATGAAAACGGCAAATGTGAAGTGGGGGAGAGGAAAACGAGAGGCAACTGGCAAAAAGGTAAATGCAAGAGATGAGTTCGTGAGACCTACTTGGATAGATCTCTCCTTCCCCGGCAAAGGCACCAGAAATACTTCTGCTACTGCAACAAAAGACCTTCCAACGGCACCAGAAATAGGAGTGTTGCTTGATACTCCTCAGCAACGGCACCAGGAATCCTTCTGCTACGGCTACGCCTTAAGGGACTTCCTAGGCAAATATGCAAAGGATTTCCCCGTGGCGTTGGAGCCTTGCGTTGGTGTTCCCTCGAAGTGGAAAGGGTGATGTAGCACAACGGTGGTAAGTATTTCCCTCAGTTTGAGAACCAAGGTATCGATCCAGTGAAGGAGTATCACAAGTGCCTGCACAAACACAAAAAGCTTGCTCCCAATGCTATGAAGGGGTTGTCAATCCCTTATAGATTGTTCGCCAAGTGAGAACTGAAAGCAGCAAAGTGAAAAACGAAAGTGGAAACAATAGATGTGAATAGACCCGGGGGCCGTAGTGTTTACTAGTGGCTTCTCTCATGAAAGCAAGTAGACGGTGGGTGAAAAAATTACTGTCGAGCAATTGACAGAACCGCGCAAAGTCGTGATGATATCTATGGCAATGATTATATCTATAAGCATCACGTCTGAAACAAGTAGACCGATACTTTCTGCATTTACTACTATTACTCCACACGTCGACCGCTGTCCAGCATGCATCTAGTGTATTAAGTCCAAAAGAACAGAGTAACGCCTTAAGCAAGATGACATGATGTAGATGGACAATCTCATATCTACGACAGAGCCCACCTTGTTACCCTTGATGGCAACTACACGATGTGTGCCTTGCTGCCCCTACTGTCACTGGGAAAGGTCACCACACGTTAAGAACCCAAAACCAAGCACTACTCCCATTGCAAGCATCATAGATCTAGTTGGCCAAACAAAACCCAAGACTCGGAGAGACTTACAAGGATATCAAATCATGCATATAAGAAATCAGCAAAGACTCAAATATATATCATAGATAATCTGATCACAAATCCACAATTCGTCGGATCTCGACAAACACACCGCCAAAGAAGATTACATCGGATAGATCTCCATGAAGATCATGGAGAACTTTGTATTGAAGATGCAAGAGAGAGAAGAAGCCATCTAGCTACTCACTACGGACCCGTAGGTCTAAAGTGAACTACTCACGAGTCATTGGAGGGGCGATGATGATGATGAAGAAGCCCTCCAACTCCAAAGTCCCCTCCCGCAGGGCACCGGGAAGGGTCTCCAGATGAGATCTCGTGGAAACGGAAGCTTGTGGCGGCGGAAAAGTATTTTCGTGGCTCCCTTGATTTTTTTCTGATTTTTAGGGAATATATAGGCGCAAGATCTAGGTCAGGGGGCGCCAGGGAGGCCACAAGCCAGCCCACCACCGCCCCCTGGTGGCGGAGTGGGGGCTTGTGGGCTCCCTGTAGCCCTCCTAGCTTGGCCACCAGGCCCCCTAATATTCTTTTGTTCGGGAAAAAATCATTTCGGGGATTTTATTTCGTTTGGACTCTGTTCCAAAATCAGATGTGAAAAGAGCCAGAAACTCAGAAAAAACAGGAACTGGCACTTGGCACTGAATTAATAAGTTAGTCCAAAAAAATATAGATATGTTTGAGACGTATCACCTACCGCATCATAGCCAACCTCTAAGGTCAGCACTATGCACGGCCTCAAGCATGGCTATAAGCACCAGAAACTACTTGCAACTCCTGGACCGAGTACTAGGCAGTTAATAAGTCGAGCAAGGTCATATTTCAGGGCCCAACATGTGGTAGTAACTAGTCTTGGATTACATATACGGAACTCAGTTCCTAAGGACGGTTCCGATGAAACAACCCTCCATGTACTCCTACATAGCCATTCATCGGTACCTTTACCAAATGAGGTTCCAGAATTATACTTTGTCACTAGAACACATTCATCCATTCGGGTTCATCACCCAGATGAAACATACCTGACACAACTCTAGGCATAGCAAGCATAGCAGGATAAAACACATCACAACTCAAGCAACTACCAGGTATGCTAGGTTGCAAGGTTTGGCTATTTACTGTGATAATGACAGGTCATGCAAAGGAATAGGTTCAATTATCGAAGTAAAGCATTTGAAATATTTTTTCCTAATGCACTAAGTGGGAGTAGGATCAAGAACATGGGGTTATATCGCGATGATCAAAAGGGTGCTTGCCTTGTTGCTCAGCAGAGGGATTAAATCTGTCAGTCGGATATTCACACGTATCCGGAAGGGCAGAGCCTACCGAAACAATGATGACAATCAATAACATTCATATGCAACAATATGATGCATGATCATGGCATGATATGAAATGTAGCATGAGCTAGTGTGGTATCATA
The DNA here is from genome assembly GCF_904849725.1 of Hordeum vulgare subsp. vulgare. Classification (NCBI taxonomy): domain Eukaryota; kingdom Viridiplantae; phylum Streptophyta; class Magnoliopsida; order Poales; family Poaceae; genus Hordeum; species Hordeum vulgare. The sequence goes on from NC_058519.1 coordinate 52,127,839, forward strand.
CCTTTGGGTTGATGCTGATTTGAATTCAAATTCAAATATTAGTTGAAATAGTATATTTATCACATTCATCTAATTGATTTGACCTGATGCTGGCTCATAACTTTGTTTGTCATGCATGAAAGTAGCACCATTGCGTTCATTGAATTTTTCTCATCAATTTACATATATAATTTGTCAAATTTGGAGTTATATTCAATTTTCTATGAATTTCCAAAGTTTTGCACTTATTCTGGAATTAATATCAACAAAATTTGGATTACTACGTCAGCATGACATCAGCAGGTCCATCTGGCCGTTGAAAGTCAAACCTGACCAGTGGGACCCACTGGTTAGTGACTCTGGTCAGATTCCAGTTAATCTTTAAATTAATTAGCTAGTTAACAGTGGATGGCCCACATGTTAGTGACTAATTAGTGCTTATTATTTTATTTTATTTTGTTTAGACTAATGATAATTAACCAGGGGCTGGTCCCACTTGCCAGTGACTCTGGGGAGTCAACCAGCTGGTGCTGGTGTCAAACCCACCAGCGATGAGCCACCGGTGGCTCCAGGGACGGCGGAGGGCTTCGGGATTGCTCCCCTGGCGACCAAAAGGATGGCGGAGGGCACCAGGGGAACGCCACTTCACCCACGAGTCCATTTTTTCTAGTCTCGGGGGCTGAAGTGGTTGGAGCTGACACCGGCGACGAGCTCGGCGGCTGTCGGAGCTTCTCGTGGTCTCAGGATGACGAACCGATCATCGGAGCATCACTGGCGACGAGCTTCCGCGATGGATCTCATCGGGCTCTAGTGGAATCAGGCGCTAGGGCACGAGATCGAGGGGGAAAACGAGGGGGAAACCATCCTGGGGTCACAGAGATTGCAGAGACGTGAGAGCGGGGTCGGGGACGGCCTAGAGAGGGAGGTCGTCGATGGCAAACGACGGCGATCCAAGGAAGAAGATGACGTCGATGGGGCAATGCAGAGGCTCGGGGCTTGATTCCTCCGACGTGGACGACGTACTCGACAAGGCGGAGAGGTTGAGACACTGGGGAGTCTTGGCATGGCCAGAGACGACGGCGAGCTCGAGCTGAAGCTCGGCTCTAATGGAGGCCGAGAGGGGGGGAGCAGGAAAGCGAATGGGGAGAGGAAGAGAGATGGAAAGGGTTGCGGGGAGAGTTATCTTCCTTGCCAGCGCATTGGAGGGTCCAAGCAGGCATGCAGGTGCATGGCCTCGCCGGAGGAGGCAGCGGCCACCTCCTGCTGCCGACTGGCACAAGGAAGAGGACATGAGGGAATGGGCTTGGGCCAGGTGAGCGACAGGTAAGAGTTTTCTATTTTTTTTCATTTCTGTTTTCTGTTTTAAACTTTCTGACATTTGTTTGATTTTATTTTTGGCTCCAAACTATTTCTAAAATAGTGAATAAACTCTGGGGTGTTGTTTGGAATATTTCCAACCCCACATAAAAGATTCAACATTTTATGAATTTCTAAAATATTTGAAATCAAATATATAGTTGATTTCAGTGGCTTTTGTATTTTAAATAAAATGCCAAAAGTATTTTTCAAAAGAAATCCACCCCTGAATTGTTGTTTCCAATATTTATCAAAAATGATGGACTTTTATGAAGGCCATTTTGAGTTCATTGATTCGTCACAATTTTGAATTGTTTTGAATATAGAGTTGCTAGGGTTTTTCTCTTTGATATCCATTTTCACTTTTAAATGCAATAATAAACATGAGCACAATCTTGCTAGACTTCAAAGGGTATCTAGGGATGTGACAACTCACCCCCACTCAAAAGAATCTCGTCCTGAGATTTGGAAGTCGTCGGGAATAGCGCGGGATACTCAAGTCGAAGACGATCCTCTCTTTCCCATGTTGCCTCTTTTTCAGAATGATTTGACCATTGAACTTTAAGAAACTTGAGGTTTCGACGTGAGTCGTAGGCTCCGCTTGATCAAGAATACGAACAGGGTATTCTCGGTATGAAAGGTTATGTTGGAGATCAAGCGTTTCGTGGTCCACTTCACGGATAGGATCTGAAAAGCAACGCGTGAGTTGCGAGATGTGGAAAACATCATGAACCTTGGAAAGATGCGGAGGAAGTTCCAACTGTTAGGCAACTTCTCCTCGTTTGCCAAGAATGCGAAAAGGACCAATGTAACGAGGAGCCCATTTCCCTTTGATACCGAAGCGGTGGGTACCCTTCAAAGGTGTAACCCGAAGGTAAGCCTTCTCGTCAATTTCAAAGGTCACAACCTTATGATGACGATCATATTGGCTCTTTTGACGAGATTGGGATGTTTTCAACTTTTCACTAATATTGTGAACTTGCTGTTCTGCTTCGTGGATCATATCCGAACCAAAGAGTTGCCTCTCTCCGGTTTCTGACCAATTAAGAGGTGTTTGACATCTTTGTCCATAGAGAACTTCAAAAGAGGCTTTGCCCAAGCTTGATTGATAACTATTGTTATAAGCAAATTCGGTGAATGGAAGGCACTTCTCCCAATTCATACCGAACGATATAACACAAGCTCGGAGCATATCCTCTAGAATCTGATTCACTCTGTCTACTTGAACACTTGATTGAGGATGGATAGTGGTGCTAAAAGATAGGTGAGTCCCCATGGCATTATGAAACTTTCCCAGAAGCGAGAAGTAAAAATACTCCCACGATCTGAGTAAATCTCCAGAGGGACACCATGAAGAGACACTATTCGCAAAATGTATAACTCTGCTAGCTGGCCAGCTGTTATACTCTCACGAACTCGGAAAAAATGAGCTACTTCGGAAAGACAGTCAATGACCACAAATATAGCATTATTTCCTTTCTTGGTCTTGGCAAATCCAGTGATGAAATCCATACTAACTTTATCCCATTTCCATTCAGGAATAGCTAAAGGTTGAAGGGTGCCAGCAGGCCTTTGATGTTCCGCTTTAACTCGACGACAAACATCGCAGTTAGCAACGAACTCAGCAATTTCTCTCTTCATCCTAGTCCACCAGAACCTCTGGCGTAGGTCCTGATACATCTTAGTACTACCAGGATGAATAGTGAGAGGAGAATCATGAGCCTCCTTAAGGATCAACTACCTCACATATGGATTCATAGGAACCACTAGACGGTTCTGGAAGAACACAACACCTTGATCATTCATGGAGAATTCCTTAGCGTTTCCGCTAATAATATTCTCCTTGATCCGTGATATACATTTATCACGCTTTTGGCCAGCTATGATTTGATCCCTAAGAGTAGGTTTCGCCACCAGGTTAGAAAGGAATCCTTGACGAACAATGTGGAGGTTTAACTTCCGAAATTCCTCATAGAGACGTGGTTGACCTCGTTGTAACATCAGATTGTTACAGTAAGACTTACGACTTAGTGCATCAGCCATGACATTGGCCTTCCCCGGGGTGTAAGTTATCCCTAATTCGTAATCTATGAATAACTCAACCCACCATCTTTGCCTGATATTCAAATCCGGCTGGGTGAAGATATATTTCAGACTTTGGTGATCAGTGAATATTTCACAACCATTACCAAGAAGGTAATATCGCCAGGTTTTTAGTGCATGGACTACAACTGCAAGCTCAAGATCATGTGTGGGATAATTATCTTCCTGTGGATGCAACTGTCGAGATGCGTATGCAATCACATGATGATCCTGCATGAGAATGCAACGTAATCCTTGTCGCGAGGCGTCGCAATAGATAACAAAGTCCTTAGAAAAATCTGGTGGTAACAACACACGTGGGGAAAATCAGGCGTCTTTTGAGTTCCTGAAAGCTATGCTCACACTATGGTGTCCACTCGAACTTTTCATCTTTCTTTGGGAGTTCAGTTAGAGGCTTTGCAACCTTGGAGAAGTTCACAATAAAGCGGCGACAATAGCTTGCTAGACCAAGAAAACTCCTAACTTGCTTAACCGATCCAGGTTGAGTCCAATCAAGGACAGCTTGAACTCTCTCGGGATTGACAACAATACCCTTACTAGAGATTATATGGCCTAGATAGGTCAATTCTCGTAACAAAAATTCACATTTTGAAAACTTGGCATAAAGGCGATGCTCTCGAAGTTTCATCAATACCAGCCTTAGATGCTCGACATGTTCATGTTCGTTCTTCGAGTAGATGAGAATATCATCGAGGTATACCACGACGAATTTATCCAAATAGTCCATGAAGATTGAATTCATCAAGCGAGAGAAGGTGGCTGGGGCATTGGTTAAACTGAAGGACATGACGGTGTACTCGTATTGGCCATATAACGAGTGACAACGGCTGTTTTTGGAATGTCCCCGTTCTTGATCTTGATTTGATGGTAACCCAACCTCAAATGCATTTTGGAGAAGACTGAGGATCCAACGACCTGATCATACAGATCGTTGATCCCGGGGAGCGGATACTTGTTCTTTATGGTGACCAGGTTAACTGGTCGATAATCTACAACATCCGATCCGTTCCATCTTTCTTCTCGACGAAGAGGACGGGACAAGCCCAAGGAGAAGAGCTAGGACGAATGAAACATTTATTCAAGGCCTCATCTAGTTGTTTCTTAAGTTCGGCTATCTCCAGGGGTGCTATCTTATAGGGTCTTTTGGCAATTGGGACAGTTCCTGGAACAAGATCTATCACAAACTCTACATCCCTGTCACGTGGAATTCCTGGCAGTTCTTCTGGAAAAACATCTGGAAAGTCGCGGACTACCGGAATGTCTTCAAGTTCTTGAAGAGGACTAGCATTGAGGGAACAGAATTGTCATTTGGCAACTCGAGTTGAGACATTAACTACCTCACCCGAGGGATGGGAAGCTGAACATTTCTAGTATGGGTATTGATATGTCTCCAACGTATCTATAATTTTTGATGGTTCCATGCTATTATCTTGTCAACTTTGGATGTTTTGTATGCATGAATCTGCTATTTTATATCTTTTTTTGGACTAACCTATTAACTCGGTGCCAAGTGCCAGTTTCTGTTTTTTCGTGTTTTTGACCTTTTTGAGAGGAGAATTTTAAACGGGGTCCAAACAGAATAAAACCTGCGGAATGATTTTTTCCATAACAGAAGATACGCACGAGACTTGAGAACCAAGGCAGGGGACCTCGGGGGAGGTCACAAGGCCCCTAGTCGCGGCCTGGGGGGCGCGCCTAGCAGGCTTGTGGGCCCCCCGTGGCTCCTCTGCCCTATTTCTTTCACCTATAAATTCTCTAAAAATCCAAAACCACGGAAGAGAGCCACGAAAATACTTTTCCGCCGTCGCAAGCTTCTGTCTCCGCAAGATCCCATCTGGGAACCTTTCTGGTGCTCTGCCGGCGGGGGATTCGGACATGGAGGGCTTCTTCATCAAAACCATTTCCTCTCCAATGATGCGTGAGTAGTTCACCACAAACCTTCGGGTCCATAGCTAGTAGCTAGATGGATTCTTCTCTCTCTTGGATCTTCAATACAAAGTTCTCCATGATCTTCATGGAGATCTATCCGATGTAACTTTCTTTTTCCGTGTGTTTGTCGAGATCCGATGAATTGTGGACTTATGATATGATTATCTATGAATATTATTTCAGTCTCCTCTGATCTCTTATATGCATGATTTCGTATCCTTGTAATTCTCTTCGAGTTGTGGGTTTCGTTTTGCCAACTTGATCTATAATTCTTGCAATGGGAGAAGTGCTTGGTTTTGGGTTCATATCATGCGGTCTCCTCACCTAGTGACGGAAGGTGTAGTGAGGCACGCATCATGTTGTTGCCATCAAGGGTAAAAAGATGGGGTTTATATCATATTGCATGAATCTATCCCTCTACATCATGTCATCTTGCTTAAGGCGTTACCCTGTTTGTTATGAACTCAACACACTAGATGCATGCTGGATAGTGGTCGATGTGTGGAGTAATAGTAGTAGATGCAGACAATATCGGTCTACTTGTCTCGGACGTGTTATCTATATGTATGATCATTGCCTTAGATATCATCATGACTTTGCGCGATTCTATCAATTGCTCGACAGTAATTCGTTCACCCACCGTAATACTTGCTATCATGAGAGAAGCCTCTAGTGAACACTATGACCCCCGGGTCTACTTCACATCATATTTTCAGATCTATACTTTTACTTTGTTGCACTTTCCACCTTCAGATCTCACCTTGCAAATAATCGTGAAGGGATTGACAACCCCTTTATAGCGTTGGGTGCAAGTTTGTTTGTTAATGCGCAGGTACATTGGTGCCTCATCTTGGCTTAATGAGCTGACATCCAGTCCATAGCCAAGATGATATTGATATCAGAGGATTTCAGGGCTATCAATGATGTTAGAAAAACTAGCCTGTCTACTAGGATTTCATTGTCATAACTTATCCTAGAAGTTTTCCATTTACTACCAGGGGTTTGGACAACTAATGGGATTGGCATATCACAAAAAGACATGTTATGCAACTGTGCTTAACTTTCGGAAATGAAGGAATGAGATGACCCAGTGTCAAAAAGAAAAGACGTTGGGTGATGATTGACAAGGAGCATACCCAACATGACGTTGGGATCCTTTGCAGCTTCTTCTGCTGAAACATAATTCACGCGGCCGCGCGTAGGAGTTTGCTTCACATAATAAGCTTTGCCCGACTTGTCTTGCCCAACAGACTTCCCAGGTTGCTTGGCAGCTATATTCTGAGGACACTCTCGTGAATAGTGCCCTGGTTCTCCACACTTGTAACAAATCACCTAATTGGCACATGGTGCAGCATTGCTAGCTGGACCACCATAGGTCTTTGATGGAGGATTGGTCTGGTTTGCCTGAGGCGCCACACAGGATGGCTTCGGGGTATATCTTGGCGGCAGGGAGCTATTCGGGACCCACAACCTGCATTTCGGAAACGTGGAACCGGATGAGGAGCCCGAATCGCGAGAGTGCTTCTTCGTGGCTTCATAGTTGGTATGACCAGTCTCGGCACTGATCGCCTTGTTGACAAGATCTTGAAAACTTGTACATTCATGAAGGCACATGTCACGATGAAGTTCGGGGCTGAGACCCTTGCGGAATATTGCTTGTTTCTTGGCATCAGTTGACACCTCTTAAGTTGTGTAGCGAGCGAGATTACAGAACTCGTGGCTATAAGCATCTATGGTCAACTTTCCCTGGGTGAAGGCACAAAATTCCTCTATCTTACGGTCCATCAGACCCATTGGAATGTGGTGCAGAGAGAAGGCTGCACTGAATTCTGCCCTTTTGGCTGCTGGTCCGGCAGGACGCATAGCTTCAAAATTCTCCCACCATAGATTGGCGGGGCCTTCCAGGAAATACACAGCAAAGGTCATCTTGCCAGCCTGAGAAACATTGGCAGAGCATATCTTGCGCGATATACTGCACAACTAGTCATCAGCGTCGAGAGGATGGACGGAGTGGTGGCACTTCGGGGATTCAGCTGGACAAAGTCATTGAGGGACACTACATCATTTCGCGGCTGACGAGCCGTGTTTTTCTCAATACGTTCTAGCACATGGTTGGTCTCTCGCTTGTTTCTTTCCGCCTCAAGCATAACTTCTGCCAGAGAAGGCGGGTGAGGCAGTTCCTCCTATGCTGCCTGACTACCTTCTCCCTGCTCATGGTTAGGGGCACGGTTCACCCTGGTAAACACCATCCTCGCAAACAAACTCACAGCTTATACTAATATCAACATCAATACTAACTATGGATTAAGAATGCACTAAACACATGGAATGCGGAAATGAACATCCAAACAACATGGTAACCAGCATGTGCTATATATACACCATGGTTCATACACACCATTATATAGTTCAGTACAACCTCAAACTGAAGAGCAAACTACTAAAAAGATGATACTACTCATCAGAGGCTTTCCAAGCTTCCTATACATTATTTGTCTATGCCTTCGGAACTCATCTCACGACATAGTCATACTCCACAAGACACACAGGACTGTGGAAGTACAACTACTACCGTACTACCCTTCCACTCACGGGTTCAAGCATCCGCATAAAACATCTCATAAAGGTTGCCTCCATGGCTTGGGAACTCAACCTGCGGATCAGGAAATACTCGAGCCTGAGACCCCTGGGAACCGTAAGGACACGGTTGTGGCCTTGGTCCTCTGACTGGTGGTAGTAGACGTCCCCGAAGAGGGGTGACTCCTCCTATAGCAGGCCAGTCAACATGAGCTGGAAGATGAGTCCTAACGGGGTTCAACATCTCCATATCCACATACCCTGTCTGAACTACAGATGCCAGCTGTGTCCAGGCTGTCCACAAGCGGACACGAGTAGCATAGAGCTCCATACGAAGGGCACGAGCATCTTTGTCTCTATTCTCTAACATCTCAGCGGTAGACTGCAGTAGCGGATCCTCCAAAGAGGAATCAAAGTAGACCCCACTGAGGTATCCTTCTTCTCCTGGCTGAGAAGCGGGAACATAGAAGAACTCTGAATTCTGTAGCAGTGCATGTCTAGCCCTCATGATGGTCAACATGGAATAGGCAGCATCTTGTACAGCCATGTCAACAGTAACCCCCAATCCATAAGACCAATGGATCGGCTCCTCAGGTCCAGGGTAATCGGGGAATACCCTAACAGTGCATAGGTACTGACTCTGGTTGAAATCCCGGTACTGCTCCTCCACTATATACTCTGGGTACCTGCGGTAACCGGCTACTGACATCATCCTGACCAGCATGGCCGTGTGACACGGCACATCAATACACCTAGTCAGATGGACCACCTGACGAGAAGGACGGCCATGCATCTGAAATGGAGAGTAATGCAAAAGGCATTAGAGCTCTGGAGATAAAATTGGGCAGCATAACGGCTGTAAATGCTCAAAAACAATTTTGAGACAACCCACAAAATATAGGATAGCATAACCACTCAACTATCAAGTTCAAATCCATTGTCATAAAATACTTATTTTCTTTTGAAAGAAAACTCGGAGTGACTCTCGAACTGTTTCCCTACAATCTACCGAGTAGTAACACGCGATCCCGAGAGATAGATAAGTAACCTAGTTCTTATTCCCCGTAGAAAAGATGAGGATGATCAGAATAGAATGACTTAAGGAGAGATGCAAGAATCTTACGTTCCCTTCCACAAACAATTCCCTTATATATAACTAAAGCATTTCTAGACTCAACTTCAACCAGTTTGGCTTGGTAATCCTACAGTCAGTCAGGCTCTGATACCAACGCTGTCGGGACCGCGATCCTAAGCCATAAGAATCCAGCCTGTAACACATCGCATCTCTTTGCGGTCTCACGCATGGTTAATCCAACTGTTGCCACCTTACCTTAGCCGGGACCGTTTGTGCCTTTTGACTCACATATGCATTTGTGTCGCTAGCATTCCAATGTTATAAATCCTGGGTTGACATAACTAGTCATAAACTCAAGTGGCTCAAGTGTACAGAGATAGGCATACATAACCCAACAAAGCAGGTGTCGGTCATCAGCGAGTGTAGACGAGTCGTAGCAAGCTACAAGGACTCCATTACACCGCGTGACATTTCCCCATAGGGACAGACACAACAACTAAGAACGATACATGCCGGCCAACCAATGTGTACAAAGCAGTAGCGAACTACCAGGGCTCATTGGAAGCACAAAGGGGCATTTCTCTATATAGAGAGCTACTAAGGGCATACGACTAGGTGTCGAATCCCATACATATCAAAGTGCATCACATGTACGCATGACATACTCGATATGCATAGATACAACAATGCCATTACAACATAACCATACAACATCACAACATTTATTTAGAAGACTCGGAAGAGTCTTGCATAATATGTTCATACAGGTAGGGGTCACATGACCCGACACTCAAGTCATACAAGCAGAGTCATACAAACCAAGCGGAAGCATAAAAGTTGTGTGAGTACAGACGGTTGAAAGGAAAAGGCATAAAGCCTGACTATCTATAGATTCCTTTTGAAAAGGGGCCAGGTCATAGCTGGGACACCAGCTACTTGTCATCATCGATGTCAAGATAGAACCCACCTGTTGGCTCGTGGGTATCCTCTGCAACATTTATTAAGGAAACATGAGTACAAAAGTACTCAGCAATACTTTAGAACAGATCTATCTACTCATGCATAGGTATCAATAAAGGGGTGGTGGTGTTTCATGCAGCAAGCCAACTTTGACTTTTTCTAGACTAAACTACAATTTTAAATAGTTGTAAACAACTTTGATAAGTCATTCACGAGTCCACTACCACCACAACAATACGCTTATCTTGATACTTTTATGAGTAGCCATTAAAGTTGTCTATGAACAACATATGTCTCCAAGTAGTCCATATCCACGGACGCGGCTATTCGAATAGATCATAACCATGCAGCGGTGTAGTTCTTCGCACACGCTCTCGCCACTTATCGCCATGTGCACGTCATGCACCTCGGCAACCTTCAAGCGGAAGCCCAGCGAGGGAGTCGGCCACGACCGTTCACCACACTAAGACCTAGTCCAGGTTTATTGCCTATTAGAGAGTAACCCGCACGAAATTCCGGTCGAGTTTTCTGCCACGGTCCCAAACGATGTGTGCAGGGTTCCCAAGCCCACCATCCAGGTGCCACTTGGTACACCGTGCCACTGCCTACCGCATCATAGCCCACCTCTAAGGTGAGCACTATGCACGGCCTCGAGCATGGCTATAAACACCAGAAACTACTTACAACTCCTGGACCGAGTACTTGACGGTTAATAAGTCGAGCGGGGTCATATTTTAGGGCCCAGCATGTGGTAGTAACTAGTCTTGGATTACATACACGAAACTCAGTTCCTAAGGACGGTTCCAATGAAACAACCCGCCATGTACTCCTACATAGCCTTTCATCGGTACCTTTACCAAATCAGGTTCCACACTTATACTTTCTCACTCGAATAGATTCATCCATTCCTGTTCATCACCCATATGAAACAGACCTGACATAACTCTAGGCATAGCAAGCATAGCAGGATAAAACACATCACAGCTCAAGCAACTACCAGGTATGCTAGGTTGCAAGGTTTGGTTATTTACTGTGACAATGACACGTCATGCTAAGGAATAGGTTCAGCTACCGAAGTAAAGCATTTGAAATATTTTGTCCTAATGCAATAAGTGGGAGCAGGAGCAAGAACATGGGATTATATCGGGATGATCAAAAGGGTGCTTGCCTTGGTTCTCAGTAGAGGGATTAAATCCGTCAGTCAAATATTCAGACATATCCGGAAGGGCAGAGCCTACCAAAACAATAACGACAATCAATAACATTCATATGCGACCATATGATGCATGATCATGGCATTATATGAAATGTAGCATGAGCTAGTGTGGCTATCAAACCTTTGGGTTGATGCTGATTTGGATTGAAATTCAAATATTAGTTGAAATAGTATATTTATCATATTCATTTAATTGATTTGACCTGATGCTATCTCATAACTTTGTTTGTCATGCATGAAAGTAGGACCATTGTGTTCATTGAATTTTTCTGATCAATTTACATATTTTTTTGTCAAATTTGTATTTATATTCAATTTTCTATGAATTTCCAAAGTTTTGCACTTATTCTGGAATTAATATAAACATAATTAGTATTACTGCGTCAGCATGACATCAGTAGGTCCATCTGGCCGCTGAAAGTCAAAATTGACCAGTGGGACCCACTAGTCAAGTGACTCTCGTCAGATTCCAGTTAAACTTTAAATTAATTAGCTAGTTAAGAGTGGATGGCCCACATGTGAGTGACTGATTAGTGTTTATTTTTTTTTATATAATTCTGTTGAGACTAATGCAAATTAACCAGGGGCTGGTCCCACTTGCAAGTGACTCTGGGGAGTCAACCCACCGGCGCTGGGTTCAAACCCACCGGCGACGAGCCGCCGCTGGCTCCAGGGACGGCGGAGGGCTTCAGGATTGTCATCCATCGACCAAAATGGCGGCGGAGGGCACCAGGGGAACAACACTTCACCCGCGAGTCCATTTTTGCTAGTCTCAGGGGCTGAAGTGGCCGGAGCTGATGCCGGCGATGAGCTCGGCGGCTGTCGGAGCTCAGACAACGATGAGCTCAATGAAACAGGGGCAAATGGATCGGGGATTTGCTCCTACACATCTACGTAGCATGCTGAAGCTTCTCGTGGTCTCTGGATGATGAACCGATCATCGGAGCATCTCCGGCACGAGCTTCCGTGGCGGATCTCGTCGGGGTGCGGTGGAATCGGGCGCTAGGGCACGGGATCGAGGGGGAAACGAGGGGGAAACCATCCTAGGCTCATAGAGATTGCAGAGACGTCGAGACCAGGCTCGGGGACGGCCTGGAGAGGGAGGATGTTGACAGCGAACGGCGGCGATCCAAGGAAGAAGATGACGTCGATGGGGCGATGCAGAGGCTCGGGGCTCAATTCCTTCGGCGTGGACGACGTACTCGACAAGGCGGAGAGGTTGAGACACCCGGGGAGTCTTGCCGTGGCCAGAGACGACGGCAAGCTCGAGCTCAAGCTCGGCTCTAATGGAGGCCGAGAGGGGGGAGCAGGAGAGCGAATGGAGGGAGGGAGAGAGCTGGAAAGGGTTGCGGGGAGAGTTATGTTCCTTGCTAGCGCGTTGGAGGGTCCAGGCAGGCATGCAGGTGCGTGGCCTCGCCGGAGGAGGCAGCGGCCACCTCCTGCTGCCGACTGGCACGAGGAAGACGACAGGAGGGAATGGGCTTGGGCCAGTTGAGAGACAGGTAAGAGTTTTCTATTTTTTTCATTTTTGTTTTCTGTTTTAAACTTTCTGACATTTATTTGCTTTTTGCTCCAAACTATTTCTAAAGTAGTGAATAAACTCTGGGGTGTTATTTGGAATATTTCCAACCCCACATAAACGATTCAACATTTTATGAATTTCTGAAATATTTGAAATCAAATGTATAGTTGATTTCAGTGGCTTTTGTATTTTAAATAAAATACCAAAAGTATTTTTAAAAAGGAATCCACCCGTGAATTGTTGTTTCCAATATTTATCAAAAATGATGGACTTTTATGAAGGCCATTTTGAGTTCATTGGTTTGTCACAGTTTTGAATTGTTTTGAATATAGAGTTTCTAGGATTTTTCTCTTTGATTTCCATTTTCACTTTTAAATGCAATAATAAACATGAGCACAATCTTGCTAGACTTCAAAGGGTAGCTAGGGATGTGACATGCTAGCTCTCTCGCTGGGATGTAATTGGCTTGGTCTTGAATCTGACTACATGGTGATGGAGGCAGACATAGATATGAAGTAGGGTGGTCAGTGAAGCAATACCGTCCAGCGGCGGCGGTTTAAGATGACTACTACAACTTACTCACACGTTTTATCAATATAGTCTTCGACCATTATCGCATCAAGATAATGCGGTTGTCCATGAACTTGTTGTGTTGGCGAGAGGACACCATCGTGCATCCGGGCGTAGGATTCCCCATGTTGTATTTTACCTCTTGTAGCTGATGTAACTGTTATTCTTTTAATAAAGAGCTTTTGTTGTAAGCAGAAAGTTTTAATACATACCCATTCAGTTCGTACTTCTTGTGCTCTCAGTCCGTGTATGAATAAGCATTTCTATTGGTTGTGTGTATTACATTTATCACTATATATTGGAGTAATTGATTATTTGTGTTCCAAAATGAAAATTAGATTGCCAAAGTTAAGTTCCTAGCTAGGTGTGACCAAAAGACGCAAATCAGGATAACTGTACACTACAATTGGTTGCTCCATTTGCTAATTGCACATTTATGGTCTTAGTTAGAGAATAATTCATGTATGTACATGAACGTTTAATTTGTTGATTGAAGGAAAATATCATGACGAATTAAATATGCGGCTTTTAATTATATTTCAAATATGAGGATACAGCAACATGCAAAGACAAAAGACAGATCATGTCTTTGAGTAATCTCTTTAGTTATAATGTTGAGTTCTTTTTACGAATCAAATACAACCTTAGTTGTGTGTTAAACACTAGGAAATTTGTGAGGATATTATGTGCTACAGTTTATGAGGATACTATGTGTTGATGGAGCATCTCAAGCAAACCTATTTACCCGCTACGATTTTATTCATCTACTCCGTCTAATCCATATTAGTCGTCCCTGATTTAGTACAATTAATATGGATCATAGGGAATACTCCCTCTGTAAAGAAATATAAGAGCATTTATATCACTAAAGTAGTAATCTGAACACACTTATATTTCTTTACCGAGGCATAATTATTCTTCTAAAAACAAGTACATATGCTATATTTTGTTTAATTGAGTTTATTATTGTGCTTAAAAGACAAAAGAAAATACACTTCGTATTTAGCTTTCATATATCATGCCATCATATATTTACAAAAAAGATATTGTTTAGAGATAATATAATTGTGCATATTTCTATCTTTATTATAATTGCAAAATAAAGGGGCGCGGCAATGCACGCCATCATGGTCTAGTGTACACATTATCATGAGCCTCGCTCGCAGTTAAAATGCATGGAAAGAGCTCCATTAAAATTCACAAAGTTGTCCAGTTTCTAATGGGATGACTAAACATAAGACTTTCTTTCCTAGATGGCTTATACTAGATTGAAGTTCTAATTTTCCTTCTAGATATTGTAAGATGCGGGTGATGTGTATTGTAAGAAATGCAAAATAATTCTGCAAAAATAAACACATTGAGAAGAAGCAACTAAGGAATGTTGCCAAAAATAAAAAGGGGGCGTTCCGAGAATTGAAGTCGGGACCTCTCACACCCAAAGCGAGAATCATACAACTAGACCAAATGCCCTAATGTGGATACATATTTGTACAAGTAGCTTGTGAACCATATTAATGCAATCTATGACAATGCATGATGTCAAAAATAAAGGGACTGTTCCTTCCCCACATCCCAACCTCTACCGTGTTACAACAAAATAGCAATAACATGGCACCAAATTAAAGCTAACGCATTCCGACAAAAAATAGACCACATATATCCACAAAGGATCATCAAAGGGGGCCATGTGATTATGCTTTATGCCTGATTTGGATTGAGTGTTGTTTTTTCTATGATGCCAGTATCTAGTGTAAATCTTTTCAATAGTTCTCTTATATAATGAGCTTGGTTCAAATGAAAAATGACAACTCTTATATATAGAAATGTTGTTTTAATTTGTTGCTTAAAGGTTTTTTTTTCTTTTGGATCGCTTGAGCCAGTGGCTGAAGAATAACCATTATCCTAAATAAGATGGCATTACACATATAAGCTCATTAAATTTTGTCACTGAAGTATTCCGCAGAAAATGGTAAATGTTTTGGGACTTGCATACAAATGATAAGAATTGTGGAGAATGTGTCTTGCACACACATTCTTATGGTACACCCGAGGCCCAAAAAAGAATCATAAAGCTATTAGAATTTCTGAAAGCATTATCATGCAATAGATGCAACATGTATATACACCTTTTTATAAGATTTCAAATCTGAATTAAGAATGAAGCACTGAAATCAAGAAATAGTTCTAGTTGTGAATTATATAAATAAAAATATAATTCACTTCACAATTGGATTTGGAAATATTCACATCATAGTTTCCCTTCGATGATGAGATACAATGTGTGAACAACGGCTCGACCAAGAGGTTATGGTTGTCTAGCGGTGGTGAAGCAATTTCTGGTCCAACGCATGTAGCTATTGGGATCACGGAAAGTGGTGGCTACAACTCATAATTGACTTCAATTTGGACCCAATTTGGAGCTCCGGGGTAAAAAAAACCAGGTATGAACTGAGTTGGTTTTATCGCGTATTGGCGATGTTTTTTTGTCATGACCTTATTGAACGCATTGCTTTGGTATGCTGGAATAATATTTTTTAGGGTGAAAATTTTGATTCCGGCCTTGATTGTTGGATCCATTGACGATGATGCATGTGTGGCATTCCCTTCATGAAGGCTTTGCTATTGAAGAACATTTCTCGTTGTCCTTATGGTGTGAAAAGATGGTTGGTGCAGATATGGTTTTTGTTCTAATTTGTCGCTCAAAAATCATTTTTTCTTGCTTAGGCATAGCTTTGGTCTATATTACTTTATTATTTCTAGCGGTTTCATGTGTGTGTGTATGTGTGTGTTGGTGTGAGATGTGTGTATCCTAACTTTGTAGAGGCCTAGTGTGGATTCATTATGTTTATATTCTCTTGATGCTTCGTTTCAATTTAATCAAAATTCACCCTTTTTTGAAAAGAACCCTTTATTGTAGTGGCAAACGTAATTCATATAATCCATTACTAAATCAAGGATACGAATAGGCCGAATGATATCTCAATGATATAAAGTAAAATACATTGTCTCCAAATACATTGTTTTCAGATTAGTATTGTGTATATAATTGGGCAGTCAAGAGGCTCGAGAGGTACTTGAAAGCACATATGTCCCTCGGTGGTTTTGATAATTCATGACAACATACATTGTCTCTTGGTCTAACACTTTGACCTAGTATATTTCAGGTATAGTCGACAGAGAGGATTGGATAAGGATTGTGTGGAGAAGCCGCAAGCAAGGAAAGGAATGGGATTGGCCAAGCTTTAAGCTAGAAGACCCTGCATTTTATATTTGTGGGAATCACATTTGAGTCCATGGGAAATCCAATACTATTAAAGAGCGAGCCACCAAAAATACTTATCCATTATCCCACAACTGTTCTTTGTCCAAAGCCTAAACATCAAAATTGGTGCCACAAAGATTTTTCACTCGGCTATACCGATTTTCAACCAGACAGAACCTTTGCCAAACCATAGTATCTTGGTAACACCAACATTACTTTTGGTGCCACCAAAACCAGTAACCAAGTTTCCGGTATGTCAGTTTCAAGAATCGGAAATTCCGAGTTTTGGAATCGTTCTCACCGAGATTTGGAAACTGCCTAGGTCACCATATCGGTAGCACCGAGATTCTTATATCGGTCTTACCGATAATTTGAAAGTTGCCACATTTTGTGCAAATCGGTGTCACCAAGATTCACTTTGGTTTCACTAAGTTTGGCAATAATGTTGTAACGGTTCAATTTTTGGAGTTGCCTATATATACCCATCCACCACCTCTGATTCGAGGGGAAGCCCTCGGAGCACACATACACTTCCCATATCCATTTTTTCCGAGAGAGAGCCACCTACTCATGTGTTGATATTAAGATATTCCAATCCATCCATTTGAAACTTGACCTCTAGCCTCCCCAAGTTGCTATCCACCCAATTAATCTCTTCTACGCAAGCCAAATCTATGAGAGAGTGATTGAGTGTTGAGGAGACTATCTTTTGAAGCACACGGAACACACATACACTTGCCATATCTATTTTTCTGAGAGAGAGCCACCTACTCATGTGTTGATATCAAAATATACCATTACTACCATATGAATCTTGATTTCAAGCCTCCTCAAGTTGCTTTCCACCCAATCAATCTCTTCTACCCAAGACAAATTGTGAGAGAATGATTGTTCGTTGAGGAGAGTACCTTTTGAAGAACAAGAGCAAGCAATTCATTGTACTACCACATCTATTACCTTCTAGAGGGTGGTGCCTCCTGGATTTTTTAGGTGTCGCTTGGGAGCCTGCTACTTTGTGTTGTGGAGTTGAACCAAGAAGTTTGCATAGGCAAGGACATCACCTACTTCATGAAGATCTACCCTGAGTGAGGCTAGTTCTTCATGGACGTAAGCTATGATGGAATAGACGATGTTGCTTCTCTGTGGACCCTTCTTGGGTTGAGCCCTCTGTGAACTCTCGTGACCGTTACCCTCCGTGGGTTGAAGTCTCCATCAACGTGGACGTATGATAGCACCACCTATCGGAACCACACAAAAAATCACCGTGTCCATCTTTGCGTTTGATCTTCCTAAACTCTACTCCTTACTTTGCATATGAATGCCTTACTTTCCACTGCTATACTCGTAGACTTGCATGTGTAGGTGTGCTTGACTTGTTCTACATGCTAAAATCTGCCAACAATTAAAATTGGGAAAATGCTAGGTTTTATTTTGTCAAGTAGTCTATTCACCATTTCTAGACATCCCTTCTAGTGATCCCTCAATTGGTATAAGAGCTTTGGTCTCCATAGCCTTGGTTTCATCACCATTGGAGTAAGATGAATGTGTCTAGTTTGGGAAATCTTACTTATAGAGTGCATATTCTCAATGGAGAGTATAATAGACAATGGAAAGGTGGAATGCTTTACATATTTGATAAATTCCATTTGAGAAAATATGTTGAAAATCCCTATGTGCCTCCCATTGATCCCTTACATCCTTCTCATGATGATGAAGTTAATATGCTTGGCAATCTCAAAAGTGTTAATATTATCATTGGGGGACTGTCAAGAAATGTTCTTAATAAAATGAAGAATTTTGAGTGTGCATATACTTTGTGGAAAGATTTGGAGAGAAGATATCCCGACTACTCCTTGAAAAATATTGATGTCATTTTCCAAAAATCTATTGTATTTCACAAAATGAAGCCCAATGATCCTAACATTGATAAGTGTCTCTTTGATCTTCGTGACCTCATGTGTGCTAAAGGAGATGTCATTACCATCAATAACGTCATTGTTGATGCCACTCGCATCCATAAACTTGAACATTGTTATGGTCGAAATCCTAACAAATATATTTATTCTTGTGACGAGGATATCCCATATGACGATGACAATGTGGATCACGGCTAGTACAACGAAGACGAGAAGTTTTACATCGAGTATGAGAAGACCATGAGGAGCCTAATTCTTATGGCAAACCTTAGAGACTACATGGGAGGAGGAACGGAGTGCATACTCGAAAGTGGATGCACCGATCACATGACTGAAGATAAAGACAAGTTTCATGAGATCACAACTCCAAGGATAAGGTACTTGGGCTTGGTAAGGTGTCCATATCTCACGATAGTTCCATTCAAACTGCATGATTGTTGAATCCCTTGGCTACAATCTTCTTTCCGTAACTAGATTAGTGGATTTTGGTTTCAATGTGCTATTTATGGAAGTTGATTTCCAACTGTTTCGTCAAGATAATCATAACATGCTCTTTACTCGTTTTCGTAGAGGTGATCTGTACATTGTTGATTTCACTAAAAATCTAAACCACGTATGTGTCTTATTACAAAATATTCTAAAGGTTGGTTATGGCATAGAAAGCTAAGGCATGTTGGTATGCGTAATCTTGACAAACTTATCAAAGGTGATCATATTCTCGGTATTAAACATGTTATCTTTGACAAAGATAGACTTTGTAGTGCTTGTCAAGAAGAAAAATAAGTCAGTAGAAGTCATCCCGTGAAGAACATCGTGACTACTAGAAGGCCACTCGAGCTGCTTCACATGGATCTCTTTGGTCCCAACGCTAAGAAGAGCCTCGGTGCAAATTCTTTTGGTCTAGTTATTGTTGATTTTTTCTAGATTTACGTGGGTATTCTTTCTTGATGAAAAGTCGTGGGTAGAAAGATCTTGAAGAACTTCGCACGGAAAGCTAAAAATCAGTTTGAAGTGAAGATCAAGAAAGTTCAGAGCGACAATGGATCGGAGTTCAAGAACACAAATGTGGATACTTTCTTGATGAAATGGGTATCTCACGTGAGTTCTCGGCAACGTACACACGTCAACAAAATGGAGTTGTTGAGAGGAAGAACTGGACTCTCATAGAGATGGCTAGAACGATGCTTGATGAATACAAGACGCAAAGACACTTTTGGGCAGAATCCGTGGAAACAGCTTGTCATGCCACAAACCGACTCTACCTACACAAGCTTCTCGGTAAAATGGCATACGAACTACTCACCGGTAACAAACCCAATGTTGGATACTTTTGGGTATTCGGCTCTAAGTGCTACATTCTTGATAAGCATAATCGTTCTAAATTTTCTCCGAAATATCATGAAGTTTTCTTACTTGGTTACGAATCAAACACACATACTTACCGTGTCTACAACAACTTCACTTGAAAAGTTGAAGAGACGGTATATGTGAAGTTTGATGAATCTAATGGTTCGCAAGTCGAACAATTGCAAAATGATGTAGGAGATAAGGAACCTTCACAAGCCATCCAAGACTTGTCCATCTCCAAGATTCATCCCATGGAGGTGAAGGAAAGCACTTCATCAATACAAGTCCAAGACCCTACTTTGCGTCAAGGCTAACTGCAAAATGACATGGAGGCATCCACAAGTGTTTCACGGCGTGATGAAGAAGACTAAGAAGTACATCATGATGATCCACCTCAACCTTCTTCACTACCAACTCAAGGAGATGACACCTTCAACAACAACAAACAAGAAGATGATGAGGAAGCTCCACCATACAACAAGAAAAGGCTGTCTCCAGTTCGAGCAAGAGTGGACAAGGATCATCCTATGAATCAAATGTTCAGTGACATACAAACCAGGAGAATCAATCGCTCTAAAAATTGTTTGCTAGCTTTTGTGAGCATTAGTCATTTATCTCCAGGAGTGAGCCTATGAAGGTAGAAGAAGCACTTCAAGATCCGGATTGGGTGAATGCCATGCACGAAGAGCTACACAACTTTGAAAGGAATGAATTTTGTACACTCGTGGAGAAACCCAAGGATGAGCACAACATTATTGGTACAAAATGGGTATTTTTGAACAAACAAGATGAAGATGGCCAAGTGGTCCGCAATAAGGCACGTCTCGTAGCTGAAGGTTACATGCAAGTCGAAGGTATAGACTATGGTGAGACCTATGCCCCTATTGCCAGACTTGTAGCCACTCGTATTCTTCCTGCTTATGCCAATCACCATGATATTACTCTTTACCAAATGGATATCAAAAGTGCTTTTCTAAACGGTGAAATTGAGGAGTAATTTTATGTCAAACAACCTCCCGGCTTTGTGAACCTAAGAAACCTCATCATGTTTATAAACTTCATAAAGCTTTATATGGTCTTAAACAAGCCCCTAGAGCTTGGTACAAATGCCTAACAAAGTTTCTCATTGCAAAGGGTTTTGATATTGGTAAAATCGATGTAACCTTATTCACTAAAAGAGTTAAGGGCAAACTATTCGTGTGCCAAATTGTTCTCGATGATATTATCTTTGGATCTACTAACCCACATTTTAGTGAGAAGTTCGGAATGTTATGAGAAGTATGAGATGTACATGATGTGTGAGGTGGAATTTTTCCTTGGTTTGCAAATGAAACAAACGAGACAATGTACGTTTATCTCTCAAACCAAGTACACCAAGGACTTAATCAGGAAGTTCAACATGCAAAAGTGCAAAGCTATGAAAAATCCCATGCCTACTAGTGGACATGTTGATCTCACAAAGGAGGACAAAATAGTTGATCAAAAGGTTTATCGATCGATGATCGGTTCATTGTTATATCTTTGCGCCTCCTGCCCTGATGTCATGTTGAGTATTTGCATGTCTGCCCGATATCAAGCGACACCTAAGGAGTGCCACTTAATGGCTGTGAAAAGAATTGTAAGATACTTGTTAAATACATCAAACTATGGCATATGGTTTCCCAAGGGATCTTCTTTTAATCTTGTTTGCTATTCTGACTTGGACTATGATCGAGACAAGGTTGATAGAAAATCCACCTCGGGTACATGTCAATTTCTGGGGAGATCTCTTATGTCTTGGTCATCTAAGAAACAAAACTCGGTATCTGATACATCTCCAATGTATCTATAATTTTTTATTGTTCCATGTTTTTATATTATCATTCTTGGATGTTTTATGATCATTTTATAGCAACTTTAAATAACTTTTTGGGACTAACCTATTGACATGGTGCCAAGTGCCAGTTGTTGTTTTTTGCTGTTTTTTTCCTTCACAGAAAATCCATATTAGCTGAGATCCAATTGCCACGAAACCTTACGGAGTTTTTTTAGACCAGAAGGAATCTTGGGAGCCAAGAATTAGTAGCAGACAAGGCCGAGGGGGCCCACTAGACATCAGGGCACGCCAGAGGCCCCTATCATGGCCTGGTGTCGAGTGGGGCCCTCGGGCACCTCCTCCACTGCCTGTGAGCTCTATAAATACCCCAATATTCAGGAAATCCTAGAGGAGTCGATGAAAAATCATTTCAGCCGCCGCAAGTTCCAGAGCCACGAAATCCAATCTAGAGCCCGTTCTAGAGAGGAACACGATCGTGGAGGGGTTCACCATCCTCATTGGTGCTCCTCGGATAATGTGTGAGTAGTTCATATTAGACCTACGGGTTCGTAGGCAGTAGCTAGATAGCTTTCTCTCTTGTTTTGTTTCTCAATACAATTGTCTCTTGGAGATTCGTATGATGTAACTCTTTCTTTTGTGGCGTGTTTGTTGGGATCCGATGAATTGTGAGTTTGTGATCAGATCTATGAAAACATATTCATGCTTGATTATTAGAGCCTCGTGTTTCTTCTCTGATATTTGTTTTTTGTCGGGCCAACTTGATCTTTTATCTTGCAATGGGAAGAGGTCTTTTGTGATGGGTTCGATCTTGCGGTGCTCAATCTTAGTGACAGAAAGATACGTGACATGCATGTATCGTTGCTATCAAGGATGAAATGATGGGGTCTTGTCACATCCCTGACACCTTAAGAAAGTTATTCTTGTGCTCATGTCTTCTTTGCATTGCATCTAAGAAATTTTCAACAAGAACAAAGAAAGAGGTGAAGGAAAAACTCAAACCCTAGCCACTTCTTCAAATAAAGGAAATCTCAAAACTAGTTAATATCAGTGAACCCAAAATGGCCTCAAGAAAAGTTCAAACTTTCTGATAAATCATGAAAGTAAATGAGCAATGAAGAAAACCATTCTGTTGACACTTGAAGCATTTTAAATAAATGCAAAAAGCTACTGGTTTCAAGTTTTAAATTTGAAATCAGAAACCTTAAATTTTCAAAAATGTTGAAAACTTTGGAAATGGTTGGAAATATTCCAACAAATATTCTAGGGTGCTTAACATAGCTTTTACAATTTATTTGGGAGCTGAAATAATTAGTAAATCAATTTCAGTATTTAAAACAGAAACAAATCAAAAAAAAATGGAAAACCTTACGTGTCGCCTAGCCGGCCCAGCCCAGCCCCTCCTGTCGTCTCCCTCCTCGCCAGTAGGAGCAGGAGGTGGCCTCCGCGTCGCCGCGCGCCTCCACGCAGCTCCCTGGCTGCCTGGCCGCCGTTTCGCGCTGGCAAGCACGGGGATAAGCTCCCCGTGGCCGACCCTATCCATTACCAGCGCCAGTTCTCCCCCTCCTCTCGAATCTCTCCTCCCTCCTTCTGCCGCCATTGGAGCCCGAGCAAATCTCGAGCTGCCCGTGCCCCTAGCCATAGGATCCTCACTCTGAGTACGCCGTTAGCTCCGCCTCGTCGATCTGGTCCTCCCTGCAGAAGCCGAAGTCTCCCCGAGCCTTGCAACACCCACGACACCGTCGTCTTCAACCTTCGGCCACCGGCGAGCTCTGCTCGATTCATCGCCCTCAGCCCTTCCCCGAGCCGTCTAAGCCCTGCTCTGCACTCCCCGTGAGCATGCGGTCATTTCCCCTAAGTTCTCCCCGTCGATCCCCTCCTGTAGGCTTAGTTCCATCGGAGCCCGACGAGGACCGCCGCTGCAGCTCGTCGCCGGTAGCCCTCCGATGACGGGTTGGTCCGTTTGAGGCCACCAACAGCCTCAGGACATCATGTAGATGCGCTAGGTGCCCAGCCCCGCGCGTTTTGACCCCGTATTCGATGGCTTCGACGATGGCCGAACTTGGTCGCCGCCAAGATCGTCGCCGGCGTTGATTCCGGCCACCCCAGCCCCTGGGGCTTGTCCCATCGTGCGCGCCGTCGAGTCGCCGTTCCTCCCGTGGTCTCAGCCGTGAGTTTGACCGTCGGAGGTGAGTTTCCGATGTCCTCCACCGTACTGGTGGTTGCCGGAGGCTCCCCGCCGGCGAGGACGACCTCGCCGCCGATGGATCTCAGCTGGCCTGAGCCACTGACGTGTGGGGCCAGCCTCTGGACAGTTTAGAAATAATAAAAATAAATCAGATAAGTTAATAAGTCACTGACATGTGGGACCAGTAAGATTAATCAGCTAATTAAGTTTAAACTTAATCTAAAACTGACCAGAGACACTGACCAGTGGGTCCCACTAGTCAGGTTTGACTTTCAACGGCCAGTTGGACCTGCTGATGTCATGCTGATGCAGTAAAAGTATTTTCCAGTATAAAAATAATTCCATAAATTTTTAAAACTTCAAAAATTCATATAAATTAATCTGTAACTCCAATGAAAATAATTTATATATGAAAAAGTATCAGAAAAATTCAAGGAATCTGAATATGCTATTTTCAATCATGTTTGAAAAAGTTACAGAACCCAAACATGTAGATTAATGAATAAGTCAATCCTTATAATTACTTTATAAATGGAATATGAAAAGTATTTAAATTTATTTTTGTTTGACATGATCAAACATTGTTCTAATAACAAACCAGTACCTTAACATGACATCTCATGCATGCTAACATCAAGTTGATCTGAGCATCAGGTCAAATCAATTAAATCGGTATCCGAGAATACCTCGCTTGAAGTGATATTTGAATTTGATTCAAATCAACTTCAAACCTAATACATGTTGGCTATATTAGTTTATCACCTTGCATTCTCATGCCATGCTCATGCATCATCTTGTTTGCATATGATTGTTATTGATTGTTGCCGTTCATTTCGGTAGGCTCCGCACCCCCGGATACCACCGAATATCCGTCTGACGGATATTGTCCCTCCTCTGAGCAACAAGGCAAGCAACCCTTTTGATCATCCCGATAAATCCCATGTTCTTGCCCCTGCACTTATTTATTGCATTAGGATCAAATGCTTCAACTGCTTTTGCCACGTTAGTTGAACCCACTTCCTTTGCATGACCTAACCTTGTCATAGTAAATAGCCGAACGTTGCAACCTAGCATACCTGGTAGTTTCATAAGCCATGATGTGCCTTATCCTGCTATGCATGCTATGCTTAGAGTTGTGTATGGTCTGTCATCTGGGAGATGAACAGAATTGTGAGAATGTGTTCGGTAAGCAAAGGTTGTGTGTTGAACCTGATTTGGTAAAGGTACCGGTGAAAGGCTGTGTAGGAGTACATGGCGGGTTGTTTCATTGGAACCGTCCTTAGGAACTGAGTTCCGTGTAGTTAATCCAAGACTAGATACTACCACATGCTGGGCCCTGAAATATGACCCCGCTCGGCCTATTAATCGCTTAGTACTCGGTCCAGGAGTTGCAAGTAGTTTCTGGTGTTTATAGTCATTGTGGAGGCCGTGCATGGTGCTGACCTGAGAGGTGGGCCGTGATGCGGTAGGCAGTGGCACGGTGTACCAAGTGGCACCCGGATGGTGGGCTTGGGAACCCTACGCACATCGTTTGAGGCTGTGGCGGAAACCTCGGCCGGACTTCCGTACGGGTTACTCTCAGATAGGCGATAAACCTGGACTAGGTACTAGTGTGGTTAACGGTCGTGGCCGACTCCCTCGCTGGGCTTCCGCTTGAAGGTTGCCGAGGTGCATGACATGCACATGGCGATAAGTGGCGAGAGCGTGTGTGACGAAGTACACCCCTGCAGGGTTATAATCTATTCAAATAGCCGCGTCCGCGGATATGGACTACTTGGAGACATATCTTGTCCATAGATAACTTAAATGGCTACTCATAAAATTGCCAAGATAAGCGTGAGTGTCGTGGACGGCATTTCCGTATGGAGACGCAAATATTCCACGATGGTGTATTGTTGTGGTGTTAGTGGACTCGTGTGCGAGAAATCAAGTTGTCAAAATTATTTAAAAATGCAAGTTGTCTAGCCACGAGTCAAATGCTGGCTTTCCGCTTGAAACCCCACAATACCTTATTGATACCTTGCATGAGTAGATAGTTATCCTAAAGTCTTGCTGAGTACCTTCGTACTCATGTTTGCTTAATAAATGTTGCAGAGGTTGCTAATGACCCTAATGGAGGGTTCTTCGTAGACATCAACGACAACGAGTAGCTTGTGTCCCAGCTACGATCTGGCCCTACGTTGGGTCTGTAGTATAGTCAGGCCATGTGCCTTCTAGTTGTCCTGTCTGTACTCAGACAGTTTAAACTCTTCCGCTGGCTTGTAACTGAATGACTGCTATTATGGGTCGTGAGACCCTTAATGTGTAATATTATGTGTGTGGCTCTTCCGAGCCTCTTAAATAAAGCTTGTATGTTTATGGTTATGTTGTGATGCCATCGATGTATCTATACATATCGGTATGCCATGCGTACGTGTGTCGTACTTGATATGTATGGGGTTCGATTACCTAGTCGTGAACTTTAGTAGCACTCCTTACAAGGAAATGCCCCTTTGTGATCCAATGAGCCTTGGTAGTTCGCTACTGCTCCGGACACATTGGTTGATCAGCATGTGTCCTTCTTAGCTGCTGTGTCTGTCCCCTTTGGGGAAATGTCACGCGATGTAATGGAGTCCTTGTAGCTTGCTACGACTCGTCTACACTCGCTGGTGACCGACACCTGCTTTGTTGGGTCATGTATGCCTATCCTTATGCAGTACTGCCACTTTGGTTTGTGACTAGACTTGTCGATCCGGGTTCTTTGACATTGGAATGCTAGCGACACTATTGCATACGTGAGTCAAAAGACACAAACGGTCCCGTCTAAGGTAAGGCTGCATACGTGAGTCAAAAGAGATGCGATGTGTTACAGGCTGGATTCCTATGACTTAGGATCGGTGTCCCGACAGCGTTGGTATCAGAGCCTGACTGACTGTAGGATTACTAAGCCAAACTGGTCGAAGTTGAGTCTAGAATTGCTTTAGTTATATATAAGGGAATTGTTTGTGGAAGGGAACATAAGACTCTTGTTCTCTTCTCAAGTTATTCTATTCTGGTCATCCTCGTCTTTTCTGCGGGAATTAAGGACTAGGTTACTCATCTTCCTCTAGGCTCGTGTTTCTGATCGGTAGATTATAGGACTACGGGTTAAGAAATATTGGGCTTCCTTCATTCCTAGGAAAAAGGAAGTAAGTTTGATGATCAAAGAGTTGAACTTGATAGTTGAGTGGTTACGCTATTCCATTTTGGGTTGTCCCAAAATTTGTTTTTGAGCATTTACAGCCGTTATGCTGCCCAATTTTTCATTCAGAGCTCTAATGCTTTTTGCATTACTCTCTATTTACAGATGCCTGGCCGTCCTTCTCGTTAGGTGGTACGTCTGACCAGGTGCATTGATGTACCGGGTCATACGGCCATGCTGGTCAGGGTGATGTCGGTGTGCGGTTATCGCTGGTACCCCGAGTACATAGTGGAGGAACAGTACCGAGACTTCAACGAGAGCCAGTACATATGCACTGTTAGGGTATTTCTGGACTACCCTGGAGCTGAGGAGCCAATCCATTGGTCCTATGGGTTGGGAGTCACTGTTGACATAGCAGTAGAAGATGCTGCCTATTCAATGCTGACCATTATGAGAGCGAGACATGCACTGCTGCAAAATTCAGAGTTCTGCTATGTTCCGGCCTCTCAGCCTGGTGAAGAGGGATACCTGAGTGGAGTCTATTTTGATTCTTCTATGGAGGATCCACTACTGCAATCCACTGTTGAGATGCTAGAGAACAGAGACAGGGATGCTCGTGCTCTCCGCATGGAGCTTTATGCTACCCGTGCCCGTCTGTGGACGGCTTTGATGCAGCTGGCACCGGTAGTCCAGACAGGGTATGGAGAGATGGAGATGCTGAACCCTGTTAGGATCCATCTTCTGGCTCACGTTGACTGGCCAGCTATAGGAGGAGTCACACCTCTTCGGGGACCCCTCTTACCACCAGTCAGGGGACCAAGGATACATCCGTATCCTTACGGATCCCAGGGATCTCAGGCTAGAGTGTTTCCTGATCCGCAGGTTGAGCTTCCAGGTCATGGAGGTAATCTCTATGAGATGTTCTATGCGGATGCCTGAGCTGTGAGCGGAAGGATAGTATGGTAGTAGCCGTACGTTCACAGTCCTGCGTGACTTGTGAAGTATGCCTATAATGTGAAATGAATTCCGGAGGCTTAGATAAATAATGTATAGGAAGCTTGTAAGCCTCTGATGAGTAGTTTCATAATTTCACTAGTTTGCCCTTTGGTTAAGGTTGTACTGAACTATGTAAGGGTGTGTATGAACCGTGGTGTATATATAGCAGTTGCTTGTTACCAC
This sequence comes from Hordeum vulgare subsp. vulgare, assembly GCF_904849725.1. Classification (NCBI taxonomy): domain Eukaryota; kingdom Viridiplantae; phylum Streptophyta; class Magnoliopsida; order Poales; family Poaceae; genus Hordeum; species Hordeum vulgare. The sequence continues at coordinate 52,155,991 of NC_058519.1, forward strand.
GTTGTTCAGATATTCATTTCCGCATTCCGTGTGTTCAGTACATTCTTAATCCATAGCTAGTATTGATATGATTTTGGTCTAAGCTGTGAGTTTGTTTGTCAGGATGGTGTTCACCAGGTTGAACCGTGCCCCTGGTCATGAGCAAGGCGAGGGTAGTCAAGCGTCGCAGGAAGACCTGCCTCACCCGCACTCTGTGGCGGAAGTGATGCTTGAGGAAGAGAGAAACAAAAGGGAGACCAACCGACTGTTAGAGCGTATTGAGCAGAATACGGCTCGTCGGCCTAGGAATGCTGCAGTGTCCCTCAACGACTTTTGTGAAGCTGAATCCTCCAAAGTTTCATCATTCCGTCGATCCCCTCGACGCTGATGACTGGCTGTGCAGCATCTCACGCAAGATTCGCTCTGCGAATGTGTCTGAGGCCGACAAGGTGACCTTTGCGGCGTATTTCCTAGAAGGACCCGCCAATCTGTGGTGGGAGAACTTTGAAGCTATGCGTCCTGCTAAACCAGTAGCCACATGAGCAGACTTCAGTGCAGCCTTTCGTCTGCACCATATTCCAGAGGGCCTGATGGACAGAAAGAGAGAGGAGTTATGTGCCTTCACTCAGGGCAAGTTGACTGCGGATGCCTATAGCCGCGAGTTCGGTAATCTCGCCCGCTATGCAACAAAGGAGGTGTCTACTGACGCCAAGAAGCAAGCAAGGTTCCGTAAGGGTCTGAGCCCTGAGCTCCGTCGTGATCTGCGCCTCCATGAGTGTGCAAGCTTTCAAGCCCTGGTCAACAAAGCGATCAGTGCCGAGACTGGTCATACTGACTTTGAAGCCACAAGGAAGCACTCCCGTGAATTCGGCTCGTCTTTTGGTTCCGCGTTTCCAAAATGCAGGCTGTGGGTTCCGAATAGTTCTCTGCTGCCAAGATACACTCCGAGGCCATCCTACGTGGCGCCTCAAACGGTCCAGGCCAACCCTCCAGCAAAAGCTTATGGTGGTCCAGCTAGCAATGCTGCACCACGTGCCAACCAAGTGATATGCTACAAGTGTGGAGAACCAGGGCACTATTCCCGTGAGTGTCCTCAGAATGTGGGTGCCAAGCAACCCGAAAAGTCCGCCGGGCAAGCCAAGTCGGGCAAAGCTTACTATGTGAAGCCAACTCCTGCACGTGGCCGTGTGAACTATGTGTCAGCAGAAGAAGCTGCACAGGATCCCGACGTCATGCTGGGTACGCTTCTTGTTAATCATCACCCAGCGTCCGTTCTCTTTGACACTGGGTCTTCTCATTCCTTCATTTCAGAAAGTTATGCACAGTTGCATAACATGTCTTTTTGTGATATGCCAATTCCATTGGTTGTCCAAACTCGTGGTAGTAAATGGCAAACCTCTAGGATAACCTATGACAATGAAATTCTAGTAGACAGGCTAGTTTTTCTAGCCTCATTGATAGCATTGAAATCTTCGGATATTAATATCATCTTGGGCATGGACTGGATGTCAGCTCACTATGCCAAGATCGATACTCATTCCAGAAATGTCCAGCTTACCCATCCCTCGGGTGAGATAGTAAATGTCTCTACTCGAGTTGCCAAATGCCAACTCTATTCCCTAAATGCCAACCCTCTTCCGGAACTTGAAGACATTCCGGTAGTCCGTGACTTCCCGGATGTTTTTCCAGAGGAACTGCCAGGAATTCCACCTGACAGAGATGTAGAGTTCGTGATAGATCTTGTTCCGGGAACTGTCCCAATAGCCAGAAGACCTTATAAGATGGCACCCCTGGAGCTAGCCGAACTTAAGAAGCAACTAGATGAGGCCTTGAATAAAGGTTTCATTCGTCCTAGCTCTTCTCCTTGGGCTTGTCCCGTCCTCTTCGTCAAGAAGAAAGACGGAACGGATCGGATGGTTGTAGATTACCGACCAGTTAATCTGGTCACCATAAAGAACAAGTATCCGCTCCCCAGGATCAACGATCTGTACGATCAGCTCGCTGGATCCTCAGTCTTCTCCAAAATGGATTTGAGGTTGGGATACCATCAAATCAAGATTAAGAACGGGGACATTCCAAAAACGGATTTTGTTACTCGTTATGGCCAATACGAGTACACCGTCATGTCCTTCTGGTTAACCAATGCCCCAGCCACCTTCTCTCGTCTGATGAATTCAATCTTCATGGAGTATTTGGATACATTCGTCGTGGTATACCTCGATGATATTCTCATCTACTCGAAGAACGAACAACAACATGCCGAGCATCTAAGGCTGGTATTGATGAAACTTCGAGAGCATCGCCTTTATGCCAAGTTTTCAAAATGTGAATTCTGGTTACCAGAAGTGACCTATCTAGGACACGTAATCTCTGGTAAGGGTATTGCTGTCAATCCCGAGAGAGTTCAAGCTGTCCTTGATTGGACTCAACCTGAATCGGTTAAGCAAGTTAGGAGTTTTCTTGGTCTAGCGAGCTATTGTCGTCGCTTTGTCGAGAATTTCTCCAAGGTTGCAAAGCCTCTAACTGAACTCCTCAAGAAAGATAAAAAGTTCAAGTGGACACCACAGTGTGAGCATAGTTTTCAGGAACTGAAAGACGCCTGACTTCCGCACCTGTGTTGCTACCACCAGATTTTTTAAGGACTTTGTTATCTATTGCGACGCCTCGCGACAAGGATTAGGTTGCATTCTCATGCAAGATCGTCATGTGATCGCATACGCATCTCGACAGTTGCGTCCACATGAGGATAATTATCCCACACATGACCTTGAGCTTGCAGCTGTGGTCCATGCACTAAAAACCTGGCGACATTACCTTCTGGGTAATCGTTGCGAAATATTCACTGATCACCAAAGTCTGAAATATATCTTCACCCAGCCGGATTTGAATCTCAGGCAAAGACAGTGGGTTGAGTTGATCTCGCATTACGACTTAGGGATAACTTACACCCCGGGGAAGGCCAATGTTATGGCCGATGCACTAAGTCGTAAATCATATTGTAACAATTTGATGCTACAACAAGGTCAACCACATCTCTATGAGGACTTTCGGAAGTTAAATCTTCATATCGTTCCTCAAGGATTCCTTTCTACCCTGGTGGCGAAGCCTACTCTTAAGGATCAAATTATAGCTGGCCAAAAGCGTGACAAGGGTATATCATGGATCAAGGACAATATTTTTAGCGGAAACACTAAAGAATTTTCCATGAATGATCAAGGTGTTGTGTTTTTCCAGAATCGTCTAGTGGTTCCTAAGAACCCACATATAAGGCAGTTAATCCTTAAGGAGGCTCATGATTCTCCTCTCACCATTCATCCCGGTAGTACTAAGATGTATCAGGACCTACGCTAGAGGTTCTGGTGGACTAGGATGAAGAGAGAAATTGCTGAGTTCGTTGCTAACTGCGACGTTTGTCGTCGAGTTAAGGCAGAACATCAAAGGCCTGCTAGCACCCTTCAACCTCTAGCTATTCCTGAATGGAAATGGGATAAAGTTAGTATGGATTTCATTACCGGATTTCCCAAGACCAAGAAAGGAAATAATGCTATCTTTGTGGTCATTGACCGTCTTTCCAAAGTGGCTCATTTTCTTCCCGTTCGGGAGAGTATAACAGCTAGCCAGCTAGCAGAGTTTTATATCTCCCGAATAGTGTCTCTTCATGGTGTTCCCCTGGAGATTAACTCAGACCGTGGGAGTATCTTTACTTCTCGCTTCTGGGAAAGTTTTCAGAATGCCATGGGGACTCACTTATCTTTTAGCACTGCTTTCCATCCCCAATCAAGTGGTCAAGTAGAAAGAGTGAATCAAATCTTAGAAGATATGCTCCGAGCTTGTGTTATATCATTCGGTATGAATTGGGAGAAGTGTCTTCCATTTGCCGAATTCGCTTATAACAATAGTTATCAATCAAGCTTGGGCAAAGCCCCTTTTGAAGTTCTCTATGGACGAAGATGTCGAACACCTCTTAATTGGTCAGAAACCGGGGAGAGGCATTTCTTTGGCCCGGGCATGATCCAGGATGCAGAAGAGCAGGTTCGCATTATTCGTGAAAAGTTGAAAACAGCCCAGTCTCGTCAAAAGAGCCAATATGATCGTCATCATAAGGCTGTGACCTTTGAAGTTGACGAGAAGGCTTACCTTCGGGTTACACCTTTGAAGGGTACCCATCGATTCGGTATCAAGGGCAAGTTGGCTCCTCGTTACATTGGTCCTTTTCGCATTCTTGCCAAACGAGGAGAAGTTGCCTACCAGTTGGAACTTCCTCCGCATCTTTCCAAGGTTCATGATGTCTTCCACGTCTCGCAACTCAGGCATTGCTTTTCGGATCCTATCCGTGAAGTGGACCACGAAACGCTTGATCTCCAAGATAACCTATCATACCGAGAATACCCCTTGCGTATTCTTGATCAAGCTGAGCGTACCACTCGACGTCGAAACCTCAAGTTTCTTAAAGTTGAATGGTCAAATCATTCTGAAAAGGAGGCAACTTGGGAAAGAGAGGATCGTCTCCGACTTGAGTATCCTCCGTTATTCCCGACGACTTCTAAATCTCGGGACGAGATTCTTTTGAGTGGGGGTCAGTTGTCACATCCGTGACACCTTAAGAAAGTTAGTCTTGTGCTCATGTCTTCTTTGCATTGCATCTAAGAAATTTTCAACAAGAACAAAGAAAGAGGTGAAGGAAAAACTCAAACCCTAGCCACTTCTTCAAATAAAGGAAATCTCAAAAGTAGTTAAAATAATTGAACCCAAAATGGCCTCAAGAAAAGTACAAACTTTCTGATAAATCATGAAAGTAAATGAACAATGAATAAAACCATTCTCTTGACACTTGAAGCATTTTAAATAAATGCAAAAGCTACTCGTTTCAAGTTTTAAATTTGAAATCAGAAACTTTAAATTTTCAAAAATGTTGAAAACTTTGGAAATGGTTGGAAATATTCCAACAAATATTCTAGGGTGCTTAACATAGCTTTTACAATTTATTTGGGAGCTGAAAAAATTAGTAAATCAATTTCAGTATTTAAAACAGAAACAAATCAGAAAAAATGGAAAACCTTACCTGTCGCCTAGCCGGCCCAGCCCAACCCCTCCTGTCGTCTCCCTCCTCGCCAGTAGGAGCAGGAGGTGGCCGCCGCGTCGCCGCGCGCCTCCACGCAGCTCCCTGGCTGCCTGGCCGCCGTTTCGCGTTGGCAAGCACGGGGATAAGCTCCCCATGGCCGACCCTATCCATTCCGAGCGCCAGTTCTCCCCCTCCTCTTGAATCTCTCCTCCCTCCTTCTGCCGCCATTGGAGCCCAAGCAAAGCTCAAGCTGCCCGTGCCCCTAGCCATAGGATCCTCACTCTGAGTGCGCCGTTAGCTCGGCCTCGTCGATCTGGTCCTCCCTGCAGAAGCCGAAGTCTCCCCGAGCCCTGCAACGCCCACGACACCGTCGTCTTCAACCTTCGGCCGCCGGTGAGCTCAGCCCTTCCCCGAGCCGTCTAAGCCCTGCTCTGCACTCCCAATGAGCATGCGGTCATTTCATCTAAGCTCTCCCCGTCGATCCCCTCCTCTAGGCTTAGTTCCATCGGAGCCCGACGAGGACCGCCGCTGCAGCTCGTCGTCGGTAGCCCTCCGATGACGGGTTGGTCCGTCTGAGGCCACCAACAGCCTCACGACTTCATGTAGATGCGCTAGGTGCCCAGCCCCGCGCGTTTTGACCCCGTATTCGATGGCTTCGACGATGGCCGAACTTGGTCGCTGCCAAGCTCGTCACCGGCGTTGATTCCGGCCACCCCCGCCCCTGGGGCTTGTCCCATCGTGCGCGCCGTTGAGTGGCCGTTCCTCCGTGGTCTCAGCCGTGAGTTTGGCCGTCGGAGGTGAGTTTCCGATGCCCTCCACCGTACTGGTGGTCGCCGGAGGCTCCCCGCCGGCAAGGACGACCTCGCCGCCGGTGGATCTTAGCTGGCCTGAGCCACTGACGTGTGGGGCCAGCCTCTGGACAGTTTAGAAATAATAAAAATAAATCAGATAAGTTAATAAGTCACTGACATGTGGGACCAGTAAGATTAATCAGCTAATTAAGTTTAAACTTAATCTAAAACTGACCAGAGACACTGACCAGTGGGTCCCACTAGTCAGGTTTGACTTTCAACGGCCAGTTGGACCTGCTGATGCAGTAAAAGTATTTTCTGGTATAAAAATAATTCCAGAAATGTTTAAAACTTCAAAAATTCATAGAAATTAATCTGTAACTCCAATGAAAATAATTTATATATGAAAAAGTATCCGAAAAATTCAAGGAATCTGAATATGCTATTTTCAATCATGTTTGAAAAAGTTACAGAACCCAAACATGTAGATTAATGAATAAGTCAATCCTTATAATTACTTTATAAATGGAATATGAAAAGTATTTAAATTTCTTTTTGTTTGACATGATCAAACATTGTTCTAATAACAAACCAGTACCTTAACATGACATCTCATGCATGCTAACATCAAGTTGATCTGAGCATCAGATAGAATCAATTAAATCGGTATCCGAGAATACCTCGCTTGAAGTGATATTTGAATTTGATTCAAATCAACTTCAAACCTAATACATGTTGGCTATATTAGTTTATCACCTTGCATTCTCATGCCATGCTCATGCATCATCTTGTTTGCATATGATTGTTATTGATTGTTGTCGTTCATTTCGGTAGGCTCCGCACCCCCGGATACCATCGAATATCCGTCTGACGGATATTGTCCCTCCTCTGAACAACAAGGCAAGCAACCCTTTTGATCATCCCGATAAATCCCATGTTCTTGCTCCTGCACTTATTTATTGCCTTAGGATCAAATGCTTCAACTGGTTTTGCCACGTTAGTTTAACCCACTTCCTTTGCATGACCTAACCTTGTCACAGTAAATAGCCGAACCTTGCAACCTAGCATACCTGGTAGTTGCTTAAGCCATGATGTGCCTTATCCTGCTATGCATGCTATGCTTAGAGTTGTGTATGGTCTGTCATCTGGGAGATGAACAGAATTGTGAGAATGTGTTCGGTAAGCAAAGGTTGTGTGTTGAACCTGATTTGGTAAAGGTACCGGTGAAAGGCTGTGTAGGAGTACATGGCGGGTTGTTTCATTGGAACCGTCCTTAGGAACTGAGTTCCGTGTATGTAATCCAAGACTAGATACTACCACATGCTGGGCCCTGAAATATGACCCCGCTCGGCCTATTAATCGCTTAGTACTCGGTCCAGGAGTTGCAAGTAGTTTCTGGTGTTTATAGTCATGCTGGAGGCCGTGCATGGTGCTGACCTGAGAGGTGGGCCGTGATGCGGTAGGCAGTGGCACGGTGTACCAAGTGGCACCCGGATGGTGGGCTTGTGAACCCTGTGCACATCGTTTGAGGCCGTGGCGGAAACCTCGGCCGGACTTCCGTACGGGTTACTCTCAGATAGGCGATAAACCTGGACTAGGTACTAGTGTGGTTAACGGTCGTGGCCGACTCCCTCGCTGGGCTTCCGCTTGAAGGTTGCCGAGGTGCATGACGTGCACATGGCGATAAGTGGCGAGAGCGTGTGTGACGAAGTACACCCCTGTAGGGTTATGATCTATTCGAATAGCCGCGTCCGCGGATATGGACTACTTGGAGATATATGTTGTTCATAGATAACTTAAATGGCTACTCATAAAATTGCCAAGATAAGCGTGAGTGTCGTGGACGGCATTTCCGTATGGAGACGGAAAGATTCCACGATGGTGTATTGTTGTGGTGTTAGTGGACTCGTGTGCGAGAAATCAAGTTGTCAAAATTATTTAAAAATGCAAGTTGTCTAGCCATGAGTCAAATGCTGGCTTTCCGCTTGAAACCCCACAATACCTTATTGATACCTTGCATGAGTAGATAGTTATCCTAAAGTCTTAATGAGTACCTTTGTACTCATGTTTGCTTAATAAATGTTGCAGAGGTTGCTAATGACCCTAATGGAGGGTTCTTCATAGACATCGACGACGACGAGTAGCTGGTGTCCCAGCTACGATCTGGCCCTACGTTGGGTCTGTAGTATAGTCAGGCCATGTGCCTTCTAGTTGTCCTGTCTGTACTCAGACAGTCTAAACTCTTCCGCTGGCTTGTAACTGAATGATTGCTATTATGGGTCGTGAGACCCTTAATGTGTAATATTATGTGTGTGGCTCTTCCGAGCCTCTTAAATAAAGCTTGTATGTTTATGGTTATGTTTTGATGCCATCGATGTATCTATACATATCGGTATGCCATGCGTACGTGTGTCGTACTTGATATGTATGGGGTTCGATTACCTAGTCGTGAACTTTAGTAGCACTCCTTACAAGGAAATGCCCCTTTGTGATCCAACGAGCCTTGGTAGTTCGCTACTGCTCCGGACACATTGGTTGACCGGCATGTGTCCTTCTTAGCTGCCGTGTCTGTCCCCTTTGGGGAAATGTCACGCGATCTAATGGAGTCCTTGTAGCTTGCTACGACTCGTCTACACTCGCTGGTGACTGACACCTGCTTTGTTGGGTCATGTATGCCAGTCCTTGTGTGGTACTGCCACTTTGGTTTGTGACTAGACTTGTCGATCCGGGTTCTTTGACATTGGAATGCTAGCGACACTATTGCATACGTGAGTCAAAAGACGCAAACGGTCCCGGCTAAGGTAAGGCTGCAGCCGTGGAGTTAACCGTGCGTGAGACCGCAAAGAGATGCGATGTGTTACAGGCTGGATTCCTATGTCTTAGGATCGTGGTCCCGACAGGTCTATTCCTAAATGAATAGATCTTGCTACATCATCTCATCTCTCCTAAGGCATTACTCTGTTTTTCCATGAACTCAATACACTAGATGCATGCTGGATTGCGGTCGATGTGTGGAGTAATAGAAGTGGATGCAGGCAGAAGTCGGTCTAGTTATCTTGGACGTGATGCCTTTATACATGATCATTGTCTTCATTATCATCATAATTATTATCTCTTCTATCAATTGCCCAACAATAATTTGTCTACCCATCGTTTGCTATTTCTCGAGAGAAGCCACTAGTGAAACCTATGGCCCCCGGGTCTACTTCACACCATCTATTTGCAATCTCTACTTTTCTATTGAATTTCTACTCTATTTCCTATTTTTTCAGATCTATATTATCAAAAAACCCAAAAATACATTGGTATGTTCTATTTGCTATCACTCTAGTTTGCATCTATCAATCTATCCTTACATTACCCATGACGGATTGACAACCCCTTCATGCTTGGGTTGCGAGGATTTTCTATTTGTGTGGAGGTGTTGCTTACATAGTCTTGTGGATCTTCCTACTGGGTTAATACCTTTTTTCTTAACTAAGGGAAATACTTGTCGTCATTGTGCTACATCACTCTTTAAGCTTGGAGGGAGACCAACGCATCAGCGAGACTAAGCAAGATTTGTGGCACCACTGCTGGGGAAGATCAAGTCAAGATCTATCAGGTTCCTACACACAAATATCATCTCCTTGCAATTACATTATTTGCCTTTTGCCTCTCGTTTTCCTTTCCCCCCACTTCAACAAAACATTACTTCTTATTTGCCTTCTTTCCGTTTACCTTTTTCTTGCTTGGATGCTTCTATTGCCTACATGATAACACTCAAACACAGAAAAATAAGCAGGAAAAGTAAATACACATGGATCCTCATCCACTTGCTAATCTTTTCAAAAGATCTAATTATGTTGAACCAATTTCTAGTGACTCTAATGCTCTTGATTGCTTTTGTGAAGTTTTGCTTGAAAATTGTGAATCTGAAGATTGTGATGAAGTGTTAAAAGAAGAAATTTATAAAGTGATTCATTATATATCCTTGAATGAAAAGCATGATTGCAATGATGTTATTATAAATTCTATTAATGTCAATTGTGTTAATAATATGCCAAACTACGAGATTGGGGATGGCAATTTCGTCATGTCCACTACTCATTGTAATGATCATGAGTGTGGTGATGCTTCTTATTATCTTCAAATTTTATTTACTCATCATCATGATATGATATTGATAACAATGCTTGCAATACCATTGAAAGTGGGTTTGGAAGAGTATCAACTTCAGGTAATAATGATCCCAATATTTTGGATTATTATCTATCTCTTGAATTTTTCGATAAAAGTGGGTTGGCAGTTATCATGACTTTAGTTAATGTTAATCCCACTACCGTGGAAGATTATAAGACTTTTATGCATGTGGATCATGAAGAGAAAATCTTATGTGTTAGCTATATTGTTGAATTTGAATATGATCCTACATATAATTATTTTTGAGAGAGGGAAATATGGTTATAGAAATATTCATGTTACTAAATTACCTTCTTCGTGTTGAAATTGCTAGTATTTCTTTCTTCTTCCATGCATATGTTAGATATTTCTTGTCTTGATAATTTGTTTGCTTATAGTATGCCTATGCATAGGAAGTATGTTAGACTTAAATGTATTTTTCTGATGCTACATGATGCTCTCTTTTTCTTTCAACTACCATCTTTCATGTGAACATCAATAAAATCTCAAGCCTATCTTAATGGCTATAAACGATAGCGCTTATTCGGAGATAACCCAATGAATAAAATTTATTTTCACTTTTTCTTTCTGTTCTCGAGTGTTTGCACAATTATGCTACTATTATAATTGTGTTTTTGTGTTTTATTTAGTGTTTGTGCCAAGTAAAGCCTTTGGGATAATGTGGGGTGTTAGTTGCTTTAATCCTGTTAAAAACAGAAACTTTTGCGTCTAGTAGAAAATATTCTAAAATTCATACAAAGCTCAAAAGTGTCTGAATTGTTTACACAATATTAATATACAATTCCCTACATTGTCCTAATTTTTCAGAATTGTTGGATTTACAAAAGTGCAAGTAAATTTTGAATCTTAACATATTGTTCTGTTTTTAACACATTCCATTTTCTTTGCGTTATGTGCTTATTTTAATGATTCTATGGTTTATATCGGGGGGCATAAGCCATGGTAAATTTAGAATACAGTAGGTATAATGCAAAAAACAAAATTGGAATAGGTTTTCAATAGTACCTATAGTAAAATTTGGTTTTCTTATACTAACGGATCTCACACAAATTTTGTTGAGTTTTATGTGATCGAAGTTTTCAGGTTTTGAGTGAGGTCGTTGTCGGGACCCCGATCCTAAGTCATAGGAATCCAGCCTGCAACACATGCATGTCTTTGCGGTCTCACGCAAGGTTAACCCCACGGCTGCAACCTTACCTTAGCCGGGACCGTTTGCGCCTTTTGACACAGGGACAGGCATAAACCAGCATTTGACTCGTGGCTAGACAACTTGCATTTTTAAATAATTTTGACAACTTGATTTCTCGCACACGAGTCCACTAACACCATAACAATACTCCATCATGGAATCATTCCGTCTCCATACGGGAATGCCATCCACGACACTCACGCTTATCTTGACAATTTTATGAGTAGCCATTGAAATTATCTATGAACAACATATGTCTCCAAGTAGTCCATATCCGCGGACGCGGCTATTCGAATAGATCATAACCCTGCAGGGGTGTACTTCTTCACACACGCTCTCGCCACTTATCGCCATGTGCACGTCATGCACCTCGACAACCTTCAAGCGGAAGCCCAGCGAGGGAGTCGGCCACGACCGTTAACCACACTAATACTTAGTCCAGGTCTATCGCCTATCTTAGGGTAACCCGGACGAAAGTCCAGCCGAGGTTTCCGCCACGGCACCAAACGCTGTGCGTAGGGTTCCCAAGCCCACCATCCGGGTGCCACTTGGTACACCGTGCCACTGCCTACCGCATCACAGCCCACCTCTCCGGTCAGCGCTATGCACGGCCTCCAGCATGACTATAAACACCAGAAACTACTTGCAACTCCTGGACCGAGTACTAAGCGATTAATAAGTCGAGCGGGGTCATATTTCAGGGCCCAGCATGTGGTAGTATCTCATCTTGGATTACATACACGGAACTCAGGTCCTAAGGACGGTTCCAATGAAACAACCCGCCATGTACTCCTACATAGCCTTTCACCGGTACCTTTACCAAATCAGGTTCAACACACAACCTTTACTTACTAAACACATTCTCACAATTCTGTTCATCTCCCATAGGACAGACCATACACAACTCTAAGCATAGCATGCATAGCAGGATAAGGAACATCATGGCTCAAGCGTCTACCAGGTATGCTAGGTTGCAAGGTTCAGCTATTTACTGTGACAAAGACAGGTCATGCAAAGGAAGTGGGTTCAACTAACGTGGCAAAAGCATTTGAGAATTTGATCCTAATGGAATAAGTAAGTGCAGGAGCGAGAGCATGGGATTTATCGGGATGATCAAAATGGTTGCTTGCCTTGTTGCTCAGAAGAGGGACAATATCCGTCAGTCGGATATTCAGTGGAATCCGGAGGAGCGGAGCCTACCGAAAGAAATGACAACAATCAATAACAATCATATGCAACAAGATGATGCATGAGCATGGCATGAGGATGCAAGGTGGTATGCTAATATCGCCAACATTTATTAGGTTTGAAGTTGACTTGAATCATATTGAAATATCACTTCAAACGAGGTGTTCTCGAATACCATTTTAATTGATTCGACCTGATGCTAAGATCAACTTGTTTTTAACATGCATGGAAATGATATGTTTTGTTGCTGATTGTGATTGAACAATGTTTGATCATAGCATTTGAAGTGGAATTCAAATGATTTTCAAATTCCATCTCCATAGCAATTATAAAAGTTAACTTATTCATTATTCTACAAGTTTGGTCCAGTAACATTTTCAAACATGTTTGAAGATGACATATTCAGATTCCTTGGATTTTTCTGATACTTTTTTATATATAAATTATTTTCATTGGAGTTACAGATTAATTTATATGATTTTTAGAAGTTTTGGCATTTTTCTAGAATTCTTTTAAATCAGAAAATCTTTACTGCATCCGCATGACATTAGCAGGTCCAACTGGCCGTTGAAAGTCAAACCTTACCAGTGGGACCCACTAGTCAGTGACTCTGGTCAGTTTTAGATTAGTTTTAAACTTAATTAGCTAATTAACAGTACTGGACCCACATGTCAGTGACTTATTAGATTAATTAACTTTATTTTTATTAATCCAAAACTTCCAGAGGCTGGCCCCACGTGTCAGTGGCTCATGCCAGCTGAGATCCACCGGCGGCGAGGTCGTCCTCGCCGGCGGTGAGCCTCCGACGACCACCAGTACAACAGAGGGGCTCGAAAATGGCGCACAGGCGGCCAAACTCTACGCGGAGTGCACCAGAGGAATGACATGACTCCTGCAGGTTCATTTTTGCACTTAACCGGGGTTGATCTGGCCGGAGATGATGACGGCGACGAGCTTGGCGGCGGACAAAGTTCGGGCGTCATCGGGGTCATTGAAACAGAGGGATCTACGCACGGGACTGAACTCCTACGGCATCTACGCGATGGCCTGAAGCTGCTGGTGGCCTCAGAAGGACGAGCTGTTCACCGGAGGGCTACCGGCGACGAGCCCCCACGGCGGATCTCGTCGGGCTCCGGTGAAATCAAGGCTAGAGGAAGGGATCAAAGGGGGAAACTTGGGGGAAAGCTGCGCAAGCTCACGGGGAGTGCAGTGGTGGTGCTAGCTTGCTCGGGGATGGCCTGGAGAGGGAGAACGCCGGCGACGAACTTCGGTGACCCGAGGAAGAAGACGACCGCGACTCGTTGTTTCACTGCATCTCGGCGTCGGGCTCGTGGCTAGGAAGCTTCAGGGAGCTGCGGCGGTTCTATTACACGGCTTAAAAGGCAAAGAGGTAGGCTAGAATGACGGCGAGCTCGAGCTCTGCTCGGGCTCCAATGGCGGCAGTGGGGAACGAAGCAACGGGGGAGAATGAGGAGAGGATGAGCTCGGGCACGCCTCGGGAGGGTTATCCCCTCGCGTGCCAGCGCAAAACGGCGGCCAGGCAGGCGCACAGGTGCGTGGCCGCGCCGGAGTACGCGGCGGCCACCTCCTGCTGCCCACTGGCGGGGGAGGAAGACGACAGGGAAGAAGCTGGGCCGGGCCAGGTGAGCGATAGGTAGGTGTTTCTTCCTTTTTTTCTGTTTTATTTTCTGTTTTACTAACTATTTGATTTGCTATATATTTCAGCTCCAAAATAGTTTACAAAGAATATTTTGAACACACTAGAATATTTGTTGGAATATATCCAACCATTCCTGAAGTTTTCAACATTTTTGAAAACTTAAAGTTTATGAATTCAAATTTAAACTTGAATCCAGTGGCTTTTTGCTTTTAAATAAAATGCCAAATGTGTTATGAAAATAGTTTTCTTCACTGCTTATTTGCTTTCAAGAATTATCAGAAAAGTTGAACTTTTCTTGAGGCCATTTTGGGTTCATTGATTTGAACAAGTTTATAATTTCTTTGAATTTGAGAAGTGTCTAGGGTTTTTGAGTTTTGCTTCACCACTTGCTTTGATCTTGTTGCAATTTCCTTTGATGCAATGCAAAGAAGATATGAGCACAATGCTATACTTGATTAGGGTTCCAGGGATGTGACAACTGACCCCCACTCAAAAGAATCTCAGCCCGAGATTTAGAAGTCGTCGGGAATAACGCAGGATACTCAAGTCAGAGACGAACCTCTCTTTCCCAAGTTGCCTCCTTTTTAGAATGATTTGACCACTGAACTTTAAGAAACTTGAGGTTTCGACGTCGAGTGGTACACTCAGCTTGATCAAGAATACATACAGGGTATTCTCGGTATGAAAGGTTATCTTGGAGATCAAGTGTTTCGTGGTCCACTTCACGGATAGGATCCGAAAAGAAACGCCTGAGTTGCGAGACGTCGAAGACATCATGAACCTTGGAAAGATGCGGAGGAAGTTCCAACTGGTAGGCAACTTCTCCTCGTTTGGCAAGAATGCGAAAAGGACCAATGTAACGAGGAGCCAACTTGCCCTTGATACCGAATCGATGGGTACCCTACAAAGGTGTAACCCGAAGGTAAGCCTTCTCGTCAACTTCAATGGTCACAGCCTTATGATGACGATCATATTGGCTTTTTTGACGAGACTGGGCTGTTTTCAACTTTTCACGAATAATGCGAACCTGCTCTTCTGCATCTTGATCATATCCGGGCCAAAGAGTTGCCTCTGTCCGGTTTCTGACCAATTAAGAGGTGTTCGACATCTTCGTCCATAGAGAACTTCAAAAGGAGCTTTGCCCAAGCTTGATTGATAACTATTGTTATAAGCAAATTCGGCGAATGGAAGGCACTTCTCCCAATTCATACCGAACGATATAACGCAAGCTCGGAGCATATCCTCTAGGATTTGATTTACTCTTTCTACTTGACCACTTGATTGAGGATGGAAAGCAGTGCTAAAAGATAAGTGAGTCCCCATAGCATTCTGAAAACTTTCCCAGAAGCGAGAAGTAAAGATACTCCCACGGTCTGAGTTAATCTCCAGGGGAACACCATGAAGAGACACTATTCGAGAGATATATAACTCTGCTAGGTGGCTAGCTGTTATACTCTCACGAACTGGAAGAAAATGAGCTACTTTGGAGAGACGGTCAATGACCACAAAGATAGCATTATTTCCTTTCTTGGTCTTGGGAAATCCGGTAATGAAATCCATGCTAACTTTATCCCATTTCCATTGAGGAATAGCTAAAGGATGAAGGGTGCTAGCAGGCCTTTGATGTTCTACCTTAACTCGACGACAAACGTCGCAGTTAGCAACGAACTCAGCAATTTCTCTCTTCATCCTAGTCCACCAGAACCTCTGGCGTAGGACCTGATACATCTTAGTACTACCGGGATGAATGGTGAGAGGAGAATCATGAGCCTCCTTAAGGATTAACTGCCTTAGATATGGGTTCTTAGGAACCACTAGACGATTCTCGAAGAACACAACACCTTGATCATTCATGGAGAATTCATTAGCATTTCCGCTAATAATATTCTCCTTGATCCGTGATATCCCCTTATCACGCTTCTGGCCAGCTATAATTTGATCCCTAAGGGTAGGCTTCGCCACCAGGGTAGATAGGAATCCTTGAGGAACAATATGAAGATTTAACTTCCGAAATTCCTCATAGAGATGTGGTTGACCTCGTTGTAGCATCAAATTGTTACAATAAGATTTACGACTTAGTGCATCAGCCATAACATTGGCCTTCCCCGGGGTGTAAGTTATCCCTAAGTCGTAATCCGAGATCAACTCAACCCACCGTCTTTGCCTGAGATTCAAATCCGGCTGGGTGAAGATATATTTCAGACTTTGGTGATTAGTGAATATTTTGCAACGATTACCCAGAAGGTAATGTCGCCAGGTTTTCAGTGCATGGACTACAGCTGCAAGCTCAAGATCATGTGTGGGATAATTATCCTCATGTGGACGCAACAGTCGAGATGCGTATGCAATCACATGACAATCTTCCATGAGGATGCAACCTAATCCTTGTCGCGAGGTGTCGCAATAGATAACAAAGTCCTTAGAAAAATCTGGTGGTAGCAACACAGGTGCGGAAGTCAGGCGTGTTTTCAGTTCCTGAAAACTATGCTCACACTGTGGTGTCCACTCGAAGTTTTTATCCTTCTTGAGGAGTTCAGTTAGATGCATTGCAACCTTGGAGAAATTCTCGACAAAGCGGCGACAATAGCTCGCTAGACCAAGAAAACTTCTAACTTGCTTAACCGATTCAGGTTGATTCCAATCAAGGACGGCTCGAACTCTCTCGGGATTGACAGCAATACCCTTACGAGAGATTACGTGACCTAGCTAGGTCACTTCTGGTAACGAAAATTCACATTTTGAAAACTTGGCATAAAGGCGATGCTCTCGAAGTTTCACCAATACTAGCCTTGGATGCTCGGCATGTTCTTGTTCGTCCTTCGAGTAGATGAGAATATCGTCGAGGTATTCCACGACGAATTTATCCAGATACTCCATGAAGATTGAATTCATGAGACGAGAGAAGGTGGCTGTGGCATTGGTTAAATCGAAGGACATGACGGTGTACTCGTATTGGCCGTAACGAGTAACAAAAGCCATTTTTGGAATGTCCCCGTTCTTGATTTTGATGTGATGGTATCCCAACCTCAAATCCATTTTTGAGAAGACTGAGGATCCAGCGAGCTGATCATACAGGTCGTTGATCCTGGGGAGCGGATACTTGTTCTTTATGGTGACCAGATTGACTGGTCGGTAATCTACAACCATCCGATCCGTTCCATCCTTCTTCTTGATGAAGAGGACGGGCAAGCCCAAGGGGAAGACCTAGGACGAATGATACCTTTATTCAAGGCCTCATCTAGTTGCTTCTTAAGTTCGGCTAGCTCCAGGGGTGCCATCTTATCTGTTCTTCTGGCTATTGGAACAGTTCCCGGAACAAGATCTATCACAAACTCTACATCTCTGTCAGGTGGAATTCCTGGTAGTTCCTCTGGAAAAACATCCGGGAAGTCACAGACTACCGGAATGTCTTCAAGTTCCGGAAGAGGGTTGGCATTGAGGGAATAGAGTTGGCATTTGGCAACTCGAGTAGAGACATTGACTATCTCACCCGAGGGATGGGTAAGCTTAACATTTCTAGAATGAGTATCAATCTTGGCATAGTGAGCTGACATCCAGTCCATACCCAAGATGATATTAATATCCGAAGATTTCAAGGCTATCAATGAGGCTAGAAAAACTAGCCTGTCTACTAGAATTTCATTGTCATAGGTTATCCTAGAGGTTTGCCACTTGCTACCAGGAGTTTGGACAACCAATGGAAATGTCATATCACAAAAAGACATGTTATGCAACTGTGCATAACTTTCTGAAATGAAGGAATGAGAAGACCCAGTGTCAAAAAGAACAGACGCTGGGTGATGATTAACAAGAAGCGTACCCAGTATGACGTCTGGATCCTCTACAACTTCTTCTGTTGAGACATATTTCACACGGCCACGTGCAGGAGTTGGCTTCACATAGTAAGCTTTGCCCGACTTGCCTTGCCTGACGGACTTTCCGGGTTGCTTGGCACCCACATTTTGAAGACACTCACAGGAATAGTGCCCTGGTTCTCCACACTTGTAGCATATCACTTGGTTGGCACGTGGTGTAGCATTGCTAACTCGACCACCATAGGTTTTTGCTGGAGGGTTGGTCTGATTCGTCTGAGGCGCCACGTAGGATGGCCTCGGAGTGTATCTTGGCGGCAGAGAACTGTTTGGAACCCACAGCCTGCATTTTGGAAACGCGGAACCAGATGACTAGCCAAAGTCACGGGGGTGCTTCTTTGTGGCTTCGAAGTCGGTATGACCAGTCTCGGCACTGATCGCCTTGTTGACCAGGGCTTGGAAGCTTGCACACTCGTGGAGGCGCAAATGACGACGAAGCTCAGGGCTCAGACCCTTACGGAATCTTGCTTGCTTCTTGGCGTCAGTAGACACCTCCTCTGTTGCATAGCGGGCGAGGTTACCGAACTCGCGACTATAGGCATCCAAGGTCAACTTGCCCTGGGTGAATGCACAGAACTACTCTCTCTTTCTGTCCATCAGGCCTTCTGGAATATGGTGCAGACGGAAGGCTGCACTAAAGTCTGCCCATGTGGCTGCTGGTTCAGTAGGACGCATAGCTTCAAAGTTCTCCAACCGCAGATTGGTGGGTCGTTCCAGAAAATACGCCGCAAAGGTCACCTTGTCGGCCTCAGAAACATTCGCAGAGCGAATCTTATGTGAAATACTACACAGCCAATCATCAGCGTCGAGGGGATCGACGGAATGATGAAACTTTGGAGGATTCAGCTTCACAAAGTCGTTGAGGGACACTGCAGCATTCCTAGGCCGACGAGCCGTATTCTGCTCAATACGCTCTAACAGTCGGTTGGTCTCCCTTTTGTTTCTCTCTACCTCAAGCATCACTTCCGCCACAGAGTGCGGGCGAGGCAGGTCTTCCTGCAACGCTTGACTACCCTCGCCTTGCTCATGACCAGGGGCACGGTTCAACCTGGTGAACACCATCCTGAGAAACAAACTCACAGCTTAGACCAATATCATTATCAATACTAGCTATGGATTAAAAATGCACTAAACACATGGAATGCGGAAACGAATATCCGAACAACATGGTAACAAGAAACTCCTATATATACACCATGGTTTATACACACCCTTACATAGTTCAGTACAACCTTAACCGAAGAGCAAACTACTGAAATTATGAAACTACTCATCAGAGGCTTACAAGCTTCCTATACATTATTTATCTAGGCCTCCGGAATTCATTTCACATCACAAGCATACTTCACAAGTCACACAGGACTGTGAACGTACAACTACTACCATACTATCCTTCCACTCACGGTTCAGGCATCCACATAGAACATCTCATAAAGATTGCCTCCATGGCCTGGAAGCTCAACCTGCGGATCAGGAAATACTCTGGCCTGAGATCCCTGGGATCCATAAGGACACGGATGTGGCCTTGGTCCCCTGACTGGTGGTAGTAGGGGTCCCCGAAGAGGGGTGACTCCTCCTATAGCCGGCCAGTCAACATGGGCCAAAAGATGGGTTCTAACAGGGTTCAGCATCTCCATATCTCCATACCCTGTCTGGACTACCGGTGCCAGCTGCGTCAAAGCCGTCCACAGACGGGCACGTGTAGCATAAAGCTCCATGCGCAGAGCACGAGCATCCCTGTCTCTGTTCTCTAGCATCTCAGCAGTGGAGTGCAGTAGCGGATCCTCCATAGAGGAATCAAAATAGACCCCACTGAGGTATCCCTCTTCACCTGGCTGAGAGGCAGGACATAGCAGAACTCTGAATTCTGCAGTAGTGCATGTCTCGCCCTCATAATGGTTAGCATTGGATAGGCAGCATCTTGTACTGCCATGTCCACAGTGACCCCCAATCCATAGGACCAATGGATTGGCTCCTCAGCTCCAGGGTAGTCTGGAAATACCCTAACAGTGCAGATATACTGGCTCTGGTTGAAGTGTCGGTACTGTTCCTCCACTGTGTACTCTGGGTACCAGGGGTAACCGCACACCGACATCACCCTGACCAGCATGGCCGTATGACCCGGCACATCAATGCACCTGGTCAGACGAACCACCTGACGAGAAGGACGGCCAGGCATCTAAAAATAGAGAGTAATGCAAAAGCATTAGAGCTCTGAATGCAAAATTGGGGAGCATAACGGCTGTAAATGCTCAAAAACAATTTTGAGACAACCCAAAAAATAGAATAACGTAACCACTCAACTATCAAGTTCAATTCTCTGATCATCAAACTTACTTCCTTTTTCCTGGGAATAAAAGAAACCCAAAAATCTCTTCACCCGTAGTCTTATAATCTACCGATCAGAAACGCGAGCCTAGAAGAAGATGAGTAACCTAATCCTTAATTCTCGCAGAAAAGACGAGGATGACCAGAATAAAATAACTTGAGAAGAGAGCAACAGTCTTACGTTCCCTTGCACAAACAATTCCCTTATATATAACTAAAGCAATTCTAGACTCAACTTCGACCAGTTTGGCTTAGTAGTCCTACAGTCAGTCAGGCTCTGATACCAACGCTGTCGGGACCCCGATCCTAAGTCATAGGAATCCAGCCTGTAACACATCGCATCTCTTTGCGGTCTCACGCACGGTTAACCCCACGGCTGCAGCCTTACCTTAGCCGGGACCGTTTGCCCCTTTTGACTCGCGTATGCAATTGTGTCGCTAACAATCCAATGACAAAGAACTCGGATCGACATGTCTAGTTATAAACCAAAGTGGCAGTTACGCAAGGGACAGGCATACATGACCCAGCAAAGCAGGTGTCGGTCACCAGCAAATGTAGACGAGTCGTAGCAAGCTACAAGGACTCCATTACATCGCATGACATTTCCCCTAAGGGGACAGACACAGCAGCTAAGAAGGACACACGCCGGTCAACCAATGTGTCCGGAGCAGTAGCGAGCTACCATGGCTCTTTGGATCACAAAGGGGCATTAAGCTTGGGGATGCCGATATGTCTCCAACGTATCAATAATTTTTTTTGTTCCATGTTGTTATATTATCATTCTTTGATTCTTTATGATCATTTATAGCAACTTTATATCATTTTTTGGACTAACCTATTGACATAGTGCCTAGTGCCACTTGCTGTTTTTTGCTGTTTTTTCTTCGTAAAAAATCCATATGCAATGAGGTCCAATTAGCACGAAACTTTACAAAGATTTTTTGGGACCAGAAGGAAACTTGGGAGCCAAGAATGAGGAGAAGACGAGGCCCAGGGGGGCACTAGAAATCAAGGCGCTAGAGGCCCTTGGCGCTGTCTGGTGTCTAGTGGAGATCCATATGATGTAACTCTTTCTTTTGCGGTGTGTTTGTTGGGATCCGATGAATTGTGAGTTTATGATCAGATCTATGAAAACATATTCATGCTTGATTATTGTTGCCTCGTATTTCTTCTATGATATTTTGTTTTTTCCGGCCAACTTGAGATTTTATCTTGCAATGGGAAGACGTGCTTTGTGATGCGTTCGATCTAGCAGTGCTCAGTCTGAGTGACACAAAGACACATGAGACATATGTATCGTTGCTATCAAGGATAGAACTATGGGGTCTATTCCTACATCAATAGATCTTGTCTACATCATTTCATCATTCTTAAGGCATTACACTGTTTCTTCGTGAACTCAATACACAAGATGCATGTTGGATAGCGGTCGATGTGTGGAGTAATAGAATTAGATGCACGCAGAAGTTGGTCTACTTATCTTGCACATTGTATTGAATATCATCATAAATATTGGCTCTTCTATCAATTTCCCAATAGTAATTTGTCTACCCACCATTTGTTATTTCTCGAGAGAAGCCACTAGTGAAACCTACGGCCCATGGTTCTACATCACATCATCTATTTGCAATCTCTACTTTGCTATTTGCGTTTCTACTTTTATTGCTCTTTTTTTCAGATCTATACTATCAAAAAACCCATAAATACCTTATTGCATTATATTTGCTATTAGTCTTATTCGCATCTATTAATCTATCCTTACTATACCCACGAGGGATTGATAACCCCTCCACATGTTGGGTTGCGAGGATTTGTTATTTGTGTGCAAGTGTTGCTTACATAGTCTTGTGGATCTTCCTGCTGGATTGATACCTTGGTTTCTTAACTAAGGGAAATACTTTCCGTCGTTGTGCTACATCACCCTTCAAGCTTGGAGGCAAACCAAAGCATCAGCGAGACTAAGAAGTATCTCTGTCTACCGTCGAAGTGGAATACATTACCGTCGGATCATGTTGAGCGCAATTACTATGGATGACAAAAACTCTTATAAGGATTATGGCATTCACGTGAAACATGTTCCATTGTTGTGTAACAATTAAGGTGCTATTAAAATTGCCCATAATCTTGTGCAACATTCTCGAACTAAATATATTCAAGTTTGACATCATTTCATTTTTTATCACGATGGTAAAGGAGATATTAATCTCAAGCATGTTCATACCGACAAACAATTGGAAGATATCTTTACCAAGCCACTTGATGAGAAAGTGTTTTGTCACTTGAGTGGTGAGTTGAACATCATTGATACTTCAAACATGAGCTAGACTCACTCGGATGCATGCAAGGGCATGAGCTTACTTGATTATTCCGTGATGCTATTGACATAACACTATATTATATCTTGGAAAAACTATGCTCCCTTGTATATCATCTAACTTGGAAGAAATACACTCCACAAGATTGCGATCAACTCACCTGAAAAGCAATCTTGTCATGGCCAAGTACCAACAACCCCTTCTTCAGAGATGAAGGAAGAAGACAAGAATATCATATCCTTGAAAACTATATGCTGATAAATTCACTCTTGTCATTTGGATATATTATGTTCTTCCTTGCATGACTAACCTATGTAGGTGAAAAGAGAAGCAAAACAACAAGGATAGCTCCCAACTCAAGATGATCTTCATAAATATTGAGCATCCACAAACAAGATCACCTACATATCACGTGATCAACATCATTTGAAGGTATGTACTCATATCCTTGATAAGGTTTACACCATTTCATGAGATAATGCAAGTGATATCAAGAGATAAAATGTTTAACGAAAAATGGTAACCCCATTTTGCCCTTAACTATGAGTATGAACTATGATCAAGCATTCTTTCTTAGATCCTCAAGTCAATATACTCTAATATAGGTGACCTAGTCATCGCCCAACATCTAGATGAAGTATCTTGTATGGTTCATATTCTTGTTGCAAACTTTTTGGGCCCACTCAATTCTCATCTAGTTGTGCAAACTCCTTGAAAATATTTTTGAAAATTCCTTGAAAATCATTTGAATACTCTCTCAGAGCTTTGTCCAGAATATTTCAGAATCTTAATTAACAAAGTGGCCAGGAAAGATGTATCTGAGTTTTGAAATCACTACAATTGGTATCCCATATTTCCTTGTAGCAAAGCTTGCATTTGAGACTCGGTCTCTCCGAGTTGGGAAAATCGGTCAACCTATTTGTCACAGAGGCTAGAACTTCATTCTCGGTTCTATCGAGCCACATTGCCTCGCAGACTCCAAAATAGCCAAGGGGGCGTATTCTTGTGATCCCTCAATTGTCAATGGGGAGAAAACTTCAAACGGGGAGAAACTTAAAATGATCCCACAATATATGGGGGGGGGTCGTCTAGGATCCCTAACTTAAAGGGGAAGATATTTCAAGGAACCCTTATCTAAAGTCAAGGGGGGGGGAGAAACAAGGAAACCATATCAACGAGAAGAATCCAGGATCCCTTACTCTGAATGAACCCATACCCGATCACCTTTTTGGAAACTAATGCCAAGGGGGAGATATATGAAAGATTCAAAAAGTCACTACCAAAGGGGGAGATATATCAGAGCTTACACATACAGGGGAGATATATCATTAAGGGGGAGAGATATAAAAGAATTGTCTAAGCTTATTCTAACCCTAAGGGAGAGAATGTTTTATTTGCATCTTATATTGCCTACTTTGGATTGAACTTGTCTCACCCTACCTACTCCCAATATCTACATGTTATGATTCAGGGGATAGGAAATCCTACATATTCATTCTTAGGGGAGAAAGTCCTAAAAATTCCTGGAGAGATACCTATCATCAAATCATATATCTAATATTTCTTTTATGTCTTGGTACTTTTGAATCTCTTTGCATCTTCTCAATAGAATAATCGTGTGTTATCTAAAAATTGTTTTCTCAAGTGTACTCCTATTACAAAGATGCTGAAGAACTTGAAGGTAAGTATATGCATCATATCCTTGTTCAGGATGATCTCTTGTCTCTTGCACATATTGTTTGCAAGAGTGAGTCTTGAACATGGAAATCTATCATTCACATACATATAGCCAAGATTCACGTGACTTGTCTGGTCCCTTTTACTATGTGTGTGCTCATGTAGTCCTAAGCAAACATCTCTTAAAAAGGTATTGCACACATTTAGGGGGAGCTTGTATCAGTCATGTATCTTTCAAAGTTGTCATATTAGACTGCTTATCTTTATTTGAAGCTTTGTTTGTATGTTGTGATCAATTTCCAAAAAGGGGGAGATTTAAAGCACATATGCTCCCTTGGTGGATTTGATGATTCATGACAACATACATTGTCTCTTGGACTAACAATTTTACCTAGTATATTTTAGGTATAGTCCAGAGAGAGGATTGGCTAAGGATTGTGTGGAGAAGTCTCAAGCAAGGAAAGGAATAGGATTGGCCATGCTTTAAGCTACAAGACTCTCCTTTTTATATTTGTGAGAAATCATATTCGAGTCCATAGGAAAGCCAATACTATTAAAAGGGGGTGAGGTATCTATGATGAATTGGTGGCTCAAGTGCTTAGAGATAGCCACCAAAAATACTCAGCCATTCTCCCACAAAAGTTATCATTCCAAAGCCTAAGTATCAAAATCGGCGCCACCAAGATTTTCCACTCGGGCATACCGATTTTGAACCACACATAACATTTTCCAAACCCTATAATCTCGGTACCACCAACATTCATTTTGGTGCCACCAAACTAGGGACCAACTTTCTAGTATGTCGTTTTCAAGAATCGGAAATTCTGAGTTTTGGAATTGGTCTCACCGAGATTTGGAAACTGCCCTAGGTGACCATATCGGTATTCCCGGGAATTCAAAAGTTGCCACATTTTTTGCAAATCGGTGCCACCGAGATTCACTTTGGATTCACCGAGTTGGGCAATAATGTTGTAACGGTTGGATTTTTGGAGATGCCTATATATACACATCCACCACTCTCATTCGTGGGGAAGCACTCAGAAGGCACATGCACTTTCCATATCCATTTTTCCGAGACACAACCACCTACTCATTTGTTGAGATCAAGATATTCCAATCACTCCATTTGAAAATTGATCTCTGTTAGGAATAAGCAACTTGTATTCCCATCAGGCCATAGGCCGGTGTATATACATGTAAAGGTGATGGACTATATGTAGGAAACCCCTTATATATTGGGATAAATACAAAAGGGTACATGACTTATATTATAACTCTAACACCCCCCTCAAACTCATGGTGGATGAACAACACTGAGTTTGGAGAGATAAAAGCCATGTTGTGCTCTAGTCTGGGCCTTCGTCAAGAAATCCGCCAACTGTAACTCGGAAGGCACATACTTAAGAGGAACAACCTGATCATGCACAGCAGCGCGCACATAGAAAGCATCAACACCAATATGCTTGGTGAGCTCATTCTTCACAGGATCGCGCGCAATGCTAATAGCACCTGTACTGTCAGATAAGAGCAGAGTCGGTGTAGTGACAGGAACACCAAAATCCTGAAGTAACCACCGTAACCATGTCACCTCTGCCGTCAAAAGAGCCATCGCTTGCAACTCAGCCTCTCCACTCGAACGGGAAACTGCAATATGTTTCTTCGTCTTCCAGGCAATGAGAGAACCACCAAGAAAAACACAGTAAGCAGAAAGTGAACGGCGATTTGAAGGATCACTAGCCCAAGTAGCATCCGAATAGGCTTGAAGCTGTAAAGAACTCGAGCGAGGAAAGAATAGACGGTGATAGATCGTGCCTCGAAGATATCGGAGAACACGGGGGAGATGACTATAGTGAACCGATGTGGGAGTAGAGACAAACTGACTCAGAATATGAACCGGATAAGAGATATACGGACGAGTGACAGCTAGATAAACAAGACTGCCAACAAGATGGCGATAACGCATCGGGTCAGGCAAGGATCACCATCAGTAGCGGAGAGGTGAACATTGAGCTCCATAGGAGTCTCAACAATGCGCTCATTAGTAAGAGCAGCACGAGCAAGAAGATCCTGGATATACTTTTCCTGGGATATAAAGAAGCCAACAGAGGTAGAAGAGACTTCAATCCCAAGAAAGTAGTGAAGAGGTCCAAGATCAGACATAAGGAACTGCTCACTAAGACGGGCCTTGACAAAGGCAATATACTCGGGGTCATCCCCATTGATGACCATGTCATCAACATAGACAAGAAGAAGAGTCCGACCACGAGGAGAAAGGTGAATAAACAATGCTGGATCATGAACACTCGGTGAGAAACCAGCGGCAGTCACCACAGAGGCAAAACGCTCAAACCAGGCGCGGGGGGCTTGCTTAAGGTCATAGAGAGAGCGACGAAGACGACATACCATGCCACTGGGAATAGAATACCAAGGTGGAGGCTACATGTACACCTCCTCACGCAGCTCACCATTAAGAAAAGCATTCTTAACATCAAGCTGAGAGATAGACCAATGGCGTGTAGAGGCCACGACAAGAAGTGTATGAACAATGGTCATATGAGCCACAGGGGCAAAAGTCTCGTCATAATCACGACCATGCTCCTGCTGAAAACCACGAGCCACAAGACGAGCTTTGTGACGCTCATGAGAACCATCGGAGCGAGTCTTAACCTTGTAGACCCACTTACAAGTGATGGGACGGACTACGGGAGGAAGGGAAACAAGATCCCACGTACCAGTGCGTTCAAGAGCAGCAATCTCCTCAGCCATCGCAAACTACCATTCAGGATGAACAACAACGTGATGATAAGTAGTCGACTCAAGAACAGCAGCTCTAGCGGTGGAAAATCCAAAGTGATCAATAGGCGGACGAGGACGAGAACGAAAGCCATAAGTAAGCTGAGATGAGGATGACGACACATCCACAGAGGTATCCACAGAACATGAACGACGAGTGTAACACTGAGGAAAAGATGGAACAATGGAAGGAGGAATCGCCAAAATAGAATCGGGGAGTGGCGAGGAAGAAGTCACCGGAGATGAAGGTGTAGAATCCGGTGACACGCTAGACGAGGAGACCATGGAAGATGGTGGTGACAAATCGACTGGAGGTGGAGAAGCAGAGGGAGTGGAACAAATAGGCAAAGGCTCGACGGGTGTGATAGGTGTGTCAGGAAAAGTGAGGAAAGAGATATCCTCCACTGAAAAAGTCGAGGAAGATGGGCGTGGGTAGAAGGGACAAGACTCATCAAAAGTCACATCCCGAGAGATACGCATCCGACGACCTATAGGATCCCAACAACGATAGCTCTTATGCTCATCACTATAGAAGACACACTCAACAGACTGAGCAGTCAGTTTGGTGCGTTCGCGGGGGGCAAGAAGAACATAGCAAACACAACCAAACAAGAGAAGCATCAAATAATCGGGAGAATGATCAAAAAGACGCTCGAAAGGAACACCACCCTGTAGAGCAGTGGAAGGCTAGAAATTGATGAGATAGGTGGAGGTGGAGACGGCCTCAGCCCAAAAATGAGGCGGGAGAGAGGCAGCAATCATCAATGCACGAGCCGTCTCAAGAAGATGACGATGCTTGTGCTCAGCCACGCCATTCTGGGCGTGAGCACCACGACAAGAGAATTGAGAGAGAGTGTAGCGACCCGACTCAAAACGAGTCAAGCCTCTGTGTTTCTGTGCCATCCCTGGATCAGTATGCTGGCACACACAGTACATCAATGTATATATCAAAGTGCAATCACATGTAAATAGCGTAAAACTGATATATACCTTAAATATTTCAGCGGAAGCAGTCAAGGGAGTGGAGTCCCAATAAACATCAACGGCAAGTTGAGTGTAGACCGTAACCCTGAATCGTACTCTTACTCGTCGAAGAAAAGTATCTGCAACATAAGATGTTGCAGCCGTGTAGGTCAGCATATTGAATATGCCGGCAAGTCACATAAGAGAGGGGTAAAATAATAATCAACTATCTCTACATGCATATTTGGTCGGTGGAGCTAAGTTTTGCATAAAGCCAGTTTTATCCTGCAACAAGAGGGGTTGAAAGCAAAATGTTACTACAATGTTTGTTGTTAACGAGATGGTTCCGCCAACCAGTTCTCGTACCCGAGTTGTCAAGAATTACCCTCATCAAATATATATAATGGTGTTGAGAAATCCAGATAACTTCAGTTCCTTTGGCTCAAGTCGTCCATGACCGTGGACACGGCTAATCGATTAGGTTTGAGTACTCTGCAGAGTTTTGCACACGTTCCCCACAAGATTTGATCGCCTTCGGGTTTGTCCTCGCACTTCAGGGTGTTTGAAGACCGGATGATCAAAACATGGTCTTTCAACGGGTCCCTCTGAATCCTTGTCGGTGCCCATCCATTCCTACCGTTCGTCTACATCTGCTAGCATCGCCTGTCCAGAGTCGCCGCGTTGTCCACCCAAGCCAGAACCCATAATGACTTGTGGCTGTGCATGTAAGCCTTGGGTCTTGAAAATATCCGTCCGTCTCTTTGAGCCTGGGTGAAGCTTTCCGCAGGATGACATGGCCTCTCCAGAATCCCGGGCATCCACTGGGTTTTCCAGGGAGCCGATCAACCGTCCTTCACCCAGTGTTGCATTGCGCCCGAGGTCTTGAAAATCTTGTCTTAACCGGTCTTGATTATTATATCAACCTCGCATCACTCGTGGTATACACTCAACCGATGACCCGTCTACTCAAGCATAGCATTAAGAAATTGTCGTCTCGGGGCCAAGTATCGGGGTTGTTGTGTTCCTACCACATGATACTACAACTTATACTAAAGTTTCCAAGTACCTAGGCAGCATGCAATTGGGCATAGGATGGTAGAACTACGATGCATAAAACATAGGTGATAGTATGATCAAAGTGACTTGCCTGGTGATGTTGACGAAGAAGAATTTCTCGAGAAAATAACTTGATAGACTACTCGTCACTCTCCGATGAAATCTATATAACAAACATATCATTCACATAAGCACTCATACTAGCAATCATTCTAGCAGTCAAAACAAGAGAGAGAGCGAAGAGAAATCCAAAAGAAACTTCAAATAAGACTAGGGAGTTTTCTACTACGTCAAACACTAAATGGTATTTGTCCAACAGAAAACAATAACAAGGAAATAAGATATAAGTTTAACTAAGGTAAAATAAAGTATTTTTTTAACAAAACTATTTAAAAGTATTTCCAAACGGGATTTGAAACCGTGGAGAAACCAATTGCAAGTTATCAGGGAACTAGAATTGATTTCATGATAACAAATAAAATAAAAATAAAAACTTGTTGAGAACCTACTGTTTAACTAACAGAAACTAAACATAAACTTTCTGAAATATAAAAGAAATTAATTTAAAAACAATTATAGAAAAAATAAATAGCCATAATCCTAAAAGAACTAAAACAGAATCTGTTTTGGTAAAAACCCCAAGTAAAAATATGTAAAAAAAAACTGAAAATGAAACTACTGAAATATATGATCAATAGGAAGCAGCAGCAAAAAGAATCAAATTAAAAGCTATTTTTAAACTCCCGGAATAAGCAAAACAAGCTTTAATTCAAATCTGATCTAACTCAATTTTTATAAATCCAAACATAGACAAATTATATATCTACAGAAACTGCATAAAATTTGTGATCCAACACAAACAGAATCACCTAATTCGGAGTTATAGACTAATAGATATGAATTTTCTAAGATTACAATTTTCTGAAAAAACTGCAATACGGGATTTCGTGAATCTCACCGGAGTTAGTCGCCGGTGTTGGAGAAGACGACGGGAAGGTGGCTCCGGTGGCCGGCCGAGGCAGCGGAGGGGTCCAGGCGGGGGAGGAGGGCTCCGGCCGAAGGTTGGTGGTGCCGGCGGGGCGTGGGGCGACGGGAGTAGGCAGCAGGACCTCCGGCGAGTTCCTGTTGAAGATGAACTCCGGCGAGGCGGGGCATGCGGCTAGAGGCGAGGAGAGGTATGGTTCTTGGGGAAAATGGATAGAGGAGGGTGTGGGGGTTCTTATAGGGGCGACGGGAGGTGCTGGGAGTGAAAGAGCTTCCCGAATCCCGGAGGTGGGGATTCTCCTCTCCATGGAAGGAAAGGTTCTGTCACGTGGAGAAGAGATAGAGGAAGAAGATGATCTTCTTGGGCCAAATTTGGAAAGTGCTTAATTGGGCCAGCTCCTATTTCCTAATAAAAATGATTCTATTCCTATTTTCAAAACTAGGAAACTAAAACGTTAAAAAGGAAATCAAATCAATTCGGAATAAAGAGTTTTTATATACTAAAATTATCAGAAAAATAAAATATAAATGATGGGCATTTTTCCACGGCAAAAAAAAATACTTCAGAAAAAATTATTTTCACAAAATTGCCAAAAAGGTTTATTTTCTTTTGCAAATAATTTTCAAATGACCCTCTAAGTTTTAGGGTTCAAACAACTTTCAAAATGCCCGTGGGTTTGAGGGTCATGTTCCTCCTCTCTTTTCTGTTTGACAGAAAGTATTTCCCGGCATTTCTTGCACGAAGAAAACAAATAAAAATGCAAGAGAATTCAAATGCAAATATCTCCGTTCAAATTCTTTATAGTTGAAGAAGTCATGTCATCTTCTCTCTTTGCTTTTAAAAGATTTAATTTGAATTCACCGGAGAAGGGGAAAGTCATTTTATTCCCTCTCATTCAAAAGTTTCGAAGATTTTCAAATTTCACACAAGTTTAAATGACTCAGCAAACAAACAAACAATCTAATAATAATTATATTAACATTCCAAAAATTATAATTTTGGGATGTTACAAACTACCACACTTAAAATGAATCTCGTCCTCGAGATTCGAAGAGGCTAGAAAGAAAGATTAGGGTTTGGGGGTCTTCTAACAATTCCAATCTCCGGCAACGTGGGATGCTACCACACTTAAAATGAGAGATACTGGTCCCTCAAAATGTTTTAACGATCCTCTTGGGTTTTTGGCAACTAACATCGCACAATCTTCATATTAAATCCTTTGGTGATGCTCTCCCGTTATATTCATAACGTTTTCCATCAAAATTTAGTGCTCTTCCGTTGATATAAGCTTCTTCCGTTACTGGGTCTTCTTTAACTCAGAGTCTCGTGGCCGATTCTAAATAACATATCGATGGTTCTCATGGTGGTCTACCATTTGTGGCTATCCTGCAGAGAGAGGGGCCTTGGTTTCATTCTCACCGTAAAATTTCTTACGCATGACAACAAGTGCCATGTACATGGGCTTTTCTTATACCATTCTAAGGCTTAAACAAAAGCTTCAAAGAACGTCGTCTCTCTATATGGGTAAGTCTCTCAGATTTACCATTCCGAATAGCAAGATAAATGATAAGAGTAAGTCATCATGGTGATCAACCCATTCCGCACCCAAATCATTTCTTTGTATAAGGTTTAGCTAATCTCGCATTCTAACAGTTGGGCATCCTCACAAGCGTTGCAGAATTTCTCTTGTCCACGAACGAAGTTCGGATAATCCATTGGTTCTGCAAGCTGAACGAAACATCTATCGTATCTTGACAACTCTCAGGTTTTCGTATGCTCCTAAGAAAACGTTTGCTGATCCATCATAGCTTCTTCCATAAATCGTATTCATTCCATAATCAATCCTTTATTACATCCCTGCTTTCTTCAAAATTATAACTCAAAAGTAATTTATTACAAATGCTGCCATCCACATTGTTCGGTATGGTCAAACATTTCTGCCAACTTTATTCATCTGTCTCTCTTGGAGGTACTTTAGTTCCAGTGGAACTTTCCGAGGTGCTCCTTGAAATCATCCATCTTTCGCTTCATCATGGTGGTTATTAGCTTCATCTCCATCATCTCCGCACGTACCTCACTCACGTATTCCTGGGTATGACGGAGTCTTGCTTCAAGTATTTCTCCAATCTGACGTATGGCTTCCATGGCAGCTTCACGAACAGCATCAAAGAAGGTTGCTCATGGTACACGTGAAATGAAAAAGTATTGCCCCATAGTCTTTGGACAAACTCCTTTCACATGGTGCAGGTGTACTTCCACATACCAAAGTTCCACTCCGTTCTTGATGAATGGGTAGCCTTTGTAGACTGCATCTCCTTCAAGATGAATGTGCTTCATCATGTCCTTCAGAATTTTCGGGTAATCATGATCACTGGTCAGTGTCATGATCGTTTCTGGGCCCTTGAGGAATGACTCGTAGAGAGTTGTCATCTGCAGGTGCCAGTAAATGGGTACTCAGAGGAATGTATATGTCTCCTTGGTTATGGTACATTCCTACTCAGTGGATCCTGTGGGTTTACTGATTACTACCACACTTAAATGAATTATGCTCATGCCTGCATAGACCATATTTTCTCATATCCTCATAATGTTCAGAGATCTTTGCTCGTAGAGAAACAACGCATACATTTTCAACATAGGAAATCATGAGACAATAAATTCCATTTATTCATGATGTTATTACAATCTCAGGGACTTCTGTTACAAAATTTTCACTCCATGATCTCATGAAAAACAAGAGTGCTTCAGATTACACTTATTGCCATGGTCAAAACTTAACTACTCCATTCTAGCTTTCTTCCTTTGTGGACAATCGCTAGGAAAATGTCCTGCTTCCTTGCAACGAAAGAAAATGAGTTCTGACAAGTCTCGAGGCGTCTTAGTGTTTGCTTTTGCTCCTTGGGTTTCCGGCTTCCTTCCTGAGCACATGTATTTGTGGTGGCCAAATTCCATACACTTGTAACATCTGACATGACTCAGGTCTATATCTGCACAGATTTGGCTCTTCCGAGGGTATTTTTTCTTCTTTCCGGACTCCTTCATTTTGGCCAGTTCTTCTATCTCAAGTGGATCAAACTCCACTTTTTCCGTCGGGAAGTTCCCAGATACCCTTGGCTTCTCTTCGTGCAGTCCTGTGAATAATGTCCTTCTTCTCCACATGAGTAGCATGCATTGGAGAAAAATCTGGTCAGACCTTGTCCATCAGGATCTTCAATATTTTCGTTCATCACCGGTCCTTCTAGAATCTTCTTCTTGAGTGTTTCCTTCACTGCATCTTTCTGCTGCTTGACAACTTGTTGCACCTTGGGGTAAATGTGACACTGAGATGGGTAGTGGGTGGTTCCTTCACACAAGAAAAAAGTCACCTGACTAGTTGGGCATTCCTCAGCTGGGTGATTTTCTTCACAATGAGTGCATCCATCCTTGTGTTCTTCCTGAGTGTGTCCTATTTCTCCACAGATATTGCATGCACAAGTCTTCTCCTTCGGATTGTCATAGCACTTATGAATAAGTCGGGATCTTAACAGAGTGTTCGTGAATTCGTCCCAAGTTTCTGCTCCACTAAATCCTTGTATGGCATGGTGCATTTTCCACCAGATTGCAGCACTTTGTGTAAAGTACTGAAGAGCGTGTTCCACTTCATACTTCCTTGAGATCAAGTTGCTCCCGAAGTGGTTCTCCATGTTCTGAATCCATATTTCAGCTTCCAGCTGGGTCATTGGTCCAGAGACTACAAGTCCAGCTTCATACTCCATCTGGTAGGGTTGAGGTTTTGGGGATGAGATGGGTAAGAGAGGGAGGGAGATACACACAATACAAACAATATTTTTGAGAATAGGTTTTAGTTGTGGCCGTCGGAAAACACACACCAATGACGGCTCACAAATCATCGTAACTATCGTGGGTATATAACGGGGGTTTGGACTTCTAATGGTCATATAATTATTCGAACACTTCAGGGTGTTTGAGTTCTTCGGGTCTTGAGAGTCTTCTGTTGGTGTAGCTTCAATTCTTCAAACGCGTGGTGAAATCCTCTTTACTTTGAAGTAGAACTCCGTTGATTCTTCATGAGGTCAAAGGGGTAAGGGGATTGTATAACTAGTGGAGGTGAGAGAGAATATTTGATGAAATCAGAAGAGATGAGAAGTAAAAGGTGTTGTTGAAAATAAAAATTTGAGAGATCCTTTCCTAAGAAATTTCCAGTTTCTAGGGTCACGTCCTACAGTCAACATGTGCTCTGATACCATCTCTGTAGCGACCCGACTCAAAACGAGTCAAGCCTCTGTGTTTCTGTGCCATACCTGGATCAGTATGCTGGCACACACAGTACATCAATGTATATATCAAAGTGCAATCACATGTAAATAGCGTAAAACTGATATATACCTTAAATATTTCAGCGGAAGCAGTCAAGGGAGTGGAGTCCCAATAAACATCAACGGCAAGTTGAGTGTAGACCGTAACCCTGAATCGTACTCTTACTCGTCGAAGAAAAGTATCTGCAACATAAGACGTTGCAGCCGTGTAGGTCAGCATATTGAATATGCCGGCAAGTCACATAACAGAGGGGTAAAATAATAATCAACTATCTCTACGTGCATATTTGGTCGGTGGAGCTAAGTTTTGCATAAAGCCAGTTTTATCCTGCAACAAGAGGGGTTGAAAGCAAAATGTTACTACAATGTTTGTTGTTAACGAGATGGTTCCGCCAACCAGTTCTCGTACCCGAGTTGTCAAGAATTACCCTCATCAAATATATATAATGGTGTTGAGAAATCCAGATAACTTCAGTTCCTTTGGCTCAAGTCGTCCATGACCGTGGACACGGCTAATCGATTAGGTTTGAGTACTCTGCAGAGTTTTGCACACGTTCCCCACAAGATTTGATCGCCTCCGGGTTTGTCCTCGCACTTCAGGGTGTTTGAAGACCGGATGATCAAAACATGGTCTTTCAACGGGTCCCTCTGAATCCCTGTCGGTGCCCATCCATTCCTACCGTTCGTCTACATCTGCTAGCACCGCCTGTCCAGAGTCGCCGCGTTGTCCAACCAAGCCAGAGCCCATAATGACTTGTGGCTGTGCAGGTAAGCCTTGGGTCTTGAAAATATCCGTCCGTCTCTTTGAGCCTGGGTGAAGCTTTCCGCAGGATGACATGGCCTCTCTAGCATCCCGGGCATCCACTGGGTTTTCCAGGGAGCCGATCAACCGCCCTTCACCAAGTGTTGCATTGCGTCCGAGGTCTTGAAAACCTTGTCTTAACCGGTCTTGATTATTATATCAACCTCGCATCACTCGTGGTATACACTCAACCGATGACCCGTCTACTCAAGCATAGCATTAAGAAATTGTCGTCCCGGGGCCAAGTATCGGGGTTGTTGTGTTCCTACCACATGATACTACAACTTATACTAAAGTTTCCAAGTACCTAGGCAGCATGCAATTGGGCATAGGATGGTAGAACTACGATGCATAAAACATAGGTGATAGTATGATCAAAGTGACTTGCCTGGTGATGTTGACGAAGAAGAATTTCTCGAGAAAATAACTTGATAGACTACTCGTCACTCTCCGATGAAATCTATATAACAAACATATCATTCACATAAGCACTCATACTAGCAATCATTCTAGCAGTCAAAACAAGAGAGAGAGCGAATAGAAATCCAAAAGAAACTTCAAATAAGACTAGGGAGTTTTCTACTACGTCAAACACTAAATGGTCTTTGTCCAACAGAAAACAATAACAAGGAAATAAGATATAAGTTTAACTAAGATAAAATACAGTATTTTTTTAACAAAACTATTCAAAAGTATTTCCAAACGGGATTTGAAACTATGGAGAAACCAATTGCAAGTTATCAGGGAACTAGAATTGATTTCATGATAACAAATAAAATAAAAATAAAAACTTGTTGAGAACCTACTGTTTAACTAACAAAAACTAAACATAAACTTTCTGAAATATAAAAGAAATTAATTTAAAAACAATTATAGAAAAAATAAATAGCCATAATCCTAAAAGAACTAAAACAGAATCTGTTTTGGTAAAAAACCCAAGTAAATATATGTAAAAAAACTGAAAATGAAACTACTGAAAGATATGATCAATAGGAAGCAGCAGCAAAAAGAATCAAATTAAAAGCTATTTTTAAACTCCCGGAATAAGCAAAACAAGCTTTAATTCAAATCTGATCTAACTCAATTTTTATAAATCCAAACATAGAAAAATTATATATCTACAGAAACTGCATGAAATTTGTGATCCAACTCAAAAAGAATCACCTAATTCGGAGTTATAGACTAATAGATATGAATTTTCTAAGATTACAATTTTCTGAAAAAACTGCAATACGGGATTTCGTGAATCTCACCGGAGTTAGTCGCCGGAGTTGGAGAAGACGACGGGAAGGTGGCTCCGGTGGCCGGCCGAGGCAGCGGAGGGGTCCAGGCGGGGGAGGAGGGCTCCAGCCGAAGGTTGGTGGTGCCGGCGGGGCGTGGGGCGACGGGAGTAGGCAGCAGGACCTCCGGCGAGTTCCTGTTGAAGATGAACTCCGGCGAGGCGGGTGCTGCGGCTAGAGGCGAGGAGAGGTATGGTTCTTGGGGAAAATGGATAGAGGAGGGTGTGGGGATTCTTATAGGGGCGACGGGAGGTGCTGGGAGTGAAAGAGCTTCGCGAATCCCGGAGGTGGGGATTCTCCTCTCCATGGAAGGAAAGGTTCTGTCACGTGGAGAAGAGATAGAGGAAGAAGATGATCTTCTTGGGCCAAATTTGGAAAGTGCTTAATTGGGCCAGCTCCTATTTCCTAATAAAAATGATTCTATTCCTATTTTCAAAACTAGGAAACTAAAACGTTAAAAAGGAAATCAAATCAATTCGGAATAAAGAGTTTTTATATACTAAAATTATCAGAAAAATAAAATATAAATGATGGGCATTTTTCCACGGCAAAAATAAAAACTTCAGAAAAAAATATTTTCACAAAATTGCCAAAAAGGTTTATTTTCTTTTGCAAATAATTTTCAAATGACCCTCTAAGTTTTAGGGTTCAAACAACTTTCAAAATGCCCGTGGGTTTGAGGGTCATGTTCCTCCTCTCTTTTCTGTTTGACAAAAAGTATTTCCCGGCATTTCTTGCACGAAGAAAACAAATAAAAATGCAAGAGAATTCAAATGCAAATATCTCCGTTCAAATTCTTTATAGTTGAAGAAGTCATGTCATCTTCTCTCGTTGCTTTTAAAAGATTTAATTTGAATTCATCGGAGAAGGGGAAAGTCATTTTATTCCCTCTCATTCAAAAGTTTCGAAGATTTTCAAATTTCACACAAGTTTAAATGACTCAGCAAACAAACAAACAATCTAATAATAATTATATTAACATTCCAAAAATTATAATTTTGGGATGTTACAGAGAGTCCCTTGCTCAGCAAGAACACCACGCAACATCTTAGAGATATACTCGCCAGCGGAGTCAGCAAGGAACACACGAATGGGAGAAGAGAACTGAGTATGAACCATGGCAACAAAAAGCTTATAAATGGACAACACCTCACTACGAGAAGTCATGAAATAAAGCCATGTGTAACGAGAGAAGTCATATATGAAAATAATATAGTATTTATGAACCCCTTTCGAAGCGAAGGGAGCCGGACCCCATACATCGGAATGAACTAAATGAAAAGGACGCTTAGACACTGACTCACTATGTGGATATGGTAACTGAATCTGCTTGCCAAGACAACAACCCTGACACTCTAAAGAGGCATCTCTTGAGAAAGACCCCAGAAGACCTCGACGAACTAACGACGACAAACGAGGACCACACAGATGACCAAGTCAATGATGCGACTGCTGGAAGGAACCAGTAGCCGAGGCGACCAAAGCGGAAGAACTGGCGATAGAGTGTGCAGCGGAAGGAACATGAAGCCAGTGCAACTCCCAAAGACCCTCAGAATCACGGTGGCGAGGACCAGCCCCAACTAGAGTGTGCCTGCGACGGTCCTGGACAGAACAAGAGTCAAGGTCAAGGATGACACGACAACCAGAATCACCAAGTTGACCAGCGGAAAACAGATTCATGGTAAGTCGGGGAACATGAGCAACATCAGGAACAGAATAAGAAGGAGTGGTAAGAGTGCCTCTACTAATGACAGGAAGGGGAGTACCATCAGCGGTGAGGACATGAACAGGAGAATCAAGTGATCAAAGAGAGGACAGAGTGGAAGAATTAGAAGTCATATGGAAGGAAGCTCGAGAGTCCAGAACCTATGGGGATGTACCTGACTGTGTAGAAGGTAGTTGCTCAGTGCGGGAAGCCTCAGCCACAGAACCAGCAGTACCCGTTGAGGAAGAACCAGAAGCAGCGAGCAGACGCTTAAGTCTCAGAATATCCTGCTCAGTCAAAGCGATGGCTGAAGATGTCGAGGTAGATGACGAGGTCTCTGTAGATGATGAGCGCGCCTTGCGCAAGTGTTTCTTCTTCGTGTAGCAGTTGGAATCAATATGAGCATCATTGTTGCAGTAGCCACAATGTGGACGAGGGCGACCTAAGCCTCCAGAAGGTGTGCGCAAGAGCGGTGGAGCACTTGAGCGAGAAGGGGTCGGTGCAGCAGATGGCTTAGAAGTAGCCCGAGCAGCAAGCACCCAAGGAACCTCCAGCAAACCAGCACCACGTAAGTGAGTCTCCTCAGCACGAATCTCAGAAAGCACCTCCATGAGAGAGATACGCCCACGAGCAAACAACTGAGCATGTCGGGGCTCAAACTCGTTACGAAGCCGAGACAGGAACTCGTAGACGTGATGGAACTCCAAATCAGCTTGGACAGCCTGGCAACAGGGGCAAGTACGACAACCAGCACTCCAGAGAGAATCAAGCTGGTGCTAGATAGCAGAACTCTGTGCATAGAAGTCATCAACAGTACAGTCACCTTGCTGAAGAGCATGCTCCTGACGGACCATAGAGAGGTATAAGGCATCACCCGAGGGCTCATAGCACTGATGAAGGCGAGTCGACATGTCAAAGACAGTAGGAAGGCCCAGAAACTCAGAGGCAAACTGAGGCAGAACGCTAGCAGTGGGAACAGCTGCAACACGAGCATCATCATCAATCCACTGGGTGTAAGAAGACAGAGCACTGACTCCATAACAGCAGACCTTCCCTTGCAACGGCACCAGAAGAATGCTGCTATCACTCTCCGGCAATCAAAACTAGAAGAATGTTGTTGACGGCCCACCAACGCGTGGGATCATAGCAGTTTTCGAGGGTAGAGTATTCGACCCAAATTTGTTGGTATGCCTATAGGAGGTGAGCGGATACTCTCAAGTATTAGCAGCTGAATATGTCAGATTCAACCACACCTGAAAGATTAGTATCTACAAGCAAAGTATCAGTAGCAAAGTAATATGATAGCACGGTGTCAGAAATGATCTGTTGGTGGCAGACTATTCCTAACTGTCGTATCAATGGCGCCAAGTTGCCTCGTTGATGGAAATTGTGTGTTCCGTCAACGTCCAGCGATAAAGATTGTAGCAGGTAGCAGCAGTGTAACGAGTAATTGCAGCGGCAAGGAACAGCAGTAGTAACAGCAGTAGCAAGTAGCAACAGTAGCAAGCGACAGTAGTAGCAACAGTAGCAGCAGAGAAAGACAAGTAACAGCATCAGAGCAAGACAAGTAACAGCAGCAGTAGGACAAACTCGTTGGCAATAGGACGGTGATTTGTTTGGATGATATTCATCATGCA
This sequence comes from Hordeum vulgare subsp. vulgare, assembly GCF_904849725.1. Lineage (NCBI taxonomy): Eukaryota > Viridiplantae > Streptophyta > Magnoliopsida > Poales > Poaceae > Hordeum > Hordeum vulgare. The sequence continues at coordinate 52,195,771 of NC_058519.1, forward strand.
ACAGTTATAACACGGAGAGATATGTGGCTAGCTCCCGTTCGTCAATGTGATGTAGGCATGCATTCGGTGTGTCGTCATACGTGCTTAGGGAAAAGAACTTGCATGACATCTATTGTCCATCCCTCCCGTTGCGTGGGGTCCAAAAGGAAACTCCGGGATATTAAGTTCTCCTTTTAATAAAGAACCGGACCAACGCATTAGCACTTGGTGATCACATGAACTCCTCCAACTATGGTCATCACCGGGAGTGGTTCCGGTTATTGTCACTCCGGGGTTGCCGGATCATAACACTAGTAGGTAACTACAACTTGCAAGATCGGATCTAAAACACACATATATTGGTGACAACATAATAATTTCAGATCTGAAATCATGGCTCTCGGGCCCTAGTGATAAGCATTAAGCATGGCAAAGTAGTAGCAACATCAATCTCAGAACATAGTGGATACTAGGGATCAATCCCCGTCAAAACTAACTCGATTACATGATAGATCTCATCCTACTCAGCACCTCCCAGCGAGCCTAAGAATAGATTACTCAGGAACGACGAAGAGCTTCATGGAATTAGAGAGGGAAGAAGGTTGATGATGACGATGGCAACGATTTCCCCTCTCCGGAGCCCAAAACGGACTCCAGATCTGCCCTCCATATGAAGAACAGGTTTTGGCGGCGCCTCCGTATCGCAAACACGACGAAATCTTCTCTTTTTATTTTTCTGGGACAAAAGTGAACTTATAGACCTGAGATTGGGGGCGGCAGAGTCGTGTGGGCCCCACAAGCTTGCCCACCGCCACCAGGGGGGTGGCGGACGCAGGGCTTGTGGCCCACTGGCCCACCCTCTCAGGTGGAACTTGGCGTGGGTATTTTTCATATTTTCCAAAAATGCTCCTCGTAAATTTTTAGGACGTTTGGAGAACTTTGATTTCTGCACAGAAATAACACCAAGGCAATTTTGCTGAAAACAACATCAGTCCAGGTTAGTTCCATTCAAATCATGCAAATTAGAGTGCAAAACAAGTGCAAAAGAGTTTGGAAAAGCAGATACGGTGGAGACGTATCAACTCCCCCAAGCTTAAAACCTTGCTTGTCCTCAAGCAACTCAGTTGACAAACTAAGAGAGAAAGAAAAACTTTGACAAACTCTGTTTGATCTTGTTATTGCAACTATGTCTAACTCATAACCAGAATTTCAGCAAGATCACAAGTTAACCACATAAGAAAATGACACAAAGGTCTCACGGTAAACTAATATCAATGGCATAATCAGCTAACGAGCAAATAATAATGAATTTCAAATACCAACACTTCAATCAAAACAAGCATGAAGCAATATGAATAGGTGGTATCTCGCTAGCTCTTTCTGAGACCGCAAAACATAAATGCAGAGCACTTTCAAAGATCAAGGGCTGATTAAACATTGTAATTCATAGCAACGAAGATCCTGTCATAGTCATACTCAATATCAATCAAAAGCAAAGCATAAAAATGACAGAGGTGCTCTCTAATTGGTGCTTATATAAGAGGAGGATGACTCAATAGGAAAATAAATAGACAGGCCCTTCGCAGAGGGAAGCATTGATTTGCAGAGGTGCCAAAGCTCAAGCTTTGAAAACAGAGATAATAATTTTGGGTGGCATGCTTTCATTGTCAATGCAATGAACAAGAGTTCTTAATATCTTCCATGCTACTCATGCTATAGGCGGTTCCCAAACATAAAAGTAAAGTTTAACTCCCCCACCACCAATCAATCACACTCCACGGCTAGCCGAATCCTCGGGTACCGTCCATACTAACATCAATCCGGGGGGAGTCTTGTTTTACAGTTATGTTTTCGATTTAAGCGTGGAACTGGGCATTCCAATTACCGGACCCTTTCTCGTGAGTGACAGTGAATAAACACATGTCGAGGATAACACTCCTAGCATGGAAGATACCAATAGCCCCCTGTCACCACATGAGCGGTTCGGGCATGCAAAACAGATTATTTCTTGAAGGTTTAGAGAGTGGCACATGCAAATTTACTTGGGACGGCAGGTAGATACCGCAAATAGGTAGGTATGGTGGACTCTCATGGAAAAACTTTTGGGTTTATGGAAGTGGATGCACAAGCAGTATTCCGCTTAGTACAAGTGAAGGCTAGCAAAAGACTGAGAAGCGACCAACTAGAGAGCGACAACAGTCATCAAGATGCAATGACTTTGACTAACATTGAATGCAAGCATGAACAGGATATAAATCACCATGAACACGAACATCATAGAGGCTATGTTGATTTTGTTTCGACTACATGCATGAACATGCGGCAAGTCAAGCCACTTGAAACATTCAAAGGAGAATACCATCCTATCATACTACATCATAGTCATTTCAAAATCTATGTTGGCATTCAAGACAGACCTTTATAAACTCTCAGCTAAATAAGCATGGCATCAGAAACTATGATCTCTAAGTTTTCATTGCAAACATAGTTCTCTCACAAGAAAGCTAAATCTGGGTCGACAAGCTAGTCATATTTACAAAAACAAAATAGATAGATTTCATACCAGCTTTTCAGTCTCAGTCACTTCATCATATATCATCATTATTGCCTTTCACTTGCACGATCGAACGATGTGAGCAATAATAACAGTGCTCGTGCATTGGACTAAGCTAATTCTGCAGGCAAACACAAAGGAGAAGACAAAGTAATATGGCTCTTTGAAAGCTAAACAGGTATGCATGCAAGAACCACTAAACATTGAAACCAATATCTTCTACCTTGACCCAAAGAATGAGAACTATTTACACGGGAAAGCTCCCAACAAGCAAAAGAAGAAAGAAAAATAATTTTGGGTTTTCTCAAAAGGACACAAAACAAGAAAACGAAAATAAAATAGTATGGATAATACAGTGGAAAAGTGTAAACACCGGCTAACAAAGTGAAAGCATAAGCATGAATGTAAAGACGGTGAGAACACGTACTCCCCCAAGCTTAGGCTTTTGGCCTAGCTTGGTCTACTCCCATGGATGGTCCTCGCGAAACCCAAAATCATAATGCGTGTTATACGGGAGTGCTGCAGCCACTTCCTGAATAGCTGCCTCACGAAGTCGAGCAGTCGTCGCCTCCCTCTCATACTCCTCTGCCTCTCCTATGGTTATGTAGTATCTTCATTTTACCTGAAAGTCAAAGAAAGCAGGAGTAGGAAGGGTAATATGGAAAACACTCTGCCGGTTAAATATCAAATGGTATAGGAGGGATCCATCATCTCTCTCAAGTAACTGGTAGCGTGTTAGAGCAACACGATCAAGGTAGGCTGTACGGAGAGGAGGGTCTTCTGGATGGATGGATATTCCAAGAAAATTTGCTAAGCGTGTAGCATAAACTCCACCAAAGATATCCGCCTCACTCGCATTTTTATTCAGCCTCCTTGCTATTATAGCTCCCATACTGAAGCTCGTGTCAGCTGTTACTGCGCTCTTAAGGATACTAAGGTTAGAAGCGCATAGGTGACAATGTGCACCCTTGCCGTTAATGCACCTTCCTAGGAGGAGGGCAAAGTAGTGCAAGGCAGGGAAATGGATGCTTCCTATGGTGGCTTGCGTGATATCTCTGGTTTCTCCAACAGTTATACTGGAGACAAAGTCTCTGACCGAAGACTTAGAAGGATCATTAATACTACCCCCATCGGGTATCTTACAAATCCTATTGAAATCCTCCAAATCCACGGTATAGGATTTATCGTACAGATCAAACAGTATGGATGAGTCACGGCCAACTGAAAATTTAAATCTACGCACGAAAGAGGCATCGAGCATAGCATACTATCCACATTTATCTGAGAGGAACTCTTCTAACCCAGCATTGCGGACAAGTGTATCAAACTCATCCTTGAAACCTGCTTCGATCATGAACTCATCGAAAGGCCATTCACATGGTTGTACCGGTGCGTCCCTTAGTTGAAAAGGTTCGGGCTCCCGAAAAGAAAGACGAGGACCCTTCTTACTTGAGGAACCACCATGAAACTTCCTCCTGAACATAATTTCCTTTTGCTGAAATTTTTGAAGTTCAAGAGAAAAGTGAATGAAGACCCACCATACCTTGTAGCAACTACTCCTACTAGTGCTTAGAGACCGTATCACAAGCTAAAACTACTTGGGACCAGCTAAAATCAACATTTCTAGCTCAAGAACAGGGTCATCAAGGTAGCAAGAATTCACGAAGGATAAAGCACTAGAGCGAAAACTAATTGGACCAATGGAGGAGTCACTTACCAAGGAGTAATTTCCCCAAAACGGTTCGGAGAATGGGGCTTTGAGCAAGGAGATCGAAAATCACAGCCAAATGAGGAAGAACACGGCTTTGAGCTGCCAAACAATTTTTTCTGGAGGTGGAAGAAGAGGCTAGGAGCTGGAATGAGTGGAGGGGGTCCCTGAGGGCCCCACAAGCTTGCTGTCCGCCACCATGGGGGTGGCGGTGGTAGAGCTTGTGGCCCACTGGTCTGGCCCCCAGGCCAGCTCTCATGCCTAGTAATTTTCAAAAATTTCAGAAAACATCATACTAATTTTTTAGGACCATCGGACAACTATTATTTTCGAGGTATTTTTCTCCGGGACGCTAAAACAGAAAACAGGAAAAACTACACTAATTCTATCATTTTTCTCCTAAGCAACAGAAAACGAAAGCTCAAAACAGAGGTATGTGACTCGTTCATTCATCCATTTCATGGTCATCGAAAGAAATCCGTCAATGAGGTTGATCAAGTCCTCATGACAAAACCTTCTCGAATCGCAAGAGAGAACGGAGAATTTTCAAATAGCCACTAAGTCACCTAAATGGGGATATGTATCTCCCCAACAAGCAAATCATACTTCATCTTGACACGAGGAATAGGGCATTCAAAGCTCCTAATAAGAATCGATGAAGTCTTTTCAATAGCATTGATGCAATGTACTTGATATCGTTTCTCCGGAAAGTGCACTGTGTGCTCATTACCGTTGACATGGAAAGTGACATTGCCTTTGTTGCAATCTATAACAACCCCTGCAGTGTTTAAAAAGGGTCTTCCGAGGATGATAGCCATGGCATCGTCCTCGAGAATATCCAAGATAACAAAGTTTGTTAAGATAGTGGTGTTATCAACCACAACAGGCACATCCTCGCAAATTATGATAGGGAAAGCAGTTGATTTGTCGGCCATTTGCAGAGAAATTTTAGTGGGTGTCAACTTATCCAATTCAAGTCTATGATAAAGAGAGAGCGGCATAACACTAACACTGGCTCCAAGGTCACATAAGGCAGTTCTTACGTAGTTTCCTTTAATGGAGCAAGGTATAGTGGGCACTCCGGGATCACCAAGTTTCTTAGGAGTTCCACCTTTAAAAGTGTAGTTGGCAAGCATGGTGGAGATCTCAAGATCTGGTATCTTCCGTTTATTAGTCACGATATCTTTCATGTACTTGGCATACGGAGACATCTTGAGCATATCAGTTAACCGCATGTGCAGAAAGATGGGTCTAATCATCTCAACAAAGCGCTCAAAATCTTCATCATCCTTTTTCTTGGATAGCTTAGGAGGAAAGGGCATAGATCTCTGAACCCATGGTTCCCTTTCTTTACCATGCTTCCTAGCAGTGAAGTCATTCTTATCGTATTTCTTTGGTTGTGGGTTATCAGGATTAACCATGGTTCAATCTCCACATCCTCATCATTTCTAGGTTGAGCGTTATTATGAACATCACTGTCCATATTGTCACCAGGTTCATGTTCATCACCAGATTGTGTTTCTGCATCAGACGCAGAATTATCATTAAGTTCTTCAGGTGTGACAATATTTGCTGAACTAACATGCAGGCTTCTATCATCCTTCTTCTTCTCCTTAGGATCACTAGGTGTATCAGCATTGATTCCTTGAGAATCTTGATCAATTCTCTTAGGATGACCTTCGGGATACAAAGGTTCCTGAGTCATTTTGCCTCCTCTAGTAATGACTCTGACAGAGTTGTCATTTAATTCATTGAGCAGGTCATTCTGAGCTTTAAGTACTTGTTCTACCTGAGTAGTAATCATAGAGGCATGTTTACTCAGAAGCTTCAGATCATTGACATTTCTGTGTACACAAGCACTTAAATGGCTAAGCATACGAGTACTTTGTTCCAAATGTCTGCTAACATAATCATTGAAACTCTGTTGTTTGGCAACAAAGTTGTCAAATTCATCAAAGCATAGGCTAGCAGGTTTGTCAAAAGGAATATCACTCTCATCAAACCTATGCAGAGAATTCACTTCTACTACCTGTATCGGGTTATCGAGACCGTGGATCTCTTTGATAGGTGGTAGATTTTTGACATCTTCAGATCTAATGCCTTTCTCTTGCATAGATTTCTTGGCTTCTTGCATATCTTCAGGACTGAGGAATAGAATACCTCTTTTCTTCGCAGTTGGCTTAGGAGGTGGTTCGGGAATAGTCCAAGCATTATCGTTGATCAAGATGTTATTCAGTAGGGTCTCAGCTTGTTCTACAGTTCGTTCCCTAAAAACACAACCGACACAACTATCTAGGTGGTCTCTAGAGGCATCGTTAAGTCCATTATAGAGGATATCAAGTATCTCGTTCTTCTTAAGAGGGTGATCAGGCAAAGCATTTTGTAGCTGGACGAGCCTCCCCCAAGCTTGTGGGAGACTCTCTTCTTGGATTTGAGCAAAGTTGTATATGTCCATGCTTCTTATGGGCAGGGAAATATTTCTCACAGAAGTAATAGACCATATCCTGGGGACTACTCACACATCCAGGAGCAAGAGAGGTGAACCAGGCTTTAGCGTCATCCTTTAGAGAGAAAGGAAACAGCTTAAGGATTTAGTAGTGGCGGATCTTCTCCTCATTAGTGAAAAGGGTGGCTATATCGTGTAGTTTGGAAAGATGGGCTACGACCGTCTCAGATTCATAACCGTGAAAAGGATCAGATTTGACTAGAGAGATTATCTCAAGATCGACAGAGAATTCATAATCCTTATCGGTGATAAAGATAGGTGAAGTGGCAAACTTCAGGTCGTATTTCATCCTAGCTTTCAGAGATTTTTCCTTCCACTTGAGAAGTAATTTCTCAGCGTCATAGGCATCCTTACACGCAATAAAATCATGAGCTCTCTCTCCCTCCATAACGTAACCCTCAGGTATATCAGGCAATTCATATCTAGGAGAGCTAGATCTAACAGGAGCAAAAGCACGTTCTAACTCAATAGTATCGGCAGTTTCAGAAGCATCACAAGCACTGGTAGTAACTCTAGGAATATGAGCATCAAGGAATACCCCTAGTGGAACATCAGGCAAAGTAGTATCTCTAGCAGTATCAAGCATAACATCGTCAGGCAAAATAGAATCTCTAGCATCATCAGGCAAAGCAGTATCAAGCATTGCATCTCTAGAAGTATCAGGCATAGTATCAAGCATAGCATCTCTAGCAGTAGCATCATAAGCATCATCAAGCACAGGCGACATGTCAAGATTTCTAGCAGGAGGTGATGTCGCAAACTTATTCATAACTGAAGGTGAATATGGTGCAGAGCTAGATGGCAGTTCCTTACCTCCCCTCGTAGTTGCGGGCAAGACTTTGGTTTTTGGATCCTTCAGATTCTTCACAGTGATTACCAGATATAAATCCCAAGTAACTTAGAGAATATAGCAATACCTCCCCGGCAACAGCGCCAGAAAAATGCAGACTGCGTAACAGCAGACCTTCCCTTGCAACGGCACTAGAAGAGTGCTGCTAGCACTCTCCGGCAATCGAAACTAGAAGAATGTTGTTGACGGCCCACCAGCGTGTGGGATCGTAGGAGTTTTCAAGGGTAGAGTATTCGACCCAAATTTGTTGGTACGCCTATAGGAGGTGAGAGGATACTCTCAAGTATTAGCAGCTGAATATGTCAGATTCAGCCACACCTGAAAGATTAGTATCTGGAAGCAAAGTATCAGTAGCAAAGTAATATGGTAGCAACGGTGTCAGAAACGATCTGTTGACGGCAGACTATTCCTAATTGTCATATCAATGGCGCCAAGTTGCCTCGTTGACGGAAATTGTCTGTTCCCGTCAACGACCAGCGATAAAGATTGTAGCAGGTAGCAGCAGTGTAACGAGTAATAGGAGCGGCAAGGAACAGCAGTAGTGACATCAGTAGCAAGTAGCAACAGTAGCAAGCGACAGTAGTAGCAACAGTAGCAGCAGAGCAAGACAAGTAACAGCAGCAGAGCAAGACAAGTAACAGCAGCAGTAGGACAAACTCGTAGGCAATGGGTCGGTGATTTGTTTGGATTATATTCATCATGCAACAGTTATAACACAGAGAGATATGTGGCTAGCTCTCGTTCGTCAGTGTGATGTAGGCATGCATTCCGTTTGTCGTCATACGTTCTTAGGGAAAAGAACTTGCATGACATTTATTGTCCATCCCTCCCGTGGCGGCGGGGCCCAAAAGGAAACTACAGGATATTAAGGTTCTCCTTTTAATAAAGAATCGGACCAACGCATTAGCACTTGGTGAACACATGAACTCCTCAAACTATGGTCATCACCGGGAGTTGTTCCGGTTATTGTCACTCCGGGGTTGCCGGATCATAACACATAGTAGGTAACTACAACTTGCAAGATCGGATCTAAAACACACATATATTAGAGAGAACATAATAATTTCATATCTGAAATCATGGCACTCGGGCCCTAGTGACAAGCATTAAGCATGGCAAAGTAGTAACAACATCAATCTCAGAACATAGTGGATACTAGGTATCAATCCCCATCAAAACTAACTCGATTACATGATAGATCTCATCCTACTCATCACCGCCCAGCGAGCCTACGAATAGATAACTCACGAATGACGAAGAGATTCATGGAATTGGAGAGGGAAGAAGGTTGATGATGACGATGGCGACGATTTCCCCTCTGTGGAGCCCAAAACGGACTACAGATCTGCCCTCCAGATGAAGAACAGGTTGTGGCGGCGCCTCCGTATCGCAAACGCAACGAAATCTTCTCTTTTTATTTTTTCTGGGACGAAAGTGAACTTATAGACCTGAGATTGGGGGCGGCAGAGCCGTGTGGGCCCCACAAGGTTGCCCACCGCCACCAGGGGGGTGGCGGAGGCTGGGCTTGTAGCCCTCTAGCCCACCCCCTCTGGTGGAACTTGGCGCAGGTATTTTTCATATTTTCCAAAAATGCTCCCCGTAAATTTTTAGGACATTTGGAGAACTTTGATTTCTGCACAAAAATAACACCAAGGCAATTCAGCTGAAAACAGCGTCAGTCCAGGTTAGTTCCATTCAAATCATGCAAATTAGAGTCCAAAACAAGGGCAAAAGAGTTTCGAAAAGTAGATACGATGGAGACGTATCAAGCACCATGATATGTCCGAAGAGCCTCCTCGTAAGCCGAAACCTTCTCATCATAAGCACAGATAGCGGGCTCATCAGCAAGCTTAGCCGCACCCTTTGTGGCCTGAGAAGCATCCGCAGGAAGAGCCGGTGGGGTCGGCAGAGTGGGAGCCACGGGACGAACCGGACATGGCGGACAACATACCTCGCCAGAAAGAAAACCCCATAGGCGGATGCCACGCATGTGAATGCGCATGAAGCCAATGAACTCGGTGTAGTTAGTGCCATCAAAGATCACCGGACAACGAGGAACAGCAACGTAGCCGGATGTAGAAGACATTTTTTTTCTCTTTTTTTAACAGAGAGTCAGCAGTAGCAAGCCGAGCCGGATCCAATCGAGAGCAACGCTGGCTGGCGCTCCAACTGGATCGGGGGATTGGAGCGGCGGCTGGTGACTAGAGGAGCGCTAGCGGGCGATGCAAGTAGAACAGCGCTGGCGGGTGCTTCTGTGGATCGGGGGATTGGAACGGGATTGGTGCAGCGGCTGACGGGCGCTACAACTTCCTCGATCCAGCAGCTGGGGCAGCGCCCTATGGATCTGGGAGAGCAGGAGCACGGCCTGGCGATGAGAGATCGATGTGGAGCGACGCGGCGACCACGAACCCGGGATTAGAATGGGATTGGTGCGGTGGCTGACGGGCGCTGTAACTGCCTCGATCGAGCGGCTGGGGTAGGGCCCTGTCGATCTGGGAGAAGCAGAACCGGGTGGAACTCCTCCACAGCGAGACGAGGCGAGCGGAACTACATGGTTGGAACTCCTCCACAACGAGACGAGGCGAGCGGAAGGAGAGGTGGGGGAGATTAGATAGGGAAGAGCACGAGTTGCGCGTGTGGAAAAAGAACCTAGGGCTCTAATACCATGTTAGGAATAAGCAACTTGTATTCCCATGAGGCCATAGGCCGGTATATATACATGTACAGGTGATGGACTATATGCAGGAAACCCCTTATATATTGAGATAAATACAAAAGGGTACATGACTTATATTATAACTCCAACAATCTCTAGCCTCCACAAGTTGCTTTCGACCCAATCAATCTCTTTTACCCAAGCCAAATCTACGAGAGAGTGATTGAGTGTTGAGGAGACTTTCTTTTGAAGCACTCAAAACACACGTACACGTGTCATATCTATTTTTCTTAGAGAGAGTCACCCATTCATGTGTTGAGATCAAGATATTCCATTCCTACCATATGAATCTTGATTTCTAGCCTCCCCAAGTTGCTTTCCACCCAATCAATCTCTTCTACCCAAGTCAAATCTGTGAGAGAGTGAATGAGTGTTGAGGAGACTAAGTTTTGATGCACAAGAGCATGGAGTTCATCGTACTACTGCATATATTACCTTTTGGAGGGTTGTGTGTCCTAGATTGGTTAGGTGTCGCTTGGGAGCCTCCTACTTCGTGTTGTGGAGTTGAACCAAAAAGTTTGTACATGCAAGGAGATCGCCTACTTTGTGAAGATCTACCCCAGGTGAGGCTAGTCCTTCGTGGACGTAAGCCATGATGAAATAGACCAAGTTGCTTCTGTGTGGACCCTTCATGAGTTGAGCCCTCCATGGACTCTCGCGGTCGTTACCCTCCATGGGTTGAAATCTCCATCAACGTGGGCGTACAATAGCACCACATATTGGAACCACGCCAAAAATCATTGTGTCCATCTTTGCGTTTGATCTTCCTAAACTCTACTCCTTACTTTGCATATGCATGTCTTTACTTTTCGCTGCTATACTCGTAGACTTGCATGTGTAGGGTGTGCTTGACTTGTTCTAAATGCTAAAACCTGCCAACAACTAAAATTGGGAAATGCTAGGTTTTATTTTGTCAAGTAGACTATTCACCCCCTCCCCCCTCTAGGCATCCCTTCTAGTGATCCCTTAGTAGCCTACAAAAGGCAGAAAATAAGAAGAGTGTTTATCGTCCAATGCCCAAAATATGCACTCGAGGGGGAGAAGGGAGGGAAGGTACATGTAACGCGACTTACGTTGAACCACTAGAATATTTGTGTCCATGTTGCAACGCACGGACAATTAACTACTACCTCTATTTGATTATATAAGATTGTTTTGTAGGCTTTTTCAGCTTGCAAAACAATCTTATATTATGGGACAGAGGGAATAGTAAACATGAATCACATGTGGTTGAGATGCACTATTCATCAATATTGCATATGATGCAAATACGACAGCACAACCCACATGGGTGTGGATCCCGGTCGAACTGGTCGGTCCTCGTAATGTTAGAATATGATCATACAACCCATATATAAAATTTGGGTTACACAATCACTAATTGTGTGGTGCATTATACTCGGATGCAAACTCTTAGACATTGCGGGCTCCTTTGATCCAAAGTTTTTTATAGAAACTTTGAAGGATTACAATTCTTAGAAAAAAATTATATGTTAGTTGTTTGATTCATATGATTTAGTCTCAGAGGAACTTTGTCTAAATATTATTTTGTACTACTTCTTGTGAGATTTCTAGCGTCCACTTAAATCTCTTTGAATGAATCCTTTGTTTTTTCTATCATGCAATCCAATAAATAAAAATTCTGTATGATTTAGAGGGGGGGTGACATGCCAATCCTATGATTATTCTATTCCTTTGTTTTTAGAATCATACGAATTAAAGAGGCCCTCAACCTACATACAATATATAGAAAGTCAGAAAGAATTTGTAGTGATTGATATGGGCAAACTATTTGCACCTTCAGAAAACAAAATATGATTATTTATGCCATGCATAAAAATAAAGAGATACTCGTGTCTGCTAGTATAATCCTCCCCTTACCACTAGTTTTCTTTGGAGTACTTTTGGAACACGCAATCTGACCATGGGCATCAGAACTTCCTTTTGTCCCCACAAAGCATGATTCGTAGGTGCAAATTAACCCGCGAGGACCCTGTGTATGCACGAATTAATGATTTCTTTTCTTCTTATGAAAGCTTACCGAGATAAGTTTCGGGTTATGCAAAACATATAACCAGACCCTTCTTGGCGTAGGCATGGCTTTGATAACGTACTTTTCCAATTATGGCAGAGCAAAGAAGGGCATAAAAAGGGGCTAATCTCAAATCATGGCTATGGAAATGCCAATCTTCTTTTCTTTTTCTATTGATGCTTAAAGCTTTCTAGTTCCATCTTTACACAATCCATTTCAGATATCAGAAAACCGTTTTCAAACTGTTCTTACTTTACATATATATGACAGCAGATATGTCTATCACGCAAAGCACGATTTTAAGGGTCCCACTGATCGTCAGTTAATTAACTAAACAGTTTTGCTAAAACACATCTAGATGTGAGATAAGTATTGTGTATCAAAGTAATATATCATTGATCTTACGTGGAGATTCGATTGGATAATCTTTTTTTCTTTTCTTTTGATCCTTGATTTAGTCATTTAGATGCACAATAATTATGGCATATCTAGATGTGTCCTAGACACACCCTTAACTAAAAGATCATTTTCAGTCACGTCCTCCCGCTGCAGTCATGAAAAAGACGTGTGAAGATTTGGATTTGTGATTAAGGGCATGTTGGCAATATAAAACACTATAGAACTCACATTTCTTACATGTCCCTTCTTCATTTTTGTGCGTTCATTTTTAAGCTTATCTCATCGTCTCTGGAGGCAACTACATGTATATGTTGTTGACTTTACATGTGAAAATTCTAATGCTTCATCTTCTATGTAATACTAGTAAGTTGCACGTGCAATGCACGTTTCGACTAATATTTGTAGGTGCAAGGAAATTTATAGAAACAAACCAGAAATTTAGCAAACCTCGAGACACCATATAAAAACTACAAACAAATCTTTCCAATGCCCTAATGGGTCATTAATTAGATGTGGCTTTTTATAGTTCATGCAACACATACGTAGCTCGTTTCACAAAAAACACACATATGAATCTCAAATGTCGACAAGAAAACAAAATCTCAACTCCGGATGAAAATCTCGACTGTGTCACTGCATTTTCTCCGGGAAGAGAAAAATATAGTTGTTATGAGACAATTTCTCACCTCTTCTACACGATGAGAAAACCATGAGCTGATGAGTAATCACAAATAATAGTGGGAATATACTCACGCAACTCAAATATTTCTTATCACGCACAGTTGAATCAGTACTCAATGTAAATATCAATCTGAGGTGCCAAATTCGCTATTAAGTTTCTTCACGACGACACGAAAAATAAGAGCTTAATTCCAAGAGTGGTAGCAAGATCAGCTGGGGCAGGTGATGTAGATTGATTTCACATTTGTTATGATAATTTCCAAGTTCGCTCACTGAATATATTCAACCTGGGGTCTTCTGATGTGACCATCTACAAACTACTGCAAACAGATGTATTTCCTTCGTCCCAAAATAAGTATCTTAACTTTGTACTGACTTAGTACAAAGTTGTATTAAGTGTAAGACACTTAATTTGAAACGGATGGAGTATTAAGTAACTGACTCTTACATTGTTAATAAATATGAAAATAATAATACCTACATAGTTGACAAGATTGCGTGTAGTCCACAATGAATCACAATCACGTGTACTTAATTTCCAAAAGCAAAGCCAAATTACAGCCCGAAGCACATGTACTCAAACAAATATTGGAAAAGTAAATCCATTATCCTTAACTACTGATCAAAACATAATTAGGTATGAATACTACTTCCAAATGATGACCATAGTACGGAAATAGGTTCATGTCCCAGAAATGTAGTTGACATACAAAGAGGCTGAACATTCCATCCCTAAACAATCAACACCATGTGTTAATCAAAAGTCTAAGAGCTCGCACAGATGAGTTCCAACATAGTCAATAGGCAAAGCATATTCAACGTTTAAGTCACACTAACATAAGAAATATGCTTACGGTAAATGGTAACTTGCAAAATTACCTTTGTAATTATCAGACGCAGATAATGCTTTAGGTTGACATAGAAGAAATATCTACATTGTAGGAATGCAAGAAAATGAAGTGCAAAGAATCCCAAGTGTGATGGACTCACCATCCTTGTCCCATATTTCAGGCATAAAAATTCAAATGAACATTTTGAGAAACATTTTCTCCATATTTCATTATTGTGAAAACATTTTGACAAAGATTGATCTCTACCAATGAGATTTTTTTCTGTACATCAACAACAAAAAAGATCAAATAAAACTATCAAATGTACATGGGAAACAAATCATTCCATCCGTTACTTCCTTAGAAAGTTACATCATCACTTAGTAATCAATTATGTGTGTCTCCGTTGGTAGTTGGCATTTGCGTTGTGTTGTTTCTATGTATGGGGTGTTTTGTTTGTACTTCTTCTTTTGCGCGTCCGGCTATATGGGTTTTGCGTCCGGTTCGCCTTATAAACTGGATTATGGTTTTTGATTTGGTCTTCCTCATAAACCGGATTATGGTTTTCTACCTGGTTTTTCTTAACCGGCTCATTTTCTTTGAATAGACAGCATATTAAGGTGAGGATCCCCCCCCCCCCCGCGACATGTTCAAAAATAAATAAATTATGTTTGTTTCCAAGTTTTAGTTTGACAGTTTGCATACACATATTCCACTTGATTTATGACAAAAATATACAGTTTAAAACCGGATAATTGAAGAAATGATGTACCTAATTGAGGAATCCAAGACTAAGAACTTTATCTCTTGTCTCGCCAGCTTCACATATTCCTTTACAATCATGTAAATAACCGCTTCCTTTCCCAGTTAAGTCCATACTGAGGAAACGAAATGGTTAGTTATTTGATGATAATCGACATAATCCATGTCTCAACACATTATATGTTTTTATTAACCTGATATTATAAACATAACTTAAATGGAAATTGTATCTTGGTATCGCCCACGTCTGGATTCTGAGATTCATGACAATCCTCTCAACGGTGAACCAAGAACCATACACCCATCGGGAACATGGAGGGCCATGACAGAGGCCAAGTGATGCACATGCACTACTTTGATTCTAATGATGTACATATGGTAAAAAAATCCAGTTTAACGAAGTACATTTTGCACAGCATTACTTGGCAATTTGTACAAGTTTTTACCTATTTAATCATTAGTGTAACAAAATCTAGTTGTGCACACATTTGATTTGAGCAAATATTACCTTCTGGTTTTGGTAGACTGCAAATATTTGTCGTAGAGAACTTACAGCAGAAGAATCTATTTTAATGTGTCAGGTGCAACGCTATCTCGGTACAGTGCTAGTTAAACTCCTTAATCAATAGCAAACAGTACTGTTACAAATCTCAATATGTAGGAGCGTCACAACCATGAATATGTAGGATACATGTTGACAACTACATACCATGAATATGTTGTAGGGTCACAACTGAAAAGGTGCTACAATGGCTCATGGAGGAAATCTGAAGAAGATAATCATTTGGGTTTAGAAAGAGGCGGAATACGAAGAAGATAAACATTTTTGGTCTAGAAAGAAAGGCAAAATCTAGAGGATAATCATTTGTGGTCATTTTGGTTAAGTAGATAGCCTCGAGCTTATATAATCCAGAGCTTTGCATACATTTACGAATAAAATATTAATAGCTATGCTAATTGTCTAGTCATGTAAATATATGGAAGTTTGTAGCAGGTACAACACATGATTGGAGATAATTTTATCTTTTAGTAGTGCAAAAATTCTAAGCAAGCACAAATTGCACACAAGATGTGTCCGAACTACAGGAGGAAAAACTCACATGCATTCAGGCACCAAGGCGCATCTACTATTCCATTGAACATCCTCCAGTGTCACTGCTACAACAACCTCGGCAACATCGGTGTCCTTCTCCACCACCTCACATGCATTCTTCCCATGCATTAGCGCAACTGACCAAGACCAGGTCCTCTCTTTACTAACATCAAACGTCTGGCCAAGGAGCAAGGCATGCTGATCAAACAAGGTTATATAGATTGCAAATTTAATTTTTGTCATATTACCTCTTATATTTCTAAAGCAAGGAATCATACCAAAAAAGTACAGATATGATCTTTGGCAAAAATAAGATCAGTAAAGCAATGTAACCCACTAAAATACCTCTGATTAATGTTGTCCAAAAAGTACAACACACGATAAATATTTTAGGCCAGAAATGAAGAAACTCACAACAACCTCCACAAATTTGGTAAACATTTCAAAAGGCTACTTCTAGATGAAGTAATTGGTAGCAAAGAAGTGTCACTGATGAGAATGCGTGGAGTAGGATATGTAGCAGAGTGTTAATCAAGAAAGCATGATTCAAAGTCTTCCCACTGAATCTTGTATTAGTTGAAGAAACAAACTGATGGAGCCAGAATGTCGAAATATGCTATGTGCAAATTCCTACAAGTTCTATTTCTCGTGAATAATTATGTCCCGACTGTAACAGTGAGTCCACTGTCTAGATCCATTTTCAAAACAAATAAGTCAACTATATTGAATGTTATTTGTAGCAGTTTGACTGTAGGTGTTTTTACACACATGATACATGACATTTACCCTACCCGGGGTGTGAGATCGATACAATATGTCACTGAGCTAATTATGCTGGTGGAGTGGTGGTGATGAAAGATAGATAGATACAGCTCACCCCATGCTGTACTCTAAAGATCATTTCAGCTGCATCTAGGCATCACTTCTCGTTGAACAGCAGCTTCCATCTCCTCGGACTCAGCATGCGGCTAGGATGTCAAGGAAATGAAGGAAAATCAATATAAACCAATTGATGACCAATACACACCGGTCATTAATCTCTATCTTAATCAGCTTTGGTGATTCTGAAATTTTATATTGCATATATAAAATGATTTATGCTTCTGTTGTAATACGATCACATAGATGTTCAGATGGGAACAATTCATAATGCAGAAAATGAATAAGTTGGTTGAAGAAAGGACATAAGCTGAGGAGATCGCGTGGGCGCGCCTTGGGCTTGAAGCGCGACTTGGGGGCATGCGTCCATGCAGTTGGGGTGGGTGGGGTACATGGTCTCCGGGTTGTTGTGCGGCATGCCAATAATATCATCTCGCTTGATCAATACGCTGATGACGGCCGGAGGATTGATTGCTTACAGCAGGCCGGACCGGATGACGATTATCAAAGAATCGAACGCCAACAGAGACATGTCAGGATTGACATGTGCTGATTCCTCTCCTACTTGATATGTGTGAGAGAGAGACTAACCATTGTCCAAAGAGCCTGCTCGGGGCTGTGCTCATTTGCGCCCATGGTCCCATTCCCTTCATCCTTCGTCCATGTCTTCACCGATTGCCGATGCATGGGGCACGGGGCAGCGTCGCATGGGCGTGCATCTCGTGGAGCGAGCGGCGGTGGCTCTGGGGAGGGGCCGCAGCGACTGTAGGGCATCGAGCGTCCGACAGAGCGAAAGAGGGAGCAGCGGGTAGGAAGGATGCGGGCGGCGACCCTCCCATAGGAGTAACTGGCGAGGGGCGCTGGGGGATTTTTGGTGGACAAAGAAGCGGAGAGCGGCGAGCGGCGGCGCCGAGCGGTTTTTGCTGGAACCTGCTTCGTTAATGCGCTTTCATTAGTTCGCTATTTAGATAATTAGATTATAATCAGATGGTTGATAATTTAAGTTGGATCTGCCCTCTCATGCTTTTTATAGTATAGATCAGGTTACACAATGCCCATCGAATGTGCTAAAAAATCAGTCCTTGGGATGGTGATAGACAAGAAAGAATACGCAAGTAACAATACGTGGAATGGCGACCCGGGAGCACACCGCCGCCACCTAGGACTCCCTTCCTCACCACCACTTTACTTGCTGTCGCTGACGAGATCTGTTGGGAAAAGCGTTGTAGTATTGGCGGCGAAGGGGATCTCCACTCCAAGCGACAGGGACAGGAAACGGGGCTCCTCTCTTCAGCGTGGTCGTGGCTTGATGTGTCCTCCTCCCTTGGCCCCTTCCCACGATGTGCTCTCTTCCAGGCATCCCAATGGCATGGTGGATCTTTTGAGCCCTCGAAATTGGTGCTAGCCTTCATGGCAGGCCCAGATCTGATTTGGGATGGCGGCGGTTGGATCGGGGGTGGCCAGCGGCCCGGTGGGACAGTGGTTGTGTCGCATCTGGTGACATGGTTGCCCATTGGCCAAGGCATGGAGGCGCTTGGTGATGTGGCCATTTGGCCCTAGCAATCTTCGTCCGCGATGGCGTCTACTATCGGATGTCAACCTCTTTGATCTGGCTGCTAATGAGTCTCAGTCTTCATCATCATAGATCTATACGGATTAGCGTATGTCACCTCTAAATATCTAGATTGGAAAGGCTCCGGTCGTGCACACTCATATCAGCCAACACGGCTTCAAGATGGAGCGGCGTGAAGCTTCGCTTTCTTATCGGAGTCATGTGACATCTCTAAGTCAAGATTTCCATGGCACTGGTTGAGGTGGAGAAAGTCATGACAATTGTGATTGAAGGTTTTGAAGCATTGGTAGAAAGCTGTACTCGATGCGATGAAGGATGTGTGCTAGGTGTTTTGGTGACTTCTAACAACAGCCTTGGCAAGTGGGGGTGACATCAGTGGAGGTCGGAAATTTTGGTGCTGCTC
Source organism: Hordeum vulgare subsp. vulgare (assembly GCF_904849725.1). Classification (NCBI taxonomy): domain Eukaryota; kingdom Viridiplantae; phylum Streptophyta; class Magnoliopsida; order Poales; family Poaceae; genus Hordeum; species Hordeum vulgare. The sequence goes on from NC_058519.1 coordinate 52,214,736, forward strand.
CTCGAGTACCGAGTCTCGATTCACATGGTGAAAGCCCAAGGTCTGGCATTCATTGGTTGTACGTGGCAACTGTCTTACTCAAGGCATTGTTTTTGGGTGAACTCGGACTCTCTTGAGGGTGAAAACCCAAGATCTTCGATCGAGCAACGAAAACGCTTGTGCACTGTTTCCTTGTTGGAGTCGTTACTTTTGGAGAACCTTTTTGTATACTATGTGTTGTCTTCGGTGATAGTCAGAGTGTTGTTTTTGCTAGGATTGATCACCATGGTGGGCCTTTTTCTTTTGTTCTTTTTATTTTATATTTTGGCTGTGTATATTCTTGATGTCGTTGGACATCTCGTTAGTACATAGGCCGGATGTAATTGATAAATTCGTGATATTAATATATTTCCTTTCTCAAAAAATCTGATATGTTTGTTCTTGCTTCTGGATTACAAGTAGTTACGTTTAAAATTATCATTTAACTTCTTATTGTGCGAATGTCACATCCTTATGTAATTCTGAAAGTGGGAAAGAAGAGTTTATTGGAACAATATAATTGTAATTTATTAGCACCGAGGCCATGTCAAGAAGTCAACATGGAAGATTTATTAGTGTAACCAGTCTTGGTCGTCTATAGTTTTGTCCACGATGATGGCAAGATACTTATTGACTCCTTCCTTCAAACTTGGTTACTCTATATAGGATGAATGTGGGGCATGAATATTAATTTCCATAACGGTATTTTGTACAATTGCCCAAGTACATCAAGAATAGAGTTATAAAACATCCGCGAGAATTGTGTAAAGATATTTCGAGTTACTAGGATAATTACTTGTGTGGTTGATCTATGCACATAATGCTAATTAGAGTATTTCATGAAACTTGTTTAAGTTCTACATGGATTTGTAACTTTCTTTAGTGCTAGAGTGCATCTTTTCTATGCATGTCAATCCTCACATATAATATTCATCAAGACATGTGTTACACGTTGTCGGGACCCTGATCTTAAGCCATACAAATCCAGCATGTAACACGCCGCATCACTTTGCGGCCTCACTCACGGTAAACTCCACGGGTGTCACCTTACCTTGGACGGGACCGTTTGCGTATTTTGTATCACGTATATGAATGTGTCGCTAGCAATCATATGTCAAAGAACCCGGGTCGACATGACTAGTTATAAACCCAAACGGCACCACCGTATAGGGACAGGCATACGTAACCCAGCAATGCAGGTGTCGGTCATCAGCAAGTGTAGACGAGTCGTAGTAAGCTACATGGACTCCATTACACCGCGCGACATTTCCCCTTGGGGATAGACACAACATCAAAGAGGGATACATGCCGGTCAATCAATGAGTTCGGAGCAGTAGCAAGCTACCAAGGCTCACTGGAAGCACAAAGAGGAATTTCCCTATAAAGAAGGCTATTAAAGGCATACAACTAAATGTCGAGTCCCACACATACCAATGCATTTCAAAGCATACACACAATATGCGTGATATTTGTAGATACAACATTGCATCACAACACAACTCTATGACTCAAGCATTTATTAAAGACTCATAAGTGTCAACATAGTGTGATATTACAAATAGGGGTCACATCACCCAACACTCAATTCATACAAGCATCAAGCGGAAGCATAACATGTCTGAGTACACACATCTATTAAAAGTGGCTGGAGGAGCCTAAAAATCTATAACGACCCTACTAAAGGAGCCAGACCTCTGTCTGGGATTCCCAAGCTATTTCGGTCAACATTGTACACATCACGTATATCCAATAGTGAGACAAATGTCTCCTCTGCAAAAACATAAATTAAGAAAGCATGAGTACAAAGGTACTCAGTAAGACTTACATCAGAACTATCTACATATGCATCATTGTCAACAATGGGGTTGTGGCGTTTAATTGCAGCAATCGAGCTTTGACTCTTGGCTAACGTGTACTACGATCACAAACACATTCTTTGAGGTGGGGTGGTAGAAATGAGTCCACATATTAACCAAAACAATACACCACTATGGAACCACTCTCATCTCCCTACGAGGAGGCTATCCATAGCACCCACACTTATCTTGAATGTTTTGGAGTATCCATTTCAAGTTGTCTATGTACCACGTAATGTTTCCAAGTAGTCCATTGCTACGGCAACAAAACTCCTTCCCCGGCAACGCCAGGAATTCTTCTTGCTACTTCTCTGGTTTGCGTCGGTTTTTCCCTTGAAGAGGAAAGGGTGATGCAGCACAGGAGCAGTAAGTATTTCCCTCAGTTCAGATACAAGGTATCGATCTAGTAGGAGGGTCTTGTCAAGTCCAGAGTACCTGCGCAAGCACAAAACGAGATTGCACCCAATGCTTCAAAGTGGTTCACTACTGGAATCAGAGATTTTGTCGTCTGCCTAGTCTTTGCCGTCTGCTAGCTGATGGCAAAGACACTCTTTGCCATCAGCTTCAGCAAAACTGATGGCAAAGAACTGGCTGATGGGAAAGAAGGTATTTGCCAGCAGTAAACTCTTTGCCGTCTGCCGCAGACGGCAAAGAAGGGGCCAGTAGACGGCAAAGAAGTTCATCTGGCCGGGGGACCCTTAGGTCAAACTACTCCCCTCTTTGCCGTATGCTGGCTGACGGCAAAGATGCCAGAGGCAGACGGCAAAGAGTATAGACCCCTTTGCCGTGTGCGAGCAGACGGCAAAGCTCCTGAATCTAGTAACGGCCGTCCCGCCCCCATCGCGGCCCTCTCTCTCTCTCAAATGGCCAATCCCTCTCTCTCTCCTCCCCCGACGCCCAACGCCGCACCATTGTCGCCTGGCCACCCCGGGCGCCGCCCCGGTGCCCCTGGTGCCGCCCCGAAGCCCCACAACCCCCCCGGCACCCCCTGGTGTCGCCCCTGAAGCCCCACCGTCGACGCCCCGTGGTGCCCCTGGTGCACCCCCGCTGCCCCACCCCCGGCGCCCCTGGTGTCGCCCCCGCAGCCCCACCGCCGGCGCCGCCGTCCCAGCCACTGCCCCGTAGGCCTCGGCGCCGCCCCCGCAGCCCCACTGCCGGTAAGCCCATCCACCCCCGCCCCCTTAATTTTTTTATTTTTTGGTATTTAGTTTTTTGGAATTAGATTATAACTACCGGCACGATTTTTTGTTGTTGTTGTAGTAGTTGTTCTTGTTATTGTAGTTGTTGTTGTTATTGTAGTTGTTGTGGCATATATAGTTTAGTTGGTAGGTTAGTTAATTAGTAGTTTTAGTGGTAGTTTAGTTAGTTGGTAGATTTAGTTAGTTAATTAGTAGATTTAGTAGGTAGTTTAGTGGTAGATTTTGTTTTGTTATTTAGTGGTAGCTATATTATTTTTTAGTTACTTAGTGTTAGATTCTGTTTTTGTTATTTTTTTGCTGTTTAGTGCTATCTAGGTTTAGCGATAGGTTTAGTTAGCTTCGTTAGTTAGGTTAGTTAGTTAGTTAGCTTAATAGAAAGAATAGGAAGAAGAAGAAGAGGAGGAGGAGGAGGAGAAGGAGAAGAATAAGAAGAAGAGGAGGAGGAGGAGAAGAGGAGGAGGAGGAGAAGAATAAGAAGAAGAAGAAGTAGAGGAGGAGGAGGAGGAGAAGAAGAAGAAGAGGAGGAGGAGGAGGAGGAGAAGGCAAAAATAAGAAGGAGAAGAAGAAAATAAGAAGAAAAGAAGAAGAGATGAAGAAAAGAAGAAGAGATGAAGAAGAGAAGAAGAGAAGAAGAATACCTTCTCCTCCTTCTCCTTGCTTTAATTTCCGCAACAATGACATAATTAGCCCATTAGGCTCCAAAATGCCATAATAACCTCAAAATGGCATAAGAACCTTGGTTAGCTCACGAATATTATGTACTTAGCTTGTTTTCCTCTAAAATGACATAATTGGAATATTCGTGTTGATCAGGTGGATTTACATGTGATAGTTGTCTCGTCGCTGTGAAGTCTGCTGTGCGAAGACCTGCGAGTGCGTTGTACGAGCTCCGCCCCTGCATTCGTGGGTCAGTACAAATTTCATCTCCTCCCCGCCCCTTTATTTACTGTGGCTCGGTTTCCGGATGAAACTTTCTAGATTTAGGTAATTCAATTAATTTATCAGTATGCGTGACGAGTATGCGTCTCCCGTTCGAAAGGGTGACATCTATAAATATGCATGTATTTGCATATTTATAACCGCCATCCTTTCGAATTGTCCAACATTATCCATGGACAGCCCGAGTATGTGTAGATTGGGTTCGTTTTCCCGTATGCTATGCTCTGGATCTGATGCGGAATTTCGTCAGTGCCTCCCTGTTGTTCTCCGGATGCACATCCTCTCTGTTTATTGCGGAGACGTGTATCAGGACAACAGCGTGGAGGTGCTGCCGAAATTTTGCGTTGGATCCGGAGCAGAGCATGGGAAAACGAACCCAATCTACACATACTCGATGGGATTAGGACCTATCTTTACCTATTAGCGAATAGGTTGCCTGGACGTAATAAAAATGGCGAACCTGATTAACCGATGAATATAAATGCTGAATTATATATAAATATATTTCTTCTGTCTTTAGTAGCTACGCAAGATGAGTGATCGTGCATGGATGTATACCGGTCACCCTAGTCAGAAAGAGATGACGAAAGAATGGTTTTTAAAAACAAAGGAATTTGTGAAAGCCGCATTCGCAAATGGCCAGGAAAGAAACTATTGCCCCTGTCCTGGATGCGACAACTATACAAAGACGACAGAGGCTGTAATGATTAAACACCTGCAGAGGAGGGGTTTTAAGCCTAATTATACGGTGTGGACATTTCATGGTGAGTCTATACAACACACAAGAGCTGAGGTGGTCCATCGTCGCACGGACGAGCATGGTACTGGGATCGAAGACATGGTGCAAGACTTTGATGATGCTCGGGATTCGAAAGATGAGATGGAGGAATCTGCAAAGGCCTTTTATGAAATGTTGGAGTCTTCAAAACGTCCTCTCCATGAGCACACTGAGCTCTGTCAGCTGGATGCAATTGCACAAGTAATGGCTCTGAAGGCTCAGTTCAACTTGGGAACAGAATGCTACGACGCGATGATGACACTATTTGGACGTTTCCTACCCAAAGGCCATGTCATGCCTGCAAACCTGTACCAGTCGGACAAAATACTTCGTGTACTTAAGATGCCCTATGAGAACATAGATGCATGTGAGAAAGGATGTGTCTTATTTAGGAAGGAGTATGCACACTTGGACTATTGTCCCAATTGCGAGTCTTGCAGGTATCTTGTGGTAGACAACGGTATGGGTGAGAAGAGGCAGACCAAAATCGCAGTTAGTGTTCTTCGGTATATGCCAATCGTACCAAGACTTCAACGTCTTTTCATGGTCGAAGAGACAGCCAGACAGATGACATGGCACAAATTGGGCAAAAGAACTGAACTAGATGCGGATGGGAATAAGATGATGGTACACACATCGGATAGGGAAGCGTGGAAACATTTCGATCGATTGCATCAGGATAAGGAATCCTCGAGTCTGCGCCGCCACGGATGGTTTTAATCCCTTCGGCATGACGGCAACCCAATACAGTTGTTGGCCTGTATTTGTCATTCCACTCAATCTCCCCCCCGGGCAGATTATGCAAAGAAAGGACATATTTCTGACGTTGATAATTCCAGGGCCCAATTATCCGGGGAAGAATATGAATGTGTACCTGCAACCGCTTAAGGATGAATTGGAAGAAGCTTGGGAAAATGGGGTCAAGACATACGATGCCGCTAGAAAAGAAAACTTCAAAATGCATGTGTGGTACATGTACTCTATGCATGACTTGCCAGCGTATGCGCTATTCTCTGCATGGTGTGTGCATGGAAGGTTCCCGTGCCCCCAATGCAAGGCAGCTCTTCAGTTTCATTGGTTGCAGGAGGGTTGGAAGTATTCTTGCTTTGACTTGCATAGACAGTTCCTGGATCCTGACCATCAGTTCAGAAAAGACACGAAGAACTTTACCAAAGGTAAAGTTGTCAAAAACTTGGCACCACCTGCGTTCACAGGCCAACATATCCTGGATCAATTAAACGCCCTCGAGCCTGATCCAGAGCGTCCAGGGTATTTCAAGGGGTATAATTCAAAACATGCCTGGACTCACAAGCCATGCTTCTGGGATCTGCCTTACTTCAAAGACCTCCTTCTTCCACACAATATTGACATGATGCACACTGAAAATAATATCGGAGAGGCTATTTTTGGTACATTGTTCGACATAGATGGGAAGATAAAGGATAATATTAAGGCTAGAGTCGATCAAGAGACACTATGTCATAGACCGTTACAAAACATGCGAGAAGGCAAAGGAAAGCAGAAGTGGTCGAAGCCAAAGGCCTGGTTCAATCTTGGAAGGCCAGTTATGAGGGAAATTATCTTGTGGGTCAAAATGCACTTGATGTTCCCCGATGGGTATGCAACGAATCTAAAGAGGGGAGCGAGTCTTGAAAAATGAAAAATCTTTGGTCTCAAGAGTCATGATTGGCACATATGGCTAGAGCGGGTAATGCCGGTGATGTTACGTGGCTTTATTCCTGAGGATGAATGGCTAGTACTGGCAGAGCTGAGCTATTTCTTCCGTGTTCTTTGTGCGAAAGAATTGTCGCCTGGCGTGGTAGAAGACATGGAGGAGTTTGCACCGGAGTTGTTGTGCAAGTTAGAGAAGATCTTTCCACCGGGCTTCTTTAATCCAATGCAGCATTTGATTTTACATCTACCGACCGAGGCAAGATTGGGTGGGCCCGTGCAAGATCGTTGGTGCTATGCAACTGAGAGGATGCAGAAGACCCTTCGAGCTAAATGTAAAAATAAGCGTAGAATTGAAGCATCGATGGCTGAGGCATTCATTACTGAGGAGGTGGCAAACTTTGTGACAGCACACTACTAAGCCAAAAATCATCATTTGCATAATCCGAAGCCTCGGCACAATGATGGAGACCCTAAAAAAGGTGGGTCCAACCTCAGCCTATTCAAAGGGAAGCTCGCACCAGCCGGTGCTTCGAAACCAATAACGTTGGATATCAAAGAATGGCGGAACATTTCGTTGTATATCTTCAACAACCTAACAGAAGTGCGGCCGTACATCGAGTGAGTTCTCGGCACATTTTCCCGTAACTTCTAATTCATTTGAACTGCTCTTATTCCCGAATATTTCAAACAGCCGTTACGTCGTCAAATTCTCGGATGGAGCGGTGATCGAAAATGATTCCGTCGAAGAGTATGAGCTTCTGTCAAAGAAACGAGGCGGCTATCCCGGTTTCATCTCTTGGTTCAAACAAACGGTAATTATCAATAATGGACCTTTTCATTCTTGGTCTAACTTGCGGCTAATGCAACAACCATTTCGTATTAAACTTGTAGGCTAATTCAGAGTCTATGGACGCCGAATTGAGACAAGTCGCTAATGGTTTTGACTATAAGGTCCGTTCATTTGAGAAATACAACATCAACGGGTATCTCTTTCGTACCTTTGGCAAAGAGCTATCTATGCCCGACCGGAAATCTACAAATTGTGGTGTCTTTGCTATCGGCGAAGGTGTTATCGAGTATTATGGAAGAGTTGAAGCAATTTATGAACTTCAATTCTATGGTGAAAACCCACCGAACGTCGTAGTCTTCAAATGTTATTGGTTCCAGCCGAAAAAGACTAGAAGGACTCATGAACATATAGGACTAGTCGAAATCAATCCAAACACCCATTTAGATGTTCTCGGTGTCTATATTGCGGCTCAACAGGCGACCCAAGTTTTCTATCTACCGTGGGCATGCCAAACGGATAAGAATCTGGAAGGTTGGTATGTTGTTTATGAAGTGCACAAAAACCTTGGTTAGCTCATGAATATTATATACTTAGCTTGTTTTCCTCCAAAATGACATAATTGGAACATTTAGCTCAAAAAAGACATAATTAGATAATTTAGCTCCAACAAGAGGAGAAGAGGAGAAGAAATAGGCAAAATGAAAAGATAGAAGAAGAAGAAGAGAAGAAGAAGAAGAGAAGAAGGAGAAGGAGGAGGAGGAGGAGGAGGAGAAGGAGGAGGAGGAGGAGGAGAAGGAGGAGAAGGCCAAGGACCTTCTAGTCCTTCTCCTTCTCCTCCTTCTCCTCCTTCTTCTAGATTTCTTCTTCTTCTCCTCCTCCTCCTCTTTCTTCTCCTCTTTCATATTATCCTTGCTTTAATTAACCCAACAATGACATAATTAGTCCATTTAGCTCCAAAATACCATAATAAGCTCAAAATGGCATAAGAACCTTGGTTAGCTCATTAATATTATATACTTAGCTTGTTTTCCTCTAAAATGACATAATTAGCCCATTTAGCTCAAAAAAGACATAATTAGGTAATTTAGCTCCAACAAGAGGAGAAGAGGAGAAGAAATATGCAAAATGAAAAGAAAGAAGAAGAAGAAGAAGAAGAAGAAGAAGAGCAGAAGGAGGAGGAGGAGGAGGAGGAGAAGGCCAAGGACCTTCTATCCTTCTCCTCCTCCTCCTCCTTCTTCTTGATTTCTTCTTCTTCTCCTCCTCCTCCTCTTTATTCTCCTCTTTCATATTATCCTTGCTTTAATTAACCCAACAATGACATAATTAACCCATTTAGCTCCAAAATACCATAATAAGCTCAAAATGGCATAAGAACCTTGGTTAGCTCATTAATATTATATACTTAGCTTGTTTTCCTCTAAAATGACATAATTAGCCCATTTAGCTCAAAAAAGACATAATTAGGTAATTTAGCTCCAACAAGAGGAGAAGAGGAGAAGAAATATGCAAATTTAAAAGAAAGAAGAAGAAGAAGAAGAAGAAGAGAAGGAGAAGGAGGAGGAGAAGCAGGAGGAGGAGAAGGCCAAGGACCTTCTATCCTTCTCCTCCTCCTCCTCCTTCTTCTTGATTTCTTCTTCTTCTCCTCCTCCTCCTATTTCTTCTCCTCTTTCATATTATCCTTGCTTTAATGAACCCAAAAATGACTTAATTAGCCCATTTAGCTCCAAAATACCATAAAAAGCTCAAAATGGCACAAGAACCTTGGTTAGCTCATGAATATTATATACTTAGCTTGTTTTCCTCTAAAATGACATAATTGGAACATTTAGCTCAAAAAAGACATAATTAGGTAATTTAGCTCCAACAAGAGGAGAAGAGGAGAATAAATAGGCAAAATGAAAAGATAGAAGAAGAAGAAGAGAAGAAGGAGAAGTTGGAGGAGGAGGAGGAGGAGGAGAAGGCCAAGGACCTTCTAGTCCTTCTCCTCCTCCTCCTCCTTCTTCTTGATTTCTTCTTCTTCTCCTCCTCCTCCTCTTCTTTCTTCTCCTCTTTCATATTATCCTTGCTTTAATTAACCCAACAATGACATAATTAGCCCACTTAGCTCCAAAATACCATAATAAGCTCAAAATGGCATAAGAACCTTGGTTAGCTCAAGAATATTATATACTTAGCTTGTTTTCCTCTAAAATGACATAATTAGCCCATTTAGCTCAAAAAGAAGGAGAAGGAAGAAGAAGAAGAAGAAGAAGAAGAAGAAGAGAAGAAGAAGATAAGGAGAAGGAGAAGAAGAAGAAGGAGGAGGAGAAGAAGAGAAGAAGAAGGAGAAGGAGGAGAAGAAGGAGAAGGAGCCCTCCTTCTTCTCCTTCTTCTTCTCTCCTTATTCTCCTCCTTCTTCTCCTTCTTCTTCTCTTCTTTTTTCTTCTTCTCCTCCTCCTCCTCCTTCTCCTTCCCCTTCCCCTCCTCCTCCTCCTTCTTGTTTTTCTTCTCCTTGTTCTCTTCTTGCTTCTTCTCTTTCTTCTTCAATTTAGCTTATTTGTCATATATATGTTGTTGTTCTTCTTCTTCTGACTTTCTTATTCCCATTTTGTAGATTGGATGTACTACATGCATGGAAGCTGGCGTTGGAGTGCTTTAGTTTCCGTTTTTATTTGAGTTTATGAACAATGTGGAACTATATGTATATGTATATATGGATGAACAATATATGCGCAACTATATGTATGTATATATGGATGAACCTTTGTATGTGTTGGTTCTTTTGATATATGGGATGTACGTTGATGAACAAATGGCATTGATGAGCTTTATATGTATATCATATATGTGTTGTGACCTATTTATGATATATGTGCTATGAATTATATGTATATGTGCTGTGAAATAGAAAAAATAAATAAAAATGTGAAAATATAGGCTCTTTGTCGTCTGCCAGCTGATGGCAAAGGCCTTTGCCGTCAACTGACCGACGGCAAAGGAGCCACGTGGCGCCCACCTGTGCAACCTGGGCAGTAGCAGCTGGCCATATAGTCTCTTTGCCGTCTGCTTCCTGGGGGGCGGACAGCAAAGAAGAGGGCATAGAGGAGGAGGCAGACGGCAAAGAGTGGAGAGAGGGGGGAGGGGAGGACCCGGCAGACGGCAAAGATGAACGTGGAGGCAGACGGCAAAGATGGAGGGGGAGGGGAGGGGAGGGGAGGAGAAGGCAGACGACAAAGATTGACGGGGAGGCAGACGGCAAAGATTGACCGGGAGGCAGACGGCAAAGGCTCCGTTAACCCCTAACGGAGCCAATGCGTGTCGGCTGCCGCCTCAAGAGCTTTGCCGACAGCTCCCGAGGAAAGATGACGGCAAAGAGCTTGGCCGTCCGCCTTGCGCAGGCAGACGGCAAAGAAGGTCCTATGCCGTCGTAGGCTAACGCAGAAATTTTGTCAGACGTGACAATCTTTGCCGTCTGTGGTATTGTCTTTGCCGTCAGGGATATTGTCTTTGCCGTCTGTGATGGCAGACGGCAAAGAAGGTGATTCCTGTAGTGGTTGTCAATCCCTTCAATATTGTTTGCAAAGTGAGATTTCAAGGCGGAAAGTGCAACGAAGTAAAAAAGGGTAAAGCTGAAAATATGGTGTGGAGTAGACCCGGGGGCCATATTTTCGCTAGAAGCTTCTCTCAAAATAGCAAATATCACGGTGGGTGAACAAATTACTGTCGAGCAATTGATAGAATTGCGCAAAGTCATGACGATATCTAAGGCAATGATCATACATATAGGCATCACGTCTGAGACAAGTAGACCGATACTTTCTGCATCTACTACTAATACTCCACACATCGATCGCTATCCAGCATGCATCTAGTGTATTGAGTTTATGACGAACAGAGTAACGCCTTAAGCAAGATGACATAATGTAGAGGGATAATCTCAAACCAATGATGAAACCCCCATCTTTTTACCCTTGCTGGCAACAACACGATGCGTGCCTCGCTACCCCTTCTGTCATTGGGTGAGGTCACCGCACGGTATGAACCCAAAACCAAGCACTTCTCCCATTGCAAGAATCATAGATCTAGTTGGCCGAACAAAACCCACAACTCGAATAGAATTACAAGCATATGAAATCATGCATAAGAGAGATCAGAAGAAACTCAAATAAGATTCATAGATAATCTGATCATAAATCCACAATTCATCAGATCTCGACAAACACACCGCAAAAGAATATTACATCGGATATATCTCCATGAAGATCATGGAGAACTTTGTATTGAAGATCCAAGAGAGAGAAGAAGCCATCTAGTTACTACCTATGGACCCGTAGGTCTATGGTGAACTACTCACGCATCATCGGAGAGGTCATGGTGTTGATGAAGAAGCCCTCCGTATCTCAATCCCCCCTCCGGCAGGGCACCAGAACGTGCCCCAGATGGGATCTTGCGGAGACAGAAGCTTGCGGCGGCAGAAAAGTACTTTCGATGATCTCCTGATTTTTGTGGAATTTTCGGGGATATATAGTCGCAAAACCTAGGGCAAAGGGGCCTCATAGAGCCCACAAGCCAGGGGCCCGCGGGCCCCCTGGCCGCGCCTTGAGGGCTTGTGGGGTCCCTGGTGGCCCCTGCCCTGATTCTCGGGCTCTCCGATCTTTTTCTGTTCCGAAAAAAAATCTTTTTGGCAGTTTCATTCCGTTTGGACTCCGTTCAAAATCCTCCTCTCAAAGGGGTCAAAAACATGGAAAAAACAGGAACTGGCACTTGGCACTGAGTTAATAAGTTAGTCCCAAAAATATATATATAAGGCATGCAAAACATCCAAAGTTTGACAAGATAATAGCATCAAACCATCAAAAATTATAGGTACGTTGGAGACGTATCAATCATCCCCAAGCTTAACTCCTGCTCGTCCTCGAGTAGGGAAGTGATAAAGAATGAATTTTTGATGTGGAATGCTACCTAGCATAGTTGTCCTTTGCAACTTCTTTCATGTGACATGAATGTTCAGATCCGTAAGATTCGAAACAATAGTTTGCTATTGACATGAAAACAATAATACTTCAAGCAAACTAGCAAGGTAATCATGAACTTTCAAAATAACAAGGCCAAGGAAAGTTATGCCTACAAAATCATATAGTCTGGCTATGCTCCATCATCCTCACACAACTAATGTAAATCATGCACAACCCCGGTATTTGCCAAGTAATTGTTTTTGCACTCTTAATTTCTCAAACTTTTTATAACTATCACGCAATACATGAGCGTGAGCCATGGATATAGCACTATAAGTGGAATAGAGTGTGGTGGTGGTTGTGAGAAAAAAAGGAGGAGATGGTCACATTGACTCGGCGTATCAAAGGGCTATGGAGATGCCCATTAATAGATATCAATGTGAATGAGTAGGGATTGCGATACAAGAGATGCACTAGAGCTATAAGTATGTGAAAGCTCAAAAGGAGAAATAGTGGGTGTGCATCCAACTTGCTTGCTCACGAAGACCTAGGGCAATTTTGAGGAAGCCCATCATTGGAATATACAAGGCAAGTTATATAATGAAGATTCCCACTAGCATATGGTAGTGACAAAGCAAGAAGCTCTCAATCATGAAAAACATGGTGCTATTATGAAGCATAAGTGTGGAAAAAGATAGTAGCATTGTTCCTTCTCTCTTTTTCTCTCTTTTTTTTATTTGGGCTCTTAGGCCTATTTTTCTCTTTTTTTATTTTTGGGCTCTTTGGCCTCTTTTTTCCCCTCACATGGGACAATGCTCTAATAATGATGTTTTACTCACAGCTCAAAGCTCAAAATGATGATGAATCTATAGGAAATGCCTCCGGCAGTGTACCGGGATGTGCAACGACTAGCATGGCGTATGACATTGGAACATCTCGCTAGCTATCCTACGATCATGCAATGACAATATGAGAGTGACTGCACAAGTCATGAGACGGAACGGTGGGAGTTGCATGGCAATATATCTCGGAATGGCTATGAAGATGCCATAGTGGGTAGGTATGGTGGCTGTTTTGAGGAAGGCATATGGTGGGTTTGTCTACCGGCAAGAATTGCACGGCACTAGAGAGGCTAGCAATGGTGGAAGGTGGAAGTGCATCTATACCATGGACTCACATTAGTCATTAAGAACTCACATACTTGTTGCGAAAGTTTTTATTAGTAATCTAAACAAAGTGCTAAATGCATACTCCTAGGGGAAGGGTTGGTAGGTGTTAACCATCGCGCGATCCTGACCTCAACACAAAGGATGACAATCAATAGATCAATTATGCTCCGATTTCCTAACATAGCGGTTCACCATACGTGCATGCTACGGGAATCACTAACTTCGACACGAGTATTTCTAGATTCACAACACCCTACTAACATAGCTCTTAATATTACCAAATCCATGTCTCAAAACTAATTGAGAGGAATCAAGACTTCTCTTTCTACTCAATGCACATGAAGATGGAGGTTTTTGCATCCTCTTTGGGTACCTATCACCTTTGGGACTACTTTCATAGCATAAGCCAACTACCAAGTCACGCACCGCCGTGCTCTAAAAGATATAAGTGAAGCACATAGAGCAAAAGTATCTAGCTCAAAAGATATAAGTGAAGCACTATGAGCATTCTGGCAAATTCACGATGAGTGCATGTCTCTCTCTCTCAAAAAGGTGTGCAGCAAGGAAGATTGTGACACAACAAAAAGAAAAGACTCCTAAGATAAAAGACGCTCCAAGCAAAACACATATCATGTGGTGAATAAAAATATAGCTCCAAGTAATGTTACAAATGGATTGAAGGCGAAAGAGGGGATGCCTTCCCGGGGCATCCCCAAGCTTAGGCTTTTTGGTGTCCTTGAATTTGGCTTGGGATGCCTTGGGCATCCCCAAGCTTGAACTCTTTTCACGTGTTATCTCTTTGTCCATTAAAACGTCACCCAAAACATGAAAACTTCACAACACAAAACTTAAACAGAAACTCGTGATAACATTAGCACAAGAAAACAAACTACCACTTCTTTTGGTAGTGTAGCAAATTCGAAATCTATCTATATTGGTGTTGGGCTACTGTATTCTCAATTTTCCATGGCAAGTACCCCCCGATACTAAACATAGTTTCATCAAAACGAGCAACCAACTCAACAAAAACAGAATCTGTCAAAAACAGACCAGTCTGTAGCAATCTGTATACTTCGTATACTTCTGCTACCTCAAAAAATATGAAATCTTACGACTGTGTGGAAAAAGTCATATCAACCAGCAGAAAAAAGAATCAACTCAAAAGCTCTTTATGAATAAAAATGAAAAATTATCTCGTGAGCGAAAAGTTTCTGTCTTTTTCCAGCAGGATCAAACAACCATTACCAAGACTAGTCATAAAGGTTTTTTCTTGGCTCAAACACAAAAAGAAACACAAAAAACACAATCACAATAGAATTATGATGGTGTGGACGCAACAAAACAGAAATAAAAAGATAAATTTATTGGGTTGCCTCCCAACAAGCACTATTGTTTAACGCCCTTAGCTAGGCATAAAAGCGATAGAATCACGTATCGTCATCTTTGGTGCTCAAAGCATAAGTGGCCCTCATCATGGATTCATAAGGCAATCTTATTTTATTTCTAGGAAAGTGTTCCATTCCCTTCTTTAAAGGAAATTGAAATCTAATATTTCCTTCCTTCATATCGATGATAGCACCATAGTCCTTAGGAAAGGTCTACCAAGAATAATAGGGCATGTAGGATTGCAATCAATGTCAAGCACAATGAAATCATATTTGCAATAATAAGAACATCATTGATCCTTCACATGGGTTTCTTGCCAGTAGAATCAGCAAGATGCAAATTAACAGAACACTCTTCAATCTCATTAAAACCCAGAACATCACATAAAGACTTTGGAATTGGGGAAACACTAGCACCCAAATAACAGAAAGCATTGAATTCATAGTTTTTGATTTTGATTTTCATAGTAGGTTCCCACTCATCATCAAGATTTCTAGGGATAGAGACTTCCAATTCAAGTTTCTCTTCAAGAGATTTTATCATAGCTTCGACGATATGATCGGTAAAGGCTTTGTTTTGGCTATAAGCGTGTGGAGAGTTTAACATGGATTGCATCAAGGAAATGCATTCAATCAAGGAGCAACTATCATAATTGAATTCCTTGAAATCCATAGTAGTAATTTCATTACTACTCAAAGTTTTAATATCTTCTACTCCACATTCAATGCTTTTAGCATCAAGATATATGGACTCTGAATCATTGGGGAACTTTTCAACGAAAGTGGATGCATATACAGCCCCATAATCATTAGGTTTGACACAAGAAAACAAAGATTCAATGGGAGTCACACCAAGCACTTTAAGATCTTCGTGATTCTTATCACGAGAACATGCCTTTTTAAGCCATTCATGTCTAGCATGAAGTTGGGCGGTTCTTTCTTGGCTCTCAATCATGGAAACACGCATAGCTTTCAAAGTTTCATCCATGTTGATCTTGGGAGGAGTGATACGTCTCCGTCGTATCTACTTTTCCGAAATCTTTTGCCCATGTTTTGGACTCTAATTTGCATGATTTGAATGGAGCTAACCCGGACTGATGCTGTTTTCAGCAGAATTGCCATGGTGTTGTTTTCGTGCAGAAATAAAAGTTCTCGGAACGTCCTGAAAATTTACGGAGATTTTTTCTAGAATAAAAGAAAAATACTTGCGCAAAGATCCACCAGAGGGGGCGTGCCAGTGGGCCACAAGCCCACAGGACGCGGCCACCCCCTATGGCCGCGCCGTGCAGGCTTGTGGGGCCCACGTGGCACCACCGCCCCCAATCTCAGCTCTATATCTTCTGTTTCGCCTGGAAAAAAATCGGAGAGAAGGTTTCAACGCGTTTTGCGATACGGAGGTGCCGCCACATCCTATTCTTCATCTGAGGGCAGATCTGGAGTCCGTTTCGGGCTCCGGAGAGGGGAAATCGTTGCCATCGTCATCATCAACCTTTCTCCATCGACAATTCCGTGATGCTCTTCATCGTTCATGAGTAATCTCATCGTAGGCTTGTTGGACGGTGATGAGTTGTATGAGATCTATCATGTAATCAAGTTAGTTCTTGACGGGGATTGATCCCTAGTATCCACTATGTTCTAGATTGATGTTGCTACTACTTGGCTATAGTTAATGCTTGTCACTAGAGCCCGAGTGCCATGATTTCAGATCTGAACCTATTATGTTGTCGCCAATATATGTGTGTTTTAGATCCTATCTTGCAAGTTGTAGTCACCTACTATGCGTTATGACCCGGCAACCCCGGAGTGACAATAGCCCAAACCACTCCCGGAGATGACCATAGTATGAGGAGTTCATGTATTCACCGTGTGTTAATGCGTTGGTCCGGTTCTTTATTAAAAGGAGAACCTTAATATCCCGTAGTTTCCATTGGGACCCCGCTGCCACGGGAGGGATGGACAATAGATGTCATGCAAGTTCTTTTCCCTAAGCACGTATGACTACATACGGAATACATGCCTACATTAGATTGACGAACGGGAGCTAGCCACATATCTCTCCGTGTTATAGCTGTTACATGATGAATCACATCCGTCACACTCATCCATCACCGATCCACTGCCTACGAGTCTTTTACTACTGGTCCTCGCTACGTTACTTTGCCTAGGCTTGTCCCTTGCTACAAGAGGGATTGGGCCACTTTGCTGCTGTTGTCACTACTGTTGTTACTTGTTACTTTGCTGCTGCTGCTGCTGCTACTGTTCCTTGCTACTCCGCTGTTACTTGTTGCAAGACTTTGTTGGCACTGACATCCCATCAACAAGGTTTTTTCTGGCGCCATTGATACAACAGTTAGGAATAGTCTACCGTCAACAGATCATTTCTGGCACCGTTGCTATCATACTACTTTGCTACTGATACTTTGCTTGCACACACTAATCTTTCAGGTGTGGTTGAATCCGACACATTCAGCTGCTAATACTTGAGAATATTCTTTCGCTTCCTATCGTGCGAACCAGCAAATTTGGCTTGAATACTCTACCCTCGAAAACTACTGCGATCCCATACGCTTGTGGGACATCAAGGCTTTTTCTGGCGCCGTTGCCGGGGAAGCACAGCTATATTCTCTGAGTCAATTGGGATTGACGTCTGCTGATCACTATGAGGAATCCGAAAGATCCAAGAACTAAAATCTTGCCTTCCACTACGAGGAGAGGAAAGGAACTGCCATCTAGCTCTGCACTTGATTCACCTTCAGTTTTGAGTAAGTTTGTGACTTTGCCTCCTGCTAGAAATCTTGATATGTTGCCTGTGCTTGATGATGCTACTTCTGCTGCCCATGATGCTTATGATGCTATGCTTGATACTATGCCTGATGATGCTATGCTTGATACTATGCCTAATGATGCTATGCTTGATACTATGCCTGATGATGCTATGCTTGATGCTATGCCTGATACTACTTTGCCACTTGGTGCATTCCTTGATGCACATATTGCTAGAGTTGCTGCTAGATGTGATGATATTTCTGAAACTGCTGATACTATTGAAGTAGAACATGCTACAATGCCTGAATTGCCTGTTATGCCTGATACGCGCTATGTTATGGAGGGAGAGATAGCTGAGGAATTTCTTGTGTGTAAGGATAGATATGATGTTGGGAAACTTCTACGCAAGTGGAAAGAAAAATCTCTGAACGCTAGGATGAAATATGGCCCGAAGTTTGCTACTTCGCCCATCTTTGTGACCGATAAGGATTATGAATTCTCTATCGACCCTGAGTTAATCACTCTGGTCGAATCTGATCCTTTTCACGGTTGTGAGTCTGAAATGGTTGTAGCCCATCTTAATAAACTTCATGATATAGCCACCCTATTCACTAGTGAGGAAAAGATCCGCCACTACTACATGCTCAAGTTGTTTCCTTTCTCGCTAAAGGATGATGTTAAGACTTGGTTCACTTCTCTTGCTCCTGGTTGTGTGCGTAGCCCCCAGGATATGGTCTACTACTTCTCTGAGAAATATTTCCCTGCCCATAAGAAGCAAGCTGCCTTGCAGGAAATATACAACTTTGCTCAAGATAAGGAAGAGAGTCTCCCACAAGCTTGGGGGAGGCTCATCCAGCTACTGAATGCTTTGCCTGATCACCCTCTTGAGAAGAATGAAATACTTGATATCTTCTATAATGTACTTATCGATGCTTCCAAAGACCACCTAGATAGTTGTGCCGGTAGTGTTTTTAGGGAACGAACCGTAGAACAAGCTGAGATTCTATTGAATAACATCTTGTGCAATGAGAATGCTTGGACTATTCCGAACCACCTCCTAAGCCAACTCCAAAGAAAAGAGGTATTCTATTCCTCAGTCCTGAAGATATTCAAGAAGCCAAGAAATCTATGCGAGAGAAAGGCATTAAATCTGAAGATGTCAAAAATCTACCACCTATCAAGGAGATCCATGGTCTCGATAACCCGATGCACGTAGTAGAAGTAAATTCTCTGCGTAGGTTTGATGAGAGTGATATTCCTTTTGATAAACCTGCTAGCCTATGCCTGGATGAATTTGATAACTTCGTTGCCAAACAAAAAAGTTTCAATGATTATGTTAGCACACAATTGGAACAGAATGCTCGTACGCTTAGTCAGTTAAGTGCTTGTGTGGACAGAAATGTCAATGATCTTAAGCTCGTGAGTAAACATGCCTCTATGGTTACTACTCACGTAAAACAAGTACTTAAAGCGCAGAATGACTTGCTCAATGAGTTGAATGACAATGCCGTCAGAGTCGTCACTAGAGACGGTAGAATGACCCATGAACCTTTGTATCCCGAGGGTCATCCGAAGAGAGTTGAACAAGAGTCTCAAGGAGTTAGCACTGACGCACCTAGTCATCCTAGAAAGAAGAAGAGAGATGATAGGAACCTGCACGCTAGCAACCCTGTTGCTGCTACCCCTGATGATAGGAAACACAATCTGGTGATGAACATGAGCCTAATGATAATATCAATACTAATGTTCATGAAGATGCTCAACCTAGCAATGATATGGATGTGGAGATTGAACCTGTTGATCTTGATAACCCACAACCTAAGAATAGAAGATACGACAAGAATGACTTCACTGCTAGGAAGCATGGTAAAGAAAGGGAACCGTGGGTTCAGAAACCTATGCCCTTTCCTCCCAAACCATCCAAGAAAAAGGATGATGAGAATTTTGAGCGATTCGTTGAAATGATCAGACCTGTCTTTCTGCAGATGCGTTTGGCGGATATGCTGAAGATGTCTCCGTATGCTAAGTACATGAAAGATATTGTGACTAATAAGAGGAGGATACCTGAGGTTGAGATTTCCACCATGCTTGCCAATTACACTTTCAAAGGTGGAATTCCGAAGGAACTAGGTGATCCCGGTGTGCCCACTATACCTTGCTCCATTAAAGGCAACTACATTAGAACTGCGTTATGCGACCTTGGAACCGGTGTTAGTGTTATGCCTCTCTCTCTCTTTATCATAGACTTGAACTGGATAAGTTGACACCCACTGAAATCTCTCTGCAAATGGCCGACAAATCAACTGCTTTCCCTATCGGCATTTGCGAGGATGTGCCTGTTGTGGTTGCTAACACCACTATCTTAACAGACTTTGTTATCTCGGATATTCCCGTGGACGATGCCATGCCTGTTATCCTCGGAAGACCCTTTTTAAAACCACAGGGGCTGTTATAGATTGCAAGAAAGGCAATGTCACTTTCCATGTCAATGGTAATGAGCATAAGGTGCACTTTCCGAAGAAACAATATCAAGTACATTGCATCAATGCTATCGAAAAACTTCATCGATTCTTATTGGGAGCTTTGAATGCCCTATTCCTCGTGTCAAGATGAAGTATGATTTTCTTGTTGGGGAGATACATATCCCCACTAAGGTGACCTAGTGACTATTCAAATATTCTCCATTCTCTTTTGCGATTCGAGAAAGTTTTGTCGAGGGGATTTGATCAACCCCATTGACGAATTTCTTTCGATGATCATGAGATGGATGAATCAAGGTGTCACAAACCTCTGTTCCAAGCTTTCACTTTAGATTGATTAGAAGAAAAATGATAGGTTTAGTTTAGTTTTCCCTATTTTCTGTTTTAGCGTCCGGTAGAAAAGTACCCCGAAAATAAAAGTTCTCCGAACGCTGTGAAAATCAGTATGATTTTTTCTGGAATATTTGAAAAATACTAGGACAAAGTGTCTGTCTGGGGCCACACGAGTGGGCCACAACCCTAGGGGCGAGGGCACCCCCCTGGCCGCGCCACCCAGGATTGTGGGGCCCACACGCATCCCCTCCACTCATTCTTGCTCCCATCTACTTCTCCTACCTCCACAAAAAATCATTTCGCATCTCAAACCCGTGTTCTTGCTCCTCTTGCTGGGATTTTTGATCTCTTTGCTCAAGTCACCGTTCTCCGAACTGTTTTCGGGAAATTACTCCTTGGTAAGTGACTCCTCCATTGGTCCAATTAGTTTTTGCCCTAGTGCCTTATACTCCGCGTATTTTTGCTGCCTTGATGACCATGTTCTTGAGCTTTGCATGTTGATTCTAGCTAGTCCCAAGTGGTTTTGATGCGTAATATGGCCTCTAGGCACTTGTGGGAGTAGTTGCTACGAGTTTCGTTGAGCCTTATTCACTTTTACTTAGAATCACTAAAATTTTCAGAAATTTTCAGAGATAGAAAAGGGAAAAGATGAGGAGGTTCTTGAGATGCTCGTCAAGCCATGACCCCAAGGATGATGGGAGTGAGAAGAACCCAAGTATTTGGTCCCTCGAGTCACGGAAGTTCGAGCGTGTGAGTGGCCAAGCGACGCGTTCTTACGCGCCGCTGGAATTTATGAGGACTTTTATCACTTGGTGGAGAACGCAAGCCTTACCGCCTTCGTTGAAGATAAGTGTTCACAATACCTCCTCCTCACTAATATCTTCATACAAAGCTTTAACTTCTATCCGAGGAAGAATCCTCCTATGGTTGAGTTTAAACTTTATGATGTCCCCCAGCGCATGTCACTCCAGGATTTTTGCAATGTCTGCAAATTACCTTATGTTGGGGATATTCATGAACCTCGTCCACGGGACTTGGAAGATTTCATCGGTACAATTGATGTAGGAGAGGAGAGAGGAGTGTCTTGAGCTAGAGCTGCTAGCATTCATTTTCCCGTGCTTCGGTACTTCTCATTATTTGTGGGAAAATGTTTGATTGGCCGTGGGAAAGCTGGGTCACTTAGTTCCCCAGATCTTGCGGTATTGCACGAAGCCATTTATAACGATAAAACTTATAGCTTGGGCGCTATAGTAGCTCAATGGTTGAACCTGAACCGTTCTAAATGTGTTGTCCATGGAGGTATCTATGCTACCCGTCTTGCCAGACACTTTGAGATACCCATTAGACTGGAGGAAGAAGAGATGCTTCTTCTAGAGAGATATCTAGATTACGATAGCATAGTTCACCATGACTTTCTTGATAGAGATATAGGTGGCAGGATGATTTATAACCTATTATTTAGTCAGGGTACTCGTGAGACTATTACTTTGCCTACTCCTTCTTTGTTCAATCTTCATGCAGGCAGGTACACTATTATGCCCTCGGACATCTACGCATATTGGGGCTTGGCCCGACCACAGGTGCACGTGCCCGAGCCGCTAGTCGAGTACCAGACGCCAGTTTATCAGTGGGAGCCGGAGGAGCTCACACAGCAGTGGCATCCTCAGTCCACTCCGGAGTACCCTGGAGCTGGTTATTTCCCTCCTTGGGAGTAGACCAAGTTAGGCCAAAAGCCTAACCTCGAGGGAGTACGTGTTCTCACCGATTTTACATTCTTGCTTATGCTTTCACCTTGTTAGCCGGTGTTCACACTTTGCCACTTTATCATCCATGTTAGTTTATTTTCTTTTTTTCTCATTTTCTTTTCGTGTGTCTGTCTAGTTTGAGAAAACCTAAAAAGATTTTATTTTCTTCTTTTGCTTGTTGGGAGCTTTTCCGTGTAGATAGTTTTCTTTTTCTTTGGGTCAAGGTAGAAGATATTGGTTACAATGTTTAGTGGCTCTTGCATGCATACCTGTTTAGCTTTCAAAGAGCCATATTACTTTGTCTTCTCCTTTGTGTCTGCCTGCAGATTCCAGCTTTAGTCCAATGCACGAGCACGCTTATTATTGTTCACATCGTTCGGTAGTGCAAGTGAAAGGCAATAATGACGATATATGATAAAGTGACTGAGCATGGAAAAGCTGGTATGAACTCGATCTATTTTGTTTTTGTAAATATGACTAGCTCATCATGCCTGATTCAGCTTTGTTGTGAGAGAAACATGTTTGCAATGACAACCTAGAGATCATAGTTGCTTATGCCATGCTTACTTAGCTAGGAGCTTATAATGGTTTGTCTTGGATGCCCACATGAATGTTGAGATAACTATGATGTAGTATGATAGGATGGTATCCTCCTTTGAATGTTTCAAGCGGCTTGACTTGGCGCATGTTCACCCATGTAGTTGAAACAAAATCAACATAGCCTCTATGATGTTCATGTTCATGGTGATTTATGTCCTACTCATGCTTGCACTCAATGTTAGTTAATCTCAATGCATTTTGATGACTGTTGTCGCTCTCTAGTTGGTCGCTTCCTAGTCTTTTGCTAGCCTTCACTTGTAGTAAGCGGGAATACTGCTCGTGCATCCACTCCCATAAACCCAAAGTTGTGCCTTATGAGTCCACCATACCTACCTTTGTGCGGTATCTACCTGCCGTTCCAAGTAAATTTGCATGTGCCACTCTCTAAACCTCCAAGAAATAATTTGTTTTGCATGCCCGAACCGCTCATGTGGTGACAGGGGGCTATTGGTATCTTCCATGCTAGGCGTGTTATCCTTGATATGTGTTTATTCACTATCATTCACGAGAAAGGGGTCGGTAATTGGAATTCCCAGTTCCATCCTCAAATCGAAAAGATAATTGCAAACAAACCTCCCCCAGGATTGATGTTCGTATGGACGGTACCCGAGGATTCGGCTAGCCGTGGAGTGTGATTGATTGGTGGTGGGGGAGTCGAAACTTTACTTTTCTGTTTGGGAACCGCCTATAGAATGTGTAGCGTGGAAGATGTTGGGAACTCTTAGTCATTGCGTTGAAAATGAAAGCATGCCACCCAAAATTATTATCTTTGTTTTCAAAGCTTGAGCTCTCGCACCTGTGCAAATCAATGCTTCCCTCTGCGAAGGGCCTGTCTAGGGAGCCCACAAAAGCACCAATTAGAGAGCACCTGTGTCATTTTTATGCTTTGCTTTTAACTGTGTTGAGTATGAATATGAATGGATATTCGTTGCCATGAATTACAATGTTTAGTCATCCCTTGGTCTTTTAAGGTGTTCTGCATTTATGTTTTGCAGTCTCAGAAAGAGCTAGCGAGATACCATCTATTCGTACTGCTTCATGTTGTTTTGATTGAAGTATTGACATTTCAGACTTATTATTATTTGCTCGTTAGTTGATTATGCCATTGATATGAGTTCACCATGAGACCTAGATGTCATTTGCTTATGTGGTTTGATTGTGATCTTGCTGAAATTCTGGTTGTGAGTTAGACATAGTTGCAACAACAAGATCAAACAGAGTTCGTCAAAGTTTTTCTTTTGTCTCTCTCAATTTGTCAACTGAGTTGCTTGAGGACAAGAAAGACTTCAATCTTGGGGGAGTTGGTACGTGTCCGTCATATCTACTTTTCCGAACTCTTTTGCCCTTGTTTTGGACTCTAATTTGCATGATTTGAATGGAACTAACCCGGACTGACACTATTTTCAGCAGAATTGCCATGGTGTTGTTTTTGTGCAGAAATAAAAGTTCTCGGAACGTCCTGAAAATTTATGGAGATTTTTTCTGGAATAAAAGAAAAATACCTGCGCAAAGATCCACCGGAGGGGGCGTGTGATACGTATCAAACGTATCTATAGTTTTTGATGGTTTCATGATGTTATCTTGTCATCTTTGGATGTTTTATGTACCTTTTATATCTTTTTTGGGACTAACTTATTAATTCAGTGCCAAGTGCTAGTTCCTGTTTTATCTGTGTTTTTGGCTCTTTTCAGATCTGATTTTGGAACGGAGTCCAAACGGAATAAATTCCCCGAAATGATTTTTCCCGAACGGAAGAAGATGAGGGGGGCTGTGGGCCAAGCCAGGAGGGCTCTAGGGAGCCCACAAGCTCCCACTCCGCCCCCAGGGGGAGGCCACGGTATCAGGGCTTCTGGCCTCCCTGAGCGCCCCCTGACCTAGATCTTTGGCCTATATATTCCCTAAAATAAAGAAAAAAATCAGGGGAGCCTCCAAAATACTTTTCCGCCGCCGCAAGCTTCCATTTCTGCGAGATCTCATCTGGAGACCCTTCCCGGCGCCCTGCCGGAGGGGACTTTGGAGTTGGAGGGCTTCTTCATCATCATCATCTCCCCTCCAATGACTCGTGAGTAGTTCACTTCAGACCTACGGGTCCGTAGTTAATAGCTAGATGGCTTCTTCTCTCTCTTAGATCTTCAATACAACGTTCTCCATGATCTTCATGGAGATCTATCCGATGTAATCTTCTTTGGCGGTGTGTTTGTCGAGATCTGATGAATTGTGGATTTGTGATCAGATTATCTATGATATATATTTGAGTCTTTGCTGATTTCTTATATGCATGATTTGATATCCTTGTAAGTCTCTCCAAGTCTTGGGTTTTGTTTGGCCAACTAGATCTATGATTCTTGCAATGGGAGAAGTGCTTGGTTTTGGGTTCTTACCATGTGGTGACTTTTCCCAGTGACAGTAGGGGCATCAAGGCACATATTAAGTAGTTGCCATCAAGGGTAAAAAGATGGGCTCTGTCGTTGATATGAGATTGTCCATCTACATCATGTCATCTTCCTTAAGGCGTTACTCTGTTCTTTTGGACTTAATACACTAAATGCATGCTGGATAGCGGTCGACGTGTGGAGTAATAGTAGTACATGCAGACAGTATCAATCTACTTGTTTTGGACGTAATGCCTATAGATGACGTCACGACTTTGCGCGGTTCTATCAATTGCTCGACGGTAATATGTTCACCCACCGTCTACTTGCTTTCATGAGAGAAGCCACTAGTAAACACTACGGCCCCCGGGTCTATTCACATCTATCGTTTCCACTTTCGCTTTTACTTTGCTTTGTTACTTTCTTGCTTTCAGTTCTCACTTGGCGAACAATCTATAAGGAATTGACAACCCCTTCATAGCGTTGGGAGCAAGGTTTTGTGTTTGTGCAGGATCTTGTGATACTCCTCCACTGGATTGATACCTTGGTTCTCAAACTGAGGGAAATACTTACCACCACTGTGCTACATCACCCTTTCCGCTTCGAGGGAACACCAACGCAAGGCTCCAAGGCCATGGGGGAAATCCTTTGCATATTTTCCTAGGAAGTGCCTTAAGGCGTAGCCGTAGCAGAAGGATTCCTAGTGTCGTCGACACGACTATTCTTGGTGCCGTTGCCAGGGAAGCACAGCTAACATCAGAAGTATTTCTGGCGCCGTTGTCGGGGAGGAGAGATCAAGATCTATCCAAGTAGGTCTCACAAACTCATCTCTTGCATTTACTTTTGTTGCCAATTGCCTCTCGTTTTCCTCTCCCCCACTTCACATTTGCCGTTTTCATTTACCTTTCTCCTTTGCCGTTTTCTTTCGCCCGTTTCGCTCTCTCTTCCTGCTCGTTTGTGTGTGAGATAGTCCATAAATGGCTAGACCCACCACTCCAAACGATACTCCTGAAAATGAAGTTCTCAATTTCAGACAGAATGAGGAAGAAAATTTAAAGGACGCTTGGTACAGGATTTGCAATGCTCAAAGTAGATCTACTCGTAAGCAATCCACTACCGTCCTCCTTCACAGTTTCTATGTTGGGATTTCTCCTTGGAATAGGTATATCCTTGACACCACTGTAGGCGGGAATTTTCTAGGGAGCCATACTGTTGACTCCTATAGAGCTATCATGAATTTGGTAGGCTCACCCCCGCTCATGGTTAATGGAACTACCTTGACCTTGGAACACGTGATGCAAAGGCTTGACGCTATTGAAAGCAAAATTGCCACAGTTGAACTTATTGAGGGTTTGGATAGAAATATCCGCAATCAAATTACTCAGTACGGATCCAAAGTGGGAAGTTTTTGAAAAAATTAAGGGAGAAGGAACTTATAGTTAATGATTCTTCTAGAATTGGCAAATTCGAAGATGTCATAACCAACTTGGGTTCCGGTTTTGCCGTTGTGCAAAATACTCCAAATCTCACTCTCAAAAAGATCGTCAAGCCTGTTTTTCTTCCTAAAGCTAGTGATGAGTCATCCAATAAATATGAAGATCTTAAGATGATAACTGATCACACTACTTATGGTTTGAGCACCAAAGATGACTGTACGTGATTCCATCACTTTTTGCCTAGCTAAGGGCGTTAAACAAAAGCGCTTGTTGGGAGGCAACCCAATTAATCTATCCTTTTTCTTTCTGTTTTGTGTTTTCCACACTTCCAGAATTCTATTATGATTGTGTTTTTTGTGTTTCTTTTTGCGTTTGTGCCAAGCAAAACCGTTATGATTAGTCTTGGGAATGATCGTTTGGTCATTCTGGAAAAGACAGAAACTTTCTGCTCACGAAAAAAATTTCATTTTTTTCTATAAGAGCTTTTGAGTTGATTCTTTTTGCTGCTGATTTCTACGCAAATTCTTCAGACTGTAGTAATTTTTCAGAATTTTTTAAGTAACAGAGGTATATGAAATATACAAATTGCTACAGACTGGTCTGCTGTTAACACATTCTGTTTTTGTTGTGTTGGTTGCTTATTTTGATGAAACTATGGATAGTATCGGGGGGTATTAGCTATGGAAGATTGAAAATACAGTAACCCAACATCAGCACAAATAGAATTTAAGTTTGCTACAGTACCTAAGGAAGTGGTGGTTCGCTTTCTCATACTAATGTTATCACGAGTTTCTGTTTAAGTTTCATGTTGTGAAGTTTTCAAGTTTTGGGTGAAGTTCTTATGGACAAAGAGATAAAGAGTGGCAAGAGCTCAATCTTGGGGATGCCCAAGGCACCCCAAGAGACTCAAGGATGACGTAAAAGCCTAAGCTTGGGGATGCCCCGGGAAGGCATCCCCCCTCTCGTCTTCAATCCATCGGTAACGTTACTTGGGGCTATATTTTCATTCACCAGATGTTATATGTTTTTGCTTGGAGCGTCTTGTATCGTAGGAGTCTTTTATTTTTGTTATGTCACAATCATCCTTGCTGCACACCTAGAGAGAGAGACAAGCACTCACCGTGATTTTGTCGAGCTTCACTTATATCTTTTGGTAGAAAATTCAGCTCACATGTGCTCAACTTAAATCTTTTGAGCTAGATACTTTTGCTCTTTGTGCTTCACTTATATCTTTTAGAGCACAGAGGTGCATGGCTTGGTAGTTTATCTATGCTTTGAAAGTAGTCTCAAAAGGGGTAGTTATCCAAAGGGATACGAAAACTTCCACCTTCATGTGCATTGAATAGTTAGAGAAGTTTGGTTCATTTCAATTAGTTTTGAGTTGTGGTTATGGTAATATTGAAGTCATGCTAGTAAGGTGTTCTGGATCTAGAAATACTTGTGTTGAAATTAGTGATTCCCGTAGCATGCACGTATGGTGAACCGCTATGTGATGAAATCTGAGCATGATTGGTCTATTGATTCGCATCCTTTGCGTGGCGGTCGGGATCGCGCGATGGTTTATACCTACCAACCCTTCCCCTAGGAGTATGCCTTGAATGCTTTGTTTCGATTACTAATAAAACTTTTGCAACAAGTATACGAGTTCTTCATGACTAATTTTGAGTCCATGGTTTAGAGGCACTTTCACCTTCCACAATCACTATCTTCTTAGTGTCGTGCAACTTTCGCCGGTGCACAAAACCCACCATTAGCCTCCCTCAAAACAGCCACTATACCTACCTACTATGGATTTTTCAAAGTCATTCCGAGATATATTGCCATGCAAATACCACCATGACATGTGCCACCACGTCTACATTGCCATTGCATGATCATAAGATAGCTAGCGTGATGTTTTCCATTGATGTCTGTGCCATGCTAGATCATTGCCACGGTACACTACCGAAGGCATTCCATATAGAGTCATAGTTGCTCTAAGTTTTGAGTTGAAAGTGTGATGATCATCACTAATGGAGCATTGTCCCATGTGAGGAAATAAAAGAGGCCAAAGAAGCCCACCAAAATAAAAAATAAAAAAAGAGGCTAAAGAGCCCACCAAAAAAATGAGAGAAAAAGAGAGAAGGGACAATGTTACCACTTTTTCCACACTTGTGCATATTAAGCACCATGATCTTCATGATTGAGAGTCTCTCGTTTTGTCACCACCATATAGCTAGTGGGAAATTTTCATTATATAACTTGGCTTGTATATTCCAATGATAGGCTTCCTCAAAATTGCCTTAGGTCTTCCTGAGCAAGCAAGTTGGATGCACACCCACTAGTTTTCTTTAAGAGCTTTCACAATCTCGTAGTTCTAGTGCATCATTTGTATGGCAATCCCTACTCCTTCACATTGATATCTATTGATGAGCATCTCCACAACACATTGATATGCCTAGTTAATGTGACTATCTTCTCCTTTTTGTCTTGCAACCTCCACCACATTCCACACCATCTATAGTGCTATAACCATGGATCACGCTCATATATTGCGTGAGAGTTGAAAAGGTTTGAGAAAGTAAAGGTGTGAAACAATTACTTGGCCACTACAAGAATCAGGTTCTTTGTCGTCTGCCATCACAGACGGCAAAGACAATATCCCGGACGGCAAGGACTATATGACAGACGGCAAAGATTCTCACGGCCGGCAAAATTTCTGCGTCAGCCTACGACGGCATAGGACCTTCTTTGCCGTCTGCCCAGGCAAAGCGTACGGCAAAGCTCTTTGCTGTCAGCTTTCCTTAGGAGCAGTCGGCAAAGTGCTCGAGACGGCAGCCGACACGCGTTGCCACCGTTAGGGGTTAACGGAGGCATTGCCGTCTGCCTCCCCGTCCATCTTTGTCGTCTGCCTTCTCCCCCCCTCCCCTCCCCCTCCATTTTTGCCGTTTGCCTCCATCTACAGGAATCAGCTTCTTTGCCGTCTGCCATCACAGAAGGCAAATACAATATCCCGGACGGCAAAGACTATATGACAGACGGCAAAGATTCTCACGGCCGGCAAAATTTCTGTGTCAGCCTACGACGGCATAGGACCTTCTTTGCCGTCTGCCCAGGCAAAGCGGACGGCAAAGCTCTTTGCCGTCAGCTTTCCTTAGGAGCAGTCGGCAAAGTGCTCGAGACGGCAGCCGACAAGCGTTGCCTCCGTTAGGGGTTAACGGAGGCTTTGCCATCTGCCTCCCCGTCCATCTTTGCCATCTGCCTCCCCGTCCATCTTTGCCGTCTGCCTTCTCCTCCCCTCCCCTCCCCCTCCATTTTTGCTGTCTGCCTCCCCGTCCATCTTTGCCGTCTGCCTTCTCCTCCCCTCCCCCCTCTCTCCACTCTTTGTCGTCTGCCTCCTCCTCCCCCCTCCTATGTTCCCTCTTCTTTGCCGTCTTCCCACCGTGGAGGTTGACGGCAAAGAGACTACATAGACACCCCAGGATGCACAGATGGGTGCCATGTGGCACCTTTGCCGTCTGCCTACTGATGGCACAGGTCTTTGCCATCAGCTGGCAGACGGCAAAGAGCCCACACAGTTCCTGTTTTTTTGTTTTATATTATTTCACAACACACACACACACACACATATATATATATATATATATTTGACAGCACATCTATATAATTCACCACACATATATGATATATAGTTCACCACACATATACTTGCCAACACATATATATAATTCACCACACATATATGATTCACCAATGTACATCCCCATATATCCAAAGAACCAACATACGAAGTATTGCATTGTTTATCCATATATACATATACATATAGTTCGACATTGTTCAACAACTCAAATGAAAACTAGATGATATACATATAAAGTTCATCCATCGACATTGTTCAACTCCATGAATACCAACTTCCATGCATGTAGTATATCTAATCTGCAAAAATGTGAATAAGAAAGTTAGAAGAAGAACAAAATATGATGTTTTTCAGCTAATTATGTCATTTTTAGCGGAAAACAAGCTAAGTATATGTTTGGTGAACTATATATCATTTGTTGGAGCTAAATTACCTAATTATGTCTTTTTTGAGCTAAATATTCCAATTATGTCATTTTAGAGGAAAACAAGCTAACTATATAATATTAATGATCTAACCAAGGTTCTTATGCATTTTTGAGGTTATTATTGCATTTTGGAGCTAAATGGGCTAATTATGTCATTGTTGGGTTAATTGAAGCAAGGATAATATGGAAGAGGAGAAGAAAGAGGAGGAGGAGGAGAAGAAGAAGAAATCAAGAAGAAGGAGGAGAAGGAGGAGAAGGAGGAGGAGGAGAAGGACTAGAAGGTCCTTGGCCTTCTCCTCCTCGTCCTCCTCCTCCTTCTCCTTCTTCTCTTCTTCTTCTTCTTCTTCTTTCTTTTCATTTTGCCTATTTCTTCTCCTCTTCTCCTCTTGTTGGAGCTAAATTACCAAATTATGTCTTTTTTGAGCTAAATATTCCAATTATGTCATTTTAGAGGAAATAAAGCTAAGTATATAATATTAATGAGCTCACCAAGGTTCTTATGCCATTTTGAGGTTATTATGGCATTTTGGAGCTAAATTGGCTAATTATGTCATTGTTGGGTTAATTAAAGCAAGGATAATATGAAAGAGGAGAAGAAAGAGGAGGAGGAGGAGAAGAAGTCAAGAAGAACGAGGAGGGGGAGGAGAAGGATAGAAGGTCCTTGGCCTTCTCCTCTCCTCCTCCTCCTCCTCCTCCTCCTCCTTCTCCTTCTCTTCTTC
This sequence comes from Hordeum vulgare subsp. vulgare, assembly GCF_904849725.1. Classification (NCBI taxonomy): domain Eukaryota; kingdom Viridiplantae; phylum Streptophyta; class Magnoliopsida; order Poales; family Poaceae; genus Hordeum; species Hordeum vulgare. The sequence goes on from NC_058519.1 coordinate 52,245,978, forward strand.
TTCTTATTCTTCTTCTTTCTTTTCATTTTGCCTATTTATTCTCCTCTTCTCCTCTTGTTGGAGCTAAATTACCTAATTATGTCTTTTTTGAGCTAAATGGGCTAATTATGTCATTTTAGAGGAAAACAAGCTAAGTATATAATATTAATGAGCTAACCAAGGTTCTTATGCCATTTTGAGCTTATAATGGCATTTTGGAGCTAAATTGGCTAATTATGTCATTGTTGGGTTAATTAAAGCAAGGACAATATGAAATAGGAGAATAAATAGGAGGAGGAGAAGAAGAAGAAATCAAGAAGAAGGAGGAGGAGGAGGAGAAGGATAGAAGGTCCTTGGCCTTCTCCTCCTCCTCCTCCTCCTCCTTCTCATTCTTCTCTTCTTCTTCTTCTTCTTCTTCTTCTTCTTTCTTTTCATTTTGCCTATTTCTTCTCCTCTTCTCCTCTTTTTGGAGCTAAATTACCTAATTATGTCTTTTTTGAGCTAAATGCGCTAATTGTCCCTTTTTAGAGGAAAACAAGCTAAGTATATAATATTAATGAGCTAACCAAGGTTCTTATGCCATTTTGAGCTTATTATGGCATTTTGGAGCTAAATGGACTAATTATGTCATTGTTGGGGAAATTAAAGCAAGGATAATAGGAAATAGGAGAATAAAGAGGAGGAGGAGGAGAAGAAGAAGAAATCAAGAAGAAGGAGGAGGAGGAGAAGGAGGAGGAGGAGAAGGATAGAAGGTCCTTGGCCTTCTCCTCCTCCTCCTCCTCCTCCTCCTCCTCCTTCTCCTTCTTCTCTTCTTCTTCTTCTTCTTCTTTCTTTTCATTTTGCCTATTTCTTCTCCTCTTCTCCTCTTGTTGGAGCTAAATTACCTAATTATGACTTTTTTGAGCTAAATGGGCTAATTATCCCATTTTAGAGGAAAACAAGCTAAGTATATAATATTAATGAGATAACCAAGGTTCTTATGCCATTTTGAGCTTATTATGGTATTTTGGAGCTAAATGGACTAATTATGTCATTGTTGGGGAAATTAAAGCAAGGATAATATGAAAGAGGAGAAGAAAGAGGAGGAGGAGGAGAAGAAGAAGAAATCAAGGAGAAGAAGGAGGAGAAGGAGGAGGAGGAGGACTAGAAGGTCCTTGGCCTTCTCCTCCTTCTCCTCCTCCTCCTCCTCCTCCTCCTCCTTATCCTTCTTCTCTTCTTCTTCTTCTTTTCTTTCTCCTTCTTAATATGAAAACAAGCTAAGTTTGGAGGAGAAACTTACCGTAGTGGTCATCAAGGAGGAGAAACACCACGGTTGCTCACGCCGACTTCGTTTGGAGACGGTTGCCCTGGAGAAGGGTCGTGCGATGCCGCTCGGGAGTTATTCTGCAGAAAAGATATTTGGCAATGTCTCAGTTAGCATGATGACAGTCAATTATTAATGCTAGTTTATAATGAAACTCACCGTGCCAATCGAAGAGAAGACGGGCATCGGCGGAGGGACTTGACCGCTCTTCTCGCACAGACCCTGAAGAGTGGGTCGTATTAGTTAGTATTGAAACAGACATTACACACATGATTTGGCTAATTTGAAAAAACATACCACAAAAAGCTCGTACAGGGACCGTTGACCTGCCTCATTCCGGGCCCTCTCCTCCTCAAGCAATCGTGCCGTGGTCTCGTCCTCTCATCAAGAGCAGCCTGAAGAGCAGCTTGGCTTGCCAATCTCTCTTTCTCAAGAGTAGCCTGGTTTGCCGCTCTCTCTTTCTGAAGAGCAGCCTGAAACACCATTCCTTGTTACCACAGTAATGATCTATGGTGACACACATAATGAAATGGATGAAAGTGTTCTTAGTCCGTACAACTAACCTCGATGGCATGTTCGACTGGCCGTGGACGACGCGTTATCTCAGGACAGTTGCTCGACTAGCACGCCTTGATCTCCGAAAGAGTGAGTGGACAACGTATTATCCCATCTCCAATGGCTATCGAGCCATGGGGCCTCCCGCCACCAGATAACATCACTAGCTCTGGATCCAAAGGTTCCTGGCTAGGGTTAAAGTCATCCCCTTTCGTAGCCTTCCCCGCGTCCCTGTATGCCACGAGCTTCTGGTGGGATGATATGTTGGTGAAGTTATTGGGATCATCCATGTCAGACTCAGAGAATGCCTTCGCCTTCTTGTACGAAGTAGTATGGGCCATGCCATAAAGGTCGTACAAGTGTGGCATCTCAGTCTTATTGTGATGCGCCTAAAAGAGAGGAACAAAATATTAGCATCAAGAATGAATTGCATGAATCATGAAGCAAATCACATACCCAGTTTCGTCCAAACTGAAGTAAGTTAGCGCTGCCTTGATGGTGTGGCACACCAACCATTTGGCTACGCCGATCCTTCGCATTCGCGTGGATGGCTCGCCAGCTGCCTGTGCACCACTCATCAACCAACGCCTCCCAACAATCCATCTTATCCGCACACCATCTCGGGGGCACCTGTAAGTTATTAGAAAGAATTTTCAGCGCTACGCCTATGAATGAAATCAAGAAAACTACGTAGAAGGACTTAAGAATAGGTAATTACCTTCATGTATTGCTCCTTCTTCAGAAACTTTCCGCGGCAATCCTTCTTCTGCTTATTAATACCACGCGTGGCGTAGTAATCTCGAATAGCCTGCGGCCGAGCCTCGTGGCGCAAGTTCTGTAGTAACCGCCTACACTCGACCTCGAGAACCCTGGTCGCCTCCTCCTCATATCCATCCTCACACCTATAGAAGGTCTGCAATCAAACGTGAAAACACCGATTAGTACAATAATTAGCTATATTGTTAATTTTAGATTCTGTAAAAGGATAATTTACCGAAAAGCTCTTGATCACCATCTCGGCCCTCGTGTGGCACAACACACCATCTATAATTTCCTCCGGCTGGGCCTGCGCAGCCTGGTAGTGCTCCCAGGTAAATCCTAGTGTAGGAACCTGACCCTCACCAGGCAACGTGACAAACCCCGGGAAATTTGTCCGGCAAAGCACACCAAGGACGGAGTTCGGCCTGCGGACTCCAAGAGGGTGTACCCATCCCGTGCAGTATGATAAGGTCAGCGCATTAGATATTTGAACAAACTTGAAGGCAAAAGCTAAAAAAAAGGGTAAATGTACTTACCTATCTCCTTCAGGTTTAATCACCGGCCTCTGCTTGCGGGTAGCCGGGGCGACCGGGAGACGTGTACTACCACGCTTGTACACGGTGGCCCCGTCCACCTACACATCGCCCTCACTATCCGTAAGCTCATCCCCGCCATCCCCGCCCCCTGAGCCACCCGGACCCTCGGTCCAATCCGGCAACTCGGTACGATCTCGCGAAGGCTCCCATCCGGGCCTCTCCACGTCGGATGAAGCCTCCGGAATCGTAGTCTCCTCCGGCTGCTCCTGGGCCGAATGCACCTCGACCCGAGGCTGCTCCAAGACCGGAGTCTCATGGTACGAATGCCCGTGAACACCAGGCTCCTGGACTGGAGTCCCCATAGCCTCCTCTGCAAACGGGTCGACCATACTAGTCCTATGCTCGGGTGAATGAGCTGGTGGTGGTGGCGAGGACGGCTCAACAGTCCTCCTGGATCTTCTGCGGCCACCACCTCTCCCTGTACCCTTCCCCTTCTTCCCTACCCGACCAGCACCTCTCCCAGTGGGCAATGCCGCCGACGAAGAAGAACCCATGGCTGGTGTCGAAAGACTGTCTGCCAAGGCTCTACGGAGAGATAGGGGTGGAAGGGAAGTACCACCCCTCGTGCGGGGCGCCTGGGAAGAACCCGTCGAGCGCTCTGGACCCACGCCCACCATCTTTCAACACCTGCCATGATAAAGATTAAAAGAAATTAGGTCAACATAAAAAAATTGAATGACTGACATGAATAATAATATGTACATAAATAATAAAGATTAAAATATATATAATTTAAGTTGTGAATCTTACAAACTAATAATCATCATCAATAAATGCATCATCATCATCACTATCATGCATGTCTTCATGAATGACGTGCTCATCGGGTTCAAGGGCGTGAAGTTGTGAAAGGCATTCCTTTAATTGTTGAAGCATTGACAGGTCATCCGCATCAGTAACCTCTACGAGTTCCAGGTCTTCTGGTTCCGGCTCAGGGCTAGAGTCGGATTCATTGTCGCTGTCTACTTCCATGTTCTTGGATGAAGCACGGCGGTTCGTCAAACGTTTCTTGGAAAGACGTGTTTCTTGGAAGAATTCTCCATCATATGTGTCTGGGTTAATGTGAGGTTCATAGTCCTGTTCATTTGGGAGAGGTGGTCTAACATGTGGCGGCACTTCATAAACAACATACCAACCTTCCAGATTCTTATCTGTTTGGCATGCACACGGTAGATAGAAAATTTGGGTCGCCTATTCAGCCGTAATATAGACATCGGGAACATCTAAATGGGAGTTTGGATTGATTTTGACTAGTCCTATATGTTCATGAGTCCTTCTAGTCTTTTTCGGCTGGAACCAATAACATTTGAAGACTACGACGTTCGGTGGGTTTTCACCATAGAATTGTAGTTCATAAATTGCTTCAACTCTTCCATAATACTCGATAACACCTTCAGCGATAGAAAAGACACCACAATTTGTAGATTTCCGGTCGGGCATAGATAGCTCTTTGCCAAAGGTACGAAAGAGATACCCGTTGATGTTGAATTTCTCAAATGAACGGACCTTATAGTCAAAACCATTAGCGACTTGTCTCAATTCGGCGTCCATAGACTCTGGATTAGCCTACAAGTTTAATACGAAACGGTTGTTGCATTAGCCGCAAGTTAGACCAAGAATGAAATGGTCCATTATTGATAATTACCGTTTGTTTGAACCAAGAGATGAAACCGGGATAGCCGCCTCCTGTCTTTGACAGAAGCTCATACTCTTCGACGGAATCATTTTCGATCACCACTCCATCCGAGAATTTGACGATGTAACGGCTGTTTGAAATATACGGGAATAAGAGCAGTTCAAATGAATTAGAAGTTACGGGAAAATGTGCAGAGAACTCACTCGATGTACGGCCGCACTTCTGTTAGGTTGTTGAAGGTATACAACGAAATGTTCCGCCATTCTTCGATATCCAACGTTATTGGTTTCGAAGCACCGGCTGGTGCGAGCTTCCCTTTGAATAGGCTGAGGTTGGACCCACCTTTTTTAGGGTCTCCATCATTGTGCCGAGGCTTCGGATTATGCAAATGATGATTTTTGGCTTCGTAGTGTGCTATCACAAAGTTTGCCACCTCCTCAGTAATGAATGCCTCAGCCATCGATGCTTCAATTCTACGCTTATTTTTACATTTAGCTCGAAGGGTCTTCTACATCCTCTCAGTTGCATAGCACCAACGATCTTGCACGGGCCCACCCAATCTTGCCTCGGTCGGTACATGTAAAATCAAATGATGCATTGGATTAAAGAAGCCCGGTGGAAAGATCTTCTCTAACTTGCACAACAACTCCGGTGCAAACTCCTCCATGTCTTCTACCACGCCAGGCGACAATTCTTTCGCACAAAGAACACGGAAGAAATAGCTCAGCTCCGCCAGTACTAGCCATTCATCCTCAGGAATAAAGCCACGTAACATCACCGGCATTACCCGCTCTAGCCATATGTGCCAATCATGACTCTTGAGACCAAAGATTTTTAATTTTTCAAGACTCCCTCCCCTCTTTAGATTCGCTGCATACCCATCGGGGAACATCAAGTGCATTTTGACCCACAAGATAATTTCCCTCATAGCTGGCCTTCCAAGATTGAACCAGGCCTTTGGCTTCGACCACTTCTGCTTTCCTTTGCCTTCTCGCATGTTTTGTAACGGTCTATGACATAGTGTCTCTTGATCGACTCTAGCCTTAATATTATCCTTTGTCTTCCCATCTATGTCGAACAATGTACCAAAAATAGCCTCTCCGCTATTCTTTTCAGTGTGCATCATGTCGATATTGTGTGGAAGAAGGAGGTCTTTGAAGTAAGGCAGATCCCAGAAGCATGGCTTGGGAGTCCAGGCGTGTTTTGAATTATACCCCTTGAAATACCCTGGATGCTCTGGATCAGGTTCGAGGGTGTTTAACTGATCCAGGATCTGTTGGCCTGTGAACGCAGGTGGTGCCAAGTTTTTGACAACTTTAGCTTTGGTAAAGTTCTTCTTGTCTTTTCTGAACTGATGGTCAGGATCCAGGAACTGTCTATGCAAGTCAAAGAAAGAATACTTCCGACCCTCCTGCAACCAATGAAACTGAAGAGCTGCCTTGCATTGGGGGCACGGGAACCTTCCATGCACACACCATCCAGAGAATAGCGCATACGCTGGCAAGTCATGCATAGAGTACATGTACCACACATGCATTTTGAAGTTTTCTTTTCTAGCGGCATCATATGTCTTGACCCCATTTTCCCAAGATTCTCCGAATTCATCCTTAAGTGGTTGCAGGTACACATTCATATTCTTCCCCGGATAATTGGGCCCTGGAATTATCAATGTCAGAAATATGTTCTTTCTTTGCATAATCTGCCCGGGGGGAGATTGAGTGGAACGACAAATACAGGCCAACAACTGTATTGGGTTGTCGTCATGCCGAAGGGATTAAAACCATCCGTGGCGGCGCAGACTCGAGGATTCCTTGGATCTGCCGCTTTATCCTGATGCAATCCATCGAAATGTTTCCACGCTTCCCCATCCGATGTGTGTACCATCATCTTATTCCCATCCGCATCTAGTTCGGTTCTTTTCCCCAATTTGTGCCATGTCATCTGTCTGGCTGTCTCTTCGACCATGAAAAGACGTTGAAGTCTTGGTACGATTGGCATATACCGAAGAACACTAACTGCGATTTTGGTCTGCCTCTTCTCACCCATACCGTTGTCTACCACAAGATACCTGCAAGACTCGCAATTGGGACAATAGTCCAAGTGTGCATACTCCTTCCTAAATAAGACACATCCTTTCTCACATGCATCTATCTTCTCATAGGGCATCTTAAGTACACGAAGTATTTTGTCCGACTGGTACAGGTTTGTAGGCATGACATGGCCTTTGGGTAGGAAACGTCCAAATAGTGTCATCATCGCGTCGTAGCATTCTCTTCCCAAGTTGAACTGAGCCTTCAGAGCCATTACTTGTGCAATTGCATCCAGCTGACAGAGCTCAGTGTGCTCATGGAGACGACGTTTTGAAGACTCCAACATTTCATAAAAGGCATTTGCAGATTCCTCCATCTCATCTTCCGAATCCCGAGCATCATCAAAGTCTTGCACCATGTCTTCGATCCCGGTACCATGCTCGTCCGTGCGACGACGGACCACCTCAGCTCTTGTGCGTTGTATAGACTCACCAAGAAATGTCCACACCGTATAATTAGGCTTAAAACCCCTCCTCTGCAGGTGTTTAATCATTACAGCCTCTGTCGTTTTTTTATAGTTGTCGCATCCAGGACAGGGGCAATAGTTTCTTTCCTGGACATTTGCGAATGCGGCTTTCACAAATTCCTTTGTTTTTAAAAACCATTCTTTCGTCATCTCTTTCTGACTAGGCTGACCGGTATACATCCACGCACGATCACTCATCTTGCGTAGGTACTAAAGACAGAAGAAATATATTTATATATAATTTAGCATTTATATTCATCGGTTAATCAGGTTCGCCATTTTTATGACGTCTAGGCAACCTACACGCTAATAGGTAAAGATAGGTCCTAATCCCACCCGAGTATGTGTAGATTGGGTTCGTTTTCCCATGCTTTGCTCCGGATCCAACGCAAAATTTTGGCAGCACCTCCCCGCTGTTCTCCTGAGACACGTCTCCGCAATAAACAGAGAGGATGTGCATCCGGAGAACAACAGGGAGGCACTGACGAAATTCTGCATCTGATCCAGAGCACAACATACGGGAAAACGAACCCAATCTACACATACTCGGGCTGTCCATGGATAATGTTGGACAATTTGAAAGGATGGTGGTTATAAATATGCAAAGACATGCATATGTATAGATGTCGCCCTTTCGAACGGGAGACGCATACTGGTCACGCATACTGATAAATTAATAGAATTACATAAATCTAGAAAGTTTCATCCAGAAACCGAGCCACAGTAAATGAATGGGCGGGGAGGAGATGAAATTTGTATTGACCCACGAATGCAGGGGCGGAGCTCATACAACGCACGGGCAGGTCTTCGCACAGCAGACCTCGCAGCGACGAGACAACTATCACATGTAAATCCACCCGATCAACACAAATATTCCGATTATGTCATTTTAGAGGAAAACAAGCTAAGTATATAATATTCGTGAGCTAACCAAGGTTCTTATGCCATTTTGAGGTTATTATGGCTTTTCGGAGCTAAATGGGCTAATTATGTCATTGTTGCGGAAATTAAAGCAAGGATAATATGAAAGAGGAGAAGAAAGAGGAGGAGGAGGAGAAGAAGAAGAAATCTAGAAGAAGGAGGAGAAGGAGGAGAAGGAGGAGGAGGAGGACTAGAAGGTCCTTGGCCTTCTCCTCCTCGTCCTCCTTGTCCTCCTCCTTCTCCTTCTTCTCTTCTTCTTCTTCTCTTCTTCTTCTTCTTCTTCTTTCTTTTCATTTTGCAGATTTCTTCTCCTCTTCTCCTCTTGTTGGAGCTAAATTACCTAATTATGTGTTTTTTTAGCTAAATGGGCTAATTATCCCATTTTAGAGGAAAAAAAGCTAAGTATATAATTTTAATGAGCTAACCAAGGTTCTTATGCCATCTTGAGCTTATTATGGTATTTTGGAGCTTAATGGGCTAATTATGTCATTGTTGAGTTAATTAAAACAAGGATAATATGAAAGAGGAGAAGAAAGAGGAGGAAGAGGAGAAGAAGAAGAAATCAAGAAGGAGGAGGAGGAGAAGGATAGAAGGTCCTTGGCCTTCTCCTCCTCCTCCTCCTCCTCCTCCTTCTCCTTCTTCTCTTCTTCTTCTTCTTCTTCTTCTTCTTTCTTTTCATTTTGCCTATTTCTTCTCCTCTTCTCCTCTTGTTGGAGCTAAATTACCTAATTATGTATTTTTTGAGCTAAATGGGCTAATTATCCCATTTTAGAGGAAAACAAGCTAAGTATAACAAAACAAAATCTACCACTAAACTACCTACTAAATCTACTAATTAACTAACTAAATCTACCAACTAACTAAACTACCACTAAAACTACTAATTAACTAACCTACCAACTAAACTATATATGCCACAACAACTACAATAACAACAACAACTACAATAACAACAACAACTACAATAACAAGAACAACTACTACAACAACAATAAAAAATCATGCCGGTAGTTATAATCTAATTCCAAAAAACTAAATACCAAAAAATAAAAAATCAATTTCTTCTTGTTTTTTCTCTTCTTCTCCTTCTTATTTTTTTTCTTATTCTCTTCTTCTCTTCTTCTTTACTTCTTTTCCTTCTTATTTTTTTCTTCTCTTCTTCTTCTTCTCCTGATTTTTTTCTTATCCAATTCTTCTTCTTCTTCCCCTTCTTTTTCTTCTCCTCCTCCTCCTCCTACTCCTCTTCTTCTTCTCCTCTTCTCCTCCTCCTCCTCTTCTTCTTCTTTTTCCTCCAAATAACTAAATAACAAGGGGGCGGGGGTGGATGGGCTTACCGGCAGTGGGGCTGCGGGGGCGGCGTCGAGGCCTGCGGTGCAGTGGCTGGGCCGGCGGCGCCGGCGGTGGGGCTACGGGGGCGGCACCAGGGGCGCCGGGGGTGGGGCAGCGGGGGCGCACCATGGGCACCACGGGGCGCCGACGATGGGGCTTCAGGGGTGGCACCAGGGGCGCCGGGGGGTTGTGGGGCTTCGGGGGCGGCACCAGGGGCACCGGGGCGGCGCCGGGGGTGGCTGGAAGACAGTGGTGGCGGCGTTGGGCGTCGGGGGAGGAGAGAGATGGAGGGGCCGTTTGAGAGAGAGAGAGAGAGAGGGCCGTGGTGGGGGCGGGACAGCCGTTACTAGATTCAAGACCTTTGTCGTCTGCTGGCGGACGGCAAAGGGGTCTATACTCTTTGCCGTCTGCCTCTGGCATCTTTGCCGTCAGCTAGCAGATGGCAAAGAAGGGAGTAGTTTGACCTAAGGTTCCCCCGGCCAGATGAGCTTCTTTGCCGTCTGCTGGCCCCTTCTTTGCCGTCTGCGGCAGACGGCAAAGAGTTGACTGCTGGCAAAGACCTTCTTTGCCATCCGCCAGTTCTTTGCCGTCAGTTTTGCTGAAGCTGATGGCAAAGAGTGTCTTTGCCGTCAGCTAGCAGACAGCAAAGACTAGGCAGATGGCAAAAAACTGTTTTCCAGTAGTGAACGTTGTGCATGATTTAAATTCGTTGTGCAATGATGATACAGCATAGCCAGACTATATGCTTTTGTAGGGATAACTTTCTTTTGGCCTTGTTATTTTCAAAGTTCATGATTATCTTGCTAGTTTGCTTGAATTATTATTGTTTCCACGTCAATAGCAAACTATTGTTTTCAATCTAATGGCTCTGAACATTCACGTCACATAAAAGGAGTTACAAAGGACATCTATGCTAGGTAGTATGAAAGCATCAAAAATTCATTCTTTATCACTTCCCTACTCGAGGATGAGCAGGAGCTAAGCTTGGGGATGCTTGATACGTCTCAAATGTATCTATAATTTTTGATGGTTTCATGTTGTTATCTTGTCATCTTTGGATGTTTTATGTACCTTTTATATCTTTTTTGGGACTAACTTATTAATTCAGTGCCAAGTGTCAGTTCCTGTTTTTTCGGTGTTTTTGGCTCTTTTCAGATCTAATTTTGGAACGGAGTCCAAACGGAATAAAATCTCCGAAATGATTTTTTCCCGAACGGAAGAAGATCAGGGGGTCTGTGGGCCAAGCCAGGAGGGCTCCGGGGAGCCCACAAGCCCCCACTCTGCCACCAGGGGAGCCGGCGGTGTCAGGGCTTGTGGCCTCCCTGAGTGCCCCCTGACCTAGATCTTTGGCCTAGATAGTCCCTAAAATACAGCAAAAAATCAAGGGAGCCAGGAAAATACTTTTCCGCCGCCGCAAACTTCCGTTTCCGCAAGATCTCATCTGGAGACCCTTCTCGGCGCCCTGCCGAAGGGGACTTTGGAGTTGGAGGGCTTCTTCATCATCATCATCGCCCCTCCAATGACTCGTGAGTAGTTCACTTCAGACCTACGGGTCCGTAGTTAGTAGATAGATGGCTTCTTCTCTCTCTTGGATCTTCCATACAAAGTTCTCCATGATCTTCATGGAGATCTATCCGATGTAATCTTCTTTGGCGGTGTGTTTGTCGAGATTAGATGAATTGTGGATTTGTGATCGGATTATCTATGATATATATTTGAGTCTTTGCTGATTTCTTGTATGCATAATTTGATATCCTTGTAAGTCTCTCCGAGTCTTGGGTTTTGTTTGGCCAACTAGATCTATGATTCTTGCAATGGGAGAAGTGCTTGATTCTTATCATGTGGTGACCTTTCCCAGTGACAGTAGGGGCAGGAAGGCACACATTAAGTAGTTGCCATCAAGGGTAACTAGATGGGCTCTGTCGTTGATATGAGATTGTCCATCTACATCATGTCATCTTGCTTAAGGCGTTACTCTGTTCTTTTGACTTAATACACTAGATTCATGTTGGATAGCGGTCGACGTGTGGAGTAATAGTAGTAGATGCAGACAGTATTGGTCTACTTGTTTTGGACGTTATGCCTATAAATATAATCATTGTTATAGATGACGTCACGACTTTGTGCGGTTCTATCAATTGCTCGACAGTAATTTGTTCACCCACCGTCTACTTGCTTTCATGAGAGAAGCCACTAGTAAACACTACGGCCCCGCGTCTATTTACATCTATCGTTTCCACTTTTGCTTTTACTTTGCTTTCTTACTTTGTTGCTTTCAGTTCTCACTTGGAGAAAAATCTATAAGGGATTGCCAACCCCTTCATAGCATTGGGAGCAAGCTTTTGTGTTTGTGCAGGATCTTGTGATACTCCTCCACTTGATTGATACCTTGGTTCCCAAACTGAGGGAAATACTTACCACCACTGTGCTACATCACCCTTTCTGCTTCGAGGGAACACCAACGCAATGCTCCAAGGCCACGGGGGAATCCTTTGCATATTTTCCAAGGAAGTCCCTTAAGGCATAGCCGTAGAGAAGGATTCCTGGTGCCGTCGACACGACTATTCTTGGCGCCGTTGCCAGGGAAGCACAGCTGACATCAGCGTGCGAGTGGGCCACAAGCCCACAGGCCGCGTCCACCCTCTATGGTCGCGCCGTGCAGGCTTGTGGGGCCCACGTGGCACCACCGCCCCCAATCTCAGCTCTACATCTTTCGTTTTGCGTGGAAAAAAATCAGAGAGAAGGTTTCATCGCGTTTTGCGATACGGAGGCGCCGCCAAATCCTGTTCTTCATTTGGAGGGCAGATGTGTAGTCCGTTTCGGGCTCCGGAGAGGGGAAATCGTCGCCATCGTCATCATCAACCTTTCTCCATCGACAATTCTATGATGCTCTTCATCGTTCCTGGGTAATCTCATCGTAGGCTTGCTGGACGGTGATGAGTTGGATGAGATCTATCATGTAATCGAGTTAGTTCTTGACGGGGATTGATCCCTAGTATCCACTATGTTCTAGATTGATGTTGCAACTACTTGGCTATGCTTAATGCTTCTCACTAGGGCCCAAGTGCCATGATTTCAGATCTGAACCTATTATGTTGTCACCAATATATGTGTGTTTTAGATCCTATCTTACCAGTTGTAGTCACATACTATGCGTTATGACCCGGCAACCCTGGAGTGACAATAGCCGGAACCACTCCCGGAGATGACCATAGTATGAGGAGTTCATGTATTCACCACGTGTTAATGCATTGGTTCTTTATTAAAAGGAGAACCTTAATATCCCATAGTTTCCATTAGCACCCCGCTGCCACGGGAGGGATGGACAATAGATGTCATGCAAGTTCTTTTCCCTAAGCATGTATGACTACATACGAAATACATGCCTACATTAGATTGACGAACGGGAGCTAGCCACATATCTCTCTGTGTTATAGCTGTTACATGATGAATCACATCCGTCACAGTCATCCATCACCGCTCCACTGCCTACGAGTCTTTTACTACTGGTCCTCGCTATGTTACTTTGCCTAGGCTTGTCCCTTGCTACAAGAGGGATTGGGCCACTTTGTTGCTGCTCTCACTACTGCTGTTACTTGTTACTTTGTTGTTGCTGCTACTACTGTTCCTTGCTACTCCGCTGATACTTGTTGCAAGACTTTGTTGGCACTGACATCCCGTCAACATGGCTTTTTCTGCCGCCATTGATAAAACAGTTAGGAATAGTCTGCCGTCAACAGATTGTTTCTGGCACCATTGCTATCATACTACTTTGCTACTGATACTTTGCTTGCAGACACTAATCTTTCAGGTTTGGTTGAATCCGACACATTCAGCTGCTAATACTTGGGAATATTCTTTCGCTTCCCGTCATGCGAACCTACAAATTTGGGTTATATACTCTACCCTCGAAAACTGTTGCGATCCCATACGCTTGTGGGACATCAAGGAGCACATCTAACTTTCAAAGCATCAACATCACTAGACATTCTATCAACGCTCTAAGCCAAATCGTCAATTTTGAGTAGCTTTTCCTCTATGGACGCATTGAAAATATTTTGAGAGTTGATGAACTCTTTGATATTACTCTCTAGATCAGAGGGTAATCTATTGTAATATCCATGATTATTGTTGTAGGAGTTGCCAAAATTATTAGAGGAGTTACTAGGAAAAGGCCTAGGAACATAGTTTCCTCTAAAAGCATTGTTGTTGCCAAAGTTATTCCTACCAACAAAATTAACGTCCAAGCTAGTGTTGCTACTCTCAATCAAAGAAGACAAGGGCATGTCAATAGGATCTGAAGGAGCACTTCTACTAGAAACCAAATTCATTAACTCATCCATCTTAGCACTCAGCGAGTTAATTTCTTCTATAGCGTGTACCTTCTTACTAGTAGGTGACCTTTCAGTGTGCCACTGAGAGTAGTTCGTCATGATGTTGTCTAGGAGATTTGTGGCTTCCCCTAACGTGATTTCCATGAATGTTCCACCTGAGGCGGAGTCCAAGATATTTCTAGAAGCGAAATTCAAGCCAGCGTAAAAGATTTGAATAATCATCCAAAGACTCAAGCCATGAGCGGGACAATTTCTAATCATTAATTTCATTCTCTCCTAAGATTGTGCAACATGTTCATGATCAAGTTGCTTGAAATTCATGATATCATTACGGAGAGAGATGATCTTAGCCGGCGGAAAATACTTGGATATATAAGCATCTTTGCACTTATCCCAAGAATCTATACTATTTTTGAGCAAAGAAGAAAACCAAGTTTTTGCATGATCTCGCAACGAGAAAGGAAAAAGCTTCAATTTAATCACGTCATTATCCACATCTTTCTTCTTTTGCATATCGCAAAGCTCAATGAAGGTATTGAGATGGGATGCGGCATCTTCACTAGGAAGGCCGGAGAATTGCTCTTTCATAACAAGATTCAGCAAAGCGGCATTGATTTCCTATGACTCCGCACTAGTGGCGGGAGCAATCGGAGTACTAATAAAATCATTATTATTAGTATTCGAGAAGTCACAAAGTTTGGTGTTTTCATTCATGGTGACTTCGGCAAGCAAGCAAGCACACAAGCGAACAAAGAGCAAGCGAGAAAAAGGGTGAACGAAAAGGCAAACAAAAAAGGCAAACAAAAAAGGCAAACGAAAAAAGGCAAATTGGTGAAGTGGGGGAGAGGGAAACGAGAGGCAACTGGCAAACAAAGTAAATGCAAGAGATGAGTTTGCGAAACCTACTTGGATGAGTTCTTGACTTGATCTTCCTCCCCGACAACGGCGCCAGAAATTCTTCTGCTACGGCAACAAAAGTCCTTCCCCGGCAACGCCAGGAATTCTTCTTGCTACTTCACTTGTTTGCGTCGGTTTTTCCCTTCAAGAGGAAAGGGTGAGAACCAAGGTATCGATCCAGTGGGAGGGTCTCGTCAAGTCCAGAGTACCTGCGCAAACACAAACGAGCTTGCACCCAACGCTTCAAAGGGGTTGTCAATCCCTTCAAGATTGTTTGCAAAGTGAGAAGGCGGAAAGTGCAACGAAGTAAAAAGTGTAAGGCTGAAAATATGGTGTGGAGTAGACCCGGGGGCCATAGTGTTCACTATAGGCTTCTCCCAAAATAGCAAATATCACGGTGGGTGAACAAATTACTGTCGAGCAATTGGTAGAACCGCGCAAAGTCATGACGATATCTAAGGCAATGATCATACATATAGGCATCACGTCCGAGACAAGTAGACCTATACTTTCTGCATCTACTACTATTACTCCGCACATCGACCGCTATCCAGCATGCATCTAGTGTATTGAGTTCATGACGAACAGAGTAACGCCTTAAGCAAGATGGCATGAAGTAGAGGGATAATCTCAAACCAATGATGAAAAACCCATCTTTTTACCCTTGATGGCAACAACATGATGCGTTCCTCGCTACCCCTTCTGTCACTGGGTGAGGTCACCGCACAGTATGAACCCAGAACCAAGCACTTCTCCCATTGCAAGAATCATAGATCTAGTTGGCCCTACAAAACCCACAACTCGAAGCGAATTACAAGGATATGAAATCATGCATAAGAGAGATTAGAAGAAACTCAAATAAGATTCATAGATAATCTGATCATAAATCCACAATTCATCGGATCTCGACAAACACACCGCAAAACAAGATTACATCGGATAGATCTCCATGAAGATCATGGAGAACTTTGTATTGAAGATCCAAGAGAAAGAAGAAACCATCTAGTTACTAGTTATGAACCCATAGGTCCATGGTGAACTACTCACGCATCATCGGAGAGGTCATGGTATTGATGAAGAAGCCCTCCGTATCCGAATCCCCCCTCCGGCAGGGCACCAGAACGTGCCCGAGATGGGATCTTGCAGAGACAGAAGCTTGCGGCGGTGGAAAAGTACTTTCGATGATCTCCTGCTTTTTTGTGGAATTTTTGGGGATATATAGGTGCAAAACCTAGGGCAAAGGGGCCTCAGGGAGCCCACAAGCCAGGGGCCGCGGGCCCCCCTGGCCACGCCATGAGGGCTTGTGGGGTCCCTGGTGGCCCCTTGCTCTGATTCTCCGGCTCTCCGATCTTTTTCTATTCCAGAAAAAAATCTTTTTGGCAGTTTCATTCCGTTTGGACTCCGTTCAAAATCCTCCACTGAAAGGGGTCAAAACATGGAAAAAACAGGAATTGGCACTTGGCACTGAGTTAATAAGTTAGTCCCAAAAAATATATAAAAGCCATGCAAAACATCCAAAGTTTGACAAGATAATAGCATGAAACCATCAAAAATTACAGATACGTTGGAGACGTATCATCCATATCTGAGGAAGCGGCTATTCGAATAGATAAATTCACCCTGCAGGGGTATACTTCTTCATGTGCGCTCTCACCACTTATCACCATGTGAACGTCATGCATCTCAGCAACCTTCAAGCGAAATCACTGGCATGGGTGTTGGCCATGACCGTTAACCACACAAGACCCTAGTCTAGGTTTATCACCTATTTCAGACTGAACCAGCAAGGAAGTGCGTCCTAATTTTCCTCAACACCCTCAAACGATGTGCGCAGGGTTCCACAAGCCCACCTTTCGGGTGCCACTTGGTACACAGTGCTACTATGTATCTACCGCACTGAAGCCTACCCCGCCAGGCAGAGCTAAACACGGCTGCCAACACTTTTCCTACAAACACCAAAAACTAGCTTCAACTCCTCGATAGAGATCTAGGCAATTAATAAGCCAAGAGGGGTCGAGTTACCGGAGCCCAATGTGTGGTAGTATATTTTCTTGGATAACATACACAGAACTCAGTTCTTAAGGACGGTCCCAATGAGACAACCCGCCATGTAATCCTACATGGCCTCTCATCGCTACCTTTACCAAATCGGATTCAAACCCTTTACTCTCACACAGTAGAACATGAACACAACCATTTTGATTCATCGTCTAGATGGATCAGACCCGACACAACTCTAAGCATAGCAGGCATAGTAACCAAGTGTGGATGAGTAGGCACATCAAGGCTAAAGCAGTTGCTACTCATGCTAAGTGGTTTCAACTATTTACTATAGCAAAAGCAGGTCATGCAAAGGAATGGCTCAACTACCAAGACATGTAATAGTTGAATCGTTGTTCTCCTAATGCAGTAAAAGAGAGCAGGAGTGAGAGAGTAGGTTTATATAAGTATGCTCAAGGGGGGGGGGTTCTTGCCTAACAGTATTGAAGATAGTAAAGCTCTTCATCCATGTCAACGATCACATCATCGGAACCGTCGTCTACCGAGAAGGAATGACACCGGCAAACAGGAAGAAGGAACACATTCAATACAATGCAACAATCATGATGTATGAAATGGCATATTAAGGTACTGAATTGATATAGAGGAATAATTAACCAACTTAACTGAAGTGGAATTCAAACGAGTTTGTATTCCAACTCCAAATGGTATTTCATACATTGTCCTATGTCCTAGTTGGTGATGTTAACTTGTTCAAACATGCATGATCATGGCATAAAATGACTCATTGGATTTTTCTGATCATTTCTCATATATTATTTATTTTCATCTGAGTTATAGATTAATTTCTATGATTTTTAGAAGTTTTGAGCATTTTCTGGAATTAATATTTCATTTCTATTTATTTTAAATACAGAAAAGCATTACTGCATCAGCCATACAACATGATGACCTCAGCAGGTCAACCACCGTGGTCCAGGTCAAACTTAACCAGTGGGGTCCACTGGTCAATGTCTCAGGGTCAGCTAGAGAGTGTGACATGTGGGCCAGGTTAACTACTGACTAGGCCTGGTCAAAGCTAACATGTTAGACTCATGTGTAAGTGGCATAGTTAAAAACAGGGTTTATTACCTAACTAATTAAAACAATTAGCAGTGGGTCCCATCTGTCACTTGCTGATGGTTTATTTAAACTAAGAATTTAATTAACAACTAAATCCTTACTTAACCACAAGCCGACCCCACCTCTCTCTGACTCACGGGCGTCAAAACCTTGGTCAACAGGGTCAAAGCCACCGGCAGCTCAGCGCCGGCGACACTAGACCCCGCGGAGCTTGTCACAAAAACACCATGGGCATCCGTTTGGGGTACGGTTGGTACTATTAGGAAGCCGGTGCTCGGCTACATCCAACGATGGTCACAAAACGATCGGGGGTGGTCATAAAACGCGGCGGACAGAGTTCAGGTCAGCTCCACATCGTGGCTACAGCATGCGAGCGAGTGACATAAGGCGATGGTTAGATTCTACTGGCCACGGTGAGCATTTAGAACACGTCGGGATGACCATATGTGTTGGAAATATGCGCTAGAGGCAATAATAAAGTGGTTATTATTATATTTCCTAATTCATGATAATTGTCTATTATTCATGCTATAACTGTAATAACCGGAAACCATAATACTTGTGTGAACATATAGATCACAATGTGTCCCTAGTGAGACTCTAGTTGGCTAGCTCGTTGATCAATAGATGGTCATGGTTTCCTGATCATGGACATTGGATGTCATTGATAACGGGATCACATCATTGGGGAATGATGTGATGGACAAGACCCAATCCTAAGCATAGCACTAGATCATGTTGTTCGTCTGCTAAAGATTCTCTAATGTCAAGTATCATTTCCTTAGACCATGAGATTGTGCAACTCCTAGATACCGTAGGAGTGCTTTGGGTATATCAAACGTCACAACGTAACTGGGTGATTATAAAGGTGCACTACGGGTATCTCCGAAAGTGTTTGTTGGGTTGTAAGAATCGAGACTGGGATTAGTCACTCCATGTGACAGAGATGTATCTCTAGGCCCACTCGGTAATCCATCATCATATTGAGCTCAGTGTGACTAAGGAGTTAGCCACGATATGATGTGTTACGGAACGAGTAAAGAGACTTGTCGGTAACGAGATTGAACAAGGTATATAAATACCGACGATCAAATCTCGGGCAAGTATCATACCGATAGTAAAAGGGAATTGCATACGGGATTGATTAAATCCTTGACATCATGGTTCATCCGATGAGATCATCGTGGAACATGTGGGAACCAAGATGGATATCCAGACCCCGTTGTTGGTTATTGGCCGGAGAGATGTCTCGGTCATGTCTCCATGTCTCCCGAACCCGTAGGGTCTACACACTTAAGGTTCGATGACACTAGGGTTATAGGGAAATAGTGTACGTGGTTACCGAAGGTTGTTCGAAGTCCCGGATGAGATACCGGAAGTCACTAGGAGCTCCGAAATGGTCCGGAGGTAAAGACTGATATATAGGAAGTCCTGTTTTGGTCACCGAAAAAGTTTTGGGCTCATCGGTAGTGTACCGGTAGTGCCGGGAGGGTGCCGGAGGACCCACGGGGAGGGGTGTGACGATCAAAGGACTTCATGGGCTGTTAGAGGAGGTGTACCAGCCCTTATTGGGCTGGCCAAGGCATTTCCTAAAGGCCCATGCGGCTAGGGATAAAGAGATAAGGCAAAAGAGGATTTAAAAGGAAGGGATCCACCTCCCTTATGGGAGGTGGACTCCTCCCTAGCTCTGCCGAACCTCTCCTCCTTGGAGGAGGGGCCAAGGCAGCTCTCCCTTTTCCTCCTCCTCTATATACTTGAGGTTTTAGCCCTTTTGAGACACACAATTGATGATATTGCACCAGCTGAATTAGAATAAATTGATGTTACCATCAAGCTTGCTAATAGAGATACTATTGCACCAATTGGGATTGTTAGAGATGTTGAAGTCTTGTGTGGGAAAATAAAGTATGCTACTGATTTTCTTGTTCTTGGTTGCCCACAAGATGATTTTTGTCCCATTATATTCGGTAGACCCTTCTTAAATTCTGTTAATGCTCAGATTGATTGTGAGAAAGAAACGGTTGTTGTAACTTTTGGGGATGTGTCTCATGAGTTCAATTTCTCTAAATTTCATAGACAACCGCATGACAAAGATTTGCCTAGCAAAGATGAAATTATTGGTCTCACTTCTATCGCTGCGCCTCCTACTGATCCCTTAGAACAATATTTGCTAGACCATGAAAATGGTATGCATATGAATGAAAGGAATGAAATAGATAAGATTTTCATTGATGAGCACCCTATTTTGAAACACAACCTGCATGTTGAAATACTTGGGGATCCTCCTCCACCCAAGGGTGATCCCATGTTTGAGCTTAAACAATTACCTGATACTCTGAAGTATGTTTATCTTGATGAAAAGGAGATATATCTTGTTATTATCAGTGCTAACCTTTCAGAGCATGAAGAAAAGATATTATTGAAAACTTTGAGGAAGCACCATGCTGCTATTGGATATACTCTTGATGATCTTAAGGGCATTAGTCCCACTCTATGTCAGCATAAAATTAATATGGAGCCTGATGTTAAACCTGTTGTTGATCACCAACGACGGTTAAATCCTAAAATGAAGGAAGTGGTAAGAAATGAAATACTAAACCTTCTGGAGGCAGGTATAATTTATCCTATTGCTGCTAGTAAATGGGTTAGTCCCGTTCATTCTTGTCCTAAAAAGGGAGGTATTATCGTAGTTCCTAATGATAAAAATGAATTGATCCCGCAAAGTATTGTTACAGGATATAGAATGGTAATTGATTTTAGGAAATTAAATAAAGCTACCAGGAAAGATCATTACCATCTACCTTTTATTGATCAAATGCTAGAAATACTATCCAAACACACACATTTTTGCTTTCAATACGGTTATTCTGGTTTCTCTCAAATACATGTGTCAAAAGAGGATCAAGAGACGGCCACTTTTACTTGCCCTTTTGGTACCTTTGCTTATAGACGTATGCCTTTTGGTTTTATGCAATGCACCTGCTACCTTTCAAACATGTATGATGGCTATATTATCTAACTTTTTTTAAAATATTGTCGAGGTTTTCATGGATGATTTTTCCGTTTACGGAACTTCTTTTGATGATTGATTTAGCAACCTTGATCGAGTTTTGCAGAGATGTGAAGAAACTAATCTTGTCTTGAATTGGGAGAAGTGACACTTTATGGTTAATGAAGGCATTGGCTTCGGACACAAAATCTCCGAAATAGGTATTGAAGTTGATAAAGCTAAAGTTAATGCTATTGAAAAAATGTCGTGTCCAACAGATATCAAAGGTATAAGAATTTTCCTTGGTCATGATGGTTTCTATAGGAAGTTTATTAAAGACTTCTTTAAGATTTCTAAGCCTCTCACTAATCTTTTGCAAAAGGATGTTCCATTCGTTTTTTATGATGATTGTGTAGAGGTATTTGAAATTCTTAAGAGAGCCTTGATCACTGCACGTGTTGTTTAAGCACCTGTTTGGAACCTACCCTTTGAACTTATGTGTGATGCTAGTGATTATGCTATTGGTTCTGTTCTAGGACACAGAGTTGACAAGAAATTAAATGTTATCCATTATGCTAGTAACACTCTAGATAGTGCTCAAAGAAACTACGCTACCGCTGAAAAGGAATTTTTAGTAGTTGTGTTTGCTTGTGATAAGTTTAGACCTTATATTGTTGACTCCAAAGTTACTGATCACGTTGCTATTAAATACCTTATGGAAAAGAAACATGCTAAACCTAGACTTATTAGATGGCTTCTTCTACTACA
This sequence comes from Hordeum vulgare subsp. vulgare, assembly GCF_904849725.1. Classification (NCBI taxonomy): domain Eukaryota; kingdom Viridiplantae; phylum Streptophyta; class Magnoliopsida; order Poales; family Poaceae; genus Hordeum; species Hordeum vulgare. The sequence continues at coordinate 52,267,723 of NC_058519.1, forward strand.
AGAATTTATCTGCATTATTGATAAAAAGGGTGCTCATAACCCCGTAGCAGATAACTTGTCTAGACTAGAGAATGTTCTTGATGACTAACTACCTATAAATGATAGCTTTCCTGATGAACAATAAGTTGTCATAAATGCTTCACGCAGTTCTCCTTGGTATGCTGATTATGCTAACTACATTATGCTAAATTTATACCGCCTAGTTTCACATACCAACAAAATAAAAAATCTTCTATGATTTAAGACATTACTTTTGGGACGATCCACACATTTATAAAGATGGAGTAAATGGTATTATTAGACGTTGTGTACCTGAGCATGAACAGGAACAGATCCTACACAAGTGTTACTCCGAGGCCTACGGAGGACACCACGCTGGATATAGAACTGCACACAAGGTATTACAATTTGTTTTTTCTTGGCCTACTCTCGTCAAGGATACTCGTAAGTTTGCCTTGTCTTGTGATGACTGTCAAAGAATTGGTCATATTAGTAGACGTCAGGAAATACCTATGAATTACTCTCTTATTATTGAACCATTTGATGTTTGGGGTTTTGATTATATGGGACCTTTTCCAAAGTCCAATGGGTATACTCATATTCTAGTTGTTGTTTATTATGTTACTAAGTGGGTAGAAGCTATTCCAACTAGTAGTGTTGATCATAACACTTCTATTAAAATGCTGAAAGAATTTATTCTCCCTAGATTTGGAGTCCCTAGATATTTAATGATTGATGGTGGTTCACACTTTATTCATGGTGCTTTCCGTAAATTGCTTGCTAGGTATGATGTTAATCATAGAATTGCATCTCCTTATCATCCTCAGTCTAGTGGTCAAGTAGAATTGAGCAATAGAGAAATTAAATTGATCTTGCAAAAGACCGTTAATAGATCTATAAAGAATTGGTCTAAGAAACTAGACCGTTAATATATGGATATGTCTCTGTATAAAATGTTTTATGGTAAAGTGCTGAGGCAACAAAACTCCTTCCCTGGCGCGTAGGAATTCTTCTTGTTACTTCTCTGGTTTGCGTTGGTTTTTCCATTGAAGAGGAAAGGGTGATGCAGCACAGGAGCAGTAAGTATTTCCCTCAGTTTGAGAACCAAGGTATCGATCCAGAAGGAGGGCCTCGTCAAGTCCAAAGTACCTGCGCAAACACAAACAAGCTTGCACCCAACGCTTCAAAGGGGTTGTCAGTCCTTTCAAGATTGTTTGCAAAGTGAGATCTGAAGGCGGAAAGTGCAACGAAGTAAAAAGTCTAAGGCTGAAAATATGGTGTGGAGTAGACCCTGGGGGCCATAGTGTTCACTAGAGGCTTCTCTCATAATAGCAAATATCACGGTGGGTGAAAAAATTACTGTCGAGCAATTGATAGAACCGCGCAAAGTCATGACGATATCTAAGGTAATGATCTAGCATATAGGCATCACGTCCGAGACAACTAGACCGATACTTTCTGCATCTGTTACTATTACTCCACACATCGACCGCTATCCAGCATGCATCTAGTGTATTGAGTTCATGACAAACAGAGTAACGCTTTAAGCAAGATGACATGATGTAGAGGGATAATCTCAAACCAATGATGAAAACACCATCACTACTGGAATTTAGAAATTTGCCGTCTGGCTTTCCTTTGCCGTCTGCTGACACATGGCAAACAGCTTCTTTGCCGTGAGCTAGCACAAAGCAGACGGCAAAGACAACACCTAAGGCAAAAGTTTTCTTTGCCGTCGGCCAGCGGACGCCAAAGGAACCACAGGCGGACGGCAAAGGGTTGGCAGACGGCAAAGGGGGCGCCACCCTAGCGGCCGGAGGCCTCCCCACCCCACCCACCCCTTTGTCGTCTGCCACCCAGCCTTTGCAGACGGCAAAGGGGGCTCCCTCTGTAACGGCGCGTAGCCCCCCCACCCCCTCCCCTAACGGCTCTCGTGCCCACTGCCCCCCACCTTCTCTCTCTCGCGTTCCCACCTCCCGCCGCCGCCGTCGGAGCCGTCCCGCCCCTGCCGCGCGCCCCCTGCCGCCCCCCGGCGCACGCCCCTACCCCCCTGCCGCGCGCCCCGTGTCGCGCGCCCCTGCCCCCGTGTCGTCGTCCACCGCCGCCGTTGCCGCCCCTGCCGTCGTCCACCGTCGCCGCCGCCACCCTGTGCCGTCGTCCACCGCCGCCCACACCACCCCGCCGGTGAGTTCTTCTTCTTTTTCTTTTTTCATAAGTTAATTACTTTAGTTACTTTATTAGGTTAGTTTTTTATTATATATATGGTAATTTAGTTAGTTTATTTGGTTAGATTATTAGGCTATAATTAGGTTAGTTAGTTAGGTTGGAAGAAAAAAGAGGAAAAGTAGAAGGAGAAAAATGAAAAAGAAAAAAGGAAAAGAAGAAAATAATTAGAAGAAGAACGAAAAGAGGAAGGAGAAGAAGAAGAAGAAGAAGAAGAGGACGAGGAGGAGGAGGAGAAAAGAAGAAGAAGAAGAAGAAGAAGAAGAAGAAGAGGAATAGGAGGAGGAGGAGGAGAAAGAAGAAGAAGAAGAAGAAGAAGAAGAAGAAGAAGAAGAAGAAGAAAAACTCACCGGCCGTCTCCCTCTCCCTCTCACTCTCATCCGTCTCCTCCTTACTCTCAGCCGCTCGACCCCCGCCCGCCGGCCGCCTCCCCTCCCGTCGGCCAGCTCCTCCCCCGCCCCCTCCTCCCCACCCGCGGCACCCCTCCTCCCCGCCCGCCGACCACCTCCCCTCCCGCCGCCTCCTCCCCGCGACCTCCTCCCCGCGCCCTCCTCCCCGCGCCCACAAGCGGCACCCCTCCTCCCCGCCCACCGGTCGCCTCCCCTCCCGCCCGCGGCACTCCTCCTCCCCACCCGCCGGCCGCCTGCCCTCCCGCCCGCGGCAACCCTCCTCCCCGGCCGCCGGCCGCCTGCCCTCCCGCCCACGGCACCCCTCCTCCCCGCCCGCCGGCCGCCTGCCGCGCGCCCCCTGCCCCCTGCCGTCGTCCACCGCCGTCGCCGCCCCCTGCTGTCGTCCACCACGGTGAGTTGAGTTCTTCCTCTTTTTCTTTTTAAAAAAGTTAATTACTTTAGTCCGACCCGTGACGCCCGACGCCACTGACCCCCGACCATCGACCCCCGACGCCACTGACCCACGAACCCCGACCCCCGACGCCACTGACCCCCGACGCCACTAACCCTCGACCCTCGACCCAGACCCTCGGCCCACGACTCCCGACCCCCGACGCTCGATGCCACCAACCCCCGACCCCCGACGCCAATGACACCCGACGTCACTGACCCTGGACCCCCGACGCCACTGACCCCCCACAACCGACGCCACTAACCCCCCGACCCCGATGCCACCGACACCCGACAGCACCAACCCTCAACGGCACTGACTCCCGAGGCCACTAAGCCCCGACCCCCGACACCTCTTCTGCCTTCTTTTGAACGAGAAGGTGCTTTTCGGCCTTCCAGAGGCCCACGAGGTCATAGTTTTGTAAATTATGAGTTAGGTCACATATTTTCCGATTATGTTAATTATACAAACATCGTATTTGTGTTGATCGTGTGAATTTCAATGTGTAGTTGTTCGACGACCTCCACGTGCGTTGGACAAGCTCCGCCCTTGCGTTTGTTGGTGAGCACAAATGACTTCTCCTCCTACCCCTTAATTTGCTCTGTCCCGGTCTTCGTGCCGATGAACCTTGCTAGTTATAGGTTTCTTCAATCAGGAGTATGCGTGACCAGTATGCGTCTCCCGTTCGAAAGGGTGACATCTATAAATATGCATTTCTTTGCATATTTATAACCGTCATCCTTTCGAATTGTCCAACATTATCCATGGACAGCCCGAGTATGTGTAGATTGGGTTTGTTTTCCCGTATGCTGTGCTCCGGATCCGATGCGGAATTTCGTCAGTGCCTCCCCTGTTGTTCTCCGGGTACACATCCTCTCTGCTTATTGCCGAGACGTGTATCAGGAGAACAGCGGGGAGGTGCTGCCGAAATTCTGCATCGCATCTGGAGCAGAGCATGGGAAAACGAACCCAGTCTACACATACTCGGGTGGGATTAGGACCTATCTTTACCTATTAGCGTGTAGGTTGCATGGACGTAATAAAACTGACAAACTTGATTAGCGTATGAATATAGATGATGAATTATATATTTATTTCTTGTGCCCCCATAGGTAGCTAGGCAACATGAGTGATCGTGCTTGGATGTACACTAGTCACCCTAGTCAGAAAGACATGACCCATGAATGGTTAACAAAAACCAGGGGGTTTGTGAGAGCCGCATTTGCAAATGGCCAGCAAAAAACATGGTGCCCCTGTCCCAACTGCAACAACTGGAAAAAGCAGACAGAGTTTGAAATGGGTAAACACCTGCAGAAGTGGGGTTTTACGCCTAATTATATGGTGTGGACTTTTCATGGTGAGTCTGACCAACGTGCCAGAGCTGAGGTGATTCGTCGTTGCACCGACGAGCATGGTACCGGGATTGAAGACATGGTGCAAGACTTTGATGATGCTCGTGATTCGGACGATGAGATGGAGGAATCTGCAAAGGCCTTCTACGAAATGCTGGAGTCTTCAAAACGTCCTCTCCACGAGCAGACTGAGCTTTGTCAGCTCGATGCCATCGCACAAGTAATGGCTCTGAAGGCTCAATTCAACCTAGGCAGAGAATGCTACGACGCGATGATGACGATATTTGGAGGCTTTCTACCCAAAGGACATGTACTGCCTACAAACCTGTACTAGTCAGAGAAAATCCTCCGTGTACTTAAGATGCCCTATGAGAAGATACATGCCTGTGAGAATGGATGTGCCTTATTTAGGCTTGAGTATGCGGCCTTGAACTATTGCCCCATTTGCAATTTGTCATACTGTAGGTGTTGGATTGTTGCCAAGGGTGTCCGGAAGCCCAACAGCGTCCTTGGTGTTCTTTGCCGTCAAAACTTCCCAGGGTTTGTTACGTTGCCCGGTCGGGAGCGAGAGGTAGGAATGACCTGGGAGCACTACTTGGGTGCCCCGGCCCCGCCGGAGGTGGAGATCGACGGTGTTTTGTGTGACACGAGGGCGGACATGGTGATCCGAAAGTTCTGGGTAATTTCTCTTTCACACAATTATAAATCAACCATAGCTATTTATTGTACTAATCGGTGTTGTCTCGTTTGCAGACCTACTACAGGTGTGAGCAGGGATACGAGGAGGACGCGGCAAAGGTTATCGAAACCGAATGTCGCCGCCTACTTCAAAACTTTCGGCACGAGGCTCGGGTGCAGGCTGTTCGAGACTACTATGCCACGCGGCGTATTAGGCTTGACAAGGCGAAGTGCCGTGATGCTACAATGGAGAAGGAGCATTACATGAAGGTAATTACATATTATTAAGGCTTTGTAGTTAGTTTCCTTGATTTGGTTCTTACGCGCTCAAATTTCTCTTTATTAACTTAGGTGCCACCGAGATGGTGTGTGGATAAGATGGATTGTTGGGAGGCCTTGGTGGATCAGTGGTGCTCCGAAACGTGGGAGGCCAGCCACAACAACGCCAAGGAGAGGCGTGGCAAAATGGTTGGCGTGCCACACCATCAAGGGAGCGTCAACTTAATCCAATTTGGCGAGAATTGGGTATGTGGTTTGCTTCATGCCTAATGCAATTCAATTTTCCTTCTCCTTTACCAATACAATTTTTTCTCTCTCTCTTTTAGGCGCGTCACAATAATACGGAGGCGCCACAGATGTACGACCTGTATGCGATGGCCCATACTGCCTCGTACAAGAAGGTCAAGGCATTCTCTGAGTCTGACCTCGAGCATCCAGAAAACTTCACCAACATCTCCTCCCACGACAAGCTCGTGAAGTACAGAGATCACGGGAAGGCGAGGAAAGGGGAGGACTTTAACCCGAGCGAGGGGCCTATTGATCCAGAGCTGGTGATGATAGCTGGCAATGGGAGGCCCCATGGCTCGATCGCCATTGGAGACGGCCTTATACGTTGTCCTAGCTCTCTCCGGCAGATAAAGGCACGCCAAACGAGCTCTTGTCCGGAGATAACACGTCGTGCACGGCCAGTCGACCTCGCCATCGAGGTTAGTTTAATGGACTCAAATATCTTTCCGCATTATGTTGTGCGTTGGAACCAATATGCTAACAATGAGTTGTGTTGTAGGCTTCTATTCAGAAAGAGAGAGAGGCAATGCAGGCGGCTATGGCGGAGAAGGATAAGGAAATTAGGGAGCTGGAGGAGAGGACGACTGCATTGGTGGAGGCAGAGAGGGCACGGAATGATGCGTCTACCAGGGCCATATACGAGCTCTTCGTGGTAAGTTTCTTCTTCATGTTATTTCAAATCTTGCATTTGAATGTCCGTTTCATTAATAAATAAAAAGTTTGACTTGTCGAAACCAAATGTTCAGTCTATGTGCGAGAAGAACGGCCAAGTCCCTCCGCCGATGCCAGTCGTTAACGTGGCGGGGACGGTGAGTTTCATTTCAGTGGAGTGATCTTAAGAGTGTCCTCATGCTAACTACACATTGCAAACGATACGTGCCTCGCTACCCCTTCTGCCACTGGGTGAGGTCACCGCACGGTATGAACCCAAAACCAAGCACTTATCCCATTGCAAGAATCATAGATCTAGTTGGCCAAACAAAATCCACAACTCGAAGAGAATTACAAGGATATGAAATCATGCATAAGAGAGGTCAGAAGAAACTCAAATAAGATTCATAGATAATCTGATCATAAATCCACAATTCATCGGATCTCGGCAAACACACCGCAAAATAAGATTACATCGGATAGATCTCCATGAATATCATGGAGAACTTTGTATTGAAGATCCAAGAGAGAGAAGAAGCCATGGACCCGTAGGTCTATGGTGAACTACTCACGCATCATCGGAGAGGTCGTGGTGTTGATGAAGAAGCCCTCCGTGTCCGAATCCCCCTCCGGCAAGGCACTAGGACGTGCCCCAGATGGGATCTTGCGGAGACAGAAGCTTGCGGCGGAGAAAAAGTAATTCGGATCGTCTCTTGATTTTTTTGGGAATATTTGGGAATATATAGGCGCAAGATCTAGGTCAGGGGACCTCCAGGGGGCCCACAAGCCTGGATGGCGCCCCCTGGCCGCGGGGTGGGGGCTTGTGGGGCCCCTGGGGCTCTTCTGGTTTGGCTCCCAAGTTCTCCGATCTTCTTCCGTTCCAGAAAAAATCTTTTCGGGGATTTTCTTACGTTTGGACTCTGTTTCAAAATCTCCTCTGAAAGGGGTCAAAAACATGGAAAAACAGGAACTGGCACTTGGCACTGAGTTAATAAGTTAGTCCCAGAAAATAAATAAAAGGCATGCAAAACATCCAAAGTTTGACAAGATAATAGCATGAAACCATCAAAAATTATAGATACGTTGGAGACGTATCATAAAGCATGCCACTTACCTCTATAGCTAGAACATACAGCTTATTGGGCAATTAAAGAGCTTAACTATGGTTTCAAACTTGCTAGTGAGAAGAGGTTATTTGACATTAGCTTGCTTGATGAATGGAGAACCCAAGCCTATGAGAATGCTAAGTTGCTTAAATAAAAGTTTAAGAAATGGCATGATGGAAGGATACAAAAGCGTGAATTCAATGTAGGTTATCATGTCTTGTTATACAACTCTCGTTTAAGATTTTTTGCAGGAAAACTTCTCTCTAAATGGGAAGGGCCTTATATTATCGAGGAAGTATATTCTTCGGTGCCATCAATATCAACAACGCTGAAGGCACAAATCTGAAGGTGGTAAATGGACAAAGAATCAAACATTATATCTCAGGTGCTCCCATAAATGTTGAAACAAATATTAGCAATACCATAACTCCGAAAGAGTACATTAGGGAGGCCTATAAGAATGTTTCAGACTCCGAAAAGTAATAAGTATGTGTTACGGTAAGCAAACCGACTCCAAAACTTTTCCAATGATAATTTTTATCAGTTTACAAATATTTTAAAAAAAAGAAAAATTTATAGCTGCCTGATAAGTGCACGATGAGGCAACAAGCCAGGTGGGCGCGCCCTGTAGGCTTGTGGCCACCCCGTGTACCCTCCAGACTCCGTTTTCTTGTGGAATACTCCGTCAGGTCGGTAAAAATTCATTATATAATCTCCCAAAAAAATTTACCTTCATATCACGACAATATCTCCTGCTTTCGTTTTGAGCTGTTTCTGCAGCAGATATAGATCAACATGACGTCTTCAAGCGCTTTGAAGGACAAGTTCTTCAAGAGGGTCATCAACCCCTACCTTGCGGAGGTGCTGCAACACCCTCAAACCATTGAGATGCATGAGGGGGTGCTGCAGATCCGTGATGTTGACGGGCCAAAGAAGACCGGAAGCGTGGAGACAAGGCTCGAAGCAATGGAGCAACAAAGTCTTCAAGTTCCACGGGATGGTGGAACGGGGACTCAATGCCAATCACATGATGATCGTGGAGTTTACCCATAAGCACAAGCTAGAAGCCAAGGACATCTGGGATCACGTCTTCAAGCTTTACCAGAAAATCGAGCATCTCCAAGCCCAGATCTATGACTTGTGGCTGCAGATTTGATGATCCCGGAGACTCGTTCATCTTTGTACAATGGTGAACCCATGCCTTGGAAGACGGAGGACAAGCTTCCAACCTCACCAACAATTCCAACATCACCACCTCCGAAGAAGGACAACTAAACACATGGGTATAGGGCACTTCCCTTGGCTTGTGCCAAGCTTGGGGGAGTTGCCCCGGTAGCGTATCACCATCACATCTTTTACTTTCTTTCTTTATCTCCATTCGATCTTTTTGGTAATACATTGATCTAGTAGAATAAAGTTTTAGTGTGATCTAGTTTTGAGTTTTGCTTTATGCTCCCCCTATGTCAGCAAGTCCGAGAGTTATATAATAAAGAGTAGTTTTGAGTTGAGGGCTTTGCTTGCTTTCTATGATCTTGAGAAACAGAAATAGAAAGAAGTATGGAATAAAAGCAAAAGAGTAAATATAATGATCTTATGGGGAGTGATGACTTCACATATAACTATGTTGATCGAAATTTGTTGTGAGTTGACAAACAAAGCTATCGGTCATTGCTGCAATTAAAAGGAAGTAATAAACAAAGATAAGTTCACATATAAATATATTATCTTGGACATCGTTTATGATTGTGAGCGCTCGTTAAAATATTATATGTTAAGAAGTTGATATTGGACAAGGAAGACAACATAATGAGTTATGTTTGCTTATTTCCGAATAGAAGTTATATGGTTATAAATCCTTCAACATGTGTCGCTTGCTTCCACCCCATATTAGCCAAACTTCCACACCAAGTAGATATACTACTTGTGCATGCAAACACGTTTAACCCAGTTTTGCTCTGAGAGTCCACCATACCTACCTATGGATTGAGTAAGATCCTTCAAGTAAGTTGTCATCGGTGCAAGCAATAAAAATTGCTCTCTAAATAAGTGTGATCTATTAGTGTGAGGACAATAAACTTTATACGAACTTGTTATATGGAATAAATAAAAGTGACTGACTGCATAATAAAGTTCTTTATCACAAGGGGCAATATAAAGTGATGTTATTTTGCATTAAGGGATTGCGCATCCAACTATAAAAGTGCATGACAACCTCTGCTTCTCTCTGTGAAGGGCCTATCTGTTACCTTTACTTTCTAGTACTTACCTTTATGTAAGAGTCGTGGTGATATTCACCATTTCCTTTAGTTTTCCTTTACCTTTTGGCAAGCGTCATGTGTTGGGGAATGATCTAGATAAATATATCCACTCAGATGTGGGTGATCATGAGTTATTATTGTTGACATTACCCATGACACTACACCAAAAACATGCGATAGAGACATATACCTAGGGACACTCCCCCTTATGCCTCTTAGTATCTAATTCAACCATGGTATAGAGACACTAAGGGAGACACTATAGATAGTGTGTCATCAATAGAGACATCTTCGTTGAGTCACTCCGCTTTATGTCCCTTGTGGCTTAGGTAAAGACACTAGAAGAGACAGTTTGGAGAATGGCTCAATAGTAGAGGCACGTAGATAGAGACATTATCCATGATGTCTCATAGCCGCTAGTGTAAAGACGCTAGAAGAGGCATTTAGATAATGCCTTAATATGATAGAAGCAATTTCAAGAGACATTGTCCATGATGTCCTTTAGTGATTATGTAAAGACATCGAAAGAGACATTTCACAGAACGCCTTAACATTTTGGCTCTCGGGACTACACCCTCTCGGTGTGAACTGTACAGGTGCTTAAAATGTTTATAATTTCAAAAAATGATATTTTTCGTGCATATCTATGTCTTTTACATACATGCAAATTTTCATAGGAAAACTATATATTCTGCCATGGGAAAAAGAGAACAAATAAAGCCTTTATAAAAAAGGACTTCATTAGAGAACTGAATGCCCCCTTAAAATTTATGCACTCACGTATATAAGAAATGGACGTGCGTATATTTTCATCGGAAGTATATCAGGAGGATTATTTGGGTGTGCCTTGTGTCGTATGCTTGTATGTTTCTGCTTGTATATTTCTATTGTCCAGGAGTTATGGTCACCAGAAGTTATCGTTGACACTGCTGCATGGAGTTGTGCCATCGTTGTTTCTATTAGATGGCAAGGTACCTCTCGTAAGCCCAGGGAGAAGCCCTTGAAGAGGATGGCGAGTCGGTCGCCGACTTTAACAGCGGCAGAATGTCACCGGTGTCGCAAAGCCTACTCGGCAAGCCCGATCCTACCCCTACGTGATGGTGTGTGCTCACTTGCAGAACAATCTTGTTCTCCCAGGATGACAAAATCTTCAGAAAATGAATTGATCTTTGCAAGGTGAAAGATTTAGCTTATTGGTGTTTTTTTATCCATGCATTTCGCCCTATTTTCAAAGAAAGCTCTAAAAAATTCAACAAAATAAATTATTATCCTCACTTTTAGTAACAAAGCAAAAGAGCTCAATGCATAGCTTCGTATTCACAAACTTTATTCATTCCCAATATATCCAACCGATTCACATGTACAAGTCAAAATAAAGATATATATATTTTTGCATCAACTAAAGAAAATGAACAATTTATTTGGGTTTTTTTTTGCATGGCATGAACAATTCATCTTTCTTTTTTTTGTTCACGACACCAAATATTGACCGATTCCTGCAACCGCTGTACACAACCTTTCACGTCCATACTTGGACCCCTATCCATCGTTTACATATACATGAAAAGAATATAATTAAAAAGCCCATACTAAAAGCCCACTAGAATTCAGATCCAGATTAATCTTGTCTCCTGCAACACCTAAACTACCTTCTCTCATCATGATTAGATTCAACGTGGGTCCGATTAGCCGCCGCCGCCCATCTGCCTCTGATCTCTGAAACAGTTGAACTACCATCTCTCATCGTGATTAGTTTCAACGTGGGTCAGATTAGCCACCGCCGCCCATCTGCCTGTGATCTCCCTGCACTGCCACTCACGATCTGATTCGAACGAGGAGTCAGCGATGCAACCTACTTTATTGCTTCAGCCAACGAACTAGCAGGTAATCTCTGTCAATTCTCATCTCTTACCATTATCGAAATTATACATCAGATTTTAGTGGTACCGTTTGACTGAACTTTAGGCATGGCTACGAAATACAACATGTCACTATTGAGTTCCAATGATGAATTAGCACAAGATACACTAAAAACAAGATTACTCTACTCTGAAAGTTGAGATGCTAGAAAGCATCACCGGAATAGTAGAACTTGTTGAAATATATGTTCCAGGGACAATACTTTAGTTACTTGAACATCTTTCAAAGGGAAATACAAGTTTTCTCAACTGATACGATACAGGGTCAATTTTTTTCGAGAAAACGCAAAAGAATTTGCATTTCATTGCATTGAACAGGAAGAAGACATCGGGGGTACAACCTCCAGAAAGGAGGGACACACACACAGACACACACACACACACACACGACCGTTCTCACCAAGCGACTACAACTAGGTAAGGAGGTGCCCTCAGCTACAGACACACAACGATATTAGGCCTCGCCCTGCCGCCATTGCAAGACACCTCTAGGAACAATTGCAGCTCCAGGACTGCCCAGGCCAACGTACCTAACACCCATGTGCCTAGGATCGGCGGGTGAAAGGCAGGGCCTGATTGGAACTGGTGTAGCAATCGGTGGGGGAGGGCCGGTGCTGGCAAACAACCTGCTCCCTGTTTAGCCGTCTACGCCAACGGTGCATCACCAGCCACCATCTGCCGCATCAAGTACTCCGCTTGCAGCCAAAGCAGCGCCCTCAAGAGGGTAACGGCGTTGAGACGCCGCCGCTGCCCGGTCCAGGAGGCCGGACCTAGGATTTCTCCCGGTGATCGAGGAGGAGGTCCGGTCAAGGGTCATGCCAACACCTCCAAGGAGGTGACGGCACCCTCGGGCGTCGCCGTTGAAAGCGCAGGCCGACGCTGCGCGGGGATTTCGCCCCGACCCCTGAGCAAGGACCTCAGATGCATATGCAGACCAGACATGACGAAGAACGTTGGAGAAGACGGAAGCACAAGGAGTGGGAAGCCTAGGAACGTCGGTAGTCGCAGGTTTGGGCACCGGCCAGCGCAGCGCCAGCAGGCCGGCCACCACCGGGAGCGTGTCCAGCAGGCGACAATGATCACCTGCACCGCGCCGGCCCGCAGCCTCCGCCGCCGGGATTCGCCGTGGCACAGCATGGCAGCAACCGTCAGGGTCACCGCGCGCGTGCACAACCCAGCGGCAACCACCGGCGGCGGCTGGGAGGGGTGGGAGGAGGGAGAAGGGTGGGTGGGGGCAAAGTGGTTGACTCGGGCCAAGGCGGGCCCGCGCGGCCCAGATCTGGGCGCCCCCAGCTCTGCCGCTCGCTGCAGCGGTCGGCAACCGCCGTAGCAGCGCCTCCGCGCACACGCACCGCGCCATCTCGACCTCTCCTGCACGCGGACAACTTTCCGACGCGCCACCACACGCTCCCACCGCTCCAGCGCGCGAGCACGTTCCCACCGCTCCAGCACGCGAGCACGTTCCCACCGCTCCAGCGCGCGAGCAGGCGAACAAGGGCCCCGCCGCCGCCGTCCACCGACGAGGGCTTCGCCCACCAGCATCCTCCGGCGGTGGCGAGGGGAGGGAGGGGAAGGAGGGGGCTTGGGTGGCGGCTAGGGTTTCGCCGCCCGAGTCGCCCCTCGGAGCGACGCGGGGGCCGACGGGGGCTTAGTTGATACAGGGACAATTACTTAAAGCATATAGCTTTTCTGCAATGTCGTGATCCAGTATTTGCCATACCTATGAAAGGCAATATATAGACAAACATAAATTGAGTATGCTGCCCTAAACTGCAACATGCAAAGTGAAGTACAACCAAGGTCCAATTCATGGCTAGACATCAAATCTTACAACAATTTAACTTCCACAAATAAAACTATATTTATTGTTTGTTTCTACATACCATTACTTAAAATGAAATTGAGACTACATAAAAGTTAAATAAAGAACAGTGGGTGGTATGAAGTTCACTGTTTTGAAGCTGCCTGTTTTGAGTAAAGATGTAGAACAAGCAGTATGATGATAGTAAAGAATAATTGAATACAAAGGTTGAGTCAATGGAAAACCATACAGAGATATTTCGTTGAAACAAGGAACTAAAACCACATAAGTATTTCCAAACGGAGGGAGTATGTTTTAGCTTCTTATTCATTCGCCAATAATGTTTGTTCACTGAATAGATAGGAATAAGTGATATTTTGGCTATTCCATTTCAGCTTTTGCATTAAATGATGGATAGGAGCTGGATGAGTAAACTAAGAACCAGTGCAGAGTACAAACATGGTGTTGAGCAGTTCCTTTCTTTTGCATTCCATGATGTAAGAGATGGTTTCAAGATTCTGTGTCCATGTGTAAATTGCGCAAACAAGAGGATGCAAACTTACGATGAAGTAAAAACCCATTTGAGATGCCATGGCATCCTACAAGGATATACAACATGGATCTGCCATGGAGAGCAATTTCATTCATGTGAAGATGTATTTGACGATGTGCTGCATACCTCAAACAATGCATCTATTTCATATATCCATGCGTATGTTCCAAGACAAGGTGACTCTAGTAGACTAGATGACACATGAGGGCTCCTTAATGCTGTTTTCAACATGCCAGATTATGATTCACTGGATAGCATATCAGATGATGATAAAGTTGTGCTCTCCAATGAAGAAGGAAATTTTCCAACTTTATATGATGAGCAACTTGAGGCCCCTGATAGAATGGCTACATCACCAGCAGAAGAGAATGTTGCCACTGAAGGTCAAGATGGGAGCAAAAAAGAAGAAACATTTTTAAGCTTCTTGAAGGATGCAGACTCAAACTTGTACGACGTATGTCAAATTTTTTCAAAGCTATCCTTCTTAGTCAGGTTATTTCACTTGAAGGTTTTACATGGGTGGACTCAAGCATCATTCAAATCGGTACTTGATTTATTATCTGATGCTTTTCCTGAAGATGCAAGTCTACCAAAGAACTACCATGAAGCAAAGAAAATCATTCATGGTTTGGGTCTTAGCTACTAGAAAATTCATGCATGTCCGAGAGATTGCATGCTCTATTGGGGTGAGAGGGCTAACCAACAGTCTTGCCATGTCTGTAAAAGCTCTCGATGGGCTGATAGAGACAATGATGATAAAGAAACAAATTCAAGGCATAAATAAAAGCCTGCGAAGGTATTGCGCTACTTTCCACTGATACCTAGACTGCAGAGGTTGTATGAGACTAATAAAACATCAAATGATATGAGGTGGCATGAAGAGGGTCGTACAAAAGATGGATTGGTGCGCCATCCAGCAGATGGAGAAGCATGGAAAGATTTGGATGCTCATTATCCTGACTTTGCCAAGGATTGTCGCAACATACGTCTTGGCATAGTTAGTGATGGGTTCAGTCCGTTCAGAAACATGAGGTCAAAGCATAGTACTTGGCCAGTGATGCTTATTCCTTACAACCTACCTCCCTAGATTTGCATGAAAGACACATCTTTAATTATATCAATGATCATACCAGGACCCAGTAGTCCAGGGAATGATATAGATGTCTATTTGCAGCCATTAGTTGAAGAGCTCTTGCAACTATGGAAAGGTGTGGACACATTTGATTGTACTACTAAAAAAAACTTTCGCCTCCAGGCTGCATTCTATGGACACTTAATGATTTCCTGCATTAGCATACTTATATGGTTGGAGTACAAAGGGGAGATATGCATGTCCATCTTGTGGGGATTCTACAAGATCAGTTTACCTAAAGAAAGGGAAGAAATTTTCTTATATGGGCCATCGTCGATGGTTGCCACCTATCGCCGGCAAAAGAAGAAGTTTGACGGAACTGTTGAGAATGAACTTGCACCAAAAACTATGAGTGGGAGTTCAGTGTTGAAAATGTTGGAAGGAAGGGTGTTTGTGTATGAAAAAAAAAATATGAGCCGTCAAAGAAAGGACATACTGGAAAGAAAGCAAAATCTAAGGCCAAAGGGAAAAGCAATACGGGTAAAAACAAAAGAAAAAGAGAAACATGCAAGAGAAAGTTAACTGGAGGCTCAACTAAGAACAAAAAGGAGCCAAAGGAGTGGCTGAAGAAGAAATCAATATTCTTTTCCTTGCCATACTGGGAGCACAACTTATTGCGGCACAATCTCGATGTGATGCACATAGAAAAAAATGTTTGTGATAATTTAATAGGGACACTGCTAAATATTGATTCTAAGTCAAAAGGTAATCGAAATGGTCGACTTGATCTGGTAGATATGGGAATTAGAGCTGCACTCCATCCCGATGAAGATGACAAAGGTAAAGAACAGCTGCCACTTGCACCCTTTAATATGACAAAGGAACAAAAGGAGGCTCTCTGCTCAATTATTCAAAAACTTAGAACACCCGACGGTTATGCATCATTCTTATCAAGATGTGTCGATATGAAGGAGCTTACAATTAAGGGCCTGAAAAGTCATGATTGTCATGTTCTTATTGAGGATATTCTTCCAGCCGCACTGCACTCGTGTCATCCAAGCAAAGATGTTATGAACATTGTTTGTGAGTTAGCTGATTTCTTCAAGAATTTGTGCTCTAAGGTATTAAGTATCGCCGAGCTTGACAAAATACAAAATAGAATTGTCCAGACACTTTGCAATATGGAAAAAATATTCATTCCGTCATTTTTTACCATCATGGTACATTTAATGGTGCACTTAGTGGATGAAGTTAAGCTTGGGGGACCAGTACATTATAGGTGGATGTATCCTATAGAAAGGCAAGTAATCTAGTATTTTGTACTTTGTATCTTGTTTAGTTCATGATTCTATCTTACAGATTGTGTGCAATTTATGTTCAGGTACTTTGTCCGACTTAAGGCATTTGTGCGCAATTGAGCTCATCCAGAAGGATCTATGGCAGAAGAATACATTGCTGATGAATGTATGACATTTTGTTCAAGATTTATAGATGGACCAACTAGGTTCACAAGACCAGAGACAAACCCAAATCCATCAGACGAGATACACGATTCTTATATGTTTGAGAGTGCCGGTGAACTTGTAGGAAAAATTGACAGTGTGTACCAGTTTAATGATCACTCGCTCATTCAAGCACATCGCTATGTTCTGCGACATTGTGATGAAATCGCCGACCTTCGAAGGTGCGCGAGAATAATCAACTACTCCCTCTGATCCTTATTAATTGATGCACATTTAGTACAACTTTGTACTGAAGTTGTAGTAAGTGTGCATCAATTAATTTAGATCAGAGGGAGTATATATTTTTACTTTGCACTTGAGTAATGCTAAATATTTATTTTTTCCAAAAATTACACTAATAGTAATCCATCTTACTTATATAGAGAATTCCTGCACATGGAGAAAAGTAAAGAAGAAGTTGTACGAGATCTGACGTCACATGATGAGGAGCAGTTTATCAATGAACACTTTGCTGATTGGTTAGAGCAAAAGGTACATCACAATTAACTTAGCATCACAAATTTTATTGTTCTATGGGTAAAATATTGTTGTTTTATAGGTGCTATTCGATGACAGGCCTAATTTAATCAAGAAGGTATGGCACTAGCTAGAAAGCCAAACAAGTCTGGGCTGCGGTATAGTGGTGTTGTAATCAATGGGTATCGGTTCCACACTATTAGTGTGAGGAAGGACGCAAGACACAAAACAGTGGTGTGGTAATCAGGTCAGATAAGGGCATTAACTACTATGGCAGATTGTCTGATATAATAGAGATATCATACGAAGACCAATACAAGGTTGTGCTCTTCAAATGTGAGTGGTATGACGTACACAACCGTGCAGGTCTGCAAACAGATGAATTTGGATTCACTCTTGTAAACTTTTCTCAAATGATGCACACAGGAGAAGAACTAGAAGACGAACCATTCGTTTTTTCTTCTCAAGCTGAACAAATATTTTACATAGAAGATGGAAAAAACTGAAGAATGGCATGTGGTGAGGCAATTCAGGCCAAGAGATCTATTTGACATGGGTACGGAATCATCTTTGAATAATGCAGTGTGGGATGTAGATGGAAATAAGATCCCGAACCATATTGACATTTACTGTGAAATTAATGTTTTATTTACTTATATTGCCTTATTTGAAGTTTTTGTACACAGACAAAACATTTTTTATCAATTGGAAGTTCTCTGTATTGAAATGGCTTACCCCAACAATTGTTGTTGGCTGGAAAGCTACCATGCTTTTAAGTATATAGTTTCACCATTCGATATCCCTACCTGCATGAACACACAATTGACAATCAGTGTCATACTTCTATTATGAGTACTGAAAATGAACATTGTAATAGTAAGGTAATAGGGGCCTAGTATAAGTACCTGTACACCACACTTCTCCTTTGTCTGTATGAGCAAAGGCTGTGTTAATTAAAACACGCTTCAAATTATAACTTCGTCCATGGCCTATTATGGCAAATAATTAAATCAACAACTTTACCATGTACTAGCTAATCACTAAACATTCTCAGCTATGACTGGTTTTTTTCACTTTGGCAAGTAGAATCACAATCCTTGCTAACAAGTGCAATCATACTAGTCGCCAATCACAAGAATGTCACCTTGTTCACTTCAGATTATGCATTCAGACATAATCTGAATTGTTCAAACTCCCTGCTAAAATAATCCAACCTCAAAATGCAAAGAATAATCAAACATGCCGAATCATCATCCTCACATTCGACCACCAGCCCGACATGGCCGTCGTGAGGCTGGGCGGCGTCGAGCACTCCCTTGACATCTGCACTTCATGGTACGGATGCTCCTGGACGGCTAGCATCGAGGGGCGGCAGACCTCCGGATGAGTTCGACGAGCACCTCTCCACGAGCAGAACCTATGCGATGCCAACGAGGGATGCTCCTGGACGGCAAGCATCGAGGGGCAGCAATCCTGCCGGATGACCTCGAGGAGCAGCTCTCCCCGCAGATCCTATGCTGGGCCGACGAGGGAAGCTCCGGGACGGCCAGCGTCGAGGGGCGTCAGACCTGGGGATGAGCTCGAGGAGAAGGCAAGCAGCACTCCCCGAGAAGAAACTATGCGGCTCGACCAATGGCACAGCCGGCAGCTCATTTGTTTCCCAGGCTATGGGGACCCGACGCCGGCTCCGCCGTGGGGATGTCGACCTGCTCCACCCCAGGAAGCTCGTACTACGCCGGTTGGGGAGGAAGCCAGATTGGTGAGGTGGTGGTGCCGGTGGGAAATTTTGTTTTGGGCAGGTCGATTTGGGAAAGATTGGTCAGGGCGGCGGTTAAATGTTCTGTCTCTCACGTTTCCATTTTTTTCATTTACTCTGTTTCACTTTTTCATTTATACTCTTTCGCCACTATTTTTCTCTTGTACATTAGGAACATATTTTTGAACACAACACAAGCACTCGTACATACCTGGTCAAACGGGTCCGACACCGATTTAAAATAAAAAACGCAAACATGTTTAAATTTAACATAATTAATCATTAAACGGTAGTCAACCGCCAAACAAAGTCCATTTAAATATTAATAAAATTAACAAAAAAAGTGTGTGCCTCCCACGCATTGCCCTAGGCGACGGCGGCATCCGGGCCGTTGAGGTCGACCAACTCGGCGCCTGCCCAGCCTAAGGAAATGATGCCTCCCACGCTGGAGCATGCCGGTACACTGGTATTTTGCGGGTGGCTCGATCTTGTCTGTAATCATTCTTTAGAGGTCAACCCCTTTCTCTATATCGTGTATCAGAATCCCTAAAATATTTATTAAGTGCCTTAATCATAATATGGGCATGTGTTTATGAAAAATCTCATTTTGATAAATCGACAACCTATGACCCGTTGTGGCTATCGGGCGCCGGTATTCAAGGGCACATGCTTGAAGACTTGTCGGATATCAAAAATAAGGGTATTGCCAGCTTCGGTAAGGGAGCAACTACAGCGGCGTGTCATCACCTCGTCTTAACAACAGTAATGATCGCTCAACGATTTAGCAATCTCGATATTTTTTTATTATGTGTGTGGTGACTTATACTTCACCGTTCTACTCTCGCTTAACCAATTTTCTTTTCTCCATCGCTTGGCTCTCTGCTCCTCTTTCTCCTCTTTCTGCTACATGATCTCTGCTGTAAATCTGCTTGAAGATGGCAGTTTAGCTCCTGCATGCCGGCGCGGGCGGATTTTCCGGCGGGATGGTGGCAACGCCGCGCGGGGCGCGGCTCTATCGGGGCCGAGGAAAAGTGTCTAGTTTTCGGAACAGACAATTTGTTATGGGAAATAACGACTGACATGCAGCAGGATGCGGAACCTAGATCAAACGGCTGTCAGGTGGGTCATCGAACGGCTACCCAGGTGACGAATTATTTTTTTAAATCAACTGACGGACGCGTAGCGTTTTCGTATTTTATTTCGTATATAGTTCATTATAAAATCTTTAAAAACTTATATCTAAGACAGGATGATATTTTTTGTTAAACGTGAAGATACAAAATAATTCAATTAAGCGAAAAAGGTTTGGTCGCACTCGGCCATCCACGCCTGACACGCTCATTCATCCGTAAATATCTCATCTATAGTGCCAAAAAACAATTCCCATCTCAAATCTGCACCCAACATACTCGACGTCGGCACCGCCCATGACTCATGTCGCCGCCCGTCTCCACCAATCGCTCCATCTATCTCCCAGCTGGTGCCCCTGCCCGCACAGTTCAGATATCTCAAATCTGAAACCGCGCTCGCCTGGGCAAAATCTCCCCTCAATTTATACATTTCTCGTGCAGTCGCGCTGCCTCGATCGAGGGCACGCCCGGTGCTCCGCCTCTATGCCAAGCTACCGCCAGGGGCCGACGCGGGGCAGGCTCTGCTGCTAGTCCATGACCGTCAGGCGAGTCCACACTCCACAGCTATGGGGGGCCTTTGCAGCGGGAATAGTTGCTGCCAGCGACGCCGTCGTCGAGGGAACACCGCTACCAAAGCCTGAAGATCATGGTGCCATCATTGTCGGTTGTGCTGGAAACTCGACTATGTGACGAGGTATCTGAACTGGGATGCTTCTATCCAAAACGGGCTGTCACCTGTCAGCCCAGCCACACGTAAGTGCTTCTCCCCTCTCTGTCTTTAATTACAGATCCGAAGAACAAGCTCCACATTCCTCCTCTCCCGCCACGGCAGCCAACAACTCACATCCATAACCTCCCCTCCACGGCTCCACTCTACATATGGCGCCAAAATCGACCAACTTATTGGTTTCCCTCGTTGGCTGCACGACCCACTAACGCCGTGCTACCCATAATTAGCACCCAACATTATTCCTCTGTAACTTCTAAGTTGTCCCCTCGCCAGCCACAATTCATCTAGCACCGGTGGAGAGCAGAGCACACAAATTCATCTAGCACTGGTGCTGCAGGGATGCCCTCGTCACCAATCCCATCTTCATTGACAGACCCTCTAGATTGACTACTACAATATCTCCACTCTTGCATCTGTTGGAGAATCTCCCCCAAATCTATTTCTTCGGGTTAAATCATCTTCCTCGATCCCCTGGGATACCACTTTTAAATTTTTTTAGGAAGATGTCTGTTGATTTCTCAACCTTTGATTTGACTAACTCTACTTTCGACAGGGATCTGCTCATACTGGTCCAGCATCACCCCTGCTGAAGTTCTAATTGCAATTCATGATATTAATCCAGAAAAGGACAAAGTTCCTCTAAAGAAGGTAATTTTCTTTCCTATTCTTTCTTTCAATGTTGTCTCATGATATTCAACATCTCTCGAGCATATTCTCGCGTGCACAGAAAAACAAAGCACCCTTTTTAGTACCTTGTTTACTTTCTGACTTTCCAGAATGAATTCAGTTCTCGAGTTAACTATGTTTTATTGGACATATCGTGTGAATGCCTAGATTTTGCACTCAAATACATACACATGCATGTGTGATGGTGTGATGGTGTGACATAAGTTTATTTGTTGTCCTGCGGTTTAATCGATCTCTGATGGAAATGAACATATGTTCAGGTCATAGATGCTTGTACTGGTTGCTGCAGCACAAGGTTACTCAGCAAGTTCTGGAATTTGTCTGTAGGAAGCTATGTTAGATATAATCCGTAGGATTCATATGACTGGATCTTATGCCTAGCAATTAGACCACCTAAACAATATAAGAGAGAGAGATTGGTTCTTACCACCAATGGTTGAGGCCATTGGTGTAGGCGATGCGATGTCCCGTGCCTGCTCGATGCAGGCGTGATGCAGGCTCGGGGTAGACGGTCGTGGCGGGAAGCGGCGTCCCTCCGAGCGCCACCGGCACTGCCCTGGAACAGGGGCAAAGCTTGGTGATGGTCTTCCCGTCGTGCAGCGCTCCCCCAGATCGGTTAGTGTTTTAGGGATGTAGGGAGCAGTAGTAGACCGTACGTGAATAGGATCTCGCACGCAGGTGCCGGCTGCTCCCCACCCTTTTATGTGCGCTGGCGACAGGGGACCAAAACCACGTTGGTTAGGGTGCCCCCGATCAGGGCGCTTTTTTTGTGACGAGGGAACGTCCGTTGGATCGTGGCCCTCTCTTTTACATTACTTTGTGTTTATCCTTTGGCTTTTTTTTCTTTCTTTCTTCTCTCTGTAGCCCGTTGGGCCTTAGATCAAATACCAACATTCTCCCCCTTGATCGTTAGGCTCATTAACTCTTGTCCATTCTCCATAGGAATGATATACCAGAGCAAGGTGTTACAATGACAAATGAAGTGCCATTGAACCGCCATACTCATAGCACTCATCCTATCTCGAAAAGGAATACATATTGATTAATGGGGAGTGGTTATATTAGTGGTCCCATGTAACATCCCAATTTTCCTAATTGGGAATGTTTTACATTGTAGCTAAGCATCTATGCATATTGATTGAAATAAAGTTTGCATTTGAATTCTTTCGACTTTTGCTTTTGCATTTCTATTTTCTTCACACGAGAAGTGCCGGGAAATGATCTCTTGCACGCAAGAGAGAGCAGAGGAAAATGACCCTCCAAAATGTGAGGCATCTCTGAAATAATTGGAGCCAAGAAAGCCAAAGTTTTATCGAGAAAATAATTGCCAAAAAGAAATAAAGCATTTAGGGGAATTTCTGAAAAAACATTTTTTTAAAGTTTTTATTCCTGCCTTGGAAAAATGTTAGTCGAGTAGAGGATTTTTTTTTGAAATTTTTGGTATATAATACCCTATATTAATTATTTTTGTTCGTTGCCTTTTTATTTGTTTTAGTTTCTGTTTCTGAAAAAAACTAAAACAGGAAACGTTTCTTTTTAAAGGAAACCGCCGCGGGCGGCATTGAAGGATTGGGCCGGATCCCTTAAGGCCCGGGACCGAGATCCTTTCGGATCGGTCACCGACCGAGCTCGCCCCAGCCCCCCTCTCCCTGCCCGTGGGCCCCAGCGCCGACCCGATCTCCCCCTCGGTCTCCTTCCTTCCCTGGAGCCGAGCTCCTTCCTCCCATGGCACGAGCTGCTGCCACACCGGGATCCGCTCGGATCCGCGAGCTCCTTCCCTCCGGATGCCCCCTCTCCCCCTATATGTACCCCCACCGCACGCCGCACCCCGTTCCCCACCTCGCTTCGCTGTCTCGCCGCCCCAAACCGCCCCTTGCTGCGCCTCGCCGGAGCACCCGAGCTCGGCCAACTCCGGCCGCTCCACTGTACCGCCCCGACACCATGCTGCACCTCCCCGACGCCACCAACGCACCCGCCACCCTCGTCCGCATCGGCTGGAGCTTCCGCCGCCGCCGGAGACCCCCTGGAACGCCTCCCACGTCCACACCCGAGCCGCCGCCGCCGTCAAGCCCTCGCCGGAGACTCCCACGCCGGTGAGCACCCCATCCCCTCTCCGTAGCCGTTGGATCCGAAATACACGCTGCAGATTAGATCACGATACCCTTTCGGTCTTCTAAACAAAACCGCGCCGGTTTTTATTCACTTAACTATTAGCCAGAGAGTTTTATGTTAGGTTTCGGTCGTTTGCTAGTTCTTCCCGCAGCACACACCCCCGCAGCAAATCAGTGAGCGCCACGTGTACCCCCTGTCCGTTAGCATCTGTCTTTCTTTTTTCTGTTTAGTTCCAAAAACAGAAAACTTTCAATTTTGTTTTGAGCATAGCTTTTGATCCCAAGTCCAATGAGGTTGATTCCTTTGCCAGTAGATCCCAATTTTTCTATAGTTTTTAAAAACATATAATTTGTCTACGTTTGAAATTTTAAAATTTGAATTAGATCAGATTTAGTTTAAACCTTGTTTTGCTTATTCCAGGAGTTTAAACAATGATTTTGAGTTGATTCCTTTTGCTACTACTTCCTAGTGATTATATCTTACTGTGGTAGAAGTTTCAAAAAAATTTAAATATTTTTACTTGGGTTTTTAACAGAAACAAGTTTCTGCCTTAGTGACGTGTAGTGAATTCTTTTCACTTAGGCCATAGCAAATTTTTACTTGTGATGTTATTTTTACTTGTTGTTTGATTGTAGTGCTTATGGTGTGTATTTGTTTGTATCGGTAGATCACCCGGAGTGCGAAGCTTGTTACTTAGAAGCGCTCGATCAAGACAACTATCATCAAGGCAAGTCATTTTGATCATACTATTTCCTATGTTTTCGATGCATGGTAGTTTCACCTTTCTTTGCCCATTTGCATTTTCCTTAGGTACTTGGAAATTTTAGTATAGGTTGTAGTATCATGTGGTAGGCACACAACAACCCCGATACTTGGCCCCGGGACGACAAATTTCATATTGCTATGCTTGAGTAGACGGGATTTCGGTTGAGTGCATAACACGAGTGATGCGAGGTTGATTAAATAATCAAGACCGGTTAAGACAAGATTTTCAAGACCTCGGACGCAATGCAACTCTGGGTGAAGGATGGTTGATCGGCTCCCTGGAGAAACCAGTGGATGACCCGGGATGCTGGAGACGGCCATGACATCCTGCGGAAAGCTTCACCCAGGCTCGAAGAGACGGACGGAGGCTTCAAGACCCAAGGCTTACCTGCACAGCCACAAGTCATTATGGGCTCTAGCTTGGTTGGACAACGCGGCGACTCTGGACAGGCGGTGCTAGCAGATGTAGAAGAATGGTAGGAATGGATGGGCACCGACAGGGATTCAGAGGGACCCATTGAAAGACCATGTTTTGATCATCCGGTCTTCAAACACCCTGAAGTGCGACGACATACACGGAGGCGATCAAATCTTGTGGGGAACGTGTGCAAAACTCTGCAGAGTGCCCAACCTAATCGATTAGCCGTGTCCACGGTCATGGACAACTTGAGCCGAAGGCATTGAAATTCCCCTGAACTCTCGACACAACTTAATAATGATGTGGGTATTAACAACAACTCGGGTACGAGAATTGGTTGGCGGAACCATCTCGTTAACAACAAACAATGTAGTAATATTTTGCTTCCAGCCCCTCTTGTTGTAGGATAAAATTGGCTTTATGCAAAACTCATAGCCTCACCGGCCAAATATGCATGTAGAGATAGTTGATTATTATTTTTACCCCTCTTTTGATGACTTGCCGGCATATTCCTTATGCTGACCTACACGGCTGCAACGTATCATGTTGCAGAGTATTTTTCCGACCAGGAGTGAGGCTACGATCTACGCTCAGCGACATGCCCTGGAGTCGGATGGACTCGTCTACCTGATGCTTCCGCTAGTCTTCGTTAGATATCTCATGAGATGGACTTCAACCACTTTATTGTAATCCTTTATTGTAATAAAGTACTCGTTATGAGATTTCGATTAATAAAGCTGTGTGATTGAACTCTTGAATATATACATTAATGTACTGAGTGTGTACCAGCATGATCTTGGGATGGTACGGAAACACCAGAGGCTTGACTCGTCTTGAGTCGGGTCGCTACAAAAATGGTATTCAGAGCACACGCTGACCGTAGGAAAAGCCTTAGGAAGAGAAGCCTTAGGAAGAAAAAACTATTTTCTTATGTCTATAAATCCTCTATTTCCTCTTCTGATCATTTCTGACTTCTCTTCGATTTTCCAATGTTTTAGATGGCCACCTTCATCCCCGTTAAGTTCACGGAGTTTTGCCAGCCCGACGTCACTATGCCTTTCGAAAAGGAGCTGGTACAGATCACCAAGGACTTGAGGATTGCTCTGCCGACTATCACAGGGAAGCCAACTTTGTCTTACCCGGAGGATTCACGCTACAGGATCGAGGTGCGCGTTCCCGGAAGGACATTCGAGCCGCGCACTGAGCCGGTGGATTTCAAGTTCATCGCACCCAACTGGATTCTCGGAAGGCACATGGCGGTCCATTGTGCACTCGGACGTATCAAGGAAGTGTACAGAGGCTGCCCTATTTCACCGGACCTATTCACGGTATCCCGGAGAAGAGAAGACGGAGAAATCATCTTAAGCAAGACCAAGGACGCTCTCCTGTCTTATGCCCAGACCTTGGAGAAGCACAGCGGGACTCTGGAGCATTGTGTGATCAAGGACGCCAGGAAAATCAAGCAACTGTCGCTCCGCGAACTCGAACTCGAAGAAGCAGCCCGGGAAGCCCACTATGAGCACGAACTGGAGGTGAAGGACTTTCTGGAGAGGATCGAGAAGCTGAAGACTTGAGTTGCATACCTGGAGGAGGAACTGGACATGGGCGAGAACCTTCATCCCGAAGGTGACGTAGCCCCCTTGATCAGCAATGACGAGGACTATGAAGAAAGCTCCACCGAAGGACCCATCACCATGCTTTTCTGAGGAGGACACTTAGACTAGACCACCAAATTTATTTTATCGTTAAACGTTTAGGCCGATGTTTAGGTTATCGAATTTTGTATCCCCGTGTGAACCTTTGTGATGGTATTGAATAAAATGTGTGGTGTTATACTTGTTTGTTGCATTTCATATGGGTAGTGTAATTACTCTTAGACCATTGTTCTATGCTAATCTCACCCCTCCACAAACATCAGATGCCTCCAAGACATGCCCCTACCTCCAACTTTCCGCCGGAACTCACCCAGTTGATTCAGCAACAGAACACCCTGATGCAGCTGATCATCCAGAACCAGAACAATAACAACAACCATCATCCACCCCAGGCCGACAATCTCACCCGTTTCCTGAGGTTGAACCCTCCGACTTTCTCCAGCAGCATTGAGCCCATTGTGGCAGATGATTGGCTCCGCAAGATGGAGTGGGAACTTATCACTGCTGGTTGTACTGAAGCTGAGAAGGTGCGCTTTGCCGCGCATCAACTTGAAGGCCCTGCAGCTGCATGGTGGGAGAACTACACCACCACATACCCCATTGCTGGAGTCACTTGGGAGCAGTTCAAGCAAGCCTTCCGTACCGCACATGTCTCAGCTGGTGCAATGAGTCTGAAGAAGCATGAGTTTCGCAACTTACGCCTGGGGAATTGCTCTGTGGCTCAGTATGTCGATGAATTCAGCATGCTCGCCCGTTATGCACCTGGAGATGTGGCCGATGATGCGGCCAAGCAGGAAAAGTTCTTGGAGGGACTCAATGATGAGCTGAGCATTCAGCTGACTGTAGCCACCTTCAACAACTACCAGGAGCTGGTAGATAAGGCCCTCATCTTGGAAGGGAAACACCAGCAGATGGAGAACCGCAAGCGGAAGTATGGGAATGGAAAGTTCAACTCCGGCACTTAGCAGAAGCCTCGCTACACACCCTATTCAGGGAATACCGGGACTGGATACGGTAAGTTTGGAGGACACTTCCAGCATAACCACCCAGTGCACAACCATGGAGGCCACAACCATGGAGGAAATGGGAACCACCACAACAACAACAACTTCAAGAAAGGCGGTACTGGCACTCAGCAGCATTCAGCTCCAGCTCAGAAGGATCTAAATCACATCACCTGCTTCAAGTGTCAGAAGACGGAACACTATGCCACTGAATGTCCCCAGAACAAGCAGGGAAATGGAAACGGCAACGGCAACTCTGCAGCAAAGAAGCCCAATCCTTTTCGTCGAGCTCAGGTGAATCACATTGATGTTGAAGAGGTCTATGATCACCCCGATACTGTGGTTGGTAAGTTTTTGCTAAATTCACGTCCAGTATTGGTGTTTTTTGATTCTGGTGCAACGCATTCATTCATATCAAGGGTAGTTGTGGAAAAGTATAGTTTGCCAACTAGAACCCTCAGCCAGCCTATTAAGGTCAGTTCCCCAGGAGGCATGATGACAGCCGGGATAGGATGCCATGCTTTGAGTCTCAATATCGGGAACCATAATTTTCCGACCGACCTCATCGTATTAGAGTCCCAGGGATTAGATGTAATCCTAGGCATGGATTGGTTGGCCAAGTATGAAGGGAATATTGATTGTGCCCTTAAGTCTATTTTTCTCACCACCCCCGAGCAAAAGCGGATTAAGTACGTATCTCAGCGCCCGACACGTAGTAAACGAGTAAACTCTCTCACAGGAGTAGTCCAGGAAGAAGTACCGATTGTACAAGAGTACCCAGATGTATTTCCGGAGGAATTGCCGGGCATGCCACCTGATAGAGAGATTGAGTTCTTGATTGAGCTATTACCCGGAACAGCCCCGATATCCAAGAGACCCTATCGGATGCCCGCAAATGACTTGGTAGAAATGAAGAAGCAAATTAAGGAGTTGTTGGACAAAGGGTATATTCGCCCAAGTTCTTCACCTTGGGGAGCCCTAGTGCTCTTGGTTGAAAAGAAGGATAAGTCCTTGAGAATGGTTGTCGATTATCGTGCATTGAACGAGGTGACCATCAAGAACAAGTACCCCTTGCCGAGGATCAATGATCTGTTTGATCAGTTAGTTGGAGCCCGCACATTCTCAAAGATCGATCTTCGATCCGGGTATCATCAGTTGAAGATTCGTGAACAGGATATACCCAAGACAGCCTTCACCACTCGGTACGGCTTGTATGAGTACACGGTCATGTCATTTGCACTGACTAATGCTCCGGCATATTTTATGAATCTGATGAACAAGGCATTTATGGTATACTTGGACAAGTTTGTCGTGGTGTTCATCGATGACATACTGATATGCTCCAAGAACAAGGAGGAACACAAGGAACATCTGCGTCTAGTTCTTGAGAAACTTCGAGAGCATAAGTTGTATGCAAAGTTTAGCAAATGTGAGTTTTGGTTGAAGGAAGTCGGATTCCTCGGACATGTCATCTCAGGAGAAGGAATAGCAGTGGACCCTGCCAAGGTCGTAGCAGTCACCGAGTGGGTATCACCCACTTCAGTCAAGGAGATCCGCAGTTTCCTCGGACTTGCCGGATATTACCGGAGGTTCATGGAGAATTTCTCAAAGATCGCCAAGCCCATGACAGAGTTGTTGAAGAAGGAATCCAAGTATGTTTGGACTGAGGAATGTGAAATCAGTTTTCAAGAGTTGAAGAAACGTCTAGTTACAGCCCCAGTGTTGATATTGCCGAACATTCGGAAGGATTTCCAGGTTTACTGTGACGCTTCTCGACAAATACTCGGAGGAGTGCTCATGCAAGAAGGTAAAGTTGTAGCCTATGCATCCAGACAGCTCAGACCCCATGAGTTGAATTATGCCACGCATGACTTGGAACTAGCAGCCGTAGTGCACGCTCTCAAGACCTGGAGACATTTTCTGATCGGAAATAGTTGTGATGTTTACACTGATCACAAGAGCCTGAAATATATCTTCACGCAGAAGGAGTTGAACCTCAGACAGAGGCGATGGCTAGAGTTGATCAAGGACTATGACATGAGATTGCATTATCACCCAGGCAAGGCAAATGTTGTAGCCGATGCGTTGAGCCGCAAGAGTTATGTGAACACACTCATAGCAGGAGGATTACCCCAGGAGTTAGCCGATGACCTCCGAGAGCTCAAATTGGAAATAGTTCCAAGAGGATTTGTTGCCACACTAGAAATTTAGTCCACTTTGACAGAAAAGATCCGCGAGGCATAGAAATCAGACAAGGAGATAGCTGAGATTAAGCAGAAAATGAAAGACAGGAAGGCTAAAGGTTTTCGTGAGGATGAACACGGAACTTTATGGTTTGAGGATCGCATTTATGTGCCCAATGATCCCGAACTCAGGAAGTTGATACTTCAGGAGGCCCATGATTCCCCGTACTCGATACACCCCGGCAACACCAAGATGTATCTGGATCTGAAAGAAAGTTTCTGGTGGACAGGAATGAAGAAAGACATTGCCGAGTTCGTAGCAATATGCGATGTTTGTCAACGAGTAAAAGCCGAGCATCAGAAGCCAGCAGGTTTGCTCCAACCTCTGCCGATACCCGAGTGGAAATGGGAAAAGCTTGGTATGGACTTCATCACAGGATTACCCAGGACCCGTTCGGGCTATGATTCTATTTGGGTTGTGGTCGATCATTTGACCAAGGTAGCTCACTTCATTCCTGTGAAGACTACTTACACGAGTGCCAAGCTGGCCAAGATATATATGACCAGGATCATATGTCTGCACGGAGTACCGAAGAGCATTGTGTCAGATAGAGGGACTCAGTTCACATCAAAATTTTGGCACCAACTGCATGAAACCTTGGGAACGAGATTGGAGTTCAGTACAACTTTTCACCCCCAGACAGATGGACAAACTGAGAGAGTCAATCAGATTCTGTAGGACATGTTGAGAGCTTACGCACTAGACTATGGGTCTAGTTGGGACGACAATTTGCCTTATGCCGAGTTCTCATACAACAACAGCTACCAGACCAGTCTGAAGATGGCCCCTTTAGAAGCTCTATACGGAAGGAGGTGCAGAACACCGTTGATGTGGGATGGAGTTGGAGACCGACAACTTTTTGGTCCCGACCTTATCCGAGATTCTGAAGAGAAGGTCAAGCTAATTCGTGACTGACTCAAGATAGCTCAGTCCAGGCAGAAAAGTTATGCTGACAGCAAACACAAGGAAGTAACATACGAAGTGGGAGACCGAGAATATCTTCGGGTGTCTCCACTTCGAGGAATTAAGAGATTTGGTGTGAAAGGAAAGTTAGCACCCCGATTCATTGGCCCCTACAAAATTCTTGAACGTAGAGGCGAAGTTGCATATAAACTGGAACTGCCGGAAGGATTGTCCGGAGTTCATGATGTCTTCCATGTTTCCTAGTTGAAGAAATGCCACGCTGAGATGGCCGATGTTCCGTTGAGAGATACAGTGCCCCTAGAGGCCATAGATCTTGACAGTGATCTGACGTATGAGGAGAAACCCGTCAGGATTCTCGAGACTGCCAACAGAGTTACCCGCAGCAAGATCATCAAGTTCTGCAAGGTGCTGTGGAGCCACCACACCGAGGAAGAAGCCACCTGGGAACGAGAAGAGGATCTTCGTCGAGACCACCCGCACCTATTTTCTAGCCAACCCGAATCTCGAGGCCGAGATTCATCTTAAGGTGGGTAGGTTTGTAACATCCCAATTTTCCTAATTGGGAATTTTTTTACATTGTAGCTAAGCATATATGCATATTGATTGAAATAAATTTTGCATTTGAATTCTTTCGACTTTTGCTTTTGCATTTCTATTTTCTTCACACAAGAAGTGCCGGGAAATGATCTCTTGCACGCAAGAGAGAGCGGAGGAAAATGACCCTCCAAAATGTGAGGCATCTCTGAAATAATTGGAGCCAAGAAAGCCTTAGTTTTATCGTGAAAATAATTGCCAAAAAAAATAAAGCATTTAGGGGAATTTCTGAAAAAACATTTTTTTAAATTTTTATTTTTGCCTTGGAAAAATGTTAATCGAGTAGAGGATTTTTTTCTGAAATTTTTGGTATATAACACCCTATATTAATTATTATTTTTCGTTGCCTTTTTATTTGTTTTAGTTTCTGTTTCTGAAAAAAACTAAAACAGGAAACGTTTTTTTTAAAGGAAACCGCCGCGGGCGGCATTTAAGGATTGGGCTGGATCCCTTAAGGCCAGGGACCGAGATCCTTTCGGATCGGTCACCGACCGAGCTCGCCCCAACCCCCCTCTTCCTGCCCGTGGGCCCCAGCGCCGACCCGATCTCCCCCTCGGCACGACCCGTGGGTCTCCTTCCTTCCCTAGAGCCGAGCTCCTTCCTCCCATGGCACGAGCTCCTGCCACGCCGGGATCCGCTCGGATCCGCGAGCTCCTTCCCTCCCAAGGCCCCCTCTCCCCCTATATATACCCCCACCGCACGCCGCACCCCGTTCCCCACCTCACCCCGCTGTCTCGCAGCCCCAAACCGCCCCTTGCTGTGCCTCGCCGGCGCACCCGAGCTTGGCCAACTCTGGCCGCTCCACTGCACCGCCCCGACACCACGCCGCACCTCCCCGACGCCACCAACGCACCCGCCACCCTCGTCCGCATCGGCTGGAGCTTCCGCCGCCGCCGGAGACCCCCTGGAACGCCTCCCACGTCCACACCCGAGCCGCCGCCGCCGTCAAGCCCTCGCCGGAGACTCCCACGCCGGTGAGCACCCCATCCCCTCTCCGTAGCCGTTGGATCCGAAATACACGCTGCAGATTAGATCACGATACCCTTTCGGTCTTCTAAACAAAACCGCGCCGGTTTTTATTCACTTAACTATTAGCCAGAGAGTTTTATGTTAGGTTTCGGCCGTTTGCTAGTTCTTCCCGCAGCACACACCCCCGCAGCAAATCAGTGAGCGCCACGTGTACCCCCTGTCCGTTAGCATTTGTCTTTCTTTTTTCTGTTTAGTTCCAAAAACAGAAAACTTTCAATTTTGTTTTGAGCATAGATTTTGATCCCGAAGTCCAATGAGGTTGATTCTTTTTCCAGTAGATCCCAATTTTTCTATAGTTTTCAAAAACATATAATTTGTCTATGTTTGAAATTATAAAATATGAATTAGATCAGATTTAGTTTAAACCTTGTTTTGCTTATTCCAGGAGTTTAAAATATGATTTTGAGTTGATTCCTTTTTCTACTGATTCCTAGTGATTATATCTTACTCTGGTAGAAGTTTCAAAAAAATTTAAATATTTTTACTTGGGTTTTTAACAGAAACAAGTTTCTGCCTTAGTGACGTGTAGTGAATTCTTTTCACTTAGGCCATAGCAAATTTTTACTTCTGATGTTATTTTTACTTGTTGTTTGATCGTAGTGCTTATGGTGTGTATTTGTTTGTATCGGTAGATCACCCGGAGTGCGAAGCTTGTTACTTAGAAGCGCTCGATCAAGACAACTATCATCAAGGCAAGTCATTTTGATCATACTATTTCCTATGTTTTCGATGCATGGTAGCTTCACATTTCTTTGCCCATTTGCATGCTGCTTAGGTACTTGGAAATTTTAGTATAGGTTGTAGTATCATGTGGTAGGCACACAACAACCCCGATACTTGGCCCCGGGACGACAAATTTCATATTGCTATGCTTGAGTAGACGGGATTTCGGTTGAGTGCATAACACGAGTGATGCGAGGTTGATTAAATAATCAAGACCGGTTAAGGCAAGATTTTCAAGACCTCGGACGCAATGCAGCTCTGGGTGAAGGATGGTTGATCGGCTCCCTGGAGAAACCAGTGGATGACCCGGGATGCTGGAGACGGCCATGACATCCTACGGAAAGCTTCACCCAGGCTCGAAGAGACGGACGGAGGCTTCAAGACCCAAGGCTTACCTGCACAGCCACAAGTCATTATGGGCTCTGGCTTGGTTGGACAACGTGGCGACTCTGGACAGGAGGTGCTAGCAGATGTAGAAGAACGGTAGGAATGGATGGGCACCGACGGGACCCGTTGAAAGACCATGTTTTGATCATCCGGTCTTCAAACACCTTGAAGTGCGATGACATACACGGAGGCGATCAAATCTTGTGGGGAACGTGTGCAAAACTCTACAGAGTGCCCAACCTAATCGATTAGCCGTGTCCACGGTCATGGACAACTTGAGCCGAAGGCATTGAAATTCCCCTGAACTCTCGACACAACTTAATAATGATGTGGGTGTTAACAACAACTCGGGTACGAGAATTGGTTGGCGGAACCATCTCGTTAACAACAAACAATGTAGTAATATTTTGCTTCTAGCCCCTCTTGTTGTAGGATAAAATTGGCTTTATGCAAAACTCATAGCCTCACCGGCCAAATATGCATGTAGAGATAGTTGATTATTATTTTTACCCCTCTTTTGATGACTTGTCGGCATATGCCATATGCTGACCTACACGGCTGCAACGTATCATGTTGCAGAGTATTTTTCTGACCAGGAGTGAGGCTGCGATCTACGCTCAGCGACATGCCCTGGAGTCGGATGGACTCATCTACCTGATGCTTCCGCTAGTCTTCGTTAGATATCTCATGAGATGGCCTTCAGCCACTTTATTGTAATCCTTTATTGTAATAAAGTACTCGTTATGAGATTTCGATTAATAAAGCTGTGTGATTGAACTCTTGAATATATACATTAATGTACTGAGTGTGTACCAACATGATCTTGGGATGGTACGGAAACACCAGAGGCTTGACTCGTTTGAGTCGGGTCGCTACATCCCGTTATTCCAGAATCAAGAGGCTTCCAATAATCCCATGCCGGCTACATGTTCACGAAATAGATTGGGTGGTAAGCCTTTAGTGAGCGGATCCACAAGCATATGTGTCGTACTGATATGCTTAACATTAATAGTTTGATCCTGGATTCTATGTTGAACAACACGATACTTTAGGTCAATGTGCCTAGCAGCAACACTTGACTTGTTGTTATTGGCATAGAAAACTGCGGGTTCATTATCGCAGTACAATGTGAGTGGTGTGGAAATGCTATCAGCCACCTTAAGTCCGGGAAGGAAATTCTTTAGCCATATAGACTACCCACTGGCCTCAAAACATGCTATAAACTCTGCCTGCATCGTAGATGAGACAACTATCATTTTCTTGGAGCTTTTCCATGATATGGCTCCATCGGCGAGTGTGAATATATAACCTGACGTGGATTTCTTGCTATCCACACACCCGACAAGATCAGAGTCTGAGTAACCAATAACTTCCAGGTTATCGGACTTCTTATATGTAAGCATGAAATCTTTAGTACCTTGCATATAACGCAAGACTTTCTTTGCGGCCTTCCAATGGTACGGTCCTGGATTAGATTGGAATCTGCCAAGCATCCCGGTTATGAAAGCTAAGTCAGGGCGTGTACACACTTGAGCATACATGATGCTTCCGACAGCCGAAGCATAGGGAACCAACTTCATCTGATCAGTTTCATTTTGGTTCCTTGGACATTGGAATGTCCCAAACTTATCACCCTTGACTATGGGGGCAGGTGTAGAAGAGCACTTATGCATATTGTATTTCTTTTGTACTTTCTCAAAGCATGCCTTCTGTGATAGTCCTATTGTTCCGTTGGACCTATCTCGATGAATCTCAATGCCAAGGACATACGAGGCTTCACCGAGATCCTTCATGTCTAAATTCGAGGACAAAAATCTCTTGGTCTCTTGCAGCATATCTTTATCACTGCAAGCCAACAGAATGTCATCCACATAAAGGACTAAAATTATGAACCTACTGCCTTTGAACTTGACGTATATGCAGTTGTCCACTTCATTTTCTTTAAAACCAAAAGTTCTAATAACCTTGTCGAACTTCAGGTACCACTGTCTTGAAGCCTGCTTCAAGCCATATATGGATTTCTTTAAACAAGATGCCATATGTTCTTTTCCTTCCATGACAAAACCTTCAGGTTGAGTCATCACTAGTAGAAAAAGGGCCTTTTGTCCCGGTTCGTAAGGGCCTTCTGTCCCGGTTTCGGAACCGGTACTAGAAGGTCGTTACTAATGCCCTTGGCCTTTAGTCCCGGTTCTTACACGAACCGAGATAGATGGGACTCCACCTGGCCGGTGCGGCAAGCCTGGGCAGGGGGGCCTTTAGTCCCGGTTGGTGACACCAACCGGGACCAAAAGGCATCCACGTGTCAGCATTTCAGGTGATGGTTTTTTTTAAAGGGGGGTTAGGGGGTTTTGGGGGGTTAATTTACGTGTTTCATATATTGTGTTAGCTAGCTAATGAATACAGAGAAGTGTCCTCTCTTATCTCCGTGCTTGGTCGACGCTGCATACTATACATATAGAGAGGACTAGACACCCTAGCTAGTAAGCAAATGAAGGAAACAGAAGATCGTCATGAACATATGCATACAAAGAGAAGTGATATCGACCACCTCTCCTTCTCTGAGAGATTGGTCGAACAACAAGTTCTCGTATATCTATCCGACGCTACTGGCTACATATATACAATATAGTTATCTCTTACAATATAATCTCCTAATTAAAATTCAACTCATTAGGGTTCACATGGTATTCTCCGTCTTTAGCGATCACGTGGTCAAGAAAGAATGCCGCCAATTCCTCTTGAATTCCTCGCATACGATCTGCTGGTAGGAGTTCATTCCGCATCCAATATATCTAATTTGAAGAAGGGGGTCAATACATATATATGAATAAATGAAACTGAACACAAATGATGGTCATAAAATAAAATTGTGAATATTATTATTTACGCACGTCATATTGTTTGTCAAAGTAGCCCCGCTCACAGGTCGTGTGGCGGATGGACTCGCAAATGTAGTATCCACAGTAATCATTCCCTGGTTCCTGCCACAACCACTTTACAAGAAATAGAGGTCAATCAAACTGATAGTTAGTAAGCATGCTAAATGGTATTGATGAAACTAGCGCTTGAATCACTAGGAGATGCGTGAAACATGCTACTATAGTACTTACTTTCGGGTGTCTAAATTGCAGCTTCTTCGGAAGTCCCGGAGTTTTTGAGGTGAATTTTTTCCAAACCCTTTCAGACAAAGAAAACAATTACTTGATATTAGGAAATGAACAAAGTTGTCGATATGGTGCGATAATGATCGATTTAACTTACTTCTCTAGAATTTCAGTCATGTCCGCATACTCGTTGGGATCTTTTCGTCTCGAGTCTAAGACGGTTACTAGTCCCTGCTCAAGCTTAATCTCTAGGAGAATATAGTAAAAGCTGCGCACGCATGCATAACTCATCAATTACATTACTATAACCTTGACTAATAAGGGAAATCGAATATGCACAAGACAGTAACACTCACTGGGATTCGTAAGGGAAGAGTATTATAGCTTTGTTTTGATTCAATACAAATGATTGTAGCAGGTTGGCCTCGGTATCTTTGGCCTGAGATTTAATCATAAATGCATCTATGAGATTTGTGTTAATGAACCCAATATCACCGATTTGTCTTTTCTTCAATTCGACGATCTTCAATCTGCATATAATATAGTGAGGATAATTAAAAATACATGCAATGAAAGAGCTGATGTATATATAGAGACTTAATGACAGAAGTAGTACTACTTACAGGCAGTAGCAAGTGATCATTAATTTATCGAGGGCCTTTAGATTGAAAAACGGGAAGAACTCTTCAAATGGAACAATCAACAGTTCAAGTCCAACGAGGTCATGCTCCTTTCTAACTCCCAGCGTCAAAATATTACTCCCCCCAGACTCTTTGCAAGTTTTCATGTACCAATCATGGAATCTTCGCATCATCGTTGTTAGAGATCTTTCATCTTTGACGAGAGGCTTCCCGTACACGTATTTGTGTTTGTCCACCTCCAATAAATCAAAATGTGCATCATCGGGTAGGTAATCTGCAGGATTGGTACCGGGCAACAAGATCCCCGGATGATTAGCGACGATATCACTAGACACCTTGAGCGGGGGGAACGATTGGTTCGCTTGTTCGCCGAGCTGGGCAACTTTTTTCCCAGCTCGTCGTTCTGCTAACCTTTGATCAGTGACAGTACTTCCCGACCGCTGCGATTCAGTAAATGACTTTGTAATAATGCGCTCATAGTTGCCTTTCGTCGGAGACTTTGGTGGTTTCTTTAGGGCAGCCAGAGTACGCTTTGCTTTTACTGGATATATCTTCTCCTCTGGAGGTGGATGTTTTTTTCCTTTCACCCCTTCAAAGAAGTTCTTCACTTCGGCTTCCACAATCTTCGTGATTTCCTCCTGGCTCCTCTCATATGGTAACTTCTCTGGAGTCTTCAAAGAAGGACCGTATCTGTATTGCCTGCCTCTGGCTGTAGTGCTAGACACCGGAGCAGACAGAGCGGCTGCGGCTGTCTTTCCTTTCTTACGAGGCGAAGCAGAAGGACGACGCGCCGGAGGAGCCGGAGCGGCGGCGGGTCTCTTCCGTCCTTGTTGACGAGGCGAAGAAGGAGGAGGCAGCTGGCTGCTCGGGCGCGCCGGCGCAGGCGGAGAAGGAGGCGGAGTGCCGCCATGCGCCGGAGAAGGAGGCTGAGTGCCCTGATCACTCGCCGGAGGAGGCGGAGTGCCCTGACTCGCTGGAGGAGGAGGAGGAGGCGGAGACGTCCAGTTCGGAAGGTTGATGAGCTCCTTCCGCCATAGGCATGTAGTCTTCAGAGAAGAACCCAGCCTAATCTCCCCTTCACCCGTAGGGTGGTCAAGCTCAAGGTCCTCAAATCCGTCCGTTATTTTATCCACCATCACCCTAGCATATCCTTCTGGAATCGGCTGGCCATGGTAGGTTAAGTCAGGTTCATTAGGTAAAACAGAGCCAACAGCCGCCTTGACTTTAAAGGTCATCCATCGCGTCATAAGGTGGCAATGTTGAGACTCTGTGATAGCATCCACGGGGTAGCCCGTGAAGACAGACTCCAGCTACTGAGTCTGCTCGGTGGAAGCCACGCTGCTTCTCCGCTGAGATGGCGGGGTAGCTTCAGGGGAAGCTTCAACAGGTTGTTTGTTGAGATCTGCTTCTCGTTCCTCTAGCCCTTGTACCCTTTCGTGCAGCACGTGCAGTTGGCTATGCTCCACTTTCTTCCTCCTCTCCTGGGTTTTGTAACCCCCTGCATCCGGAAACCCAGCGTTCCACGGAAGGGAGCCTGGCGTGCCTCGTGTCCGTCCAGGGTGCTCAGGATTCCCGAAGGCCATTGTGAGATCGTCCTTCTCTCTGTCTGGAACGGACGTCCCTTCCTGTGTTGCGGCAATATAGTGCCGAAGCTTCGTGACGGGTATCCGCAGTTGCTCTTCCGTCCAAACGCACTTCCCTGATATAGGGTCCAAGGTTCCGCCAACCCCAAAGAACCAAGTCCGGCAACGGTCTGGCCATCTCAATGTCTCTGGTTCGACCCCTTTAGCAATCAGGTCATTCTCACCCTTGTCCCACAAAGGTTGGGCTTTGAGGTAACCACCTGACCCCGTGCGATGGTGATGCTTCTTCTTCGCAGCATTTTTCTTGTTTGTCGCTCACATCTTCTTACTCTTTTCCGATGTCTTGTGGGCCACGATCTCTGATCTTCTCAAATCGGCCGGTGAATTCTAGTGTCTCTTCTTTGTCGACAAACGTTTTCAGCTCATTCTTCCACCTCCTGAATAGTTCTGCCATCTTCTTAAGAGCATGAGACTTGATCAATTCCTCTTTAACTGGCTTCTCTGGATCCTCCTCTGGCGGTAGGGTGAAATTTTCCTTTAGCGTTGTCCAAAGATCTTCTTTCTGCATGTCGGAGACATAAGACGTCGGCACCTCAGGGTCTTCCTTCTTTGGCTTTAACCATTGCTAGATACTAATCGGGATCTTGTCCCTAACAAGAACCCCGCACTGAGCACGAAATGCAACCCTTGTCCGGATGGGTTCAATCGGCTTGCCATCGCGCGCGATTGCTGTGATCTCAAACCTTTCATCCGAGCGCAACTTTTTCTTCGGGCCTCGTTTCTTTACCGAAGTTGAGCTCGATCCGGAGGGCTAGAGAAAAAAGAAGAAAGACGAGAGTTAATTAATATGTGTACATATGAAAACAATGAATGCATCAATTAACTAGTCCGCACGGGCTTAACTAGTATATATATACCTGGCCGGACTCTGTTCGTTCACCGGAGCCGTCATCACGGTCTCCTTCTTGTACCTCCATTGGGTCACCGGAGCCATCATGAACTTAGCCCTCTTCTTGTACCGGTATTAATGGGTCACCGGAGCCATCATGAACATAGCCCTCTTCTTCACACGGTCCTTCCTAACCATCGGTGTCATAGAGAAATGACACAATGACATCACTTCCTTGTGCGATTATCTCCCCCCAACATCGCTTCTGTTGCTTCGTCTCGGGAGTGATCCATAGTTTCTGCAAATATTTACAACATGTCAATTATTATTCAAACATGGTACAGATGGATATATATATTAGCTGCAAACATAGAACTAGCTAGCTAATCACAATAAGGAATCATGTTAGTGGCCTCGACGCTGCTTCTCTAGGGTTTGGGGTGGCCTAGACAATGCTTCAAGGGTTTGGGGTGGCCTCGACACAACGCTTCAAGGGTTTGGGGTGGCCTCGATGACAGTGCTCTTTTAACTTTGTAAATTTGGGTGGCCTCGA
This sequence comes from Hordeum vulgare subsp. vulgare, assembly GCF_904849725.1. Lineage (NCBI taxonomy): Eukaryota > Viridiplantae > Streptophyta > Magnoliopsida > Poales > Poaceae > Hordeum > Hordeum vulgare. The sequence goes on from NC_058519.1 coordinate 52,307,650, forward strand.
GAGAGTTTGTCGGGTAGGGGTGCGGTGGGAGGGGGTAGGAGACCAACATCGTATTTTCTCTAGGGTTTGGGTGTCCTCGAGAGTTTTGGTCGAGCGAGAGGGCCGAGGGGCGTGCTCCTATGGTATAAGTTATCACGGTCGAGAGTGGGTATATATATCGACCGCCCCTCATGTCGAACTTATCCGGGAGGGGGTTATATCGACAACGACGCGACATACATATACATGGGAAAATAATGTTATCGAGGAGGGGGTATATCGGTACCCCCCCCCCTCGTGTTGAAGTTCGATCGGGAGGGGGTATATCTACAACGACATACCCGATAAAAAATAAGAAGACAAAAGAAGAAATAAAAAGAGGAGAAGAAGAAAGGAATAGAAGAGAAGCAATTGAAGAAAAAAAAGAAGAAAAAAAAGGAGAAGAAGAAAGGAATAGAGGAGAAAGAAGAAAAAAATAGAAAATTTCTATTTTTTCCTTCTTTCTCCTCTATTCCTTTCTTATTCTCCTCTTCTTTTTCTTCTTTTTTCCTCTTCTTATTTATTTCTCCTCTTCTTCCTCTCCTCTTCTTCTCCTTTCTTCCTCTTATTATTTTCCTTTTTCTCCTCTCATTCTTTTTCTTCTTCTTCGTTATCTTCCTAGCTATATATAATACTTTTCTAAAAATGTAACTTTTGCATATATAAAACTTTTTCTTCTTCTTCCTTCTTCCTTCTCTTCCTTCTTTTCCTAAATATATAAAACTTTTCTAAAAATGAAACTAACCTAAAATTTACTAAATCAGAGAACATATATAGATAAAACTAACCTACAATGTACCCAAATGTACTAAAAATCTAACTTTTATATGCGCAGAGAACATACATACATATATACATTTTTATAAAAATGCAAAAAACAAATCATCATTTATATGAACAAAAAATCTAAAAAAGGACATATAATCAGATATACACACATACATATGCTCACACATATACACATAATCTGGAAAAACATCATATAATCTAAAAAATAAAGGAGAAGACAGGGGCAGAGGCAAAGGCACGGCGCCGGCGTCGGCCTGACCAAGGAGAGGTGCGGCATGGTCGGGGCAGGGGCAGAGGCACGGCGCCAGCGTCGGTATAGAGGGCGGCGACGGCGGCGTGGTCGGGGCAGGGGCAATGCCGATCGACGGGGAAAAGGGCGGCGACGGCATCGACGGGGCGGGTAGGGGTGCGGTAGGGGCACGACGAGGGCGCGCGGCATGGTCGGGGGGCAGGGCAACGACGGTGTGGTCGGGCCGGGCAACAGCGGCGTGGTCGGGGGCGCGACAGAGGCACGGCGAGCTCGGGCAGCTTGGCCGCGTCGTCGGAGGGATCGAAGAACTGACGAAATTTTCACAATTGCTGGCTTATATAGCAAAGCCATTGGTATCGGTTGGTGCCACCAATCTGTACCAATGCGCCCTTTAGTTCCGGTTGGTGCCACCAACCAGGACCAAAAGCCACTTTCAGCACACCAAAGGGCGGGAAGCGGCGGCCTTTGGTCCCAGTTGGTGGCACCAACCGGGACTAAAGGTCACTTTTCAGCAGCCCAAAGGGCGGGAAACGGCGGTCTTTGGTCCCGGTTGGTGCCACGAACCGGTACCAATGCACCCCCTTTAGTCCCGGTGGGTGCTACCAACCGGGACCAAAGGTTGCCCGCGTCGCGGCCAAAGTTTAGTCCCACCTCGATAGTTGAGAGGGGCGCGCAGTGGTTTATAAGCCCCACTGCCGCACCCCTCTCGAGCTCCTCTCCACTGCAAGCTTACCGGCCTACTTGCTACTGCTTTGCCTGATGGGCCTTCTGGGCCTACTGCGGGCCTGAATCCTAGCCCACGGATGGGTTTCTAGTCGGATTCACGCCGTGGTGGCCGAGTTGGTGGCAAATTTTTTATTTTTTCCGAGTTTTTTTGTTTCCTTTTTTGCTTTATTTATTTTGTTTTGTTTCTACTTACAAAAAAATACTTATTTATTTTATTTTATTTTGTTTATAATTACTTATTAATTTTGTTTTATGATAATTCTTTTTCCTATTAAAGTTTCTAACAAAAAAGTTCTTTATGAAAATTCTTTTTGCCTTTAATGATTTTGAACACAAAATACTTTGATAATTTTAGTTGCATGAATTTTATATAATATTTTTTGAACTTATTTGAACCCCCCTTGTTTTCTGTGTTCAAAATGCACCATTCAAAGCCACATCATCAATTTACAACCCTTTCTAACTTCGTTTGTTATTTTTCATGCATTTACTTATTATTTTTAGCTATAAGACCATGAAATTGAAAAGCATTTGAAATGAACTCTGAAAAGGTTCCAAGTTGGCATGGTATCATTATTTCACCCACATAGCATGTGCAAGAAAGTAGAGAGGCTTACGGCAAAAACTGGATGCACTTCGTGTACAAAACAGACAATCTCCTTCGAAGTATCAGGGTTTCATACGGAAACTCGTGTGTTACAAAGGGATTTCAATTTTTATGAACTTATTTGAACCCCCTTGTTTTTCTGTGTTCAAAATGCACCATTCAAAGCCACATCATAAATTTACAACCCTTTCTGACTTCGTTTGTTATTTTTCATGCATTTACTGATTATTTTGAGCTATAAGACCATGAAATTGTAAAGCATTTGAAATGAACTCTGAAAAGGTCCCAAATTGGCATGGTATCATCATTTCACCCACATAGCATGTGCAAGAAAGTAGAGAGGCTTACGGCAAAAACTGGATGCACTTCGTGTACAAAACGGACAATCTCTTCCGAAGTATCAGGGTTTCATACGGAAACTCGTCTGTTACAAAGGGATTTCAATTTTTTGAACTTATTTGAACTCCCTTGTTTTTCTGTGTTCAAAATGCACCATTCAAAGCTGTAAGACCATGAAGTTGAAAAGCATTTGAAATGAAATCTGAAACCAAAGTACATACATAGTTCTCCAGAGCATTAAAAACAAAGTACATACATAGTTCTCATTGAACAACATATAGCTCTCCAGAGCATCTAATTAAACCATACATTGAAATTATGTAAAACATTTCAATGCAAAAAGAAATGCGATCATAACCGCAACCAAGGTAACAACTGATCCAACTGCATAATGATACCAAGCCTCGGTATGATTGGCATATTTTCTAATCTTTTTAATCTTCGACCGCATTGCATCCATCTTGATCTTGTGATCATCGACGACATCCACAACATGCAACTCCAATATCATCTTCTCCTCCTCAATTTTTCTTTTTTTTCCTTCAAGTAATTGTTTTCTTCTTCAACTAAATTTAACCTCTCGACAATAGGGTCGGTTGGAATTTCCGGTTCAACAACCTCCTAGATAAATAAAATCTATGTCACATTGGTCGGCATAATTGTCATAAACAATAAATGAACCAAATAGTTATGAAAAGATAATATATACCACATCTGAATCATAGACAGGACGAGGGCCGACGGGGGCGGATACCAAAACCATCGCACTATATAATAACAAGGAATAATAAAAGTAAGAAAATTAGACAACTATCTATCTGAAATCAGAATTTTTTCCTTTCAAAAAGAAGATAAGAACAAGAGGCTCACCACGGTGGTGACGGCGACGAGATCGGCGCGGGCGATCGATGGCGGTGAAGACGGGGCGGGGACGGGGCATGACGGATCGCTAAATCTAGAGAAATATCATTGAAAATAGAGCTCGGAGGTCGAGTTTTGAGAGGAGAAAGCTTAGCTAGTGTGGCTCGGGCATTTCATCGAACAGCTCATGTGCATAGGAGGTGAACTAGAGCACCCAAATGCCCTCCCCTCGCCGGCTTGACAAAAACAGAGCACTGTGGAGTGCTCTGCCGCAGCAGTGGGTATATGTAGGCAAGTTATTTGTCCCCGTTCAAGCCACGAACCGGGACCAATGGTTGTGGGCCAGCAGCGAGGACCATTGGTCCCGGTTCGTCGCTCGAACCGGGACAACTGGTTCCACACGAACCGGGACCAATGCCCATGAGGCCCTGGCCGGCCCCCTAGGCTCACGAGCCGGGTCTAATACCCCCCATTGGTCCCGGTTCTTGAAGAACCGGGACTAATGGGCTGGCCAGGACCGAAATGATAGCCCTATTTTCTACTAGTGCATGTAGACTTCTTCTTTTAAGTCACCATTCAAAAATGTCGTCTTGACATCCATTTGATGCAGCTCTAAATCATAATGAGCTACAAGTGCCATGACTATTCTGAAGGAGTCCTTTGTTGACACAGGTGAGAAGGTTTCCTTATAGTCGATCCCTTCTCTCTGTGTAGAACCCTTTGCTACAAGTCTCGCTTTGAACCTTTCAACGTTCCCTTTGGAGTCACATTTGGTTTTGTAGACCCATTGGCAGCCTACCCTTTTGGCTCCATCTGGAACTTCTATTATGTCCCAAACATCATTCGAGCTCATAGATTTCAATTCATCTTCCATGGCAACCGTCCATTTGGACGCGTTTTCACTTTTAGTGGCTTCTTTATATGAGGTCGGATCTTGTGCCTTCCCAAAGTCATTTTCATCCTCACACATGAAAGTGACATAAGCATTTGGGATGGCCTTTTTCTTATCTCGTTGCGATCTTCTTACGGGCTGATTAGTATGCGTGTTTCTTCTTGCCCGAGAAGGTTGAGGATTAACATTAGGTTGAGGATCATCATTTGGTTGGGAGTCCTTGTCCTGAGGAGGATCTTCATTATGCTGAGGCTCCTCATCAGATTGAGGATCCGCTTCAGGTTCGGGATCACCAGACGGTGTCTCGTGCATGATAGTCATAGGGATAAAGCTCTCTCGAATAGTCAGGGATGGGACATACACCCGCTTCTCCTCAAGATCAATTTCCCTAACCTCAGTGACTTCATTATCCTCAAAAAATATCGTTTGCCTTGTTTCCACAAACTTGGTGGTGTGACCTGGGCAATAAAAACGGTATCCTTTTGCCTCTATGAGGGTACCCAATGAAAAAACAACTAATTGTCTTTGGGTCCAACTTCTTAATTTGTGGATTGAATACTTTAGATTCAGCTCGGCAGCCCCACACACGCAAGTAATTCATGCTCGGTTTCTTTCCCGTCCACATCTCATAAGGTGTGCTCGGTGCTGACTTAGTTGGAGCAAGATTCATGATGTGTGCAACTGTTTTCAATGCCTTCATCCAAAGGTTTACTGGTAAGCTTGCCTGACTAAGCATGCTTCGTACCATATCCATCAGAGTGCGGTTGCGACGCTCAGCTACACCATTTTGCTGAGGTTCACCCGGCATTGAATACTGGGCAATAATTCCATTTTCAGCAAGATGTTTAGCAAACGGTCCTGGAATTTGCCCATAAGGAGCATGCCTGTCATAATATTCTCCCCCGCGATCAGATCATGCTACCTTGATCTTTAGATCGAGTTGGTTTTCAACCTCTCCTTTATAAATCTTAAATTTGTCCAAAGCTTCGGTCCGATCACGTATGGGGTAAATATAGCCATAGTGAGAGAAATCATCCATGAAGGTAATGAAAGAATCAAAACCATCCACAGATTTTACGTTAAAAGGTCCACATATATCAGTACGTATAAGTTCAAGGACCCTTGTGGCTCTTACTGCTCCTTTCTTAATTATTTTTACATACTTTCCCTTAATGCAGTCAATGCAATTGCCTGCGTCAGAGAAATCTAGTGGAGGAAGTATTTCTACTTTAATCAATCGTTCCATTCTCCCCCTCGAAATGTGGCCTAAGGGACGGTGCCACAATTTTGAAGAAGGATTGGTACTTCTCCCATTTTTTCATGATTGCATACATTCATATCCAGCTCACAGAGATTCACACATATAGGATATTCGAAAAGATTCAACATATCAAGTTTGCCTCGTCGAACGGCGAGACCAACATCCTTATTACAATATTTTAAAAAACAATTTTCTTCCCGAAAGAGCAATGAAAACCATAATCATCTAAACATGAAACTGAAATCAAATTCATACTTAATGTAGGTACATAAAGTACGTCCTTGAGCTGAAGTAGGAAAGCAGTGTGCAACTTCAAGGTGAGGGAGCCCATAGCTTCAACTTCAGCCTCCTTTCCATTTGCGACATTAAGTCTTCTTGAACCCCTTCTTAGGGTATGGCTTGTATGGAATCCCTGCAAGGAATTAGCGACATGCACAGTCGCTCCTGAGTCAATCCACCATGTAGATTCAGAAAAATCGACATACAGAGATTCATCTACGAGAGTGATCTCATCCTTACCCTTTTTATTCAGCCACTTGAGAAAACCAGGACAGTCTGCCTTGACATGACCTGGCTCTTTGCAAAAGTTGCAAATCATTTCTCCAGCGGCATTTTTGAGATTGAGTGGAGCAGCCGCTGGAGTAGCGGGACGTGAACAGCTTGCCTTATTGCATTGCTTAGGTTTTGGAGGAGTCTTTTTGAAAAACAGCTTTTTGTTGGGCACATTATTGCCAGGAGCATTGTTCTCCTGCTTCCTTTTTCCAGAGTTAACATGGAAAACTTGATCCTTTTGTTCACTTTTCATTCTCTCTTCCTCCTGAACACAATGTGCAATGAGCTCAGGTAGTTTCCATTTAGTTTCAAGAGAGTTATAATTTATCTTAAATGGATTGAACTGTGAGGGTAGTGACCTAAAAACAAGGAGCACAAGAAGCTCTTCGTTCAAGTCACACTTCATGGTTTTAAGCTTTGCCGTGACATTGCTCATACTTAATATGTGTTCCCTCACACTTCCTTGCCCATCATATTTTGCAAGCAGCTTGTGTAAAAGCTCATCAGCATACACTTTCTCTGAGCCCTTAAATTGTTCTTCCACCGATTTCAAATATTCGGCGGCATTTTCTTTAGTGGGAATAGCCCCTTTAATCTCAGTTGAGATGGAGAAGTTCATAATTAGGAGTGCCATTCTGTTCGACCTCTCCCACTGCTCAACTTTAGTGTCATATGATTTCTTAAGCTCAGCATACCCAGTGGCACCCTTTGAAGGTTCCTCTGGTTTACCTTCCCTAAGCGCGAGGTCAACCTCATGCCAACCCAAGTGCAACAGCAACGAGTCCTTCCATGTTTGGAAGTTGTTTCCTGTTAGTGACTCGATGTTTCCGAAACCACGAGGACCGGAAGCTGTCATAATTTCAAAATATCATAAGTAAAGGAAAGGAACATCATAACTAAAATTAAATTGCATGATAAATTAACCTACATTGGTTGATCAATTTTCATGCAAAATTTAATTCCAAATTATATCACCGTTGGGCAGAAAATAATAAGGAATTAAAAAAATATGTAAAAAACAACGTTGGTAGTATTACAAAAGGAAAAATCACATTAATATGCCATAAATGACATAAACATTATTTTCATAAAAGTTTTCCAAATAAAATTTCTTGTTGGTTCCATTTTATTCAAAAAACTAAAACTTAATTTTTCAACACTATTCTTCTGTCAATTTTCTATTTATAACAGTGCAAAAAACTTTTTTTTAGAATAACTTGAGAAAATGCACTCAACAAAAAACAGAAAATGAGCAGAAGCTTTAAAAACCCACAGCAGCCCATTAAACTTCAAGCCCATCCACTAAAAGTGGCCTATTAACAGGACGAAGGGGCCCAGCTGGGAGCACCGCTCCAGCTGGTCCGTCCGATCGAGCGGACGGTGCCGATCTGCTGTGGTGGAGAGAAAACCGGGACAGGGGAAAACCCTAGCCCCAAATCCATTTTCCCCGATCCGCCTGACTCTCGAGCAGAGCTCGTCCGCGACGGCAACGACAAACCGCGGCCACAGAGGGCGCCGGTGAGGAGGTGCCCGCATGATGGCGGCGGCAATCACGTCGGAGAGGGCAACGCGGCAGCTACGCTCGTCGGGGCAGCATGCAGGGATTTCATCCCGCGTGCTCCTCCGTCAAGCGTGGCTCCGGTGACGCATGTTCGCCGGCGGCTGCCGGTGCTTTCTTGCACCATGAAGACGACGACGAGTGCTACTTGCGGGGCGGAGGCAGCCCTGCCATCGCGCGCGTCCATGGGCGCAGCTCTTTCCGCGCGTCGTCCGGAGAGACGACGGCGTCGCCGACGGTGGAATCCGTAAGGGGAAGCACTGGAGCGGTGTCCTTTTGGTGAGACCCAAACCATTTTACCCCAAATTCCAATTCTTTTGCCTCTGATTTGGAATTTTGACATGAACAAAAATGGGGGGAAAACTAGGGTTTCAAAAAATGAGGAAATTGCTTGATTTCTTTGACACATTTGACTCCCCTCCTTCTATTTTCTTAACCATGATTCAGAAACAGTGCCTAAAGTGTAAAACTTAGAGCGGAAGCGTGGCATAAACACATTAACAGACGTGATTTAATCGTTCTTGGGATAATAAGCACTGTCCCGTGGCATTAAAACACCAATAATCATGAACCAGATCAATCTTAGGGATCTAATCTAGGCTTAGCGTCTCAAGATACCATTGTTAGATATAATCCCGTAGGATTCATATGACTGGTTCTTATGCCTAGCAATTAGACCACCTAAACAATATAAGAGAGAGAGATTGGTTCTTACCACCAATGGTTGAGGCCATTGGTGTAGGCGATGCGATGTCCCGTGCCTGCTCGATGCAGGCGTGATGCAGGCTCGGGGTAGATGGTCGTGGCAGGAAGCGGCGTCCCTCTGGGCGCCACCGGCACTGCCCTGGAACAGGGGCAGAGCTTAGTGATGGTCTTCCCGTCGTGCAGCGCTCCCCTAGATCGGTTAGGGTTTTAGGGATGTAGGGAGCAGTAGTAGACCGTACGTGAATAGGATCTCACACGCACGTGCCGGCTGCTCCCCACCCTTTTATGTGCGCTGACAACAGGGGACCAAAACCACGTTGGTTAGGGTGCCCCCGATCAGGGCGCTTTTGTTGTGACGAGGGAACGTTCGTTGGATCGTGGCCCTCTCTTTTACGTTACTTTGTGTTTAACCTTTGGCTTTTTTTTCTTTCTTTCTTTTCTCTGCAGCCCGTTGGGCCTTAGATCAAATACCAACAAGCTACATCACCAAAGTAACAAATGTGGCTTCAAGTTCCACCAATCAGTTCGATTATATGTGACTTGTTTGTTGTTCTTGAATATATGGTCTTGACAGGACGAGAGATGTCATGTGGGAATTGAAACTGTATATGAAGGATGCTTCATCTGGTGAGAAGGTTGTTACGAGAACAATGAAGAGATGTGAAATATGCTACTACAACATTGTTAATCTCATTGAGGAATATGGATACTTTGCAATGGACTATATTTACATAAAGAGCTATGCCCATGTCCAATCAGGAATGGTTGAACTTCAACCTGAAAGTGATGTTCTTAGGATACTGCGTGAACGTCAAGCTGACAGGAAGCTTAGCTTGTATGTCGCAAAGTATAGTCCTAGTTTAAACACCAGGGTAGATCGAGGAGATAGTGAGAGAAGCAATGTTATGGAGACGTCACATCAAAATGACCATGAAGAAGAGAGGGTTGAATTAAATGCCGAGTTAGAAGCTATGAAAAGGGGACGGGGGGCGTGGTGAGAGCTTGGTATGGTGAGCTTGGTATGGTATCTTCTTTCTTGGATAGTTCCTTCAGAGTGACATCACAAGTGCATAATATATTGTTATAACATCTTTTCCATATGCACGTTTCACTTTTATACCCATGCCTAGATGTTAATCATATTATATACAAATTGTAATAATCACTTCAAAAACTTACCTAGAGTCCTATATTCTTATATATCCGTAAATCATGTTGGATTTGTTTTAATGATTTATAATGCCAATGTAGCAAATAGTTTGAACAATTATTCACGAAGACTAAGTTATTATATGGTTTTATTGCTTGACTCTCTAACTCCCTTCATAGAAAACCCCGAGATCTATGAGACCGCAAGACATGAGACATGAATTTGAAGATGAATATTACGTGCCATAGGATGATGGGAATATGGAACTCACACAAACTGAAGAGGAAGACGAGGAGAATATAGACGATGATCTAGAACTCTCAGAAAATGAGAAGCAAGATGGGAACTTGCAGGATTCTGTACACCTTAGTGATAGTACACTTCCTGACATTCCTAAAAAACCTATAAAATTAATTTGTAGGTTCTTATTTCCTATGGCATATTTTCATTTGTTTTTGGTTAGCAAGTGCTTGCATCAAATCCTTGAGCATACAGGGCCCAATGGACTTGTGAGAGAGGTGGTGGGGCGCTTCCAAGTACCAAATTTAATGCGCATGAAGGATGTAAAGGCAATTGTGGAGACAGATAAAAATGGTGTTCCCAACCAAAGGTCGGGTGGACTTCTTGGTTCGTTCTTAGGGAATTTGGCAAAGAAATCCTGTATGCTCCATTAAACATTGCAAGATGGGACAACAAGTTATTGCGTAGACCCAAGGAATTACTCATCAAATATGTCAAGGTACAACTTAGCTGAAATAATGTTTCCTTTAAATTGAGTGTATTCATACTAATTCACGTATGTGTTAGACAAAATTATTATACCCCGAGCAAACAGCAGATCGTACACGATACTGGATCTTGAAGGTTGTCAACAAACGGTGGAGATCTTGCAAGTCCTTCTTGTGGAACAAGTATTATAATGCAAAAGAGAGGTCACTCGAGGAAATCAAGAAAGATGTGCCTCCTGGTGTCAATGAACATCAACGGATTGGACTACTTGGGATTTGATGCCAGGAATAACACTTAGTTACACATATGTTTTCCTTATGTCCATGTAAATAAAACAAACTTTGATTTGTATTATCCCTGACTGATTTTGTTTTCAGAAAACATGTATGAGGAACTCTGAATCTGCAAAACAACAAAAACATCCACATACCACAGGAAGGAAAAGTCATCCAAGACTAAAAAAGGAGATGGTCATATCTTATTTTCTTAACATTTTATTAGGTCAATATTTTTCAAATAGTAAGATTTATTTTATTGTGCAGGAAGACAAGATGAGACAACCAGTTAGCAAAATTGATCTGTGGGTTGAAGCTCATTAGAAAAAGGATGGAAGTTATGCAAATAAGAATGTGCAACAACTGATGGTATTCTTATCTTTTTCATTTGATAATATTAGCCATCTAATTTAGTATACCAATCAATGGTTGATTTTTTATTTAAGGATAAAGCCCATCTCAAGTTAAAACTACTTAAGAAAAGAAAAAGGGGGAACATTTCAGCAAGAGATCTTGACAAAGTTTTTGATGATGTAATTGCTAAAAAGTTTACAGTTGGTGGTTATTATGATGAGTCATATTGGGGAAATGCTAGGGCTTATGAAGGTTCAACTTCGGGTGAACAATCAGCAAGGGAGGCAAGGCATGAAGAGGAACTTACATCTATGAAAAGCGATTTGAAGTTTTATATTGAACTTTCACAAAGAATGTGTGCTTTAATGGCAAAGAAATTTCCAGATGAAAATGTTGGTCTGGTGAACAATGGAGTGATTACTAAAAATGATGTCAGCACCCCGATATACCATTCTTTTTATCCATTTACTTCACTTATTTTGGCTATGTAAACATTTCTTTGTCCTTTCATAGGATAATACTCCTACTAAAGTTTGTACTGGTGTTACCTCGTACAAGGTTGACAACATTGAGAAATCCATGGACAACATTGCATCATCAGAAAATGATCCAAAGGTTTCATCATAGATGTTTTCTTTAAAATGTCTATATACAATTAATAAATGCATACCTAATTTTTTTATTACATCTATCATCTAAGGTATTGATAGTTATTCATGGCCCTTTAGCATCTACAAGGTTGAATAGTATGTACAAGACTAAAGTTTAGCTAATTGTATTTTGTAGCTTGATGTGCTAAATTATTGTTTATATCCTGAAACTTTGTCTTAACTATAGTTAGCAGATTCTACATATGATACCATGATGAAAGAGCATCACGTGAACTCAACTTCACCATACCAAGAACAAATTATGAAGGTGTCGTCACGAAGTCCATCTATATTTTCTCTAATTTCATTCAGTCTAGCATGGTTATTTTGAGTTTTTGACTTGTCTGCTACACCTTGCTAATGTATGCATGGACCATTTTCCACCATTGCTTGGTCTACTACAGGCATCTAAAGAGAAGGAATTGCCAAATCGACAAGGTTTACAACAGGTATATGTGTCCTTAGATTATGATTACTTCAGATGCTTTGTATAAAATGGATACGATTATTTAGTTCGTAAAGAGGAATAGTGTCCTAATTTTTTTGCTTTGAATTATTTTGTTATCTTTCTTGTAGATTAATAGTCCAGAAAGAGACAATGGTTTCATCGTGTATAAGGTTGAAAATGTTGTGGAATCCCACGATAATGTTCAAACTGAACAAAATAGTACAAAGGTTATATTGCTGTTTCTCATCTCTTTATTTAGGTTTTATGCAATTGCATGTCTTAACTAATTATAGTATGTCTTTTCATTTATGGTCTGGTTGGTATTCAATTCATTTGTCTGCCATTCTTTACATGATCTTATATGTAGATTATTCTGCTCATCTGGCATATATGATTGCAAGTTTGGTCTACTCCACCTCATGCATTATAATAGTTATTATGCACAATTTAAATTTCTTTAACTAAATTTGCAGCGAGCACCTGTTGCGCATGCTAAAGATAAGGGACATTGTGTGAAATCATCTTCAACACATCATGAGAGATTTGAAGAGGTTCTTTCCTAACATACATGTAACTCTTTATTTCTTTGTCACCATGATGCTAATCACTTGCATTACTTCATTTTGTTTGATCTTTTATAGGCATTCAAAACAAAGGAATTACCGAAAGCTTCACAAAAGGTCGACAAGTCTTATTTTTAGATATGCATCATAGTTGTTAGATGTAGGCTGTGTTTGACAACAAAGTACTATAAAAACCTAAGTGTGGAAAAACTATATGGTTTTGACATGTTGGTATAAGATACCACGGTTTTAGTAGATCAAAGAATTTTGTAGTACCAATAATGCAGAGGATCTATTTGGCACCTCCATGTGCGGCGATGAAAAATTGCTTGCATGCAAACTTTTGTAGCTATATAGCTGCATACACAAAGAAACTAGCTAGGCACTGAATGCAAACTGCATATAGTCGCTAGTTAGACACATGCACGAAAAACAACCATGCATAAGATAAACGGCCATGCAAACTAGCTAGCTAGCCGCTTGAATGAACAACGGTCGTGCACAAAGATGCGGGCTCTTGCGAGTAATTAGCAAAGTAGATATGCATGAATGACCGTGTATAAGGATCAGGGCTCTTACAAAGAGTACTCCTGTTGTGAATAATTAGTGAAGAATATCTGGACGGGCGACCAACTCGCTTTCTTTCTCGTGTTGTTTAAAAAAGAGGTCAAGAGTTCGTTCTATTAGACACAGAAAATACCACATTTTTATAAAAAATGTGGTATTAATACTCCTATTTGCTTGAGTAGCCAAATAGCCTACAATAATCAAAACCATGGCATTTAGAAAAACTATGGTATTGTTGGAATACTTAGAAAATACTTTGCTATCAAACATAGCCGTAATTGTTTCATTTATTTCACAGAAAAATGGAACTTTTTTTTTGCTCTCAATGAACTCAAGAAATCGACGTATGGCGGTTGCTAAAGGAATAATACATAGTAAAGACAATGCATATATCGTTGGAGGGGATATGCTTGGCTCTGTGTTTTACGGAATTATGGTTCAAGAAGTTAGTCATCTTGGGAGTGAAAGATTACCACGGCCCTATGGAAATTTTCAAACTGTGAAAGATGCTATTGGTCATTGTATTGCTTGGCCGCGTACTCATGTAAGTTTCAATGAGACATTCTTATTACTGTTTACATAAAAATCTGATGGTTAGTTGCAAAGTTATTGAAGTACATGTGTACTAGTTGTCACATTTTTTACTGCTAGCCTTCCCGGTTAAAAATCTTAAAGAAAACTGAGCCAACTACCCCTCTCTCAGTTTGAGGATCCTATAGAGGTAATTTTATTTATTTCAAGTTTCTTAATAATGAAACTGGTATATTATATACAACAACAAATGATGGACGTAAACAAATCAAATAACTTCCTTGTTAGATTCAGTAAGCATTAATGTCACAAGAACTTTGTATGCTAGTAAATTGTATATATACATGGTGTGTTGTTCTTGACCAGTGATAAGTTTTGATTCACATTAATTGTTCCCCTAATTTTGTAGCTGAGTTCTAGAACAACCAATTTTATTTAAGGATGAGAAATCAACATTAAGAAAGTCATATGCTTGTATGGTATATGGAGGCTACCAACATTAAGAACTGAAATAATCCAAATAAAGTGGCCAAACTAAGTACTCATGTTTTACACGAGTAAACTCCCTGGATCATAAAACAATATTCTCGGGCTCACCATGGTAAAGTGCCAGTTGGATATAGCAATTCACAGAGATCGGTTTATCTAAAACTGAAATGTAATGATAATGAAATTCTCGAAAGAAACCAATACATCTTAAACTCTAGTCACTTGAACTATTTGAATCAACACCCTCCTTGTTGCTACTGCTTTTCTCCTGATGCTTGCACACATAGTTCAAGCAACTATACATTGACTAGCATATGAATTGTGGTCCATTCAAATTGTCTTTTGATAGTTCAGATACAAACCTTTTTTTCTAACTAGTATTAGCATTCTCAGCCATTAACATCACATGAAAAAATTCATTCACATTGTTAAATTTGATATGTACGTACCATAAACTTTGTTTGCTTGACTCACTTTTCCAATCCAGGTATAGCTTACTAGGAGATACTATACAAGTGCATAACTCGAAGTGTGTTTAGGACTCTAATTTTTTTATTTTAAAATCTTTGGATAACATAACCTGAAATTCGTTAACTAGAATACATAATAAATAGCCTCACTATTTTTTTCAGTATTATAGTCAATGAAGGACAAGGACAATCTCACGAAGTTGTCGTATTTGGGAAAAGTCGAGGCTAGTCCATGTGTGTTGGAAAACCTGTAACCATGTGCATATGAAGCAATGGAGAGCTTGTTTAGTTGTATCTTATCATTTATGTAAACTTGAACTGTTAGTATCATTTCTAGTTATTGGTATTTGTATTTGCATTAGAATTAGACATTGTTCTACTAAGCACTCGCCTGAAAGATCATTCCATATTTTCTCTACCTTTTTTCCATTAAGATTATTTATCATTTTAATCTGGAATGAAATGAGTTGCATGTGGAAATATTCTTGCTTTGTTTTGAGAGAGTGAACATACATTTTTACCTTCATATCTGAAAAATAAATAAAATTTCTCGACCAATGACTTCTGCTAGATTTTTTAAGGCATTTTGGGAATAATGTCTATATGGGAGCCTTAAATACTTTGTAAACGCCTCTATAAATGTCCCTACTTTCTGTAGAAGCCATTGGCTAATGCGTACATTGAGATGGCTGAGAATGCCTCTATAAATTCCTTTATTAGTTTTAATAGGCGTTGATTCATGTCGATAAGGAATGCCACTGTGCCTTTTTAAAGGTATAATACTTTGTCCATATGAAGTTGTCTCTATGGGTTGAGACATTATGTAGTGACCTAATAGAATGCCGTTACAAATATATAGATACACATTTGAGGTGACTCTTTGAGATGTCTTTATCTACTGATACATTAACTTATGCCTTTACGGAGTGACTTTATATCATGTAGAGTCACTTTGACATAATGACTCTAAATCGTAAAGACACTGTACATATAGGCATCTCATGAGGCACTATAGTAAGTGTATCTATAGGTATGTAGACACATTACTTAGTGTCTCTAGAAACCCATGATAATGTCTCTACAGTCTGTATCTCTTGTAGTGTGAGGTCAATAGTTGGGAGGCAAAACTATAAGCCCCTATCATTCTCTGTGTTCGATTGAATCTTTGACCTCATAGGTACCGCGTGAGTGTTAGCAATTATGAAAGACCATAAGATGATTGAGTATGTCCATTTTCTTTGCAAGCTCTTATATTGATTCTTTCCTACGTTGCGATAAATTGGAATTGCTTCAATGACTAAAATCATAGTTTGTTTGTTCTCAATAGAGTTCTTGATTCATGTTTTACCTTGTGAACTAATCTAGCATAAGATATTCTATGTCAATATGTGTTGACGTTATAAAGTTAACCATGATGACTTCATATATGTATTTTATTTTATTGACACCTCTATCTCTAAACATGTGGGCATATTTATCTATCTCGGCTTTCGCTTGAGGACAAGTGAGGTCTAAGCTTGGGGAGTTGATAGGTCCATTTTGCATCTTGCTTTTATATCGATATTAATTGCATTATGGGATGTTAATGCATATTATGGTACAATACTTATGACTTTTCTCTCTTATTTTACAAGGTTTACATGAAGAGGGAGAATGCCGACAGCTGGAATTCTGGACCGGAAAAGGAGCAAATCTGAGACACCTATTCTGCACAACTCCAAAAGTCCTAAAAACTTACGGAGAATTATTTTGGAATATATAAAAAATATTGGGCCAAATAAATACATGAGGGGACCTACCAGGGGGGCACAAGCCAGGGGCGCGCCCTGCAGGCTTGTGGGCCCCCTGAGAGGCCTCCGGTGCCCATCTTCTGCTATATGAAGGGTTTTCACCTGGAAAAAATCATATCAAAACTTTCGGGGTGAAGCGCCGCCGTCTCGAGGCGGAACTTCAGCAGAACCAATCTAGAGCTCCGGCGGAGCTATTATGTCGGGGAAACTTCCCTCCCGAAGGGGGAAATCGAAGCCATCGTCATCACCAACGATCCTCTCATCGAGAGGGGTCAATCTCCATCAACATCTTCATCAACACCATCTCCTCTCCAAAACCTAGTTCATCTCTTGTATCTGATCTTTGTCTCAAACCTCAGATTGGTACCTGGGGGTTGCTAGTAGTGTTGATTACTCCTTCTAGTTGATGCTAGTTGGTTTACTTGGTGCAAGATCATATGTTCACATGCTTAATGATTATTAGTAATCCTACGATTATGAAAATGAATATGATTTCTGAGTAATTATGTTTGTTCTCGAGGAGATGGGATAAGTCTTGCTATAAGTAATCATGTGAATTTGGTATTCGTTCGATATTTTGATGAGATGTATGTTGTCTCTCCTATAGTGGTGTCATGTGAACGTCGACTACACGAAGCTTAACCATTAGTTGGGCCTAGGGGATGGCATTGGGAATTAATAAGTATATGATGGGTTGCTAGATTGACAGAAGCTTAAACCCTAGTTTATGCGTTGCTTCGTAAGGGGATGATTTGGATCCATATGTTTCATGCTATCGTTAGATTTATCTTAATTCTTCTTTCTTAGTTGCGGATGCTTGCAAGAGAGGTTAATCATAAGTGGGATGTTTGTCCAAGTAAGGGAAGCACCCAAGCACCGGTCCACCCACATACCAAATTATCAAAGTAATGAACGTGAATCATATTAGCATGATGAAAACTAGCTTGACAGAAATTCCCATGTGTCCTCGGGAGCGCTTTGCTCTATATAAGAGTTTGTCCAGGCTCGTCCATTGCTACAAAAAGGATTGGGCCACCTTGTTGCACCTTTGTTACATTTGTTACTTGCTACCGTTACGAATTACCTTATCACAAAACTATCTGTTACTGAAAATTTCAGTGCTTGCACAGAATACCTTAGCGAAAACCGCTTGTCGTTTCCTTCTGCTCCATGTTGGGTTCGACACTCTTATCGAAAAGACCACGATAGATCCCCTATACTTGTGGGTCATCAAGACCTCATCAAGAGCACTCTTGTTATGATCATTTAGTTCATGAAGAACTTCCGCCATGATGGTTCATGGTAGTGGAATAATGATATACCATGAACCTTGAAGGCTAGACCAAGGTTACTAACATCCTAAATGAACAAGTAAATACTATAGACGGGGGTGAGAAGAATGATCATTGGGTTCAAGAATCGAGATTAGGAATACCTACTATTATATAACATCACAGGATGCTTTCGATAGTGAGGGCCAGAATTATCACACTGAAACACAAAACACAATTAGACTATTGGGTGGTTTCCGAGATAACATTGTTGGGGAACGTCGCATGGGAAACAAAAATTTTCCTACGCGCACGAAGACCTATCATGGTGATGTCCATCTACGAGAGGGGATGAGTGATCTACGTACCCTTGTAGACCGTACAGCAGAAGCGTTAGTGAACGGGTTGATGTAGTGGAACGTCTTCACGTCCCTCGATCCGCCCCGCGAACTATCCCGCGAACAATCCCACGACCTAGTGCCGAACGGACGGCACCTCCTCGTTCAGCACACGTACAGCTCGACGATGATCTCGGCCTTCTTGATCCAGCAAGAGATACGGAGAGGTAGAAGAGTTCTCCGGCAGCGTGACGGCACTCCGGAGGTTGGTGATGATCTTGTCTCAGCAGGGCTCCGCCCGAGCTCCGCAGAAACGCGATCTAGAGGTGAAACCGTGGAGATATGTGGTCGGGCTGCCGTGGCAAAGTTGTGTCAAATCAGCCCTAAAACCCCAGTATATATAGGAGGAGGGGGGAGACATGCCTTGGGGTCCAAGGACTCCCAAGGGGGTCGGCCGAGCCAAGGGGGAAGGTCTCCCCCTCCCAAACCGAATTCTACTTGGTTTGGAAGGTAGAGTCCTTCTTCCCTTTCCCACCTCCTTCTTTTTTTTTCCTTTCCTCTTTGATTTTCTTCCCAATGCGCATAGGCCTCTCTTGGGCTGTCCCACCAGCCCACTAAGGGCTGGTGCGCCACCCCCAAGGCTTATGGGCTTCCCAGGGGTGGGTTGCCCCCCCCCCCCAGGTGAACTCCCGGAACCCATTCGTCATTCCCGGTACATTCCCGGTAATTCCGAAAACCTTCCGGTAATCAAATGAGGTCATCCTATATGTCAATCTTCGTTTCCGGACCATTCCGGAAACCCTCGTGACGTCTGTGATCTCATCCGGGACTCCGAACAACATTCGGTAACCAACCATATAACTCAAATACGCATAAAACAACGTCGAACCTTAAGTGTGCAGACCCTACGGGTTCGAGAACTATGTAGACATGACCCGAGAGACTCCTCGGTCAATATCCAATAGCGGGACCTGGATGCCCATATTGGATCCTACATATTCTACGAAGATCTTATCGTTTGAACCTCAGTGTCAAGGATTCATATAATCCCGTATGTCATTCCCTTTGTCCTTCGGTATGTTACTTGCCCGAGATTCGATCGTCAGTATCCGTATACCTATTTCAATCTCGTTTACCGGCAAGTCTCTTTACTCGTTCCGTAATACAAGATCCCGCAACTTACATTAAGTCACATTGCTTGCAAGGCTTATGTGTGATGTTGTATTACCGAGTGGGCCCCGAGATACCTCTCCGTCAAACGGAGTGACAAATCCCAGTCTCGATCCATACTAACTTAACGAACACCTTTGGAGATACCTGTAGAGCATCTTTATAGTCACCCAGTTACGTTGCAACGTTTGATACACACAAAGTATTCCTCCGGTGTTAGTAAGTTATATGATCTCATGGTCATAGGAATAAATACTTGACACGCAGAAAACAATAGCAATAAAATGACACGATCAACATGCTATGTCTATTAGTTTGGGTCTAGTCCATCACGTGATTCTTCTAATGAAGTGATCCAGTTATCAAGCAACAACACCTTGTTCATAATCAGAAGACACTGACTATCGTTGATCAACTGGCTAGCCAACTAGATGCTTGCTAGGGACAGTGTTTTGTCTATGTATCCACACATGTAAATGAGTCTTCATTCAATACAATTATAGCATGGATAATAAACGATTATCTTGATACAGGAATTATAATAATAACTATATTTATTATTGCCTCTAGGGCATAATTCCAACAAACATAGTTTCCTAACACTTCCAACAGACATGTCTAGGTAATAGAGTACCTCAATACAATAATGAGTGTGCTTTGTCTGGCCAAAAAGACATCAGGAGCAGGAATAAGGAATTTGTAATTGCATCAGATTTATAGAAACCTTGGATAACTCTGACAACATAACGGCTCTGTGGGCATGAAATATGAGGCAACCTTCATGAAACTCACAACATAACAATGAATTGTTATGGAGACATCAATCCAAGAAGACATCAACTTTCCTATAAGTCTCCAGCATAGTAACCCTTCATCTTGATAGATAGATAGGAAATCATAGTTCTTAACCCCTCTAGAATAAAGAAGAGGGTGACTCAGAATAAGATTGAGACTAGGAAAGGAGTAAAAAGAATCTTGCGTTCCTTCCACAATCAATTACCTTATATAACTAAAGAGTTGCTAGACTCAACATCGACCAGTTTGGCTTGGTTATCCAACAGGCAATCAAGCTCTGATACCAATGCTGTCGAGACCCCGATCCTAAGCCATATGAATCCAGCATGTAACACACCACATCACTCTACGGCCTCACGCACGGCAAACTCCATGCTGCCACCTTACCTTGGTCGGGACCGTTTGCGTCTTTTGGCTAACGTATATGAATGTGTCGCTAGCAATCATATGTTAGAGAACCCAGGTAGACATGACTAGTTATAGACCCAAGCGGCACCACCATATAGGGACATGCATACGTAACCCAGCACTGCATGTGTCGATCATCAATGTGTGTACACGAGTCGTTGCAAGCTACATGGACTCCATTACACCGCGTGACATTTCCTCGTGGGGACAGACACAACAGTAAAGAAGGATACATGCTGGTCAATCAATGTGTCCGGAGCAGTAGCAAGCTACCAAGGCTCATTGAAAGCACAAAGAGGCACTTCCGTGTAACGAAGGCTACTAAAGGCGTAGAACTAGATGTTGAATCCCACAGATACCAATGCATTTCAAAGCATTCACGCAATATGCATGATATTTGTAGATACAACATGGCATCACAACACAACTCTATGACTCAAGCATTTATTAAAGACTCATAAGAGTCAACATAGTGTGATATTACAAATAGGGGTCACATGAACCAACACTCAAGTCATACAAGCATCAAGTGGAAGCATAACATGTATGAGTACGTACATCTACTAAAAGTGGCTAGAGGAGCCTGAAAATCTACAACGACCCTACCAAAGGAGCTAGACCTCTGTCTCGGATTCCCAAGCTATTTCGGTCAACATCGTACGCATCACGTAGATCGAATAGTGAGACTAATGCATCCTCTGCAAAAACATAAATTAAGCAACCGTGAGTACAAAGGTACTCAGCAAGACTTACATCAAAACTATCTAAATATGCATCATTGTCAACAAAGGGGTTGTGGAGTTTAATTGCAGCAAGCTAGCTTCGACTCTTGGCAAACCTGTACTATGACCACAAACACTTTCTTTGATGTGGGGTAGTGCACATAAGTCCACATATTCACCAAAACAATACACCACTATGAAACCACTCTCGTCTCCCTATGAGGAGGCCATCCATAGCCCTGACACTTATCTTGCATGTTTTAGAGTATCCATTTCAAGTTGTCTATGTACCACGTAATGTTTCCAAGTAGTCCATATCTGAGGATGCGGCTATTGGAATAGATAAATTCACCCTGCAGGGGTATACTTCTTCACACATGCTCTCACCACTTATCACCATGTGCACGTCATGCATGTCGGCAACCTTCAAGTGGAAGTACTAGCATGGGTGCCGGCCACGACCGTTAACCACACAAGACCCTAGTCCAGGTTTGTTGCCTATTTGAGACTGAACCCGCAAGGAAGTCCACCCGAAGTTTCCTCAATGGCCTCAAACGATGTGCGCATGGTTCCACAAGCCCACCATCCGGGTGCCACTTGGTACACCATGCTACTTTGTATCTACCGCACTGAAGCCTATTGCTGACATGAACGAAACTATTTATCATAATGTTTTCTCGTTGGAATTATCTATGATGCCTTGTGTACCAAAACTGTGCAAAAATAAGGCCTCGTCCTAGATAAAAAATAGTAATTGGATGAAATATCAAATATTGGTTTGTGAACGCAGCAAAAAAATTGTTGGGCCTTGCCCATTTAGGTATCTGATTTGGACAGGGCTAGTAAAATTGTGACCTTATTTTTCAGTCACTCGTGATCCGCCTCGTCATCACCTTAGCCACATGGTTGATGCCATGTCAGCACCTGTGTGGTTCATGTACACATGTAAGGACCAAAAATTTGGTCAAAGATTTTATAACCTATTTATTTTGGTCAAAGAATACTTGACCAAAACACTGAATAGATTATGTTTGTTCGTTCTTGACCGCCAACTGTTGACCCTGTGAATTTGCTCAAAAAATCAAAATTTGATACCAATGACGATTCTTTGACCAAAATGATGGGTCATTGATAAGTGCTTTTCTTGTAGTCACATCATGCATGTCGGCAATCTTCAAGCGGAATCACTCGCATGGGTGTCGGCCACGACCATTAACCACACAAGACCTTAGTCCAGGTTTATCGCCTATTTGAAACTGAACCCACAAGGAAGTCCGGCCAAAGTTTCCTCAACGGCCTCAAACGATGTCGCAGGGTTCCACAAGCCCACCATCCGGGTGCCACTTGGTACACCATGCCATTGTGTATCTACCGCACTGAAGCCTACCCCGTCGGGCAGAGCTAAATATGGCCGCCAACACTTTTTCTACAAACACGAGAAACTAGTTGTAACTCCTCGACAGAGATCTAGGAAATTAATAAGCCGAGAGGGGTCGATTTACCGGAGCCCAATGTGTGGTGGTATCTTGTCTTGGACAACATGCACAGAACTCCTATCTTAAGGATAGTCACAATGAGACAACTCGCCATGTACTCCTACATGGCCTCTGATCGCCACCTTTGCCAAACCGGATTCACACACATTACTCTCACATAGTAGGACATGAACACAACCATTCCGATTCATTGTCCAGATGGAACAGACCCGACACAACTCTAAGCATAGCAGGCATAGTAAGCAAGCATGGATGAGTAGGCACATCAAGGCTCAAGAAGTTGCTACTCATGCTAAGTGGTTTCAACTATTTACTGTGGCAAAAATAGGTCATGCAAAGGAATGGTTCAACTACCGAGACATGTAACAGTTGAGTCATTGTTTGTCCTAATGCAGTAAAAGAGAGAAGGAGCGAGAGAGTGTGTTTATATCAGTATGCTCAAGGGGGGGGGGGTTGCTTGCATGATAGTTCTGAAGATAGTAAAGACCTTCATCAATGTCAACGATCACATCGTCGGAACCATCGTCTACCGAGAAGAAATAACACCGGCAAACAGGAAGAAGGAACACATTCAATGCAATGCAACAATCATGATGTATCATATGGCATATTAAGGTACTGAATTGATCTAGAGGTATAACTAACCAACTTAATTGAAGTGGAATTCAAACGAATTTGAATTCCAACTCCAAATGGTATTTCATACATTGGTCTAATCATAAAATATCCTAGTTGGTGATGTTAACTTGTTCAAATATGCATGATCTTCGCATAAACAGATTCATTGGATTTTCTAACCATTTTTCGTATATAATTTAATTTCATCTGAGTTATAGATTAATTTCTATGACTTCTAGAAGTTTTGAGCATATTCTGGAATTAATAATTCATTTCCTTTTATTTTAAATCTAGAAAAGCATTACTGCATCAGCCATACATCATGATGACCTTAGCAGGTCAACTAACTTGGTCCATGTCAAACCTGACCAGTGGGGTCCATTGGTCAGTGTCTCAAGGTCAGCTAGAGAGCCTCAAATGTGGTCTAGATCAACTGCTGACTAGGCCTGGTCAAAGCTGGAATGTTGGACCCATATGTTAGTGGCACAGTAAAATAATAGGGTTTATTAACTAACTAAGTAAATCAATTAGCAGTGGGGCCCATCTGTCGCTCACTGATGGTTTTTTTAAACTAAGAATTAAATTAACAACTAAATCCTTAATTAACAAGAGGTCGGTCCCATGTGTCTGTGACAAACCCCTCGTCAACAGGGCCAAAGCCACTGGCGGCTCAGCGCCGGCGACACCATACACGGCAGAGCTCGTCGGAAAAACGCAATGGGCATCCATTTGGGGTGCAGTTAGTGTCGTTGGGGAGCTGGTGCTCGGTCGCATCCAATGATGGTCACAGAACGGCCGGAGGTGGTCCAGAACGATGACTACGACGACAAGTGTGGTGGCTGGAGTTCGGGTTAGCTCGAGATCATGGCTACGACATGTGAGCAAGAGACATAAGGCAATGTTTAGATTCTACGGGATACGATGAGCATTTAGGACATGTCGGGATGACCATATGGTCACCGGAGCTGCATCGGCAACGAGCTCGAGTGGCAATGGCTTTCGGCTCCGTTGGATTGCTAGGTTGGAGGAATAAATCCACGAGATATTTAGGGGAAAAATTATCTGGGGCTCATCGCGCTTGCAACGGCACGGACAACGGGCTCAAGGAGGCACCGGAGACAAAGAATCATCCGGAGACGTCCGATGGGTCCCGAGGTGGAAGACGATGTGATTGCAGCTCTGCACGGTGTCCCGGCTTGCGCAGCTAGATGGAGAGCATGGCGATGATGGTCCGGCTCTTTTGCACACGTTGGCGAGGTGAGGCGAGGTCAGTGGCAGTGATGGCTGTGAGCGGCGGTGACGATGGCGCTCGGCCATGGCCAGGAGAGGGCGAGAGAGATGGTAAGGGGGAGAATGAAGAGGTCTTCTCGATCTGGACGGCAACTCGGGTCTCATCCCCATCGTCGACGTGGCTCGAGGCATAGGCAGGCAGCATGGTGCATGGCACGCACGGCGAGAACTATCCCCTACTTCTCATCTTCCTTCTCGCAAGAGGTAGAAGACAAGGATGCCCCGGGTAGGCTGGGCTGGCCCGTTGAGCGCGAGGTAAGTCAGGTAGGTTTTTCCTTTTTTTTTGTTATTTCCTGTTTCTTTTTGTTTTCTAATTTATGCCTCTTTTTTAAATTTTGTTTGGGAAAATCCTAAACCCGGAAACCCTAAAATAATTTGTGGAGTTCATAAATATTATATCTAGGCCCCACAACAATTTCCAGAATTTTTGAAATAACAAGAATATTTATAATCTGTTATTTGCCTTTTTGAGCAACTTTGCTTATTTAGTTAAAATGCTAAACGGTTTTGATAAAAGTGGATCACCCCTCGTATGTTGCCAACATTTATGAGAGAGGGTGAACATTTTTTAAGACCATTTTGGGTTTATTAAAATAATTCTGGTTGAACCAATTTGAATTTTTTTGGTGCTAGGGTTTGATCATCTCCATTTCAAATAAATTGAATTTAACATGACGCAAGATGATGATGTGAATGATTGCAAGCAATTATTTTAGGGTGTGACACACGTGGACACTTAGAGGGTGTTTGGTTGGGCTTCCAGCCAGCTTTCGGCTTCCGGCTTGGAAGCACAAAAGCTCCTATCTAGGGGCTTCCGGCTGCAGTTGTGGCTTTCGGCTATGGCTGTGATAAGGCCATTTACAGTCACCCTTTGCCTCCTACCCCCGGCTTGTTCCTAGCTCGCCCTCGCCGATGATGGCTCGTCCAGCCGCAATATCCATGTCTAAGCCTCGATGCTCTGCGTTCATTCCTGGTGAAGAGAGGTTTGAATCAACTGATTATTAACAAGGCGAATTTTAAACTAATATACTATGTCCATTGGGGTATCACTGGGTACTGATTTGTGCCCAAACAATCAATGGAAATGTTTTTCCTAGAGTCATGCGTTCATTCATAGTGAAGATAGGTTCTATATTGTTGGTTCTGGAGCTAGTACATGGGCTATATGGCTAGCGAGAAACCGAGCCACATTTGAGAAAGAACCGATAAAGTCTCCTTTAAAAATTGTGTTGAGTACATGTTCTTTCTTGCTATATTGGGCAGCTCTTCAACCCGACGAAGAAGTGAAGAAGATGAGAATAGGGAAGCAGATGATACGAGAAGGCACCATGGCTCTGATGAGGATATGTGATGCAGCAAAATAAATCTATCAAGAGCGGATGAAGTTTTTGGAAGAAGGGTGGGCGGGTCCTTTGGATCGAGAGAGCTTCTGCGTCATGAGCTTTGTTCTGGATGACTTTACTTCTTATTTTATCTAGCTAAATTTGAACCTACGCATAGTTGTGTGGCTTGTAATTGGTGTAGTATGTTGAGTTAGGTGTCACCAGGTTTTAGTTCCATAGCAACCGTTCCGATCATACCTGGCTAAACGGGCCGGCACGGCACGGCCTGGCATGGCCCGTTGTAAACGGGCCTAGCACGATACGGCCTGTCCCGACACTTTTACTAATCGGGTCATGCTGTGCTAGCCAATTGTAAACATACATAATATAAGTACAATACTATTCACCACCAGGGGCAGAATAAATTATTCTTCACACGACATAATTTTAGGATTGTTCCATTAATACAATACATTTGATATATAAGTACTTACATTCATATTGATTCGCGACGTAAAATTTAACATAAAAAACAAAATTTTAGGTATAGCAGAAAAAATGCTTGTTATGTACATTTTGCATTACGATTTTACGTTCATAACTTTACTTAACATATAATATTTTTATGGTGATTATATGTGTCCTGCCTCTAGGCCCAGGCACGGCCCGAGGCGTGCTGCATGCCGGGCACAAGTATGGCGTGTCGGGTCGGGCCCATCTCGTGTCGGGCTAGCGTGCTATCGGGCCAGCCTGATTGACACAACCCGTTTCGCCATGTTTCCTCGTAATGGGTCGAACTCACTTTTTGTTCTTTCCCTTCTCGTGTTTCTCTCAAGCTGGTGTATTTCATTCTTCATAATGGATAGGGGCAAGTCCGGTTCAAAAAATAAATATAAATAAACTGATATACCATGTTTTAAGTTGGATAAATAACCAACAAAGTACATGACATGAAAATGGAAATGCTTTCCACATAAATCGGATACATATATTCTGTTTTGTTGTTATCTGCCAAATTCATGATTTTAAACCGTAATTTCGTCGAATATACATAAGAAAGATACACACACAACCAAATATGTAATAAAAATGGTTCACCGAAACAGGATTAGCATAACACCTAGGCGCCACATGCCTCATGATCAGTCGTTGCTCGTCAGCGTCAAGCGGCAGGATGCTCTGCTCATTCCTGAAGTAGTCGTCGGGATCTATCTGGCGTTTGGCCATGGCGAGCCTCCTGAAGTTGTCCTTGTAGTACTTCTCGCCCGAGACCTTGCCGGCCTCGTAACTGGTGACGTTGCCGACGACCACAAGCACAAGCGGGAATAGCGATAGTGATTACAACGGAAAAGTAAATAAAAACAGTAAATGGTGGAGGTGTAAACTGTGGTGGTAATATGGACCAGAGTCTCATGATGTTCATGTTGGGGAACATTGCATGGGAAACAAAAAAAATTTACGCACACGAAAACCTATCATGGTGATGTCCATCTACGAGAGGAGATTTGGATCTACGTACCCTTGTAGATCGCACAGCAGGAAGCGTTAAGAAACGCGGTTGATGTAGTGGAACGTCTTCACGTCCCTCGAATCGTCCCACGAACTGTCCCGCGATCCGTCCCACGATCCGTTTCGATCTAGTGCTGAACGGACGGCACCTCCACGTTCAGCACACGTACAACTCGACGATGATCTCGGCCTTCTTGATCCAGCAAGCAAGACGGATAAGTAGATGAGTTCTCCGACAGCGTGACGGTGCTCCGGCGATGGTGATGATCTACTCCTTCAGGGCTCCGCCCGAGCTCCATAGAAATCCGATCTAGAGATAGAACTATGTGGCCTAGGGTTGAGATGCACGTGGCAAAAGTTGTCTCAAATCAGCCCTAAAACATCACTATATATAGGAGGGAGGGGGAGGGCTAGCCTTGAGGGACAAACCCTCAAGGGTGCGTCGGCCGTAAGGGAGGAGGAGGACTCCATCTCCAATTCGGTTTGGGAAGGAGGAGTCCTCCCCTTCCTTCCCACCTCCCCTTTTTCCTTTTTCCTTTTATTTTCTTTTGGTATTTCTTTATGTGGCGCCACGGGCCCCTTGGGCTGACTCGACCAGCCCACTAAGGACTTGTGCCGCCACCCTAGTGCCTTGGGCTCACTTTTGTGTGGGTGGGCCCCTCCCGGTGAACTCCCGGAACCCATTCGTCACTCCCGGTACACTGCCGGAATTGCCCAAAACTTTCCGGTGACCAAATGAAACCATCATATATATCAATCTTCATTTCTGGACCATTCCGAAAATCCTCGTGACGTCCGTAATCTTATCGGGGACTCCGAACAACATTCGGTGACCACACATATAACTCAACTATACTAAAACATCGTCGAACCTTAAGTGTGCACACCCTACGGGTTCGAGAACTATGTAGACATGCCCCGAGGCACTCCTCGGTCAATATCCAATAGCGGGACCTGGATGCCCATATTGGATCCTACATATTCTCCGAAGATCTTATCGGTTGAACCTCAGTGTCAAGGACTCATATAATCCCTTATGTCATTCCCTTTGTCCTTTGGTATGTTACTTGCCCAAGATTCGATCGTGGGTATCCGCATACCTATTTCAATCTCGTTACCGGCAAGTCTCTTTACTCGTTCTGTAATACAAGATCTCGTGACTTACACTTAGTCACATTGCTTGCAAGGCTTGTGTGTGATGTTGTATTACCGAGTGGGCCCCGAGATACCTCTCCGTCACACGGAGTGACAAATCCCAGTCTTGATCCATACTAACTCAACGGACACCTTCAGAGATACCTGTAGAGCACCTTTATAGTCACCCAGTTACGTTGCAACGTTTGATGCACACAAGGTATTCCTCCGGTGTAGTGAGTTATATGATCTCATGGTCATAGGAATAAATACTTGACACGCAGAAAACAATAGCAATAAAACAACACGATCAATATGCTACATTCATAGTTTGGGTCTAGTCCATCACATGATTATCCTAATGATGTGATCGAGTTATCAAGCAACAACACATGCACATAGTCAGTAAACCTTGACTATCCTTGATCAACTAGCTAGCCAACTAGAGGCTTGCTAGGGATATTGTTTTGTCTATCTATCCACACATGTATCTATGTTTTCAT
Source organism: Hordeum vulgare subsp. vulgare (assembly GCF_904849725.1). NCBI lineage: Eukaryota > Viridiplantae > Streptophyta > Magnoliopsida > Poales > Poaceae > Hordeum > Hordeum vulgare. Next base: position 52,336,800 of record NC_058519.1, read on the forward strand.
TCAATATAATTATAACATGGATAATAACGATTATCTTTAAACACGAAATATAATAATAACTATTTATCATTGCCTCTAGGGCATATTTCCAACAATACTCCTACATGGCCTCTCATCGCTACCTTTACCAAACTGAATTCACACACATTACTCTCACACAGTAGGACATGAACACAACCATTCCGATTCATCGTCCAGATGGAACAGACCCGACACAACTCTAAGCATAGCAAGCATAGTAAGCAAGCATGGATGAGTAGGCACATCAAGGCTCAAGCAGTTGCTACTCATGGTAAGTGGTTTCAACTATTTATTGTGGCTAAAATAGGTCATGCAAAGGAATGGTTCAACTACCGAGACATGTAATAGTTGAGTCATTGTTTGTCCTAATGCAGTAAAAGAGAGAAGGAGCGAGAGAGTGGGTTTATATCAGTATGCTCAAGGGGGGGGGGGGTTGCTTGCGTCACAGCTCTGAAGATAGTAAAGACCTTCATCAATGTCAACGATCACATCGTCGGAACCATTGTCTACCGAGAAGAAATAACACCGACAAACAGGAAGAAGGAACACATTCAATGCAATGCAACAATCATGATGTATGATATGGCATATTAAGGTACTGAATTGATCTAGAGGTATAATTAACCAACTTAATGGAAGTAGAATTCAAACGAGTTTGAATTCGAACTCCAAATGGTATTTCATACATTGGTCTAATCATAAAATATCCTAGTTGGTGATGTTAACTTGTTCAAATATGCATGATCTTGGCATAAACAGATTCATTGGATTTTCTAACCATTTTTCATACATAATTTATTTTCATATGAGTTATAGATTAATTTCTATGACTTTTAGAAGTTCTGAGCATTTTCTAAAATTAATAATTCATTTCCTTTTATTTTAAATCCAGAAAAGCATTACAGCATGAGCCATATGTCATGATGACCTTACTAGGTCAACTGACTTGGTCCATGTCAAACCTGACCAGTAGGGTCCATTGGTCAGTGTCTCAGGGTCAGCTAGAGAGCATCACATGTGGGCTAGGTCAACTGCTGACTAGGCCTGGTCAAAGATGGAATGTTGGACCCACATGTAAGTGACACAGTAAAATAATAGGGTTTATTAACTAACTAATTAAATCAATTAGTAGTGGGGCCCATCTATCACTCGCCGATGGTTTATTTAAACTAAGAATTTAATTAACAACTAAATCCTTAATTAACAAGAGGTCGATCCTATGTGTCTGTAACTCACGGCAGTCAAACCCCTGGTCAAAAGGGCCAAAGCCACTGGCGGCTCAGTGCCGGCGACACCAGACACGACGGAGCTCGTCGAAAAATGCTATGGGCATCCGTTTGGGGGTGCGGTTAGTGTCGTTGGGGAGTTGGTGCTCGGTCTCATCCAATGATGGTCATAGAACGGGTCGGGGTGGTCCAGAACGACGACGGCGACGGCAAACGCGGTGGCTGGAGTTTGGGTCAGCTCGAGATCGTGGCTACGACATGTGAGCGAGAGACATAAGGCAATGTTTAGATTCTACGGGATACGATGAGCATTTAGGACATGTCGGGATGACCATATGGTCACCGGAGTTGCGTCGGCGACGAGCTTGAGTGGCAATGGTTTTCGGCACCGGTGGATTGCTAGGTTGGAGGAAAAATCCATGAGATATTTAGGGGGAAAATGATCCGGGGCTCATCGCGGTTGCAATGGAGCAGACAACAGGCTCGAGGAGGCACCGGAGACAGAGAATCATGTGGAGACGTCCGGTGGGTCCCGAGGTGGAAGACGATGTGATTGCAGCTCTGCACGGTGTCCCGGCTTACGCAGCTCGACGGGGAGGATGGCGATGATGCTCCGGCTCTTTTGCACACGTCGGCGAGGCGAGGCGAGGTCAGTGGCAGTGATGGCTGCGAGCGGTAGTGAAGATGGCGCTCGACCATGGCCAGGAGAGGGCGAGAGAGAGGGTAAGGGGGCGAATGACGAGGTTTTCTCGATCTAGATGGCAACTCGGGTCTCATCCCCGTCGTCGACGTGGCTCGAGGCACAGGCGAGCAGCCTGGTGCGTGGCACGCGCGGCGAGCACTATCCCCTACTTCTCATCTGCCTTCTGGCAAGAGGTAGAAGACATGGATGCCCCGGGTAGGCTGGGTTGGCCCGTTGAGGGCGAGGTAAGTTAGGTAGGTTTTTCCTTTTTTTGTTATTTCCTGTTTGTTTTTGTTTTCTAATTTATGCCTCTATTTTAAATTTTGTTTGGGAAAATCCTAAACCCAAAAACCCTGAAATAATTTGTGGCGTTTATAAATATTATATCTAGGCCCCACAATAATTTCCAGAATTTTTGAAATAACAAGAATATTTATAATCTGTTATTTGCCTTTTTGAGCAACTTTGCTTATTTAGTTAAAATGCTAAATGGTTTTGATAAAAGTGGATCACCCCTGGTATGTTGCCAACATTTATGAGAGAGGGTGAACATTTTTTAAGACCATTTTGGGTTTATTAAAATAATTTTGGTTGAACCAATTTGAATTTTATTTGATGCTAGGGTTTGATCATCCCCATTTCAAATAAATTGAATTTAACATGATGCAAGATGATGATGTGAATGATTGCAAGCAATTATTCTAGGGTGTGACACACGTGGACACTTAGAGGGTGTTTGGTTGGGCTTCTAGCCAGCTTTCGGCTTCCGGCTTGAAAGCACAAAAGCTCCTATCTAGGGGCTTCCGGCTGCGCTTGTGGCTTTCGGCTATGGCTGTGATAAGGCCATTACAGTCACCCTTTGCCTCCTACCCCTGGCTTTTTCTTAGCTTGCCCTCGCCGATGATGGCTCGTCCAGCCGCAGTATCCATGTCTAAGCCTCGAAGCTCTGCGTTCATTCCTGGTGAAGAGAGCTTTTAATCAACTGATTATTAACAACGCGAATTTTAAACTAATATACTATGTCCATTTGGGTATCACTGGGTACTGATTTGTTTCCAAACAATCAATGGAAATGTTTTTCCTAGTGTCATGCGTTCATTCATAGTGAAGATAGGTTCTATATTGTTGATTTTGGAGCTAGCACATGGGCTATATGGCTAGCGAGAAACCGAGCCACATTTGAGAAAGAACTGATAAAGTCTCCTTTCAAAATTGTGTTGAGTGCATATTCTTTCTTGCTATATTGGGCAGTTCTTTAACCCGACGAATAAGTGAAGAAGATGAGAAGCGGGACGCAGATGATACGAGAAGGCACCATGGCTCTGATGAGGATATGTGATGTAGCAAAATAAATCTATCAAGAGCGCGAGCGTGGGCGGGTCCTTTGTGGATCGAGAGAGCTTCTGCGTCATGGGCTTTGTTTTGGATGACTTTACTTCTTGTTTTGTCTAGCTAAATTTGAACCTACGCATAGTGTCTGGCTTGTAATTGATAGTATGTTGATTTAGGTGTCACCAGGTTTTAGTTCCATAGCAGGCGTTCCGATCATACCTGGCTAAACGGACCGGCATGGCACGGCCTAACATGGCCCGTTGTAAACGGGCCTAGCACGATACGGCCCGTCCCGGCACGTTTACTAATCGGGTCGTGTCGTGCTAGCCCGTTGTAAACATACATAATATAAGTACAATACTATTCACCATCCGATGGGCAGAATAAATTATTCTTCACACGACATAATTTTAGGATTGTTTCATTAATACAATGCGTTTGATATATAAGTACTTACATTCATATTGATTCGCGACGTAAAAATTAACATAAAAAAACAAAATTATAGGTCATAATACCAGGAAAAAATGCTTGTTATGTACATTTTGCACTACGATTTTACGGTCATAACTGTACGTAACATAAAATATTTTTATGGTGATTATATATTGTTTTATGTTCTCCTTTTACGTGTATATTAAGATAAAATTTATGAAACGTATAAATATGACGCATTGATATTGAAATAGATAAGGATGAAGAATAACTATTCCTCACCGAGGATAACAAATAGCGTGACTATATATATATATATATATATATATATATATATATATATATATATATATATATATATTAAAAAGTCTAAAAATATATATGAAAAATTAAACATGTCGTGTTGTGCCGGCACGCGTGCCCTGCCTCTAGACCCAGACACGGTCCGAGACGTACTGCGTGCCGGACACAAGTACGGCGTGCCGGGCCGGGCCCATCTCATGTCGGGCCGGCGTGCTATCGGGCTGGTCCGATTGACACAGCCCGTTTGACCAGGTTTCCTCGTAATGGGTCGAACTCGTTTTTTGTTCTTTCCCTTCTCTTGTTTTTCTGAAGCTGATGTATTTCCATTCTTCATAATGGATAGGAGCAAGTCGAGTTTAAAAAATAAATATAAATAAACTGATATACCATGTTTTAAGTTGGACAAATAACCAACAAAGTACATGACACGAAAATGGAAATGCTTTCCACATAAATCGGATACATATATTCTGTTTTGTTGTTATCTGCCAAATTCATGATTTTAAACCGTAATTTCGTTGAATATACATAAGAAAGATACACACACAACCTAATATGTAATAAAAATGGTTCATCGAAACAGGATTAGCATAACCCCTAGGCGCCACATCCCTCATGATCAGCCGTTGCTCGTGAGCGTCAAGCGGCGGGATGCTCTGCTCATTCCTGAAGTAGTCGTCGGGATCTATCTGGCGTTTGGCCATGGCGAGCCTCCTGAAGTTGTCCTTGTAGTACTTCTCGCCCCAGACCTTGCCGGCCTCGTAGCTGGTGACGTTGCCGACGACCACGTTCGCGCCGAGGTCAAGGTCCCTGTAGTTCACGTACGCCTCCCTCGGGTTCTTGCTCACGTGGGGCTCCATGAACGCGTAGACGCCCCTGATCCACGCCGTCTGCGCCGCGCCGTCGCCGGCGGCCGTCCAGAAGTTCATGTATTGGATGTTGTAGAGCACGCCGGCGCGGTGCGGGAACGGCGTGGCCGCCTCGGGCACGCGGGCCATGTTCCCTCCGTAGGGGTCCAGGATCATTAGGCCGGCGTCCGGCCTCGCGAACCAGGTCGCGAAGATCTCCTCCCACACGTCCCTGGCGATGGCATGCCGGACGTAGTCGGACGTGGCCTTGCTGGAGGTGGCGTCCACGGGGTCGGTCCGGTTCAAGATGTCTTCCACGGTGGCGCCGATGCCGAGGTAGATGTAGGGCACCGACTGGAGCCAGGTCATCTCCTTGCAGTGCGTCCTGTTCATGCCGAACTCCGGGAAGCGGCGGCGCATCACCGGAAGGAGCGCGTCGCAGGTGCCTAGGTATAGGGCTTGGAATTTGGCCACCTGTCGTTGGACGAGCACCCTCACGAACAAGTCGTCGGGGAGAGCGGGCGCGACCTCTTGCCACTTGGTGAGCATGTCCACGGCGCCCTGCTCGACGGACTTGTGGACGGTGAACGCCGTGACCTTCGGTGGCACGGCCACGAGCATCACCCGCCACGACAGCACGATCCCAAAGCTCCCGCCGCCGCCGCCGCCGCGGATGGCCCAGAAGACGTCGCGCCCCATGGCGTCCCCGTCCAGGATCCTCCCCTCGGCGTCGACCATCGTGGCGTCCACGACGTGGTCGGCGGCCAGGCCGTGCTTGCGCAGCAGCATGCCGAAGCCGCCGCCGCTGAGATGTCCGCCGACGCCCACCGTCGGGCACAGGCCCGCCGGGAACGCCAGCCGGTCACTCGCCTTCCCGATACCATAATACAGCTCCCCCAGCGTCGCGCCGGAGTCCACCCATGCGGTGGCCGGTGCTCCAGCTCCCTCCAGCGGGCTGCCAAGGCTGACGCGCACGGCGCGGAGGCCGGCAAGGTCAATCACCGCGAATGTCTCCGGGCACGCAGACCTGAACGAGAGGCCCTCGTAGTCGTGCCCGCCGCTGCGCACGCGGAGGCGGACGCCGTGCCGGCGGCCGCACACGACGGCGGCCTGGACGTGGGAAGCGCTGGTCGCCGTGACGACGCAGAGCGGCCGCACCGTGGACTGCGTGAGGAACCTGCGGTTCCGGACGGAGGACGCCAGGACCGACGCGAACGACGGCGAGCTCCGGGTGAAGAGGAGCTGCCCGGGCACGGACGTCGTGACGCACTCGAGGAAGCCATGAGAGGAAGCTTGGGAGCAGAAGAACAAGCGAGAGACCAAGAGCATCGCGAGCAGCGCCATGATTCGGGACGGGGCCATCGAGCTCCGCGGCATGGTTCGTGAACAAATGGCCAATGATCAATCTTTGCTAGCTTTGGCGTATCGAGGTAACAATGCTCGCGTGTATTATATAGCCTGCGACGATGGCGAGTACTTTAAAAATCCGCGCCCAAATTTTTTTTAGCGCGTCACTGTAGTAGTTTTGAAACGCGGGGATCGGAGCATCTCCAACAGACGCGCGCTAGTGCGGCGCCCAATCCAGTCCGAACCAGCGGTCCCATCTGCAGCCGCTCAGAGTTTGGTGCGCGCGCAAGCCGGTGCACTAAATTTGCTGCGCGCGATAGCGTTTTTAAACGCACGCCCAGAAATTTTTAGCGCGCACAGCGTTTCACAGCTTTTGCTGAAGCAGTCTGGCGCCCAAAAAACGAATCTTTTAACGCGCGGAGCAGTTTTTAGACGCCTGTTGGAAAAGCTCTGAAGTCTGAACCCGAAAATCCTGTTCACTACACATAACCTGCAAACAAAATGGTCCTGCATGGTCAACTATGTGGATAGTGGTCCGCGTGGCGGGCAGTGATTGGTTCAACCGACGAAGTGCATGCAACGCGTAGGTAAAAGCTGGAGCCGTGTTTAAATCCATTGTTAGCCCATCTCGTGATTCCCGTGCGAACAGATGATATGGTACCATTGTTTGTGCGCCTAGAATTTTTTATTTTTGACATGAGTACACAACTTTAAGAACATATTACCCGCAAAAGAAACTTTTGATACATAAATAACCGAGTACTTTTTAACATAAATACAAATGCATGACTGGCATGTGAACGGTGTGACCTCTTTATCCCCTGACCATATAGCCAACTACTTTCTCTTTGTCTGTATTTAAATATTACTCCCCCTAAACTAAGGGTGTGTTTGGTTGCAGGGATATCCTTTCAGGGATAGAGATAACCACTTTTTTCTATGGTTGCCATGCGTTTGGATCTGGGACGAGAAGGGATAGAGTCAACCAGATGCTGAGAATATTCTCCAAAAAAAAGGATGTGGCCAACTGCCAAAAACGGGCGGGCGGTGGCAACCACCCTGGAGCGGCCGGCGCGGCAGGGTGCGGGAGGCGGCCGGTGCGGGAGGAGGCTGGCGCGGCAGGATCCATCCTCCCAACCAAACAAAAAAAGGATAACCCTGTGCTTACAACCAAATAAAAAAAAAGGGATATCCCCAGCCACCTGGTTGGGGATACCCACAAACACCGTAGCCTTTTCCTTCAACCAAACACACTCTAATATAAAAGTATTTAGATCATTACTTTAGCTATCTAAACGCTTTTATATTAGTTTATAGAGGGAGTAGTAGTTAAGAAGAACTAGATTAGTCTTTAACTATACGTATTTAGATACAGAAATTAGATTAGTCTTTAACTATAAATATTTTGATACAGAGGAAGTATATAGTTATAAAAACCAAAGATCATGCACTTTTTATGTGTGAAAGAAGGATCACACACCTGTACATAAGTGTGACTGAAAACGGACTGCACCTGGCTACTTGCTCGGTTCCATAATATAAGAGAACGCTTTTATATTAGGTAACAGAGGGAGTAACATATGGTTTCAGTTTTTATGGATGTGGTTTATTGTCCCTTGATTGTGACTGGCTTACATGCTTCACTGTTGATATGTAGGTTGACAACCTCAATTGCATTTTTTCTTTTACTTTTTTGGATTTGATGTTCCGATGGATTGTATATTAAGTTATAAACATTATGTTTTCTCCTCTCAATTCTCTTCTTCACAGTTACGTTATTCTGATAGTGCAATTACTGCAATGTCATGCATCTAGCTAGCTAGATGACCACACACACGCGCGTAGTTTCATTTCTAATCATGACAATACAATGAATATCAGAGATAATAAAAAATACATCTAGATTTATAAACCATGTAGCCACGACTACAAGCACTCAAGGGAGCGAAAGACGCGTTGTTGTCATCGCCCCTCCCTCGGACAAAATTTGTTATAGTAGAGAATCGAAAAGTCATGCTAAGGCCCCATAAGATGAGTGCACCAGAACAGCAACCATCGTCGATGAAGAGTACAGTGGATCACAAAGATTCAGTCTGAAAACACAAGAACGTAGACAAACAACAAACAAAGCTGAGCAAATTCAGTAAAGATAGATCCATCAAAGGCACACCTCCACACGTCCACCGGTGATGCTAGATGCACCACCGGAACGGAGGGCTAGGCGGAGAGGAACTTATTCCATCTAGTGAGTCGACGCAATGTCGCCTTCGTGAATAGGACACAAGCCCTAGCAAAACTTGAAACACATCTAAACACGAATCCTTTTCATCGGCAAGGGTCGGGATCCACCGCACTCCATTGTCCTTAGGCCACCAAAGATGAGACGGACCGACGGCTGCCCCGGCGGGAGGCCAAGGAACCCTATTTCTTTAGGGGAGGGGGCGCCTGCATGCATGAACCCCGCTGTTTACACATCAGATGAATGCGTGATAGTTATCTTACTTTAACTTACTTTCTACCTTTCTTTGAACCAGGCTAACACCCCCCTGCATTACTTTCAGAAGAACAGGAGGCGGGAAAGAGAAGTAGTGAGCTGAGGGCAAATATCGGAAAATCCATTGACTGTGCCTAGTATCTAGGCACGGACCATGCAGCAAAATCGGATATCACCCAGACAACCATCGAAGGAACCTAGAAAGTATCAGAGACTAAATAACGCATGTAACCATTATAGAAACATGCGGTATGTTACGCTAGGGTCAAATACAAATTTATGTCGCGCACCAAAAACATGCTGCTAGAAAAAGTGATTAGATTTACCACTAGACGCGGAGTCATCGCATCATAAGTAGAGTTCAATCTCCAAGGTGGGCTCAACATGAGTCTTGACACCCACTATGACCCTAGTCCCATTTTTGCGGATCCAACTTGAACAGGTTGTAATCCCTTAAATGTGCGACCCTATAGGTTCACGTACACATGGACATGACCTGAGTTGATCGGCTCCTAACAGAACGTGACAACTTTCATGTGTGCTCAAAGTCGTTAGACGAACCTCGAAAATGTGTCATATGCAGTATTTCTTTTGCCTAATGATATATGTTATCGAGCTCAATGTGAGTACTGGTCACCCTTGTGGTAGCTCGACATCTCTTCTCAAAACCTTGATGAGAAGATTCCCGAACCGGGTTAACACTTAACCCGTTGGGGAACATTTCATGGAAAATAAAAAAATTCCTACGAACACCCCCTTTCCTCCCTAGGGGGAAGGGAGGAGTGGTCGGTGCCCTAGGGTTTGCCCTAGGGGTGGGGCGGCGGCCAAGAGGTGCCTTTGTCCTCAAGGAAAGGGGGCGACGACCACCTCTAGGCTAGCCCAGCCCCTTTGCCGCATGGTCCTCAGATTGGAGGGGTTGGTGCGCCACTTTTCGCAACCCATGCCCCCTCGGGACAGGTGGACCCTCCCGGTGGACCCCGGAACACTTCCGGTACCTTTGTCACAAAGCCGGTAAATCCTGGAACTCTTCGAGAACTCGAATACCAACTTCCCATATATCAATATTTACCTCTGAACCATTCCGAAGCTTCTTGTCATCTCCGAGATATCATCCGGGACTTTGAACAACCTTCGGTCACCAATATAATAACTTAGCAATACTATATCATCATCGAACGTTAAGCGTGCGGACCCTACGGGTTCAAGAACTATGCAGACATGACCGAGACACCTCTACGGTCAATAACAAATAGCGGGAACTCGATGCCCATATCGTCTCCTACATATTGTACATAGATCTTTATCGGTCGAACCACGATGTCAAGGATTTAGTCAATCATGTATGCGGTTCCCTTTGTCCACTTATGTTACTTGGCCAAGATTCGATCGTCGGTATCTCCATACCTAGTTCAATCTCATTACCGGCAAGTCTCTTTACCCGTTTCATAATACAAGATCTCGTGACTAACTCCTTAGTCACATTGCTTGCAAGCTTCTTGTGATATTGTATTACCTAGTGGGCCCAGAGATACCTCTCCATCATACGAAGTGACAAATCCCAGTCTCGATTCATGCCAACCCAACACACACCCTCGGAGATACCTGTAGAGCATCTTTATAATCACCCAGTAAAGTTTTGACGTTCGATACAGACAAGGCATTCCTCCGGTGTCATGGAATTGCATGATTCATGGTCTTAGGAAAAGATACATTGACATGCAAAAAGCAATAGCAATAAACTTAGTGATACGATCAAATGCTATGCTTACTGTTTGGGTCTTGTCCATCACATCATTCTCCTAATGATGTGATCCCTTTATCAAATGACAACTCATGTCTATGGCTAGGAAACCTAATCCATCTTTGATCAACGAGCTAGTCTAGTAGAGACTCACTAGGGACACGGTGTTGTCTATTTATCCACACGTGTATCTGAGTTTCCAATCAATACAACTATAGCCTGGATAATAAAGGATTATCATGAACAAGGAAAGATGATAACAACCAATTCATCATTGCCTCTAGGGCATATTTCCAACATAACCAATGTCGCATGGCCATGCTTTCTGAATCTGATAAGTCGAGAGGGCCAGGAGAATATCTCTCCTAACTCAGGGGCAAGTACCATCTTGGTAAACCATGTCTTGCAGGATGTATCACGACTCACCTCAAAGCTCCCTTTATAACTACCCAGTTATGGAGCAGCGTTCGATAGACCACCGTTATCACAAAACAGGGTCAATAGATCGAGTGCACGGGGCACGACTCCAAGATCCGTCATGAATTGCTTCATCCACACACCTTCCTTCACTGCTTCTGAATCAGCTATGTGTTCCGCTTCACATGTAGAATCAACTACCATGCTTTGCTTGGAACTGCACCATCTTACTGCTTCACCATTCATAATAAATAGGTATCCGGTTTGAGACTTAGAGTCATCTGGATCAATGTCAAAGCTAGCATCAACGTAACCCTTTACGACGAGCTCTTGATCACCTCCATAAATGCGAAGCATATCCTTAGTCCTTTTCAAGTACTTAAGGATATTCTTGACCGTTGTCTAGTGTTTCACTCTTAGATCACTTTGAAACCTTCCGGCCATACTTATGGCAAGGCTTATATCTGGTCTTGTGCACAACATCACATACATGATAGAGCTTATGGCTGAGTCATAGCGGATGATATTCATCTTCTCACTATCCTTTGTAGTCGTCGAGCATTGAGTCTTACTCAACTTCACACCTTGTTGGATAGGCAAGAACCCCCTTGTTGGACTGATCCATTTTGAACTTCTTCAAAACCTTATCAAGGTATGTGCTCTGTAAAAGTCCTATTAAGCGTCTCGATCTATCTCTATAGATCTTGATGCCTAATATGTAACTAGCTTCTCCGAGGTCTTTCATTGAAAACCTCTTGTTTAAATATATCTTCACGCTTTCTAACAGTTTTATATTATTTTCAATCAACAATATGTCATCCACATATAATATTACAAACACTATAGAGCTCGCACTCAGTTTCTTGTAAATACAAGCTTCTCCATAAACCTGTATAAATCCAAACGCTTTGATCGCCTCATCAAAGCGAAGGTTCCAACTCCGAGATGCTTGCACCAGTCCATAAATGGATTGTTGGAGCTTGCATACTTTGTTAAAATTTTCTGGATCGACAAAACCTTTCGGTTGCATCATATACAACTCTTCCTTAAGGAAACCATTAAGGAACACTGTTTTGACATCCATGTGCCATATTTCATAATTGAAAAATGCACTATTGCTAACAAGATTTTGACGGACTTAAGCATCGCTACTCGTGAGAAAGCCTCATCGTAGTCAACTCCTTGAACTTGTGAAAATCCCTTTGCAACAAGTCGAGCTTTATAGACGGTGACATTACCGTCCACGTCCGTCTTCCTCTTAATGATCCATTTGTTCTGAATAACCTTTCGGCCATCAGGTAATACTTCCAAAGTCCACACTTTGTCTTCATACATGGATCATATCTCGGATTTCATGACCTCTAGCCATTTGTTGGAATCCGGGCCCACCATCACTTCTCCATAGCTCGTAGGTTCATTATTGTCCAACAACATGACCTCCAAGAAAGGATTACCATACAACTCAAGAGCAGTACGCGTCCTTGTCGACCTATGAGGTTTGGTAGTAACTTGATTAGAAGCTCCATGATCATCATCATTAGCTTCCTCTTCAACTGGTGTAGCGTCATAGAAATCTTATCCTGTGTCGTGCTACTGTCCCGTTGAAGTGATAGTTCAATAACCTCATCAGGTTATATCTTTCTCCCATTCAATTCTTTCGAGAGAAACTCTTTCTCAAGAAAGGACCCGTTCTTAGCAACAAACACTTTGCCCTCGGATCTAGGATAGGAGGTACACCCAACTGTTTCCTTTAGGTATCCTATGAAGACACATTTAGCCGCTTTGGGTTCGAACTTATCAGGATGAAGCCTTTTGACATAAGCATCGCAGCTCCAAACTTTAAGAAAAAACAGCTTAGGTTTCTTGCCAAATCATAATTCATACGGTGTCGTATCAAAGGATTTAGATGGTGCCCTATTTAAAGTGAATGCACCTGTCTATAATGCATAACCCCAAAATGATAGTAGCAAATCGGTAAGAGACATCATAGGACACACCATATCCAATAAGGTTCGATTACGACGTTCGGACACACCATTACGCTCTGGTGTTTCACGTGGCATGAGCTGTGAAACAATTCCACACTATCTTAAGTGCATGACAAACTCATAACTCATATATTCTCCTCCTTGATCAGATTGTTGGAACTTAATCTTCTTGTTACGATGATTCTCAACTTTACTCTCAAATTGCTTGAACTTTTCAAACGTTTCAGACTTGTTCTTCATCAAGTAAATATATCCATATCTACTCAAATCATCAGTGAAGGTGAGAAAGTAATGATATCCACTGCGTGCCTCAACACCCATTGGACCGCACACATTAGTATGTATGATCTCCAATAAGTCACTTGCCCGTTCCATTGTACCGGAGAGCGGGGTTTTCGTCATCTTGCCCATGAGGCATGGTTTGCATGTATCAAGTGATTCAAAATCAAGTGACTCCAAAAGTCCATCGCCATGGAGCTTCTTCATGTGTTTTACACTAATATGACCTAAGCGGTAGTGACACAAGAAAGTGGTACTATCATTATTAACTCTACATCTTTTGGCATCGATGTTATAAATATGTGTATCATCACTATCGAGATTCAACAAGAATAAATCATTCACACTGGGTGCATGAACATAAAAGATATTACTCATATAAATAGAACAACCATTATTTTCTGATATAAATAAGTAACCTTTTCGCGTTGAAAAAGATCCAGATATGATGTTCATGCTCAACGTAGGCACCAAATAACAATTACTTAGGTTCATAACTATTAACTAATACCTATGGTAATCGAAGAGCGAGCATGCCGACAGCAGTCACATCAACCTTGGAACCATTTCCCACGTGCATCATCACTTCATCATTTGCCAACCTCCGTTTATTCTGTAGTTCCTGTTTTGAGTTACAAATATGAGCAATTGAACCGGTATCAAAAACCCACGCACTACTATGAGAGCTAATAAGGTACACATCCATAACATATATATCAAATATACCTTTGTTGACGTTGCCATCCTTCTTATCGGCCAGATACTTGGGGCAAGTCCGCTTCAAGTGGCTAGTACCCTTGCAATAGAAGCACTCAGTCTCGGGCTTGGGTCCAGCCTTCGGTTTCTTCATGGGAGCGGCAACTCACTTGTCGTTCTTCTTGAAGTTACCCTTCTTTCCTTGCCCTTCTTGAAACTAGTGGTTTTATTCACCATTAACACTTGATGCTCCTTCTTGATTTCTACTTTTGTGACTTTTAGCATCACGAACAGCTTGGAGATGGACTTGTTCATCCATTGCATAGGATAGTTCATCATGAAGCTCTTGTAGCTAGGTGGCAGTGACTGGAGAACTCTGTCAGTGACCATCTCACGCGGAACTCAACTCCCAACCGAGTCAAACAGTTGTAGTACCCAGACATTCTGAGCATGTGCTCACTGACAGAACTATTCTCCTCCATCTTACAGGCAAAGAATTTATCGGAGGTCCCATACCTATTGATCCGGGCATTTGCTTGAGAAACAAAGTTCAACTCCTCAAACATCTCATATTCTCCATGGCATTCAAAATGCCTTTGAAGTCCCAATTCTAAGACGTACAACATGGTGCACTGAACTATCGAGTAGTCATTGGCACGCGCCTGCCAGATGTTCACAACATCCATAGGCGACACTGGAGGGGGTGGCGCACCAAGTGGCGCATCAAGGAAATAAGCCTTTTGCGAGGTCGTGAGGATAGTCCTCAAATTACGGACCCAGCCCGCGAAGTTACTTCCATCATCTTTCATCTTAGCTTTCTCTAGGAACACATTAAAATTCAGGAAGCTACTACGCGGGCCATTGATCTACAACATTATTTGCAAAGACAACTTAGACTATGTTCATGATAGTGAGTTCAATTAATCATATTACTAAGGAACTCCCACTCAAATTAACATCACTCATATTGTTCGAGTGTAACATGATCCAAATCCACCAACCCAAGTCTGACCATCATGTGATATGAGGTGGTTTCAATGGTGAACATCTCCATGTTGATCATATCTACTATATGACCCATGTTTGACCTTTCGGTATCTTGTGTTCCGACACCATGTACGTACATGCTAGGCTTGTCAATCTCAAGCAAAGCATTCTGCATGTGCAAAACTGGCTTACACCTATTGTATGCGAACGTAGAGTCTATCACAGCCGATCATCACGAGGTGCTTTGAAAGGATGAACCTTCGCAATGGTGCACACTTAGGAAGAACACAATTTTATCTTAAAATTTTTGTGAGGGATCATCTTATAATGATACCGTCGTCCTAAGCAAAATAAGATGCATAAAAAGATTAACATCACATGGAAATCATATAAGTGACATGATATGGCCATCATCATCTTGTGCTTTTGATCTCTGATACGTCTCAAACGTATCTATAATTTTTTATGGTTTCATGCTGTTATCTTGTCAACTTTGGATGTTTTATATACCTTTTATATATTTTTTGGGACTAACTTATTAATTCAGTGCCAAGTGCGAGTTCCTGTTTTTTCTGTGTTTTTGACTCTTTTCAGATCTGATTTTGGAACGGAGTCCAAACGGAATAAAATCCCCAAAATGAATTTTTCCAGAACAGAAGAAGATCGGGGGACTTGAGGGCCAAGGAAGGAGGCCCACAGGGAGCCCACAAGCCATGTACCCGCGGCCAGGGGGGCCACGGCTACCAGGCTTGTGGCCTCCCTGGAGCTCCCCTGCCCTAGCTCTTTGGCCTATATATTCCCTAAAATCCCAGAAAAAATCAGGGCGTCCATGAAACCACTTCTCCGTCGCCGCAAGCTTCCGTTTCCGTGAGATCTCATCCGGAGACCCTTCCCGGTGCCCTGCCGGAGGGGACTTTGGAGCTGGAGGGCTTCTACATCAACATTATTGCCTCTCCAATGACTCGTGAGTAGTCTACTTCAGACCTACGGGTCCGTAGTTAGTAGCTAGATGGCTTCTTCTCTCTCTTGGATCTTCAATACAAAGTTCTCCATGATCTTCATGGAGATCTATCCGATTTAATCTTCTTTGGCGGTGTGTTTGTCGAGATCCGATGAATTATGGATTTGTGATCAGATTATCTATGAATTATATTTGAGTCTTTGCTGATTTCTTATATGCACGATTTGATATCCTTGTAAGTATCTTCCAGTCTTGGGTTTTGTTTGGCCAACTAGATCTATGATTCTTGCAATGGGAGAAGTGCTTGGTTTTGGGTTCATACCGTGCGGTAACCTTTCCTAGTGACAGAAGGGACAACAAGGCACACATCATGTTGTTGCCATCAAGGGTAACAAGATGGGCTTTCATCATAGATTTGAGATTGTCCATCTACATCATGTCATCTTTCTTAAGGCGTTACTCTGTTCTTATGAACTCAATACACTAGATGCATGCTGGATAGCGGTCGACGTGTGGAGTAATAGTAGTAGATGCAGAAAGTATCGGTCTACTTGTTTTGGACGTGATGCCTATATGTATGATCATTGCCATAGATAACGTCATGACTTTGCGCGGTTTTATCAATTGCTCGACAGTAATTCGTTCACCCACCGTCTACTTGCTTTCATGAGAGAAGCCACTAGTGAACACTACGGCCCTGGGTCTATTCACAACTATCATCTCCGCTTTTACTTTTACTTTGCTTTGTTTACTTTTTGCTTTCAGTTCTCACTTTGCTAACAATCTATAAGGGATTGACAACCCCTTCATAGCGTTGGGTGCGAGCTCTTTGTGTTTGTGCAGGTACTTGTGACTTGACGCGATCCTCCTACTGGATTGATACCTTGGTTGTCAAACTGAGGGAAATACTTACCGCCGTAGTGCTACATCACCCTTTCCTCTTCAAGGGAACACCAACGCAAGGCTCCAAGGCCGCGAGGGAATCCTTTGCATATTTTCCAAGGAAATCCCAATAGGCATAGCCAGCAGCAGAAGGATTTCTGGTGCCGTTGCTGGGGAGGATCGCTTGCCGAGGAGCATCAAGACAAGAATAATTTCCCATCAACACGCCGATTTCTGGCGCCGTTGCCGGGGAGGAAGATCAAGTCAAGAACTCGTCCAAGTAGGTGTCGCAAACTCATCTCTTGCATTTACTTTGTTTGCGAGTTGCCTCTCGTTTTCCTCTCCCCCACTTCACCTATTTGCCTTTTTCGTTCGCCTTTTCGTTCCCCTTTTTCTCACCTGCTCTTTGTTCGCTTGTGTGCCATGTGCCTTCAATATGCTTGCATCTTCGCTTGCTGAAAATCTAGTGATATGGATCCTCATCCACTTGCTAATCTCTTTAATAGATCCAATTGCTAGTGAGTTGAGTGCACTTGACTATGTTTATGGAGTTTTGCTTGAGATGCGTGAATCTGAAAATGGTGAGGAAGAAATTTATGAAGTGATTAACGAGGGCTCCTTGGATGAAAAGCATGATTGCAATGGTTTCACTATAAATTCTATTAGTGACAATCATGCTAAAAATATGCAAAACCCTAAGCTTGGGGATGCTAGTTTTGCTATGTCCACTACTTGTTGCAATGATCATGAGTGGGGTGATGATTTTTCTTATGATCTTGAAAATTTGTTTAAGCCTCATGATGAATATGATATTTGCAATATTATTTAAAGTGGGTTTGGAGAAATCATGACTTTAGTTGATGATAATCCCACTATTTTTGAAGAGCGTCAACTTTGCATGTATGTGGATCATTGCTGTCGTGCAACTATTCCTGACTTGATGCCTCCACGGCAACGGAGACAGAAAAGAGCTTGTCCCAGTTGCTCAACAATTAGCAATTGTCTTGCAATGGCCCACCAGCGCGTGGGATCGCGACAGTTTTCGAGGGTAGAGTATTCAACCCAAATTTGTTGGTTCGCGCAACGGGAAGTGAAAGAATATTCCCATGTATTAGCAGCTGAATGCGTCAGATTCAACCGCACCTGAAATATTAGTGTCTGCAAGCAAGGTGTCAACAGCAAAGTAGTATGATAACAACGGTGCCAGAAACGATCTGGTGACAAGGCAGACTATTTCTAACGGTTGTATCAATGGCGCTAGTAAGTTGCCCGTGGACGGGAAATATTCTTTCCCGTCAACGGCGCTAGAAAAAGTATTGTAGCAGGTAGTAGGAGTGTAACGAGTAGCAGCAGTGGCAAGGAACAGCAGTAGTAACAACAGTAGCAAGTAGCAACAGTAGCAAGTAACAGCAGTAGCAAGTAGCAGCAGGACAAAGCAAGTAACAGTGGCAGCAAGTAACAGTAGCAGCAATAGTAGTAACAGCAGCAGAGCAAAACAAGTAACAGGAGACGTGGGACAAACTCGCAGGCAATGGGTCGGCGATTTGTTGGATGACGTTCATCATGCAACAGTTATAACATGGAGAGATATGTGGCGAGGTCCCGTTTGTCAATCTGATGGAGGCATGCATTCCATGTGTAGTCATACGTGCTTAGGGAAAAGAACTTGCATGACATCTATTGGCCATCCCTCCCGTGGCAGCGGGGTCCAAATGGATACTACGGGATATTAAGGTTCTTCTGTTAATAAAGAACCGGACCAACGCATTAGCACTTGGTGAACACATGAACTCCTCAAACTATGGTCATCACCGGGAGTGGTTCCGGTTATTGTCACTCCGGGGTTGCCGGATCATAACACATAGTAGGTAACTACAACTTGCAAGATCGGATCTAAAACATACATATATTGGTGACAACATAATAATTTCAGATCTGAAATCATGGCACTTGGGCCCTAGTGACAAGCATTAAGCATGGCAAAGTAGTAGCAACATCAATCTCAGAACATAGTGGATACTAGGGATCAATCCCCGTCAAAACTAACTCGATTACATGATAGATCTCATCATACTCATCACCGCCCAGCGAGCCTACGAATAGATTACTCATGAACGATGAAGAGCTTCATGGAATTGGAGAGGGAAGAAGGTTGATGATGACGATGGCGACGATCTCCTTGATCCGGAGCCCAAAACGGACTCCAGATCTGCCTCCAGATGAAGAACAGGATGTGGCGGCGCCTACGTATCGCAAACGCGATGAAATCTTCTCTCTTGATTTTTTTGGGACGAAAGGGAATTTATAGAGCTGAGTTTGGGGGCGGCAGAGCCACGTGGGCCCCACAAGCTTGGTTGCCGCGACGAGGGGGGTGGTCGCGGCGACAGGGCTTGTGGCCTACTGGCCCGTCCCCTCCGGTGGATCTTTGCACAGGTATTTTTCATATTTTCCAGAAATATTCTCGGTAAATTTTCAGGACGTTCCGAGAACTTGCATTTCTGCACAAAAACAACACCATGGCAATTCTGCTGAAAACAGCGTTAGTCCGGGTTAGTTCCATTCAAATCATGCAAATTGGAGTCCAAAACTAGGGCAAAAGAGTTTGCAAAAGTTGATACGATGGAGACGTATCAACTCCCCCAAGCTTAAAACCTTGCTTGTCCTCAAGCAACTCAGTTGACAAACTGAAAGAGAAAGAAAAACTTTGACAAACTCTGTTTGATCTTGTTGTTGCAACTATGTCTAACTCATAACCAGAATTTCAGCAAGATCACAAGTTAACCACATAAGCAAGTGACACAAAGGTCTCACGGTAAACTAATATCAATGGCATAATCAGCTAGCGAGCAAATAATAATGAGTTTTAGATACCAATCAATTCAATCAAAACAAGCATGAAGCAATATGAATAGGTGGTATCTCGCTAGCTCTTTCTGAGACCGCAAAACATAAATGCAGAGCACTTTCAAAGATCAAGGGTTGACTAAACATTGTAATTCATAGCAACGAAGATCCAGTCATAGTCATACTCAAAATCAATCAAAAGCAAAGCATAAAAATGACAGAGGTGCTCTCTAATTGGTGCTTATATAAGAAGAGGATGACTCAACAGGAAAATAAATAGACAGGCCCTTCGCAGAGGGAAGCATTGATTTGAGAGGTGCCAGAGCTCAAGCTTTGAAAACAGAGATAATGATTTTGGGAGGCATGCTTTCATTGTCAACGCAATGACTAAGAGTTCTCAATATCTTCCATGCTATTCATGCTATAGGCGGTCCCAAATAGAAAAGTAAAGTTTTAACTCCCCCACCACCAATCAATCACACTCCACGGCTAGCCGAATCCTTGGGTACCGTCCATACTAACATCAATCCGGGGGAGTCTTGTTTTACAGTTATGTTTTCGATTTAAGCGTGGAACTAGGCATTCCAATTACCGGCCCCTTTATCGTGAATGACAGTGAATAAACACATGCCGAGGATAACACGCCTAACATGGAAGATACCAATAGTCCCCTGTCACCACATGAGCGGTTCGGGCATGCAAAACAGATTATTGCTTGAAGGTTTAGAGAATGGCACATGCAAATTTACTTGGAACGGCAGGTAGATACCACAAATAGGTAGGTATGGTGGACTCTCATGGAAAAACTTTTGGGTTTATGGAAGTGGATGCATGTCGGGACCCCGATCCTAAGCCATAGGAATCCAGCATGTAACACATCGCATCCCTTTGCGGTCTCACGCACGGTTAACTCCACGGCTGCAGCCTTACCTTAGCCGGGACCGTTTGCGTCTTTTGACTCACGTATGCAATAGTGTCGCTAGCATTCCAATGTCAAAGAACCCGGATCGACATGTCTAGTCATAAACCAAAGTGGAAGTACCGCACAAGGACAAGCATACATGACCCAACAAAGCAGGTGTCGGTCACCAGCGAGTGTAGACGAGTCGTAGCAAGCTACAAGGACTCCATTACATCGCGTGACATTTCCCCAAGAGGACAGACACAGCAGCTAAGAAGGACACATGCCGGTCAACCAATGTGTCTGGAGCAGTAGCGAGCTACCAAGGCTCGTTGGATCACAAAGGGGCATTTCCTTGTAAGCCTCGTTAGTCACCTTGTCGGCCTCAGACACATTCGCAGAGCGAATCTTGCGTGAGATGCTGCACAGCCAGTCATCAGCGTCGAGGGGATCGACGGAATGATGAAACTTTGGAGGATTCAGCTTCACAAAGTCATTAAGGGACACTGCAGCACTCCTAGGCTGACGAGCCGTATTCTGCTCAATACGCTCTAACAGTCGGTTGGTCTCCCTTTTATTTCTCTCTGCCTCAAGCATCACTTCCACCAGAAAAGGCGGGTGAGGCAGGTCTTCCTGCGACGCTTGACTACCCTCGCCTTGCTCATGAGCAGGGGCACGGTTCAACCTGGTGAACACCATCCTGACAAACAAACTCACAGCTTAGACCAATATCATATCAATACTAGCTATGGATTAAGAATGTACTGGACGCACGGAATGCGGAAATGAATACCGAACAACATGGTAACAAGCAACTGCTATATAGACACCATGGTTCATACACACCCTTACATAGTTCAATACAACCTTAACCGAAGATCAAACTACTGAAATTATGAAACTACTCATCAGAGGCTTACAAGCTTCCTATACATTATTTATCTAGGCCTCCGGAATTCATTTCACATCACAAGCATACTTCACAAGTCACGCAGGACTGTGAACGTACGGCTACTACCATCCTATCCTTCCGCTCACAGCTCAGGCATCCGCATAGAACATCTCACAGAGATTACCTCCATGACCTGGAAGCTCAACCTGCGGATCAGGAAACACTCTAGCCTGAGATCCCTGGGATCCATAAGGACATGGATGTGGCCTTGGTCCTCTGACTGGTGGTAAGAGGGGTCCCCGAAGAGGTGTGACTCCTCCTATAGCTGGCCAGTCAACGTGAGCCAGAAGATGGGTCCTAACAGGGTTCAACATCTCCATCTCTCCATACCCTGTCTGGACTACCGGTGCCAGCTGCGTCAAAGCCGTCCACAGACGGGCACGGGTAGCATAAAGCTCCATGCGGAGAGCACGAGCATCCCTGTCTGTGTTCTCTAGCATCTCAATAGTGGACTGCAGTAGTGGATCCTCCATAGAAGAATCAAAATAGACTCCACTGAGGTATCCCTCTTCACCAGGCTGAGAAGCCGGAACATAGAAGAACTCTGAATTTTGCAGCAGTGCATGTCTCACTCTCATAATGGTCAGCATTGAATAGGCAGCATCCTGTACTGCCATGTCAACGGTGACCCCAACCCATAGGACCAATGGATTGGCTTCTCAGCTCCAGGGTAGTCTGGAAATACCCTAACAGTGCAGATGTACTGGCTCTGGTTGAAGTCTCGGTACTGTTCCTCCACTGTGTACTCGGGGTACCAGCGGTAACCGCACACCGACATCACCCTGACCAGCATGGCCGTATGACCCGGCACATCAATGCACCTGGTCAGACGTACCACCTGACGAGAAGGACGGCCAGGCATCTGTAAATAGAGAGTAATGCAAAAGCATTAGAGCTCTGAATGCAAAATTGGGCAGCATAACGGCTGTAAATGCTCAAAACAAATTTTGAGACAACCCAAAATGGAATAGCGTAACCACTCAACTATCAAGTTCAACTCTCTGATCATCAAACTTACTTCCTTTTTCCTAGGAATAAAAGAAACCCAATTATCTCTTGACCCGTAGTCCTATAATCTACCGATTAGAAACACGAGCCTAGAAGAAGATGAGTAACCTAGTCCTTAATTCCCGCAGAAAAGACGAGGATGACCAGAATAGAATAATCTTGAGAGGAGAACAAGAGTCTTACGTTCCCTTCCACAAACAATTCCCTTATATATAACTAGAGAAATTCTAGACTCAACTTCGACCAGTTTGGCTTAGTAATCCTACGGTCAGTCAGGCTCTGATACCAACGCTGTCGGGACCCCGATCCTAAGCCATAGGAATCCAGCCTGTAACACATCGCATCCCTTT
The DNA here is from genome assembly GCF_904849725.1 of Hordeum vulgare subsp. vulgare. Taxonomy (NCBI): domain Eukaryota; kingdom Viridiplantae; phylum Streptophyta; class Magnoliopsida; order Poales; family Poaceae; genus Hordeum; species Hordeum vulgare. Next base: position 52,359,494 of record NC_058519.1, read on the forward strand.
GCGGTCTCACGCACGGTTAACTCCATGGCTGCAGCCTTACCTTAGCCGGGACCGTTTGCGTCTTTTGACTCACGTATGCAATAGTGTCGCTAGCATTCCAATGTCAAAGAACCCGGATCGACATGTCTAGTCATAAACCAAAGTGGCAGTACCGCACAAGGACAGGCATACATGACCCAACAAAGCAGGTGTCGGTCACCAGCGAGTGTAGACGAGTCGTAGCAAGCTACAAGGACTCCATTACATCGCGTGACATTTCCCCAAGAGGACAGACACAACAGCTAAGAAGGACACATGCCGGTCAACCAATGTGTCCGGAGCAGTAGCGAGCTACCAAGGCTCGTTGGATCACAAAGGGGCATTTCCTTGTAAGGAATGCTACTAAAGTTCACGACTAGGTAATCGAACCCCATACATATCAAGTACGACACACGTACGCGTGACATACCGATATGTATAGATACATCGATGGCATCACAACATAACCATAAACATACAAGCTTTATTTAAGAGGCTCGGAAGAGCCACACACATAATATTACACATTAAGGGTCTCATGACCCATAATAGAGTCATTCAGTTACAAGCCAGCGGAAGAGTTTAAACTGTCTGAGTACAGACAGGGCAACTAGAAGGCACATGGCCTGACTATACTACAGATCCAACGTAGGGCCAGATCGTAGATGGGACACCAGCTACTCGTCGTCGTCGATGCTTTTTTTCCATTTGGATTTTTTTTGCTCCTAATGTTTTGGGGCATCCCGACAATTATATACCTGCTAATCCGATGCCCACCCCGCCTCATATTGTGCCGGAATGGTATTTCCTACCGATCCATGCCATTCTTCGCAGTATACCTGACTACGAAGAACCCTCCATTAGGGTCATTAGCAACCTCTGCAACATTTATTAAACAAACATGAGTACCAAGGTACTTAGCAAGACTTTAGGATAACTAACTACTCATGCAAGGTATCAAAAAGGTATTGTGGGGTTTCATGCGGAAAGCCAGCATTTGACTCGTGGCTAGACAACTTGCATTTTTAAATAATTTTGACAACTTGATTTCTCGCACACGAGTCCACTAACACCACAACAATACACTATCGTGGAATCATTCCGTCTCCATACGGAAATGCCGTCCACGACACTCACGCTTATCTTGATAATTTTATGAGTAGCCATTGAAGTTATCTATGAACAACATATGTCTCCAAGTAGTCCATATCCGCGGACGCGGCTATTCGAATAGATCATAACCCTGCAGGGGTGTACTTCGTCACACACGCTCTCGCCACTTATCGCCATGTGCACGTCATGCACCTCGGCAACCTTCAAGCGGAAGCCCAGCGAGGGAGTCGGCCACGACCCTTAACCACACTAGTACCTAGTCCAGGTTTATCGCCTATCTGAGAGTAACCCGTACGGAAGTCCGGCCGAGGTTTCCGCCACAGCCTCAAACGATGTGCGCAGGGTTCCCAAGCCCACCATCCGGGTGCCACTTGGTACACCGTGCCACTGCCTACCGCATCACAGCCCACCTCTTAGGTCAGCACCATGCACGGCCTCGAGCATTACTATAAACACCAGAAACTACTTGCAACTCCTGGACCGAGTACTAAGCGATTAATAAGTCGAGAGGGTCAATTAAGTATCCCAACGTGTGGTAGTATCTAGTCTTGGATTACATACACGGAACTCAGTTCCTAAGGACGGTTCCCGCCATGTACTCCTACACAGCCTTTCACCGGTACCTTTACCAAATCAGGTTCAACACACAACCTTTGCTTACCGAACACATTCTCACAATTCTGTTCATCTCCCAGATGATAGACCATACACAACTCTAAGCATAGCATGCATAGCAGGATAAGGCACATCAAGGCTCAAGCACATACCAGGTATGCTAGGTTGCAAGGTTCGGCTATTTACTGTGACAAGGATAGGTCATGCAAAGGAAGTGGGTTCAACTAACGTGGCAAAAGCAGTTGAAGCATTTGATCCTAACGCAATAAATAAGTGCAGGAGCAGGAATATAGGATTTATCGGGATGATCAAAATGGTTGCTTGCCTTGTTGCTCAGAGGAGGGACAATATCCGTCAGACGGATATTCGGTGGAATCCGGGGGTGCGGAGCCTACCGAAATGAATGGCAACAATCAGTAACAATCATATGCAGACAAGATGATGCATGGGCATGGCATGGGAATGCAAGGTGTTAACTAATATAATCAACATGTTTTAGGTTTGAAATTGATTTGAATCACATTCAATTATCAATTCAAACGAGGTATTCTCGGATACCGATTTAATTGATTCGACCTGATGCCCAGATCAACTTGATGTTAACATGCATGAGATGTCAAGTTAAGGTACTAATTTGTAATTAGGACAGTGTGTGATCATTTCATTTCATAATGAATATTTGATTATTTTCCAAATTCCATTTATAAAGTAATTATAAAGATTGACTTATTCATTAATCTACATGTTTGGGTCCTGTAACTTTTTCAAACATGATTGAGAATAGCATATTCAGATTCCTTGAATTTTTCTGATACTTTTTCATATATAAATTATTTTCATTGGAGTTACAGATTAATTTCTATGAATTTTTGAAGTTTTTAAACATTTCTGGAATTATTTCTATACTGGAAATTCTCTTTATTGCGTGAGCCTGACATCAGCACGTCAGCCGACCTGTTCAGGTCAAATCTGACAGGGGGGGACCCACTGGTCAACCTCTCTGGGATTAATCCCGCGCTGACCAGACCCTTAACTAAGTTGACTTGCCCTTGGGCCCACTGTCAGCGAGAGTTTAAGCCTCTAAACTACTGGATTAACTCGGCCACATCGGCCCCCACCGGAGTATGGCTAGCGGCGACCACGGGCGCGGCGGAGGGCTCGCCGGAGAGAGCCAGCCAGCGCTATGGCCGTCGGTTTTGGGCGCGGAAGAGAGCTACATGCAGCTGGGGAAGCGCCACATCTATCTGGGGTGGAGCTGGACTCGGTGGTCACCGGAATCCTTCCCGGCGACGAGGTCAGCGGCGGCTGCGGCTCGGGCGTCGACGAGAGAGCCGATGCAGGGGGCTAGCGAGCTGGGAGAGAGACCCTACGCCATCTACAGAGCTCGAGGAGCTCATTCCTGAGCTCGGCCTCGCGAGCCGAGTACCACAACGACGGCAATGACATGGCCGGCGACGAGGTCCTTTGGGCTCCAGCGGCTAATGTGGTTAGAGGAGGGGAAGGCCTCGGGAAGAGGGGGAACAGGAAGAGGAGCTCACGGCGGATCTTGTGAGGCTGCCGGTAGGGTCGGGTAGGACCGGGAGACGACGGATCGACGGCGACCGGAGCTTCGGGGAGAGAGAGATCCGAGAGGGGAAGGAGATCGAGAGGCCTAGGGGAGAGGATAGAGCCGTGGGGAGGAGGATAAGAAGACACGGGCGTCGCGCTGGCGCTCCTGGAGGCCTCCAGCAGCGAGCAGGCAGGCAGGAGGTGGCCGACTCGGCCGCCGTGCTCATCTTCTCCCCTGCCTTCTGGCAGGAGGAGGAAGATGACCGGGGAGCCCCTGGTGGGCTGGGCCCGCGACAAATAGAGGTAAGTTATTTCTTTCTCTTATTTCTTTTCTATTTTGTTTCTGTTTTGCTATTTATTTCAGCTCCAAAAAGGTTTGTAAAAATTATTTTAAGCACACCAGAAAATTTGTTGGAATATTTCCAACCATTCTCAAAGTTTTCAATATTTTTTAAAGTTTAAAGTTTCTGATTTCAAATTTAAAATTTGAAACCAGTAGCTTTTGCATTTATTTAAAATGCTTAAAGTGTCAAGAAAATAGTTTTCTCCAATGCTCATTTACTTTCATGATTTATCAGAAAGTTTGAACTTTTCTTGAGGCCATTTTGGGTTCATTGATTTTAACTAGTTTGAGATCTCCTTTGTTTAAAGAAGTGGCTAGGGTTTGGGATTTTCCTTTACCACTTTCTTGTTCTTGTTGAAGATTTCTTAGATGCAATGCAAAGAAGACATGAGCACAAGACTAACTTGCTTAAGGGGTTAGGGATGTGACAATGCACAAGTAGTATTCCTCTTAGTACAAGTGAAGGCTAGCAAAAGACTGGGAAGCGACCAACTAGAGAGCGACAACAGTCATCAAAATGCAATGAGTTTGACTAACATTGAGTGCAAGCATGAGCAGGATATAAATAACCATGAACACGAACATCATAGAGGCTATGTTTATTTTGTTTCAACTACATGCATGAACATGCGCCAAGTCAAGCCACTTGAATCATTCAAAGGAGAATACCATCCTATCATACTACATCATAGTCATCTCAAAATCTATGTTGGCATTCAAGACAAACCATTATAAGCTCCTAGCTAATTAAGGATGGCATCAGAAACTATGATCTCTAAGTTGTCATTGCAAACATGGTTCTCTTTCAACAAAGCTGAATCTGGGACGACAAGCTAGTCATATTTACAAAAACAAAATAGATAGAGTTCATACGAGCCTTTCCAGCCTCAGTCACTTCATCATATATCATCATTATTGCCTTTCACTTGCACGACCGAACGATGTGAACAATAACAAGAGTGCTCGTGCATTGGACTAAGCTGAAATCTGCAGGCAGACACAAAGGAGAAGACAAAGTAATATGGCTCTTTGAAAGCTAAACAGGTATGCATGCAAGAGCCACTAAACATTGTAACCAATATCTTCTACCTTGACACAAAGAAAAAGAAAACTATTTATACGGGAAATCTCCCAACAAGCAAAAGAAGAAAGGAAAATCTTTTTGGGTTTTCTCAAAAGGACACAAAACAAGAAAACAAGAAGATGAAAATAAACTAGCATGGATAATGCAGTGGAAAAGTGTAAACACCGGCTAACAAAGTGAAAGCATAAGCATGAATGTAAAGTTGGTGCAAACACGTACTCCCCCAAGCTTAGGCTTTTGGCCTAGCTTGGTCTACTCCCAAGGACGGTCCTGGCGAAACCAAAAATCATAATCGGGGTTATACGGGAGCGCTGCAGCCACTGCCTGAATAGCTGCCTCACGGAGATGAGCAGCCGTCGCCTCCCTCTCAAACTCCTGTGCCTCTCCTATGGTTATGTAGTATCTCCGTTTTACCTGAAAGTCAAAGAAAGTAGGAACAGGAAGGGTAATATGGAAAACACGCTGCCGGTTAATCTCAAGGAACTGGTAGCGTGTCATAGCGACGCGGTCAAGGAAACTGTATGGAGCGGGGGATCTCCTGCACGGATGGGTACTCCAAGAAAATTTGCTATGCGAGTGGCATAGATGCCGCCAAAGAAATCCCCATCAATAGCATTCTTATTCAGCCTCCTTGCTATAATGGCTCCCATGTTGAAGCTTTTGTCACCCGTCACTGCGCTCTTAAGGATACTAAGGTCGGATGTGCATAGGTGACAATGTTCAAGCTTGTCGTTAATGCATCTACCAATGAAGAGGGAAAAGTAGTGCGAGGCAGGGAAATGAATGCCTCCTATGGTAGCTTGCGTGATGTCTCTAGTTTCTCCAACAGTTATACTAGAGACAAAATCTCTAACCGAAGTCTTAGTAGGATCTTTAAGATTACCCCCATAGGGTATCTTGGAAATCCTATTGAAATCCTCCAAATCCAACTGAAAATTTAAATCTACGCACGAAAGAGGCAGTGAGCAAAGCATACTGTTCACATTTATCTGAGAGGAATTCTTCTGACCCGGCATTGCGGACAAGTGTATCAAACTCATCCTTGAAGCCTTCTTTGATCATGAACTCATCGGAAGGCCATTCACATGGTTGTACCGGTGCATCCCTTAGTTGATAAGGATCGGGCTCCCGAATAGAAAGACGGGGACCCTTCTTAATTGAGGAACCACCATGAAACTTCCTCCTGAACATAATTTCTTTTTGCTGAAATTTTTGGAGTTCAAGAGAAAAGGAATAAAGACCAACCACACCTTGTAGCAACTACTCCTACTAGTGCCTAGAGACCGTATCACGCGCTAAAACTACTTGGGACCAGCTAAAATCAACATTTAAGCTCAAGAACAGGGTCACCAAGGTAGCTAGAATACGCGAAGGATAAAGCACTAGAGTAGAAACTAATTGGACCAATGGAGCAGTCACTTACCAAGGAGTAATTTCCCCAAAACGGTTCGGAGAATGGTGCTTTGAGCAAGGAGATCAAAAATCACAGCCAAATGAGCAAGAACACAGGTTTGAGCTGCGAAACGATTTTTTCTAGAGGTAGAAGAAGAGGATGGGAGATGGAATGAGTGGAGGGGGTCCCTGTGGGCCCCACAAGCTTGGTCCCCGCGGCCAGGGGGGAGGTCGCGGTGACAGGGCTTGTGGCCCACTGGTGTGGGCCCAGGCCAGCTCTGAGTCCCAATATTTTTCAAATATTCCAGAAAAAATCATACTAGATTTTCAGGACCATCGGAGAACTTTTATTTTTGGGGTACTATTTTCTTCTAAGCAACATAAAGTGAAAGCTTAAAACAGAGGTATGTGACTCTTTGATTCATCCATTTCGTGGTCATCGAAAGAAATCCGTCAATGGGGTTGTTCAAATCCTCATGACAAAACTTTTCTGAATCGCAAAAGAGAACGGGGAATTTTTGAATAGTCACTAGGTCACCTCAATGGGGATATGTATCCCCCCAACAAGCAAATCATACTTCATCTTAACACGAGGAATAGGTCATTCAAAGCTCCCAATAAGAATCGATGATTTTTTTCGATAGCATTGATGCAATGTATTTGATATCGTTTCTTTGAAAAGTGCACTGTATGCTCATTACCGTTGACATTGCCTTTGTTGCAATCTATAACAGCCCCTGCCGTGTTTAAGAAGGGTCTTCCGAGGATGACAGCCATGGCATCGTCCTTGGGAATATCCAAGATAACAAAGTCTGTTAAGATAGTGGTGTTAGCAACCACAACAGGCACATCCTCGCAAACTCCGACAAGGAAAGCAGTTGATTTGTCGGCCATTTGGAAAGAGATTTCAGTGGGTGTCAACTTATCCAGTTCAAGTCTACGATAAAGAGAGAGGGGCATAACACTAACACCGGCTCCAAGGTCACATAAGGCAGTTCTTACGTAGTTTCCTTTAATGGAGCAATGTATAGTGGGCACTCCGGGATCACCAAGTTTCTTAGGAGTTCCACATTTGAAGGTGTAATTAGCGAGCATGGTGGAGATCTCAAGATCTGGTATCTTCCGTTTATTGGTCACGATATCTTTCATGTACTTGGGATATGGAGACATTTTGAGCATATCAATTAACCGCATCTGCAGAAAGACGGGTCTTATCATTTCAATAAAGCGCTCAAAATCCTGATCATCCTTTTTCTTGGATGGATTAGGAGGAAAGGGCATAGGTCTCTGAACCCATGGCTCCCTTTCTTTACCATGCTTCCTAGCAGTGAAGTCATTCTTATCGTATCTCTTAGGTTGTGGGTTATCAGGATTAACCGTAGGTTCAATCTCCTCATCCTCACCATTGCTAGGTTGAGCATTATTATGAACATCACTGTCCATATTGTCACCAGGTTCATGTTCATCACCAGATTGTGTTTCTGCATCAGACACAGAAATATCATTTGGTTCTTCAGGTGTGACAGTATTTGGTGAACTGACATGTAGGTTTCTATCATCCTTCTTCTTATTCTTAGGATGACTGGGTGTTTCAGCATTAATTCCTTGAGAATCTTGATCAATTCTCTTAGGATGGCCTTCAGGATACAAAGGTTCCTGAGTCATTTTGCCTCCTCTAGTAATGACTCTGACAGAGTTGTCATTTAATTCATTGAGCAAGTCATTCTGAGCTTTAAGTCCTTGTTCTACCTGAGTAGCAATCATAGAGACATGTTTACTCAGAAGCTTCAGATCATTGACATTTCTGTCTACACAAGCACTTAAATGACAAAGCATACGAGTGCTTTGTTCCAATTGTCTGCTAACATAATCATTGAAACTCTGTTGTTTGGCAACAAAGTTGTCAAATTCATCAAACCATAGGCTAGCAGGTTTATCAAAAGGAATATCACTCTCATCAAACCTACACAGAGAATTTACCTCTACTACTTGTATCGGGTTATCGAGACCATGGATCTCTTCGATAAGCGGTAGATTTTTGACTTCTTCAGATCTAATGCCTTTCTCTTGCATAGATTTCTTGTCTTCTTGCATATTTTCGGGACTTAGGAATATAATACCTCTTTTCTTAGGAGTTGGCTTAGGAGGTGGTTCGGGGATAGTCCAAGCATTATCGTTGATCAAGATGTTATTCAGTAGAATCTCAGCTTGTTCTATAGTTCGTTCCCAAAAAACACAACCGACACAACTATCTAGGTGGTCTCTAGAAGCATCGGTAAGTCCGTTATAGAAGATATCAAGTATCTCGTTCTTCTTAAGAGGGTGATCAGGCAAAGCATTCTGTAGCTGGATGAGCCTCCCCCAAGCTTGTGGGACTCTCCTCTTTGAGTTGAGAAAAGTTGTATATTTCCTGCAAGGCAGCTTGCCTCTTATGGGCAGGGAAATATTTCTCACAGAAGTAATAGACCATATCCTGGGGACTACTCACACATCCAGGAGCAAGAGAAGTGAATCAGGCTTTAGCATCATCCTTTAGAGAGAAAGGAAACATCTTAAGGATATAGTAGTAGCGGATCTTGTCCTCACTAGTGAAAAGGGTGGCTTGATACGTCCATTTTGCATCATGCTTTCATGTTGATATTTATTGCTTTTTGGGCTGTTATATTACTTGTGGTACCATATTTATGCCTTTTCTCTCTTATTTTGCAAGGTTTATTTGAAGAGGGAGAATTCAGGCAGCTGGAATTCTGGACTAGAAAAGGAGCAAATCCTAGTCCACTATTCTGCACATCTCCAAATGCCCTGAAAAGTTACGTGAATTTTTTCTGGAATATATAAAAAATACTGAGCGAAAGAACTACCGGAGGGGGCCCACCAGGGCTCCACAAGCCCTGCCACCGCCACCACCCCCCTGGTGGCACAGGGCAAGCTTGTGGGCTTCCTAACGGCCCACTAGCCCCCCTCTTTTGCTATATGAAGCGTCCTGGTCCAGAAAAAATCAATAGGGAGATTTTTCGTAGTTTTGCCGCCGCCACGAGGTGGAACTTGAGCAGATCCAATCTAGAGCTCCGGTAGGACGATCCTGCCGGGGAAACTTCCCTCCCGAAGGGGGAAATCGTCGCCATCGTCATCACCAACACTCCTCTCGTCGGAGGGGAGGCATCTTCATCAATATCTTCATCAGCACCATCTCCTCTCCAATCCCTAGTTCATCTCTTGTAACCAATCTTCGTCTCGCAACTCCGATTGGTACTTGTAAGGTTGCTAGTAGTGTTGATTACTCTTTGTAGTTGATGCTAGTTAGATTACTTGGTGGAATAGTTTATGTTCAGATCCTTGATGCTATTCATTACACCTCTGATCATGATTATGATTATGTCTTGTGAGTAGTTACTTTTGTTCCTAAGGACATGGGATAAGTCATGTTAATAATAGTCATGTCAATTTGATATTCGTTTGGTATTTTGATATGTTGTATGTTGTCTTTTCCTCTAGTGGTGTTATGTGAACGTCGACTACATAACACTTCACCATATTTGGGCCTATAGGAAGGCACATTGGGGAGTAGTAAGTAGATGATGGGTTGCTGGAGTGACAGAAGCTTAAACCCCAGTCTATGCGTTGCTTCGTGAGGGGCTGACTTGGATCCACTAGTTTAATGCTATGGTTAGAATTTGTCTTAATTCTTCTTTTGTAGTTGCGGATGCTTGCGAGAGAGGTTAATCATAAGTGGGATGCTTTTCCAAGTAAGGGCAGTACCCAAGCGCCGGTCCACCCACATATCAAACTATCAAAGTAATGAACGCGAATCATATGAACATGATGAAACTAGCATGACAGAAATTCCCGTGTGTCCTCGGGAGCGTTTTTGCTCCTATAAGACTTTGTTCAGGCTTGTCCCTTGCTACAAAAGAGATTGGGCCACTTGCTGCACCGTTGCTACTACTTGTTACTTGTACTCTTTGCTTGCTACGTTTCACCTCGCGACACAATCACTTGTTACCGCTACTTTCAGTGCTTGCAGTTATTACCTTGTTGAAATCCGCTTATCAGAGCCTTCTGCTCCTCGTTGGGTTCGACACTCTTACTTACCGAAAGGACTATGATTGATCCCCGATACTTGTGGGTCATCAAGACTCTTTTCTGGCACCGTTGGCGGGGAGTGAAGCGCCTTTGGTAAGTGGAAATTGGTAAGGAAACATTTTTATACTGTGCTGAAATTTATTTTCACTTGTCACTATGGAAAGTGTTTCTTTGAGGAGTTTGTTCGGGGTATCTTCACCACGAATGGAAGCATGAGGCGTTGCTCCTCAACCTGAGGTACCTACTGAAAATATCTTTTATGAAATTCCTCGGGTATGCTTGAGAAATTGTTGGCTAATCCTTTCACATGAGATGGATCTTCACATCCAGACTTGCATCTAATCTATGTAGATGAAGTTTGTGGTTTATTTAAGCTTGCAGGTTTACCCGAGGATGAGGTAAAGAAGAAAGTCTTTCCTTTATCTTTGAAGGATAAGGCATTGACATGGTATAGGCTATGTGATGATACTGGATCATGGGGCTACAATCGGTTGAAATTGGAATTTCATCAAAAGTTCTATCCTATGCATTTAGTACATCGTGATCGGAACTTTATTTATAACTTTTGGCCTCATGACAGGGAAAGCATAGCTCAAGCTTGGGGGAGGCTTAAATCAATGCTATATTCATGCCCCAATCATGAGCTCTCGAGAGAAATCATCACTCAAAACTTTTATGCTCGGCTTTCTCATGAAGATCGTACCATGCTTGACACTTCTTGTGCCGGTTCTTTTATGAAGAAGGATATTGATCACAAATGGAATTTATTGGAGAGAATCAAACGCAACTCTGAAGATTGGGAGCTGGAGAAAGGTAAGGAGTCAGGTATGAATTTCCATTTTGATTGCGTTAAATCTTTTGTTGAGACAAACACTTCTAGAGATTTTAGCGTTAAGTATGGACTTGACTCTGAGATAGTAGCTTCTCTATGTGAATCTTTTGCTGCTCATGTTAATCTTCCCAAAGAGAAGTGGTTTAAATATCATCCTCCTGTAGAAAGCAACATAGCCAAAACCAATCTAGTTGAGGAGAAAGTCATTGCTTTTAGTGATCCTGTTGTTCCTTGTGCTTACACTGAGAAACCACCATACCCTGCTAGGATAAAGGATTATTCTAAAGCTCCAACTGTGATACGTAGGGGTTACATTAGACCACTTGCACCCCCTGAGGAGATTAGAGTTGTACCTAGTGTTGCTATTATCAAAGATCTCTTAGCCGAAGACATAGTGGGCATGTTATGAAATTCTGTGAGGACTCCGCTCGAATTGCTAAACCTCACGTGAAAGACAAACACGAACCTGTAGTTGGCCTGCCCGTTGTTTCTGTTAAGATAGGAGATCACTGTTACCATGGTTTATGTGATATGGGAGCTAGTGTTAGTGCAATACCCCGTTCTCTATATGATGAAATCAAAGATGAGATTGCACCTGCTGAGTTAGAACCCATTGATGTCACTATTACGCTAGCTAATAGAGACACTATCTGCCCTGTGGGAATTGTGAGAGACGTAGAAGTCCTGTGTGGTAAGACAAAGTATCCTACTGATTTCCTCGTCCTTGGTACTACACAAGATAGCTTTTGTCCCATCATATTTGGTAGACCCTTTCTCAACACTGTCAATGCTCACATTGATTGAATTAAGCAGACTGTCACAGTAAGTTTCGAGGGTGTGTCTCATGAATTTAACTTCTCCAAGTTTGGAAGACAACCCCATGAAAGAGAGTCGTCTGGCAGGGATGAAATCATTGCTCTTGCTTCTATTTCCGTACCTCCTACGGATCCTTTAGAGCAATATCTGCTTGAGCATGAAAATGATATGCATATGGAGGAGAGAGATGAGATAGATAAAATTGTCTTAGAACAATATCCTATTCTCAAGAATAATCTGCCTGTTGAACTGCTTGGGGATCCTCCCCCACCAAAGGGTGATCCTGTGTTCGAGTTTAAACAGTTTCCTGATACTCTTAAGTATGCCTATCTTGATGAGAAGGAGATATATCCTGTCATTATTAGTGCTCTCCTCTCAGAGCGCGAAGAGAAGAAGTTACTAAAAACTCTGAGGAAGCACCGCGATGCTATTGGATATACTCTTGATGATCTTAAGGGTATTAGTCCTACTCTATGTCAGCACAAGATTAAAACCGATCCTGACTTTAAACCACTTGCTGATCATCAAAGGAGATTAAATCCTAAGATGAAAGAGGTCATTAGAAAAGAAATATTAAAGCTTCTGGAAGAAGGAATCATTTATCCTGTTGCTCATAGTGATTGGGTAAGTCTAGTACATTGCGTACCTAAGAAGGGAGGTATCACCGTCGTTCCTAATGATAAGGATGAACTAATCCCACAAAGGATTTTACCGGCTATAGAATGGTGATAGACTTCCGGAAACTGAACAAGGCAACTAGGAAAGATCATTATCCTTTGCCGTTTATCGACCAAATGCTAGAAAGGCTATCAAAGCACACACACTTCTGCTTTCTAGACGGTTATTTAGGTTTCTCGCAAATACCTATTGCACAATCTGATCATGAGAAAACCACTTTCACCTGCCCTTTCGGTACCTTTGCCTATAGATGTATGCCTTTTGGCTTATGTAATGCACCTGCCACCTTCCAAAGATGTATGATGGCTATATTCTCCGACTTTTGTGAAAAGATTGTCGAGGTTTTCATGGATGACTTCTCCGTTTACGGGTCTTCCTTTGATGATTGCCTCAGCAACCTTGATCGAGTCTTACAGAGATGCGAAGAAACCAACCTCGTCTTGAATTGGGAGAAGTGCCACTTTATGGTTAATGAAGGTATCATCTTAGGACACAAAATTTCTGAGAGAGGCATTGAAGTTGATAAGGCTAAGGTTGATGCAATTGAGAAAATGCCTTACCCCATAGATATCAGAGGTATACGAAGTTTCTTAGGTCATGATGGTTTCTATAGAAGGTTCATTAAAGACTTCTCTAAGATTTCTAGGCCTCTTACCAACCTCTTGCAGAAGGATGTTCCTTTTGTTTTTGATGAGGAATGTGAGGAAGCTTTTGAAATACTTAAGAAGGCTTTGATAACCGCACCTATTGTTCGACCACCTGACTGGAACTTGCCCTTTGAAATCATGTGTGACGCTAGTGATTATGCTGTTGGTGCTGTTCTAGGACAAAGAGTTGACAAGAAGTTGAATGTCATTCACTACGCTAGTAAAACTCTAGACAGTGCCCAAAGAAACTACGCCACTACGGAGAAGGAATTTTCAGCAGTCGTGTTTCCATGTGAAAAGTTCAGATCTTATATAGTTGACTCCAAAGTCACTGTTCACTCTGATCATGCTGCTATTAAGTACCTCATGGAGAAGAAGGACGCTAAGCCTAGGCTGATCAGATGGGTTCTCCTGCTACAGGAATTTGATTTGCACGTCGTTGACCGAAAGGGTGCTGATAACCCTGTAGCAGATAACTTGTCTAGGCTAGAGAATGTCCTTGATGACCCACTACCTATTGATGATAGCTTTCTTGATGAGGAACTAATTGTTATCCGCACTTCACTTAGTGCACCGTGGTATGCTGATTATGCAAACTATATCGTAGACAAATACATACCACCCAGTTTCACCTATCAGCAAAAGAAGAAATTCTTCTTTGATTTGAGACACTACTTTTGGGATGATCCTCACCTTTATAAGGAAGGAGTAGATGGTGTTATTAGACATTGTGTGCCTGAACATGAACAGGGACAGATCCTGCAGAAGTGTCATTCCGAAGCCTACGGAGGACACCATGCTGGAGATAGAACTGCCCATAAGGTATTGCAATCAGGTTTCTATTGGCCCACTCTCTTCAGGGATGCCCGTAAGTTTCTCTTGTCTTGTGACGAATGCCAAAGGATAGGGAACATCAGTAAGCGTGAGGAAATGCCTATGAACTATTCACTTGTCACTGAACCATTTGATGTCTGGGGCTTTGATTATATGGGACCCTTCCCGAGTTCCAGTGGGTACACTCACATCTTAGTTGCTGTGGATTATGTTACTAAGTGGGTAGAAGCTATCCCCACTAAAAATCCTGATCACCACACCTCTATTAAGATGCTTAAAGAAGTCACATTCCCAAGATTTGGAGTCCCTAGATACTTGATGACTGATGGCGGTTCACACTTCATTCATGGTGTTTTCCGCAAGATGCTAGCTAAGTATGATGTCAACCATAGAGTTGCATCTCCTTATCATCCTCAGTCTAGTGGTCAAGTTGAGTTGAGTAATAGGGAGATCAAGTTGATCTTACAAAAGACCGTCAATAGATCTCGAAAGAACTGGTCTAGGAAACTTGACGATGCACTATGGGCTTATAGGACTGCTTATAAGAATCTCATGGGCATGTCACCGTATAAAATGGTTTACGGTAAGGCCTGTCATTTACCTCTTGAGCTGGAACACAAAGCTTATTGGGATATCAAAGAGCTCAACTTTGATTTCAAACTTGCCGGTGAGAAGCGGTTGTTTGATATCAGCTCGTTAGATGAATGGAGAGCCCAGGCATATGAGAATGCCAAGTTGTTCAAGGAAAAGGTTAAGAGATGGCACGACAAACGAATACAGAAACGAGAGTTCAATGTAGGTGATTATGTCTTGCTATACAATTCTCGTTTGAGATTCTTTGCAGGCAAGCTTCTCTCTAAATGGGAAGGTCCCTATATTATCGAGGAAGTATATTGTTCCGGTGCCATCAAAATCAATAACACGGAAGGGAATTTTCCTAGAGTGGTAAATGGGCAAAGAATCAAGCATTACATCTCTGGTACTCCCATAAATGTTGAGACCAATATCATCAATGTCATAACTCCAGAGGAGTACATAAGGGATGTTTATCAGCTTGTTTCATACCTTGAAAATGAAGATGTATCTGTTTCGGTAAGAAATTGGACTCCGATACTTCTCCAATAGGAAATTTCTTCCGTTTTGGATTTTTTGGAAAATTAGAAAAATAAAAAGCTGTCCAGAGAGTGAACGAGGCGGCCACAAGCCCTGCCACCGCCCCTACCCCCTGGTGGCGGAGGGCAAGCTTGTGGGCACCTCGTGTGCCTCCCGGACTCCGTTTTCTTGCGGAGGACTCCTTCTGGCCCAGAAAAAATCAATATATACTCGCCCGAAGGTTTTGATCTCCGTATTGCGTAGTTTTCCTCTGTTTTCGTTTCGAGCTTGTTGTGTGCCGCAGATTTAGAGCAAAGATGTCTCAAGAATCTGTTGCGGAGAATTATCTTCACCAAGTTCATGAGGAAGTAGATGCTGATATGAAAAGAGTAGAAGTCACGGAAGCCAGGGACCAAGCTAAGGAGAAAACCCAAGCTAGGGAGGAAGTTCAACCCATGTTCAACATTGAAGACCTTGAAGGAGTAGATTTTCTCCAACCCTTCCTCCACGTGCTGTCCCCATCCTTGATTGAACTCTTGAGGTTTTGCGAAACAACTCGTGCTCGCAATATTTCTCTTTCTCGTGAAGTTGTTTTGCTGGAAAACCATGTCACACATCTCAAAGGTATAAATCAAAGACTGATAGCTCTCTTGGTATCAAAGGTGACAACAACACCACCATCACCACCAAAGGAAGACAACTAAGCATTGGTATGGGCAATCCCCTTGGCTTTTGCCAAGCTTGGGGGAGTTGCCCTGGTATCGTATCACCTTTATATCTTTTGCTTTTACCTTTGTTTTAGTTCTTTATTTTCAGTTTTTATTTCTTGTTTTAGAGGAATAAGTCTTTATTTTTTAGTTTGAGTCTTTTGCTTTTGTCTCTCCCCCGATGTATTCGAGCTTACGAGCTATATAATAAAGAGTTTCTTAGTCAAGGGCTTTGCTTTGTGCCATGATCAAAAGTATGAAAAGAACAATAGCATGAAAGATCATGAGACGATCTTATGGAAAGTGATAACTTCACTTATGACATGTATGATGATTGAAACTTGCTGAGAATAAATCAACATAGACCTCAGTCATTGTTGCAATTAATAAGAAGTAATAAGGAAAGAGAGGTTCACATATAAATATATCATTTTAGACAATTTTTACAATTGTGAGCACTCACCAAACTATTACATGTCTAGGAGTAGATGTTGGACAAGGAAGACAACATAATGAATTGTGTTTGCTTGGTTCCAAACAATGTTATATGATTAGAGATCCCTTAGCATGTGACGATTTCTTCCACCTCATATTAGCCAAAACTCCCGCACCAAGTAGAGATACTACTTGTGCATCCATAAACCTCCAACCAGTTTTGCCATGAGAGTCCACCATACCTACCTATGGATTGAATAAGATCCTTCAAGTAAGTTGTCATCGGTGCTAAAAATTGCTCTCTAATATGTATGATCTATTAGTGTGGGTTTGCCTTACAAGCTCTTATTTGACTCTTTCTGATGTTGTGATAAATTGCAATTGCTTCAATAACTATGGACTATTGTTGGTTACTTCTCGGTAAGGTTTTTTCCTTCATGCTTTGCTTTGTGAAGGAATTGTTACTTTCCCATAAGAATCTTTATGATGTATTGATGTTCTATGTGTGATCATGATGCCCTCATGTCCGTATTATGTTTTATCGACACCTTCGTCCCTCAACATGTGGACATGTTTATGGAACTTGGTTTTCGCTTGAGGACAAAGCGAGGTCTAAGCTTGGGGGAGTTGATACGTCCATTTTGCATCATGCTTTCATGTTGATATTTATTGTTTTTTGGGCTGTTATATTACTTGTGTGGTACCATATTTATGCCTTTTCTCTCTTATTTTGCAAGGTTTATTTTAAGAGGGAGAATTCAGGCATCTGGAATTCTGGACTAGAAAAGGAGCAAATTCTAGTCCACTATTCTGGACATCTCCAAATGCCCTAAAAAGTTACGTGAATTTTTTCTGGAATATAAAAAAATACTGGGCGAAAGAACTACCGGAGGGGGGCCACCAGGGCTCCACAAGCCCTGCCACCGCCACCACCCCCTGGTGGCGCAGGGCAAGCTTGTGGGCAGCCTGACGGCCCACTAGCCCCCTCTTTTGCTATATGAAGTGTCCTGGTCTAGAAAAAAAAAATCAATAGGGAGCTTTTTTGTGGTTTCGCCGCTGCCACGAGGCGGAACTTGAGCAGATCCAATCTAGAGCTCCGGCAGGACGATCCTGCCGGGGAAACTTCCCTCCCGGAGGGGGAAATTGTCGCCATCATCATCACCAACACTCCTCTCGTCGGAGGGGAG
Organism: Hordeum vulgare subsp. vulgare; assembly: GCF_904849725.1. NCBI lineage: Eukaryota > Viridiplantae > Streptophyta > Magnoliopsida > Poales > Poaceae > Hordeum > Hordeum vulgare. Next base: position 52,376,918 of record NC_058519.1, read on the forward strand.
GCATCTTCATCAACATCTTCATCAGCACCATCTCCTCTCCAATCCCTAGTTCATCTCTTGTAACCAATCTTCGTCTCGCAACTCCGATTGGTACTTGTAAGGTTGCTAGTAGTGTTGATTACTCTTTGTAGTTGATGCTAGTTAGATTACTTGGTGGAATAGTTTATGTTCAGATTCTTGATGCTATTCATTACACCTCTGATCATGATTATGATTATGTCTTGTGAGTAGTTACTTTTGTTCCTAAGGACATGGGATAAGTAATGTTAATAATAATCATGTCAATTTGATATTCGTTCGGTATTTTGATATGTTGTATGTTGTCTTTTCCTCTAGTGGTTTTATGTGAACGTCGACTACATAACACTTCACCATATTTGGGCCTATAGGAAGGCACATTGGGGAGTAGTAAGTAGATGATGGGTTGCTGGAGTGACAGAAGCTTAAACCCCAGTCTATGCGTTGCTTCGTGAGGGGCTGACTTGGATCCACTAGTTTAATGCTATGGTTAGAATTTGTCTTAATTCTTCTTTTGTAGTTGCGGATGCTTGCGAGAGAGGTTAATCATAAGTGGGATGCTTTTCCAAGTAAGGGCAGTACCCAAGCGCCGGTCCACCCACATATCAAACTATCAAAGTAATGAACGCGAATCATATGAACATGATGAAACTAGCATGACGGAAATTCCCGTGTGTCCTCGGGAGCATTTTTCCTCCTATAAGACTTTGTTCAGGCTTGTCCCTTGCTACAAAAGGGATTGGGCCACTTGCTGCACCGTTGCTACTACTTGTTACTTGTTACTCTTTGCTGCGTTTCACCTCGCTACACAATCACTTGTTACCGCTACTTTCAGTGCTTGTAGTTATTACCTCGCTGAAATCCGCTTATCAGAGCCTTCTGCTCCTCGTTGGGTTCGACACTCTTACTTATCGAAAGGACTACGATTGATCCCCTATACTCGTGGGTCATCATGGCTATATCGTGTAGTTTGGTAAGATGGGCTACAACCGTCTCAGACTCATAACCGTGGAAAGGATCAGATTCGACTAGAGAGATAATCTCAGGGTCGACAGAGAATTCATAATCCTTATCGGTGATAAAGATAGGTGAAGTAGCAAACTTCGGGTCGTATTTCATCCTAGGTTTAAGAGATTTTTCCTTCCACTTGAGAAGTAATTTCTCAGTGTCATAGGCATCCTTACACGCAAGAAAATCCTCGGCTATCTCTCCCTCCATAACGTAACCCTCAGGTATATCAGGCAATTCATATCTAGGAGAGCTACATCTAGCAGGAGCAAAAACAGGTTCTATCTCAATAGTATCGGCAGTTTCAGAAGCATCACGAGCATTGGCAGTAACTCTAGCAATATGAGCATCAAGGAATACCCCTAGTGGCATATTAGGCAAAGTAGTATCTCTAGCAGTATCAAGCATAGCATCATCAGGGAAAATAGCATCTCTAGCATCATCAGGCAAAGCAGTATCAGGCATAGCATCTCTAGCAGTATCAGGCATAGCATCTCTACCAGCATCAGGCATAGTAGCATCATAAGCATTATCAAGCACAGGCGACATATCAAGATTTCTAGCAGGAGGTGGTGTCGCAAACTTACTCATAACTGAAGGTGAATCAAGTGCAGAGCTAGATGGCAGTTCCTTACCTCCCCTCGTAGTTGAGGGCTAGACTTTGGTTTTTGGATCTTTCAGATTCTTCATAGCGATCAGCAGATATAAATCCCAAGTGACTCACAGAATATAGCTATCCTTCCCCAGCAACGGCGCCAGAAAAATGCTGCTGACGTGCAACTATTCCTGACTTGATGCCTCCCCGGCAACGGCGCCAGAAAAATGCTGCTGACGTGCAACTATTCCTGACTTGATGCCTCCACGGCAACGGAGCCAGAAAAGAGATTGTCCCACTAGCTCAACAATTAGCAATTGTCTTGCAATGGCCCACCATTGCGTGGGATCGCGACAGTTTTCGAGGGTAGAGTATTCAACCCAAATTTGTTGGTTCGTGCGACGGGAAGTGAAAGAATATTCTCAAGTATTAGCAGCTGAATGCGTCAGATTCAACCACACCTGAAAGATTAGTGTCTGCAAGCAAGGTGTCAACAACAAAGTAGTATGATAACAACGGTGCCAGAAACGATCTGGTGACAAGGTAGACTATTCCTAACGGTTGTATCAATGGCGCCAGTAAGTTGCCCGTGGACGGGAAATATTCTTTCCCGTGAACGGCGCTAGAAAAAGTATTGTAGCAGGTAGTAGTAGTGTAACGAGTAGCAACAGTGGCAAAGAACAGCAGTAGTAACAACAGTAGCAAGTTGCAACAGTAGCAAGTAACAACAGTAGCAAGTAGCAGCAGGACAAAGCAAGTAACAGTGTAAGCAAGTAACAGTAGCATCAACAGTAGTAACAGCAGCAGAGCAAAACAAGTAACAGGAGCAGTGGGACAAACTCGTAGGCAATGGGTCGGCGATTCGTTGGATGACATTCATCATGCAACAGTTATAACATGGAGAGATATGTGGCTAGCTCCCGTTTCTGAATGTGATGTAGGCATGCATTCCGTGTGTAGTCATACGTGCTTAAGGAAAAGAACTTGCATGAAATCTATTGTCCATCCCTCCCATGGCAGCGGGGTCCAAATGGATACTACGGGATATTAAGGTTCTCTTTTTAATAAAGAACCGGACCAACGCATTAGCACTTGGTGAACACATGAACTCCTCAAACTATGGTCATCACCGGGAGTGGTTCCGGTTATTGTCACTCCGGGGTTGCTGGATCATAACACATAGTAGGTAACTACAACTTGCAAGATCGGATCCAAAACATACATATATTGGTGACAACATAATAATTTCAGATCTGAAATCATGGCACTCGGGCCCTAGTGACAAGCATTAAGCATGGCAAAGTAGTAGCAACATCAATCTCAGAACATAGTGGATACTAGGGATCAATCCCCGTCAAAACTAACTCGATTACATAATAGATCTCATCCTACTCATCCCCGCCCAGCGAGCCTACGAATATATTACTGACGAACGATGAAGAGCTTCATGGAATTGGAGAGAGAAGAAGGTTGATGATGACGATTGCGACGATCTCCTTGATCCGGAGCCCAAAACGGACTCCAAATCTGCCCTCCAGATGAAGAACAGGATGTGGCGGCGCCTCCATATCGAAAACGCGATGAAATCTTCTCTCTTGATTTTTTTCGAGACGAAAGGGAATTTATAGAGCTGAGTTTGGGGGCGGCAGAGCCACGTGGGCCCCACAAGCTTGGTTGTCGCGGCCAGGGGGGTGGCCGTGGCAACAGGGCTTGTGGCCCACTGGCCCGTCCCCTCCGGTGGATCTTTGCGCAAATATTTTTCATATTTTCCAGAAATATTCTCCGTAAATTTTCAGGACGTTCCGAGAACTTTCATTTCTGCACAAAAACAACACCATGGCAATTCTGCTCAAAACAGCGTCAGTCCGGGTAAGTTCCATTCAAATCATGCAAATTAGAGTCCAAAACAAGGGCAAAAGAGTTTGGAAAAGTAGATACGATGGAGGCGTATGTATCATGAAAAAACCCTATGTGATAGTTACATTATTGAATTCGAATATGATCCCACATGTAATTATTATGAGAGAGGAAAATATGGTGGTAGAAACTTTCATATAACTAAATCACCTCTCGTTATGTTGAGATTGCTATTGTCCCTTTCTTCTTCCTTGCATTTGGTAACTATTGGTTGTCTTGACAATCTGTTTTCCTATAAAATTCCTATGCATAGGAAGTATGTTAGACTTAGATGTGATTTTCATGGGCTTTATGATGCTCTCGTTGTGCTTCAATTCTTGTCTTTTGTGTGAGCATCATTGATTTATCAATGCCTAGCTAAGGGCCTTAAACAATAGCGTTTGTTGGGAGGCAACCCAATGAATTTACCTTTTTCTTTCTGTTTTTTGCGTTCACACTTTCATAATTCTGTTGTGATTGTGTTTCTTTTGCGTTTGTGCCAAGTGAAACCATTATGATTAGTCTTGGGGATGATCGTTTGGTCATGCTGGAAAAGACAGAAACTTTCTGCTCACGAAAATAATTTTCGTTTTTGTTCTGTGAGAGCTTTTGAGTTGATTCTTTTTGCTGCTGATTGCTACGCAAATTCTTCAGACTGTCGTAATTTTTTCTAATTTTTGAAGTAACAGAAGTATACGAAGTATACAGATTGCTACAGACTGGTTTGCTGTTAACAGATTCTGTTTTTGTTGAGTTGGTTGCTTATTTTGATGAAACTATGGATAGTATCAGGGGCTATTAGCCATGGAAGATTGAAAATACAGTAACCCAACATCAACATAAGTAGAATTTAAGTTTGCTACGGTACCTAAGGAAGTGGTGTTTTGCGTTCTTATACTAATGATATCACGAGTTTCTGTTTAAGTTTCATGCTGTGAAGTTTTCAAGTTTTGGGTGAAGTTCTTATGGACAAAGAGATAAATAGTGGCAAGAGCTGAAGCTTGGGGATGCCCAAGGCACCCCAAGTTTATTCAAGGATGCTGAAAAAGCCTAAGCTTGGGGATGCCCCGGGAAGGCATCCCCTATTTCGTCTTCAATCCATCGGTAACGTTACTTGGGGCTATATTTTTATTCACCACATGTTATGTGTTTTGCTTGGAGCGTCTTGTATCATAGGAGTATTTTATTTTTGTTGTGTCACAATCTTCCTTGCTGCACACCTAGAGAGAGAGAGACATGCACTCACCATGATTTTGTCGAGCTTCACTTATATCCTTTGGTTAGACAATTCAGCTCACATGTGTTTCACTTATATCTTTTGAGCTAGTTGATTTTTCTCTATGTGTTTCACTTCTATATTTTAGAGCACGGAAGTGCGTGGCGTGGTAGTTGATCTATGCTATGAAAGTAGTCTCAAAAGGGGTAGTTATCCAAAGGGATATGAAAACTTCCACCTTCATGTGCATTGAGTAGTTAGAGAAGTTTGATTCATCTCAATTTGTTTTGAGTTGTGGTTGTGGTAATATTGAAGTTATACTAGTAAGGTGTTGTGGAACTAGAAATACTTGTGTTGAAGTTAGTGATTCCTGTAGCATGCACGTATGGTGAACCGCTATGTGATGAAGTCTGAGGATTAGTTTATTGATTGTCATCATTTGTGTGGCGGTCGGGATCGCGCGATGGTGTATACCTACCAACCCTTCCCCTAGTAGTATGCGTTGAATGCTTTGTTTCGATTACTACTAAAACTTTGGCAACAAGTATATGAGTTCTTCATGACCAATGTTGAGTCCATGGTTTAGATGCACTTTCACCTTCCACCATCACTATCTTCTTTAGTGATGTGCAACTTTCGCCGGTGCACAAAACCCACCATATAGCCTCCCTCAAAACAGCCACCATACCTACCTAATATGGCATATTCAAAGCCATTCTGAGATATATTGCCATGCAACTACCACCATGACATGTGCCACCACTTCTACATTGCCATTGCATGATCATAAGATAGCTAGCATGATGTTTCCATTGATGTCTATGCCATGCTAGATCATTGTCACGGTACACTACCGAAGGCATTCCATATAGAGTCATCATTGCTCTAAGTTTTGAGTTGTAAGTGTGATGATCATCATTGATGGAGCATTGTCCCATGTGAGGAAATAAAAGAGGCCGGCGAAGCCCATTTACGAAAAGAGGCCAAATATGCCCACAATATATATATATATGTATATATATATATATATATATATATGTATGTATATATATATATATATATGTATATATATATATATATATATACATATATATATATATATATATATATATATATATATATATATATATATATATATATAAGAGGCCAAAGAGCCCACCAAAAAAATGAGAGAAAAAGAGAGAAGGGACGGTGCTACTATCTTTCCACACTTGTGCTCATTAAGAACCATGATCTTCATGATTGAGAGTCTCCCGTTTTGTCACCACCATATTCCAATGATGGGCTTCCTCAAAATTGCCTTAGGTCTTTGTGAGCAAGCAAGTTTGATGCACACCCACTAGTTTTCTTTAAGAGCTTTCACACACTCTTAGCTCTAGTGCATCATTTGTATGGCAATCCCTACTCATTCACATTGATATCTAATGATGAGCATCTCCGTAGCTCATTGATATGCCTAGTCGATGTGACCATCTTCTCCTTATTTTCCTTGTAACCTCCACCACACTCCATTCCACTTATAGTGCTAAAATCATCGCTCACGCTCATGTATTGCGTGAGAGTTGAAAAAGTTTGAGAAAGTAAAGGTGTGAAAACAATTACTTGGCCAATACCGAGGTTGTGCATAATTTAAATTCGTTGTGCAAGGATGATAGAGCATAGCCAGACTATATGATTTTGTAGGGATAACTTTCTTTTGGTCTTGTTATTTTGAAAGTTAATGATTACCTTGCTAGTTTGCTTGAAGTATTATTGTCTCCACGTCAATAGCAAACTATTGTTTTGAATCTAACGGATCTGAACATTCACGTCACATAAGAGGAGTTACAAAGGACATCTATGCTAGGTAGCATGAAAGCATCAAAAATTCATTCTTTATCACTTCCCTACTCGAGGACGAGCAGGAGTTAAGCTTGGGGATACTTGATACGTCTCAAACGTATCTATAATTTTTGATGGTTTCATGCTGTTATCATGTCAACTTTGGATGTTTTATATACCTTTTATATCATTCTTGGGACTAACTTATTAATTCAGTGCCAAGTGCCAGTTCCTGTTTTTTCTGTGTTTTTGACTCTTTTCAGATCTGATTTTGGAACAGAGTCCAAACGGAATAAAATCCCCGAAGTGAATTTTTCCAGAACAGAAGAAGATCGGGGTACTTGAGGGCCAAGGCAGGAGGCCCACAACGAGCCCACAAGCACTGTAGCTGCGGCGAGGGGGGCCGCGGCTACCAGGATTGTGGCCTCCCTGGAGCTCCCCTGCCCTAGCTCTTTGGCCTATATATTCCCTAAAATCCCAAAAAAATTAGTGCGTCCACGAAACCACTTTTCCGCCATCGCAAGCTTCCGTTTCCGCGACATCTCATCTGGAGACCCTTCCCGGTGCCCTGCCGGATGGGACTTTGGAGCTGGAGGGCTTCTACATCAACATCATTGCCTCTCCAATGACTCGTGAGTAGTCTACTTCATATCTACGTGTCCGTAGTTAGTAGCTAAATGGCTTCTTCTCTCTCTTTGATCTTCAATACAAAGTTCTCCATGATCTTCATGGAGATCTATCCGATGTAATCCTCTTTGGCGGTGTGTTTGTCGAGATCCGTTGAATTGTGTATTTGTGATCAAATTATCTATGAATTATATTTGAGTCTTTGCTGATTTCTTATATGCATGATTCGATATCCTTGTAAGTCTCTCCGAGTTGTGGGTTTTGTTTGGCCAACTAGATCTATGATTCTTACAATGGGAGAAGTGCTTGGTTTTGGGTTCATACCGTGCGATGACCTTTCCCAGTGACAGAAGGGGCAGCAAGGCATGCATCATGTTGTTGCCATCAAGGGTAACAAGATGGGCTTTCATCATAGATTTGAGATTGTCCATCTACATCATGTCATCTTGCTTAAGGCGTTACTCTGTTCTTATGAACTCAATACACTAGATGCATGCTAGATAGCGGTCGACGTGTGGAGTAATAGTAGTAGATGCAGAAAGTATCGGTCTACTTGTTTTGGACGTGATGCCTATATGTATGATCATTGCCATAGATAACGTCATGACTTTGCGCGGTTCTATCAATTGCTCGACAGTAATTCGTTCACCCACCGTCTACTTGCTTTCATGAGAGAAGCCACTAGTGAACACTACGGCCCCCGGGTCTATTCACAAGTATCATCTCCCCTTTTACTTTTACTTCGCTTTGTTTACTTTTTGCTTTCAGTTCTCACTTTGCAAACAATCTATAAGGGATTGACAACCCCTTCATAGCGTTGGGTGCAAGCTCTTTGTGTTTGTGCACGTACTTGTGATTTGACGTGATCCTCCTACTGGATTGATACCTTGGTTCTCAAACTGAGGGAAATACTTACCGCCACTGTGCTACATCACCCTTTCCTCTTCAAGGGAACACCAACGCAAGGTTCCAAGGCCGCGGGGAATCCTTTGCATATTTGCCAAGGAAATCCCTATAGGCGTAGCCAGCAGCAATCTCCATCTCCAAATCGTCGGCATGATCTCCATCGTCACCGGCATGACACCATGATATCCATCATCGTGTCATCATGTGGTTGTCGCGCCAACTATTGCTACTACGACTATTGCCAACTCATAGCGGTAAAGTAAAGCAAAAGTGGCAAAATAAATTAAAGACAACCCTCTGGATCCTACCGGTTGTCGTACTCATCGACATGCAAGCCGTGATAATTTATACGAAACATGATCATCTCATACATCACATATATCAAATCATGTCTTTGGCCATATCATATAACAACATACCTTGCAAAAACAAGTTAGACGTCCTCTACTTTGTTGTTGCAAGTTTTATGTGGCTTCTAAGGGAAATTAGCAAGAACCATTCTTACCTACACAAAGCCACAACGATGATATTCAAGTTTCTATTTAACCTTCTACAAGGACTGCCTCTGTCGAATCTGATTCAACTAAAGTGGGAGAGACAGACACCCGTGAGCCTTCTTTATGCAACCAAGTTACATGTCAATCGATGGAATCGGTCTCTCGTACGTGAACGAGTAAGGTTGGTCCGGGATGCTTCATCCCACAATACCGTCAAATCAAGATAAGATTAAGGAAGTAAGCAATCTGAACATCAACACCCACAAACACTTGGTGTTCTACTCATGAATGTTATCTACGCATAGACCTAGCTCATGATGCCCCTATTGGGGAATGTTCCATGGAAAACAAAAAAAAAATCCTACGAACACTCAAGATCAATTTATGGAGATCAACAGCTACGAGAGGGGGATTGCATCTACATACCCTAGTAGATTGCTAAGTGTAACCGTTAAGAAACGTGGTTGATGTAGTCGAACGTCTTCGTGATAAAATCACGATCCATCATGCGATCCAATCACGACCCATCCCGATCTAGCGCCAAACAGACGACACCTCCGCGTTCAGCACACATACATATCTATGACACCTTCACCACCTCGATCCAGTGAGCTAAGGTGAAGTAGTAGTTGGGTTCTCTAGCACCACGACGATGTGGTGGCGGTGGTGGTGGTCAATCTCGGCAGGGCTTCGCCAAGCACTACCGCGATCATGACGATGGAGAAGTACTACGAGAGAGGGAGAGAGAGAGAGAGAGAGGAGGGTTGAGTCGTGTCTCTTTGGTATGCGGTTGCCCTCCCTCTCCTCTAATATATATAGGGGAAGGGAGGAGGGGTCGGCGCCCTAGGGTTTCCTCTAGAGGTGGGGCGACGGCCAAGAGGAGCCTTAGCCCTCAAGGAAAGGGGGCTGCCACCACCTCTAGGCCAGCCCAGCCCCTTTGTCGCATCGGCCTTGCTACTTCTCAAACAACAACGCCAGAAATTGGCACGTTGACGGAGACTTGTCTTGCGTTGTTTTTTCTCTTGAAGAGGAAAGGGCGATGCAGCACATGAGCAGTAAGTATTTCCCTCAGTTTGAGAACCAAGGTATTAATCTAGTAGGAGAATCTCGTCAAGTCCAGAGTACCTGCGCAAACACAAAAGAGCTAGCACCCAATGCTATAAAGGGGTTGTCAATCCCTTCAAGATTGATTGCAAAGTGAGATCTGAAGGCGGAAAGTGCAACGAAGTAAAAGAGTAAAGCTGAAATATGGTGTGAAGTGGACCTGGGGGCCATAGTGTTCACTAGAGGCTTCTCTCAAAATAGAAAATATTACGGTGGGTGAACAAATTACTGTCGAGCAATTAATAGAACCGCGCAAAGTCATGACGATATCTAAGGCAATGATCATACATATAGGCATCACGTTCGAGACAAGTAGACCGATACTTTCTGCATCTACTACTATTACTCCACACATCAACCGCTATCCAGCATGCATCTAGTGTATTGGGTTCATGACAAACAGAGTAACACTTTAAGCAAGATGACATGATGTAGAGGGATAAACTCAAACCAGTGAAGAAAACCCCATCTTTTTACCCTTGATGGCAACAACACGATGCGTGCCTCGCTACCCCTTCTATCACTAGGTGAGGTCACCGCACGGTATGAACCCAAAACCAAGCACTTCTTCCATTGCAAGAATCATAGATCAAGTTGGCCAAACAAAACCCACAACTCGAAGAGAATTACAAGGATATGAAATCATGCATAAGAGACATGAGAAGAAACTCAAATAAGATTCATAGATAATCTGATATAAATCCACAATTCATCGGATCTCGACAAACACACCGCAAAAGAAGATTACATCGGATAGATCTCCATGAAGATCATGGAGAACTTTGTATTGAAGATCCAAGAGAGAGAATAAGCCATCTAGCTACTAGCTATGTTCCCGTAGGTCTATGGTGAACTACTCACGCATCATCAGAGAGGTCATGGTGTTGATGAAGAAGCCCTCCGTATCCGAATCTCCCCTCCGGCAGGACACCAGAACGTGGCCCAGATGGAATCTTGCGGAGACAGAAGCTTGCGGCGGCGAAGAAGTGTTTTCGTGGCTCTCTAGATTTTTCTGGGATTTTAGGGAATATATAGACGAAAGACCTAGGGCAGAGGAGGCCCAGGGAGCCCACAAACCTGGGAGGCGCGGGCCCCCTGGCCACGACTAGGGGGCTTGTGGGGTCCCTGGTGACCCTCTGCCTTGGTTCTCAAGTCTCCAGATCGTCTTCTGTTTCGGAAAAAATCTTTTCGGATGTTTTATTCCATTTGGACTCCGTTTAAAATCCTCCTCTGAAAAGGGTCAAAAACATGGAAAAAACAGGAACTAACACTTGGCACTGAGTTAATAAGTTAGTCCCAAAAAAAGATATAAAAGGCATACAACACATCCAAAGTATGACAAGATAATAGCATGAAACCATAAAAAATTATAGATACGTTGGAGACGTATCAAGAATCCCCAAGCTTAACTCCTGCTCGTCCTCGAGTAGGGAAGTGATAAAGACTGAATTTTTTATGTGGAATGCTACCTAGCATAGTTGTCCTTCGTAACTTCTTTCATGTGACATGAATGTTCAGATCCGTAAGATTCAAAACAATAGTTTGCTATTGACATAAAAACAATAATACTTCAAGCAAACTAGCAAGGTAATCATGAACTTTCAAAATAACAAGGCCAAAGAAAGTTATCCCTAAAAAATCATATAGTCTGGCTATGCTCCATCATCCCCACACAACTAATTTAAATCATGCACAACCCCGGTATTGGCCAAGTAATTGTTTTCGTACTCTTACTTTCTCAAACCTTTTTCAACTATCACGCAATACATGAGCGTGAGCCATGGATATAGCACTATAGGTGGAATAGAGTGTGGTGGTGGTTGTGAGACAAAAAAGGAGGAGATGGTCACATTGACTCGACGTATCAAAGGGTTATGGAGATGCCCATTAATAGATATCAATGTGAATGAGTAGGGATTTCCATACAAAGGATGCACGAGAGCTATAAGTATGTGAAATCTCAAAAGGAGAACTAGTGGGTGTGCATCCAACTTGCTTGCTCACGAAGACCTAGGGCAATTTTGAGGAAGTCCATCATTGGAATATACAAGCCAAGTCATAAAATAAAGATTCCCACTAGTATATGGCGGTGAAAAAACAAGAGGCTCTCAATCATGAAGAACATGGTGCTATTATGAAGCACAAGTGTGGAAAAAGATAGTAGCATTGTCCCTTCTCTCTTTTTCTCTCTTTTTCTCTCTCTTTTTTTATTTGGGCTCTTTGGCCTCTTTTTTTATGTGGGCTACTTTGGCCTCTCTTTTTTTGTTTCCGCACATGGGACAATTCTCTAATGATGATCATCACACTTTTATTTACTCACAGCTCGAAGCTCAGAACGATGATGACTCTATAGGAAATGCCTCCCGTAGTGTACCGGGATGTGCAATGATCTAGCTTGACGTATGATGTTGAAACATCTCGCTAGCTATCTTACGATCATGCAATGGCAATATGAGAGTGACGGCACAAGTCATGAGACGGAACAGTGGGAGTTTCATGGCAATATATCTCGGAATGGCTATGAAAATGTCATAGTAGGTAGGTATGGTGGCTATTTTGAGGAAGGCATATGGTGGGTTTGTGCACCGGCGAAAATTGCGTGGTACTAGAGAGGCTAGCAATGGTGGAAGGTGAAAGTGCATCTATACCATGGACTCACATTAGTCATGAAGAACTCACATACTTATTGCGAAAAAATTATTAGTAATCGAAACAAAGTGCTAAATGCATACTCCTAGGGGAAGGGTTGGTAGGTGTTAACCATCGCGCGATCTCGACCGCAACACAAAGGATGACAATCAATATATCAATTATGCTCCGACTTCCTAACATAGCGCTTCACCATACGTGCATGTTACGGGAATCACTAACTTCAACACAAGTATTTCAAGATTCACAACACCCTACTAACATAACTCTTTTTATTACCAAATCCACGTCTCAAAACTAATTGAGAGGAATCAAACTTCTCTTTCTACTCAATGCACATGAAGGTGGAAGTTTTATTGTATCCTTTTGGGGTACCTATCACCTTTGGGACTACTTTCATAGCACAAACCAACTACCAAGTCAAGCACCGCCGTGCTCTAAAAGATCCAAGTGAAGCACAAAGAGCAAAATTATCTAGGCGCAAAAGATATAAGTGAAGCACAATGAGCATTCTAGCAAATTCATGATGAGTGCATGTCTCTCTCAAAAGTTGTGCAGCAAGGATGATTGTGACACAACAAAAAGAAAAGACTCCTACGATACAAGACGCTCCAAGCAAAGCACATATCATGTGGTGAATAAAAATATAGCTCCAAGTAATGTTACCGATGGATTGAAGATGAAAGAGGGGATGCCTTCCGGGGCATCCCCAAGCTTAGGCTTTTTGGTGTCCTTAAATTTGGCTTGGGATGCCATGGGAATCCCCAAGCTTGAGATCTTTCCACTCTTTATGTTGGGGAACGTCGCATGGGAAACAAAAAATTTCCTACGCGCACGAAGACCTATCATGGTGATGTCCATCTACGAGAGGGGATGAGTGATCTACGTACCCTTGTAGACCGTACAGCAGAAGCGTTATAGAACGCGGTTGATGTAGTGGAACATCCTCACGTCCCTCGATCCGCCCCGCGAACAATCCCGCGATCAGTCCCACGATCTAGTATCGAACAGACGGCACCTCCGCGTTCAGCACACGTACAGCTCGACGATGATCTCGGCCTTCTTGATCCAGCAAGAGAGACGGAGAGGTAGAAGAGTTCTCCGGCAGCGTGACGGTGCTCCGGAGGTTGGTGATGACCTTGTCTCAGCAGGGCTCCGCCCGAGCTCTGCAGAAACGCGATCTAGAGGAAAAACCGTGGAGGTATGTGGTTGGGCAGCCGTGAGAAAGTCGTCTCAAATCAGCCGTAATTGCTCCATATATATAGGAGGAGGGAGGGGGGGCCTTGCCTTGGGGTCCAAGGACCCCCAAGGAGTCGGCCGAGCCAAGGGGGGGAGGACTCCCCCCCCAAACCGAGTTGGACTTGGTTTGGTGGGAGGAGTCCCCTTCCCTTCCCACCTCCTTCCTTTTTTTTCTTTCCTCTTGATTTTTCTTCTCTTGGCGCATTGGGCACTTGTGGGCTGTCCCACCAGCCCACTAAGGGCTGGTGTGGCTCCCCCAATGCCTATGGGCTTCCCCGGGGTGGGCTGCCCCCCCCCCCCGGTGAACTCCCGGAACCCATTCGTCATTCCCGGTACACTCCCGGTAACTCCGAAAACCTTCCGGTAATCAAATGAGGTCATCCTATATATCAATCTTCGTTTCCGGACCATTCTGGAAACCCTCGTGACGTCTGTGATCTCATCCGGGACTCCGAACAACATTCGGTAACCAACCATATAACTCAAAATACGCATAAAACAACGTCGAACCTTAAGTGTGCAGACCCTGCGGGTTCGAGAACTATGTAGACATGACCCGAGAGACTCCTCGGTCAATATCCAATAGTGGGACCTGGATGCCCATATTGGATCCTACATATTCTACGAAGATCTTATCGTTTGAACCTCAGTGCCAAGGATTCGTATAATCCCGTATGTCATTCCCTTTGTCCTTCGGTATGTTACTTGCCCGAGATTCGATCATCAGTATCCGCATACCTATTTCAATCTCGTTTACCGGCAAGTCTCTTTACTCGTTCCGTAATACAAGATCCCGCAACTTACACTAAGTTACATTGCTTGCAAGGCTTGTGTGTGATGTTGTATTACCGAGTGGGCCCCGAGATACCTCTCCGTCATACGGAGTGACAAATCCCAGTCTTGATCCGTACTAACTCAACTAGTACCTTCGGAAATACCTTTAGAGCATCTTTATAGTCACCCAGTTACGTTGCGACGTTTGATACACACAAAGCATTCCTCCGGTGTCAGTGAGTTATATGATCTCATGGTCATAGGAATAAATACTTGACACGCAGAAAACAGTAGCAACAAAATGACACGATCAACATGCTACGTCTATTAGTTTGGGTCTAGTCCATCACGTGATTCTCCCAATGACGTGATCCAGTTATCAAGCAACAACACCTTGTTCATAATCAGAAGACACTGACTATCATTGATCAACTGGCTAGCCAACTAGAGGAATGCTAGGGACGGTGTTTTGTCTATGTATCCACACATGTAAATGAGTCTTCATTCAATACAATTATAGCATGGATAATAAACTATTATCTTGATACAAGAATTATAATAATAACAATACATTTATTATTGCCTCTAGGGCATAATTCCAACAGTCTCCCACTTGCACTAGAGTCAATAATCTAGCCCTCACATCACCATGTGAATTACATTGTAATAAATCTAGCACCCATACAGTTCTGGTGTCGATCATGTTTTGGCCGTGGAAGAGGTTTAGTCAGCGGGTCTGCTACATTCAGATCCGTGTGCACCTTGCATATATTTACGTCCTCCTCCTCGACGTAGTCGCGGACGAGGTTGAAGCGTCATTTGATGTGTCTGGTCTTCTTGTGAAACCTTGGTTCCTTTGCTAAGGCAATGGCACCAGTGTTGTCACAGAACAAGGTTATTGGATCCAGTGCACTTGGCACCACTCCAAGATCCGTCATGAACTGCTTCATCCATACACCCTCCTTAGCCGCCTCCGAGGCAGCCATGTACTTTGCTTCACATGTAGAATCTGCTACGACGCTTTGCTTGGAACTGCACCAGCTTACCGCACCCCCATTAAGAATAAATACGTATCCGGTTTGCGACTTAGAGTCGTCCGGATCTGTGTCAAAGCTTGCACCGACGTAACCTTTTACGGCGAGCTCTTCGTCACCTCCATACACGAGAAACATCTCCTTAGTCCTTTTCAGATACTTCAGGATATTCTTGACCGCTGTCCAGTGATCCACTCCTGGATTACTCTGGAACCTACCTGCCATACTTATGGCCAGGCTAACATCCGGTCTAGTGCACAGCATTGCATACATGATAGAACCTATGGCTGAAGCATAGGGGACGGAGCGCATATGCTCTCTATCTTCATCAGTTGCTGGGCACTAAGTCTTACTCAATCTCGTACCTTGTAAAACTCGCAAGAACCCTTTCTTGGACTGATCCATTTTGAACCTCTTCAAAACTTTATCAAGGTATGTGCTTTGGGAAAGTCCTATCAGGCGTTTTGATCTATCCCTATAGATCTTAATGCCTAGAATGTAAGCAGCTTCTCCTAGGTCCTTCATAGAGAAACTTTTATTCAAGTAACCTTTTATGCTCTCCAAAACCTCTACGTTGTTTCCAATCAGTAATATGTCATCCACATATAATATTAGAAACGCCACAGAGCTCCCACTCACTTTCTTGTAAATACAAGATTCTCCAACCACTTGTATAAACCCAAATGCTTTGATCACCTCATCAAAGCGTTTGTTCCAACTCTGAGATGCTTGCACCAGTCCATAAATGGATCGCTGGAGCTTGCACACCTTGTCAGCATTTTTAGGATCGACAAAACCTTCGGGTTGCATCATATACAACTCTTCCTTAAGGAAACCGTTAAGGAACGCCGTTTTGACATCCATCTCCCAGATTTCATAATCGAAAAATGCAGCTATTGCTAACATGATTCTGACGGACTTAAGCATCGCTACGGGTGAGAAAGTCTCATCGTAGTCAACTCCTGGAACTTGTGAAAAACCCTTTGCCACAAGTCGAGCTTTATAAAGGGTCACATTACCGTCAGCGTCCGTCTTCTTCTTAAAGATCCATTTGTTCTGAATAGCCTTGCGGCCCTCAGGCAGTATCTCCAAAGTCCACACTTTGTTCTCATACATGGATCCTATCTCGGATTTCATGGCTTCTAGCCATTTGTTGGAATCTGGGCCCACCATTGCTTCTTCATAATTCGCAGGTTCATTGTTGTCCAACAACATGATTGATAAGACGGGATTACCGTACCACTCTGGAGCAGCGCGTGATCTCGTCGACCTGCGTGGTTCAACAGAAACTTGAACTGGAGTTTCATGATCATCATCATTAACTTCCTCCTCAACCGGCATCGCAACGACAGAGGTTTCCCCTTGCCCTGCTCCACCATCCAGAGGGATGAGAGGTTCGACAACCTCGTCAAGTTCTATCTTCCTCCCACTCAATTCTCTCGAGAGAAACTCCTTCTCGAGAAAAGCTCCATTTTTAGCAACAAACACTTTGCCCTCGGATTTGAGATAGAAGGTGTACCCAACTGTCTCTTTTGGGTAACCTATGAAGACGCACCTTTCTGCTTTGGGTTCCATCTTTTCAGGCTGAAGCTTTTTGACATAAGCATCACATCCCCAAACTTTAAGAAACGACAACTTTGGCCTTTTGCCATACCACAGTTCGTATGGTGTGGTCTCAACGGATTTTGATGGTGCCCTATTTAAAGTGAATGCAGCTGTTTCTAATGCATAACCCCAAAATGATAACGGCAAATCAGTAAGAGACATCATAGATCGCACCATTTCTAACAAAGTACGATTACGACGTTCGGACACACCATTACGCTGTGGTGTTCCAGGCGGTGTTAACTGCGAAACAATTCCACATTGTCTTAAGTGAGCACCAAACTCGAACTCAGATATTCACCCCCACGATCAGACCGCAGGAACTTGATCATCTTGTTACGATGATTTTCCACTTCACTCTGAAATTGCTTGAACTTTTCAAATGTTTCAGACTTGTGCTTCATCAAGTAGACATAACCATATCTACTCAAATCGTCAGTGAAGGTGAGAAAATAACGATATCCGCCGCGTGCCTCTACGCTCATTGGACCACACACATCGGTATGTATGATTTCCAACAAGTCACTTGCACGCTCCATTGTTCCGGAGAACGGAGTTTTAGTCATCTTGCCCATGAGGCATGGTTCGCACGTGTCAAGTGAATCAAAGTCAAGTGACTCCAAAAGTCCATCAGCATGGCGTTTCTTCATGCGCTTTACACCAATATGACCCAAGCGGCAGTGCCACAAAAATATGGCGCTATCATTGTTTACTCTAACTCTTTTGGTCTCAATTTTATGTATATGCGTGTCGCTATCAAGATTCAATATGAACAATCCTCTCACATTCGGTGCATGACCACAAAAGATGTTACTCATAGAAATAGAACAACCATTATTCTCAGACTTAAAAGAGTAACCGTCTCGCAATAAACAAGATCCAGATATAATGTTCATGCTCAACGCAGGCACTAAATAACAATGATTTAGGTTCATCACTAATCCCGATGGTAGCTGAAGTGACACTGTGCCGACGGCGATTGCATCAACCTTGGAACCATTTCCTACGCGCATCGTCACTTCGTCTTTCGCCAGCCTTCGTCTATTCCGCAGTTCCTGTTTCGAGTTGCAAATGTGAGCAACAGAACCGGTATCGAATACCCAGGCACTACTACGAGAGCCGGTTAAGTACACATCAATAACATGTATATCAAATATACCTGATTTTTCTTTGCCCGCCTTCTTATCTGCCACATACTTGGGGCAATTGCGCTTCCAGTGACCCATACCCTTGCAATAGAAGCAATCTGTTTCAGGCTTAGGTCCAGCCTTGGGTTTCTTCGGCGGATTGGCAACAGGCTTGCCGCTCTTCTTCGAATTGCCCTTCTTGCCTTTGCCGTTTCTCTTGAAACTAGTGGTCTTGCTCACCATCAACACTTGATGCTCTTTACGGAGTTCAGACTCTGCGACTTTCAGCATCGCAAACAACTCGCCGGGAGACTTGTTCATCCCTTGCATGTTGTAGTTCAACACAAAGCCTTTATAACTTGGCGGCAGTGATTGAAGGATTCTGTCAGTGATAGCCTCTTGCGGGAGTTCAATCCCCAGCTCAGCTAGACGGTTTGAGTACCCAGACATTTTGAGCACATGTTCACTGACAGACGAGTTTCCCTCCATCTTGCAAGCATAGAATTTATCGAAGGTCTCATACCTCTCGATCCGGGCGTTCTTCTGAAAGATAAACTTCAACTCCTGGAACATCTCAAATGCTCCATGACGCTCAAAGCGACGTTGAAGTCCCGGTTCTAAGCCATACAAGACTGCACATTGAACTATTGAGTAGTCCTCCTTACGCGCTAACCAAGCGTTCTTAACATCCTGATCAGCCGTAGCGGGTGGTTCATCTCCTAGCGCAGCATTAAGGACATAATCCTTCTTCCCAGCTTGTAAGATTAGCTTAAGATTACGAGCCCAGTCTACAAAGTTGCTTCCATCATCTTTCAGCTTAGCTTTCTCTAGGAACGTATTAAAATTCAGGATGACACTCGCGTGAGCCATGATCTACAACACAAATATATTCAAAGTGGACTTAGACTATGTTCAAGATAATTAGAGTTCAACTTAATCAAATTATATGCTAAACTCCCACTCAAAAAGTACATCTCTCTAGTCATTTGAGTGGTTCATGATCCACTTACACTATCCCAAGTCCGATCATCACGTGAGTTGAGTATAGTTTCAGTGGTAAGCATCCCTATGCTAATCATATCAACTATATGATTCATGATCGACCTTTCGGTCTCATGTGTTCCGAGGCCATGTCTGCACATGCTAGGCTCGTCAAGCTTAACCCGAGTGTTCTGCGTGCGCAACTGTTTTGCACCCGTTGTATGTGAACGTTGAGTCTATCACACCCGATCATCACGTGGTGTCTCGAAACGACGAACTATACCAACGGTGCACAGTCGGGGAGAACACAATTTCGTCTTGAAATTTTAGTGAGAGATCACCTCATAATGCTACCGTCGTTCTAAGCAAAATAAGGTGCATAAAAGGATTAACATCACATGCAATTCATAAGTGACATGATATGGCCATCATCACATGCTTCTTGATCCCCATCACCAAAGCACCGGCACGATCTACTTGTCACCGGCGCCAAACCATGATCATCCATCAACGTGTTGCCATCGGGGTTGTCGTGCTACTTATGCTATTACTACTAAAGCTACATCCTAGCAAAATAGTAAACGCATCTGCAAGCACAAACGTTAGTATAAAGACAACCCTATGGCTCCTGCCGGTTGCCGTACCATCGACATGCAAGTCGATATTTCTATTACAACATGATCATCTCATACATCCAATATATCACATCACATCGTTGGCCATATCACATCACAGTCATACCCTGCAAAAACAAGTTAGACGTCCTCTAATTTTGTTGTTGCATGTTTTACGTGGTGACCAAGGGTATCTAGTAGGATCGCATCTTACTTACGCAAACACCACAACGGAGATATATGAGTTGCTATTTGTTGGAGTTATGCCCTAGAGGCAATAATAAATGTATAGTTATTATTATAATTCCTGTATCAAGATAATAGTTTATTATCCATGCTATAATTGTATTGAATGAAGACTCATTTACATGTGTGGATACATAGACAAAACACCGTCCCTAGCATGCCTCTAGTTGGCTAGCCAGTTGATCGATGATAGTCAGTGTCTTCTGATTATGAACAAGGTGTTGTTGCTTGATAACTGGATCACGTCATTGGGAGAATCACGTGATGGACTAGACCCTAACTAATAGACGTAGCATGTTGATCGTGTCATTTTGTTGCTACTGTTTTCTGCGTGTCAAGTATTTATTCCTATGACCATGAGATCATATAACTCACTGACACCGGAGGAATGCTTTGTGTGTATCAAACGTTGCAACGTAACTGGGTGATTATAAAGATGCTCTACAGGTATCTCCGAAGGTGTTAGTTGAGTTAGTATGGATCAAGACTGGGATTTGTCACTCCGTGTGACGGAGAGGTATCTCGGGGCCCACTCGGTAATACAACATCACACACAAGCCTTGCAAGCAATGTAACTCAGTGTAAGTTGCGGGATCTTGTATTACGGAACGAGTAAAGAGACTTGCCGGTAAACGAGATTGAAATAGGTATGCGGATACTGACGATCGAATCTCGGGCAAGTAACATACCGAAGGACAAAGGGAATGACATACGGGATTATACGAATCCTTGGCACTGAGGTTCAAACGATAAGATCTTCGTAGAATATGTAGGATCCAATATGGGCATCCAGGTCCCGCTATTGGATATTGGCCGAGGAGTCTCTTGGGTCATGTCTACATAGTTCTCGAACCCGTAGGGTCTGCACACTTAAGGTTCGATGTTGTTTTATGCGTATTTGTGTTATATGGTTGGTTACCGAATGTTGTTCGGAGTCCCGGATGAGATCACGGACGTCCCGAGGGTTTCCGGAATGGTCCAGAAACGAAGATTGATATATAGGATGACCTCATTTGATTACCGGAAGGTTTTCGGAGTTACCGGGAATGTACCGGGAATGACGAATGGGTTCCGGGAGTTCACCGGGGGGGGGGGGCAACCCACCCCGGGGAAGCCCATAGGCTTTGGGGAGACACACCAGCCCTTAGTGGGCTGGTGGGACAGCCCCAAAGGGGCCTATGCGCCAAGAGAAGGAAATCAAAGGAAAAGAAAAAGAAAGAGGGAGGAAGTGGGAAGGAAGGGGGACTCCTCCCACCAAACCGAGTCCAACTCGGTTTGGGGGGGTCCTCCCCCCCTTGGCTCGGCCGACCCCTTGAGGGTCCCTTGGACCCCAAGGCAAGGTCCCCCTCCCTCCTCCTATATATATGGAGCTTTTAGGGCAGATTTGAGACGACTTTCTCACGGTCGCCCGACCACATATCTCCATAGTTTTTCCTCTAGATCACGTTTCTGCGGAGCTCGGGCGGAGCCCTGCTGAGACAAGATCATCACCAACCTCTGGAGCGCCGTCACGCTGCCGGAGAACTCTTCTACCTCTCCGTCTCTCTTGCTGGATCAAGAAGGCCGAGATCATCGTCGAGCTGTACGTGTGCTGAACGCGGAGGTGCCGTCCGTTCGGTACTAGATCGTGGGACTGATCGCGGGATTGTTCGCGGGGCGGATCGAGGGACGTGAGGACGTTCCACTACATCAACCGCGTTCTCTAATGCTTCTGCTGTACGATCTACAAGGGTATGTAGATCACTCATCCCCTCTCGTAGATGGACATCACCATGATAGGTCTTCGTGCGCGTAGGAAAATTTTTGTTTCCCATGCGACGTTCTCCAACAGTGGCATCATGAGCTAGGTTCATGCGTAGATGTCTTCTCGAGTAGAACACAAAAGGTTTTGTGGGCGGTGATGTGCGTTTTGCTGCCCTCCTTAGTCTTTTCTTGATTCCGCGGTATTGTTGGATTGAAGCGGCTTGGACCGACATTACTCGTACGCTTACGAGAGACTGGTATCATCGTTACGAGTAACCCCCTTTGCTCAAAGATGACTGGCAAGTGTCGGTTTCTCCAACTTTAGTTGAATCGGATTTGACCGGGGAGGTCCTTGGATGAGGTTAAATAGCAATTCATAGATCTCCATTGTGGTGTTTGCGTAAGTAAGATGCGATCCTACTAGATACCATTGGTCACCACGTAAAACATGCAACAACAAAATTAGAGGACGTCTAACTTGTTTTTGCAGGGTATGATTGTGATGTGATATGGCCAATGATGTGATGTGATATATTGGATGTATGAGATGATCATGTTGTAATAGAAATATCGACTTGCACGTCGATGGTACGGCAACCGGCAGGAGCCATAGGGTTGTCTTTATACTAACATACGTGCTTGCAGATGCGTTTACTATTTTGCTAGGATGTAACTTTAGTAGTAATAGCATAAGTAGCACGACAACCCCGATGGCAACACGTTGATGGATGATCATGGTGTGGCGCCGGTGACAAGAAGATCGTGCCGGTGCTTTGGTGATGGAGATCAAGAAGCACGTGATGATGGCCATATCATGTCACTTATGAATTGCATGTGATGTTAATCCTTTTATGCACCTTATTTTGCTTAGAACGAAGGTAGCATTATGAGGTGATCTCTCACTAAAATTTCAAGACGAAATTGTGTTCTCCCCAACTGTGCACCGTTGCTACAGTTCGTCGTTTCGAGACACCACGTGATGATCGGGTGTGATAGACTCAACGTTCACATACAACGGGTGCAAAACAGTTGCGCACGCGGAACACTCGGGTTAAGCTTGACGAGCCTAGCATGTGCAGACATGGCCTCGGAACACATGAGACCGAAAGGTCGATCATGAATCATATAGTTGATATGGTTAGCATAGGGATGCTTACCACTGAAACTATACTCAACTCACGTGATGATCGGACTTGGGATAGTGTAAGTGGATCATGAACCACTCAAATGACTAGAGAGATGTACTTTTTGAGTGGGAGTTTAGCATATAATTTGATTAAGTTGAACTCTAATTATCTTGAACATAGTCTAAGTCCACTTTGAATATATTTGTGTTGTAGATCATGGCTCACGCAAGTGTCATCCTGAATTTTAATACGTTCCTAGAGAAAGCTAAGTTGAAAGATGATGGAAGCAACTTTGTAGACTGGGCTCGTAATCTTAAGCTAATCTTACAAGCTGGAAAGAAGGATTATTTCCTTAATGCTGCGCTAGGAGATGAACCACCCGCTACGGCTGATCAGGATGTTAAGAACGCTTGGTTAGCGCGTAAGGAGGACTACACAATAGTTCAATGTGCAGTCTTGTATGGCTTAGAACCGGGACTTCAACGTCGCTTTGAGCGTCATGGAGCATTTGAGATGTTCCAGGAGTTGAAGTTTATCTTTCAGAAGAACGCCCGGATCGAGAGGTATGAGACCTCCGATAAATTCTATGCTTGCAAGATGGAGGAAAACTCGTCTGTCAGTGAACATGTGCTCAAAATGTCTGGCTACTCAAACCATCTAGCTCAACTGGGGATTGAACTCCCGCAAGAAGCTATCACTGACAGAATCCTTCAATCACTGCCGCCAAGCTAGAAAGGCTTTGTGTTGAACTACAACATGCAAGGGATGAACAAGTCTCCCGGCGAGTTGTTTGCGATGCTGAAAGTCGCAGAGTCTGAACTCCGTAAAGAGCATCAAGTGTTGATGGTAAGCAAGACCACTAGTTTCAAGAGAAACGGCAAAGGAAAGAAGGGCAATTCAAAGAAGAGCGGCAAGCCTGTTGCCAATCCGCCGAAGAAGCCCAAAGCTGGACCTAAGCCTGAAACAGAGTGCTTCTATTGCAAGGGTATGGGTCACTGGAAGCGCAATTTCCCCAAGTATCTGGCAGATAAGAAGGCGGGCAAAGAAAAATCAGGTATATTTGATATACATGTTATTGATGTGTACTTAACCGGCTCTCGTAGTAGTGCCTGGGTATTCGATACCGGTTCTGTTGCTCACATTTGCAACTCGAAGCAGGAACTGCGGAATAGACGAAGGCTGGGGAAAGACGAAGTGACGATGCGCGTAGGAAACGGTTCCAAGGTTGATGCAATCGCCGTCGGCACAGTATCACTTCAACTACCATCGGGATTAGTGATGAACTTAAATCATTGTTATTTAGTGCCTGCGTTGAGCATGAACATTATATCTAGATCTTGTTTATTGCGAGACGGTTACTCTTTTAAGTCTGAGAATAATGGTTGTTCTATTTCTATGAGTAACATCTTTTATGGTCATGCACCGAATGTGAGAGGATTGTTCATATTGAATCTTGATAGCGATACGCATATAAATAACATTGAGACCAAAAGAGTTAGAGTAAACAATGATAGCGCCATATTTTTGTGGCACTGCCGCTTGGGTCATATTGGTGTAAAGCGCATGAAGAAACTCCATGCTGATGGAATTTTGGAGTCACTTGACTTTGATTCACTTGACACGTGCGAACCATGCCTCATGGGCAAGATGACTAAGACTCCGTTCTCCGGAACAATGGAGCGTGCAAGTGACTTGTTGGAAATCATACATACCGATGTGTGTGGTCCAATGAGCGTGGAGGCACGCGGCGGATATCGTTATTTTCTCACCTTCACTGACGATTTAAGTAGATATGGTTATGTCTACTTGATGAAGCACAAGTCTGAAACATTTGAAAAGTTCAAGCAATTTCAGAGTGAAGTAGAAAATCATCGTAACAAGAAGATCAAGTTCGTGCGGTCTGATCGTGGGGGTGAATATCTGAGTTTCGAGTTTGGTGCTCACTTAAGACAATGTGGAATTGTTTCGCAGTTAACACCGCCTGGAAGACCACATCGTAATGGTGTGTCCGAACGTCGTAATCGTACTTTGTTAGAGATGGTGCGATCTATGATGTCTCTTACTGATTTGTCGTTATCATTTTGGGGTTATGCATTAGAAACAGCTGCATTCACTTTAAATAGGGCACCATCAAAATCCGTTGAGACGACACCATACGAACTGTGGTATGGCAAAAGACCAAAGTTGTCGTTTCTTATAGTTTGGGGATGTGATGCTTATGTCAAAAAGCTTCAGCCTGAAAAGCTGGAACCCAAAGCGGAAAAATGCGTCTTCATAGGTTACCCAAAAGAGACAGTTGGGTACACCTTCTATCTCAAATCCGAGGGCAAAGTGTTTGTTGCTAAGAACGGAACTTTTCTCGAGAAGGAGCTTCTCTCGAGAGAATTGAGTGGGAGGAAGATAGAACTTGACGAGGTTGTCGAACCTCTCATCCCTCTGGATGGTGGCGCAGGGCAAGGGGAATCCTCTGTCATTGCGACGCCGGTTGAGGAGGAAGTTAATGATGATGATCATGAAACTCCAGTTCAAGTTTCTGTTGAACCACGCAGGTCGACGAGATCACGCGCTGCTCCAGAGTGGTACGGTAATCCCGTCTTATCAATCATGTTGTTAGACAACAATGAACCTGCAAATTATGAAGAAGCAATGGTGGGCCCAGATTCCAACAAATGGCTAGAAGCCATGAAATCCGAGATAGGATCCATGTATGAGAACAAAGTGTGGACTTTGGAGATACTACCTGAGGGCCGCAAGGCTATTCAGAACAAATGGATCTTTAAGAAGAAGACGGACGCTGACGGTAATGTGACCGTTTATAAAGCTCGACTTGTGGCAAAGGGTTTTTCACAAGTTCCAGGAGTTGACTACGATGAGACCTTCTCACCCGTAGCGATGCTTAAGTCCGTCAGAATCATGTTAGCAATAGCTGCATTTTTCGATTATGAAATCTGGCAGATGGATGTCAAAACGGCGTTCCTTAACGGTTTCCTTAAGGAAGAGTTGTATATGATGCAACCCGAAGGTTTTGTCGATCCTAAAAATGCTGACAAGGTGTGCAAGCTCCAGCGATCCATTTATGGACTGGTGCAAGCATCTCGGAGTTGGAACAAATCCTTTGATGAGGTGATCAAAGCATTTAGGTTTATACAAGTGGTTGGAGAATCTTGTATTTACAAGAAAGTGAGTGGGAGCTCTGTGGCGTTTCTAATATTATATGTGGATGACATATTACTGATTGGAAACAACGTGGAGCTTTTGGAGAGCATAAAAGGTTACTTGAATAAAAGTTTCTCTATGAAGGACCTAGGAGAAGCTGCTTACATTCTAGGCATTAAGATCTATAGGGATAGATCGAAAAGCTTGATAGGACTTTCACAAAGCACATACCTTGATAAAGTTTGGAAGAGGTTCAAAATGGAACAGTCCAAGAAAGGGTTCTTGCCAGTTTTACAAGGTACGAGATTGAGTAAGACTCAGTGCCCAGCAACTGATGAAGATAGAGAGCATATGCGCTCCGTCCCCTATGCTTCAGCCATAGGTTCTATCATGTATGCGATGCTGTGCACTAGACCAGATGTTGGCCTGGCCATAAGTATGGCAGGTAGGTTCCAGAGTAATCCAGGAGTGGATCACTGGACAGCGGTCAAGAATATCCTGAAGTACCTGAAAAGGACTAAGGAGATGTTTCTCGTGTATGGAGGTGACGAAGAGCTCGCCGTAAAAGGTTACGTCGATGCAAGCATTGACACAGATCCGGACGACTCTAAGTCGCAAACCGGATACGTATTTATTCTTAATGGGGGTGCAGTAAGCTGGTGCAGTTCCAAGCAAAGCGTCGTAGCAGATTCTACATGTGAAGCGGAGTACATGGCTGCCTCGGAGGCGGCTAAGGAGGGTGTCTGGATGAAGCAGTTCATGACGGATCTTGGAGTGGTGCCAAGTGCACTGGATCCGATAACCTTGTTCTGTGACAACACTGGTGCCATTGCCTTAGCAAAGGAACCAAGGTTTCACAAGAAGACCAGACACATCAAACGACGCTTCAACCTCATCCGCGACTACGTCGAGGAGGAGGACGTAAATATATGCAAAGTGCACACGGATCTGAATGTAGTAGACCCGCTGACTAAACCTCTTCCACGGCCAAAACATGATCGACACCAGAACTGTATGGGTGTTAGATTTATTACAATGTAATTCACATGGTGATGTGAGGGCTAGATTATTGACTCTAGTGCAAGTGGGAGACTGTTGGAATTATGCCCTAGAGGCAATAATAAATGTATAGTTATTATTATAATTCCTGTATCAAGATAATAGTTTATTATCCATGCTATAATTGTATTGAATGAAGACTCATTTACATGTGTGGATACATAGACAAAACACCGTCCCTAGCATGCCTCTAGTTGGCTAGCCAGTTGATCGATGATAGTCAGTGTCTTCTGATTATGAACAAGGTGTTGTTTCTTGATAACTGGATCACGTCATTGGGAGAATCACGTGATGGACTAGACCCTAACTAATAGACGTAGCATGTTGATCGTGTCATTTTGTTGCTACTGTTTTCGGCGTGTCAAGTATTTATTCCTATGACCATGAGATCATATAACTCACTGACACCGGAGGAATGCTTTGTGTGTATCAAACGTTGCAACGTAACTGGGTGACTATAAAGATGCTCTACAGGTATCTCCGAAGGTGTTAGTTGAGTTAGTATGGATCAAGACTGGGATTTGTCACTCCGTGTGACGGAGAGGTATCTCGGGGCCCACTCGGTAATACAACATCACACACAAGCCTTGCAAGCAATGTAACTCAGTGTAAGTTGCGGGATCTTGTATTACGGAACGAGTAAAGAGACTTGCCGGTAAACGAGATTGAAATAGGTATGCGGATACTGACGATCGAATCTCGGGCAAGTAACATACCGAAGGACAAAGGGAATGACATACGGGATTATACGAATCCTTGGCACTGAGGTTCAAACGATAAGATCTTCGTAGAATATGTAGGATCCAATATGGGCATCCAGGTCCCGCTATTGGATATTGGCCGAGGAGTCTCTCGGGTCATGTCTACATAGTTCTCGAACCCGCAGGGTCTGCAGACTTAAGGTTCGACGTTGTTTTATGCGTATTTGTGTTATATGGTTGGTTACCGAATGTTGTTCGGAGTCCCGGATGAGATCACGGACGTCACGAGGGTTTTCGGAATGGTCCAGAAACGAAGAATGATATATAGGATGACCTCATTTGATTACCGGAAGGTTTTCGGAGTTACCGGGAATGTACCGGGAATGACGAATGGGTTCCGGGAGTTCACGGGGGGGGGGGGGGGGGGCAACCCACCCCGGGGAAGCCCATAGGCTTTGGGGAGACACACCAGCCCTTAGTGGGCTGGTGGGACAGCCCCAAAGGGGCCTATGCGCCAAGAGAAGGAAATCAAAGGAAAAGAAAAAAAAAAGAGGGAGGAAGTGGGAAGGAAGGGGGACTCCTCCCACCAAACCAAGTCCAACTCGGTTTGGGGGGGAGTCCTCCCCCCCTTGGCTCGGCCGACCCCTTGAGGGTCCCTTGGACCCCAAGGCAAGGTCCCCCTCGCTCCTCCTATATATATGGAGCTTTTAGGGCAGATTTGAGACGACTTTCTCACGGTTGCCCGACCACATATCTCCATAGTTTTTCCTCTAGATCGCGTTTCTGCGGAGCTCGGGCGGAGCCCTGCTGAGACAAGATCATCACCAACCTCCGGAGCGCCGTCACGCTGCCGGAGAACTCTTCTACCTCTCCGTCTCTCTTGCTGGATCAAGAAGGCCGAGATCATCGTCGAGCTGTACGTGTGCTGAACGCGGAGGTGCCGTCCGTTCGGTACTAGATCGTGGGACTGATCGCGGGATTGTTCGCGGGGCGGATCGAAGGACGTGAGGACGTTCCACTACATCAACTGCGTTCCCTAACGCTTCGGCTGGACGATCTACAAGGGTATGTAGATCACTCATCCCCTCTCGTAGATGGACATCACCATGATAGGTCTTCGTGCGCGTAGGAAAATTTTTGTTTCCCATGCGACGTTCTCCAACATTATTTAACCTCATCCAAGGACCTCCTCGGTCAAATCCGATTCAACTAAAGTTGGAGAAACCGTCACTTGCCAGACATCTTTGAGCAAAGGGGGTTACTCGTAACGATGAAACCAGTCTCTCGTAAGCGTACGAGTAATGTTGGTCCAAGCCGCTTCAATCCAACAATACCGCGGAATCAAGAAAAGACTAAGGAGGGTAGCAAAGCGCACATCACCGCCCACAAAACCTTTTGTGTTCTACTCGAGAAGACATCTACGCATGAACCTAGCTCATGATGCCACTGTTGGGGAACGTCGCATGGGAAACAAAAATTTTCCTACGCGCACGAAGACCTATCATGGTGATGTCCATCTACGAGAGGGGATGAGTGATCTACGTACCCTTGTAGACCGTACAGCAGAAGCGTTATAGAATGCGGTTGATGTAGTGGAACGTCCTCACGTCCCTCGATCCGCCCCGCGAACAATCCCGCGATCAGTCCCGCGATCTAGTACCGAACGGACGGCACCTCCGCGTTCAGCACACGTACAGCTCGACGATGATCTCGGCCTTCTTGATCCAGCAAAGAGACGGAGATGTAGAAGAGTTCTCCGGCAGCGTGACGGTGCTCCGGAGGTTGGTGATGACCTTGTCTCAGCAGGGCTCCGCCCGAGCTCCGCAGAAACGCGATCTAGAGGAAAAACCGTGGAGGTATGTGGTTGGGCAGCCGTGAGAAAGTCGTCTCAAATCATCTGTAATTGCTCCATATATATAGGAGGAGGGAGGGGGGCCTTGCCTTGGGGTCCAAGGACCCCCAAGGAGTCGGCCGAGCCAAGGGGGGGAGGACTCCCCCCCCCCAAACCGAGTTGGACTTGGTTTGGTGGGAGGAGTCCCCTTCCCTTCCCACCTCCTTCCTTTTTTTTTCTTTCCTCTTGATTTTTCTTCTCTTGGCGCATTGGGAACTTGTGGGCTGTCCCACCAGCCCACTAAGGGCTGGTGTGGCTCCCCCAATGCCTATGGGCTTCCCCGGGGTGGGCTGCCCCCCCCCCCGGTGAACTCCCGGAACCCATTCGTCATTCCCGGTACACTCCCGGTAACTCCGAAAACCTTCCGGTAATCAAATGAGGTCATCCTATATGTCAATCTTCGTTTCCGGACCATTCCGGAAACCCTCGTGACGTCCGTGATCTCATCCGGG
The DNA here is from genome assembly GCF_904849725.1 of Hordeum vulgare subsp. vulgare. Classification (NCBI taxonomy): domain Eukaryota; kingdom Viridiplantae; phylum Streptophyta; class Magnoliopsida; order Poales; family Poaceae; genus Hordeum; species Hordeum vulgare. The sequence goes on from NC_058519.1 coordinate 52,407,004, forward strand.
ACTCCGAACAACATTCGGTAACCAACCATATAACTCAAAATACGCATAAAACAACGTCGAACCTTAAGTCTGCAGACCCTGCGGGTTCGAGAACTATGTAGACATGACCCGAGAGACTCCTCGGTCAATATCCAATAGCGGGACCTGGCTGCCCATATTGGATCCTACATATTCTACGAAGATCTTATCGTTTGAACCTCAGTGCCAAGGATTCGTATAATCCCGTATGTCATTCCCTTTGTCCTTCGGTATGTTACTTGCCCGAGATTCGATCATCAGTATCCGCATACCTATTTCAATCTCGTTTACCGGCAAGTCTCTTTACTCATTCCGTAATACAAGATCCCGCAACTTACACTAAGTTACATTGCTTGCAAGGCTTGTGTGTGATGTTGTATTACCGAGTGGGCCCCGAGATACCTCTCCCTCATACGGAGTGACAAATCCCAGTCTTGCTCCATACTAACTCAACTAACACCTTCGAAAATACCTGTAGAGCATCTTTATAGTCACCCAGTTACGTTGCGATGTTTGATACACACAAAGAATTCCTCCGGTGTCAGTGAGTTATATGATCTCATGGTCATAGGAATAAATACTTGACACGCAGAAAACAGTAGCAACAAAATGACACGATCAACATGCTACGTCTATTAGTTTGGGTCTAGTCCATCACGTGATTCTCCCAATGACGTGATCCAGTTATCAAGCAACAACACCTTGTTCATAATCAGAAGACACTGACTATCATTGATCAACTGGCTAGCCAACTAGAGGCATGCTAGGGACGGTGTTTTGTCTATATATCCACACATGTAAATAAGTCTTCATTCAATACAATTATAGCATGGATAATAAACTATTATCTTGATACAAGAATTATAATAATAACTATACATTTATTATTGCCTCTAGGGCATAATTCCAACACTTTATCCCTTTGTCCATGAGAACATCACCCAAAACTTGAAAACTTCACAACACAAAACTTAAACAAAAACTCATGATATCATTAGCACAAGAAAACAAACTACCACCTCTTTAGGTACTGTAGCAATCTTGATTTATATTTATATTGGTGTTAGATTACTGTATTCTCACTTTTCCATGTCTAGTACCCCCCGATACTATCCATAGTTTCATCAAAACAAGCAACCAACTCAACAAAAACAAAATCTGTCAAAAACAGACTAGTCTGTAGCAATCTGTATACTTCGTATACTTATGTTACCTCAAAAATTCTGAAAAATTACGAGTGCCTGTGCAAAAGGTATATCAACCAGAAGAAAAACGAATCAACTCAAAAGCTCTTTCTGAATAAATATGAAAAATAATCTCGTGAGCAACAAGTTTTTGTCTTTTTCCAGCAGGATCAAACAACCATCACCAAGACTAGTGATAAAGGTTTTGCTAGGCTCAAACACTAAAAGAAACACAAAAGACACAATCATAACAGAATAATGATGGTGTGGACGCAACAAAACAGAAATAAAAAGATAAATTCATTGGGTTGCCTCCCAACAAGCGCTATTGTTTAACGCCCTTAGCTAGGCATTGATAAATCAATGATGCTCACACAAAAGCCAAGAATTGAAGCACAACGAGAGCATCATAAAGCATGTGAAAATCACATCTAAGTCTAACATACTTCTTATGCATAGGCATTTTATAGGAGAACAAATTGGCAAGACAACCAATAGTTACCAAATGCAAGAAAGAAGAAAGAGACAATAGCAATCTCAACATAACGAGATGTAATTTGGTAACATGAAAGTTTCTACCATAATATTTTCCTCTCTCATAGCAATTGCATGTGGGATCATGATCAAATTCAACAATATAGCTATCAAAAAGGATATTCTTTTCATTATCCACATGCATGCAAAGTTGACGCTCTTCAAAAATAGTGGGATTATCATGAACTAAAGTCATGACTTCTCCAAACTCACTTTCAATATTATTGCAAATATCATTGCAACAAGTAGTGGACATAGCAAAACTAGCATCCCCAAGCTTAGGGTTTCGCATATTTTTAGCATGATTTTCATTAGTAGATTTTATAATGAAATCATTGCAATCATGCTTTTCATTCAAGGAGCCCTCGTGAATCATTTCATAAATTTCTTCAACACGATTTTCAGATTCACGCATCTCAAGCAAAACTCCATAGAGAAAGGCAAGTGCACTCAACTCACTAGCAATTGGTTCCACATATGTGGATCTCTTAAAGAGATTAGGAAGTGGATGAGGATCCATATCACTAGATTTTCAGCAAGCGAAGATGCAAGCATATTGAAGGCACATAGCACACAAGCAAAGGAAAGGCAAACGAAAAAAAGGGCGAATGAACAAGGCAAACGAAAGAAAGGCAAATATTTTGGTAAATATTTTTTTTCAGAAGTGGGGGAGAGGAAGACGAGAGGAAAAAAAGTAAATGCAAGAGATGAGTTTGCGACACTTACTTGGATGAGTTCTTGACTTGATCCTCCCCGGCAACGGCGCCAGAAATCCTTCTGCTAGTTCTCAAACAACAGCGCCAAAAATTGGCAAGTTGACAGAGACTTGGCTTGCGTTGGTTTTTCCCTTGCAGAGGAAAGGGTGATGCAGCACAGGAGCAGTAAGTATTTCCCTCAGTTTCAGAACCAAGGTATCAATCCAGTAGGAGAATCTCGTCAAGTCCAGAGTACTTGCGCAAACACAAAAGAGCTTGCACCGAACGCTATAAAGGGGTTGTCAATCCCTTCAAGATTGATTGCAAAGTAAGATCTGAAGGCGGAAAGTGCAACGAAGTAAAAGAGTAAGGCTGAAAATATGGTGTGAAGTAGACATGGGGGCCATAGTGTTCACTAGAGGCTTCTCTCAAAATAACAAATATTACGGTGGGTGAACAAATTACTGTAGAACAATTGATAGAACCGCGCAAAGTCATGACGATATCTAAGGCAATGATCATACATATAGGCATCACGTCTGAGACAAGTAGATCGATACTTTCTGCATCTACTACTATTACTCCACACATCGACCGCTATCCAGCATGCATCTATTGTATTGAGTTCATGACAAATAGAGTAACGCTTTAAGCAAGATGACATGATGTAGAGAGGTAAACTCAAACCAATGATGAAAACCCCATCTTTTTATCCTTGATGGCAACAACACGATGTGTGCCTGATACGTCTCCAACGTATCTATAATTTTTTATGGTTTCATGTTATTATCTTGTCAAACTTTGCATGTTTTGTATGCCTTTTATATATTTTTTGGGACTAACCTATTAACTCAGTGCCAATTGCCAGTTCCTGTTTTTTCCATGTTTTTGACCCCTTTCAGAGGAGGATTTTGAACGGAGTCCAAACGGAATGAAACTGCCAAAAAGATTTTTTCCAGAACAGAAAAAGATCGGGAAGCCGGAGAATCAGGGCAGGGGGCCACCAGGGACCCCACAAGCCCTCATGGAGCGGCCAGGGGGCCCGCGCCCCCTGGCTTGTGGGCTCCCTGAGCCTCCTTTGCCCTAGGTTTTGCGCCTATATATTCCCTAAAATCCCATTAAAATAAGGAGATCATCGAAAGTACTTTTCCGCCGCCGCAAGCTTCTGTCTCCGCAAGATCCCATCTGGGGCACGTTCTGGTGCCCTCCCGGAGGGGGATTCGGATACGGAGGGCTTCTTCATCAACACCATGACCTCTGCAATGATGCGTGAGTAGTTCACCATAGACCTACGGGTCCATAGCTAGTAACTAGATGGCTTCTTCTCTCTCTTGGATCTTCAATACAAAGTTATCCATGATCTTCATGGAGATCTATCCGATGTAATCTTCTTTTGCGGTGTGTTTGTCGAGATCCGATGAATTGTGGATTTATGATCAGATTATCTATGAATCTTATTTGAGTTTCTTCTAATCTCTCTTATGCATGATTTCATATCCTTGTAATTCTCTTTGAGTTGTGGGTTTTGTTTGGCCAACTAGATCTATGATTCTTGGAATGGGAGAAGTGCTTGGTTTTGGGTTCATACCATGCGGTGACCTCAACCAGTGACATAAGGGGTAGCGAGGCACGCATCATGTTGTTGCCATCAAGGGTAAAAAGATGGGGTTTTCAGCATTTGTTTGAGATTATCCCTCTACATCATGTCATCTTGCTTAAGGCGTTACTCTGTTCGTCATGAACTTAATACACTAGATGCATGCTGGATAGCGGTCGATGTGTGGAGTAACAGTAGTAGATGCAGAAAGTATCGGTCTACTTGTCTCGCACGTGATGCCTATATGTATGATCATTGCCTTAGATATCGTCATGACTTTGCGCGGTTCTATCAATTGCTCGACAGTAATTTGTTCACCCACCGTAATACTTGCTATTCTGAGAGAAGCTTCTAGTGAACACTATGGCCCCCGGGTCGACTCCACACCATATTTTCAGCCTCACACTTTTTCTTCGTTGCACTTTTCGCCTTCAGATCACACTTTGCAATCAATCTTGAAGGGATTGACAACCCCTTTATAGCGTTGGGTGCAAGCTCTTTTGTGTTTGCGCAGGTACTCTGGACTTGACGAGATTCTCCTACTGGATTGATACCTTGGTTCTCAAACTAAGGGAAATACTTACTGCTCCTGTGCTGCATCACCCTTTCCTCTTCAAGGGAAAAACCGACGCAAGCAAGAGAAGTAACAAGAAGAATTCTTGGCGTTGCCGGGGAAGGACTTTTGTTGCCGTAGCAGAAGAATTTCTGGCGCCGTTGCTGGGGAGGATCAAGTCAAGAACTCATCCAAGTAAGTGTCTCAAACTCATCTCTTGCATTTACTTTGTTTGCTAGTTGCCTCTCGTTTTCCTCTCCCCCACTTCACCAATTTGTCTTTTTCGTTTGCCTTTTCCGTTTGCCTTTTTGTTCGCCCTTTTTCTCGCTTGCTCTTTGTTCGCTTGTGTGCTTGCTTGCTTGCCGAAGTCACCATGAATAAAAACGCCAAACTTTGTGACTTCTCGAATACTAATAATAATGATTTTATTAGTACTCCGATTGCTCCCTCCACTAGTGCGGAGTCATACAAAATCAATGCCGCTTTGCTGAATCTTGTTATGAAAGAGCAATTCTCCGGCCTTCCTAGTGACGATGCCGCATCCCATCTCAATACCTTCATTGAGCTTTGCGATATGCAAAAGAAGAGAGATGTGGATAATAATGTAATTAAATTGAAGCTTTTTCCTTTCGCGTTGCGAGATCGCGCAAAAACTTGGTTTTCTTATTTGCCTAAAAATAGTATCGATTCTTGGGATAAGTGCAAAGATGCTTACATATCCAAGTATTTTCCGCCGGCTAAGATTATCTCTCTCCGTAATGATATCATGAATCTCAAGCAACTTGATCATGAACATGTTGCACAATCTTGGGAGAGTGTGAAATTGATGATTAGAAATTGTCCCGCTCAAGGCTTGAGTCTTTGGATGATTATTCAAATCTTTTACGCTGGCTTGAATTTCTCTTCTACAAATATCTTGGACTCTTTGCCTTGGTTCTCAAGTCTCCTGATCGTCTTCTGTTTCGGAAAAAATATTTTCGGAAGTTTTTTTCCGTTTGGACTCCATTCAAAATCCTCCTGTGAAAAGGGTCAAAAACACGGAAAAAACAGGAACTGACACTTGGCACTGAGTTAATAAGTTAGTCCCAAAAAAGATATAAAAGGCATACAAAACATCCAAAGCTTGACAAGATAATAGCATTAAACCATCAAAAATTATAGATACGTTGGAGACGTATCAGGCCTCTAGTGGGAGGGGAGGCCAGCCCACCAGGGGCTGGTGCGCCACCTCTCATAACCCATGGGGCCCTCTGGGCACGTGGACCCTCCGATGGACCCACGGAACACTTCCCGTACCTCCATCACAAAACAAATAAATCTCGGAACTCAAATACCAACTTCCCATATATCAATCTTTACCTTCGGACCATTCAGAAGCTCCTTGTCATATCTAAGATCTCATCCGGAACTCCGAACAACCTTCGTTCACGAACATAATGACTCAATGATACTATATCGTCATCGAACGTTAAGCATGCACACATATTGGCTCTATGGTCAATAACCAATAGTGGGACCTATGCACACATGACCGAGACACCTCTACAATCAATAACCAATAGTGGGACCTGGATTCCCATATTGGCTCCTACATATTCTAAGAAGATCTTTATCGGTCGAACCACGATGTCAAAGATTCAGGCAATTCTGTATGCAGTTCCCTTTGTCCATCGGTATGTTACTTGCCCGAGATTCGATCGTCGGTATCTCCATGCCTAGTTCAATTTCATTACCGGCAAGTCTATTTACTCGTTCCATAATACAAGATCTTGTGACTAACTCCTTAGTCATATTGCTTGCAAGCTTCTTGTGATGTTGTATTACCGAGTGGGCCCAGAGATACCTCTCCGTCATACGGAGTGACAAATTCCAGTCTCGATCCATGCCAACCCAACAGACACCCTTGGAGATACCTGTAGAGCATCTTTATAATCACCTAGTTACGTTGTGATGTTTGATACACCCAAGGCATTCCTTCGGTGTCTCGGAGTTTCATGATATCATGGTCTTAGGAACAGACACATTGACATGCAGAAAGCAATATTAATAAACTTAGTGATACGATCAAATGATATGCTTACGGTTTGGGTCTTGTCCATCACATCATTCTCCTAATGATGTGATCCTGTTATCAAATGACAACTAATGTCTATGGCTAGGAAACCTAAACCATCTTTGATCAACGAACTAGTCTAGTAGAGGCTCACTAGGGTCACGGTGTTGTCTATGTATCCACACATGTATCTGAGTTTCCAATCAATACAATTATAGCATGGATAATAAAGGATTATCATTAACAAGGAAACATGATAATAACCAATTTTTTATTGCCTCTAGGGCATATTTCCAACATAACCCATGTTGCATGGCCATGCTTTCTGAATCAGATAACTCGAGAGGGCCGAGAGAATATCTCTCGCAACAGAGGGGCAAGTCTCGTCTTGGTAAACCATGTCTCGCGGTATGTCTCACAAATCACCTGAAAGCTACCTTTATAACTACCCAGTTACAGAGTCCATACTATGAGTTTAGCATCTCTATGCACATGACTTGTGAAACATATTCATCTACTGAATCATATACTAGTAAAGTATATGTGTCCGCATAACCCTAACAACTAGGGACTATTAGAATAATCATCATACAATATATAGTCTCACAAATAGGTCACATACTTATTGATACATATCACTGATGATGTTCAAGGACAATACAAAGTACTCATGAATACATAAGAAATGTAACCATCACATGATTGCCTCTAGGGAATATCTCCAAGAGTATCCCACTTGCACTGGAGTCAATCATCTAAGCATCGTATTCCCATGGAACTCATGTGCGCCTCATGCTTCGACTGCGGGAAAGGCTTCGTTAATGGATCGGCAACATTTGCATCTATGTGTATCTTGCATATGTTACATCGCCTCTCTCGAGAATGTCACGAATAAGGTTAAAAGGCTTGAGTATGTGTTGGGTTTTATGATGGTTTGATTGTTCCTTGACTTGCCGATAGCACCACTATTATCACAATAGAGGTCCAACAGATTGGACGATTCCTGAACCTCTCCAAGATTAGATATAAAATTCTTCAACCAAACACCTTCTTTTGCAGCTTCACAAGCTGCAATGTACTCAGCCTCCTTTGTAGAATCAACTACCATATCTTTCTTGGAACTCCTCTAGCTCACCGCTCCTCCGTTCAGAATGAACACAAACCTAGATTGTGGTTGACTATCATCCCTATCGGTTTGGAAACTAGCATCGATGTAACTCTTTAAAACAAGCTCATCCTCACCTCCATAAACCAGGAACATATCCTTAGTCCTTCAAGTATTTAAGGATATACTTTATCATTGTCAAGTGACTCTCACCTAGATCAGCCTAGTATCTTCCCACTATGCTTAGAGCAAAGCTAACATCACGACGAGTACATACCATAGCATGCATGATGGACCTAAAAGCCGAAACAGACGGAATCACATCCATGCATCTTCACTCACCTTGAGGCGAGGTACTCTGAGTATTTCTAAGACTAATGCCATGTGACTTGGGCAAGAACCATTTCTTGGCATATTGACCTTGTCTATATACATACTTTAGCTTAATCCGATAAGACTTTTCAATCTATCTCTATAGATCTTGATTCCCGGAATATAAGTTAATTCTCCCAAGTATTTCATTGAAAAACTATTTTTCAATGAGGCCTTAACAAATTCAAGCATTTGAACATCGTTTCCACTCAACAATATGCCATCCACATAGAGGATCAGAAATGCAATTGAGCTCCCACTGACCTTCTTGAATACATAATGATCATAGTGATTCTTGATGAAGCCAAACTCTTTGACACGCTTTATTAAAATGAATATTACAATTCTGAGATGCTTGCTTCAATACATATATGGATCTCGGAAGCTTGCATACCTTGACAAGATTCTTTGGATCGACAAAACACTCGGGATGTGTCATATACACGTCCTCGGTTAAATTTCCATTGAGGAAACCCATTTTGACGTCCATCTTCCATATATCATAATCGAAATATGCAGCTATAGAAAGAATGATCCAAATTGATTTAGGCATATCTACCGGTGAATATGTCTCACCATAGTCAACTGCTTGAACTTGTCCATAACCTTTAGCAACAAGTCATGCCTTATGGACTGTAACGTTTTTGTCCATATCAATTTTCTTCTTAAAATCCATTTGCACTCAATCGCTCAAACTCCATGTGGAGTATCAACCAAGTTCCAAACTTGATTGTCATCCATCAAATTTAATTCTGATCTCATGGCCTCAAGCCATAACTCGAAATTACAACTGACCATCGCTTCCGCATATGTGGCCGGCTCGTTGTTCTCCAATAACCACACACTACAATCGTGCATATTGTGCGACCTTTCCGACCTCCATGGAACCGGCACCAATTCCACTATGGGTTCCCTGAACAACTCATGTGTGATTGAATCACCTGGCAGAACGTCCCCGTGTCGTTCTCGAATTTCTTTGAGTCATACCGACCTCCCACTAGCCTTCTGATTGAGAAACTCTTCTCAAGGAAAACTTCATGTCGAGTGACAAACACTTTGTCCTATGCATGGTTGTAGAAGTAAGATCCCAAGGTTTCCCTCGCATATCCCATGAGTATGCACTTGTCTGACTGGAGCCGCTTGACATATGCTTCACAACCCCAAATATTTAGAAAGGACAAACTATGACTATTTGTACTCCATATCTCATATGGTGCCTAACTATGGACTTTAATGGTACCATGTTTAGTGTTAAAGTTCCGATTTCTAGAGCGTATCCTTAAAATGAGAAGGATTAATCCAACTGATTCATCACCAACCGGTCCATGTCTAACAGACTCTGATTCCTCCACTCCGACACACCATTTCTCGGTGGTGTACCTGGAGGAGTGAGTTGCGTAACTATTCCACCGCTCTTGACACTAGTGGAAAACGGGCCTTTAGTCCCAGGTTCCAAAGGGCCTTTAGTCCCGTTTTTTCAACCGGGACTAAACAATCGGGACAAAAAGTCGAAACTTTTAGTCCCGGTTTTGTTACGAACGAAGCCTAATAGGGCTCCACATGGCCGCTTTGGGGCGCCAGGGGGCAGGGACCTGTAGTCCCGGTTGGTGACTGATACGCCTCAAACGTATCTATAATTTTTGATGGTTTCATGTTGTTATCTTGCCACCTTTGGATGTTTGATGTACCTTTTATATCTTTTTGGGACTAACTTATTAATTCAGTGCCAAGTGCGAGTTCTTGTTTTTTCTGTGTTTTTGGCTCTTTTCAGATCTGATTTTGGAACGGAGTCCAAACAGAATAAAATCCCTGAAATAAATTTTTCCCGAACGGAAGAAGATCAGGGGGCTTGAGGGCCAAGCCAGGAGAGCTACAGGGGGCCCACAAGCCCTGTAGCCGCCACCAGGGGGCGGCAGCTAGCAAGCTTGTGGCCTCCGAGGCGCCCCCCTGACCTAGCTCCTTCGCCTATATATTCAGTAAAATACAGAAAAAAATCAGGGAATCCACGAAAACACTTTTCCGCCGCTGTAAGCTTCCGTTTCCATGAGTTCTCATCTTGAGACCCTTCCCGGTGCCCTGCCGGAGGGGACTTTGGAGTTGGAGGGCTTCTACATCAACATCATCGCCCCTCCAATGACTCGTGAGTAGTTCACTTCAGACCTACATGTTCGTAGTTAGTATCTAGATGGCTTCTTCTCTCTCTTGGATCTTCAATACAAAGTTCTCCATGATCTTCATGGAGATCTATCCGATGTAATCCTCTTTGGCGGTGTGTTTGTCGAGATCCGATGAATTGTGGATTTGTGATCAGATTATCTATGATATATTTGAGTCTTTGCTGATTTCTTTTATGCATGATTTGATATCCTTGTAAGTCTCTCCGAGTCTTGGGTTTTGTTTGGCCAACTAGATATATGAATCTTGCAATGAGAGAAGTGCTTGGTTTTGGGTTCTTACCGTGTGGTGACCTTTCCCATTGACAGTAGGGGCAGCAAGGCACACATCGTGTAGTTGCCATCAAGGGTAACAAGGTGGGCTTTGTCGTAGATATGAGATTGTCCATCTACATCATGTCATCTTGCTTAAGGCGTTACTCTGTTCTTTTGGACTTAATACACTAGATGCATGCTGGATAGCGGTCGACGTGTGGAGTAATAGTAGTAGATGCAGAAAGTATCGGTCTACTTGTTTTGGACGTGATGCCTATAGATATAATCATTGCCATAGATGACATCACGACTTTGCGCGGTTCTATCAATTGCTCGACAGTAATTTGTTCACCCACCGTCTACTTGCTTTCATGAGAGAAGCCACTAGTAAACACTATGGCCCCCGGGTCTATTCACACCTATCGTTTCCACTTTTGCTTTTACTTTGCTTTGTTACTTTGTTGCTTTCAGTTCTCACTTGGCGAACAATCTATAAGGGATTGACAACCCCTTCATAGCGTTGGGAGCAAGCTTTTTGTGTTTGTGCAGGTACTTGTGATACTCCTGCACTGGATCAATACCTTGGTTCTCAAACTGAGGGAAATACTTACCACCGCTGCGCTACATCACCCTTTCCGCTTCGAGGGAACACCAACGCAAGGCTCCAAGGCCACGGGGAAATCCTTTGGATATATGCCTAGGAAGTCCCTAAAGGCGTAGCCGTAGCAGAATGATTCCTGGTGCCGTTGCTGAGGAGAATCAAGATAAGAACAGTCTCCCGTCAGCACGTGTTTCTGGCGCAGTTGGAAGGTCTTTTGTTGCAGTAACAGTGACACCAACCGGGACTAAAAGGCGGCCATGCGTTAGGAGCTGCCACGTGCTGTTTTTCTATTTTAAAGAGGGGTTTAGTGGTTTTTGAAGGGTTTAGGGGTTTCATATTATTTACCCCCTTTTCTTTTTGTGTCCATCATATATGGTTCCTTATGCTTGTTGGTGTTTTCGGTCTGTGTCAACTATACGCTAGCTAGTACGTAAATAAATAATTACACGATATCGTATATTACTCCTCATCATTGTACATACTAGTTAGAAAGCTCTTCATCATTCTAGGTAAAATAGCATAAAAAATATGAACTCCTCATCGTTCTGGTTGTTATCATAGTAGCAAATGACCTCCTAGGTAAAAAAGCAAATTAAAGGCGAACTCCAACATCTCCGTATTGAAGAACACACATAAACCTTTTTCCAACTTGTGAGATGCGGAAGTATTCCTTTCCAAATGGTATCGTGGATGCTTGTATTGCATTTCTCCATCCTTTGATTTTCAGAGTGTCTTCACTTTGAGATATCATGTATTTACCATGGTAATTAATCGGGGTTAGCCGTAAGCTAACCATTTGCAAATCATCGGTGGTAAACATCCATTTAGGCACGGTCTCTGGCAGGAGTACCTCCTAATAATAATAATATAGTTAGCAAACTACTTTTTCTTAAGAACAATGTATAAAAAGATGGATTAGTGACGCAATGGTAAAAAGATCTTACAAAGTTGTCTGAAGTTATGTTATAAGGGTTCAACTGGTGCACTAGTGGAACATATCCATGATAAACGTTGCCAGTCATGTAATTTTTAGCATGATTGTCAACATCATGAATAAATGAGATGAGATGTTTTTTCTCCAACCAAGTAAGGTCGGAGCCATAACTATAGTAGGTCCAATCTACTATCTCCCGTGTAGTTCTTATAGCACGGAAATAAGCTAATGATTGAAAATAAAGAAATTTAATCTTTATGAGTACGTACAATATAGTTTTCAATATTCAATATAGATTACCTAACAAATTTGTTGACAAAACAACCTAGAGGTAGAACTGGAATCAAGTCATCCTCCGCATGCACCCAAATTTTTATATTATTATCATGGACATCATCATTACCAAAATCAAAGGTAATGTTTATGTCCTCATTCAACCCATATGCCTTGTAAAATGCTCTCCAATTAGAACAACCAAAATAGGTGTGATCTTCATCATTTTTTACCTGGACAACAAAAGTGAAATGCTTTGTTCTTAGGTGAGCTATCTTAGGCTTTGTATTGTCCTTCTCTTTAAAATGAAACTTGTCAAAGACAAAAAATCTTGCATGGCACGGAACGCATTGGTCAAATTGTACAAAAGAAAATTAAAGGTTAACTAAAGAAAAAAACACGTCATACTTTACTAACAAAAAATACATGCCGTCTTTACATACCGTAATAACCGGGATGGGATCCGTCAGCTTGACAGTGAAGGACGTATCATTATCTAGGTGAGGTTAACGGTCGCATATACCCATGTCATCCCAGCACAAATGGCACGCAGGGATCCTATCGTCATCGGACCACGCCATTTCATGTGTTCATGATTCTATATAAGATTTAATATCATAGACATTGGACAAATAAAAACCTATTCTAAAGGCTACAACAACAAAAAACAAAAATCATGCAATGATGGACCTGCCGATACTAAGAAGCTTAATTTTTTCTAGCAACAAAGTCAAAAACGCTTGTCCTGCAATAGATCTCAAAAGGCAAAAAAGGTTCTCTTTCAATTACAACCAATAATAAACTTAACACATCTCGAATATTATCGAATATAATCTCGAATACATCTCTACTATAATCTAGTTCACTCGCGGTTCCTCGGCAAACTGGTCACCAAAAAATCTGGCGTTGTACTGAGGCGCGGGCAGTGGACACCCACAGAGAAGGAACCATCACAGGATCATAGCTCGGGTGAGATCCCTGGAGAACCTGTCAGGTATTGGAGAACCTGGCATCCAACGCAACCAAGTAGCGATGGACGTGGTCGTCCTCCTCCCTCACAGGGCGACGTACCTCCTCCTCGGGGGGGGGGGGGGCTACCTCCGCATCGAAAGTGGCCCATGCGACCGCCACCAAAGAAGCTCTGAGTCGACGACGGGAGCCTCGTTCCTCACCAAGATGCGCCCCTCATGAGGTAGCACCTCCCAGTGCCACGCCCGTGGAGCCCAGTCTCGGACATGGCATCTCTCAAGCAGGTTGTCGCCACCGAGTCGACGAGGATGCGTGATGGGCATTATCGACATCAAGAACAATTTCTATAACTATTTAAAGTCCTATTATTTAATAAAATTTTCACCAAAAAATGAAACAGTACATCCACTACATTGAAATACACTTAATGTTGGACAAGCTCTCCCAGAACCAATGAAATGAATATCATTCCTAGCTTCATGTTTCCATAAGTGTACAGGTTCTTAACAATGGGCGGTAATTTATTTTTAGCTCTATGTTTCGATTGTTTCTATAAAACCAAAATCCAAAATTAAGTACCGATAATCAAAATACCTCTCTAGGTACCTATAATAAAGCTTTGCTTATTATTAAGTTACGCCATGGGAATTGCAATCTTCTAAGCTAGTTTTGAATTTCCTTCTTAATTTCAGCAAGATGAGTTCCTTTAAATATCCAGATGACATATACAAGAAGAAAATAATCACTTAGTTTTCAAGTATGTGAGAGGGCTAGGATAAATGTAATGCACAAGTTCATATGTGATTGGGTTCAACAGTAGAGAATATACGCATGTATTTCAATACTTGATTCCTTCGCAAAAAAGAACACTAGTTCATAAAACTCAAACTCGTTTTTTATGAAGTCCATTACTTCATAAAACTCAAACTTCTTAATAATATTTTTATGAATCCATTAGTTCATAAAACTTAAACTCGTATTTTTTGGAACAAAATGAAGCAAAACTCAAACTCGTATATGGCAGACTCTACCGTGAGTCCCATGCTATTCATATCCATACAAATACGATGAACATATATAGACGAGAGGAGCGGTGACGGCTCACCGTAGGAGTAGGCGGCATCCAGAGTCGATGGAGGTGGCCGGTGTGGTCGGGGTCGTGTGGCGCGCGGAGACGTCATGGCCGGAGGAGCGGTGATGGTGGAGTCGGGGTCAGAGACGAGAGGATCCGGCGATGACGACATCGAGGTTGGGGGGAGAAGAGACAATGGCGATCCAGCAGCCTGATGGCGTCGTGCGTGGGTTCGGCGTCGGAGTGGAGAGGAAGATTGGTGAGGGAGGGCCGCAGACATTATATATCCCAACCCTTTAGTCCCGGCTAGGGCTGCAAACGAGTCAAGTTCGAGCGAGTTGTATTTGGCTCAGCTCGGCTCATATTAAAATCTGAGCGAGCTCAAACTAAGTGAAGCTCAATGTCGAGCTGTAAAACATGGCTCTTGCTTACCTTGTAACAATCTCGAGTCGATATCGAGATAATTTCGAGCTAAATGAGATTGTAAAAAATATAAAATCTTTAAGGATTATTCCAACTAGATAAGGCACGTCTCCATAATAAGGCCTAATTTTCCTATACACTTAATTAAACTTCCATGTTTACTCGTAATAAAATGGAAAAAATCATGAATAACATATATACTAATAAATTACTCTATTTTCATTTAATAAATGGCATGATCATTTTACATAATGATGCTAAGCCGAGATATCGAGCTAAAATCGAGCGAGCGAGTATTGGCTCAAGATCAGTTTGTTTATCATTCGAGCTACATAAAATGTTCATATTCAACTCATTTCTTTTTGAGTCAATCTCGAGTCGAGCCAAAAGACGAGTCGATCTCGAATGACTCACGTGACTCGAGCTTTTCTTGCAGCCCTAGTTCCGGTTCGGGGCTCCAACCGGGACTAAAGGACTAAAGGAACCTTTAGTCCCGGTTGAAGCCACGAACAGGGACTACAGGGTTGGGATCCCGCCCTTTAGGCTCACAAAATTCCACCTTTAGTCCCAGTTGGAGGCTTCGACCGGGACTAAAGGCTTGGCCTCCCGCCATTTGCGCGTGCGGAATTTCCCCTTTAGTCCCGGTTGGTAGCTTCAACCGGGACTAAAGTCAACCTTTATTCTCGGTTGGATCCACCAACCGAGACTAAAGGTGTGGTGCTGGTGCGGCCAAGGTGGGGCGGAAGTTTAGTCCCACCTTGTCGCGCGAACGCCGCTCGCGGCGGTTTATAAGCCCCGTTGCGGCTATAGTCCCAAGCTCCTCTCTAAAGCATGCAGCAAATGCCTAAATTTCATATCTGCCCTGTTGGGCCTGCTTGCTACGCAGCTGTGCATCCTGGCCCATGTCTAAATGGTTTCTAGTCGTATGCACGCGGTGATTGAACAAGTAGCTGGACCTTTTTTATGTTTTTTGCTATTAAAGTTTTTAACAAAAATAACTTTATGAAAATTATTTTTGCCATTATTTTTAACATGTTTTAACTCCAGAATTTTTGTGCGTTTAGTATACACCATTCAAAGCCATGTAATCAATTTTCAACCATTTTCTCACTTCATATTCTATTTTTTCGTGTATTTAATGAATTTTTGAGCTAAATGACCCTTAAATTAAAAAGACACTACAAATAAAATCTAAAAAGGTTGAACTTGGCATGGTATCATAATTTCACCCAAATAGCATGTGCTCAAAAGTTGAGAGGGTTACGGCAAAAACAGGATGCACTTCATGTACAAACTAGACAATCTCTTTTGAAGTATCAAGGTTTCGGACGAAAACTCATTTGTTACAAAGAGATTTCATTTTTTAAAACTTATTTTAACTCCAGACTTTTCATGCGTTCAGTATGCACCATTAAAAGCCATGTAATCAATTTTCAACCTTTTTCTGACTTCATTTTCTATTTTCAGGCATTTAATGATTTGTTTTTGAGCTAAATGACCCTGAAATTAAAAAGCACTAGAAATGAAATGTGAAGATGTTGAAACTTGACCTCATATCATGATTTCACCCACATAGCTTGTGCTAACAAGTTGAGAGGGTTACGGGAAACACTAGATGCACTTCATGTACAAACTAAACCATCTCTTTTGAAGTATAAGGGTTTCGGACGAAAACTCATCTATTAAAAAAGGAATTTCATTTTTTAGAATGTATTTTTACTCCAGACTTTTTGTGCATTCAGTATGTACCATTCAAAGCCATGTAATCAATTTTCAACCATTTTCTCATTTCATTTTCTATTTTCATGCATTTAATGATTTTTTTAAGCTAAATGACCCTGAAATAAAAAAGCACTACAAATGAACTGTGAAAAGGTTGGGACTTGGCATGGTATCATAATTTCACCCACATAGCATGTGATAAAAAGTTGAGAGAGTTACTGCAAAACTAGATGCACTTCGTGTACAAACAGGACAATCTCTTTCGGAGTATTTGGGTTTCGCACGAAAATTCATGTGCTACAAAGGAATTTCATTTTTTAGAACTTATTTTAACTCGAGACTTTTTGTGCATTCGATATGCACAATTCAAAGCTATGTAATCAATTTTCAACCCTTTTCTGACTTAATTTTCTATTTTTCATGCATTTAATGATTTTTTGAGCTAAATGACCCTAAAATTAAAAAGAACTACAAATTAACTCTAAAAAGGTTGAAACTTGGCATCGTATCATAATTTAATACACATAGCATGTGCTAAAAAGTTGAGAGGGTTACGAAAAAACTGGATGCACTTCGTGTACAAACTTGACAATCTCTTTCGAAGTATTTTCGTTTCGAACGAAAACTCATGTGTTACAAAGTGATTTCATTTTTAGAACTTTCAGCCCTTTTCTGACTTCATTTTCAATTTTTCATGCATTTAATGGATTTTTTTTAGCTAAATGATTCTGAAATTAAAAAGCACTACAAATGAACTCTGAAAAGGTTGAAACTTGGCATCGTATCATAATTTCACACAGATAGCATGTACTAAAATGTTGAGTGGGTTACGGCAAAAACTGGATGAACCTCGTGTACGAACTGGACAATCTATTTCTAAGTAGCAAGGTTTCGGATGAAAACTCGTCTGTTACAAAGGGATTTCATTTTTAGAGCTTATTTTAACTCGTGACTTTTTGTGCGTTCAGCGTGCACCATTCAAAGCCACGTAATCAATTTTCAACCCTTTTCTGACTTCATTTTCTATTTTTCATGCATTTAATGATTTTTGTAACTAAATGACTCTGAAATTAAAAAGCATTACAAATGAACTGTGAAAACATTAAAACTTGGCATGGTATAATAATTTCACACACATAGCATGTGCTAAAAAGTTGAGAGGGTTACAAAGGTATTTCATTTTTTGACATGTAACTTCAGTGCTACTGTAGGATCAAAGCTTGGATAATCTTATTGCTTATTGCGCCGTAACCATGGATGATCTTCACCGTTTAACAGGATGCTCGGGCCAGCCTTCACTTTGAAGGGAGGAATTTCATGAAACTTTTCATAATCTTGTCACATGTCTGTCTTGTCCTCCACTCCCACGATGTTTCTTTTTCCTGAAAGAAGTATGTGGCGCTTTGGTTCATTATATGATGCATTCGCTTACTTATATTTTATTTTTCTCGATTTGGTAGACATGTCCTTCACATAGAAAACCTGCGCCACATCATTGGCTAGGCCGAATAGTTCGTCTGTGTACCCAAGATTGTTGAGATCCACTATTGTCATTTCATACCACAGGTCTTCCTTTACCCCGCCTCCTTTTAGATTGACCGATTTGCACCGAAACAAAAGGACCTTAAATCTTTCGCATAGACAAGTTCCTATATCTCCTCTATGTGACCATAATATGTGTCATTTGGCCTATTGTTGTTTGCTGCATCAAAGCGGACACCAGTGTTTTGGTTGGTGCTCTTTTTATCTTGGGCGACCATGTAAAATGTATTTCCATTTATCGCGTACCCTTTGAAAGTTAATATAGTCAAAGATGGTGTTGTGGCCAACAATTACGGGTCATCTCCAACAATGTTGTTACCCATGAGATGTGTTTGCAACCAACCACCGAAAGTCCCGATGTGTTCACGTGTAGTCCATTCGTCACACCGCTCCGAGTGTTTGGAGCGTAGAATATTCTTTTGTTCATTGATATACGGGGTCACGAAGGTAGACTTCTCTATAATTGTGTAGTGTTCTTGCGCCCAAGAATTCCCTTTCCTCCATATTATTGAGTTTGGTCCTAGCGTTCCTTTTCCACTCAGTCTCCCCTCATGTTGTGATTTAGGGGCACCAATCAGCTTAATGTCAGGAGTAAAGTCAACACAAAATCCAATGGCCTCCTCTGTTTCGTGGCCCTTGGAGATGCTTCCTTTCGGCCTAGCACGACTACGGACATATTTCTTTAAGACTCCCCTGAACCTCTCAAAGGGGAACATATTGGGTAGAAATACAAGACCCAAAATCGCAATCTCGTCGACTAGCTGAACTAGGACGTGCGTCATAATATTGAATATGGCTGGTGGGAACACCAACTCGAAACTGACAAGACATTGGACCAAATCATTTTGTAACCTTGGTAGGATTTCTGGATCGATTCCTTCTGAGAAATTCAATCGAGGAATGCACATAGCTTCACAATAGCTAATCGAACATTCTTTGGTAGAAGCCCCCTCAATGCAACTGGAAGTACTTGCGTCATAATCACGTGGCAGTCACGAGACTTTAGTAAGAATATGAAGATAGTTTTGCGATATGAAGATTGTGCTATGTGAGTTACGTTGATGAGTAATTATGCTTTAGTACGAATATTGGTGTTAATGTTTGTGATTCCCTATGCATGCACATGAAGTAAATAATTATGATATGAAATTACATCCTACTTTTCTTTCATTATTCGGTGTTAGCTCTGTTTAATTTTCACTTATGATGATTTTCGTTCCTTGGTTGGGAGCTTCTCAATCTCTTTGCTAGCCTTTACTTGTACTAAGCGGGAATACTGCTTGTGCATCCAAATTCTAAACCTAAAGTTGTGCCAAATGAGTCCACCATACCTACATATATGCGTTATCTCAACTCCATTCTAAGTAAATTTTCAAGTGCCAACTCTAATGTTCAAAATAAATGTTTGTTTTGTGTGCTTGTACCGCTCATGAAGCGGCGAGGGGTGGCCGATATATTCCATGTTAAATAG
Organism: Hordeum vulgare subsp. vulgare; assembly: GCF_904849725.1. Classification (NCBI taxonomy): domain Eukaryota; kingdom Viridiplantae; phylum Streptophyta; class Magnoliopsida; order Poales; family Poaceae; genus Hordeum; species Hordeum vulgare. The sequence goes on from NC_058519.1 coordinate 52,426,551, forward strand.
GTTATTTTCAAGATGAGTGTTTATTCACTTCTCGTTATACAAGAGTATGACGGTAATAGGGATGGAATGTCGAGTCCCAAAATGCAAAAAAAATTATGTTGTCAAATAATAAATTCCTTGGAAAATGTTGGTATGGACGGTACCCGTGAATACGACTAGCCATGGAGTGTGAAAGAATGGTGGAAAAGGAATAAACTTTATTTTCAGTTTGGGAACCGCCTATAATTTGTTTAGCATGGAGGATATTGGAAACTCTTAGCCGTTTTCATTGACAGAAAAAGCATACCATCCAAAATATTTTATCTCTAAATTTTTCACTCTGAGCTCTCGCACCTTTACAAATCCTTGATTGCCTCTGCAAAAGAACTATCTATTTACTTTATGCAATTTTTATTTTGAATTTAAGTCTCCATCTTCTCTTATGAAGCACGAGCTAAGGAACACCATTATCATACTTGAGCATTGGATGTAGGTAATATTTGGGTGTGTTGCATGAACGGATCAATGATGGAGCATGATGGGATAGGGATAGAGTTCTATAGCATTGGTATTTTGAAAGACTTGTTTGCTTGTTGATATGGTTGAGTATTGAAATTTTCATCTCAAACTATAGAATATTGTTTTGAATCTTCCACAAATCCATATTTCCATTCTAAAAAGAAAAAGAATATGATGAACATGTTAGGCAGCATTCCACATCAAAAGTTATGTTTTTATCATTTACCTACTCGAGGACGAGCAGGCATTAAGCTTGGGATGCTGATACGTCTCCAATGTATCTATAATTTTGATTGTTCCATGCTGTTATATTATCATTCTTGTATGTTTTATGATCATTTTATAGCAACTTTATATCATCTTTTGGGACTAACCTATTGACATAGTGTCTAATGCCAGTTGTTGTTTTTGCTATTTTTTTCCTTCGCAAAAAATCAATATTGGATGAACTCCAAGTGCCATGAAACTTTACGGAGATTTTTTTGGACCGGAAGGAAACTTGGGAGCCAAGGATGATCACCATGCGAGGCCCAGGCAGCTCACTAGGCACTAGGGCGCGCCTAGATCCCCTAGCGCGGCCTAGTGTCTAGTGGGGGCCTCACGGGACTCCTCCACTGCCTCTGTGCTCTATAAATATCCCAATATTCTAGAAACCCTAGAGGACTCGACGAAATCATTTCAGTCGTCGCAAGTTCCAGAAGCCACAAAATGCAATCTAGAGCCCGTTCCAGAGAGGAACACGATCACGAAGGGGTTCATCATCCTCATTGGTGCTCCTCCAATGATGCGTACATCTTGTGTTGGTCCCTCATCTACGCATGCCCGCTGCTGGCAACACCAATGCTTGCCTTTGTCCTCAGTGTGTTCCCAGGCGTGGCAACCTCGAGCGACGTATCGTCAACTTCGTCTTCGTCTGTCTACGCATGCCCGATGCTGGCAACACCGATGCGTGCCTTCGTCCACGAAGTGTTCCCGGGCATGGCAAACCCTGCGCGATGCATCGTCAACTACGTCTACTTCCTGGCGCATCACTACTTTGACACCACTACGCCCATGACTAGGTCGGTCCCTCCTCACGCCCGCGGCTCCGTGGGGACTTCCTCGACACCGGCTACCCCGACTCGACTACGACCACCACGTTCTTCGCACCGCTACCTCGCGACACGGCTCGCTAGACCACGGCTACATCACCCTACTGTTGGGGAACGTCGCATGGGAAACAAGAAATTTCCTACGCGCACGAAGACCTATCATGGGGATATGTGATCTACGTACCCTTGTAGACCGTACAGCAGAAGCGTTAGTGAACGCGGTTGATGTAGTGGAACGTCCTCACGTCCCTCGATCCGCCCCGCGAACCATCCCGTGATCAGTCCCACGATCTAGTGCCGAACGGACGGCACCTCCGCGTTCAGCACACGTACAGCTCGACGATGATCTCGGCCTTCTTGATCCAGCAAGAGAGACGGAGAGGTAGAAGAGTTCTCCGGCAGCATGACGGTGCTCGGGAGGTTGGTGATGATCTTATCTCAGCAGGGCTCCACCCAAGCTCCGCAGAAACGCGATCTAGAGGTAAAACCGTGGAGATATGTGGTCGGGCTGCCGTGGCAAAGTTGTGTCAAATCAGCTCTAAAACCTCCGTATATATAGGGGGAAGAGGGGGAGCCTTGCCTTGGGGTCCAAGGACCCCTAAGGGCTTCGGCCGAGCCAAGGGGGGGAGATCTCCCCTTCCAAACCGAGTCCAACTAGGTTTGGAAGGAGGAGTCCTTCCCCCTTTTCCCACCTCCTCTTTTTTTCTTTTCTCTTTGATTTTCTTCCTATGGCGCATAGGGCCTTCTTGGGCTGTCCCACCAGCCCACTAAGGGCTGGTGCGCCACCCCCAAGTCCTATGGGCTTCCCCGGGGTGGGTTGCCCCCTCGGTGAACACCCGGAGCCCATTCGTCATTCCCGGTACATTCTCGGTAACTCCGAAAACCTTTCGGTAATCAAATGAGGTTATCCTATATATCAATCTTCGTTTCCGGACCATTCCGGAAACCCTCGTGACGTCCGTGATCTCATCCGGGACTCCGAACAACATTCGGTAACCAACCATATAACTCAAATACGCATAAAACAACGTCGAACCTTAAGTGTGCAGACCCTGCGGGTTCGAGAACTATGTAGACATGACCCGAGAGACTCCTCGGTCAATATCCAATAGCGGGACCTGGATGCCCATATCGGATCCTACATATTCTACGAAGATCTTATCGTTTGAACCTCAGTGCCAAGGATTCATATAATCCCGTATGTCATTCCCTTTGTCCTTCGGTATGTTACTTGCCCAAGATTCGATCGTCAGTATCCGCATACCTATTTCAATCTCGTTTACCGGCAAGTCTCTTTACTCGTTCTGTAATACAAGATCCCGCAACTTACACTAAGTCACATTGCTTGCAAGGCTTGTGTGTGATGTTGTATTACCGAGTGGTCCCCAAGATACCTCTCCGTCACACGGAGTGACAAATCCTAGTCTCGATCCATACTAACTCAACGAACACCTTCGGAGATACCTGTAGAGCATCTTTATAGTCACCCAGTTACGTTGCAACGTTTGATACACACAAAGCATTCCTCCGGTGTTCGTAAGCTATATGATCTCATGGTCATAGGAACAAATACTTGACACGCAGAAAACAGTAGCAACAAAATGACACGATCAACATGCTATGTCTATTAGTTTGGGTCTAGTCCATCACATGATTCTCCTAATGATGTGATCCCGTTATCAAGTGACAGCACTTGCCTATGGCCAGGAAACCTTGACCATCTTTGATCAACGAGCTAATCAACTAGAGGCTTACTAGGGACAGTGTTTTGTCTATGTATCCACACAAGTATTGTGTTTCCAATCAATACAATTATAGCATGGATAATAAACGATTATTATGAACTAAGAAATATAATAATAAATAATTTATTATTGCCTCTAGGGCATATTTCCAACAGTCTCCCACTTGCACTAGAGTCAATAATCTAGTTCACATCACCATGTGATTCCAACGAATCCAACACCCATATAGTTACGGGGTATGATCACGTCTTGCTCGTGAGAGAGGTTTTAGTCAACGGTTCTGAAACTTTCAGATCCGTGCGTTCTTTACAAATCTTTATGTCATCTTATAGATGCTGCTACTACGTGCTATTCGGAAATGCTCCAAATATCTACTCTACTATACGAATCCGTTTCACTACTCATAGTTATTCGGATTAGTGTCAAAGCTTGCATCGACGTAACCCTTTACGACAAACTCTTTAACCACCTCCATAATCGAGAAAAATTCCTCAGTCCATTAGTTACTAAGGATAAATTTTGACCGCTGCTAGTGATTCAATCATGGATCACTCTCTGTACCTCTCAACAGACTTTGAGTCAAGGCACACATCAGGTGCGGTACACAGCATGGCTTACTCAAATTTACACCTTACAACGCAACCAAGAACTCCTTTGCTGATCTATTTTGAACTCCTTCGAAAACTTGTCAAGGCATGCATCTTATTGAAACTTCCATTCAGCGCTTTTGATCAATCTCCATAGATCATTGATGCTCAACGTTCAAGTAGCGCAATCCAGGTATTCCTTTGAAAACTCCTTTCAAACAACCTTATATGCTTTACAGAAATTCTACATTACTTCTGATCAACAATATGTCAACCGCATATACTTATCAGAAATTCTACAGTGCTCCCACTCACTTCTTTGGAAATACAAGTTTCTCATAAACCTTGTACAAACCCAAAAACTTTGATCATCTCATCAAAGTGTATATTCCAACTCCGAGATGCTTGCACCAGTCCATTGAAGGATCACTGGATCTTGCATACTTGCTAGTATCTTTAGGATCGACAAAACCTCCTGGTTGTATCACATACAATGTTTGCTCAAGGAAATCATCGAGGAAACAATGTTTTGACATCCTACGTGCAATATTTCATAAATAATGCAACAACTACTAACATAATTCTAACAGACTTTTAGCATCGCTACAAGTGAGAAAGTCTCATCATAGTCAACTGTTTGATCTTGTCGAAAACATCTTTGCGACAAGTCGAGCTTTTATTAATAGTGACTTATCACCATCATCGTCTGTCTTACTTTTAAAGATCCATCTTTACTCAATAGTCCTATGACCATCAAGTAGTTCTTCCAAAGTCTACACTTTGTTTTCATACATGAATCCTCTCTCGGATTTCATGGCTTCCAGCCATTTGTCGGAATCTGGGCCCACCATTGCTTTCTCCATAACTCGTAGGTTCACTGTTGCTCAACAACATGACCTCCAAGACAGGGTTACCGTACCACTCTATAGTAGTACGTGACCTTGTCAACCTACGAGGCTTGTAGTAACTTGATCCGATGCTCGATGATCACCATCATCACCTTTCAATTCAATTGGTGTAGGCGCCACAGGAACAACTTCCTGCGCCCTGCTACACACTGGTCGAAGTGATGGTTCAATAACCTCATCAAGTTCTACCACCCTCCCACTCAATTCTTTCGAGAGAAACCTTTCCTTGAGAAAGGATCCGTTTCTAGAAACAAACACTTTGCTTTCGGATCTGAGATAGGAGATGTACCCAACTGTTTTGGATATCCTACGAAGATGCATTTATCCGCTTTGGGTTCGAGCTTATCAGACTGAAACTTTTTTACATAAGTGTCGAAGCCCCAAACTTTCAAGAAACGACAGTTTAGATTTCTCTAAACCTCGGTCTATACTGTGTCATCTCAACGGAAATACGCGGTGCCCTATTTAAAGTGAATGTGGTTGTCTCTAATGCATAACCCATAAACGATAGTGGTAATTCGATAAGAGACACATAGCATGCACCATACCAAATAGTGCGCGGCTATGACGTTCAGACACATCATCACACTATGATGTTCCAGGTGGCATGAACTGCGAAACAATTTCCACATTGTCTTAACTGCGTACCAAAACTCGTAACTCAGATATTCATTTCTATGATCATATCGTAGACAGTTTATCCTCTCGTTATGACGAACTTCACTCTGAAACAGAATTGAACCTTTCAATGTTTCATACTTGTGATTCATTAAGTAAATACTCTTGTATCTACTCAAATCGTCTTTGAAGTGAGAACATAATGATATTCACTGCGTGCCTCAGCACCCATTGGACTGCATACATCAAAATGTATCACTTCCAACAAGTTACTATATTGTTTCACCTCAATGAAAACAAGGCCTTGCTCATGTGGTATGATTTGCATGTCACTAGTGATTCAAAATCAAGTGAGTACAAAGATCCATCTGCATGGAGCCTCTTCATGCAATTTATAACAACATGACTCAAGCGGCAGTGCCACAAGTAAGTGGTACTATCATCATTACCTCGTGTCTTTTGGCACCAATATTATGAACATGTGTAACACTACGATCGAGATTCAATAAACCATTGAAGGTGATTATTCAAGCAAACAGAGTAACCATTATTCTCTTTAAATGAATAATCGTATTGCAATAAACACGGTCCAATCATGTTCATGCTTAACGCAAGCACCAAATAACAATTATTTCGGTTTAACACCAATCCCGATGGTAGAGGGAGCGTGCGACGTTTTGATCATATCAATCTTGGAAACACTTCCAACACGTATCGTCACCTCGCCTTTAGTTAGTCTCCGTTTACGCGTAGCTATCATTTCGTGTTACTAATCACTTAGCAACCGAACCGGTATCCAATACCCTCATGCTACTAGGAGTACTAGTAAAGTACACATCAACGTCATGTATATCAAATATACTTCTTTCGACTTTTGCCAACCTTCTTATCTACCAAGTATCTAGAGTTGCTCCGCCTCAGTGACTGTTCCCCTCATTACAGAAGCACTTAGTCTCGGGTTTGGGTTTAATCTTGGGTCTCTTCATTAGTGCAGCAACTGTTTTACCGTTTCACGAAGTATCCCTTCTAGCCCTTGCCTTTCTTGAAACTTAGTGGTTTTACTAACCATCAACCATTTATGCTCCTTCTTGATTTCTACTTTCGCAGTGTCAAACATCGCGAATCGCTCAAGGATCATTGTATCTATCCTTGATATGTTATAGTTCATCACGAAGCTCTCACAACTTGGTGGCAGTGACTTTGGAGAACCATCACTATCTCATCTGGAAGTTTAACTCCCACTTGATTCAAGCGATTGTCGTACTCAGACAATCTGAGCACACGCTCATCGATTGAGCTTTTCTCCTTTACTTTGTGGACAAAGAATCTTGTTGGAGGTCTCGTACCTCTTAACAAGGGCACAAGCATGAAATCACAATTTTCATCTCTTTAGAACATCACTTATGTTCTGTGACATTTCAAAACATTTTCGGCGCCTTGCTTCTAAGCCATTTAAGTATTTTGCACTGAACTATCGTGTAGTCATCAGAAACGTGTATGTCGGATGTTCACAACATCTACAGACGACGCTCGAGGTGCAGCACACCAAGTGGTGCATTAAGGACATAAGCCTTCTACGCAACAACGAGGACAATCCTCGGTTTTACAGACTTAGTCTGCAAAGTTTGCTACTATCAACTTTCAACTAAATTTTCTCTAGGAACATATAAAAACAGTAGAGCTATAGCGCAAGCTACATCGTAATTCGTAAAGACCATTAGACTATGTTCATGACAATTAGTTCAATTAATCATATTACTTAAGAACTCCCACTCAAAAAGTACATCTCTCTAGTCATTTGAGTGGTACATGATCCAAATCCACTATCTCAAGTCCGATCATCACGTGAGTCGAGAATAGTTTCAGTGGTAAGCATCTCTATGCTAATCATATCAACTATACGATTCATGCTCGACCTTTTGGTCTCATGTGTTCCGAGGCCATGTCTGCACATGCTAGGCTCGTCAAGCTTAACCCGAGTGTTCTGCGTGTGCAACTGTTTTGCACCTGTTGTATGTGAACGTTGAGTCTATCACACCCGATCATCACGTGGTGTCTCGAAATGAAGAACTGTCGCAACGGTGCACATTCGGGGAGAACACAATTTCGTCTTGAAATTTTAGTGAGAGATCACCTCATAATGCTACCGTCGTTCTAAGCAAGATAAGGTGCATAAAGCATGAACATCACATGCAATTCATAAGTGACATGATATGGCCATCATCACGTGCTTCTTGATCTTCATCACCAAAGCACCGGCACGATCTTCTTGTCACCGGCGTCACACCATGATCTCCATCATCATGATCTCCATCAACGTGTCGCCATCGGGGTTGTCGTGCTACTCATGCTATTACTACTAAAGCTACGTCCTACTGTTGGGGAACGTCGCATGGGAAACAAAAATTTTCCTACGCGCACGAAGACCTATCATGGTGATGTCCATCTACGAGAGGGGATGAGTGATCTACGTACCCTTGTAGATCGTACAGCAGAAGCGTTAGTGAACGCGGTCGATGTAGTGGAACGTCCTCACGTCCCTCGATCCGCCCCGCGAACAATCCCGCGATCAGTCCCACGATCTAGTACCGAACGGACGGCACCTCCGCGTTCAGCACACGTACAGCTCGACGATGATCTCGGCCTTCTTGATCCAGCAAGAGAGATGGAGAGGTAGAAGAGTTCTCCGGCAGCGTGACGGCGCTCCGGAGGTTGGTGATGATCTTGTCTCAGTAGGGCTCCGCCCGAGCTCCGCAGAAACGCGATCTAGAGGAAAAACCGTGGAGGTATGTGGTCGGGCTGCCGTGGAAAAGTCGTCTCAAATCAGCCCTAAAACCTCCGTATATATAGGTGGGAGGGAGGGGACCTTGCCTTGGGGCTCAAGGAGCCCCAAGGGGGTCGGCCGAGCCAATGGGGGAAGACTCCCCCCCCCAAACCGAGTTGGACTTGGTTTGGTGGGAGGGAGTCCTTCCCTTCCTTCCCACCTCCTCCTTTTTTTTCTTTTCTCTTGATTTTCTCTTCTTGGCGCATAGGGCCCTTTTGGGCTGTCCCACCAGCCCACTAAAGGCTGGTGTGCCACCCTCAAGGCCTATGGGCTTCCCCGGGGTGGGTTGCCCCCCCCCCCCCCCCCCGGTGAACTCCCGGAACCCATTCGTCATTCCCGGTACATTCCCGGTAACTCTGAAAACCTTCCGGTAATCAAATGAGGTCATCCTATATATCAATCTTTGTTTCCGGACCATTCCGGAAACCCTCGTGACGTCCGTGATCTCATCCGGGACTCCGAACAACATTCGGTAACCAACCATATAACTCTAATACGCATAAAACAACGTCGAACCTTAAGTGTGCAGACCCTGCGGGTTCGAGAACTATGCAGACATGACCCGAGAGACTCCTCGGTCAATATCCAATAGCGGGACCTGGATGCCCATATTGGATCCTACATATTCTACGAAGATCTTATCGTTTGAACCTCAGTGCCAAGGATTCATATAATCCCGTATGTCATTCCCTTTGTCCTTCGGTATGTTACTTGCCCGAGATTCGATCGTCAGTATCCGCATACCTATTTCAATCTCGTTTACCGGCAAGTCTCTTTACTCGTTCCGTAATACAAGATCCCGCAACTTACATTAAGTCACTTTGCTTGCAAGGCTTGTGTTTGATGTTGTATTACCGAGTGGGCCCCGAGATACCTCTCCGTCACACGGAGTGACAAATCCCAGTCTTGATCTATACTAACTCAACTAACACCTTCGGAGATACATGTAGAGCATCTTTATAGTCACCCAGTTACGTTGCGACGTTTGATACACACAAAGTATTCCTCCGGTGTCAGTGAGTTATATGATCTCATGGTCATAGGAATAAATACTTGACACGCAGAAAACAGTAGCAATAAAATGACACGATCAACATGCTACGTCTATTAGTTTGGGTCTAGTCCATCACGTGATTCTCCTAATGACGTGATCCAGTTATCAAGCAACAACACCTTGTTCATAATCAGAAGACACTGACTATCTTTGATCAACTGGCTAGCCAACTAGAGGTATGCTAGGGACGGTGTTTTGTCTATGTATCCACACATGTAAATGAGTCTTCATTCAATATAATTATAGCATGGATAATAAACGATTATCTTGATACGGGAATTATAATAATAACTTTATTTATTATTGCCTCTAGGGCATAATTCCAACATGTCCATCTACGAGAGGGGATATGTGATCTACGTACCCTTGTAGACCGTACAGCAGAAGCGTTAGTGAACGCGGTTGATGTAGTGGAACGTCCTCACGTCCCTCGATCCGCCCCGCGAACCGTCCCGCGATCAGTCCCACGATCTAGTGCCGAACGGACGGCACCTCCGCGTTCAGCACACGTACAGCTCGACCATGATCTCGGCCTTCTTGATCCAGCAAGAGAGACGGAGAGGTAGAAGAGTTCTCCGGCAGCATGACGGTGCTCCAGAGGTTGGTGATGATCTTATCTCAGCAGGGCTCCGCCGAGCTCCGCAGAAACGCGATCTAGAGGTAAAACCTTGGAGATATGTGGTCGGGCTGCCGTGGCAAAGTTGTGTCAAATCAGCCCTAAAACCTTCGTATATATAGGGGGAAGGGGGGAGCCTTGCCTTGGGGTCCAAGGACCCCTAAGGGCTTTGGCCGAGCCAAGAGGGGGAGATCTCCCCTTCCAAACCGAGTCCAACAAGGTTTGGAAGGAGGAGTCCTTCCCCCTTTTCCCACCTCCTCTTTTTTTCTCTTTGATTTTCTTCCTATGGCGCATAGTGCCTTCTTGGGCTGTCCCACCAGCCCACTAAGGGCTGGTGCGCCACCCCCAAGGCCTATGGGCTTCCCCGGGGTGGGTTGCCCCCCCCCCCCCCCGGTGAACACCCGGAACCCATTCGTCATTCCCGGTACATTCCCGGTAACTCCGAAAACCTTCCGGTAATCAAATGAGGTTGTCCTATATATCAATCTTCGTTTCCGGACCATTCCGGAAACCCTCGTGACGTCTGTGATCTCATCCGGGACTCCGAACAACATTCGGTAACCAACCATATAACTCAAATACACATAAAACAACGTCGAACCTTAAGTGTGCAGACCCTGCGGGTTCGAGAGCTATGTAGACATGACCCGAGAGACTCCTCGGTCAATATCCAATAGCGGGACCTGGATGCCCATATCGGATCCTACATATTCTACGAAGATCTTATCGTTTGAACCTCAGTGCCAAGGATTCATATAATCCCGTATGTCATTCCCTTTGTCCTTCGGTATGTTACTTGCCCGAGATTCGATCGTCAGTATCCGCATACCTATTTCAATCTCGTTTACCGGCAAGTCTCTTTACTCGTTTCGTAATACAAGATCCCGCAACTTACACTAAGTCACAGTGCTTGCAAGGCTTGTGTGTGATGTTGTATTACCGAGTGGGCCCCGAGATACCTCTTCGTCACACGGAGTGACAAATCCCAGTCTCGATACATACTAACTCAACGAACACCTTCGGAGATACCTGTAGAGCATCTTTATAGTCACCCAGTTACGTTGCGACGTTTGATACACACAAAGCATTCCTCTGGTGTCCGTGAGCTATATGATCTCATGGTCATAGGAACAAATACTTGACACGCAGAAAACAGTAGCAACAAAACGACACGATCAACATGCTACGTCTATTAGTTTGGGTCTAGTCCATCACATGATTCTCCTAATGATGTGATCCCGTTATCAAGTGACAACACTTGCCTATGGCCAGGAAACCTTGACCATCTTTGATCAACGAGCTAGTCAACTAGAGGCTTACTAGGGACAGTGTTTTGTCTATCTATCCACACAAGTATTGTGTTTCCAATCAATACAATTATAGCATGGATAATAAACGATTATCATGAACTAAGAAATATAATAATAACTAATTTATTATTGCCTCTAGGGCATATTTCCAACACCTACCCTCTCGGCTACCTCGACAACGGTAGAAAGGGCTACCGCCTTGCTTGATAAAGCTCATCGGTTTCCACTCCAGCCACGACTTTCGTGGGCATGGACCGTTATGACTGTGGGGGGTGTCCATCGGTTTACCTTCAGATTCTTCTCAAGTCTCACCGTCTGCGTCGCTACCGTTGTGACTGCGGGGGGATGTTTAGTATCGTGGTTGTTTAGGAAACATAGATAGGCTAGGATTTCTTCCTGCCTTGACTTGTACTCCAAGATGATTATGTACTCCTATATGTATGCCCAAGAGTCTCAAGCAATAAAACAACTATTCACTATCGTAATAACTAACTATTCACTATCGTAATAACTCCAGCTGCCGACGGCCCCCGTCGGCATAGATGGAGGTACGCTGACGGCTAGGGAAAGGCCGTAGGCATAGTGAAGCTGTCGGCATACAACCACTATGTTGACGGGGGCTGTCGGCATGGAATGGCCATTGGCATATCTCCATCTATGCCGACGGGGGCCGTCGGCACATAGGTGGCCCCACCGACTCAGGATCAGACGGCAGGTTGACTTCGTTAAAACTATGCCAACGGCCTTGACGGTAGTCGTCGGCATAGCTATTTCACTTTTTTTATTTAACAAAATCCACGTGGAAAATCTATGCTGATGGACAAGCCGTATGCACATATATTATATGTATTTTTGTTTTTGTTTTACATTTTTTAACTTTAGATTTAATTAGTTTAAATCTAATTTATATAAACTTAAACATACACAAATTATATCTGAATTTGGGGCAGAATTTTCCATAGATTACGAATATTCAGTTTTTTTTTACTTTTGAGTATGTTAAGATGTAACCTCATGTACTTTTGCATATATCCAGTTTGTTTATGAATATCCGGCTTCGAGGTGTGCCCCCTTCCACGGACGGCACTATCGCTATAGCATGAAGGGAGGAAACATGCGGGTCGGGTCGAGTCAGAGGGAATCTAGTGGCTGGTTGGGTCCAGACCATGTCGTCGAGGATGTTCCTATGGGCTGACCTATCATAACGAGGTGGAAGAGTCCACTCGTTAAAGGACGCCGGGCGAAAGTCAAAGGCCTAGATCTATCAGTCAACGGGGCTAGGGTTGGCCCGGTCGGTGGTGCTTCCGGGGGTAGCAATGCCACCGAAATATCACACCGGGTCCTCCTACATGTGTGAAAGGGTTGTGACGTGTGTAGACACCCTTCTTGGGGCTCCGGGGTGTGCCCCCCTCCACGGACGGCACTGCCGCCTTCAGTTGGAGGGGGGAAACGTGCGGGTCGGGTAGCTATGCCACCAAAACATCGCACCGGGTCTTCGAAGGGTAGGAAGGATATTGGATATTTTTAAAATTGCTAGGACATTAAAAAACTATAGTCAATGTGCAATAAAAATGACAAAACAGATATGCCTACGGCTTGATCATCGACATAGATGACACGTATGGCAATTAACTCTATGTCGATGGTTAGGCTGTCGGCATATCTCGACCTTATCCACACTTGGACGTCGTCGGATCTGGACGAATGGACGGACGAGATTGGATTAAAGGGAGATGGGTCTGTGGCACACTGAGATGGACCAATCAGATACCAGCGCACCAATTTTGGGTTAGCAACGTGCCAAATTCACAAAATTTTAGGCCCCTGCCGCGTGCTGCCCAATTCAATATGAAGAAAAGTATGAGCTCCCTCTCTCTGCCCGACGATCCCTGGCCGCCGCCGCTGCCCATGCTGGCGGATTCCAGCGACTCTCGGCGGCACGCAGCACACCCGCTTCCTCTCCCCACTGCGCGCCTTCCACCCCTCCGACCAGTATCGCCACTCGCGGCCTTCACCCTCGCTCGTGGCTAGGGTTTCTACTCCTGTGCTTTTGCTACACGTCACCTATGTCGCGGTCGGGTCGAGCGCCGACGATGAGTGCGCAGGATACAGGAGCATGGCCGTATTCTCGCGCTGCAACCGCCAGCCTTGTCCTGCTCAAAGAGGAGGAGCAGCCGCAGGGGTGCACCTAGCCACCAAGGTAGCCGCCGTCGAGGGCTTCTTACACCTGAACCTCGACCTCCACATCATCGCCGGCCACCAACTCAAGTCCAAGGTGCCCCTGTTCCCCCCTCTCTCCCTCCCTGTGCGTCATATCAGATCTTCATAGGCTCCTCGCTTCACTTCAGGTGTATCAGAATTTAGAGTCTCATTGTTCTATTTATTCTTCAGGAAAGCTTTTTAGTATTGGAACACAGAACCACTCCTCTACTCGTGCACGTAGTTGGAACGGGTGATGTACGTACTAACTCCAGCTCCTCATCTAACCACTCGACTTCTCCTGCTCCATCACCACCTTAACTACATAAACACACGCACACTTCATCATGCTACACCATCCACAACCACAACACAGCCACAGCCCACGGAGCAGCAAGCACACAAGCAAGAAACGCGAGAAGCTGCCAGCCAGCCAGCCAGCCAGCCAGCCATGGAGGTCATGTCTTCCATAGCCGTGCTCCTACTCCTCTACTGTTCCCTCACGGCCGCGACGGCGCCGGCCGGCACGATCGAGCGCGTGTCCAAGCAGCAGATCCTGGCGAGCATCCCACCAGGAGGGCACACCAGCCCGCCCGTGCTGTTCCTCACGTCTCCCTCCGGCAAGTACGCGGCCTACTTCGTGCGCGCTCACACCGTGCCAGGCGCCGGCGGGCTCGGCGCCGACTTTTGCTACGTCGAGGTGTTGGCCGGCGGTGAGGGCGAAGGCGGCGGCAGCGGTGCCCACGCGAGCGCCTGGGAGTCGGAGTGCCGGCCAGTGAGCACGGTGAACACGTGCACCTTGCTCTTCTCGTGGCACGGGCTGGAGGTGTTCGACGGGGCCGAGGAGGTGTGGCACGGCGAGACCAACACCGACGGGACCAACTTCCTCCAGACGCTCGAGCTCGTCGACGATGGCGACATGCGCGTCCGCGACAAGGACGGCGAGCTCGCGTGGCGCGCCAGCGACGAGCCCCGCCACGCGCAGCACTGCGGCGCGCCGGGATCCCCGGGGCTCGCGGCCGCGCTGCCGCCCTTCGCAGAGCCCATTGGCGCGCACAGCAGCAACCTGCCCTTCGGCCAGGTGGAGGGCGGCAACGGCCACGCGGCCGAGCTTCCGGAGGCGGCGGGGCTCGGGGGCGGTGTTGCTCCAGGGGCCGGAGCCTTTGCCGGTGTAGGAGGAGTTGCCCCGGGGCCGGGAGCAGGCGGCCCGGGCGACGGGTACGGCTACGGCATTGCACCGATGGCGGGAGGTGGCGGAGGCGTTGCCGCGGGGGAAGGACCCTTGGGTGACGGCTACGGGATTGCACCGGGTGGCGCCGGGACAGGAGCCTTCGGTGCTACCGGGGACGTGGCCGGACAGGGTGAAGCCGCGACGGCGGCGGGGACTGCGGGCGGTGTGGCCGGAGCGGCAGCGTTCGGCCGCCAGCCGCTGGTGGACAACAGCCCCTACGACAGCGGTGCCTACAAGGGCAGCCGTGGGGCCCGTCTCGCGGCGATTGGTACCGCGGTTCTCGTCGGTGCCATTGCTGTGGGTTTCTGATCACGAAGACGAATCAATGGCGAAAGCACGGCCAACATATGGAATCGTGTTTCCTAAGGAGTTGTGAAGATATATGATATAATGCACCTACTACAGTAGTACTTGTTTTTTGCGAGACTACAGTAGTACTTGTTAATTATGTAATTTGTGTACTACTACAATTGTATCAAAGTCAATGCAATTTGATGAAATTAAATTGTATCATTTGACATTTTGTTCTCTTGTCTATTGAAGCCTTTGCTGCCAGCAATTCCTCCACTACAGAACTTCGGAAATGATAAAATTCCCAATGTTCAGATTTGTTCGCCACATGCATATATATATATACACGAATGTAACTCAACAACTTAATTTGTCGATCTTTTTCTGTAGCAATCTCTTTTTTTTAAACGGAAGCAATTTTCTGTAGCAATCTCAAGTAAGAAGCAAATAATCTAAACCAGACCACGCACGTCGGCGGATGCTCGTACACTCCACGAGTCTATGGACCTAGATGTAATTTTTTTTAACTGTGCTGTTCTTTGTATACGTTGATAGTTGATTGATAGATTACAAGTTTTTCTCACAAAAAAAAAGTAGCGAATAATCCGTTCAAGAACCAAAAGATTAGTGTCATCCTTATAGAACCAAACTAATGCATCCACACCATAATTGTTTTCACGTGCTTATAACACCCAGTGTATGAACTACTCACTCTGATAACTTTTTTATGGAATATTTGGTTACTTAGTAAGTGATGTTTTTTTGACACACTTTTGTCAAACTTCTACAATTTTGACTTGCAATATCCAGTTCTGCAGCAAACACACCTGAATTGGTTTAAGATATTCCTAGTATATATTCAATTCGTGTTTATGAATAGCCAGTTTCGTAACGTTGGAAAGATAATTAAATTAGCTAATTAATAAAGGGAAAATCTAAAGAGAAGCATGCACACATGAGTGCTCCTGTGCGGCGGGCTCACGCTGGATTCTGTCCCTATGACCAGAATTCAAAAACTTTATCTCTTAAACCGTTAATTCGATCGATGATCCATTTTCGTCGTTGACTTTATTTCGATGAAATTTTCAAAACTAGATTTCTTGTCGGCAAATTTTCAAAACTCAGCTTCAGCGGACTAGCGGGAGACCAGAACCTGTCTTTTCGAGGACCAAGAAATCAAATTATTAATGAGAAAAACACAAAATCCGGATGCGGATCGTCAAGTGTCTGGACAACCAGCCGAGTCTGCATCAGAGTATGCGGTGAGAGAATGAGGAGTGGACTTATTGATGTGAAGACTATGATCAAGAGTACCTTCGAAATACCTAAGAACACGTTTGACATGATTATAATGCGGAAGTCGTGGATCATGCATACAGAGACATGCTTGTTGAATAGCAAAGGAAATTTCAGGACGAGTGATAGTGAGATATTGGAGAGCCCCGGTTAGACTACGATACATAGTAGGATCATGGAAAGGTTCACCGTCAGGTGATAGTTTGAAGCTGGTATCGATAGGGGAGCGAGAGGACTGAGAGTCAAGCATACCAACACGATTAAGAAGGTCAATAGTATACTGACGTTGGGAAATAAAAAGGCTAGAAGAATCACGAAGAACAACAATGCCCAAAAAGTGATGAAGAATACCAAGATCAGTCATAGAGAATTCAGAACGAAGAAGGGTAATAATGTGATGTTAAAAGGTTTGAGAAGATGTTGTGAGAATGATGTCATCTACATAAATAAGGAGGTAGGCAGTTTCGGAATTGTGGTGGTACACAAAGAGAGAAGTGTCAGAAAGTGAAGAAGTGAAACCTTTTGTTTGTATGAAATAAGAGAAACGTTGAAACCAGGCTTGTGGAGCTTGTTTGAGACCATAAAAAGATTTCTGAACAAGACACACATGATTTGGATAGGAAGGATTTTCAAAACCAAGAGGTTGCTGACAATAGACGGTCTCTTGAAGAGAATCATGGAGGAAAGAAATCTTACATCTAGTTGATGGATGGGCCATGCGGAGGAAACATCGATGCTAAGAACGGTACAAATGGTGTTGGGCTTGATGACAGGAGAGAATGTTTGATCATAATCAATGTCATATTATTGAGAGTAACCACGACAGACCCAGCGGGAGAGCTCCCGTCAGAGTGAACTTTTTGCCGAAAGACCCATTTGCGAGAAATGATACTTGTATTGGAAGGACGAGGAACTAACTGCCAAGTATTGTTTTCAGTTAAAGCATCGTATTCTTCTTGCATGGCAGAAGCCCAATTCGGATCAAGAAGAGGAATTTTGTAAGTTCTGGGGATGGAAGAAAGAGATGTGGTAGCATGCAGGTTGAGGCGATCTTTTGGCTAACGAAAACCTGATTTGGCACGAGTAAGCATGCCATGATCATTGACAGGGGCGACGGTAGGAACAACATGAGCTGGTAGGATGGAAATGGGGGTTTCTGGTGCAGGAGAAGATGCGTACGGTGGGTTGGGTGGTGGCGGGATGTTTGGTTGTGGGTTGGGTGATGGCGAGTCGGGTGGTGGTTGGGTGTTTGGTGGCGGGTTGGGTAGTGCTGTCGTAACAGTAGGTGCGGCAGGTTGGGTTGTCATGACACGAGTGTAGAGGTGGAAGGGGCGGGGAGAAGAGGTGGTGGCGGAGGAAGGAATGATGGATGGTGTCGATGCGTTGAGCAGAAGGAAAAAAATATGTTCGGCGAATGTAACGTGGCGAGATACGTGTACCCGTCCAGTGTGTAACTCAAGGCAACGGTAACCTTTGTGTTCGTCGGGAAAACCAAGAATGACACATGGGATAGATCGTGAAGAAAGTTTGTTTTCGGAGGTAGCATATGAATTTGGAAAGCACAGACATCCAAAAACACGAACCTCGGAGTAATTGAGATGGCAAAAGAAAAGAGAGTAATAGGGAGTGGTATTTGGATTGGTTTTGGAGGGGCAAACATTGAGAAGGAAGGTGGCCGTGTGGAGTGTTTCTGCCCAGAATTTTGATGGTATGGAGGACTGAACGAGAAGTGTTCGAACAATGTCATTGATGGTCCGAAGAGAACGCTCGGCTTTACCATTTTGAGGGGAAGTGTTGAGACAAGAGAATAAAAGAAGGATGCCATGTTTTAAGAAGAAGTTACGATTTTGAATGTTGTCAAATTCACGACCGTTGTCACACTGAATAAAACGAATAGGGAGGAAGAAGTGGACAGAAACATAGCACAAAAAAAATAGGAAAAGAGGGTAAACATCGGATTTGTTGTAGAGAGGAAAGGTCCATACAAAGTGAGTAAAATCATCTAGTATGACAAGATAGTATTTAAAACCAGAAACACTTGCAACGGGTGAGGGCCATAAATCACAATGTATTAATTCAAAAGGATAAGTACTAGAAGATCTAGAGGAGCTAAAGGGAAGACACACATGTTTTCCTAACTGACAAGACTCACAAAACGAAGAATTGTGGGAATCTCGATTACATGGTATGGAAAATTCACTAACCATATATGCTAAAACAGCAGGGTTGGAATGGCCCAAACAACGATGCCAAACATCGACGGAGGCCATCATGCATGTAGGAGGAGCGACAGCAAGGATACCATGAAGAGACTAGAGTTCACTGGAGCTATTAAAGCGGGCGATCTCGGCCTTGGTCTGGTAATCCTTCAGAGACAAACCAAAAGGGTCAAACTCAACACAAACTAGATTGTTGCGAGTAAATTGGCGAACAGAAATTAGGTTTTTAATAAGAGCGGGTGCAACGAGAACATCTCGAAGAACAAGTGGTTTAGTGGGAGAGGAATTTGAGCCTGACCAACACAGTATACGGGAATAGATAAACCATCACCAAGAGTAATGGAAGGAAACGTAGAAGGAGTGCAAGAATATAAGAAATTATGTGATGCACACATATGACTAGAGGCACAAGAATCAAAAATCCAATCCGTACCAGAGTTTCCGTGGGCAGCAAAGTTGTTCATGGCATGGAGAAAGCCGGTTTGATCCTATCTCGGCAGTGCGAGTGAGGTTGGTGTGAGCAGCAGCGCGAGCTGATATGTCGGTGAAGGCAGGAGCGCCGATGAGGGCGTGTAGTAGAGACTCCCGTCAGCAGGAGAGTGCGATGGAGCACTGTAAGGAGCATACGATGGAGTGGCATGATATGTGTTCGCCGGCTGTCGAGGGGTAAGTGATACGTCCCAAACGAATCTATAATTTCTGCTTGTTCCATGATCTTTTGGGTGACAATGTTATATGTTTTGCTACACTTTTATATCATTTTACACATATTTGGACTAACCTACTAACTCAGTGCACCCAGTACCAGTTTCTGTGTGCTGATAACTATTTTGAGGGGCTTTTACCCAATTTTCCGAAGCCCGAAAAAATCCAGAAAAATATATAATAAATCAGTGAAACAAAAGCTTCCGGATCAGTGAAGCTAGGCCAGAGGGGGGCCAGGGGCCTCCCAGGCGGCCTGCTGGCGAGGCCAGGCCATAGGCCGCGCGAGGAGGTCGCCTGGGTGGGTCCCACCTCCTTCGGTGCCCACCTTTGTCCTATATTTAGGGTCCCGAGAGGAAACCCTCGCAGACTTTCTGGAATCGCGAATTTCTCCATCGTTCCGCCGCCACAGCGCTTCCAAGATCGGGAGCAGCAGGAGACCTCTTCCCGGCACCTTGCCGGAGGGAGGATTGACCTCCGGCAGCTTCTCCACCGCCATGGACACTTCCCGGACGTGCCGTGAGTAGTCCTTCTTGGACCATGAGTCCATGACCAGTAGCTATGTGATGTCTTCTCTCCAATCTTGTGCTTCAATGGTTAGTCCTTGTGAGCTGCCCTACATGATCAAGGCATCTATGTAATTCTGTTGCTTTTGCTATGATCGGTTTGTTGGGATTTGATGGATTATGAGATTATGTTCAGATTGTTATGAGTTATATATTTGATTATCCCTTTATATTATGTTCCTTAGTGATTCATGCATGTTCTCCGTTGTTATTAATTGCTTTGGCCAAGTAGTAGATTGTAACTCCAAGAGGGAGCGTTATGTATGATTGTGGGTTCATGCCCCTCGATGTCTAGATTGAGTGACAGAAACATGAAACTAGGGGATGTGCTTGTTGCCACAAGGAATACAACGGTGCTTGTGACCACAGTTGCAAGGATTGTTTACCTTACGCATAGTTCGTTAATGCAGTAGTCCGTTGCTTTGAGTTTACACTTTGGGTGGGGCTCACAACTTAATACCGGAGAGATGTTCTCGATAGATATCTCAAGGTGGTTGATTAGTGAGTAGATGCTGATGAATAATAGGTCTACTTGTCTTGGTGTACTGCCCATTACTATTGAACCTCAAACTACCAAGTAGCATAATTAGCATTGCAGTGCGATCATAATTCTGTCAATTGCCCAACTGTGATTTGTTTACCCAAGCATAGTTGTTTATCTTTTTTTGGGAGAGAGACATCACTAGTGAACATCATGTGACTCCGGTCCATATCACCATCATTGTTTACACCTCCATCATTTACCACTTTGATACGTCCATTTTGCATCATGTTTTCATGTTGATATTTATCGCTTCTTGGGCTGTTATTTCACTTCACGGTACAATACTTATGTCTTTTCTCTCTTATTTTGCAAGGTTTACATGAAGAGGGAGAATGCCGGCAGCTAGAATTCTGGCCTGAAAGTGGAGCAAGTTTGAGATACCTATTCTGCGCAACTCCAAACGCCGTAAAAATCAACGAGGATTTTTTTCCGGATTTATAAAAAATACTAGGCCGAAGAAGCGCCAGAGGGGCGCCAGCAGGTGGCCACAAGCCTGCTAGACGCGGCCACCCCCCTGGCCGCGCCTAGGGGGCTTGTGAGCAGCATGCTGGCCCACCGGCCCCCCTCTTCTGCTATATGAAGGGTTTCATCCGGAAAAAAAAAATCAAGGAGGAGCTTTTTCGTGGATTCACCGCCACCACGAGGCGGAACTTGAGCAGAACCAATCTAGAGCACCGGCGGGACGATCCTGCCGGGGAACTTCCCTCCCGGAGGGGGAAATCGTCGCCATTGTCATCACCAACACTCCTCTCATCGGAGGGGACTCGTCACCATCAACATCTTCATCAGCACCATCTCATCTCCAAACCCTAGTTCATCACTTGTAACCAATCTCCATCTCGCGACTCCGATTGGTACTTGTAAGGTTGCTAGTAGTGTTAATTACTCTTTGTAGTTGATGCTAGTTGGATTACTTGGTGGAAGAGTTTATGTTCAGATCCTTGATGCTACTTATTACCTCTCTGGTCATGAATATGATTATGCTTTGTGAGTAGTTACTTTTGTTCCTGAGGACATGGGATAAGTCATGCTAATAGTAGTCATGTGAATTTGCTATTTGTTCGATATTTTGATGTGTTCTATGTTGTTTTTCCTCTAGTGGTGTTATGTGAATGTCGGCTACATAACACTTCACCATTACTTGGGCCTAGAGGAATGCATTGGGAAGTAGTAAGTAGATGATGGGTTGCTAGAGTGACAGAAGCTTAAACCCTAGTTTATGCATTGCTTCGTAAGGGGCTTATTTGGATCCACTAGTTTAATGCTATGGTTAGACTTTGTCTTAATTCTTCTTTCGTAGTTGCGGATGCTTGCGAGAGGGGTTAATCATAAGTGGGATGCTTGTCCAAGTAAGGGCAGTAGCCAAGCGCCGGTCCACCCACATATCAAACTATCAAAGTAACGAACGCGAATCATATGAACATGATGAAAACTAGCATGACAGATATTCCCGTGTGTCCTCGGGAGCGTTTTTCCTCTTATAAGACTTTGTCCAGGCTTGTCCCTTGCTACAAAAGGGATTGGGCCACTTTTCTGCACCGTTGCTACTTTTGTTACTTGTTGCTCACTACGAATCATCTCACCACACAATCACTTGTTACCGATAATTTCAGTGCTTGCAGATATTTCCTTGCTGAAAACCACTTGTCAGATCCTTCTGCTCCTCGTTGGGTTCGACACTCTTACTTATCGAAAGGACTACGATAGATCCCCTATACTTGTGGGTCATCAAGACTCTTTTCTGGCGCCGTTCCCGGGGAGTGAAGCGCCTTTGGTAAGTGGAACTTGGTAAGGAAACATTCATATAGTGTGCTGGAATTTATTGTCACTTGTCACTATGGAAACTAATCCTTTGAGGGGCTTGTTCGGGGTATCTTCACCTCGAACGGAAGCACAAATAGTTGCTCCTCAACCTGCTGCACCTACTGAAAATATTTGCTTTGTAATTCCTTCGGGTATGCTTGAGAAACTGCAGGCTAATCCTTTTACACGAGATGGAACATCACATCCAGACTTCCATTTAATCTATGTAGATGAAGTTTGTGGTTTATTTAAGCTTGCAGGTTTGCCCGAGGATGAGGTCAAGAAGAAGGTCTTTCCTTTATCTTTGAAGGATAAGGCGCTGACATGGTATAGCTATGTGATGATACTGGATCATGGAACTACAATCGGTTGAAATTGGAATTTCATCAAAATTTTATCCTATGCATTTAGTACATCATGATCGGAATTATATTTATAATTTTCGGCCTCGTGACAGAGAAAGCATCGCTCAAGCTTGGGGAGGCTTAAATCAATTTTATATTCATGCCCCAATCATGAGCTCTCGAGAGAAATTATCATTCAGAACTTCTATGCTCGGCTTTCTCATGATGATCGCACCATGCTTGACACTTCTTGTACCGGTTCTTTTATGAAGAGAGATATTAACTTCAAATGGAATTTATTGGAGAGAATTAAACGCAACTCTGAAGATTGGGAGCTTGAAGAAGGTAAGGAGTTAGGTATGAATTTCACGTTTGATTGCGTTAAATCCTTTGTTGAAACAGATACCTTAGTGACTTTAGCGCTAAGTATGGACTTGACTCTGAGATAGTAGCTTCATTTTGTGAATCATTTGTTGCTCATATTGATCTCCCCAAAGAGAAGTGGTTTAAATATCATCCTCCTTTAGAAGTCAATGTAGTTAATCCCAATCTAGTTGAAGATAAAGTCATTGCCTATAATGATCCTATTTTTCCCAGTGCTTACATTGAGAAACCACCTTTCCCTGTTAGGATAAAGGATCATTCTAAAGCTTCAACTGTGATACGTAGAGGCTACATTAGAACACCTACACCTCCTGAGAAAATTAGTGTTGAACCTAGCATTGCTATTATCAAAGATGTTCTGTACGACGAAGTTGAGAGACATAATATTCACTTCTGTGAAGATGATGCTAGAATTGCTAAACCTCACGCTAGAGATAAACATAGGCCTATTGTTGGCATTCCTGTGCTTTCTTTTAAGGTAGGAGATCATTGTTATCATGGTTTATGTGACGTGGGTGCTAGTGTTAGCGCAATACCTCAATCCTTACATGATGAAATCAAAGATGAGATTGCACCTGTTGAGATAGAGCCTATTGATGTCACTATTCAGCTTGCCAATAGAGATACTATCTGCCCTGTGGGAATTGTTAGGGATGTTGAAGTCTTGTGTGGTAAAACGAAGTATCCTGCTGATTTCCTCGTTCTTGCTACCACTCAAGATATCTTTTGTCTAATCATATTTGGCAGACCTTTTCTCAATACTGTCAATGCTCATATTGATTATGAGAAGCAAACTGTCACTGTCGGCTTTGAAGGTGTGTCACACAAGTTCAATTTCTCTAAGTTTGGTAGACAACCTCATGAAAAAGAGTTGCCTAGTAGGGATGAAACTATTGCCTTATCTTCTATTGTCGTACCTCCTACTGATCCCTTAGAGCAATAATTGCTTGAGCATGAAAATGATATGCATATGGATGAAAGGGATGAGATAGATAGAGTTGTCTTAGAACAATATCCTATCCTTAAGAATAAGTTGCATGTTGAACTGCTTGGAGATCCACCCCCACCAAAGGGAGATCTTGTCTTCGAGCTTAAACAATTGCCTGATACTCTTAAGTATGCTTATCTTGATGAAAAAGAGATATATCATGTTATTATTAGTGCTAGCCTCTCAGAGCATGAAGAAAAGAAGTTACTAGAAACTATGAGGAAGCACAGTGCTGCTATTGGGTATACTCTTGATGATCTTAAGGGCATTAGTCCTACTCTATGCCAGCACAAGATTAAAATTGATCCTAATTTCAAACCAGTTGTTGATCATCAAAGGAGATTAAATCCTAAGATGAAAAAAGTAGTGAGAAAAGAAATACTAAAGCTCCTGGAAGCAGGTATCATCTATCATGTTGCTCATAGTGATTGGGTGAGTCCGGTGCATTGCGTCCCTAAGAAGGAGGCATTACCGTTGTCCCTAATGATAAGGATGAATTGATCCCACACAGGATTATCACTGGCTATAGGATGGTGATCGATTTTAAGAGATTGAATAAAGCCACTAGGAAAGATCATTAACCTTTGCCTTTTATCGACCAAATGCTAGAAAGACTATCTAAACACACACACTTCTGCTTTCTAGACGGTTATTCTGGTTTCTCCCAAATACCAGTTGCACAATCTGATCAGGAGAAGACCACTTTCACCTGCCCTTTCGGTACCTTTGCTTATAGACGTATGCCTTTTGGCTTATGTAATGTACCTGCCACCTTTCAAAGATGTATGGTGGCTATATTCTCTAACTTTTGTGAAAAGATTGTTGAGGTTTTCATGGATGACTTCTCCGTTTATGGGTCTTCCTTTGATGATTGCCTCAGCAACCTTGATCGAGTCTTGCACAGATGTAAAGACACCAATCTTGTCTTGAATTGGGAGAAGTGCCACTTTATGGTTAATGAAGGCATCATCTTAGGACATAAAATTTCAGAAAGAGGTATTGAAGTCGATAAGGCTAAGGTTGATGCAATCGAGAAAATGCCATACCCCACAGATATCAAAGGTATAAGAAGTTTCCTTGGTCATGCTGGTTTCTATAGAAGGTTCATTAAAGACTTCTCTAAGATTTCTAGGCCTCTTACCAATGTCTTGCAAAAGGATATTCCTTTTGTCTTTAACGATGACTGTGAGGAAGCCTTCGAAATACTTAAGAGGGCTTTGGTAACTGCACCTATTGTTCAACCACCTGATTGGAACTTACCTTTTGAAATCATGTGTGATGCTAGCGATTATGTTGTTGGTGCTGTCCTAGGGTAAAGAGTTGATAGGAAGTTGAATGTTATTCACAATGCTAGTAAAACTCTAGACAGTGCGCAAAGAAACTATGCTACTACGAAGAAGGAATTTTTAGCAGTCGTGTTTGCATGTGAAAAGTTCAGGTCTTACATAGTTGATTCCAAAGTCACTATTCACACTGATCACGTTGCCATTAAGTACCTCATGGAGAAGAAGGACGCTAAACCTAGACTTATCAGATGGGTTCTCTTGCTACAAGAGTTTGATTTGCACGTTGTCGACAGAAAGGGTGCTGATAACCCCGTAGCAGATAACTTGTCTAGGTTGGAGAACGTTCTTGATGACCCACAACCTATTGAAGATAGCTTTCCCGATGAGCAACTTAATGTCATCAATGCTTCACGTAGTGCATGGTGGTATGCTGATTATGCAAACTATATCATTGCCAAATATATACCACCTAGTTTCACATACCAGCAAAAGAAGAAATTCTTCTTTGACTTGAGACATTACTTCTGGGATGATCCTCACCTTTATAAGGAAGGAGTAGATGGTGTTATTAGACATTGTGTACCTGAACATGAACAGGGACAGATCCTACAGAAGTGTCACTCCGAGGCCTATGGAGGACACCATGCGGGAGATAGAACTGCACACAAGGTATTGCAATCAGGTTTCTATTGGCCCACTCTCTTCAAGGATGCCCGTAAGTTTGTCTTGTCTTGTGACGAATGTCAAAGAATAGGTAATATCGGTAAACGTCAGGAAATGCCTATGAACTATTCACTTGTCATTGAACCATTTGATGTTTGGGGCTTTGATTATATGGGACCTTTTCCAAAATCGAACGGGTATACTCACATTTTAGTTGCTGTTGATTACGTCACTAAGTGGGTAGAAGCTATCCCCACTAGTAGTGCTGATCACAACACCTCTATCAGGATGCTTAAAGAAGTTATTTTCCCTAGATTTGGAGTCCCTAGATATCTAATGACCGACGGTGGTTCACATTTCATTCATGGTGCTTTCCGCAAAACGCTTGCCAAGTACGATGTCAACCATAGAATTGCGTCTCCCTATCACCCTTAGTCCAGTGGTCAAGTAGAGCTAAGAAATAGAGAGATTAAACTAATTCTGCAAAAGACTGTCAACACGTCTAGAAAGAATTGGTCTAAGAAGCTCGATGATGCACTGTGGGCTTATAGAACTGCCTATAAGAATCCCATGGGCATGTCTCTGTACAAAATGGTGTATGGTAAAGCATGTCATTTACCTCTTGAGCTAGAGCATAAAGCTTATTAGGCAATCAAAGAGCTGAACTTTGATTTTAAACTTGCCGGTGAGAAGAGGTTATTTGACATTAGCTCGCTTGATGAGTGGAGAACTCATGCATATGAGAATGCCAAGTTGTTCAAAGAGAAGGTTAAGAGGTGGCATGATAAGAGGATAAAAAAGCGTGAGTTCAATGTAGGTGATTATGTCTTGCTATATAACTCTCATTTAAGATTCTTTACACGCAAGCTTCTCTCTAAATGGGAAGGTCCCTATATTGTTGAGGAAGTATATCGTTCAGGTGCTATCAAGATCAACAACACGGAAGGTAATTGTCTGAGAGTTGTAAATGGGCAGAGAATCAAACATTATATCTCACGTACTCCCATAAATGTTGAAAGCAATATCATCAATACCATAACTCCGGAAGAATACCTAAGGGACATTTATCAGCCTGTTTCATACTCCGAAAATGAAGAGGTATGAGATTCGGTAAGAAAACAGATTCCAAAACTTTTCCAATAGGAATTTTTCTCCGTTTTGGAATATTTGAAAAAATAGAAAAATTGGAAGTATTCCGGAAAGCGCGTTGTTGATGCAACAAAATACCTTCCAACGGCGCCAGAAACACGTGCTGACGAGAGACTGTTCTTGTCTTGATTCTCCTCAGCAACGGCACCAGGAATCCTTCTGCTACGGCTATGCCTTTAGGGACTTCCTAGGCAAATATGCAAAGGATTTCCCCGTGGCCTTGGAGCCTTGCGTTCGTGTCCCTCGAAGCGGAAAGGGTGATGTAGCGCAGCGGTGGTAAGTATTTCCCTGAGTTTTGAGAACCAAGGTATCGATCCAGTGAAGGAGTATCACAAGTACCTGCACAAACACAAAGAACCTGCTCCCAACGCTATGAAGGGGTTGTCAATCCCTTATAGATTGTTTGCCAAGTGAGAACTGAAAGCAACAAAGTAACAAAGCAAAGTAAAAGCGGAGGTGTAAACGATAGGTGTGAATAGAACCGGGGGCCTTAGTGTTTACTAGTGGCTTCTCTCATGAAAACAAGTAGACCTTGGGTGAACAAATTACTGTCGAGCAATTGATAGAACCACGCAAAGTCATGACGTCATCTATGGCAATGATTATATCTATAGGCATCACGTCAAAAACAAGTAGACCAATACTTTCTGCATCTACTACTATTACTCCACACGTCGACCGCTATCCAGCATGCATCTAGTGTATTAAGTCCAAAAGAACAGAGTAGCGCCTTAAGCAAGATGACATGATGTAGATGGACAATCTCATATCTACGACAAAGCCCATCTTGTTACCCTTGATGGCAACTACACGATGTGTGCCTTGTTGCCCCTACTATCACTGGGAAAGGTCACCACACGGTAAGAACCCAAAACCAAGCACTTCTCCCATTGCAAGAATCATAGATCTAGTTAGCCAAACAAAACCCAAGACTCGGAGAGACTTACAAGGATATCAAATCATGCATATAAGAAATCAGCAAAGACTCAAATATATATCATAGATAATCTGATCACAAATCCACAATTCATCGGATCTCGAGAAACACACCGCCAAAGAAGATTACATCGGATATATCTCCATGAAGATCATGGAGAACTTTGTATTGAAGATCCAAGAGAGAGAAGAAGCCATCTAGCTACTAACTATGGACCCGTAGGTGTGAAGTGAACTACTCACGAGTCATTGGAGGGTCATGATGTTGATGAAGAAGCCGTCCAACTCCAAAGTCCCCTCCGGCAGGGCACCGGGAAGGGTCTCCAGATGAGATCTCGCGGAAACGGAAGCTTGCGGCAACGGAAAAGTGTTTTCGTGGACGCAATGATTTTTTCTGGATTTTTAGGGAATTTATAGGCCAAAGACCTAGGGCACGGGAGCACCGGGGGGGCACAAGCTTGGTTGTCGCGGCCTCCCCCCTGGCCGTGGCAACAGGGCTTGTGGGCTCCCTGTGGGCCCACTTGCTTGGCCCTCAAGCCTCCTGATCTTCTTCCGTTCTGGAAAAAATCATTTTGGGGATTTTATTCTGTTTGGACTCCGTTCCAAAATCAGATATGAAAAGAGTGAAAAACACAGAAAAAACAGGAACTGGCACTTGGCACTGAGTTAATAAGTTAGTCCCAAAAAAAGATGTAAAAGGTAAACAAAACATCCAAAGTTGACAAGATAACAGTGTGAAACCATCAAAAATTGTAGATACGTTTGAGACGTATCAAGCATCCCCAAGCTTAACTCCTGCTCGTCCTCGAGTAGGGAAGTGATAAAGAATGAATTTTTGATGCTTTCATGCTACCTAGCATAGATTTCCTTTGTAACTCCTCTTATGTGACGTGAATGTTCAGATCCATTAGTTTCAAAACAATAGTTTGCTATTGACGTGGAAACAATAATACTTCAAGCAAACTAGCAAAGTAATCATGAACTTTCAAAATAACAAGGCCAAAAGAAAGTTATCCCTACAAAATCATATAGTCTGGCTATGCTCTATCATCATTGCACAACGAATTTAACTCATGCACAACCCCGGTATTGGCCAAGTAATTGTTTTCACACCTTTACTTTCTCAAACTTTTTCAACTCTCACGCAATACTTGAGCGTGAGCCATGGTTTTAGCACTATAAGTGGCGTGGAGTGTGGTGGAGGTTGCAAGACAAACAAGGAGTAGATGGTCACATTGACTAGGCATATCAATGAGCTGTGGAGATGCTCATTAATAGATATCAACGTGAATGAGTAGGGATTTCCATACAAATGATGCACTAGAGCTAAGAGTATGTGAAAGCTCTTAAAGAAAACTAGTGGGTGTGCATCCAACTTGCTTGCTCACGAAGACCTAAGGAAATTTTCAGGAAGCCTATCATTGGAATATACAAGCCAAGTTATATAATAAGAATTTCCCACTAGCTATATGGTGGTGACAAAACGAGAGACTCTCAATCATGAATATCATGGTGCTTAATATGCACAAGTGTGGAAAGGTGGTAGCATTGTCCCTTCTCTCTTTTTCTCTCATTTTTTTGGTGGGCTCTTTGGCCTCTTTTTTTTTGGTGGACATCTTTGGCCTCCTTTATTTCCTCACATAGGACAATGCTCCATCAATGATGATCATCACACTTACAACTCAAAACTTAGAGCAATAATGACTCTATATGGAATGCCTTCGGTAGTGTACCGTGACAATGATCTAGCATGGCATAGACATAAATGGAAACATCATGCTAGCTATCTTATGATCATGCAATGGCAATGTAGACGTGGTGGCACATGTCATGGTGGTAGTTGCATGGCAATATATCTCGGAATGACTTCGAAAAAGCCATAGTAGGTAGGTATGGTGGCTGTTTTGAGGGAGGCTAATGGTGGGTTTTGTGCACCGGCGAAAGTTGCACGACACTAAAGAAGATAGTGATGGTGGAAGGTGAAAGTGCATCTAAACCATGGACTCAACATTAGTCATGAAGAACTCATATACTTGTTGCAAAAATTTTATAAGTAATCGAAACAAAGCATTTAACGCATACTCCTAGGGGAAGGGTTGGGGCAAAATTGACAAAAATGACCCCTGGGACGAAAGAACTCACGGATTGACCCCTCGGGGGAAATAATTCACCGGCCTGACCCTTTTGTGTGGCGCCCGACACCTAGGCGCCACACTGTACTGTGTGACGCCTAGAGGTTAGGCGCCACACCCCCGACCACGTGGCAGGGAGGGCCCCACCCCCAGGCAGTGTGACGCCTAAGTCTCAGGCGTCACACATTGTAATGTGTGGCGCCTCACGCTTAGGCGCCACACATTGACTTATACAGCCACAGGGCCAGCCCCCTCCCCACCCCCCTCCCCACCCCTCCCTCATTCCCCTCCCCCAGCCCCTCTCCCAGCCACTGCCCCCTCCCTCAAATCCTTCTCTACATCACCAAATCTGAAGGTTTGGAGCGGGCATTTGTTGTCCAATCACTCCCCTAAGGTAATCCCCACCTCTCCCCTCATTCTCATCCAAAGGAAAATCTTTTGTGTTCTTTTTTTTGCAAATTTGAGGAAACCCTAGTTTTTCATGAAATGTGGGATGTATATGATATTGTTTTATTTGTTTGTATGTTAGGATAAGGGGTATGATGGGGTTAGGATTAGGGTTGTTTGGATGTGTGCATTATGGTTGTTTTAGGGTTAGGCTAGGGTTAGGCTATGGTTAGGCTAGGGTTAGGGATGTTTGGTTGTGTTAGGGTTATGATGGGGTTAGGGTTATTTGGAAGTTAGGCTATGGTTATTGTAATTGTATGATTGCTCATAAAAAGGTTCTATGTTTTGTTGTTTAGGTATGGGAAGAACATGTGTTTATGTTCATCACGTGGACAAGGATGCCTTTTTAAAAGGCAATATTGATCCGGACCCGGATGAGCTTGACATGGTGTTCGATTTGTGTCCTAGCTATGCTGAATTGTTGGAACAAGTCCGAAAGGATTTGAATTGGATGGACCCTAGTGATGTAGTTGAGTTTGCTGGTAGGCATAATGTGGGATTCGGAATGCACATTCGTTGGAAGACCATGCGTGTCAACTCCGAGCAACGTTGGCTTGCATACAAGGATACGGTGGCCGAATCACTAGACAAGGCTCTAGAGTTATTTGCCATGAAAACAAATG
The DNA here is from genome assembly GCF_904849725.1 of Hordeum vulgare subsp. vulgare. Taxonomy (NCBI): domain Eukaryota; kingdom Viridiplantae; phylum Streptophyta; class Magnoliopsida; order Poales; family Poaceae; genus Hordeum; species Hordeum vulgare. Next base: position 52,457,605 of record NC_058519.1, read on the forward strand.
TTCCTAACTTGTTGGATTTGAACCGGGTTTCCTCTTCGATTGTTGAAGCTATTCCTGCAACCATCAACGAAGAGGCCAACATTGAACCTCTTTCTTGTGTGTATGAGGCTAACGAAGAGGTCAACATTGAACATGAACCATTGGTAGAGGCTAATTATGAGCACTATGATGATGGTAATGTTCTTCATGACAACAATCTTGGTGATTTGGACAAATATAATTTGCAAGAGACAATGGACCATTCCATTCCGTACTCACGTGGGTATGCCTCTGAGTCTGACGATGAGGGTCCCGATGAAGAAGTTGATGAGGAAGGGTTCACGGCAAAGGAGGCTGAAGCTTCCACGAAGGTATTAAAGCGTGATCACCGGACACCATTGTTCGAGGATCTTAGCCTTGCGGATGAAGCCGTGGTTGACGGAGGCGAAGGCATATTGTTTGGAGTTAGGCCACCTTCTCATCGGGACACACATGGGAAGAATATTATTTTGCCGGGGTCAAAGTTCGAAACATTCTTTGAACTGAAGATGTGGTTGGATGAATATTCTGTTACGCATTACAGGCCACACAAAGTTGTTCATTCAAACATGAAGCTGCGTTACACGGTTGCTTGTGAGGATAGAGGTTGTCCTTGGATTGTCCGTCCAAGACCATGGAAAGGAGGGCCAGGATGGAACATTGTCAGTTGTATGCCTCACATGTGTCAAGGCAAGAGGGTTGATGGTGCCCTATCGTCGCAAAGCCATAGACAACTAACCTCCGAGTTCATCGCTTATAGGCTTTCCAACTCCATCTCCTCTCTTCCTACAATGAGCATAAAAAGCGTACAAGACCTTGTGAAAGCCCTCTTTCACTACGAGGTGAAATATGGTAAGGCATGGAAAGCAAAGCAAGCCGCATTCAAGATGTTGTATGGTGATTGGGAGGAAGCATACAACCGCATACCTAGGTTGTTGGGAGCTATTGCCCACACTAACCCGGGCATGGTTCATGTGGTCGAGCCGTATGGGGAGAAAACAAGGATTAAGAATGGAAATAGGGTTCGCGTATTTGGCCGTGAATTTTGGGCATTTGAGCAATGTGTGAGGGCTTTCCAGCACTGCCGTCCTGTCATCTCCATCGATGGCACGTTTTTGACCGGACAATTCAAGGGCACTTTGTTGGTTGCAATAGCAAGTGATGCCAATAACAGGTTGATGCCTTTGGCTTTTGCTTTGGTTGAGGCAGAGAACAATGTTAACTGGGAATGGTTCTTGCATATTTTGAGAACCAAAGTATTACCGTTTGAGAGGGAAATATGTGTCATATCGGATCGTCATCAAGGCATACTTAACGCGGTTGACATTGTCATTCCCGGCCATGCTCCTTTGCATCATCGATGGTGCATGAGGCATTTCTGTGCAAACTTCTACCGGACATGTGGTAGCAAGGAGTTGGCGGATGATCTTCAGGATTGTTGTCAAGCATTTTCTGACAAACGATTTGCAAGATTGTACAATGCTTTGCTTGTAAACAAAAAACTTGATGCAGGTGGGCTTGAGTTTCTTAACAGGCACATTGAACTTCGGGCCAAGTGGGCACGAGCTTATGACGAAGATGGCCGAAGATATGGTCAAATGACCAGTAACATGGCAGAATGCTTCAACCGGGTGTTGAAGGGTGTCCGTGCGTTGCCGGTGACGGCAATAGTTCAATACACATTCGACAAGTTGAGAGCATACTTTCTAAAGTACTCACAAGAAACAGATGATCAGATTGCAGGAGAGAACAAGAAAAAGTATAAGTACCAGTTTCCACCAAAGGTTGACAAATGGATGGTATTTCAATCACGGAAGGCTGACTCCCAAACGGCTACCCTGTACAACAACGAGGATTGGACATATGAAGTGAATGAGCCCGGAGGAACGGCAAACGATGGCCAGCAACACGGAAACAGGGCGTTCAAGGTTTCTTTATCCTTGTGTGATTGCTCTTGTGGGAGGCCAAGGTTGCTTCATCTCGGATGCTCGCATTTGTACACGGCAGCTCGCAGTAGGAATGTGGACGTCAACCATCCACTAACCGTGAGGGAGTCCGAGTTCTCAATAATGACCACGAAGCATACATGGGCTCCTAGATTTGAACCATACTTTGACCAATCACAATGGCCGGAGTATCATGGAGTACAACTATGGCCCGACCCAGAGTGGAAGGTTGTGAAACTGGGAAGACGAAAGACAAAGCGTTTTAGAGGAGACATGGATGGATGGGGCCATGGTGGTGGCAGAGAAATGGGGAACAACCAATTCCAAGAGCCTACTGAGAGATCACAATGTGGAGATTGCGGTGTAACATGGCACAACAGAAGAAGGTGTACGGCGCGAATGAAGAAGTCCAAAAACAATGATTCCAGGTCAAGCCAACCAAGTCCTAGCTAACCAAGTCCTAGCCAACCAAGTTCAAGCCAACAAGGGACGGGTCAAGGAAGCACGAGCCAACAAGGGACGGGTCAAGCAAGCACGACCCAACAAGTTCCTACTCAACATGTTCCTAGCCGACTTGGGCTTACTAGAGGACGTGGTACTAGAGGAAGTGGTGGTGGTAGAGGCAGGGGTTCTGCTAGAGGCAGGGGTGGGATAGGTTGTGGTGGTGCTAGAGGCAGTGGTGGGATAGGTCGTGGTGGTGCTAGAGGCAGTGGTGGGATAGGTGGTGGACTTACTAGGATTGGTATGCGTGGATACCTACAAGGACCATTTCCGTATGTCACATATTTCACTTATCTTTATCATGTTGTTTTTTATGCTCCTTTGTGTGTTATTTTACTAACTATGAGCTATGATGCCTGTTTTGTAGGTATGGCCGCTTCTCAGCTGAACAAGGCAAAAGCGGAGTGGGGGGAGGAGAAGGATGCAGCCAGTGAGGAACAGTTGTTGATTGAGAGGGCTGCAAAGAAGTTGAGAGAGGAGGATGCAGCGGAAGCGCGAAAGAAGAAGGATGAGGAGGATAAGGCAAAGAGGGATGAGGAGTGGCAAATGTTCCTTGAGCATAAGCGATATGAGGCTAGGATAAAGGAGAATGACAGGAAGACGCTAGAGAAACATAAAAAAGAATATGAAGCTAACTTTAAGAAGATGTTGGCAGAGGCGGCAGCAAAGAGAGAGCGGGAGCATCAGCGCTTCACGGAGAGGGTTAAGGAAGAGGCTTCAAAGCTGTGCAAAAGGGAAGAGGAAGAGGAAGAAGAGAGGAAGAAGAAGAAGGGTAAGGGGCCTTGCTCGATCCAATAGAGCCGGATGCTTGTAATCTATGTGTTGTTGAACCTTGTTTGGTTCCGCGCTTTATTACTATGAAACTCCACTATGTATGCACTTTTGGACGTAAGTTACTTCAAGAACCGTATGTATGTTTGAACTCCACCACCACTACTATGTGCTTTCTGTTGTATGTTTTAACGTATGTATCTAAACTCCTCCACCACTATTTTTGAACTCCTCCTCCATTAATATGCAGTTCTAGGCATGAAAGAGTGTGTGGCGCCTAAGGCTTGGGCGCCACACATGTGTAGTGTGGCGCCTAAGGCTTAGGCGCCACACATGGACTTATACAGCCTCAGCCCAGCCCCTCCCCACCCCCTCCCCCAGTATAAGTCCATGTGTGGCGCCTAAGCCTTAGGCGCCACACTACACATGTGTGGCGCCTAAGGCTTAGGCGCCACACATGTGAAAACCTGCTGGAACTGAATTTGGACATCAATAAAGCAATTTTTGACAGCAATAAAGATCTTTTGACAGCAATAAAGCAATATATTGACAGCAATAAGGATCTTTTGACAGCACTAAATGGTTCACAACAACTGCAACAACAACTAAATGGTTCACAACTCGAAATAGTTCACAATTAAAGTAAATAGTTCAGCTCGACAAGTGCAACACCAACTCCAAATCACTTGGGGCCTCGTCCCCTCTTGGATACTAGCTTCTTCCTTCTCGCAACCACAAATTGCTCCGGGTCATCCGACTCATCGTCATCGTCATCCTCAACCTCATCGTCCCTGCTTCTCATCCTTGACAAACGAGAGCCCCCAGCCACCGGATTCTTCCCTTTCACATAATCATCCGGTGAGTAGCGCTTAAAGTCCTTCCTGGGCTTCAACATGTAAGCGGAGTGTTGGAAAGCCTTCAACATCATGTCGTCCGCAGCCTAATACATATGAAGGTTGAAAGTTCAAATTTGAAGGTTCAAGGCTGAAGGTTGAAAGTGCAAACTGTATGGCTATGTCATACCTGAGGAGTGTCAACATCATCCTCCTGAGCATTTCTTTGGGTATTAGCCGCCGAGGTAATGTCACCATCATCCATACGAGCGCCCGAAGAAGCTGAATCGTCAAGAGTATTTCTTTCGGATGAACCGGATCTCGAAGGTGAAACATATTCAGGGTCACGGCAACCTAAAATGTTGGATAGGCGCCGTAACTTCTTGCCCTGTTCCTGTTAGATTTAAATATAAATGACATATATTAGGTAACCTATAATGTTGCATTCGTGGGCAAAATAATAATAATGACACAACACCTTTATGAATAGACGAAGTGCAGATTCTCCCTTTTTTCCTCCAGGTGTGTTATCTAGAATATCTTCGGACTCGTCAGCTTGTTTCTTGACCTCTTTGCGCTATGATCACAAGACAATGACAACAAATAAGTGCAAGTGAATAGGTCCGCTAGAATTCATAATTTACATAGGGGAGCACACTTACCACAAAGTTCAGGACAGGGGCGAAGGAAGTTTGGTACCCTTCGCGAATCAACTTGCTGTAACCGCCTTGGGAAAGTTCATCGTACTCAGTGGGTTCTTCCAATATGTCCTCCTCGTAAGCCGGCGGACAAATCTCGACACGAGTACTCTCCTGAAACCATCTTAGGTAGTTGTTGAACGCAAGAGCACAATGCTGACGGTACTGGGTTCGTTGTATGCTCGAAGTTGCCTGCACACTTTGCTCGAACATAAGGACGTAGCTCTTATGATGCTTCTGCTAGTCCTTGATTTTTCGCTGCCTCCTCCTATCCAACCTGCTTTGAACAAAACACATCAGTAGCTCGCTCAACACTAAGAACAGAACTAATCACTAATTATTTTTTGTTACCTGTGAAGCTGTGTGTCCGTGTCCACCCACTCCGGCGGGTGTGGCTGAAAGTAACCAAATTGACGCAGCACACGATGCGGGAGATGCCACTCAACCGCCCAATTGCATATTAGGGGACAACGCATTAGCCAAAGATGTCTTTCCTGCACGCATAGTGGATTCAGCTCGAACGTGTGTGCATCACCAAAGTTTGTCCCGACACCATATGGCTCCCATTCAACCTACAACACAAGATGAATACCACAATTCATTTCACTCACAATATAGAAGCTGGAAGTCAACTCTGAAACCATCTTACCTGCTTGGGGTAAACGAATCCATCTCGTTGGTGTATTGCTTGTACAATAGGTTCACTTCGCTTGCCACCTCCGATACCAAGTCCCACTTGTAAGCCCATGTAGGTTGCCGTACAGGGTTGCCGTGGTCATCCCAGGTATTCCACTTTGAGCTTTTACGGCGTCCAACAGGTAGGCGTTCCCAGCTCCATACTGAAAGTAGGAGCATACAACCACCAACTCCACCGTCCTTTGTCATCCTGCGACAAGCATCGTCCAACTACAAGTAACAACAAACATGCGTCAGTTTAGCAGAAAAAGATAACACAGAGTACTTAATATTAACAATTTATTACCTGCCGATACAAGTAAGCCAGTGCGGCCGAGCCCCAGCTGAACTTGTTGTCCAAAACAGTCAATGCCTTCAGCCACATCCAAGGAGCATTCTTGCCTGTGCCGTCCGCAAAGATAGTCCTAGAGATGACGTACCACATGTAGACGCGAGCATACCTCTGGATGACCTCGTCATCTGCGTCCTCAGGACAATGAGCAAAGTTGGCGGCAATCCAAGTGAAAGTGGCGCCGGCAGGGACTCTATCTTTCTTCCCTCCATCTTCCACCTCCGGCTCCTGCGGCGACATACCAATAAGAGCCTCCATTTGATGCCGCCATCCCTCAGAATCAGTGCTCATACATAGTGGCTTCCCCTCGATGGGAAGAGCGGTGATCATGGAAACATCTTGAAGAGTAACCGTCATCTCTCCGGTCCGGAGGTGAAAACTATGTGTCTCCGGCCTCCAACGATCAATGAGTGCTGTGACTGCCGCAGCGTTCAGATTTGGAGTTGACCGACTCACAAGCTGCACGAATGGAAGGAGTCCCGTCATCTCGATGTACGGGGTGTACCGCTCATCGTAATGCATTACAGAGGATGCCCCATGAGACCGGATCTTCAGGGGCGTAAGCTCCTGCAAACATATAGGAGAAGAAGATATCAAGTGCTTATTACATTTTCAAAATATTACTAATCTACTAATCATTTTCTACTTACCATCTTCTTCTCCGACATGAAATAGGCCCGGTGTTCAGCGTCATAAACATCATTCAGAAGCCACACCATCCTACAAATCACAAAAAATTACTCATTTACTCATATTCAAATAAGACTCATATACTCATATGAACTACTACTAATACTAACTACTACCACTAACTACAAACCAAAACCTAATGCAATTCCTATACCTACTACTACTAACTACTACTACTAACTACTAACTAGTCATATACTCAACTAACTAGTCATATACTAACTAGTCAAATCCTAACTCATATCCTAACTAGTCAAAACCTAACTCATATCCTAACTAGTTAAAACCTAATGCAAATCCTAACTCATATACTAACTAGTCAAATCCTAACTCATATCCTAACTAGTCAAAACCTAATACAATTCCTATACCTACCTCTACTACTAACTACTACTACTACTCACTATTCATATACTCAACCAAAACCAAAACCTAATGCAATTCCTATACCTACTACTACTACTAACTACTAACTACTCATATACTCAACCAAATCCTAACTAGTCAAATCCTAGGAACCTACTCAAATCAATCTACTCAACCAAAACATAATAAAATTGGATAGAAGGATGGGAAAGGGAAGGGATGGGGGAGGACATTACCTTGGGGGATCAATCCAAGGAAGAAATCCTCAGATCTGAAGGAGATGGGGGAGGGAATTAGGGAGGGGATGAGAGCCAGCCGTCGCAATGGAAGTTTCTGTTTGAATCAGGGAGGGGTGGGGAGGGGGCTGGCCCGGTGGCTGTATAAGCCCATGTGTGGCGCCTAAGCGTCAGGCGCCACACATTACAATGTGTGACGCCTGAGGCTTAGGCGTCACACTGCCTGGGGGTGGGGCCCTCCCTGCCACGTGGTCGGGGGTGTGGCGCCTAACCTCTAGGCGTCACATAGTACAGTGTGGCGCCTAGGTGTCGGGCGCCACACAAAAGGGTCAGGCCGGTGAATTATTTCCCCCGAGAGGTCAATCCGTGAGTTCTTTCGCCCCAGGGGTCATTTTTGTCAATTTTGCCAAGGGTTGGTAGGTATAAACCATCGCGCGATCCCGACCGCCACACAAAGGATGACAATCAATAGACTAATCATGCTCAGACTTCATCACATAGCGGTTCACCATACGTGCATGCTACGGGAATCACTAAATTCAACACAAGTATTTCTAGATCCACAACACCTTACTAATATAACTTCAATATTACCATAACCACAACTCAAAACTAGTCGAGATGAATCAAACTTCTCTAACTATTCAATGCACATGAAGGTGGAAGTTTTCGTATCCCTTTGGATAACTACCCATTTTGAGACTACTTTTAAAGCATAGATCAACTACCAAGCCACGCACCGCCGTTCTCTAAAAGATATAAGTGAAGCACATAGAGCAAAATCAACTAGCTCAAAAGATATAAGTGAAGCACATGTGAGTTGAATTGTCTACCAAAGGATATAAGTGAAGCTCGACAAAATCACGGTGAGTGCATGTCTCTCTCTCTCTAGGTGTGCAGCAAGGATGATTGTGACATAACAAAAATAAAAGACTCCTACGATACAAGACGCTCCAAGCAAAACACAAAACATGTGGTGAATAAAAATATAGCCCCAAGTAACGTTACCGATGGATTGAAGACGAAAGAGGGGATGCCTTCCCGGGGCTTCCCCAAGCTTAGGCTTTTACGGCATCCTTGAATATCTTGGGGTGCCTTGGGCATCCCCAAGCTAGAGCTCTTGCCACTCTTTATCTTTTTGTCCATAAGAACTTCACCCAAAACTTGAAAACTTCACAACATGAAACTTAAATAGAAACTCGTGATAACATTAGTATAAGAAAGCAAACCACCACTTCCTTAGGTACTGTAGCAAACTTAAATTCTACTTATGCTGATGTTGGGTTACTGTATTTTCAATCTTCCATGGCTAATACCCCCGATACTATCCATAGTTTCATCAAAATAAGCAACCAACACAACAAAAATAGAATATGTTAACAGCAGACCAGTCTGTAGCAATCTGTATACTTCGTATACTTCTGGTACTTCCAAAATTCTGTAAAATTACGACAGTCTGAAGAATTTTCGTAGCAATCAGCAGCAAAAAGAATCAACTCAAAAGCTCTTACAGAAACAAAACTAAAATTCTTTTCGTGAGCAGAAAGTTTCTGTCTTTTCCAGCATGACCAAACGATCATCCCAAGACTAATCATAACGGTTTTGCTTGGCACAAACGCAAAAAGAAACACAAAAAACACAATCATAACAGAATTATGAAAGTGTAGAAAACACAAAACAGAAAGAAAAAGGATAGATTCGTTGGGTTGCCTCCCAACAAGGCTATTGTTTAACGCCCTTTGCTAGGCATTGATAATTCAATGATGCTCACACAAAAGACAAGAATTGAAGCACAACGAGAGCATCATAAAGGATGTGAAAATCACATCTACGTCTAATATACTTCCTATGCATAGGCATTTTATAGGAAAACAGATTGTCAATACAACCAATAGTTACCATATGCAAGGAAGAAGAAAGAGACAATAGCAATCTCAACATAACGAGAGGTGATTTTGTTGGGGAACGTCGCATGGGAAACAAAATTTTTCCTACGCGCACGAAGACCTATCATGGTGATGTCCATCTATGAGAGGGGATTTCCGATCTACGTACCCTTGCAAATCGCACAGCAGAAGCGTTAATAAATGTGGTTGATGTAGTGGAACGTCCTCACGGCCCTCGATCCGCCCCGCGAACCGTCCCGCGATCCGTCCCACGATCTAGTGCCGAACGGACGGCACCTCCGCGTTCAACACACGTACAGCTCGACGATGATCTCGGCCTTCTTGATCCAGCAAGAGAGACGGAGAGGTAGATGAGTTCTCCGGCAGCGTGACGGTGCTCCGGAGGTTGGTGGTGATCTAATCTCAGCAGGGCTCCGCCCGAGCTCTGCAGAAACGCGATCTAGAGGTAAAACCGTGGAGATATGTGGTCGGGCTGCCGTGGCAAAATTGTGTCAAATCAGTCCTAAAACCTCACTATATATAGGAGGGAGAGGGGGGACCTTGCCTTGAGGCTCAAGGATCCCCAAGGGGGTCGGCCGAGCCAAGGGGGGGAGTCCTCCCCTTCCAAACCGAATCTAACTAGGTTTGGAAGGTGGAGTCCTTCCCCTTTTTCCCACCTCCCCCTTTTTTTCCTCTTTGATTTTCTTCCTATGGCGCATAGGGCCTTCTTGGGCTGTCCCACCAGCCTACTAAGGGCTGGTGCGCCACCCCCAAGGCCTATGGGCTTCCCCGGGGTGGGTTCCCCCCCCCCCCCCCCCGGTGAACACCCCGAACCCATTCGTCATTCCCGGTACATTCCCGGTAACTCCGAAAACCTTCTCGTAATCAAATGAGGTCATCCTATATATCAATCTTCGTTTCCGGACCATTCCGGAAAGCCTCGTGACGTCTGTGATATCATTCGGGACTCCGAACAAAATTCGGTAACCAACCATATAACTCAAATACGCATAAAACAACGTCGAACCTTAAGTGTGCAGACCCTGCGGGTTCGAGAACTATGTAGACATGACCCGAGTGACTCCTCGGTCAATATCCAATAGCGGGATCTGGATGCCCATATTGGATCCCACATATTCTACGAAGATCTTATCATTTGAACCTCAGTGCCAAGGATTCATATAATCCCGTATGTCATTCCCTTTGTCCTTCGGTATGTTACTTGCCCGAGATTCGATCGTCAGTATCCGCATACCTATTTCAATCTCGTTTATCGGCAAATCTCTTTACTCGTTCCGTAATACAAGATCCCGCAACTTACACTAAGTCACATTGCTTGCAAGGCTTGTGTGTGATGTCGTATTACCGAGTGGGCCCCGAGATACCTCTCCGTCACACGGGGTGACAAATCCCAGTCTCGATCCATACTAACTCAATGAACACCTTTGGAGATACCTGTAGAGCTTCTTTATAGTCACCCAGTTACGTTGCGACGTTTGATACACACAAAGCATTCCTCCGGTGTCAGTGAGTTATATGATCTCATGGTCATAGGAACAAATACTTGACACGCAGAAAAACAGTAGCAACAAAATGACACGATCAATATGCTACGTCTATTAGTTTGGGTCGAGTCCATCACGTGATTCTCCTAATGACGTGATCCAGTTATCAAGCAACAACACCTTGTTCATAATCAGAAGACCCTGACTATCTTTGATCAACTGGCTAGCCAACTAGAGGCTTGCTAGGGACAGTGTTTTGTCTATGTATCCACACATGTATATAAGTCTTCATTCAATACAATTATAGCATGGATAATAAACGATTATCCTGATACATGAATTATAATAATAACTATATTTATTATTGCCTCTAGGGCATAATTCCAACAGTCTCCCACTTGCACTAGAGTCAATAATCTAGCCCTCACATCATCATGCGAATTACATTGTAATAAATCTAACACCCATACAGTTCTGGTGTTGATCATGCTTTGCCGCCTCCGAGGCAGCCATGTACTCCGCTTCACATGTAGAATCTGCTACGACGCTTTGCTTGGAACTGCACCAGCTCACCGCACCCCCATTAAGAATAAATACGTATCCGGTCTGCGACTTAGAGTTGTCCGGATCTGTGTCAAAGCTTGCATCGACGTAACCCTTTACGGCGAGCTCTTCGTCACCTCCATGCACGAGAAACATCTCCTTAGTCCTTTTCAGGTACTTCAGGATATTCTTGACCGCCGTCCAGTGATTCACTCCTGGATTACTCTGGAACCTGCCTGCCATACTTATCGCCAGGCTAACGTCCGGTCTAGTGCACAACATTGCATACATGATAGAAATTATGGCTGAAGCATAGGGGATGGTGCTCATATGCTCTCTATCCTTATCAGTTGCTGGGCACTGAGTCTTACTCAATCTCGTACCTTGTAAAACTGGCAAGAACCCTTTCTTGGACTGTTCCATTTTGAACCTCTTCAAAACTTTATCAAGGTATGTGCTTTGTGAAAGTCCTATTAGGCGTTTTGATCTATCCGTGTAGATCTTAATACCTAGAATGTAAGCAGCTTCTCCTAGGTCCTTCGTAGAGAAACTTTTATTCAAGTAATCCTTTATGCTCTCCAAAAACTCTACGTTGTTTCCAATCAGCAATATGTCATCCACATATAATATTAGAAACGCCATAGAGCTCCCACTCACTTTCTTGTAAATACAAGATTCTCCAACCACTTGTATAAACCCAAATGCTTTGATCACCTCATCAAAGCGTTTGTTCCAACTCCGAGATGCTTGCACCAGTCCATAAATGGATCGCTGGAGCTTGCACACCTTGTCAGCATTCTTAGGATCGACAAAACCTTCGGGTTGCATCATATACAACTCTTCCTTAAGGAAACCGTTAAGGAACGCCGTTTTGACATCCATCTGCCAGATTTCATAATCGAAAAATGCAGCTATTGCTAACATGATTCTGACGGACTTAAGCATCGCTACGGGTGAGAATGTCTCATCGTAGTCAACTCCTTGAACTTGTGAAAAACCCTTTGCCACAAGTCGAGCTTTATAAACGGTCACATTGCCGTCAGCGTCCGTCTTCTTCTTAAAGATCCATTAGTTCTGAATAGCCTTGCGGCCCTCGGGTAGTACTTCCAAAGTCCACACTTTGTTTTCATACATGGATCCTATCTCGGACTTCATGGCCTCTAGCCATTTGTTGGAATCTGGGCCCACCATTGCTTCTTCATAATTTGCAGGTTCATTGTTCTCTAACAACATCATTGACAAAACGGGATTACCGTACCACTCTGGAGCAGCACGTGGTCTCGTCGACCTGCGTGGTTCGACAGGAACTTGAACCGGAGTTTCATGATCATCATCATTAACTTCGTCCTCAACCGGCATCGCAACGACAGAGGTTTCCCCTTGCCCTGCGCCACCATCTAGAGGGATGATAGGTTTGACAACCTCATCAAGTTCTATCTTCCTCCCACTCAATTCTCTCGAGAGAAACTCCTTCTCGAGAAAAGCTCCGTTTTTAGCAACAAACACTTTGCCCTTGGATTTGAGATAGAAGGTGTACCCAACTGTCTCTTTTGGGTAACCTATGAAGATGCACTTTTTCGCTTTGGGTTCCAGCTTTTCAGGCTGAAGCTTTTTGACATAAGCATCACATCCCCAAACTTTAAGAAACGACAACTTTGGCCTTTTGTCATACCACAGTTCGTATGGTGTCCTCTCAACGGATTTTGATGGTGCCCTATTTAAAGTGAATGCAACTGTGTCTAATGCATAACCCCAAAACGATAATGGCAAATCGGTAAGAGACATCATAGATCGCACCATCTCTAAAAAAGTACGATTACGACGTTCGGACAGACCGTTACGCTGTGGTGTTCCAGGCGGTGTCAACTGTGAAACAATTCCACATTGTCTTAAGTGAGCACCAAACTCGAAACTCAGATATTCACCCCCACGATCAGACCGTAGGAACTTGATCTTCTTGTCACGATGATTTTCAACTTCACTCTGAAATTGCTTGAACTTTTCAAATGTTTCAGACTTGTGCTTCATTAAGTAGACATAACCATATCTACTCAAATCGTCAGTGAAGGTGAGAAAATAATGATATCCGCCGCGTGCCTCTACGCTCATCGGACCGCACACATCGGTATGTATGATTTCCAACAAGTCACTTGCACGCTCCATTGTTCCGGAGAACGGAGTTTTAGTCATCTTGCCCATGAGTCATGGTTTGCACGTGCCAAGTGAATCAAAGTCAAGTGACTCCAAAAGTCCATCGGCATGGAGTTTCTTCATGCGCTTTACACCAATATGACCTAAGCGGCAGTGCCACAAAAATATGGCGCTATCATTGTTAACTCTAACTCTTTTGGTCTCAATGTTATGTTCATGTGTATCACTATCAAGATTCAATATGAACAATCCTCTCACATTGGGTGCATGACCATAAAAGATGTTACTCATAGAAATAGAACAACCATTATTCTCTGACTTAAAAGAGTAACCGTCTCGCAATAAACAAGATCCAGATATAATGTTCATGCTCAACGCAGGCACTAAATAACAATTATTCAAGTTCATAACTAATCCTGATGGTAACTGAAGTGAAACTGTGCCGACAGCGATTGCATCAACCTTGGAACCATTTCCTACGCGCATCGTCACTTCATCTTTTGCCAGCCTTCGCTTATTCCGCAGTTCCTGTTTTGAGTTGCAAATATGAGCAACAGAACCGGTATCGAATACCCAGGCACTACTACGAGAGCCAGTTAAGTACACATCAATAACATGTATATCAAATATACCTGATTTTTCTTTGGCCGCCTTCTTATCAGCCAGATACTTGGGGCAGTTGCGCTTCCAGTGACCCATACCCTTGCAATAGTAGCACTCTGTTTCAGGCTTAGGTCCAGCTTTGGGTTTCTTCGTCGGAATGGCAACAGGCTTGCTGCTCTTCTTTGAATTACCCTTCTTGCCTTTGCCGTTTCTCTTGAAACTAGTGGTCTTATTCACCATCAACACTTGATGCTCTTTACGGAGTTCAGACTCAGCGACTTTCAGCATCGCAAACAACTCGCCGGGCGACTTGTTCATCCCTTGCATGTTGTAGTTCAACACAAAGCCCTTATAGCTTGGCGGCAGTGATTGAAGGATTCTGTCAGTGATAGCCTCTTGCAGGATTTCAATCCCCAGCTCAGCTAGACGGTTTGAGTACCCAGACATTTTGAGCACATGTTCACTGACAGACGAATTCTCCTCCATCTTGCAAGCATAGAATTTTGTCGGAGGTCTCATACCTCTCGATCCGGGCGTTCTTCTGAAAGATAAACTTCAACTCCTGGAACATCTCATATGCTCCATGACGCTCAAAGCGACGTTGAAGTCCCGGTTCTAAGCCATACAAGACTGCACATTGAACTACTGAGTAGTCCTCCTTACGTGTTAACCAAGCGTTCTTAACATCCTGGTCAGCCGTAGCGGGTGGTTCATCTCCTAGCGCAGCATTAAGGACATAATCCTTCTTCCCAGCTTGTAAGATTAGCTTAAGATTACGAGCCCAGTCTACAAAGTTGCTTCCATCATCTTTCAACTTAGCTTTCTCTAGGAACGTATTAAAATTCAGGGTGACTGTCGCGTGAGCCATGATCTACAACACAAATATATTCAAAGTGGACTTAGACTATGTTCAAGATAATTAGAGTTTAACTTAATCAAATTACTTGCTAAACTCCCACTCAAAAAGTACATCTCTCTAGTCATTTCAGTGGTTCATGACCCACTTACACTAGCTCAAGTCCGATCATCACGTGAGTTGAGTATAGTTTCAGTGGTAAGCATCCCTATGCTAATCATATCATCTATATGATTCATGATCGACCTTTCGGTCTCATGTGTTCCAAGGCCATGTCTGCACATGCTAGGCTCGTCAAGCTTAACCCGAGTGTTCTGCGTATGCAACTGTCTTGCACCCGTTGTATGTGAACGTTGAGTCTATCACACCTGATCATCATGTGGTGTCTCGAAACGACGAACTGTAGCAACGGTGCACAGTCGAGGAGAACACAATTGCGTCTTGAAATTTTAGTGAGAGATCACCTCATAATGCTACCGTCGTTCTAAGAAAAATAAGGTGCATAAAAGGATTAACATCACATGCAATTCATAAGTGACATGATATGGCCATCATCACGTGCTCCTTGATCTCCATCACCAAAGCATCGGCACGATCTTCTTGTCACCGGTGCCACACCATGATCTCCATCAACGTGTCGCCATCGGGGTTGTCGTGCTACTCATGCTATTACTACTAAAGCTACATCCTAGCAAAATAGTAAACGCATCTGCAAGCACAAACGTTAGTTTAAAGACAACCCTATGGCTCCTGCCGGTTGCCGTACCATCGACGTGTAAGTCGATATTATCTATTACAACATGATCATCTCATACATCCAATATATCACATCACATCATTGGCCATATCACATCACAAGCATACCCTGCAAAAACAAGTTAGACGTCCTCTAATTTTGTTGTTGCATGTTTTACGTGGTGACCATGGGTATCTAGTAGGATCGCATCTTACTTACGCAAACACCACAACGGAGATATATGAATTGTTATTTAACCTTATACAAGGACCTCCTCGGTCAAATCCGATTCAACTAAAGTTGGAGAAACTGACACTTGCCAGTCATCTTTGAGCAACGGGGTTACTCGTAGCGATGAAACCAGTCTCTCGTAAGCGTACGAGTAATGTCGGTCGAAGCCGCTTCAATCCAACAATACCGCGGAATCAAGAAAAGACTAAGGAGGGCAGCAAAACGTACATCACCGCCCACAAAAACTTTAGTGTTCTACTCGAGAAGACATCTACGCATGAACCTAGCTCATGATGCCACTGTTGGGGAACGTCGCATGGGAAACAAAAAAAATTCCTACGCGCACGAAGACCTATCATGGTGATGTCAATCTACGAGAGGGGATTTCCGATCTATGTACCCTTGTAGATCGCACAGCAGGAGCGTTAAAAACGCGGTTGATGTAGTGGAACGTCCTCACGTCCCTCGATCCGCCCTGCGAACCGTCCCGCGATCCGTCCCATGATCTAGTGCCGAACGGACGGCACCTCCGCGTTCAGCACACGTACAGCTCGACGATGATCTCGGCCTTCTTGATCCAGCAAGAGAGACGGAGAGGTAGATGAGCTCTCCGGCAGCGTGACGGCGCTCCGGAGGTTGGTGGTGATCTAATCTCAGCAGGGCTCCGCCCGAGCTCCGCAGAAACGCGATCTAGAGGTAAAACCGTGGAGATATGTGGTCGGGCTGCCGTGGCAAAGTTGTCTCAAATCAGCCCTAAAACCCCACTATATATAGGAGGGAGAGGGGGGACCTTGCCTTGAGAATCAAGGAACCCCAAGGGGGTCGACCGAGCCAAGGGGGGGAGTCCTCCCCTTCCAAACCGAATCTAACTAGGTTTGGAAGGTGGAGTCCTTCCCCTTTTTCCCACCACCCCCTTTTTTTCTTTTCCTCTTTGATTTTCTTCCTATGGCGCATAGGGCCTTCTTGGGCTCTACCACCAGCCCACTAAGGGCTGGTGCGCCACCCCAAGGCCTATGGGCTTCCCCGGGGTGGGTTGCCCCCCCCCCCCCGGTGAACACCCGGAACCCATTTGTCATTCCCGGTACATTCCCGATAACTCCGAAAACCTTCCGGTAATCAAATGAGGTCATCCTATATATCAATCTTCATTTCCAGACCATTTAGGAAACCCTCGTGACGTCCGTGATCTCATCCGGGACTCCTAACAACATTCGGTAACCAACCATATAACTCAAATACGCATAAAACAACGTCGAACCTTAAGTGTGCAGACCCTGCGGGTTCGAGAACTATGTAGACATGACCCGAGTGACTCCTCGGTCAATATCCAATAGCGGGACCTGGATGCCCATATTGGATCCCACATATTCTACGAAGATCTTATCGTTTGAACCTCAGTGCCAAGGATTCATATAATCCCGTATGTCATTCCCTTTGTCCTTCGGTATGTTACTTGCCCGAGATTCGAACGTCAGTATCTGCATACCTATTTCAATCTCGTTTACCGGCAAGTCTCTTTACTCGTTCCGTAATACAAGATCCTGCAACTTACACTAAGTCACATTGCTTGCAAGGCTTGTGTGTGATGTTGTATTACCGAGTGGGCCCCGAGATACCTCTCCGTCACACGGAGTGACAAATCCCAGTCTCGATCCATACTAACTCAATGAACACCTTCGGAGATACCTGTAGAGCATCTTTATAGTCACCCAGTTACGTTGCGACGTTTGATACACACAAAGCATTCCTCCGGTGTCAGTGAGTTATATGATCTCATGGTCATAGGAACAAATATTTGACACGTAGAAAATAGTAGCAACAAAATGACACGATCAATATGCTACGTCTATTAGTTTGGGTCTAGTCCATCACGTGATTCTCCTAATGACGTGATCCAGTTATCAAGCAACAACACCTTGTTCATAATCAGAAGACCCTGACTATCTTTGATCAACTGGCTAGCCAACTAGAGGCTTGCTAGGGACAGTGTTTTGTCTATGTATCCACACATGTATATAAGTCTTAATTTAATACAATTATAGCATGGATAATAAACGATTATCCTGATACAGGAATTATAATAATAACTATATTTATTATTGCCTCTAGGGCATAATTCCAACAGATTTAGTGATATGAAAGTTTCTACCACCATATTTTCCTCTCTCATAATAATTACATGTGGGATCATATTCGAATTCAACGATGTAACTATCACATAGGATATTCTTCTCATGATCCACATGCATGCAAAGTTGACGCTCTTCAAAAATAGTGGGATTATCATCAACTAAAGTCATGACTTCTCCACACCCACTTTCAATAATATTGCAAATATCATATTCATCATGAGACTTTTCAAGATCATAAGAAAAATAATCACCCCATTCATGATTATTGCAACAAGTAGTGGACATAGCAAAGCTAGCAAACTCAAGCTTAGGGTTTTGCATATTTTTAGCATGATTGTCACTAATAGAATTTATAGTGAAACCATTGCAATCATGTTTTTCATCTAAGGACCCCTCGTGAATTACTTCATGAATTTCTTCATTACGTTTTTCAGATTCACTCATCTCAAGCAAAACTCCATAGAGATAGTCAAGTGCACTCAACTCACTACAATTGGTTCCACATAAGTGGATCTCTTAAAGAGATTAGCTAGTGGATGAGGATCCATATCAATAGATTTTCAGCAAGCGAAGTTGCAAGCATATTGAAGGCACATGGCACTCGAGCAAAGGAAAGGCAAACGAAAAAGGCAAAGGAGAAAGGCAAAAGAAAACTGCAAATGTGAAGTGGGGGAGAGGAAAACGAGAGGCAACTGGCAAAAAAGGTAAATGCAAGAGATGAGTTTGCGAGACCTACTTGGATAGATCTACCCTCCCCAGCAACGGCGCCAGAAATACTTCTGCTGATGCAACAAAAGACCTTCCAACGGCGCCAGACACACATGCTGACAGGAGACTGTTCTTGTCTTGATTCTCCTCAGCAACGGCACCAGGAATCCTTCTGCTACGGCTACGCTTTTAGGGACTTCCTAGGCAAATATGCAAAGGATTTCCCCATGGCCTTGGAGCCTTGCGTTGGTGTTCCCTCGAAGTGGAAAGGGTGATGTAGTGCAGCGGTGGTAAGTATTTCCCTCAGTTTTGAGAACCAAGGTATCGATCCAGTGAAGGAGTATCACAAGTACCTGCACAAACACAAAGAACCTGCTCCCAACGCTATGAAGGGGTTGTCAATCCCTTATAGATTGTTTGCCAAGTGAGAGCTGAAAGCAACAAAGTAACAAAGCAAAGTAAAAGCGGAGGTGTAAACGATAGGTGTAAATAGACCCGGGGGCCGTACTGTTCACTAGTGGCTTCTCTCATGAAAGCAAGTAGACGGTGGGTGAACAAATTACTGTCGAGCAATTGATAGAACCGCGCAAAGTCGTGACGTCATCTATGGCAATGATTATATCTATAGGCATCACGTCCAAAACAAGTAGACCGATACTTTCTGCATCTACTACTATTACTCCACACGTCGACCGCTATCCAGCATGCATCTAGTGTATTAAGTCCAAAAGAAGAGAGTAACGCCTTAAGCAAGATGACATGATGTAGATGGACAATCTCATATCTACGACAAAGCCCATCTTGTTGCCCTTGATGGCAACTACACGATGTGTCCTTGTTGCCCCTACTATCACTACGAAAGGTCACCACATGGTAAGAACCCAAAACCAAGCACTTCTCCCATTGCAAGAATCATAGATCTAGTTGGCCAAACTAAACCCAAGACTCGGAGAGACTTACAAGGATATCAAATCATGCATATAAGAAATCAGCAAAGACTCAAATATATATCATAGATAATATGATCACAAATCCAAAATTCATCGGATCTCGACAAACACACCGCCAAAGAAGATTACATCGGATAGATCTCCATGAAGATCATGGAGAACTTTGTATTGAAGATCCAAGAGAGAGAAGAAGCCATCTAGCTACTAACTACGGACCCGTAGGTCTGAAGTGAACTACTCACGAGTCATTGGAGGGGCGATGATGTTGATGAAGAAGCCCTCCAACTCCAAAGTCCCCTCCGGCAGGGCACCGGGAAGGGTCTCCAGATGAGATCTCGCGGAAACGGAAGCTTGCGGCGGCGGAAAAGTGTTTTTGTGGACGCCCTGATTTTTTCAGGATTTTTAGGGAATTTATAGGCCAAAGACCTAGGGCAGGGGAGCGCCAGGGGGGGCACAAACTTGGTTGTCGCGGCCTCCCCCCTGGCCGCGGCAACAGGGCTTGTGGGCTCCCTGTGGGCCCACTTTCTTGGCCCTCAAGCCTCCTGATCTTCTTCCGTTCTGGAAATCATTTTGGGGATTTTATTCCGTTTGGACTCTATTCCAAAATCAGATCTGAAAAGAGTAAAAAACACACACAAAACAGGAACTCGCACTTGGCACTGAGTTAATAAGTTAGTCCCAAAAAAAGATATAAAAGGTAAACAAAACATCCAAAGTTGACAAGATAACAGCGTGAAACCATCAAAAATTATAGATACGTTTGAGACGTATCACGCGCGAGGAGGCGACAAGCCTGCCAGGCGCAGGTCCACCCCCCGGCCACGCGTGGGGGGCTTGTGGACACCTCGTGTGCCTCCCGGACTCTGTTTTCATGCAGATTACCCCTTCTGGTCTGAAAAAAATCATTATATATTCTCCCATGAGGTTTGACCCCTGTATCACGCAGATTTCCTTTGTTTTTCGTTTCGAGCCTGTTTTCTGCCGTAGATTTAGGGCAATATGTCTTCTCAAGATTCATAGGGGGAAAGCTATGTGGAAGATTACCTGGCTGACCCCAAAGTCTATGGGGACTTGAATCCTTATGGCTGGACCACTCATGAGGAAGAAGATTATGATCCCAAGGGGAAGGAACAAACAAGTTCCCATGAAGAGGAGGCTCCTCTACCTCAACCTGGACACGCGCATGTGGAGTTCAAGATGTCGAGCCTCCCTGATTCAAGGAAGAAGCCTAAGACTCTGTTTATCCCTTCCCGTTTCTTGCAGGAGAGTAAGGAGGAATTATGCCAAAGGGTGTTGAAGCTTGAAGAGGAAAATGATGATTTGAGGGAGCAGAATTTTATGCTCAAGTGGAAATTAAACAAGCTCAAGACCTCTTCAACTACTCCACCACCATCACCACCAAAGGAAGACAACTGAGCATGGGTATGGGCAATCCCCTTGGCTTTTGCCAAGCTTGAGTGAGTTGCCCTGGTATTGTATCACCATCACATCTTTTGCCTTTACCTTTGTTTTAGTTTGTTTATTTTCAGTTTTCTTTCTCTCTAGTAGTTTAAAAGTCTTAGTGTTTTAGTCTTGAGTTTTGCTTTGTGTAACCCCCGATGTATTTGAGCTCGTGAGCCATATAATAAAGAGTGTCTTAGTTGAAGGGCTTTGCCTCTTGACATGATCAAAGAGTGAGAAAAGAACAAAAGCATGAAAGATCATGTAATGATCTTATTGGAAGTGATGTCTTCACATATAAAAAGAATGTTGATTGAAACTTGTTGAGGTAGACAAACGTAGACCTTGGTCATTGTTGCAATTAATAGGAAGTGATAAGGAAGGAGAGGTTCACATATAAATACATCATCTTTGACACCATCTATGATTGTGAAGACTCACTAAACTATTGCATGCCTAGGAGTAGATGTTGGACAAGGAAGACAACATAATGAATTGTGTTTGCTTGGTTCGGAACAATGTTATATGACTAGAGATCCCTTAGCATGTGACAATTGCTTCCACCTCATATTAGCCAAAACTCCCGCACCAAGTAGAGATACTACTTGTGCATCCATAAACCTTCAACCCAGTTTTGCCATGAGAGTCCACCATACCTACCTATGGATTGAATAAGATCCCTCAAGTAAGTTGTCATCGGTGCAAGCAATAAAAATTGCTCCCTAATATGTATGATCTATTAGTGTGTGGAAATAAGCTTTGTACGAACCTGCGATGAGGAAGACATAAAAGCGACATACTGCATAATAAAGTTCTTTATCATAGGAGGCAATATAAAGTGACATTCCTCCGCACTAAGAGGACACGCATCCAAACCTCAAAAGTGCATGACAACCTCTGCTTCCCTCTACGAAGGGCCTATCTTGTACCTTTACTTTTTGCCCTTGAAAGAGTCATGGTGATCTTCACCAATTCCCTATTTTGCCTTTATCTTGGCTACTCTCATATGCTAGGGAAAGATCTGTATTCATATGTCAACTTGGAGGTAAGCATTCATGAATTATTATTGTTGACATTACCCTTGAGGTAAATAGTTGGGAAGCAAAACTATAAGCCCCTATCTTTCTCTGTGTCCAGCTGAAACTTTGATCTCATGAGTACCACGTGAGTTGTAGCAATTGTAAGAACGAAAATATGATTGAGTATGTGGATTTGCTTTGCAAGCTCTTATTTGACTCTTTCTGATGTTGTGATAAATTGCAATTGCTTCCATGACTAAAGGCTATCGGTTGTTACTTCTCGGTAAGGTTCTTGATCCATGCTTTACTTTGTGAAGGAATTGTCACTTTAGCATGAGAGATTATATGTTGGTATTAATGTTTTGATCATGTTCATGATGCATGCATGTTCATATTCTGTTTTGTCGACACCTCTCTCCATAAACATGTGGACATATTTATTGAGCTTGGCTTTCGCTTGAGGACAAGCGAGGTCTAAGCTTGGGGGAGTTGATACGTCCATTTTGCATCGTGTTTTCATGTTGATATTTATCGCTTCTTGGGCTGTTATTTCACTTCACGATACAATACGTATGCATTTTCTCTCTTATTTTGCAAGGTTTACATGAAGAGGGAGAATGCCGGCAGCTGGAATTCTGGCCTGAAAGTGGAGCAAGTTTGAGATACCTATTCTGCGCAACTCCAAACGCCGTAAAAATCAACAAGGATTTTTTTCCGGATTTATAAAAAATACTAGGCCAAAGAAGCACGTTGACGGAGACTTGCTTGCGTTGGTTTTTCCCTTGAAGAGGAAAGGGTGATGCAGCACATGAGCAGTAATTATTTCCCTCAGTCTGAGAACCAAGGTATCAATCCAGTAGGAGAATCTCGTCAAGTCTAGAGTACCTGCACAAACACAAAAGAGCTTGCACCCAACGATGTAAAGGGGTTGTCAATCGCTTCAAGATTGTTTGCAAAGTGAGATCTGAATGCGGAAAATGCAACAAAGTAAAAAGTGTAAGGCTGAAAATATGGTGTGGAGTAGACCCTGGGGGCCATAGTGTTCACTAGAGGCTTCTCTCAAAATAGCAAGTATTACGGTGGGTGAACAAATTACTGTCGAGCAATTGATAGAACCGCGCAAAGTCATGACGATATCTAAGGCAATGATCATACATATAGGCATCACGTCCGAGACAAGTAGACCGATACTTTCTGCATCTACTAGTATTACTCCACACATCGACCGTTATCCAGCATGCATCTAGTGTATTGAGTTCATGACGAACAGAGTAACGCCTTAAGCAAGATGACATGATGTGGAGGCATAACCTCAAACCAATGATGAAAACCCCATCTTTTTACCCTTGATGGCAACAACACGATGCGTGCCTCGGTACCCCTTCTGACACTGGGTGAGGTCACCGCATGATATGAACCCAAAACCAAGAACTTCTCCCATTGCAAGAATCATAGATCTAGTTGGCCAGACAAAACCCACAACTCGAAGAGAACTACAAGGATATGAAATCATGCATAAGAGAGATCAGAATAAACTCAAATAAGATTCATAGATAATCTGATCATAAATCCACAATTCATTGGATCTCGACAAACACACCGCAAAACAAGATTACATCGGATAGATCTCCATGAAGATCATGGAGAACTTTGTATTGAAGATCCAAGAGAGAGAAGAAGCCATCTAGTTACTAGCTATGGACCCGGAGGTCTATGGTGAACTACTCACGCATAATCGGAGAGGTCATGGTGTTGATTAAGAAGCCCTCCGTGTCCGAATCCGCCCTCCGGCAGGGCAACAGAACGTGCCCCAGATGGGATCTTGTGGAGACAGAAGCTTGCGGTGGCGGAAAAGTACTTTCGATGATCTCCTAATTTTTTGTGGAATTTTTGGGGATATATAGGCGCAAACCCTAGGGCAAAGGAGGTCCAGGGGGCTCACAAGCCTGTGGGCCGCGGCCTCCCCCTGGCCGCGGGGTGAGGGCTTGTGGGGCCCCTGGGGCCCCCTGCCTTGGCTCTCAAGTCTCCTGATCTTCTTCCATTACGGAAAAAATCTTTTCAGGGATTTTATTCCGTTTGGACTCCGTTTCAAAATCTCCTCCGAAAGGGGTCAAAAACATGGAAAAACAGGAACTGGCACTTGGCACTAAGTTAATAAGTTAGTCCCAAAAAATGTATAAAAGGCATGCAAAACATCCAAAGTTTGACAAGATAATAGCGTGAAACCATCGAAAATTATAGATATGTTGGAGATGTATCAGTTACTACTGTAGCAACATCATTGTATCTTTTTTTAAGGTTTGTGCCAAGTTATAGCCTCCGATTGCAAGAAAGTTCAAAAATTGTCACATGCTATCCAGAAACAGATTTTGTCTACTTGACGGAAAACTGCGCCACAAATCACCAGGTCATCTTTTTGATCTGAATGTTTTTGACAGCATGCTCTATATAATTGTCTTTCTGGCATCTGTTCTGAGTTTTTTTATTTCAGTTGCAAAAGTACCCCAAATAAATTATTTACTACGTGTTGTTCTGTTTTTCACAGATTCTGCCATGTTTTGCGTTTTCATTGTTTTGCAAATCCTAAGTTTACTTTTTTACTTGCAAAAACCTTTTGGCATTCATAAGAAGTAGTAGATTTTCATGAAAATCTTTATTTCGAGCAGGTAATGAATTATTTTATTAAGGTAACTAACCACTCTAATCAGCTTATGATGAGTTTCGTATGTTTCAAGTATGCGATGGGAGATGATGAAAGAAGATACAGGAGTGTCAAGTGCTCAAGCTGGGGGATGCACCCATGCACCCCAAGAAATATTAAAAGGAGACTCAAGCATCTAAGCTTGCGGATGCCCCCGTGCATCCCCTTCCCTATCAACAATCATCAGTTCGTCCATCTCCATGCTGTATTTTTATCACTTCATATGATATGTGCTATGATTGGAGTGTCTCGCTATTTACATTTTAGTTTGCTTTAGTTTTGCTTGCTGTTCATAACAAGTCAGAACCTAGCCTACCTTGTTTGGGAGAGAGACACGCTTCATTCCACTCTAGAACACAACATAGGTTTTCATGCTTATCTTTTTCGTGTGTTCTTCATCTTTTCGTAGCTACTGCCATGCTTAGCTCTTAAGTTTTCATGCTTATCTTTTTAAGAGCTTTTATTTAGGTTGCTTTTGGAACTCTCTTGAGTTATCATGCTTATCTTGTCAGAGAGTTCGCTCATTGCACTGAGTTCTGTGTCTTGCATGAGTAGGTAATTGAGGTTGCTATTTAAGTACAGTAGTAACTTGCAATAGTTTTTAGGTACTGATTTGAGTAATATTTGGACTATTGGTGCCAAGAGCTTGAGCCTATTAGTGATAAGTGACGTATTTTGGGAAATTCGTGTGTTTTTAAAAACTGAAATTAGTTGAGAACTCTAGCTAGTAAATTGATCGCTAACCTCTCGAGGGGTTGGAATATATAGAGTACCCTCACGTTACCATGAGTCAAGGATGCGCAAGGATAACCAAACCCCCAAACACTCCTCCTCAGGGTACTTGTCTCTTTGTGAATTTCCTAACTAGATAGAGAGTTACCGATAATAAGTGTATGAGTTCTTTGGAATAATGTGAGTATTCGATTGTTGGCACTTCCACCATCCATATTTTGCTAGCCTCTTAGGTACCGTGCATTGCCCTTTCTTACATTGAGAGTTGGTGCAAACTCCGCCGGTGCATCCAAACACATGACATGATACGCTCTGTCAAACATAAGCCTCGTTATATCTTTCCTCAAAACAGCCACCATACATTGCCATGCAACATCCACCATCTCATGACTTGATCTTCATGGCATACATCATTTTGCTTGATCGTAGAGCCGCATGATAGTTGGGCCTTGCCCAAATTACTGCTACATGACGCGCTAGTATCATTGCAAATCCTGCTACACTGGCAGAGACATACATTTGCATACATCATGATGGTTTTAACTTGTCTTTATGTTGGGTACTTCTTATAAAGTGTGATGATTTTTATTTTTATTCATGTAAAACATAGAGTGTTACCCTTAAGTGAGGAAAATATCCCAAAGTGGACAAAACAAAAGATCCCAAAGAGAACAAATGAAAGATAAAAGGAGAGAGCCAAAGAGGCCACAAAAAAAGAAAAAGAAAAGATAAAAAGAAAAATAAAAAGAAAAAGAAAAAGAAATAAAAAGAGATAAAGGGACAACACTACTATTCCTTTTGAAACATCCACACTCGTACTCCATTACTATATTGGTACTACATACAGATTATCATTCATGCATAACTATGTGGAGACCCTTACACTATAGAACTTGCTTTGCATATTCCAATGATGAGCCTCCTCAAATGAGCTCTAAGTATTCATGAGTAAACAAAGTTGGATGCACCCCCACTAGTTCCATTGGAGAGCTTACCTTAGCTCGTATGTGCATCCGTTATATGGCAATCCCTACTCCTCGCATCATATCTATCATTTGGCTTTCTCTCGCTTATGGTTGTCCTCATTGATGTGAGCCTATCACACCTTTTTGTCTTCCTTCCCCATCATTACTCTATTTGTCATCCTAAGTGCCAACATATCTTTCTTACGCTCATCCATTGCATGAGTGCTCAAAATCGAAAGGGATAGGATCATTTTGACTTGTGCCTGACTAGTTTTCTGGGGATGAGTCAAAATAAGATTCCAAAGGAGACCAAGTGTGAAATTTTACTAGATTGAGTTCTTAATTAAAAAAATATTTTATGATCTCAATCCATGTCCCACTTCTTGCACGCAAACACCATTTGGAGACATTCGAGTCACAGACAGCGAGAGCTCTTGCACCTTTATGTTCTTACTTTGCTAAATTCAATACTAGATATAAACTCTTGCTTGTTATTATCTTGACTTGAATTGCATATATTTCTTGCTTTACTTTGAAGTTCTTATATGTGTGTTACCATGTCATCATAGAAATTATTGTGTTGTCATTTATCTACTCGAGGACAAGCAGAAATTAAGATTGGGGATGTTGATACGTCCCAAAATTATCTATAATTTCTGCTTGTTCCATGATGTTTTGGGTGACAATGTTATATGTTTTGCTACATTTATATATCATTTTACACATATTTGGACAAACCTACTAACTAAGTGCACCCATCGCCAGTTTCTGTATGTTGATGTCTATTTTGCAGGGGCTTTTACCCAATTTTCCGAAGTCTGGAAAAATCCAGAAAAAATATATATATAATCAGCGAAACAGAAGCTTCCGGACCAACGAAATTGGGCCATAGGGGGTCCAAGGGCCTCCCAGGCAGCCTGCTAGCGCGGCCAGGCCCTAGGCCGCGCCACGAGGTTGCCTGGGTGGGTCCCACCTCCTTTGGTGCCCTCCTTTGGCCTATATTTAGGGTCCCGAGAAGAAACCTTTGCAGACTTTCTGGAATCGTGAATTTATCCATCGTTCCGCTGCCGCAGCGCTTCCAAGATCGATAGCGTCAGGAGACCTCTTCCCGGCACCCTGCCAGAGGGAGGATTGACCTCCAGGAGCTTCTCCACCTCTATCGACGCTTCCCGGACGTGTCGTGAGTAGTCCTCCTTAGACCATGAGTCCATGACCAGTAGCTATGTGATGTCTTCTCTCCAATCTTGTGCTTCAATGGTTAGTCCTTGTGAGCTGCCCTACATGATCAAGGCATCTATGTAATTCTCTTACTTCTGCTATGCTCGGTTTGTTGGGATCCGATGGATTATGAGATTATGTTCAGATTGTTATGAGTTATATATTTGATTATCCTTTTATATTGTGTTCCTTAGTGATTCATGCATGTTCTCTATTGCTATTTATTGCTTTGGCCAAGTAGTAGACTGTAACTCCAAGAGGGAGCGTTATGCATGATTGTGGGTTCATGCCCCTCGATGTCTAGCTTGAGTGACAGAAACATGAGGCTAGGGGATGTGCTTGTTGCCACCAGGGAGAAAACAACGGTGCTTGTGACCACGGTTGCAAGGATTGTTTACCTTACGCATGGTTTGTTAATGCAGTTGTCTGTTGCTTTGAGTTTACACTTTGGGTGGGGCTCGCAACTTAATACCGGAGAGATATTCTGGATAGATATCTCAAGGTGGATGATTAGTAAGTAGATGCTGATGAATAAATGGTCTACTTGTCTTGGCATACTGCCCATTACTATTGAACCTCAAACTATCATGTAGCATAATATGCATTGTAGTGCGATCATAGTTCTGTCAATTGCCCAACTGTTACTTGTTTACCCAAGCATAGTTGTTTATCATCTTTTGGGAGAGAGACATCACTAGTGAACATCATGTGACTCCGGTCCATATTGTTGGAATTATGCCCTAGAGGCAATGATAAATAAGTTATTATTATAATTCATGTATCAAGATAATCGTTTATTATCCATGCTATAATTGTATTGAATGAAGTCTTAGATACATGTGTGGATACATAGAAAAAACACTGTCCCTAGCAAGCCTCTAGTTGGCTAGCCAGTTGATCAAGGATAGTCAAGGTCTTCTGACTATGTACAAGGTGTTGTTGCTTGATAACTGGATCACATCATTAGGTGAATCATGTGATGGACTAGACCCAAACTAATAAACGTAGCATGTTGATCGTGTCATTTTGTTGCTACTGTTTTCTGTGTGTCAAGTATTTATTCCTATGACCATGCGATCATATAACTCACTGGCACCGGAGGAATGCCTTGTGTGTATCAAACGTCACAACGTAACTGGTTGACTATAAAGATGCTCTACAGGTATCTCCGAAGGTGTCCATTGAGTTAGTATGGATCAAGACTGGGATTTGTCACTCCGTGTGATAGAGAGGTATCTCGGGGCCCACTCGGTAATACAACATCACACACAAGTCTTGCAAGCAATGTGACTTAGTGTAAGTCACGGGATCTTGTATTACCGAACGAGTAAAGACACTTGCCGGTAAACGAGATTGAAATAGGTATGTGTATACTGATGATCGAATCTCGCGCAAGTAACATACCGAAGGACAAAGGGAATGACATACGGGATTATATGAATCCTTGACACTGAGGTTCAAACGATAAGATCTTCGTAGAATATGTAGGATCCAATATGGGCATCCAGGTCCCGCTATTGGATATTGACCGAGGAGTCCCTCGGGTCATGTCTACATAGTTCTCGAACCCGCAGGGTCTGCACACTTAAGGTTCGGCGTTGTTTTATGCGTATTTGAGTTATATGGTTGGTTACCGAATGTTGTTCGGAGTCCCGAATAAGATCACGAACGTCACGAGGGTTTCTGGAATGGTCTGGAGAGGAAGATTGATATATAGGATGACCTCATTTGATTACCGGACAGTTTTCGGCATTACCGGGAATGTACCGGGAGTGACGAATGGGTTTCGGATGTTCACCCGGGGGCCAGCCCACCCGGGAGAAGCCCATAGGCCTTAGGGGTGCCGCACCAGCCCTTAGTGGGCTGGTGGGCAAGCCCAACAAGGCCCCTGCGTAGGAGATAAGAAAAATCAAAGAGAGAAAAAAAGGGGAAGTGGGAAGCAAGGGAAGGACTCCACCTTCCAATCCTAGTTGGACTAGGATTGGAGGAGGATTCCTCCTCCCCCCCCCCCTTCGGACGACCCCTTGGGGCTCGCTTGAGCCTCAAGGAAAGGTCCCTCCCCTCCCTCCTATATATACTAAGGTATTAGGGCTGATTTGAGACAACTTTGCCACGGCAGCACGACCACATACCTCCACGGTTTTTCCTCTAGATCGCGTTTCTGCGGAGCTCGGGCGGAGCCCTGCTGAGATAAGATCACCACCAACCTCCGGAGCACCATCACACTACCGTAGAACTCATCTACCTCTTTGTCTCTCTTGCTATATCAAGAAGGCCGAGATCATCGTCGAGCTCTACGTGTGCTGAACGCGGAGGTGCCGTCCGTTCGGCACTAGATCGGAGCGGATCGTGGGACGGGTCGTGGGACGGTTCGTGGGACGGTTCGCGGGGCGGATCGAGGGACGTGAGGGCATTCCACTACATCAACAGCGTTTCTTAAAGCTTCCTGTTGTGCGATCTACAAGGGTACATAGATCGGAAATCCCCTCCCGTAGATGGACATCACCATGATAGGTCTTCATGCGCGTAGGAAAAATTTTGTTTCCCATGCGACGTTCCCCAACACTGGCATCATGAGCTAGGTTCATGCGTAGATGTCATCTCGAGTAGAACACAAAAGTTTTGTGGGCGGTGATGTGCGATTTGCTACCCTCCTTAGTCTTTTCTTGATTCCGCGGTATTGTTGGATCGAAGCGGCTCATACCGACATTACTCGTACGCTTACGAGAGACTGGTTTCATTGCTACGAGCAACCCCGTTGCTCAAAGATGACTGCCAAGTGTCGGTTTCTCCAACTTTAGTTGAATCGGATTTGACGGAGGAGGTCCTTGGATGAGTTTAAATAGAAATTCATACATCTCCATTGTGGTGTTTGTGTAAGTAAGATGCGATCCTACTAGATACCCATGGTCACCACGTAAAACATGCAACAACAATTAGAGGAAGTCTAACTTGTTTTTGTAGGGTATGCTTGTGATGTGATATGGCCGATGATGTGATGTGATATATTGGATGTATGAGATGATCATGTTGTAATAGTTAATATCGACTTGCACGTCGATGGTACGGCAACCGGCAGGAGCCATAGGGTTGTCTTTAAACTAATGTTTGTGCTTGTAGATGCGTTACTATATTGCTAGGATGTAGCTTTAGTAGTAATAGCATGAGTAGCACGACAACCCCGAAGGCGACACGTTGATGGAGATCATGGTGTGGCGCCGGTGACAGAAGATCGTGCCGGTGCTTTGGTGATGGAGATCAAGAAGCACGTGATGATGGCCATATCATGTCACTTATGAATTGCATGTGATGTTAATCCTTTTATGCACCTTATTTTTCTTAGAACGACGGTAGCATTATGAGGTGATCTCTCACTAAAATTTCAAGACGAAATTGTGTTCTCCCCGACTGTACACCGTTGCTACAGTTCGTCGTTTTGAGACACCACGTGATGATCGGGTGTGATAGACTCAATGTTCACATACAACGAGTGCAAAACAGTTGCACACGCGGAACACTCGGGTTAAGCTTGACGAGCCTAGCATGTGTAGACATGGCCTCGAAACACATGAGACCGAAAGGTCGATCATGAATCATATAGTTGATATGATTAGCATAGGGATGCTTACCACTGAAACTATCCTCAACTCACGTGATGATCGGACTTGAGATAGTGGAATTGGATCATGAACCACTCAAATGAGTAGAGATATGTACTTTTTGAGTGGGAGTTTAGCAAGTAATTTGATTAGTTAAACACTAATTATCTTGAACATAGTCTAAGTCCACTTTGAATATATTTTTGTTGTAGATCAATGGCTCACACGTCAGTCACCCTGAATTTTAATACATTCCTAGAGAAAGCTAAGTTGAAAGATGATGGAAGCA
This sequence comes from Hordeum vulgare subsp. vulgare, assembly GCF_904849725.1. Taxonomy (NCBI): domain Eukaryota; kingdom Viridiplantae; phylum Streptophyta; class Magnoliopsida; order Poales; family Poaceae; genus Hordeum; species Hordeum vulgare. The sequence goes on from NC_058519.1 coordinate 52,488,955, forward strand.
ACTTTGTAGACTGGGTTCGTAATCTTAAGTTGCTCCTGCAAGCTGGGAAGAAGGATTATGTCCTTAATGCTGCGCTAGGAGATGAACCACCCGCCACGGCTGACCACGATGTTAAGAACGCTTGGTTAACACGTAAGGAGGACTACTCAGTAGTTCAATGTGCAGTCTTGTATGGCTTAGAGCCGGGACTTCAACGTCGCTTTGAGCGTCATGGAGCATATGAGATGTTCCAGGAGTTGAAGTTTCTCTTTCAGAAGAACGCCCGAATCGAGAGGTATGAGACCTCAGATAAATTTTATGCTTGCAAGATGGAGGAGAATTCGTCTGTCAGTGAACATGTTCTCAAAATGTGTGGGTACTCAAACCGTCTAGCTGAGCTGGGGATTGAACTCCTGCAAGAGGCTACCACTGACAGAATTCTTCAATCAATGCCGCCAAGCTATAAGGGCTTTGTGTTGAACTATAACATACATGGGATAAACAAGTCACCCGGCGAGTTATTCGCGATGCTGAAAGTCGCAGAGTCAGAACTCCGTAAAGAGCATCAAGGGTTGATGGTGAATAAGACCACTAGTTTCAACAGAAACGGCAAAGGAAAGAAGGGGAATTCGAAGAAGAGCGGCAAGCATGTTGCCAATCCGACGAAGAAACCCAAAGATGGACCTAAGCCTGAAACGGAGTGCTATTATTGCAAGGGTATGGGTCACTCGAAGTGCAACTGCCCCAAGTATATGGCTGATAAGAAGGCGGCCAAAGAAAAATCAGGTATATTCGATATACATGTTATTGATGTGTACTTAACCAGCTCTCGTAGTAGTGCTTGGGTATTCGATACCGGTTCTATTGCTCATATTTGCAACTCGAAACAGGAACTGCGGAATAAGCGAAGGCTAGCAAAGGATGAAGTGACGATGCGCGTGAGAAATGGTTCCAAGGTTTATGCAATCGTCATCGGCACAGTTTCACTTCAGTTACCATCAGGATTAGTTATGAACTTGAATAAATGTTATTTAGTGCCTGCGTTAAGCATGAACATTATATCTGGATCTTGTTTATTGCGAGACGGTTACTCGTTTAAGTGAGAGAATAATGGTTGTTCTATTTCTATGAGTAATATCTTTTATGGTCATGCACCCAATGTGAGAGGATTGTTCATATTGAATCTTGATAGTGATAATACACATATACATAACACTGAGACCAAAATAGTTAGAGTTAACAATGAGCGCCATGTTTTTATGGCACTGCCGCTTAGGTCATGTTGGTGTAAAGCGCATGAAGAAACTCCATACCGATGGAGTTTTGGAGTCACTTGACTTTGATTCACTTGACACGTGCGAACCATGCCTCATGGGCAAGATGACTAAAACTCCGTTCTCCGGAACAATGGAGCGTGCAAGTGACTTGTTGGAAGTCATACATATCGATGTGTGTGGTCCGATGAGTGTGGAGGCATGCGGCGGATATAGTTATTTTCTCACCTTCACTAACGAATTGAGTAGATATGATTATGTCTACTTGATGAAGCACAAGTCTGAAACATTTGAAAAGTTCAAGCAATTTCAGAGTGAAGTTGAAAATCATCGTAACAAGAAGATCAAGTTCCTATGGTCTGATCGTGGGGGTGAATATCTGAGTTTCGAGTTTGGTGCTCACTTAAGACAATGTGGAATTGTTTCACAGTTGACACCGCCTAGAACACCACAGCTTAATGGTGTGTCCGAACGTTGTAATCATACTTTATTAGAGATGGTGCGATTTATGGTGTCTCTTTCCGATTTGTCGTTATCGTTTTGGGGTTATGCATTAGAAACAGTTGCATTCACTTTAAATAGGGCACCATCAAAATCCATTGAGATGACACCATACGAACTGTGGTATGGCAAAAGACCAAAGTTGTCGTTTCTTAAAGTTTGGGGATGCGATGCTTATGTCAAAAAGCTTCACCCTGAAAAGCTGGAACCCAAAGCGGAAAAGTGCGTCTTCATAGGTTACCCAAAATAGACAGTTGGGTATACCTTCTATCTCAAATCCGAGGGCAAAGTGTTTGTTGCTAAGAATGGAGCTTTTCTCGAGAAGGAGTTTCTCTCGAGAGAATTGAGTGGGAGGAAGATACAACTTGATGAGGTTGTCGAACCTCTCATCCCTCTGGATGGTGGCGCAGGGCAAGGGGAAATCCCTGTCGTTGCGACGCCAGTTGAGGAGGAATTTAATGATGATGATCATGAAACTCCGGATCAAGTTCCTATCGGACCTCGCAGGTCGACGAGATCACGTACTGCTCGAGAGTGGTACGGTAATCCCGTCTTATCAATTATGTTGTTGGACAACAATGAACCTGCGAATTATGAAGAAGCAATGCTGGGCCCGGATTCCAACAAATGGCTGGAGGCCATGAAGTCCGAGATAGTATCTATGTATGAGAACAAAGTGTGGACTTTCGAGGTACTACCTGAAGGCCGCAAGGCTATTCAGAACAAATGGATCTTTAAGAAGAAGACGGATGCTGACGGTAATGTGACCGTTTATAAAGCTCGACTTGTGGCAAAGGGTTTTTCACAAGTTCAAGGAATTGACTACGATGAGACGTTCTCACCCGTAGAGATGCTTAAGCCCGTCAGAATCATGTTAGCAAGAGCTACATTTTTCGATTATGAAATCTGGCAGATGGATGTCAAAACGGCGTTCCTTCATGGTTTCCTTAAGGAAGAGTTGTATATGATGCAACCCGAAGGTTTTGTCGATCCTAAAAATGCTAACAAAGTGTGCAAGCTCCAGCGATCCATTTATGGACTGGTGCAAGCATCTTGGAGTTGAATAAACGCTTTGATGAGGTGATCAAAGCATTTGGGTTTATACAGGTGGTTGGAGAATCCTGTATTTACAAGAAAGTGAGTGGGAGCTCTGTGGCGTTTCTAATATTATATGTGGATGAAATATTGCTGATTGGAAACAACGTGGAGCTTTTGGAGAGCATAAAAGGTTACTTGAATAAAAGTTTCTCTATGAAGGACCTAGGAGAAGCTGCTTACATTCTAGGCATTAAGATCTATAGGGATAGATCGAAACGCGTGATAGGACTTTCAGAAAGCACATACCTTGATAAAGTTTTGAATAAGTTCAAAATGGATCGGTCCAAGAAAGTGTTCTTGCCAGTATTACAAGGTATAAAATTGAGTAAGACTCAGTGCCCAGCAACTGAGGAAGATAGAAAGACAATGAGTTTTGTCCCCTATGCTTCACCCATAGGTTCTATCATGTATGCAATGTTGTGCACTAGACCGGACATTAGCCTGGCCATAAGTATGGCAGGCAGGTTCGAGAGTAATCTAGGAGTGGATCACTGGACGGCGGTCAAGAATATCCTGAAGTACGTGAAAAGGACTAAGGAGATGTTTCTCGTATATGGAGGTGACGAAGAGCTCGCCGTAAAAGGTTACGTCGATGCAAGCTTTGACAAGTCGCGGACCGGATACGTATTTATTCTTAATGGGGGTACGGTAAGCTGGTGCAGTACCAAGCAAAGCGTCGTAGCTGATTCTACATGTGAGGCGGAGTACATGGCTGCCTCGAGGCAGCTAAGGAGGGTGTCTGGATGACGCAGTTCATGATGGATCTTGGAGTGGTGTCGAGCGCACTGAATCCAATAACCCTGTTTTGTGACAACACGGGTGCCATTGCCTTAGCAAAGGAACCACAGTTTCACGAGAAGACCAGACACATCAAACGACGCTTCAACCTCATCCGCGACTACGTCGAGGAGGAGGACGTGAATATATGCAAAGTGCACACGGATCTGAATGTGGCAGACCCGCTGACTAAGCCTCTTCCACGGGCAAAACATGATCAACACCAGAACTGTATGGGTGTTAGATTTATTACAATGTAATTCGCATGGCGATGTGAGGACTAGATTATTGACTCTAGTGCAAGTGGGAGGCTGTTGGAATTATGCCCTAGAGGCAATGATAAATAAGTTATTATTATAATTCCTGTATCAAGATAATCGTTTATTATCCATGCTATAATTGTATTGAATGAAGTCTTAGATACATGTGTGGATACATAGACAAAACACTGTCCCTAGCAAGCCTCTAGTTGGCTAGCCAGTTGATCAAGGATAGTCAAGGTCTTCTGACTATGTACAAGGTGTTGTTGCTTGATAACTGGATCACATCATTAGGTGAATCATGCGATGGCCTAGACCCAAACTAATAAACGTAGCATGTTGATCGTGTCATTTTGTTGCTACTGTTTTCTGCGTGTGAAGTATTTATTCCTATTACCATGAGATCATATAACTCACTGGCACCGGAGGAATGCCTTGTGTGTATCAAACGTCACAACGTAACTAGGTGACTATAAAGATGCTCTAGACGTATCTCCGAAGGTGTCCGTTGAGTTAGTATGGATCCAGACTGGGATTTGTCACTCTATGTGACGGAGAGGTATCTTGGGGCCCACTCGGTAATACAACATCACACACAAGTCTTGCAAGCAATGTGACTTAGTGTAAGTCACGGGATCTTGTATTACGGAATGAGTAAAGAGACTTGCCGGTAAACGAGATTGAAATAGGTATGCGGATACTGACGATCCAATCTCGGGCAAGTAACATACCGAAGGACAAAGGGAATGACATACGGGATTATATGAATCCTTGGCACTGAGGTTCAAACGATAAGATCTTCGTAGAATATGTAGGATCCAATATGGGCATCCAGGTCCCGCTATTGGATATTGACCGAGGAGTCCCTCGGGTCATGTCTACATAGTTCTCGAACCCGCAGGGTGTGCACACTTAAGGTTCGGCGTTGTTTTATGCATATTTGAGTTATATGGTTGGTTACCGAATGTTGTTCGCAGTCCCGTATGATATCATGGATGTCACGAGGGTTCCTGGAATGGTCCGGAGACGAAGATTGATATATAGGATGCCCTCATTTGATTACCGGAAAGTTTTTGGCATTACCCGGAATGTACCGGGAGTAACGAATGGGTTCCTGATGTTCACCGGGGGGCAGCCCACCCGGGAGAAGCCCGTAGGCCTTAGGGGTGCTGCACCAGCCCTTAGTGGGCTGGTTGGCAAGCCCAAGAAGTGGTAAGTGGGAAGTAAGGGAAGGACTCCAGCTTCTAATCCTAGTTGGACTAGGATTGGAGGAGGATTCCTCCTACCCCCCCCCCCTTCGGCCGACCCCTTGGGGCTCCCTTGAGCCTCAAGGCAAGGTCCCTCCCCTCCCTCCTATATATCCTGAGGTATTAGGGCTGATTTGAGACAACTTTGCCACGGCAGCCCGACCACATACCTCCACAGTTTTTCCTCTACATCGCGTTTCTGCGGAGCTCGGGCGGAGCCCTGCTGAGGTAAGATCACCACCAACCTCCGGAGCGCCGTCACGCTGCCGGAGAACTCATCTACCTCTCCATCTCTCTTGCTGGATCAAGAAGGCTGAGATCATCGTCGAGTTGTACGTGTGCTGAACGCGGAGGTGCCGTCCGTTCGGCACTAGATCGGAGCGGATCGTGGGATGGATCGCGGGACGGTTCATGGGACGGTTCGCGGGGCGGATCGAGGGACGTGAGGACGTTCCACTACATCAACCGCATTTCTTAACGCTTCCTGTTGTGCGATCTACAAGGGTACGTAGATCGGAAATCCCCTCTCGTAGATGGACATCACCATGATAGGTCTTCATGCGCGTAGGAAATTTTTTGTTTCCCATGCGACGTTCCCCAACACATATCACCATCATTGTTTACACCTCCATCATTTACCGCTTTCATTTACTTTTCCGTTGCAATCACTATTACCTTCCGGCTTGTGTTTTGATCCTTTGCAAACTACAAGGCCGGAGAGATTGACAACCTCTGTGTACTCGTTGGGAGCAAAGTTATTTGTTGTGTATGCAGGTCCGCGTCTTCTGCTAGCGCCAGGATGGAAGACACCTACTTGTTGAGCCTAGGAGTCCTCCTGGTTTGATAAACCTTACAGTCTTCGTGTGAGGGAAATATGCTGCTGACTACATCTCCACCTTCCACTTGGGGTAACCAACGAGGGGCGAGAAGTATATCCATCAACTTGTCATCGGTAAGCAACCCAGGGGCACCAGTATGCAGACGAAGGCCGGCTTGCCAAGCACCGGTGTAGGCAGGTGGAGCGACAAGGGGGACAGGGCAGACCAGGGCATAGGCCATGCCTTGACAAGCCTGGTCCATGGGTCATGCGGAGGACGCCAGGATGGAGCCGCACGTGGAGCACTTGGAGCTGACGCAGGGTTTGAAGACGATAATGTCGAAGGAGGCGCCGAGCGTGTCAAGGGCGGTCGGTAGACGGGGTTCTTGCCGTGATAGTTGGGACTGGGGTGCCATCCTGGAGGTGGCTGCACGGATGGCATCGGGGGCGGCGTGGCGGCAGGAGCTCGCACGGGAGGCGCTGATGGAGATCGCGTAGGAGGATGAGCGCATCATGGAAGACATTGGGGCGAGAGTCCTTGCGAGCTTGAGTGTTCGGCGCGAGCTGCAACATGGAGCGGACTTCGGCGAAGGTTGGAGGAGGTCGCATCATCGGGATGAAGGAGGCATGCTTGTCAAAATCCTTGCTGAGTCCAACGACGGTGATGTTGATGAGATATGAGTCACTGACGGGATCGCCGAGTTCGCGAAGCTCGTCACCGATGGCCTTGACGCGCCGACAGAAGAGATTCACCGGGTCATCGCCTTGGGCCTGGTTACGAATCTCGGTGTGCGGTGTTTTTTCGAGCGTCGCTATTGCTTTGAAAAAGCTGGCGAAGAGAGCCCCACATGTTGGCGGCGGTGGCGCTGTCGTGATCAAGCAGGTTGAAGAACTTGGTGGTGATGCGGGTGTAGAACCACTAAACAATCGCGAGATCATCTTTCACCCATTGAGGATCATCAGGGCGAGGAGGATTGTTGGCGGCGACGTCAGAGTGGAGGTTGAAGCGTCCCAGGTGTAGATCAGAGAGGTGGCACCAATGATAATAGTTGTGGGCGGCGAGATCGAGGACGATGGGGATGAAGGGGTTGACATTGGTGATGGTGTCAGCGAGCGACATAGGTGCAGCCAGGAGATTAGTAGGAGGTATTAGTGGTGCTAGGGAAAGAGTAGAGGAAGAAGTGCCGGCACGGTGGCGACTTTGGCGATGAGAGCAGCCCGGCGTTCGAAGTAGCCGGGCGGCAGCGGCGGTGGTGGAGTGGGTGGAACCATACACTAAACCCTAGGATCGAAAAATTGATATCATGATAGATGAATAAAACTATTCCTTATTTATTATTTGGTACAGGGTACATGGCTATATAATGATATAAACTGACTTAGACTAGGTATTACAAACCGACTTACACTAGGAAACTTGTGATCCAAGAAATAGTCTAACACCCTATGGTGTTTTAGAGCTGTATAAACTCTAATTCAGAGAAGTATCACTTACCAAAGCACTAAAATATCATTTTTGCGATATATGACCTTCATGCTTCCCAAGATTTCAAAATATTTATCTCTCTGCTTTTTCAAAAAGGCATGATGAAATGTGTTAAAAGGTTACTAAATATATGATGAAATGTTTACATTTATAATGAATACGACAATGTGCAATTTGGCATTCCTATACTCCCTCCTTCCCATTATGTAAGGCACGTAAACTTTTGGCATGTTAATTAGCATAAGACAAATCACAAATTACGGAGCCATGGTTACACAAAGTTTCCTTCATTTAACAAACGTGGTTGGCTTATCCACATTAGCAATGGTTAGCTTATGTTGATCATACATGAGAAAATATCAAGAGTTGAGTGCTAATGCGCCTTATATTTTAGGATCTTATGAAAAAGCATAGGTGCCTATGATTTTAGAAAGGAGGGAGTACTACACTAAGCTTTTTATGGCCATTTTTTCCAATATCGCTTGTTACCATTTTGCATACATGAGAATGTAAATTGCAAATAAAATGTTATAAAAACCATGAACCAACTTAATGGAGTTTTGAGAATAGTTCGATACAACTAAGTATAAATGCAAATACATGAATCAAGGAAACACTACGTGAGGAAAGATAATGCAAATAAACCAAAAGGAACATAAGAAACTAACATTGCACTTTGTTGAAAATAAAGATTGCCCCATAAAGAAATATATAGGAGGAGCCAAATAAAGCATGTTAGTGTGTAAATCGGTGATGAGTCAATGATTCACCATCAAGTTGTATAGTATCTCAAATTTGCATGAACTGTTTGGAGAAAAATGTTTGCTAAATTATCAAGTTAGTGCACCAAAAAGTAATAAACTATCAAAATGTAAGACTACATCTAACGACATCAATTATACATGATAAGCTAATGTAGGAAGGAGTGGCACATCGTAAAGTCACCTATACTTTTACATACAAATAGAGAAATCCTGCAAACACACAACAAATTGATTCTTTAAAAATGAATTGTGCTAAATCCACTACTTCTACTTCTCTTGTGGTACTGTAGCTAGGAGTTCTCCATATCCAATGCTTTCTAGCTAAACCACATTGACCTTGGACCATCCACTCCCTCGCACCATGTTCTCCAAGCTCAACAACACCAAGAAGTCCCATGACAAGCTCAAATCAAACTCCATCATGATGTCATGGTAGCAAGTCTCTAACTTCCATCAAGAGGGACGGTCTATAGAGGACGAGAATAAGGATGAGAGGTGGGGACGGACTCCATGGAGTAGTGGTTTAAGTGCATATTGCTCCTCCTAAGAACATCTCCAACATTTCCCGCATCCGTAAATAACCACTGTTTAGGGAAAGTTGGACCCAACAAAGCTCTCCAACAGTTCCTGTAAACATGTATTTTTTTTGCTAGATCCCGTATAATCTCCAAAACTACAGGAAACGCACTGCTGGCTGACGACCATCACCACAACGCCGGTCACCAGCGTGTCACCGCCAACCATCGCCGTCCATTTTAGCTGTCGCCGATGTTCGTGTAATTCGGAAAAAAAGTTCCGTACATTAAGAAAAAAGTTGTGTACATTCACAAAATAAATATGTGAAAAGTGCTCAAGAGTTTCAAATATGTGGTCGTGGCATTTAAAAAAATAAGTGTATACGCTGTCAAAAAATGTTTGTGTAATGTTTTGTACCATTAGAAAAATGTACATGACATTTTAAAGATAAATTCCAGTGATTCAAAAAATTGTTGGTGATATTCAAAAAGTTATACATTGTAAAAAATGGTTTTGGATTAAAAAATGTTTATTTTCATTAAAATTGTACATGAAAGTTTTTAAAAAATATTCATGTGTGTCCAAACAATGTCCATGAAAATTTTCAAAATGTTTAAACAATGTAAAAAATGTTCATGTTGTTTTCATAAAATGATTACTGTCAATAATAAAATATATGATGATTTTTAAAAATGTTATGGTGTATTCAAAAAGTCTTCAAGGCATGTAATTTTTGAGAAATGTACATAATGTATTTAAAAATATTCCAAAGTGCATTTTTGTTACGTGTGCGCTAAAAAACTACATTTTATACCGAGAATTCATAGACATGTGCTAAAAACTAAAACTGGTAAAGGAACAGAAAAATGAGAAACTCAACAATACAGGGAAAAAATAAAATCAAACCAAAGCCATCAGAAAAAATATCAAAGAAATCCAGTGAAAATCAAAGTATAACGAACGACAAAGGTAAAACCAACAAAAACTGATGAAAAAGTAAAGGAAAACAAACGGAAAAACAAAAAAATGGAATAGAGCGAGTGAGCCTACATCTTTATATGAATGGCGCGAGCAACTATGCTGATGGGTCGGCCCGGTTCACTCACCTGTTGGTGATTTTTATATAGTATCAGTATGGACGAGACTCGGGATGTAAATGGCAGCTGAGTGGACGTCGTGGGACTTGCCCGCATCGGCCATCACTACTTACGTGGGATTATGTCATAATCCACTTAACTTTTAAGTGACGTACGTGTTGTTCACATAATATCACATATTCACAAAAACAGCCATGTATTACAAGTAGATACATGGTACCACTGATACACTAACATTGTAAATGAATAACCAGAGAGCAAATACATCGTCAAAATAACAACTCTCATCTCTAGCCTCAACATTTACACAGTTTTGCAACGAAAATACACCATAGCATTTCAAAATTGTTTTAGTTGAACTTAATTTGCAGTTGAGAACATGTATGCTTCCTTATACCACCTAAGCAACTCTTCCTTCCTAACATGTATGTCTTAACAGGATTTGCCAGTCTAACCTATGTTTTCATCTCAAAAAACAGGCATGGTTCACAAACTTAAACTACAATATAAAATTGTACTCACCAAATAAAAGTAATACCAAAATCTACGGTGACAAATAAAGCATGCGTCCATAACAAAAGAAAATTTAGTTTTTTTCATGTGTAAACTTTATCCTTGAATGACTCAATCAGGAGGAGGAAAACTTGATAAAAGATGAACTTTATGCGAAATAGTTTGTTAACTATAACCATCAACCAGGGATAATTATTTTTTGATATTGGGTTTTGTTGAACATACAAGTAAGCCCTGGACAACTCCCTCAAGACACTGAACAATATTTGGAGATCGACAAGAAACTTGAAAGTGAATATGTAGTGCACACATACCTCAGTTAATAGTAGTGAACTTCACCAACAATTACATCACATTAATGAGCAGATCTATACCAATCTTGGAGGGAGATCAAGGCTTCGACTGTCTTGTTGCTCAATCTACTTTTGTAGCCGCTTACCACATGATGTCTGGTACTGAAAGCTGATTCAGACGGTAATGTGGAAGCTGGTACAACAAGAACATCATGAGCTATACAAGAAAGGATGGGATACTTCGAACAGTGCATATACCACCATTGAAGAATGTTCAAATCATCTTTGCAATTGAGTGTCTCTTCTTCTAATTATCTAACAAGCTCATTAGCAGTTTGGTGTTGCTTCTTGTTCAAATGTTGATCGCAATCGGCCAAAGGATCATTCTCTTCAATCACACCCTCATTATTTCTGTGTTCTTCAGTTGAGTCACCCAATGCATTTGTCATCTCTCAAGAATATTCCTCAAACAGGCTTTTGAGTTTCTTTCGCAGCATTCGAGTGTTTCTCTACAACGGAACCAAAGGCTTGTTTAACCAAAACTCGATGAAGCAAAGTTTAAATCAGGAATCAAGGGTCACAGTTATATGGTTTGGCAAAGATGACTCAATCCAATACTAGTCAAACTTTGCTTGCATCACTTCAACCATTGCTCGAATAACATCATCCTCTACCGATGCTTCCTTCTGGAGCAACACCCTCACATTCCATATTTGATGGAAGTGCATATTTGAGGTACGATAACTTGAACGAGAAACTACTTCTATGGTGTGTGAAAAACTCGTAACATAGCACAAACAGTTTGAGCTTCTTTCCACTCTTCAAAGGATGGACAAAACTTGTAATCCTTCTCTGGTTGCACCAAAGTACGAAATGCTCTTCAAAATGGGAATGATGACTCTAACATAAAAAAGGTTGAATTCCAATGCGTTGGCACATCGACCTAGGGGATTTTGCAAGAAATACCAACTTCTGCAATTAGGTGTTTAAACTTCTCCAACCGAGAGGGGGAATGCCTAACGTACTATGCACTCTCTCTTATGTTATCTACCACACCTTTCATCACTGTCAACCCATCTTGGACAATCAAATTTAGCACATGGCATGCATAACAAATGTGAAGTAATTAACATTTAATAGTCAACATATGATTGTTGTTTAGATTTTCCTTAGATGATCAACCATTGTACCATTAACAACTGCATTATCTAATGTTATACTAAAGAGTTTATCTTCAATGTTCCAATATTGCTAGCTCTTTAATAAAACATTAAACATTGATATTCCATTGTGTGGAGTCTCCACCCTAAATAACCTTATGATATATTTTCTCAATGCCCACTTTGCGACAGAATGGCAAGTTATGCATAAATATGACAAAGTTTGATTAGACGTCCACATACCAGTTGTTGAAGAGAGTTTGTGTGTATATTCCTTGAAACCTTCACACAACACTAACCTGCCTTCATTATATAGTTTCATGCAATCCTCTTTAATGGTACCTGTAGTAACCATGTTAAACAATGGATTCAAGCTTTTCACAAAGTCTCGAAAGCCACTATACTCAACTAATGTGAAGGGCAACTCATCCATTACTGTCATTCTAGCAATCAACTTTCTAGATGCAATCTGATCAAAACTCCACTGCTTAAGAGCATCTATAATCGAACCCCTCAAACGACCCCTCATATATCCGCGGATGCGTCCGATCAATGACTGGACTTGAGAGAGAAGGAAAAAATTGACCCAACCGGACCCCTCATATCGTCCCTATATACCCAGTTGTCCCCGAACCTTCATATCCATCTCAAATATGGGGGCTCGCGGACGCACCCGGGCGCGGCCGATCAGTCTGCTACATAGGATACGTCCCCACTCCGAACCACCTTTGTCTTTACTTTATCTATTATTTTCTTTCTCTCTCTTCCTTTACACCAGTCACATGCAAGCCGGACTTATGAGGAAGAAAATGAGGAATGGGGTTGTACGGACGGACAAATAAGGGACAAGCCCGATCATTGACCAGACGCGTCCGCAGGTGTTTGAGGGGCCGATTTTGCGAGGTCCGACTGTATGCTCTAAGCATCGAGGCATGGCATCCTCCTTTTCAAAAAAAAATGAGGAGATGAAACCGAGGACTTCAACTATGGCGCTGGGAGTGATGCTCGTAATGGAAAATCCTATTTGATGCTTAGTGCGTCAAAATGTCAGTCTTTCACACAGGTCACCCCTTGAAGCGAGCGAATTGGGCCAGCCCACTAAGGCAGTCGGTTTTGGGAACATTCTAGAAGATTCCATGAACATTTTTTTCTTTATTCTTTTTTGTTTCTTTTTTTCTGTTTGTGTTTCAAAAATGTTCTGAAATTTGAAAAAAAAATCCAGAATTTGAAAAATGTTCTGGAAATTGAAAAAATGTTCCAAAAATTAGAAAAATTTCAGGAATTTGGAAAAATGTTTCAGAATTTTAAAAAAATGTGTCAGAATTTTAGGAAAATAGATAAACGATTATTAATTTTTTTTTAAACAAAAAAGTAAGCTTGGTCAGCCCAGTTGGGGGCGAGCCAAAGATGGGCTGACGCAGTCGAGCGGTGCCACCCTGTGCGGCGCGCGCGCGACTCCTTGCAGCAACGCGCGGTGAATAGGAGGTCATGTGCGTCATGACATGGATTGATACCACTGATATCACTGATATACATCATCCGAGTGTTTCTCTACATCTGAATCAAAGGCTTGTTTAACCAAAACTCAATGAAGCAAAGTTTAAAGGCTTGTTTAACCAAAACTCAATGAAGCAAAGTTTAAATCAAGGATCAAGGATCGCCGCTACATAATTTAGCAAATATTACTCAATCCAATATTTGTCAAATTTGCTTGCATCTCTGCAACCATTGCTCGAATAACATCACCCTCTGCTTCCTTCTGCAGCAACACTCTCACATTCCATATTTGATGGAAGTACATATTTGAGATAGGATAACTTGAACCAGAAACTACTTATGTGGCTGTGTGAAAAACACGTAACGTAGCATAAGCAGTTTGAGATCTTTTCCACACTTCAAACGATGGACAAAAATTGTAATCCTTGTCCCGTTGCACCAAAGTACGAAAGGCTCTTCGATGGGAGTGATGACTCTAACATAAGAAAGGTGGAATTCCAACGCATTGGGACATCAACCAAGAGGATTTTGCAAGAAATACCAACTTCTGCAATTACTTCTTTAAACTTATCCAACCGAGAGGGGGAACTCTTAACGTACTTTGCACCCTCTCTTATATTATCTATCACACCTTTCGTTAGTGTCAACCCATCTTGGACAATCAAATTTAGCACATGGCATGCACAAAAAATGTGAAGTAATTGACCTTTAAAAGTCAACATATGTTTGTTGTTTAGATTTTTCCTTAGATGATCAACCATTGTACCATTAACAACTACATTATCTAATGTTGTACTAAAGAGTTTGTCTTCAATGCTCCAATCTTGCAAGCTCTTTAATAAAACATTAAACATTGATATTCCATTGTGTGGAGTCTCTACCATAAAAAAACTTATGATATGTTTTCTCAGAGCCCACTTTGTGACATAATGGCAAGTTATGCATAAATATGACAAAGCTTGATTTGACGTCCACATACCAGCTGTTGAAGAGACTAGTGTGTATATCCCTTGAAACCTTCATAGAACACTAACTCCCTTCATTATACAATTTCATGCAATCCTCTTTCATGGTACCTGTAGAAACCATGTTAAACAATGGATTCAAGCTTTTCACTAAGAGGGCGTTCAGATCCCCTTCACTCCTTCAGATCATTGACTCCACTCCCCTCTCCTGGATCGATGGCTCCTCCTGCCAAATCGGGAGTTGATAACACGTTCGGCAACTGTCTCCACTCCAGAAGGATACTGCAATAGTGCTTGTGGATGGTTTCGACCAGAAGGGTGCACGAACAACGCTAGTGGGTTCAATGCTGAGAGAGGCACTTCAAGACAAAGAGAAATTTCGATCGGGTAGGAGATCACACGGAGTGACCCGTGGAGCTAGGAATTAGCCACTCCATTGAATTGAACTAAATCCTGCTCCGCTACACTCTTCCTGCTCCGAGGAACTACAATGTTCGGTGCCACTCCTCCCGCTCCGGGAGCGGAGCGGAGTGAACCCGAACATGCTCTAACTCTCGAAAGCCACTATACTCAACTAATGTGAAAGGCAACTCATCCATTACCATCATTCTAGCAATCAACTTTCTAGATGCAATCTGATCAAAACACCATTTCTTAAGAATATCTACAACCGAGCCCCTCAAATGACCCCTCATATGTGTGCGGACGCGTCCGGTCAGTGACCGGACAGGAGAGAGAAGGAAAAAAGTGATCCAACCAGACCCCTCATATCGTCCCTATATATCCGACTGTCCTCGAACAGTCATATCCATCTGAAATATGGAGAGAATATGGGAGCTCGCGGACCGCGGACGGGGCCGATCAGTCCGCCACATCGGATGCGTCCCCACTCCGAACCACCTTTTTCTTTAATTTATCTATTATTTTCTTTCTGTTTCTTTCTCTACACCAATCACATGCAAGTCGGTCTTATGAGAAAAAAATGAAGAACGTGGCTGCATGAACGGACAAATAAGGAACGCGTCCGACGAACGGGCCAAATTTTTTACGTATGCTCTAAGAGCATGGTTAATAATGTAGCCCGCTGCCGGCTACAAAGAGATGCCATGTCATCCTTTAAAAAAGTTCACTCGTATAACAAATTGGCTGTATATTAGCTACTAATTAACTGTAGCATCTAATGCATGCACGTGAAAGGAGAGATGTGATTGGGAGGGAGGAGCTCTCGTAGGCTGCATGCAAACTTTTCCCTATTTTGTGCTGCTATAGCCGGGCTGCAGATGTAGCGCCTGTGGACTTAAACCTTATGTGTTCGTTTCTTCAGATTGTTAGTTAGTTAGCCGTTTTTTCATTCCGTTTTAGCTGCAAATAACAGCTAGTTAGCTGAGTAGATAAGTTAGTTAGGCTAGCTTGTTTTTCTCCCGTAGAAGAGGTCTACCTCCCGCTTCAACTGGATCGTGGGATGGCGCGATCGTGGTGGTTGTGGCGGGTGTTTTGCTCGGGCCGTTGGTGGCTCCAGGTTATCTTGTAACTGAATAAGAGTAGAAGGAATACACAGAAAAGGATGCAAGTTGTCCGCATCGCAAAATCTCTCGAGCTCCTGTGATCGTGTGAGTGTGATTCTGAATCCGTGGCGAGGGTGCGAGAGAGGGTGAGAGTGAGTTGATCAGATTGGTGCTTACAATTGGCATCAGAGCCTCGTCAACCTAGGGACCATGGCCGAAAGCGCAGAGCGGAGGAGAGTCGCCGTCGCCCAGGCGCGGGCGTACTCTGACGCGTTCACCCATGGGGAGGCACGGACATGCTGGGCGCGGGCAGGAGATCGCCGCGCCGGTAGTGCAGAGGCGGGAGGTGGCCCTGCCGACGGTCTTCCCCACCCTAACTCGGAGCAACTACGGTGACTGGTCACTCCTCATGCGAGCGATCCTGCAGACGCACGGGCTATGGGACGCCGTCACCACGGGAACAACGGACTTCCACGACGACCGCATGGCGCTGGAGGCAGTCCTCCGGGCGGTGCCGCCAGAGATGCTCGCCGTTCTCTCCACCAAGGAGACAACGAGGGAAGCCTGGGACGCCGTCAAGACCATGCGGATGGGCTCGGCCGCTGTGCGCGAGGCCAGGGCGCAGAGCCTCCGCCGGGAATTCGAGGACATCCGCTTCAAACCCGGTGAGAACGTCGACGACTTCGCCATGCGACTCAGTGGACTTGTGAACAACCTCTCGATCCACGGCGACCCCGTCGGAGATGGGCGTGTCGTGCGCAAATTCCTTCGCGTTGTGCCTCGCAGGTATGCCCAGGTCGCGCTCTCCATTGAGACCCTGGTCGACCTCGACACCCTGACGGTGGAAGAGCTCACTGGCCGTCTCAAGGTGGCAGAGGATCGCTTCGATCGCGATGGCGATGGTGAAGGCGGCGCCCACCTCCTGCTGACCATGGAGGAGTGGCGCGAGCGTGAAAAGGTCCTGGCCGCTAACGGCAGCAACTCGTCTGGCCCACCAGGGCGCGGGCGAGGACGGGGCCATGGGCGCGGTCGTGGCGGTGGCCGCGGCGGGAGAGGCAAGTCTCCTGCCGGCATGGAGTCTGGCGGCGCAAAGGGAGCTGACGCAGACCACGACAAGTGCCACTACTGTGGGATCCCTAGCCACTGGGCCCGCGATTGCCACAAGAAGAAACGCCAGGAAGACCAGGCTCTCCTCGCCCAGGGACAAGCGGGAGAGGACGACGACCCCGGCCTGCTGATGATCGAGCAGGTCTCCCTAACGGCGACCACCTCTGACCCCCCCCCCCCCACCGTGACGGGTCATGAGATCATCCTCCTCAACGAGTCGCGTGCCCGGGCGGAGCTGCGACGCTCCCCCGACGATGTGGATGCAGCCTGGTACCTTGATACAGGCGCGTCGAACCACATGACCGGAGACGAGGCGGCCTTCTTCGAGATGGACAAGGGCATCCGCGGTTCAGTCAAGTTCGGGGATGGCTCGCTCGTGCCAATCCATGGGTGAGGGACTGTCCTCTTCTCCACGACTGGAGAGGAACACCGTGCACTCACCAACGTGTACTGGATACCGCGACTAAGGAGCAACATCGTGTCCATCAGCCAGCTTGATGAGAGCGGCTGCCCCACGCACGTCGAAGCCGGGATCATGACGGTGCGCGATCGACAGAATCGTCTCCTGGCCAGAGTACCTCGCTCCCGCAACCGACTGTACATCGCGCGACTGTGGCTCGCCGTCCCCGTTTGCCTCGCCGCACACGCCGACGAGGAGGCATGGCGCTGGCACGCTCGTTTCGGCCACCAACACTTCGACGCCCTCCAGAGGCTGACACGACAGGGCATGGTGAAGGGGATGCCCCTGATCCACCACATCGAGCAAGTGTGCGACGCCTGCCTGGTGGGGAAGCAGCGGAGAGCCCCCTTTCCCCAGCAGGCCAAGTACCGTGCGGTTGAGCCCCTCGAGCTGGTGCACGGTGACCTCTGTGGCCCCATCTCATCGCCCACACCGGGCGGGAAGTGCTACTTCCTGCTGCTCGTTGATGACCACAGCAGATTCATGTGGCTGTACCTGCTTCGGAGCAAGGACGAGGCGGCCGAGGCAATCCAAACCTTCCAGGCACACGCGGAGCGCGAGACGGGACGCAAGCTCAAAATGTTCCGCTCCGACCGCGGCGGGGAGTTCAACTCGGCAGATTTCAGCTGACACCTAGCCGAGCTTGGAGTTCAACGACATCTCACTGCACCACACACACCGCAGCAGAACGGCGTGGTAGAGAGGCAGAATCAGACTGTCGTCGGGACGGCCAGGTGCATGCTCAAGGGGATGGGAGTGCCCCCACAGTTCTGGGGCGAGGCCGTGACGACGGCCGTCTTCGTGCTCAACAGGGCATACTCCAGGAGCGTCGTGGGGAAGACTCCGTTCGAGGCCTAGCACGGCAGGAAGCTCTCCGTCGACTTCTTGCGCGTGTTCGGCTGTGTGGCACACGCCAAGGAAACACGGCCACATCTGTCGAAGCTTGAAGACAGGAGCAAGGCTATGGTGATGTTCGGCTACGAACCTGGGAGCAAAGCCTACCGCCTCTACGACCCCGTGGGCAAGCACGTCCACGTCTCTCGTGACGTCGTGTTCGACGAGACACGAGCATGGGAGTGGGAGAAGAAGGAGGCTACGGCAACCGACGCTGGCTTCGTCATCGAGACACTTGCACCCCTTGCAAGTGTTGGCCCGTCTACATCACCAGAAGCGGCTCCCTGTGGCGCCACTGCACCCCCATCCGCAGAGAAAGGTCCCGCACCAGCAGGGACAGAAGAAGACGGTGCTACTCCGCCAGCTACAGAATCTGACGCTGCAACCGGGAGCACGGCAGGCACAACAGAAGAGCGCGCACTTCCTGCGTGCACCAGGGCCAACCCTGCGCCGCCGCATCCGATGAGGACACGAGGAAGAGACGGCATCTACCTCCCCAACCCCCGCTACATGAGTACGTCAGAGAGAGCAGCGCGGGGCGGGCTGCCGGCTGGACTGGAGGAACCCAGCGGGGCCGATGCTGACATCGATGATGATGAGCTCATTGACGAGCTGCACTTGGCACTTGGGGAAGAACCTGGCTCCTTCCAAGAGGCAGAAACTGAGGCATGCTGGCGACAGGCGATGTTGGAGGAGATGAAATCCATCGAGGCGAATCATACTTGGGACCTCGTCGATCCACTTGCTGGCCATCGCCCGATCGGTCTCAAGTGGGTGTTTAAGGTAAAGAAGGACGCCAATGGAGAAGTGGTAAAGCACAAAGCAAGGCTGGTGGCGAAGGGATACGTGCAGAAGCACGGCGTGGACTATGATGAAGTTTTCGCGCCTGTGGCTAGGCTCGAGTCTGTCCGCCTCCTGCTCGCTCTGGCTGCTCGGGCCGGATGGACGGTGCACCACATGGACGTGAAGTCGGCCTTCCTCAACGGCGATCTGGAGGAAGAGGTCTACGTTGCTCAGCCACCAGGTTTCACTGTCGCCGGCAAGGATACCAAGGTGCTCAAGCTCAGGAAAGCGCTGTATGGGCTGAAACAAGCCCCTCGCGCCTGGAACGCCAAGCTAGACGCAAGCCTGGCCTCACTAGGGTTCGTAAGGTGCCCCTCGGAGCACGCTGTCTATGCCAGAGGGACTGCGAGCTCTCGTCTGGTGGTCGGCGTCTACATCGACGATCTAATCATCACGGGGACTGACGAAGAAGAGATCGCGGGATTCAAAAAAGAGATGCAGACACTCTTCGACATGAGCGACCTGGGACGGCTCCACTACTACCTCAGGATCGAGGTGAGGCAGCACGGCGGCGGCATCGACCTCGGCCAAGCTGTGTACGCTGCCAAGATCCTCCACAAGGCAGACATGACAGGGTGCAATCCTTGTCACATGCCTATGGAGACGAGGTTCAAGCTCAGCAAGGTGAGAACGGCGAGGCCGGTGGATGCTACAGAGTACCGGAGTATCGTAGGCATCCTTCGCTATCTCGTCCACACCAGGCCGGACCTAGCATTCTCCGTCGGGTATGTGTCGCGGTTTATGCAGGAGCCGACGACAGAGCACATGATGGCGGTGAAGCACATCATGCGCTACGTCGCTGGAACCTTGCATTGGGGAGTGCACTACACCCGCGGTGACCACGGAGCTCCACTGATCGGCTACAGCGACAGTGATCTGGGGGGCGACGTGGACAGTTGCAGGAGCACCACCGGAGTTGTGTTCTTCCTGGGAAGCAATCCGGTAAGCTGGCAGTCACAGAAGCAGAGAGTGGTGGCTCTCTCTTCGTGTGAATCAGAATACATGGCGGCCACCACTGCCGCCTGTCAGGGAATTTGGCTGGCTCGGTTGCTGGGAGAAATCAAGGATGAAGAACAGAAGGCCGCCGTGCTCAACGTCGACAACAAATCAGCTATTTCACTGAGTAAGAACCCTGTCTTCCATGACCGAAGCAAGCATATAGAGATCAGGTATCACTTTATTCGGGAGTGCGTGGAGGATGGGAAGATTCAGATCGAGTTCGTTCGATCCGAGGAGCAACTCGCTGATGTGTTAACCAAGGCACTGGGACAAGTTAAACTTCAGGCGCAGCGAGCAAAGATCGGGATGCTGGAGCTCAACGAAGCACACAAGGTTTAGGGAGTGATTGTGGACTTAAACCTTATGTGTTCGTTTCTTCAGATTGCCAGTTAGTTAGCCGTTTTTTCCTTCTGTTTTATCTGCAAATAACAGCTAGTTAGCTGAGTAGATAAGTTAGTTAGGCTAGCTTGTTTTTCTCCCGTAGAAGAGGTCTACCGCCCGCTTCAACTGGATCGTGGGATGGCGCGATCGTGATGGTTGTGGCGGGCGTTTTGCTCGGGCCGTTGGTGGCTTCAGGTTATCTTGTAACTGAATAAGAGTAGAAGGAATACACGGAAAAGGATGCAAGTTGTGTGCATCGCAAAATCTCTCAAGCTCCTGTGATCGTGTGAGTGTGATTCTGAATCCGTGGCGAGGGTGCGAGAGAGGGTGAGAGTGAGTTGAACAGATCGATGCTTACAGCGCCCGCTGTCCTCTCTCTCCTTCTTTCTTTTTTTTCATATAAGATTTTAATGACATGTCATCTGCTATAGTCTGTTGATTAGGCCTTATTAAACTTGCTCTTAGATCAAGGACTTCAACTATGACGCTTGCAGTGCTGCTCGTCATGACATAAAGTGGATTGATTGATGGCCTACGGTGCTACTCCCTCCGATCCTAAATATAAGTTTTTGTAGAGAATTCACTAGTGGACTACATACGGATGTATATAGACATACTTTAAAGTGTACATTCGATCATTATGCTTCGTATGTAGACACATAATGAAACCGCTTAAAAGACTTTTTAGGAACGGAGGGAGTATGTTTGCATGCGCTCGGATCTCTCGTTCACGAGAATCTCTTTTCTCTTGCGACTGTCGATCGAGCTCACCGACGCACGGCGCGAGTCAACAAAAACAGTAAGCTGCATGTGCACCATATGCCATCCAGATCAAGATCGCCATAACTGGACTACTTAATGACTCTCTACATGTCCTCGCCGAGTCACGATCGATATTCAGATTGGATCGACACACAGAGGCGCGTGCTACCTACCCATTTTCAATTGCCCGACAGTACCCGGGTCCGACTTCATTTAACTGCGCGTTGCGAGGCCAGCAAAGTATCAGTCGCCGTTCACGAGCTCAAGCATGCAGAGCTCGATGCCCTGCAGTTCGCGAACCATGGCGCTCGCAATGCTGCTCGTCTCCGCCCTCTTCTTCGTCGCTTCCCATGCAGCATTTCCTATCCCTGTCCAAGCTGCCGCCGACGACTTCCTCCGGTGCATGTCGGCGTCCGTCCCCGGCAATCTTCTCTTCCCGCGGAGCTCGCCGTCGTTCGCGTCCGTCCTGGCGTCGTCCGTCCGGAACCCGCGGTTCCTCGGGCCGGCCGTGGTGCGGCCGCTCTGCATCGTCACGGCGACCAACGCATCCCACGTCCAGGCCGCCGTCGTCTGCGGCCGCCGGCACGGCGTGCGCCTCCGCGTGCGCAGCGGCGGGCACGACTACGAGGGCCTCTCGTTCCGGTCCGCGCGGCCCGAGGAGTTCGCCGTCGTCGACCTCGCCGCCCTCCGCTCCGTGCGCGTCACCGTGAGGGAGCCGGCCGAGGCGTGGGTCGAGTCCGGCGCCACGCTCGGGGAGCTGTACCACGCCATCGGGAAGGCGACGAACCTGCACGCGTTCCCGGGGGGGCTCTGCCCGACGGTGGGCGTCGGGGGCCACCTCAGCGGCGGCGGCTTCGGCATGCTCCTGCGCAAGTACGGCCTCGCCTCCGACCACGTCATCAACGCCGTGATGGTCGACGCCGAGGGACGGCTCCTGGACAAGCAGGCAATGGGGCGCGACGTCTTCTGGGCCATCCGGGGCGGCGGCGGCGGGAGCTTCGGCATCGTGCTGTCGTGGAAGGTGAGGCTCGTGGCCGTGCCGCCGAGGGTCACGGTGTTCACCGTCGTCAAGTCGGCCCAGCAGGGCGCCGCGGACGTGCTCGCCAAGTGGCAAGAGGTGGCCCCTGCTCTCCCCGACGACCTGCTGGTTCGGGTGGTCGTCCAGGGTGACAAGGCGAGGTTCCAGGCCCTGTACCTGGGCACCCGCGACGCGCTCCTGCCGGTGATGGGCAGCCGCTTCCCGGAGCTCGGCGTCAACCCGGCGCACTGCAAGGAGATGTCCTGGATCCAGTCCGTGCCCTACATCTACATCGGCGACACGGCCACCGTCGACGACATCCTCAACCGGACCGTCCCCAGGGACTCCGCCGCCAACAAGGCCACGTCCGACTACGTCCGCCGCCCCATCTCCAGGGACGTGTGGGCGCGCATCTTCTCCGACTGGCTCGCAAGGCCCGACGCGGGGCTCATGATCCTCGACCCCTACGGCGGAAGCATCGCCCGCGTGCCCGACCACGTCACGCCCTTCTCGCACCGCGCCGGCGTGCTCTACAACGTGCAGTACATGAACTTCTGGGGCGGCGGCGGCGACGGCGCCGCGCAGACCAGGTGGGTCAGGGACATGTACGCCTTCATGGAGCCCCACGTCAGCAACAACCCGAGGGAGGCCTACATCAACTACAGGGACCTCGACATCGGCCAAAACGTCGTCGGCGCCGGCGGCGTCACCAGCTTCGAGGCCGGCAGGGTGTGGGGGGAGAAGTACTACTCCAAGGCCAACTTCAGAAGGCTCGCCATGGCCAAGGCTAAGATCGACCCCCGCGACTACTTCAGGAGCGAGCAGAGCATCCCGCCGCTTGTTCTTGTTGGGGAGAACGTGCCGCACGTTGATAGCGTGATGAATCTCCATCCTGGTTGGTGGACGGTGGACTGCGGGGCAGGCAGTCTCTGCTCACGCCTTACCTCCATCTTAACTAAGCTCATGCCTGCTTTCTCTTAGACGTAGCATCCCATTTTGTTTTACATACTATTTTGCACTCTCATTGTCTACTTACTACTCCCTCCGTCTTAAAATAAGTGTCTTAACTTTATACTAGCTCTAGTACAAAATTATACTGAGCTTGAGACAATTATTTTAGGACGGAGGAAGTATTTGTTAGCCGGAAATAAAGCTTGAAATCATTGTGCGTGTTGGAATAGTAAAATGGAGCGGGATGCGTATCCTATTGAGCCGCTAGGCGAAATCTACTAGGAGTACTTTCAAAGATCATCTTTTCAAGTTGCGATAAATGTCACATTGCATGTGTTTCATTTATCATAACTTGAGAGTTTTCCTTTTTTTTCATAAATTTGTATTTCTAAATTTTTTATCTCAAATATTGAACCGTTCTCATCTTTGGATTTCTCGCATCGAGAGCTTTCAAAAGACTTTCCACCGTTTTTATGTGTTTTGGTTTCCTGGCTTTCCCTCGGGTTTTTATTTTTGATTTTTTTTTTATTTGTCATTTTATTTTTCGTTTTGCAATTCGTGAACTTTTTACCTATAATTACTGAATTTTTCTTCAAAATCAATAATTTTTCTATCGAAATTGCTGGTTTTATATTTCCAACTTAAGATTCATTTCCAAACGGTAATTTTTCCAAAATCAATGAATTTTAAAAAAATTGTAAACCCTTTTCCTAAATAGATGTTCATTTTTTCCCAATCCATAAACTTATTTTTCCAAATCCATGAACTTTTTTTTATCAAAATATTGAATTTCTTTTCAGAATTCATAAAGGAAGAAAAATCAAATCTGTGAAGTTTTTCTAATTTTTTAGTTTTATTTTCTTATTTTTGTGATTTTCCTTTACTTTCTGTTGGAAGTCAACGGTTGATCGGCTAACTGGTCAACCAGCGGTATGTCTACCGTTAACCGAGCTGACCGGCATGCTAATAGGCCGCAGCCCGCGATCATTCTGTCCGGGCGCCAAATAGAGCGGCCCACGTACGGGCGTCGCGAATGGGAAGGATTTTAAGTTGTTCTTTCTTTGCTATTAAAAACACTAGTAAGTATGCACGTGCACGCACGTTGGATCAAAGCAACCTATGAAATTCATGGGATTATTGAATTCTGCATTCATATTGAGATTAGTTATTCGTGTGTGTATTGAATTCTGTTTTCATATTGAGATTACTTAAATTCCGTGTAACGGAAGCTTGCCTCCATGAAATGAAACTTACTATATACTACTCCCTCTTCACAAATATACCAATACACAAGGAGTTCTATTTATAACAAAACATGAAAAATGGTGATAAATCCATGTAACAGAAGCATCTATGACGACCATATAGAGATTTGAATAATAAAAATGAATGATAAGTGTCTGCGTGAAGAAATACAATCTCAGGAGTTGTGCGGGTCATCTTCCTAATAAGAAACATTTGGCTTTAGTTCCAAACATATGGGAACTTCAGTTACAAGGGTGGAATAAAATGGTGGCGGGACCTGGCAAGTGTATCATGCAGTGAATGGTTCATAGTTTGCTCGAGACAGAGCATGTAAGTTAAATTAATTAATTAAACCAACATGATGCAAGCAAAGATCATCCTAACACTGAGCCTAATCTAAATAAACACTTGACAAACGAAAGCTTAAGATCACGCATAAAGCTAGTTAGCATGATGCACACTTGTTCAGAATCTGAGATGGACAAAGCACAAGATCTCTACCTGAAACCGTCTCCCATATGTCTTCGAATGTCCCGTTCTCCTCAGCGAACCCAGCTGCACGTGCCTCCTTGAAAAGATAGCTTATTGAACACATGTCATGCTAGTCCAAGTACCTACCAAATGAGACAAAATATCAGTTATCACATAATTTCCATATTCCATGTTGTACATGAAATGCTCAATATAAGCAAGAACAAATAATAAACAGTGCCCACTGAAAGTTATCGAACTAAAGAAAACCATAAATAATAGTTGTGGGTGTTCACTCAGGGCTTCCAGCCAAAGCTTCAAAGATTTTCACTCAACACACGGTTAAAACTCAATTCCGTGTCTAAAGCTGGAGATACATGACAATAACAAACCTTAACGACTTTGTCAGAGTTGTCTTCAACCAAAGAATCTCTCAGGATCTGGGCCCATGTCTTACCCTAAAAAAGCACCCCAAAAATATTTCGTGAGCCAACACACAGACTTATACAACCCAAGTAGCAGAAGAGAACAAATATGTGTTAAATCCATCACTCAATTTGAACACAAGTAACGGACACTATATTCAAGAGTGTCTCGAGTAGATAGTCATGTAAATCTTGAGAGTTATGAAAGAAACATGCATTGAGGGGAGAGAAGTTAAGCTGGGACTGAAGCTGGGAGACCCATCCGACGACACCAATCTGCTTGACGCCCTTGAACACTTTAGGGAGCACCGGGAGGAGGTTACACCCGACCCTCACGATGTACTGCAAAAAACAACACATACAGAACAAATTGTCAAAACCCAATCCCGGGGAGGGATAACGATAGTGATGGAGTGGTAGTGGTGGTGTGTACCTCTCCGTGTCCGATGAGGAAGACCATTGAAGACAATGGTAAAAGTGCAAACAACCTTGCTTGATCGAGAACATGGTATACTTTGAATCGATTAATCATAGACAAATGCATTCCACAAACTCCTGACCTGAATGGTTATAGATAAACATCATGACAAAGACACTGAGATTTGTGAAGTTAAATCAGAATACATCTCCACTAAGACATCTCTAATGAAAACATAATTTATTACACACATCACATATGCTTCTTTAATTCTGGATGATCAACTTTAATCAACCTTTTCATGATGAAAATAAGAACCACTCTCACATCCGCACTTAAATATTGTAAATATAGTATCGACATCTCAAACACAATATTGCAGCAGCAATTTCATTTACATAGCTGTACTATTGCTAGTTCCACGGAACAAAAGGATATACACGAGAGAGAAATATGTACCAAAGGAAAGTACCTTTTTACTATACCATAGGATTTGTAGTGCAACAACGCTTCTCTTTTTAGCACTGGCCAACCATATTTTATTGGAGATAGTAATTCTCAATTCAAAGGTAATCTTCTTATAATATAGAGGTGATGCTTAGCAGTACCTTCTAGGGTAGCCAATCCACGTAGATTGGATAAATATGGATTCATGCTTCATTCTCCGACTTGAATCAAGGATAAGCTCCTACTGCTTTCCAGTAAAAACATAATGCAATCCTATTAGTAGTAGACTCAAGGAAGCATCAATACATATAATTTGTTAGATTTTCTGTATCATAGTAGTAATTTTGCTGCACGCCGAGACTAATACAAATACACCTGAAATACATATAGCACCCTAGCAGAAATCTAAGCTACAAAAACATATGCTTGGCTGACTTTTGATATGTTTCAGACTTTGCTTTAAGCCATTCTTAAACATACCCATTCATGTACAAAATTGCATAAAATTGACAAGCATTCATGGATGCATGAACCTTCGTTTTGACGGTCTTGTGAATCACTCAAATATGAGCGGTGGCTGGACAAAACATGTTCGCTGCAGTATGGGAGCTAAATGACTCCAGCGGATTAGTGCCAAACATATCCCGTGTGTCCGTAGTCACAAGCCATCAAGCAGAGCAAAAGCATAGTGAGAGAGAGCAGATCAAATCGACCCATCGAAGCAAGCAAAGAGGAATTCATGACGGAAGTGGAGGTGCACGTGCTGGAGCGGATCCGCATGGGGCCAGCGACGGCGACGCCGTCTTCGGGGTTCCCCATCACCTTCTTCGATGACGTTGCGTGGATCTTCACGGACCCCGTCGAGCGCCTCTTCTTCTACCGCCACATCGACCCGTCCGCCACATTCCCGCTGCCCACAGTGATCCCTGAATCTATTTTCGAGGCATATGATTCCCAAGCAGCTGCCTTCGTTCGGCCGAGGAGAGGGACCCGGCCGCCGCCGGTGACGCAGGTCGATAGGGTTTCGAACCATACTGTCGTCGCTGCTCGACGGAGGAGTAGAACAACGCCGCTGAAGAAGGTCGAGCTCGCTGTGTCTCGCGCTGCCGCTGCCGCTGCTTGAGGGAGGAGAGGGACTCAGGCGACGTCTTGTGGTGGCGGCGAGGAGGAGAGAGGAGGGAGGGATGGGAGTGGGGAACGATGGAGGCAGGGCAGGACAAAGCGTGGGCTCTTTTTTTTAACGGGAGATGTGGGCTTTCCTTTTCGTGAGGATTCGGCGGATGGCAGAGTTTTCGTCCGCCTCTAAAAAGTGCTAAACGTACTTTCGGTGAGGTTAGTTGCTATGTTAACGGTTATATTGAAATGAATAGATCTGATCATAAGGCTCTAATTGCTTTGAGTTGTTGTGTGTACATTAGGTGGGGTGTCTTTAGAGAAGAAAATGTTCGCTTGTTTATTAGTAGTATAGATAAGTTGGTCCTTTCTCCTGTTTTACCTTTGTTCTTTTTTTTTCTTCCTGTAAATATTTTAAACACATATCGCAAAACAAATAAAAATGGTGAATTTTAAAATATTTTAACATGATGTAAAACAATTTTTAGCTTCAGTAAATCACTAGTGGAAAACGGGCCTTTGGCCTGGACCCTTTAGTCCCGGCCTGCCTCTGGGCCGGGACTAAAGGCCCGGCCACGTCGCCCCAAATCGCAATGCCTCCCTCGAGGCTTTAGTCCCAGCCCGTAAGAAGCCTTTAGTCATGGTTTGTGTCCCAAACCGGGACTAAAGGGCTACGCGGTGTGCAGCCCGCATGTGCGGCACCTTTAGTCCCGGTTTGTGTCTCAAACCGGGACTAAAGTCCTCTGCCTATATATAGCACAACCCCCCTCTCCCCTCTTCCTTGCATTTTTCTTGGATGGAAGAGTGTGGGTGTGTGCTAGCTCTCCATTTTTTTTATGCACTAGAGGTGTTTGTTAAAATGTGTGTTAGAGCGATGCCGCTTCAGTTCACCGAACACAACTACGATATGAGATGCCTGAGCCACGCTTAAACCTCTTCCTCTTTATTTCTACTTATTCTAAAAGGTTAGCAACTATATTTCCTTGTTTAGACCGTGCGGTACTAATTTTTAGGATCGTGATTGTATTTGATATACTGTCGTATAACGCAGATGAGCCATCCATGGATGTACGGTGATCGACGCACAGCCGCTTACAGAGAAGGCGTGCATTCTTTTCGAGATGCAACCGATGCGAACAAGCATGGTGGTGGCTTTATGTTTTGTCCATGTGTTGAATGTCGGAATGAGAAGGATTACACTTCCTCAAGAGTCATTCAGAGCCACCTGCTTCGGTCCGGTTTTATGTCGGGCTATAATGTTTGGACCAAGCACGGAGAAAGAGGGGTTATGATGGAAGACGACGATGAAGAAGAAGAGAACGATGATGACAACTACCGATCTTTGTTCCCTGAGTATGCTGATACCGCAATGGAATACAATGAAGAAGAAGATCCGGATGAAGAACGGGAACCAGATGAGCCCACTGATGATCTTGGCCGGGTCATTTCTGATGGACGGCGAGGTTGCGACACAGAAAAGGAGAGGTTACAGTTCGAGCAGATGTTACAGGACCACAACAAATTGTTGTACCCAACTTGTGAAGATGGCGAGAAGAAGCTGGGTAGCACACTGGAATTGCTGAAGTGGAAGGCAGAGACCGGTGTGACTGACTCGTCATTCGAAAAGTTGCTGGTACTGATGAAGAAGATGCTTCCAAGAAAGAACGAATTGCCCGCCAGCACGTACGAAGCAAAAAAGCTTGTCTGCCCTCTAGGATTAGACGTGCAGAAGATACATGCATGCCCTAATGACTGCATCCTCTACCGCGGTGAGAAGTACGAGAATATGGATAAATGCCCGGTATGCACTGTATTGCGGTATAAGATCAGAAAAGATGACCCTGGTGATATTGAGGGCGAGCCACCCAGGAAGAGGGTTCTTGCCAAGGTGATGTGGTATGCTCCTATAATACCACGGTTGAAACGTCTGTTCAGAAATAAAGATCATGCGAAGTTGTTGCGATGGCACATGGAAGATCGTATGAAAGATGATAAGTTGAGGCACACCGCTGATGGTCGGCAGTGGAGAAAAATCGAGAGAGAGTTCCCGAGATTTGCAGCTGATGCAAGGAACTTATGGTTAGGTCTGAGTACAGATGGCATGAATCCTTTTGGGGAGCAGAGTTGCAGTCACAGCACCTCGCCCGTTACTCTATGTATCTACAACCTTCCTCCTTGGTTGTGCATGAAGCGGAAGTTCATTATGATGCCAGTGCTTATCCAAGGTCCAAAGCAACCCGACAACGACATTGATGTGTACCTAAGGCCATTAGTTGATGAACTTTTACAGTTGTGAGCCGAACCAGGTGTACGTGTGTGGGACGAGCACAAACAAGAGGAATTTGACCTTCGAGCGTTGCTTTTCGTAACCATCAATGATTGGCCTGCTCTTAGTAACCTTTCAGGACAGTCAAACAAGGGATACAATGCATGCACGCACTGTTTGGATCAGACAGAAAGTATATATCTGGACAAATGTAGGAAGAATGTGTACCCGTACAATCGTCGTTTTCTTCCGCCCAAGCATCCCTTAAAGAAAAAAGGCAAGCATTTCAATGGCAAGGCAGAACCCCGGGGGAAGCCTGTCATCCGTACTGGTGCTGAAGTATTTGATATGGTCAAAGATTTAAAAGTAATCTTTGGAAAGGGTCCTCGCAGCCAACCTGTTCCTAACGGCCCTGATAAGCGCGTACCCATGTGGAAGAAGAAATCTATATTTTGGGAGCTACCCTACTGGGAAGTCCATGAGGTCCGCTCGGCAATCGACGTGATGCACCTGACGAAGAACCTCTGCGTGAATATTCTAGGCTTCCTGGGCTTGTATGGGAAGTTAAAAGATACACCGGAAGCACGGGAGGACCAGAAACGTCATAAAGGAAGAGATGGCATGCATCCAGGGCAGTTTCAAGGGTGTGCCAGCTACGCTCTTACTAAGGAAGAGAAGGAAATCTTCTTTGAAGTCCTTTTCAGTATCAAGGTCCCGACTGGCTTCTCGTTGAATATAAAGGGAATCATAAATATGAAAGACAAAAAAATCCAAAACCTAAAGTCTCATGACTACCACGTGCTTATGACGCAATTGCTTTCGGTTGCATTGAGGGGAATTCTACCGGAAAATGTTCGCCTCGCAATTGTGAAGGTATGTGCATTCCTCAATGCAATTTCTCAGAAGGTAATCGATCGAGAAAGTCTATCAGGGTTGCAGATTGATGTGGTCCAATGTCTGGTCAGCTTTGAGTTGTTGTTCCCGCCATCCTTCTTCAATATAATGACACACCTCCTAGTTCACCTAGTCGAAGAGATTAGAATTCTCGGTCCTGTGTTTCTACACAATATGTTCCCCTTCGAGAGGTTCATGGGAGTCTTAAAGAAATATGTTTGTAACCGTGCTAGGCCAGAAGGAAGCATCTCCAAGGGCTATGGAACAGAGGAGGTCATTGAGTTTTGTGTGGACTTTCTTCCTGACCTTAAGCCGATTGGTGTTCCTGAATCTCGGTATGAGGGTAGGCTGACAGGAAAAGGCACACTAGGAAGGAAAGCAAAAGTATGTATGGACGGGCATTCTTTCTCTCAAGCACACTACACAGTTCTACACATTTCCACCGTGGTGGCTCCGTATATCGTGAGGCACAAGAATATTCTACGCTCCGAAAACCCGGGGAAGGCTGACTCTTGGATTAAAGGGGAACACGAGAAGACTTTCGGCAGTTGGTTGCGGACACATCTCATGAATGATGACACCATTGGAGATCAGCTGTACTGTTTGGCCAGGCCACCATCTTCGACTATATGTACTTTCCAAGGGTATGAGATAAATGGGAATACATTTTACACGGTTGCCCAAGATAAAAAAGAGCACCAACCAAAATAGTGGTGTCCGCTTTGATGCAACAGACGAGAATGGGCACTGTTTGGAAACATATTACGGGTACATAGAGGAGATATGGGAACTTGACTATGCACCTACTTTTAAGATCCCTTTGTTTCGGTGCAAATGGGTGAAGCTGACAGGAGGCGGGGTAGTTGTAGACCAAAAGTACGACATGACAACAGTGGATCTCAACAATCTTGCGTACATGGACAAACCATTTGTCCTAGCCAATGATGTCGCTCAGGTTTTCTATGTGAAGGACATGTCTACAAAAACGAGAAAAAGAAATCAGCAAAAGAAGATATCGTCCGATGAGCCAAAACGCCACATAGTTCTTCCAGGGAAAAGAAACATCGTGGGAGTAGATGACAAGACAGACATGTCAGAAGATTATAATAAGTTTCATGAAATTCCGCCCTTCAAAGTGAAAACTGACCCAAGCATCCTACTGAATGATGAATATTCTCCATGGCTACAACCCAGAAGAAAACAGAAATAATAGATAGGAATATTGGTGCAATAACGTAATAATGTATTAAACCTTTTATGTAATGCATGTATGAAATGTACTAAATTTCAAACACTTTTCATTTTCATAGTTTTGTCAAATTCTCAAATATGCAAAAAGAATTTAAATAAACCTTTGTAAGAGATGAGTTCTCGTTCGAAACCCTGATACTTCGAGAGAGATTGTCCGTTTTGTACACGAAGTGCATCCAGTTTTTGTCGTAGCCCTCTCAACTTTTTAACACATGCTATGTGGGTGAAATGATGATAGCATGCCAACTTTAAACATTTTCAGAGTTCATTTGTAGTGCTTTTCAATTTCAGGGTCAACTAGCTCAAAAAAAATAAGTAAATGCACGAAGAATACCAAATGAAGTCAGAAATTGTTGAAATTTTGTGATGTGCCTTTGAATGGTGCATCTTGAACACACCAAAATTATGGAGTTCAAATAAGTTCAAAAAAATGAAATCCCTTTTGTAAGAGATGAGTTCTCGTTCGAAACCCTGATACTTCGAGAGAGATTGTCCGTTTTGTACACGAAGTGCATCCAGTTTTTGTCGTAGCCCTCTCAACTTTTTAATACATGCTATGTGGGTGAAATGATGATAGCATGCCAACTTTCAACATTTTCAGAGTTCATTCGTGGTGCTTTTCAATTTCATGGTCAACTAGCACAAAAAAATAAGTAAATGCACAAAATATACCAAATGAAGTCAGAAATTGTTGAAATTTTGTGATGTCCCTTTGAATGGTGCATTTTGAACACACAAAAAGTATGGAGTTCAAATAAGTTCAAAAAAATGAAATCACTTTGTAAGAGATGAGTTCTCGTTCGAAACCCTGATACTTCGAGAGAGATTGTCCGTTTTGTACACGAAGTGCATCCAGTTTTTGTCGTAGCCCTCTCAACTTTTTAACACATGCTATGTGGGTGAAATGATGATATCATGCCAACTTTCACCATTTTCAGAGTTCATTTGTAGTGCTTTTCAATTTCAGGGTCAACTAGCTCAAAAAAATAAGTAAATGCACGAAGAATACCAAATGAAGTCAGAAATTGTTGAAATTTTGTGATGTGCCTTTGAATGGTGCATTTTAAACACACAAAAAGTATGGAGTTCAAATAAGTTCAAAAAAATGAAATCGCTTTGTAAGAGACGAGTTCTCGTTCGAAACCCTGATACTTCGAGAGAGATTGTCCGTTTTGTACACGAAGTGCATCCAGTTTTTGTCATAGCCCTATCAACTTTTTAACACATGCTATGTGGGTGAAATGATCATAGCATGCCAACTTTCAAAATTTTCAGAGTTCATTTGTAGTGCTTTTCAATTTCAGGGTCAACTAGCTCAAAAAAAAGTAAATGCACGAAATATACCAAATTAAGTCAGAAATTGTTGAAATTTTGTGATGTGCCTTTAAATGGTTCATTTTCAACACACAAAAAGTATGGAGTTCAAATAAGTTCAAAAAAATAAAATCCCTTTGTAAGAGATGAGTTCTCGTTCGAAACCCTCATACTTCGAGAGAGATTGTCCGTTTTGTACACGAAGTGCATCCAGTTTTTGTCGTAGACCTCTCAACTTTTTAACACATGCTATGTGGGTGAAATTATGATAGCATGCCAACTTTCAACATTTTCAGAGTCCATTTGTAGTGCTTTTCAATTTCAGGGTCAACTAGCTCAAAAACAAATAAGTAAATGCACGAAGAATACCAAATGAAGTCAGAAATTGTCGAAATTTTGTGATGTGCCTTTGAATGGTGCATTTTGAACACACAAAAAGTATGGAGTTCAAATAAGTTCAAAAAAATGAAATCACTTTGTAAGAGATGAGTTCTCGTTCGAAACCGTGATACTTCGAGAGAGATTGTCCCTTTTGTACACGAAGTGCATCCAGTTTTTGTCGTAGCCCTCTCAACTTTTTAACACATTCTATGTGGGTGAAATGATGATAGCATGCCAACTTTCAACATTTTCAAAGTTCATTTGTAGTGCTTTTCAATTTCAGGGTCAACTAGCTCAAAAAAATAAGTAAATGCACGAAATATACCAAATTAAGTCAGAAATTGTTGAAATTTTGTGATGTGCCTTTGAATGGTGCATTTTGAACACACAAAATTTATGGAGTTCAAATAAGTTCAAAAAAATGAAATCCCTTTGTAAGAGATGAGTTCTCGTTCGAAATCCCTTATTTATTCAATTTCAAACACTTTTCATTATCATAGTTTTGTCAAATTCTTAAATATGCAAGAAGAATTTTAATAAACATAGTTTTTAGTTCAAAATAACAAAATATTTAATAGTTTGGATAGTCAAAATAATTAATTTTGAAAATAGAAAATAGTTTTGAATTATTTATTCAATTTCAAACACTTTTCATTATCATAGTTTTGTCAAATTCTCAAATATGCAAAAAGAATTTTAATAAACATAGTTTTTAGTTGAAAATAACAAAATAGTTAATAGTTTGGATAGTCAAAATAATTACTTTTGAAAATAGAAAATAGTTTTGAATTATTTATTCAATTTCGAACACTTTTCATTATCATAGTTTTGTCAAATTCTCAAATATGCAAAAAGAATTTTAATAAACATAGTTTTTAATTGAAAATAACAAAATAGTTAATAGTTTGGATAGTCAAAATAATTACTTTTGAAAATAGAAAATAGTTTTGAATTATTTATTCAATTTCAAACACTTTTCATTATCATAGTTTTGTCAAATTCTCAAATATGCAAAAAGAATTTTAATAAACATAGTTTTTAATTGAAAATAACAAAATAGTTAATAGTTTGGATAGTCAAAATAATTACTTTTGAAAATAGAAAATAGTTTTGAATTATTTATTCAATTCCAAACACTTTTCATTATCATAGTTTTGTCAAATTCTCAAATATGCAAAAAGAATTTTAATAAACATAGTTTTTAATTGAAAATAACAATTAAAATCCACCTATATAAGCGGGAGTTAGAAAATCTCCACCTATATAAGCGGGAGTTAGAAAATCTCCAACCCAAATCGCATTTCCTTCTCTCCTTCTTCCTCGTTCTCCTGCCCGGCGTGGCACAGCGACGGACTCGACGACGCCGTCAGGCTGCCCGCCGTCCTGCTCGCCGCCGCCTGCCGTCCTCCTCGCCGTCGCCGTCGTCCTCCTCGCCGCCGCCACAAGTGTTAATAGTTTAATTTTGCTATTGTATATGCTTAAGTGTTAATAGTTTATTTTTAGCAAGAAAATTAATAGAACTAGTTTATTTTGTTAGTTCATTTTACGATGCCTATCCCGCATCCTCGTCGTCGACTCGGCGGAGGACACCTGCTTGATCAGAGGGGCCCTGTCCGGGACTGGGCTCCGCCTGGCTGGTATTGGGAGGTGCTACCTTCCGGGGGGCGTAGGTTGGTGAGGAACCAGTCCGTTGTTGACCCGCTCCTTGTTTGGTGGCGGTCGCGTGGGCCAGTGACGGTGCCGAGGCTTCCGGACACCGCGGAGGTGGTACGTCACCGTGTCAGCGAGGGGGATGAGCACGTCCGTCACTACATGGTTGCGTTGGAGGGCAGGTTCGAGCATACCTGGCAGGTTCTTCGGGGATCTCACTGGAGCTATGATCCTGTGATGGTTCCTTCTCTTTGGGTGTCCACCGCCCGCGACGATACCCGTCGGGCGCTACGGTTCTAGCTGTATCAGTGATGCTATATGTATGATAGTATTCGAGGAGTATTAGTGATAATATTCGACGATGTACGGACAAAAGAGATGATGTAGTTTTGCTTATAATTGAATGCATGCTCATTTGAATACTACTTTATTTTACAATTTGGTTTTGCTTATTGAATGCTCAAAGTGGAAAAGTACTCCTACTTTGAATACTATGCAGAAATCTAGGAGTCCCGGGTGGAGCCAGGACCCGGGACTAAAGTTATTTTGGAACGGAGTTCCTGATAGAATAATTCTTTTTTGGTACAAAGTTCAACAAAGTCCTTTGACACTAGACAATGTGACGTATAGAAGGGTAGATGAGATCAGGAAAAATAGGATCATTTTCTACACATCTACAATGTCGCCATTTTGTTAAATCCTTAAAGGTTAAGAGAATCTGTTAGACATATTTTAGAGTTTAGGTTCTAGCCAAGACCCGGGACTAAAGGTCCTCCTATATAAAATGACACTTCGAAGTTTCAACCCCTCTTATATAGTTTGTTAGTTTATTAGTTAATCAAATGTCCGTTTTTTGCAGAACTATGGATCCACATATCAGGAACCTCAAAGAGGAAGAACTTCTCGAAGATATAATCAAAGACGGCCCCGATGTTGAACCAGCTGAATCTCCGTCGTCATATCTAAACCCCTCCGGATATGGAATGGAGGTCGACCGACACGAAGATGAAGCCGATGGGGCAGGAGATAGGTCCAATGACGGAGAAGGTGATAGCTCCACTGATGGAGAAGCCGGTGGAGAAGCCGGTGGAGAAATAATAAAGTCCACGAGGTATACATATGAAGTTCGACAATCACTTGTAATATGTGAAAAATATTGGAGATAGCTCTATATGGTATACATACACATTCATTTGACGAATATTTCTCCCTCTTAGGCCTCCACATCGAGCAAAGCTACGAAACGAGGCCCGACTAGAAAGTTGGATGCACAAACGCATTACACCTTTGAGGTGATATTGCCTACGGGCGAACCCAAGCTTCCTAAGAATGTTGCTGACACATTCAAGAAGCAATGCGGAGTTCTCGTTAGGGATCACGTCCCGGTTAGCGTTCGGGAGTGGAACAAGCGCAAAGGGGCAGCCGATAGTGACTATGTCGCCGAAAGGTACAAAGATAATCTTTGGAATGATCTCATATCACATTTCAACCTGCCAGAATGTGAGAATGAAGACGCCGCAGACAAACTGAGGGCCAAAGTCAAGCAGTGGACTCTAAAGAAGATGGCCGAACTGTTTCGTAGCTGGAAGAAGAAGCTATGGAAAAACTATCTAAAGACAAAGAAAGTGCCAGTATTCGAGGGGTATCTAGCCAAGCAGGCGAATCACTGGAAGGCATTTCAAGAGTACAAGGAGTCAGAAGATGCCCAGGCATTATCAGAAAAGAACAAGATAAATGCCGACAAGAAGAAATATCACCACAAGCTGGGGCCAGGGGGCTATGAGACTGCCATCCCAAAGTGGGATAAGAAAGAGCAAGATCTGCTAGCTAAAGGCATCGTACCTGAACCACTCCGTGATGAGTGGGAATTGAGAGCAAGAAATTGGTTCCTTGCGCATGGTGGTTCGTACGGCGAAGAAACAGGGGACCTCATCTGCAGTGACGGTCTTAGGATACCCAGGGAGAATTGGAAAAAGATAGTGAAAGAAATTAAGGAGGGAAAAAGAAAGTTCACTGCAGATAGAGTGAAAGATTTGCTCACACTGGTCCTCGGCAATGACGAACATGGAGGACGAACGCGAGGCTTCGGTCCTTCTTACCCGTGGTGGCTTGGGTTTGCCAGAGACCAAGACACTTACAAAAGCCGAGCTAGAGCAAAGAAGCGGCAGCAGGATGAGGAGAATGACAAGTTCAACCAGTTGCTTGCCAGGATTAACGAGCAACAGAAGCGGATTGATGAGCTTAGAGGAGTAGCGCGCCAGGAAGATCCTGCATTTGATATTACCGGCGCCCCATCTAAGCGGAAAAGCAGCATGGCTGAATCTGAGGCCCCGCCCGACAATGCACGAAGAATGATAGAGGGCGGTCCCGGCTACCCCGTGGATGGAATCAAGGAGTCAACATCATGTGAACTCCATCAGAAATTCAAGAACATATCCATGAAGGTGGCCGTCGAACAAGCTTTACCTTCTGGCCCTGATGCACGCTAGCATGGCCGTGAGATTCCAGCTGGCTTTGCTAAAGTCGGGGTGGATGAAATCATGGCGGGGTTTCATGATATGGAGCTCGACATAGCTGGACCCGAAGATGAGAGGACACTCGGAGAAGTACTGGGTGGAGTCATCCTATGGGACAAGAACTACATCAAGCTTCCAGACTCGGCCCCAAGGACAACACCGCCTCCGAGTCGTCGCAGGTCACCTACACCTCCATCACCTCCAAGCCCTCCACATGACGTCGGCCAGCACAACACGAGTCCATCTCGATCACCGCCGTCGGACTTGGGTCGTCCGTCTCCGCCGCCGCCCGCTCCAGATACTAAGCGGAAGCGTGCCAACAAGAACGCTTCGCCGATGATTTCTAAGCGACGGAGCCCCCCAAAGCGCAAACTGTCGCCCCTCCCAAAGGTACCTCATGCTAATCTTCCTATCAGACCTTATGATCGTACCCCCGAGGAAAACGCCAGGATAGCAAAGGAACATCATGATGCGCAGATGAAAAAGAAGAAACCCGAGCCCCGCCCGGAATACACCGAGAAGCAAATAGCATATGCAAAATACTTCACGACCCTTCCATCATAGTATGACTTACACCATAAGCCTGATGACTATACACGCACATTGCAGAAGGAAGTGAAAAAGAGCAGATCACGTGCAAGTGCAAGTGGGAGCAAATCAAGTTCAACTACAAGCAAAAAAAGATCAGACGTTCCTCAGCTTGGACAACAGGCCAAACAGTCGATCCCACCACTCAGGGTGTTACCCGAGAATGTCCCCCCTCTGGTGCAGGGGCAAGATTTGGAATTAGCAAAGAAGTGGGCGAATGAATGGGGTATCCCGGTTGATGACGTTTTGGCTTCCCAAGACGACAGGTTACCCAAGGCTGTGGTAGCCCCTAAGCCATAGTTTGTCATGGGAGCGCCTTTGGTCAGCAAAGATGATCTCCCAACAAATATGTGTTACTTGCATACATGGTACTTAAGTGAATCAAAGAATGGGAGAACGATGGTCGTGGTGAGTGTCCCATGGGAGTACTACGGCCGCCCCGAAGAAATCCATATCGACTTTGATGAACTCTTCCAGATGTACAATGCCGACGCCCTCGACAAATCGCTTATGAGTTGCTATTGTCTGTAAGTTTTTCGATTCGTTGTCTACATATAACTTGTTTAGTTATTTCAATTCATTGTCTATATATAACTTGTACTCTATTATGCAGAATGAAGATTCTGGATTGTAAAAATAGGAACATCCTAAATATTGGGTTTATTGACCCAGATAAAATACATATAGCGACGCTAACTGATAAACCCAAGGAGACGGAGGAAAACCTTCTAAGGTTTCTAACAGATCAAAATTTCTGTGACCACATACTATTTCCATACAACTTCAGGTGAGGATCTTTACTCTGTTGTGTCCATTCACTTATAAGTGTAATTGATAAGTTACTGACACATATATATATATATATATATATATATATATATACATGTGCAGCTTCCATTGGATTCTATTGGACATTCAAATTGATAAGGGAAGAGTTGATGCCTTCGACCCATTATCGAGACCCTTGGAACAGTTCCAAAGCCTGCAGGACATGCTCCAAGGGTAATTTCAATCATTCTTGCGCTCTATCGGTCTCTTTCGATGACTTTCTGATATATCAATTAATGAAAAACTTAGCAAATCATTATCCTTGTCGGGCAGTGTTTGGAAGCGGTTCAAGTGCGTGACTCCCGGTATCGAGCCTGAGAAGCTGACCTTTAGAGCAGCTCAGGTAAGTAGTAGTATGATATACTTCTATTTTCAATACATTTATGATGCTAGATTGTTATTTTGATTATATATATTCTATTCTCATAAAGTGCGACCAGCAGCCACGGGGGACGCATCTATGCGGATACTATGTTTGCGAGACCATTCGCACGTTTACCTCTGAGCACAAGGATCACAGATTCAATGTAAGCAATGAACATTCACACCTCTATTTTTACCCGTCATTCTTTGTTATCATGATTGATATTCATATTCATCTCCTCTTCTTATATAGTACACGGCCATGAGGGAGAAGGTCCTACCAGAGCAACGCGCGATTGCTCTTGCAGAGGAGCTTGCGGCCTTTCTAAGAAGGGAAACTATAGATGACAAAGGACGATTTAGTGTAGCTAGGGGCCATTACTGATGTTCATCCATGTAATCGAATAGACGGGCTCTAGTCCCGATAATTCAGATCTCCATATAATTGTATATATATGCTCGCTTGTAAGATAAGTTAATCTTATATATATATATGCATAATTATTTCTATTTAGAACAAT
Organism: Hordeum vulgare subsp. vulgare; assembly: GCF_904849725.1. Lineage (NCBI taxonomy): Eukaryota > Viridiplantae > Streptophyta > Magnoliopsida > Poales > Poaceae > Hordeum > Hordeum vulgare. The sequence continues at coordinate 52,528,810 of NC_058519.1, forward strand.
ATGAAAACTAATTCCCGAACAACAAACGAGGCATCACGTTAATCTCCCGAACACCTAAACCCTAAAACCCTAAAACCCAAAAATAAACAAAATCTAAAACTCTTTAGTCCCGGTCCGTGTAAAGAACCGGGACTAAAGGGCTTGCCTCTGAGGGCGCTCCGAGGCACCCACGTGGAGCACCTTTAGTCCCGGCTTGGAACAGGGCCGGGACTAAAGGTTAGGCCTTTAGTCCCGCCCCTTTAGTCCCGGTTGGTGAACCGGAACTAAAGCCCCTTACGGGCTGGGGCTATAGGGTCTGTCTCCACTAGTGAATGTTGACAGCATACTAAAACATCTATAAAATAAATCTTTCCAATGTATATGAGAAACATTGTATTTTAAGAATGTTCCCCGGATTTTTGGGACATGCGGCCACGTGATGCCGAAATCCTGTGCGTTCGCGTGCGCATCGCGGTTGCTACTTATTATAGCCTCATTTGCAATACCTAACATGTTAATCCCCATCGCTCGTGAATACATTGCACTATACAACCAGCTAGTGGGCCAGACGACATTTATGTTCGTAGGAAGACATGCTTGTATGTTAGAGACCAATGTCACACTTCGTGCGATGGGATAACTGCTCTTAGATGTTGGGCAGACATCATTAACCACACATGCTCATTAGTGGCTCGAACTGTAGATCTTGTCAACGCCTTGCCCCGTGGATAAACACAGGGAGAATAGGATATAGCTCCGCAGAAACGGGCTTTTCTTTAGCTTTGCAGAAACCTAGTTCAACATGTTAGCCCGACTATACTATACCTAATTCGTTGTTCTCGTTTTCTTTGTCTATGAGCGAATGTGCCCACCGTCAACAGATTTGCGAATTTGCAGGATTTCGTTGATGTTGGCCAAGGAACAGATCTTGTGGTTTCAAACGAGAAAAAGCACAATAGGGTAGAAAACAGTTGGATCTTACAAGTTTTTCATTGCTCGTTGATTTCGGAAAAAGGAGAGCTGCCAGACAAGAGAATACGAGTGCTGAAAGGGTAATCGCACTGAAAACAACATTAACATGATTTGCTGAGAGTCATGATGGGCTGCAGCCTGCAAGGGGAGCTGGGTGGAATTGATGGGCGATTTAATTTACCTTTGTTGTGTAGTTAAATACATGTCGGCTGTCTAATCATGATTTATTGACATTGAGTGGATGTGGTGCTTGGTGTATTTTCATTTGTTTTGCAGGGTATCTCATGATTAGAGTTCACGTAATTATGTACCGCTCTATTACGACTTGCTATAGTACCTAACCCTTGATGATAAAGTTGGATGGGTTAAAAGATAAGATCAAGAGCACGTAACACACGTACTAGCAGCTACATGAAAATGAAATACATATGAAAAACCACAACAGTCCCCTCGCAGAGGGGATAAGCTTTAGAGTTTGTGCATGAACATCATGCCCATGGCCAGTAAGTTTAGGAGCCCCGGGATGGAAATGTTCTTCAGCCATATTTCATCATGGCCATGAACACATGCTTGTGAACTACGGCCAGACTGGGAGGAATAGAGAAGGAGCACAGAGAAGAATGATTGCAAGCTACTAGAAAATTACAAGGACTGTGGGTAGCTCACTGGGACTGACATGTCATGGACGCTAGCCTCACTTCAATGCATGACTCTGACTTGTTAGCAAGCGCGGTCAGACATAATACGCAGGCTATACCAGTTGATATACGAAGGATGAAAAACATTATACCGGCTCGTTGTATTAAAGTTGCACGAATCACGTGGGAACAAGCGGTGTGGATATCAACCTCGTGTGGCTGCATGTCCACTCACGATTTATCGATGTTCCCGCGTGTTATCAAGTTTATGTAACACTAGAAAAATTGCCCGTGCGTTGCAACGGGAGAAGAAAAAAATACCACATACCTTTAACCAGCAAACCACGACAACCACTATGAAAAGGTGCACATCTAGGTCATCATAAACATTCTTGCTAAACCTCGTGTCAGTCATTTGAATAATTACAAAAAGTATGCTACATGACCTTCCATATTATTGTTCAAAACCTAAATAATGAATTTTATATATGCCCATGCTTGTACAATACAAAAGGTAAACTTGATTATATGTGGTTAATTTATTAGCTAGTCGATCAAAGTAAGGCGCAAAAGAAGGTTTCAGCCTTCAAAGTAACCTTTCAAGGGGAGACGAATTCGTTACTCAACATTGTTTGCTGCGTGCAACATAAACGGACATCAATTATGTAGTACGGTACAGACGTACATATTAGGCTCGCACTGACAATTCGAACCAAGGCACCGTGGCCACATCGAGCCTTCCCGAGAAAACTTGAGATCCACAACATTGTAAGAACACAGAATCGGTAACTATAGTCTAATGCCCATCCGATTCAAGGAGTACACCACCCGCGGGACGTTGGAGTTCCCTACTTCCAGACCTAGTTGATAGACTTGTAGCGAAGCGAGCTTCTTTGCCAGCCTCCATCCGAATCGGCCCTTCAAGTGCTGCGCCATGATCACAATTCACAACATGTGTGAGTATCAGATGGTCCGCCGGCCAACGAGCAAACCATCAATGTATAAGACACGACGATGATGAGGTAGAGGTACTTACGATCCTGGCTGTGTCAAGCAGGTTGCTGAGGACATGACTGGCGAAAGGATCACGCACCAGCTCGATAAGCTGTGCCACGTCCAGGTTTCCGAACGCCTTGATGAGGCGCCGTAGCAGCTCGCCCTGGGACTCGCCAGTCGTCTTCAGGAAGAGTGACTGCACGACGTAGTGCCCGTGCTGGTGGCGTGACAGACCCACGAGGTCCGTCTTGATCCGATCCAAGATGATATACCTGTTCATATGGGTGCCATGCTCGACGGCGGTCTGCAACAGGTAGTTACTGCGGAGCATCGATAGACCATTATCAGTTTTAGCTTTGCCATTCAGGTGAGGTCAGACTTGAGACTCCAGAGCGGGCAGATAACTGAAGTAAAGTTCAGAATCATTGAACACAGGTTAACGCAAGGATTGAGAATCAATTAACCTGAATCTGCCCCTCGCCATCACTACGGGGCGGGCACTGACGGCCATCTCGAAGCTGTCGAGCTCGCCCACCATAAACGCGTGCCTGAAGCATACTGCCAAGCTCATCGACCCGAATTTTCAGTTCATTTTCTAATCTTGCGAGCTCTCTCTGTAGATGCTTCAGTAGTGCTTTGTCAGACATCACTACATTGACCTGTGCATTTGTAACTACCTCCTTTGCGCAAGTCGCAAACAGAAGTGTGTTCCTGGATTGCTCAATATGAGTGTGTGCAGGGCTCATGGTGCAGACAATGGCTGTTCTTGCATTGCCTCCCAAAGAGGACTGTAATATGCGTGTCAGCTTTGAATCTCTATAAGGGATATGACCATTTCTTCCCTTGCTGCAAGAGGAACATAGTAGTTCAGACTAAGGTGTAGTTGATATCATTTTCATGTTAATATATTACCCTTTGTCTTCTTCTTTTTTTACCCTTTGTCGGAAAAATTATTTATTACCCTTTGTCGAGAAAAGGTATACAGTGAATACAAAACAAAGAAGGAATATATGTGCAAACAGCTGTAATGGTCATCTTTCAAAGAGCAGACAAAATGAGCAGAAAGGAGAAACGTCAAACTGTAACAGAAAATGGAATTCAAAATAACTTTATCTAGTGAATACAAAAGAAAGAGGAAATATATGTGCAAAGTCTGATAATTTTTATGACCGGACTCTATTTACATAAGAACTAAACCACTGGGATTACAAGTTCTTGCAAGAAGAAAACAAACCAAACAAATCTGAGTTGGCGAACAACCTTTCCGAGTGTTAGCAGACTTCAATTAATATGACTACCTTCTTTTAACCTCATACCAGCTGAAGCAGTCTGAGATGCTCGCTCACTTCCAGCTAGGTCAACAAAGTTCTGTCCAGAAGAAGAACCTCAGAGATGATGGAAACATGCTAGTACCAAATAATCATGAATATAGAAAGACATTCCGTACCACACAAGACACCAGGGTGCTCGATTTGCTTCTTCCTAAATACTGTTTAACAGAACTTTCGATTGTCTGAATGTAACAAAAACTTGTCAACAAAATCATCTTTTTTTTTGCGGATGGGTCAACAAGTGTAGTGTAAAATAAATATATAAGAGAGCCACCAACCAGCCTGAGTATTTGGTGGGACCTAGAACTCGCTTCGTTCAAAGCCGTTTCTCCAATCTCTCTTTGAGCTGCAGTACATACCAAATTAAGCAAATGATTAAAAGAACAAACATGGTGCATGTTTTGTTTCTAGAAATTTTTGCCCGCACCTTCACACATTCCAAGAAGATCCCTAAGATGGTCCTTGTCCCTCAATGTTTCCTCGGTAAGCTTTTCAACAATAGTCCCTTTCTGTTTGAATTCAAATGATGAAGTGGGAGATCAGCCTAGGGTTGGGTAAAAAATAGTTATAGTAAGCTTAAGCAAAGGAGAATGGAGTACCTCAGGATCATCAAGCAGTCTAAGAGGTGTCGTATCATGGCTCAGAAGATCCCTCACAGCTTCATTATATAACTCTATTGCTGAGAATTTCAGCATGAATTCTCTTTCAGGGTGCTGTAGCAATGAAAAACAATGAGGCAAATATCATCTCGCGAAGTGAAGTATAACATCATCCGTGCCACGCATACGCACACGCACACCTTTTCTATGTAGTCATAAATGTCCATAACAATGTACTCAGTAATTCCAGTCATTGTGTAAGTCTTTCCGCTGCTTGTTTGCCCATACGCAAATACGCTTGCTGTCGATAAGAGATTCATGTGCAAATGTTAGTTGCATTGTTTGTTTTGTACATACAGTTGATTCCACTGACAACTGATAGAGCAACTTCTTTTGCTCCTTCCTCGTAGACCTGTCTGGTAGAGCAATTGGGGCCAAACACCCTGTCTGAAAAGGACGCGAAAGAAGAACAAACTAAGAAATCGACTGCCGAATGAAATCCCTGCGAGGTTTCAACATCAAGAACAGCAATTGTGGCCAACATTGCCATGCATTATTTGCAAAATTGAGCTCTGTCGGTGCTTCTGCTTACCATAGGTGTAGGCGGTGGGGAACATGGCGCGGTCAGGGACGGTACTCCGGAACATGACGGTGGTGGGGCTGATGCACTCCCGGTCGGAGCTGTCGCCGGACTCCCTGCCGTTTAGGGGCCGCACCCGCACGGAAACCATGATCCTCTCCTCCTTGGCCTCCACCTTCTCCCATGCCGCCGCCGCATCCTCCTCCCCCGCCCCCATCGCCCTTCTCAGCCCTGCACCCCTCCACCCAAGAACAGTATCAAAATCGCCCCTCTTCCTCTGCACCCATCACCACCGACCAACACCCCCTTCCCCTCGGAACAGGCAACATTGTAAGCAAGAATCCAAAGTCGGCGGGCTGGTGGCAGGTCCTTGTGCCCAAGAGCGCCGTGTCTGTCGCCGGGTTCCGGACGTGGACGGCGATCCGGCGAGACCACCCTGCCCAGACCCAAGGTAACAATACGACCGGGCGGCGGACGGAGGAGGCGTGCTGGGGGTACGGAGGACGGAGGTGGCCGGATCTCGGAGGCGGGGCGGGGGCGGCCGCGGCCGCGGCGGAGGGTGGAGGCGTGCTGGGGGTACGGAGGACGGAGGTGGCCGGATCTCGGAGGCGGGGCGGGGGCGGCCGCGGCCGCGGCGGAGGGTGGAGGGAGCCACCGAGGCCGCCGGACCACGCAGCCGCCGATTGGATCTGGCTCCTCGCCTGAGAAAACATATAGGGTCTTAATCATAAAAGTGAAACGTTTTCCTCACTAAAGAAAGGACTGTGGGTTTATTAACAGAAAATGGAAGGGCCTTTTTGCAAAACTGCCATGACGGACCACCAGAAACCTACATTGCAAAAGGACCCGTGCGTTGCAACGGGAGAAAAACAATTATAATCTTCAATGATGCTGATCATATTATGTCTTTAAATTTTTAGGACATTTTTTGAAATGCATGAACATTTTTTGAATTAGCAATTTTTTTTTCAATTGCATTCAAAAAACAACACACAAACTTTTTTTCAAAATCCTCGATTTTATTATTTTCATCAACATTGTTCTCAAAATTATGAACGATTTTCTGAAAAAATCCTGAGCATTTTTTGAATTCACAAACATTTTATATTTTCTTCAAACTTTTATTTCAAAATTCCCAGTTTTATAAATTGCAAAAGTTTTTCAAAGTTCTAAATTATTTAAACTAAAAAATGGAACAGAAAAATGAAAATAAAAAATGAGACTAAAAACAGAGGCACGAAATGTTTTTTAGATTTTTACACGAACAACTGGTATGCCTCTCTGACCATCCCTGCTTTGCCTAGCATGTTCACCAGAGAGGTGCAGTGTTGTACAGTAGGCTGAATTCTGTACTTGTTCTCCATCTCAGAGAACAGCTTCATGCCGCCCTCCACCAATCCTAGATTGTCGCACGTCGAGAGCACCGCCATGAAGGTGGTCTCGTCCGGCCGTGCTCCGGAGTCCACCATACGGCGAAACATCATGAGAACTCTGAAGTCTTGGCTGTGGGCAGATAGTATAGCATTCCATGAGGCCGGGTCCCTGACCGGCATCGACTCGAACACCGACAGGGCATGGCCTAGCTCATTCTTTCTAGAGTACATTCCAATCAGAGCGTTTGCCACTGATAACTCCGTCTCGAGCCAATGACAGATCACCCAGGCATGAACCTCCCGTCCCTGTTTGCCATCACCAGGGTGATGCCAGAGCATCGCCGACAGCACGACGGAGTCGGGCTTGTGCCCTTCTCCGAGCATCCTCCTCCAGGCCTCCGTTGCCTGAGAAGAGAGGCCACCGTCCCCCAGCAAGCCACCAAGCAAGACGTTCCATGAGACGGCGTCCCTCTCCGGCATTGCGTCGAACACCTGGCACGCCATCTCCATGTCGCCGCACTGGGCGTACATCTCCACGAGGGCATCGCACACGGAGACGTCGGCGGCGAGGCCGGCTGTGAGGGCGTCGCGGTGCACGGCCCGACCGAGCTCGGCGGACCGGGCGCCGGAGCAGGCCCGGAGCGCGCTCTCGAAGGTGAACCCGTCGCGCGGCGCGCCCTCCTCGTCCATCTGGAGGTAGAGCGCGAGTGCGTCGTCGTGGCGGCCGACGCTGGCGTATCCGGCGACGAGGCAGTTCCACGGGAATGCGCGCTCCCGGCGGGTGCGCGCGGGGAGGAGGTGGTCGAAGATGTGGTGCGCGTACGCGAGGAGGCCGAGGGAGGCGTGGATGTGGAGGAGGCGCAGCGCGAGGTCCGGGTGGCGGCGGAGGAGGGAGACCGGCAGGAGGCCGCGGAGGGCCGCGAGGCGACGGCGCGGGGCCGGGTGGAGCGGGAGCGCGACGAGGAGGGGCGTGGAGCTCGGGAGGACTACGGGTTGATTATCAAAAACTATGAGGACGTTTCTGCAAAATGACAGAAAACGATTCGTTGTGGCTTAAAACTGGACTGCGGGTTGATTACCTAAAACTGCGAGGGCTTTTCTGCAAAACGACCGACGACGGACGACAGAAGCGCTGCGCGCTTTATTATTAGGGGAGATTAGGGAGAGATTGATAAAAACATTAATAGTGTATTTCAAAAAATTAACCATCTATCTAATGTTTGATATATATGAAAACTATATTTTTTCTTCAAAAAATTAAACATCACACACATTTGAAAGAAATGTTAATCGTTGTATTAAATAATGCAAATCATGTATATAATGATTCTTTTATGTATACAAAAAATGTGGACAACAAAAAAAATAATTGAATAATGCTAATTATGCATTTTTTTTAATTAACATGTATAAAAATATTTCAAATTTACATGAAAATGCACATAGAAAACCTAGGAAATACTAGACAAACACAACACAGAAAATGAGAAAAAAGACAATAAAAAGGTTCTAAAACCAAAGAAACACAAATAAAAAGAAAGAAAGAGAAATGCCAAAGAACTCAAAAGACAACTTATAAAGAAAGACAAATGAATAAAATCAATGAAAACTAAAGAAAATTATTGATAATCAATGAAACACAAAAAAAAATATAACGATGGAAAAAGGAAAAACGAAATGATAAAGAAACAAAACGAACAGAAAAAAATTGATTAAAGAGAAAGCCCAGAAGAAATCCAGAGCACAGTGAACCTACAGCAAGAGAATCTCTACTATTAAAGGAGGATCTGCTGTCTGTCGTGATGGTTCGACCACGGCAGATCCTCCGTTGCTACAGCTAGCCCTTTCACCGATTTTTATTTATCCCTCCATAAACCAGACGGCCCTTTCATCAATTTTTTCCCAACCCTCCGTAAACTGATTCAATACCCCACCTATCCTCTCTCGCACTTGACAACGCACAAAAAAAAGACAAAAAGAAACATATCGGTCGCCCTCCCTGCAAACCGCTCCCTCACCACTTCACGCACCCTAGCCCCACCTGCCTCCTCTCGTATTCCATGCCTCTAGCGCTTCGCCTCGCTTCGCACCGGCGGCGGCCCACCCCGTTGTCCACCTCGCCTTGCCTCGCGCCGGTGGTGGCTGGTGGCAGGTCGACCTTCACCGCCCCTGCCCCCTTATCCCTGCACCGTGCGCACCATCTAGCACCAGCAACTCCGCTGCTCCCTCCCCTCGCCAATCCTGATCTAGATGCCTAACCCGCCCGACACGAAGAGGTGCACGGTGGCAGCAGCTCTACTGCGTGCGGCCATCGAAGAGAGAGAGAGAGAGAGACAGGAGGAAGAAGGGAAGGAAGGATGCTTGAGGAAGGGGCGGCTGGGTTGGAGCCCCGGTGGTGCTATTGCTATCCCGTTTGAAGGAGGGATAAAAAAATCGATTGGTTTAAGGAGGGATAGAAAAAAATCAGTGAAACTGTGCTCGTATAGACGGGGGATCTGCCGTGGTCGAACCATCACGATAGACGGCAGATCCCCTTTAATAGTAGAGATATTCAAACAGAAGGGTACATATACATTTTGTCCCTTGTATGATTATTAACCGATGTCTATGTTGAACAATAGCTTTGAATACATAATTCAATTCCAAAAAATATAGTCAGCATACAGATGTTAAGATAGAAATAATACTGCCAGTAAGCAACACTCATGGTGCCAAGATAGAAATATTATTATAAAGTATGCTAATTCAATGATCATCGATGGCAAGGGGAAGAGTGTGTTGTATCACTGTTGTTATATATTTGAAATGTCAGTGCACATCACAGATATATTTTCTAGCAATACAAATCTTTGATCTCAAACAGAACATATCCACGTTACCCTCAGGATAAGTGAACAACAATACCTGACGGTGGGTCACCCAATTGAATCCATCCATCTTGGCACCAAAATCGGAAGTTCTGGCCTTCTGGGTAGCTCCATCACAGATATTAACACCTAAAGGATTGAAGGAAAAAACATTCGTACTTACTATAAGTAAAGGAAAACCATAAAATTTATATCTATGGACTTGCAAAGACAATCAAGAGCAACGGCTGATGTGAAAGCTTACATTGGGTGTATATATGACTCGTCTTTTTCCACGGGATTGTCACTTATAGGACAAACATTTGTAATTTGGAACTAACTGGACCAAAAAATAGGAAGCAAGTTTATGTCCTCTTGCATGAAACATATCATTATAGCTGAAATTCATGTCTTGGAATATAAGCTACCATTAATCATGTTAGTTCAAGAGGCTGCAAACACGCTACCTATATTGTCACGCCCAAGATGCGACCCTATCCTCAATTTGGCACGAAGGCCTCGTCAGGGGTAGAAGCGCATCTCGTCGTGTCGCAAGAATGGATATTGCCACAAGTACATGTACTGAAAAGAAGAGATATAAATAGAATTGGCTTACACTCGCCACAAGCTACATCAGAGTCACATCAGTACATTACATAATCATCAAGAGTAAGAGCAAGGTCCGACTACGGATGAAAACAAACGAGAAAAGAAGAACGTCGTCCATCCTTGCTATCCCAGGCTGCCGGCCTGGAACCCATCCTAGATCGATGAATAAGAAGAAGAAGCAACTCCAAATGAACAATAAACGCGCTCGCGTCAAGTAACCTTTACCTGTACCTGCAACTGGTGTTGTAGTAATCTGTGAGCCACAGGGGACTCAGCAATATCATTTCCAAAGGTATCAAGACTAGCAAAGCTTAATGGGTGAGGTATGGTTAAGTGGTGAGGTTGCAGCAGCGGCTAAGCATATATTTGGTGGCTAACTTACGAGTACAAGAAAGAAGAGGGGGATGATCTACGTATTACGGACGTGAGCTACTGATGATCAAATGAATGATCATGAACACCTACCTACGTCAGACATAACCCCACCGTGTCCTCGATCGGAGAAGGAACTCACGAAAGAGACAGTCACGGTTATGCACATAGTTGGCATGTTTTAATTAAGTTACTGCAAGTTATCTAGAACTAGTGTTAAACAAAGCTTCCACGTTGCCACATAACCGCGGGCACGGCTTTCCGAAAGATTTAACCCTGCAGGGGTGCTCCAACTAGTCCATCACAAATTACCACAAGCCGCATAGAAATCCTCAACCACGAAGCTCGCGATGTCGTCAGATTCCCTAGTGGAAAACCTCAACTCTGAGATTACCCAAAGCATCACCGGAATCCCGATGCACGAGATATCTCGTCAAAGGTAAAACTAATCCAGCAAGGCCGCCCGACGTGTCGACGATCCCGATAGGAGTCGCGTACCTCGTTCTTAGGACACGGCGGATGAGCTAGACGTCGGGATCGCTAAACCTCCGGGTGACCAGAGGGGCGCCGGACATCGCTCAAGTGGGGCCAACACTCATGAGGAGCACTGGCCCGGGGGTTGATTAAATTATCCTCGGGGCCTGGGAAGTCCCTATGCAATTTTATTAGGTGATTAGGCAAATGTAGTACCAAAGTTGGGCCTTGCCAGACCAGCTTTAATCTAAAATGAATTATCAAGGGGGTCCCCATAACAACCCCGATCGTGTTAGGAGCGCTCATATATGGAACATAACACCGGTAGCCGAAAACTAAGGGGGCAAAGGTGGAATAAAACACCAGGCTATAAAAGGCCGATCCTTCCACCTTTTACCAAGTATATAGATGCGTTAAATTAAATAGCATTTAAATATGGTGATATAACAAGGAACCCATGTTATCACATGGCAGCATCTACACCTGCAACTAGCAACGCTAACAACAAGGTTAAGCAAGCAGTAACATAACCAATCAGTGGTTTGCTAGGTCGAACAGGTTGAAGGTAATCATGGCATTGTTGAGAGGCTGGAATTTTACATGTGGTAGGCAACGAGACATAATCGATAGCATCAAAATAACTAGCATGGCAATGATAGTAATGGTATCTGGGGAAATGGTCATCTTGCCTGAGATCCCGCTGAGAAGAAAAACGACTTCGTGAAGCAGACGAACCGACGTAGTCGAACGGGTCGTCCCAATCCGTCACGCTGCGGAACTCTATCGAGACGAAGCAAACCAGAAACACAAATCAACACACGGAATTCACCACACGATGCACAACACAAATGATGCATGAGCAGCTGAATACATGCAAGTCACGGCATGACAATTCACACAATCAAACACTACACATTAAGTGAAGTTCAATATGCAACGAGTTGCATATTGACGAAACTCGACGTTAGTTATTTAGTTCTATCCCGATTAGACACACGACAATATTAAATGTTGTTAACATGGCAAGGGGTGAAGCGGTGAATCTACATGTCATCCTAGTCGGTCAACACGTGGACCATAGAACGGAGCTACGTTCAAGAGACACGCACAACAGGAAGCACTGACTAAAATGATGCATGGATGCTCAAACCCTAACTATGCACTTGCACCAACCCACGAGGTCAACAAGTGCCACCTCGTCACAAAGTGACACTTTTGCATAACTGCTCACAACTGGAATCCAGTGCCACCATTGGATTCATTGGGTTCTCCTACCCCAAAACCATATATAACACTGCTATATATGCGTGCGGAAAAACACCAGAAACAACAAAGGAAAAAACTACACATGATCAAACTGCGCTAATAACAAGAACAGGGGTTGTTCTTGACATGCCAGAGTTGGCATGCTCCTCTTCTGGAATATTCTAGATTTGGAAATACATCACAAATACTACAAAAAAAATCATATAATCATCAGGGGTCCCACTGGCCATACTCTCCAGGGCCCCTAGTGGGTGTATGCAAGTGGGCCTAGAACCCACAACACACACACACCCACACATCCACACTCACACAAAATAAAAGAAAAAGGTGCATGTGGGGGGATCGAACCCTACACCTCCTGGTTGTAGTCTAACACTCTGACCAGCTGGGCTACAATTGACAAGTGATACTGGATGGGTTTGGCGCACTATGGCTCATCCCTTTGAGCTGATCTAAACGAAAACTGAGCCAACCCACAGAGTCGCTCGGGAGCTAAAATAGATAGAGCACAAAAATTAAATTTGGAGGTGCTAGGGATTGATCCCAGGACCTGACGGTTGCTACCGAGCGTGCTGACCAGCTGGGCTACGGCCGACTTTGCTACACAAACGAGAATGGCGCTAGAAGTACCATACCCATACGCTGACTGAAGAAACTGCAAGCTCTTGTCGTTGGAGACGCAGTTGCAGGTGCGCGAAGCGAAGAAGAAAGCGTCGTATGGCGTCTCTAGGGCGGGGCGAACGAGTCCGAGAGCAAGCACGGGCTGATCCAGTGTTGGGGCAGCCATTCCCGAAGGCAGCGGCACGAGGCAGCCTTGAGCTCGGGGCGGCGGCGGCTCCAACGGCCGGCTCCAGACGGGGTTGGCCTCGGGGGAGTGTTGCAGCCTGCTTCTCTGCATCACGGGAACAAGCAGATGGAGAGGTTACGGGAGAGAGAGGAGGCAGGGAGGGAAGAGAAAGGTCGGGGAACAAGGACCTAGCTGCATCTGCGCCTTCGCTGGCCGACAAAGAGAGGTCGGGCCTGGTCCAGATGGCCGGCCAGCGAGAGGGGCGAGGCAGGCACGCACGGCTCGAGATGGCTCGCCAGATGAAGTTGATGACGCGACGACGGGCGCGTAGAGGATGAGGCGACCGAAGCGGTGAGGGCAGCGCGGGTGCGCTCGAGCGAAAAAGGCCGAGCTTGGGCCGCTCGATCATGGCGGCTTGGGCTGCAGGAGGCTCTCGCGCCGACTGTTGTTTCCTGAAGAAAGGGAGACAGAAAGGAAAAAATCAAAGAGGGAAACACAGAAAGGGAGGAGAAAGAAGGAGATGGACGAGCTCATCTGCTGGGCTACAGCTCCTGTGATCGCGCGGACGAAGTCGTGTGCGGGCGCATGGACATATCCAAGAGCACACACGATTCGAGCAATTTGGATCTGGGAAGATCCCAAGGTGGGAGATGAATGCGGCGGCGGCGTGATGGGATGGGAGGAGGATTTGTTTTGGGATTGGACTTGGGTTTGGCTGGTATAAATAGGCTAGGGGCTACCTTAAGGTAATATAGACCCTCCGATCTAGATCGGACGGTCGAGAAATATAGGTTAGAGTCTCCAATTGTAAAACCGGTGATGGTTTTGGGTAAAACGGGGTTGATCCGGATCCAACGGTCACGTCTGCCTGGCTCGGGTCCCGGGAGGTTTTCGGACTAGGTTGCGTGTAGGGTCGGTGCACTGTGCTGAGGGGCTAGGCGGAGATGGCAGCCCGGCAACGAGATTTAAAGTACCGGAAAACGTCCGACGATAGACCGAATACGGTGCCGCTACGGTCGACCGTTCGGGTACTAGACGGACTCCGATCACGATGAAACTTGACAAGCGTCCTACCTACATCCAAATAAGACCGCACGTCAAATTCCAACCCAATTAGAGAAAGTTTTCAACACACTTTAAAAACAGGGTTCTGACGATGCCGCGGGCGCGTGCGAGTGCAGTCGGACTCAGAACGGACAACGACGAGAACCGGCAACTAACAACGGATGCATGTTTGAAAACTGGCGGCAACGGAGACGCTGATGCAATGTAGATGATGCGCATGATGCGATGATGATGCGACAAATAAAATAAATCACACGACGAAAACGGAATAGAAGGGGGGAATCTTCTGGGCTGTCGGCACCGGGCTGTCACAACTCTCCTACACTACAAGAGGATCTCGCCCCGAGATCCAAGAATGAAAGGGGGATACGGTGAGAAAGAACAAGAGGTAAAAACTTAGTCACTTCTTTGACAAACGAGTGAAACCAACGATCCTTCAAGGTTGCAAAGAGATGAGGAATGATATGAGAAAGAAGCAAGAACTCACGGAAAATTTCGACAGCACTTCGATAGGAAAATGGGACAAAAAATTCGATAAGACGGTAGAAATAGACAATATTCATAACAAACAACTAAATAGAACAAGGGAACACCATGATCTTGATAGAACAACAAGATTGACCCAAAAGAGCAACAACACAATGCCTCCGGAACAATAGAATAGGAACTAGCTCATACGGAAGAAGAGAATGAAGAGAGAATGACAACTATTATCGCGAATGAACTTGGCAAGCATCCTTGCAAGAAGAATTGCACGGAGTTGTTAGAAAAACAACAATGAAAAGAACAAGATAGTAGTGGGCTTATGGAAACCTTTCAAACTAATGAAGTGACAACCAACCACTACAAGAACCAAGGATAGATGAAAGCAAAGATATGAAAACTTCTTACACCAAGAGGATACATTGAGAACTTGGATTAATGACAAGCACCATAATAGCAACAAGCCATAGGAAAAGCTTTAGGTGAAATCCAAACCAAGATAGCTCAATGAAGAAATCCTGGGTTGAAAATATCTCATGATCATAGAATTGGTGGGCTTAATTATCTCATTCTTGAAAGAAAAACTCTTCGAGGCTCTTACACTATCAAGAATGCTATAATACCACCTCAAAAGACAAAGGAAGAACAATTGCACATAGAAATGCAAGAGAAGGGATACTTGAGGTTCTCCAACAAAATCTTGAAGAACACATGAGAATGAATCACATCCTTGAAGAACCACCGTGACGAGCCTCCGTATACAAAAGGATGATGCAAAGATAAGAAGGTAGAAAAGAATAAGATTATGACCTTGCCAGGATTTAGATGTAGCCTCACAAAGATACTTAATAGAAGTTGAAACTCCGGAAAAATAAAGATAAGCACACGAGAAAAGAATTGAAACCATGAGCCACTCCGGAAGAAAGATTGAAATCACTTGATAAACTAAGAATAAGAATTATGTTATGCTTATACTTCATCAAATTAAATTGATGACAATCAACAGATCTAGCATACAACTTATTCTTCTGAAAAGATTGAGGAGAGATATGAGCACAAACTAGAAGAATTGTTGCAAGAAACACCAGTGAGAATTGAAATGAACGAGGCAACCATGAATGAATGGAGATACATGAGAATGAAGAGATCATGAGCCACCTGAGAGAAAACTAGAACAAGGCACCCGAATATATGAGAGACGAACGAAGAGACAACAATTGAGAAGAATTGAGGATGAAAGCTGAAGGCTGAGAACGAAGAATCTTCTAAAATGATGGCCTTCGGAGGATCGAGAATGAAAACAACTCAGAAATGCATCGGATAGCCAGAAAGGGATTACTCGTGACTGGAACAAATAAGATGACAACACCAAGCTGCAATGATGAATCTTCAAGAGAATGAACCAAGATTCGAGAGAAACACTCCTTCAGACTGCAAGCTGAGAATGATGACGAGGAACAACACCAAGAATAATGAGACACTCCGGAATAATGAAGAATGAAAGGTTGAACCAAAGAATGAATTAATTGAAATAGATCTTGAAGAAGGGATATGACTGATGAAAATCATACTTACGTCATAGTTGAAAAGATTTAAGATCTCCAGAAAATTAGAAGAGACATATAAGATCGTGGGAAAAACCTGTGGGTTATGGGCCCACTCAAAGAAACCACCGTTAGAAAGATTACTTCGAAGAGAGATATTGCACCGGTACAAGAAAACTAGATGAGGTTAGCACCTTGAAATAATTAAAAGAATTGAACACGAAACTTCCGAGATATCTTCAACACTCCGGAAGAAAAGAGAGGAATGAATAACCAAGATAGGCTGAAAGAATCTCCAACATCGGAAAGAATTACAAGAGCGAAAAGGATATGATGAACACAGACGACAGAATTAAGTTCACCGGGAAGGAACAAAATGAAGAAATGATGAAATCGACTCCTCAGAATGTTCACAATGAATCACCGGCTACAAAAAAGAAGAAGAGACAGTGGAAGCATCACTGGAATGAAATGCACTTGGATGAAATCCAATCACTGAAGCAAAAGGGCGGGAGGGCGGGGAAAAACAAAGACGACTTCGGACGGATGAGATGAACTCCGGAATAAAATGAGAGAATGATCTTGCAAAATTAGAGAGGATTGAATTCACTGAAGAGAAGCACACCGGTTGGAAAAGAATTAACATGACAACTCCGGTAGACAAGACTTGATATGACAATTGATTGAGCAAAAGAATTAGCATTCACATAAAAATATGAGAACACAAATTAGGAAAGATCTGAAAACACCACTTGACATCGAAGCAACTTGAATTACCAAATACAACATAACAAAGGATGCGGCTTACGAAACAAGCCAAAACAAACTCATGAGAAAGATTTCATCCGATATTTTCGTGGAGAGGATCGCACGGGCTCGATTTAGAGTAGCCATCAAGTGCAAGGCAGTGCACCTGACATACGAAGCGTCCCCGAGTCGTAGCAAGCTACAAGGACTCTTTAAGACACAACGTGTACCGCTGTAAGTCGACCGTGAACAAACGAATCCACTAGATGTCGAACCCCAACCTAACATCATGTATATGTTGGAAGATTGTCCTATAAGTAACTACTTGAATTCCCACCTATGAATTCCCGAAATATCTGGTCATGCAATCTGGTACACGGATACATTGAGTAATATCACACAACTCCTATACTAACCCATCACCTGTATCACATCCGTCAACACACAACTAGAATCTTGGACCTTCATCTACAACAGACCCTCGTGATCACAACGATACAAAGTATGGCAGTACTCCCGAACAATCTGCACCAGTACTGGGGACATCGGGGTTATCTCGCCACTACTAGTATTGAAGCAATTACGAACATCTTTCGTTCTGAGATACTAAGAAATCTGAATGATAACGATGTGCTCAAGAATCCCCTAGAGCTCAACTCCCCTGAGACTTAGAGCAGATAGGAGGCACCAAGACAGAACTCCGTCACATCGGCATCATATAGATCGCAAGAATATCCGCGTGATCCTAATTTTTTTTGAGTGGGAAGAGGAGTAGAGTAAATTATTACGTCAAGATTCCTCACCGGAGCATAGAAGAGGAGAAAAAAGAATCCTACTCTCCGATATATAACTAGACTCAAAGCAGTTTTTCACTAGACTCGACTCGACCAAGTTCGATCAATCAAGGGGCTCCTAGGTCGGTACTGCTCTGATACCAACTTGTCACGCCCAAGATGCGACCCTATCCTCAATTTGGCACGAAGGCCTCGTCAGGGGTAGAAGCGCATCTCGTCGTGTCGCAAGAATGGATATCGCCACAAGTACATGTACTGAAAAGAAGAGATATAAATAGAATTGGCTTACACTCGTCACAAGCTACATCAGAGTCACATCGGTACATTACATAATCATCAAGAGTAAGAGCAGGGTCCGACTACGGACGAAAACAAACAAGAAAAGAAGAACGCCGTCCATCCTTGCTATCCCAGGCTGCCGGCCTGGAACCCATCCTAGATCGATGAATAAGAAGAAGAAGCAACTCCAAATGAACAATCAACGCGCTCGCGTCAAGTAACCTTTACCTGTACCTGCAACTGGTGTTGTAGTAATCTGTGAGCCACAGGGGACTCAGCAATCTCATTTCCAAAGGTATCAAGACTAGCAAAGCTTAATGGGTGAGGTATGGTTAAGTGGTGAGGTTGCACCAGCGGCTAAGCATATATTTGGTGGCTAACTTACGAGTACAAGAAATAAGAGGGGGAAGATCTACGCATTACGGAGGTGAGCTACTGATGATCAAATGAATGATCATGAACACCTACCTACGTCAGACATAACCCCACCATGTCCTCGATCGGAGAAGGAACTCACGAAAGAGACAGTCACGGTTACGCACACAGTTGGCATGTTTTAATTAAGTTACTTCAAGTTATATAGAACCAGTGTTAAACAAAGCTTCCACGTTGCCACATAACAGCGGGCACGGCTTTCCGAAAGATTTAACCCTGCAGGGGTGCTCCAACTAGTCCATCACAAATTACCACAAGCCGCATAGAAATCCTCAATCACGAAGCTCGCGATCTCGTCGGATTCCCTAGTGGAAAACCTCAACTCTGAGATTACCCAAAGCATCACCGGAATCCCGATGCACAAGATATCTCGTCAAAGGTAAAACTAATCCAACAAGGCCGCCCGACGTGTCGACGATCCCGATAGGAGTCGCGTACCTCGTTCTCAGGACACGGCGGATGAGCTAGACGTCGGGATCGCTAAACCTCCGGGTGACCAGAGGGGCGCCGGACATCGCTCAGGTGGGGCCAACACTCATGAGGAGCACTGGCCCGGGGGTTGATTAAATTATCCTCGGGGCCTGGGAAGTCCCTATGCAATTTTATTAGGTGATTAGGCAAATGTAGTACCAAAGTTGGGCCTTGCCAGACCAGCTTTAATCTAAAATGAATTATCAAGGGGGTCCCCATAACAACCCCGATCGTGTTAGGAGCGCTCATTTATGGAACATAACACCGGTAGCCGAAAACTAAGGGGGCAAAGGTGGGACAAAACACCAGGCTAGAAAAGGCCGAGCCTTCCACCTTTTACCAAGTATATAGATGCGTTAAATTAAATAGCATTTAAATATGGTGATATAACAAGGAACCCATGTTATCACATGGCAGCATCTGCACCTACAACTAGCAACGCTAACAACAAGGTTAAGCAAGCAGTAACATAACCAATCAGTGGTTTGCTAGGTCGAACAGGTTGAAGGTAATCATGGCATTGTTGAGAGGCTGGAATTTTACATGTGGTAGGCAACGAGACATAATCGATAGCATCAAAATAACTAGCATGGCAATGATAGTAATGGTATCTGAGAAAATAGTCATCTTGCCTGAGATCCCGCTGAGAAGAAAAACGACTCCGTGAAGCAGACGAACCGACGTAGTCGAACGGGTCGTCACTATCCGGCACGCTGCGGAACTCTATCGAGACGAAGCAAACCGGAAACACAAATCAACACACGGAATTCACCACACGATGCACAACACAAATGATGCATGAGCAGCTGAATACATGCAAGTCACGGCATGACAATTCACACAATCAAACACTACACATTAAGTGAAGTTCAATATGCAACGAGTTGCATATTGACGAAACTCCATGTTAGTTATTTAGTTCTATCCCGATTAGACACACGACAATATTAAATGTTGTTAACATGGCAAGGGGTGAAGCGGTGAATCTACATGTCATCCTAGTCGGTCAACACGTGGACCATAGAACGGAGCTATGTTCAAGAGACACACACAACAGGAAGCACTGACTAAAATGATGCATTGATGCTCAAACCTAACTATGCACTTACACCAACCCACGAGGTCAACAAGTGCCACCTCGTCACAAAGTGACACTTTTGCATAACTGCTCACAACTGGAATCCAGTGCCACCATTGGATTCATTGGGTTCTCCTACCCCAAAACCATATATAACACTGCTATATATGTGTGCGGAAAAACACCAGAAACAGCAAAGGAAAAACTACACATGATCAAACTGCGCTAATAACAAGAACAGGGGTTGTTCCTGACATGCCAGAGTTGGCATGCTCCTCTTCTGGAATATTCTAGATTTGGAAATACATCACAAATACTACAAACAAAAAAAATCATATAATCATCAGGGGTCCCACTGGCCATACTCTCTAGGGCCCCTAGTGGGTGTATGCAAGTGGGCCTAGAACCCACAACACACACACACCCACACATCCACACTCGCACAAAATAAAAGAAAAAGGTGCATGTGGGGGGGATCGAACCCTGCACCTCCTGGTTGTAGTCTAACAACCTGACCAGCTGGGCTACAATTGACAAGTGATACTGGATGGGTTTGGCACACTATGGCTCATCCCTTCGAGCTGATCTAAACGAAAACTGAGCCAACCCACAGAGTCGCTCTAGATTTGGAAATACATCACAAATACTACAAACAAAAAAAATCATATAATCATCAGGGGTCCCAGTGGCCATACTCTCCAGGGCCCCTAGTGGGTGTATGCAAGTGGGCCTAGAACCCACAACACACACACACCCACACATCCACACTCACACAAAATAAAATAAAAAGGTGCATGTGGGGGGGATCGAACCCTGCACCTCCTGGTTGTAGTCTAACAACCTGACCAGCTGGGCTACAATTGACAAGTGATACTGGATGGGTTTGGCACACTATGGCTCATCCCTTCGAGCTGATCTAAACGAAAACTGAGCCAACCCACAGAGTCGCTCGGGAGCTAAAATAGATAGAGCACAAAAATTAAATTTGGAGGCGCTAGGGATTGATCCCAGGACCTGACGGTTGCTACCGAGCGCGCTGACCAGCTCGGCTACGGCCGACTTTGCTACACAAACGAGAACGGCCCTAGAAGTACCATACCCATACGCTGACTGAAGAAACTGCAAGTTGCTGTCGCTGGAGACGCAGTTGCAGGTGCGCGAAGTGAAGAAGAGAGCGTCGTATGGCGTCTCTAGGGCGGGGCGAACCAGTCCGAGAGCAAGCACGGGCTGATCCAGTGCTGGGGCATCCATTCCCGAAGGCAGCGGCACGAGGCAGCCTCGAGCTCGGGGCGGCGGCGGCTCCAACGACCGGCTCCAGATGGGGCTGGCCTCGGGGGAGTGTTGCAGCCTGCTTCTCTGCATCACGGGAACAAGCAGATGGAGAGGTTACGGGAGAGAGAGGAGGCAGGGAGGGAAGAGAAAGGTCGGGGAACAAGGACCTAGCTGCATCTGCGCCTTCGCTGGCCGGCCAAGAGAGGTCGGGCCTGGTCCAGATGGCCGGCCGGCGAGAGGGGCGAGGCAGGCACGCGCGGCTCGATATGGCTCGCCAGATGAAGTTGATGACGCGACGACGGGCGCGTAGAGGATGAGGCGACCGAAGCAGTGAGGGCAGCGCGGGTGCGCTCGAGCGAAGAAGGTCGAGCTTGAGCCGCTCGATCATGGCGGCTTGGGCTGGAGGAGGCTCTCGCGCCGACTGTTGTTTCCTGAAGAAAGGGAGACAGAAAGGAAAAAATCAAAGAGGGAAACACAGAAAGGGAGGAGAAAGAAGGAGATGGACGAGCTCATTTGCTGGGCTACAGCTCCTGTGATCGCGCGGACGAAGTCGTGTGCGGGCGCATGAACATATCCAAGAGCACACACGATTCGAGCAATTTGGATCTCGGAAGATCCCAAGGTGGCAGATGAATGCGGCGGCTGCGTGATGGGATGGGAGGAGGATTTGTTTTGGGATTGGAATAGGGTTTGGCTGGTATAAATAGGCTAGGGGCTACCTTAAGGTAATATAGACCCTCCGATCTAGATCGGACGGTCGAGAAATATAGGTTAGAGTCTCCAATTGTAAAACCGGTGATGGTTTTGGGTAAAACGGGGTTGATCCGGATCCAACGGTCACGTCTGCCCGGCTCGGGTCCCGGTAGGTTTTCGGACTAGGTTGCGTGTAGGGTCAGTGCACTGTACAGAGGGGCTAGGCGGAGATGGCAGCCCGGCAACGAGATTTAAAATACCGGAAAACGTCCGACGATAGACCGAATACGGTGCCGCTACGGTCGACCGTTCGGGTACCAGACGGACTCCGATCACGATGAAACTTGACAGGCGGCCTACCTACATACAAATAAGACCGCACGTCAAATTCCAACCCAATTAGAGAAAGTTTTCAACACACTTTAAAAACAGGGTTTTGACGATGCCGCGGGCGCGTGCGAGTGCAGTCGGACTCAGAACGAACAACGACGAGAACCGGCAACTAACAACGGATGCATGTTTGAAAACTGGCGGCAACGGAGACGCCGATGCAATGCAGATGATGCGCATGATGCGATGATGATGCGACAAATAAAATAAATCACACGACAAAAACGGAATAGAAGGGGGGAATCTTCTGGGCTGTCGGCACCGGGCTGTCATATATATTCCATTTGGATCACCCTGGTAGCAGCCAAGCCCTTTGCCGCTTCGCCATGTGTGTAGCCCCCGTGGTCCACCCTGAGTTTTTGCATGGTTCATCTTATCTGCACTGAAGACTTTGGAGATGATATTCATGTGCCTTCTCATCTCTAGGGAAAAAATGCGCTCGTTGTGAACTTCTGCAATTTTGTTTTAAGGAGAATACACCACACTTCTTACATGTAATCGCTTTTTATAAGTTGTAAGCAACTGTATTATACTTTTCTATTTAAAAGATGCAAAGAATCATCTCTTAAAGGCATAACAACAAACAAATGAAGGGCACTGTAAAAATTTGTATATTGGCACATCTCACAGGAAATAATTTGCTAATTCATGAATCAATCCACATGAATTAGCCATCACATTAGCAAGTAGCATAGATACACGTGCTTCTGTACCTGAGAATCAATTATAGAGAGAAAGAGAGAGTTGTTTTGAGTGGCCGCTGTGCATCAAAAGAGGAACTTTTTCTGCAAAAAAAGAGAGGAACTTTTGGTGGCTGCTCTCCATCAAATAGCAATGGAATCTCAAAACTAATTAGAGAAGGGAGAGGAATCTCTCTACTAATTAGAGAAGTGGGAGGAACTTAGAGTGGTTGCTCTGCATCAAATGTGCTGATGTAGCACAGTTTTTTCGTCTTACCTACACACGGACTTCTCCCATCGGCCGCCATCCATCAGTAGCAATAGCACCACCGGGGCTCCAACCCAGCCACCCCTTCCTCAAGCATCCTTCCTTCCCTTCTTCCTCCTCACTCTCTCTCTCTCTCTCTGATGGCCGCACGCAGTAGAGCTGTTGCCGCCGTGCACCTCTTCGCGTCGGGCGGGTTAGGCATCTAGATCAGGATGGGTGAGGGGAGGGAGCAGCGGAGTTGCTGGTGCTAGATGGTGCGCACGGTGCAGGGGTAAGGGGGGAGGGGCGGTGAAGGTCGACCTGCCACCAACCGCCACCGGCGTGAGGCAAGGCGAGGTGGACAACGGGGTGGGCCGCCGCCGGTGCGAAGCGAGGCGAAGCGCTAGAGGCATGGAATACGAGAGGAGGCGGGTGCGGCTAGGGTGCGTGAAGTGGTGAGGGAGCGGTTTGCAGGGAGGGCGACCGATATTTTTCTTTTTGTCTTTTTTTTGTGCGTTGTCAAGTGCGAGAGAGGAGAGGTGGGGTATTGAATCGGTTTACGGAGGGTTAGGAAAAATCGATGAAAGGGCTGTCTGGTTTATGGAGGGATGAATAAAAATCGGTGAAAGGGCTAGCTGTAGCGACGGGGGATCTGCCGTGGTCGAACCATCACGACAGACGGTAGATCCTCCTTTAATAGTAGAGATTTCTAACTGTTTCATGCTATATCATATCAGTATTATATGTCAGATTAAAATGGCAAGGTTCTCAGTTCTGAAACGTGATATTTTCATGATGCAAGTATGCTGAAGAATAACAAACATTTGCATACATGAGTTGCTGGTTTGCTGAAATTATGCCCTTCAAAATGTGGGAAGTTGATAAAACTGGTCTCGCATGCCTAAATTTTATCCTGAAGTATGTCTATGCGCACATAATATATTTTGTATTTCTATTTATAGAACGTAAAGCGGTATAGTGCAATTTTGACAAATAAAAGCTTAATTAATTGAGGATAATAAAAAATCTGCGCGAGATGCTTAATTTGAAACCTACCATGATAGTGTTCCACTCGCCATAAGAAAATATACAATACAATTTGTTGTCGAGCAAATCATAATGGTGTTCCATTCAACATAAAAATGACAACATAGTTTGTTATCGATGCGATAGTTAATTGTTTTTTCAATGCATCTACAAATTATTCTTTTGCTCCGTAGCAATAGTCCTAGGGTAATAGGCCGACTCGCTCACACTGGTCCTGGCTCAAGAGAAGTTATTGCCTTGCTAGAAGCGAGATATAACTCTCGGGTCATACTTTTTTCGGGCACGACTATGTCCCGCCTATTATGAGGCGGAAGGCTACCTTACCTACAGGTTGCCGCTGGTTGACTGGCCCAGTAGGAGGTCCACGTAATGCAGATATCATACAAATTTTCTTTTTTTATTTATATTTAAATTCATATATTACAAAAACTGCAAAACTACTTTCGAAGAAAGAGCGACCAATATAGAAACAGATAGTCTAGCTAAGTTTTAAAATTCTTTGGATGAGGGGCTCATCGTTGGTTCCACCCTCATGATCCATATTGTATCCCACTCGGTGTGGCTTTTGATTAATAATACTTAGCTTTTCACTAGAAAATTTAAATCCAGAAATAATACGTATTCAGCTTATTATTATATTTTTTTAAGGGAGAGAAAATTGCTTATGCTTTCTAGAAAGTTTTCACGCCTCGTGAAAACTTGAATGTGAAATTCCAAAAAGTGTTCATTCTTTAAATTATATTCATGGAGTTAAAAAAGTGCTCTGCTATTTTAGCTAATTTCCGTGTAGCTTTAGAAAGTGTTCATCTATTTAACATTAAAAATCATGCAGCTTTTTAAAATGTATTTGTGCTTTCGAAAATGTGTATGTGTTTTGGAAAACTGTCCAATCCTTTTGGAAAATGTTCATCTTGTTAAAAAAGAGCTCACCTATTTTTAAATGTACATATAACTTGAAAAAAGTGTTCACATTTAAAGTAAAAAAATGAGCACTTTGTTCCCAAATGTGTTCATATCTTCATAAAATATGACAATTTTATTCACCAAAAGAGTTCGCCTATTACAGGCAAAAAGAAACAAGAGGGGGAAATTGAAAAAAGGAAAGAAAATAGCAGCAGTGAAAATAAACAATTAAAATAAAAAGGCAAAACTAAAAACCAACAAACATGTTTCTAATAAAATCATCAAAAATCATATTTGGGGTGGGGTGGGGTGGGGGGTGGGGGGGGGGGTGTTATTTAACGTCGAAGATATAAGGCCAGATGAAAACCAACCGCACCCACGCACCCTCTCTACTGGGGATGTCCTCCTCGGGTATTCCTATACGCAAGTGTTGTATATATACGAGAAATATAGTAATGGATTCCATCGTCTTAAATCGAGGGCCCAAGAAGGCGCGACTAGTATTTATTTTTTTAAATTAGGGTGCGTCTAGCTAGAAAACCCACCTCCGCATGGAGGCAACGAAATGTCCATTTTTCTTTTTTTTTTCCTTACCTTGTGGGGATGGCCCATATGTCATTTAGTTTTAAATGAACAAAACTTTAATAAAAGAATAAGTTGTAAGCATCTCCAAATAAAAATACGTTGTACTTTAAATTTTGAATTTTTGAAGTGTTCATCCATCCTTGAACTTGATTGTGTATATCAAATACAGACCTTTTACAACGGATAATTTATCCCTTTTTACGGGGCCGAAAGTCTATCCACGTTTCCCCTCCTTGGTCCAAGCACGCGGTCGTCCATTCTTTGTACCAACAAATTCTAGATCCACGTTTCTTTGCGGCAACATGCATGAACTTGACTCCATGAAACTAGAGTAAGTTGTCCGGAGATTTATATACTCTTCCTTTTGCGAGGAAGGAGATGTATATACTCAGTTTGGTTGTCGCTGGTACACATATACCATGTCTATATTATACACTACTCCAACCGTCCAACGTATCTTCAAACAATTCAGATACCACACCACCCTTCCTTTCTTGCCACGTAATTCTCCAGTTTAACCAGTACTATAAATCCTCCAACTTCTCTATTCTGAAGTGCGCATGCGGAGCTAGAATTCCAAGTCGTCATGGCATTTCCTCGTACGCCACAGCACAAAGTCGTCGCTCTGGCGTACGGCCGAGCCTCCGCGTGAGCTCCACCCGTCGGCCGGCCAACTTTCCCCCACAGACCCTGCGGAATTGACAGTCACCACCTAGCCAGCGCCGTACGCCCATCCGTCTTAACCTCCACGTACACGTCAAAGACCTTTTGAACAAACGGATGGCCGACAGGTCCAAGAAAGAAACCGGTCCTGCTCCAAGCGTCAAACCGTCGCTAACCATTGTCAAGTCGCGAGGCACACCGCCTCATACGTAAACGTACGTGCAAGACACTGGACGCATCCGTGATGGATGGCCGCAAACTTTTGCTCGGTCTTGTGCGCACGCGCTCAAGCACCGGCCGTGTGCCGTTCCTTTCGCCGGCCCGACGAACCGGTCAAACCCGTCGTATTCCACGGTGTGGTTGGGATCTTCTTTTTTCATCTTCACACTTTTTCTCTAGACGGCTTCGAGGTTAGATTCTGGGACGATACTTTGCTGGACGTTGCCTCGTAGTATATGATACGATACCCAAGCTTGTGTCTGATTATTAGCCATGAATTTGTCACAATTAAATAGGTATCGTGTCCAGCAAAAATATATAAGAATGAATTCCATATTTTATCCCCTAGATATGCATTTCTAACACTAATTACCCATCGAGTGAAAATTCATCTAGAACACACCTTTTAAAAACTTCGGACCCAAGTTTTCTAATGAGTGTCCATTAGGCAGGTGTGAGGTGACGCCCGGGATCCAAAACTATTTGGATGGCAATGAGGAATGGAGCAGATGGACAAGAAAAAGTGCGGACATAATTGTCAATGATAAGCTCTATACTATGCACATTTATTTTGACAAATCATTGATGCAACATGGCAATCCTATCCAACATAAACAAGCGAAATGCAAAACTGAGGTAAAATTGTGTTAAAAGTCTTCAAAATGTGATGTTTTGATAGTACTTTCACTAAATGGCGTAATATATGTCATAAATGTATAATTACAGGGTAAAAAGTGGAATTCACTCAACAGAAAAAGAAGGTCTTGTGCCAAGAAAAGATCCTTATGTTTCTTTTCATAACTTGTCACGTTGTAATTGACGAGGTCGCAAGATTTGTGTCTTTTGTCAACATAACGAATGTACTCCCTCCGTTCCTTTATATAAGGTGTATTTGTTTTTTGATAAAATTCCATAATGTAAGATGCATTTCTTTTAATTCTTTGTAATTCCATCATTAGCCATTCAAAAAAAAAGGAAAGCATCTCTCCCCTGATTGCATGCATCTCTTATTATAAAGAGAAAAAGGAAAGAATCTCTCTCATGATTGTGTGTATCTCTTACTTTCCTAGCCTAAATGATTTTATTGCCTCTAATCAATGATTTGGCCAAGGTTAATTTCATCTTAACATGTGTATAATTATGCGCCTTGGTCACCGTGCCGGAAATAATACACCTTACATAAAGGAATGGAGGGAGTATTAAACACCATAATTTAGTGTAAGTTTGTCGGTAATGTAGTCGTCGTTCAAGTAGCTTCAAATAGTGTGTGTATCATGCTCGACAATTAGTTGCGCGTATTGACATACATTTTTTGGCACACATTCTTAGCTAACTTTTTTTAAATAATGTATTTTTTATTAAATTTGACAAATAATATGCAGTTTGAATTATTTACAAGAATAATACATCGTCGGCCGCGGCGTAGCCGACTGGAACCAGTCGGCCGCTGCGTAGCGGACAGGTGCATGCGTCTCATCAGCAGGAACCTATTGCTGCTGCTAGGCGCGCACGAACGTACTTTACCAGCAGGAATATCTCTCCCACGCACGCGCACGCTCTGCAAAGAAAGAGGAATGGCTCGGCGAGAGAGACGAGGGAGACCTGTCGGCTACATAGCGGCCGAGAGGTGCGAGTCGGCTACGGCGCGGCTGATAGGTCCCAGTCGGCTACGCCGTGGCTGATAGGTTCCAATCGGCTACGCCGCGGCCGGCGATGTATTATTCTTGTAAATAATAAAAACTGCATATTATTTGTCAAATTTAATAAAAAATATATTATTTTAAAAAAATTAGCCACATTCTTATGGGGACAACAACATAATAATTTTGGGCTCTATGGCTTACTACTAGCAATGTTGTGTTTTTAACACCAACAATATGTTTCATCTCTTGTATAAGTTATTCATGCATATACGTGATGGCTCCGTACTTAGTCTATGATGCAACGGTCAAAGGACAGATGCCTTTTAAATACGATATCTATCCGGTTGGAGCATACACTCAGGGTGGTCTTCTCCACGATGGATAGCGGTTTAATCTTTGGATATGTTCTACCACATCCTAAGTTAGAATTCTTAATCTTAAAACGACATTTTATTCATTATTGTGTTGGACGTGTTGATTGTGTGCATCGTGTTATGTAGAGGCAGACATTTGTATAATATGGTTGTATCACGTTAATTTATCAATAGATGAAAATGTCCTTTATTAAAGAAAATCACAAAGAAACAAGAACTTAGAGAGGCAACATAAGAACTTAAAGAAACTATAACGGGAAGGCGCTATACCGTGTCCAATGAGATCGTTAGAATGGACTGTAATAGTTTCTTTTACTCGCATATTCTCCGGTTTGGAGAATGGCAATGACACAGAAGAGACTATCACATTCCAAATGATAGACCATAGACAATCAGTCCTAGATGATAGATCAAATAGAATGCATCAGCCCAGCCAGTGGTACCTTTCCCCAAGTAAAGTTAGACATACGATACAAGTGGGGCAATACAATGAGCAGTTCTATTAGCCGATGATGACGTAGATGATGACGCGTCTCTTATTACATGATAGGTGATGTATTGTATGAAAGATGCTAAACATACCATGGTGTTTCTTCTTGAACAAAACTATGAAATTGGGTTTTAGCACTAAACAAATTCCTTGCCCAATTTGGACGGACCGAGAGGGGAAAATGCTATGTGTTGGAGATATATATAACATTTATTCATAACGCGACCGAAGTAAGCTTGCAGTGTCTATCTCACGACAAAATTAGGAATGTGGCATCTACAATTTTATACAGGGTTTATGATTCCACTCGTGTTTCACTATGTCCATAGCTTTTCTCTACTATATGATGTGGTGACTGTTCTATTCTTTTTTTCTGTCGAAGTGACTTTGTTCCTTTAGAGACGGCACGCCCTTTTTTATGTGTGTTGGACCCGGCGTTTATTAAAAGGCTATGAAGTAGGCGCACCACGAATTAATTTGGTCTAACCAACCTGGGATGGAGCCTTCGCTCTGATTTCATTGCTCGATCCATCTTAGACACTACTGATTTAACTTTTGTTAGATTCCATTGATCCATCGATCCATTGTCATTTTCTTTTCCTTTTTTAAAAAGGAACGCTTTATTACTTAAAAAGTTTAAACATTACACCCGACCTCTACATAACTAAAATACACACAGTCAAACGAAGTTCTTACGCACAAACAAAAAATAAAAAGGTGAAATACAGAGAAACACGAAGAGTCTCTGTAACGCCTAAAGCGGAGGTAGGCCAGTCCTAAGATCATGTTGTCATCCATGTTGGGTAAAAGTATCCCTTGTTGTATCCTCCAATCATGTACACACTTTCGTAAACAGGTCTCGATTCTACATCTACTAGCTTAATGCCCGTGCGTTGCCGCGGAACAATAAAATTAGACACACACATTCATCAAACATAGCTCCACATGGCACTCCGGACCCGATGATTTTTCCGGTGAGGCTCCCACTAAATATAGAAGTTGCCGATGCGTTCATAGAAGACAAAATATATTGAAATAAATAAATTAGATCAAAGTGTATTTAAATATAGTAAACACACATGCCAGGCACAACAATAGTGAATCTCTTGTGTTTCTCCATTTTCTTCTTGAAGAATCATCATCATCCGACTCTTTTAGGCTGGTTCATTGAGCCACAAGAGCGTCAATATTAATAAGGATGGTGTTGGCTACTTTCAAATGCGGCGGATTTGGCCACCCTGCTGTCGTGGCAAACGATCCTATGGCTTATTTCGGTGCTATCGGCGAGTAGGTCATGGTCGTCTCAGCCTTTCAGCACAGTTTTGCGGACCATGCAACTAACTTGCACATGACATGCAAGTTGGATGAACCCTACTACATATTAATCTACTTTGGGTGGGTGTGGGTGACAACCATGCTGATGATTACATAAAAATAATAAAGGGGAAAATACAAGCTTCTCTTCCTCTCCCACGCTATGTGCCGTCATTGTGGTCACACTTTTTCATATTGCCAAATGCACAAACATAACTTAGAAAATGTAACTGATATGCAACAAACATTGTAATCTCAGTTACCACAATCCCATTTGTTGGGCTTAAGTGACACATGAACATTTGATACAAGACCGAAACCATGCCTAAATTAAATTTCATTAGCATTTTTTAGCGGAAGTTTCAGTACCATTTGAAAGCCATATTCTCAATAGTTTAAGTACTCATCTAAAATATTGTTCTTCTCCATACCTTGAAACAAAGAATGCCTACTTACAAATATTAAAGAACCTGCTCCAGTATATTATCAGCCATTAGCTTATTTGCATCTTTGGGGTCAGTTAAAAGTTACTCCCTTTGCTATAGATCATAAAAATAGTTTTAATACGAGGGAAAAGTGGAAAGAAAGCTAAACAATTTGAAACCTGTGAATTTCTTTTTTACCTTTGCAACGCCATTCAACTTTCAAATGAAGAAATCACACTTCAGGATTGATATGACATTTTCCTATGAAATGAAATGGTCTAATTAAAATGAGTTTCATAGAAGAAACATGAGGTCTCAATCTCATGGAAGTTTTCTCTGGTCTCTTGGGCACTTCTCTGTCCAAACACCTGCGGAGTTCTTATAGAACTTAAGAAATTCCCAGATGAACAATATGGAAAATTCATGTACGTAGTTCACTTTCCTGTATCATTGCACAAGGCATGGCACTATAGTTCCCGCATTTTTCCTAAACTCTGGTTTTCAATTTATGCATTTCGGAGGAGGCCTTGAGCAGTATCAGGCGTGCTACATATATCTTCAGTAGCCTTGTTGTGGCTTCTCCCTTGAAACCTTCACTCGCAGGGTACGTCCCTCCAGAATCTGCAGCGATTCAAAGTGAAAACCAGATTTTCTTGAGCTGACACTGAAACCAACCAGTTGTTACACTGACCTGCTTGTTGAGAGAATTTATCGCGCAGTAGGATTGCTCCTCTGTCGCCATTGTGACAAAACCAAATCCCCTTGAACGCTTGGTCCCTCCTCTAAACTCATAGTAAACTACTTTAGCATCAACCACTTTACCGTGCATGCTGAACAGCTTCTCCAACCACGAGTCGACCCCGCGCGTTGGCATCTCCGCCTCGACCAATCGCGTCACAGCCTGATGTCGTTAGAATAAAATTTGGTAACTCAGTTAGTGGACGAGCATACAAACTGAAAATCCTACTGTTTTACGTGATCTTCACATTCCATTCATCAACCTGATAGAAGCAACCATTCTAATAAATGGAATCAAAACTTGGAGACTCCCAATTAAGAAGAGCATAAGCATCGAACAAAATGAGATGGAACATACATAGCATAATTTGATGTGCCCAATTCACTCAAAGTAACCGGCCGGTGTTACAATCAGTTGTATCAATCAAGCAACTAACGGATATATTTAATTAATTGTAAAGAGGAGAGAGCATTCTTAACTGAAATCACTACCAGACCAGACCAGTAGAGGACCGGTATCTGTCCTGCACTGCGATTGACCCAAAGTAACTGCCGATAGACTGGAGCCTCATGTTTTGTCAGATCTTCAACATACTACAGGAGGTACTCTATAGTGTATGGATATATCAATCAAAAGCTAGCCCTTGTAGTGTGTTGTTCTAAGTCGTAGCAGAACTGAAAAGTGCAGATTCATGGTGTTCATCATGAAGCAGGAGCCTTTGAGTCATTTGCACCCCAAAAGGACCACCTTGGCAATCAAGATCCACAATTGGCGTCGAGAATCGCGGCGGCGGGGAACTCACGATCGATGTTGGACGCGGCGACAGTCAGTATCCACGGGGCGATGTTGGATGCGGTGTACTCTCCGGGGCCGGAGTTACCTGCCGAGGCAGAGACGACGTTGCCCTTCTTCACTGCACCGAAGGCCCCGATGGCGATGGAGTCCTCGTAGAAGGCGGGGGCGTTACCACTAGAGACGACGGAGAGGGAGATGACGTTGACGCCGTCGCCGACGGCCTCGTCGAACGCCGCAAGTATGTCAGAGTCGTAGCAGCCGGACTTCCAGCAAATCTTGTACGCGGCGATGCGCACGGTGGGGCCATGCCGACGGCCCTCCCGTGCGCGTAGTTGTAGAACTCGGCGCCATCCACCGGCGACCCGGCGGCCGTGGACGCTGTATGGGTGCCGTGTCCCTCGGTATCCAGCGGTGACTTGGACTCCAGGGTCTCGTTAATGGGGTGCCCGAGGCCGGCCTCATACCCCTTGTAGAAGAACTTGGCGCCGATGAGCTTGTTGTTGCAGTAGGCGGAGGAATTGAAGCCGGTAGCAGAGACGTATTCCCGGAGAAGGACGAGGGCGAGGGGCTGAGCCCGTCGCCGCCTCGCCGGCGGGCTTAAAGGAGCCGCGGTTGAGCGGGTAGATCCCGGTGTCGAGCACCCTCACCACGACGTCCGACAAGGCGCCAAACGCGGCGGGGAGGAGCCCGGCCACGCTGCTGAGGCGGAGGAACTCCGGGGTGTGGGTGGTGTGTGGATGGGAGACGTCGGTGGGGGTCTGCGGTACGAGACGTGCGTGTGTGGGCTTGGTGCGTGCGTGGGTTTGGTTTTCTCCTGATATTTTTGGATCGCAGGAGGAGGAGGAGGTTACGAGGGAGGTGCTTTTTCGGGTGGTATAGAGGTTTTGCTTTTTGCATTGTGAACCAGATTTTATATATTTAATCGATTGGTTTAAGGAGGGATGAAAAAAATTGGTGGAAGTGCCACTTCAGGAGGTGGGGAGCGAACGAGAGGTCGAACCATCGCTGGGAGGTCGAACCATCACGACGTTCGATCCTGTTTTAATAGTACAGATGAGTGAGAACCCATGAAAGCAAATGAAATTTAATAGTATCATTGCTATAAATGTGATGCAATGAATCTCCACATTCAGTATGATTTTCTTATTTCTTTTTAGACATTTAACAAGGAAAGGCACAGAAATTGGAAAAGCCTTCAAATCATATATTTTTTTACCTCTGATCTTGTCAATTCAGTTCAGTTATGGCACCACCTCTTCCTGATCTCACCTTGGCCACTTACCTCATTAGTGACCATGGATACCTGTTGAATGTAACAGGTAATGCATGTCAGTCTGTGATATAAATAGGGGGATACAGGTAGTTCCGTACCACGGATAATGTGTTTCCCATCAGCTAACGTGATCCTCTTCCGTGCATATTTAGGTGTTGACTAAAGATGGTTTAAAAGGATAAATCAGTAGGAGAAAAGAAAGTAATAAACAATATTATTTTTCTTCATGTAAATTTACCTTATTTGTTGATTTTCCTACGATATATAGTCCGTGAAATCATTTGTTTCTTTGCGTCCTTTTATCTATTTGCACTAACAGGGATAATGTCAGATTCCAAACCTGAACCTCTCTCCTTTTCTTTGATAGCAAGTAGAGTGTTACATTGCAAGCAAAGCAGAAAACAAAAGACCTACTGGACCCTAGGAGCATAAGATTCTTTCTACTGGATGATTAATTAACTTGCATGCATCGATGAGCAACAAGAACAACCAGTCAATTAACCCGCGTGCATTAGCAAGCAACCGAACAAAAATAATAGTGGTATAAGGAAGCAAACAAAAGTCATGACATCAGTTAAGTTAAATACCCGTATATATGTGCAAATATATCACTTATAAATTTCACCAGTAAGTCATGACAACAGTTTGGCATTAACAATATTTAAAAAATAGAAGAAAGCATACTTAGGCGACATCCAATCACGTAAGATTAGGTCACACTGTGATTTATTCGAGAAGGCTTACTCTGAATTGTAAGGAAATGATATAAAAACCAGATACCAAATTGCTGCAGATACACTCATGGTATAAACTCTGAAACATCAAAGCACTCAATTGATGAAATTAGAAAAGCAATACAGTTAGACTCACTTGATATGTTGCAGGTTAGACTCAAATCTGAGACACGCAAAATTGAGATGTGATTTGACTGTATAGAGATTATGGCCAAACACCATTGCTTGTTTTTGGAAGAACAAAAAAGGGAAACTATTGCTACAGGAGACAGAATGGTAAAACCTCATCATGGGCATACCTTCAAATAATATATATAATGTTCAGGAACATATGAAGACATTAAGAATAATGTTGGTATGGTGGGTAGATGCCCTGACCAACTTGCGTCCCTGAATCATATGCAAAAGTACCTTTTATCAGCAAATATGTACATTCATGGTTATAAAATATAACATACCGGCAATAAGATTGTCTACCACTCCTATGGACTATTCCTTTTTTCATCATGCTTTGGTCAAGTCTAAATGCTAAACTAATCTGCACGCTATCCTAAAATCAAGAGGTAACATCTCAAACATTGCAGTTTCTTTAAAATGGATATGGGTTAGAGTATAGTACCCTTTCTTGAAGTATATCATTGGCATCCTTCAGTGTGCCTTCCTGCAAAACATTGCCACAAAAAGACACTGGAGAAGGGAATTGCTTTGCTCATGTTTCCACAAGTAAATTCAGGAAATCTCATTCGTGAACCTTGTTTTTTTATCATGCTTTGGTCAGGTCTAAATGCTAAAACTAATCTGCACGCTATCCTAAAATCAAGAGGTAACATCTCAAACAGTGCAGTTTCTTTAAAATGGATATGGGTTAGAGTATAGTACCCTTTCTTGAAGTATATCATTGCCATCCTTTAGTATGCCTTCCTGCAAAACATTGCCACAAAAATACTCTGGAGAAGGGAATTGATTTGCTCATCTTTCCACAAGTAAGTTCAAGAAATCTCATTTGTGAACCTTGGTCTTGAGCATCTTAATCTCCCTAGATATGATCTGCATCTGCTCAACTGAAAGGGGCCAATAATTATTTACAACAGAAGAAAGAGTGCAGTATAATATCTCTATTGGACTCCCAATTAACATAAGAAGGAGACATGGAAAGGAATATTCTAAAATATGTGATATATCATGGCCATTAAAGAATTGAAATCCCATCGATGCAACTACAAAAATGTGAACATCCAACAATTTCACACGTTTCCATTGCAAACTGTTGGAGGTTCGTTCATTTTAGCAGAGAAGTTGCAAATTCTTTCATTCATTCATTCTCTGCTTGATCTAGAGAAAGGTTGATTCATTTTTCAATTCAGTAAGTAAGGAAGGTTCGTTCGTTCATTTGACAAACAACAACAACAGCAACAGTGTGTGTAGCATCTTGATCCATGGAAGAAGGTGGGGGAGCAGGAAGGGACCTTGTGCGTGGGATGGTAGCAGCCGTGGTCGGGCTGGACGGCATTTCCGTCGAGCTCATCCATGCATGCAAGGAAGGAGCTGCTGTAGGTCGCCTACCGCTGCTACTGCTGCTGCACCTGACCGAATCGAACAGAAAAATAAACCAGGGGTCCGATCCAACCTTATGTGATGTGAGAGAGGATAGGAGTCGGGGAAAGGGGGAGCTCGCTGCTGCAACTAGGCGGTCGGAGAGGCGGAGGAGGGGATCCGTGCCGGTGAGCCATCACGCCGCCGGGGATCTCGTCGAACGTCGCAAGTATGTCGGAGT
The DNA here is from genome assembly GCF_904849725.1 of Hordeum vulgare subsp. vulgare. NCBI lineage: Eukaryota > Viridiplantae > Streptophyta > Magnoliopsida > Poales > Poaceae > Hordeum > Hordeum vulgare. The sequence continues at coordinate 52,564,788 of NC_058519.1, forward strand.
CGTAGCAGCCGGACTTCCAGCAGATCTTGTACGCGGCGATGCGCATGGTGGGGGCCATGCCGACGGCCCTCCCGTGCGCGTAGTTGTAGAACCCGGCGCCATCCACCGGCGACCCGGCAGCCGTGGACGCTGTATGGGTGTCGTATCCCTCAGTATCCAGCGGCGACTTGGACTCCAGGGTCTCGTTAATGGGGTGCTCGAGGCCGGCCTCATACCCCTTGTAGAAGAACTCGGCACCGATGAGCTTGTTGTTGTAGTAGGCGGAGGCGTTGAAGGCGGCAGCAGAGACGCATCCCCCGGAGAAGGACGAGGGTGGGGGCCAAGCCCGTCGCCGGCGGGCTTGAAGGAGACGCGGTTGAGCGGGGTAGATCCCGGTGTCGAGCACCCTCACCACGACGTCCGACACGGCGCCAGACGCGGCGGGGAGGAGCCCGGCCGCGCTGCTGAGGCGGGGGAACTCCAGGGTGTGGGTGGTGTGTGGATGGGAGACGTCGGTGCGGGTCTGCGGTACGAGACGTGCGTGTGTGGGCTTGGTGCGTGCGTGGGTTTAGTTTTCTCCCGATTTTTTTGGATCGCAGGAGGAGGAGGAGGTTACGAGGGAGGTGCTTTTTCGGGTGGTATAGAGGTTTTGCTAACGAGAGGTCGAACCATCGCTGGGAGGTCGAACCATCACGACGTTCGATCCTGCTTTAATAGTAGAGATAGATAACCTGCATAGAAGTACTTTTATCGTTAAAAACCTTATCATTTCGACATAGCCAAAGCGATCAAATAACGGCAAGCGCTCCCACCCTAAGAAAAGTTCTAATTTTTTGATCAATCTCATGTAACCAGTTATCAAATACATTAGCAACGCTACAAGGAGGATACAAGCCAGAAGCTATTTGAATGACTAACCATATAGAATGAGTCAATTTACAGTGAAAGAATAAATGTTTTATTGTCTCATCATGGTGACGGAAGACACATTGCGGACTTCCATGTCAATTCCTCTTAATAATGTTATTTTTAATAAGAATGACTCTGGGACGAAGATACCATGTAAAGATTTTATTCTTAAGAGGTATCTTCATCTTTCATATCTTCTTGTTATTATCAACTCGCACATCAGACTGGATTAATGCTCTATACATAGACTCCTCTAAGAAGTGTCCGTTCCCATGTAGGTTAGATCGAAATACATCAAACTAGTGTGATAATTGCATCGCGGACAACCGCTGAACTAGAATGTTCCACGATTGGAGTCTCGGTCCAATTAAATCTCTTCTGAACGCCAGATTTGACGGAAATGATTTCATTACCTTGATGATAGTATCACCCTTGTAACCCACAATGTTGTATAGAGACGGATATTATTCCCGGAGGGTGGCATTTTCTAGCCACTCGTCCTCCCAAAATCTAATTTTCGAGTTGTCCTTAATCGAGAAGGATCCGTACGAGCAGAAATATTTCTTCATAGCCATTCGGCCCGCCCAAAAGTGAAAATCCCTAGGCTTCCAGTATACTTGGAATATCACCTTTGAACCCACATATTTCCTCCTCGGGAGGGTTTGACATACACCATCTTACGTCAGTAATTTAAACAACCATTTGCCTAGGAAGGCCCTATTCTTAACCTCAAGGTCATGAATGCCCAACCCGCCTTGGTCTTTGGGACGGCAAACCACACTCCATTTAGTCAGTCGGTATTTTTTCTCTCGCTATCTCCTTGCCAAAAGAATCTAGATGGAAATAATCCAATCTATGTAAAACTCCTTTCGGCAACTGAAAAAAGGAAATCATATATAGTACCATGTTACTTAGTACTGAATTTATGAGGACCGATCTTACATCAAGAGACAACAAATTACCTTTCCAACTGCTAAGTCTTTTTTACAGTCTCTCCTCGACGTGTTTTCATTCAAAATTTGTGAGCCTTCGATAATGTGTCGGTATCCCCAAATATGTGATCGGAAACTGGCCTAACCTGCATCCAAACAGTTGAACATACAGGTGGGCCTCGTCTTGAGCCTCGCAAAAAAAAACAATTCACTTATATGAAAATTGATCTTAAGACCTGAGAGTTGCTCGAATGTTGATAAAATTAATTTCAGATTTCTCGCTTTCTCATGTTCATGATCCACGAAGAGAATCGTATCATCGGCATATTGAAGTATAGAGAGACCACCATCAACTAGATGATTGACTATGCCATCAATTTGACCATCAACCTTGGCATGCTTAATCATGCCCGCTAGCATATCTGCCACTATATTGAATAGCATGGACGATCACGAGCCACCTTATCGCAATCCCTTATTTGTTTGAAAATAGTGTTCAATGTCATCATTGATCTTAATGACAACACTACCCTAGAAACGAAACTATAGATCATAGCACGCCACTCTGTAGAAAATCCTTTCATTTTGAGAGTTTGTTGAAGAAATGGTCATTTAACTTTGTCATAATTTTTTTCATAGTCTATTTTAAGCACCACCTCATTCACCATTTTCTATGTAACTCATGGACAGTTTCATGAAGGCCAACATCTCCATCTAAGATGTGTCTGAGTCTAAGATGTGTCTGAGTCTGTGAAGAACGGACCATGTGTTTAGCAACCGACTTTAGCCTAATAGTCGCAACCTTCGTGAATATCTTAAAACTAAGATTAAGAAGGCAAATAGGTCTATATTGTTGTATCCTTTGAGCCTCATTAATCTTAGATAACAAAATAATCTCGCCAAAGTTTAAGCAAAACAATTTTAGATGGCCAGCATGTAAGTCACTAAACAAAAGTAGAAGATCTTGTTCGATGATTTCCTAGAAATTCTGACAGAACTCGGTGAAAAAACCATCCGGGCCTGGGCTTTGTTGTGCTCCATTAGAAAAAATCGCTTCTCTAATTTCCTCCTCAAAGAATAGGAACGTTAGAAGGCCATTTTGCTTATGAAAGACGTGAGGATGTCGTCTTTCCGTGACTCATTCATCGAAAAGTTTCCTCCTTCTTAACGAGGGCAAAATGTTCTTAGCCCAAATGCATCAATCGGTCTTGTTTAGGGGTGATTGACCCGGCTGATGCTTTGTCAATGGTCAGACTAGTCACACTAGTAGCTACCAGCAGTAGTACTTGCTAGCAAACCGTAGGTAAGCTATAAATACGTTCTAGAACATGCATGTGCCGTCCAAACCGATCCACGTTCTTCTTGCGGTAGCAAATGCGAATCCACGTCCCCCCTTGGTCCAAGCATAAAGATCTTTCATTTGTATAATATTTAACCAAACGATACGCATTTTTTGGGGTAACATGCATGAACTGGAGTTTATGGTGACTAAACTACTAGCGTCCGGAAACTGATAGTGTCGGGACATTTATACACCTAACTTTGAAAAAAAAATTACAGTATGCATGTACTCCCTCCGTTTCAAAATATAAGACCTTTTAAAGATTCTGACTATATACGGAGCAAAATAAGTGAATCTATACTTTAAAATATGTCTATGTACATCCGTATGTAGTTTATAGTTCAATCTCTAAAAGGTCTTATATTTAAAAACAGAGAGAGTAGATCTTAAGATTGACAAAGTTAACACAGACATTTCGTAGTTAACAAACACATCATACCACTACAAAAGTAATGTTATGTGGTAAGCCTAGGACATAAATCCGGATAGCCCCATTCTATCCTAAAGAACGTAACTATTTAAATTATGCTTATTTGCATTCATGCATGCAGTTTGGTTTATGTGTGTTTTCACATACTCAGATATAAAAGCATTTATAACCGGACGCCTCAAATGATCAAATAAGAGAGAGAAGAAAAAAAAAATCCAATTAGATCCCTTATATCATCTCTATACGTCCGGGTTGTTTGTGAACCCTCATATCCATCTTAAATACGGAGATGATATGAGGGTTCGCGGACTCGTTAGGTCATTTCGCCACATAGGACGTGTCCCCACCTCAGTTCATTTCTTTCTTTTTATTCATTCTTTTCTTTCTCTCTCTTTCTCTCCACCAATCACGTGAAAGTGACCAAGTAAAAGTGAACAAACATATGAGAAAAAAATGAGGATTGTGATTGCGCGAACAGACAAATAGGGGATACGCCCAGTCACTAACCGGACGCGCCCGCGGACATTTAGGGATCATATTTACAATGTCCAGATGTAGATGCTCTTAAAGCATTTACAACCATACTTAGTAAATATGATCCCTATACGTCCGCGGACGCGTCCGATCAGTGATCGGGTGTTCCCGTTTTAATCTCCTGCTTTTCCGTCCGCGCAGCCGCACTTTTGATATTTGTTCGCATATGCCCGGTTCATTTGTCGTACGTGATGAATTGACCGGACGTGTCCGGACGCGTTTTTAGCGATCATATTTTTGTGAGAATTTTTTTTTTGTGGGTGAGAATCAATTCTTTTGACAGTGATGTTTTTCGGATCAATATATTGTGTAGCGATCATCGTTATATTGTCTAGCGTGACGAATATAAACCCTCCAATAGAACTCCAAGTCGTGCCCATGGTAGCTCCCCTTGCCGTGAAGCCGTCGCTGTTGCCTACGGCCGGGTCTCCGCGTTCGGTCGCTCCACCCGACGGCCGGCCACGGCCATCTCTCTCCCTGTCCCACACACAGTGCGTGCGGAGCTGGCCGTCATCACCTAGCCAGTACCGTACGCCCACGGCCCATGCCCATCCATCCATCCATCCATCCATCTCAAAGACCTTTTTTTACACATGGATAGCCGGCATAATCCCAGAAAGCAACCAGCAGTTTTCCTCCAAGCGTCAAGTCAAGCCGCCACCCCACACGCAAACGTACGTGCAAGACATCTGTGGACAGGTGTACATGAGTTAATTGCAAAAGACTATCATATTTATAAATTGATGTCATCTTTCAATTTTTTGTAAATACGTATCAAGATACAAGCCGTATTTTATAGATCCCGTATTTCTACATATAGATGCTCTTTCTGATACACATGACCCACTGGTCAGTCTCTTACACCGAAAACCGGCCCGGATCGTTTGGAAAAACCGACTCTCTCTCTCCAGCTGGACCGGACAGGCAAAAAAAAAAAAAAAACCTTCTTCTCCTCCACACCTAGCCCACCCTGCTCCTCTCGGCCGCCCCGTCCCGCCCATCTCCGACCTGCAGCCGGCGGTCGACGAGCTCGCCGCGCTGGTCCGCTCCGGCCTCGCCGGCCTGGCCTCCGCCTTCCGCCGCGTCGCGCAGGGACAGCCGGGGTCCGGCCGCGTCTTGGCCTGCCTAGCCGCCGCCGCGCTGCTCGTCGCCGCCTCGCTGCCCGCCGACGCCCGCGCGGCGGACCTCGTCGCCCACGGCCGCCGCGCAGAGGTGCCAGCCGTGCGCGGACATCTTCGCGCCGTCGACGACGGCAACGTCGGCCGCGGGCCAGTACTCGGAGTTGTTGGCGCTCGCCGCGGCTGATCTGGCGAGGAAGGGCGACGGCATGCGGCCCGTACAGGAGCTGTCGCCTCCCACCGACACGCGGGGCCAGCGAGGACCGACGGACGTGGCCACATGCTCCACGGCGCTGGCGCAAAAATACCACCTAGCTGCCACCACATGTCCAGGGAGGAGCGGCGCGCTGCGAGCCGAGGCGGAGGAGCGGAGTAGAGGCAGACGTCGCCGGACTGCGATGACACCGGGCGCCGACGCCGTCATCATCGCCATAGCAGAAGCTAGCCGGAGCGAGCAGACCAGGAGGAGCAGCCGGAGAGCGGCGGAGGCGTCGTCCGTCCCGTCGTCCTACGTCGTGTGGGAGAAGGAGCGGTAACTGGTTCGTTGGAGCTAGAGGTCTAAGAGGGGCGAGAGCATGGAGGTGGAGGCGGCGAGGTGCGAGTGCTGCGGCTTCACGGAGGAGTGCACGCCGGAGTATATCGCGGCGGTGCGGGCCGAGTACCTGGGCTGGTGGGTCTGCGGGCTCTGCGCGGCGGCCGTGGGCGATGAGGTCCGCCGCGCGGGCGCCGGTGGGCAACGAGGCGGCGACGAGCAGCGCGGCGGCGGCGAGGCAGGCCAAGACGCGTCCGGACCCCGGCTGTCCCTGCGCGACGCGGCGGAAGGCGGAGGCCAGGCCGGCGAGGCCGGAGCGGACCAGCGCGGCGAGCTCGTCGGCCGCCGGCTGCAGGTCGGAGATGGGCGGGGCGGGGCGGCCGAGGAGGAGCAGGGTGGGCTAGGTGTGAAGGAGAAGAAGGTTTTTTTTTGCCTGTCCGGTCCAGCTGGAGAGAGAGAGTCGGTTTTTTCCGGATCAAAGCGGTCCGGGCCGGTTTTCCGTGTAAGAGACTGACTGGTGGGTCATGTGTGTCAGAAAGAGCATCTATACGTAGAAATACGGGATCTGCAAAATACGGCCTGTATCTTGATACGTATTTGAAAAAAATTGAAAGATGACATCAACTTATGAATACGGCCCGAATTGTGGTAGTCTTTTGCAACTAACTCGGTGTACATCGGTCGTGTACGTGCACCGGCGCCATCACCGGCCGTGTGCCGTTCCTGTCGCCGGCCCGGCCGGCGAGCCGACGGGAAAGCAGCGTCGCATTCGCATTCCATTGCACGGCGCGGTTGGGTTGGGTGCATGCATGATTAAGCTTGAGTGCACGCAGCTGGCGGGCCAAAGCAGCTGCCAGCTTGAGGTGGTTGCGAGCCGCGTTATCGCGCATGATTTGGCTCCCTGTTTTTTTTCTTCTCTTTTCTTTTCTTCCGATGAGAGAGAGAGAGAGATGGGGAGAGAGGCGTGGACGCCAGTGGGCGTCTAGAAGGGGGTGCTGGGGCGGGTCAACCCTTCTAGAAAGGAGGGGTGCTGGGGCTGGTGGCCCGGCAGACAACGCACGCCGCAACACGCAAGGGAATGTAATTTGTTTCGTCTTTCGTATACGTGATGCCGCCGCTGCCGCTGCTATTTTTTTAATATATATATATATACACACACACATTTTTTACACACACATCGTCAAGAGGTCCTTTCATTAAACACATATCGTCAAGAGGTCTAAAATAAATTTAATAGAATACTTAAAATAAATTCAACCAAATATGAGCATCAATGTCAAACTTGAAAGTTAAACTCTGATAAAGAAAAAAATATATTTTTCTTTTAATCATCCAACTATAGATTGATTGCGCGCTGCTTGTTGGCTTATCCGATCCGTCTAGAATGTGTAAACCCACCGAGAGAGGGAGACGGACTGACGCAGACGTACACGCCCGGTCCAGCTCCAAAAGCACAACAGTATTCGCACGGCTACTCGTACATGCATGCATGTCGTTTCCCACATGACCGCTGGCCGCTGCGAACGAACTGCGTCCGAGACCAGTAATCCCTGTAATATAAGAACGCCAAGTGGGTCAAAGTCGGCGTGATTCCATTCTAGAATGGCTGAATAGCAGCAGCTTCTTGGTAATATTCGTGTCAACGTCACCATTTTATTTTTGTTTTGTTTATGAGTTGTCAACGTCACGAATTGTGGTCACTGGTTCGCGGGCAGTTTTTCCTTCTTCTTTTCCAGAAACAACAGAGTACGCTCATACGTTTACGTACACAAACTTTTGTGACAAATTAATACAGTTAGCACTTGTGTGGAATCCAGATAATGTTGTGCACTACATGGTAAAATTAAGACTACTAGTCAAATACACGTGCAATGATGCGGAATGGAAAAATATACTCAATCGGTAAACTAATATTAAAACGTTTAGATTAGTAAAATAATATTCTAGATGATTTTATAGTAATTTACGGAGGGAGTATATTTCATGACATCCAGTCATTTAATGACGTTTATACATCTTCTTTCTTGTCCATATCTTACAAGACGCTCTTCCTTGTAAATTGCTCTTCTGAAATTGTTATCGGCTCAACCAATGTTGTGACATCATGTCCTTTCACTATGCATAGTACCATCGTATGTGTTGTCATGTCCATCCACTCACCATCACTCTATATATTGGGGAAGTGCTTTTCTTCTCCTGAGCTCTAATGGACCTATTATAAACATTAAAACTTAAAAAAAAAATCAAAAATCAAAATATTTTGATTGTGTTTGGAAATAACCACTGTTGAATGCTTTACATACGTACACATTTTCGTGAAGAAAAAACATTACCAATGCTCTGGACAAAAGAATTGATGCCGGAAAAAGTATTTTTAAATAGTCTTTTTGGAGGATCGATTTTGTTGTTTTTAGCCTAGAGCATTTAGGAATATTCTTCCTCAAATAAATTGTACGTCTGACAAAAGATCTTTAATATTTTTCGCAAGCAGATAGTCTGTGTCCACACTATCAGTGTTTCTTGCCACCTGAGAAGATTGATACATATGGTTAGTTTTTTTTTTTTGTATTTTCTCCTTTCCTCACGAAACAACTTGATGTCCCGCTCTTCTCAATAACATTCTTTACTTTTGAACCATGCTCGTCTTTTCGATCATCACAAAAATCATTTTTCCTTTCCCAAACGGAGAAAGAGTGTCGTAAGAGCTTGTTCGGTCGTTTGCATAGAGACAATCTGTATCTCTAAATATGATATAGTTTGAGGATTAAATGCAAAATAGTCAAAAGAACAAGGTTATCAAGTTCATGCATCTACCTTAAGAATTCAGTGAAAAATATCGATGTCGTTGAACCGTATGAGAACATGGTGCCGACACACGGAATGTTGGACATTTTGGTCATTGGTTACCTCCGCTACCATAGGCATATGCATCCTCGGGAGTTACAACACATGGAGCCATGCTAAGAGATTGTTGTTGTGGAAGGTCTCATTATGTACATCTCCTACTCAATAGTCAATAATAACTAATTGCTCATGTGGTACGATAGAGGCATACATATTCTAGTGGTTAAGTGTCAATCTTTTCCAACATAAATCTTACACCTATCATTTTGTTAAAATTTGATTGAGTATGACTATGTGAAGGAAAGTAAATTTATGATTTAGATGAGGTTTTTATAAGATTTAGTTTAATTTTGGTATGAATAGCGAAAGACAAGGAAAGTTTTAATTTAGTTGTGGTTGCCGTAAGATCTGATTTTTTTTATTTTTTTATTTTTTGCGAATCGATCTGAATTTTCTTTGATGGAGTTAATGCGGGGTGTTTGGATAATACGTATTTGATTTGATTTAATCCTAAGTAGCAGAAAGCAAGGAAAGATTGACTTAGTTGATGTTTAATAAGATTCAATTTGATTTGATTGAGTCAATGAGAAGACAGAGCGTGAAGAGAGAGTGCAGGCTAAGGCGAACGTACAGCGACCAACTCCCCTTTACTGGTATTTCTAACTTTTTTTAGTATATTATCAACGTTGTTGAGCCACAGAACACCTCACCATGTCGTTCTCTGTAGGGCGCCGACACACACGGAATGCTAGACGTTTTGGTCATTGGTTGCCACCATTATCTTTGACAGGTGCACCTCTCGGACTCCGCCTACTAATCAATTATCATTAGCATTTCCTTATCAACATGTTATTTTCTTCTTATTTATCTGAGATGAAGATCTTATAATCAATATCAATAATTACCCTTGTTACATTTTCTTAATTATCATCATCCATTATTAGTAATATTTTATTCTTTTTTTCTATAAAATGGAAATTATATGAAGAATATAAGAAGTTACATTGTTGTATTCTCTTACTTATTAGCATTCATTAGCTATGTATCATTTTCTTCCTTATTTGTACAAGGTGAAGATTAAATAATCAATATCAATATTTATCGTTGTTGTATTTCCCTACTTATCATCATCCATTAATTACGGTTTTTTCTTATTTGTCTAAGGTGAAGATTATATGATCAATATCAATAAGTACCATTTTTGTATTTGCCTACTCATCAGCATTCAATTTACATATTGTTTTCCTTCTTATTCATACGAGGTGAATATCTATAACTACAATTGTTATTTGCTTACTCACCCTCATCCATTAACTACATATTATTTTCTTCCGTATCTTTTTTTGTAGCAAAAGAAGTGTTTCTCCTCCGATTTCTATTGGAGAAGCCAGAGTTTTGACTACAAGAACATTATCGAACTACCAAACTACTCCTTACGTTTTTAAATATAATTTCTTTAAAGTTTTATTAGTGGACTACATACAGATATATATAGACATATTTTAGAGCATAAATTCATCTATTTTGTTTCGTATGTAGAATCTTAGTGAAATCTTTTAAAACACTTATATTTAGAAACAGAGGGAGTAGCAACTGCCAGAAAAGTAAAAACAGAATCTAAGCATGCATCCTATTGTTAACGGATCCCCAAATATGTCATCAGGCGACATCCCCACTAAAACATCTCTCCCCCAAGCACATGCGTCAGGCAGTATTTTCTCCCATATCTGTGTCAGGTGAAGATTACATATTCAATATCAACAATTACCACTGTCATTTGCTTACTTACTATTACCTCCGTCCAGATTTACTAGTCTCCCTCGTATTCGGTGTCACGTTTTCATCATGATTTTAACTAGCAAAATACAAATAATATATAAAAATGTAATATCATGGAAAAGTACATTCAAATACAAACCAAACAACATATTTTTTTTTTAACATGCATTAACATATTGCTAGTCAAATGTATGGTTAAAACTTAACATGAAATAAAAGAGACTAATAAACCAGGATGAAGGTAATAATTACTATCACCCATTAATCACGTATTCTCTTCTTCCGTATTTTCATAGGTGAAGATCATTGTTACTCCCTCCGTTCCTAAATATAAATTTTTTTTAGAGATTTTATTAAAGAACTATATACGTACCAAAATGAAGGAATCTACGCTCTAAAATATGTCTATATACATCTTTATGTAATCTTCTAATGAAATTTCTAAAAAGATTTATATTTAAGAACGGAGGGAGTATTAGTTACCATTGCTATTTACTTACTTTCCATTATCCATTAATTACGTACTATTTTACTCCATATTTGTACTAGGTGAATAGTATTATATGATCAACATTCTTAATCATAATTTTATTAATTTTTGAGAAATGTCCCCATATAAAAAATGATAAAAATGCAGGAAAATGATAAACAAAACTGCCTCCATCATTCTAAAAAAGAATACAATAGAAATGATGCAAAGGCTGACCAATTACACATTATCCTGAGCTCACTCCAACTGTCCAACATAACCAGAGGGTTTCAGTAGACCAACTAAAATCCAATAGCTTATCGGCGTCGGCATCGTCATCGTGTTAGTACAGTTTTTGCGTGTGGCGGAGCAGTGAGATGCTCCAGCACTCGTGGCATCGACCGCACTCCATTTACGCTTTTAAAAACTAAAACCGTGGGTGCGCGCTATAAATACCAATGGTCTCCGTCCACCTCGCCGCCGGAGACAACCACCAAACCCACGCATCCCCTCCCCTCCTCTTTCCACAGCAGCGCGGCGCCGATGGCCACGGCGCACTACTACCCGCCGCCGCCGCCGCCCATCGCCCACGCGCTTCCAAGGCCGCACGCCGCCGACAACGCCGTCGCCCTCCTCCCAGACGACGACGGCAGCAGCGACAGCGAGAGCGTGGCGGAGTCGTCGTGCCCGCGCCAGCCGACGGCGAGCGGGGACGAGGAAGAGGATGACGACGGGTGCAGCGGCAGCTGCGTCGAGGCAGACGGGTACTGGGGCTACTACCAGCAGCAGCAGTATCCGCTGGAAGCCGACGACGAGGAGGAGGTCAGCACGGCGAGCGTCTGGTGGAAGAAGAAACGAGCGGCGGCGGCGGCCGGTAGGGCCTGCGGCGTGTTCCCCTCGGCGGTGGGTCGTGAGGGGGAGGAGAAGAAGGCGGAGGACCCGAAGCGGGCGGCGGCGCGGCAGGAGGAGGACCGCAAGTTCTGGGCGGACTGCCTGGCCACAGGGTACCCATGAACGAAGCCCGGGAGAGAAGCCATGGGTCGACATGCAAAGGCCATGGCAAAAAGCCATGACCACCTGCTAACCGAAACCGGAGCTCAACCCAAGCGTATGCCCACCTCCGTTGGTTCTGTTTTTTTCCCTCCCTTTCTTTTCTTTGTATATACATATATATTCAACAATTGTTTTCGCGAGATTCATTGACTCCCCAGTCCCCACCAAACCTCCGGGTGGTGTATTTTGACCCCCGTAAAGTATATTTTTTTTTTATTGTTGTTGCTGTTGCGGGTAAAGGAATAATTTATGTGAAAACTAGTAAGTAGAAAACACTTGTCGTACTACATTTGTTTCTTGTTCTAGATGGAGGGTGGTCAATTAAAGCAGCTAGCGGGTGGGATGCCAAAGGCAGTGGCATTGTCGAGAGAGGTGGCAGGCAGGCAAGGAGATCTCTGATCTCTCCTCTCCTCTCCTCTCCTCTCCTCTCCCCCGCTTTAAATTCGCACCCTCCCATCCTCGTCAAACTCCCGATCGATCGATCCACCGACGGAGCATCGCATTCCGCCGTCCGTGCGTCCGTCCGTCCTAGGCTTGTGTAGCCGTGCAGTAGGTCCTGTCCATCGGTGGCGCGCGCGCCAACGAACGAACGACCGACGGCGAACATGCATATGGTCCAAGCTCGGCCGCGTAACCATGTGTGTTTATGATGGGTTTGGTGCGTAAAGCGACCGGAGTTATACTTAATTAATGAAAGAAAAGGAGGCAAAGCCATGGCCGAGCCGCTGTTGCTTGTCCATGTGAAAGAGCCTTTTCATCATGTTATTGAGAAACTGGCGGCTCTTGCTCACCTTCTTTCTTTCCGAGCTGGTAGTAGTAGTGGTACTGTGAGTGGCTGGCTTTAGAGTTTATAGGAAGGACGGCAGCACGTGTGGCACGCGCCTGACCATGTTTTTCAGGATGCGTAATGTCCTGACCCACAAAATAATTGTTAAAAGATAAATCGGAATGAAAAATACTGCTAGAGTAGACCTCGCATACGCGTTTGGGGTGTAAATTTTTTTAGGACGCGGTAAAAGTTCGCCTTCAACCTTCAGATTCACGGAGTGGAAGGCCGACCCAAGCTCGTCCCTTATCCGCAACGAGATTTGACGCGAGGGAAATTTCCGCGCCATCCCACCCGCTCCCCCTCCTCAGCAGCCGTTGCCCCGCCCACCGCATGCTCCGGAACTTCTTCCCCGCCATTCTTTGCCGCTATGGAAGCCTTCGAGCCGACGGATCTCGTCATCGGGGAGGTCGCGCACGCGCAATCCCGTCCGACGGATCTCGTCACCGGTGAGGTCGCGCACGCGCAATCCCGTCATGGATGAAGATGATGAAGAAGATGATGGCCCAAGAAACTTGAACAATCCTGATGGTGACAAAAAAACAAAGGAGAAGATCAAAAGGGAACGCGAAACATCGACCTTGCGGGACAAGATAGATTCCATGCTGCAATCAAATGAGGTATTGCTAGCGAAGTCTTTGGATGCAAAGATAGAGATGGCCGAGAAGAAGTCACGAGAGAAGCACGAGAGATGTAAATTGCTGAAGGAAGTTGAGAAGAGAAAAGCATGTGCCGCTGAGAACAAAAACATGGCCAACCTTCTTCCGAAGAGAATAGCATCATGACTTTGAACCGCAATGATATGGACAACATCAACAAAGAATGTCATGATATGACAAGGAGAGAAATCTTAAAGAGGAGGATGCCTGCGTGTTATGGTGGCGATGGTTTATCCTCTGGAATGGGAACCGACGATTTCGTTGCCGGAGTAGGGACAAGTGCCGTAGTAGGAACAACTGAAGGCGATGGATTCGGGGTATCAATGGATTCGGGGGCGGCGATGAACTCGATGTTGCAGACTAAAGAACAACCAGGATGCATGAAGTCCTTTTGCGTTTGTCTTTCAAACTATGCTCTCATTTGTGCGTGAACTGTGCTTTATTGTTCAAATTCGAGCTCATTTACCGGAATCGCTTTCAAATTCCAACTATGTTTTATTGCGTGATTTTTCGGTTTGCGGGTCGTCGCGGTGGCGTCCAAACAGATCCCTCATTGAAGACCCGTATAATAGCATCTTTTACGAATATGCTTTTATACGGGTTTATTTTAAATACATCTGTTCGCACCCGCACCGGTCCGTAAAACACGTTTTTCGCGAACTATAAACGGTTTTTACGGATCGACATTATAAGCGCGGGTGTTGTCATAGGCATGGACATGAAATTTTCAGAACACGGTCCCACGTGCACCTGACTTAGAATTCCAGGGTACTAGTATGAAACTTGATCGACCAACCTACCTGCGTGTTAAGTCTCGATTTTTTTTTACATCCATGATGTTTTAAGGACAAAAAGTCAAAATGGAAAATAAAAAAGCATTGTTTGAATGAATAGTCAGATCTTGATTGTATTTTCTTTACTTAGAATATCAGGGTGTCATTCATTCAGGGAACTTCACACGTGATTCGAATGGTCAACCAAGTTCGGTACTCCAAGATTTCAGGGTTTTTTTAGGAAAAAAATCTAGCATTTTTTATGTTACTACTTCTTTCCTTCAAAATTATTTATCGTATAAATATATAAAAATGAATGTATCTATAACTAAAATAGATTATATATATTTATAACAACTATTTTCGAACGAAGGAAGTATTTAGGTGGCGTGCAAGAAACCATGTTTCCTCCGACAATACTCATCGATTTAGAGCAGACACATGCATACATCGTCTTTACATTTTTCTGTCAAAGAAGGGCGTCATGTTCAAACTTCGTGATAACTACCTAAGCTGCCCTTGTAATCTGGTGAATCAAACATGAGAGCGGTAGACGCCAACCGGCTATAGGGAGCAAAGATCAACCGTCTCTCCAACCGTACAACTATCACGTGTGACCGTGGGATTGGATCAATGCATCGTATGCTAAGCACGGTCACATCCCCTGTTGCAGCATCAACCATCTTTGTAGTGTTCCATCTCCGCTCGCCGAGCCATTACGACCACTCAACAATATCGTGTGTCTCCCTCCCCTCGCCGCCGCCCCGACGTGCTCGCGGGCAAAGCCTGGTCAGCTTGGGCGGCGGCGGGGCCTCCTCCTTCCCTCGCCTGATGTTGTATGGCGCGGGCCGTTTGGGGCCGGTGACGGCGCGACGCCGGCTCATGGCGCGGCGGTGGCAGTTGGCGGCGGAGGCGCGGGCTGCATGCGGCGGCGTATAGTGGCTGATGCGGTTTGGGGCCGTGCCCTGCTCTCGGTGGCGACGGTCTGGGTTTGGCCCAGATCTGACACGACTTGGTGCGTGGGGGCTTCGGCCCTTATGGTGTCGGGGCTTGGGCTCGCCGCAGGGGCTGGCTGGCTCCGGTGGCTGGTAACGGTGGACGGCCCCTGCTACGGCGCTCCCTGGTGGTGGCGGGCCTGCCGCCCCCGGCCAGATCCGGCCCTGGGGGGCTGTCTGGAGATGGCAGGTGCCGCGGCCTCGACTCGCTGGCTCTTCTGGCCGGCGACGAGGTTTGTGGTGGCTTCTGCATGGTCATGTCGTGATGGCTTCGTGGGAGGCGTGCGGGCTAGCAGAGGTGCTCCGAGTGGGGTTGTGGTGTTGGGCGGTGCTCCGGGCGAAAGCTTGCCGGGGCAATGCTTGCCGGTCGAGGGTGTTGGTGTATGTGGATGTCGTTTCACCTTATTGGAGGCACCGTCGAGGAGTTATCTCCCTGCACACCCTCGGATCTAGTTCTTTTGGTGAAAACCTAGACCCGGTTGGGTCGGACGACGGCGTCGGCATCGTCACTTCCTCCTTGGGGACGACGTCTTGAAGAGATTTGGATCTTGTTTGCACGCTTCATGGGCTACACGCTCGCGACATTGCGGTCGGCTGGTGCCTGTTCGGCAATGTGGATGCTTTGTGTGGCTTCTGGTGTGGCAACGGTGGCCGCTTCAAGAGGAGTAGGTTTTGTTGTTGTGTCCTGATAGTCGGTCTCATCCGGCGTGTTCGAGGGGTCGCCGTGCCTCTCTTTTCTTCTGAAGTCAGAGCTATTTGAGGAGGAGCCTTGCGGCGACGATGACGTGAGATGGGTGGTCGGTTGTGGCGCTGGCTCGGTGCAGGTCCAATGCCTCTTTATCCTACAATGCTCGTCGACAGAGTCAGAGCTGCTTGGTCGCCGACGCGTGGTGGTGGACTGTTTGGCGTTGACCGAAGCAGGCCTCTGCGCTCGTCTGTGGTGGAGGCTACATCGATGGTCGTCGATGGTGAAGTCGGAGTCGCCTCGCGGAGGTGTGATGACGATGACACCGGATTGCAACCTCGATGGCGCTCTTCTCCTTGGCGGCGTGTGTCCGTTCTTGTGTAGGTTGCCAGATCGCCATGTGTACCTTGTTTTAGCGGGCTTATTGTTACGGTTTTAGCCCGGTTTTCCGTTTATTAACCGGGAAACTCTCTTCGACATTTTTTAAAGAATCGGGCCCTAAGGAACCGCATCTCAAAAAAAGAAACAATATCGTGCGTCATGCCTCACAACGTCACTGGACGCTTACACCAACCCCTTGTGCTTGTGGCACCGTGCCATCACATGCACATCCTAGTGCCTACCTCGCAACACGCCGATAAGATGAACATCCTTGCAACATTGGGTTGCAACAACGTCGGCTGTTGTGACCAGCCCCTTGCAGCACTGGTCGTGCCTTGCTGCAACAACAGTTGCTACGACTACCGCTTGGAGCGCCCACACACTCTATGGTTGCAGCACCATTCACCGTGGCTTGCAGCGGCGGCGAGGTTTGAAGCACCAATGCGCTCGCGCGAAAGAGAGAGAGAGAGGGAGGGGGAGAGGGAGGGAGGGAGGGAGAGAGAGCGGGATGGGAAGGGGGAGAGAGGGAGAGAGAGAGGGAGGGGAAGGGGGAGGGAGAGAGGGAGAGAGAGGCATCTTGCAGCATTTGACCGTCGCCTTGTAGCAACGACGGTTGTTCCCATCACCCCTTGTAGCACCGGCCATCGATTGTAGCATGAAAGGACGTGGATGTCGCCTAGAGGGGGGTGAATAGACGCTTTAAAATAATTACGGTTTAGGCTTGAACAAATGCGGAATAAAACTAACGTTTAATTTGTCAAGCACAAAACCTACAACAACTAGGCTCACCTATGTGCACCAACAACTTATGCTAAGCAAGATAAACAACTAAGTGATAGCAAGATATATGACAATAAACAATATGGCTATCACAAAGTAAAGTGCATAAGTAAAGGGTCCGGGTAAGAGATAACCGAGGCACGCGGAGACGATGATGTATCCCGAAGTTCACACCATTGCAGATGCTAATCTCCGTTGGAGCGATGTGGAGGCATAATGCTCCCCAAGATGCCACTAAGGCCACCGTAATCTCCTCTCGTCCTCGCACAATGCAAGATGTCATGATTCCACTAAGGGACCCTTGAGGGCGGTCACCGAACCCGTACAAATGGCAACCCTTGGGGGCGGTTACCGGTACCCGTACAAATTGCTCGGGGCAATCTCCACAACCTAATTAGAGATCCCGACGCTTGCCCGGAGCTTTACATCACAATGATTGAGATCCAAGACACCACCAAGCTTCTAGGACGCCAAAGCATCCACGAAGAACAATCTCTAGGGTACTAAGTACCAAAAGGTAATATGGCTTCTCAAACTTCACTTCCACGTATCACCGTGGAGAACTCAAACCGATGGAACTCATGCAATGGCAAGAACACACAAAGTGGTCAAGTCCCTCACACTCAAATCCCTCCACAACAACAAAAGCTATGGAGAAATATGAGAGGAAGAACAAGGAGCTCACTAAGAACTCCAAGATCAAGATCCAAGTGGTTCTCCTCACATAAAGGAGAAAGTGATTGATGGAGATGTGGAGCTAGATCTCCTCTCTCTTTTCCCTCAAGAACAAGAAAAAATCATTGGAGGGATTGAGAGTTAGCAAGCTCTAAGAAGGTCAACAATGGGGGTAGAACATGAGCTCAACGGATAGATGAGTCCAAGGGGGAAGAAGACCCCCTTTATATAGTGGGGGAAGAAATCACACAGTTACCCCCACTTACAGCCCGAGCACAACAGTACTAATGTTAGCCCTGGCGGTACTATCGCCAGCCCTCGCGGTACTACCGCTAGACCCTGGCGGTACTACCTCTAGCCCTGGCGGTACTACCTCTCGAGAAAGTCTTCGCAAAAAGTCCGACGAAGAACAACCGCTCAGAGAGAGGTACTACCGTCCCGAAGCGGTACTACCACCCACCCGGAGCAGTACTACCGCTAGGGAGCGGTAGTAAGAAATTACTACCGCTCCGGGGGCGGTACTACCGCTACACGAGCGGTACTACCGCTGGCACCAGGAGCGGTACTACCGATGGATACTGAATCTGCTCTAACTTTCACATACGGACTCCAATTTCAACGAAACCAAGTTTGTTGGAAAGCTAACGACATGGGCTAACACAATCTTGATATAAATATAAATAATAAGCAAGTGAGAAAAGTCTCATAAGAAAATGATGAGAATCTTTCTTAGAATAAGACCGGTAAAAACTCCCAACATCGAAAACATCATAGAAGATGCATATGGACTCTGTTTTCAATGAACTCGAGCTTGTCATGAAGATGACCATAAGCTCTAAAACTCACAAATAGAAACACCATACAAAAACCAAGAAGTATGATGCAAGGATGCAAATGGTTTGAGCTCTCAACGAACGATACGATCAAGCTACTCACTTGAGAGCCCCCCTTGATAGTACATCAATCTATTGTAAAACAGAAAACCTATCAAGGGCAAACCTATACCTTGCACCTCGTCCTCTTGAGCTAGATGATGATGATCTTGGCTTCCTCAAGATGGACCACCTTTCTTGATTGCGTTGGCTTGATGAAGACTAGTTGATTTCTCCCCCGTACTCACTATGGGTGAGCCACTCTTCAGCATATCTTCACAAGTCCATTGCCACCACAATGGACGACAAGCTTCAAGCATGATATCTTTGTGCTGATCCACTTGAACTTGCACACCGCAATCTTGATGACGATCACCACTTGACGTCATCCTTCATGGGTTGTATGAGATCTTCCTCTAGACGCAAGCCCATGGAGACACACCTAACCCCACATAGAACTCACACGAAGACCATGGGTTAGTACACAAACACGTAATGGACAATGCTTACCATACCATGGGATCACTTGATCCCTCTCGATACATCTTGTATGCTTTGTGTGTTGATCATCTTGATTTACTCTTTGTCCGAGATCTTGATCAACCTTGTGTCTCTATGACCATTCTTTGGATAATACCTTGAATACCATCTTGGTCATCATATAAACTCCTTGAACCCAACAGATGGACTTCAAGAAGTGCCTATGGACAAATCCTATAAATATAACTTAAGGCAACCATTAGTCCATAGGAATTCTCATCAATTACCAAAACCATATATGGAGATATATGCTCTAAGAATCTCCCCCATTTTGGTAATTGATGACAACCACTTCAAGAGAGTTTATACAAGGAAATAAGCATAACCAAGCGCACACATACAAAGCAATAATGCATGCGTGCAAGATGTAAATGCTTACGCAATAAAAGCAAAACTGTCTAAACATATCCAAAGTAAACTCTCTAAACTTCTCCCCCATTGGCATCGATTGCCAAAATGGACGAAAAGTTTAGAAAGACAATATAGTAGGTGGTCCTCCAAAACGTGTGTACTTCTCAGCAAATGAGTGCAAAGAAATACACAAATACAATGATAAGTAGTTGGAGGAAAACAAACTATATTGAGGACCCAAAGATTGCAAATAAAAGGATCGTATGCCACAAAGACATACAAAAATAGAGGCAAGCAATCAAAAGATACCAGATGGAACAAACAATCATACTGTCCTTCGAACCACATGAATAAAAGATATTATGATAAAGGCAACAAAGTGTTTTATCAAAACTAGAGAAGCTCCCCATGATTTGTGCACTCATAAGAGATTTTTGTATTTGATACAAGTGCACAAAAATAGGATCGTTGCTCCCCCAAAATTAATAAAAACACACAACGAGTGTAAGAAGATAGATGAGACAATAAGCATATCACTTGCACAAAACAAATGGTTGAGCAACATGTAAAAGATGAAACTTAAGAATAGCCTCAACCATAATAATGTGTGTGAGTCATGGCAAAGCACTTGAAAAGACTAAGATAAGGATGAGCATTACTCATCAACATAGTCTTGATGAAATGAGACACAAAGTGCAAGACATATCATTCCCACACACACATACTAGAAAATGGGTTCACAAGCTTACTAATAAACAAAATAAGAACCAACGCTTGTGACAACCCATGGTGAAGATAGGAAATAAGAACCTTGTCAAGAGGAGGGATACCAATCGAAATGGCAAAACCCTCATCAAGACAAGCATGAGGAAAAATAATCTTCACGGCCAAAGAGTGCATCAAGATGTAGGAAAATAAGATACACACTCAAGACAAATCCTTTCACGAAGCCACCAAAAACTGAAAAAGGAAATGCAATGTGGACGTGAAAGAAAAGAGGATATCAATTAGAGATGTACTTCTCTCATGTGTAAAAGATTCTAAGTAGAAGACAATCATGATGATATATATCCACCAAAAAGGATGTACACACGAAATGGTTACAAGAAGGAACAAACAAGATATCCAAAAGGAAGTCATAAATATATCAATAAGATCTCTGCTTGGAAGCATATCACAAGGCCTAATATTTTCTTATTGTACAATATGAACTTCCAACATATGAACATCAAAGACATCCCAACTAGCAATAAGACATCATCGTTCGGATGCTTTGAGAAAGGAAACACGTACTACAAGAACGAATCAAGAGATTCATGCCATGATGCAACCTGGAAAATAAAAGACAGGTTTGGACCTTTGCAAGAAATGAATGCATGAAGTAGATACTTGTTACCGAGACAACATTGCATTGATGTAGTAGATAGTTGTTCGTTGATCATCCTAACTTGGCTCCAATAATCACATGGTCTCAACACCTTCCTTATAGGTGAGCCGAGCATCCAATGCATCTCCAATTGTTCCTAGAACAACAAAACAAGCAAAATGGTGCCCAAGCTCATTGGGACCAAAGAGTTAGAAAACCAACAATACATAGGACAAACTCCACATACATATGTGCACATAGATATGAATTTGAATTTCATGCACACTTTAGCCAATTTATGACAAGGTGGAGTTTCCCCTATATATTGGGTCAAAGAAAGAAAGCAAGCAAAAGAAGCTATATATAGTAAATATGCATGCTCAAGGCTTTCAAAAATCAACTCAACACAAAGTTGATAATACACCAAAAGACAAGGTATCAAGTGATAATAAGATACCAAACGAAAAACTATCACTTGAAGGATATCAATGAAAAGATACCTCAAGGAATGAGATATCCATTGACACATGCCAAATAAAAGGAAACAATACACCAATTGAAGGAAAACAAACACGAGGCATCTAGTTTCCAAAAGAGAGCTAGGTTCCAACAAACCAAGCCCTCGACAAATTTTCATGATGGCACAAAGCATCATAAAGAGCAAGACTTCCCTCCCTTAAACATACACTTGATGGGAATCACAAAATTTTATGATGGGCGAATAAAGAGAGTGTTCTAAAGAAAATAGGATAGCTCCCCCAAGGGATGTTCATTATATAGAATTTGCATTTAAATACAAAATGCACAAGATGGGATCATCACTTTCTATATATCTATAAAAACACTAGACATGTTAAAATAGATCCACAAGAGGCAAGGAAGACAAACGAAACACAAAACCCAATGTAAAGACGATTAGCAATTCCTACCACATGATGGGAATACCAATTGTCAAGGACAAGAAGTGTTTTGGAAATAATACTCATTGGTAGATTGCAAATATATCCAACATCATCTTTACCCATAAAACGCAAGCAAATGACACTTGTAGAGCTAACATGCCACCCAGGAACAAGATAATTCACAATATCAACACTAAGTGGCAATACCTCAAATGTACACATTTCCTAGGCTTGTAATATGCACATAGCATATTACTCCCCCATAATGTGATAACCCAACAATATTAACAAGTGGCAAATTAAAACCAACAAGAGATAATTAATGGACCATATAGAATTTGAATTTCTCATGAGGAAGACATACCACATATAAACTAGATAATCTTGAAATATCAATACTAAGTGGTATTCCTCATGTATACACATTTATAGTATTGTGAGGTGTGCAAAGCACATCACTCCCCCACAATGGGATAATCCACTAATCTCTCACAAGAGCCAACAAAGATACAAACAAGATGCAAAAAGGCTCAATACAAGACTCACATGTACATGATGTGCAAACCAACATACACATACTTGATTACTCAAGATAAGCAAGTTGGAAGCACAACATATACAAACACATGCAAGGTACAAAACCACAACATGCAAAGGGGCAAGTAACTAACAATGTAAACAATTTAAGTACAAGTTATCGTAAGGAGGCACATTGGATATAAGATAGAAACTCGATAATCCAAATGACTTGGCTTGAGATAATATGAATGATGAAGACCCCTTAATTCTTCATTATGTATCAAGGTCTCCAATGTCCTCCACATTCACCTATTGATCAAGTTTGAGCTTGTTGGTCCCCAACCACGTTGGGTCCTAAGAGGTTAGTTGATACGTCTCCATCGTATCTACTTTTCCAAACTCTTTTGCCCTTGTTTTGGACTCTAATTTGCATGATTTGAATGGAACTAACCTGGACTGACGCTGTTTTCAGTAGAATTGCCTTGGTGTTATTTTTGTGCAGAAATCAAAGTTCTCCAAACGTCCTGAAAATTTACGGAGATCATTTTTAGAAAATATGAAAAATATCTGCGCCAAGTTCCACCTGAGGGGGTGGGCCAGTGGGCCACAAGCCCTGGCTCCGCCACCCCCTGGTGGCGGTGGGCAGGCTTGTGGGCCCACACAGCTCTGCCGCCCCCAGTCTCAGGTCTATAAGTTCACTTTCGTCCCAGAAAAAATAAAAAGAGAAGTTTTCATCGCGTTTGCGATACGGAGGCGCCGCCACAACCTGTTCTTCATCTGGAGGGCAGATCTGGAGTCCGTCTTGGGCTCCAGAGAGGGGAAATCGTCGCCATCATCATCATCAACCTTCTTCCCTCTCCAATTCCATGAAGCTCTTCGTCGTTCATGAGTAATCTATTCGTAGGCTCGTTGGGCGGTGATGAGTAGGATGAGATCTATCATGTAATCGAGTTAGTTTTGATGGGGATTGATCCCTAGTATCCACTATGTTCTGAGATTGATGTTGCTGCTACTTTGCCATGCTTAATGCTTGTCACTAGGGCCAGAGTGCCATGATTTCAGATATGAAATTATTATGTTGCCACCAATATATGTGTGTTTTAGATCCGATCTTGCAAGTTGTAGTTACCTACTATGTGTTATGATCCGGCAACCCCGGAGTGACAATAACCGGAACCACTCCCGGTGATGACCATAGTTTGAGGAGTTCTTGTGTTCACCAAGTGCTAATGCTTTGGTCCGGTTCTTTATTAAAAGGATAACCTTAATATCCCGTAGTTTCCTTTTGGACCCCGATGCCATGGGAGGGATGGACAATAGATGTCATGCAAGTTCTTTTCCCTAAGCACGTATGACGACACACAGAATGCATGCCTACATCACATTGACGAACGGGAGCTAGCCACATATCTCTCCGTGTTATAACTGTTGAATGAATATCATCCAAACAAATCACAGACCCATTGGCTACGAGTTTGTCCTACTGCTGCTGTTACTTGTCTTGCTCTGCTGCTGTTACTACTGTTGCTACTGCTGTTACTTGTCTTGCTCTGCTGCTACTGTTGCTACTTGCTACTGCTGTCACTACTGCTGTTCCTTGCCACTGTGTTACTTGTTACACTGCTACTATCTGCTACAATCTTGATTCGCTTGTCGTTGACGGGAACTGACAATTTCCGTCAACGAGGCAACTTGGCGCCATTGATACAGTCGTTAGAAATAGTCTGTCGTGTCAACAGATCGTTTCTGACACCGTTGTTATCATACTACTTTGCTACCGATACTTTGCTTGCAGATACTAATCTTTTAGGTGTGGTTGAATCTGACATATTCAGCTACTAATACTTGAGAGTATCCTCTCACCTCCTGTTTGGCGATCAACAAATTTGGGTCGAATACTCTACCCTCGAAAACTGCTACGATCCCACGCGCTGGTGGGCCGTCAACAACATTCTTCTAGTTTCGATTGCCGGAGAGTGCTAGCAGCATTCTTTTGGTGTCGTTGCAAGGGAAGGTCTGCTGTTACAGAGTCAGAATTTTTCTGGCGCCGTTGCCGGGGAGGTATTGCTATATTCTCTGAGTCACTTGGGATTTATATATGCTGATCACTATGAAGAATCTGAAGGATCCGAAGACCAAAGTCTTGCCCTCAACTTCGAGGGGAGGTAAGGAATTGCCATCTAGCTCTGCACTTGATTCACCTTCAGTTATGAGTAAGTTTGCGACACCACCTCATGCTAGAAATCTTGATATGTCGCATGTGCTTGATGATGCTTATGATGCTACTGCTAGAGATGCTATGCTTGATACTATGCCTGATAGTGCTTTGCCTGATACTGCTAGAGATGCTATGCTTGATACTGCTTTGTCTGATGATGCTAGAGATGCTATTTTGCCTGATGATGCTATGCTTGATACTGCTAGAGATACTACTTTGCCTGATGTTCCACTAGGGGTGTTCCTTGATGCTCATATTTCTAGAGTTACTGCCAATGCTCGTGATGCTTCTCATACTGCCGATACTATTGAGATAGAACTTGCTTTTGCTCCTGCTAGATCTAGCTCTCCTAGATATGAATTGCATGATATACCTGAGGGTTACGTTATGGAGGGAGAGATAGCTGAGGATTTTCTTGCATGTAAGGATGCCTATGACGCTGAGAAATTACTTGTCAAGTGGAAGGAAAAATATTTGAAACCTAGGATGAAATATGACCCGAAGTTTGCCACTTCACCTATCTTTATCACCGATAAGGATTATGAATTCTGTGTCGATCCTGAGATAATCTCTCTAGTCGAATCTGATCCTTTTCACGGTTATGAGTCTGAGATGGTCGTAGCCCATCTTGCCAAACTACACGATATAGCCACCCTTTTCACTAATGAGGAGAAGATCCGCCACTACTATATCCTTAAGTTGTTTCCTTTCTCTCTAAAGGATGATGCTAAAGCCTGGTTCACCTCTCTTGCTCCTGGATGTGTGAGTAGTCCCGAGGATATGGTCTATTATTTCTATGAGAAATATTTCCCTGCCCATAAGAAGCAAGCTGCCTTGCAGGAAATATACAACTTTGCTCAACTCCAAGAAGAGAGTCTTCCACAAGCTTGGGGAGGCTCGTCCAGCTACAAAATGCTTTGCCTGATCACCCTCTTAAGAAGAACGAGATACTTGATATCCTCTATAACGGACTTATCGATGCCTCTAGAGACCACCTAGATAGTTGTGCCAGTTGTGTTTTTAGGGAACGAACTGTAGAACAAGCTGAGAGCCTACTGAATGACATCTTGATCAACGATAATGCTTGGACTATTCCCGAACCACCTCCTAAGCCAACTCCGAAGAAAAGAGGTATTCTATTCCTCAGTCCCGAAGATATGCAAGAAGCCAAGAAATCTATGCAACAGAAAGGCATTAGATCTGAAGATGTCAAAAATCTACTACCTATCGAAGAGATCCATGGTCTCGATAACCCGATACAGGTAGTAGAAGTGAATTCTCTGTGTAGGTTTGATGAGAGTGATATTCCTTTTGATAAACTTGCTAGCCTATGCTTTGATGAATTTGACAACTTTGTTGCCAACCAACAGAGTTTCAATGATTATGTTAGCAGACATTTGGAACAAAGTACTCGTATGCTTAGCCATTTAAGTGCTTGTGTAGACAGAAATGTCAATGATCTGAAGCTTCTGAGTAAACATGCCTCTATGATTACTACTCAGGTAGAACAAGTACTTAAAGCTCAGAATGACTTGCTCAATGAATTAAATGACAACTCTGTCAGAGTCATTACTAGAGGAGGCAAAATGACTCAGGAACCTTTGTATCCTGAAGGTCACCCTAAGAGAATTGATCAAGATTCTCAAGGAATCAATGCTGATACACCCAGTCATCCTAAGGAGAAGAAGAAGGATGATAGAAACCTACACGCCAGTTCACCAAATACTGTCACACCTGAAGAACCTAATGATATTTCTGCGTCTGATGCAGAAACACAATCTGGTGATGAACATGAACCTGGTGACAATATGGACAGTGATGTTCATAATAATGCTCAACCTAGCAGTGATGAGGATATGGAGATTGAACCTACGGTTAATCCTGATAACCCACAACCTAAGAAATACGATAAAAATGACTTCACTTCTAGGAAGCATGGTAAAGAAAGGGAACCATGGGTTCAGAGATCTATGCCCTTTCCTCCTAAGCCATCCAAGAAAAAAGATGATGAAGATTTTGAGCGCTTCGTTGAGATGATAAGACCCATCTTTCTGCAGATGCGGTTAACTGATATGCTCAAGATGTCTCCGTATGCCAAGTACATGAAAGATATCATGACTAATAAACGGAAGATACCAGATCTTGAGATCTCCACCATGCTTGCTAATTACACTTTCAAAGGTGGAACTCCTAAGAAACTTGGTGATCCCGGAGTGCCCACTATACCTTGCTCCATTAAAGGAAACTATGTAAGAACTGCCTTATGTGACCTTGGAGCCGGTGTTAGTGTTATGCCGCTCTCTCTTTATCGTAGACTTGACTTGGATAAGTTGACACCCACTGAAATTTCTCTGCAAATGGCCAACAAATCAACTGCTTTCCCTATCGGCATTTGTGAGGATGTGCCTGTTGTGGTTGCTAACACCACTATCTTAACAGACTTTGTTATCTTGGATATTCCCGAGGACGATGCCATGGCTGTCATCCTCGGAAGACCCTTTTTAAACACTGCAGGGGCTGTTATAGATTGCAACAAAGGCAATGTCACTTTCCATGTCAACGGTAATGAGCACACAGTGCACTTTCCGAAGAAACGATATCAAGTACATTGCATCAATGCTATCGAAAAGACTTCATCGATTCTTATTGGGAGCTTTGAATGCCCTATTCCTCGTGTCAAGATGAAGTATGATTTGCTTGTTGGGGAGATACATATCCCCATTGAGGTGACTTAGTGGCTTTGCGAAAATTCTCCGTTCTTTCTTGCGATTCGAGAAGGTTTTGTCATGAGGACTTGATCAACCCCATTGACGGATTTCTTTCGATGACAATGAAATGGATGAATCAAAGAGTCATATACCTCTGTTTTGAGCTTTCATTTTCTGTTGCTTAGAAGAAAAATGATGGAATTAGTTTAGTTTTTCCTGTTTTCTGTTTTAGCATCCCAGAGAAAAATACCTCGAAAATAAAAGTTCTCTGATGGTCCTGAAAATTTAGTACGATTTTTTCTGGAATTTTTGAAAATTACTGGGCCTGAGAGCTGGCATGGGGGCCAGACCAGTGGGCCACAAGCCCTACCACCGCCACCCACCTGGTGGCGGAGTGCAAGCTTGTGGGCCCACAGGGACTCCCTCCACTCATTCCAGCTCCCAGCCTCTTCTTCCACCTCCAGAAAAAATTGTTTCGCAGCTCAAACCCGTGTTCTTACTCATTTGGTGTGATTTTCGATCTCCTTGCTGAAAGCACCATTCTCCGGACCATTTTGGGGAAATTACTCCTTGGTAAGTGACTGCTCCATTGGTCAAATTAGTTTTTGCTCTAGTGCTTTATCCTTCGCGAATTCTTGCTACCTTGGTGACCCTGTTCTTGAGCTAGAAATGTTGATTTTAGCTTGGCCCAACCACAGGCGTCCATGCCCGAGCCGCCAGTCGAGTACCAGACGCTAGTTTATCAGTGGGAGCCAGATGAGCTCACACAGCAGTGGCATTCACAGTCTGCTCCGGAATATCCTGGAGCTGGTGATTTCCCATCATGGGAGTAGACCAAGCTAGGACAAAAGCCTAAGCTTGGGGGAGTACGTGTTCTCACCAACTTTACATTCATGCTCATGCTTTCGCTTTGTTAGCCGGTGTTTACACTTTGCCACTGTATTATCCATGCTAGTTTATTTTTGTTTTCTTGTTTTTTTGTTTTGTGTCCTTTTGAGAAAACCCAAAAAGATTTTTCTTTCTTCTTTTGCTTGTTGGGAGCTTTCCCGTGTAAATAGTTTTCTTTTTCTTTGGGTCAAGGTAGAAGATATTGGTTACAATGTTTAGTGGTTCTTGCATGCTTGCCTGTTTAGCTTTCAAAGAGCCATATTACTTTGTCTTCTCCTTTGTGTTTGCCTGCAGATTCAGCTTAGTCCAATGCATGAGCACTCTTATTATTGTTCACATCGCTCGATCGTGCAAGTGAAAGGCAATAATGATGATATATGATGAAGTGACTGAGACTAGAAAAGCTGGTATGAACTCTATCTATTTTGTTTTTGTAAATATGACTAGCTTGTCGACCCAGATTTAGCTTTGTTGTGAGAGAACCATGTTTGCAATGACAACTTAGAGATCATAGTTTCTAATTCCATGCTTATTTAGCTAGGAGTTTATGATGGTTTGTCTTGAATGCCAACATAGATTTTGAAATGACTATGATGTAGTATGATAGGATGGTATTCTCCTTTGAATGTTTCAAGTGGCTTGACTTGGCGCATGTTCATGCATGTAGTTGAAACAAAATCAACATAGCCTCTATGATGTTCGTGTTCATGGTGATTTATATCTTGTTCATGCTTGCATTCAATGTTAGTCAAACTCATTGCATCTTGATGACTATTGTCGCTCTCTAGTTGGTCGCTTCCCAGTCTTTTGCTAGCCTTTACTTGTACTAAGCGGAATACTGCTTGTGCATCCACTTCTATAAAACCAAAAGTTTTTCCATGAGAGTCCACCATACCTATCTATTTGCGGTATCTACCTGCCGTTCCAAGTAAATTTGCACGTGCCACTCTCTAAACCTTCAAGAAATAATCTGTTTTGCATGCCCGAACCGCTCATGTGGTGACAGGGGGTTATTAGTATCTTCCATGCTAGGAGTGTTATCCTCGACATGTGTTTATTCACTATCATTCACGAGAAAGGGGCCGGTAATTGGAATGCCCAGTTCCACGCTTAAATCGAAAACATAACTGTAAAACAAGACTCCCCCTGGATTGATGTTAGTATGGACGGTACCCGAGGATTCGGCTAGCCGTGGAGTGTGATTCATTGGTGGTGGGAGAGTTAAAACTTTACTTTTCTGTTTGGGAACCGCCTATAGCATGAGTAGCATGGAAGATATTGAGAACTCTTGGTCATTGCATTGGCAATGAAAGCATGCCACCCAAAATTATTATCTCTGTTTTCAAAGCTTGAGCTCTGGCATCTCTGGAAATCAATGCTTCCCTCTGCAAAGGGTCTGTCTATTTATTTTCCTGTTGAGTCATCCTCCTCTTATATAAGCACCAATTAGAGAGCACCTCTGTCATTTTTATGCTTTGCTTTTGATTGATATTGAGTATGACTATGACTGGATCTTCGTTGCTATGAATTACAATGTTTAGTGAGCCCTTGATCTTTGAAAGTGCTCTGCATTTATGTTTTGCAGTCTCAGAAAGAGCTAGCGAGATACCACCTATTCATATTGCTTCATGCTTGTTTTGATTTAAGTATTGGTATTTGAAACTCATTATTATTTTCTCGTTAGCTGATTATGCCATTGATATTAGTTTACCGTGAGACCTTTGTGTCATTTGCTTATGTGGTTAACTTGTGATCTTGTTGAAATTCTGGTTATGAGTTAGACATAGTTGCAACAACAAGATCAAACAGAGTTTGTCAAAGTTTGTCTTTCTCTCTCAGTTTGTCAACTGAGTTGCTTGAGGACAAGCAAGGTTTTAAGCTTGGGGGAGTTGATACGTCTCCATCGTATCTACTTTTCCAAACTCTTTTGCCCTTATTTTGGACTCTAATTTGCATGATTTGAATGGAACTAACCTCGACTGACGCTGTTTTCAGCAGAATTGCCTTGGTGTTATTTTTGTGCAGAAATCAAAGTTCTCCAAACGTCCTGAAAATTTACGGAGATCATTTTTGGAAAATATGAAAAATATTTGTGCCAAGTTCCACCTGAGGGGATGGGCCAGTGGGCCACAAGCCCTGGCTCCGCCACCCCTGGTGGCGGTGGACAGGCTTGTGGGGCCCACAGAGCTCTGCCGCCCCCAATCTCAGGTCTATAAGTTCACTTTCGTCCCAGAAAAAATAAAAAGAGAAGTTTTCACAGCGTTTGCGATACGGAGGCGCCGCCAGAACCTGTTCTTCATCTGGAGGGCAGATCTGGAGTCCGTCTTGGGCTCCGGAGAGGGGAAATCGTCGCCATCCTCATCATCAACCTTCTTCCCTCTCCAATTCCATGAAGCTCTTCGTCGTTCGCGAGTAATCTATTTGTAGGCTTGCTGGGCGGTGATGAGTAGGATGAGATCTATCATGTAATCGAGTTAGTTTTGATGGGGATTGATCCCTAGTATCCACTATGTTTTGAGATTGATGTTGCTACTACTTTGCCATGCTTAATGCTTGTCACTAGGGCCCGAGTGCCATGATTTCCGATCTGAAATTATTATGTTGCCACCAATATATGTGTGTCTTAGATCCGATCTTGCAAGTTGTAGTTACCTACTATGTGTTATGATCCGGCAACCCCGGAGTGACAATAACCGGAACCACTCCCGGTGATGACCATAGTTTGCGGAGTTCATGTGTTCACCAAGTGCTAATGTGTTGGTCCGGTTCTTTATTAAAAGGAGAACCTTAATATCCCGTAGTTTCCTTTTGGACCCCGCTGCCACGGGAGATATGGACAATAGATGTATGCAAGTTCTTTTCCCTAAGCACGTATGACGACACACGGAATGCATGCCTACATCACATTGACGAACGGGAGCTAGCCACAGATCTCTCCGTGTTATAACTGTTGCATGATGAATATCATCCAAACAAATCACCGACCCATTGCCTACGAGTTTGTCCTACTGCTGCTGTTACTTGTCTTGCTCTACTGCTGTTACTACTGTTGCTACTGCTGTTACTTGTCTTGCTCTGCTGCTACTGTTGCTACTTGCTACTGCTGTCACTACTACTGTTCCTTGCCACTGTTGTTACTTGTTACACTATTGCTACCTGCTACAATCTTGATTCGCTTGTCGTTCACGAGAACTGACAATTTTTGTCAACGAGGCAACTTGGCGCCATTGATACAATCGTTAGAAATAGTCTGTCGTGTCAACAGATCGTTTCTGACACCGTTGTTATCATACTATTTTGCTACCGATACTTTGCTTGCAGATACTAATCTTTCAGGTGTGGTTGAATCTGACATATTCAGCTGCTAATACTTGAGAGTATCCTCTCACCTCCTGTTTGGCGATCAACGAATTTGGGTCGAATACTCTACCCTCGAAAACTGCTACGATCCCACGCGCTGGTGGGCCGTCAACAACATTCTTCTAGTTTCGATTGCCGGAGAGTGCTAGCAGCATTCTTCTGGTGCCGTTGCAAGGGAATGTCTGCTGTTATGGAGTCATTAGTCACAATAGGCTTGGCAACCCAAATGGTACTTTTCTTGACACCACTTTGAGTACCAACAAACTTGGCAAACACATTGCCAACCTTATCCTTCCCAAGAGAGTAGATATCATCAATAATGATTGGGTTGGATAAATTACCTCTCGTGCAATAAGAAGCGAAGTGACCCTTCTCACGACATAAGTAGCAACATCTACCCTTTAATCTCTTCCGTATTGATTTCTCAACATGAGGAGTGTTGGCTTGGGTCTTCTTGGGAAGATGCCTTTCTTCATCTTGTAGTTGAGTATGTGATTGAACTTGTGACCGCTTCCCTTGTTGCTTGTGCCTTTGGGACTTCTTCTTTAGTGGGCAAGATCTAACATGGTGCCCTTCAATTTTGCACTTGAAGCAAATAATTTTGGCCGAATTCTTGACTTGTTCTGGGCCCTTCTTCTTTAAGTGTTTGGAGTTCTTCTTCTTGTTGGAGTTGAATCCAAGTCCATCTTTGTCATTAGGGGATTTTTGCCCACACAAGACATTGTTGAGTGTGGACATCCCTTCCTGACTCTTTTCCAAGTCTTTCTTCAAAGAAGTGACTTGGGCCTTGAGCTCTTCGATTTCCTCTACATGGTTAGTATCAACACAAGTACTAGAGGAAGTATAAGCTTCATTGTTAGAGCAACAAGGCAAGGAAAGTAATTCATCACAAGAGGTAGCAACATTATGAGTAGAAGAATTACGAGGACTAGCACATGGCAATATAGCATTTTGACTAGAAGTAGTGCCATTGTCCACATGAGGCTCACTTGATGTTACCTTGGTAGTAATAGCCTCACGAGCTAATTTTAGCGCATTATGGGATGCTAGAAGATCATCATGAGAGCTTGTGAGCATTACATGACTTTCTTCCAATTTCCCATAATTGCTTGATAGCAACTCAAGTTGAGCCCTTAGCTCAACATTCTCCTTTAAAATGGATGCTTCACAAGAAGTAGAGTTAGTAGCACAAGCATCATCATTAGCAATAAGGGGAGAAGGCACCTTGGCAAGCTCTTTAGCATATGAAGCTTCAAGTCGAGCATGAGACTCGGTGAGTTCGATGAGCAAACTCTTAATAGCCCTTGAGCCATTTTCGAGGTGCTCATAGTCCTCAAGGAGTTTAGCATGTGCAACTTCAAGCTTATAATTTTTAGTTCTAAAATAATTAGCCACCTCGAGAGCTCTATCACGGGATTCCTTTAATCTAGATAATTCTAGAGCAAAGGTTTCCTCAAGATATTCCTTGGTGGTTTGTTCATTTTCAAGAGCTTGAGATAGCTCTGCGATCTCATTAGCGTAATCACGCTCATGACCTTCCATTGTCTCAATGGTGGCCTCATGCTCCTTAAGATGAGCTTCCAACTCCTCAATGTATTTCTTGCCCTCAGTGGCAATAGACATGATTTTCAAGAAGTTGGAACAAGCAAGTTTATTCTTATAAAGAGATTTAAAAATCATTTCACCCTTAATTTTTAAGGATGCAACACTATCACTCTCTTCATCATTATCCTCATCCCCATTATCATCAACATCATCATCATGAGATATATTGGGATTCAAAGTAGGAGATACCTTTGAAGCCTTAGCCATAAGGCAAAAGTGAGTAACAATAGATGATGATGTAGGATCCCTTGAAGCATCATTCAAGGCCACATCTTGTTCCATGGAGTGATGAATTTCCTCTACATTGTTAGCACAACAACACGAGGAAATATATACATTTTTATCATGGCAACAAGATATAGGAAGAATATCATCATGAGATTTAGTCAAGCAGTTTTTACATGATATGCAAGGACTATCAACACAAGCATGTAAAACATTTAGAGTGCTCGAAGTGTTAACGCCCAAAGATGAAGCATTGCAATAATATACTGATGAAGCATCATCAACAATAAGCCCACTATCATCATTGCAATGATATCCACTACTCGCCATATCATTACCTTGTGGAAATCCACATGTAGGTGAAGTAGATGAAGTTGAGAAGACCACACAACCGGAGGTGGAGGGAGAACAATCATTCCCACAAATCTTGGACATACCATATTTATCTTGAAGCTTTGTCCACAACTCGTGAGCATCCCGGAATGGCATGAGTTGAAATATAACTACATTGCTCAAAGCATCAAAAAGCACATTAGAAGCTTGAGCATTGAGATAAGAGTTTTTCTCATCCTCTAAAGATATATTTTGAGAATCCTTTGCAGGAGAAAAACCCATATCTACAATTCGCTCTAAATTTGGGTCCAAGACCCGAAAGTGATTAAGCATACGAATTAACCAAACATCAAAATTTGTGCCATCGAAACTAAGAGTGCCAGAGAATCCTAAACCCCTAGTCGAAATCCTTACTCTCTAGGTGGTTAAACCTAATAAAGAGAGACCTAGCTCTGATACCAATTGAAAGGACGTGGATGTCGCCTAGAGGGGGGGGGGGTGAATAGGCGCTTTAAAATAACTACAGTTTAGGCTTGAACAAATGCGGAATAAAACTAATGCTTAATTTGTCAAGCACAAAACCTACAATAACTAGGCTCACCTATGTGCACCAACAACTTATGCTAAGAAAGATAAACAACTAAGTGATAGCAAGATATATGACAATAAACAATATGGCTATCACAAAGTAAAGTGCATAAGTAAAGGGTTCGGGTAAGAGATAACCGAGGCACGCGGAGACGATGATGTATCCCGAAGTTCACACCCTTGCGGATGCTAATCTCCGTTGGAGCGGTGTGGAGGCACAATGCTGTTGGAAATATGCCCTAGAGGCAATAATAAAATGGTTATTATTGTTCGAATTATGCCCTAGAGGCAATAATACATGTATAGTTATTATTATAATTCCTGTATCAAGATAATAGTTTATTATCCATGCTATAATTGTATTGAATGAAGACTCATTTACATGTGTGGATACATAGACAAAACACCGTCCCTAGCATGCCTCTAGTTGGCTAGCCAGTTGATCGATGATAGTCAGTGTCTTCTGATTATGAACAAGGTGTGGTTGCTTGATAACTGGATCACGTCATTGGGAGAATCACGTGATGGACTAGACCCAAACTAATAGACGTAGCATGTTGATCGTGTCATTTTGTTGCTACTGTTTTCTGCGTGTCAAGTATTTATTCCT
This sequence comes from Hordeum vulgare subsp. vulgare, assembly GCF_904849725.1. Classification (NCBI taxonomy): domain Eukaryota; kingdom Viridiplantae; phylum Streptophyta; class Magnoliopsida; order Poales; family Poaceae; genus Hordeum; species Hordeum vulgare. Next base: position 52,599,568 of record NC_058519.1, read on the forward strand.
ATGACCATGAGATCATATAACTCACTGACACCGGAGGAATGCCTTGTGTGTATCAAACGTCGCAACGTAACTGGGTGACTATAAAGATGCTCTACAGGTATCTCCGAAGGTGTTAGTTGAGTTAGTATGGATCAAGACTGGGATTTGTCACTCCGTATGACGGAGAGGTATCTCGGGGCCCACTCGGTAATACAACATCACACACAAGCCTTGCAAGCAATGTAACTTAGTGTAAGTTGCGGGATCTTGTATTACAGAACGAGTAAAGAGACTTGCCGGTAAACGAGATTGAAATAGGTATGCGGATACTGACGATAGAATCTCGGGCAAGTAACATACCGAAGGACAAAGGGAATGACATACGGGATTATACGAATCCTTGGCACTGAGGTTCAAACGATAAGATCTTCGTAGAATATGTAGGATCCAATATGGGCATCCAGGTCCCGCTATTGGATATTGACCGAGGAGTCTCTCGGGTCATGTCTACATAGTTCTCGAACCCGCAAGGTCTGCACACTTAAGGTTCGACGTTGTTTTATGCGTATTTGAGTTATATGGTTGGTTACCGAATGTTGTTCGGAGTCCCGGATGAGATCACGGACGTCACGAGGGCTTCCGGAATGGTCCGGAAACGAAGATTGATATATAGGATGACCTCATTTGATTACCGGAAGGTTTTCGGAGTTACCGGGAATGTACCGGGAATGACGAATGGGTTCCGGGAGTTCACCGGGGGGGGGGGGGGGCAACCCACCCCGGGGAAGCCCATAGGCTTTTGGGAGCCACACCAGCCCTTAGTGGGCTGGTGGGACAGTTCACAAGTCCCCTATGCGCCAAGGATAAAAATCAAAGGAGAAAAAAATAGGGGGAAGTGGGAAAGGGGAAGGACTCCCTCCCACCAAACCTAGTCCAACTCGGTTTGGGGGGGGGGGGAGAGTCCTCCCCCCTGGCTCGGCCGACCCCTTGGGGATCCATTGGACCCCAAGGCAAGGTCCCCCTCCCTCCTCCTATATATATGGGGCTTTTAGGGCAGATTTGAGACGACTTTCTCACGGCTGCCCGACCACATACCTCCATAGTTTTTCCTCTAGATCGCGTTTCTGCGGAGCTCGGGCGGAGCCCTGCTGAGATGAGATCATCACCAACCTCTGGAGCGCCGTCACGCTGCCGGAGAACTCTTCTACCTCTCCGTCTCTCTTGCTGGATCAAGAAGGCCGAGATCATCGTCGAGCTGTACGTGTGCTGAACGCGGAGGTGCCGTCCGTTCGGTACTAGATCGTGGGACTGATCGTGGGATTGTTCGCGGGGCGGATCGAGGGACGTGAGGACGTTCCACTACATCAAACGCGTTCTCTAACGCTTCTGCTGTACGATCTACAAGGGTACGTAGATCACTCATCCCCTCTCGTAGATGGACATCACCATGATAGGTCTTCGTGCGCGTAGGAAATTTTTTGTTTTCCATGCGACGTTCCCCAACAGTGGCATCATGAGCTAGGTTCATGCATAGATGTCTTCTCGAGTAGAACACAAAAGGTTTTGTGGGCGGTGATGTGCGTTTTGCTGCCCTCCTTAGTCTTTTCTTGATTCCGCGGTATTGTTGGATTGAAGCGGCTTGGACCGACATTACTCGTACGCTTACGAGAGACTGGTTTCATCGTTACGAGTAACCCCCTTTGCTCAAAGATGACTGGCAAGTGTCGGTTTCTCCAACTTTAGTTGAATCGGATTTGACCGAGGAGGTCCTTGGATGAGGTTAAATAGCAACTCATATATCTCCGTTGTGGTGTTTGCGTAAGTAAGATGCGATCCTACTAGATACCCTTGGTCACCACGTAAAACATGCAACAACAAAATTAGAGGACGTCTAACTTGTTTTTGCAGGGTATGATTGTGATGTGATATGGCCAATGATGTGATGTGATATATTGGATGTATGAGATGATCATGTTGTAATAGAAATATCGACTTGCACGTCGATGGTACGGCAACCGGCAGGAGCCATAGGGTTGTCTTTATACTAACATATGTGCTTGCAGATGCGTTTACTATTTTGCTAGGATGTAGCTTTAGTAGTGATAGCATAAGTAGCACGACAACCACGATGGCAACACGTTGATGGATGATCATGGTGTGGCGCCGGTTACAAGAAGATCGTGCCGGTGCTTTGGTGATGGAGATCAAGAAGCACGTGATGATGGCCATATCATGTCACTTATGAATTGCATGTGATGTTAATCCTTTTTGCACCTTATTTTGCTTAGAACGACGGTAGCATTATGAGGTGATCTCTCACTAAAATTTCAAGACGAAATTGTGTTCTCCCCGACTGTGCACCGTTGCTACAGTTCGTCGTTTCGAGACACCACGTGATGATCGGGTGTGATAGACTCAACGTTCACATACAACGGGTGCAAAACAGTTGCGCACGCGGAACACTCGGGTTAAGCTTGACGAGCCTAGCATGTGCAGACATGGCCTCGGAACACATGAGACCGAAAGGTCGATCATGAATCATATAGTTGATATGATTAGCATAGGGATGCTTACCACTGAAACTATTCTCAACTCACGTGATGATCGGACTTGGGATAGTGTAAGTGGATCATGAACCACTCAAATGACTAGAGAGATGTACTTTTTGAGTGGGAGTTTAGCATATAGTTTGATTAAGTTGAACTCTAATTATCTTGAACATAGTCTAAGTCCACTTTGAATATATTTGTGTTGTAGATCATGGCTCACGCAAGTGTCATCCTGAATTTTAATACGTTCCTAGAGAAAGCTAAGTTGAAAGATGATGGAAGCAACTTTGTAGACAGGGCTCGTAATCTTAAGCTAATCTTACAAGCTGGAAAGAAGGATTATGTCCTTAATGCTGCGCTAGGAGATGAACCACCCGCTACGGCTGATCAGGATGTTAAGAACGCTTGGTTAGCGCGTAAGGAGGACTACTCAATAGTTCAATGTGCAGTCTTGTATGGCTTAGAACCGGGACTTCAACGTCGCTTTGAGCGTCATGGAGCATTTGAGATGTTCCAGGAGTTGAAGTTTATCTTTCAGAAGAACGCCCGGATCGAGAGGTATGAGACCTCTGATAAATTCTATGCTTGCAAGATGGAGGTGAATTCGTCTGTCAGTGAACATGTGCTCAAAATGTCTGGGTACTCAAACCGTCTAGCTGAACTGGGGATTGAACTCCCGCAAGAAGCTATCACTGACAGAATCCTTCAATCACTGCCGCCAAGCTACAAAGGCTTTGTGTTGAACTACAACATGCAAGGGATGAACAAGTCTCCCGGCGAGTTGTTTGCGATGCTGAAAGTCGCAGAGTCTGAACTCCGTAAAGAGCATCAAGTGTTGATGGTGAGCAAGACCACTAGTTTCAAGAGAAACGGCAAAGGCAAGAAGGGCAATTCGAAGAAGAGCGGCAAGCCTGTTGCCAATCCGCCGAAGAAACCCAAGGCTGGACCTAAGCCTGAAACAGAGTGCTTCTATTGCAAGGGTATGGGTCACTGGAAGCGCAATTGCCCCAAGTATCTGGCAGATAAGAAGGCGGGCAAACAAAAATCAGGTATATTTGATATACATGTTATTGATGTGCACTTAACCGGCTCTCGTAGTAGTGCCTGGGTATTTGATACCGGTTCTGTTGCTCACATTTGCAACTCGAAGCAGGAACTGCGGAATAGACGAAGGCTGGCGAAAGACGAAGTGACGATGCGCGTAGGAAACGGTTCCAAGGTTGATGCAATCGCCGTCGGCACGGTGTCACTTCAACTACCATCGGGATTAGTGATGAACTTAAATCATTGTTATTTAGTGCCTGCGTTGAGCATGAACATTATATCTGGATCTTGTTTATTGCGAGACGGTTACTCTTTTAAGTCTGAGAATAATGGTTGTTCTATTTCTATGAGTAACATCTTTTATGGTCATGCACCGAATGTGAGAGGATTGTTCATATTGAATCTCGATAGCGATACGCATATACATAACATTGAGACCAAAAGAGTTAGAGTAAACAATGATAGTGCCATATTTTTGTGGCACTGCCGCTTGGGTCATATTGGTGTAAAGCGCATGAAGAAACTCCATGTTGATGGACTTTTGGAGTCACTTGACTTTGATTCACTTGACACGTGCGAACCATGCCTCATGGGCAAGATGACTAAGACTCCGTTCTCCGGAACAATGGAGCGTGCAAGTGACTTGTTGGAAATCATACATACCGATGTGTGTGGTCCAATGAGCGTGGAGGCACGCGGCGGATATCGTTATTTTCTCACCTTCACTGACGATTTAAGTAGATATGGTTATGTCTACTTAATGAAGCACAAGTCTGAAACATTTGAAAAGTTCAAGCAATTTCAGAGTGAAGTGGAAAATCATCGTAACAAGAAGATCAAGTTCCTACGGTCTGATCGTGGGGGTGAATATCTGAGTTTCGAGTTTGGTACTCACTTAAGACAATGTGGAATTGTTTCACAGTTAACACTGCCTGGAACACCACAGCGGAATGGTGTGTCCGAACGTCGTAATCGTACTTTGTTAGAGATGGTGCGATCTATGATGTCTCTTACTGATTTGCCGTTATCTTTTTGGGGTTATGCATTAGAAACAGCTGCATTCACTTTAAATAGGGCACCATCGAAATCCGTTGAGACGACACCATACGAACTGTGGTATGGCAAAAGGCCAAAGTTGTCATTTCTTAAAGTTTGGGGATGTGATGCTTATGTCAAAAAGCTTCAGCCTGAAAAGCTGGAACCCAAAGCGGAAAAGTGCGTCTTCATAGGTTACCCAAAAGAGACGGTTGGGTACACCTTCTATCTCAAATCCGAGGGCAAAGTGTTTGTTGCTAAGAACGGAACTTTTCTCGAGAAGGAGTTTCTCTCGAGAGAATTGAGTGGGAGGCAGATAGAACTTGACGAGGTTGTCGAACCTCTCATCCCTCTGGATGGTGGCGCAGGGCAAGGGGAGACCTCTGTCGTTGCGACGCCGGTTGAGGAGGAAGTTAATGATGATGATCATGAAACTCCAGTTCAAGTTTCTGTTGAACCACGCAGGTCGACGAGATCACGTGCTGCTCCAGAGTGGTACGGTAATCCCGTCTTATCGATCATGTTGTTAGACAACAATGAACCTGCGAATTATGAAGAGGCAATGGTGGGCCCAGATTCCAACAAATGGCTAGAAGCCATGAAATCCGAGATAGGATCCATGTATGAGAACAAAGTGTGGACTTTGGAGATACTACCTGAGGGCCGCAAGGCTATTCAGAACAAATGGATTTTTAAAAGGAAGACGGACGCTGACGGTAATGTGACCGTTTATAAAGCTCGACTTGTGGCAAAGGGTTTTTCACAAGTTCCAGGAGTTGACTACGATGAGACCTTCTCACCCGTAGCGATGCTTAAGTCCGTCAGAATCATGTTAGCAATAGCTGCATTTTTCGATTATGAAATCTGGCAGATGGATGTCAAAACGGCGTTCCTTAACGGTTTCCTTAAGGAAGAGTTGTATATGATGCAACCCGAAGGTTTTGTCGATCCTAAAAATGCTGACAAAGTGTGCAAGCTCCAGCGATCCATTTATGGACTGGTGCAAGCATCTCGGAGTTGGAATAAACGCTTTGATGAGGTGATCAAAGCATTTGGGTTTATACAAGTGGTTGGAGAATCTTGTATTTACAAGAAAGTGAGTGGGAGCTCTGTGGCGTTTCTAATATTATATGTGGATGACATATTACTGATTGGAAACAATGTAGAGCTTTTGGAGGGCATAAAAGGTTACTTGAATAAAAGTTTCTCTATGAAGGACCTAGGAGAAGCTGCTTACATACTAGGCATTAAGATCTATAGGGATAGATCAAAACGCCTGATAGGACTTTCACAAAGCACGTACCTTGATAAAGTTTTGAAGAGGTTCAAAATGGAACAGTCCAAGAAAGGGTTCTTGCCAGTGTTACAAGGTACGAGATTGAGTAAGACTCAGTGCCCAGCAACTGATGAAGATAGAGAGCATATGCGCTCCGTCCCCTATGCTTCAGCCATAGGCTCTATCATGTATGCAATGCTGTGCACTAGACCGGATGTTAGCCTGGCCATAAGTATGGCAGGTAGGTTCCAGAGTAATCCAGGAGTGGTTCACTGGACGGCGGTCAAGAATATCCTGAAGTACCTGAAAAGGACTAAGGAGATGTTTCTCGTGTATGGAGGTGACGAAGAGCTCGCCGTAAAAGGTTACGTCGATGCAAGCTTTGACACAGATCCGGACGACTCTAAGTCGCAAACCGGATACGTATTTATTCTTAATGGGGGTGCAGTAAGCTGGTGCAGTTCCAAGCAAAGCGTCGTAGCAGATTCTACATGTGAAGCAGAGTACATGGCTGCCTCGGAGGCGGCTAAGGAGGGTGTCTGGATGAAGCAGTTCATGACGGATCTTGGAGTGGTGCCGAGTGCACTGGATCCAATAACCTTGTTCTGTGACAACACTGGTGCCATTGCCTTAGCAAAGGAACCAAGGTTTCACAAGAAGACCAGACACATCAAACGACGCTTCAACCTCATCCACGACTACGTCGAGGAGGAGGACGTAAATATATGCAAAGTGCACACGGATCTGAATGTAGCAGACCCGCTGACTAAACCTCTTCCACGGCCAAAACATGATCGACACCAGAACTGTATGGGTGTTAGATTTATTACAATGTAATTCACATGGTGATGTGAGGGCTAGATTATTGACTCTAGTGCAAGTGGGAGACTGTTGGAATTATGCCCTAGAGGCAATAATACATGTATAGTTATTATTATAATTCCTGTATCAAGATAATAGTTTATTATCCATGCTATAATTGTATTGAATGAAGACTCATTTACATGTGTGGATACATAGACAAAACACCGTCCCTAGCATGCCTCTAGTTGGCTAGCCAGTTGATCGATGATAGTCAGTGTCTTCTGATTATGAACAAGGTGTTGTTGCTTGATAACTGGATCACGTCATTGGGAGAATCACGTGATGGACTAGACCCAAACTAATAGACGTAGCATGTTGATCGTGTCATTTTGTTGCTACTGTTTTCTGCGTGTCAAGTATTTATTCCTATGACCATGAGATCATATAACTCACTGACACCGGAGGAATGCCTTGTGTGTATCAAACGTCGCAACATAACTGGGTGACTATAAAGATGCTCTACAGGTATCTCCGAAGGTGTTAGTTGAGTTAGTATGGATCAAGACTGGGATTTGTCACTCCGTATGACGGAGAGGTATCTCGGGGCCCACTCGGTAATACAACATCACACACAAGCCTTGCAAGCAATGTAACTTAGTGTAAGTTGCGGGATCTTGTATTACGGAACGAGTAAAGAGACTTGCCGGTAAACGAGATTGAAATAGGTATGCGGATACTGACGATCGAATCTCGGGCAAGTAACATACCGAAGGACAAAGGGAATGACATACGGGATTATACGAATCCTTGGCACTGAGGTTCAAACGATAAGATCTTCGTAGAATATGTAGGATCCAATATGGGCATCCAGGTCCCGCTATTGGATATTGACCGAGGAGTCTCTCGGGTCATGTCTACATAGTTCTCGAACCCGCAGGGTCTGCACACTTAAGGTTCGACGTTGTTTTATGCGTATTTGAGTTATATGGTTGGTTACCGAATGTTGTTCGGAGTCCCGGATGAGATCACGGACGTCACGAGGGTTTCCGGAATGGTCCGGAAACGAAGATTGATATATAGGATGACCTCATTTGATTACCGGAAGGTTTTCGGAGTTACCGGGAATGTACCGGGAATGACGAATGGGTTCCGGGAGTTCACCGGGGGGGGGGGGGCAACCCACCCCGGGGAAGCCCATAGGATTTTGGGGAGCCACACCAGCCCTTAGTGGGCTGGTGGGACAGCCCACAAGTCCCCTATGCGCCAAGGATAAAAATCAAAGGAGAAAAAAGGGGGGAAGTGGGAAAGGGGAAGGACTCCCTCCCACCAAACCTAGTCCAACTCGGTTTGGGGGGGGGGGAGAGTCCTCCCCCTTGGCTCGGCCGACCCCTTGGGGATCCCTTGGACCCCAAGGCAAGGTCCCCCTCCCTCCTCCTATATATATGGGGCTTTTAGGGCAGATTTGAGACGACTTTCTCACGGCTGCCCGACCACATACCTCCATAGTTTTTCCTCTAGATCACGTTTCTGCGGAGCTCAGGCGGAGCCCTGCTGAGACGAGATCATCACCAACCTCCGGAGCGCCGTCACGCTGCCGGAGAACTCTTCTACCTCTCCGTCTCTCTTGCTGGATCAAGAAGGCCGAGATCATCGTCGAGCTATACGTGTGCTGAACGCGGAGGTGCCGTCCGTTCGGTACTAGATCGTGGGACTGATCGCGGGATTGTTCGCGGGGCGGATCGAGGGACGTGAGGACGTTCCACTACATCAACCGCGTTCTCTAACGCTTCTGCTGTACGATCTACAAGGGTACGTAGATCACTCATCCCCTCTCGTAGATGGACATCACCATGATAGGTCTTCGTGCGCGTAGGAAAATTTTTGTTTTCCATGCGACGTTCCCCAACAATTATCATATTTCCTTGTTCATGATAATCGTCTATTGTTCATGCTATAATTGTATTAACAGTAAATAGTAATACATGTGTGAATAAATAGATCACAATGTGTCCCTAGCAAGCCTCTAGTTGGCTAGCTCGTTGATCAATAGATGATCATGGTTTCCTGATCATGGGCATTAGATGTCATTGATAACGGGATTGCATCATTGGGACAATGATGTGATGGACAAGACCCAATCGTAAACATAGCACTAGATCGTATTGTTCGTATGCTAAAGCTTTTCTAATGTCAAGTGTATTTTCCTTCGACCGTGAGATTGTGCAACTCCCGGATACCGTACGAGTGCTTTGGGTGTATCAAATGTCACAATGTAACCGGGTGACTATAAAGGTGCACTACGGGTACCTCTGAAAGTGTCTGTTGGGTTGGTACGAATCGAGATCAGGATTTGTCACTCCGCATGACGGAGAGGTATCTCTGGGCCCACTCGGTAGAACATCATGATGAGCTCAATGTGACTAAGGAGTTAGTCACACGATGAAGTGCTACGGAACGAGTAAAGAGACTTACCGGTAACGAGATTGAACAAGGTATAGGTATACCGACGATCGAATCTCGGGCAAGTTCTATACCAACAGACAAAGGGAATTGTATACAAGATTGATTGAATCCTTGACATCGTGGTTCATCTGATGAGATCATCGTGGATCAAGTGGGAGCCACCGTGGGTATCCAGACCACGCTGATGGTTATTGGCCGGAGCGGTGTCTCGGTCATGTCTGCCTGTCTCCCGAACCCGTAGGGTCTACACACTTAAGGTTCGATGATGCTAGGGTTATAGGGAATTGTTATACGAGGTTACCGAAGGATGTTCGGAGTCTCGGATGAGATCCCGGACATCACGAGGAGCTCCGGAATGGTCAGGAGGTAAAAATTGATATATAGGATGGATGGGTTTGGACACCGGAAATGTTTCGGGCACCACCGGCAAAGTGTCGGGACCACAGGAAGGGTTCTGGAGGCCCACCGGGAGGGGCCACAAGCCCCGGAGGGCTACATGGGCCAAGTGCGGGAGGGAACCAGCCCCTAGGTGGGATGGTGCGCCCCCACACCCAGCCCATGCGCACCAGAGAGGGAGGGAGGGGAAACCCTAGGCGCAGGGGAGGCCCAAGGCCCACCTAGGGCGCCGCCCCCTTTCCCTGCCCTGGCTGTCGCCCCCTCTCCCATCTGGGCTGCCGCACCACCTAGGGTGGGAACCCTAGGGGTGGCGCACCCCCGTCCCCTCCTCCTATAAATAGTGGGGGTTTTGGGGCTGTTGGACACACCGTTTTCCCTCTCCCTCGGCGCAGCCCTGCCCCCTTCTTCCTCCTCTCCCACGGTGCTTGGTGAAGCCCTGCCGGGAGACCTCGTCTCTCCATCGACACCATGCCGTCGTGCTGCCGGAGATCTTCCCCAACCTCTCCCTCCTCCTTGCTGGATCAAGGCGCGGGAGACGTCACCGGGCTGCACGTGTGTTGAACGCGGAGGTGCCGTGGTTCGGCACTAGATCGGAATCACACCGCGATCTGAATCGCGGCGAGTACGACTCCATCAACCGCGCTCTAGCAACGCTTCTGCTTAGCGATCTTCAAAGGTATGAAGATGCACTCACCCCTCTCTCGTTGCTGGTCTCTCCATAGGAAGATCTGAATATGCGTAGGAAATGTTTTGAATTTATGCTACATTACCCAACAAATGCTCCCCAAGATGCCACTAAGGCCACCGTAATCTCCTCATGCCCTCGCACAATGCAAGATGTCGTGATTCCACTAAGGGTCCCTTGAGGGCGGTCACCGAACCCGTACAAATGGCAACCCTTGGGGGCGGTTACCGGTACCCGTACAAATTGCTCGGGGCAATCTCCACAACCTAATTGGAGACCCCAACGCTTGCCCGGAGCTTTACACCACACTGATTGAGCTCCAAGACACCACCAAGCTTCTAGGACGCCAAAGCATCCACGAAGAACAATCTCTAGGGTACTAAGTACCAAAAGGTAATATGGCTTCTCAAACTTCACTTCCACGTATCACCGTGGAGAACTCAAACCAATGCAATTCATGCAATGGCAAGAACACACAAAGTCGTCAAGTCCCTCACACTCAAATCCCTCCACAACAACAAAAGCTATGGATAAATATGAGAGGAAGAACAAGGAGCTCACTAAGAACTCCAAGATCAAGATCCAAGTGGTTCCCCTCACATAGAGGAGAAAGTGATTGGTGGAGATGTGGATCTAGATCTCCTCTCTCTTTTCCCTCAAAAACAAGCAAGAATCATTGGAGGGATTGAGAGTTGCAAGCTCTAAAAAGTTCAACAATGGGGGTAGAACATGAGCTCAACGGATAGATGAGTCCAAGGGGGAAGAAGACCCCCTTTATATAGTGGGGGAAGAAATCAGACTGTTACCCCCACTTACAGCCCGAGCACAGCGGTACTAGCGCTAGCCCTGGCGGTACTACCGCTAGCCCCTGGCGGTACTACCGCTAGCCCTCGCGGTACTACCGCTAGACCTTGGCGATACTACCTCTAGCCCTGGCGGTACTACCTCTAGCCCTGGCAGTACTACCTCTAGAAAAAGTCTTCGCAAAAAGTCCGACGAAGAACAACCGCTCAAAGAGAGGTACTACCGTCCCGAAGCAGTACTACCGCCCACCCGAAGCGGTACTACCGCTCCTAGAGCGGTACTACATCTAGGGAGCGGTAGTAAGAAATTACTACCGCTCCGGGGGTGGTACTACCGCTACAGGAGCGGTACTACCGCTGGCACCAGGAGCGGTACTACCGTTGGATACTGAATCTGCTCTAACTTTCGCATACGGACTCCGATTTCAACGAAACCAAGTTTGTTGGAAAGCTAATGAAATGGGATAACACAATCTTGATATAAATATCAATAATAAGCAAGTGAGGAAATGCCCATAAGAAAATGGTGAGAATCCGTCTTCAAATAAGACCGATAAAAACTCCCAACATAAAAAACATCATAAAAGATGCATATGGACTCCGTTTTCGATGAACTCGAGCTTGTCATGAAGATGACCATAAGCTCTGAAACTCACAAAGAGAAACACCAAACAAGAACCAATAAGTATGATGCAAGTATGCAAATGGTTTGAGCTCTCAACGAACGATACGATCAAGCTACTCACTTGTGAGCCCCCCTTGATAGTACATCAATCTATCCTAAAATAGAAAACCTATCAAGGGCAAACCTATACCTTGCACCTCGTCCTATTGAGCTAGATGATGATGATCTTGGCTTACTCAAGATGGACCACCTTTCTTGATTGCATTGGCTTGATGAAGACTAGTTGATTGCTCCCCCATACTCACTATAGGTGAGCCACTCTTCAGCATATCTTCACAAGTCCATTTCCACCACAATGGAGGGCAAGCTTCAAGCATGATATCTTCGTGTTGATCCACTTGAACTTAAACACCACAATCTTGATGACGATCACCACTTGACGTCATCCTTCATGGGTTGTATGAGATCTTCCTCTAGACACAAGCCCATGTAGACACACCTAACCCCACGTAGAACTCTCATGAAGACCATGGGTTAGTACACAAACACGTAATGGACAATGCTTACTGCTACTGCAAGAAAAGACCTTCCAACGGCGCCAGAAACAAGCGTGCTGACGGGAGACTATTCTTGTCTTGATACTCCTCAACAACGGCACCAGGAATCATTCTGCTACGGCTACGCCTTTAGGGACTTCCTTGGCAAATATGCAAAGGATTCCCCCGTGGCCTTGGAGCCTTGCGTTGGTGTTCCCTCAGTTTTGAGAACCAAGGTATCGATCCAGTGAAGGATTGTCACAAGTACCTGCACAAACACAAAGTGCTTGCACCCAACGCTATGAAGGGGTTGTCAATCCCTTATAGATTGTTTGCCAAGTGAGAACTGAAAGCAAAAAGAAACAAAGCAAAGTAAAAGCGAAAGTGGAAACGATAGGTGTGAATAGACCCGGGGGCCGTAGTGTTCACTAGTGGCTTCTCTCATGAAAGCAAGTAGACGGTGGGTGAACGAATTACTGTCGAGCAATTGATAGAACCGCGTAAATTCGTGACGTTATCTATGGCAATGATTATATCTATAGGCATCACGTCCAAAACAAGTAGACCGATGCTTTCTGCATCTACTACTATTACTCCACACGTCGATCGCTATCCAGCATGCATCTAGTGTATTAATTTCATGAGAACAGAGTAACGCCTTAAGCAAGATGCATGATGTAGATGGACAATCTCATATCTACAATAAAAGTCCATCTTGTTACCCTTGATGGCAACAACATGATGCGTGCCTTGCTGCCCCTTCTGTCAGTGGGAAAGGTCACCACACGGTATGAACCCAAAACCAAGGACTTCTCCCATTGCAAGAATCATAGATCTAGTTGGCCAAACAAAACCCAAGACTCGGAGAGACTTACAAGGATATCAAATCATGCATATAAGAAATCAGCAAAGACTCAAATATATATCATAGATAATCTGATCACAAATCCACAATTCATTGGATCTCGACAAACACACCGCCAAAGAGGATTACATCAGATAGATGTCCATGAAGATCATGGTGAACTTTGTATTGAAGATCCAAGAGAGAGAAGAAGCCATCTAGCTACTAACTACGGACCCGTAGGTCTGAAGTGAACTACTCACGAGTCATTGGAGAGGCGATGATGTTGATGTAGAAGCCCTCCAACTCCAAAGTCCCCTCCGGCAGGGCACCGGGAAGGGTCTCTAGATGAGATCTCGCGGAAATGGAAGCTTGCGGTGGCGAAAAAGTGTTTTCGTGGATTCCCCTATTTTTTCTGTATTTTAGGGAATATATAGGCGAAGGAGCTAGGTCAGGGGGGCGCCAGGGAGGCCACAAGCGTGGTAGCCGCCGCCCCCCTGGTGGCGGCTACAGGGCTTGTGGCCCCCCTGTGGCTCTCCTACCTTGGACCTTAAGTCCCCTGATCTTCTTCCGTTCTGGAAAAATTTATTTCAGGGATTTTATTCCGTTTGGACTCCGTTCCAAAATCAGATCTGAAAAGAGTCAAAAACACAGAAAAAACAGGAACTGGCACTTGGCACTGAATTAATAAGTTAGTCCCAAAAAAGATATAAAAGGTACATAAAACATCCAAAGTTGACAAGATAACAACATGAAACCATAAAAAATTATAGATACGTTTAAGACGTATCAAGCATCCCCAAGCTTAACTCCCGCTTGTCCTCGAGTAGGGAAGTGATAAAGAATGAATTTTTGATGCTTTTATGCTACCTAGCATAGATGTCCTTTGTAACTCCTCTTATGTGACGTGAATGTTCAGATCCATTAGATTCAAAACAATAGTTTGCTATTGACGTGGAAACAATAATACTTCAAGCAAACTAGCAAGGTAATCATGAACTTTCAAAATAACAAGGCCAAAAGAAAGTTATCCCTATAAAAGCATATAGTCTGGCTATGCTCTATCATCCTTGCACAACAAATTTAAATCATGCACAACCCCGGTATTGGCCAAGTAATTGTTTTCACACCTTTAATTTCTCAAACCTTTTCAACTCTCACGCAATACATGAGCGTGAGCCATGGTTTTATCACTATAAGTGGTGTGGAGTGTGGTGGAGGTTGTAAGACAAACAAGGAGAAGATGGTCACATTAACTAGGCATATCAATGAGCTGTGGAGATGCTCATCAATAGATATCAATGTGAATGAGTAGGGATTGCCATACAAATGATGCACTAGAGCTAAGAGTATGTGAAAGCTCTTAAAGAAAGCTAGTGGGTGTGCATCCAACTTGCTTGCTCACGAAGACCTAAGGCAAATTTGAGGAAGCCTATCATTGGAATATACAAGCCAAGTTATATAATGAAAATTTCCCACTAGCTATATGGTGGTGACAAAACGAGAGACTCTCAATCATGAAGATCATGGTGCTTAATAAGCACAAGTGTGGAAAGATAGTAGCATTGCCCCTTCTCTCTTTTCTCTCATTTTTTATGGGCTCTTTGGCCTCTCTTTTTTTGGTGGGCATCTTTGGCCTCTTTTCATATATGGGCTTCGCTGACCTCTTTTATTTCCTCACATGGGACAATGCTCCATCAATGATGATCGTCACACTTAAAACTCAAAACTTAGAACAATGATGACTCTATATGGAATGCCTTCGGTAGCGTACCGTGACAATGATCTAGCATGGCATAGACATTAATGGAAACATCATGCTAGCTATCTTACAATCATGCAATGGCAATGTAGACGTGGTGGCACATGTCATGGTGGTAGTTGCATGGCAATATATCTCGGAATGACTTTGAAAAAGCCATAGTAGGTAGGTCTGGTGGCTGTTTTGTGGGAGGCTAATGGTGGGTTTTGTGCACCGGCGAAAGTTGCATGACACTAAGAAGATAGTGATGGTGGAAGGTGAAAGTGCATCTAAACCATGGACTTAACATTAGTCATGAAGAACTCATATACTTGTTGCAAAAAATTTAGTAGTAATCGAAACAAAGCATTCAACGCATACTCCTAGGGGAAGGGTTGGTAGGTATAAACCATCGTGCGATCCCGACCGCAACACAAAGGATGACAATCAATAGACTAATCATGCTCAGACTTCATCACATAGCGGTTCACCATACGTGCATGCTACGGGAATCACTAACTTCAACACAAGTATTTGTAAATCCACAACACCTTACTAGCATAACTTCAATATTACCACAACCACAACTCAAAACTAATTGAGATGAATCAAACTTCTCTAACTATTCAATGCACATGAAGGTGGAAGTTTTCATATCCCTTTGGATAACTACCCCTTTTTTAGACTACTTTCATAGCATAGATCAACTACCAAGCCACGCACCACCGTGCTCTAAAAGATATAAGTGAAGCACATTGAGCAAAATCAACTAGCTCAAAAGATATAAGTGAAGCACATGTGAGCTGAATTGTCTACCAAAGGATATAAGTGAAGCTCGACAAAATCACGGTGAGTGCATGTCCCTCTCTCTAGGTGTGAAGCAAGGATGATTGTGACACAACAAAAATAAAAGACTCCTACGATACAAGACGCTCCAAGCAAAACACATAACATGTGGTGAATAAAAATATAGCCCCAAGTAACGTTACCGATGGATTGAAGACGAAAGAGGGGATGCCTTCTCGGGGCATCCCCAAGCTTAGGCTTTTACGTCATCCTTGAATCATATTGGGGTGCCTTGGGTATCACCAAGCTTGAGCTATTGCCATTCTTTATCTCTTTGTCCATAAGAACTTCACCCAAAACTTAAAAACTTCACAACACGAAACTTAAACAGAAACTCGTGATAACATTAGTATAAGAAAGCAAACCACCACTTCCTTAGGTACTTTAGCAAACTTAAATTCTACTTATGTTGATGTTGGGTTACTGTATTTTCAATCTTCCATGGCTAATATCCCCCGATACTATCCATAGTTTCATCAAAATTAGCAACCAACTCAACAAAAACAGAATCTGTTAACAGCAGACCAGTCTGTAGCAATCTGTATACTTCGTATACTTCTGGTTCTTCAAAAATTCTGGAAAATTACAACAGTCTGAAGACTTTGCGTAGACATCAGAAGAAAAAAGAATCAACTCAAAATCTCTTACAGAAAAAAAATCAAAATTCTTTTCGTGAGCAGAAAGTTTCTGTCTTTTCCAGCATGACCAAACGATCATCCCCAAGACTAATCATAACGGTTTTGCTTGGCACAAACGCAAAAAGAAACACAAAAAACACAATCATAACAGAATTATGAAAGTGTGGAAAACACAAAACAGAAAGAAAAAGGATAGATTCGTTGGGTTGGCTCCCAACAAGCGCTATTATTTAACGCCCTTAGCTAGGCATTCAATGACGCTCTCACAAAAGACAAGAATTGAAGCACAACGAGAGCATCCTAAAGCATGTGAAAATCACATCTAAGTCTAACATACTTCCTATGCATAGGCATTTTATAGGAAAACAAATTGTCAAGTCAACCAATAGCTGCCATATGCAAGGAAGAAGAAAGAGACAAGAGCAATCTCAACATCACGAGAGGTAATTTGGTAACATGAAAGTTTCTACCACAATATTTTCCTCTCTCAAAACAATTACATGTGGGATCATATTCGAATTCAACAATGTAACTCTCACATAGGATATTATTTTCATGATCCACATGCATGCAAAGTTGACGCTCTTCAAAAATAGTGGGATTATCATCAACTAAAGTCATGACTTCTGCAAACCCACTTTCAATAATATTGCAAATATCATATTCATCATGAGGCTTAATTTTTTTTTCAAGATCATAAGAAAAATCATCGCCCCATTCATGATTATTGCAACAAGTAGTGGACATAGCAAAACTAGCATCCCCAAGCTTAGGGTTTTGCATATTTTTAGCATGATTGTCACTAATAGGATTTATAGTGAAACCATTGCAATCATGCTTTTCATTCAAGGAGCCCTCGTAAATCACTTCATAAATTTCTTCATCACGATTTTCAGATTCACGCATCTCAAGCAAAACTCCATAGAGAAAGTTAAGTGCACTCAACTCACTAGCAATTGGATCAACATAATTGGATCTATTAAAGAGATTAGCAAGTGGATGAGGATCCATATCACTAGATTTTCAGCAAGCGAAGATGCAAGCATATTGAAGGCACATGGCACACAAGCGAACAGAAAGCAACCGAGTAAAAAAGGGCGAACGAAAAAGGCAAACGAAAAAGGAAAATTGGTGAAGTGGGGGAGAGGAAAACGAGAGGCAACTGGCAAACAAAGTAAATGCAAGAGATGAGTTTGTGACACCTAATTGGATAGATCTTGATCTCTCCTTCCCCGACAACGGCGCCATAAATACTTCTGCTACTGCAACAAAAGACCTTCCAACGACGCGAGAAACAAGCGTGCTGACGGGAGACTATTCTTGTCTTGATACTCCTCAGCAACGGCACCAGGAATCCTTCTGCTACGGCTACACCTTTAGGGACTTCCTTGGCAAATATGCAAAGTATTCCCCCGTGGCCTTGGAGCCTTGCGTTGGTGTTCCCTCGAAGCGGAAAGGGTGATGTAGCACAGCGGCGGTAAGTATTTCCCTCAGTTTTGAGAACCAAGGTATCGATCCAGTGAAGGATTGTCACAAGTACCTGCACAAACACAAAGTGCTTGCACCCAACGCTATGAAGGGGTTGTCAATCCCTTATAGATTGTTTGCCAAGTGAGAACTGAAAGCAAAAAGAAACAAAGCAAAGTAAAAGCGAAAGTGGAAACGATAGGTGTTAATAGACCCGGGGGCCGTAGTGTTCACTAGTGGCTTCTCTCATGAAAGCAAGTAGACGGTGGGTGAACGAATTACTGTCGAGCAGATGATAGAACCGCACAAATTCGTGACGTTATCTATGGCAATGATTATATCTATAGGCATCACGTCCAAAACAAGTAGACCGATGCTTTCTGCATCTACTACTATTACTCCACACGTCGACCGCTATCCAACATGCATCTAGTGTATTAAGTTCATGAGAACAGAGTAATGCCTTAAGCAAGATGACATGATGTAGATGGACAATCTCATATCTACAATAAAAGTCCATCTTGTTACCCTTGATGGCAACAACGTGATGCGTGCCTTGCTGCCCCTTCTGACACTGGGAAAAGTCACCACACGGTATGAACCCAAAACCAAGGACTTCTCCCATTGCAAGAATCATAGATCTAGTTGGCCAAACAAAACCCAAGACTCGGAGAGACTTACAAGGATATCAAATCATGCATATAAGAAATCAGCAAAGACTCAAATATATATCATAGATAATCTGATCACAAATCCACAATTCATTGGATCTCGACAAACACACCGCCAAAGAGGATTACATCGGATAGATCTCCATGAAGATCATGGAGAACTTTGTATTGAAGATCCAAGAGAGAGAAGAAGCCATCTAGCTACTAACTACGGATCCGTAGGTCTGAAGTGAACTACTCACGAGTCATTGGAGAGGCGATGATGTTGATGTAGAAGCCCTCCAACTCCAAAGTCCCCTCCGACAGGGCACCGGGAAGGGTCTCCAGATGAGATCTCGCGGAAACGGAAGCTTGCGGCGGCGGAAAAGTGTTTTCGTGGATTCCCCTATTTTTTTTCTGTATTTTAGGGAATATATAGGCGAAGGAGCTAGGTCAAGGGGGGCGCCAGGGAGGCCACAAGCGTGGTAGCCGCCGCCCCCCTGGTGGCGGCTACAGGGCTTGTGCCCCCCTGTGGCTCTCCTGACTTGGCCCTCAAGTCCCCTGATCTTCTTCCGTTCTGGAAAAAAATATTTTGGGGATTTTATTCTGTTTTGACTCCTTTCCAAAATCAGATCTGAAAAGAGTCAAAAACACAGAAAAACAGGAACTGACACTTGGCACTGAATTAATAAGTTAGTCCCAAAAAAGATATAAAAGGTACATAAAACATCCAAAGTTGACAAGATAACAGCATGAAACCATCAAAAATTATAGATACGTTTGAGACGTATCACTTACCATAACATGGGATCACTTGATCCCTCTCGTTATATCTTGTACGCTTTGTACGTTGATCATCTTGATTTACTCTTTGTCCGAGATCTTGATCAACCATGTGTCTCTATGACCATTCTTTGGATAATACCTTGAATACCATCTTGGTCATCATATAAACTCCTTAAACCCAACACATGGACTTCAAGAAGTGCATATGGACAAATCTTATAAATATAACTTAAGGCAACCATTAGTCCATAGGAATTGTCATCAATTACCAAAACCACATATGGAGATATATGCTCTAACATAGCACCTCGACGTGGTTCTGCAGTTGCAGACCCCTGCAACATCGTACGCCTTATTTGGCTGATAGAGAAGGGGGGTGGAGGATGTGTATGCTTATTGGGGCCTTGCAGCACCAGAGATGTTGGTAATAGGGTGGATGCCCCTAAAGTATCGGGTGGTTGTCCCCCATCCCTTGTGATGGTCGAGAACGACCTTGTAGTGTCAATGCTCGAGTTGGCATTAGCACACAACGAGTGTCGATGACACCTGCTATTGCAAGGTCGGGTGACAAGAGCTTGCAGCAAATGGCGACTAGGTATCCTAACTTGCAATATCGTCTTCACTCACATCGTTGGTGCGCCTGGGCTTGCAGCATTGCCTTCGGCGTCTCCCCGGTTCTTTGTGCACACAACTGTGCCAACTAGCTTACTCGATGAGGTATGCAAGCGATGTGAAGAGAGATGGGGATGGTAATCGATAGGAAGAGCCGAAAGAGGAAGAATCACGAGATGAGGGAACAATGTTTTAGGCTTTGAGCGGTGGAGAATGATGGTGTAGGCAGCCGATGGAGCGACAAACTACAGTCAGGTGAAAAAGAGTTATTTTCCAATATAAAAAACAACACTATTTTTGCTATTGGCCTGGCATGGAAAGCAAGGAGGCCCACAATGCTACGGATGAGGAAGGGATGTGTTTTATTGGAGCAATTATAATAAGGTGACGTAGACAGACTGTAAGACTTTAAATATTATATCTTTGCTGAGTTGGATGAGAAAGAAGAGGAGAAAAAAAATATACGGGTTGTAGATTTACAGTCGGCTATAGTACTCTAAAAAGCTATGTGGGAATGTATGATGAGTCATATGATAGAAAAATAGTACTTTCATGTAACCCACTACTACACATGTTAACTATTACAATCGCTATAAATGACATTGACAACATGTTATAGCCATCGGTCAGCTATATCATTAACCATGTTCTTAGAGATGGTTGCGAAAATAAATGACATTTGTTTGTAAGTGACATGTCCATTACTTGAGAAATAAAACCTATTTGCTGTCAGGAAAAAGTGCTAGAAGATCCACGAAATGTCATGCCGGTATGGAAGGGAACAGTTAAACTAACTACGCACCGCCATGATGGCCCAGCCATGCTTATCGCACAGGCAAGCAAAATGAGTGCGTCCCTAACCTTCAAAAAGGTAGCGACACTTTTAGCTAATGTATCAATGAATTGGCATCTGGTACAACCTAAACCTAAGCTTCAAAAGCTAACCCCTTTTCTCACAGAATAATAATGGGATCGTCGTGATACAAAGCAGCAAGGTGACGTTTTTCTCTTTCCCTTCTGCTCCACACCGAAGAAAAATGGAATCGCATCCAGCCAGAACCCCCTGATTCAGACTTCAGAGGTCACGGTTCACAACAAAAAAGCAAATCATGTACTCCCTCCCGTGCTAAAGTTGTACTCCTACTCGTTATATGTCTATCTTAACTTTGTACTAGCTCTAGTACAAATTTATACTAAGATTAAGACATTTATTTTGGAATGGAGGAAGTACTAACACAGCGACAAATAATGGATCCGGGGGGAGTACGGTACATCCATCTATGCGCTATGCCAGGAAAATGAAAATACGCAGAAGCTGCATCAGGAACCTCCATTTCAGGGCCTTGAATCACACATAAGTAGAAAAATATGCAGAAAAGAGAACAGGTTTTCTCTTAGCCAAGGAGAAAAAATAACAAGTGAAAGCTAGCCGTGGAGGAAGATTTCGTCGACAAAAAACTGGGGCGCGGGATCATTTATTTCACAAGCCGGCTTTGATATAGAATCATATACCAGTAGTTA
Source organism: Hordeum vulgare subsp. vulgare (assembly GCF_904849725.1). Lineage (NCBI taxonomy): Eukaryota > Viridiplantae > Streptophyta > Magnoliopsida > Poales > Poaceae > Hordeum > Hordeum vulgare. The sequence goes on from NC_058519.1 coordinate 52,620,868, forward strand.
TTATTCTCCAGGGCGTCGAAAAAGGAATTATGAGCGGGCGTAAAGATTTTTTCTCTAGCTGAAACAACATCAGCTCATCGGACATGGCGGTAAATACACCGCCTTATTTATCCTATATCTCCCTCTCTTCTTCTCGTGATCATGATCCCGCCCGGCGATGACTGACCGTTCTTTGTGGTCCTTTGTTGTTCCTACGATTTTTTGGCGTTCGGCTGGGCCTTGTCCACCGTCTTGCCAGGGAACGACCTCCCACTGCTTGTGACGAGCTCCTTGATGGTCGCTTGGATGTCCTTGTCCTCCAGCATGGACTCCAGTGGCACATGTAGGCCTGCACATGTATTTTGGGACAAGAGGTTAGATCCAATGGAAAAAAAAAAGATGCGCTTTCCGGGGTTCAATATAACACAATGGGAACACAAATCACATGCGAGGCTTCAAAGCTGTCGCTTTAGCTTAGAAAGGCTATGTTGATCGAAAACGATGGCGTCCTACAAGTTCCCCCAGGTGTCATCAATTCATATGAGGTTGATGGGGTAGCATTTCTTTTTTATGATGATGCCTCTGTCCCCAGATATTAAATTGGTCCGCCAGGCCATCTCCGATGATGTGTGTAGCTCCATATCAAATGATTAAGTTGATACTAGTAGTACAAGCATATATTCTGAACTGTAAAAATGTTTGTCGGTTTCAACATTGCCGCTAAAACCAGACAAATAACAGAACAGGTATACTGTTTTGTGTCGATAAACTGTATGCAATTTGCACGGAAAAAGGGGCATTGTGTCAGGAATAGCCTTCGGAAAATCAACTTACGGAATCTCCAGTAATGCTTCGGGTTAGTGGGGTCGTTGATTGTTTCCTCCGCTGCTGGTCTTGCGGTGTATTTGTCTTTCAGCGCGAGCAGATCCTGGTAAAGAAAACCCCAAGTATATTCATGTATTTGGTTTCTGTTGAAAACCACATCATAGTACTCCCTCCAGTACTTCAAAATATCATGTTTGGACAATTTGAAAATAGTTTTTGAGACAAATCCAATCCAATATTTTCCAAATTTATTGGCTGTCAACGTTGTAAAAGTTTAACAAAAATTATGTCCAAAGGATATGTTTTTACTGGATGGTGTATATGGTACAAGTTGAAGTCCTATACCTGTAGCGGAAAGATTGCCCACATTGATGGTGCATCGAAATGCTGCTGAACAATGAAGTGCACTACTTCTGGGGTGCAACGAGATGGGGCCTCTTTGTCGCTGCCAATTACGGTCTTGTAAAAACGACTTCTTGTCCCTTCATCTCCTTCCCACCAAGCACGTAATGTGGAGCAATCATGACATGAGGGAGCACAAACCTGAAATGTCATCCAGCACAATTTATCATCTGATGTAGCATATACTATACTTTTCCTCATATTTCCAACTGTTACTTTAAATTTTGTTTTAAAAAATGAGAACATAATACTGTAAATCTTCTTCTAAAGAATTAGAGCATAATACTAGCAAAAAGAGCGAAACACACCGTCATATAGCTGTAGTTGGACGGGATATCAAATTCCAAGCCTGGTTCACTAGGCATTCTCTGGATACGCAATCCAATCAACCCGAGTTCTTGCATAACCTGGATAAATATTTTGTTGTTATTTTAAGAACATAGTCAGCACAAACCAATAGTTATATTTTAGCGTGTCCAGGAAAGGTGTCATACAGGGTGAACACAAGCAGGAATAAGACCAAGATCTTCCCCGCATGCCAACATATCCGAACAATTCAATAGAACAGGCAGAGTCTTCAGCGCATTTTGTCTCCACAGATTTTCTTGGCGAACGAAATAATAGTCATGGTATAATCTTCTAAGGACATTTTTGCTGTAAAAAAACATCAATGAGATGACGAAAAAGTCAATAAAGACAGATTTGGTTAGAACATAATGTTAAAATCGAGAGTGTGTACTATAAGCAAGAAACTAAAGTTGATTGCACACTATTTTGATTATCTTGATAGCAAACTGCCTACTAAAGATACAATTCATTTTTCAGTAGGATGACTATGCAAGTGAGAGGATGAAAATAAAAATTGCAACTAAGTACATCATCACAATGCTCATACCCGTTAGTCTGTTACATTAAATACTTCAGAAGCACCTATATCTGAGAAAAAAAGATTACCTATGTTCATCTAAATCCCTAAAACTTGAAGTATCCTCCAGGTTAAAACGGGGATAGTACTTTGTGGAGTCCTCAGGATCTCTGATGAGGACTATATTCTGCAGAACAAACAAGCAGATCTACTTTAATATGTTTTCAAAAATATTAGTCAAAATTTGATAAAAGAAAAAGGAGGTGGATGTTAGGAGGAAATATCAACATGGGGATACAGTGTGTGCACAACAGAAGGCCGAATTACCTGTAGAAGATCGAACAGACCACGCCGAATACTGTCTTCTTTCTCCAGCCAGAGTGATTTTTCAGGACTGGTTTTAACCTTTGTAATAATCTTTTTCTCGGTGTTGCATTCCTCTTTGAACTATATGCATGAATGAACCAGTCAAAGGCAAGTGAAATTAAAGGAAGCAATGGCATGTAAAAGAACATCAGCAAAAAATTCACATGCCTTAGATTGAGAAATAAATATGCTTGTAATAATCAGTAAACTGATAATATGTTGCTATCAATAATAATTTGACATGCAGCCTCGAGTAGCCCATATGTCTAACTGTTATAAAAGGAGAATTCACTACTTTGCATTACCTCGTAGCAGTGTTTCTGATACTCGTTCAGAAAGTTGGCTGCAACAACTGTCCAAAGAGATCCAAACTTCTCCTGAAACATGGTAGAAACGTCAAGCTGCTGCACCCTCATCTGTACTGAAACAATTCCGGAACATCGGTTTGAACATTGTTTACCTCCAGCATGTCCTGACGAATATATGGGCGGCTCATCCGATCAAAATCCCAGATACCATCACCTAGAAGCTCCTCCTGTAAGTGAACTTATAGATAAGTTAGATAAACTATTCTTGAGGTTTTCTCTCGTCCCTTTTAAAAAAATTAAACGGATAGGAAACGAACCTGACTAAGAGGGATTGAAGGTCTAAATTTTCCGACCAAACCTGTGGCAGCATGGTCTGGAAGCTCCCATATCCTAAAGAAACCCAAAATATGGTCTATCCTATACGCTGTGAAGAATTTTGATAGCTGCAACGTGCTAATAGCAGATGAGTAATAGCAAGCAAAGGTGACTGCCAGATAGGCAAAAAAAAAGTGCTGTTAATAACCTGTGTCAGACGAGCTCGCCACCACCCATAATTATCCTTTGACATCTCCTCCCAGTTATACGTAGGAAAACCCCAATTTTGTCCATTCTTGTCAAAGTAATCTGGAGGTGCACCAGTAGCGGTATTCATGCGAAATAGTGTAGGGTATACCCAAGTATCCACACTGTTCCTATCAACACCAATAGGTAAATCTCCTTTCAGAATAACCTTGTTCTTCCTTGCATATGTAGCTGCCTCTGATAACTAATAAGGAAGGAATGAGAATGAATATCCACAAATATATACACATTTATAATTCACTAACAGTTCTGAATGACAACGACCAATACTTACTTGTGTAAATAGATGATATTGGACATAGTAGTGAAAGCGTATAATATCATGGTGCAAAGCATCTGGCGCGACTAGCTTGTCAAGCTGCAAGAAATTCCATAAAGAGACATCCCATATTACTTGTGAATTTTCAGAATGAACTAGACCAAATGACAGAATTTACTAAACAGACTTTTATTAGCAAGCTATGCTGATTGGAAATATGGGATTATTAGCATATCATTTCCAATACCTTCTCCTTGGAAAACTGAGAAAACCGACCCCACTGACTGTGATCTGATGTCTCGAAGAAATCCCGAAGAAAGCAAAATGCAGCATATGGTTTCAACCATTCCTATTGAAATAATGTATGAAAGCAATCAAATGTAGTTTGAAATAGGTGGACCAAAACAAAATATATGAAATGCCAGTAGGTATACCTCATTTTCAGATAAGAACTGCTTGAACGGAGCTGAATTTAGCACTTTGTCCTTTTCTAAATTAAATATTTTTTTGGCAATTGTGAGTTTCGTGGCCAGCGCTGCCTCATAGTCGACGTCCTATTTTAACATTAGGGGAAAATGTTAGATCTGCAAAAAACTCCAAGAACCATTTGGGTTCCATGAGCAAAATCACACTTTTTGAAGTTTTTCAAATACAGTGGATGATCTGATTTAAAGAGCAAGCATTGCAAAAGAGCGGCAGGGAGAAGAAGTGCATCCAACCCAAATGCAAAGCATATTCAGAGCCTCACATTTGCAGTGATGACAGAAAATAAATGATACTGTACTTTATACATGTGAAAACGCATTTACCTTTTTGTCCAACTCCTTCTTTGCCTTCGAAATCTCTTCCTGTAACAATGTGCAAAATTGAGTACCGGATCAGGTGATTCAGAATTGAGATCAGTGAAACGAGAAGCCAAAACGGACTAGTATAAAAGTTAATATGAAAAGCACACAAAGTTACACCTTAACATCCGCTGGAATAGCATCGGAAAGTGCCTGCACTCTCAGGTACAAGGGGTGCAATGCAAATACGGAGAGTGAGCTGTAAATAGGAACGTGTGGGACATTATTTTCTATTCAGAAATATGTCTTTCATACTTCAAGCGAAAGCATAAGGGAGGGTGAAGCAGTGTATCTTAGTAGTACCTATATGGATATGAATCCCACCACATCTTATGAACAGAAGTATCATTGATAGGAAGGAGCTGAACAAGATGAAAACCCGAGTTGACTGCCCAGTCAACAAGAAGTTTAAGATCTAGGAATTCTCCAACACCAAGATCCTCATTTGACCTGATTGAGAACATTGGTACGGCAACACCAGCACCCCTCCATGGTGCTTCCTGGTAAAACAAATGATAAATTAGTCCGACACGCTAGTTGTGTATGATGCATACTACATCTTCAGCTTTCTTGCCTAAGCACGACGTGCCATGGTTCTACCGAGAATGTGATCTGAATATGGTTCATTTCCTAATGCACCATAGCATTGTAAACGGTTGTGGGAACTAAATAGTAACAAGTACCTACTAAGGTTTCTGGCATGGAATATATGAATTACTAGAAAATTCTTAGTGGGTGACTCGTTATGAATGCAGACGTTACCCGGAGGGAGCCATCAGATAATAAGACGTATCTGGATGGCTTGGGTGATGATAAGTCCACATCAACCTCTCTGTTTGGGCCGAACTCCAATGAAGTGACTCCTGCTTCACTAACTTGACAGTACTTATATGTGGAATATTATTAAGGACAACACATTAGTGTTGGTACAGCAAATAATACAAAAATACTGATTAAGGAAATGGTTATTTGCACAAGGATATTTTACTGGGAACTCAGACTTCCGCAACACACAGTTGGCTTTCCAAATGGAATCTCCAACATAGTTGAGCTTGAGGCCATCTTGAGCTTTCCAATTTCCTACCGCAGGGTTACTTCCTGTGACGACAACCTAAAGTTTTGTGATTGGCAATAGTTAGGACACCAGCAAGTAAATACTATAACTCACTGACTATGATGCGATAAGGGCGCTAAGTACAAGTAATCATAAAGTGTATGAATAATACTTACAGTAGAGCCAGATGCTAGCCGAGGACAACTGATAATAAATTGCACGACAGTATCTGTTCAACAAAAATCATATAAGACAAATTCAAACAATGCCAATCTTGTATCTAACCATCACAGTAGAATTAGTTCATTTCTTTGTTTACTTTCAGATACTCCAATGGTATTTAAAAAAAAGGGATAGATGTTGATTGACTTCTCCAGTGCCAGTCCATTCCCTCGGTTTTAGACTTTCAGATTTAAAATATTACCTTCAGGATCCAAACTTTTGGTGAGGGAAGAAGACTGCAATTCTCTTTTAGCGTTGTCAGCTGCGCTGAAGATAACATTCTTGAATGCACTTCGAAGGAAAAGAGCTTCAGAATTATCCTGAATTCAGACGACGGACAATCATAAACCACAATGTATAATAACAACAAGCTTCTAGGACTACTCTGCCGAGCAGCGTTGCCAAACAGTCATACAAGCAGCAACTTAACAACAAAAGAGACACAACATTCAGCTAAGTTGGTAAGCCTCGTTCATGGTTGCTGCCAATGCGACTATTGTTTGTGCAGCATGCAAATATACACCAGCAAGCAAGAAGACAGCTCAATGAACACATGAGAGTTTCAATCAGTACCTGCCACCAGTCGCGGACCTCGACGACTTCGCCGTCCTGCACGCCCTCGGGCACCACGAGCTTCTTCTTCTCCCCGGACTCCCATCTGAGAACGTTCTTGTGGTCGTCCACCACATGGTAGCTGTACTCACATGTGAAGCCGGCGGCGACCGAAACCTGGCCACACCAGACCAGCGCGTTCCCCTGGTGAACCGGGCTCAGGGACAGCCCCTGCTTGACGCTCCAGGACCCGAGCGCCGGCGCGGAGCCGGCGATGACGAGGCTCTGCCCCCATTGCGTGTAGTACGGCAGCTTGAAGATCACGGTCACCGTGTTCTTCCCCATCTCTTCAGGACAGGCAGACACAAAGTTACCAAATTAGCAGCTGAACGCATCAATGGTAAAAAAATAAATAGAAGACGAGTTGAAGATTTGCAGGCGTGAAAGTGAATCCGCCATTTCTTCGTCGGAGAGGAATCGCGGATCCAAGTGAGGGGTGGGTCTGTGATCCCCGCACGCTCATTGCTAATGTTTCCGTTATTCCGGGGCTCCGATTCCCCATTTCTCCGAATATATTAACAGCGTATGGAGAGATTCGAGAATCGATGGTGGTACTGTGCGTCCTTTTTTTCCGTTTCACGAGGGAAGGACGTGGACCAGATTCGAGGAATCGCCGAATCCCCCCAGCATTCTTCCATCTCCCCACATCCCGGCGCCGCCACGGCCAAGATCGCCGAGAGCCGGCAGCTCGGAGGCGAACGCGGGAACGAATCAGAAGTTCAGTACACCACTCACTCACCGGTGCCCTGCCTGACTAAGAACCAAGAAACAGAGGAGGAGGAAACGAGCCTTACCTTCAGCGAGCAGGGACGGCGCCAATGGCGGCCACGGGCGGGGATGGAATCGGCGGCAGAGCAAGGAGGAGGAGGAGGAGGAGGCTCAGGAGAGCGAGAGCATGGATGGAGGCACGGGAGGGAGGGACGATGCCAAAGAGATGGCGAAGAGGACGGGTGTGAGGGTGACGTTAACGACGGTGGGCGAGCATGGGGGAGCGGCACCTGTGAGCCGCGGTGACCGGAGGGCCTAAAAAAAGGCGGCCTTTTCTTCTGGTCCGTTGCCTGCCCCCCCATGCTTTGTGGATCCGGGCGACGGGCGGAACGCTTCTTCCCCGGACGGCCACACGCACGCACGGGGTCGCTAATTTTGAGACGGCGTGGGCGTGAACAAGCTCGCCATTTTTTTTGTGTGGCTGGGGAGGTAGCTGCTGAATGCTGACGCGGCCACACGTGAGGACGAGACGAACCGCAGGTGTGCTTGCCTCCATGCCATGCCATGCCATGCCGCCTACGTCTGCAGTGCGGCTTGCGGATCTGCGCGGGGAAGAGAGAGAGAGAGAGAGAGAGATTTTTTTCTGCGCGGTGCGGGTGTCCATTAGAGGGAACTTGGTCGCGTCTGGAAGGGGTGAGGAGCGCAGCAATCCGATCTGAAATTTTGTTTATAGTAACTAGTACTAGTACTACTACTCGCTACTGTATAATTAAGCCGCGCGTCAGACTGGCAGTCTGTCAGTGTGCGATTTGGTCCCAAGATAAGTTTATTTTCTCGCCGTAAATGGCATGGCTGATTGGATCTGGAACTGCCGATTCAGGACAAACACGCTGGCTACCACTCACACTCAGGGCCTCTCACCTTTGGGACCATCATATTTTTTCTGGAAAATACCTTAGTGTATAAAGCTATACTATCGAAAATGGCGTTTTGGCTCTCGATCTCCATGGAGACCCATTTTCTGAAAAGCTCAGAATTACTTGATTTTTTTTATACAAATAAACAGGGATGTGAGACATATGTGCGTTAAATTTCAAGATGAAATACGTTGAAATGCAACGTGTACAAAAAGACAAATCATGGTCTAAAAAGATAAATATTACCATGTGTTAAACAACCTTAGATTTGTTTTTTTATATATAGCCCTCATTTCAACGTATTTCGTCCTGAAAATTTACACACTTGTGCATTACGCCTTCATCTATCTCTGTATTTCTTTTTGAAATTTTTAAATATAAAAATATGAATTTTCATGAATTTTGAATTTTGCATGTAGAGGCCTTCATTACTAGAAAACAGAGCTTTCGTCCTAGCCCTAATTAAACAATAGTCCAGATCGCTTTACGAACCGGGCTAATGCAAGAATTATTTCCGGTTCGAACGACTAGGAACGGACGGACGACACTGCCTCTTTAGTTTCAGTTGGTGTGGGACTAAAAAGGTTGCGGCATGAGCGACATCCTTTAGTCCCGGTTTGCAACACGACCGAGACTAAAAGGTCAGGCCTTTAGTCCCAAGGCTTAATCCCGATTACACAATTGAGACTAAAGGCCCTCTAAAACTAAGACTAATGTCATGTTTTCTATTAGTACTTCATGGAGCTCGGCCTTCAAAAGCAATATCCATATACTAGCAACAATTAATATAGATTAGAGGGAGTACCGCTACTTTTGGTTGTATAGAGATAGACTAGGGTATCTGTTGCATCAAATACTCCATCCGTTTAAAATATACAAAGGCACGACGAATTACTACTCCTTGGCTTGACCAACAAAATATGAATTATATGCCTCAGAATGTGTTGTGGCATATAGTTCATCTTTAAAAGTTGGCTTCGGTTTACTATTCCCATCAAGTTCCGTATCATGTGCTATTCACGGTCAGATTTGTTAAAATTGTCGTTTTGATTCTCTATACGTGGAATGAATACAGGTTTGCAAATTTATAGCATGGTGCACACATATCATATTATAAAAATTATTACATGATTTTTATGATCGTATGGGTTGTCAAATTATGCATTAATAGAGGAGCTACATGTAAAGGAGTGGGAACACTAGATAACTTCTGCTAGCACCTAAGCAGTCGTAAGCTACATTTTTCTATCATCTTTTTGTTACGGTATTTGGAAGATAGCCCTAAAGTTTAGAGAGTCAACTTCGACTTCCAAAAAAATAATATAACAGCGTGTAAATCAAATGTACCAGTGAACCAGACCAAAGCTACATCCGGCCGGCAATTGCCTTTGATGATGGTGTTTATCAACGACGAATTTATTTACCACTCATGTCCAAGTTCAAGATCTCGAGATGGGCAATAACCCTACATTCTGTTGGAAATATTAGCACTTTTTTAATTAGGCTAATTCACGAGTAAACAATAAGCATAACAAATAAGAGATGGGCAATAACCCTACATTCTGTTGGAAATATTAGCACTTTTTTAATTAGGCTAATTCACGAGTAAACAATAAGCATAACAAATAAGAGATGGGCAATAACCCTACATTCTGTTGGAAATATTAGCACTTTTTTAATTAGGCTAATTCACGAGTAAACAATAAGCATAACAAATAAGATATGAACTTCATGCCAATACGTAAGCATACTAACATCTACTATAGAATAGAAATATCTATGAAAATGCCATATACGACTAGCACGAGAACGAGTAAATGAAAGATGACAAATCATATCCTCTGGTTGGCCAAGCCAATGCGGCGGTGGCGGCGGCGGCTACGACATCGTCTGTTGCCTTCTTCTTGGCGGCGGCGATGACGTCGTTGTCGTCGACCATGGTGTCGATGTAGGAGAAGTAGTCGAAGCAAAGGAGGACGGCGATGGGGAGGATCTGGAGCAGTCGCGTCGAGACGCTCCTCAAAAACTTTATTGTCATTCTCCCGGGCAGGATCTCGAATGATAGGATTTCGGAGGTACCTGCTCTCCCGACCAACCATGCACGCAGTCGTCCGGATGGGACCGTCGGAAGCAACACACTCAGAGGAACGGTAGATGACGGCTAGGGTTGTACATAAAGGGAGAGAGTGAACGGTTTAGGTTACACTACACAGTCGACGCCTCCTTATATAGACCGTCAGGTAGATGGGCCTAGGCCAGGCTCACGACCGAGTCCGCGAATAACCCAGAGTCCAACGTCTCAGACAGTGACAATTTCGTTTAGCAACTCATTAATTAATCCATAATTAATTAACCATTTCTGACCGGCAAAAATAAGGCTCGGCTCGGATCATTCCCGCAACCCATGACGCGCGCGCGTTGTGACGAGGTGAGGCGAGCGATGGAGGAGGAGGAGCGCGTGTGTACAACTCCTCTTCCCAAGCTTCCAATGGCAAGTGATAGAGCAACCCCTATAAAGGGGTCTCACTCTTACTAGTGTAGCAGTATGGTACTAAACTTCCCATCACTTGTCGTACACTCACATGAGCCATAGAGATTAACCAAGGATTATTGTCTTATATTGTTCTAAGCCATCTATAATCCAACAATCACCCACCAGATCTCGATGCATATAAGTTTGTCAATTGTTCCAAACAATCTTTAATAGACCAAAATTCTCAGCGGAGACTGTTAAGTTAAACTTCCACCTAGAGCAACAGGATTAGACTTCTTCACAATTGAACAATGGAATATTGCCTTGAATTGTTAGTTTAGCATGCAAAAGTTTCGCCTATTATTAGATGATATGTGGTTGCCCAAGGATAAAGCCCACGGGGGGAGCTTATTAGTCATACTCCTTATATTCTCATGAGCTTCCTAGAGATTACCCAATCTCATAGATTGTGACCAACAGTCGGGCTCACATAGGTGTGTTCCTCCAAAGAACGCTATATAGGTTAGCATCTTGCTTCCACAAGCTTTGGAACACATTAATACAAAGTGAGCCTGCCTTACAGATTATGAGAGTACTGCATCTCCAATGGACTGGGTTAGTAAGGATACTCTCCTCAGTTGACCATTGGATTGTTTTCCTCGGTCCTAATTCACGGGATATCTCATGGAAACTTACGTGGGTCTCATGCTCATTTCCCTCGATGCATTTTCTATCAAAATTCATGATAGCCCTTTTGTAAAGGAACCTGCCGGATTTTTAGCCGTCTGGATATAATCCAACGCTATTACTCCGGAGTTTCTTGAATGCATGGCCGATTTCAATTTTCTTCTTATATGCTTTGTGGATTGCATGTTATCCTTTGAAATCTTAGCCTTGGCAATTACTGTTTGATTGTCATAGTTCATAAGGATAGACGGGGTTGGCTTATCAACCACTAGCAAATCCATCTAAAGCTCCCGAAGCCATTCAGCTTCGACGCATGATGTGTGATGTGAGTTCTGCTTTCATAGTCGATCTCGTTAATATCGTGTCTTGCAAGACTTCCAGGAAAAACCAGAACCACCAAGTGTAAGGACATACCCACTTGTGGCTTTCATCTCATTAGCCTCAGATATCCAATTCGAATCACTATACCCTTCGAGTACCGTCGGGTACCCAGAATAGTGAATTTTGTAGTTCGCGATACCTTGCAAATAATGCATGACTCACTCAAGAGCATGCCAATGCACATCTCTCGGGTTGGAAACAAACCGCTCAGCTTGCACACAACAAATGAAATGTCAGGTCGAGTAGCACATGCTAGGTACATGAGTGAACCGAGCACTTGAAAGTATCTCAATTGATCAACAGTCGTGCTTTCAAATTTTTGAATCCGCATGCTAGGATCATATGGTGTTGCACAAGGTTTGTAGTCAAAATATCCAAAATGACTCAAAATCTTCTTAACATAGTGGGATTGCAAAAGTGTAATCCCACCCTCATTATCTTGCAACAGCTTGATGTTCAAGATAACATCAGCCACACCTAGGTCTTTCATTTGAAAGTCATGAGATAGAAAAGCCTTGATCTCCTCAATGACTTTGAGGTGGGTCCCAAATATCAGTATGTCATCAACATACAAACAAAGTATAACTCATTCACCCCCGCCATGGCGACAGTATACACATTTGTCAGCTTCATTAACAACAAAGCTAGCAGATGTCAAAGTTATATTAAACTTATCATGCCATTGCTTAGGCACTTGTTTCAGGCCACACAAAGATTTCAATAGCTTGCACACCTTTCTTTCGTGACCATTTAATACAAAGCCAATCTGAATGTTGCATGTAAATTTCCTCGTCTAGATCTCCGTTAAGGAAAGTCATCTTAACGTCCATCTGATAAACGAGAAGACCATGTGAGGCAGCCAACCAGAGTAACACTCGAATGGTTGTGAGTCTAGCCACAAGTGAGTAAGTATCAAAGAAATACTCTTCTTCTTTCTCAGTATAACTTTGGCCATAATCCTAGCCTTGTACTTCTCAATAGTACCATCCGACCTAAGCTTCTTCTTGAACACCCACTTACATCCCAATGGTTGGCAACCATAAGGACGATCAGTGATCTCCCAAGCCCCGTTAGCCAAGATGGAGTCCATCTGGCTGCGCACCACATCCTTCCATTAGTCGGCATCCGATGATGCGTAGATTTCTAAAACGGATATGGGAGTGTCATCATCCACGAGGTACATGAGGAAATCATCACCAAAAGACTTTGCAGTCCTTTATCTCTTGCTCCTAACAGGAGCTTCCTCGTCATCCTCCGTGGAACTTTCATCACTTTTGTGTTCATAATATTCCATCGCCGTAGGTTCATGAGCCTTATTAGATTCGAGTCTAGAGTGCTTTGCATATCTCTCATGGGAAAAATATCCTCAAATAATGTAGCATCTTTAGACTCCATGATCGTACTGACCTTCATGTCGTGTGCATCAGATTTCACCACTAGAAATCTATAGCCAACACTATTCTTCATATAGCCCAGAAAAATGCAATCCATGGTATTTGGTCCCAACTTAAGCTTTTTGGTTATCGACACGTTGACTTTCGCCAAACAACCCCAAGTGCGCAAGAGAGTGTATTTATTTTATTTTCCCATTGATCAAATGGATTAGTCCCATTATCCTCTCTGGGAACTTTATTCACGACATGACATGATGTCAATACAACCTTCCCCCGCCATGCCTTGGATAAACCCGATGTAACTAACATGGTGTTAACCAAATCTGTTAGAGTGCAGTTTTTCAGTTCGACAACCCCATTTGACTGGGGTGAGTAGGCATGCGTCCTCTCATGAATAATACCATGTTCCACACAGAATAAATCGAACTTGTTAGAAAAGTACTCTCCACCATGATCAGACCAAACTCATTTCCTTTTCTTTTCAAGTTGGTTCTCAACTTCTGCCTTATAGATTGTAAAGTAGTGTAGAGCCTCATCCTTAGTATTTAGCAAGTACACATAGCAGAATCTAGTGGAATCGTCAATCAATGTCATGAAATATTTCTTTCCACCTTTAGTCAACACACCATTCATTTCAGGGAGATCTGAGTGTATGAGCTCTAGTGGTGCGAGGTGTCTCTCCTTTGTAGCCTTGTGAGGCTTACAAGGTTGCTTACCTTGCACACACGCATGGCACTTAGAGCCTTTGGATAAAGTGAAACTCATGATTAAATCCATCTTAGCTAGCCGCGTCATACAACCGAAATTAATGTGACAAAGACGTGAATGTCAAACCTCACATTCATTCACATTAGAGTGAATTTGGTTCATGACGTTATTACAGAAATCCGCTAGGGGAAGGCTGAACAAGACTCCGCAATCATACCCTTTTCCAACAAACAGTCCATACCGAGATACGACTACGTTATTGGGCTCGAATACTAACTTAAATCCTTATTTGCATAGAAGGGAGCCACTAGCGAGATTCTTCTTGGTAGAGGGTACATGTTGCACGTTCTTCAGTTGCACGATTTTTCCCGAAGTAAACTTCAGTTCTATCATGCCAACACCATGAACAGAAGCATGCGAGCCATTCCCCATCAGGACGGAGCAATATCATGCGACCTGGTAAGAAAAGAACAATGATACATCAACACACACATGAATGTTGGCCCCGGTGTCAACCCACCAACAGTGGACTGACAAACTGAAAGTACAGTAAACAAATTACCATACACAATTGCCCCATCACTGTTGCTCATGGTCACATTGATAGATTTGGAGTCCTGTCCTAGCTTCTTGTACTTGTTTGGGCACTTGTTTTCCCAATGTTCCTCTGAACCACAAGTAAAGCAGCCATCTCTATTTTGTCTTTCTTCTTACCCTTCTTCTTGAAGGTAGTATGCTGCTGGACAGAGTTCTTTCCCTTAAGCTTGTGGAAATTCTTCTGCACTACATTGATGCTAGGTGAACCCTCCGCCACTTTCACATGTGAGTCCTTTGCTCTCGAGTTCAGCTCAACACTTAGATGACCGATGCCATCCTCAACTAAGAATTCGCATACCAATTGCTTGAGAGAAGTAGCAAAGTTCCTCCATCCATGAGGGACTTTTGCAATAATGCAACCCACGCCAAACTTGTCCATCAACTCACGCTTCAGGAGCTCCAACTCCTTAGAGCTCATGAGCCTGGTCCAGAACAGGATGATTATCAACCATATTGTAATCATGGAACTGCTCCATAGCATACACTTCGCTTCCAGCATCGGTTGAGCGAACTTAGCTTCAAGCGCATCCCACAAGTTTTTGGCAATGCGCATATGGAGATATGCATCCACCAACTTGTCTCTGATCACAGTAAGAATGACTCCCACAAAGACAGTGCTGGTCTCCCTGAACGCCTTCTCCTGTTCACGAGCAATCGTTCGACAACACCAACCTAGAACATGTTCATAGTTGTGAGATACAATGTGGTCCTCGTCTGCCAACACTTCAAATGTTTTCTAGTAAACTTTACCGGTTTCAGTGTAGCGGCAAAGCCATGAATCAAAAAGTGCCTAAAATTAGTTTTTTGGATTGTTGGAAATATTATCAGTTTCCCGATTAGGCTAATCCACGAGTAAACAACAAGCATGGAAAATACGATATGAACTTCATGACGATACCTAAGCATACTCGCATGTACAGTATATAGAACCAAAATATATATGAACATGGAATATAGGACTAGCACGAGAACGAGTAAATGAGGGATGAACAAATCATACCCTCTTGTTGGCCAAGCCAACGCGGCGGCGGCATCAGCAGCCTCGACATCATTTATGTCCTTCTTTTTGGCGGCGGTGGCGATGGCGGCGTCGTCGACCATGGTGTCAATGCAGGGGAAGTATTTGAAGCAGAGGAGGACGTAGATGGGGACATATCAGGAGCAGTCGCACTGAGACGCTCCCGAAAAACCATATTGTCATTCTCCCACGCAGGATCTTGAACAACGGGGTTCCGAAGGCACCTGCTCTCCCGACCAACCGTGCACGCGGTCATCGGGATGGGATCACCGGAAGCAGCACACTGAGAGGAACAACGCATGACGGCTAGGGTTGTAAAGAGAGCAAGAGAGTGAACGGATTAGGTTACATTCCATAGTCGACGCCTCCTTATATAGATCGTCAGGTAGATGGGCCTGGGCCAGACCCACGACCGAGTCCGCGAACAACCCACGGTCCAGTGTCTCGGACAGTGGCACTTTCCACTAGTAGAAAACAGGGCTTCGACCCATTCCTGAAATCCTGTTAATCCCGGTTCACTCACGAACCGGGACCCATGGGAGCATCGGTTCCGGTTCGTGAGGCCAGGGCGCCGACCGAGCCTCATGGGCCATTGGTCCCGATTCATCTGACCACTTTGGTCCCGGTTCCAGACACGAACCGGGAGCAATGGCCCCCTCTCCTGGCCCACACCATTGGTCCCGGTTTGTGGCTGGAACCGGGACCAAATGGTGTCCTTTAGTGTCGGTTCCAGCCACAAACCGGGACCAATGTTTGGCCTATATATACCCCCTGCCCGCGAGCAGAGCAGTGCACTGCTCTGTTTTTTTGGCCGGTTGTGAGAGAGCTTTGTGGTGCTCTAGCTCACCTTCTATGCACATGAGGTGTTCGATGAAATGCCCGAGCCACACTTAAGCTTTCTCCTCTCAAAGCTCCTTGTCCAAGCTTCATTTTCCTCAAGATTTGTCTAGGTTTGGTGGTTCGTCCTGTCCCGTCCCCGTCCTCACCGCCGTCGATCGCCCGCACCCATCTCTGCACCAGCACCACCGTGGTTAGCCTCTTCTTCTTATCTTCTTTCTAAAAGAAAAAAAGTTCTTACTTGTATAATTTAGATAGATACCCGTGTAGTTTTCTTACTTTTATTATTGTTTGTTATTATATAGTGCGATGGTTTTGGTATCCGCCTCCGTCGGCCCTCGTCCTGTCTATGATTCGGATGTGTTATATATTATCTTTTATAACTATTTGTTTTATTTAGTGTTTATGAAAATTATGCCGACCAACGTGACATAGATTTTTTAATCTAGGAGGTATGTGAACCGGAAATTCCAACCGACATATAAATTCTTGTCGAGAAGTTAAATTTGGTTGAAAAAGAAAACAATTACGTGAAAGAAAAATTACAAAGAGTTGAAGAGGAGAAGATGAAATTGGAGTTGAATGTTGTCGATATAGTCGACGATCACAAGATCAAGATGGATGCAATGCGCTTGAAGATTAGAAAAATTAGAAAATATGCCATTCATACTAAGGCTTGGTATCATTATGTCGTTGGATCAATTGGTACCTTAGTTGCGGTTATGATCGCATTTGTTGTTGCATTTAAATTTTGTAGTTTCAATGTATGTTTTAATTAGATGCTCTATAGAGCTATATGTTGTTCAATAATGAGAACTATGTATGAACGTTATGTATTTATTTTGGTCACTACTATACTTTGGCTTTAATGTGATGATGATTTTTTATTAATTTGGTCACTTCTCTATTCATGATATGCTGTAATGGTTTTTAATACACTTTATTATATAATGCACGCAGATGAACCAGCAATGGTTGTACGGTGACCAACGCTCCTCCGAGTATATTAAGGGCGTGCATAATTTTCTTGAAGTGGCTGAGGCAAACAAGCAGAATGGTTTTATGCATTGTCCATGTACTGTGTGTGGGAACACGAAGGCTTTCTCCAACTCTAAAACCCTTCAATTCCACCTGCTTGAGGAGGGTTTTATGCCACAATGTAATGTTTGGACCAAGCACGGATAAAGATGGGTTATGATGGAAGACAAAGAAGAAGAAGAGGATGATGACAACTACCCGCCCCCTGAATACGGTGATGCTGCAATGTGGGAAGCTGAAAATCAAGAGGAACCAGACGATGTGCCCAATGATGATCTTCGCCGGGTCATTGTTGATGCACAGAGAGAATGTGAAAGTGAAAGGGAGAAGTTGAAGTTCGATCGCATGTTAGAGGATCACAAAAAGGGTTGTACCCAAATTGCAAAGATGACAACACAAAGCTTGGTACCACAGTGGAATAGCTGCAATGGAAGGCACACAATGGTGTATCTGACAAGAGATTTAATTCGCTACTGAAAATACTGAAGAAGAAGCTTCCAAAGGATAATGAATTGCCCGTCAGTACGTACGAAGCAAAGAAGGTCTATGCCCTCTAGGATTGGAGGTGCAGAAGATACATGCATGCCCTAATGACTGCATCCTCTACCGCGGTGCATATGAGGATTTGAACGCATGCCCGGTATGCGGTGCATTGCGGTATAAGATCAGAAGAGATGACCCCGGTGATGTTGAGGGCCAACGCACCGGGAAGAGGGTTCCTGCCAAGGTTATGTGGTATGCCCCTATAATACCACGGTTGAAATGTCTGTTCAGAAACAAAAAGCATGCCGAGTTGATGCAATGGCACATAAAAGACCATAAGTAAGACGGGTAGTTGAGAGAACCCGCTGACGGGTCGCAGTGGAGAAAGATCGAGAGAAAGTGGAGCGACTTTACATGTGACCCGAGGAACGTATGGTTTGGGTTAAGTGCATATGGCGTTAATCCTTTTGGGGAGCAGAGCAGCAAGCATAGCACATGGCATGTGACTCTATGCATGTATAATCTTCCTCCTTGGTTGTGCATGAAGCGGAAGTTCATTATGATGCCAGTGCTCATCCAAGGCCCTAAGCAACCCGGCAATGACATTGATGTGTACCTAAGGCCATTAGTTGATGAACTTCTACAATTATGGAATGGAAGAGGTGTACGTGTGTGGGATGAGAACGAACAGGAGGAATTTGACCTACATGCGTTGCTGTTTGTAACCATCAACGATTGGCTTGCTCTTAGTAACCTTTCAGGACAGACAAACAAGGGATACCAAGCATGCACACATTGTTTAGATGACACCTACAGTATATATTTGGACAAATGCAGGAACAATGTGTACCTGGGGCATCGTCGATTTCTTCCGACCAACCATCAATGTCGAAAGAAAGGAAAGCATTTCAAAGGTGAGGCAGATCACCGGAAGAGACCCGCCCTCCGTACTGGTGATCACATACTTGATATGGTCAATGATTTGCAAGTAATCTTTGGAAAGGGTCCTGGCGGACTATCTGTTCCACCTGACGTTGCGGGACGCGCACCCATGTGGAAGAAGAAATCTATATTTTGGGACCTACCCTATTGGAAAGACCTAGAGGTCTGCTCTGCAATCGACGTGATGCATGATGACCCACAAGTGTCGGGGATCTTTCGTAGTCCTTTTGATAAGTAAGAGTGTATAACCCAACGAGGAGCAGAAGGAACTGACAAGTGGTTTTCAGCAAGGTATTCTCTGCAAGCACTGAAATTATCGGTAACAAATAGTTGTGTGATAAGATGATTCGTAGCAAGTAGCAAGTAACAAAAGTAACAGAGATGCAGCAAAGTGGCCCAATCCCTTTTGTAGCAAGGGACAAGCCTGGACAAACTCTTATATGAGGTAAAGCGCTCCCGAGGACACATAGGAATTTCTGTCAAGCTAGTTTTCATCATGTTCATATGATTCACGTTCGCTACTTTGATAGTTTGATATGTGGGTGGACCGGTGCTTAGGTGCTGCCCTTACTTGGACAAACACCCCACTTATGATTAACCCCTCTCGCAAGCATCCGCAACTACGAAAGAAGAATTAATACAAAGTCTAACCATAGCATTAAACTAGTGGATCCAAATCAGCCCCTTATGAAGCAACGCATAAACTAGGGTTTAAGCTTCTGTCACTCTAGCAACCCATCATCTACTTACTACTTCCCAATGCCTTCCTCTAGGCCCAAATAATGGTGAAGTGTCATGTAGTCGATGTTCACATAACACCACTAGAGGAAATACAACATACATCGCATCAAAATACCGAACGAATACCAAATTCACATGACTACTTATAGCAAGACTTATCCCATGTCCTCACGAACAAAAGTGACTACTCACAAAGCATAATTATGTTCATGACCAGAGAGGTATTGAATAGCATCAAGGATCTGAAGATATAATCTTCCACCGAGTAATCCAACTAGCATCAACTACAAAGAGTAATTAACACTACTAGCAACCTTACAAGTACCAATCGGAGTCGCGAGACGGAGATTGGTTACAAGAGATGAAATAGGGTTTGGAGATGAGATGGTGCTGATGAAGATGTTGATGGTGATGAGTCCCCTCCGATGAGAGGAGTGTTGGTGATGACGATGGCGACGATTTCCCCCTCCGGGAGGGAAGTTTCCCCGATAGGACGGCCTTGTCGGAGCTCTAGAATGGTTGTGCTCAAGTTCCGCCTCGTGGCGGCGGCGATTCCTCCTGAAAGCCTCTTTCTTATTTTTTCTGGAACGAAACCCTCTTTATAGCAAAAGATGGGAGCCCGAGGGGCAACAGGGGGCCCACAAGCCACCTAGGCGCGACCAGGGGGTAGGCCGCGCTTGGTAGGCTTGTGGCCTCCTGGTGGCTCCCCTCTGGTACTTCTTCCGCCCAGTATTTTTTATAAAATCCAAAATAATTCCTCTTTTATTTTCACGACTTTTGGAGTTGCGCAGAATAGGTATCTCAAACTTGCTCCTTTTTCAGACTAGAATTCCAGCTGCCGGCATTCTCCCTCTTCATGTAAACCTTATAAAATAAGAGAGAAAAGGCATAAGTATTGTACCGTGAAGTGTAATAACAGTCCATAAAGCGATAAATATCAACATAAAAGCATGATGCAAAATGGACGTATCAATGCACGCGATGAAGAATCTTTGCATGAACCTGCTAGGCTTCTTGGGAGTGTATGGGAAGACAAAATATTCACCAGAGGCACGGGAGGAACATCAACGTGTGCATGAAAAAGATGACATGCATCCAAAGCAGTATGAAGGTCCTGCCAGCTACGCTCTTACCAAACAAAAGAACGAAATCTTCTTTGAATGCCTGCTCAGTATGAAGGTCCCGTCTGGCTTCTCGTAGAATATAAAGGGAATAATAAATATGGCAGAGAAAAAGTTCCAGAACCTAAAGTCTCATGACTACCACGTGATTATGACACAACTGCTTCCGGTTGCATTGACGGGCATTCTTGGTCTCAAGCACACTACACAGTTCTACAAAATTCTACCTTGGCGACCCCGTATGTTGATGAACACAAGAATATTCTACGCTCCAAACACCCGGGGCAGTGTGACGATTTGATTACATATGAACACATCAGGACTTTCGGCAGTTGGTTGCAAAAACGACTCATGGGCGACAACACTGTTTCTGATAAGATATACTCGTTGGCCAGGGAACCATCTTCGACTGTATTGACTTACAAAGGGTACAAGATAAATGGGAATACATTTTACACGATCACCCAAGATCAACAGAGCACCAACCAAAATAGCGGTGTCCACTTTGATGCAACAACCAAGAGGGGAAAGGACACATATTATGGTTACATAGTGGACATATGGGAACTTGACTATGGACATGATTTCAAGGTCCCTTTGTTTCAGTGCAAATGGGTCAATATGCCAGGAGGCGAGTGATGACCCACAAGTATAGGGGATCAATCGTAGTCCTTTTGATAAGTAAGAGTGTCGAACCCAACGAGGAGCAGAAGGATCTCACAAGTGGTTTTTAGTAAGGTAAAATATGCACGCACTGAAATTGTCGGTAACAAGTGATTGTGTGGTGAGATGATTCGTAGCGAGCAACAAGTAACAAAAGTAGCAACGGTGCAACAAAGTGGCCCAATCCCTTTTGTAGCAAGGGACAAGCCTGGACAAAGTCTTATAGGAGGAAAAACACTCCCGAGGACACACGGGAATTTCTGCCATGCTAGTTTCATCATGTTCATATGATTCGCGTTCGTTACTTTGATAGTTTGATATGTGGGTGGACCAGCGCTTGGGTACTGCCCTTACTTGGACAAGCATACCACTTATGATTAACCCCTCTCGCAAGCATCCACAACTACGAAAGAAGAATTAAGACAAAGTCTAACCATAACATTAAACTAGTGGATCCAAATCAGCCCCTTACGAAGCAACACATAAACTAGGGTTTAAGCTTTTGTCACTCTAGCAACCCATCATCTACTTACTACTTCCCAATGCCTTCCTCTAGGCCCAAATAATGGTGAAGTGTTATGTAGTCGACGTTCACATAACACCACTAGAGGAAAAACAACAAACAACATATCAAAATACCTAACGAATACCAAATTCACATGACTACTATTAGCATGACTTATCCCATGTCCTCAGGAACAAAAGTAACTACTCAGAAAGCATAATCATATTCATGACCAGAGAGGTAATGAGTAGCATCAAGGATCTGAACATAAACTCTTCCACCAAGTAATCCAACTAGCATCAACTACAAAGAATAATTAACACTACTAGCAACCTTACAAGTACCAATCAGAGTCGCGAGACGAAGATTGGTTACAAGTGATGTACTAGGGTTTGGAGATGAGATGGTGCTGATGAAGATGTTGATGGTGACGAGTCCCCTCCGATGTGAGGAGTGTTGGAATTATGCCCTAGAGGCAATAATAAATATAGTTATTATTATAATTCCTGTATCAAGATAATCGTTTATTATCCATGCTATAATTGTATTGAATGAAGACTCATTTACATGTGTGGATACATAGACAAAACACCGTCCCTAGCAAGCCTCTAGTTGGCTAGCCAGTTGATCAAAGATAGTCAGTGTCTTCTGATTATGAACAAGGTGTTGTTGCTTGATAACTGGATCACGTCATTAGGAGAATCACGTGATGGACTAGACCCAAACTAATAGACGTAGCATGTTGATCGTGTCATTTTGTTGCTACTGTTTTCTGGTGTCAAGTATTTATTCCTATGACCATGAGATCATATAACTCACTGACACCGGAGGAATGCCTTGTGTGTATCAAACGTCGCAACGTAACTGGGTGACTATAAAGATGCTCTACAGGTATCTCCGAAGGTGTTAGTTGAGTTAGTATGGATCAAGACTGGGATTTGTCACTCCGTGTGACGGAGAGGTATCTCGGGGCCCACTCGGTAATACAACATCACACACAAGCCTTGCAAGCAATGTGACTTAGTGAAAGTTGCGGGATCTTGTATTACGGAACGAGTAAAGAGACTTGCCGGTGAACGAGATTGAAATAGGTATGCGGATACTGACGATCGAATCTCGGGCAAGTAACATACCGAAGGACAAAGGGAATGACATACGGGATTATATGAATCCTTGGCACTGAGGTTCAAACGATAAGATCTTCGTAGAATATGTAGGATCCAATATGGGCATCCAGGTCCCGCTATAGGATATTGACCGAGGAGTCTCTCGGGTCATGTCTACATAGTTCTCGAACCCGCAGGGTCTGCACACTTAAGGTTCGACGTTGTTTTATGCGTATTTGAGTTATATGGTTGGTTACCGAATGTTGTTCGGAGTCCCGGATGAGATCACGAACGTCATGACGGTTTCCGGAATGGTCCGGAAATGAAGATTGATATATAGGATGACCTCATTTGATTACCGGAAGGTTTTCGGAGTTACCGGGAATGACGAATGGGTTCCGGGAGTTCACCGGGGGGGGGGGGGGGCAACCCACCCCGGGGAAGCCCATAGGCCTTGAGGGTGGCACACCAGCCCTTAGTGGGCTGGTGGGACAGCCCAAAAGGGCCCTATGCGCCTAGGAAACAAAATCAAAGAGAGAAAAAAAGAGGAGGTGGGAAGGGAAGGAAGGACTCCCACCCACCAAACTAAGTCCAACTCGGTTTGGGGGGGGGAGCCTTCCCCCTTGGACTCGGCCGACCCCCTTGGGGCTCCTTGAGCCCCAAGGCAAGGTCCCCTCCCTCCCACCTATATATACGGAGGTTTTAGGGCTGATTTGAGATGACTTTTCCACGGCAGCCCGACCACATACCTCCACGGTTTTTCCTCTAGATCGCGTTTTTGCGGAGCTCGGGCGGAGCCCTGCTGAGACAAGGTCATCACCAACCTCCGGAGCGCCGTCACGCTGCTGGAGAACTCTTCTACCTCTCCGTCTCTCTTGCTGGATCAAGAAGGCCGAGATCATCGTCGAGCTGTACATGTGCTGAACGCGGAGGTGCCGTCCGTTTGGTACTAGATCGTGGGACTGATCGCGGGATTGTTCGCGGGGCGGATCGAGGGACGTGAGGACGTTCCACTACATCAACCGCGTTCACTAACGCTTCTGCTGTACGATCTACAAGGGTACGTAGATCACTCATCCCCTCTCGTAGATGGACATCACCATGATAGGTCTTCGTGCGCGTAGGAAATTTTTTGTTTCCCATGCGACGTTCCCCAACAGTGGTATCAGAGCTAGTTTCATGCGTAGATGTCTTCTCGAGTAGAACACAAAAGTTTTTGTGGGCGGTGATGTGCGTTTTGCTGGCCTCCTTAGTCTTTTCTTGATTCCGCGGTATTGTTGGATTGAAGCGGCTTGGACCGACATTACTCGTACGCTTACGAGAGACTGGTTTCATCGCTACGAGTAACCCCGTTGCTCAAAGATGACTGGCAAGTGTCGGTTTCTCCAACTTTAGTTGAATCGGATTTCACCGAGGAGGTCCTTGGATGAGGTTAAATAGCAACTCATATATCTCCGTTGTGGTGTTTGCGTAAGTAAGATGCGATCCTACTAGATACCCATGGTCACCACGTAAAACATGCAACAACAAAATTAGAGGACGTCTAACTTGTTTTTGCAGGGTATGCTTGTGATGTGATATGGCCAACGATGTGATGTGATATATTGGATGTATGAGATGATCATGTTGTAATAGAAAATATCGACTTGCACGTCGATGGTACGGCAACCGGCAGGAGCCATAGGGTTGTCTTTATACTAACGTTTGTGCTTGCAAATGCGTTTACTATTTTGCTAGGATGTAGCTTTAGTAGTAATAGCATGAGTAGCACGACAACCCCGATGGCAACACGTTGATGGAGATCATGGTGTGGCGCCGGTGACAAGAAGATCGTGCCGGTGCTTTGGTGATGGAGATCAAGGAGCACGTGATGATGGCCATATCATGTCACTTATGAATTGCATGTGATGTTAATCCTTTTATGCACCTTATTTTGCTTAGAACGACGGTAGCATTATGAGGTGATCTCTCACTAAAATTTCAAGACGAAATTGTGTTCTCCCCGACTGTGCACCGTTGCTACAGTTCGTCGTTTCGAGACACCACGTGATGATCGGGTGTGATAGACTCAACGTTCACATACAACGGGTGCAAAACAGTTGCGCACGCGGAACACTCGGGTTAAGCTTGACGAGCCTAGCATGTGCAGACATGGCCTCGGAACACATGAGACCGAAAGGTCGATCATGAATCATATAGATGATATGATTAGCATAGGGATGCTTACCACTGAAACTATACTCAACTCACGTGATGATCGGACTTGAGCTAGTGTAAGTGGATCATGAACCACTCAAATGACTAGAAAGATGTACTTTTTGAGTGGGAGTTTAGCGAATAATTTGATTAAGTTAAACTCTAATTATCTTGAACATAGTCTAAGTCCACTTTGAATATATTTGTGTTGTAGATCATGGCTCAAGCGACAGTCACCCTGAATTTTAATACGTTCCTAGAGAAAGCTAAGTTGAAAGATGATGGAAGCAACTTTGTAGACTGGGCTCGTAATCTTAAGCTAATCTTACAAGCTCGGAAGAAGGATTATGTCCTTAATGCTGCGCTAGGAGATGAACCACCCGCTACGGCTGATCAGGATGTTAAGAACGCTTGGTTAGCACGTAAGGAGGACTACTCGTTAGTTCAATGTGCAGTCTTGTATGGCTTAGAACCGGGACTTCAACGTCGCTTTGAGCGTCATGGAGCATTTGAGATGTTCCAGGAGTTGAAGTTTATCTTTCAGAAGAACGCCCGGATCGAGAGGTATGAGACCTCCAATAAATTCTATGCTTGCAAGATGGAGGAGAACTCGTCTGTCAGTGAACATGTGCTCAAAATGTCTGGGTACTCAAACCGTCTAGCTGAGCTGGGGATTGAACTCCCGCAAGAGGCTATCATTGACAGAATCCTTCAATCACTGCCGCCAAGCTATAAAGGCTTTGTGTTGAACTACAACATGCAAGGGATGAACAAGTCTCCCGGCGAGTTCTTTGCGATGCTGAAAGTCGCAGAATCTGAACTCCGTAAAGAGCATCAAGTGTTGATGGTGAATAAGACCTCTAGTTTCAAGAGAAACGGCAAAGGCAAGAAGGGTAATTCGAAGAAGAGCGGCAAGCCTGTTGCCAATCCGATGAAGAAACCCAAAGCTGGACCTAAGCCTGAAACGGAGTGTTACTATTGCAAGGGTATGGGTCACTGGAAGCGCAATTGCCCCAAGTATCTGGCAGATAAGAAGGCGGCCAAAGAAAAATCAGGTATATTTGATATACATGTTATTGATGTGTACTTAACCGGCTCTCGTAGTAGTGCCTGGGTATTCGATACCGGTTCTGTTGCTCATATTTGCAACTCGAAACAGGAACTGCGGAATAGACGAAGGCTGGCGAAAGATGAAGTGACGATGCGCGTAGGAAATGGTTCCAAGGTTGATGCAATCGCCGTCGGCACAGTTTCACTTCAGTTACCATCAGGATTAGTGATGAACTTAAATCATTGTAATTTAGTGCCTGCGTTGAGCATGAACATTATATCTGAATCTTGTTTATTGCGAGACGGTTACTCTTTTAAGTCAGAGAATAATGGTTGTTCTATTTCTATGAGTAACATCTTTTATGGTCATGCACCTAATGTGAGAGGATTGTTCATATTGAATCTTGATAGCGATACGCATATACATAACATTGAGACCAAAAGAGTTAGAGTTAACAATGATAGCGCCATGTTTTTGTGGCACTGCCGCTTAGGTCATATTGGTGTAAAGCGCATGAAGAAACTCCATGGTGATGGACTTTTGGAGTCACTTGACTTTGATTCACTTGACACGTGGGAACCATGCCTCATGGGCAAGATGACTAAAACTCCGTTCTCCGGAACAATGGAGCGTGCAAGTGACTTGTTGGAAATCATACATACCGATGTGTGTGGTCCGATGAGCGTGGAGGCACGCGGCGGATATCGTTATTTTCTCACCTTCACTAACGATTTGAGTAGATATGGTTATGTCTACTTGATGAAGCACAAGTCTGAAACATTTGAAAAGTTCAAGCAATTTCAGAGTGAAGTGGAAAATCATCGTAACAAGAAGATCATGTTCCTACGGTCTGATCGTGGGGGTGAATATCTGAGTTTCGAGTTTGGTGCTCACTTAAGACAATGTGGAATTGTTTCACAGTTGACACCTCCTGGAACACCACAGCGTAATGGTGTGTCCGAACGTCGTAATCGTACTCTATTAGAAATGGTGTGATCTATGATGTCTCTTACTGATTTGCCGTTATCGTTTTGGGGTTATGCATTAGAAACAGCTGCATTCACTTTAAATAGGGCACCATCAAAATCCGTTGAGACGACACCATACGAACTGTGGTATGGCAAAAGGCCAAAGTTGTCGTTTCTTAAAGTTTGGGGATGTGATGCTTATGTCAAAAAGCTTCAGCCTGAAAAGCTGGAACCCAAAGCGGAAAAATGCGTCTTCATAGGTTACCCAAAAGAGACAGTTGGGTACACCTTCTATCTCAAATCCGAGGGCAAAGTGTTTGTTGCTAAAAACGGAGCTTTTCTCGAGAAGGAGTTTCTCTCGAGAGAATTGAGTGGGAGGAAGATAGAACTTGACGAGGTTGTCGAACCTCTCATCCCTCTGGATGGTGGCGCAGGGCAAGGGGAAATCTCTGTCGTTGCGACGCCGGTTGAGGAGGAAGTTAATGATGATGATCATGAAACTCCAGTTCAAGTTTCTGTCGAACCACGTAGGTCGACGAGACCACGTGCTGCTCCAGAGTGGTACGGTAATCCCGTCTTATCAATCATGTTGTTAGACAACAATGAACCTGCAAATTATGAAGAAGCAATGGTGGGCCCAGATTCCAACAAATGGCTAGAAGCCATGAAGTCCGAGATAGGATCCATGTATGAGAACAAAGTGTGGACTTTGGAGGTACTACCTGAGGGCCGCAAGGCTATTCAGAACAAATGGATCTTTAAGAGGAAGATGGACGCTGACGGCAATGTGACCGTTTATAAAGCTCGACTTGTGGCAAAGGGTTTTTCACAAGTTCAAGGAGTTGACTACGATGAGACATTCTCACCCGTAGCGATGCTTAAGTCCGTCAGAATCATGTTAGCAATAGCTGCATTTTTCGATTATGAAATCTGGCAGATGGATGTCAAAACGGCGTTCCTTTAGGAAGAGTTGTATATGATACAACCCGAAGGTTTTGTCGATCCTAAGAATGCTAACAAGGTGTGCAAGCTCCAGCGATCCATTTATGGACTGGTGCAAGCATCTCGGAGTTGGAACAAACGCTTTGATGAGGTGATCAAAGCATTTGGGTTTATACAAGTGGTTGGAGAATCTTGTATTTACAAGAAAGTGAGTGGGAGCTCTCTCGCGTTTCTAATATTATATGTGGATGACATATTGCTGATTGGAAACAACGTGGAGTTTTTAGAGAGCATAAAGGATTACTTGAATAAGAGTTTCTCTATGAAGGACCTAGGAGAAGCTGCTTACATTCTAGGCATTAAGATCTATAGGGATAGATCAAAACGCCTGATAGGACTTTCACAAAGCACATACCTTGATAAAGTTTTGAAGAGGTTCAAAATGGAACAGTCCAAGAAAGGGTTCTTGCCAGTTTTACAAGGTACGAGATTGAGTAAGACTCAGTGCCCAGCAACTGATGAAGATAGAGAGCATATGCGCTCCGTCCCCTATGCTTCAGCCATAGGTTCTATCATGTATGCAATGCTGTGCACTAGACCGGATGTTAGCCTGGCCATAAGTATGGCAGGTAGGTTCCAGAGTAATCCAGGAGTGGATCACTGGACAGCGGTCAAGAATATCCTGAAGTACCTGAAAAGGACTAAGGAGATGTTTCTCGTGTATGGAGGTGACGAAGAGCTCGCCGTAAAAGGTTACGTCGATGCAAGCTTTGACACAGATCCGGACGACTCTAAGTCACAAACTGGATACGTATTTATTCTTAATGGGGGTGCGGTAAGCTGGTGCAGTTCCAAGCAAAGCGTCGTAGCAGATTCTACATGTGAAGCGGAGTACATGGCTGCCTCGGAGGCGGCTAAGGAGGGTGTCTGGATGAAGTAGTTCATGACGGATCTTGGAGTGGTGCCAAGCGCACTGAATCCAATAACCTTGTTCTGTGACAACACGGGTGCCATTGCCTTAGCAAAGGAACCACGGTTTCACAAGAAGACCAGACACATCAAACGACGCTTCAACCTCATCCGCGACTACGTCGAGGGAGAGGACGTAAATATATGCAAAGTGCACACGGATCTGAATGTAGCAGACCCGCTGACTAAACCTCTTCCACGGCCAAAGCATGATCAACACCAGAACTGTATGGGTGTTAGATTTATTACAATGTAATTAACATGATGATGTGAGGGCTAGATTATTGACTCTAGTGCAAGTGGTAGACTGTTGGAATTATGCCCTAGAGGCAATAATAAATATAGTTATTATTATAATTCCTGTATCAAGATAATCGTTTATTATCCATGCTATAATTGTATTGAATGAAGACTCATTTACATGTGTGGATACATAGACAAAACACCGTCCCTAGCAAGCCTCTAGTTGGCTAGCCAGTTGATCAAAGATAGTCAGTGTCTTCTGATTATGAACAAAATGTTGTTGCTTGATAACTGGATCACGTCATTAGGAGAATCACGTGATGGACTAGACCCAAACTAATAGACGTAGCATGTTGATCGTGTCATTTTGTTGCTACTGTTTTCTGCGTGTCAAGTATTTATTCCTATGACCATGAGATCATATAACTCACTGACACCGGAGGAATGCCTTGTGTGTATCAAACGTCGCAACGTAACTGGGTGACTATAAAGATGCTCTACAGGTATCTCCGAAGGTGTTAGTTGAGTTAGTATGGATCAAGACTGGGATTTGTCACTCCGTGTGACGGAGAGGTATCTCGGGGCCCACTCGGTAATACAACATCACACACAAGCCTTGCAAGCAATGTGACTTAGTGAAAGTTGCGGGATCTTGTATTACGGAACGAGTAAAGAGACTTGCCGGTGAACGAGATTGAAATAGGTATGCGGATACTGACGATCGAATCTCGAGCAAGTAACATACCGAAGGACAAAGGGAATGACATACGGGATTAGATGAATCCTTGACACTGAGGTTCAAACGATAAGATCTTCGTAGAATATGTAGGATCCAATATGGGCATCCAGGTCCCGCTATAGGATATTGACCGAGGAGTCTCTCGGGTCATGTCTACATAGTTCTCGAACCCGCAGGGTCTGCACACTTAAGGTTCGACGTTGTTTTATGCGTATTTGAGTTATATGGTTGGTTACCGAATGTTGTTCGGAGTCCCGGATGAGATCACGGACGTCATGAGGGTTTTCGGAATGGTCCGGAAACGAAGATTGATATATAGGATGACCTCATTTGATTACCGGAAGGTTTTCGGAGTTACCGGGAATGTACCGGGAATGACGAATGGGTTCCGGGAGTTCACCGGGGGGGGGGGGGGGCAACCCACCCCGGGGAAGCCCATAGGCCTTGAGGGTGGCACACCAGCCCTTAGTGGGCTGGTGGGACAGCCCAAAAGGGCCCTATGCGCCTAGGAATGAAAATCAAAGAGAAAAAAAAGAGGAGGTGGGAAGGGAAGGAAGGACTCCCACCCACCAAACCAAGTCCAACTCGGTTTGGGGGGGGGGGGAGCCTTCCCCCTTGGACTCGGCCGACCCCCTTGGGGCTCCTTGAGCCCCAAGGCAAGGTCCCCTCCCTCCCACCTATATATACGGAGGTTTTAGGGCTGATTTGAGACGACTTTTCCACGGCAGCCCGACCACATACCTCCACGGTTTTTCCTCTAGATCTCGTTTCTGCGGAGCCCGGGCGGAGCCCTGCTGAGACAAGGTCATCACCAACCTCTGGAGCGCCGTCATGCTGCCGGAGAACTGTTCTACCTCTTCGTCTCTCTTGCTGGATCAAGAAGGCCGAGATCATCGTCGAGCTGTACGTGTGGTGAACGCGGAGGTGCCGTCCGTTCGGTACTAGATCGTGGGACTGATCGCGGGATTGTTCGCGGGGCGGATCGAGGGACGTGAGGACGTTCCACTACATCAACCGCGTTCACTAAAGCTTCTGTTGTACGATCTACAAGGGTACGTAGATCACTCATCCCCTCTCGTAGATGGACATCACCATGATAGGTCTTCGTGCACGTAGGAAATTTTTTGTTTCCCATGCGATGTTCCCCAACTTACAACCTAGCAACCTTACAAGTACCAATCGGAGTCGCGAGACAGAGATTGGTTACAAGTGATGAACTAGGGTTTGGAGATGAGATGGTGCTGATGAAGATGTTGATGGTGACGAGTCCCCTCCGATGAGAGGAGTGTTGGTGATGACGATGGCGACGATTTCCCCCTTCGGGAGGGAAGTTTCCCCGGCAGGATCGTCCTGCCGGAACTCTAGATTGGTTCTGCTCAAGTTCCGCCTCGTGGCGGCGGCGAATCCACGAAAAAGCTCCTCCCTGATTTTTTTCTGGATGAAACCCTTCATATAGGAAAAGAGGGGGGCAAGTGGGCCAGCAGGTTGCCCACAAGCTCTCATGGGGCGGCCTGGGGGGTGGCCGCACCGTGCAGGCTTGTGGCCAACCCCTGGCGCCCCTCTGGCACTTCTTCCTCCCATTAGTTTTTATAAATTAGGAAAAAAAATCCTCGTTGATTTTTACGACGTTTGGAGTTGCGCAGAATAGGTATCTCAACTTTTCTCCACTTTCAGGCCAGAATTCCAGTTGCCGGCATTCTCCCTCTTCATGTAAACCTTGGAAAATAAGAGAGAAAAGGCATAAGAATTGTACCGTGAAGTGAAATAACAGCCAAAGAAGCGATAAATATCAACATGAAAACATGATGCAAAATGGACGTATCAGCGAGGTACAAGTAGACCCACAGTACTGAATGACAACAACGGATCTGAACAATCTTGGGTACATAGACGAACCATTCGTCCTAGCCAATGATGTGGCGCAAGTTTTCTATGTGAATGACATGTCTACCAAACCGAGAAAAAGAAAAGATAAGGAAGCGAATACATCATACGACGAGCCAAAGTGCCACATAGTTCTTTCAAAAAAAGAGACATCGTGGGATTGGAGGGAAAGACATACATGTTTGAAAATTATGAAAAGTTTCATGAAATTCCTCCCTTCAAAGTCAAGGCTGACCCAAGCACTCTGTTAAACGATGAATATTACCCATGGTTACAACGCAATAAGCAAAGGACACGAGCGAAGAAAAAGTGAAGACTTTCTCTCCACAACTAGTATGATGATGCCTTTGATCTAGACACTGCAGTTACATGTGAAGAAATGGAATGCCTTTTGTAACACATGATTTTTCGTCCGAAATCCTCATACTTCGAAAGAGATTGTCCGTTTTGTACACGAAGTGGATCCAGTTTTTGCCGTAACCATCTCAACTTTTTAGCACATGCTATGTGGGTGAAATGATGATACCATGCCAACTTTCAACCTTTTCAAAGTTCATTTGTAGTGCTTTTCAAGTTCAGGGTTGCTACGGCGCCAGGAATCCCCGGCAATGGCGCCAGAAATCCTTCTGCTATGGCGCCAGGAATCCCCGGCGGCCTCTTGAGCTTGCGTTGGTTTTTCCCTTGAAGAGGAAAGGGTGATGCAGCATAGGAGCAGTAAGTATTTCCCTCAGTTTGAGAAACAAGGTATCAATCCAGTAGGAGAATCAAGCCAAGTGTCCAGAGTACCTGCGCAAACGCAAACGAACTTGCACCCAACGGTATAAAGGGGTTGTCAATCCCTTCAAGATTGATTGCAAAGTGAGATATGAAGGCGGAAAGTGCAACGAAGTAAAAGTGTAAGGCTGAAAATATGAAGTGAAGTAGACCCGGGGGCCATAGTGTTCACTAGAGGCTTCTCTCAAAATAGCAAATATTACGGTGGGTGAACAAATTACTATCGAGCAATTGATAGAACCGCACAAAGTCATGACAATATCTAAGGCAATGATCATACATATAGGCATCACGTCCGAGACAAGTAGACCGATACTGTCTGCATCTACTACTATTACTCCACACATCGACCGCTATCCAGCATGCATCTAGTGTATTGAGTTCATGACGAACAAAGTAACGCCTTAAGCAAGATGACATGATGTAGAGGGATAAACTCAAACCAATGATGTAAATCCCATCTTTTTACCCTTGATGGCAACAACACGATGCGTACCTCGCTACCCCTTCTATCACTGGGTGAGGTCACCGCACGGTTTGAACCCAAAACCAAGCACTTCTCCCATTGCAAGAATCATAGATCAAGTTGGCCAAACAAAACCCACAACTCGAAGAGAATTACAAGGATATGAAATCATGCATAAAAGAGATCAGAAGAAACTCAAATAAGATTCATAGATAATCTGATCATAAATCCACAATTCATCAGATCTTGACAAACACACCGCAAAAGAAGATTACATCGGATAAATCTCCATGAAGATCATGGAGAACTTTGTATTGAAAATCCAAGAGAGAGAAGAAGCCATCTAGCTACTAGCTATGGACCCAAAGGTCTATGGTGAACTACTTACGCATCATTAGAGAGGTCATGGTGTTGATGAAGAAGCCTTCTGTATCCGAATCCCCCCTCCGGCAGGGCACGAGAACGTGCCCTAGATGGGATCTTGCGGAGACAGAAGCTTGCGGCGGCGGAAAAGTATTTTCATGGATCTCTCACGCAGTTTTGGATTTTTCCTGAATTTATAGGCGGAAGAGGTAGGGCACACGAGCCACACGGGGCCCACAAGCCTGCTAGGCGCGGGCCCCCTGGCCGTGCCTAGGGGGCTTGTGGCGTCCCCTGGTGGCTTCTGCCTTGGTTCTCACGTCTCGTGCGTATCTTCTGTTCCGGGAAAAAAAATATTTTCGGAAGTTTTATTCCGTTTGGACACCGTTTAAAATCCTCCTCTGAAAAGGGTCAAAAACACGGAAAAAACAGGAACTGGCACTTGGCGCTGAGTTAATAAGTTAGTCCCAAAAAAGATATAAAAGGCATACAAAACATCGAAAGTTTGACAAGATAATAGCATGGAACCATAAAAAATTATAGATACGTTGGAGACGTATCAAGCATCCCCAAGATTAACTCCTGCTCGTCTTCGAGTAGGGAAGTGATAAAGACTGAATTTTTGATGTGGAATGCTACCTAGCATAGTTGTCCTTTGTAACTTCTTTCATGTGACATGAATGTTCAGATCCGTAAGATTCAAAACAATAGTTTGCTATTGACATGAAAACAATAATACTTCAAGCCAACTAGCAAGGTAATCATGAACTTTTGAAATAACAAGGCCAAAGAAAGTTATCCCTACAAAATCATATTTTTTGGCTATGCTCCATCATCCCCACACAACTTATTTAAATCATGCACAACCCCGGTATTGGCCAAGTAATTGTTTTCGCACTCTTACTTTCTCAAACCTTTTTCAACTCTCACGCAATACATGAGCGTGAGCCATGGATATAGAACTATGGTGGAATAGAGTGTGGTGGAAGTTGTGAGACAAAATGGAGGAGATGGTCACATTGACTCGGCATATCAAAGGACTATGGAGATGCCCATTAACAAATATCAATGTGAATGAGTAGGGATTGCCATACAACGGATTCACTAGAGCTATAAGTATGTGAAAGCTCCAAAGGAGAACTAGTGGGTGTGCATCCAACTTGCTTGCTCACGAAGACCTAGGGCAATTTTGAGGATGCCCATCATTGGAATATACAAGCCAAGTTATATAATAAATATTACCACTAGTATATGGTGGTGACAAAACAAGAGACTCTCAATCATGAAAAACATGGTGCTATTATGAAGCACAAGTGCGGAAAAGATAGTAGCATTGTCCCTCCTCTCTTTTTCGCTCTCTTTTTTTGTTTGGCTCTTTGGCCTCTTTTTTCTTTTCTCTTTTTTTGTGTGTGGGCAACTTTGGCCTCTTTTTTTTATTTCCTCACATGGGACAATTCTCTAGTGATGATGATCATCACACTTTTATTTACTCACAGCTCAAACCTTAGAACGATGATGACTCTATAGCAAATGCCTCCGGCAGTGTACCGGGATGTGCAACAATCTAGCTTGGCGTATGACGTTGAAACATCTCGCTAGCTATCTTACGATCATGCAATGGCAATATGAAAGTGACGGCACAAGTCATAAGACGGAACGGTGGGAGTTGCATGGCAATATATCTCAGAATGGCTATGAAAATGCGATAGTGGGTAGGTATGGTGGCTGTTTTGAGGAAGGCATATGATGGGTTTGTGCACCGGCGAAAATTGCGTGGTACTTGAGAGGCTAGCAATGGTGGAAGGTGAAAGTGCATCTATACCATGGAATCACATTAGTCATGAAGAACTCACATACTTATTGCGAAAGTTTTTATTAGTAATCGAAACAAAGTGCTAAACGCATACTCCTCGGGGAAGGGTTGGTAGGTGTAAACCATCGCGCGATCCCGACCGGAACACAAAGGATGACAATCAATAGATCAATTATGCTCCGACTTCCTAACATAGCGGTTCACCATACGTGCATGTTACGAGAATCACTAACTTCAACACAAGTATTTCTAGATTCACAACACCATACTAACATAACTCTTAATATTACCAAATCCACGTCTCAAAACTAATTGAGAGGAAGCAAACTTCTCTTCTACTCAATGCACATGAAGGTGGAAATTTTATTGTATCCTCTTTGAGTACCTACCACCTTTGGGAATACTTTCATAGCACAAGCCAACTACCAAGTTACGCACCGCCGTGCTCTAAAAGATCTAAGTGAAGCACATAGAGCAACATTGTCTAGCTCAAAAGATATAAGTGAAGCACAAAGAGTATTCTAGCAAATTCACGATGAGTGCATGTCTCTTTCAAAAGGTGTGCGGCAAGGATGATTGTCACACAACAAAAAGAAAAGACTCCTACGTTACAAGACGCTCCAAGCAAAACACATATCATGTGGTGAATAAAAATATACCTCCAAGTAATGTTACCGATGGATTGAAGATGAAAAGGGGATGCCTTTCCGGGGCATCCCCAAGCTTAGGCTTTTTGGTGTCCTTGAATTTGGCTTGGGATGCCTTGGGCATCCCTGATACGTCTCCGTCGTATCTAATTTTCCAAACTCTTTTGCCCTTGTTTTGGACTCTAATTTACATGATTTGAATGGAACTAACCCGGACTAATGCTGTTTTCAGCAGAATTTCCATAGTGTTGTTTTTGCGGTGATTTTTTGTGGAATATATAAAAAATACTGGTGCAAGAATCAACCGGAGGGGTGGAGCTGAGAGCCCACAAGCCCACCAGGCGTGGGCCCCCTGGCCGCTCCTGGAAGGCTTGTGGTGCCCACGAAGCTCCACATCCTCCAATCTCAGCTCTATTTAGTCCCTTTCGTCCGGAAAAAAATCAAGGAGAAGAGTTCATCGCATTTTACAATATGGAGGCGCCGCCACCTCATGTTCTTCCTCTGGAGGGCAGATCTGGAGTCCGTTCTGGGCTCCGGAGAGGGGAGATCGTTGCCATCGTCATCACCAACCTTCCTTCATCGCCAATTCCATGATGCTCTTCACCGTTCGTGAGTAATCTCATCGTATGCTTGCTGGACGGTGATGGGTTGGATGAGATCTATCATGTAATCGAGTTAGTTTTGACGGGGATTGATCCCTAGTATCCACTATGTTCTGAGATTGATGTTGCTACTACTTTGCCATGCTTAATGCTTGTCACTAGGGCCCGAGTGCCATGATTTTAGATGTGAACCTATTATGTTGTCGCCAATATATGTGTGTTCTTGATCCTATCTTGCAAGTTGTAGTCACCTACCATGTGTTATGATGCGGCAACCCCGGAGTGACAATAGCCGAAACCACTCCCGGAGATGACCATAGTATGAGGAGTTCATGTATTCACTAAGTGTTAATGCGTTGGTCCAGTTCTTTATTAAAAGGAGAACCTTAATATCCTGTAGTTTCCATTAGGACCCCGCTGCCACGGGAGGGATGGACAATAGATGTCATGCAAGTTCTTTTCCCTAAGCACGTATGACTACATACGGAATACATGCCTACATTACATTGACGAACTAGAGCTAGTTACATATCTCTCCGTGTTATAACTGTTGCATGATGAATAACATCCGGCATAATCATCCGTCACCGATCCAATGCCTACGAGTTTTTCCTACTGGTCCTTGCTACGTTACTTTGCTGCTACTGTTGTCCCTGCTTCTACTGTTACTCTGCTGCTGCTACTGTTACTTTGCTGCTACTGCTGTTACTTTGCTGCTACTAGTTACTGTTGCTACTGTTGCTATCATACTACTTTGCTACTGATACTTTGCTTGCAGACACTAATCTTTCAGGTGTGGTTGAAATTTAAAAACTCAGCTGCTAATACTTGAGAATATTCTTTCGCTTCCCCTTGTGTCGAATCAATAAATTTGGGTTGAATACTCTACCCTCAAAAATTGTTGCGATCCCCTACACTTGTGGGTTATCAAGACTATTTTCTGGCGCCGTTGCCGGGGAGGCACAACTATATTGTCTGAGTCACTTGGGATTTACGTCTGTTGATCACTATGAAGAATCTGAGAGATCCAAAAACTAAAGTCT
Organism: Hordeum vulgare subsp. vulgare; assembly: GCF_904849725.1. NCBI lineage: Eukaryota > Viridiplantae > Streptophyta > Magnoliopsida > Poales > Poaceae > Hordeum > Hordeum vulgare. The sequence goes on from NC_058519.1 coordinate 52,658,203, forward strand.
TGCCCTCAACTACGAGGACAGGTAAGGAACTGCCATCTAGCTCTGCACTTGATTCACCTTCAGTTATGAGGAAGTTTGCGACACCACCTCCTACTAGAAATCTTGATATGTCGCTTGTGCTTGATGATGCTACTTCTGCTGCCCATGATACTATGCCTGATGATGCTATGATTGATACTATGCGTGATGATGCTATGCTTGATACTATGCCTGATGATGCTAGGCTTCATACTATGCCTGATGATGCTATGCTTGATACTGCTTTGCCACTAGGTGCATTCCTTGATGCACAAATTTCTAGAGTTTCTGCTAGATGTGATGATACTTCTTAAACTGCTGATACTATTGAAGTAGAACCTGCTATTTTGCCTGTTAGAACTAGCTCTCCTATGCCTGAATTGCTTGATATGCCTGATACACGTTATGTTATGGAGGGAGAGATAGCTGAGGACTTTCTTGCATGTAAGGATATCTATGATGTTGAGAAATTACTGCGCAAGTGGAAAGAAAAATCTCTGAACGCTAGGATGAAATACGACCCAAAGTTTGACACTTTGCCTATCTTTGTGACCGATAAGGATTATGAATTCTCTCTCGACCCTGAGTTAATCACTCTGGTCGAATCTGATCCTTTTCACGGTTATGATTCTGAAACGGTTGTAGCCCATCTTACCAAACTGCACGATATAGCCACCCTATTCACTAGTGAGGAAAAGATCCGCCACTACTATATCCTCACGCTGTTTCCTTTCTCGCTAAAGGATGATGCTAAGACCTGGTTCACTTCTCTTGCTCCTGTTTGTGTGCGTAGCCCCCAGGATATGGTCTACTACTTCTCTAAAAAATATTTCCCTGCCCATAAGAAGCAAGCTGCCTTTGCAGGAAATATACAACTTTGCTCAAGCTGAAGAAGAGAGTCTCCCACAAGCTTGGGGGAGGCTCGTCCAGCTACCGAATGCTTTGCCTGATCACCCTATTGAGAAGAATGAAATACTTGATATCTTCTATAATGGACTTACCGATGCTTCCAAAGACCACCTAAATAGTTGGGCCGGTAGTGTTTTTAGGGAATGAACTGTAGAACAAGCTCATATTCTATTGAATAACATCTTGTGCAATGAGAATGCTTGGACTATTCCCGAACCACCTCCTAAGGCAATTCCGAAGAAAAGAGGTATTCTATTCCTCAATCCTGAAGATATACAAGAAGACAAGAAATCCATGCGAGAGAAAGACATTAAATCTGAAGATGTCAAAAATCTACCACCTATCGAAGAGATCCACGGTCTCGATAACCCGATACAGCTAGTAGAAGTAAATTCTCTGCGTAGGTTTGATGAGAGTGATATTCCTTTTGATAAACCTGCTAGCCTTTGCCTGGATGAATTTGATAACTTTGTTGCCAAACAACAGAGTTTCAATGATTATGTTAGCAGACAATTGGAACAGAATGCTCGTATGCTTAGTCATTTAAGTGCTTGTGTGGACAGAACGTCAATGATCTTAAGTTTCTGAGTAAACATGCCTCTATGGTTACTACTCAGGTAGAACAAGTACTTAAAGCTCAAAATGACTTGCTCAATGAGTTGAATGAAAATTCTGTCACAGTCGTCACTAGAGGCGGTAGAATGACCCAGGAACCTTTGTATCCTAAGGGTCATCCGAAGAGAATTGAACAAGATTCTCAAGGAGTTAGCACTGATGCACCTAGTCATCCTAGAAAGAAGAAGAATGATGATAGGGACTTGCACGCTAGCAACCCTCTTGCTGCTACACCTGAGAGTCCAAACGATGTCTCTATCTCTGATGCTGAAACACAATCTGGTGATGAACATGAGCCTAATGATGATATCAATAGTGATGTTCATGAAGATGTTCAACCTAGCAACGATAAGGATGTGGAGATTGAACCTAGTGTTGATCTTGATAACCCACAGCCTAAGAATAAGAGATAAGATAAGAATGACTTCGCTGCTAGGAAGCACGGTAAATAAAGGGAACCATGGGTTCAGAAACCCATGCCCTTTCCTCCCAAACAATCCAAGAAAAAGGATGATGAGGATTTTGAGCAATTTGTTGAAATGATCAGACCTGTCTTTCTGCAAATGCGTTTGACGGATATGCTCAAAATGTCTACATATGCTAAGTACATGAAGGATATTGTGACTAATAAGAGGAGGATACCTGAGGTTGAGATTTCCACCATGCTCGCTAATTATACCTTCAAGGGTGGAACTCCCAAGAAACTAGGTGATACCGGTGTGCCCACTATACCTTGCTCCATTAAAGGCAACTACATTAGAACTGCGTTATGCGACCTCGGAGCCGATGTTAGTGTTATGCCTCTCTCTCTTTATCGTAGACTTGAACTGGATAAGTTGACACCCACTGAAATCCCTCTGCAAATGGCCGACAAATCAACTGCTTTCCCTATCGGCATTTGCGAGGATGTGCCTGTTGTGGTTGCTAACGTCACTATCTTAACAGACTTTGTTATCTTGGATATTCCCGAGGACGATGCCATGGCTGTCATCCTCGGAAGACCCTTTTTAAACACTGCAGGGGCTATTCTAGATTGCAACAAAGGCAATGTCACTTTCCATGTCAACGGTAATGAGCATACGGTGCACTTTCCGAAGAAACAATATCGAGTACATTGCATCAATGCTATCGAAAAAACTTCATCGATTCTTATTGGGAGCTTTGAATGCCCTATTCCTCCTGTTAAGATGAAGTATGATTTGCTTGTTGGGGAGATACACATCCCCATTGAGGTGACCTAGTGACTATTCGAAAATTCTCCGTTCTCTTTTGCGATTCGAAAAGTTTTGTCAAGGGGATTTGATCAACCCCATTGACGGATTTCTTTTGATGACCATGAGATGGATGAATCAAGGAGTCACAAACCTCTGTTCCAATCTTTCACTTTAGGTTGCTTAGAAGAAAAATGATAGGTTTAGTTTAGTTTTCCCTGTTTTCTGTTTTAGCGTCCGGTAGAAAAGTACCCAGAAAATAAAAGTTCTCCGAACATCCTAAAAATCAAGTATGATTTTTTCTGGAATTTTTGAATAATACTGAGACGAAGAGCTTGTCTGGGGGCTGCACCAGTGGGCCACAAGCCCTGACGGTGCGGGCACACACCTGGTCGCACCACCCAGGCTTGTGGGGCCCACAGGCACCCCCTCCACTCATTCTTGCTCTCATCTGGTTCTCCTACCTCCAGAAAAAATCGTTTTGCAGCTCAAACCCGTGTTCTTGCTCCTCTTGTTGGGGTTTTCGATCTCTTTGCTCAAAGCACAATTTTCCGAACTGTTTTGGGAAATTACTCCTTGGTAAGCGACTCCTCCATTGGTCCAATTAGTTTTTGCTCTAGTGCCTTATACTTCGCGTATTTTTGCTGCCTTGGTGACCATGTTCTTGAGCTTTGCATGCTAATTTTAGCTGGTCCCAAGTAGTTTTGATGCGTAAAATGGCCTCTAGGCACTTGTGGGAGTAGTTGCTACGAGTTTTGTTGAGCCTTATTGACATTTCCTTAGAATCACAAAAAATTTCAGAAATTTTCAGAGATAGAAAAGGGAAAAGATGAGGAGGTTCTTAAGAGGCTCGTCAAGCCGTGACCCCAAGGATGATGGGAGTGAGAAGAAGCCCAAGTATCTGGTCCCTCGAGTCGTAGAAGTTCGAGCGTGCGAGTGGCCAAGCGACGTGTTCTTACGCGCCGCTGGAATTTAGGAGGACTTTTATCACTTGGTGGAGAAAGCATGCCTTACCGCCTTCGTTGAAGATAAGTGTCCGCAATACCTCCTCCTCACTAGTATCTTCATACAAAGCTTTAACTTCTATCCGAGGAAGAATCCTCCTATGGTTGAGTTCAAACTTTATGATATCCCCCAGCGCATGTCACTCCAGGATTTTTGCAATGTTTGCAAATTACCTTTTGTTGGGGATATTCATAAACCTCGTCCACGTGACTTGGAAGCTTTCATCGATACAATTGTTGTAGGAGAGGAGAGAGGAGTGTCTTGCGCTAGAGCTGGTAGCATTCATTTTCCCGTGCTTCGATACTTCTCATTATTTGTGGGAATTAGTTTGACTGGCCATGGGAAAGCTGGGTCACTTAGTTCCCCAGATCTTGCGGTCTTGTGTGAAGCCCTTTATAACGATAAAACTTATAGCTTGGGCACTATAGTAGCTCAACGGTTGAACATGAACCGTTCTAAAGGTGTTGTCTATGGAGGTATCTATGCTACTCGTCTTGCCAGACACTTTGAGATACCTATTAGACTGGACAAGGAAGAAGAGATTCTTCTTCCTTAGAGATATCTAGATTATGATAGCATGGTTCGCCATGACTTTCTTGATAGAGATATAAATAGAAGGATGATTTATAACCTGGTATTTAGTCAGGGTACTCGAGAGACTATTACTTTGCCTGCTCCTTCTTTGTTCAATCTTCATGCAGGCACGTACATTATTATGCCCTCGGACATCTACGCATATTGGGGCTTAGCCCAACCATAGGTGCCCGTGTCCGAGCCACGAGTCGAGTACCCGACGCCAGTTTATTAGTGGGAGCCAGAGGAGCTCACATAGCAGTGGCATCCTCAGTCCACTCCGGAGTACCCAGGAGCTGGTTATTTCCCTCCTTGGCAATAGACCAACTTAGGCCAAAAGCCTAAGCTTGGGGGAGTACGTGTTTCTCACCGACTTTACATTCTTGCTTATGGTTTCACTTTGTTCGTCGGTGTTCACACTTTGCCACTGTATCATCCATGCTAGTTTATTTTCTTTTTCTCGTTTTCTTTTCATGTGTCTGTCTAGTTTGAGAAAAACCCAAAAATATTTTCCTTTTTTTCTTTCGCTTGTTGGGAGCTTTCCCGTGTAAATAGTTTTCTTTTTCTTTGGGTCAAGGTAGAAGACCATGGTTACAATGTTTAGTGGCTCTTGCATGCATACCTGTTTAGCTTTCAAAGAGCCATATTACTTTGTCTTCTCCTTTGTGTTTGCCTGCAGATTCCAGCATAGTCCAATGCACGAGCACTCTTATTATTGTTCACATCGTTTGGTCGTGCAAGTGAAAGGCAATAATGACGATATATGATGAAGTGATTAAGCATGGAAAAGCTGGTATGAACTCGATCTATTTTGTTTCTGTAAATATGACTAGCTCACTATTCCTAGTTCAGCTTTGTTATGAGAGAAACATGTTTGCAATGACAACTTAGAGATCATAGTTGCTGATGCCATGCTTACTTAGCTAGGAGCTTATAATGGTCTGTCTTGGTTGCCAACATGAATTTTGACATGACTATGATGTAGTATGATAGGATGGTATCCTCCTTTGAATGATTCAAGTGGCTTGACTTGGCACATGTTCACGCATGTAGTTGAAACAAAATCAACATGGCCTCTATGATATTCATGTTCATGGTGATTTATGTCCTACTCATGCGTGCACTCAATGTTAGTTAATCTCAATGCATTTTGATGACTGTTGTCGCTCTCTAGTTGGTCACTTCCCAGTCTTTTGCTAGCCTTCACTTGTACTAAGCGAGAATACTGCTTGTGCATCCACTTCCATAAACCCAAAGTTGTTCCATATGAGTCCACCATACCTACCTATGTGCGGTATCTACCTGCCGTTCCAAGTAAATTTGCATGTGCCACTCTCTAAACCTTCAAGAAATAATCTGTTTTGCATGCCCGAACCGCTCATGTAGTGACAGGGGGCTATTAGTATCTTCCATGCTAGGCGTGTTATCCTCGATATGTGTTTATTCACTATGATTCACGAGAAAGGGGCCGGTAATTGGAATTCCCAGTTCCATGCACAAATTGAAAAGATAATTGCAAACAAAACTCCCCCAGGATTGATGTTGGTATGGACGGTACCCGAGGATTCGGCTAGCCGTGGAGTGTGATTGATTGGTGGTGGGGGAGTCAAAACTTTACTTTTCTGTTTGGGAACCGCCTATAGCATGTGTAGAGTGGAAGATGTTGAGAACTCTTAGTCATTGCATTGACAATGAAAGCATGCCACCCAAAATTATTATCTTTGTTTTCAAAGCTTGAGCTCTGGCACCTCTGCAAATCAATGCTTCCCTCTGTGAAGGGCCTGTCTATTTATGTTCCTGTTGAGTCATCCTCCTCTTATAAAAGCACCAATTAGAGAGCACCTCTGCCATTTTTATGCTTTTCTTTTAACTGTGTTGAGTATGACTGTGACTGGATCTTCTTTGCCATGAATTACAATGTTTAGTCAGTCCTTGGTCTTTGAAGGTGCTCTGCATTTATGTTTTGCGGTCTCAGAAAGAGCTAGCGAGATACCATCTATTCGCACTGCTTCATGTTGTTTTGATTGAAGTGTTGACGTTTGAGACTTATTATTATTTGCTCGCTAGTTGATTATTCCATTGATATGAGTTTACCATGAGACCTAGATGTCATTTGCTTATGTGGTTTTCTTGTGATCTTGCTGAAACTGTGGATATGAGTTAGACATAGTTGCAACAACAAGATCAAACAGAGTTCATCAAAGTTTTTCTTTTGTCTCTTTCAGTTTGTCAACTGAATTGCTTGAAGACAAGCAAGGCTTTAAGCTTGGGGGAATTGATACGCCTCGGTCGTATCTACTTTTCTGAACTCTTTTGCCCTTGTTTTGGACTCTAATTTGCATGGTTTGAATGGAACTAACCCGGACTCACGCTGTTTTCAGCAGAATTGCCATGGTGTTGTTTTTGTGCAGAAATAAAAGTTCTCGGAATGACCTGAAAATTTACGGAGAATTTTTCTGGAATTAATGAAAAATACCTGCGCAAAGATCCACCGGAGGAGGTGTGCCAGTGGGCCACAAGCCCAAGGGCCGCGACCACCCCCCAGGCCGCACCATGAGGGCTTGTGGGGCCGCGTGGCGCCACCGCCTCCAAACTCAGCTCTATTTATCCCCTCTCGCCCGAAAAAAGCCAGGGAGAAAGATTCATCACGTTTTACGATACGGAGGCGCCGCCACCTCTTGTTCTTCATCTGGAGGGCAGATCTGGAGTCCATTCTAGGCTCCGGAGAGGGGAAATCGTCGCCATCGTCATCATCAACCTTCCTCCATCGCCAATTCCATGTTGCTCTTCATCGTTCGTGAGTAATCTCATCGTAGGCTTGCTGGACGGTGATGGGTTGGATGAGATCTATCATTTAATCGAGTTAGTTTTGACGGGGATTGATCCCTAGTATCCACTATGTTCTGAGATTGATGTTGCTACTACTTTGCCATGCTTAATGCTTGTCACTAGGGCCCGAGTGCCATGATTTCAGATCTGAACCTATTATGTTGTCGCCAATATATGTGTGTTTTAGATCCTATCTTGCAAATTGTAGTCACCTACCATGTGTTATGACCCGGCAACCCCGGAGTGACAATAGCCGGAACCACTCCCGGAGATGACCATAGTATGAGGAGTTCATGTATTCACCAAGTGTTAATGCGTTGGTCCGGTTCTTTATTAAAGGAGAACCTTAATATCCCGTAGTTTCCATTAGGACCCCGCTGCCACGGGACAGATGGACAATAGATGTCATGCAAGTTCTTTTCCCTAAGCACGTATGACTACATACGGAATACATGCCCACATTAGATTGACGAACGGGAGCTAGTTACTTATCTCTCCGTGTTATGGCTGTTACATGATGAATCACATCCGTCATACTCATCCATCACCGATCCACTGCCTACGAGTCTTTTACTACTGGTCCTAACTACGTTACTTTGCTGTAACTCTATTGCTACTGCTACTAGTTACTGCTGTTCCTTGCTACTGCTGTCACTTGTACTGTTACTTGTTACTTTGCTGCTACCTGCTGCAAGACTTTTCTAGGCTCCAATGATACAACAAGTTAGGAATAGTCTGCTGATGACCCACAAGTATAGGGGATCAATCGTAGTCCTTTCGATAAGTAAGAGTGTTGATCCCAACGAGGATTTTAGCAAGGTAATAACTGCAAGCACTCAAAGTAGCGGTAACAAGTGATGGTGCAGTGAGGATAAATGTCGCGAGTAAAAAGTAAAAAAGTAACAAGTAGTAGCAACGGTGCAGCAAGTGGCCCAATCTCTTTTGTAGCAAGGGACAAGCCTGAACAAAGTCTTATAGGAGGAAAAACGCTCCCGAGGACACACCGGAATTTCTGTCATGCTAGTTTCATCATGTTCATATGATTCACGTTCGTTACTTTGATAGTTTGATATGTGGGTGGAGCGGCGCTTGGGTACTGCCCTTACTTGGGCAAGCATCCCACTTATGATTAACCTCTCTCGCAAGCATCTGCAACTACAAAAGAAGAATTAAGAGTCTAACCATAGCATTAAACTAGTGGATCCAAATCAGCCCCTCACAAAGCAACGCATAGACTGGGGTTTAAGCTTTTGTCAATCCAGCAACCCATCATCTACTTACTACTTCCCAATTCCTTCCTCTAGGCCCAAATATGGTGAAGTGTTATGTAGTCGACGTTCACATAACACCACTAGAGGAAAAGGCAACATACATCATATCAAAATACCGAACGAATATCAAATTCACATGACTATTATTAACATGACTTATCTCATGTCCTCAGGAACAAAAGTAACTACTCACAAAACATAATCATAATCATGATCAGAGGTGTAATGAATAGCATCAAGGATCTGAACATAAACTCTTCCACCAAGTAATCCAACTAGCATCAACTACAAAGAGTAATCAACACTACTAGCAACCTTACAAGTACCAATTGTAGTTACGAGACGAAGATTGGTTAAAAGAGATGAACTAGGGATTGGAGAGGAGATGGTGCTGATGAAGATGTTGATGAAGATGCCTCCCCTCTGACGAGAGGAGTGTTGGGGATGATGATGGCGACGATTCCCCCCTCCGGGAGGGAAGTTTCCCCGGCAGGATCATCCTGCCGGAGCTCTAGATGAGATTTGCTCAAGTTCCGGCTCGTGGCGGCGGCAAAACAACGAAAAAGCTCCCTCTTGATTTTTTCTGGACCAGGACGCTTCATATAGAAAAAGAGGGGGGGGGGGGGCTAGTGGGCCGTTAGGGAGCCCACAAGTCCCCACTCCGCCACCAGGGGGGTGGCGGTTTCACGGCTTGTGGCGCCCTAGCAGCTCCCTCCGGTAGTTCTTTCGCCCAATATTTTTTATATAATCCAGAAAAAATCCACGTAACTTTTCAGGGCATTTGGAGATGTGCAGAATAGTGGACTAGGATTTGCTCCTTTTCCAGTCCAGAATTCCAACTGCCTGAATTCTCCCTCTTCAAATAAACCTTGCAAAATAAGAGAGAAAAGGCATAAATATGGTACCACAAGTAATATAACAGCCCAAAAAGCAATAAATATCAACATGAAAGCATGATGCAAAATGGACGTATCAACTCCCCCAAGCTTAGACCTTGCTGGTCCTCAAGCGAAAACCAAGTTCCATAAACATGTCCACATGTTTGGGGACGAAGGTGTTGATAAAACATAATATGGACATGAGGGCATCATGATCACACATATAACAACAATACATCATAAAGATTCTTATGGGAAAGTAACAATTCCTTCACAAAGCAAAGCATGAAGCAAAAACCTTACCGAGAAGTGACCAACAATAGTCCGTAGTCATTGAAGCAATTGCAATTTATCACAACATTAGAAAGAGTCAAATAAGAGCTTGTAAGGCAAACCCACATACTCAATCATCTCTTTCGTTTTCCACAATTGTTACAACTCACGTGGTACTCATGGTGTCAAAGTTTCAGCTGGACACAGAGGAAGATAGGGGCTTATAGTTTTGCCTCCCAACCATTTACCTCAAGGGTAAAGTCAACAACAATAAAGCATAAGTACTCAACTCCAAGTTGATATATGAATATAGATCTTTCCCAAACATGTGACGGTAGCCAAGACAAAGGCAAAAATAAGGAATTGGTGATGATCACCATGACTCTTACAAGGGCAAAAAGTAAAGGTACAAGATAGGCCCTTCGCAAAGGGAAGCAAAGGTTGTCATGCGCTTTTGAGGTTTGAATGTGTGTCCTCTTAGTGCGGAGGAACATCACTTTATATTGCCTCCTGTGACAAAGAACTTTATTATGCAGTCTGTCGCTTTTATGTCTTCCTCATCACAGGTTCGTACAAAGCTTATTTTCCACACACTAATAGATCATACATATTAGAGAGAAATTTTGATTGCTTGCACCGATGACAACTTATTTGAAGGATCTTATTCAATCCATAGGTCGGTATGGTGGACCTCATGGCAAAACTGCGTTGGAGTTTTATGGATGCACAAGTAGTATCTCTACTTGGTGCGGGAGTTTTGGCTAATATGAGGTGGAAGCAATCGTCACATGCTAAGGGATCTCTAATCATATAACATTGATTGGAACCAAGCAAACACAATTAATTATGTTGTCTTCCTTGTCCAACATCTACTCCTAGGCATGTAATAGTTTGGTGAGTGCTCACAATTGTAAAAAGTGTCTAAGATGATATATTTATATGTGAACCTCTCTTTCCTTATTACTTCTTATTAATTGCAACAATGACTAATGTCTATGTTGATTTATTCTCAACAAGTTTCAATCATCATACGTGTCATAAGTAAAGTTATCACTTTCCATAAGATCGTCTCATGATCTTTCATGCTATCGTTCTTTTCATACTTTTGATCATGGCACAAAGCAAAGTCCTTGACTAAGAAACTCTTTATTATATAGCTCGTAAGATCGAATACATCGGGGGAGAGACAAAAGCAAAAGACTCAAACTAAAAAATAAAGACTTATTCTTCTAAAAGAAGAAATAAAAACTAAAAAGGAAAGAACTAAAACAAAGGTAAAAGCAAAAGATATAAAGGTGATACGATACCAGGGCAACTCCCCCAAGCTTGGCAGAAGCCAAGGGGATTGCCCATACCAATGCTTAGTTGTCTTCCTTTGGTGGTGATGGTGGTGTTGTTGTCGCCTTTGATTCCAAGAGAGCTATCAATCTTTGATTTATACCTTTGAGATATGTGACATGGTTTTCTAGCAAAACAACTTCACGAGAAAGATAAATATTGCGAGAACGAGTTGTTTCGCAAAACCTCAAGAGTTCAATCAAGGATGGAGACAACACGTGGAGGAAGGGTTGGAGAAAATCTACTCGTTCAACGTCTTCAATGTTGAACATAGGTTGAACTTCCTCCCTAGCTTGGGTTTTCTCCTTAGCTTGGTCCCTGGCTTCTGTGACTTCTACTCTTTTCAGATCAACATCTACTTCCTCATGAACTTGGCGAAGATCATTCTCCCCAACAGATTCCTGAGACATCTTTGCTCTAAATCTGCGGCAGACAACAAGCTCGAAACGAAAACAGAGGAAAACTACGCGATACGGAGATCAAAACCTTCGGGCGAGTATATATTGATTTTTTCTGGGCCAGAAGGAGTCCTCCACAAGAAAACGAAGTCCGGGAGCACACGAGGTGCCCACAAGCTTGCCCTCCGCCACCAGGGGGGTAGGGGCGGTGGCAGGGCTTGTGGCTACCTCGTTCGCTCTCCGGACTGCTTTTTATTTTTCTAATTTTCAAAAAATTTCAAAACGGAAGAAATTTCCTATTGGAAAATTATCGGAGTCCAATTTCTTACCGAAATAGATACATCTTCGTTTTTAAGGTCTGAAACAGGCTGATAAACATCCCTTATGTACTCCTCTGGAGTTATGACATTGATGATATTGGTCTCAACATTTATGGGAGTACCACAGATGTAATGCTTGATTCTTTGCCCATTTACCACTCTAGGAAAATTTCCTTCCGTGTTATTGATTTTGATGGCACCAGAAAGATATACTTCCTCAACAACATAGGGACCTTCCCATTTAGAGAGAAGCTTGCCTGCAAAGAATCTCAAACAATAATTGTATAACAAGACATAATCACCTACATTGAACTCTCGTTTCTGTATTCGTTTGTCGTGCCATCTCTTAACCTTTTCCTTGAACAACCTCGCATTCTCGTATGCCTGGGCTCTCCATTCATCTAACGAGATGATATCAAACAACCGCTTCTCACCGGCAAGTTTGAAATCAAAGTTGAGCTCTTTGATTGCCCAATAAGCTTTGTGTTCCAGCTCAAGAGGTAAATCACAAGCCTTACCGTAAACCATTTTATACGGTGACATGCCCATGGGATTCTTATAAGTAGTCCTATAAGCCCATAGTGCATCGTCAAGTTTGCTAGACCAGTTCTTTCGAGATCTATTGACGGTCTTTTGGAAGATCAACTTTATCTCCCTATTACTCAACTCAACTTGACCACTAGACTGAGGATGATAAGGAGATGCAACTCTATGGTTGACATCATACTTAGCTAGCATCTTGCGGAAAACACCATGAATGAAGTGTGAACCGCCATCAGTCATCAAGTATCTAAGGACTCCAAATCTTGGGAATATGACTTCTTTAAGCATCTTAATAGAGGTGTGGTGATCATCATTTTTAGTGGGGATAGCTTCTACCCACTTAGTAACGTAATCCACAACAACTAAGATGTGAGTGTACCCATTGGAACTCGGGAAGGGTCCCATATAATCAAAGCCCCAGACATCAAACGGTTCAATGACAAGTGAATAGTTCATAGGCATCTCTTGACGCTTACTGATGTTCCCTATCCTTTGGCATTCGTCACAGGACAAGACAAACTTATGGGCATCCTTGAAGAGAGTGGGCCAATAGAAACCTGATTGCAATACCTTATGGGCAGTTCTATCTCCAGCATGGTGTCCTCCGTAGGCTTCGGAATGACACTTCTGCGGGATCTGTCCCTGTTCATTTTCAGGCACACAACGTCTAGTAACACCATCTACTCCTTCCTTATAAAGGCGAGGATCATCCCAAAAGTAGTGTCTTAAATCAAAGAAGAATTTCTTCTTTTGTTGATAGGTGAAACTGGGTGGTATGTATTTGGCTACGATATAGTTTGCATAATTGGCCTACCACGGTGCACTAAGTGAAGTGCGGATGGCATTTAATTGCTCATCAGGAAAGTTGTCATCAATAGGTACTGGGTCATCAAGGACATTCTCTAGCCTAGACAAGTTATCTGGTACAGGGTTATCAGCACCCTTTCGGTCAACGACGTGCAAATCAAATTCCTGTAGCAGGAGAACCCATCCGACCAGCCTAGGCTTAGCGTCCTTCTTCTCCATGAGGTACTTAATAGCAGCATGATCAGAGTGAATAGTGACTTTGGAGTCAACTATGTAAGATGTGAACTTTTCACATGCAAACACGACTGCTAAAAATTCATTTTCCGTAGTGGCATAGTTTCTTTGGGCACTGTCTAGAGTTTTACTAGCGTAGTGAATGACATTCAACTTCTTGTCAACTCTTTGTCCTAGAACATCACCAACGGCATAATCACTAGCGTCACACATGATTTCATAGGGCATGTTCCAGTCAGGTGGTTGAACAATAGGTGCGGTTATCAAAGCCTTCTTAAGTATTTCGAAAGCTTCCTCACAATCCTCATCAAAAACAAAAGGAACATCCTTCTGCAAGAGGTTGGTAAGAGGCCTAGAAATCTTAGAGAAGTCTTTAATGAACCTTCTATAGAAACCAACATGACCTAAGAAACTTCGTATACCTCTGACATCTGTGGGGCAAGGCATTTTCTCAATTGCATCAACCTTAGCCTTATCAACTTCAATGCCTCTCTCAGAAATTTTGTGTCCTAAGACGATACCTTCATTAACCATAAAGTGGCACTTCTCCCAATTCAAGACGAGGTTGGTTTCTTCGCATCTCTGTAAGACTCGATCAAGGTTGCTGAGGCAATCATCAAAGGAAGACCCGTAAACGGAGAAGTCATCCATGAAAACCTCGACGATATTTCAACAAAAGTCAGAGAATATAGCCATCATACATCTTTGGAAGGTGGCAGGTGCATTACATAAGCCAAAAGGCATACGTCTATTGGCAAAGGTACCGAAAGGGCAGGTGAAAGTGGTTTTCTCTTGATCAGATTGTGCAACAGGTATTTGCGAGAAACCTGAATAACCGTCTAGAAAGCAGAAGTGTGTGTGTTTTGACAACCTTTCTAGCATTTGGTCGATGAACGACAAAGGATAATGATCTTTCCTGGTTGCCTTGTTCAGTTTCCGGAAGTCTATCACCATTCTATAGTCGGTAATAATCCTTTGTGGGGTTAGTTCATCCTTATCATTAGAAACGACGGTGATACCTCCCTTCCATGCTTATCATTAGGAACGACGGTGATACCTCCCTTCTTAGGTACGCAATGTACTGGACTTACCCAATCACTATGAGCAACATGATAAATGATTCCTGCTTCCAGAAGCTTTAATATTTCTTTTCTAACGACCTCTTTCATCTTAGGATTTAATCTCCTTTGATGATCAGCAACTGGTTTAAAGTCAGGATCGGTTTTAATCTTGTGCTGACATAGAGTGGGACTAATACCCTTAAGATCATCAAGAGTATATCCAATAGCAGCGCGGTGCTTCCTCAGAGTTTTTAGTAACTTCTTCTCTTCGCGCTCTGAAAGGAGAGCACTAATAATGACAGGATATATCTCCTTCTCATCAAGATAGGCATACTTAAGAGTATCAGACAACTGTTTAAGCTCGAACACAGGATCACACTTTGGTGGGGGAGGATCCCCAAGCAGTTCAACAGGTAGATTATTGTTGAGAATAGGATATTGTTCGAAGACAATTTTATCTATCTCATCTCTCTCCTCCATATGCATATCATTTTCATGCTCAAGCAGATATTGCTCTAAAGGATCCGTAGGAGGTACGACAATAGAGGCAAGAGCAATGATTTAATCCCTACCAGACGACTCTCTTTCATGGGATTGTCTTCCAAACTTGGAGAAGTTAAATTCATGAGACACACCCTCGAAACTTACTGTGACAATCTGCTTAATGCAATCAATGTGAGTATTGACAGTGTTGAGAAAGGGTCTACCAAATATGATGTGACAAAAGCTATCTTGTGCAGTACCAAGGACGAGGAAATCAGTAGGATACTTCGTCTTACCACACAGGACTTCTACGTCTCTCACAATTCCCAAAGGGCAGATAGTGTCTCTATTAGCTAGCGTAATAGTGACATCAGTGGGTTCTAACTCAGTAGGTGCAATCTCATCTTTGATTTCATCATATAGAGAACGGGGTATTGCACTAACACTAGCTCCTATATCACATAAACCATGGTAACAGTGATCTCCTATCTTAACAGAAACAATGGCAGGCCAACTACAGGTCCGTGTTTGTCTTTCGCGTGAGGTTTAGCAATTCTAGCAGAGTCCTCACAGAATTTGATAACATGCCCATCTATGTCTTCGGCTAAGAGATCTTTGATAATGGCAACACTAGGTTCAACTCTAATTTCCTCAGGGGGTGCAAGTGGTCTAATGTAACCCCTGTGTATCACAGTTGGAGCTTTAGAATAATCCTTTATCCTAGCAGGGTATGGTGGTTTCTCAGTGTAAGCACAAGGAACAACAGGATCACTAAAAGCAATGACTTTCTCCTCAACTAGATTGGTTTTGGCTATGTTGCTTTCTACAGGAGGATGATATTTAAACCACTTCTCTTTGGGAAGATCAACATGAGCAGCAAAAGATTCACATAGAGAAGCTACTATCTCAGAGTCAAGTCCATACTTAGCGCTAAAATCTCTAGAAGTGTTTGTCTCAACAAAAGATTTAACGCAATCAAACTGGAAATTGATACCTGACTCCTTACCTTCCGCCAGCTCCCAATCTTCAGAGTTGCGTTTGATTCTCTCCAATAAATTCCACTTGTGATCAATATCCTTCTTCATAAAATAACCGGCACAAGAAGTGTCAAGCATGGTATGATCTTCATGAGAAAGCCGAGCATAAAAGTTTTGAGTGATGATTTCTCTCGAGAGCTCATGATTGGGGCATGAATATAGCATTGATTTTAGCCTCCCCCAAGCTTGAGCTATGCTTCCCTGTCACGAGGCCAAAAGTTACAAATAAAGTTCCGATCATGATGTACTAAATGCATAGGATAGAACTTTTGATGAAATTCCAATTTCAACCGATTGTAGCCCCATGATCCAGTATCATCACATAGCCTATACCATGTAAACGCCTTATCCTTCAAAGATAAAGGAAATACTTTCTTCTTTACCTCATCCTCGGGCAAACCTGCAAGCTTAAATAAACCAAAAACTTCATCTACATAGGTTAGATGCAAGTCTGGATGTGAAGATCCATCTCCTGTGAAAGGATTAGCCAGCAGTTTCTCAAGCATACCCGAAGGAATTTCATAAAAGATATTTTCAGTAGGTACCTCAGGTTGAGGAGCAACTCCTCGTGCTTCCGTTTTTGGTGAACATACCCCGAACAAACTATTCAAAGGAACGGTTTCCATAGTGACAAGTGACAATAAATTTCAGCACAGTATAGAAATGTTTCCTTACCAATTTCCACTTACCAAAGGCGCTTCACTCCCCGGCAATGGCGCCAGAAAAGAGTCTTGATGACCCACAAGTATAGGGGATCAATCATAGTCCTTTTGATAAGTAAGAGTGTCGAACCCAACGAGGAGAAGAAGGCTCTGATAAGCGGATTTCAACAAGGTAATAACTGCAAGCACTGAAAGTAGCGGTAACAAGTGATGGTGTAGTGAGGTGAAACATAGGGAGAAAAAAGTAACAAGTAACAAGTAGTAGCAACGGTGACGCAAGTGGCCAAATCCCTTTTGTAGAAAGGGACAAGCCTGAACAAAGTCTTATAGGAGGAAAAAAGCTCCCGAGGACACACGGGAATTTCTGTCATGCTAGTATCACCATGTTCATATGATTCACGTTCATTACTTTGATAGTTTGATATGTGGGTGGAGCAGCGCTTGGTTACTGCCCTTACTTGGACATGCATCCCACTTATGATTAACCTCTCTTGCAAGCATCCGCAACTACAAAAGAAGAATTAAGACAAAGTCTAACCATAGCATTAAACTAGTGGATCCAAATCAGCCCCTCACGAAGCAACGCATAGACTGGGGTTTAAGGTTCTGTCACTCCAGCAACCCATCATCTACTTACTACTTCCCAATGCCTTCCTCTAGGCCCAAGTATGGTGAAGTGTTATGTAGTCGATATTCACATAACACCACTAGAGGAAAAGACAACATACAACATATCAAAATACCGAACGAATATCAAACTCACATGACTAGTATTAACATGACTTATCCCATGTCCTCAGGAACAAAAGTAACTACTCACAAAACATAATCATAATCATGATCAGAGGTGTAATGAATAGCATCAAGGATCTGAACATAAACTCTTCCACCAAGTAATCCAACTAGCATCAACTACAAAGAGTAATCAACACTACTAGCAACGTTACAAGTACCAATCGTAGTTGCGAGACGAGGATTGGTTACAAGAGATGAACTAGGGATTGGAGAGGAGATGGTGCTGATGAAGATGTTGATGATGATGCCTCCCCTCCGACGAGAGGAGTGTTGGTGATGACGATGGCGACGATTCCCCCCTCCGGGAGGGAAGTTTCCCCGTCAGGATCGTCCTGTCGGAGCTCAAGATTGGATCTGCTCAAGTTCCGCCTCGTGGCGGTGGCGAAACCACGAAAAAGCTCCCTCTTGATTTTTTCTAGACCAGGACGCTTCATATAGCAAAAGAGGGGGGCAAGTGGGCCGTCAGGGAGCCCACAAGCCCCCACTCCGCCACCAGGGGGTGGCGGTGTCCTGGCAGCCCTGGCAGCCCCCCTCTGGTAGTTCTTTCGCCCAATATTTTTTATATAATCCAGAAAAAATCCATGTAACTTTTTAGGGCATTTGGAGATGTGCATAATAGTGGACTAGGATTTGCTCCTTTTCCAGTCCAGAATTCCAGCTGCCTGAATTCTTCCTCTTCAAATAAACCTTGGAAAATAAGAGAGAAAATGCATAAATATGGTACCACAATTAATATAAAGCCCAAAAAGCAATAAATATCAACATGAAAGCATGATGCAAAATGGACGTATCATCTGCCGTCAATAGATCTTTTCTAGCACCGTTGCTATCATACTACTTTGCTACTGATACTTTGCTTGCAGACACTAATATTTCAGTTGTGGTTGAAATTGAAAAACTCAGCTGCTAATACTTGAGAATATTCTTTCGCTTCCCCTTGCGTCGAATCAATAAATTTGGGTTGAATACTCTACCCTCGAAAACTGCTGCGATCCCCTACACTTGTGGGTTATCAACTTGCTCAATGAGTTGAATGACAATTCTGTTAGAGTCGTCACTAGTGGCGGTAGAATGACCCAGGAACCTTTGTATCGTGAGGGTCATCCTAAGAGAATTGAACAAGATTCTCAAGGAGTTAGCACTGATGCACCTAGTCATCCTAGGAAGAAGAAGAAAGATGATAGGAACCTGCATGCTAGCAATCCTGATGCTGTTACACCTGAGAGTCCAAACGATGTCTCTGTCTCTGATGCTGAAATACAATCTGGTGATGAACATGAGCTTAACGATAATATCAATAGTGATGTTCATGATGATGCTCAACCTAGCAATGATAAGGATGTGGAGACTGAACCTGTTGATCTTGATAACCCACAGCCTAAGAATAAGAGATACGATGAGAACGACTTCACTGCTAGGAAGCATGGTAAAGAAAGGGAACCATGGGTTCAGAAACCCATGCCCTTTCCTCCCAAACCATCCAATAAAAAGGATGATGAGGATTTTGAGCGATTTGTTGAAATGATTAGACATGTGTTTCTCCAAATGCGTTTGACAGATATGCTCAAAATGTCTCCGTATGCTAAGTACATGAAGGATATTGTGACTAATAAGAGGAGGATACCTGAGGTTGAGATTTCCACCATGCTTGCTAATTACACCTTCAAGGGTGGAACTCCTAAGAAACTAGGTGATCCCGGAGTGCCCACTATACCTTGCTCCATTAAAGGCAACTACGTTAGATCTGTTTCATGCGACCTTGGAGCCGGTGTTAGTGTTATGCCTCTCTCTCTTTATCGTAGGCTTGAACTGGATAAGTTGACACCCACTGAAATCTCTCTGCAAATGGCCGACAAATCAACTGCTTTCCCTATCGGCATTTGCGAGGATGTGCCTGTTGTGGTTGCGAACGTCACTATCTTAACAGACTTTGTTATTCTGAATATTCCTGAGGATGATGCCATGGCGGTCATCCTTGGAAGACCCTTTTTAAACATTGCAGGGGCTGTTATAGATTGCAACAAAGGAAATGTCACTTTCCATGTCAACAGTAATGAGCATACGGTGCACGTCCCGAAGAAACAATATCGAGTACATTGCATCAATGCTATCGAAAAAACTTCATCGATTCTTATTGGGAGCTTTGAATGTCCTATACCTACTGTCAAGATGAAGTATGATTTTCTTGTTGGGGATATTCACATCCCCGGTGAGGTAACCTAGTGACTATTCGAAAAATTATCCGTTCCTTTTTACGCGATTCGATTTTTTTTGTCAAGGAGACTTGATCAACCTCATTGATGGATTTCTTTCGATGACCATGGGATGGATGAATCGAGGAGTCACAAACCTCTGTTCCAAGCTTTCACCTTCGGTTGCTTAGAAAGAAAAATGATAGGTTTAGTTTAGTTTTCCCTGTTTTCTGCTTTTAGCGTCCCGTAGAAAAGTACCCCAAAAATAAAAGTTCTCCCAATGCCGTGAAAATCAAGTATGATGTTTTCTGGAATTTTTGAAAATTACTGAGATGGAGAGCTAGTCAGGGGCCTGCACCAGTGGGCCACAAGCCCTGGAGGCGCAGACACCCCCTCGCCGCGCCTACCAGGCTTGTGGGGCCCACGTGCACCCCCTCCACTTATTCTAGCTCCCATCTGCTTCCCCTACCTCCAGAAAAAATCGTTTCGCAGCTCAAACCCGTGTTCTTGCTCTTCTTGCTGGGATTTTTGATCTCCTTGTGCAAAGCACCATTCGCCAAACTATTTTGGGGAAATTGCTCCTTGGTATGTGACTCCTCCATTGGTCCAATTAGTTTTTGCTCTAGTGCCTTATACGTCGCGTATTTTTACTGCCCTGGTGACCCTGTTCTTGAGCTTTGCATGCTAATTTTAGCTGGTCCCAAGTAGTTTTGATGCGTGATATGGCTTCTAGGCACTTGTGGGAGTAGTTGCTACGAGTTTAGTTGAGCCTTATTCACTTTTCCTTAGAATCACTAAAAATTCAGAAATTTTCAGAGATAGAAAAAGGAAAAGATGAGGAGGTTCTTAAGAGGATGATGGGAATGAGAAGAAGAAACCCAAGTATCCGGTCCCCCAAGTTGCAGAAGTTTGATCGTGCGAGTGGCCAAGCGATGTCTTCTTACGCGCCGTCGGACTTTATAAGGACTTCTACTACTTGGTGGAGAACGCAGGCCTTACCGCCTTCTTTGAAGATAAGTGTCCGCAATACCTCCTCCTCACTAATATTTTCGTGCAAAGCTTTAATTTCTATCCAAGGAAGAATCCTCGTATGGTTGAGTTCAAATTATATGATATCCCCCCGCGCATGTCACTTCAGGATCTTTGCAATGTGTGTAAATTACCTTATGTTGGGGATATTCATGAACCTCGTCCATAGGACTTGGAGGCTTTTATAGATACCATTGTTGTAGGAGAGGAGAGAGGAGTGTCTTGAGCTAGAGCTGCTAGCATACACTTTCCCGTGCTTCGGTACTTCTCATTATTCGTGGGAAAATGTTTGATAGGCCGTGGGAAATCTGGGTCCCTTAGCTCTCCAGATCTTGCGGTCTTGCGTGAAGCCCTTTATAATGATAAAACTTATAGCTTGGGCGCTATAGTAGCTCAACGGTTGAACACGAACCGTTCTAAAGGCATTGTCTATGGAGGTATCTATGCTAGATATTTTGAGATACCCATTAGACTGGACGAGGAAGAAGAG
The DNA here is from genome assembly GCF_904849725.1 of Hordeum vulgare subsp. vulgare. Lineage (NCBI taxonomy): Eukaryota > Viridiplantae > Streptophyta > Magnoliopsida > Poales > Poaceae > Hordeum > Hordeum vulgare. Next base: position 52,679,174 of record NC_058519.1, read on the forward strand.
ATTCTTCTTCCTGAGAGATATCTAGATTATGATAGCATGGTTCGCCATGACTTTCTTGATAGAGATATAAATAGAAGGATGATTTATAACCTGGTAATTAGTCAGGGTACTCATGAGACTATTACTTTGCCTGCTCCTTCTTTGTTCAATCTTCATACAAGCAGGTACATTATTATGCCATCGGACATCTACGCATATTGGGGCATAGCCCAACCATAGGTGCCCGTGTCCGAGCCACGAGTCGAGTACCAGACGCCATTTTATCAGTGGGAGCCAGAGGAGCTCAGACAGCAGTGGCACTCTCAGTACACTCCGGAGTACCCCAGAGCTGGTTATTTCCCTCCATGGGAGTAGACCAACTTAGCCCAAAAGCCTAAGCTTGGGGGAGTACGTGTTTCTCACCGACTTTGTATTCTTGCTTACACTTTCACTTTGTTAGTCGGTGTTCACACTTTGCCATTGTATCATCCATGTTAGTTTATTTTCTTTTCTTTTTCTCGTTTTCTTTTTGTGTGTTTTTCTAGTTTGAGAAAACCCAAAAATATTTTCTTGTTCTTCTTTTGCTTGTTGGGAGCTTTCCCGTGTAAATAGTTTTCTTTTTCTTTGGGTCAAGGTAGACGACCATGGTTACAATGTTTAGTGGCTCTCGCATGCATATCTGTTTATCTGTCAAAGAGCCATATTACTTTGTCATCTCCTTTGTGTTTGCTTGCAGATTCCAGCTTAGTCCAATGCACGAGAACTCTTATTATTGTTCACATCGTTCGGTCGTGCAAGTGAAAGGCAATAATGACGATATATGATGAAGCTTTGAGCCTGGAAAAGCTGCTATGAACTCGATCTATTTTGTTTTTGTAAATATGACTAGCTTATCGTTCCAGATTCAGTTTTGTTGGGAGAGAAACATGTTTGCAATGATAACTTAGAGATAATAGTTTCTGATGCCATGCTTAATTAGCTAGGAGCTTATAATGGTTTGTCTTGGATGCCAACATGAATTTTGAGATGACTATGATGTAGTATGATAGGATGGTATCCTCCTTTGAATGATTCAAGTGGTTTGACTTGGCGCATATTCACGCATGTAGTTGAAACAAAATCAACATAGCCTCTATGATATTCATGTTCATGGTGATTTATGTCCTACTCATGCTTGCAATCAATGTTGGTTAACCTCAATGCATTTTGATGACTGTTGTCGCTTCCGAGTCTTTTGCTAGCCTTCACTTGTACTAAGCGGGAATACTGCTTGTGCATCCACTTCCATAAACCCAAAGTTGTTCCATATGAGTCCACCATACCTACCTATATGCGGTATCTACCTGCCGTTCCAAGTAAATTTGCATGTGCCACTCTCTACATCTTCAAGAAATAATCTGTTTTGCATGCCCGAACCGCTCATGTGGTGACAAGGGGGCTATCTGTATCTTCCATGCTAGGCGTGTTATCCTCGATATGTGTTTATTCACTATCCTTCACGATAAAGGGGACGGTAATTGGAATGCCCAGTTCCATTCTCATATCGAAAAGATAATTGCAAACAAAACCCCCTGGATTGATCTTGGTATGGACGGCACCCGAGTATTCGGCTAGTCGTGGAGTGTGATTGATCGGTGGTGGGGGAGTCAAAACTTTACTTTTCTGTTTGGGAACCGCCTATAGCATGTGTAGCGTGGAAGATGGTGAGAACTCTTGGTCATTGCGTTGACAATGAAAGCATGCCACCCAAAATTATTATCTCTGTTTTCAAAAGCTTGAGCTCCGGCACCTCTGCAAATCAATGCTTCCCTGTGCGAAGGGCTTGTCTATTTATGTTCTTGTTGAGTCATCCTCTTCTTATAAAAGCACCAATTAGAGAGCACCTCTATCATTTTTATGCTTTGCTTTTGACTAATGTTGAGTATGACTGTGACTGGATCTTCTTTGCCATGAATTACAATGTTTAGTCAGTCCTTGGTCTTTGAAGACGCTCTGCATTTATGTTTTGCGGTCTCAGAAAGAGCTAGCGAGATACCACATGTTCGTACTGCTTCATGATTGTTTTGATTGAAGTGTTGACGTTTGAAACCTATTATTATTGCTTGCTAGTTGATTATGCCATTGATATGAGTTTACCGTGAGAGCTAGATGTCATTTGCTTATGTGGTTAGCTTGTGATCTTGCTAAAATTCTGGTTATGAGTTAGACATAGTTGCAACAACAAGATCAAATAGAGTTCGTAAAAGTTTTTCTTTTGTCTCTTTCAGTTTGTCAACTGAATTTCTTGAGGACAAGCAAGGTTTTAAGCTTGGGGGAGTTGATACGTCTCCGTCGTATCTACTTTTCTGAACTCTTTTGCCCTTGTTTTGGACTCTAATTTGCATGATTTGAATGGAACTAACCGAGACTAACGTTGTTTTCAGCAGAATTGCCAAAAGTTCTTGGAATGGTCTGGAAATTTGCGGGCATTTTTTGTGGAATATAAAAAAATACTGGTGCAAGAATCAACCGGAGGGGTGGAGCTGAGAGCCCACAAGCCCACCAGGCACGGCCCCCCTGGCCGCGCCTGGCAGGCTTGTGGGGCCCACGAAGCTCCACGGCCTCCAATCTCAGCTCTATTTAGTCCCTTTCGTCCGGAAAAACATCAAGGAGAAGAGTTCATCGCGTTTTACGATACGGAGGCGCCGCCACCTCCTGTTCTTCCTCTAGAGGGCAGATCTGGAGTCCGTTCTAGGCTCCGAATAGGGGAGATTGTCGCCATCGTCATCACCAACCTTCCTTCATCGCCAATTCCATGATGCGCTTCACCGTTCGTAAGTAATCTCATCGTAGGCTTTCTGGACGGTGATGGGTTGGATGAGATCTATCATGTAATCGAGTTAGTTTTGACGGGGATTGATCCCTAGTATCCACTATGTTCTGAGATTAATGTTTCTACTACTTTTCCATGCTTAATGTTTGTCACTAGGGCTTGAGTGCCATGATTTCAGATCTGCACCTATTATGTTGTCGCCAATATGTGTGTGTTCTTGATCCTATCTTGCAAGTTGTAGTCACCTACTATGTGTTATGACCCGGCAACCCCGGAGTGACAATAGCCGGAACCAATCCCGGAGATGACCACAATATGAGGAGTTCATGTATTCACTAAGTGTTAATGCGTTGGTCCGGTTCTTTATTAAAAGGAGAACCTTAATATCTCGTAGTTTCCATTAGGACCCCGCTGCCACGGGAGGGATGGACAATAGATGTCATGCAAGTTCTTTTCCCTAAGCACGTATGACTACATACGGAATACATGCCTACATTACATTGATGAACTCGAGCTAGTTACATATCTCTCCGTGTTATAATTGTTGCATGTTGAATAACATGCAGGATAAACATCCATCACCGATCCAATGCCTACGAGTTTTTTCTACTGGTCCTTGCTACGTTACTTTGCTGCTACTGCTGTCACTATTGCTACTGTTACTCTGCTGCTGCTACTGTTACTCTGCTGCTACTATTGTTACTTTGCTGCTAGTGGTTACTGTTGCTAATGTTGCTATCACACTACCTTGCTACTGATACTTTGCTGCAGATACTAAATCTTTCAGGTGTGGTTGAATTGACAACTCAACTGCTAATACTTGAGAATATTCTTTCGCTTCCCCTTGTGTCGAACCAATAAATTTGGGTTGAATACTCTACCCTCGAAAAATGTTGCGATCCCCTATACTTGTGGGTTATCAATCCCCAAGCTTGAGCTATTTCCACTCGTTATCCCTTTGTCCATGAGAACATCACCCAAATCTTGAAAACGTCACAACACAAAACTTAAACAAAAACTCATGATATCATTAGCACAAGTAAACAAACTACCACCTCTTTAGGTACTGTAGGAATCTTGATTTATATTTATATTGGAGTTAGATTACTGTATTCTCACTTTTCCATGGCTACTACCTCCCGATACTATCCATAGTTTCATCAAAACAAGCAACCAATACAACAAAAACAGAACCTGTCAAAAACAGACCAGTCTGTAGCAATCTGTATACTTCGTATACTTCTGGTACCTCAAAAAATCTGAAAACTTACGACTTCCTCGGCAAAAGGCATATCAACCAGCAGCAAAAAGAATCAACCCAAAAGCTCTTTATGAGTAAAAATGAAAAATAATTTTTTGAGCAAAAAGTTTCAGTCTTTTACCAGTAGGATCAAACAACCATCACCCAACTAGTCATAATGGTTTTGCTTGGCTCAAACACAAAAAGAAACACGAAAAACACAATCATAACAGAATTATGATGGTGTGTACGCAACAAAATAGAAAGAAAAATATAAATTCATTGGGTTGCCTCCCAACAAGCGCTATTGTTTAACGCCCTTAGCTAGGCATAAGGGGATAGAATCATGTATCGTCGTCTTTGGTACTCAAACCATAAGTAGCCCTCATCATGGATTCATAAGGCAATCTTATTTTCTTTCTAAGAAAATGCTCCATGCCCTTCTTTAAAGGAAACTGAAATCTAATATTCCCTTCCTTCATATCGATGATAGCACCAATAGTCCTTAGGAAAGGTCTACCAAGAATGATAGGGCATGTAGGATTGCAATCAATATCAAGCACAATGAAATCCACGGGTACATAGTTCCTATTTGCAATAATAAGAACACCATTGATCCTTCCCATGGGTTTCTTGACAGTAGAATCTGCAAGATGCAAATTAAGAGAACACTCCTCAATCTCATTAAAGCCTAGAACATCACATAAAGACTTCGGAATCGCAGAAACACTAGCACCCAAATCACACAAAGCATTGCATTCACAGTTTTTGATTTTGATTTTGATAGTAGGTTCCCACTCATCATGAAGCTTTCTAGGAATAGAAACTTCCAACTCAAGTTTCTCTTCAAGAGATTTTATCATAGCATCGACGATATGATCGGTAAAGGCCTTGTTTTGGCTATAAGCGTGTGGAGAGTTTAGCATGGATTGCATCAAGGAAATGCATTCAATCAAGGAGCAACTATCATAATTGAATTCCTTGAAATCCAAAGTAGTGGTTTCATTACTACTCAAAGTTTTGATATCTTCTACTCCACTTTCAATGCTTTTAGCATCAAGATAGATGGACTCCGAATCATTGGGGCATTTTTCAACCAAAGTGGATTCATATCCAGCCCGATCATCATTAGGTTTGGCACGATAAAACAAAGATTCAATGGGAGTCACACCAAGCACTTTAAGATCTTCGTGATTCTCATCACAAATTTCAGGTTTAACAGCCATTTTATTGACTAAGGTAGCCTATTTATCAGCAATCTGGCCTACCATTTTTTCAAGACGAGCAAACTGAGAATTTAGCGCAAGGAAGTCTTTGGCCATATCATCAACTTCTTTATTCATAAAATCCAAAAAATAATTTTGCTCCTTCAGTTCCCTACGAAAGTAACTATTATAATCAAACTGTGTACATATGAAGCCTTTAACACTAGTTTCAATCTCTCCCAACCTCGCATAGTAAGCATCAAAATCCCTTAGTTGGGCCATATAGGTCTTAGCAGGCAAACAAGCGGACAGAAAGCAAGCGAGAGAAAAGGGCGAACAAAAAAGGCAAACAAAAAAGGCAAATATTTTTGTAAATTTTTGTTTTTCAGAAGTGGGGGAGAGGAAAACGAGAGGCAAAAAAGTAAATGCAAGAGATGAGTTTGCGACACTTACTTGGATGAGCTTCACCTAGAACTTGATCCTCCCCAGCAACGACGCCATATATCCTTCTGCTACGGCGCTAGGAATCCCTGGCAACAGCGCCAGAAATCATTCTGCTACGGCGCCAGGAATCCCCGGCGGCCTCTTGAGCTTGCGTTGGTTTTTCCCTTGAAGAGGAAAGGGTGATGCAGCATAGGAGAAGTAAGTATTTCCCTCAGTTTGAGAACCAAGGTATTAATCTAGTAGGAGAATCAAGCCAAGTGTCCAGAGTACCTGTGCAAACACAAATGAGCTTGCACCCAACGCTATAAAGGGGTTGTCAATCCCTTCAAGATTGATTGCAAAGTGAGATCTGAAGGCGGAAAGTGCAACGAAGTAAAAGTGTAAGGCTGAAAATACGAAGTGAAGTAGACCCGGGTGCCATAGTGTTCACTAGAGGCTTCTCTCAAAATAGAAAATATTACGGTGGGTGAACAAATTACTCTCGAGCAATTGATAGAACCGCGCAAAGTCATGACGATATCTAAAGCAATGATCATACATATAGGCATCACGTCCGAGACAAGTAGACCGATACTGTCTGCATCTACTAATATTACTCCACACATCGACCGCTATCCAGCATGCATCTAGTGTATTGAGTTCATCATGAACAGAGTAACGCCTTAAGCAAGATGACATGATGTAGAGGGATAAACTCAAACCAATGATGTAAACCCCATCTTTTTACCCTTGATGGCAACAACTCGATGCGTGCCTCGCTACCCCTTCTATCACTAGGTGAGGTCACTGCACGGTATGAACCCAAAACCAAGCACTTCTCCTATTGCAAGAATCATAGATCAAGTTGGCCAAACAAAACCCACAACTCGAAGAGAATTACAAGGATATGAAATCATGCATAAAAGAGATTAGAAGAAACTCAAATGAGATTCATAGATAATCTGATCATAAATCCACAATTCATCGGATCTCGACAAACACACTGCAAAAGAAGATTACATCGGATAGATCTCCATGAAGATCATGGAGAACTTTGTATTGAAGATCCAAGAGAGAGAAGAAGCCATCTAGCTACTAGCTATGGACCCGAAGGTCTATGGTGAACTACTCACGCATCATCGGAGAGGTCATGGTGTTGATGAAGAAGCCCTCCATATCCGAATCCCCCTCCGGCAGGGCACCAGAACATGCCCCAGATGGGATCTTGTGGAGACAGAAGCTTGCGGCGGCGGAAAAGTATTTTCATGGATCTCTCACGCAGTTTTGGATTTTTCTTGAATTTATAGGTGGAAGAGCTAGGGCAGACGAGCCACAGGGGGCCCACAAGCCTTCTAGGCGTGCCCCCTGGCCGCGCCTAGGGGGCTTGTGGCGTCCCCTGGTGGCTTTTGCCTTGGTTCTCACGTCTCGTGCGTATCTTCTGTTCCGAAAAAATCTTTTCAGAAGTTTTATTCCGTTTGAACACCGTTTAAAATCCTCCTCTAAAAAGGGTCAAAAACACGAAAAAAACAGGAACTGGCACTTGGCACTAAGTTAATAAGTTAGTCCCGAAAAATATATAAAAGGAATACAAAACATCCAAAGTTTGACAAGATAATAGCATGGAACTATCAAGAATTATAGATACGTTGGAGACGTATCAAGGGTCATTTAGCTCAAAAAAATGAGTAAATGCATGAAAAATACCAAATGAAGTCAGAAAGGGTTGAAAATTGATGATGTAGCTTTGAATGGTGCATTTTTGAACACAGAAAAAGTCTGGAGTTCAAATAAGTTCAAAAAACGAAATCCCTTTGTAACAGGATGAGTTTTCGTTTGAAATCGTGATACTTCAAAAAAGATTGTCCGTTTTCTACACGAAGTGCGTCCAGTTTTTGCCGTAACCATTTCATCTTTTTAGCACATGCTATGTGGGTGAAATGATGATACCATGCCAACTTTCAACCTTTTCAGAGTTCATTTGTAGTGCTTTTCAATTTCAGGGTCATTTAGCTCAAAGAATGAACTAATAGCAAAAAGAATGAACTAGAAAACTTTTATGAAACTCAAATAGCAAAAAGAGTGAACTAAAAATAATCAATTAAAATATTCTGTTATGATCAACTAAAACAAAACTATAATATTCTTCAATAGCAAAAAGAATCAACTAAAAAGCTTTTATAAAACTCTAATAGCAAAAAGAATCAACTAAAAAGCTTTTATAAACCTCTAGATTTTTGAAACTAAAATTATATAAAAATTATGCAACTAAAATAATCAAAATATTTTTGTTCAAAACATTAATAGCAAAAACAATTTTCATAAAGTATGTTTTTGTTATAAACTTTAATAGCAAACTAAAATAACAAAATCTGTTTTTCATTAAAACACCCATTCTGCCCTTTAGTCCAGGTTGGAGCCACAAACCGGGACTAAATGTCATTTTCAGCAGCTCGAAGCACAGACCTTTGGTCCCGGTTGTGGGCACGAACCAGGACCAAAGTGTTGCATTGGTCCCGGTTTGTGCCACCAACCGGGACCAAAGGTCCGTGCTTCCCGCCCTTTGGGCTGCTGAAAAATGATCTTTAGTCCCGGTTGGTGCCACCAACGGGGACTAAAGGGCAGCATTAGTCCCGGTTGGAGCCACCAACCGGGACTAACGTGCTAGGTATATAAGCGGGACTTGGGGAAATTTCCGAAATCCATCTGCATTTGCCCCCGACGACGTCGAGCACATCGACGCCGCCAGGCTGCCCGAGCTCGCCGTCGACACCCTCTGCCCCGTCGACATCGTCTGGCTGCTCCACCCGTCGTTGACGTCCTCACAGACGCCCTCGATGCTGCCCCGACCCGATGCTCTCACCGCCCTTGCCCCGACCGCCGCTGCCGCCGCTGTCGCCCCGACCCGATGTTGCCGCTGCCGCCGCCCCGACCCGACGCCGTCGCCGCTCTCCTCGTCAGCCCCGCGGTGAGTTTGCATCCCTCACCTGGCTCAGAACAACCTAAGTGAAAAACTTTTTAGTAGGCATTCTTTGTTTCAAGGTATGGAGAAGAACAATATTTTAGATGAGTACGGGGGCTTTCAAATGCTAATGAAACTTCCACTAAAAATGCTAATGAAACTTAATTTAGGCATGGTTTGGGTCTTGCATCATATGTTTATGCTGATTGAAACTTAATTTGGGCATTGTTCATGTGTCACTCAAGCCCACCAAATGGGATTGTGCTAACTGATTACAATGTTTGCTGCATATCAGTTACATTTCCTTATGTTTGTGCTCCATTGGAATCCTATATTTTGTATAGTAGTAAAAAACCGCTTCTTTCAATGCATAACAGTAAAGCAAACCACAAAACTAAAGTAAATTATCTCTTGGGCATATGAAGCATGTGGATTAATTCTAAAGTAATGATGGCCAGTTTCTTACTTATAGGCATTGCATGGGCTTGTTTTTTTGGCCTTATGTACTAAAATATTGTACATTGCATTCTGGTTCACTCTCATGTACTAAACTATCATAGAAATGGTTCAATAAATGGCATAGAGCTTCTTAATACAGGGGAACCTCCAAATGATATTAAGAACTCCATCCAATTCATATCCAGAACACGTGACAGCCAAAATCTTGCTGCCATATATAAAAATTACTCTGCACAAACAAATAGACTTTCAACCCGCTTAGATTTTGAACAAATGTCTTGTCAACATAGGAGTTTAAATAGTTGTAGAATTGGTTCTCGGCGTCGACGATGCCTTGCCCGCATCCTCGACATCGACCACCTGCTTGACAGGTGCCAGCATGTCCGGGACTGGGCTCCTCCGGGCTTGCACTAGGAGGAGCTACCTTCCAGGGCGCGCAACTTGGTGAGGAACCGGGCTCCCATCATCGACCCAGAGCTTCTTTGGTGGTGGTCACGTGGGCCACTTTCGGTGCCGAGGCTGTCGGCCCCCGAGGAGGAGGTACCTCGCCGTGTTAGGGAGGAGGACGAGCACGTCCGTCGCTACATGGAGGCGTTGGACGCCAGGTTCTCCAATACCTGGCAGGTTCTTCAGGGATCTCACCCGAGCTATGATCTGGTGATGGTTCCTTCTCTTTGGGTGTCCACCGCCCGCGCCTCAGTATAGCGACATTTCTTTGTTGGTTTATCAGTTAGATATTATTTGGGAGATGTATTAGTGTATTCGAGAGATGTATTAGTGATGTATTCGAGATTATATATTCGATGATATTAAGTGAATTATTCGACGATGCATTAATTAAGTGGATTATTCGATGTATTCATGATATTATATATACATGATGATCTTGCTGCTGAAAATGACCTAGTTTATTTATGATTACACATTTTATTTCTTGCTTCCCTTCCTTTTAAAGCACTCTCAAGCTATATCTCGTAAGTCATGGGAACGCATTGTCAAGTCCCGATTCATTCATTCACAAAACATAAATCGTATAGTGATGGAACTTTTTTGGTCAATATTAATGGGAGCCAAAGAAAATGTTTTGTGCATGTTTAAAACATAGAAGTTTGTGTAATTCGGTTATTCATACAAGGAGCTGAAATATTTGCAGAAACTATGGATCAAAGAGGCTTGGAAAAAGAACAGTTGTTGGGGGAGATAATCCTCGCCGGACGTGATGTCTTGCCGTATCTCAATGACACTGATGGTCTGGAAGGAGAGGATGACGGCTCGGGTGATCGAACAATGGAGGAGAAAGGACATGATCATGATGGCTCCGATCACCGAATGCCGGAGGAAGAAGGAGACCATGATGATGGTCCGGTGACCGAACGGAGGAGGGAGTTGTTGCAAAGTCCGGCGAGGTATATATATATTAATTAAACCTGTGCTGACTAGCTAATTGATGAATTAATTGTTTTGGTATGTCATATATTAACTCTTCTTTATTCTTTTATAGCCCTCCAGATCGGAGCCAAACTTTGGTAACGAGACGAGGCCCAAAGAGAAGGTTGCGCAAGGATGAAAGGTTCACGATCGTAGCACTTGCGGACGATGGCCTACTGATAACCCACAAGTATAGGGGATCGCAACAGTTTTTGAGGGTAGAGTATTCAACCCAAATTTATTGATTCGACTCAAGGGGAAGCGAAAGAATATTTTCAAGTATTATGAGCTGAGTTGTCAATTGAACTACACCTGGAAGATTTAGTATCTGCAGCAAAGTATCAGTAGCAAAGTAGGGTGATAGCAGCAGTAGCAACAATAAACAGTAGCAGCAAAGTAACAGCAGTAGCAGCAGAGTAACAACAGCAGCATTGACACCAGTAGCGGCAAATTAACATAGCAAGGACCAATAGTAAAAGACTCGTAGGCGTTGGATCGGTGATGGATGATTATGCAGGATGTGATTCATCATGTAACTAGCTCCCGTTCGTCAATCTAATGTAGGAATATATTCCAGATGTAGTCATACGTGCTTAGGGAAAAGAACCTGCATCACATCTATTGTCCATCCCTCCCTTGGCAGCGTGGTCCTAATGGAAACTACGGGATATTAAGGTTCTCCTTTTAATAAAGAACCAGACCAACGCATTAACACTTGGTGAATACATGAACTCCTCATACTATGGTCATCTCCGGGAGTGGTTCCGGCTATTGTCACTCCGGGGTTGCCGGGTCATAACACATAGTAGGTGACTACAACTTGCAAGATAGAATCTGAAACACACATATATTGGCGACAATATAATAGGTTCAAATCTGAAATCATGGCACTCGGGCCCTAGTGACAAGCATTAAGCATGGCAAAGTAGTAGCAACATCAATCTCAGAACATAGTGGATACTAGGGATCAATCCCCGTCAAAACTAACTCGATTACATGATAGATCTCATCCAACTCATCACCGTCCAGCAAGCCTACGATGATATTACTCACTAACGGTGAAGAGCATCATGGAATTGGCTATGAAGGAAGGTTTATGATGACGATGGTGACGATTTCCCCTCTCCGGAGCCCAGAACGGACTCCAGATCTGCCCTCCAGATGAAGAACAGGAGATGGCGGCGCCTCCGTATCGTAAAACGCGTTGAACTCTTCTCCTTGATTTTTTTCCGAGCGAGACGGACTAAATAGAGCTGAGATTGGAGGCGGTGGAGCAACGTGGGCCCCACAAGCCTGGTAGGCGCGGCCAGGGCGGGTGGCCGCGCCGCCTGGGCTTGTGGCCCACTGGCTCACCTCCTCCTGTGGATCTTTGCGCAGGTATTTTTCATATATTCCATCAAAATTCCTCATAAATTTTCATGTCATTCCGAGAACTTTTATATCTGCACAAAAACAACACCATGGCAATTCTGCTGAAAATAGCGTTAGTCCGGGTTAGTTCCATTCAAATCATGCAAATTAGAGTCCAAAACAAGGGCAAAAGAGTTCAGAAAAGTAGATACGACGGAGGTGTATCAACTCCCCCAAGCTTAAAGCCTTGCTTGTCCTCAAGCAATTCAGTTGACAAACTGAAAGAGACAAAAGGAAAACTTTGGCGAACTCTGTTTGATCTTGTTGTTGCAACTATGTCTAACTTATATCCAGAGTTTCAGCAAGATCACAAGCAAACCACGTAACCAGATGAGGTCTAGGTCTGACGGTAAACTCATATCAATGGCATAATCAACTAGCGAGCAAACAATAATAAGTCTCAAACGTCAACACTTTAATCAAAACAATCATGAAGCAGTACGAATAGATGCTATCTCGCTAGCTCATTCTGAGACCGCAAAACATAAATGCAGAGCACCTTCAAAGACCAAGGGCTGACTAAACATTGTAATTCATGGCAAAGAAGATCCAGTCACAGTCATACTCAACACAGCTAAAAGCAAAGCATAAAAATGACAAATGTGTTCTCTAATTGGTGCTTTTTTAAGAGGAGGATGACTCAACAGGAACATAAATAGACATGCCCTTCGCAGAGGGAAGCATTGATTTGCAGAGGTGCGAGAGCTCAAGCTTTGAAAACAGAGATAATAATTTTGGGTGGCATGCTTTCATTGTCAACGCAATGACTAAGAGTTCTCAACATCTTCCACGCTACACATTCTATAGGCAGTTCCCAAACAGAAAAGTAAAGTTTTGACTCCCCCACCACCAATCAATCACACTCCACGGCTAGTCGAATCCTCGGGTACCGTCCATACCAACATCAATCCTGGGGGAGTTTTGTTTGCAATTATCTTTTCGATTTTAGCATGGAACTGGGAATTCCAATTACCGGCCCCTTTCTCGTGAATGATAGTGAATAAACACATATCAAGGATAACACGCCTAGCATGGAAGATACTAATAGCCCCCTGTCACCACATGAGCGGTTCGGGCATGCGAAATAGATTATATCTTGAAGGTTTAGAGAGTGGCACATGCAAATTTACTTGGAACGACAGGTAGATACCGCGTATAGGTAGGTATGATGGACTCATATGGAACAACTTTAGGTTTATGGAAGTGGATGCACAAGTAGTATTCCCGCTTAGTACAAGTGAAGGCTAGCAAAAAACTGGGAAACGACCAACTAGAGAGCGACAACAGTCATCAAAGTGCATTGAGATTAACTAACATTGAGTGCAAGCATGAGTAGGACATAAATCACCATGAACATGAATATCATAGAGGCTATGTTGATTTTGTTTCAACTACATGCATGAACATGCGCCAAGTCAAGCCACTTGAATTATTCAAAGGAGGATACCATCCTATCATACTGCATCATAGTCATCTCAAAATTCATGTTGGCAACCAAGGCAAACCATTATAAGCTCCTAGCTAATTAAGCATGGCATCAGCAACTGTGATCTCTAAGTTGTCATTGCAAACATGTTTCTCCCACAACAAAGCTGAACTAGGAATAGTGAGCTAGTCATATTTACAAAAACAAAATAGATCGAGTTCATACCAGCTTTTCCAAGCTCAGTCACTTCATCATATATCGTCATTATTGCCTTTCACTTGCACGACCGAATGATGTGAACAATAATAAGAGTGCTCGTGCATTGGACTAAAGCTGGAATCTGCAGGCAAACACAAAGGATAAGACAAAGTGATATGGCTCTATGACAGCTAAACAGGTATGCATGCAAGAGCCACTAAACATTGTAACCATTATCTTCTACCTTGACCCAAAGAAAAAGAAAATTATTTACACGGGAAAGCTCCCAACAAGCAAAAGAAGAACAAGAAAATCTTTTTGGGTTTTCTCAAACTAGACAAACACACGAAAAGAAAACGAGAAAAGAAAATAGACTAGCATGGATGATACAGTGGCAAAGTGTGAACACCGACGAACAAAGTGAAAGGATAAGCAAGAATGTAAAGTCGGTGAGAAACACGTACTCCCCCAAGCTTAGGCTTTTGGCCTAAGTTGGTCTACTCCCAAGGATGGTCTAGGCGATACCCAAAATCATAATGAGGGTTGTACGGGAGCGCTGCAACCACTGCCTGAATAGCTGCCTCACGGAGACGAGCAACCTTTGCCTCCCTCTCATACTCTTCTGCCTCTCCTCTGGTTATGTAATATCTCCGTTTTACCTGAAAGTCAAAGAAGGAAGGAGCTGAAGGGTAATATGGAAAACACGCTGCCGGTTAATATTAAGCGGTATAGGAGGGATTCATCATCCCTATCAAGGAACTGATAGCGTGTCAAAGCGATGCGATCAAGGAAAGCTGTACGAAGCGGGGGATCTCCTTCGCGGATGGGTACTCCAAGAAAATTTGCTATGCGAGTGGCATAGATCCCACCAAAGAAATCCCCTTCATTAGCATTATTATTTAGCCTCCTTGCTATAATAGCTCCCATGTTTGAAGCTTTTATCACTCGTTACCGCGCTCTTAAGAATACTAAGGTCGGGTGCGCAGAGGTGACAATGCTCAATCTTGCCATTAATGCATCTGCCTATGAAGAGGGCAAAATAATGCAAGGCAGGAAAATGAATGCTCCCAATGGTAGTCTGTGTAATATCTCTAGTTTCTCCGACAGTTATACCAGAGAAAAAATCTCTAACCGAAGATTTAGGAGGATCATTGAGACTACCCCAGATAGGTATCTTGCAAATTCTATTGAAATCCTCTAAATCCATGGTATACGATTTTTCATAGAGATCAAACAGTACATATGTATCACGACCAACTAAAAATTTGAATCTACGAACAAAAGAGGTAGTGAGAGCAACATACTATTCACATTTATCGGAGATGAATTCTTCGAGTCCGACGTTGTGAACAAGTGTATCAAACTCATCTTTGAAACCTGCCTCAATCATAAATTCATCAGAAGGCCATTCACATGGTTGTACATGTGGATTCCTCGGTTGGTAAGGATCGGGTTCCCGAATCGCAAGACGGGGACCTGTCTTGCTTGAGGAACTACCATGATATTTTCTCCTGAACTTCTTCCTTTTCTGAAATTTTCAGTGACCCAAAGGAAAAGTGAACAAGGCTCAACTAAACTTGTAGCAACTACTCCCACAAGTGCCTAGAGGCCATATTACGCATCAAAACTACTTGGGACCAGCTAAAATTAGCATGCAATGCTCAAGAACAAGGTCACCAAGGCAGCAAAAATACACGATGTATAGTGCATAAGAGAAAAAACTAATTGGACCAATGGAGGAGTCACTTACCAAGGAGCAATTTCACCAAAACAGTTCAGTGAATGGTGCTTTGAGCAAAGAGATCGAAAATCCCAGCAAGAAGAGAAAGAACACGGGTTTGAGCTGCAAAACGATTTTTTTCTGGAGGTAGGAGAAGCAGATGGGAGCTAGAATGAGTGGAGGGGGTGCACGTGGGCCCCACAAGCCTGGTAGGCGCGGCCAGGGGGTGCCCGCGCCTCCAGGGCTTGTGGCCCACTGGTGCAGCCCCCAGACTAGCTCTTCGTCTCAGTATTTGTCAAAAATTCCAGAAAAAATCATACTTGATTTTAAGGACGTTCGGAGAACTTTTGTTTTCGGGGTACTTTTCCACGGGACGCTAAAACAGAAAACAGGGAAAACTAAACTAAATCTATCATTTTTCTTCTAAGAAACCGAAGGTGAAAGCTTGGAACAGAGGTTTGTGACTCCTCGATTCATCCATCTCATGGTCATCGAAAGAAATCCGTCAATGAGGTTGATCAAGTCTCCTCGACAAACCTTTCGAATCACAAAAGAGAACGAAGAATTTTCGAATAATCACTAGGTCACCTTAATGGGGATGTGTATCTCCCCAACAAGCGAATCATACTTCATCTTAACAGGAGGAATAAGGCATTCAAAGCTCCCAATAAGAATCGATAAAGTTTTTTTGATAGCATTGATGTAGTGTACTCGATATTGTTTCTTCGGAAAGTGCACTGTATGCTCGTTACCATTGACATGGAAAGTGACATTGCCTTTGTTGCAATCTATAACAGCCCGTGCAGTGTTTAGAAAGGGTCTTCCGAGGATGACCTCCATGGCATCGTCCTCAAGAATATCCAGAATAACAAAGTTTGTTAAGATAGTGACGTTGGCAACCACAACACGCACATCATCACAAATGCCGATAGGGAAAGCAGTTGATTTGTTGGCTATTTGCAGAGAGATCTGAGTGGGTGTCAACTTATCCAATTCAAATCTACGATAAAGAGAGAGAGGCATAACACTAACACCGGCTCCAAGATCGCATAACGCAGTTCTAACGTAGTTGCCTTTAATGGAGCAAGGTATAGTGGGCACACCGGGATCACCTAGTTTCTTAGGAGTTCCAGCCTTGAAGGTATAGTTAGCAAGCATGGTGGAAATCTCAACCTCAGGTATCCTCCTCTTATTAGTCACAATATCTTTCATGTACTTAGCATACAGAGACATTTTGAGCATATCTGTCAAACGCATTTGCAGAAAGACATGTCTAATCATTTCAACAAAGCGCTCAAAATCCTCATCATCCTTTTTCTTTGATGGTTTGGGAGGAAAGGGCATGGGTTTCTGAACCCATGGTTCCCTTTCTTTACCATGCTTCCTAGCAGCGAAGCCATTCTTATCATATCTCTTATTCTTAGGTTGTGGGTTATCAAGATCAACAGGTTCAATCTCCACATCCTTATCATTGCTAGGTTGAGCATCTTCATGAACAACACTATTGATATCATCATTAGGCTCATGTTCATCACCAGATTGTGTTTCAGCATCAGAGAGAGAGACATCGTTTGGACTCTCAGGTGTAGCAGCAACTGGGTGGCTAGCGTGCAGGTTCCTATCATCTTTCTTCTTCTTTCTAGGATGACTAGGTGCATCAGTGCAAACTCCTTGAGAATCTTGTTCAATTCTCTTCGGATGACCGTCAGGATACAAAGGTTCCTGGGTCATTCTACCGCCTCTAGTGACGACTTTGACTTAATTGTCATTCAACTCATTGAGCAAGTCATTCTGAGCTTTAAGTACTTGTTCTACCTGAGTGGTAACCATAGAGGCATGTTTACTCAAGAGCTTAAGATCATTGACGTTTCTGTCCACACAAGCACTTAAATGACTAAGCATACGAGCATTCTGTTCCAATTGTCTGCTAACATAGTCATTGAAAATTTGTTGTTTGGCAACAAAGTTATCAAATTCATCCAGGCATAGGCTAGCAGGTTTATCAAAAGGAATATCACTCTCATCAAACTTACGTAGAGAATTTACTTCTACTACCTGTATCGGGTTATCAAGACCATGGGTCTCTTCGATAGGTGGTAGATTTTTGACATCTTCAGATTTAATGCCTTTCTCTCGCATAGATTTCTTAGCTTCTTGCATATCTTCAGGACTGAGGAATAGAATACCTCTTTTCTTCGGAGTTGGCTTAGGAGGTGGTTCGGGAATAGTCCAAGCATTCTCATTGCACAAGATGTTATTCAATAGAATCTCAGCTTGTTCTATGGTTCGTTCCCTAAAAACATAACCGACACAACTATCTAGGTAGTCTTTGGAAGCATCAGTAAGTCCATTATAGAAGATATCAAGTATTTTATTCTTCTCAAGAGGGTGATCACGCAAAGCATTCAGCAGCTGGACGAGCCTCCCCCAAGCTTGTGGGAGACTCTCTTCTTCAGCTTGTGCAAAGTTGTATATTTCCTACAAGGCAGCTTGCTTCTTATGGGCAGGGAAATATTTTTCAGAGAAGTAGTAGACCATATCCTGGGGGCTACGCACACAACCAGGAGCAAGAGAAGTGAACCAGGTCTTAGCATCATCCGTTAGCAAGAAAGGAAACACCTTTAGGATATAGTAGTGGCGGATCTTTTCCTCACTAGTGAATAGGGTGGCTATATCATGCAGTTTGGTAAGATGGGATACAACCGTTTCAGACTCATAACCATGAAAAGGATCAGATTTGACCAGAGTGATTAACTCAAGGTCGACAGAGAATTCATAATCCTTATCGGTCACAAAGATAGGCGAAGTGGCAAACTTCGGGTCGTATTTCATCCTAGCGTTCAGAGATTTTTCTTTCCACTTGAGCAGTAATTTCTCAACATCATAGCTATCCTTACACGCAAGAAAATCCTCAGCTATCTCTCCCTCCATAACATAACGCTCAGGCATAAGAGGCAATTCAGGCATAATAGCAGGTTCTACTTCAATAGTATCAGCAGTTTCAGAAGTATCATCACATCTAGCAGCAACTCTAGCAATTTGTTCATCAAGGAATGCACCTAGTGGCAAAGCAGTATCAAGCATAGCATCATCATAAGCATCATGGGCAGCAGAAGTAGCATCATCAGGCAAAGCAGTATCAAGCATAATATCATCAAGCACAGGCGACATATCAAGATTTCTAGCAGGAGGTGGTGTCGCAAACTTACTTATAACTGAAGGTGAATCAAGTGGAGAGCTAGATGGCAGTTCCTTACCTGTCCTCGTAGTGGAGCGCAAGACTTTAGTTCTTGGATCTCTTGGATTCCTTATAGTGACCAGCAGACATAAATCCCAAGTGACTCAGAGAATATAGCTGTGCTTCCCCGGCAACGGCACCAGAAAAATGTCTTGATAACCCACAAGTATAGGGGATCGCAACAGTTTTTGAGGGTAGAGTATTCAACCCAAATTTATTGATTCGACTCAAGGGGAAGCGAAAGAATATTCTCAAGTATTAGCAGCTGAGTTGTCAATTCAACCACACCTGAAAGATTTAGTATCTGCAGCAAAGTATCAGTAGCAAAGTAGGGTGATATCAACAGTAGCAACAGTAACCAATAGCAGCAAAGTAACAACAGTAGCAGCGGAGTAACATCAGCAGCTGTGACAACAGTAGCGGCAAAGTAACGTAGCAAGGACCTGTAGTAAAAGACTCGTAGGCATTGGATCGGTGATGGATGATTATGCCGGATGTGATTCATCATGTAGCAGCTATAACACAGAAATATATGTAACTAGCTCCCGTTCGTCCATCTAATGTAGGCATGTATTCCGTATGTAGTGACAACATCCCGATTAGCATCAAGCAATGGAATAAGCCTAAGGGTGACGACGTCCCTAAAGGTGATTATGTCACCGATAGACAGAAAGACGATCTTTGGACCGCGCGGAAGGCAAATTTCACCCTACCGCCAGAGGAGGATCCGGATAAGCCAGTTATAGAGCCACTGGTCAAGGCGTGTGCTCTTAAGAAGATGACAGATCTATTCAGGAGGTGGAAGAAGGAGTTGAAATCAAAGTTTGTCGACAAAGGGAAGCCTCCAGAATTCATCGGTCGATTTGAAAAGATAAGAGATCACTGGCCCGCATTTGTGGCCTATAAAACATGGGACAAGAGTAAGAAAATGTCAGAGACAAACAAGAGCAATGTTGCAAAGAAGCAGTATCACCATCACACGGGGTCAGGTGGCTACCTCAAAGCCCGGCCGTTCTGGGACAAAGCTGTGAATGACCTGATTGCTAAAGGGGTTGAACCACAGACATTGAACTTGCCAGACCGTTCAAGGACTTGGTTCTTCAGGGTTGGGGGAACTTTGGACCCTGAAACAGGGAAGTGCCGTTGGACAGACGAGAAACTTGCAATACCCATCAAGAAGCTTCATAAGTATATCGCCACAGCGCAGGAAGGGGCGTTCATTCCCGACAGAGAGAAGGACGAGCTGACTGAGGCCCTAAGGAATGTTGAGCACCCTCGACGAACACGAGGCACACCAGGCTCCGTTCATTGGAAGGTTGGGTTTCCCGACGCAGGCAGTTACAGGAGCCGGGAGAGAAAGAGGAAAGCGGAGCTGAGCGACATGCGGAAGATCAATGCAAGACTACAAAAGCTAGAGGAACTTGAGAGCCAGCGAGTTGCCGACCAACCATCTCAGCGGCACGAAGCTACCCCAGAAGGTACCCCGCTGCTACTTCTCAAACAACAGCGCCAGAAATTGACACGTTGACAGAGACTTGCTTGCGTTGGTTTTTCCCTTGAAGAGGAAAGGGTGATGCAGCAAAGGAGCAGTAAGTATTTCCCTCAGTTTGAGAACCAAGGCATCGATCTAGTAGGAGGGTCTCGTCAAGTGCAGAGTACCTGCGCAAACACAAACGAGCTTGCACCCAACGCTTCAAAGGGGTTGTCAATCCCTTCAAGATTGTTTGCAAAGTAAGATCTGAAGGCGGAAAGTGCAATGAAGTAAAAAATGTAAGGCTGAAAATATGGTGTGGAGTAGACCCGGGGGCCATAGTGTTCACTAGAGCTTCTCTCAAAATAGAAAATATCACGGTGGGTGAACAAATTACTGTCGAGCAATTGATAGAACCGCGCAAAGTCATGACGATATCTAAGGCAATGATCATACATATAGGCATCATGTCCGAGACAAGTAGACCGATACTTTCTGCATCTACTACTATTACTCCACACATCGACCGCTATCCAGCATGCATCTAGTGTATTGAGTTCATGACGAACAGAGTAACACCTTAAGCAAGATGACATGATGTAGAGGGATAATCTCAAACCAATGATGAAAACCCATCTTTTTACCCTTGATGGCAACAACATGATGTGTGCCTCGCTACCCCTTCTGTCACTGGGTGAGGTCACCGCACGGTATGAACCCAAAACCAAGCAATTCTCCCATTGCAAGAATCATAGATCTAGTTGGCCAAACAAAACCCACAACTCGAAGAGAATTACAAGGATATGAAATCATGCATAACAGAGATCGGAAGAAACTCAAATAAGATTCATAGATAATGTGATCATAAATCCACAATTCATCGGATCTCGACAAACACACCGCAAAAGAAGATTACATCGGATATATCTCCATGAAGATCATGGAGAACTTTGTATTGAAGATCCAAGAGAGAGAAGAAGCCATCTAGTTACTAGCTATGGACCCGTAGGTCTATGGTGAACTACTGATGCATCATCGGAGAGGTCATGGTGTTGATGAAGAAGCCCTCCGTATCCGAATCCTCCCTCCGGCAGGGCACCAGAACGTGCTCCAGATGGGATCTTGTAGAGACAGAAGCTTGCGGCGGCGGAAAAGTACTTTCGATGATCTCCTGATTTTTTGTGGAATTTTTGGGGATATATAGGCGCAAAACCTAGGGCAAAGGGGCCTCAGGGAGCCCACAAGCCAGGCGGCCGCGGCCCCCCTGGCCGCGCTGTGAGGGCTTGTGGGGTCCCTGGTGCCCCCCTGCCCTGATTCTCCGGCTCTCCGATCTTTTTCTGTTCCGGAAAAAATCTTTTTGGCAGTTTATTCCGTTTGGACTCCGTTCAAAATCCTCCTCTGAAAGGGGTCAAAAACATAGAAAAAACAGGAACTGGCACTTGGCACCGAGTTAAAAAGTTAGTCCCAAAAAATATATAAAAGGCATGCAAAACATCCAAAGTTTGACAAGATAATAGCATGAAACCATCAAAAATTATAGATACGTTGGAGACGTATCAAGCATCCCCAAGCTTAACTCCTGCTCGTCCTCAAGTAGGGAAGTGATAAAGAATGAATTTTTGACAAGGCCAAGGAAAGTTATCCCTACAAAATCATATAGTCTGGCTATGCTCCATCATCCTCACACAACTAATGTAAATCATGCACAACCCCGGTATTGGCCAAGTAATTCTTTTCGCACTCTTACTTTCTCAAACTTTTTATAACTATCACGCAATACATGAGCGTGAGCCATGGATATAGCACTATAAGTGGAATAAAGGGTGGTGGTGGTTGTGAGACAAAAAGGAGGAGATGGTCACATTGACTCGGCGTATCAAAGGGCTATGGAGATGCCCATTAATAGATATCAATGTGAATGAGTAGGGATTGCCATACAAGAGATGCACTAGAGCTATAAGTATGTGAAAGCTCAAAAGTAGAACTAGTGGGTGTGCATCCAACTTGCTTGCTCACGAAGACCTAGGGAAATTTTGAGGAAGCCCATCATTGGAATATACAAGCCAAGTTATATAATGAAGATTCCCACTAGCATGTGGTAGTGACAAAGCAAGAAGCTCTTAATCATGAAGAACATGGTGCTATAATGAAGCACAAGTGTGGAAAAGGATAGTAGCATTGTCCATTCTCTCCTTTTCTCTCTTTTTTTATTTGGGCTCTTGGGCCTCTCTTTTTTCTCTTTTTTATTATTGGGCTCGTTGGCCTCTTTTTTTCCTCACATGGATGAATGCTCTAATAATGATGATCATCACACTTTTATTTACTCACAGCTCAAAGCTTAGAACAATGATGACTCTATAGGAAATGCCTCCGGCAGTGTACCAGGATGTGCAACGATCTAGCATGGCGTATGACGTTGAAACATCTCGCTAGCTATCTTACGATCATGCAACGGCAATATGAGAGTGACAGCACAAGTCATGAGACGGAACAGTGGGATTTGCATGGCAATATATCTCGGAATGGCTATGAAAATGCCATAGTGGGTAGGTATGGTGGCTGTTTTGAGGAGGGCATATGGTGGGTTTGTGCACCGACGAGAATTGCGCGACACTAGAGAGGCTAGCAATGGTGGAAGGTGAACGTGCATCTATACCATGGACTCACATTAGTCATGAAGAACTCACATACTTTTTGCGAAAGTTTTTATTAGTAATCGAAACAAAGTGAAAAACGCATACTCCTAGGGGAAGGGTTGGTAGGTGTTAACCATTGCGCGATCCCGACCTCAACACAAAGGTTGACAATCAATAGATCAATTATGCTCCGACTTCCTAACATAGCGGTTCACCATCGTGCATGCTACGGGAATCACTAACTTCAACACAAGTATTTCTAGATTGACATCACCCTACTAAGATAGCTCTTAATATTACCAAATCCACGTCTCAAAACTAATTGAGAGGAATCAAGACTTCTCTTTCTACTCAATGCACATGAAGATGGAGGTTTTTGCATCCTCTTTGGGTACCTATCACCTTTGGGACTACTTTCATAGAATAAGGCAACTACCAAGTCACGCACCGCCTTGCTCTAAAAGATATAAGTGAAGCACATAGAGCAAAAGTATCTAGCTCAAAAGATATAAGTGAAGCACTATGAGCATTCTAGCAAAATCACGATGAGTGCATGTCTCTCTCTCTCAAAAAGGTGTGCAGCAAGGATGATTGTGACACAACAAAAATAAAAGACTCCTAAGATACAAGACGCTCCAAGCAAAACACATATCATGTGGTGAATAAAAATATAGCTCCAAGTAATGTTACCGATGCATTGAAGACGAAAGAGGGGATGCCTTCCCGGGCATCCCCAAGCTTAGGCTTTTTGGTGTCCTTGAATATGGCTTGGGATGCCTTGGGCATCCCCAAGCTTGAGCTCTTTCCACTCCTTATCTCTTTGTCCATGAGAACATCACCCAAAACTTGAAAACTTCACAACACAAAACTTAAACAGAAACTCGTGATAAGATTAGCACAGGAAAACAAACTACCACTTATTTTGGTACTCTAGAAAACTTGAATTCTATCTACATTGGTGTTGGGCTAATGTATTCTCACTTTTCCATGGCTAGTACCCCCCACCCCCCGATACTAACCATAGTTTCATCAAAACAAGCAACCAACTCAACAAAAACAGAATCTGTCAAAAACAGGCCAATCTGTAGCAATCTGTATACTTCGTATACTTCTGGTACCTCAAAAAATCTGAAAAATTACGACTTCCTGGGCAAAAGGCATATAAACGAGCAGCAAAAATAATCAACGCAAAAGCTCTTTCTGAATAAAAATGAAAAATCATCTCGTTAGCGAAAAGTTTCTGTCTTTTTCCAGCAGGATCAAACAACCATTACCAAGACTAGTCATAAAGGTTTTGCTTGGATCAAACACAAAAAGAAACACAAAAAACACAATCAAAACAGAATTATGATGGTGTGGACGCAACAAACAGAAAGAAAAAGATAAATTCATTGGGTTGCCTCCCAACAAGCGCTATTGTTTAGCGCCCTTAACTAGGCATAAAAGCGATAGAATCACGTATCGTCGTCTTTGGTGCTCAAACCATAAGTGGCCCTCATCATGGATTCATAAGGCAATCTTATTTTCTTTCTAGGAAAGTGTTCCATGCCCTTCCTTAAAGGAAATTGAAATCTAATATTCCCTTCCTTCATATCGATGATAGCACCGATAGTCCTTAGGAAAGGTCTACCAAGAATAATAGGGCATGTAGGATTGCAATCAATGCCAAGCACAATGAAATCCACAGGTACATAGTTCCTATTTGCAATAATAAGAACATCATTGATCCTTCCCATGGGTTTCTTGACAGTAGAATCAGCAAGATGCAAATTAAGAGAACACTCTTCAATCTCATTAAAACCCAGAACATCACATAAAGACTTCGGAATCGCGGAAACACTAGCACCCAAATCACACAAAGCATTGCATTCATAGTTTTTGATTTTGATTTTGATAGTAGGTTCCCACTCATCATGAAGCTTTCTAGGGATAGATACTTCCAATTCAAGTTTCTCTTCAAGAGATTTTATCATAACTTCAACGATATGATCGGTAAAGGACTTGTTTTGGCTATAAGCGTGTGGAGAGTTTGACATGGATTGCATCAAGGAAATGCATTCAATCAAGGAGCAACTATCATAATTGAATTCCTTGAAATCCATAGTAGTAATTTCATTACTACTCAAAGTTTTAATATCTTCTACTCCACTTTCAATGCTTTTAGCATCAAGATAGATGGACTCCGAATCATTGGGGCACTTTTCAACCAAAGTGGATTCATATCCAGCCCCATAATCATTAGGTTTGACACAAAAAAACAAAGATTCAATGGGAGTCACACCAAGCACTTTAAGATCTTCGTGATTCTTATCACGAGAACACACCTTTTTAAGCCATTCATGTCTAACACGAATTTGGGTGGTTATTTCTTGACTCTCAATCATGGAAACACGCATAGCTTTCAAAGTTTCATCCATGTTGATATTGATAGGAGCACATCTAACTTTCAAAGCATCAACATCACTAGACATTCTATCAACGCTCTTAGCCAAATCGTCAATTTTGAGTAGCTTTTCCTCTATGGACGCATTGAAAATCTTTTGAGAGTTGATGAACTCTTTGGTATTACTCTCTAGATCAGAGGGTAATCTATTTTAATATCCATGATTATTGTTGTAGGAGTTGCCAAAATTATTAGAGGAGTTACTAGGAAAAGGCCTAGGAACATAGTTTCCTCTAAAAGCATTGTTGTTGCCAAAGTTATTCCTACCAACAAAATTAACGTCCAAGCTAGGATTGCTGCTCTCAATCAAAGAAGACAAGGGCATATCAATAGGATCTAAAGGAGAACTTATACTAGCAACCAAATTCCTTAACTCATCCATCTTAGCACTCAACGAGTTAATTTCTTTTATAGCGTGTACCTTCTTACTAGTAGGTGACCTTTCAGTGTGCCACTGAGAGTAGTTCGTCATGATGTTGTCTAGGAGCTTTGTGGCTTCCCCTAACGTGATTTCCATGAACGTTCCACCTGAGGCGGAGTCCAAGATATTTCTAGAAGCGAAATTCAAACCAGCGTAAAAGATTTGAATAATCATCCAAAGACTCAAGCCATGAGCGGGACAATTTCTAATCATTAATTTCATTCTCTCCCAAGATTGTGCAACATGTTCATGATCAAGTTGCTTGAAATTCATGATATCATTACGGAGAGAGATGATCTTAGCCAGCGGAAAATACTTGGATTTATAAGCATCTTTGCACTTATCCCAAGAATCAATACTATTTTTGGGCAAAGAAGAAAACCAAGTTTTTGCACGATCTCGCAACGAGAAAGGAAAAAAGCTTCAATTTAATCACTTCATTATCCACATCTTTCTTCTTTTGCATATCGCAAATCTCAATGAAGGTATTGAGATGGGATGCGACATCTTCACTAGGAAGGCCGGAGAATTGCTCTTTCATTACAGGATTTAGCAAAGCGGCATTGATTTCGTATGACTCCGCACTAGTGGCGGGAGCAATCGGAGTACTAATAAAATCATTATTATTAGTATTCGAGAAGTCACAAAGTTTGGTGTTTTCATTCATGGTGACTTCGGCAAGCAAACAAGCACACAAGCGAACAAAGAGCAAGCGAGAAAAAGGGCAAACGAAAAGGCAAATGAAAAAGGCAAATTGGTGAAGTGGGGGAGAGGAAGACGAGAGGCAACTGGCAAACAAAGTAAATGCAAGAGATGAGTTTGCGACACCTACTTGGATGAGTTCTTGACTTGATCTTCCTCCCCGGCAACGGCGCCAGAAATTCTTCTTGCTACTTCTCAAACAACAGAGCCAGAAATTGACACGTTGACGGAGACTTGCTTGCGTTGTTTTTTCCCTTGAAGTGGAAAGGGTGATGCAACAAAGGAGAAGTAAGTATTTCCCTCAGTTTGAGAACCAAGGTATTGATCCAGTAGGAGGGTCTCGTCAAGTCCAGAGTACCTGCGCAAACACAAACGAGCTTGCACCCAACGCTTCAAAGGGGTTGTCAATCCCTTCAAGATTGTTTGCAAAGTGAGATCTCAAGGCGGAAAGTGCAACAAAGTAAAAAGTGTAAGGCTAAAAATATGGTGTGGAGTAGACCCGGGGGCCATAGTGTTCACTAGAGGCTTCTCTCAAAATAGCAAATATCACGGTGGCTGAACAAATTACTGTCGAGCAATTTATAGAACCGCGCAAAGTCATGACGATATCTAAGGCAATGCTCATACATATATGCATCACGTCCGAGACAAGTAGACCGATACTTTGTGCATCTACTATTATTACTCCACACATCGACGCTATCCAGCATGCATCTAGTGTATTGAGTTCATGACGAACAGAGTAACACCTTAAGCAAGATGACATGATGTAGAGGGATAATCTCAAACCAATAATGAAAACCCATCTTTTTACCCTTGATGGCAACAACATGATGCGTGCCTCGCTACCCCTTCTGTCACTGGGTGAGGTCACCGCACGGTATGAACCCAAAACCAAGCAATTCTCCCATTGCAAGAATCATAGACCTAGTTGTCCAAACAAAACCCACAACTCGAAGAGAATTACAAGGATATGAAATCATGCATAAGAGAGATCAGAAGAAACTCAAATAAGATTCATAGATAATATGATCATAAATCCACAATTCATCGGATCTCGACAAATACACCGCAAAAGAAGATTACATCGGATATATCTCCATGAAGATCATGGAGAACTTTGTATTGAAGATCCAAGAGAGAGAAGAAGCCATCTAGTTACTAGCTATGGACCCGTAGGTCTATGGTGAACTACTCACGCATCATCGGAGAGGTCATGGTGTTGTTGAAGAAGCCCTCCGTATCCGAATCCCCCCTCTGGCAGGGCACCACAACGTGCCCCAGATGGGATCTTGCGGAGACAGAAGCTTGCGGCGGCGGAAAAGTACTTTCGATGATCTCCTGATTTTTTGTGGAATTTTTGGGGATATATAGGCGCAAAACCTAGGGCAAAGGGGCCTCAGGGAGCCCACAAGCCAGGGGAGCGCGCCCCCCTGGCCGCGCCGTGAGAGCTGGTGGGGTCCCTGGTGGCCCCCTGCCCTGATTCTCCGGCTCTCCGATCTTTTTCTGTTCCGGAAAAAATCTTTTTGGCAGTTTAATTCCGTTTGGACTCCGTTCAAAATCCTCCTCTGAAAGGGGTCAAAAACATGGAGAAAACAGGAACTGGCACTTGGCACTGAGTTAATAAGTTAGTCCCAAAAAATATATAAAAGGCATGCAAAACATCCAAAGTTTGACAAGATAATAGCATGAAACCATAAAAAATTATAGATACGTTGGACACGTATCACCTGCCATCTCAGCGGAGAAGCAGTGTGGCTTCCGTGGAGCCCGTTCAGCCCGACTTCACGGCTCTTAGCTACACCGTGGATACTATCACGGAGGCTCAACATTGCGAGCTTATGACAAAATGCCAGAACCGCACTTTCAAGGCGGCTGTCGGCTTTGTTGCACCTCCTCAACCCATAGGAACTTTTCACTATCTTCCGATTCCTCATGGCTATGCTGTTGTGATGGTGGATGAAGTAATCAAGGGATTAGAGGAGCTCGAGTTTGACCAACCTACAGGTGAAGGGGAGAATCAGCTGGTTCGTGCTGTGAGGAGTACATGTCTATGGCAGAAGGAGTACATCAAGCTTCCAAACTGGACGCCTCCGCCTCCTCCTCCTCCTCCGGCTAGTCAGGGCACTCCGCCTCCTCCTCCACCTCCTCCTCCTCCGACGAGTGATCAGGGCACTCCGCTTCCTTCTCCGGCTCCTCCGACGCATGAGGGCACTCCGCCTCCTCCTTCGCCTACTCCGGCGCGCCAGAGCAGCCGCCTCCTCCTTTGCCTCATCGGCAACGATGGAAGACAGCCGCCGCCTCTCCGGCTCCTCCGACGCATCAGAGCAGTCCGCCTCCTCCTCAGCCTCGTCAGCAGCGACGGAAGAGAGTCGCCGCCGCTACGGCGGCTAGCAGTATAAGCAGAGGCGGGAGATACGGTCCATCTCTCAAGCCTCTGGAAAAGTTACCATATGAGAGGACCGCGCAGAAAAACAAGGACATATGTCATGCCCAATTGAGGGAACATTTTGCAAAGAAAACTCCACCTCCAAAGGAGAAGCTAGATCCGGTGAAAGTGACGTGCACTATCAATGCCCTGAAGCGACCACCACCGCCTCTGCTGGATTCCAACTATGACCGCATTCTTAAAAAGACATATGCAGCAGCGCGGCTGTCGGGAAGTACTTCCTCTAATGCAAGCTTAGAAAAACAAAGAAGTGGGAAAAAAATTCCCCAGCTCGGGGAACAGGAGAAGCAATCGTGCCCCCCCACTCAAGGTGTCTAGCGATATCGTCGTGAATCCTTCGGGGATGGTGCCCGGTACCAATCCGGGTGATTACTTGGGGGATGATTTAATTTTTGAAATGGCTGAGGTAACAAAAGAACAATATAAATATGTGCACGGGAAGCCTCTCATCAAGCCTGATCGTCCTCCTCTAACAACGATGATGCACAAATTGCATGAGTGGTACATGAAAACCTGCAGGGAGTCTGGGAAATTCACTATGTATGTGGCAGTGAAACCAGAGCATGAATTCATTGGACTTCCCGTGATGCCTATTGAATTTGTGGAGTTATTTCAGTTATACAATCAACTGGCCCTCGACAAACAACTCATGACTTCCTACTGTATGTAAGTATTACTTCTATAGTTAAGTCTCTAGCCTAGCTTGTTCATTGCATGTATATATAATTATGCTCACTATGTTATGTAGATTGACGATCGTCCAATGCAAAAAAGCAGGAATCTTCGACGTTGGGTTCATTAGCCCAGATGCTGTAAATGAATGGACGGTACGAAACTCAATCAAAGAGACCGAGGAGAACTTGCTAAAGTCGTTAGTTATACATCAAAACAAAAAGGAAATAATGTTTCCTTACAACTTCAAGTGAGTGTTGATGTCTTCTCTCTATACTCAGTTTCGCTTATTCGAGGTTAAGTAATGTAACTCATGAGTTATATATGCGTGTGCAGTTTCCACTTTATTTTGCTATCTATTAAGCTTGACGAGGCATTAGTAACTTTCTTAGACTCGAGACATAAAGATCCCGAGGGTTATGCGGACATAACTGCAATGCTCAAGAAGTAAGTTCAGGTAATACCGGGACCATATTGGCATGCAACTTTCGTTAATTTGCTGATATCAAGTAATCATTTTCTTTGCCTGGCAGGGTTTGGAAGAAGTTCACCAAAAAGGTTCCCGGTCTAAACAAAGAGTTGCGATTTATGCATCCGAGAGTAAGTAGTACTAGCTAGTTCCGCGGATCTTTAATTGATTCAAATTTATATCAATATATCATTACCATGCTTGCTTATCAGTTTGATTGAACTCTATTCTCGTAAAGTGCTTGTACCAGGAAGAAGGTACTGTTTTATGTGCATACTACGTATGCGAATTCATTCGCCACTCGACCTCTGAGCGGGTCTTCTCTCACAAACAATTTAAAGTACGTAAATAATATTCACAATTTTTTTATATATGACCATCAATTGTGTTGAGTTTTATTCATATATATGCATGTATTGACCCCCTTCTTTAAATTAGAACTGGCAGATGCGGGATGAACTCCTACCATATGATTGCATACAAGCAATTCAAGAGGAATTGGCGGGATTCTTTCTTGACCACGTCATACCTAAAGACGGAGAATACCATGTGGATTTGTGATTGGATCTTAGGTAGATGATTTTAGAGATTGTAAAATATGTTACATTGTATATATGTAGTAGCGTCACATAGATATACGAAAAATTGTTGTTTGACCAAGCACGGAGAAAGAGGTGTCACTTCTCTCTATATATGTTCAGCATGACGATCTTGTGTAATTAATGGTTTCCTTCATTTTCTTATTAGCTAGCGTCGAGTTCTCTCGATATGTATAGTAGCTAGCGTCGACCAAGCACGGAGAAAGAGAGGACACTTCTCTCTATTAGCTAGCTAACACAATATGAAACCCCTAAATTAACACTCCAAAACCACCCAACCCCCCTTCAAAAAAATCAAAAACCCTAGCTCCTGCCAGATGCTGACGTGTGGATGCCCTTTGGTCCCGGTTGGTGCGGCCAACCGGGACTAAAGATCGTCCTGCCTGGGCTCCCCGCAACGGCCACGTGGAGACCCTTCTGTCCCAGTTGGTAAGCGAACCGGACTAAAGGTTTTCGGCTTTAGTCCCTGTTCCAGAACCGGGGCTAACGGGCCTCTCGAACCAGAACAAATGGGCCATTTTCTACTAGTGTTCGGTTAGCAACTCGTTAATTAATCCATAGGTAATTCACCATTTCTGACTGGCAAAAATAAGTCTCAGCTCAGCTCAGCTCATTCCCGTAACCCGCAACTTGTGGCACACACGCGTCATGACGAGGCGAGGCGGACGACGGAGGAGGAGGAGCGCGCTTGTACAACTCCTCTTTCCAACTCCCAATGACAAGTAATAGAGCAACCCTTATCAAGGGCTCTCACTCTTACTATTGTAACAGTATGGTACTAAACTTTCCACCACTTGTCGTACACTCACATGGGTCATAGATATTAACCACGTATTATTGTCCTATATGGGTCTAAGCCCATATATAATCCAACACATTCCACTAGTGCAGAAAACGCTAGTGCGGGCATTCTGAAACCACATTGCTGGCATGAGGGGTCGACACCACCAATATGGTATCATAGTTAACAAAATATTGATGGCGTGCGGGCCCCATGCCATTGGTATTTTACGTACTAGTGGCGTGGCACTATTCAATCACGCCACCACTAAATTAAACAACAATGGTGTGGGCATTTACCCACGCCACTCCTATTCGCTAGCAGTAGTGGCATGAGCAAAAAAACCAAGGCCATCACTAAGTATTTGTGGATTTAAAAAAATAGTTATACAATTCATGCATGCATCCAAATATATATAGATTCATCTTTATATTCAAATACATCGATATAGTTCATCCTCTAGTACATTTTGAACATTTTGGAATGTAAGAAAAAGCTACAACATTGCTCGTCGTCCGTGGTGCCTCTAGTTGCTGCCGTTGCTCCTCTTTCAAGCTCCTTGCACATGTAGTCATCATAGCCGCAACCTTGATGAGTTGCCGGAACAAAAACACATTCACCTAGCTGTGCATGTAGTAGATGCACCTCCTCACAGCACGGGCGCAACTCGCCTCTCCTTGAGAATTTATTTGCACAACACTGGACAACTTAGATATCCATCCACTAAGTTTCATTCTCATAGTTTTACGCTTCCATTCTCATAGCATCAAATACTTGATGGATGGTACACGAAAATAATTTCTAAGATCATTCCATTGTCATCTATATCTATTTATGTTAAGTTTCAAAGCATTTGTGACTTGTATGAATTGCCAAATGATTTGTCTAAACTCTAAAGTCTCATTTGTCATGGCAGAGAGGGAACCCTCATTAGACGTGTCAAAACCATAGCAATTGCTAGCA
The DNA here is from genome assembly GCF_904849725.1 of Hordeum vulgare subsp. vulgare. Classification (NCBI taxonomy): domain Eukaryota; kingdom Viridiplantae; phylum Streptophyta; class Magnoliopsida; order Poales; family Poaceae; genus Hordeum; species Hordeum vulgare. The sequence goes on from NC_058519.1 coordinate 52,711,277, forward strand.
CGTTCCATCGACCTAGCAGCATGCTAGATCAATTGCTAACAGAATAAGTTTCAAACTGAAATTCAAATTTGTCATTACATTACTACATGTGAGGAACTACATTTCATGGTACAACATAGATAGCTATCCAGCGGTGATAAAACATACTTATATATACAAAATTATCCTCTAAATCTAAAACTTATACGATGTTATGCCTAAACTTGTTATCTTCGTCTATCTCCTCTAATCGACTAGTCATACAAAATTGTGAAACAACAAATAGAAGCAACAGTGGCATGACACACAATACCGATGGCATAACCAACATCACCAGTGAGTTCATAGAAACAGTAGAAGCATGAAGAAGAGTGGGAACTAATTAAGAGTGTGCTAGATCAATTTCCAACAGATTAAGTTTCAAACAGGAGCTTTCTCCTTTCAGGGAGGCAACAACATGCTGAGACGTTGCCATAATCAGACACACATATATAATGAGACGTTGATGAAGCTAATGACAACCACTGAACCTATAGTGGCACTTCTACAAAGTGCAAACCTGATGTATAGACACTAGAATGAGCAGGAATCGGCACTAATGCAGGCTAATGCCGACCACTGAACCTACAATCGATGCTGATGTAACACTAAATATTACTTAGAGATTCTTGGCTTCTCACAAGGTCGCTGCATGCAAACAATTAGGTTCTGGATAGTAGTGTTGAGGTTGTTGCTGCTCTCCAACTGTCCAACCAAATAAAACAAAAACAAATAATCTCTAGAAAGCTTGAGATGTATACTACAACCTATATTTGGAGCCTATCTCGAGATTATCAACAAATCGACCCAAAATACACTAGTATAAAACATGCCTTTCATTTGACTCTTTAGTCCCGGTTTGGTTTTGAACCGGGACTAATATGACCATTAGTCCCGGTTCCAACGGCTAGGAGCCGTCGGTGGGATCGGGCATCATTAGTCCCGGTTCGGTTTGGACCTATAGTCCCGGTTTGTGACACAAACCGGGACTAAAGGGGTGGTGACAGTGTTCTGTCAGGCTGGGGGCCACACTAGCACCTTTAGTCCCGGTTTTTATCACAAACCAGGGCTATATGTGAACCTTTAGTCCCGGTTCATTATAAAAACCGGGACTAAAGAGTTTCCTATATAAACCCCTTCATCTAGCCCGAGCTCATTGCTCTGTTTTCTCCACTCTCTCCTCTATTCTGCCCCTTGCTCGAGCTCACACTCCAATTTTCACCAAGATTTGTGAAGATTTCAGGCACCCCATCTCTCCAAGTGTTCACAAAGGTTAGCAACTTTGTCCTTTGATTTCTCATTGCTAGATCGGCTCATGCAATGTTCTATAAGTATAGTGATTTGTGGGTTTTAGTTTGGGAGTAATTATGTGGGAGTTTGTTTGATTTATATGCAATTTGGGCTCAAATTAACTTCTTAGTTTGCATATGTATAGGTGTGGTTTACTTAGTTCCTTCCCATCTCCGTCCTAACCACCGTCTATCGCCTACACCGTCCCGTCGCCGGCTCCACCTTGGTGATCCTCTTGTTCTTATCCTTTTATTGCAAAAAAATCTTATTTTTTTATGATTTATATAGTTTTTTTACCTGTACGATTTTGTTATACATAGTGTCATGGTCTTGATATCCGTCCCCGTCGGCCCTCGTCGGCTTTATGATTCGGATATGGTATATTCTTTTTTATAACTATTTGTTGCGTGTCTTGTTTATATGACAATTATGCCCATCAAGTTGGCATAGATATTTTTATCTACGAGGTGTGTGAAGTGGAAATTGCATCTGACCCTCTTGCCGAGAAGTTAAATTTAGTTGAAATATAAAATGAGTATTTGAAAGAAAAATTGAAAAGAATTGAAGAAGAGAAGATCAAATTGGAGATGTTGCTGAGGTTGTCGATGATCACAAGATCAAGACAGATCCAATGCGCTTGAAGATTAGAAGGATTAGATATTATGCCCTTAATAAAGAGGCTTGGTTTCACTATGCCGTTGGATCAATTGTTACCTTAGTTGCAATCTTGATCGCATTTGTTGTTGCATTTAAATGCTTTAGCTAGAAACTCTTGTATGCTATTTTATGAGAATAAGTGTGTATGAACCTTATGTGTGAACTTGTATCAATTTGGTTTTTTCGATCTTGTGTAATGAAGACGAACTGGCAATGGATGTACGAAGACCATGCTCTCCCCAGTTCATTAATGGCTTCCAGACTTTTCTGCGTACGGCTGAGGCAAACAAGCGGGGTGGTTTTATGTGTTGTCCATGTGCTGTTTGTAAGAATGATAAAACTTACTCTAAATCAAAAGCCATTCACGTCCACCTGTTTACATCCGGTTTCATGTCCCGCTATAACTGTTGGACCAAGCACGGAGAAATAGGGTTCTAATGGAAGAAATAAAGAAGAAGAGGATGATGATGGCTATCCTTCGTCCCATGAATATGATGGTACTACAATGGGGGAAGAAGCTGAAGTAGAGGCACAGATGAGCCCGCTGATGATCTTGGTTGGGCCATTGCTGACGCAAAGAGAAACTGCGCAAGTGAACAGGAGAAGCTAAAGTTGCAGCTCATGTTAGAGGATCACAAGAAATTGTTGTACCAAATTGCGAAGATGACAAGAAGAAGTTGGGTACAACACTGGAAGGCAGAGAAGGGTGTATCTGACAAGGGTTTTGAAAAGTTGCTGAAATTGTTAAAGAAGATGCTTCCAAAGGACAAGGAATTACCCAAAATTATGTATGAAGCAAAGAAGACTATCTGTCGGCTAGGATTAGAGGTGCAGAAGATACATGCATTCCCTAAAGACTGCATCTTGTACCGCGGTGAGGAGTACAAGAATTTGAATGCATGCCCGGTATGCGGTGCCGAGCGCTATAAGATCGGACGCGATGACCCTGGTGACGATGTTGAGATCCAGCACCCGAGGAAAAGTATTCCTGCCAAGGTGATGTGGTATGCTCCTATAATACCACAATTGAAACGTTTGTTCCAAAACAAAGAGCAAGCCAAGTTGATGCGATGGCACAAAGACGAGCGTAAGAAAGACAGGAAGTTGAGAGTACCCGCAGATGGGTCGCACTGGAGGAAAATCGATTGAGAGTGGCCGTATTTGCATATGACCCAAGGAATTGTTGGTTTGGTTTAAGTGCAGATGGCATTAATCCTTTTGGGGAGCAGAGCAACAACCATAGCACCTGGCCCGTGACACTATGTATCTATAACCTTCCTTCTTGGTTGTGCATGAAGCGGAAGTTCATTCTGATGCTAGTGCTCATCCAAGGCCCCAAGCAACCCGGCAATGACATTGATGTGTACCTGAGGCCATTAATTGAAGAACTTTTACAGCTCTGGGCTATCAAAGGTGTACTTGTGTGGGATGAGCACAAACAGGAGGAATTTGACCGATGAGCGTTGTTGTTTGTAACCATCATTGATTGGCCTACTCTTAGTAACCTTTCTGGACAGACAAACAAGGGATACCATGCATGCATGCACTGTTTAGATGATACCAGAAGTATATTCTTGGATAAATGTAAGAAGAATGTGTACCTAGGACATCATCGATTTCTTGCAATCAAGAATCTCTGAAGAAAAGAAGGCAATCATTTCAAAGGTGAGGCAGGTTGCCGGAAGAAGCCTGTCCATCATACTGGTGATCATATACTTCATATGGTCAAGGATTTAGAAGTAATCTTTGGAAAGGGTCCTAGCGGACAATCGGTTCCGAATGGCGTTGACGGACACGCACCCATGTGGAAGAAGAAATTTATATTTTGGCCTTATTGGAAAGTCCTAGAGGTCCACTCTGCAATAGATGTGATGCACGTTACCAAGAATCGTTGCGTTAACCTACTATGATTGTTGGGCGTGTATGGGAAGAAAAAATATACACCAGAGGCACAGGAGGACCAGCAACATACACACGAAAAAGACGGCATGCATCCAAAGCAGTATGAAGGTCCTGCAAACTATGCTCTTACCAAAGAAGAGAATGAAATCTTCTTTGAATGCCTGCTCAGTATGAAGGTCCCGTCTGGCTATTTGTCGAATATAAAGGGAATAATAAATATAGCAGATAAAAAATTACTGAACCTAAAGTCTCATGACTGCCACGTGATTATGACGTAATTGCTTCCGGTTGCATTGAGGGGGCTTCTACCGGAAAACATCTGATCATCCATTGTGAAGCTATGTGCATTCCTCAATGCAATCTCTCAGAAGGTAATCGATCCAGAAATCCTACCAAGGTTACATAATGATTTGGTGCAATGTCTTGTGAGTTTCGAGTTGGTGTTCCCACCATCCTTCTTCAATATCATCACGCACGTCCTACTTCACCTAGTTGAAGAGATTGCCATTCTGGGCCTTGTATTTCTACACAATATGTTCCCCTTCGAGAGGTTCATGGGAGTCTTAAAGAAATATGTTCAGAACCGTGCTAGGCCAGAAGGAAGCATCTCCATGGGCCATGAAACAAAGGAGGTCATTGAGTTTTGTGTTGACTTTATTCCTGATATTAAGTCGATTGGTCTTCCTGAATCGAGGCATGAGGGCAGACTGGGTGGAAAAGGCACGCTAGGAAAGGATTTAGTAATATGTAAGGACAGGCATTCTTGAGCAGAAGCATACTACACAGTTCTACAAAATTCCACCTTTGTGGCTCCGCATATCGAGGAACATATGGATATTGTATGCTCCAAGAATCTGGAGCAGTCTGATCCCTGGATCAAACGTACACACATGTCTTCATTTGGCGGTTGGTTGCAAACACGTCTCATGCATGACCCTAGAGTTGGAGATGACGTGTACTTGTTGGCCAAGTTACCATCTTCGACTATATCGACTTTCAAAGGGTACGAGATAAATGAGAATACATTTTACATGATTGCCCAAGAGAAAAAGAGCACCAACCAAAACAACGGTGTCCGCTTTGATGCAGCAAACACCAACAATAGGCGAAAGGACACATATTATATTTACATAGAGGAGATGTGGGAACTCGACTATGGAAACAATTTTAAGGTCCCTTTGTTTCGGTGCAAATGGGTCAATCTGAAAGGAGGTGAGGTAAAGGAAGACCCGCGGTACGGAATGGCAACAATGGATCTCAACAATCTTGGGTACACAGATGAACCAGTCGTCCTAGCCAATGATGTGGCGCAAGTTTTCTATGTGAAGGACATGTCTACCAAGCCGAGAAAAAGAAAAGGTAAGGAAGCAAATACATCATACGATGAGCTAAAGTGCCACATAGTTCTTTCAGGAAAAAGAAACATCGTGGGAGTGGAGGACAAGACAGACATGTTACAAATTATGAAAAGTTTCACGAAATTCCTCCCTTCACAGTGAAGACTGACCCAAGCATCCTGTTAAATGATGAAGATTGTCCATGGTTACGGCGCAAAGGGACACACACGAAGAAAAAGTTTTATACCCAAACATCCCAATCTCGGATGTGACCGACTTTCACTGTCATCACTTTCTTCTTAGTGAGTTTCCGGCTATATATGTGTGTGTTATGGCATTTGAAACGCAAATAAACATTATGTATCTCTTTCATATAAAAAGTTGGAAGGGTTACGACAAAAACAGGATGTAGTTCGTGTACAAACTGGACTCTCTCTTTTGAAGTATGAGAGTTCTGGACGAATACTCATCTCTTACAAACCCATTTCATTTTTAATCTTATTTCAACTCCAAACTTTTTGTGCCCTCAATATGCATCATTCAAAGCCACCAAATAAATTTTCAACAATTTCTCACCTCATTTGCTATTTTTCATGCATTAAATGAGTTTTTGAGCTAAATGACCCTGAAATTTAGAAGTGCTACAAATCAACTCGGAAAAGGCGGAAACTTGGCATGGTATCATCATTTCACCCACATGGCATGTGCTAAAAAGTTGGAAGGGTCACGGAAAAAATAGGATGCACTTCGTGTACAAACTAGACTATCTTTTTTGAAGTATGAGCGTTCCGGACGAATACTCATCTCTTACAAAGCCATTTCATTATTTTAATCTTATTTCAACTCCAGAATTTTTGCGCCCTCAATATGAATCATTAAAAGCCACGAAATAAATTTTCAACCCTTTCTCACCTCATTTGCTATTTTCATGCATTAAATGATTTTTTTTGAGCTAAATGACCCTGAAATTGAAAAGCACTACAAATCAACTCGGAAAAAGCTGAAACTTGGCATGGTATCATCATTTCAGCCACATGGCATGTGCTAAAAAGTTGGAAGGGTTACAGCAAAAACAGGATGCACTTCGTGTACAAACTAGACTATCTCTTTCGAAGTATCAGGGTTTTGGACGAATACTCATCTCTTACAAAGACATTTCATTTTTTAATCTTATTTCAACTCCAGATTTTTTGTGCCCTCGATATGCATCATTCAAAGACACCTCATAAATTTTCAACCCTTTCTCACCTCATTTGCTAATTTCCATGCATTAAATTATTCTTTTGAGCTAAATGACCCTGAAATTGAAAAGCGCTACAAATCAACTCGGAAAAGGCTAAAACTTGGCATGGTATCATCATTTCACACACATGGCATGTGCTAAAATGTTGTAAGGGTTACGACAAAAACACGATGCACTTCGTGTACAAACTAGACTATCTCTTTCGAAGTATGAGGGTTTCGAACGAATACTCATCTCTTACAAAGACATTTCATTTTTTCAGTAACCTAAAAATTACCCAATTTAGTATAATGATAAAACACACTAATATTAAACATCAGAAAAAAGAATGACTAAAAAATATATTTTTAAAGTAAAGTTATTCACAAATTAGTGATTCACACAAATTTTTCAAAAAAAAATAATCAGATTTGAACTATGAAAATTTGAAAATTACCAGCACTAATAGAAATTTTGTAGTTTTTTTGACCTAAACCAAAAAAGATTCATTCAAAAACTATAAATAGTCTAACCGTTATTTTGAATTTAAAAACAGAAATTGTCTTGTTTAGAAAAACAAAATCAATAAAAAAGAGAAAATTTACCTTTAGTCCCGGCTGGAGCCACCAACCGGGAGGTCCGTTCCGCGTGGAATTTGGGACGCAGAAAATAGACCTCTAGTCCCGGTTGGTGGCTACAACCAAGACTAAAGATGCATGCGAGTGGGCCAAGCACCCCACCTTTAGTCCCGGTTCGTGGCACCAACCAAGACTAAAGGTATCGGGCATATATAACCACTATCTTCTCCCCTTCCCAATTGACCATCATTTTTACTGTCGCCGCCCATTTTTACCGCCCATCAAACAGAGCAGAGTCGCCGCCGCCCTCTCCATCCCGACGCCGTCAGGCTGCCCGTTTTCACCGGCGACGCGTGCACGCCCTCGACGTCGTCGTTTGGCCGGTCTGCTCCCAAGCGGCGCCCGAGCCCGCGCCAACGCTGCCGCCACTCCTCCGCGGGCGCCCGCCTTGATCCTCGAAGCGCCGCCGCGGCCCGATCCCGCACCGGTGCCGCTCCTTCCCGCCTCCGGCCTCCTCCTCCGTCTCCGGCAACCATCCCTGCCGGTGAGCCTGTCCTCTCCTCTCGATAATACTTCTCTGACGACCATCCCTATCGAAGAACAGTGAATATTTTGCCTCTGCTCGAAACAAGAGAAATATAATTAGTCGTTTAAATGATGATAGCGGAAATTGGGAAGAAGGTACGGCGTACTTGAATCCTCTTTCAGTAGATGAGTTCATGTTTTAGTAGTTCACTGGAAAACGACATTTGGAATACTTCAGCAATAAGAACATGTGTTGAACCAAAAACAGAATATAGGAAAAAATCCAAAATTTAGCTTTGGGTAGGGGTGAGTGCTATCTCAATTTGTTGGATAGTGCTTCTTCTAGTCAGTCCAAAATTGAACCAAAAACAGAATATAGGAAAAATCCAAAATTTAGCTTTGGGTAGGGGTGAGTGCTATCTCAATTTGTTGGATAGTGCTTCTTCTAGTTAGTCCAAAATTTAGCTAGCTAATTATTGATGATTTTCTCTGTCAATTTGTCACATTTAGTGGTTTCTTTAATAAAGATTGACGAAAACTTATGTAGTGTAGTCCTGGTGGTTGCACGCTTGCTATTTTCCACGAGCGCATAGTTGCTTTATTATCTTCCTGTAGCCCAATAGAACCATAAAAGTAAAACTAGCAAGTCAAAATAACACAATATAATATTCTTTTCTTTCAATAGCCTGATTTCAAGTAGGAATTTAAATAGTTGTAGAATTGGTTCTCAACGTCAATAATGCCTGGCCCGCATCCTCGTCGTCGACCACCTGCTTGATAGGCGCCAACATGTGCAGGACTGGGCTCCGCCTGGCTAGCACTGGGAGGGGCTACCTTCCTGGGCGCGCAGCTTGGTGAGGAACTGGGCTCCGTCGTTGACCCGGAGCTTCTTTGGTGGCGGTCGCGTGGGCCACTTTCGATGCCGAGGCTGCCGGCCCCCGAGGAGGAGGTACGTCGTCGTGTTAGGGAGGAGTATGAGAACGTCTGTCGATACATGGAGGCGTTGGAACCCAGGTTCTCTAATACGGCATCTCTTTGTTGGTTGACTAGTTAGATATTATTTGAGAGATGTATTAGTGATGTATTCAAGATTATATATTCGATAATATTAAGTGGATTATTGGACGATGCATTATTTAAGTGGATTATTCGATGTATTAGTGATATTATATATACATGATGATCTTGCTAGCTAAAGTGAATACGAAATTGTTTTGTCTTTTTCTCAGTTAGTTAAGCTATGTACGGTAGAGAATAGACCATGATGAAGAGCATGTCTTGTACGACATGATACGCTCTGGAAACCAAGAGAATCAAGAGGAAGATGATTGCTCACAAAACATTAACCCATCCGGTGAGGGAATGGAGGAAGAACAACTAAGAGAAGAAAGGGAACCAAACGACGATGATACTGAAGAAATTTTTCTCGAATTATCAAAGTCCGGCGAGGTATATACTTGGCATGTGGTGATCATTAGATGTGTATTAATTAATCTATATATATATATTAATTAATTAACGAATCTCCTATTTTAGCCCTCCAGATCGAGCAAATCTTCTACGAGCAGGGCAGTACGAGGCCCGGCCAAAAAGTTGCCCGAGAGCACAAGGTACAACATTGACGCGATAACGTTAGGTGGAGAACCAACTTATCCCCAAAATAATGCATCCAAATTTGTACGTTAATGCAGAGTTATTGTCAGGGACCAAATCCCAATCTTCATTGAAGAATGACATAGGCCAAAGCAAGATCGAGAAGTTAGTTTTGTGGACGAAAGAGCAAAAAAATCTGGTTTGGGATACGCTCATGACACATTTCACCCTACCAGAGAATTTCTGAGATAAACAACGTGAGAAAATCAAGAAGTTTGCTCTTAAGAAGATGGCCACCCAATTCTGCAACTGGAAGAAAAGGTTATGGGACGACTTCAGCAAACAAGGCAAGACTCCAGAATTCACTGGACAATACGAGAAGATAAAAGATCATTGAGACTTATTCGTGCAGTTCAAGCAATCAGAATCAGCTAAGGAGTGGGCGAGGATAAAGAAGGAAAATGCTCAAAAAAAAGAGCATCACCATTCTCTTGGGCCAGGTGGCTACAAGAGTGGCATTCCTAAGTGGGATGAATTCAAACAGAAGATGATTGATGAGGGGTCACTCCGCAAACAACCACTTGGCCTAAAAGGTGCAGGAATCGGTTTTATGGGCATGGGGGAAAGTTGGACCCAAAGACACGGTTGCTTGTGGAGCAGACAAGTCTTAAAAATGCCTCTGAAGCTATACTTGATGCAATAGAAGATGCTCAAACTAGGGTGATCGAACCTGAGAGAGAGAACGCCGAGCTTACACGCGCCCTCAAGAATCCTGAACACCCGAGACGAACACGAGGCAAAGGCGTTATTCCATGGATTGAGGGGTTTAAGGAATGTGGCGATTACAGAAGTCGTGCAAGAAAGAAGAATCAGGATTCAACGAGGAAGGAGCAGGATGTTGACCGGCTTGCGGATTTGGAACACAAATTTTTGCGGCAACATGAGCAGATCGACACACTTAGCCAGCAAAGGACGCCTCAGCTGCCAGAGCAACTAGCCGATCCAGCATTGGATAGTACCGTCCCATCGATGCTGAAAAGCAGCATGGGTTCCACGGTGGTCCTTGTTGACTATGCACTATTGGCTAGCTACCCCGTGGATGAAATCAGAGAGACACAAAGTTGTGAGCTTCACATGAAACTCAAGAACATATCCGTGAAGGTAGCGGCCGGCTATGCTTTAACAAATCCCGCTCGTGCAACCTTCCATAGCACTCTGATTCCACCTGACTATGCTCCTGTCGGGGTGGATGAAGTGATGCCGGGATATGAGTCACTACAGCTCGACATTCCTAGAGGTGAAGGGCAACAGACACTGCAAGAAGTCATACGTGGCCTCTGCTTATCGAGAAAGGACCGCATCGTCTTTCCAAGGCCACTGAAGCCTCCACCAAATCCGCCGCGCCAGCCGACTCCACCCCGCCAGCCGACTCCACCCTACCAGCGACTCCATCCAGCCAGCCGACTACACCCTGCCAACCCGCCACCGGAAAGCCATTTCATTTTCTGTCAAAGAACCAGAGTCCAAAGCGGAATAAGCCTAGGAAGAAACGCACCCCTCCTCCCCCGCCAAAGTTGTCTTACGAGAAGACCAGAGAGGAATTAGACGAGACAGTGGCTGCTGAGTTGTAGGCCCATAAAGACAAGAGAAAGCCTATACCAAAGGATATAACACCTCTGGAAGACGTCAAGCGCGTTCTGGCCAATCTTGCCGACCCGCCGCCTCCGAAGAGAGTTAAATCACACTATGACCGCTCTATTGCCAAGTCATATCAAAAATGGCAAACAAAGACGACGCTCCTTACTAGAAGAAGCAGGAAAACCATTCCCCAGCTGGGAGAACAACCAGTGCAAACGATCCCACCGCTCAAGGTGGGTACCGATGAGGTCGATCCCGATGTTGCTCAAAAGATGGCTATGAAGGCCGGTGCCACTGTTGCACAACTCCTAGGAAACGAGAGCATTCCCGCCATGGTGGAAGGAAATAAACAACTAGTATGGACATCTCAACCCAAGAAATCTCTCGTCAGGCCTGAGCTTGTCAAGCAGCTACCAACGAAAATGTACAAATTGCATAACTGGTACATGAAGGAAGTAGAACTCGGGCGTCAGTCCCTAAAGGTGACAGTCAAGCGAGAGAACTTCTTCAATTGCAAAGATTTGTGGGTTGACATGCGAGAATTTTGGCGTCTTATACAATCAAGACGCACTCGACAAATCTCTCATCAGCTACTATTGTTTGTAAGTGATTTCTTTCTGTAATTCAAGTCTCTAGCTCATTAGCTCGTTCATTTCCTTTAATTATCCTCACTATATTCTTTTGTGTGTGTGGTGTTATCCAGAATGAAGATGCTTGAGATGAAAAGAGATGGACTATATGGCATTGGCTTCATTGACCCAAAGACCATTTTTGAATAGGCTGTAGTACAATACCCAGAATAGACAGAGGAGAACTTGTTTCGGTTTTTCGAGATACTAAGTCAAAATGAAAAAAATATTATTTCCCTACAACTTCAAGTAAGTGTTACTGTTGTCTTGTACTATAAATTCTATTTTGCTTACCCAATCGATGTTAAGTTTACGTGTAGTTCTTGATGAGTTGCATGCATGGCCATTTATACAACGCAGATTCCACTTTATCCTCTTCGTCATTTCGATTGACCAGGAAAAAGTTCAAGTACTCGAGTCACTAAGAAAAGACGAAGGCGAGTACAAGTCCCTCAAGTTGATGCTAGACCGGTAATTTCAATGATTATCGCACTATGTCGGCCTCTTTAGTTCATTAATTGATATCAATTAATCAATGACTTCTTTTATTATTTTTCTTTGTCGGGTAGGGTTTGGAGCCGGTTCATCAAGAATGTTCGCGGTGAATGGAAACGAGAGCTGTGATGGACACCGTCCAGGGTAATTAAGTAGTACTAGCTACGTCCGCGCATCTCTTTAGTTCTAGTTTCAATACCATTATAATGCTTGATTATTATCTGACTGAATTCTATTTTCGTAAATTTTTGCATGCAGCAGCAACCGGGGAATAATCTATGTGCATACTTTTTTTGCGAGAGCATTCACTCCTTTACGACCAAACTGGCCACTAAACCAGGAACTCTTGCGGTACGTAAACATTATTCATAATTTTTATATTCATGGTCTAATATATCTATATATATATATATATATGCACATATAAAATATTCATATTGATCTCCTTCTTTAAAAGATGACGGAGAAGCGGGAGGAACTCCTCCGAACGGAATGCATACGAGCACTTCAAGAGGAATTTGCCGGATTTCTGCTGGATGAGGTCATAGATCCCAAGGGAGAATACCACTACACCGGTTAATGCATGCGTGCAATTGATCCGCAAGGTATAAGAGAAATTGTATATATCAAATTGTATATATATATATATGTGTGTGTGTGTGTATGGTCGTACGAGATATTCTATGATATACGTCCTACGAGAAATTCTATGATATATGTACCAAATTCTATGATATGTTTGAAATGAAAAAGAATTAAATGAAAAACAGAAAATGAAAAGCAAAAATAAACAATAAACCCCTAAATTCGAAAACACCAAAACCCCAAATCCCACAATCCTTTAGTCCCGGTTGGTGTTACCAACCGGGACTAAAGGTCCCTGCCCCTGGCACACTCTAACAGCCACGTGGAAGGGATTTAGTCCCGGTTCGTGGCAAACCGGGACTAAAGGGAGGGGGAGGGTCCTTTAGTCCCAAGTTAACAGTCCTGGTTGGTGAACCGGGACTATAGCCCCTTACCAACCGGAACTATAGCCCCGTTTTCTACTAGTCATAGCTCAATATTTCATGGCTGCCCAATATTTGGAGAGCATCACTTCAAATTGTAAGGAGAATCCGACTAGAAATGTAGACTTGCAACAAATGGAAATCCTAACTGTTTTGCGAGTAAAAAATAAATATGAAATCCATAGAGCTATTTATAAGTTACCAATTAACAAAGTGGACTTGTCTAACTCGATTTCTAGAAGCGGAAGACATATATTGTGCTATAAATAATATAACTTCACAGTAGGAGTCTAGTGGCATCCATCCATTAAAGTGGCAGTTGCAAAAGGATGGCATGTCTCACATTTATTTCAATTTTTCTAGACCAAATTCACGCTCGATTAAATCAAACGAAGCAATATCACACTCTTAATAGATGCATGATATGTACAAACAATTGCGAATAATCTTTGTTGGGAAAAATCTTGCATGATCCTAAAATAATGGGTCTCTTTTTCACATTTATTTTTAAACAAGAATAAGCTGAAAACATCAACATTGGCCTACTTATTCAGTTAGACTGAAGTGATTTCTTACAAGGAAAGTTTGAGTTGTAGTTAAGGTCAATCACGTAGCTATAGCATGACTTTGAGAATCAAACAAATCGTAGCTACAAAGAAGACACATGTGCATCCGATTAGCTAGCATTTATTAAGGTTTGAAATAATACTATTATATATAAGGTGTAATCCTCTGTAATTAATCGGTAACCAGATTGAAAGCAATATACACCAGCACACATTAGCTTGTTGCAAACAAATTGGATGTCCCTCGTGTGTTCATTGCAGGCATTAGCATGCAGAATAGACCAGCTACACAACTCCAAGCTAAATTATACAAGCTTATTGTCTTAGGGGAAATTACAAGTATATCAATCTAGTATGCACTATTAACTAATACAAAACCAAATCATGAAGTTGCTGATAGAAATCAATGGGAAGCACCTGATGGAGAGGAGCCACCAAGGACACCGGATCCATGCCGACGACGGAGGCGACACCTTGCCCTAAACCCTAGCCGAGGGGTTGGGCACGAGCGATTGAGGACGGGAGTGACGGATCTGGCCAGATGAGACGATGCACGGGAGGGAGGCGAGCTCGGGGATGTGCTGCGCGCCGTCCATGGCCAGCATGCCTCGTAGGAATCGACCGCCGTTTGTTGCTGCAGAGAAGGTTATCTCGGGAGAGATAGAGATAGATAGATAGAGAGAGAGAAATGGCTTGTTGGCGGGAGAGATGGTTGGGTGCTCTGTGGGGGGCAGATTCGGGAGCTGCCTGAGATGGGGTAGGGGAGGAGGAGAGAGGCCGGCCGACGGGGATCTGCGAGAGAAGGCGACATGGGTTGTCGATGGCTACACAAAAGGTCTCACTCGATCAGTCTCTCTCTTTTCTTTGACTTGGACTGTTATTTGCAAGCGGAGAGAGAGATACAAGAAGGTTGTGGGTTGTTTTGTTTGGCCCACCTAGCAAATAGTCCAAGCTCATTCTCCAGTCAGTTTAGTTGTCTGGGATACATTGAATTACTCGTGACATAGGTGGAATAGTAGACGCCACCAGTAACTTGTCTATTTATTTATTTATTTTTGGAATAATTTGATACAATTACTGGTGGCATGGCAAAATGTTCAACGCCACCACTAATGCCAATACTGTTGGCGTGGGAAAAACTTATAGGCCACCACTAACTTGGGACCAGGTAGGTTAGTGGATCCCAAATAGTAGTGGCGTGACTTTTAGAAGGGTTAAGCTAGAATAGGTAGGTTTAGGGTCTATTTATAGCAGTTTTAGCTAGGGTTAGGGGATTGGTTTCGTTTTTGGACCGTTGGATCGCAATCTGACGGCTCCGATCAGAGAGGTTGGATAGGTGGGTTGCAATGGTTGTGTAGAAGGTCTAGGCGGAGAGCAGAGGGAAAACAGGCACCCGCTGACAGAGTTTTAAAACACCGAGAATGTTCGAAGATAACCCCATGACGGCACTGCTACGATTCACCGTTCAGCTATCAAACGAACTCCGATTGCGATGAAATTTGGCAGGCGGCCTACCTACATCAAAATAAGACCGCATGCCAAGTTTCAACCCAATCCGAGAATATTTTCGAGACACTTTTAAAAACAAGATTTTAACGATGTCGCTGGCGCGTGCGAGTGTGGTCGGTATCAAAACGGACAACAACAAAAACGGAAAGAACCAGAAACTAATAGCGGATGCAAGTTTTGAAAACTGGTGGCAACAGAGTGCCGATGCAATGCGGATGATGCGAATGATGCGGTGATGAATGTGACAAACAATCTGATCGCACGGCGACAACGGAATAAAAGGGGAATCTTCTGGAGCGGCGGTCTCGGGCTGTCACAAGTTAGGTGTGTTTCCATAGGTTTGCATCAAGAGGAAGATCTCATTCAACCTATGAAGGATGACATCAAGTGGTGATCATCATCAAGATTGAGGTGTGCAAGTTCAAGTGGAGCATCACGAAGATATCATGCTTGAAGCTTGCCGTCCATTGTGGTGGCAATGGACTTGTGAAGAATGTGCTGAAGAGTGGCTCACCCATAGTGAGTATGGGGGAGAAATCAAGAAAGGTGGTCCATCTTGAGGAAGCCAAGATCATCATCATCTAGCTCAAGAGGACTAGGCGCAAGGTATAGGTTTGCCCTTGATAGGTTTTTCTATTGTAGGATAGTTTGTCGTACTATCAAGGGGGCTCTCAAGTGAGTAACTTGATCATATCATTCGTTTAGAGATCAAACCATATGCATCCTTGCATCATATCTTGGTTCTTGTTTGGTGTTTCTCTCTGTGAGTTTTAGAGCTTATGGTCATCTTCATGACAAGCTCGAGTTCATCAAAAACGGAGTCCATATGCATCTCCTATGATGTTTTCGATGTTGGAAGTTTTTGTCGGTTCTTCATTCATAGAAGTCTCTCATCTCTATACCATTGTATGTTCATAACTCTTGGATAGCTTTTGTCGTCCTGAATCCAACAAGCTTTAGTTTGCTCGATTCGGAGTTCGTATGCGAAAGTTATGACACTTTAATTGGCCAACCATAGTACCGCATGTGCCAGCGGTAGTACCGCTCTTGGAGCGTAGTTGTTTTTTACTACCGCTCTGTGGGCGGTAGTAGTTTTTTTTACTACCGCTACGTCGCACTTTTTGTGCCTCCTTTTGCCTCAGCAGCGGTAGGTACGGTAGTAGTTTTTTTACTACCGTGGTTGGTGAACCTACCGTGCGGTAGTACCGCTCCTAGCAGCGGTAGTACCACTCTGCTCAGGTTGTGAGTGGGGGTAATGGTTGGATTCTTTCCCCCACTATATAAAGGGGGGCTTCTTCCCCATTGGATTGAATCTGTATGTTGAGCTCGTGTTCTTCCCCCATTGTTGACCTACTTAGAGCTTCCTAACTCTCAATCCCTCTGATGATTCTTGCTAGTTCTTGAGGGAAAAGGGAGAGGAGATCTAGATCCACATCTCCACCAATCACTTTCTCCTCTATGTGAGGGGAACCCCTTGGATCTTAATCTTGGAGTTCTTTGTGAGCTCCTTGTTCTTCCTCTCATATTTCTCCATAACTTTTTGTTTTGTGGAGGAATTTCAGTGTGAGGGACTTGACACTTCGTGTGTTCTTGCCATTGCATTAGTTGCATCGGTTTGAGTTCTCCACGGTGATATGTGGAAGTGACAAGTTGAGAAGCTTATTACCCTTGGGTACTTGGTACCCCTAGAATTTGTTCTTCGTGGATGCTTTGGCATCCTAGAAGCTTGGTGGTGCCTTGGAGCTCAATCATTGTGGTGTAAAGCTCCGGGAAACCGTCGACGTCTCCAATTAAGTTGTGGAGATTGCCCCGAGCATTTGTGGTCACCTCGAAGCCATACGCCATAGTGGTGAAACTTCACGGTGTTGTTGGGAGCCTCCAATTAAGTTGTGGAGATTGCCCCAACCTTGTTTGTACGGGTTCGGTGATCGCCCTCAAGGGTCCCTTAGTCGAATCGCGGCATCTTGCATTGTGCGAGGGCGGGAAGAGATTACGGTGGCCTTAGTGGCATCTTGGGGAGCATTGTGCCTCCACACCGCTCCAAATAGAGATTAGCATCCGCAAGGGCGTGAACTTTGGGATACATCATCATCTCCGTGTGCCTCGGTTATCTCTTACCCGCACCCTTTACTTATGCACTTTACTTTGTGATAGCCATATTGTTTCTTGTTATATATCTTGCTATCACTTAGTTGTTTATCTTGCTTAGCATAAGTTGTTGGTGCACATAGGTGATCCTAGTTGTTTTAGGTTTTGTGCTTGACAAATTAAACATTAGTTTTATTCCGCATTTGTTCAAGCCTAAACCATAATTATTTTAAAGCGCCTATTCACCCCCCCCCTCTAGGCGACACCCACGTCTTTTCAACAAGGTTGCTTCTCTGTGGAATCTTCGTGGGTTGACCGGTTCGTGGACTATTGTGGCCATTACCCTATGTGGGTTGAAGTCTCCATCAACGTGGATGTACGATAGCACCACCTATCGAAACCACACCAAAAATATATGTGTCTATCTTTTCATTTGATCTTCCTATCCCTACCCTCTATTTACATGTGCATGTCTTTACTTTTCGCTGCTATACTCTTAGACTTGCATGTGTAGGGTGTGATTGACTTGCTACAATTGTTAAAACTTGCCTACAACTAAAATTGGTAAAATGATAAGTTTTTATTTGGTCAAGTAGTCTAATCACCCCGTCTACATATACTTCGGATCATACACTTGGGAATCCACAATCTTAGGTTCTTGTTGCTTGATACGTCTCCAACGTATCTATATTTTTTGATGGTTTCATGCTATTATCTTGTCAAACTTTGGACGTTTTGCATGCCTTTTATTTATTTTTGGGGACTAACTTATTAACTCAGTGCCAAGTGCCAGCTCGTGTTTTTCCATGTTTTTTGACCCCTTTCAGAGGAGATTTTGAAACGGTGTCCAAACGGTAGAAAATCCCCGAAAATAATTTTTTTGGAACGGAAGAAGATCGGAGAACTTGGGAGCCAAGCCAGAAGAGACACACGGGCCCCACAAGCCCCCAACCCGCGGCCTGGGGGGCTGCGCCATCCAGGCTTGTGGGCCCCCTGGAGGTCCCCTGACCTAGGTCTTTCGCCTATATAATCCCAAAAATTCCAGAAAAAATCAGGAGATCATCGCAATCGCTTTTCCGCTGCCGCAAGCTTGTGTCTCCGCAAGATCCAATCAGGGGCACGTCCTGGTGCCCTGCCGGAGGGGGGATTCGGATACGGAGGGCTTCTCCATCAACACCATGACATCTCCGATGATGCATGAGTAGTTCACCATAGACCTACGGGTCCATAGCTACTAACTAGATGGCTTCTTCTCTCTCTTGGATCTTCAATACAAAGTTCTCCATGATCTTCATGGAGATCTATCCGATGTAATCTTCTTTTGCGGTGTGTTTGTCGAGATCCGATGAATTATGGATTTATGATCAGATTATCTATGAATCTTATTTGAATTTCTTCTGATCTCTCTTATGTATGATTTCATATCCTTGTAATTCTCTTCGAGTTGTGGGTTTTGTCTGGCCAACTAGATCTATGATTCTTGCAATGGGAGAAGTGCTTGGTTTTGGGTTCATACCGTGCGGTGACCTCACCAAGTGACAGAAGGGGTAGCGAGGCACGCATCTTGTTGTTGCCATCAAGGGTAAAAAGATGGGGTTTTCATCATTGGTTTGAGATTATCCCTCTACATCATGTCACCTTGCTTAAAGCGTTACTCTGTTCGTCGTGAACTTAATACACTAGATGCATGCTGGATAGTGGTCGATGTGTTGAGTAATAGTAGTAGATGCAGAAAGTATCGGTCTACTTGTCTCAGACGTGATGCATATATGTATGATCATTGCCTTAGACATCGTCATGACTTTGCGCGGTTCTATCAATTGCTCGACAGTAATTTGTTCATCCACCGTAATACTTGCTATTTTGAGAGAAGCCTCTAGTGAACACTATGGCCCCCGGGGTCTACTCCACACCATATTTTCAGCCTTACACTTTTTACTTTGTTGCACTTTCCGCCTTCAGATCTCACTTTGCAAACAATCTTGAAGGGATTGACAACCCCTTTGAAGCGTACGGTGGAAGCTTGTTTGTGTTTGCGTAGGTACTCTCGACTTGACAAGACCCTCCTTTTGGATCGATACCTTGGTTCTCAAACTGAGGGAAATACTTACTTCTCCTCTGCTGCATCACCCTTTCCTCTTCAAGGGAAGAACCAACGCAAGCCCAACCTCTATAAACGTGTGAACTTCTAGCGCTGTTGTCTGTGGGATAGCAGAAGAATTTCTCGCGCCGTTGCCGGGGAGGAAGATCAAGTCAAGAACTCATCCAAGTAAGTGTCACAAATTCATCTCTTGCATTTACTTTGTTTTCTAGTTGCCTCTCGTTTTCCTCTCCCCCACTTCACAATTTTCCCTTTTCTTCGTTTGCCTTTTTCGTTCGCCCTTTTCTTCCGCTTGCTTTCTGTTCGCTTGTGTGCCATGTGCTTTCAATATGCTTGCATCTTCGCTTGCTAAAAATCTAGTGATATGGATCCTCATCCACTTGCTAATCTCTTTAAGAGATCCAATTATGTTGATCCAATTGCTAGTGAGTTGAGTGCACTTGACTATCTTTATGGAGTTTTGCTTGAGAAGCGTGAATCTGAAAATTGTGAGGAAGAAATTTATGAAGTGATTCACGAGGGCTCCTTGGATGAAAAGCATGATTGCAATGGTTTCACAATAAATTCTATTGGTGATAATCATGCTAAAAATATGCAAAGCCCTAAGCTTGGGGATGCTAGTTTTGCTATGTCCACTACTTGTTGCAATGATCATGAGTGGGGCGATGATTTTTCTTATGATCTTGAAAATTTGTTTAAGCCTCATGATGAATATGATATTTGCATTATTATTGAAAGTAGGTTTGGAGAAGTCATGACTTTAGTTTATGATAATCCCACTATTTTTGAAGAGCGTCAACTTTGCATGCATGGGGATCATGAAAAGAATATCCTATGTGATAGTTACATAGTTGAATTCGAATATGATCCCACATGTAATTATTATGAGAGAGGAAAATATGGTGGTAGAAACTTTCATATCACTAAATCACCTCTCGTTATGTTGAGATTGCTATTGTCTCTTTCTTCTTCTTTGCATATGGTAACTATTGGTTGTCCTGAGGAATTATGCCCTAGAGGCAATAATAAATGTATAGTTATTATTATAATTCCTGTATCAAGATAATAGTTTATTATCCATGCTATAATTGTATTGAATGAAGACTCATTTACATGTGTGGATACATAGACAAAACACCGTCCCTAGCATGCCTCTAGTTGGCTAGCCAGTTGATCGATGATAGTCAGTGTCTTCTGATTATGAGCAAGGTGTTGTTGCTTGATAACTGGATCACGACATTGGGAGAATCACGTGATGGACTAGACCCAAACTAATAGACGTAGCATGTTGATCGTGTCATTTTGTTGCTACTGTTTTCTGCGTGTCAAGTATTTATTCCTATGACCATGAGATCATATAACTCACTGACACCGGAGGAATGCTTTGTGTGTATCAAACGTCGCAACGTAACTGGGTGACTATAAAGATGCTCTACAGGTATCTCCGAAGGTGTTAGTTGAGTTAGTATGGATCAAGACTGGGATTTGTCACTCCGTGTGACGGAGAGGTATCTCGGGGCCCACTCGGTAATACAACATCACACACAAGCCTTGCAAGCAATGTAACTTAGTGTAAGTTGCGGGATCTTGTATTACGGAACGAGTAAAGAGACTTGCCGGTAAACGAGATTGAAATAGGTATGCGGATACTGACGATCGAATCTCGGGCAAGTAACATACCGAAGGACAAAGGGAATGACATACGGGATTATACGAATCCTTGGCACTGAGGTTCAAACGATAAGATCTTCGTAGAATATGTAGGATCCAATATGGGCATCCAGGTCCCGCTATTGGATATTGACCGAGGAGTCTCTCGGGTCATGTCTACATAGTTCTCGAACCCGCAGGGTCTGCACACTTAAGGTTCGACGTTGTTTTATGTGTATTTGAGTTATATGGTTGGTTACCGAATGTTGTTCGGAGTCCCGGATGAGATCACGAACGTCACGAGGATTTCCGGAATGGTCCGGAAACGAAGATTGATATATAGGATGACCTCATTTGATTACCGGAAGGTTTTCGGAGTTACCGGGAATGTACCGGGAATGACGAATGGGTTCCGGGGGTTCACCGGAAGGGGGCAACCCACTCCGGGGAAGCCCATAGGTATTTGGGGGGGTCACACCAGCCCTTAGTGGGCTGGTGGGACAGCCCACCAAATCCTATGCGCCAAGGAAGAGAAAATATCAAAGGAAAGAAAAAAAAAGGAGAGGTGGGAAAGGGGAAGGACTCCCTCCCACCAAACCAAGTAGGACTCGGTTTGGGGGGGGAGAGTCCTCCCCCCTGGCTCGGCCGACCCCCTTGGGGTCCCTTGGACCCCAAGGCAAGGTCTCCCTCCCTCCTCCTATATATATGGGGCTTTTAGGGCAGATTTGAGACGACTTTCTCACGGTTGCCCGACCACATACCTCCATAGTTTTTCCTCTAGATCGTGTTTCTGCGGAGCTCGGGCGGAGCCCTGCTGAGACAAGATCATCACCAACCTCCGGAGCGCCGTCACGCTGCCGGAGAACTCTTCTACCTCTCCGTCTCTCTTGCTGGATCAAGAAGGCCGAGATCATCGTCGAGCTGTACGTGTGCTGAACGCGGAGGTGCCGTCCGTTCGGTACTAGATCGTGGGACTGATCGCAGGATTGTTCGCGGGGCGGATCGAGGGACGTGAGGATGTTCCACTACATCAACCGCGATCTCACATCGCTTCTACTGTACGATCTACAAGGGTACGTAGATCACTCATCCCCTCTCGTAGATGGACATCACCATGATAGGTCTTCGTGCGCGTAGGAAAATTTTTGTTTCCCATGCGACGTTCCCCAACAGTGGCATCATGAGCTAGGTTCATGCGTAGATGTCTTCTCGAGTAGAACACAAAAGGTTTTGTGGGCGGTGATGTGCGTTTTGCTGCCCTCCTTAGTCTTTTCTTGATTCCGTGGTATTGTTGGATCGAAGCGGCTTGGACCGACATTACTCGTACGCTTACGAGAGACTGGTTTCATCGTTACGAGTAACCCCCTTTGCTCAAAGATGACTGGCAAGTGACGGTTTCTCCAACTTTAGTTGAATCGGATTTGACCAAGGAGGTCCTTGGATGAGGTTAAATAGCAACTCATATATCTCCGTTGTGGTGTTTGCGTAAGTAAGATGCGATCCTACTAGATACCCTTGGTCACCACGTAAAACATGCAACAACAAAATTAGAGGACGTCTAACTTGTTTTTGCAGGGTATGATTGTGATGTGATATGGCCAATGATGTGATGTGATATATTGGATGTATGATATGATCATGTTGTAATAGAAATATCGACTTGCACGTCGATGGTACGGCAACCGGCAGGAGCCATAGGGTTGTCTTTATACTAACATATGTGCTTGCAGATGCGTTTACTATTTTGCTAGGATGTAGCTTTAGTAGTGATAGCATAAGTAGCACGACAACCCCGATGGCGACACGTTGATGGAGATCATGATGATGGAGATCATGGTGTGGCGCCGGTGACAAGAAGATCGTGCCGGTGCTTTGGTGATGGAGATCAAGAAGCACGTGATGATGGCCATATCATGTCACTTATGAATTGCATGTGATGTTAATCCTTTTATGCACCTTATTTTGCTTAGAACGACGGTAGCATTATGAGGTGATCTCTCACTAAAATTTCAAGACGAAATTGTGTTCTCCCCGACTGTGCACCGTTGCTACAGTTCGTCGTTTCGAGACACCACGTGATGATCGGGTGTGATAGACTCAACGTTCACATACAACGGGTGCAAAACAGTTGCGCACGCGGAACACTCGGGTTAAGCTTGACGAGCCTAGCATGTGCAGACATGGCCTCGGAACACATGAGACCGAAAGGTCGATCATGAATCATATAGTTGATATGATTAGCATAGGGATGCTTACCACTGAAACTATTCTCGACTCACGTGATGATCGGACTTGGGATAGCGTAAGTGGATCATGAACCACTCAAATGACTAGAGAGATGTACTTTTTGAGTGGGAGTTTTAGCATATAATTTGATTAAAGTTAAAACTCTAATTATCTTGAACATAGTCTAAAGTCCACTTTGAATATATTTGTGTTGTAGATCATGGCTCACGCAAGTGTCATCCTCAATTTTAATACGTTCCTAGAGAAAGCTAAGTTGAAAGATGATGGAAGCAACTTTGTAGACTGGGCTCGTAATCTTAGGCTAATCTTACAAGCTGGAAAGAAGGATTATGTCCTTAATGCTGCGCTAGGAGATGAACCACCCGCTACGGCTGATCAGGATGTTAAGAACGCTTGGCTAGCACGTAAGGAGGACTACTCAATAGTTCAATGTGCAGTCTTGTATGGCTTAGAGCCGGGACTTCAACGTCGCTTTGAGCATCATGGAGAATTTGAGATGTTCCAGGAGTTGAAGTTTATCTTTCAGAAGAACGCCCGGATCGAGAGGTATGAGACCTCCGATAAATTCTATGCTTGCAAGATGGAGGAAAGCTCGTCTGTCAGTGAACATGTGCTCAAGATGTCTGGGTACTCAAACCGTCTAGCTGAACTAGGGATTGAACTCCCGCAAGAAGCTATCACTGACAGAATCCTCCAATCACTGCCGCCAAGCTATAAAGGCTTTGTGTTGAACTACAACATGCAAGGGATGAACAAGTCTCCCGGCGAGTTGTTTGCGATGCTGAAAGTCGCAGAGTCTGAACTCCGTAAAGAACATCAAGTGTTGATGGTGAGCAAGACCACTAGTTTCAAGAGAAACGGCAAAGGCAAGAAGGGCAATTCGAAGAAGAGCGGCAAGCCTGTTGCCAATCCGCCCAAGAAACCCAAGGCTGGACCTAAGCCTGAAACAGAGTGCTTCTATTGCAAGGGTATGGGTCACTGGAAGCGCAATTGCCCCAAATATCTGGCAGATAAGAAGGCGGGCAAAGAAAAATCAGGTATATTTGATATACATGTTATTGATGTGTACTTAACCGGCTCTCGTAGTAGTGCCTGGGTATTCGATACCGGTTCTGTTGCTCACATTTGCAACTCGAAACAAGAACTGCGGAATAGACGGAGGCTGGCGAAAGACGAAGTGACGATGCGCGTAGGAAACGGTTCCAAGGTTGATGCAATCGCCGTCGGCACCGTGTCACTTCAACTACCATCGGGATTAGTGATGAATTTAAATCATTGTTATTTAGTGCCTGCGTTGAGCATGAACATTATATCCGGATCTTGTTTATTGCGAGACGGTTACTCTTTTAAGTCTGAGAATAATGGTTGTTCGATTTCTATGAGTAACATCTTTTATGGTCATGCACCGAATGTGAGAGGATTGTTCATATTGAATCTCGATAGAGATACGCATATACATAACATTGAGACCAAAAGAGTAAGAGTAAACAATGATAGCGCCATATTTTTGTGGCACTGCCGCTTGGGTCATATTGGTGTAAAGCGCATGAAGAAACTCCATGCTGATGGACTTTTGGAGTCACTTGGCTTTGATTCACTTGACACTTGCGAACCATGCCTCATGGGCAAGATGACTAAAACTCCGTTCTCCGGAACAATGGAGCGTGCAAGTGACTTATTGGAAATCATACATACCGATGTGTGTGGTCCGATGAGCGTGGAGGCACGCGGTGGATATCGTTATTTTCTCACCTTCACTGACGATTTGAGTAGATATGGTTATGTCTACTTAATGAAGCACAAGTCTGAAACATTTGAAAAGTTCAAGCAATTTCAGAGTGAAGTGGAAAATCATCGTAACAAGAAGATCAAGTTCCTGCTGTCTGATCGTGGGGGTGAATATCTGAGTTTCGAGTTTGGTACTCACTTAAAACAATGTGGAATTGTTTCTCAGTTAACACCGCCTGGAACACCATAGCGTAATGGTGTGTCCGAACGTCGTAATCGTACTTTATTAGAAATGGTGTGATCTATGATGTCTCTTACTGATTTGCCGTTATCGTTTTGGGGTTATGCATTAGAAACAGCTGCATTCACTTTAAATAGGGCACCATCGAAATCCGTTGAGACGACACCATACGAACTGTGGTATGGCAAAAGGCCAAAGTTGTCGTTTCTTAAAGTTTGGGGATGTGATGCTTATGTCAAAAAGCTTCAGCCTGAAAAGCTGGAACCCAAAGCGGAAAAGTGCGTCTTCATAGGTTACCCAAAAGAGACAGTTGGGTACACCTTCTATCTCAAATCCGAGGGCAAAGTGTTTGTTGCTAAGAACGGAACTTTTCTCGAGAAGGAGTTTCTCTCGAGAGAATTGAGTGGGAGGAAGATAGAACTTGACGAGGTTGTCGAACCTCTCATCCCTCTGGATGGTGGCGCAGGGCAAGGGGAAACCTCTGTCATTGCGACGCCGGTTGAGGAGGAAGTTAATGATGATGATCATGAAACTCCAGTTCAAGTTTCTGTTGAACCACGCAGGTCGACGAGATCACGCGCTGCTCCAGAGTGGTACGGTAATCCCGTCTTATCAATCATGTTGTTAGACAACAATGAACCTGCAAATTATGAAGAAGCGATGGTGGGCCCAGATTCCAACAAATGGCTAGAAGCCATGAAATCCGAGATAGGATCCATGTATGAAAACAAAGTATGGACTTTGGAGATACTGCCTGAGGGCCGCAAGGCTATTCAGAACAAATGGATCTTTAAGAAGAAGACGGACGCTGACGGTAATGTGACCGTTTATAAAGCTCGACTTGTGGCAAAGGGTTTTTCACAAGTTCCAGGAATTGACTACGATGAGACTTTCTCTCCTGTAGCGATGCTTAAGTCCGTCAGAATCATGTTAGCAATAGCTGCATTTTTCGATTATGAAATCTGGCAGATGGATGTCAAAACGGCGTTCCTTAACGGTTTCCTTAAGGAAGAGTTGTATATGATGCAACCCGAAGGTTTTGTCGATCCTAAAAATGCTGACAAAGTGTGCAAACTCCAGCGATCCATTTATGGACTGGTGCAAGCATCTCGGAGTTGGAACAAACGCTTTGATGAGGTGATCAAAGCATTTGGGTTTATACAAGTGGTTGGAGAATCTTGTATTTACAAGAAAGTGAGTGGGAGCTCTGTGGCGTTTCTAATATTATATGTGGATGACATATTACTGATTGGAAACAACGTAGAGCTTTTGGAGAGCATAAAAGGTTACTTGAATAAAAGTTTCTCTATGAAGGACCTAGGAGAAGCTGCTTACATTCTAGGCATTAAGATCTATAGGGATAGATCAAAACGCCTGATAGGACTTTCACAAAGCACATACCTTGATAAAGTTTTGAAGAGGTTCAAAATGGAACAGTCCAAGAAAGGGTTCTTGCCGGTGTTACAAGGTACGAGATTGAGTAAGACTCAGTGCCCAGCAACTGATGAAGATAGAGAGCATATGCGCTCCGTCCCCTATGCTTCAGCCATAGGCTCTATCATGTATGCAATGCTGTGCACTAGACCGGATGTCAGCCTGGCCATAAGTATGGCAGGCAGGTTCCAGAGTAATCCAGGAGTGGATCACTGGACGGCGGTCAAGAATATCCTGAAGTACCTGAAAAGGACTAAGGAGATGTTTCTCGTGTATGGAGGTGACGAAGAGCTCGCCGTAAAAGGTTACGTTGATGCAAGCTTTGACACAGATCCGGACGACTCTAAGTCGCAAACCGGATACGTATTTATTCTTAATGGGGGTGCAGTAAGCTGGTGCAGTTCCAAGCAAAGCGTCGTAGCAGATTCTACATGTGAAGCAGAGTACATGGCTGCCTCAGAGGCGGCTAAGGAGGGTGTCTGGATGAAGCAGTTCATGACGGATCTTGGAGTGGTGCCAAGTGCACTGGATCCAATAACCTTGTTCTGTGACAACACTGGTGCCATTGCCTTAGCAAAGGGAACCAAGGTTTCACAAGAAGACCAGACACATCAAACGACGCTTCAACCTCATCCGCGACTATGTCGAGGAGGAGGACGTGAATATATGCAAAGTGCACACGGATCTGAATGTAGCAGACCCGCTGACTAAACCTCTTCCACGGCCAAAACATGATCGACACCAGAACTGTATGGGTGTTAGATTTATTACAATGTAATTCACATGGTGATGTGAGGGCTAGATTATTGACTCTAGTGCAAGTGGGAGACTGTTGGAATTATGCCCTAGAGGCAATAATAAATGTATAGTTATTATTATAATTCCTGTATCAAGATAATAGTTTATTATCCATGCTATAATTGTATTGAATGAAGACTCATTTACATGTGTGGATACATAGACAAAACACCGTCCCTAGCATGCCTCTAGTTGGCTAGCCAGTTGATCGATGATAGTCAGTGTCTTCTGATTATGAGCAAGGTGTTGTTGCTTGATAACTGGATCACGTCATTGGGAGAATCACGTGATGGACTAGACCCAAACTAATAGACGTAGCATGTTGATCGTGTCATTTTGTTGCTACTGTTTTCTGCGTGTCAAGTATTTATTCCTATGACCATGAGATCATATAACTCACTGACACCGGAGGAATGCTTTGTGTGTATCAAACGTCGCAACGTAACTGGGTGACTATAAAGATGCTCTACAGGTATCTCCGAAGGTGTTAGTTGAGTTAGTATGGATCAAGACTGGGATTTGTCACTCCGTGTGACGGAGAGGTATCTCGGGGCCCACTCGGTAATACAACATCACACACAAGCCTTGCAAGCAATGTAACTTAGTGTAAGTTGCGGGATCTTGTATTACGGAACGAGTAAAGAGACTTGCCGGTAAACGAGATTGAAATAGGTATGCGGATACTGACGATCGAATCTCGGGCAAGTAACATACCGAAGGACAAAGGGAATGACATACGGGATTATACGAATCCTTGGCACTGAGGTTCAAACGATAAGATCTTCGTAGAATATGTAGGATCCAATATGGGCATCCAGGTCCCGCTATTGGATATTGACCGAGGAGTCTCTCGGGTCATGTCTACATAGTTCTCGAACCCGCAGGGTCTGCACACTTAAGGTTCGACGTTGTTTTATGTGTATTTGAGTTATATGGTTGGTTACCGAATGTTGTTCGGAGTCCCGGATGAGATCACGAACGTCACGAGGATTTCCGGAATGGTCCGGAAACGAAGATTGATATATAGGATGACCTCATTTGATTACCGGAAGGTTTTCGGAGTTACCGGGAATGTACCGGGAATGACGAATGGGTTCCGGGGGTTCACCGGAAGGGGGCAACCCACTCCGGGGAAGCCCATAGGTATTTGGGGGGGTCACACCAGCCCTTAGTGGGCTGGTGGGACAGCCCACCAAATCCTATGCGCCAAGGAAGAGAAAATATCAAAGGAAAGAAAAAAAAAAGGAGAGGTGGGAAAGGGGAAGGACTCCCTCCCACCAAACCAAGTAGGACTCGGTTTGGGGGGGGAGAGTCCTCCCCCCTGGCTCGGCCGACCCCCTTGGGGTCCCTTGGACCCCAAGGCAAGGTCTCCCTCCCTCCTCCTATATATATGGGGCTTTTAGGGCAGATTTGAGACGACTTTCTCACGGTTGCCCGACCACATACCTCCATAGTTTTTCCTCTAGATCGTGTTTCTGCGGAGCTCGGGCGGAGCCCTGCTGAGACAAGATCATCACCAACCTCCGGAGCGCCGTCACGCTGCCGGAGAACTCTTCTACCTCTCCGTCTCTCTTGCTGGATCAAGAAGGCCGAGATCATCGTCGAGCTGTACGTGTGCTGAACGCGGAGGTGTCGTCCGTTCGGTACTAGATCGTGGGACTGATCGCAGGATTGTTCGCGGGGCGGATCGAGGGACGTGAGGACGTTCCACTACATCAACCGCGATCTCACATCGCTTCTGCTGTACGATCTACAAGGGTACGTAGATCACTCATCCCCTCTCGTAGATGGACATCACCATGATAGGTCTTCGTGCGCGTAGGAAAATTTTTGTTTCCCATGCGACGTTCCCCAACAGTCCTGACAATCTGTTTTCCTATAAAATGCCTATGCATAGAAATTATGTTAGACTTAGATGTGATTTTCACATGCTTTATGATGCTCTCGTTGTGCTTCAATTCTTGTCTTTTGTGTGAGCATCATTGAATTATCAATGCCTAGCTAAGGGCGTTAAACAATAGCGCTTGTTGGGAGGCAACCCAATGAATTTATCTTTTTCTTTCTGTTTTGTTGCGTCCACACCATCACAATTCTGTTGTGATTGTGTTTTTTGTGTTTATTTTTGTGTTTGAGCCAAGCAAAGCCTTTATGACTAGTCTTGGTAATGGTTGTTTGATCCTGCTGGAAAAAGACAGAAACTTTTCGCTCACGAGATGATTTTTCATATTTATTCAGAAAGAGCTTTTGAGTTGATTCTTTTTTCTGCTGATTGATATGCCTTTTTCCTAGGCCGTCGTAATGTTTCAGATTTTGTGAGGTACCAGAAGTATACAAAATATACAGATTGCTACAGACTGGTCTGTTTTTTACAGATTCTGTTTTTGTTGAGTTGGTTGCTTGTTTTGATGAAACTATGGTTAGTATCGGGGGGTACTAGCCATGGAAAAGTGAGAATACAGTAGCCCATCATCAATATAGATGGAATTCAAGTTTTCTATAGTACCAAAAGAAGTGGTAGTTTGTTTTCTTGTACTAATGTTATCACAAGTTTCTGTTTAAGTTTTGTGTTGTGAAGTTTTCAAGTTTTGGGTGATGCTCTCATGGACAAAGAGACAAGGAGTGTAAAGAGCTCAAGCTTGGGGATTCCCAAGGCATCCCAAGCCAAATTCAAGGACACCAAAAATCCTAAGCTTGGGGATGCCCCGGGAAGGCATCCCCTCTTTCGTCTTCAGTCCATCAGTAGCATTACTTGGAGCTGCATTTTTATTCACCACATGATATGTGTTTTGCTTGGAGTGTCTTGTATCATAGGAGTCTTTTGTTTTTGTTGTGTCACAATCATCCTTGCTGCACACCTTTTTGAGAGAGAGAGACATGCACTCGTCGTGATTTTGCTAGAATGCTCATAGTGCTTCACTTATATATTTTGAGCTAGATACTTTTGCTCTAGTGCTTCACTTATATCTTTTGAGCTAGATACTTTTGCTCTAGTGCTTCACTTATATCTTTTGAGCTAGATACTTTTGCTCTTGTGCTTCACTTATATCTTTAGAGCATGGCGGTCCGTGATTTGGTAGTTGGCTTATGCTATGAAAGTAGTCCCATGTGCTAGGTACCCAAAGAGGAGCAAAAAACTCCATCTTCATGTGCATTGAGTAGAAAGATAAGTTTCGATTCCTCTCAATTAGTTTTGAGACATGGATTCAGTAATATTAAGAGTTATGTTAGTAGGGTGTTGTGAATCTAGAGACACTTGTGTTGAAGTTAGTGATTCCCGTAGCATGCACGTATGGTGAACCGCTATGTTAGGAAGTCGGAGCATAATTGATCTATTGATTGCCATCCTTTGTGTTGAGGTCGGGATCGCGCGATGGTTTACACCTACCAACCCTTCCCCTCGGAGTATGCGTTTAGCACTTTGTTTCGATTACTAATAAAAACTTCCGCAACAATTATGTGAGTTCTTCATGACTAATGTGAGTCCATGGTATAGATGCACTTTCACCTTCCACCATTGCTAGCCTCTCTAGTGCGCCGCAATTCTCGCCGGTGCACAAACCCACCAAATTCCTTCCTCAAAACAGCCACCATACCTACCTACTATGGCATTTTCATAGACATTCTGAGATATATTGCCATGCAACTCCCACCGTTCCGTCTCATGACTTGCGTCTTCACTCTCATATTGCCATTGCATGATCGTAAGATAGCTAGCGAGATGTTTTCAACGTCATACGCCATGCTAGATCGTTGCACATCCCGGTACACTGCCGGAGGCATTTCCTATGGAGTCATCATCATTGTGATCTTCGAGCTGTGAGTAAATAAAAGTGTGATGATCATCATTATTATAGCATTGTCCCATGTGAGGAAATAAAAAAAGCAGCCAAAGAGCCCAAAAACAAAAAAAAGAGAAAAGAGAAAAAAAGAGGCCTAAGAGCCCAAATGAAAAAAAGAGAGAAAAAGAGAGAAGGGACAATGCTACTATCTTTTTCCACACTTGTGCTTCATGTTAGCACCATGTTCTTCATGATTGAGAGCTTCTTGCTTTGTCACTACCATATGCTAGTGGGAATCTTCATTATATAACTTGGCTTGTATATTCCAATGATGGGCTTCCTCAAAACTGCCCTCGGTCTTCGTGAGCAAGCAAGTTGGATGCACACCCACTAGTTTTCCTTTTGAGCTTTCACATACTTATAGATCTAGTGCATCTCTTGTATGGCAATCCCTACTCATTCACATTGATATCTATTAATGGGCATCTCCATAGCCTATTGATATGCCGAGTCAATGTGACCATCTCCTCCTTTTTATCTCACAACCACCAGCACACTATATTCCACCTATAGTGCTATATCAATGGCTCGCGCTCATGTATTGCGTGATAGTTATAAAAAGTTTGAGAAAGTAAGAGTGTGAAAGCAATTACTTGGCCAATTCCGGGGTTGTGCATGATTTACATTAGTTGTGTGAGGATGATGGAGCATAGTCAGACTATATGATTTTGTAGGGATAACTTTCTTTGGCATTGTTATTTTGAAAGTTCATGATTACTTTGCTAGTTTGCTTGAAGTATTACTGTTTTCATGTCAATAGCAAACTATAGTTTTGAATCTTACGGATCTGAACATTCATGTCACGTGAAATAAGTTGCAAAGGACAACTATGTTAGGTAGCATTCCACATCAAAAATTCATTCTTTATCACTTCCCTACTCGAGGACGAGCAGGAGTTAAGCTTGGGGATGCTTGATACGTCTCCAACGTATCTATAATTTTTGATGGTTTCATGCTATTATCTTGTCAAACTTTGGATGTTTTGCATGCCTTTTATTTATTTTTTGGGACTAACTTATTAACTCAGTGCCAAGTGTCAGCTCGTGTTTTTTCCATGTTTTTGACCCCTTTCAGGCGAGATTTTGAAACGGAGTCCAAACGGAAGAAAATCCCCGAAAAGAATTTTTTTGGAACGGAATAAGATCAGAGAACTTGGGAGCCAAGCCAGAAGAGCCCCAGGGGCCCCACAAGCCCCCACCCCGCGGCCAGGGGGGTCGCGCCATCCAGGCTTGTGGGCCCCCTGGAGGTCCCCTGACCTAGGTCTTTCGCCTATATAATCCCAAAAATTCCAGAAAAAATCAGGAGATCATCGCAATCGCTTTTCCGCCGCCGCAAGCTTCTCTCTCCGCAAGATCCAATCAAGGGCACGTCCTGGTGCCCTGCCGGAGGGGGATTCGGACATGGAGGGCTTCTCCATCAACACCATGACCTCTCCGATGATGCGTGAGTAGTTCACCATAGACCTACGGGTCCATAGCTAGTAACTAGATGGCTTCTTCTCTCTCTTGGATCTTCAATACAAAGTTCTCCATGATCTTCATGGAGATCTATCCGATGTAATCTTCTTTTGTGGTGTGTTTGTCGAGATCCGATGAATTGTGGATTTATGACCAGATTATCTATGAATCTTATTTGAGTTTCTTCTGATCTCTCTTATGCATGATTTCATATCCTTGTAATTCTGTTCGAGTTGTGGGTTTTGTCTGGCCAACTAGATCTATGATTCTTGCAATGGGAGAAGTGCTTGGTTTTGGGTTCATACCGTGCGGTGACCTCACCCAGTGACAGAAGGGGTAGCGAGGCACGCATCGTGTTGTTGCCATCAAGGGTAAAAAGATGGGGTTTTCATCATTGGTTTGAGATTATCCCTCTACATCATTTCATCTTGCTTAAAGCGTTACTCTGTTCTATATGAACTCAATACACTAGATGCATGCTGGATAGCGGTCGATGTGTGGAGTAATAGTAGTAGATGCAGAAAGTATCGGTCTACTTGTCTCGTACGTGATGCCTATATGTATGATCATTACCTTAGATATCGTCATGACTTTGCGCGGTTCTATCAATTGCTCGACAGTAATTTGTTCACCGACCATAATACTTGCTATTCTGAGAGATGCCTCTAGTGAACACTATGGCCCCCAGGGTCTACTCCACACCATATTTTCAGCCTTACACTTTTTACTTCGTTGCACTTTCCGCCTTCAGATCTCACTTTGCAAACAATCTTGAAGGGATTGACAACCCCTTTGAATAGTTGGGTGCAAGCTTGTTTGTGTTTGCGCGGGTACTCTGGACTTGACGAGACCCTCCCTCTGGATCGATACCTTGGTTCTCAAACTGAGGGAAGAACCAACGCAAGCCAAGCCTCTGTCAACGTGTCAACTTCTGGCGTTGTTGTCTGTGGAATAGCACTCCTCCTTGTTCTCCTTATGTTGGTATATCACCCAAAACTTGAAAACTTCAATCACACAAAACTTAACGGAACTTCGTGAGATGGGTTAGTGTCATAAAGATAGATCATTCACTTAGGTACTGTTATGACAAGATTCATAATTGTTATCACATAATCCCTATTGTATTATATCATTCCATAATTTATATCACGCACTATAAGCTATGGAAACACTAAAATAAGCAAATTATGCTTGCAAAACGGAATCTGTCAAAAACAGAACGGTCTTTGAAGATCTGAATGAAAACCATACTTCTCCGACTCTAAAAATTCTGAAAATTAGGATAACGCAGAGAATTTGCATACAAAAAGTGTGTAAAAATTTCAGAAGTTTCTATTTTTGCACAGAATCAAACGAGTAAGTATCCACACTATCCCAAAAGCTTTACTTGGCACCATATTGAAATAAATGACACAAGAAATGATTAGTAGAACATCTTAATCATGTGGACACACAAAAACATAAAGTAAACGTGTTGGGTTGTCTCTCAACAAGTGCTTTTATTTAATGCCTTTTACCTAGGCATGATGATTTCAATGATGCTCACATAAAAATAGTATTTGAAATATGCAAGAGAGCATCATGAATCACGTGAAAATCTTATTTAAGTCTAACCCACTTCCTATGCATAGGGATTTTGTGAGCAAACAATCATGGAAGCAAGAATCAACTAGCATAGGAACACAAAATAAGCATAGAGAGGAAACTTGATATTTTTGCAATTCTGAAAGCAAGTATGCTCCCTTGGTGGTTTTGATAATTCATGACAACATACATTGTCTCTTGGACTAATACTTTTACCTAGTATATTTCATATATAGTCCACACGGAGGATTGGCTAAGGATTGTGAGGAGAAGCCCCAAGGAAGGAAATGAATAGGATTGGCCAAACTTCAAGCTTGAAGACTCTACATTTTAAATTTTGTGAGAAATCACACTTGAGTCCATATGAAAGCCAATACTATTTAAAGGGGATGAGGTGACTACGATGATCTAGTTGCTCAAGTGCTTAGAGATTAACCACCAAAAATAATCATGAATTATCCCACAAATATTCTGTCCAAAATCCAAAATATCCAAAATTTGGTGCCACCAACTTTTTCCATTCAAACCCTACCGAGTTTTACCTGGGACACATCCTATGCCAAACCCTAGATTCATGGTGACACCGAGTCTTGCTTAGGTCTGACCGAGAATCAGTGACCAACTCTCTGTCTACCAGTTTCTAAGAATCATAATTTCCTAGTTTTAGGAATCGGTGCCATCGAGTCTAATAACTGCCGAGGCCAGCCAAAACCAGACTCATCGATATTCATATATCGGTCTCACCGAAACGCCAAAAGTTGCCACATTTTGCATTAGTCGGTGCAACCGAGTTTTTACTTCGGTTTTATTGAGTTGGCAATAATGTTGTAATGGTTGGATTTTTGGAGATGCATATATATACCCCTCCACCAGCTCTCATTCGAAGAGGAAGCACTCAGAACGTACAAGCACTTGGCCCATCCATTTGCCTGAGAGAGAGCCACCTAATCATGTGTTGAGATCAATATATTCCATTCCTACCATATGAATCTTGATTTCTAACCTCACCAAGTTGCTTTTCACCCAATCAATCTCTTCTACCCAAGAAAAATCTATGAGAGAGTGATTGAGTGTTGAGGAGACTATGTTTTGAAGCACAAGAGCGAGGAGTTCATCATACTACCACACCTATTACCTTTTGAGAGTGATGTCTCCTAGATTGGTTAGGTGTCGCTTGGGAGCCTCCTACTTCGTGTTGTGGAGTTGAACCAAGAAGTTTGTAAGGGAAAGGAGATCGCCTACTTCGTGAAGATCTACCCCGAGTGAGGCTAGTCCTTCATGGATGTAAGCCATGATGGAGTAGACAAGGTTGCTTCTTCGTGGACCCCTTATGGGTGCAGCCCTCTATGGACTCGCGCAACCGTTACCCTCTGTGGGTTGAAGTCTCCATCGACGTGGAGGTATGATAGAACCACGCCAAAAATATCCATGTCAGTCTTTGCGTTTGATCTTCCTTAACTCTACTCTTTCCTTTGCATATGCATGTCTTTACTTTCCGCTGCTATTCTCGTAGACTTGCATGTGTAGGGTGTGTTTGACTTGCTATAAATTCTAAAAACTGCCAACCATTAAAATTGGGAAAAGGCTAGGTTTTAATTTGTCAAATAGTCTATTCACTCCCTTTTAGACATCCCTTCTAGTGATCCCACAATTGGTCTGAGAGCTTTGATCTCCATAGCCTTGGTTTAATCACCATTGGAGGAAGATGGATATGTCTATTTTGGGGAATCTTAGTTGTTGAGTGCATACTCTCATGGGGAGTACTATAGTCAATGGAAAGGTGAAATGCTTGTTATATTTGATGAATTCCATTTGAGCAATTATGTTGAGAACCCCTATGTGCCTCCCATTGATCCCTTACATCCTTCTCATGAGGAAAAAGTTAATATGATTTGCAATCTTGGAACCATTAATCTTATCATTAGAGGATTGCCAAGAATTGTGCTTAATCAAATGAAGTACTTTGAGTGTGCTTACACTCTGTGGAAATATTTGGAGAAAAGATATCCCGACTACTCCATGAAAAATCTTGATATCATTTTCCAAACATCTATTGTCTTTCACAAAATAAAGCCCAATGATCCAAACTTTTATAATTATCTATTTGAGCTTCGTGACCTCATGTGTGCTAAAGGAGACGTCATTACCATCAATAAGATTATTGTTGAAGCCATTCGCATTCATAAACTTGAACATTGTTATGGTCAAAATTCTAACGAATCTCTTGATTCTTGTGACGAGTATATTCCATTTGACGATGACAATGTGGAGCATGGCTACTACGGTGAAGACGAGAAGTTTGACGTCGAATATGAGAAGACCACGAGGAGCCTAAGTCTTACGGCAAACCTTAGGTACTACATGGCCAGAGGAAAGGAGCAGATTCTCGACAGTAGATGCTCAATCACATGACCGGGGATAGAGATATGTTTCAAGAGATCACACCAAACCATGTACCACGAAGGTATGTGAATTTTAGAGACAACTCCAAGGGTAAGGTACCTTGTCTTGGTAAGGTGGCCATATCTCATGATAGTTCCATTCAAAATGTCATGCTTGTAGAATCTCTTGGCTACAATCTTTTTTCCGTATCTAGACTAGTGGAATTTGGTTTCAATGTGATATTTATGAAAGTCGATTGCCAAGTGATTCGTCAAGATAATCATAACATGGTATTTGCCGGTTTTCGTAGAGGTGATCTATACATTGTCGATTTCACTTAAAAATCCAAACCTCGTACATGTCTCATTGCAAAATCTTCTAAAGGTTGGTTATGGCATAGAAGGCTAGGACATGTTGGTATGCATAGTCTAGACAAGCTTATCGAAGGTGATCATATTCTTGGTGTTAAAGATGTTATCTTTGACAAAGATAGACTTTGTAGTGCTTGTCAAGTAGGGAAACAAGTTGGTGGAAGTCATCCCGTGAAGAACATCATGACTACTAGAAGGCCACTCAAGATGCTTCATATGGATCTCTTTGGTCCCAATGCTTACAAGAGCCTCGGCGGAAATTCTTTTGGTCTAGTTATAGTTGATGATTTTGATAGATTTACGTGGGTAATATTTCTTGATGACAAGTTGTAGGTACAAAAGATCTTCAAGAACTTCGCTCAGAAAGCCCAAAATCAGTTTGAAGTGAAGATCAAGAAAGTTTAGAGCGACAATGGATCGGAGTTCAAGAACACAAATATGGATACTTTTCTTGAAGAAAAGGGTATCTCACATGAGTTCTCAGTGACGTACACACCTCAACAAAATGGAGTTGTTGAGAGGAAGAACTAGGCTCTCATAGAGGTGGCTAGAATGATGCTCGACGAATACAAGACGCCAAGACACTTTTGGGCAGAAGCCATGAAAACAACTTGTCATGCCACAAACTGACTCTACCTACAAAAGCTTCTCTGTAAAATGTCATACGAGCTACTCACTAGTAACAAACCCCAAGTTGGATACTTTCGGGTATTCGGCTCAAAGTGCTACATTCTTGATAGGCATCATCATTCTAAATTTGCTCCTAAATCTCATTAAGGTTTCCTACTTGGTTATGGATCAAAATCTCACACTTATCGTGTCTACAACAACTTCACTCGAAAAGTTGAAGAGACGGTAGATCTGAAGTTTGATTAATCTAATGGTTCGCAAGTCGAACAATTCTAAAATGATGTAGGAGATAAGGAACCTTTGGAAGCCACTCAAGACATATCCATCGACAAGATTCGTCCCAAGGAGGTGAAGGAAAGTACTACATCAACACAAGTGGAAGCTCCTACTTCACGTCAAGGCTAACTATAAAATGACATGGAGGCATCCACAAGCGGTACATGACAATATGAAGAGGGGGAAGAAATACATTGTGATGATCCACTTCAACCTTCTTCATCACCACCTCAAGGATATGATACCCTCAACGACAACGAAGAAGAATATGATGATGAGGAAGATCCACCATCCAACAAGCAAAATCTATCACGAGTTCGAGCATGAGTGAGCAAGAATCATCTGCTAGATCAAATTTTCTGTGACATACAAACTGGAGAATCACTCGCTCTAAAACTCGTTTAGCTAATTTTTGTGACCATTACTCATTTATCTCTAGCATTGAGCCTATGAAGGTATAAGAAGAACTTCAAGACCCGGATTGGATGAATGCCATGCATGAAGAGCTACACAACTTCGAGAGGAATGGAGTGTGGACACTCGTGGAGAAGCCCAAGGACGAGCACAACATCATTGGTACAAAATGGGTGTTTCAGAACAAGCAATATGAAGATGGCCAAGTGGTATCCAACAAGGCACGTCTCGTAGCCTAAAGTTACACGCAAGTCAAAGGTATGGACTATGGTGAGACATATGGCCCCATTTCTAGACTTGAAGCCATTTGTATTCTTCTCGCTTATGCCAATCACCATGATATTACTCTTTACCATATGGATATCAAAAGTGCTTTTCTAAATAGTGAAATTGAGCAGGAAGTTTATGTCAAACAAGCTCTCGGCTTTGTGAACCCTAAGAAACCTAATCATGTTTATACACTTCGTAAAGCTCTATACGGACTTCAACAAGCCCCTCGAGCTTGGTACAAATGTCTAACGAAGTTTCTTATTGAAAAGGGTTTTGAGATTGGTAAAATTTATGCAACCTTATTCACGATAAGAGTTAATTGTGAATTATTCGTGTGCCAAATTTATGTGGATGATATTATCTTTGGATCTACTAACCCACATTTTAGTGAAAATTTTGGAAGGTTGATGTCCGAGACATATGAGATGTCCATGATGTGTGAGTTGAAATTATTTCTTAGTTTGCAAATGAAACAAACGAGAGAAGGTACGTTTATCTCACAAACCAAGTATACTAAGGACTTAATCAAGAAGTTCAACATGCAAGAGTACAAAGGTATGAAAACTCCCATGCCAACTACTGGACATGTTAACCTCACCAAGGAGGACAAACTGGTTGATCAAAAATTTATCGATCAATGATCAGATCATTGCTATATCTATGTGCCTCCCATC
This sequence comes from Hordeum vulgare subsp. vulgare, assembly GCF_904849725.1. NCBI lineage: Eukaryota > Viridiplantae > Streptophyta > Magnoliopsida > Poales > Poaceae > Hordeum > Hordeum vulgare. The sequence continues at coordinate 52,750,427 of NC_058519.1, forward strand.
CCGATATCATGCTAAGTGTGTGCATGTGTGCCCGATATCAAGTGGCACCCAAGGAGTGTCATCTAAAGGCCGTCAAAAGAATTGTGAGATACTTGATACATACACCAAACTTTGGCATTTGGTATCCCAAGGGATCTTATTTTAATCTTGTTGGCTATTATGACTCGGACTATACTATATACAAGGTTGATAGAAAATCAACCTTGGGTACATATCAGTTTCTTGTGAGATCTCTTGTGTCTTGGTCATCCAAGAAACAAAACTCGGTATATATCTACCGCTGGAGCGGAATACATTGCCGATGGACCATGTTGTGCGCAATTTCTATGGATGACGCAAACTCTCAAGGATTATGGCATTCATGTGAAACATGTTCCATTGTTGTGTGACAATGGAAGTGCTATTAAAATTTCTCATAATCACGTGCAACATTCTCAAAGTAAACTTATTCAAGTTCGACATCATTTCATTCGTGATCATGGTAGTAAAGGAGACATTAATCTCAAGCATGTTCGTACCTATAAACAATTGGCTGGCATCTTTACCAACCCACTTGATGAGAAAGTGTTTTGTCACTTGAGGAGTGAGTTGAACATCAATGATGCTTCAAACTTGAGCTAGACTCACTCGGATGCATGCAAGAGCATGAGCTTACTTGACTATTCCATGATACAGTTGATATGACACTATCTTATATATTGGAAAACTATGCTCCCTTGTGTTGCATCTAACCTTTTGTAGGTACTTGGAAGAACTACACTCCACAAGATTGCTATCCACTCACATCAAAATAAATCTTGTCATGACCAACTATCAACAACACTTTCTTCGGAAATGGAGGAAGAAGACAACGAAATCATATCCTTGACAAATATTTGATGAATAAATTCACTCTTGTCATTTGGATATATTATGTTATTCCTTGCATGACTAACCTATGTAGGTGAAGAGTTAACCAAAAAAACAAGGATTGCTCCAAATGCAAGATGATCGTCATCAACATTAAGCATCCACAACTAGTTCACCTACTTGTCGTGTAATCAACATCATTCGAAGATATGTACTCATATCATTGTTAAAGCTTTACAACAAGTCATGTGGTAAAGCAGCCCAAGTGATACGCAGACATGAAAATGCTCAATGAATAATGGTAACCCCATTTTGCACTTGACAATGAGTATGACCTGTTGGGGAACGTCGCATGGGAAACAAAAATTTTCCTACGCGCACGAAGACCTATCATGGTGATGTCCATCTACGAGAGGGGATGAGTGATCTACGTACCCTTGTAGATCGTACAGCAGAAGCGATGTGAGATCGCGGTTGATGTAGTGGAACGTCCTCACGTCCCTCGATCCGCCCCGTGAACAATCCTGCGATCAGTCCCACGATCTAGTACCGAACGGACGGCACCTCCGCGTTCAGCACACGTACAGCTCGACGATGATCTCGGCCTTCTTGATCCAGCAAGAGAGACGGAGAGGTAGAAGAGTTCTCCGGCAGCGTGACGGCGCTCCGGAGGTTGGTGATGATCTTGTCTCAGCAGGGCTCCGCCCGAGCTCCGCAGAAACACGATCTAGAGGAAAAACTATGGAGGTATGTGGTCGGGCAGCCGTGAGAAAGTCGTCTCAAATCTGCCCTAAAAGCCCCATATATATAGGAGGAGGGAGGGAGACCTTGCCTTGGGGTCCAAGGGACCCCAAGGGGGTCGGCCGAGCCAGGGGGGAGGACTCTCCCCCCCCAAACCGAGTCCTACTTGGTTTGGTGGGAGGGAGTCCTTCCCCTTTCCCACCTCTCCTCTTTTTTTTCTTTCCTTTGATATTTTCTCTTCCTTGGCGCATAGGATTTGGTGGGCTGTCCCACCAGCCCACTAAGGGCTGGTGTGACCCCCCCAAATACCTATGGGCTTCCCCGGAGTGGGTTGCCCCCCTCCGGTGAACCCCCGGAACCCATTCGTCATTCCCGGTACATTCCCGGTAACTCCGAAAACCTTCCGGTAATCAAATGAGGTCATCCTATATATCAATCTTAGTTTCCGGACAATTCCGGAAACCCTCGTGACGTCCGTGATCTCATCCGGGACTCCGAACAACATTCGGTAACCAACCATATAACTCAAATACACATAAAACAACGTCGAACCTTAAGTGTGCAGACCCTGCGGGTTCGAGAACTATGTAGACATGACCCGAGAGACTCCTCGGTCAATATCCAATAGCGGGACCTGGATGCCCATATTGGATCCTACATATTCTACGAAGATCTTATCGTTTGAACCTCAGTGCCAAGGATTCGTATAATCCCGTATGTCATTCCCTTTGTCCTTCGGTATGTTACTTGCCCGAGATTCGATCGTCAGTATCCGCATACCTATTTCAATCTCGTTTACCGGCAAGTCTCTTTACTCGTTCCGTAATACAAGATCCCGCAACTTACACTAAGTTACATTGCTTGCAAGGCTTGTGTGTGATGTTGTATTACCGAGTGGGCCCCGAGATACCTCTCCGTCACACGGAGTGACAAATCCCAGTCTTGATCCATACTAACTCAACTAACACCTTCGGAGATACCTGTAGAGCATCTTTATAGTCACCCAGTTACGTTGCGACGTTTGATACACACAAAGCATTCCTCCGGTGTCAGTGAGTTATATGATCTCATGGTCATAGGAATAAATACTTGACACGCAGAAAACAGTAGCAACAAAATGACACGATCAACATGCTACGTCTATTAGTTTGGGTCTAGTCCATCACGTGATTCTCCCAATGACGTGATCCAGTTATCAAGCAACAACACCTTGCTCATAATCAGAAGACACTGACTATCATCGATCAACTGGCTAGCCAACTAGAGGCATGCTAGGGACGGTGTTTTGTCTATGTATCCACACATGTAAATGAGTCTTCATTCAATACAATTATAGCATGGATAATAAACTATTATCTTGATACAGGAATTATAATAATAACTATACATTTATTATTGCCTCTAGGGCATAATTCCAACAGTCTCCCACTTGCACTAGAGTCAATAATCTAGCCCTCACATCACCATGTGAATTACATTGTAATAAATCTAACACCCATACAGTTCTGGTGTCGATCATGTTTTGGCCGTGGAAGAGGTTTAGTCAGCGGGTCTGCTACATTCAGATCCGTGTGCACTTTGCATATATTCACGTCCTCCTCCTCGACGTAGTCGCGGATGAGGTTGAAGCGTCGTTTGATGTGTCTGGTCTTCTTGTGAAACCTTGGTTCCTTTGCTAAGGCAATGGCACCACTGTTGTCACAGAACAAGGTTATTGGATCCAGTGCACTTGGCACCACTCCAAGATCCGTCATGAACTGCTTCATCCAGACACCCTCCTTAGCCGCCTCTGAGGCAGCCATGTACTCCGCTTCACATGTAGAATCTGCTACGACGCTTTGCTTGGAACTGCACCAGCTTACTGCACCCCCATTAAGAATAAATACGTATCCGGTTTGCGACTTAGAGTCGTCCGGATCTGTGTCAAAGCTTGCATCAACGTAACCTTTTACGGCGAGCTCTTCGTCACCTCCATACACGAGAAACATCTCCTTAGTCCTTTTCAGGTACTTCAGGATATTCTTGACCGCTGTCCAGTGATCCACTCCTGGATTACTCTGGAACCTGCCTGCCATACTTATGGCCAGGCTGACATCCGGTCTAGTGCACAGCATTGCATACATGATAGAGCCTATGGCTGAAGCATAGGGGACGGAGCGCATATGCTCTCTATCTTCATCAGTTGCTGGGCACTGAGTCTTACTCAATCTCGTACCTTGTAACACGGGCAAGAACCCTTTCTTGGACTGTTCCATTTTGAACCTCTTCAAAACTTTATCAAGGTATGTGCTTTGTGAAAGCCCTATCAGGCGTCTTGATCTATCTCGATAGATCTTAATGCCTAGAATGTAAGCAGCTTCTCCTAGGTCCTTCATAGAGAAACTTTTATTCAAATAACCTTTTATGCTCTCCAAAAGCTCTACGTTGTTTCCAATCAGTAATATGTCATCCACATATAATATTAGAAACGCCACAGAGCTCCCACTCACTTTCTTGGAAATACAAGATTCTCCAACCACTTGTATAAACCCAAATGCCTTGATCACCTCATCAAAGCGCTTGTTCCAACTCCGAGATGCTTGCACCAGTCCATAAATGGATCGCTGGAGCTTGCACACTTTGTCAGCATTTTTAGGATCGACAAAACCTTCGGGTTGCATCATATACAACTCTTCCTTAAGGAAACCGTTAAGGAACGCCGTTTTGACATCCATCTGCCAGATTTCATAATCGAAAAATGCAGCTATTGCTAACATGATTCTGACGGACTTAAGCATCGCTACGGGAGAGAAAGTCTCATCGTAGTCAATTCCTGGAACTTGTGAAAAAACCCTTTGCCACAAGTCGAGCTTTATAAACGGTCACATTACCGTCAGCGTCCGTCTTCTTCTTAAAGATCCATTTGTTCTGAATAGCCTTGCGGCCCTCAGGTAGTATCTCCAAAGTCCACACCTTGTTCTCATACATGGATCCTATCTCGGATTTCATGGCTTCTAGCCATTTGTTGGAATCTGGGCCCACCATTGCTTCTTCATAATTTGCAGGTTCATTGTTGTCTAACAACATGATTGTCAAGACGGGATTACCGTACCACTCTGGAGCAGCGCGTGATCTCGTCGACCTGCGTGGTTCAACAGAAACTTGAACTGGAGTTTCATGATCATCATCATTAACTTCCTCCTCAACTGGCGCCGCAATCACAGGGGTTTCCCCTTGCCCTGCGCCACCATTCAGAGGGATGAGAGGTTCGACAACCTCGTCAAGTTCTATCTTCCTCCCACTCAATTCTCTCGAGAGAAACTCCTTCTCGAGAAAAGTTCCGTTCTTAGCAACAAACACTTTGCCCTCGGATTTGAGATAGAAGGTGTACCCAACTGTCTCTTTTGGGTAGCCTATGAAGACACACTTTTCCGCTTTGGGTTCCAGCTTTTCAGGCTGAAGCTTTTTGACATAAGCATCACATCCCCAAACTTTAAGAAACGATAACTTTGGCCTTTTGCCACACCACAGTTCGTATGGTGTCGTCTCAACGGATTTCGATGGTGCCCTATTTAAAGTGAATGCAGCTGTTTCTAATGCATAACCCCAAAACTATAACGGCAAATCAGTAAGAGACATCATAGATCGCACCATTTCTAATAAAGTACGATTACGACGTTCGGACACACCATTACGCTGTGGTGTTCCAGGCGGTGTTAACTGCGAAACAATTCCACATTGTTTTAAGTGAGTACCAAACTCGAAACTCAGATATTCACCCCCACGATCAGACCGCAGGAACTTGATCTTCTTGTTACGATGATTTCCCACTTCACTCTGAAATTGCTTGAACTTTTCAAATGTTTCAGACTTGTGCTTCATTAAGTAGACATAACCATATCTATTCAAATCGTCAGTGAAGGTGAGAAAATAACGATATCCACCGCGTGCCTCCACGCTCATCGGACCACACACATCGGTATGTATGATTTCCAATAAGTCACTTGCACGCTCCATTGTTCCGGAGAACGGAGTTTTAGTCATCTTGCCCATGAGGCATGGTTCGCAAGTGTCAAGTGAATCAAAGTCAAGTGACTCCAAAAGTCCATCAGCATGGAGTTTCTTCATGCGCTTTACACCAATATGACCCAAGCGGCAGTGCCACAAAAATATGGCGCTATCATTGTTTACTCTTACTCTTTTGGTCTCAATGTTATGTATATGCGTATCTCTATCGAGATTCAATATGAACAATCCTCTCACATTCGGTGCATGACCATAAAAGATGTTACTCATAGAAATCGAACAACCATTATTCTCAGACTTAAAAGAGTAACCGTCTCGCAATAAACAAGATCCGGATATAATGTTCATGCTCAACGCAGGCACTAAATAACAATGATTTAAATTCATCACTAATCCCGATGGTAGTTGAAGTGACACGGTGCCGACGGCGATTGCATCAACCTTGGAACCGTTTCCTACGCGCATCGTCACTTCGTCTTTCGCCAGCCTCCGTCTATTCCGCAGTTCCTGTTTCGAGTTGCAAATGTGAGCAACAGAACCGGTATCGAATACCCAGGCACTACTACGAGAGCCGGTTAAGTACACATCAATAACATGTATATCAAATATACCTGATTTTTCTTTGCCCGCCTTCTTATCTGCCAGATATTTGGGGCAATTGCGCTTCCAGTGACCCATACCCTTGCAATAGAAGCACTCTGTTTCAGGCTTAGGTCCAGCCTTGGGTTTCTTGGGCGGATTGGCAACAGGCTTGCCGCTCTTCTTCGAATTGCCCTTCTTGCCTTTGCCGTTTCTCTTGAAACTAGTGGTCTTGCTCACCATCAACACTTGATGTTCTTTACGGAGTTCAGACTCTGCGACTTTCAGCATCGCAAACAACTCGCCGGGAGACTTGTTCATCCCTTGCATGTTGTAGTTCAACACAAAGCCTTTATAGCTTGGCGGCAGTGATTGGAGGATTCTGTCAGTGATAGCTTCTTGCGGGAGTTCAATCCCTAGTTCAGCTAGACGGTTTGAGTACCCAGACATCTTGAGCACATGTTCACTGACAGACGAGCTTTCCTCCATCTTGCAAGCATAGAATTTATCGGAGGTCTCATACCTCTCGATCCGGGCGTTCTTCTGAAAGATAAACTTCAACTCCTGGAACATCTCAAATGCTCCATGACGCTCAAAGCGACGTTGAAGTCCCGGCTCTAAGCCATACAAGACTGCACATTGAACTATTGAGTAGTCCTCCTTACGTGCTAGCCAAGCGTTCTTAACATCCTGATCAGCCGTAGCGGGTGGTTCATCTCCTAGCGCAGCATTAAGGACATAATCCTTCTTTCCAGCTTGTAAGATTAGCCTAAGATTACGAGCCCAGTCTACAAAGTTGCTTCCATCATCTTTCAACTTAGCTTTCTCTAGGAACGTATTAAAATTGAGGATGACACTTGCGTGAGCCATGATCTACAACACAAATATATTCAAAGTGGACTTTAGACTATGTTCAAGATAATTAGAGTTTAACTTAATCAAATTATATGCTAAAACTCCCACTCAAAAAGTACATCTCTCTAGTCATTTGAGTGGTTCATGATCCACTTACGCTATCCCAAGTCCGATCATCACGTGAGTCGAGAATAGTTTCAGTGGTAAGCATCCCTATGCTAATCATATCAACTATATGATTCATGATCGACCTTTCGGTCTCATGTGTTCCGAGGCCATGTCTGCACATGCTAGGCTCGTCAAGCTTAACCCGAGTGTTCCGCGTGCGCAACTGTTTTGCACCCGTTGTATGTGAACGTTGAGTCTATCACACCCGATCATCACGTGGTGTCTCGAAACGACGAACTGTAGCAACGGTGCACAGTCGGGGAGAACACAATTTCGTCTTGAAATTTTAGTGAGAGATCACCTCATAATGCTACCGTCGTTCTAAGCAAAATAAGGTGCATAAAAGGATTAACATCACATGCAATTCATAAGTGACATGATATGGCCATCATCACGTGCTTCTTGATCTCCATCACCAAAGCACCGGCACGATCTTCTTGTCACCGGCGCCACACCATGATCTCCATCATCATGATCTCCATCAACGTGTCGCCATCGGGGTTGTCGTGCTACTTATGCTATCACTACTAAAGCTACATCCTAGCAAAATAGTAAACGCATCTGCAAGCACATATGTTAGTATAAAGACAACCCTATGGCTCCTGCCGGTTGCCGTACCATCGACGTGCAAGTCGATATTTCTATTACAACATGATCATCTCATACATCCAATATATCACATCACATCATTGGCCATATCACATCACAATCATACCCTGCAAAAACAAGTTAGACGTCCTCTAATTTTGTTGTTGCATGTTTTACGTGGTGACCAAGGGTATCTAGTAGGATCGCATCTTACTTACGCAAACACCACAACGGAGATATATGAGTTGCTATTTAACCTCATCCAAGGACCTCCTTGGTCAAATCCGATTCAACTAAAGTTGGAGAAACCGTCACTTGCCAGTCATCTTTGAGCAAAGGGGGTTACTCGTAACGATGAAACCAGTCTCTCGTAAGCGTACGAGTAATGTCGGTCCAAGCCGCTTCGATCCAACAATACCGCGGAATCAAGAAAAGACTAAGGAGGGCAGCAAAACGCACATCACCACCCACAAAACCTTTTGTGTTCTACTCGAGAAGACATCTACGCATGAACCTAGCTCATGATGCCACTGTTGGGGAACGTCGCATGGGAAACAAAAATTTTCCTACGCGCACGAAGACCTATCATGGTGATGTCCATCTACGAGAGGGGATGAGTGATCTACGTACCCTTGTAGATCGTACAGCAGAAGCGATGTGAGATCGCGGTTGATGTAGTGGAACGTCCTCACGTCCCTCGATCCGCCCCGCGAACAATCCTGCGATCAGTCCCACGATCTAGTACCGAACAGACGGCACCTCCGCGTTCAGCACACGTACAGCTCGACGATGATCTCGGCCTTCTTGATCTAGCAAGAGAGACGGAGAGGTAGAAGAGTTCTCCGGCAGCGTGACGGCGCTCCGGAGGTTGGTGATGATCTTGTCTCAGCAGGGCTCCGCCCGAGCTCCGCAGAAACACGATCTAGAGGAAAAACTATGGAGGTATGTGGTCGGGCAGCCGTGAGAAAGTCGTCTCAAATCTGCCCTAAAAGCCCCATATATATAGGAGGAGGGAGGGAGACCTTGCCTTGGGGTCCAAGGGACCCCAAGGGGGTCGGCCGAGCCAGGGGGGAGGACTCTCCCCCCCCAAACCGAGTCCTACTTGGTTTGGTGGGAGGGAGTCCTTCCCCTTTCCCACCTCTCCTCTTTTTTTCTTTCCTTTGATATTTTCTCTTCCTTGGCGCATAGGATTTGGTGGGCTGTCCCACCAGCCCACTAAGGGCTGGTGTGACCCCCCCAAATACCTATGGGCTTCCCCGGAGTGGGTTGCCCCCCTCCGGTGAACCCCCGGAACCCATTCGTCATTCCCGGTACATTCCCGGTAACTCCGAAAACCTTCCGGTAATCAAATGAGGTCATCCTATATATCAATCTTCGTTTCCGGACCATTCCGGAAACCCTCGTGACGTCCGTGATCTCATCCGGGACTCCGAACAACATTCGGTAACCAACCATATAACTCAAATACACATAAAACAACGTCGAACCTTAAGTGTGCAGACCCTGCGGGTTCGAGAACTATGTAGACATGACCCGAGAGACTCCTCGGTCAATATCCAATAGCGGGACCTGGATGCCCATATTGGATCCTACATATTCTACGAAGATCTTATCGTTTGAACCTCAGTGCCAAGGATTCGTATAATCCCGTATGTCATTCCCTTTGTCCTTCGGTATGTTACTTGCCCGAGATTCGATCGTCAGTATCCGCATACCTATTTCAATCTCGTTTACCGGCAAGTCTCTTTACTCGTTCCGTAATACAAGATCCCGCAACTTACACTAAGTTACATTGCTTGCAAGGCTTGTGTGTGATGTTGTATTACCGAGTGGGCCCCGAGATACCTCTCCGTCACACGGAGTGACAAATCCCAGTCTTGATCCATACTAACTCAACTAACACCTTCGGAGATACCTGTAGAGCATCTTTATAGTCACCCAGTTACGTTGCGACGTTTGATACACACAAAGCATTCCTCCGGTGTCAGTGAGTTATATGATCTCATGGTCATAGGAATAAATACTTGACACGCAGAAAACAGTAGCAACAAAATGACACGATCAACATGCTACGTCTATTAGTTTGGGTCTAGTCCATCACGTGATTCTCCCAATGACGTGATCCAGTTATCAAGCAACAACACCTTGCTCATAATCAGAAGACACTGACTATCATCGATCAACTGGCTAGCCAACTAGAGGCATGCTAGGGACGGTGTTTTGTCTATGTATCCACACATGTAAATGAGTCTTCATTCAATACAATTATAGCATGGATAATAAACTATTATCTTGATACAGGAATTATAATAATAACTATACATTTATTATTGCCTCTAGGGCATAATTCCAACATGACCCATGATCAAGCAGTCTTGCTTGGCTCCTTAAGTCAATATACTCTAATATAGGTGACCTAGTCACCGACGAACATCTAGATGAAGTTTCTTGTATGGTTCATAATTTTATTGCATGCTTTCTTGCAACCATTCAATTTTCATCTAGTTGTGAAAATTCTTTGCAAATGTTTAAAAGAAACTTGAAAATCATTTCAATACTTTGTGAGAGATTTGGCCAAAATATCTAAGAATTTTTATTGACAAAATGGCCAGGAAGGATTTACAAGCGTTTTAAAAAGAACCCATACTTCCAAGAACTTAAGATTCTATTTGCAAACTCGGTCTTCTAAACTGGGAAAATCGGTCATACCAACTTTTCTCCCAGAGGCCTAAGTTCATTCTCGGTTCTACCGAACCATTTTGCCTTGGAGACTCCGAATTTTGATGCTACCTGTGTTCTTAGTGATTATCTCAAAAAAAATTCAAGTGCGGGGGGGGGGGGGGGGTCCTTCAACTAAGTTCTCGAAATTTCAAAGGGGAGAAATATCTAGGATCCCTACTAAAAGGGGGAGAAATTTGAAGGAACCCTTATCTATGCAAGGGGAGAAATATCAAGGAACCCTTATCGACTCAAGGGAGAAATATCAAGGAACCCTTACCTACTGAAAGGGGGAGAAATATTAAGGAACATTATCTACATCAAAGGTAATCCAGGATCCCTTACACTCAAGGAACCCTTACCCTATGACCTTTTTGGAAATTAATGACAAAGGGGGAGAAATATCAAAGCTTATTCTTGAAGAGGGACAAATCCTTAAGGGGGAGAGATATTAAAGGGGGGTAAATTCTTAAGGGGGGAAGTTATCTAAGACTATGCTTGCCCAAAGGAGGTAAACTACAAGAAGGCAAAGCTTCTTGTATTGGACTTGTCTCACCCTACCTACACCCAATATCTACATGCTATGATTCACGGGGAGAGGATATCCAACATATTCACACTTAGGGTAGAAAGCTCTAAATGTTCTTGGAGACATATCTATCCAAACAAATAGGGGGGGAATTATCTATCATCAAATCCTATTTTCAATATGTCTTCATTGTCTTTGTACTTTTGAACCGCTTTGCATCTCTACAATAGAATACTCTTGTGTTATCTAACAAGTGGTTTCTCAAGTGTGTTTCTAATGCTAAGATGCTCAAAAACTCCAAGGTAAGTATATGCATCATATCCTTGTTCAAGATGATTTTTTGTCTCTTGCACATATTATTTGCAAGAGTGAGTCTTGAACATGGAAACCTTCCAATTCACATATGGTTGATGCATATAGCCAAGATTCACATGACTTGTCTTGTCCCTTCTACTATGTGTGCGCCCATGCATCACAAAGCAAATATCTCTTAAAAGGATTGCACACATTTAGGGGGAGCTCGTATTAGTCATGTATCTTTCAAAGCCATCATATTCTAATACCTATCTCTATTTGAAGCTTTGACTGTATGTTGTCATAAATTACCAAAAAAGGGGAGATTGAAAGCACATATGCTCCTTTGGTGGTTTTGATAATTCATGACAACATACATTGTCTCTTGGACTAATACTTTTACCTAGTATATTTTAGATATAGTCCACAGGGAGGATTGGCTAAGAATTGTGAGGAGAAGACCCAAGTGTTAGAGCATATTTCTCCATATGTGGTTTTGGTAATTGAAGATAATCCCTATGGACTAATGGTTACCTTAAGTTATATTCAAAGGATTTGTCCATACGCACTTCTTGAAGTCCATCTGTTGGTTTCAAGGAGTTTATATGATGACCAAGCTGGTATTCAAGGTATTATGCAAAAGAATGGTCATAAAGACACAAGGTTGATCAATACTAAGACAAATAGTAAATGAAGTTGATCAACACACAAAGCATACAAGATGTACCGAGAGGGATCAAGTGATCCCATGGTATGGTAAGCATTGCACATTACGCTTTTGAGTACTAACCCATGGTCTTCGTGAGAGTTCTATGTGGGGTTAGGTGTGTTTTCATGGGCTTACGTCAAGAGGAATATCTCATTCAACCCATGAAGGATGACATCAAGTGGTGGTCGTCATCAATATTGCGATGTGCAAGTTCAAGAGGAGCATCACGAAGACATCATGCTTGAAGCGTGTCGTCCATTGTGGTGGACTTGTGAAGATGTGCTGAAGAGTGGCTCACCCATATTGAGTATGGGGGAGCAATCAACCAATCTTCATCAAGCCAACGCAATCAAGAAAGGTGGTCCATATTGAGGAAGATAAGATCATCATAATCTAGCTCAAGTGGATTATGTGCAAGGTATAGGTTTGCCCTTGATAGAGTTTTCTATTTTAGGATAGATTGTCGTACTGTCAAGGGAGGCTCTCAAGTGAGTAGCTTGATTGTATCGTTCGTTGAGAGCCCAAACTATTTGCATCCTTGCATCACCTTTCTGGTTCTTTTTTTGTGTTTCTCTTTGTGAGTATTAGAGATTATGGTCATCTTTATGACAAGCTCGAGTTCATCGAAAACGGAGTTCATGTGCATCTACTATGATGTTTTCGATGTTGGAGTTTTTGCCGGTTCTTCATTCATAGAGGTTTCACATCTCTATATCATTGTCATTTTTCTACTACCTCTTCTTGCTATAACCATTCGTTATTTGGATAGTACTTGTCGTCTGCTATCCAACAAGCTTGAGTTTACTCAATTCGGAGCTCATATGCGAAAGTTATGGCTCTTTTTGTCTTACTTATTTTTCACTAAGAGGTTGTACCGGTTCTAACACAGGTTGTACCGGCCGACCAGTACAAATGGTGTTTGGAGCGGTTGTACTGCTCCAGAATTGGTATGCAGGTTGTACCGGCCATGTACCGCTCTACCATCGGACTAGGTTCTATTTTGGAGCGGTTCTTGGGCGGTTGTGGGACGATTGTACCGCTATATTACATTGACCGGTTGCACAACCCACATCATCGGTTGTACCGCCCCTGTGTAATTCTGCACATAATGAGCAGATAAATGGGGACCTATTTAAGGGGGTCTTCTTCCCCAATAGTTCCCTATCTTTCCAGCTCGTGTCTGCCCCCCATTATTGACATTCTTTGAGCTTGCTAACTCTCATCTCTCCAATGATTCTTGCTAGTTCTGGAGGGAAAAGAGAGAGGATATCTAGATCCACATTTCCACCAATCACTTTCTCCTCTATGTGAGGGGAACCCCTTGGATCTTGATCTTGGAGTTCTTTGTGATCTCGTTGTTCTTCCTCTCATATTCCTCCACAGATTTTGTTGTTGTGGAGGGATTTGAGTGTGAGGGACTTGACAACTTCGTGTGTTCTTTCCATTGCATTAGTTGCATCAGTTTGAGTTCTCCACGGTAATACGTGGAAGTGAAAAAGTGTGAGAATCTTATTACCCTTGGGTACTTGGTACCCTAGAGATTGTTCTTCTTGGATGCTTTGGCGTCCTAGAAGCTTGGTGGTGCCTCAGAGCTCAATCATTGTGGTGTAAAGCTCCCGGTATGCTTCGGGGTCTCCAATTAGGTTGTGGAGATTGCCCCGGGCATTTGAGGTTACCTCGAAGCCATATTCCATTTTGATGAAGCTTCGTGGTGTTGTTGGGAGCCTCCAATTAAGTTGTGGAGATTGCCCCAACCTTGTTTTTACGGGTTCGGTGACCGACCTCAAGGGTCCCTTAGTGGAATCACGACATCTTGCATTGTGCGAGTGCGTGAGGAGATTACGGTGGCCTTAGTGGCATCTTGGGGAGCATTGTGCCTCCACACCGCTCCAAACGGAGATTAGCATCCGCAAGGGTGTGAACTTCGGGATACATCATTGTCTCCGCGTGCCTTGGTTATATCTTACCCAAGCCCTTTACTTATGCACTTTACTTTGTGATAGCTATATTGTTTCTTGTTATATATCTTGCTATCACTTAGTTATTTATCTTGCTTAGCATAAGTTGTTGGTGCACATAGGTGATCCTAGTTGTTTTAGGTTTTGTGCTTGACAAATTAAACGTTAGTTTTATTCCGCATTTGTTCAAGCCTAAGCTGTAGTTATTTTTAAACGCCTATTCACCCCCGCTCTAGGCGACATCCATGTCCTTTCCCAAAGGAAGGAAAGGAATAGGATTGGCCAAGCTTCAATCTTCAAGACTCTACATTTTATATTTTGTGAGAAATCAAACTTGAGTCCATATGAAAGCCAATACTATTATAAGGGGACGAGGTGACTATGATGATCTAGTTGCTCAAGTGCTTAGAGATTAACCACCAAAAATAGTCATGAATTTTCCCACAAATATTTTGTCCAAAATCTTAAATATCCAAAAATTGGTGCCACCAACTTTTTGCATTCGGCCCTACCTAGTTTTACCCCAGACAGATCCTATGGTAAACCCTAGCTTCTTGGTGACACCAAGTCTTGTTTAGGTCTCACCGAGAATCAGTGACCAACTCTCTGTCTACCAGTTTCTAAGAATCGTAATTTCCAAGTTTTAGGAATCTGTGCCACCAAGTCTAATAACTGTCGAGGCCAGCCAAAATCGGACCCATCGATATTCATATATTGGTCTCACCGAAACGCCAAAAGTTGCCACATTTTGCATTAGTCGGTGCAACCGAGTTTTTTACTTCGGTTTTACCGAGTTGGGAAATAATGTTGTAATGGTTGGATTTTTGGAGATGTCTATATATACCCCTCCACCACCTCTCATTCGAAGAGGAAGCACTCAAAACATACAAGCAATTGCCTCATCCATTTCCATGAGAGAGAGGCACCTGCTCATGTGTTGAGATCAAGATATTCCATTCCTACCATAATAATCTTGATTTCTAGACTCCCCAAGTTGCTTTCCACCCAATCAATCTCTTCTACCCAAACCAAATCTATGAGTGAGTGAGTGAGTGTTGAGGAGACTATCGTTTGAAGCACAAGAGCAAGGAGTTCATCATACTACCACATCTATTACCTTTTGGAGAGTGGTATCTCCTAGATTGGTTAGGTGTCGCTTGGGATCCTCCTACTTCGTGGTGTGTGGTTGAACCAAGAAGTTTGTACGGCCAAGGAGATCGCCTACTTCGTGAAGATCTACCCCGAGTGAGGCTAGTCCTTCGTGGATATAAGCCCTGGTGGGATAGACAAGGTTGCTTCTTCATGGACCCCTTGTGGGTGGAGCCCTGTGTGGACTCGCGTACCGTTACCCTCCGTGGGTTGAAGTCTCCATCAACGTGGACGTATGATAGCACCACCTAACAGAACCACGCCAAAAATCTCTGTGTCAATCTTTGCGTTTGGTCTTCCTTAAGTCCACTCCTTACTTTGCATGTGCATGTCTTTACTTTCCGCTGGTATTCTCATATACTTGCATGTGTAGGGTGTTTTTGACTTGTTATAAATGCTAAAATCTGCCAACCATTAAAATTGAGAAAAGGCTAGGTTTTAATTTGTCAAGTAGTCTATTCACCCCCCCTCAAAATATACCTTCTAGTGTTCCCACAAATTCCTACAAGCATATGTTCCTCCCTCATAATAATTTTCACTAACATCATGAAAGAATTCAACAATATAACTATCACATAAAGAATTCTTTTCATGATCCACAAGCATAGAAAATTTATTACTCCCAACAAGAAAACTTCTCGTACATAATAGTGCGAGCATCATAGGAGACTCAAATATTATAAATTGTTTCCACATTAAAAGAGCAATGCTCAAAAAAGGGTACTCATAATTATGACAAGTTTTATAATAATAGTTGATACGTCTCCTACGTAGCTATAATTTTTTATTGTTCCATGCTATAATATTATCATTCTAGAATGCTTTTACGATGCTTATATACCAATTAGTATTATTTTTAGCAATAACCTATTAACACAGTACGTAGTACCACTTGTTGTTTTCTGCATGTTTTTGGCTTTCGGGTTTACAATACCAAATGGAGTATAATTGCCACGAAACTTTTTATAATTTTTTCTGGACCAAAAGAAGACATGGAAGCTTAGGGAGGAGATCAGACTCCGCGCGAGGGTAGGAGCAAACAACAAGGCGCGCCCAGGGGGTGGCCACGCCCTGATGTGTGCTACCCCCTCGTGTGTCCCCCTACATACCTCTATGGCCTATAAATTCGAAAATATCCCAAAACTCTACGGGAGCCACCAGAAACAATTGTTCTGCCCCCGCAAGTCTCTATTCCACGCGTGTGCCCATTTGGAGCCATGTTCCGGTGTCCAGGCGGATCGATCACAGAGGGCCTCTGTTAGAGCATATATCTCCATATGTGGTTTTGGTAATTGATGACAATTCCTATGGACTAATGGTTGCCTTAAGTTATATTTATAGGATTTGTCCATAGGCACTTCTTGAAGTCCATCTGTCGGGTTCAAGAAGTTTATATGATGACCAAGATGTTATTCAAGGTATTATCCAAAGAATGGTCATAGAAACACTAGGTTGATCAAGATCTCAGACAAAGAGTAAATCAAGATGATCAACACACAAAGCGTATAAGATGTACCGAGAGGGATCAAGTGATCCCATGATATGGTAAGCATTGTCCATTACGTGTTTGTGTACTAACCCATGGTCTTTGTGAGACTCCTGTGTGGGGGTTAGGTGTGCTTCCATTGGGCTTGCGTCAAAAGGAAGATCTCATACAACCCATGAAGGATGACGTCAAGTGGTGATCGTCATCAAGATTGTGGTGTGCAAGTTCAAGTGGATCAGCACGAATATATCATTGAAACTATTGTCAATGATCATGTGCTGATAAGGACAACCTCATGTGCTAACAAGGACAAGATCAAGATAAGCATTCCTGAGCACTACATGCTTGATTCTTGTGGATGTTCACATGGTGGACAAATGAAGATGAATACATAAGCTAGGCTTTCCGCATTATGTATGGGAAAGCTACTTGAAGACTTCATCATGTCTTGCTTTCAACTTGAGCCAAGAAGGAACAACAACATCAAGCTTAGGTGAAAGGGCTAACTCAAAGGTATCAACTCCTTTGACGTTAGTTGTGCGGAGTGATGATCAGCGAATAAAAGTATACACTCAAGTATGGATCATCAGTACTCTTTTATGATTCTTGAGTCCTTAGGGATCCCGCACTATTAAGAGCGGATCACAGGTTTTGCGATGAACTTGCTCAAACTACATCATCACTTTCTGCTCAGACAAACATCTCCACTGTTTTGTTGTTATCTGAAAACAAAACTAGTGCCTCGGACATCCGGCTTTCTCCGGACGTCCGAGGACCGGACGACAAACTAGTTCGGAAATCCGGAATCCTATACCAGAGAAATCAGAGCCATATAACTCGGACTTTCGGCTCCCTCCGGACGTCCGAGGCCCGGATGTCCGGCCAAGTCCGAGAAATCCGGAAGCCTGCACCAGTAGAAGTTGAGTTCTATATCTCGGAAATCCGGCTCCCTCCGGACGTCCGAGCGCCGGACGTCCGACACCCTTCGGAAATCCGGAACCTACCACCAGTAGAAGTTGAGCTGTATAACTCGGATTTCCGGTCCTCTCCGGACGTTCGGTGGCTGATAAATTCAACATAGGTTCAGTCGTATCTACAGGCCTCGGACGACCGACCCCTGTCGGACGTCCGATCACTGTTTAATTCAAAATAGTTTCAGTCGTATCTACAAGCCTCGGACGACCGACCCCTGTCGGACGTCCGACCCCTTGCGGACGCCCGGGCTTCCGACAACTGTCGGACGTCCGGATCCTGTGTAACTTAAAGTGTCCGCAGTATTTTCAGTGATATCTACAGGCCTCGGACGACCGACCCCTGTCGGACGTCCGACCCCTCGCGGACGCCCGGACTTCCGACAACTGTCGGACGTCCGGACCCTGTGTGACTTAAAGTGTCCCCAACGCCTCTTTTTCTCTCCCCACTATAAATACCCCCCTCCCACTTCGTGAGAGGGTTGCCCAACACAGCCTTATCCTCATAAGAACAAATTTCCACCTCACACACATTTGCTCACTCCAAATCTTAGATCCCAAGAGCATTTGTGAGCCCCTTTGAGAGTTGTTCCAATCAAAAGATAGATCGTCTCCCTCTCCTTCTCTCAACCCAAGCTATTTGTGATTTGAGAAAGTTTTGAGCTTTCCCCGTGATCTTGTTACTCTTGGAGGTTGGAGACTCCTAGGCGGTAGGAGTTCTTCGGAGAGGAATCAATCCGTGTGATTTCCCCCGGAAAAGTTTGTGAGGGTTTGGAAGCCACCTCAAAGGCTTACCACTAGTGGTTGACAAACGCCTTCGTGGTGCTATATCAAAGGGAGAATAGGGCGAGCCTTCGTGGCGTTGGTGTGCCTTCGTGGTAACATCCACCTCTCTAACGGTGACTAGCTTCCCTTCAAGGAAGTGAACATCGGGATACATCTTCATCTCAGTGACCTTGGTTATCCTTAACCCTAACTCCTTACTTGTGGTTTACTTGTGTTATTTGAGCATACATACATTGCATATTGGTTGTGCTCATTATATTGTGTTGGCTATTTCTTGTACAAGATTAATCGTTCAAGCATACCCTCTATATCCACACGTTCATACTTGCAGCCCTTGATATATTGTGTTGATATAGTGTGATCTAGTATCTTGTGTCGTTCACCTACTTGTCGTGTGATATAGCTCAAGTAAGATTGTGTAACTTACTTGTGCTTGTTAGTAACTGTATTGTGTCCATCTTGGTAGATCGTGTTGTTGATACACGTTGCAGTGCCTAGTGCATTGAGGATTTGCGCTTGACAAGTACCCTCTTAGTTTATTTCCGCATTAGGTTCAAGCCAAATCCGAAGAAGTTTTTAAATAGCCTATTCACCCCCCCTCTAGGCGGCATCGAGGTCTTTTCAACCTCTACATCAACCTTGTTGCTCCCATCGTGATGTGTGAATAGTTTACCACAGACCTACGGGTCTGTAGTTAGTACCTAGATGGCTATTTCTCTCTTTCTCTCCCTCTCCCTCTCTCTCTCTCTCTTGATCTTGATCTTGATCTTCAATACAATGATCATCGCATCTTTGCTTTGATCTATCTAATGTAATTTTTTTGTGCGGTGCGTTCGTTGGGATCCGATGAATTGTAGGTTTATGTTCAGATTATTCTTGATAAAGATTTAACTCTTCTATGAATTATATTATGATTCATTCTATTATGATTCCTATTTTCATGATTATTATAGCTTCATAATTCTCTCCGATCTATTGAAATAGTTTGGTCAACTAGCTTGATATTTCTTCAGTGAGAGGGGTGCATTGTAGTGGGTTCAATCTGGGGGAGTTCTATATCCCAATGACAGAAAGGGACAAGGACACGTCTTTGTATTGTTGCCACTAAGGATTAAATGATGGGGTTAATTCATATTCATTGAGTTCTCTTTGTCTACATCATGTGATTGTTCTCCAAGCATTACTCTCTTTTACTTAATACTCTAGATGCATGCTGGATAGCGGTCGATTGGTGGAGTAATAGTAATAGGTGCACGTAGGAGTCGGCCTTTTCTTATGGATGTGATGTCTATATATACATGATCATTGTCGTAAATATCACATAACTATGCACCTTCCTATCAATTGCCCAACAATAATTTGTTTATCCACCGTATGCCTACTACATGAGAGATGCCATTAGGGGAAACTACGCCCCCCGGGTCTATTCACTTATAAGTTTACAAATGCTACAATTACCTTGCTGCCTTTATTTACTTTGCATTTATCAACTATCATCTACACACTTTACTTGCTTGCAAATAACGAGTACAAGGGGATTGACAACCCTCTTGCCCGCGTTGGGTGTAAGTGTTTGCTTTTTTGTGTGCAGTCGTTGAAGACGGGGGTTGGTTGTTACTCCTATTGGTTCGATAAACCTTGGTTCTCTACTAATGGAAATATTTATCTATAATGTGCTGCATCACCCGTACTCTTTACGGAAAACCCAACGCAGATCACAAGTATCAGGAAGTATTTCTGACGCCATTGTTGGGAAGTATCACCAACCTACTATGAAGTACCTTCGCACAAATTATCATTCACTTGCTCTTCTTTTTGTTTCCTGTTATATTTAGCTTGCTTCATGAAAAAGTAAAAAAAATACTTGTCTTTGCTAGTCACTAGTTTACTTCTTTGCTCGCTAGTTTACTTGTCATGCTTGTTACTTTGCTTTCTCGGTCACCATGCCTCAAGATACTACTAAGTTGTGTGACTTCTCAAATACTAATAACAATGATTTTATTAGTACACCTATACCACCCGCCACTAGTGCGGAGTCTTATGATATAAATGATGCATTACTGAATCTTGTGATGAAAGAACAATTTTTAGAAAGTCATAATGAAGATCCCGCTGCTCATCTTAATATCTTTGTTGAACTTTGTGATATGCAAAAGAAAAAGGACATGGATAATGAAATTTGTCGGAACGAAAATGACTCAACATTCTGGCAAAACATAGGCCAGTCAGAGGTGTTCCCTGCAAAATCATACACATGTTCAAATAGACAAGCAATACATGTCTAAATATCATCATACACATGTTCGAGGAGAAGAGAAGGAGGAGGTGGACTTTTAGCTCACCGGCTAGGCTGTAGAGGAAGTAGAGGAAGCTCCAATGACGGTCACTCCAGGAAGAGGTGACACTACAAAGCCTACATATTCCATTGAGTGAAAATGACAAAGTCATACTGACATAAAAATAATTAAATTGTCCAATATGTTTCTATACAGAAAATAAGAATTCGTGTTACTAATTATTTTTACTATAAAATTCTATTACTAAGTTTGATACCTAAACATTTCTCATATATCATTCCAATACATTTCTATATTGAAAAAATTTATATACCTCAAAATTTCTATTACTATTTTTTTATATTAAAATTTCTATTACTAAATTTGATACCTACAGATTTATCATATAGCATTCCAATACATTTCTATATTGAAAATTTCCTATCCTAAAAATTTCTTAATAATTTTCTTTACTAAAAATTCTATACCTAATTTTTTTACTAAAAACTTATATACATAAAAATCTCACATTCTATTAGAGAGGAGGTGGGAGGAGGGAGGAGGGAGGAGTGAGGAGGGTAGTGGGAGAAGGGAGGAGGGAGGAGAGAGGAGGAGGGTAGTGGGAGCAGAGGGAGGAGCAAGGACAGAGGAGGAGGAGGGAAGATGGGGGTCGGAGAAGATAGGAGAGAGGAGGAAGGATGGCGGTCGGAGAAGATATGAGAGAGGAGGAGGAGGAGGAGGAGTAGGAGGAAGAAGGGAGGAGGGTAGCGGGAGGGAAGAGGGGGGCAGCGGGAGGAGGAAGGAGAGAGAAGGGAGGGAGGAAGGGAAATACCCCGGGGCGACCACGACAACAATTGGTGAGGGAACGACGACGGCGAGCAGCGACAAGAGAGTGAAGAAGTGAGAGTGAGAGGAGGAAAGGGACGGTCTGGGAGAGGATAAGCCGAGCGTAGCAATAGCACGGCCTGTGGGCCGGCACTTCTGCTACGACAACTACCTGTAGCGCATGTATGCCTGCCCGCGCTGCTGCTATATGGGGCCCACTGGCTGACAATTTGTAACCAAAGTTGTAGCGCGAGGAAGGGTGACAATGCTACTGCTTTCGGTTTAGCATTAGCGTAGGTTTGGTGGACGTATTGCTACTATAGACAGCCCGATGGGTACTTTGGGGCCCACTTGTCAGCAGTGCTCGTTGGCACGCATGTGCTGCTGCTATATTGTTACCTGTAGTGTTGCTCTAATACCCGCGCTGCTGAAAAGTAGCAGTAGAGCCGGCCTTTTACCCCCATGCTACCGTTAAATCTCTACATATAAGGTATGTCCTAGTAGTGAGGGGGCACCATACCGGGTGAGTGAAAAGTCAAACAAGGGATAAAACACAACATTAAACTCGCATAGCCCGAATTCCAGCAAAGGAAGGTGAGAAAACAAGACACAAGGCACCTAGACTGCATCACGACCAATGTGAGGCACTAGCTTCACGCCGCAATGACTCCAGGACTGATTGGATCAACGTATCCCCCACCTTAAGCGCTTAGATGAGTTGACAAGTGTGTGGAGGACTGGGACGTGGTGGAGGGAGAAGCCATGAAGGAAGCGTCGATGATGTCATAAATTGTGCCCTGAGAAGCAACCCAAAGCAATCACGACGTCAAATACCAGGCCCGCCGCGAGCAACCAAGACAACGCCTTCACGAAGGCATGATGTCGTGCCACCGCCATCATCCGATCCGGTGAACCAGGCCTAGGGTTTCCTCCGGTACTCGAAGAGGGGCACGGAGAAAGGCCATGATAGGCCTCCAAAGGGGAGACATCGTCATCTTCAAGTGTCGCTGCTGCCAACATCGGCAAGCCTAGCAGCGATTTTGTCCCGGCCTATGATCGAACAATCGCAAAAGCCGAGCAAACTAACATCGGGATGTGGCTTTGCTTCTTCTTTTTCTGAGAGTATGGGACGTTGCTCGCTGACTTCAAGATCTCTGGGAGACTTTTTATTGTGCAGTAACAGGCATTTGCTGGCCATGGCCCCTTTTTCATGTTTTATGTAATTGGTCGTTTCTCTTTGGCATTTTGACATCTTTTTTTGTTTTTATTTTTCAAAAAACTCGACTGGTGCATCTTTTTTTTTGACAGCTCGACAACGCTAGTGTGCATCTATAATCGGTGCAGATCGATGTTGGCTATAAAGCTTCTATTTTGTTAAAAAAAACGTACCAGCAAAGCAACTGCAAGCTTGCAGATCATCACACAGCAGATCATGGATCCTTCCTTAAGCATATGCACATGCAACAACAAAAAGTTTGGGCAAGTGACAGTTCTAACTTCCTCTTCCACACAGAGCTGATCCACAAACACACACACAGCTCTTGGACTGCCATTGTGCCACATCACCAGAACTTTTCAGCCTGGACACCTGGGCCACACAAACCCCCACCAATAACAACCGGAAGATAACAAAAAAAGAAAAAGAAATCCAAAAAACGAAAGCTCCAAGCCCACCTCTACTGAGAGGAAGCAGCAGCAGTGGCAGCGGCAGCAATGGCAGCAGCAGCCGCTCTCCAGTGCTGCCCTCTACTGAGCTCACCGCTGGCATCATCCGTCTCGCCGCCTTCCTCCGTAAGAACACCGGCAGTTAGCAGGACAGGGGAGGCCAGGAGGAGGAGGAGGCTGCAGCGATGCCGCTGTTCCCAGTCTGCCGAGGGGCGATCACCGGGTAGCTCGCCGCCGCAGCTGGAGCGCCTCTTCTCCAATGTCAACAAGGCAACCATGAAGCACGAGCCAGGTGACCATGCTCAGATCATGCAGCCTGTTGCTTTGCCGAGCTTTCTTCTGCTTTTCTTTTTTTGCATTTGGGGTGCATCTGATGTGATTGTGTCTCTGTTTCTCGCTTGGATGTGCCAGGGAGTATCACTGGTTCCATCTTCCTTGTGGCCGGGACAACGGTAACGTTCCTTCCTTCTTACCGCCCTTGATGTAATGTAAGACCTGAAATTTTGGTGTCAGGTCGCTTGCTTGGCTGCAGGTCAGGCTATGCTAAAGTGCAATGCACCTGTCGATGATCACTGAAATGAGAAAAGACCATGTGCAGATTATCAGATAGAACATTGAGATAACAACCTGCCTCATGAATCTAAAGTTACAAACCAGAAAATTCACGAGGAATAATGCTAAACTTCAGCAGCTTTGAGACAAACTCAATCCATAGTGGCCTTGTTTCATACATATTAGAAACTATTCAAGACATCCCTAAGGAGTAAACATTTATTTCAGGAATTGTTCAGAGTAAGCAAAGGCTTATTGTAGTTACACGACTGACCTTTCTTTCCATCAACATTGATGACATAGGTCGGGGCAGGTATCCTTGCGATCCCCGCCGTCACACAAGAAGCTGGATTCTTGGCCTCAGCAGTCACATGCATTTTCTGCTGGGCATATATGGTAATAGAATGTCAATTGACTGGGTAAACTATCAAACCTGACGTGTTAGAGGTGACATGCGTCAGAGTCTCAGAGAAGCCTCTCAAAGGTAAACAAACCCTTTTGCATTGAGCGTTCTTGGATAAATTCTCATCTTAAAGAATATTTGCTTGTTGTGTGTGTCACCTTGATACAGGAGGGTTTGATAGTTTGACCCAATATTTTGTCGAATTCACTTACTTATCTGCACTGACACTGACAGTCTTTGTTCGCCGTCACTTTCTCCAGGTTATAACAGGGCTGTTAGTTGCTGAAGTAAACGTCAATACAATGTGTGAGCTAGGATCTGGAGGTGTCTCCCTGGTAGTTAACGCGCCACTCCGTTTCTGATTTCCTGATCAAAATTTCTATTAGAGGCAACTAAAATGAATCTACAATCATGTGATATAGCTAAAAAGTTGATCCAATATCACCTAGTGCTTGGATATATTTCACCTGAACAAAAGGTTCATTTATTAAGACTGGCAAAAGATAGAGAATGATATATGCTCCAAATATCAGAAAGTACTTAATAATGGGTGGGATGTTGCACCTATCCATCTACGATATGTATTTTGATCCTTGTATATTTTGCATCTTGCGTGGTTTGAAAGTAGCAAGCATAGTCTCTGAAGGCTCTCTTTTTCCAGGTTTCGATGGCTAAGCGCACTCTAGGGACAGTTGGAGTAAGAACAGCCTGGTATGATAAATGCTTAAGTATAAGAACTCCAAATCATAATATACATTGAGATGAACATCATAATGGGATTCATGTCACTATGTAATACACTCAGTTACAAGTTCCTATTTGAACTGGAGAAATTCTGACCATAATTTCTATGTGCCTGCAGCTTTTCATATTTGTTTATACATTATGCACTTCTTGTTGCGTATGTGGCACGATCTTCAGAGATCTTAACAAACTCATTGGGCATTCCATTGTATGACCTCGTTCCTTGATCTTCACTTTACCATTTAGCCAATACATTTATTTTCCCAGCTTTTGATGTAAAAATGATGTATTCATCTTACTAGTGTATAGGGATGTAGTGTCTATTATATGCTTTACCCTTGTATTGCAACCCCAGAAAAACAAAATATCAGGAACTTGCATTATGTGATAAACAACTGCTATGGAATTTACTTTTACACTAGTCGGTAGTTCTACAATCCACATAAATATATTCCTGCATGTAGGTTCTACGTAGCAGTTACTAAGCATCATTAGTCGTCATCATGAATTTGATTCAGTGTTCAGTAATTTGTTTTCTTCAACCATTGATGACGTCAGTATGTTTACAGATGGGAGAGTGCCACCCTATTTTCGCTGGCTTTTGGGGGTCTATGCTACTTCGGAAGGTAATTGAAAAATGTTACTGCATCAAAAGCTGTTATAACCTGGAGAAAGTGATGGCAAACAAAATTGTTCAAGCAGATATTTGTCAAATTCAAACAGAGCTATTTTCTGCTGTTGTTCGCACTTCCTGTAACAGCAAACAAAATTGTTCAAGCAGATGTTTCGTTTTTTTAGTTCCATGCTACTTAACTTTTTTTTTAAAAACTTCAGGATTCATCACAACTCACAAGATATTTTCAAATTATGTTACGGGAGCTCCTGACTACATCCAGTGTAGCTTCAAGTCTACTACTTACTTTGTCACGATTAAGTGTTAAATTCATTCTCGATGGTCAAAACAAATGCATATGCAATTATTAAGGTTCACAAAAGAGGATAGTTTATCATATAACAGATACTATAGAAATTTATCATATAACAGATATAGCATCAAGGCTACTACTTACTGATATTTGTTATACAGAAAATTTTGTCCTAATGTCCCTAATTACTTAGGAAATTATTATATAACATGGTATGCTGTAAAGTCACAATATTATTGATTACTTCTGTCAGAGATTATAAGCAGTAAAACTAATCTTGATGGCTGCAGTCAGAGAGTCATTGGTGCCGTGAATGGCTTTTTGGTGTTCAGTATCATAACATCCTTCACAGCTCTTGTGGTAAGTGGAGTTCTACATTAACCCATCATAAATATTTGAAACCTTGATGATCCTAGGCTTTTAGCAGTCGACGAATGGAATGAAACATGACTACATCTCCTGAAAATTATTTACGAGCCTACCAATATTGGTTGCAAAGTACTCTGTTAGTGAGATACAAAAATCAAGACAGTCCAAGTGTGCACGTACAGTAAGCTACGTGAGCGTAAGTGTGTAGATCCAAATCCTCAATGCTTATAGATAAACAGGTTCTATTTGAGAGGAAATATTGCCATTCTTTTAGTACCCAGTAATAGTTGTTGGAATACAGAAAAATTATGTTTGGCGACAAAGATAACATGAGCAAACCACTAGAAAATTTCTTTCGCTTAAGGAACATCCTACAACAAAGTATAGACGCTGAACAAATGGGTGTGACCTTCACAGGTGGTGGCAAGTGGAAATATACAGTGGAGTTCTCTTCTTGAAACGAATTTTGCTGCTGCTCCCCAAAGTATACCAATAATTGCTCTTTCATTCGTATATCAGGTAATCTCACTTACCATATTCACTTCGAAAAACTAATCTTCTTGGTATTTGACTGAGTATTTTCCTGAATAGAATGTAGTTCCTGTCCTGTGTACAAATTTGGAAGGAGACCTGTCAAAAGTAAGGTAAGGTTGAGATAAATCTGTACACTACCTGCATAAGTACAGCAGTTATTACTTGTGACGTCAAAAGGATATAGACGTTTTTTTCAGACTTACAGCAACAGGGCAATATATGCCTTCTTCTGAGAAAACACGAGATCTTGAAGAACAAGAAAAATTTCTCATTAAAAAGGGACAGACATGTTGGAACGATAACACTACTATATACTAGGTCGGTGACTTCCAGAGGTATATGACAATCTTATTGAATCTTGCAGAAAGGCCATTGTATTAGGTACTGCCATACCCCTTGCTCTGTTTCTCATATGGGATGCTGTCATCCTGGGGACAATCCCGGGGTTTGCAGAAAGTGGGGCTGTTACTGATCCGTTACAACAACTTAGGTCAAGCAATGGTACAGTGGGGGTAAGTATTTTTCAAGATGTTCTTATGATGTGCGATAAATGGGGATTGATTTGAAACACCTTCTAATTTGCAGCCTATCGTTGAGGCATTCTCATTTCTGGCAATAGGCACATCATACATTGGATTTGTTCTAGGACTCTCAGACTTCATCGCGGACTGTAAGTATCTTCTTCAGTCTAGAGTCTAGACTCCAGAGCAATCATATTTTTGAGCTAGGAAGAGATCTAGAGCTTACTTCTATCAATTCATTATCCTTCTCCTTTTTGCCTCTTCTATAAACTTTGCAGTGCTTAAACTACCAAGTGGACAGAACAAACCTCTGACATACCTTGTAACTTTGTTCCCTCCGCTTGTTCTGTCACTGCTAGATCCAGAGATATTTTTCAAGGCATTGGACTTTGCAGGAACTTATGGAGGTAAGGATGCTTTACAGTACCTCTAATCCCAAGGAGAAATAAGGGACTCCTTGCAGGCTGCATCCACAAATAATATACTGATATAGAATTGCAGAACATTCATATGGTTTGCTATTTTTATGAATAGGAAGTGCAGAATATTTGTATGATTTACTTATTGTGGAAATATTAGATCTGATGCTTGAAGGAATGAACTGACCCCTTCTATGTATTCTTTTCAGTTCTAGTACTCTTTGGAGTTTTCCCTGCAGCTATGTCTTGGTCAGAGAGATACTCAAATGACTTGGAAGCTCCTATATCCCCTATAGTCCCAGGAGGAAAATTAACCCTCTCATTTGTTATGGGGGGTGCCTTGCTTGTAATATTTTCGGAGATTTTCAAGGACATAATGCAGCTGCAAGGACTACATTGACAATTACAACGTGCAAAGTTCAACTACTGATGCTTCTGCAGATTTTGGTCCAATGTATTAACACACCCAAAATAAACTAATCCAGTATTTCTAGCTTTTCTTAACCCCTTCGTGGTTTCATCAAGATGTTCAGTCAAGTTGAGTTGTGTTGTACATATTCACATGAGCGCAGTTGAATAACTGAACGATTCCATTAGCTCGATTGGAGTTCATGATGTTTCTTGACTTGTTCGGTTACGTTACCAAGACTTCTGAACTTATTCCACAGACTACACACATTGACTCGGACAACTGTGCATGGGCATATCCTACTAAAGCGTAAACAAGAACTAGCAAGCAGAAGCTCACGCTGAGAAAAACATACTGTATACCACTGCCACTGTGCCAGAGTTTAACTGATTCTCTTCTACCAAAAATCATTGCAAGAACAAGTTCCCCCTCTAAAATGATGGAACCTGGCACTATCACGAACCACAATTTCCCGTTGATAGATCTTGGACACTAACTTAGCAAACTTGTGGCAATCCATACAAAAGCGAAGATTTTTGACAATTCTGATTGTAGCGTCTGGAGATCCTCCAATGAGCCCAAACGCTATTGCAAGCTTCTCACTGTGATGTCCAAGTGCCTGCTCTTTCTCTTCATCTTCAATGTCATAGAACACCTCAGTGGTCTCTGTGACATGACCTTGCTGTTGCATCCTTCCACCAATCTCGATCAGTTTTGCATGAATGTCATCATACGATGGATGTGACTTGTCACCTGAAATGAATTCATGGATGGAGCCATCCATCTCAACCGAGCTGCAGCCGGGAATCTTCTCGATCCCCTTGCTTCTCATGGTCCTTCGAACATCTTCAACGCCATTCCATCTCCCTACTGCAGCATACAGATTGGACAGGAGCACATGGCCTCCACTGCAGGTCGCTTCCATTTCAGTTATGACAATTTCGGCCATCTTGACATTCTTGTGGAGACGGCATCCACCAAGCAAAGCCCTCCAGACGACAACATCCGGCTTCATTGGCATCTCTGTAATGAGCTTGTGTGCCTCTTGTAGATGACCAGACCGGGCAAGGAGATCAACCATGCACGCATAATGCTCAAGGACTAAGTCTATGCCATACTTCCTGGAAATCATGTTGAAATGCTCCCTGCCTGCATCCACAGATCCACCATGGCTGCATGCCAAGAGGACTCCTACAAAGGTCACTTCATCCGGTACCACTCTTCCGTCAAGCTCCATTTGGCGAAACATGTCCAACGCCATTGCTGAGTAGCCATTCATGGCCAAGCCATTGATCATGGCATTCCAGGTACACGTGTCCCTCGTCCTCAAGCCGGCGAAGACCTCCAGCGCAAGCTCCACAGCGCCACACTTGGCATACATGTCAACAAGCGCAGTCCCCAGGAACTCATCCCACCGGAGCCTGTTCTTCTCTATGTACACATGGACCCACTTACCCGTCTCCAATGCACCGGCGCTCGCGCAGGCTGACAGCACGCTGACAACCGTCCCGCGGTTGGGTGCAAACCCTTCCTCCATCATCCGCCCGAAGAGGCAGAGAGCCTCGACGGGCTGCCTGTTCCCGACGTGCCCAGATATCATGGCGTTCCACGAGACCAGGTCCCTCTCCGGCATCTTCTCGAAGACGCCCCTCGCCGACCCGACATCCCCGGCGCGGCAGAGCCCGGCGACCATCGACGTCCACGTGACGGGCGTCGGTGCCGGGACCTGCTCAAAGAGCCGGCACGCCGATGCGACGTCGCCGGACACCGCGTAGCCGTGGATCATGGAGTTGAAGGAGACGGTGTCCTGGCGCGGCATTTCGTCGAACATCCTGCGCGCGTCGGTGACTCGCCTGGCGGCGCAGTACCCCTGGATGAAGCCAGTGGTGACGCGCGTGTGGGCGAGGAACCCGAGCTTGATGTAGACCGCGTGGAGGCTGGGGAGGCGGCGGGAGGAGGCGGACGCGGCGGCGGCTTTGAGGAGGGCGAGGAAGGTCTGCTGGTTCAGGCGGGACAGCTCCATGCGTACGCGTTTGCTATTGGCTTGTACTGTACTGCTCGTTCATGGTGTGTGAGGCCTTGAGCTTTTATGTCTGCCTTGTTTGGAAAAGGAAAACTAGGAAATGCAAGAACATAAAACCAAGTGAATTGTCTATCTCTTTTCATCAATGGAGACTGTTGGATTGACTATCTGAAGCAAAATGAATTAACATCAATATGTCTAATTTTGGAGACTGTTGGATTGACTATATGATGTTTTAAACAAAGTCTCTATTATTAAAGGGGATCTGCCGTCGTGATGCTACCGTCCGCCCTGATTCCTCCGACTGAAAAAATCGGTAAGAAGCCTTCCTCGGTTTCCACTATTTCTGATACGATAAAGAGAAACACAAAAACAAGCTCTGTAAGAAAAAGCAACCACGACCAGGCACACACGTCCCACGCCCCCATGTCTCGTCATCAAACTACCCACCACTCCTCCCATCGCATCTCTAGCGAGAAAAACCCCCCACCGCCGTCCAGTCGGAAGCAGCCTCTCTCCGTTGCCCTACTGTCCGGTTGCCACTCACTCGACTTCCCTCGAAGATCACCTCGGCCTTCCTCCACCACGCGCCCGCCTCCCCCATGGACAGTGATGGCTTCAGCCGAAGTCCTCATCCTCCCCGGGGGAAAAGAATCCCCAACTCTAGAAGTGAACCACACCGGCGTGCCGAGGCGCTGTGCGGCGGCGACGGTGCGCGCCGCCGCATTCGGCTGCTACCCGTCGGTCTCATCCCGTCCGCTTGCATCCACCGCTGCCTTTACCATCCTCGAAGGAGTACCGTCGGCATCCGCCGCGGGATCGACCTCCTTCACTGCCTTCAACCTGCCTACTACAGTGCCGATGCGTTTCCTGGCAGCGCACACGAGTGGGCGGGCCGGCGGATGTGGAGACAGTGCAGGCCTCCCTGCTCCCGTTCCTGAATATTGGTTGGGGTAAGGGTAAACTCTGTTTTCTGGCAGCATTGTACTGCTAGGTTTGAGTGACGGTTAATTCATAGCAAAACAGTTTTTTTGTATATTGTATGATTCTGTTGGTATCGTCGATGCTCCCTTGATCAAATGTAGGATCACCAGAGTGTCAAGGTATATTTTTCCTGGATAGAGATAACCAAAAGGTCTGACTTTGTTGTCTGAATTCTTGCTCTCATCTAGCTGGCCAATCAACGAATTACTTGTTAGTATGGGCCATTCGGTTGGTCATTAGATGAACTTACGAAAGCTAGGGTGATTGACAGATGCAAATTGAGGACTGGCAGTAACCCGGTGCTACATGATAGTGTAGTGGGCGCGTCCGCACTGGGCTGGCTTCAACTCCATGTGGATGTGGAATCTACCCCCATCAGAAAATTGTATTCCAGTTACATCGCCGTAGATGGTATGATCCTAGCTACCTTGTTATATTGTTCATCTTGCAAGTTGGAGAGAAAAATACTAGACCAACAAAGAAATTTTGTGAAGGTAGGCAAATCAGTAGACTTGACTTTTTCTGTGCACATGTTGTTTTTTGTGGAATGTCACAGCTAATTTGTGCAACATATGGCACTTGTTCAATGGGGTTCCTATAACACATTTGCTGATTGTATCTATATCTTTGTATACTTCCTTCTAAACTGACTAAAAATATGTTTGTCATCTTTGAATGTTCTCTTTTTGGTTATTTTCATGTTCTCTCTCCGTTGCCCTACTGTCCTCATCCTCCTCTTCGCTCACCGCACCGGCATCCATTGTTCTGCAACTCTCATTGCCTTCCTAGCTCTCAAGCGGCGCACACGGATAGATGATGGTTTGAGCTGCGTCAACAAGGCCGGGGAGTCCCTTGACCCAGCCCTCGCCCTCACCTTCTTCTGAGGCCTTGCCCGGTTAGATGGGGTCAGTTACTCTTTTCTTGGGAAGGGGGGGGGGGGGGGGGGGGCTACTCGATCTCGATCATCTCGCGAGTACGGTATCACCATGTCGGACAAGAACAGTACCATCTCATCTCTAGCATGTCCGAGTTTTTGGTCGAC
Source organism: Hordeum vulgare subsp. vulgare (assembly GCF_904849725.1). Taxonomy (NCBI): domain Eukaryota; kingdom Viridiplantae; phylum Streptophyta; class Magnoliopsida; order Poales; family Poaceae; genus Hordeum; species Hordeum vulgare. The sequence goes on from NC_058519.1 coordinate 52,782,504, forward strand.
GCTGCCGCCGCTCTGTGTGCAATGCCCACACCACACTCTACATGTTCTTGAACGAATGGAGGGACGAACACAGGCGTCACCTCTTGCACCCTCCTGTCCGAATTCTACAGTACCCTCTCCTGTCACTTCATCCTCAACGAACCAAACCAAGCCAGCACACAAACTATGTGCGTGACAAAACTTATAGATCCAACAAGGACGCTAGCAAGCTCCATTAACTGGAACCATGCCTCAAGCAGCAAGGTTCTTACACCCCTCTCTATCTTTCTTGTTTCTTTTTTACATCCTTGTCTGAAGTGACCTCCTGTTGTATGAATAAAAGTGAGCTGCTAATTCCTGAATAAACTTGACTTGTTTGCAGATTCTTGTATGGGAAGAAGAAAGATATAATTAACCCTGTGCGCTGACTGTTGTTTGGATGTCGATGGCCGTCACCAATTAAAAGAGGATTCACCGAGACGTTGTGGAGGTGAAGCACTCGCCGGCGAGGAGCTCCGGGTCAAGACAGCAGCGGCCGACGAGCAGAGTCCACTCGTGGAGGAGGTCATCCGGCTGATTGGTATATGCCTTTTGTACATTCTTGCCTGCAACAAGAACTTCGACTGGTTTGATTTGGTTGAGTTCGATTTGATTCTGTAGTTGCAGACTTGCCGAAGTGTTTAATTCTCTGATGCAGCATTTGCTTGGCAGGTCTTTCCTGCATATTTGGATTCAGTGCTAAATGCGTCCACCATATGTTATCCTCTTCTTGATCCCCAGATATGACTTGCTTTCATATGTAATCTCTTGCTGGTGGAACATAAGTAGAACAAGTAGTTTGAGTGGTTTTAATATGGTCTGATTGCTAAAAAATTACAATTTGGTGCCCTATTTTTTCCCTGAAAGATTTACTCTGCATGTTTATTTATCCATGGTGTTTGGATGCTCATATTGCATGGTTCAACGAGTGCTTCAGCATTACGGAAAGAAGTTGGAGTAAATCCTTTCCGTGTATATTTTTAGATATTAATGAAAACAATAATGAAGCCAACAATTGAGTGCAACTTTTGAATTTTTGTTCACTATGGTTGCCCTCAATTTTTTTCTGCATGTTTGGCTCACATGTTCCCCTCCTCTGATCTTTCTTTTCTGCATGCACGATGTTAAGTGTCAACTGCAGAATGCCCCTCTACTCAGTGTTTAAGAGATAGACCAGCCAAAGTTCTGTTTTTACGCGAACAACTCGGGAATGTGAGTGCATCATTTTAGGTGTGTGTGGCTTCAAGTTTTTAGTTTGGTATCTACCCAACATATAAACTGACTACTATTCAAGGGAAGTTCCATTAAGCAGAACTATAGGAATGACCTTAGAACAATCTGATGTTAGTTCATAATAAAGAATTAATTACCTGTACGAGAGGATTTAAAGGGCTAGCTTTTAGTAACTTAGTTAAAAAATGATGTGTGATTTCAAGACTCCCTACTACCACTGGTTTTTCCTTACACAACCTTTTCTCTCAAAGGCTATATAGGAAGCTTTCACAAAGCTTGATATTTTGTCAATATGCAAGATTTTGTACCTAATGATTATTTATCCATGTTTGCATGATGTTATTTAAGTGACTATATTTCCTTTTCTCTCTTTTCCATGTCTAAGAACTGCAGATATAGACTATGAGATGATGTCGTTGTTCGTAATTTAAGAGCCTGTTTGGGACTGCTCTGCTCCAAAAAATTCAGCTCCGCTCTAGAAAATGTAAGCCAAACGGGGTAACTCCACGAAATATCACTCCGCAAAAAAACTAGAATCTGAGGTCCAACTCCTTGTTTTTTGTGAAGCTCCCTAGGAGGTGCTCCATAGAATTATAGAAGCTGGAATTGAAAGAAAATTACCCACCACTGCCACCAGTAAGTGGATACCCCTTCGTTTCTTACCTCTCATCCAATCAAATAGATCATTTTCATTAAATTTTCCATCCGTGAAGCTGGAGCTAAATGAGAGCCAAACATTCTCTTGAAATGGTTGCAACTCCTATATGAAACTGCTCTAAAGTGGATTTGATGAAGCGGAGCTGATTTTGATGGAGTGAAGCAGTCCCAAACAGGCCCTAAATGTTTGACCCAAGGGAGGGCCCAATAATGCTAGCTTCTTAATGCCTGGGAGAAGATATATAATAGAGTATATTAATTTAATTTTTTCAGGGAAAGAGTATATAATTTAAGAACAATTTACATGTGTAATTATGTGTTGTTAAGGATTCGTTCACGTCGCCTCCATGGGGGCGACTCGGGCGCCCTAGCCGCGGACACCCTCGACCTCCCTCCTCCCCTGCTTCCCCGCCGTCGCCGGAGGAGGCCGGCGAGTGAAGCTCGCCCGATGGACGACGGACGGCAGGCCTTCCTCCCTTCTTCACGAGGGGATCCTCTGGCTGAGATGCGACGGCGACCCTGGGCGTACGGCATGGAGGCGGAGTTGGAGCGTTCGGGCGGCAGCCCGATGGGATCCCGGCGGCGCTGCGGGGGCTGGCGGTGGCGGAACTGGGGTTCCCCACCCTAGATCGGTTCTCCTCCGGGTGGCGGGCTCGGGCGCCGTTCGGCGGCCCTAAGCAGTGGTGGGCGCGCGCGTTGACTGTCCTCCTTCACAGATGTGATTGGGGGCGGCAGAAGGCGTTGGCGTGCTGCTGGATCCGAACAAGGTGGTGGCGCCATCCCCTTCGTCAGGGATGACGGCCAGGTGGTGGGTCCTTGTGGCGTCGCCGATGGCGGCGGATCTTGGGATCCCACTCTCGGGGACGTCGCAGGATGTGGTGGCCCGTGGAGCAGAGATGGGTTCTTCGAACATATCTGGGTGAAAGCTTGCTTTCGGCTACTGCCAAGGCCGGCGATGGCGGCGTTGTCTACGTCGTTCCCTTCCTGAAGGCATCACCGAGGAAAAGTTCAAGGCCACTCTCTGCTTCCTCCGAGGGAAATCCTAGATCAGTAGATCAGATGACGGCAACGCTCTGATGCCGTTTCCCCTTGGGGGCGTCATTCATGGAGGTACACACGGGCTCGAGGGACCATTGATCGGCATCTACGGTGGAGCGGCGTTCCCTGTGACACATCGACGTCGTGGAGTCTCGGCGACAAGGCGCAGCAAAGTCTCGGTGACAGATGCGTGATGATAAGCGCGCGTAGGGAGGAGGCGTTGTATGGCGTCGTGGGGGCATCGACAGCGGGCCTTGCAAGGTCGATGCGTTAGTAACTGTACTGAAGATGGATTGATGGAAGGCGGCGGCGACGACCTATGAGGGTGCATCGGCCCGGCTTGTGCCCCTGACCCGGTATGTGGCTCGGTCGAGGCCTCCGGCTTTAGATGTTAGGCTAGGTGAGAGGTCTGGGTATATGACTCACACTTTCTGTACCCCTTCATCATTGAATAGGAGTAGCGACTGATGTTGTCAAGAGGGTGGTTCCAGACATATTGATGTATTGCTTTGTAAGATCTTTGTGAATAATTAATAAAATGGTTGCATGCATCTTCTAGATGCAAAGGCCGGGGTCATCCTCTTTTTCTAAAAAAAATTTATCTGTTGTTACATCCGGCTGATATGTAATTATGTGCATAGCAAATTAGCAATTCCAAAGGATTACCTATGGTAGTGAAGCTATGTGTTGTTACAGAATATTTATCTACCAATCTGGTGGGGGGGGGGGGGCGGAAATCCAGCATCTGGCTCCCAGTTTTGGTTGCAAGACTACAGTAAAACTATTGAACGAATATGGTTGATTACTACAAAGTTTACTTAATACAACTGTAGTTAGAAATGTAAGCAAGGTGCATGCCCACTGCCCATATATGAGAAGAGGAACACATAGTTGATCTTATCGAGATCTATTTCCATTACTTTGAAAAATGAATATATTTTATTTTTTGTTATTTGCATTAGCTGCTTAGAGTGTAAGTATTTTACACTAGCACCAGGTTGTTCCCATTGTATTACCAGAATTTATAGCTCCTTTTCACTTTTGGAAGTGCTATGCAGTCCAACAAAGAGAACAAAATGCTAGAATGAAAGCAAATCTTTAGATATGAAATCATGTATTTTCATGCGCGACACATTTCTAAATCAGAGTAAGTGATCGTGTGCGAAATACCTTTTTTAATCCGTGACAATGCACGAGCATCCAACTAGTATTTATAAGAGTCAAAATGTATTAACTTCAATCGTAACATGTTTTTAATCCGTGACAACGCACGAGCATCCAACTAATTTTTTTTTAAAGTTAGAACATTTTATATTTTGAAACGGAGGGAGCACGAGCCAATAATGCATCGGGAGTGCACTACCTTTTAGAAAAAAAATACCATCTTGATTTTGATTAATAAGCAAGCTAAAAACAAAGAGACCATTCAAAAGCGTCATCAGCATTTTGGCATTCTCATGTTACATAAATACTTCAAAAGCGTCTTCTAAATTAACCTAACAAAAACAACAAACAAAAGTTCATTTAGATAAAGTAGCACACAGATAAGAGCATCTCCAACAATAGACCTACAAAAGAAATTTTCCTCAGAAGTCCATTTGAGAGCTTTCATTACAACAACTTCAACTCCCCCCCCCCCCCCCAAGTCGTCAATTCTATCGAAGCGGATCCCTGCCACCATAGTGTCCCTTCGACTCCATTCTCGAAATCATCCCGATTCCGGCTAACTCTCCCACCACCTTTGGAGAATTCTATTTCACATATGTGGGTTGTCATTCAAAAGAGTCGTATCAGCCGCTTTTTCATGCATATGATCAGATTGAGATGCTTTACAATTCTGGAAGAACGTTTAAAAAGTATGTATGTTCACTAAAATGTCTTCAGGTTTTTTTTGACATGCTTGGCATGAAGCTACAATGGAGAGAGTCATTAAACATCACTTAAGAAGAATGACAAGCGTGATAAAAAACCAGATTAGTTTCATACGAGTATGGAATCCATTTTTTTGGTATGTCAACTTATAGAGAGATACATGAAGCAAAAGATAGACCTATATTTGGTGTGTATTGACTTGGGGAAGATCTACAATAAGATAGTGTAAAATGTCATGTGATGGACCTTGAAGAAAGACAAAGTTTCAACAAAGTACATTACCCTCATCAAGGATGTATAATAATGGTGTGACAACTGTTTAAATAAGTGATGGCAACACTGATGGTTTTTCGATTAAAATAGGAATGCACCAAGGGTCAGCTTTGAGCCGTTATATATTTGTCGTCATGATGGATGAGGTCACAAGTAACATATAAGAAGATATCTCATGGTGTATGCTCTTTATGGATGATGTAGTGTTAGTCGATGTGGTGGTCAATAGAAAATTAGAGTTGTGGAGACAAACTTTAGAATTGAAAGGTTTTAGGCTTAATAGAACTAAAACTGAATACATGAGGTGCCATTTCAATACTACTAGCATGCAAGAGAGGATGTTAGCCTTGATGGGAAGGTGGTACCTTAGAAAGACACATTTTCGATATATGGGCTCAATGTTGCAGAAAGGATGACGATATTGATGAAGTCGTGGGCCATCAAATCAAAATCAAATGAATGAAGTGGCACCAAATTTCTGGTGTTCTTTGTGATAAGAGAGTGCCACTAAAGCTGAAAGGTAGGTTCTATAGTATGGCGGTTCGACCCGCAATGTTGTAGGTCAATGCTAGGGGTCGGCTGACTGACCCAAATTTTGACAGGTCGCCGCGCAATCCTGTGATGCACCTATTGGTATCTGTTGGATTCAAACCCCATGTCATCTTCCATCCCGCATGTCTCGCTGGAGAAAAAATTCCCGACCACATTGCACATCTCGCATTATGTTAGCCCACCCGACTCACCATGTCGCAACGACACCGATGGCCAATTATGTGATTTTGCAACACCCCAAGTGTGTTGCAATGCACCGCTGGCCGCGCTCAACCATTGTTGGCTCCAATTTCACTGTTGTTTGGGTACAGTTGTGCCAATAACGGTCATAGCATGGTTGCGGCTGGTTGCAACTTCACCCGTTGATGGTTGCAACAAAACATGGCTGTTGTGGCACTCACAACAGTCTAAGTCACGTGGTTGTAGCAGTCGCGGCCAACGATGGTAGCAGTGCACGATATTCATTATAGGCTTGTAGCCGTCGCGGCCAACGATCATAACAGTGTACAGCACCGGTTCTACGAAAAAGCATACCTCGTCATCTCTAACAAAAAAGGCGACCGAGGAATGTTGGAATCAGCAAGACGATATGTTGGAACCCTGCTTGCATATGCTTTAATCAGTGATCGAATTTGCTGGAACTGGTCCGTCTTCTGCAACAAAAACGCAACTGCAAAAAACATCGATGAGGATGTTAGAACTAACGAGACAGAATAGAGAGGGATTGGTGTAACCCACAAGGCTCAAGCAATATATCTATTGCATTCCATCAATCCCTCACTATTTCTTCTACATTGAATTAGTCTTACCCCGATCCAAACCCTGCCCGCCACCGCTTTCGCACCACGCCGCCCCTGGGGTGGTTGATCTCCATGATTGCCGCTTGGGGCCGCCCCGCCTGTACCTAGGGTTCGTCCATCGACCCATTGATCGGCTGCCCTAAATAGTCTTTCTCCCGATCCATCCGAGTTTTCTCTCTCTCGTCGATCGCATTGATCGACTTTTTCTTTTTGATATTCCGATCTAAATTCGATTTTATGTCGCCAACCGCTGTCCTCTACCCCCTGCGCCTCTACTGAGACGATGTCACGACTACCCGCCCTCTTCTCTAACTTGACGGCCTCGCGTGACACGATGGCCCGTCGCGGCTGTCGTGTGCGCGTCTGCCGCCCGTCGCTTTGCATGGACCGTAGCACCGCACCATGCGGTCCACTCCTCCATGCCCGCGTGTTAACTTGTACATGGGATGCGTCGCGACGCCTTTCTATGCGGGGAAACGCCACCGTCCGCGCACGATCATCGTCACGTTGTTGGGTTTTTCACCTACTTCGAGCATCGTCGCCGCGCTTCTAACCTAACCGTTGTTGCCACTCTTCCTTCCACACTAACATCTAATCCCTAATTCACACTTCATCTCTCCAAAATTGCTAACCCTAGCTCCTGCTTTCTCTCGCTCGATCAAAGGTCACATCACCACGGGCCGCGGCACATGCACTGTTTCTTCGATGATGCTGCCATGTTCAGCCGCTGCCACACCATCGACAACAGGAACGAGAGCTCGGTTAGTACGATTGGGCGCGTTGTCACCATGTGCAATGCCATCGCCATCGACTCCCGATCATCCAGCCGGCTGAGGAAGTGAGGATTGACTTAGGTACACGGTGTCTCGTACACCCCCAAGAGCTAAATCCGCACCGGCGGGAGAAACCACATTTTGAGCACAAGTGTTGCCAACGTGCACGCGTTATTTATTTATTCATTCGAAACAAGATATACTCTAGAAACCAGTACGGTGTAGTAATTGCTAAATAAACAAATTTTGCTCCAGTTGACACGCCGACGCACTTCAGACGGCGGCCTTGAGCTTCTTGGCGACGCCGGCGAAGTACTTCCCCTGGTGCGCGGCCAAGGCAAGCTCGGCGTCGCTGGGCGTCCTGCTGCCATCGGCGCCGGCGAAGGTGCCGGCCCCGTACGGGCTGCCGCCCTTGACCTCGTCGACGGCGAACATGCCGGCGCCGTGCGTGTAGCCGACGGGCACGAAGAGCATGCCGTGGTGCGTGAGCTGCGTGACGGCCGTGAGGGCCGTGGTCTCCTGGCCGCCGCCCTGCGTGCCCGTGGCGAAGAAGACGCCCGCCGGCTTGCCGGCGAGGGACTGCGCCTGCCAGAGGCCGCCCGTGGAGTCGAAGAAGGCCTTCATCTGCGCCGCCATCATGCCGAACCGCGTCGGGAAGCCGAACAGGACGCCGTCGGCCTCGGCCAGCTGCTGCGCCGTTATCACCGGGTGGTCCTCGCGCCCCGGCGCCGCGTGCATCTTCCCCAGCACCTCCTCCGCCAGCGTCTCCGCCACTCGCCACACGGTGACCTCCACGCCCGGCACGGAGTCGGCGCCTCTCTTCATCTCCTCCGCCAGCGTCGCCACGTGCCCCCATGTCGAGTAGTACCTGAATGATAAACGAAAAAAAAATGAGTGGCAATCAAATCATCGAGCTAACCAGCGGGAAGAAGAGCGAGCGGAGCATTACACGATGTAGATCTTGGTCGCCATTGCCGATCGGCTAGCTACAAGATTCTGCTGTTTAAATTTTGATATGACTTGGAAATTGCTTAGTAGGTAGCTGGTGAAGAGAGAAGCCGGGCAGGCTCCCGTATTTGAAGGGGGGAAGATGGAGCGATGGAGATTTGTTAATTTGACGTCGTCCTTGCGGTCGCGTTCTTGCGGATTGTTTATTTAAAAGGGCTCTTGAGAAAAGAAGCTGATCTGAATCTGATCATCACCAGGGGCTGCTATTGCTACTTATGAGTCTTGTCACCTTGTGTAGTGGGTGTAAAAAAGTGTGGTCGAACTCGGATGAACGTGGGGGATGCTACGTGGTCATGGCGTCGACACTGACGTACGTATAGATTTGTACCGCGCCATACTGGATGATTTTCTCACGGAAGAACGGCCGTGATGAAGCTGTCGAGGAAACTTCCTGCAGGTCGAAAGGTAAAAGAGAAGGCGCATATAGGCACCTGGCTTGGCTCCAACTGACGCACCATCGACGTATACTGAGCTAAGCACTCCGCTCACCCCGTTAACTAAACGAATCGGGTCAAATTGGTACTGATTCGTTAGAGCATAACAGCAACTTCAACGGGTCGACCCAAACGAACAGTGAATTTATCCCTTTTTTGTCCATTTGAATCGGTCGCCTTTCCGGCGTTCGTTCTGTTTTAGATTTGGGTCGGTGGTGCGTCCAACACGCCGATGATTTGGGTCGAAAGTGCGTCGAACGGTTTTTTTATCCATGTGTCCGGACATGTTCGTTACATCGGATCCTACAGACATGACTCATTATAAATTGCATCAAATTGATCCACTCCATCAAATCTAGGGTCTTACTTATCCATACTCCATTTCATGCATCGTAGTTGTTGTTCTTTTTCATTTCATCCCCACCTCTCACAAATATGACATTGACACTCAGGTACCATAATACTGAATGCTTTTCTCACGGAAGAATGACCATGAAGCCAGCTAGGAGGCTTCCTCTAGGTCAAAAGAAAAACAATAGACACATATAGAGTAATATATATATATATATATATATATATATATATATATATATATCACTAGTCTTAAAACTACTTCGAGGGGTGTCTAGTTATAAACTTATAATACTATGCAAATGCACATCTAGATTCTAAAAATTTGCTAAGCGTGTGTCAGTCGTACCTAGTCTTATCTACGCCGCATAACTTTTGACTTGCACGGATGGCAAGTTAACCATTGCCATGTGGTGACCTTTCGCACAAACCCCTGAAACGTCGTATCTCATAATTTTGTGGCATTCCTCTTTGCACAGAACCTACGCAAATGTCGTCTAGCCATCAATACATCCATCCCATTCCCATAATTTTGTTGTACGGTCCAGTCATTGCTATTTCAACGCCTGCCCCTGGACTGGACCTAGGCGCTCATTGTCAGCCATAACATAGTTCTTATACGTGGATAAATGTCGATAAACAACATTTTCATAGGTCACCGAACTTGGATAAACGACATAATTCTTTCATTCACAGGTTTTCCTTTGTTGAGCTCGATGCTGCAAGCTGGCGGTGCTCTGGTTTGGTCTTCCGAGTGGCAACGGGGACAATTGCTGACCTTAGCTCTTGGGGGAGCGTCTACATCTTCCAACGGATCGGCGCCTCATGTCAAGCAAGGGGGCAGGGAGCCCCTTTCGGAGATGGAGGAGGTTGTATCTGTTTCTACTAGAGCCCATGGAGCTGACAATGTGCTCTCTCAATTTGCTAGTTGTGTCTCCTCAAGGCCTCCCTAGTGTCTTTGAGTGGTGGTCTGTGCTCGATGGAGGGCTTCATAGTTTTGAAGTTGTTCTTGCGCACTAGTTTTCTTCATCTTTGCTTTAGTATGTATGAAGCTTGCTGGCTGTTTACAAAACACTGTGTATCTCTTTAATGTTTCCTTTTTCGTTCTGGTAGTTGGTTGTTGATGTAATCCTGGTTGGTTAATAGCTTTGTTAATTTAAAGTCAGTTCTTTTAAGACCTTGTTCTGAAAACAATAGCATTTTCATACATGATAAGAAGAGGGGAGGGGCAAAATTCCTTGAAGGTGTTGTTGAAGCTCTACGGCCCGTACACCTTGAACGACGCGAGGTTGTCATAGGCCGTAGTCCCTAGCCTAGGGGCAGATGATGGGATGCAGCTGCACGCCGAGCATGGAGTCGATGTCGGTGTTCTTGTCGAAGTATGTGCGGAAGCTGGAGCATCGAGCGAACCCAACAGTGCGCTCCCCAAACAAAATCGTATGAAGTTTAAAGTACATATGGGCATGTCTTGTTCAGAATTCTTAGAGCATCTCCAATAGAAAACACAGATAAAAAATACCTAATTTTGCATCTTTTTGAGGCGTAAAAACCCTTCTCCAACAAATGATGTAGAAACAAAAAAAAATACATCTCCGCCTCTCGGAGATATAAAATACAACACCTCAATATGTAAATATACATCTCCGGATGCACGAGATGTTAAATAGTCGTTCACGCACGAGCCGCCCAACCGTTTTCACTCCCATTTAGTTCGCCCAACCATCGCCCATCGGCCGATTCCGACCAAAATTGCACTGTCGCCGCTCGCCCGCCATCCATCGACTCCGCCGGCCTCCCCTCCCGCATGCTTCGCATAAAAAGCGGCGGCTGGCCCCCGCAGCCGCCGAATCAATTTCGGTCGCCGGTTTGAATCCAAGCATCGTTCGAGCTCCAGCTGCCCCCAAGGCTTCGATGGTGCGGTCGTGGGATCGTTGGCCTTGTTTCTAACCTCCGACCACCGCCGGAGCTAGGGAAGGTGTGGCTAGCCGTGCATCGGAAGGTCGCCCGCCTCTGCCACTATTCCAACCGCGTGAAGCCATCCCGCACGCACTGTCGAACTGCGGCTGCCTTATGCAAGCACTACAAGGAATATGCTAGTACACGACGCTATTTTTTCGTCGCTACATCGTCACGGTTTTTCATTTACGACGATCGCACGACGAAAAAACAAGCGTCGAAAACGGAGCGTCAGACATGAATAGCAACGACGTTTTGGTCAAAATCGTCGTAACTTTACGACGATTCCTGGATTGTCGTAACCTTTACGGCGATCCTAAATCATCGCTGACAATCAAACCCAGTCCTACATGGCAGTCCTATGTGGTAAAATTACGACGAAATCAAAACGTCATGGCTGAAATCAGCCCAACCCATTTCAATTGATCACATGGGCTCGTTTTTTTGGGCTTTTCTTATTGGGCTTCTTTTGGGCCTTGGCCTATTTTCAGCCACTTTAGTTTGTTTTCGAATTTTTTTTATCATTCTAATTTGGGCCCTGGCCTTTTAATGCCCAAATAAATTTGGTCCAGTTTCGGTTTTGGCTTTTTTTCATTTTTGAATTCAGAAACTTTTTGTTCAAAACTTAGTTTTATTTCTATTTGTTGGGCCTTTTCAACCCAATTATTTGTCCAACATTAAATCCAACACTATTTCATATTCAAATCAAGAAAACTACAAATCAAATTAAAATCATCCATCATATAACATCACATAATATATCTCCCAGGTTTACATAATACAATAACTCATCTTATGAATACATTTCCTTACACATGAATATAGCAAGAACGCACAACATTGCACAATAAAACAATGGCACATCTGCTACTATCCCAATATTACAATGGACTTCATTCACTCTCCTATGAAAAATGCTGGAGATGGCACAACTTGTCAACCTACAAGAACATTACACTGCACATGAATCAATCAAAAGGAAACAAATATAAAAACATCAGAAACAAATATAAAAACATCAGCACACATGAAGGATACATTTTCGTAATGGCCATTTATGCTTTCATTCTACAATGAAAATATATTGAAACTATAAGAGCTCAGTGAACCAGGCATTTCATATACATATGAGCTTTATCTTCAGGATTAACAGTACAGGACAGATAAAATCATGTGTTTCTGAAACTATAAGAGACTTAGCAGCACTAGCTATTCAAATTTTCAACTATCTTATAAAATAGGCCATGGATTATCAGATAAACAATACCAGTTACGGAGCTCTGTATCAGGTATTCAGGAAGCATGGTTAGAAATCAGTAGCTCTTCCCTCACGTCATAAAAAAAACATTTGCGTAACATCAGACCGGTGTTCACATACAGTGAGAGAACCTCCCTCACAAACTCCCATTCTTTTAAGCCAGGGGAGAAAAGAAATGTCCTTTATCCTCATGACCAAAAGGAGATGATACATGCAGGCTGATGATGCAATATTATTAAAGAGAGCAATATAGAAGTACGACGGTAATACTCTGCTTAGCTGATTCATGTGTAACAAGCATTGTAGTATGGCCACACTTTAGCGCAGTCAAACGAAAATGCTAAACTTATGCTGATTGGAGCTGTTGTAAACTATAATTAGAAACATCTCTTTCTAATATCTGTAATTGTCTGCTGTAGCGAGCAGCAATTTAGTGTTGGCCCTTGCTACCATTCGATGTACAAGTAATGTCACTAGGAAAGCCAACGAATCAGATCTTACAGATCAATGAAATTCAACAATACTCACTGAAATGATCTTAACTCAAACCCAAGTAAGTGCATGACTATGATCGAACACAGAAATTACCATGAGCAAATCCTCGGTCAGGATGCGACGCCACACCACACCACAGGAAAACAAGGCGAATCGAACCATGAGCAACGACGAGCCGAGCCTGGGAACTCACATGAAGACGAAGAAGGTGCTCGGGGGGCGCTTGGGCTTGTTGGGGTCCTTCTCGTCCTTGCTCTTCTTCACTGCGAGCCTACACCACCAGAAATAAACAGCAGCAGCAAACCGAATTAGAGCCCGACGCGAAACAGGAGCAGGAAACCTCTACCAGTTTTTTTTCTACACCGTAACAGACAGAGTCATCTTATTAATCTTATCTGCACTACAATTGTCCTGCTTTTGATGGTGCCAAACCGGCAAAACCCCCCAAGGAGAGGAAATGCAGACAATTTGTGCATCGGCAAGACAAGTTAGCGGCCTAGCTGGACAAATACACTGGCTCAAACATAACCACTGTATGTAAAAGCACGCACTGGACAAATACATGTGAAGTATATTCAAGAATTTGTGAAGTATATTCTACTTTCGCTTCAGGCCAAATTTTCTGCCTAGAATTACCCTTGCAAATATATGAGCTAGCAACCGGAGAATTATCCTTGCAAATTTAGGAAGGATAGTTAAGACTGAATATTCTCAGACTTGCCTGCACAACAATCGGAGTTACACAGCTATTATGCTACTTATGAAGTATATTCTGCTTCACAAGTAGATGCTACTTGTGAAGTATATGCTACTTGTGAAGTATATTCTACTGGACAAATACATGTGAAGTATATTCATGAATTTGTGAAGTATATTCTGCTTTCACTTCAGGCCAAATTTTCTGCCTAGAATTACCCTTGCAAATATATGAGCTAGCAACCAGAGAATTATCCTTGCAAATTTAGGAAGGACAGCTAAGACTGAATATTCTCCATTAAGCGACTAAATCTAACAAGTAGCAGATTGATACACGGGATGTCCTACTACAATATACAACCAACCAATTGACCATTTACGAAGTTTTATCACAGCCTGAAGAGTGAGCACACCGTTCTTCTGAAGATTTTTCACCAAGTTTTGACAAAAGACCCTTTTGATCCAACAGATGGGGGACTCAACAGTTTTACAAATTCTCTAGTTACCTAAATCCCTCCGGCAGATCTGACCTCCGTGCTGCAAGACAAAGTAATTGATATATAAGAACGAGCCTACTCTTACGCATAGATTCAGGACAGAAAATTTAGAACGCTCATCAAACTCACGCACGCAAATGGGATGAAGTAGACCATGGACATGAACAAGCATCTCCGACGAGCCGACTAGGTCTTGCTTTCTCTCCACGTCGTTGACGGCCGTCGGGCAGCCTCTGTCAGAGATCCTCCTATACAGCCGCTCGTACGCGATGTCAAGGCCATCGTCAGAAATGCTCGCGTGCACCGAGGGGAAATAAATGGGTGTGGGATGTGGTGGTTCTTACGAAGCAGACGCAGCACCCGTTGCTGACCTCGGCGGCGACGTAGCCCGCGAGGAAGATGGCGCAGTAGAGGAGGCCGGCGACCATGACGGCGCAGGCAAACCTGCGAGTCCCCAAAAAGTTGAATCAGCACTGCGTACAGATGCAGGTGGGAAGGGAAGTGAAGCGAGGGAGTGAGGGAGATGGAAGACATACCAGAGGTCTGGGAGGAGGTGGTGGATGTGGAGCTCATGGTGGCGCGCCCATCGGGAGAGGATGGAGGCGGAGAGGATGGAGGCGGCGTAGAGGACGACGGAGAGGGCGGCAAAGGCCTGCCGGAAGGCGAGGAGCTTGAGCAGGAATCCCAGGCAGCACCGCCCACACCCGCCGCCGCTCTTCTCGGAGCGGCCGCGCGATCCATCGCTGATGGGTTTGGGGATCTGAATTTGGGTTCAGAGGAGGACAAACCCTCCTCCTTTCCCAAAACACACGTGCACGGCACCCCGCCGCCGGCCGCCATGGAGGGGTTGTCCATCGAGCATGGAGGGGTCTTCGCAGGGGAGGTCGAGGTAGGGAGAGATCTTGAGGGAAGGGAGAGACCTTGAGGGAAGGGAGGGACGAGGTCGGCGGCAATGGGTGAGGAGGACGACGAGGTCGGCGATGGGTGCGAGCGGCGGGGAGAGGACTGGATCGGGAGGGGCGGGGACGGGGAGGAGGTGGTGGCGGCGAGGAGATGGGGACGAGGGTGCGATGGGGGGAGGGGTCTGAGCTAGGGTTTGGGTTGCGGGTGGGGTTATTTTTTTTATTTTTTTCTGTAGATACATCGATGGATGGATGTGAGATGGTAAGGTAGATGGATGGATGGATGGGCGCCATGTCATCAATCCGTGGGAAGAGTTCTGATTGGTTCGAAAAAACAACGATTTAAAATAGTTTTCAGGAACTAAAAATAAAAGGAATTTTGTGAAGCATCTATCAAAAATATTTTGCAAAAGGGCATCACACAAATTTTCACTAGATTTAGGCCACATTTTATGGATGAGGACCAATTTGTATGCATTTCTCATCTTTCTAACTATTTCTAACAATTTTCCGAGTGACAAAAAAGGGTTTTTCGTGAAGAACCTACCAAATATTTGTCGCAAAATTGGACTCCATCAATTTTATAAAATATTAGTACATATTTAATATATAATTGATAAAATGGTTGGATGTCAAAAGCTTCTATCCACCTTTCGTGAAAAAGAAAACTTTCTCCCGATTCAACGGGAAGCAGGTCAAATTTGAATTGCAGTTGCCTCATAGTTTGCTATTTTTTTCAAAAAACATTTCTAGATACAAAAATATATATTTCTTCATATATACTCCAAAATATTTACAAAAATCAAGCCCTATCTACGAACGGTCATACCCTCTGTTTTGACTACGTTTTGAAATGACCATGAAAAATTCAAAACAAATTCAAAAAAATGGAAAACCATTGCATTGTGGCATTATATGTGACAAAGTTACCAGGAAAAATAATAAACTAGTAATACGACAATTATTTTAAATAAGTGTTCTTAGAAATGGGCTATCATGTGTGAAGATTCATGGCTTTCAATCCAAATGATCAATCTTATGGCCACATTCATGACATAGTTTGTTGAAATGATATAATATTGTGCACAAGGGTGCATATTGGAATGGCAAACAATGTTGATTAAGGAAGTTTTCATTTTCCTTGTATGAAAAATTCATTTTTCATTTTTCAAGTGCCCAAAATGAGTTTTTTGTGAATGACCTACCATATATTTGTAGCAAAATTGGACCAACTCATTTTTATCACATACTAGGACATATTTAATGTACAATTGACCAAATGGTTGGGTGTTAAAGGCTTTTATCGACCTCTCGTAAAAAAACAAAATTTCGTTGAATCAATTGAAAGCAGGTCAAATTTGAACTGCAGCTACATTATAGTTTGCTCTATATTTTTCCTAAAAACAATTTCTAGGTACACAAGTATCTATTAAATCATAGAAACATCAAAACATTTCCAAGATTCAACCACTAGGTATGAACGGTCATACCCGCTGTTTTGACCACGTTTTGAAATGGCCATGAAAAATTCAAAACAAATACAAAAAAAGGAAAACCATTGCATTGTGTCATTATATGTGACAAAGTTACCAGGAAAATTAATAAACTAGTAATACGACAATTATTTTAAATAAGTGTTCTTAGAAATGGGTTATCACGTGTGAAGATTCATGTCTTTCAAGCCAAATGATCAATCTTATGGCCACATTCATGACATAGTTTGTTGAAATGATATAATATTATGCACAAGGGTGCATATTGGAATGACAAACAATGTTGATTAAGGAAGTTTTCATTTGCCTTGTATGAAAAATTCATTTTCCATTTTTCAAGTGACCAAAATGAGTTTTCTTGTGAAGGATCTACCATATATTTGTTTCAAAATTGGATCAAATCATTTTTATAAAATACTAGTCCATATTTAATGTACAATTGACAAAATGGTTGGATGTTAAAAGATTTTATCCATCTCTCGTGAAAAAGACAAATTTATGTCGATTCAGTTGGAAGCGTGTTAAATTTGAACTGCAGCTGCATTATAGTTTGCTCTTTATTTTTCCCAAAAATCATTTATAGGTATATAAGTATCTATTTAATCAGAAATACATGGTGTGGTGCCTTGACGTTGAGGTTTCGATGGTGGTCGAGGGCCCCAACTCCAGAGCGCGTGAACTTGCATGCCAGTCGCATGGTCACCGCCTAACCGTTGCATTGCCACGCGTTCTAGGTGGAATAGTCATGGCTGGTGGGTTGGACAATCCCTCGATAGGTGTTGGCAAGAATAAGACAATAGAATAATCTCATGAGGAGACTGAACTAAGCACAAACATGAATTAGCAGCCAAGTGTTTGATTAGCGGTGCGGGTAATTCACATAGACAATGGGCCTAAATTTTGGCTGAGGATGATCATCTACTAAGGAGACTCTCTTGGAATTTTTTTATCTCAAATGGATGAATCTAGGTGGCACTTGCTTTGCAAAGTAACGCATTGTGCAGAAATATGGATGTTGAAGCTAGGATCAAATGAATGAATGGATTGAGCTGAAATTTGGTGTATGATGTTAATTTGGGCATATGAAGGCACTGTATAAAAATTATACCATTTGGACATGCCAAAGTGACACTTCCTTCACAATGTGCCAATTTGGACAGAAAATGGTAATTAAAACTGGGCTCACATAGATGATTGGATTGAGCTTAAATTTGGAGGAGGATGATAATTTGGGCACATTAAGGTACTGTAAAAATTCATAAAATTTGGGTAAACAAAAATTGTACTTCCTTCATAATGCTCTCTACTGAACAGAATATTGGGAAAAATATTGAGAGAAACTGGTTGAATTAAATGAGCTAAAATTTGGTGCAGTGAGGTTATATGGTCAGTATCATCCCGTGGTAAATTTTTCATCAACTATAAAGCAATATAAAACATAGTTGCTTCACAAAATGAAAATATTACCAAAAACAAAGATTGGATGATGAGCTCACATGAATTGTTACATGTGGCTAAAATTTTATAGAGAGCTACGTTTTGGGCACATAGATGATGTGGAAAAAATTCAACTCATCGGGATATTCCTATCTAGTACTTCCTTCACAAAGCTGTTAGCTGAACACAAACTTTGGAAATTTGCTGAGAAAGATTTACTAGGCAAATCGTTACGAAAGTTTTCATGAGGCAATGATTTGGATAGGAAAGAGTGCCCAAACAATATGAGGGTAATCAAAGAAATAGAAATAGCACTTCCTTCACAAAGTGCTATTCTGAACAGAATAGGGAAATGAATATTTTTGAATTATTTTTGAACTATGGAAGGGAGGGTTTTCACATATTTGAGAAATATATAGTCCAAAGTATTTATGAGAATTTTTCGAGAATTTTCGGAATGATAGAATAGTAGGTTGCTTCACAAACTAGGATCAGGTGGGATAGATTGGACCCACGAGTGACATGTCAACATAGTTAGAACATGTTACGACATTTTTACAATCGTCGAAAAAGTTATGACGATCTCATCTTATGCGGTTACGATGTTTTGACTCACATCGTCGCAATTTATATGTAGATTTGATCCCCTCAAACGGTTTACGACGATCTCGGATGAAATCGTCATAGATTTATGACGAATTCATCAACGAAATTTTAAAAAACATCACATATGAGCATATTTCTTGTTGTGAAGGCCACGATCGTCTCTTGTGTCACTGTCTGTCATGCCCAAGATGCGATCCTATCCTCAATTTGGCACGAGGGCCTCGTCAGGGATAGAAGCGCATCTCATCGTGTCGCAAGAATGGATATCGTTACAAGTACATGTAGTGAAAAGAAGATATATATATATATATATATATATATATATATATATATATATATATATATATATATAGAATTGGCTTACACTCGCCACAAGCTACATCAGAGTCACAGTAGTACAATACATAATCATCATGAAGAAGAGCAGGGTCCGACTACGGACGAAAACAAACAAGAAAAGAAGAACGACGTCCATCCTTGCTATCCCAGGCTGCCAGCCTGGAACCCATCCTAGATCGATGATGAAGAAGAAGAAGAAGCAACTCTAAAAGAACAATCAACGCGCTCGCGTCAAATAATCTTTACCTGTACCTGCAACTGGTGTTGTAGTAATCTGTGAGCCACAAGGGACTCAACAATCTCATTTCCAAAGGTATCAAGACTAGCAAAGCTTAATGGGTGAGGCATGGTTAAGTGGTGAGGTTGCAACAGCGGCTAAGCATATATGAGGTGGCTAACTTACGAATAAAAGAAATAAGAGGGGGAAAGATCTACGCATGGCGGACGTGAACTACGGTTGATCAAATGAATGATCCTGAACACCTACCTACGTCAGACATAACCCCACCGTGTCCTCGATCGGAGAAGGAACTCACGAAAGAGACAGTCACGGTTACACACACAGTTGGCAAGTTTTAATTAAATTAACTTCAAGTTATCTAGAACCAGTGTTAAAAAAATATCCACGTTGCCACGTAACCGTGGGCACGGCTTTACGAAGGATTTAACCCTACAGGGGTGCTCCAACTAGTCCATCATAAATTACCACAAGCCGCATAGAAATCCTCAATCACGAAGCTCGCGATCTCGTCGGATTCCCTAGTGGAAAACCTCAACTCTGAGATTACCCAAAGCATAAGCATCACCGGAATCCCGATGCACAAGATATCTCGTCAAAGGTAAAATTAATCCAGCAAGGCCACCCGACGTGTCGACGATCCCGATAGGAGCCGCGTATCTCATTCTCAGGACACGACGGATGAGCGATGGTTACCACGCCAAACGCCGAGTTGCCCCGGGTAGCATTAATAAGTTGCTCTGTTTTGGACCAGCACTCATGAGGAGCACTGGCCCAGGGGTTGATTAAATTTCCTCGGGTTAATTACTCCCTATGCAGTTCATTAGTTATTAGGCAAATGTAGTACCAAAGTTGGGCCTTGCCAGACCAGCTTTAATCTAAAACGAATTATCAAGGGGGTCCCCATAACAACCCCGATCGTGTTAGGAGCGCTCAATTATGGAACATAACAGCGGTAGCCGAAACTAAGGGGGCAAAGGTGGAACAAAACACCAGGCTGGAAAGGCCGAGCCTTCCACCTTTTACCAAGTATATAGGTTGCATTAAATTAAATAGCATTTAATATGGTGATATAACAAGGAAGCCATGTTATCACATGGAAGCAACTGCACCTGCAACTAGCAACGCTAACAACATGGTTAAGCAAGCAGTAACATAGCCAATCAGTGGTTTGCTAGGTCGAACAGGTTGAAGGTAATAATGGCATTGTTGAGAGGCTGATATTTAGCATGTGGTAGGCAACGAGACATATTCGATAGAAGCGGTAAAATTAGCATGGCAATGATAGTAATGGTATCTGGGGAAATGGTCATCTTGCCTGAGATCCCGCTTGGAAGAAGAACAACTCTGAGAAGCAGACGAACCGATGTAGTCGAACGGGTCCTCACATTCTGACACGCTTGCGGAACTCTATCGAGACGGAGCAAACCGGAAACAAACATCAACACAAATATTCACCACACGATGCACAACATGATGCATAACCTACTATGATGCATGATCAGTTCAATGATGCAAGGGATGGCATGGCAATTCACCTCACGCAAACACTACACATTAAGTGAAGTCGACGAAACTCCATGATTAATTATTTAATTCACTCCCGGTTATTTACACGGCAATATTAAATTACAGTTAACATGGCAATGGTGAAGTGACGGTCCTACATGGCATCCTAGACGGTTAACACGCGGAGCATAGAACGGAGCTACATGCAAGAGACATGCAACACGAGATAATTATGTCATGAATGCTTCATGCATGCAAGCTCATTACATCACGGCAAGAAGGGAAAGAAAGCGGTGTCACCACGGCGAGCGAAAGGGAACCATGGCGACAAGTTGGAAACGATGCCACGACAACGTTCCTATCCCGACAACTCGTCGAGATATCGGTGCCAACGAATAGGGAGCGCGTACGTGACATGCCAAATAATGATGGGGTGATCCCGGTTACCGGGTTCCTATGTGTCGGGGGCACGACAAAAGGGAACAACATGCAGCTAACATGGCATATATGAAACGGACGACAACACAACTCATACAAAAATGCATGCCTCGAAATTAATAAAATCGCAGCACGACAAATATAAGCATGGCCGAATTACAACATAGTGCATAGGCCAAGAATTGGATCAAGCCCGAGGGGCTGAATGTGTGCTCGAAAGGAAAAAAAATTTAACTAACTAACATAAGCAAAAATAATTGAGAACTCTCTAGGATTTGATCCCAAGACCTCCTGGCTGAGTGCATGGAAAGCTAACCAGCTAGACTAATGCATTATTGCATGTGTTACAAACGGGACTCTGGTTCTAATAAACGTGTTGCTGACACTAGCCTTTGACCAAAACAAAGTGAAGGACTGGAACAAAAAGAAGATAAAAACTGGAGCAAGAGTGGGATTCGAACCGCGGTCTCCTGGCTGCAATTGTGCTAGGCTAACCAGTAGAACCAAGTGCCTTTGTTTTAAAAAGGCAGGGCACAACTAGCTGAATCGACTACAGCAGTGACCTGACTCGGAAAATTCAGACGTTGCTGCTAATGATACGGAATACAAAGGCAAGAGCTGACCCTCGAGGTAAATAAAAAGTAGAGCCGTGGGGATTCGACCCTGGGCCTCCTGGCTAGCAGCAAGGGATACAAGCGAGTGCACTATGATCCTGTGTGCGAAACAAAGGAGATTTTTCTGAAGATAAACATTCCTTCAACGAATCTGCAGCTACAGGAAACAAAGTACAGAGTCTTCCCCTGCACACGCATAATAGCGTCTTCAGCTGGAGCAACCTAATGGCCGCGGGCATGAGTGGTGCCGTGTGCATCAAGAGTGTGTGCGGGGTGCTGCGGATCTGGTGTGTGTGCTCTCGCTCGTGAGGGAAATGAGGGGGCTGTGAGTGCAGCGAGTTCATTGCCATGGTGGCTATGGCTGTCGTGGGCATCGGCTCCACTTAAAAGAGAACTACAGGAAGGAAACAAACCGGAGGGAGGAGAAGAAGGCCGCAGGTGCTCACCTTGCTCATGCACGAAGTCGCCGAGGATGGAGGTGTTGGGTAACGTAGCATAAATTCAAAAAAATTCCTACGCATGTTCAGATCTTCCTATGGAGAGACCAGCAACGAGAGAGGGGTAAGAGCATCTTCATACCTTTGAAGATTGCTAAGCGGAAGCGCTGCTAGAACGCAGTTGATGGAGTCGTACTCGCAGCGATTCCGATCTAGTGCTGAACAAGGACACCTCCGCGTTCAACACACGTGCAGCCCGGTGACGTCTCCCGCACCTTGATCCAGCAAGGAGGAGGGAGAGGTTGGGGAAGAAGACCAGCAACACGACGGCGTGGTGTTGGTGGAGAGACGAGGTCTCCTGGCAGGGCTTCGCCAAGCGCCGGCAGAGAGGAGGAGGAAGAAGTGCAGGGCTGCGCCGAGGGAGAGGGAAAACCGTGTCCTCCAAAGGCCAAAAGTGCCCACTATATATAGGGGAAGGGGAGAGGGGGTGCCACCCCTAGGGTTCCCACCCTAGGGGGTGCGTCAGCCCTCCCAGATGGGGGGAGTGGCGGCGAGATGGGGAGGAGGGGGTGGCGCACCCCTCTGGTGGGCCTAAGGCCCACCTAAGTTAGGGTTCCCCCCTCTCCCCCTTTTCCTGGTGCACATGGGCTGGGTGGGGGGCGCACCAGCCCACTTAGGGGCTGGTTCCCTTCCCCACTTAGCCCATCTAGCCTCCCGGGGTCGTCACCCCCCTTCGATGGTCCCCCGGGACCACCTCCGGTGGTCCCGGTGGTCCCGGTACGTTACCGGTGATGCCCGAAACACTTCCGGTGTCCGAAACCATTCGTCCTATATATCAATATTTACCTCCAGACCATTCTGGAGCTCCTCGTGACGTCCGGGATCTCATCCGGGACTCCGAACAACTTTCAGTAATCTCGTACAACAATTCCCTATAACCCTAGCGTCATCGAACCTTAAGTGTGTAGACCCTACGGGTTCGGGAGACAGGCAGTCATGACCGAGACACCTCTCTGGACAATAACCATCAGCGGGGTCTGGATACCCATGGTGGCTCCCACTAGCTCCACGATGATCTCATCGGATGAACCACGATGTCAAGGATTCAATCAATCCCGTACACGATTCCCTTTGTCTGTCGGTATAGAACTTGCCCAAGATTCGATCGTCGGTATACCTATACCTTGTTCAATCTCGTTACCGGTAAGTATCTTTACTCGTTCCGTAGCACGTCATCGTGTGACTAACTCCTTAGTCACATTGAGCTCATGATGATGTTCTACCGAGTGGGCCCAGAGATACCTCTCCGTCACACGGAGTGACAAATCCCGATCTCGATTCGTGCCAACCCAACAGACACTTTCGGAGGTACCCGTAGTGCACCTTTATAGTCACCCAGTTACGTTGTGACGTTTGATACACCCAAAGCACTCCTACGGTATCCGAGAGTTTCACAATCTCACGGTCGAAGAAAAAGATACTTGACATTAGAAAAGCATTAGCATACGAACAATACGATCTAGTGCTAGGCTTAGGATTGGGTCTTGTCCACCACATCATTCTCCCAATGATGTGATCCCGTTATCAATGACATCCAATGTCCATGATCAGGAAACCATGATCATCTATTGACTAACGAGCTAGCCAACTAGAGGCTTGCTAGGGACACATTGTGATCTATTCATTCACACATGTATTACTGTTTCCTGTTAACACAATTATAGCATGAACGATAGACGATTATCATGAACAAGGAAATATGATAATAACCATTTTATTATTGCCTCTAGGGCATATTTCCAACAGTCTCCCACTTGCACTAGGGTCAATAATCTAGTTACATTGTGATGTATCGAACACCCATAGCATTATGGTGCTGATCATGTTTTGCTCGTGGAAGAGGTTTAGTCAACGGGTCTGCAATATTCAGATCCGTGTGTACTTTACAAATATCTATCACTCCACTCTGGACATGGTCCTGGATGGAGTTGTAGCGGCGCTTGATGTGCTTCGTCTTCTGGTGAAACCTGGGCTCTTTGGCTATGGCAATGGCTCCAGTGTTATCACAGAAGAGTGTCATAGGACCCGACGCGCTTGGAACCACTCCAAGGTCGGTGATGAGCTCCTTCATCCAAATTCCTTCATGAGCCGCTTCTGAAGCAGCTATGTACTCCGCTTCACATGTAGATGTTGCCACGACTTCTTGCTTGCTGCTGCACCAGCTCACTGCCCCACCATTCAACACATATACGTATCCGGTTTGTGACTTAGAGTCATCCGGATCTGTGTCGAAGGTAGCATCGATGTAACCCTTTACGACGAGCTCTTCGTCACCTCCATAAACGAGAAACATTTCCTTAGTCCTTTTCAGGTACTTAAGGACATTCTTGACCGATGTCCAGTGTTCCGCACCGGGATTAATTTGGTACCTCCCTACCAAGCTTATCGCAAGGTTTATATCAGGTCTGGTACACAGCATGGCATACATTAGAGAGCCCACGGCTAAAGCGTAGGGGACAGAACTCATCTTCTCTCTATCTGCTGCCGTGGTCGGCGACTGAGTCTTACTCAATCTCATACCTTGCAAAACTGGCAAGAACCCTTTCTTTGAGTTTTCCATATTGAACTTCTTCAATATCTTGTCAAGGTATGTACTTTGCGAAAGACCTATGAGGCGTCTCGATCTATCTCTATAGATCTTGATGCCTAATATGTATGCAGCTTATCCAAGGTCCTTCATTGAAAAACTCTTGTTCAAATAGGCCTTTATGCTCTCCAACATCTCTATATCATTCCCCATCAATAATATGTCATCCACATATAGTACGAGGAAAGCTACAGAGCTCCCACTCACTTTCTTGTACAGACAAGCTTCTCCGTAAACCTGTATGAACCCAAACGCTTTAATCACCTCATTAAAGCGAATGTTCCAACTCCGAGATGCTTGCACCAGCCCATAGATGGAGCGCTGGAGCTTGCACACTTTGTTAGCACCCTTAGGGTCGACAAAACCTTCTGGTTGCATCATATACAACTCTTCCTTAAGGTTCCCGTTAAGGAATGCTGTTTTGACGTCCATTTGCCAAATTTCATAATCATAAAAGGCGGCAATTGCTAACATGATTCGGACTGATTTCAGCTTCGCTACGGGAGAGAAAGTCTCATCGTAGTCAACTCCTTGAATTTGGCGAAAACCCTTTGCGACAAGTCGAGCTTTGTAAACGGTTACATTACCGTTTGCATCAGTCTTCTTCTTGAAGATCCATTTATTTTCTATGGCTCG
Organism: Hordeum vulgare subsp. vulgare; assembly: GCF_904849725.1. Taxonomy (NCBI): domain Eukaryota; kingdom Viridiplantae; phylum Streptophyta; class Magnoliopsida; order Poales; family Poaceae; genus Hordeum; species Hordeum vulgare. The sequence goes on from NC_058519.1 coordinate 52,807,711, forward strand.
CCGGTCATCGAGCAAGTCCACCAAAGTCCATACTTTGTTCTCATACATGGATCCTATCTCGGATTTCATGGCCTCAAGCCAATTGTTGGAATCTGGGCCCGCCATCGCTTCTTCATAGTTCGAAGGTTCATCGTTGTCTAACAACATGATCTCCATCACAGGGTTGCCGTACCACTCTGGTGCGGAGCGTACCCTTGTGGACCTTCGCGGTTCAGTAGTAACTTGATCCGAAGCTTCATGATCATCATCATTAACTTCCTCTTCAGTCGGTGTAGGCACCACAGGAACAACTTCTTGCGTTGCGCTACTTTCCTGTTCGAGAGGGGGTGTAATTACCTCATCAAGTTCTACCTTCCTCCCACTTACTTCTTTCGAGAGAAACTTTTCTCTAGAAAGGATCCGTTCTTGGCAACAAAGGTTTTACCTTCGGATCTAAGATAGAAGGTATACCCAATAGTTTCCTTAGGGTATCCTATGAATACGCATTTCTCCGCTTTGGGTTCTAGCTTTTCTGGTTGAAGTTTCTTCACATAAGCATCGCAGCCCCAAACTCTAAGAAACGACAACTTAGGTTTCTTGCCAAACCACAGTTCATACGGTGTCGTCTCAACGGATTTAGACGGTGCCCTATTTAAAGTGAATGCTGCAGTTTCTAATGCGTATCCCCAAAATGATAGCGGTAAGTCGGTGAGAGACATCATAGATCGTACCATATCTAATAAGGTGCGACTACGACGTTCAGACACTCCGTTGCGCTGCGGTGTGCCAGGCGGCGTTAGTTGTGAAACGATTCCACACTTCCTTAGGTGTGTGCCAAACTCGTGACTCAAATATTCTCCTCCACGATCAGATCGTAGACATTTAATTTTTCTGTCACGTTGATTCTCAACCTCACTCTGAAATTCCTTGAACTTTTCAAACGTCTCAGATTTGTGCTTCATCAAGTAGATATACCCATACCTACTCAAATCATCGGTGAGAGTGAGAACATAACGATAACCACCGCAAGCTTCAACGTTCATTGGACCACACACATCAGTATGTATTATTTCCAATAAGTCGGTTGCTCTCTCCATTATTCCTGAGAATGGAGTCTTAGTCATCTTGCCCATGAGGCACGGTTCGCATGTGTCAAATGATTCAAAGTCAAGAGACTCTAGCAGTCCATCAGTATGGAGCTTCTTCATGCGCTTAACACCGATATGACGAAGGCGGCAGTGCCACAAGTATGTGGGGCTATCATTATCAACTTTGCATCTTTTGGTACTCACACTATGAATATGTGTAACATCACGATCGAGATTCATCAAGAATAAACCATTCACCAGCGGAGCATGACCATAAAACATATCACTCATATAAATAGAACAACCATTATTCTCTGACTTAAATGAGTAGCCGTCTCGCATTAAGCAAGACCCTGATACAATGTTCATGCTTAAAGCTGGTAGTAAATAACAATTATTAAGGTTTAAAACTAATCCCGACGGTAGATGTAGAGGTAGCGTGCCGACGGCGATCACATCGACCTTTGAACCATTCCCGACGCGCATCGTCACCTCGTCCTTGGCCAGTCTCCGCTTATTCCGCAGTTCCTGCTTTGAGTTGCAAATGTGAGCAACAGCACCGGTATCAAATACCCAGGAGCTACTACGAGCGCTGGTAAGGTACACATCAATAACATGTATATCACATATACCTTTAACGTTGCCGGCCTTCTTGTCCGCTAAGTATTTGGGGCAGTTCCGCTTCCAGTGACCTTTTCCCTTGCAGTAGAAGCACTCAGTCTCAGGCTTGGGTCCGTTCTTTTTCTTCTTCCCGGCATCTGGCTTACCGGGCGTGGCAACAGCTTTGCCGTCTTTCTTGAAGTTCTTCTTACCCCTGCCTTTCTTGAAACTAGTGGTCTTGTTGACCATCAACACTTGATGCTCCTTCTTGATTTCTACTTCTGCAGACTTGAGCATCGAGTACAACTCGGGAATGGTTTTCTCCATCCCTTGCATGTTGTAGTTAAGCACAAAGCCTTTGTAGCTTGGTGGGAGAGACTGGAGGATTCTGTCAATGATAGCATCATCCGGAAGTTCGACTCCAAGTGAAGTCAGACGACCGTGTAACCCACACATTTTGAGTATGTGCTCACTGACAGAACTGTTCTCCTCCATCTTACAACTGAAGAACTTGTCGGAGACTTCATATCTCTCGACACGGGCATGAGCTTGAAAAACTAGCTTCAGCTCTTGGAACATCTCATATGCCCCGTGTTGCTCAAAACGTCTTTGGAGCCCCGTTTCTAAACTGTATAACATGCCACACCTGACCACAGAGTAGTCATCACTCCGCGCTTGCCAGACGTTTAGAACGTCCTGGGCTGCTGCGGGAGCGGGAGGGTCACCTAGCGGCGCATTAAGGACATAAGCCTTTTTAGCTGCTTCAAGGATGAGCTTCAGGTTGCGAACCCAGTCCGCATAGTTGCTACCATCATCTTTCAGCTTGTTTTTCTCTAGGAATGCGTTGAAGTTGAGGTTGACGTTGGACATCTACAATATTAATAAAGACAACTTTTAGACTAAGTTCATGACAATTAAGTTCATTTAATCAAATTAAGTATGAACTCCCACTTAAATTGACATCCCTCTAGTCATCTAAGTGATACATGATCCATGTTGACTAACCCGTGTCCGATCATCACGTGAGACGGACTAGTCACCATGGTGAGCAACTTCATGCTGATCGTATTCAACCATACGACTCATGTTCGACCTTTCGGTCTCTTGTATTCGAGGTCATGTATGTACATGCTAAGCTCGTCGAGTCAACCTAAGTGTTTCGCGTGTGTAAATCTGGCTTACACCCGTTGTATGCGAACGTTAGAATCTATCACACCCGATCATCACGTGGTGCTTCGAGACAACGAACCTTCGCAACGGTGCACACTTAGGGGAATACGTTCTCAAAATTTTAAGAGGGATCATCTTATTATGCTACCGTCGTTTTAAGCAATAAGATGTAAAACATGATAAACATCACAATGCAATCATATAGTGACATGATATGGCCATTATCATCTTTGCTCATTCGATCTCCATCTTCAGGCATCGCATGATCATCATCGTCACCGGCGTGACACCATGATCTCCATCATCATGATCTCCATCATCATGATCTCCATCATCGTGTCTTCGTGAAGTCGTCACGCCAACTACTACTATCACTACTACTATGGCTAACCGTTAGCAATGAAGTAAAAGTAGTAAGCACATGGCGTTGCATCTCATACAATAAATTAAGACAACTCCTATGGCTCCTGCCGGTTGTCATACTCATCGACATGCAAGTCGTGAAACCTATTACAATAACATGATCATCTCATACATCATACATGCAACATCACAACTTTGGCCATATCACATCACATGTCAAACCCTGCAAAAACAAGTTAGACGTCCTCTAATTGTTGTTGCAAGTTTTACGTGGCTGATTTGGGTTTCTAGCAAGAACGCCTTCTTACCTACGTGACAGCCACAACGATGATATGCCAAAGCTATTTACCCTTCATAAGGACCCTTTTCATCAAATCCAATCCGACTAGAGTAGGAGAGACAGACACCCACTAGCCACCTTTATGCACTATGTGCATGTCTGTCAGTGGAACCAGTCTCACGTAAGCGTACGTGTAAGGTCGGTCCGGGCCGCTTCATCCCACAATACCGCCGGAAAAGAATAAGACTAGTAACGGAAAGCAAATTGACAAACCATCGCCCACAACTTTTGTGTTCTACTCGTGCATAGAATCTACGCATAGAAAACCTGGCTCGGATGCCACTATTGGGTAACGTAGCATAAATTCAAAAAAATTCCTACGCATGTTCAGATCTTCCTATGGAGAGACCAGCAACGAGAGAGGGGTAAGAGCATCTTCATACCTTTGAAGATCGCTAAGCGGAAGCGCTGCTAGAACACGGTTGATGGAGTCGTACTCGCAGCGATTCCGATCTAGTGCCGAACAACGGCACCTCCGCGTTCAACACACGTGCAGCTCGGTGACGTCTCCCGCACCTTGATCCAGCAAGGAGGAGGGAGAGGTTGGGGAAGAAGACCAGCAACACGACGGCGTGGTGTTGGTGGAGAGACGAGGTCTCCCGGCAGGGCTTCGCCAAGCGCCTGCAGAGAGGAGGAGGAAGAAGTGCAGGGCTGCGCCGAGGGAGAGGGAAAACCGTGTCCTCCAAAGGCCAAAAGTGCCCACTATATATAGGGGAAGGGGAGAGGGGGTGCCACCCCTAGGGTTCCCACCCTAGGGGGTGCGGCAGCCCTCCCAGATGGGGGGAGTGGCGGCCAGATGGGGAGGAGGGGGTGGCGCACCCCTCTGGTGGGCCTAAGGCCCACCTAAGTTAGGGTTCCCCCCCCTCCCCCTTTTTCTGGTGCACATGGGCTGGGTGGGGGGCGCACCAGCCCACTTAGGGGCTGGTTCCCTTCCCCACTTAGCCCATCTAGCCTCCCGGGGTCGTCACCCCCCTTCGATGGTCCCCCGGGACCACCTCCGGTGGTCCCGGTGGTCCCGGTGATGCCCGAAACACTTCCGGTGTCCGAAACCATTCGTCCTATATATCAATATTTACCTCCGGACCATTCCAAAGCTCCTCGTGACGTCCGGGATCTCATCCGGGACTCCGAACAACTTTCGGTAATCTCATACAACAATTCCCTATAACCCTAGCGTCATCGAACCTTAAGTGTGTAGACCCTACGGGTTCGGGAGACAGGCAGTCATGACCGAGACACCTCTCTGACCAATAACCATCAGCGGGGTCTGGATACCCATGGTGGCTCCCACTAGCTCCACGATGATCTCATCGGATGAACCACGATGTCAAGGATTCAATCAATCCCGTACACGATTCCCTTTGTCTGTCGGTATAGAACTTGCCCGAGATTCGATCGTCGGTATACCTATACCTTGTTCAATCTCGTTACCGGTAAGTCTCTTTACTCGTTCCGTAGCACGTCATCATGTGACTAACTTGTTAGAGCATATATCTCCATATGTGGTTTTGGTAATTGATGACGATTCCTATGGACTAATGGTTGCCTTAAGTTACATTTATAGGATTTGTCCATAGGCACTTCTTGAAGTCCATCTGTTGGGTTCAAGGAGTTTATATGATGACCAAGATGGTATTCAAGGTATTATCCAAAGAATGGTCATATAGACACATGGTTGATCAAGATCTCAGACAAAGAGTAAATCAAGATGATCAACACACAAAGCGTACAAGATGTACCGAGAGGGATCAAGTGATCCCATGGTATGGTAAGCATTGTCCATTAAGTGTTTGTGTACTAACCCATAGTCTTCGTGAGAGTTCTATATGGGGGTTAGGTGTGTTTCCAACACATGGTTGATCAAGATCTCAGACAAAGAGTAAATCAAGATGATCAACACACAAAGCGTACAAGATGTACCGAGAGGGATCAAGTGATCCCATGGTATGGTAAGCATTGTCCATTGCGTGTTTGTGTACTAACCCATAGTCTTCGTGAGAGTTCTATATGGGGGTTAGGTGTGTTTCCATGGGTTTGCATCAAAGGGAAGATCTCATACAACCCATGAAGTATGACGTCGAGTTGTGATCGTCATCAAGATTGCAATGTGCAAGTTCAAGTGGATCAGCACGAAGATATCATGCTTGAAGCTTGCCGTCCGTTGTGGTGGCAATGGACTTGTGAAGATATGCTGAAGAGTGGCTCACCCATAGTGAGTATGGGGGAGCAATCAACTAGTCTTCATCAAGCCAACACAATCAAGAAAGCTGGTCCATCTTGAGGAAGCCAAGATCATCATCATCTAGCTCAAGAGGACGAGGTGCAAGATATGCTGAAGAGTGGCTCACCCATAGTGAGTATGGGGGATAAATCAACTAGTCTTCATCAAGCCAACACAATCAAGAAAGGTGGTCCATCTTGAGGAAGCCAAGATCATCATCATCTAGCTCAAGAGGACGAGGTGCAAGGTATAGGTTTGCCCTTGATAGGTTTTCTGTTTAGGATAGATTGATGTACTATCAAGGGGGCTCTCAAGTGAGTAGCTTGATCGTATCATTCGTTGAGAGCTCAAACCATTTGCATCCTTGCATCATACTTCTTGGTTCTTGTTTGGTGTTTCTCTTTGTGAGTTTTAGAGCTTATGGTCATCTTCGTGACAAGCTCGAGTTCATCGAAAACGGAGTCCATATGCATCTACTATGATGTTTTCGATGTTGGAGTTTTTGCCGGTTCTTCATTCATAGAGATCTCACATCTCTATATCTTTGGCATATTCATAACCGCATGGTCTGTTTGGATAGCCCTTGTCGTCCTGAATCCAACAAGCTTGGGTTTGCTCGATTCGGAGCTCGTATGCGAAAGTTATGGTTGTTTCAGTGGCGAGCGGTAGTACTGCTGGACCTAGCGGTAGTACCGCTAGAGTTGGCGGTAGTACCGCTGGCCCTAGCGGTAGTACCGCTGGCTCACGGTAGTACCGCCCCTGGTCAGCGGTAGTACCGCTCCAGGAGCTTAGTACCGCCTGCCTAGCGGTTGTTCGTGGACGGACATTTTTGCGAAGACTTTCTTGGCGGTGGTAGTGCCGTTGCACTACCAGGGGCACAGCGGTAGTACCGCTGGGGCCAGCGGTAGTACCGCTGCAGCCAGCGGTAGTACCGCTGGAGCTCGGGCAGAAAGTGGGGGTAACGGTCTGATTCCTTCCCCCACTATATAAAGGGGGTCTTCTTCCCCCTTGGTCTTATCTATCCGTTGAGCTCTTGTTCTACCTCCATTGTTGACATTCTTAGAGCTTGATTAAGAATGTGACTAACTTGTTCTTGCTTGTTCTTGAGGGAAAAGAGAGAGGAGATCTAGAACCACATCTCCACCAATCACTTTCTCCTCTATGTGAGGGGAACCCCTTGGATCTTGATCTTGGAGTTCTTTGTGAGCTCCGTGTTCTTCCTCTCATATTTCTCCATAGCTTTTGTTGTTGTGGAGGGATTTGAGTGTGAGGGACTTGACCACTTCGTGTGTTTCTTGCCATTGCATTAGTTGCATCGGTTTGAGTTCTCCACGGTGATACGTGGAAGTGAGAAGTTGAGAAGCTTACTACCTTTGGTATGTAGTACCCTTGATATTGTTCTTCGTGGATGCTTTGGCGTCCTAGAAGCTTGGTGGTGTCTCGGAGCTCAATCATTGTTGTGTGAAGCTCCGGGAAGCGTCGGGGTCTCCAACTAGGTTGTGGAGATTGCCCCGAGCAATTTGTACGGGTACCGGTAACCGCCCCCAAGGGTTGCCACATGTACGGGTTCGGTGACCGCCCCCAAGGGTTGCCATTTGTACGGGTTCGGTGACCGCCCTCAAGGGTCCCTTAGTGGAATCACGGCATCTTGCATTGTGCGAGGGCGTGAGGAGATTATGGTGGCCTTAGTGGCATCTTGGGGAGCATTGTGCCTCCACACCGCTCTAACGGAGATTAGCATCTGCAAGGGTGTGAACTTCGGGATACATCATCGTCTCCCCGTGCCTCGGTTATCTCTTACCCGAACCCTTTACTTATGCACTTTACTTTGTGATAGAGATATTGTTTATTGTAATATACTTGCTATCACTTAGTTGTTTATCTTGCTTAGCATAAGTTGTTGGTGCACATAGGTGAGCCTAGTTGTTTGTAGGTTTTGTGCTTGACATATTAAACATTAGTTTTATTCCGCATTTGTTCAAGCCTAAACCTTAACTATTTTAAAGCGCCTATTCACCCCCCCCCTCTAGGCGACATCCACGTCCTTTTCATAACTCCTTAGTCACATTGAGCTCATGATGATGTTATACCGAGTGGGCCCAGAGATACCTCTCCGTCACACGGAGTGACAAATCCCGATCTCGATTCGTGCCAACCCAACAGACACTTTCGGAGGTACCCGTAGTGCACCTTTATAGTCACCCAGTTACGTTGTGACGTTTGATACACCCAAAGCACTCCTACGGTATCCGGGAGTTGCACAATCTCACGGTCGAGGGAAAAGATACTTGACATTAGAAAAGCATTAGCATACGAACAATACGATCTAGTGCTAGGCTTAGGATTGGGTCTTGTCCACCACATCATTCTCCCAATGATGTGATCCCGTTATCAATGACATCCAGTGTCCATGATCAGGAAACCATGATCATCTATTGACTAACGAGCTAGCCAACTAGAGGCTTGCTAGGGACACATTGTGATCTATTCATTCACACATGTATTACTGTTTCCTGTTAATACAATTATAGCATGAACGATAGACGATTATCATGAACAAGGAAATATGATAATAACCATTTTATTATTGCCTCTAGGGCATATTTCCAACAGGAGGCAGACGGGTCGGAGCGGCAACACGGGCGGCAACGACGGGTACCAGCTCCTGTAGGTGGCGGGCATGGCCTCCTGAGCTCGTTCTCTAAAGAATAGAGGCGACATGGGAGCACCACGACGGACGACGCGCGACAGGGGTGGGTAGGGAGGCGAGCTCGCGCCGGATCCATACGTTCTTGGCATCGCGGCTCCATTCCCGGTGGTAGCGGCATATGGCACCGCGAGGCCGGCCGAGGGCGAGCTCCTTGGTACAGCGGTCATGGAGGTTTGCAGAGAAGAAAAGAGAGAGAGAGATGAGAGTCAGGGAGAGAACCAGAGAGAGGAATAGAAGGAAGAGAGCAGGGAGGCAGAGAAGGAAGGGTCTTGGGTCTGACCTGCGGTGCTCCATCGGCCGGCAGCTCGCCGGGGCGACGGCGGGTCGTGGAGGACGCGGGGGTGAGGCTGTGCCTTGATCCAATCTGGGTTGGGCCCAGCGGGAGGTCGCAGGAGGAACTGTGGGATGTCCGATCTCGGATCCAACGGATGAGATTTAGCAGGGCTTGGCTGGTTTGGCACAACGAGGAGAGGTAGGTGGGTGGCGGCGGCTGAATCGGGATTGGGGAGTGGATCGAGGTAGAGGCGATGGTTGGGTCTAGGTTTACTGCATATAGCACTTGGGTCGGTCTAATGGGCATTTGGACCCTCCGATTAAATCGGACGGTCGAAAATGACTAGGTTAGGGAGTCCAGTTGACAAACCGGTGACGGTTTGCGGTAAAACGGGATTGATCCGGATCCAACGGTCACGACCGTATGATTCAGGTTTCGAGAGGTTTTTGAACTAGGCTGCGGGCAGGTCAGCGCACTGTGCAGAGGGGCTAGGCGGAGATGAGAGGGGAAACGGCAACCCGGCGACAGAGTTTAAAACAACGAAAAAATATCCAACGATAGACCGAATACGGTGCCACAACGGTCGACCGTTCGGGTACCAGACGGACTCCGATTGCGACGAAATTCGACAGGCGGCCTAGCTATATTAAAATAAGGCCGCACATCAAGATCCAACCCAATCGGAGAAAATTTTACCACACACTTTTAAAAACAAGATTCGAACGATGCCACGGGCGCGTGCGAGTGTGATTGGGCTCAGAACGGACAACGACGAGAACTGGCAACTAACAACGGATGCAAGTTTTGAAAACTGACGACAATGGAATACCGATGCAATGCTGATGATGCTGATGATGCGATGATGATGCGACAAAAGAAAATAGACACACGACGACCATGAAATAGAAGGGAAATCTTCTGGAACGTCGGCATCAGGCTGTCACACTGTCGTCGTCAATTGGGCGAGCTACCACCGAACGGCTGCCCATCCCATCGCCGGTTGAATCCTTCCACCTCCCTCACAAGGTGTTTGGCAAAATTACCCTAAGGTAAAAACCGTGCAAACCTTGAGTCTTTTCGTCGGGCGTGATTAGTTTGATGGTGATTTTCATATTGTGGATGAGCTCATGTGACTCCTCTTACGTGCATGATTCCTCCTCTGATGAGGAATTTGATTTGTGAGACTTCGGTGCACACGATCGACTTCAGAAGGATTTGATGGCGGAGTATTGGAAATGGCATGGCGAATGAGCCGTCTAGTTTCATGATTTGTTTGTTCTATTGTGCAAGAACTTTTTGTATTTGTGTTGCATTTGATGTTGTAGATTTGATGAATTATGTAATAATTTGATATTGTGGACATGTTGAAATTTTTAATTTCAATCATAATGTTTCTATTTCAAATTGTGCGGCTGTGAAATGGTTGTACAACGGCTATACAACAGTCGATTGCCAGATTTACATCTCATTTGCATCACCTATTGGAGTTGCCCATTTACATCTCCATTTTACATCATCTGTTGGAGTTGGCCCTTTTTTGGAGATGTAAAAAAGCATTTTTTGGAGATGTTGTTAGATCGGTAGTTTAGTTTCCAACGAGCCAGGTTTTCGCGGATTTGTCACGGCAGATGTCCTAGTCATAGGACTAAGTCTAGGAGTCATGAAAACTAGGTGGTTGCTTGGATGGGGTTGATCGGAAACGAGAGACAAGGGTTTACCCAGGCCTGGCCCCTCCAATGGAGGTAAAAGTCTACGTCATGCTTTTTGAGTTATTGATGGTGCTCTCGATTACAAGGGTGCATAATTGCTAACCTAGCTCTCGAGGATTTATTTATTCTACTCTCTATTTCAGGGGCTCACCTTTATATATAGGTCGAGGCCCTAAGACTACAACAGAGTCCGGGTCGTATTACGAACCGCCACCTACTCTAACTCCTACTTGTCTCACGTATGGAAAATGCATTGCACCTTGCTTCTTTGAGCCAACCTGCCAAGTATTGGCCTATGAGCCGGTCTTCTTGGACGTGGTGCCTCCCAGGCCTTGGGCTTCTGGACTTTCCTCGCTCGTGCTTGCAACCACTTGACTTGAACACCTGCCTTGACAGCCAGGTCATTTTTCTGGCAGGTCATCCTATGGGGTATATCCCCTACATTAGCCTCCAGTTTAGCTTGGATATACCCATGTTAATCTCCATCCTAAAATGAAACAAAAACCTTTACTTTGAAGTTGAAACCTTGTGCTTAGTTCTCAAGCCAGTATTTGTCTTCTCTTTGTCGTTGAAGTTTGTGTGGGTCAGTACTGTGCTGGCTCATTTTCCTCTTCTTTGAGACTTGGTCTTTTCTCAAATGACATTTTCGATATGTCACTTAGTTGTCCCTGACATCAGCATGTCATCATGGCGAATCTTTTTGAACATTCATCAAATCCAGTGAGGCGCGGGAATCTAGGCACCTTCTCAGCCACAAATTACTACAACCGTTTCGTGTTTCCACTACGCCACTTTGAGATCCCACCCCTGTATAAATAGACCTCGAGGCCCCAGATTCACCTTTTCACCTCATCTCCTTCCTATGGCCTTCAAGCCGAAGAACCTGAGCTCGCCGGAGTTCATCCTCGCGACATAATACATCCTCGCTCTCGTTGTCGCCGGAACGTTTTCACATCGGTCGTGGCTTTCTCCGGGAACGCAATCCCCTGAATCTTCCTTCGTCTCGCATCTGGCAAATGCTACTTTCGCCATTAGGTCTTTCCCTTGTTCTTGATAGTTTCTCGGAGCTCTATAGGAATTTATGTAAACACAGATGCTTCTCTAGTTTTACTCCATAACCTCCGTTGATAACATGTACTCTTGGTTCCACATTACTTTTTATAAATTTATGGATCTATTTAACTCTCTGATGATGTTGTGGTAGTTTCACGTTGGTTCCTCTGCCATGGTCAAGATATTTTATTTTTCTATTTCTCCACATTGTTAGATCCATTTATTCCCCTGCCTTGGTAGAAAACTATTTATGCTCACAAGAAAAATTTGCTAAGTCTTTTTAGCCTCCGCATCCACCTTCAGCCGGCCCATTGCCACATGTTGGCTTTTTTATGTCACGTCAACCCACCAAAGTCCAACATGGCTTATCTTCGGCTTATTAGGCCATTTCTGCCTTGCTCTTGATTTCGGCGAGTGATATACTGGCTCATTCTTTTAGTTTGCGCATGTGTAGTTGATTTGTGATGGCTCCTAAAACTAACAAAGCATGTGGTTGCGTCAGATCTCAAGAGTCGGTTCTTACATTAGAAAATCTGTCGCTAAAGGTTTTCTGCCTGCTCAAGATAAAACTAGTTGGTGACCACCTAAGGAAGAGTCTTCTCCTCGACCTGATCAAGGAGAAGTGAATGTCTTCACACATCACTTGCTTAGAGGCTTCCGGTCCCTTGGTTCAAAGTTTTCCACAGATCTTCTAAATATTTTCGATCTCAGGCCAGAGGATATTGGCCCTAACTCAATGATCAAATCTTCCAATTCCAAGTCCTCTGTGTAGTATATCTTCAAACTAAGCCAACCGCCACCCTTTTTAGAGAGTTCTTTTACATCAACCATCATATCAAAGTTAAGAACGGTCCGAGTGTAAAACTTGGTGGAATATCCATCCAGAAAAGGAAAAATAGCCCCTTTCCTGAATCAAAATTGACGAGTCATCCCAAGGGTTGGAATAAGACTTGGTTTTACTGCAAGAACACTACCCTTGAAAATCCTTTGTCGGGTTACACAATGGACCGGCTTAATGCTTCAACTGAATTTCCGGGTTGGCGTGCTGATGACGAAAGAAAACAATTGGCACTTATACTTCTGCGACTAAGGGCCTTAACCGCTCACGGACTCACCGAAATTGACTTGATCTGGTGTTGGATAACTTGGCATATTTAACCTCTTAGTTTAATAGGCGACATGATGTGAAACTTCATTGGTGAGCCGACAGATGTCCAACGTTTTAGTGAAGACCATATATCTGAAAGCGACATCAACAAGGCCACCAAGAAATTTTTTGGCGACTCGAAAGAGAAGTGCAGCGTGACTGGGTTGGCCCCATTTTGTTTGACCAACCCGGTTCCTCCGGTAAGTATTCTTGAACTTATCCATTTTCTTGGTCACAATTTTATAACTTATCATACTCACTTTCCGGATTGTATTACTCGTGTAGGAAGAGTGTGATTGGTGGAAAGCTAGAGCTGGGACTACTATTCCCCATTAGTCTGAGCAAGCTGATGACCTGGTTAGAGGAGCCTCCATGGGAGAAGAATTTGAGGTAAAGCCTGACTCGCTTGGCCACCTCTTTATTGAACTTGCTGCGCTCCTTCTCCACAGGGTAACAATGATGCTAGTGAAACTGACGATGTTGAGATAATTTTGATCTCCTCCGACTGACCAGAATCATATATCCCAAAGAAGACGAGGCAAGCCGTGAGGAAAGTTTAGTTCTCGAACGCATATGCTTACTTAGATCCAAACATTGTTATGAAGGAAAATCAGCACGCTCGCCCATGGAAACGCAAGACCCGGAGTATCTCTAGGGAGCTATCTGCCGGCTTATCTCTTGAGCCGACCACCGGCAAGAAGTGATTCGAGGTGCCTCATAGTCCAACTCTTTCTCGTCCATGAGCTGGCCATTTTAAGCAAACACTCAGTGCTTCTGATTCAAATTATCAGGAATCACCGCCCTCTTTTGGCGAGTTGACGGTGACACAACTTCCTGCTTTCACAATTTACCATGGGTAAGTCTTTGTTAAGCCGGTTTCATTTCTTTTGCCATCGCTTTTCATTTCCTTAACGCAATATTTTGTTTTCATGATTGCGGAGCCAAAGCTTTCATGAGGAAAAAGGTGGGTGGGTCATCTTCTAACATCGTGGATCCCAACACTCAAAATCTGCCACCATACGAGGCAGCGACTCATATTAAGCCTACTCGACAACATAACCCAGACTTGGAAGAGCTGCTCATCATGGAAATGCCATCTCAATATCAAGGTGTGGCAAATGACCCAACCTTTGGTGTTGATACTCCAAGTCCTCCTCGACCTTCAAGTTCTCCACTCGGGGTGGGTATTTGTTAGAGCATATTTCTCCATATGTGGTTTTGGTAATTGATGACAATCCCTATGGACTAATGGTTGCCTTAAGTTATATTCGAAGGATTTTTCCATAGGTACTTCTTGAAGTCCATCTATTGGTTTCAAGGAGTTTATATGATGACCAAGGTGGTATTCAAAGTATTATCCAAAGATTGGTCATAAAGACACAAGGTTAATCAAGACTAAGCAGAGAGTAAATCAAGATGATCAACACACAAAGCATACAAGATGTACCGAGAAGGATCAAGTGATCCCATGGTATGGTAAGCATTGTCCATAACACTTTTGTGTACTAACCCATGTCTTTGTGAGAGTTCTATGTGGGGTTAGGTGTGTTTCCATGGGTTTGCGTCAAGAGGAAGATCTCATTCAACCTATGAAGCATGACATCAAGTGGTGATCGTCATCAAGATTGTGGTGTGCAAGTTCAAGTGGAGCATCACGAAGATATCATGCTTGAAGCTTGCCGTCCATTGTGGTGGCAATGGACTTGTGAAGAATGTGCTGAAGAGTGGCTCACCTATAGAGAGTATGAGGGACCAATCAAGAAAGGTGGTCCATCTTGAGGAAGCCAAGATCGTCATCATCTAGCTCAAGAGGACTAGCTGCAAGGTATAGGTTTGCCCTTGATAGGTTATTCTACTGTAGGATAGTTTGTCGTACTATCAAGGGGAGCTCTCAAGTGAGTACCTTGATCGTATCGTTCGTTGAGAGATCAAACAATTTGCATCATTGCATCATATCTTGGTTATTGTTTGGTGTTTCTCCTTGTGAGTTTTAGAGCTTATGGTCATCTTCATGACAAGCTCGAGTTCATCGAAAACGGAGTCTATATGCATCTTCTATGATGTTTCCGATGTTGGAAGTTATTGCCGGTTCTTCATTCATAGAGGTCTCACATCTCTATATCATTGGCGTTCTCATAACTACATGTTCTTAAGATTTTATGTCTCTGTTGGATAGCTCTTGTTGTCGTGAATTCAACAAGCTTGAGTTTGCTCGATACGGATTTCGTATGCGAAAGTTATGGCAGTTTCAGTATCCAGCGGTAGTAATTTTTTACTACCGCTCACGGGTGGTAGTACCGCTCCCTCGGACATTCTGGCAGCGGTAGTACCACTCCGTTCGGGCTGTGGGTGGGGTAATGGTTGGATTCCTTCCCCCACTATATAAAGGAGGTCTTCTTCCCCATTGGACCTTGTCCATCCATTGAGCTCGTGTTCTTCCCCAATTGTTGAACTTCTTAGGGCTTGCTAACTCTCAATCCCTCCAATGATTCTTGCTAGTTCTTGAGGGAAAATAGAGAGGAGATCTAGATCCACATCTCTACCAATCACTTTCTCCTCTATGTCAGGGGAACCCCTTGGATCTTGATCTTGGAGTTCTTTATGAGCTCCTTGTTCTTCCTCTCATATTTCTCCATAGCTTTTGTTGTTGTGGAGGGATTTGAGTGTGAGGGACTTGACCACTTCGTGTGTTCTTTCCATTGCATTAGTTGAATCGGTTTGAATTCTCCACGGTGATACGTTGAACTGAGTAGTTGAGAAGCTTATTACCCTTGGGTACTTAATACCCCCTAGAGATTGTTCTTCGTGGATGCTTTGGCGTGCTAGAAGCTTGGTGGTGCCTCGGAGCTCAATCATTGTGGTGTAAAGGTCCGGGAAAGCATCGGGGTATCCAGTTAAGTTGTGGAGATTGCCCCGAGCATTTGTGTTCATCTCGAAGCCATATACCATTGCGGTGAAGCTTCGTGGTGTTGTTGGGAGCCTCCAATTAAGTTGCGGAGATTGCCCCAACCTTGTTTGTACGGGTTCGGTGACCGCCCTCAAGGGTCCCCTAGTGGAATCACGACATCTTGCATTGTGCAAGGGCGTGAGGAGATTACGGCGGCCTTAGTGGCATCTTGGGGAGCATTGTGCCTCCACACCGCTCCAAACGGAGATTAGCATCCACAAGGGTGTGAACTTTGGGATACATCGTCGTCTCCGTGTGCCTCGGTTATCTCTTACCCGAACCATTTACTTATGCACTTTACTTTGTGATAGCCATATTGTTTCTTGGCATATACCTTTCTATCACTTAGTTGTTTATCTTGCTTAGCATAAGTTGTTTGTGCACATAGGTGAGCCTAGTTGTTTTAGGTTTTGTGCTTGACAAATTAAACGTTAGTTTTATTCCGCATTTGTTCAAGCCTAAACCACAATTATTTTAAAGCGCCTATTCACCCCCCTTTAGGCGACATCCACGTCCTTTCAATTGGTATCAGAGCTAGGTATCTCATTACTAGTTTTAACCACCTAGAGAGTAAGGATGTCGACTAGAGGATTAGGATTCTCTGACACTCTTAGTTTCATGGCACAAATTTTGATGTTTGGGTAATTTGCATGCTTAATCACTTTAGGGTCATGGACCCAAATTTAGAGCGAATTATAGATATGGGTTTTTATTCTCCAAAGGATTCTCAAAATATATCTTTAGAGGATGGGAAAAACTCTTATCTCAATGCTTAAGCTTCTAATGTGCTTTTTGATGCTTTGAGCAATGTAGTTATATTTCAACTTATGCCATTCTGGGATGCTCATGAGCTCTGGACGAAGCTTCAAGAAAAATATGGTGTGTCCAAGATTTGTGGGAATGATTGTTCTCCCTCCACCTCCGGTCGTGTGGTCTTCTCAACTTCATCTACTTCACCTACATGTGGATTGCCACAAGGTAATGATATGGTGAGTAGTGGTGATCATTGAAGTGATGATAGTGGGCTTATTGTTGATAATCCTTCATCACTATATTATTGCAATGCTTCACTTTTGGGTGTTAACACTTCGAGCACTCTAAATGTTTTACATGCTTGTGTTGATAGTCCTTGCATATCATGTAAAAACTGCTTGACTAAATCTGACGATGATATGCTTTCTATATCTTGTTGCCTTGATAAAAATGTATCTATTTCGTCGAGTTGTCGTGCTAACAATGTAGAGGAAATCCATCACTCCATGGAACAAGATGTGTCCTTGAATGATGCTTCAAGGGATCCTACATCATCATCTATTGTTTCTCACTTTTGCTTTATGGCTAAGGCTTCAAAGGTATCTCCTACCTTGAATCCCAATATATCTCTTGATGATGATGATGATGATGATAATGAGGATGATGATAATGATGAAGAGAGTGATAATGATGTCGGGACCCCGATCCTAAGCCATAGGAATCCAGCCTGTAACACATCGCATCCCTTTGTGGTCTCACGCACGGTTAACCCCACGGCTGCAGCCTTACCTTAGCCGGGACCGTTTGCGTCTTTTGACTCACGTATGCGATAGTGTCGCTAGCAATCCAATGTCAAAGAACCCGGATCGACATGTCTAGTCATAAACCAAAGTGGCAGTTCCGCACAAGGACAGGCATACATGACCCAACAAAGGAGGTGTCGGTCATCAACGAAGGTAGACGAGTCGTAGCAAGCTACAAGGACTCCATTACGTCGCGTGACATTTCCCCAAAGGGGACAGACACAGCAGCTAAGAAGGACACATGCCGGTCAACCAATGTGTTCGAAGCAGTAGCGAACTACCAGGGCTCGTTGGATCACAAAGGGGCATTTCCTTGTAAGGAGTACTACTAAAGTTCACGACTAGGTATTCGAACCCCATACATATCAAGTAAGACACACGTACGCATGGCATACCGATATGTATAGATACATCGATGGCATCACAACATAACCATAACCATACAAGCTTTATTTAAGAGGCTCGGAAGAGCCACATACATAATATTACACATTAAGGGTCTCTCGACCCATAATAGCAGTCATACAAATACAAACCAGCGGAAGAGTTATAAACTGTCTGGGTACAGACAGAGCAACTAGAAGGCACATGGCCTGACTATACTACAGAGCCGACGTAGGGCCAGATCGTAGCTGGGACACCAGCTACTCGTCGTCGTCGATGTCTACGAAGAACCCTCCAGTAGGGTCATTAGCAACCTCTGCAACATTTATTAAGCAAACATGAGTACGAAGGTACTCAACAAGACTTTAGGATGACTAACTACTCATGCAAGGTATCAAGAAGGTGTTGTGGGGTTTCATGCGGAAAGCCAGCATTTGACTCGTGGCTAGACAACTTGCTTTTTTGAAATTAGTTTTGACAACTTGATTTCTCACACACGAGTCCACTAACACCACAACAATACACTATCGTGGAATCATTCTGTCTCCATACGGAAATGCCGTCCACGACACTCACGCTTATCTTGACAATTTTATGAGTAGCAATTTAAGTTATCTATGAACAACATATGTCTCCAAGTAGTCCATATCCGCGGACGCGGCTATTCGAATAGATCATAACCCTGCAGGGGTGTACTTCGTCACACACGCTTCCGCCACTTATCGCCATGTGCACGTCATGCACCTCGGCAACCTTCAAGCGGAAGCCCAGCGAGGGAGTCGGCCACGACCGTTAACCACACTAGTACCTAGTCCAGGTTTATCGCCTATCTGAGAGTAACCCGTACGGAAGTCCGGCCGAGGTTTCTGCCACGGCCTCAAACGATGTGCGCAAGGTTCCCAAGCCCACCATCCGGGTGCCACTTGGTACAACGTGCCACTGCCTACCGCATCACGGTCCACCTCTCAGGTCAGCACCATGCACGGCCTCCAGCATTACTATAAACACCAGAAACTACTTGCAACTCCTGGACCGAGTACTACGCGATTAATAGGCCGAGCGGGGTCATATTTCAGGGCCCAGCATGTGGTAGTATCTAGTCTTGGATTACATACACGGAACTCAGTTCCTAAGGACGGTTCCAATGAAACAACCCGCCATGTACTCCTACACAGCCTTTCACCGGTACCTTTACCAAATCAAGTTCAACACACGACCTTTGCTCACCGAACACATTCCACATTTCTGTTCATCTCCCAGATGACAGACCATACACAACTCTAAGCATAGCATGCATAGCAGGATAAGGCACATCATAGCTCAAGCAACTACCAGGTATGCTAGGTTGCAAGGTTCGACTATTTACTGTGACAAGGTTAAGTCATGCAAAGGAAGTGGGTTCAACTATCGTGGCAAAAGCAGTTAAAGCATTTGATCCTAATGCAATGAATAGGTGCAGGAGCAAGAACATAGGAGTTATCGGGATGATCAAAAGGGTTGCTTGCCTTGTTGCTCAGAGGAGGAACGATATCCGTCGGACGGATATTCGGTGGAATCCGGGGGTGCGGAGCCTACCGAAATGAATGGCAACATTCAATAACAATCATATGCAATCAAAATGATGCATGAGCATGGCATGAGAATGCAAGTGATAAGTTATTATAATCAAGATGTTTTAGGTTTAGAGTTGATTTGAATCACATTCGAATAGCAATTCAAACGGGTATTCTCGGATACCGGTTTAATTGATTCGACCTGATGCTCAGATAAACCTAATGTTAACATGCATGAAATGTCATGTTATGGTACTGATTTACCTCTAGGACAGTGTGTGATCATTGTATTTATAATGAAATTTGGATATTTTTGCAAATTCCATTTATAAAGTGATTAAAGAATTGAATTATTCCTTATTTCACAATTTAGGGTTCTGTAACTTTTTCAAATATAGTTGAAAATAGCATAATCAGAATCCTTGAATTTTTCTGATACTTTTTCATATATAAATTATTTTCATTGGAGTTACATATTAATTTCTATGATTTTTGCAAATTTTAGCAATTTCCTGAATTATTTTTATACTGGAAATTCCTTTTATTGCATCAGGCTGACGTCAGCAGGTCAGCCGACCTGTGTAGGTCAAACCTGACAGGGGGGCCCCACTGGTCAGCCTCTCTGGGACTAATCCCGCGCTGACCAGCCCCTAATTGGGGTTTGACCAGGCGTGGGGCCCTCTGGCAGCGACTCACGGGAGGGCGATTAGGCACTAATGGTCGGCCACGTCGACGCCCACCGGAGGGTGGTCGCCGGCGACCAAACCCGCGGCGGAGGGCTCGCCGGAGGCGACCTAGACGGCGCTACATAGCACAAAAACGCACGCGGTTGGCAGCTACAGCAAGCTCGCGAAGTGGCCGATCTGGCAGGACCAACTGGGGAGGCTAGGGTCGCCGGAAGAGGCGTCGGCGACGAGCCGGAGCGGCGGCCGAAGCTCGGGTGTCGTCGGGGGCTTTGAATCAGAGGGATCCACGCTTAGATCTTAGCTGCTACGGCATCTACGCGTCGTCCTGGAGCTGCTGGTGCTCTCGGGAGGACGAGCTGGACATCGGAAGGCTACCGGCGACGAGCGGCAGCGGCGGTGCTCGTCGGGCTCCGGTGAAACTAAGGCTAGAGAATGGGATCGACGGGGAAAACTTAGGGAAAACCACCGCATGCTCACAGGGGGAGTAGAGCAGGGCTCAGACGGCTCGGGGGAGGCTTGGGGGCGACGAATCGACAGGAGAGGTCCGGCGGCCGGAGGAGGAAGATGACGGCGTTGCGGGCGTTGCAGGGCTCGAGGGGACTTCGGCTTCTGTAGAGACGACTGGGGCGACGAGGCGGATCTAATGGCGTGCTCGGGGAGGGGTTCCTATGGCCAGGGGCACGGCCAGCTCGAGCTCGAGCTCGGCTCTAATGGCGGCAGCAGGGAGAAGGAGGGGATCCGGGCGGAGGGGAAGAACCGAGGCGAGGAATGGATAGGGGAAGCTCTGGGGAGCTTATCCCCGTCGTCACCAGCGCGAACCGGCGGCCAGGCAGGCACGCAGGTGCGTGGCCGCGCCGGAGGAGGCGGCGGCCACCTCCTGCTGCCTACTCGCGCGGGGAAGGGGACGAGTGGCGAGATGGGCTGGGCCTGGCTTGGGCGTCAGGTAAGTCTTTTCCTTTTTCTTCTGCTTTTGTTTTTCTATTTTGCTATTAATTGCTTTGCTAAATATTTCAGCTGCAAAACAAAAAGTAAAAACTATTTTAAACCTCCTGAAATATTTGTTATAATATCCCCACTCATTTCCAAAGTTTTCAATATTTTTGGAAAATTATAGTTTCAGATTTCAAGTTTAAATTTTGAAACCAGTAGCTTTTTGCATTTATTTAAAATGCTTAAAGTGTCAAGAAAATAGTTTTCTCCAATGCTCATTTACTTTCATGATTTATCAGAAAGTTTGAACATTTCTTGAGGCCATTTTGGGTTCATTGATTTTGAACTAGTTGAAATTTCCTTTAATTGAAATGGTGGCTAGGGTTTTGAGTTTTTCCTTTGCCACTTTGTTGTTTTTGTTGAAACTTCTTAGATGCAAATGCAAAGAAGACATGAGCACAATGCTATCTAGCTTAAGGGTTAGGGATGTGACAAATGATGAAGGGTGAAATGATTTTTAAATCTCTTTATAAGAATAAACTTGCTTGTTCCAACTTCACGGAAATCATGTCTATTGCCACTGAGGGCAAGAAATACATTAATGAGTTGGAAGTTCATCTCGAGGAGCATGAGGCCACCATTGAGACAATGGAAGGTCATGAGCGTGATTACGCTGATGAGATAGCGGAGCTATCCCAAGCTCTTGAAAATGAACAAACCACCAAGGAATCTCTTGAGGAGACCTTTGCTCTAGAATTATATAGATTAAAGGAATCCCATGATAGAGCCCTCGAGGTGGCTAATGATTTTAGAACTAAAAATGATAAGATTGAAGTTGCTCATGCTAAACTCCTTGAGGACTATGAGCACCTCGAAAATGGCTCAAGGGCTATTAAGAGTTCGCTCATCGAACGCATCGAGTCTCATACCCAACTTGAAGCTTCTTATGCTAAAGAGCTTGCCAAGTTGCCTTCTCCTCTTGTTGTTAATGATCATGCTTTTGCTACTAACTCTCTTTCTTGTGAAGCATCCATATTAAAGGAGAATTTGAGCTAAGGGCTGAACTTGAGTTGCTATCTAGCAATTATGGGAAATTGCGAGAAAGTCATGTAATGCTCACAAGCTCTCGTGAGGATCTTCTAGTATCCCATAATGTGCTAAAATTATCTCATGAGGCTATTACTACCAAGGTAACATCAAGTGAGCGTCATGTGGACATTAGCACTATTTCTAGGAAAAATGCTATAATGCCATGTGCTAGTCCTCGTAATTCGTCTACTCATAATGTTGCTACATCTTGTGATGAATTACTTTCCATGCCTTGTTGCTCTAAAAATGAAGCTTATACTTCCTCTAGTACTTGTGTTGAAACTAACCATGTAGAGGAAATCAAAGAGCTCAAGGCCCAAGTCACTTCTTTGAAGAAAGACTTGGAAAAGAGTCATGAAGGAATGTCCACACGCAACAATATCTTGTGTGGGCAAAAATCCCCAAATGACAAAGATGGACTTGGATTCAACTCCAGCAAGAAGAAGAAGTCCAAAATCTTCAAGAAGAAGGACCAAGGACAAGTCAAGAATTCGGCCAAGATTGTTTTCTTAAAGTGCAAAATTGAAGGGCACCATGTTAGATCTTGCCCATTAAAGAACAAGCTCCAAAGTCACAAGCAACAAGGGAAGCGGTCACAAGTTCAAACACATACTCAACTACAAGTTGAAGAAAGGCCTCTTCCCAAGAATACCCAAGCCAACACTCCTCAAGTTGTGAAATCAATTGGGAAGAAACTAAAGGGTAGATGTTGCTACTTATGTCGTGAGAAGGGTCACTTCCTTCTTCTTGCACGAGAGGTAATTTATCCAACCCAATCATTATTTATTATATCTATTCTCTTGGGAAGGATAAGGTTGGCAATGTGTTTGCCAAGTATGTTGGTACTCAAAGTGGTGTCAAGAAAAGAACCATTTGGGTAGCCAAGCCTATTGTGACTAAGCTCTTAGGAACCAACATGGTTTGGGACCAACAAGCTCAAACTTGATCAATAGGTGATATTGGAGGACATTAGAGACTTGGATACATAATGAAGAATTAAGGGGTCTTCATCATTCATATTATCTCAAGCCAAGTAATTTATATTATCGAGTTTCTATCTTATATACAATGTGCCTCCTTACGGTAACTTGTACTTAAACTGTTTACATTGTTAGTTACTTGCCCCTTTGCATGTTGTGGTTTTGTACCGTGCATGTGTTTATATATGTTGTGCTTCCAACTTGCTTATATTGAGTAATTAAGTATGTGTATATTGGTTTGCACATCATGTATATGTGAGTCTTGTGTTGAGCCTTTTTGCATCCTCTTTGTATCTATGTTGGCTCTTTTGAGGGATTAATGGATTATCCCATTGTGGGGGAGTGATGTGCTCTGCGCACTTCACAATCCTATAAATGTGTATACATGAGTAATACCATTTAGTGATGATATTACAAGTTTATCTAGTCTCTATGTGGTATGTCCTACTCATGAGAAATTCAAATTCTAAATGGTCCATTAATTATCTCTTGTTGGTTTTCATTTGCCACTTGCTAATAAATGTTGGGTTATCACATTCGGTGACCGCCCTCAAGGGTCCCTTACTGGAATCACGACATCTTGCATTGTGCGTGGGCATGAGGAGATTACGGTGGCCTTAGTGGCATCTTGGGGGGCATTGTGCCTCCACACCGCTCCAAATGGAGATTAGCATCCGCAAGGGTGTGAACTTAGGGATACATCATCTCTCCGCGTGCCTCGGTTATCTCTTACCCGAGCCCTTTACTTATGCACTTTATTTTGTGATAGCCATATTGTTTCTTGTCATATATCCTGCTATCACTTAGTTTCTTATCTTGCTTAGCATAAGTTGTTGGTGCACATAGGTGAGCCTAGTTGTTTTAGGTTTTGTGGTTGACAAATTAAACGTTAGTTTTATTCCGAATTTGTTCAAGCCTAAACCATAATTATTTTAAGGCGCCTATTCACCCCCCCCTCTGGGCGACATCCATGTCCTTTCAGTAGTATTGTCCCATCAACCGTCGTGGATGACATAAATATCACAATTTTGGAGAACTTTTCAATTCTATGGATACTTCAATTGTTTTGACCAAGGTCCCAAAAAAATGAGCCAGAAATGTTGCAAAAGGGGAAGGCTAAGCTAGAGCTTCCACATGTTGCCAACCTTGACATTGATGACCTTCATCAACAATATCTAACGTGGCCGTGCGAGAGCCGGGATGCTGAGATGAGCAGGGTCAACACTCTGAATGAAAATATGAGTTAAAAGTTTATCATTTTCCTCTTATCATACATACTCTTGCAGCCCCCAAGGGCCAGCTCATTGCGATAAATAGTTAGTTGGGTCTTGTTGTAATTGTGAGAACCAATCATAGCCCTCAAAGGGTCAGCTTATTTCTTTGAAACAACCTGGTCTTTCTGTGTTTTTTGAGAACCAATCTTAGCCCTCAAGGACCGGGTCTTTATGATAATAATGAACCGGTGCTTTGAGTTGCCTGAAACCTTTTAAGATAAAAGTGCCACATGTAGTCCCCAAGGGTCGGTTTATCTCTTTGAGATAGTCAAGTCTTTTTTGCATCAAAATACTTGTCATTTCCAAACTGCAAAACAGGATCAGTAGCCCCCAAGATCCACCTTATCTTTTTGAGATAGCCGGGTCTTGCTATAATTTTTAGAGAAGAAGTGACTTGCATTAGCCCCCAAGTGCCATGTAGAATGCTTGCAACTGCATGAGACTTTAAAGAATAGACCAATTTTGTGTTTTGTAGCCCCCAAGTGTCGGGCCGCCTACTTGCAACGGCTCGAGTCTAGTATACTTGTTCTTATAATTTGTATGTTACATGATTTGTTGAATGAGGCCGAGTCTGCTACGGTAGGCCTGCAAAGGCGACTTAAACAAGAGAAGAAAACCAAGACCGATGCGGAACTGTTGGCTGCTGATCTTCAAGATTTTGCGCGTCAAGCAAACGAGCTCATGAATCAGACGAAGGCCAGTTTTGACAAGGAAAGAGTCACCCTACTAAAATGTGCAGAAGATGCCAAAAAAATCTTGGTCCGGTGACTCAAGAGCTAAAAACGCTGAAGTTTCATATCACAAATATGACTCTGGCAATTTTGGTATGCTTCTATCATCCATATGCTTATAATCTGGGTTAGTCCATATGTTTGTTGGCTTATTAATGTGTCTCTCCCTTGTGCAGGAAGAAGAAGTGAAAGTGCTATCCAAGAGTCGATAGTCAAATTAATGCCATATTCACCTATGTACAACAAATGTTCACAGGGTGTGTTTATGCTATAATGGCTCTGAAGAATCTTAAGAAGCCTCCTCTTCAAATTAAGGACATGCTTAATGAGCTATCAAGAGTCCCTAAATAGATTGAAGAAGCCAAGAAATCGGTGACTCGATATGGATCTAATGCGACACTTGCACGTGCAAAGGCCTACGCATCAGAGCTAGAGCCAGTAGTTATGGAAGGCGACTTCCCAGAGTATAAGATTGGCATCTCAGAATTTTCAGAAGAGGACTTTGCTTCATGCATGAAGGAAACCTAGGCGTTGGCAACTAAACTTGTTGATGAGTTAGAATTAACCAAATATCAACCTAGCTATTCGAAGCAGAACAAATGCCTTAACTCGCGTGAAGATAAACCCCTCGAGCTTATTCCTCCATGTCGTAAGCCAACATTTGCTCCTCATGTTGACCCAACTCTTATCATCCATGACAAGACAACTTTCAAAGCTTTGACAACCATTCAGTGGGCGCTGATAAGTTTATGCCATATCTATAATTTTTGTATATTTCATGCCAATGTTCTACAACTTGCATATACCTTTGGCAACATTTTGTATTATTTTTGGGACTAACTTACTTATCCAGTGCCCAGTGCCTGCTCCTGTTTTTGTGTGTTTTTTGTTTTGCAGAAATTCCATATCAAAGAGAGTCCAAACATGATATAAATTTATGGAGGTTTTTTGGAATATATGTGAATTTTGGGAAAAAATATCAATGCCACACGATGCCCGGGGCGCCCACAAGGAAACAGGGCACGGTCAGGGGGGTGGCCGCGCTCTGATGCCTTGTGGCCACCCCATATGTCGCTTGGAGATCTACTTTGGCCCCACGAAAGATATTATCACGATAAAAATCCCTCAAAATTTCAGCCCGATCGGAGTTAAGGATCTCTGGATATTTAAGAAAGAGTGAATGGCCACAAAATAGGAGCGGAAGGAGAAAAGAAACAGAGAGAGAGAGAGAGAGAGAGAGATCTAATCTTGGAGGGGCTTCTACCCTTTGGGAGCCATCGCGGCCATTGACCAGAGGGTAAGCCCTCCTCCTACCTAGGGAGGAGGCCAAGGAAAAAAAGAAGGAGGGTGGATCTCTACCTCCCTCTCCCGGTGGTGCTGGAGAGCCGCTCGGGCAACCCTCATGATGGCGATCTACACCAATATTTTCGCCGCCGTCACCATCAACTCTCTCCCCCACTTTGCAGCGGTTTAAAACCTCTTCTCCCAGCTGTAATCTCTACTTAAACATGGTTCTTAATGCTACATATTATTATCCAATGATGTGTGGCTATCCTATGATGTTTGAGTAGATCTCTTTTGTCCTACGGATTAATTGTGGTATGATGTTATTGATATGAGTTGTATGTTGATATGGTGTTGTCCTAAGGTGATTTGCATGAGGCGCACATGTGAAGGGTTGACCCTGGAGGGTATTCAATATGTTCATGATTAACTTATAGTGGGTGGCTAGAGTGACATAACTTTACACCCGAGTAAGGGAGATGTTTGTGTATGGGAGTAAAGATGACTTGATGTTTAATCCTATGGTTGGGTTTACCTTAAGTATTTCTACTAGTAATGGATGCTTGCTAGCGGTCAAATCATAAGTTCATATGATCCAAGTATGGAAAGTGTGTTAGTGTATGCCTCTCCCTCTACTAATTGCTCAGAATTTTGTGAGTTGCAGAAGTATACTTTTCATCTGCATCTTTCCACAGTGTCCTGTTTTTCACAGATTGTTGTTATAGTTTCTTTGTGTACTTATGTTCGAATTCCTGATGAGCCACGTTGACTTGGGAGACATATAATTGTGATAGCATACAGTAGGTAATGTTATATTATAATTATACAATAATTTTATGGGAGGACATGATCAGATTTGATAATTATGTACTAATGATTCTAATAAAAGTTCTGTCAAGTTTTGCTTGGATGAAGTGTTAGAAGATCGAGTAGATATCAATATGAGAAGAATAAGGAGAGACAAGAGTTCAAGCTTGGGGATGCCTAAGGCACCCCAAGTAAATATTCAAGGAGACTCAAGCTCTAAGCTTGGGGATGCCCGAGAAGGCATCCCATCTTTCTTCTTCAACAACTATCGATATGTTTTGGTTTTTGTTGTGTTCACATGATATCCGTAAATTTTTGGAGCGTAGTGTGCCTTTTATTTTACTTTTATCTATGCACAATGCTGGTATTGAAGTTCCATGGTTGATTTATAGAATGCTCTTTGCACTTCACTTATATCTTTTGAGTATGGATTTATAGAACGCTTCACGTTCTTAACTTATATCCTTTGAAGTTTGATAAACCACAAGTATAGGGGATCGTTTGTAGCCTTCTTCGATAAATAACATTGTCGAACCAAACGAGGAGCTAAAGGCAGAACAAATATTCCCTCAAGTTCTATCGACCGCCGATACAACTCTACGCACACTTGACGTTTGCTTTACCTAAAACAAGTATGAAACTATTTTGCAAGAATAAAACTACGAATACTTTGCAAGAATAAAACTACGAATAAATTGCAAGGTAATAAAAGTGGATAGCTTTTGTCAGCAAGAAAGTCATTTGTCCCTAGGCAATCGATAACAAGTATCGGTAATCATTGTTGCAATTTTATATGAGGGAGAGGCATGAGCTAACATACTTTCTCTGCTTTGATCATATGCACTTATGATTGGAACTCTAGCAAGCATCCGCAACTACTAAAGATCATTAAGGTCGTCAAACCCAACCATAGCATTAAGTATCAAGTCCTCTTTACTCCCATACGCCATAACCCGCTTATCCGTGTTTAGGCTGTTGTCACCCCTGCAACACCGACAATAAGCAAACCATGAACATATTGCAACACCCTACAGCTGGGCGCCCTCATGTTTGCACGACATGGAGGGCACCGTAGGACAGCATCATAAATAATATATACAATCATATCAACCAAGATCACGATTAACCCATAGGACAAAACGGATCTACTCAAACATCATAGTATAGCCAAATATCATTAGGAAATAATATATTGTTGAGCACCTTGTTTAAGTAGATATTACAGCTGGGAGAAGGGGTGTTGCTGTTGGAAATATGCCCTAGAGGCAATAATAAAATGGTTATTATCATATTTCCTTGTTCATGCTATAATTGTATTAACAGGAAACAGTAATACATGTGTGAATAAATAGATCACAATATGTCCCTAGCAAGCCTCTAGTTGGCTAGCTCGTTAGTCAATAGATGATCATGGTTTCCTGATCATGGGCATTAGATGACAATGATAACGGGATCACATCATTGGGAGAATGATGTGACGGACAAGACCCAATCCTAAGCATAACACTAGATCGTATTGTTCGTATGCTAAAGCTTTTCTAATGTCAAGTGTATTTTCCTTCGACCGTGAGATTGTGCAACTCCCGGGTACCGTAGGAGTGCTTTGGGTGTATCAAACATCACAACGTAACTGGGTGACTATAAAGGTGCACTACGGGTATCTCTGGAAGTGTCTGTTGGGTTGGTACGAATCGAGATCGGGATTTGTCACTCCGTGTGACGGAGAGGTATCTTTGGGCCCACTCGGTAGAACATCATCATGAGCTCAATGTGACTAAGGAGTTAGTCACACGATGACGTGCTACGGAATGAGTAAAGAGACTTACCGGTAACGAGATTGAACAAGGTATAGGTATACCGACGATCGAATCTCGGGCAAGTTCTATACCGACACACAAAGGGAATTGTATACGGGATTGATTGAATCCTTGACATCGTGGTTCATCTGATAAGATCATCGTGGAGCAAGTGGGATCCACCATGGGTATCCAGACCCCACTGATGGTTATTGACCGGAGAGGTGTCTCGGTCATGTTTGCCTGTCTCCCGAACCCGTAGGGTCTACACACTTAAGGTTTGATGACGCTAGGGTTATAGGGAATTGTTATACGAGGTTATCGAAAGTTGTTCGGAGTCCCGGATGAGATACCGGACGTCACGAGGAGCTCCGGAATGGTCCAGAGGTAAATATTGATATATAGGACGGATGGTTTCGGACACCGGAAGTGTTTCGGGCATCACCGGTAACGTACCGGGACCACCGGGACCATCGGAGGTGGCCCCGGGGGTCCACCGAAGGGGGGCAACGACCCCGGGAGGCTAGATGGGCCAAGTGGGGAAGGGAACCAGCCCCTAGGTGGGCTGGTGCGCCCCCCACTCAGCCCATGGTGCAGGAAGAGGGGAGAGGGGGGGAACCCTAGCGCAGGTGGGCCTAAGGCCCACCAGGGGGTGCGCCACCCCTCCTCCCTGCCCTGGCCGCCGCCCCCTCTCCCGTCTGGGGCTGCCGCACCCCTTGGGGGTGGGAATCCTAAGGGTTGCGCCCCCTCCCTCTCCCCCTATACATAGTTGAGGTTTTGGGGCTGTTTGGCACACGGTTTTCTCTCTCTCTCGGCGCAGCCCTGCCCTTCTTCCTCCTCCTCTCTGTCGGTGCTTGGCGAAACCATGCCGGGAGACCTCGTCTCTCCATCGACACCACGCCGTCGTGCTGCTGGAGTTCTTCCCCAACCTCTCCCTCCTCCTTGCTAGATCAAGGTGTGGGAGACGTCACCAGGTTGCACGTGTGTTGAACGCGGAGGTGCCGTAGTTCGGCACTAGATCGGAATTACACCGCGATCGGAATCGCCGCGAGTACGACTCCATCAACCGCGTTCTAGTAACGCTTCTGCTTAGCAATCTTCAAAGGTATGAAGATGCACTCACCCTCTCTCGTTGCTGGTCTCTCCATAGGAAGGTCTGAATATGCGTAGGAAATTTTTTGAATTTATGCTACGTTACCCAACAGTGGTATCAGAGCCAGCTTTTCTATGCGTAGATTCTATGCACGAATAGAACACAAAAGGTTGTGGGCGATGATTTGTCAATTGCTTGCCGCTACTAGTCTTATTCTTTTCCAGCGGTATTGTGGGATGAAGCGGCCCGGACCGACCTTACATGTACGCTTACGTGAGACTGGTTCCACCGACAGACATGCACACCGTGCATAAAGGTGGCTAGCGGGTGTCTGTCTCTCCTACCCTAGTCGGATTGGATTTGATGAAAAGGGTCCTTATGAAGGGTAAATATCTTTGGCATATCATCGTTGTGGCTGTCACATAGGTAAGAAAGCGTTCTTGCTAGAAACCCAAATCAGCCACGTAAAACTTGCAACAACAATTAGAGGACGTCTAACTTGTTTTTGCAGGGTTTGACATGTGATGTGATATGGCCAAAGTTGTGATGTTGCATGTGTGATGTATGAGCTGATCATGTTATTGTAATAGGTTTCACGACTTGCATGTCGATGAGTATGAAAATCGGCAGGAGCCATAGGATTTGTCTTAATTTATTGTATGAGATGCAACGCCATGTGCTTACTACTTTTACTTCATTGCTAACGGTTAGCTTTAGTAGTAGTGATAGTAGTAGTTGGCGTGATGACTTCACGGAGACACGATGATGAAGATCATGATGATGGAGATCATGGTGTCACGCCGGTGACGATGATGATCATGCGATGCCTGAAGATGGAGATCGAAAGAGCAAAGATGATAATGGCCATATCATGTCACTATATGATTGCATTGTGATGTTTATCATGTTTTTCATCTTATTGCTTAGAACAACGGTAGCATAATAAGATGATCCCTCTTAAAATTTCAAGAACGTATTCCCCTAAGTGTGCACCATTGCGAAGGATCGTTGTCTCGAAGCACCACGTGATGATCGGGTGTGATAGATTCTAACGTTCGCATACAACGGGTCTAAGCCAGATTTACACACGCGAAACACCTAGGTTGACTCGACGAGCTTAGCATGTACAGACATGACCTCGAATACAAGAGACCGAAAGGTCGAACATGAGTCGTATGGTTGAATACAATCAGATGAAGTTGCTCACCATGGTGACTAGTCCGTCTCACGTGATGATCGGACACGGGTTATTCAACATGGATCATGTATCACTTAGATGACTAGAGGGATGTCGATTTAAGTGGGAGTTCATACTTAATTTGATTAAATGAACTTAATTGTCATGAACTTAGTCTAAAAATTGTCTTTATAAATATTGTAGATGGCCAACGTCAACCTCAATTTCAACGCATTCCTAGAGAAAAACAAGCTGAAAGATTATGCTAGCAACTATGCGGACTGGGTTCGCAACTTGAAGCTCATCCTTGAAGCAGCTAAAAAGGCTTATGTCCTTGATGCGCCGCTAGGTGACCCTTCCGCTCCCGCAGAAGCCTGGGACATTCTGAACGTCTGGCAAACGCGGAGTGATGACTACTCTCTCGTTAGGTGTGGCATGTTATACAATTTAGAAACGGGGCTCCAAAGGCATTTTGAGCAACAGTGTGCATATGAGATGTTCCAAGAGCTAAAGCTAGTTTTTCAAGCTCATGCCCGTGTCGAGAGATATGAAGTCTCCGACAAGTTCTTTAGCTGTAAGATGAAGGAGAACAGTTCTGTCAGTGAGCACATACTCAAAATGTCTGGGTTACACGGTCGTGTGACTTCACTTGGAGTCGAACTTCCGGATGATGCTATAATTGACAAAATCCTCCAGTCTCTCCCACCAAGCTACAAAGGCTTTGTGCTTAACTACAACATGCAAGGGATGGAGAAGACCATTCCCGAGTTGTACTCGATGCTCAAGTCTGCAGAAGTAGAAATCAAGAAAGAGCATCAAGTGTTGATGGTCGACAAGACCACTAGTTTCAAGAAGGGCAAGGGTAAGAAGAACTTCAAGAAAGATGGCAAAGTTGTTGCCGCGCCCGGTAAGCCATATGCCGGGAATAAGAAAAAGAATGGACCCAAGCCTGAGACTGAGTGCTTCTATTGCAAGGGAAAAGGTCACTGGAAGCGGAACTGCCCCAAATACTTAGCGGACAAGAAGGCCGGCAACGTTAAAGGTATATGTGATATACATGTTATTGATGTGTACCTTACCAGTGCTCGTAGTAGCTCCTGGGTATTTGATACCGATGATGTTTCTCACATTTGCAACTCAAAGCAGGAACTGCAGAATAAGCGGAGACTGGCAAAGGACGAGGTGATGATGCGCGTCGGGAATGGCTCCAAGGTCGATGTGATAGCCGTCGGAACGTTACCTCTACATCTACCATCGGGATTAGTTTTAAACCTTAATAACTGTTATTTAGTAGCAGCTTTAAGCATGAACATTGTATCAGGGTCTTGCTTAATGCGAGACGGCTACTCATTTAAGTCAGAGAATAATGGTTGTTCTATTTATATGAGTGATATGTTTTATGGTCATGCTCCGCTGGTGAATGGTTTATTCTTGATGAATCTCGATCGTGATGTTACGCATATTCATAGTGTGAGTACCAAAATATGTAAAGTTGATAATGATAGTCCCACATACTTGTGGCACTACCGCCTTGGTCATATCGGCGTTAAGCGCATGAAGTAGCTCCATACTGATGGACTATTAGAGTCTCTTGATTTTGAATCATTTGACACATGTGAACCGTGCCTCATGGGCAAGATGACTAAGACTCCATTCTCAGGAATAATGGAGAGAGCAACCGACTTATTGGAAATAATACATACTGATGTGTGTGGTCCAATGAACGTTGAAGCTCGCGGTGGCTATCGTTATGTTCTCACTCTCACCGATGATTTGAGTAGGTATGGGTATATCTACTTGATGAAGCACAAATCTGAGACATTTGTAAAGTTCAAGGAATTTCAGAGTGAGGTCAAGAATCAACGTGACAGAAAAATTAAGTGTCTACGATCTCATCGTGGAGGAGAATATTTGAGTCACGAGTTTGGCACACACCTAAGGAAGTGTGGAATCGTTTCACAACTGACGCCGCCTGGCACACCGCAACGCAACGGAGTGTCTGAACATTGTAATTGCACCTTATTATATATGGTACGATCTATGATGTCTCTTATCGACTTACCGCTATCATTTTGGGGATACGCATTAGAAACTGTAGCATTCACTTGAAATAGGGCACCGTCTAAATCCGTTGAGACGACACCGTATGAACTATGGTTTGGCAAGAAACCTAAGTTGTCGTTTCTTAAAGTTTGGGGCTGCGATGCTTATGTGAAGAAACTTCAACCAGAAAAGCTCGAACCCAAAGCGGAGAAATGCGTATTCATAGGATACCCTAAGGAAACTATTGGGTATACCTTCTATCTTAGATCCGAAGGTAAAACCTTTGTTGCCAAGAACGGATCCTTTCTAGAGAAAGAGTTTCTCTCGAAAGAAGTAAGTGGGAGGAAGGTAGAACTTGATGAGGTAATTACACCCCCTCTTGAACAGGATAGTAGCGCAGCGCGGGAAGTTGTTCCTGTGGCGCCTACACCAACTGAAGAGGAAGTTAATGATAATGATCATGAAGCTTCGGATCAAGTTACTAATGAACCGCGAAGGTCCACAAGGGCACGCTCCGCACCAGAGTGGTACGGCAACCCTGTGATGGAAATCATGTTGTTAGACAACGGTGACCCTTCGAACTATGAAGAAACGATGGCGGGCCCGGATTCCAACAAATGGCTTGAAGCTATGAAATCCGAGATAGGATCCATGTATGAGAACAAAGTATGGACTTTGGTGGACTTGCCAGATGACCGGCGAGCCATAGAAAATAAATGGATCTTCAAGAAGAAGACTGATGCAAACGGTAATGTGACCGTTTATAAAGCTCAACTTGTCGCAAAGGGTTTTTGACAAATTCAAGGAGTTGACTACGAAGAGACTTTCTCTCCCGTAGTGAAGCTGAAATCAGTCCGAATCATGTTAGCGATTGCCGCCTTTTATGATTATGAAATTTGGCAAATGGATGTCAAAACAACGTTCCTTAACGGGAACCTTAAGGAAGAGTTGTATATGATGCAACCAGAAGGTTTTGTCGACCCTAAGGGTGCTAACAAAGTGTGCAAGCTCCAGCGCTCCATCTATGGGCTGGTGCAAGCATCTCGGAGTTGGAACATTCGCTTTAATGAGGTGATTGAAGCGTTTGGGTTCATACATGTTTATGGAGAAGCCTGTCTGTACAAGAAAGTAAGTGGGAGCTCTGTAGCTTTCCTCATACTGTATTTGGATGACATATTATTGATGGGGAACAATACAGAAATGTTGGAGAGCATAAAGGCCTATTTGAACAACAGTTTTTCAATGAAGGACCTTGGAGAAGCTGCATACATATTAGGCATCAAAATCTATAGAGATAGATCGAGACGCCTCATAGGTCTTTTGCAAAGTACATACCTTGACAACATATTGAAGAAGTTCAATATGGAAAACTCAAAGAAAGGGTTCTTGCCAGTTTTGCAAGGTATGAGATTGAGTAAGACTCAGTCGCCGACCACGGCAGCAGATAGAGAGAAGATGAGTTTTGTCCCCTATGCTTCAGCCATAGGCTCTCTTATGTATGTCATGCTGTGTACCAGACCTGATATAAACCTTGCCATAAGTTTGGTAGGGAGGTACCAAAGTGATCCCGGTATGGAACACTGGACGGCGGTCAAGAATATCCTTAAGTACCTGAAAAGGACTAAGGAAATGTTTCTCGTTTATGGAGGTGACGAAGAGCTCGTCGTAAAGGGTTATGTCGACGCTAGCTTTGACACAGATCCGTATGACTCTAAGTCACAGACCGGATATGTATATGTTTTGAATAGTGGGGCAGTGAGCTGGTGCAGCAGCAAGCAAGAAGTCGTGGTAGCGTCTACATGTGAAGCAGAGTACATAGCTGCTTCAGAAGCGGCTCATGAAGGAATTTGGATGAAGGAGCTCATCACCGACCTTGGAGTGGTTCCAAGCCCGTCGGGTCCAATGACACTCTTGTGTGATAACACTGGGGCCATTTCCATTGCCAAGGAGCCCAGGTTTCACCGGAAGACGAAGCACATCAAACGCCGCTACAACTCCATCCAGGACCATGTCCAGAGTGGAGTGATAGATATTTTTAAAGTACACACAGATCTGAATATTGCAGACCCGTTGACTAAACCTCTTCCACGAGCAAAACATGATCAACACCATAATGCTATGGGTGTTCGATACATCACAATGTAACTAGATTATTGACTCTAGTGCAAGTGGGAGATTGTTGGAAATATGCACTAGAGGCAATAATAAAATGGTTATTGTCATATTTCCTTGTTCATGATAATCGTCTATTGTTCATGCTATAATTGTATTAACAGGAAACAGTAACAATTGCTGCACTAATGAAGAGACTCAAGAATAAACCCAAACCCGAGACAAAGTGCTTCTGTTATGAGGGGAACAGTCACTTAGGCGGAGCAACTCTAGATACTTGGTAGATAAGAAGGCTCGCAAAGTCGAAAGAAGTATATTTGATATACATGAAGTAGATGTGTACTTTACTAGTACTCCTAGTAGCGCAAGGGTATTGGATACCGGTTCGGTTGCTAAGTGATTAGTAACACGAAATGAAAGCTACGGTATAAAAGGAGACTAGCTAAAGGCGAGGTGACGATAAGTGTTGAAAGTGTTTCCAAGGTTGATGTGATCAAACGTCGCACGCTCCCTCTATCATCGGGATTGATGGTAAAACCTAAATAATTGTTATTTGGTGTTTGCGTTGAGCATGAACATGATTGGATCATGTTTATTGCAATACGATTATTCATTTAAAGAGAATAATAGTTGTTCTATTTGCTTGAATAATTACCCTCAATGGTTTATTGAATCTCTATCATAGTGTTACACATGTTCATAATATTAGTGCCAAATATACAAAGTAATAATGATAGTACCACTTAGTTGTGGCACTGCCACTTGAGTCATGTTGGTATAAAATGCATGTAGAAGCTCCATGCTGATGGATCTTTGTACTCACTCATTTTTGAAACGTTTGAGACATGCAAACCATACCTGTTGGTATAAATGCATGAAGAAACTCCATGAGAGATGGATCATTTGGACTCGCTTGATTTTGAATCACTTGAGACATGCAAAACATGCCACATGAAAGAAGAGAGTAACTTGTTGGGAATAATACATTTTTGATGTGTATAGTCCAATGAGTGCTAAGGCACGCAGTGGATATCGTTATGTTCTTACTTCACTAACGATTTGAGTAGATACAGGAGTATTTACTTGATGATTCACAAAGTCTGAAATATTGAAAAGTTCAATTCTGTTTCAAAGTGAAGTTCGTCGTAACAAGAGGATAAACTGTCTACGATATGATCATAGAAATGAATATCTGAGTTACGAGATTTGGTACGCAGTTAAGACAATGTGGAAATTGTTTCGCAGTTCATGCCACCTGGAATACCATAGTGTGATGATGTGTTTGAACGTCATAGCCACGCCCTATTTGATATGGTGCATACTATGATGTCTCTTATCGAATTACCAC
This sequence comes from Hordeum vulgare subsp. vulgare, assembly GCF_904849725.1. Lineage (NCBI taxonomy): Eukaryota > Viridiplantae > Streptophyta > Magnoliopsida > Poales > Poaceae > Hordeum > Hordeum vulgare. The sequence continues at coordinate 52,844,155 of NC_058519.1, forward strand.
TATCGTTTATGGGTTATGCATTAGAGACAACCGCATTCACATTAAAAAGGGCACCGCGTATTTCCGTTGAGATGACACTGTATAGATTAAGGTTTAGAGAAATCTAAGCTGTCGTTTCTTGAAAGTTTGGGGCTGTGATGCTTATGTGAAAAAGGTTTCACTCTGATAAGCTCGAACCCAAAGCGGATGAAAGCATCTTCATAGGATATCCAAAACAGTTGGATACATTTCCTATCTCAGATCCTGAAGCAAAGTGTTTGTTTCTAGAAACGGATCCTTTCTCGAGGAAAGGTTTTTCTCAAAAAAATTGAGTGGGAGGGTGGTAGAACTTGATGAGGTTATTGAACCATCACTTCAACCAGTGTGTAGCAGGGCGCAAGACGTTGTTCGTGTGGCGCCTACACTAATTGAAGTGGAAGTTGATGATGGTGATCATTAAGCATTGGATCAAGTTACTACAAACCTCGTAGGTCGACAAGGTCGCATACTACTACAGAGCGGTACGGTAACCCTGTCTTGGAGGTCATGTTGTTAAACAACAATGAACCTACAAGTTATAGAGAAGCAATGGTGGGCCCGGATTCCGACAAATGGCTGGAGGCCATGAAATTCGAGAGAGAATCCATATGTGAGAACAAAGTATAGACTTTGGAAGAACTTGATGGTCGTAGGGCTATTAAGTAAAGATGGATCTTTATAAGGAAGAGAGACGATGATGGTGAATCGTCACTATTAAGAAAAGCTCGACTTGTCGCAAAGATGTTTCCGCAAGATCAAATAGTTGACTATGATGAGACTTTCTCACTCGTAGCGATGCTAAAAGTCTGTTGGAATTATGTTAGTAGTTGCTGCATTATTTGTGAAGTATTGCACATAGGAAGACAAAACATTGTTTCCTCGACGGTTTCCTTGAGAAAGATTTATATGATACAACCAGAAGGTTTTGTCGATCCTAAGGATACTAGCAAGTATGCAAGCTCCAGCGATCCTTCAATGGACTGGTGCAAGCATCTCGGAGTTGCAATATACACTTTGATGAGATGATCAAAGATTTTGGGTTTGTACAAGGTTTATGAGAAACTTGTATTTCCAAAGAAGTGAGTGGGAGCACTATAGAATTTCTGATAAGTATACGTGGTTGACATATTGTTGATCGAAAGTAATGTAGAATTTCTGAAAAGCATACAAGGTTGTTTGAAAGGAGTTTTTAAAAGGAATACTTGGATTGAGCTACTTGAACGTTGAGCATCAAGATCTATGGAGATAGATTGAAACGCTTAATAGAAGTTTCAACAAGATGCATGCCTTGACAAGTTTTTGAAGGAGTTCAAAATAGATTAGCAAAGAAGGAGTTCTTGACTGTGTTGTAAGGTGTGAATTTGAGTAAGACTCAAAACCCGACCACGGCAAAATAAAGAGAATAGACGAATGTCGTCTTCTATGCCTTAGTCGTAGACTCTAAAGTATGTCATGCTGAGTACCGCACCTGATGTGTGCCTTGCAGCAAGTCTGTTAAGAGGTAGAGAGAGTGATCCAGGATTGAATCACTGATCAGCGGTCAAAGTTATCCTTAGTAACTAAATGGGCTAAGGAATTTTTCTCGATTATGGAGGTGGTTAAAGAGTTCGTCGTAAAGGGTTACGTCGATGCAAGCTTTGACACTAATCCAAATAACTATGAGTAGTGAAACGGATTCGTATAGTAGAGTAGATATTTGGAGTATTTCCAAATAGCACGTAGTAGCAGCATCTATAAGATGACATAAAGATTTGTAAAGAACACACGGATCTGAAAGTTTCAGAACCGTTGACTAAAACCTCTCTCACGAGCAAGACGTGATCAGACCCCAGAACTATATGGGTGTTGGATTCGTTAGAATCACATGGTGATGTGAACTAGATTATTGACTCTAGTGCAAGTGGGAGGCTGTTGGAAATATGCCCTAGAGGCAATAATAAATTAGTTATTATTATATTTCTTTGTTCATGATAATCGTTTATTGTCCATGCTATAATTGTATTGATTGGAAACACAATACTTGTGTGGATACATAGACAAAACACTGTCCCTAGTAAGCCTCTAGTTGACTAGCTCGTTGATCAAAGATGGTCAAGGTTTCCTGACCATAGGCAAGTGTTGTTACTTGATAACGGGATCACATCATTAGGAGAATCATGTGATGGACTAGACCCAAACTAATAAACGTAGCATATTGATCGTGTCATTTTGTTGCTACTGTTTTGTGCGTGTCAAGTATTTATTCCTATGACCATGAGATCATATAACTCACTGACACTGGAGGAATGCTTTGTGTGTATCAAACATCGCAACGTAACTGGGTGACTGTAAAGATGCTCTACGGGTATCTCCGAAGGTGTTCGTTGAGTTAGTATAGATCGAGACTGGGATTTGTCACTCCATGTGACGGAGAGGTGTCTCGGGGCCCACTCGGTAATACAACATCATACACAAGCCTTGCAAGCAATGTGACTTAGTGTAAGTTACGGGATCTTGTATTACGGAACGAGTAAAGAGACTTGCCGGTAAACGATATTGAAATAGGTACGCGGATACTGACGGTCGAATCTCGAGCAAGTAACATACCGAAGGACAAAGGGAATGACATACGTGATTATATGAATCCGTGGCACTGAGGTTCAACCGATAAGATCTTCGGAGAATATGTAGGATCCAATATGGGCATCCAGGTCCCGCTATTGGATATTGACCGAGGAGTCTCTCGGGTCATGTCTACATAGTTCTCGAACCCGCAGGGTCTGCACACTTAAGGTTCGACGTTGTTTTATGCGTATTTGAGTTATATGGTTGGTTACCGAATGTTGTTCGGAGTCCCGGATGAGATCACGGACGTCACGAGGGTTTCCGGAATGGTCCAAAGACGAAGATTGATATATAGGATGACCTCATTTGATTACCGGAAGGTTTTCGGAGTTACCGGGAATGTACTGGAATGACGAATGGGTTCCGGATGTTCACCGGGGGGGGCAAGCCCACCCGGGGGAAGCCCATAGGCCTTAGGGGTGCCACACCAGCCCTTAGTGGGCTGGTGGGACAGCCCAAGAAGCCCTATGCGCAGGAGATAGAAAAATCAAAGAGAAAAGAAAAAAAGGGGAAGTGGGAAAGTGGAGAAGGACTCCACCTTCCAATCCTAGTTGGACTAGGATTGGAAGGGGAGGACTCTCCCCCTTGGTTTGGCCGAACCCCTTGGGGCTCCTTGAGCCCCAAGGCAAGGCCCCTCCCCTCCCACCTATATATACGGAGGTTTTAGGGCTGATTTGACACAACTTTGCCACGGCAGCCCGACCACATACCTCCACGGTTTTTCCTCTAGATCGCGTTTCTGTGGAGCTCGGGCGGAGCCCTGCTGAGATTAGATCACCACCAAACTCCAGAGCGCCGTCACACTGCCGGAGAACTCATCTACCTCTCTGTCTCTCTTGCTGGATCAATAAGGCCGAGATCATCGTCGAGCTGTACGTGTGCTGAACGCGGAGGTGTCGTCCGTTCGGCACTAGATCGGAGCGGATCGTGGGACGGATCGCGGGACGGTTCGCGGGGCGGATCGAGGGACGTCAGGACGTTCCACTACATCAACCGCATTTATTAACGCTTCTGCTGTGCGATCTACAAGGGTACATAGATCGGAAATCCCCTCTCGTAGATGGACATCACCATGATAGGTCTTCGTGCACGTAGGAAAATTTTTGTTTCCCATGCGACATTCCCCAACAATATGTTGCTCAGCCCCTAGGTTTTGAGGATCCAAAGAATCCACACAAAGTCTTCAGACTCAAAAAGGCCCTTTATGGCCTCAAGCAAGCCCCTCGGGCGTGGTACGATACATTGAAGGAATTCCTCATGAAGAAAGGCTTCAAACCTGGTTCACTCAATCCAACTCTTTTCATTAAATCTGATGATAATGAGCTATTTGTGTGCCAAATATATGTCGATGACATTATCTTTGGGTGTACTGACAAACGTTACAGTGATGAATTTGCTTACATGATGAGTGAAGAATATCATATGTCTATGATGGGGAGCTGAAATTCTTCTTAGATCTTCAAATTCATCAACAACGCAATGACATCTTCATATCACACGAGAAATACCTCAAGGATGTTCTGAGGAAATTCGACATGCATGAATGCAAAGGCGCCAAGACTCCCAAGCCTACCAACGGCCACTTCTGCACTGACGAAAATGGTAAAGATTTCGATCAGCACGTATATCGCTCAATGATTGGCTCTTTATTGTATCTTGTGCATCTAGGCCAGATATAATGCTTAGTGTTTGCATGTGTGCCCGTTTTCAAGCAAAACTGAACGAAACACACCATAAGGATGTGAAGCATATTCTGCGATACTTAGCTCACACACCAACACTAGAATTATGGTACCCCAAGGGCTCAAATCTTCATCTAATGGGATATTCTGATTCTGATTATGTTGGTGACCGTGTGGATCGCAAGTCAACTTCTGGCACTTGTCATTTCCTCGGAAGATCATTAGTCTGCTGGTCCTCAAAGAAGCAGAATTGTGTTTCTCTCTCCACTGTCGAAGCTGAGTACATATTGCTGCTGGATCATGTTGTGCTCAATTGCTATGGATGAACCAAACCTTCAAAGACTACGACATCAACATGAAGAATGTGTCTCTCTACTGCGACAATGAGAGTGCAATCAAGATCGCATACAACCCAGTACAACACTCGAAGACTAAGCACATCCAGATTTGTCATCATTTTCTTCAGGACCATGTCCTCAAGGGCAATACCATCATCGACCATGTGAAGACTGACGATCCACTAGCAGATATTTTCACTAAGCCCTTGGATGAGAAAAGGTTTTGCAAGTTGAGGTGTGAGCTAAATATCTTAGAGTCTTCAAATGTTTTGTGAACACATGCACACATCCTAACACTTATGAAAAATTGATGACTTAGATGTGCAACACACGAAGAATCGATTTTCTTCAATCAATGAAAAATATCACTCTTAGTGTGAGGAAACTAATGAAGAATTTGGTTCTCACGACCCTACGATAATTGTACGCGGCGCCTGAAATCATCATTCTTATACGATGGGCCACGCCACCAACCAATTTTGAAATTCTTCAAGCTGTCTTTCTACACAGTTGAAATTCATCAACCTGACGCCTTGTCACAAAATCCTCAAGATTTTCAAAATCTTCAAAACGCTTGATGATTTTCATTTGCCTAGATATATATAGACTGATATTTCAATGTCCTCAAGAGCATTCACTTATAGCTATTTCTTCAATTTGATATTTCATCTAAGTGAATGTGATCGGACCCGACTCCCTTCTATGTTATAGTCAACCCAGTCTATTCAATTCTTCATATGCATTCTACTTGAAACTTGTTCAAAATCCTCACTGTGTCCTTGTCAGTTGAGGATTTTGCAAAAAAATCCTCAAATCTTCAAAACTGAATTTTATATTGTTACACAGTAACTGAACCCCACTTCCCACGATCAGATAAGCACGATCTCCACCGCTTTAATCTCAGGCTCCACGTGTCGAGCGGAGACGAACAAGCAAGGGTAGTTCGGTCCAAAAGATTCGCTCGAACAGTTTTCCACCTGAGCTATAAATAGGTCCTTACCCCCTCAGTTAAAACCCTTCGTCCTCTCATCATCTCTCCGCTCGAGCTCAAACCTAGCACCACCGCTAGCAATCTCGTCACCGGTGAGGAACAACTTCACTGCCTCGTCTTCGCCGTCGCCGAACTCATGCCGGAAGCAGAATATCTTCCTCCGCCACCGCCGTAGTTGTCTTCTGCCGAGCTTCTCACTTTTACTTCCTCTATTCTTCGTGTTCGTCGCTCAGGGTATTTGAAATCGTATTTTACTAACCCTGTTGATCTACTATTTTACTTTAGATTCGTGAAATCTGTTTTTCCTCAGTGTCCGTCAGCCTCGCACACTCATTCCTCAAACACATGATGAATTTCACTAAGCCACTAAAATTCTTCATGAGATTCCTCAATTGTGTAAATTCTCGAGTCTACACAACTCTGGAACCCAAGATCAGAATGCTTAGTCAAATTCCTCAACCCAATGGTTAAAATCCTCAACTTCTAAGTTTTTTCAATTTCTTCAAATCTGAGAACGCATATGACCTCTCCAAATTCCTCGCACCCATACTCTGTTCACAGGTACAAAATGTCGGCTGATGAATCACTAGGTTCTCATCAACTTAACTCATTTGTAGTGTTCCTCAAAGAAACTTTACCAGTGTCATCAGAATCTTCAAGAGTGCAAATTCCTCAACAAAAGCATCAGTTGAAGAAAATGGAAGATGACAGAAAGCAAAAAGGAGGAAAGAAATTGAACAGAACACTGCAGTTGATATTCCTGAAGACATATACGCTGACTACTGCACACCTGATGAGGAAATATATGGCAAAGAACCCATGCCAAAGCGTAAGATAAGGCTTCAGAAAATGGAACGTAGGTGGACTAAGGAGTGGAAGGAAATATCGCTGTGTAACTCCAAAATATGCGAAGAAATTCGCTCTCAAGCCACCATGCAAGAGGCCTCCTCTTGGAAATCAACAGGTTGCACATCCCTCAAGTGTTGAAACTATTGAGTATTATCCTGAGGAGAAGGACAAACACTTGTCCAAACTACAGAGGAAAGCAGAAGCTACAGTGAAGAAATTCAATGAGGAATCTGTTGCTGCTGCCACTGCAGCCACCTCTTCTGTTGCTGAAACTTCTGGTACAGCTATTCCTCAAATGAAGACTGTGCCAAATAAAACAAAGGCATAAGTGCCTAAAGAAAAATTGCCTCAAAAGGTTGCACCAGTGCCAAAACCTTCAATCGCACCACAGTCATCACAGCCCGAACAAAAGAAGATTGTTAAGCATCTGCTTGCTCATTCCAGCTCCTCAGTGCCATCTGCCACGAGCTCTGCTACACAGTCTTCACCAACACTTTTGAAGACTAAAATGACTGCTGGAAGAGGCATCAGGCCAAGTCCAAGCAAAGTCATCAACATTCCTTCTACATCAGAAGGAAGTGAGGATTCGATGATGAAACTCTTCAAGCTATCATCCAAAACAAGCAGGAACGAGGTTCTGCTGGATTTCATCAATGTGTGGTATGAAGACCCAAACACTCCCATTGATGACTTGAAGCTTCCCCCTGGTCTCAGTAACATGGTTGCCACATTCATCAATGAGGCAAAATGGAAAGAACAACAAGCCAAGCAAGCAAAGGTGCTAAACTAAAGAAGGAGAAATTCCTCAAGCAGAATCTCCTCAATCTGACGCCTGCAGCTCTTGTTTCAACTCAGGCTGAGCTAAAAACCTTGTCAGTTAAGTACACTCACCTATCTGATCTTCAAAGTCTTAAGGTGAAATTTATGAAGTTTGCAACAGATACAGTTGATGAATACAACAAGAAAGATGCTCCTCCTGTGCAGCAAAAACTACCTGAGTCTAGCTACACGGTTCACCTGCCTGAAGAAGATGAAGCTGATGAACCTGCTATTGAGGAAATTACTCAAGAGACTCCAGCTGATGAATCTGCTCGAGCTGAGGAAAATGTTATAGCTGAAGAAAATGCTTGAGCTAAGGAAACTATCAAGACTGAGACTGCACCAGCTCCTGAAGAAAGAATTCTTTCACCTCAACCTTCAAAGGTGAATAAGATGGTTTCGTCTGCATCAGACGTGAAGAAGACCAAAGCTGCTGAGAAAGAAGCAAAGAAAATAAAAGCTTCAATGACCTCAGAATCCTCATAGGCCAAGCGCCCAAAGGTCACTCACACAGAATCCTCAACTGCCCCACTGGATGCTATGCCTCTTAATGTAGATCCATCCTACTCACTGGTTCCCTTCGGAATTGACTATGTCATTCCTGAAGAAGATGAGGAAATGGAAGATGCTGGATCTGAAGAAATCATGGGTGAGGAAATACAAATTGATGACATTCCTCAATCCACCATTCCTCAAAAGACATGTGATGACATTGATTGCACCACTCCAGTCTTTCATGATGACTTCTAGGAAGAGACTCATCGCTCACCAAGGTCAACCCAAATCCCTCCTACTCCTGCTGCAACAAAAATCCTCACAGGATCTGATGGGAAGACCGTCTGTGATGAATCTGCGCAAGGATCAGCTGCATCAGCTGATGATTTTGCCTCCTCCACCAAGCAAATCCCTCAAGGTGAGAAAAATCCTCAGCCTGAAGAAAAAGGTCAGAATGAAGAAAATGCTTCTGCACCTAGCACCGAAACTGCTATTGTTGTGGTCAACACAGAAACATCAATCATAGTAGCTCCTCTTCAAGAACAGCAACATAATCTTCAGCCGCAGCAAAATCAGCCTTTTTCAAGGAGGCCAAAGTTTCAAAAGGAAGCTTTTTATGAAGAACGTATGTACTTCACAGGCGCAAATCCGTATGATAAGCTTCGCATCAGGCATCGCAAATTCTGGACGAGGACTCAGCTCAACTACTATGCCTTTGTGCTGTGTGGGAGGAACAAAATATTTCAGCACACACATATTCTTCATGTTGACATGGAAGAAATTCCTTGCTTCACTTCAATCCTCAATGTTCTTCATGAAGCCGGAATGCTGCCTCTTTGCACTAACATAGGTGACTGGAACAGTGACATAATTCTTCAGTTCTACGCAACTTTGCATATCTCTGGAGACCCGAAGGATGTCAACACTTGGGTGTTGGACTGGATGACTCAGCACATGCACTACAAAGCACCAGCCACTGAATTGCTTCGTGCAATTCCTGTCTCAATTCCCTCAGAAAATGCAGTGCTGATGTATGATGAAGGTGAGCTGCCCAACAGACTGATGGAAGTCCTCATGAAGCTTTGGCCAAGAACCAACCTCCTAGGACTCACTTTCTGGTTCAAGACTTGAAGTATGAACCACGAACGGTCTACAAAATTCTGGCCAATGTCATCCCTCCTATCAAAGGCCATGATGATGAAGATGATGTCGTAGGCATCATGAAGAATATCCTCTTCAATATCATCCATGGCATACCAGTAAACCTTCACGACTTCTTCCTGAGGACTTTGGCTGATAATGCACTGTCGCCCTTCGACATGAAGATTTACGCTCCGTGGATCATGAGATTCATCAGAAGCAGGTCTGGCATCAACTACCATGATGATTTTCCTAATCACATTGGATATCTGCGGCCCATCACAGTCATCAAGAAGACATTTGAGCATGTTGAAGGCAAAGGAAAATATGTCATTGATGAAGGAAATCGACCTCTTGATGGCCAGTTTCCCGAAGCAGAGTCATATTCTTCATATGATGACACTGCCACTCAAGATCCACCAAGCCCAACTGCCCCAAGAGTGATGACTAACAGAGAGCTACTCCTCAGTCTTCATCAGAAGGTCGATCGTAATCACAGATGGGTAAAACATCAATTCAGTGTCATTGTGAAAACCCTCAATGAGACTCAGAATGTAGTGAGGAAAAATCACTATTATCTTCATGAGGTGTTTGATCGTACTTGGGCCACCTTGGCTCATCTGAAGACTCAAGAGGAACTTGATGAATTGGAGTTTACTCAGGACTTCGACTGGTCGTGGCCTCCCAAGAAGAAATTCAAGCCAATTTCAGTGCCTGACCTTGAGGACAGTTCTTTTTCTTCATTTGCACTGCAGAATCTGATGAAGAACCAGAAAACACTGCAACTGGTCTAAGGAAGAAGCATGTCGCCAAGAATCCTCACGCCTCTTCATCAGCCAAGAAGTGAAAGTCTTCATGGGGCGTTAGTCCTCAGTTTTGTCCCTTTTCGTCACTTGATGACAAAGGGGAGAAATCTGAGTTAGTCTTCATGCATGATATATTTTGGGGCTTATGAACTTTATTAAGTTACAAACTCTTGGTTCTTCTAAAGTGTTTTATGTAATGAGTTGTAACTTAAGCCCGATGGTACTCTGACGCTTTTGAACGTTTTTCTTTGTATGATTATTCCTCAAAATATTAATGCACGCATGCTAAAATTCGTGAGATACCAATTTTCATCATGCATTCTCAAATTCCTCATTTTATATGTCAAATGTATGCATGATTTACAAGATACAGGGGGAGATCTCCATGATATAAATCATCAATGTGCATTTGCTGTGAAAAGCAAAATCCTCAAAATATGCACATCTTCAGGGGGAGTCTCTCAATATCTTGATTTCAAATTCCTCAAACTCAGTATTTACACTTCATATTTTTATTCCCGTTGAAAACTTAACATAATTGTCATCAACCGCCAAAAAGGAGGAGATTGTAAGTGCATCTAGTGCCCTTAGTGATTTTAGTGCTTTAAAGACTTATACGTTAAGTAACTAATGTGTTTATAAGTGTACACAGGCTCTATAAGTCGCTGAGGAGTTTGAGTTATACGATGAATATCGACCCCTAAAAATGTATATCTTCGGCTGAAAAAATTGGTCTTATGCTGAAGATTTTGATCGCGAAGAAATTGCGATGAAATTGATATTCCTCATGAAGATATTGAAGATGAGGAATTCGGTGTGTCCTGAAGAAAATCAGTCCGAAGACTTTGAAGCGTGAAGATTTATTCTTTATGTTTCATTTTCTTCACTCGAGTTATAGGAACACCGTACTGTTAAAGGGGGTCGAGGTAATACTACGGAATGAATTTCCTCGTGATGCTCAACTCAAGCCTAATACTACAAAAGCCTCAAGTGAGGAATATGAGAGACATGAGGACTCTCACAGTTGAGAGTCTCGACCGTTGCCGCGATTCGTGCCACATCACCAAACTTATCCACACCAATGGTCATAATATTTAAGGGCATTTATGTCAAATCATGTCGGGATGCTCCCATGCTAAAAATAGCCGCCCCCACAACCATTAGCCGGTTGGCTGCTCCACGAGAAACTGACACTTGTCATTTAGAGCAACCCAAATTCCTCACAGTCTTTGAGAGTAAATCATCAGTGAGGAAATACCCCATACACCAAACCACAAACCTAAACCAAGTGATTGAGCATCACTGGAGAATTTGTTACTGTGTGGAACCGAAGCCTTTTTCCTTTAAGGACTGTGCATCCTCCAGACGGTTAGGCGTCATGGTCTAGAGCAATCGAGCAGTCAATTGTTGATCGCCGGGTGACCGAGTTTGTGAGGGTTTGGAAGTCTGCCCTGAAGACTTACCACGAGTGTTGGGCGAGGACTGTGTGTCCTTAGCTCAAAGAGAATATGGTAGGGACTGTGTGTCCTTTGGTTTCAATACCAGGCCGCTAGCAACCAAACATACGATTGTCACAGCAGTTGGAACTGGGTCATCAACAACTGTCTTCACTGTGATACGGGTTCTATTTCTTCAACTCTTTCAATTCCTCAATATTGTATGTTGAAGACTTTCATTGTCTCTGTTTAAAGAATTTGTTGAAGACTTTCTATGAATTTCCTCAACCTCAAATTCTTCATACCAGTTAATCCTCACCTACTTATTCTCTGTCTGCACACTGTGCAAACTGTTTTTCATAATCCTCATCAAGAAAACTGATGTTGTAGTCTTTGCACCTCTGATCCTGCGCTATTTCCGCTGCACGTTATTCGTCAGTGAGGAATTTCCTCAAAAGGAATTTCCTTAGTGATGAAATTATAAAAATCGCCTATTCACCCTCCCCCCCCCCTCTAGTCGATATAACGCACTTTCATTCACCGTTCCCCGCGATACTCCAAAGTACAACGGCTCCGCCAAGCCGGAGGACTGGTTGGTTGACTACACCACCGCAGCCGGCATCGCCAAGGGAAACAAGCGTGTAGCCGTCCGCTACATGCCGCTCATGCTGACCGGCTTGGCCCAGACCTGGCTTAACAGCCTGCCAGCCGGCAGCGTCAACACCTGGGTCGACTTCAAGGAGGCTTTCGTCCGCAACTTCAGCGGCACCTACAAATGCCCTGGCTGCCCCTGCGAGCTGTCCATGTGCGTCCAAAAGGTCGACGAGCCCCTTCATGACTTTGTCACGCGCTGGACCAAGTTGCGCAACTCCTGCGAAAGAGTGCATGAGGTGCAGGTCATCCAGTACTTCATCGAAGGCTATCGAGACGGCACCCTTCTCAAACACAAGCTCATGTGCTCCGAGCCTCTCTCTGTGGCCGCACTCATGGCCAAGGCGGACAAGTACGCCACCATCGACTCTGTGATGCGGATTAAGGTCAGCGCAACAGACAAGCCCGTCCCGCCTCCAGCTACAACGCGGTCGGCTGGCGATAACCATGGCGGGCAGAGCAACAAGCGCAAGCCTGATCAGCAGGACCCGCGGCCTGGGGGCAAGCAGGTGGCGACCATCGAGGAAGAGCATCCACCAGCGCAAGCCGGCGCTCAACGATAGCGAACCGGCAAGACCACCTGGCAGCCCAAGCTCACCTTCGAACAGATGCTTGACGCACCCTGCAAAATGCACACTAGGGCGAAGCCAGCCACCCACACGCTCCCGCAGTGCAGCTTCTCGCAGCGCGTGGCTCGAGACGAGGGCGTGTCGGCTCCTGGAGCTCCGGCTCCAGCAACGCCGCCCCCCATTGACGGTCGCCTTCATGATCAATTCCTCGACCAGGACGGGGCCTACATCGTCTTCACCAGCGAGGGAAATGACAAGCATAGCCAGCGTCAGCGCCGGCATGAGGTGAATGCCACGGTCCCCTCGGTTCCCCAATACATGCACTGGTCTGAAAAGCAAGTTACATAGAACCGGGCGGACCATCCGACAGTGATGTCGAACCCTGACACTTACGCACTCGTCCTTGACCCTACCATCGCCTCCAAGAGACTCACCTTCCAGTTCTCGCGGGTGCTGGTCGACGGCAGTAGCATCATCAATATCCTCTACCGTGACACCCTGCTCAAGCTAGGGCTCAAGGAGACGGACCTGCAGCCGACCAGGACTGTCTTCCACGGCGTTGTGTCGGGACAGTCTTGCTCGCCCATCGGCAAGATCCAGTTGGACATCCTCTTTGGCGACAATGCACATTTCCGCCGTGAGCCAATCTGCTTCGAGGTGGTGAACCTCGATAGCCCCTACCATGCATTGTTGGGCAGGCCAGCGCTCGCCAAGTTCATGTCGATCCCCCATTACGCCTACCTCAAGATGAAGATGCCTGGGCCAAGAGCATTATCACCGTTGTCGGCGACTACAAGAAGTCGGTCGAGTGTGCACACGATAGCAGCCGGCTAGCCGAGGAGTTAGTGATTGCGGAGGACAAAAGGCAGCTCGACCGGCTCGTGGCTCAAGCCACCGAGCAGCCGGCCGTGCTGACTCCCCCGTCTCAGTCGGCCGGCGAGGCCACGTTCGAGTCGTCCAAGGAAACGAAGCAGGCGTCGCTCGACCCGGCCAACCCCAAGCAGTGCGTCACCATCGGCACCAACCTCAGCCCCAAATAGGAAGGCGAGCTCGTCGACTTCCTCCATGAGAATCGGGATATATTTGCATGGTCCCCCAAGGACATGTCGGGAGTCCCGAGGAAGTACGCCGAGCACAAGCTTCATGTACGACCGGATGCAAAGCCGGTCAAACAACCTTTGCGTCACTTCGCTGAGGGGAAGCGGCGCACAATCGGAAAAGAGTTCGCCCGGCTGCTTGTAGACAGCTTCATCATGGAAGTTTTTCATCCGGACTGGCTAGCAAACCCAGTTCTGGTGTTGAAGAAAAAAAACATGGCGCATGTGCATCGACTATACAAGCCTGAACAATGCATGTCCGAAGGACCCTTTCGCCCTACCACGGATAGATCAAGTGATTGACTCCACGGTCGGCTCCGATTTGTTGTCCTTTCTGGACGCCTATTCTGGCTACCACCAGATCAAGCTGGACCCGGCCGACCGGCTCAAGACCTCCTTCATCACCCCCCTTCGGAGCTTACTGCTACACGACGATGACGTTCGGCCTGAAGAATGCAGGCGCCACCTTCCAGCGTTGCATGCAGCGGTGCCTCCTGCCGCAAATCGGCAGGAACATACACGTCTATGTCGACGACATCGTCGTCAAGACCAAGAAGCACTTCAATCTCCTTGACGATCTGTGGGAGACCATCTCCAACCTACGCAAGTACAAGATCCGGCTCAATCCGAAGAAGTGCGTCTTCAGAGTGCCAGCCGGCAAACTCCTGGGTTTCTTTGTGTCGGCGCGTGGCATCGAGGCCAACGCTGAGAATATCAGAACCATCGAGCGTATGGCTAAGCCGGCTCGACTCCTCAACGTCCAGAAGTTTGTTGGCTGCCTGGCTTCCCTCAGCCGGTTCGTCAGCCAACTGGGTGAGAAGGTGCTGCCACTCTACCAGCCGATGAAGAAGACCACCAAATTTGAGTGGAACGATCAGGCGAACGAAGCATTCCGTAAACTCAAGCGTGTGATCTCCAGCACGCCCGTCTTGGTCATGCCGGCTGAAAGGGAACCCATGTTCATCTACATCGCGACAACCACGCGTGTGATCAGTGTCATCTTGGTAGTGGGGCGAAAGGAGGAGGGCAGGGTGCTGCTGGTTCAGCGTCGTGGCTACTATCTGAGTGAAGTCCTATCCGCCTCCAAGCAGAACTACCCCCACTACCAAAAGATGTGCTATGGCGTGTACTTTGCCGCCAAGAAGCTGAAGCAATACTTCCAGGAGCACACCATCACGGTGGTGAGCACGGCTCCACTTTCAGAGATCATGAGCAACCGTGATGCCACTGGCCGGATCGCCAATTGGTCCATCGACATGGCCGACCACGACATCCACTACGAGCCGCGCACCGCCAGCAAGCCCTAGGTGGTGGCTGATTTCCTTGTCGACTGGGTTGAAACCCAGTTCCTGTCGCCCCCTCCTGACTCCACACACTGGCGGATGCACTTCGACGGCTCCAAGATGCGGACCGGTTTGGGAGCCAAAATCATCCTGTCGTCCCCGAAAGGAGGCCAGCTCAAATATGTTGTCCAAATCCACTTCGCCGCCTCCAACAACGTGGTCGAATACGAGGCGCTCGCACACGACCTACGGCTCGCCAGAGAGATCGGCATCCGACGGATTATTTGCTTCGGCGACACCGATCTCGTGGTGCAACACGTCTCAAGCGAATGGGATGCCAGCGACGCTAGCATGGGCCCGCGGGCTCCCAGGGCCCGCGGGCGTGACCTCCAAGTCAGCGAGGCCCTCCGACCTGAGCCGGCGGACCTCCCCTGCTTCGGGGACTATTGACGGGGGGATAACCCAGGGGTAGGCTCACCAAGCCTACTCCTTCACGTTTCGGCATAGAGTGGGGCTAAAGCCTCCTCACATGCCGACTCCTCCTGGCCGGCTGCGTGGCCCGCGCCGGCTAGGAGCGTTGTCGTCTACTCTCTGACCGGATGGCAAGCCGCAAGCCGGTTGGGGAGCACCCGTCACATCGGCCCCTATGATGTGACGGAGGCCTTCGGCTAAAGGCGAAAGTACCTCAACTCGAGTATAATGGAGAGGAATATGCATGGCTACAGTGGTGGAGGCCATACCGCTGACCGATGTCGGTTGCGACCCGTCAACCGTGTACAGTGCCCGCACGCCACCACCCACTCCATTTCCTGGCCCGACGTGGCCACAGTGGAGGCGGCTGTACCGCTGACCGGCGTCGGATCCCGCAAGACGACAACCACCGTACCACCCGCGCCCCGCGTGGGGAGCACGCACCAATCCCATAGGCCAATCGGCGGGTAGCTTAGCTTGATGGGACCCTGCAGCCGGCGGACCCACCAACGACAAGACTAATCAACGGCGAGCCATCGGACTAGCCGAGGGTTCGTCTATAAAACCCCCTGGCCCTCCTCCATGCAGAGGGTCGACCATTCTTACGCACACACACACTCATACAGGAGAGGTAGACTGCGAGTCGGTTGCTCCATCTTCCTCCTTCGTCGAACAATTCAAGGAGCACATTGTAGTTCCATCGGTTCATAAATCACTCCGGCGGGACTAGGGGTGTTACCTTCCTCGGAGGGCCTCGGACGTGGGTACATCGTGCGTCTTGCATCGCTAGTTACCAATCTCGTTCCCAAAGCCCGTCGGTGTCCTTTCGGCCCCAACCACTCTCAATAAGCCTACCCATGACTTGTGTCGTGAGAAAACGACGACGAATGAGGTAATATCAACACAAGACCATATGTCATATTTTCTGTTTTCCCCACTGAGGTTTTTAGAAAGTATATACGACATATTGATTGTCTTCTAAACTCTATCAGCTCGTTTGGCACCTGGTCTTTCATTTCATTTGGTGGAAATGAAATGAAAACACTTACCTGCAAAGAATTCATTTTGTGGGATTTGGTTCCCAAATCCAATTTTCATGTTTGGCTGCCATGTGGATTTCTGAAATGAAAATATGCGGTAGTCGATGCCCCGGGCCAGCACGACGTGGAAGAACCACTCCGCCTCCACAAACTTGGGGTTGAGCAGGAACCGAAGCTGCTCCATGTCGCTCGGGTACACCGCGATGGCGCCCCACCACGGCAGGCTCGGCCGGCACCGCGGGTCGTCCGTCTATGTGGCTGTCACAAGCGCCGCAATCGCGATGGCCTGCAGGCCGACGGCCAGCAGCCACAGCAGGAAGGCGTCGTGTGCGCGAGCCATGGCCATGGAGCAACTGGGGGCGGAGCAGAGCCGCGGCAAATTCACAAGAATGATGGGGTGGGGTGGGATTTGGGTACAGTGCAACTGATGTGGGGAGGGATTTGGGTGGAAATGGCACTTCGATTCCAATGGTCTAAGTCCAGGGCAACGCAAACAAATTGAACCCGGAATTCGCAAATGAAATCAACCAAATCCACACCAAATGATGGTACCAAACGAGCTGTATGAGTTTTCTTGTATTAAGTTAAAAGAAACAATAACCATTATATGTTGCATCATTTTTTCTTTATTTTTTCCATTAGATTTGAAGGAGTTTTAACAACATATCAAACACAACTCATTTTTTCCACGGGGTTTCTGAGAAGCTCTTGAAGATGATGATGCTATATGAACAAGTATAGATTAGACGGAGTGTTAGAATTAATTAACTGTGTTAATTATGGGGTAAATCTCCCCTGTTAACTGAGTCTATAGAACTGTCTGGAACGGTTACGTCCACATAACTTGTATATAAGCATCACTATCAATAAAAAAAGATACGGTTTTCATCATTTGCTTTTCTTTCTGACATGCTCAAAACCGAAGCTACGCCCATCTACGGTTACGATAAGCCAGAGTCTCCATACGTATAGCCAATTACAAGGAGAAACGCAAGCACAAAAGTTCTTTTGCGCTGATCTCTTGCAGGATGGAAGATGGATCTCCAAGTGTAGGTCCATTGGATGCGCTGCGCTAAATCACAGGAGGGGGAAAGGACAAACACCAAAATGAAACGTTGGGCAAGAAAATAAAGTCGCGAGTTTTCAACAGGAATTGGAGTTTGGTGGTGAAAAACTTGAGATAATCTGGCTACAGTTATAACGCAAAGACAAAAACGGTAAAACAATATGGCCCCAGAAATGAACTCAATATTATTTCTTGTGCGCCCCCAAATTCTGTTATAATCCTGCAGACGCTTAATACATACCAAATTCCCGGAACAGAGCGGGAAGAAAGGCAGATTAAAAACGTAGCTCAAATTCAGTGGGAGAGGTCCTTAGCAGCTACCATCACAGTCACACCAGGCTCCCACAACAAGAGATCATTCATCTACAAATAGAAACGAATAGTCTAAGCTCCAGCTCTTCAACTCACATCATAAAAGTTACTGGCGAAAATAAACAGGGCGTCTCTTCATCCCAGACCTTCGTCCTCACCCATCATAAGTCTATAGAGATATAAAATGTGTCAAACAAATATTTTTGGCTAGAAAAAAAAGGCATACATGGTATTATTGCGGCTAACAATCATCGTATGTGTCCCAGGTAATAAGCTAAGGATGTTAATTTGCATTATCGGGCAAAACATCACACAGATCCAAGTTACAGGATTTGCTCAGCCATGTGCATTTGATAAAGCAAAAGAAATACGGGTGGTAAAAAAATAGCATGCATCTTCATCCGTGACCTCCATCCTCACTGATCTCAATGATCTACAGAGATATAAATTGGGTCAAAGAAACAACTTTTTGGCTACAAGGAAAAAACTTACATAATATTATTGCGGCTAACAATCATTGTATTTTAAGTAAGTTAAGGATGCAAATTTGCATGGTCGGGCCAAACATCAAGGAGAGCAATTACAGGATTCGCACAGCCATGGTCTTTGTTTGCAACAACAAGCATCTTCATCTTGCATTCTTGCTCAAACAATGGGAGGAAGATTGATAGAACATATGCTATGGATACTACTTAAAACCTGGCCAGACCTGAATATTTGTGGTGACTGGATTTAGTCTGCTACATTCCACCTAGATATTTTCACAGGTCGTCATTGCCAGCTGGGTGGTCAATACAAAAAAAAAAAAAAAAACAAGTGACCCTTTTGCCTCTGCTTTGTAATTAATCATGACGTGTATATTAAAATTACAAAAGCAAATCATCAAAACACTACGCTTATAGAAACCAAAGGGAAACTTCTGTGAAGGTAATAGCCTTTGGCATGGTCCAACAGTCAGCAATTACAACTATACATAGTTTAAATTGTCTCTAATCGCAAAGTTTTTCTTCTGGCATAATAAAGAAAATCATGGCAGCTTCAAGTAACATGCCTTGCAACAGTAGAAGAAACAATAAGGTGTTTTAAAAAAAATACATCTAACTGATTTAAGGTTTCTACTATTCTTATTTCACTTTAATAAAAGTGACGTTTGTTGTCAGAAAGTGCAACCACTTAATGCATCTAACTGATTGTAACTTGTGAATACACCAAATTTGACGCCGCATATACAAATACTTTCTCTTAAGAACAATATAAGGGTTCACTTCTTATCCGCAAACAACTAAAGCAATGTGAGTTCCCCAGAATTAGTAATGATTTCCAGGTTGAGTTATATTGCAGCTCCTATTTATGCATGGGAGGTTTGGACCAGTGACAAAATAGTTCAAGATTATCACTAAACCATACTTCCATTGTGGGCACAAATGTCTTTATAGCCCTGCAAGACACTAGCTGTCAGCATTTGAACTTTACGATAATCTCATAAACATAAATTGTTTTGGTCTCTCTTTACCCATGCATGAATGCACATATATTACAAGTGAATGAACGTGGCTTCGACTTCGGTCGATTACTTAGCAAAGACAGACCACTCTCGATGGCAAATACAGCACATACACGAGCAAAGGGGTTTCATAGGTGAAGTAATCAAACATTGCAGGAACAGTAAGACGAGGGGGGAATTCACCTTCGGAGATCCAGCAGGAACCGACGCGAGCCGGGGCGGCGAGGAGCGAGGTCATGAGCGCCGAGGCCGTCGCGCTGTGCATGGGCATCAGCGACTCCAAGCAGGCGCTGCTCATCTCCAGCGGCGACCTCCACGTACCGCAACGTAAGCACCAAGGTTTTCATCCAGATCGAAGATACAGAAGGAATAATCCCGAAAGCAAGGGCGCTCGTCGTGCTCGTACCTTAGGGCGAGGCGGGCGCGGGGAGGAGAGGAGAGGAGCCGCCTCGAGGGGGCAGCCGGCCCGGAGCGAGAGGCGGCCCTGGCGGCCGCGCTGCGGAGGGAGGCTGTGGCGGATCCGGATCGGAGGAAGGATCTCGCGGCGGCTGCGGCGGCGGCGGCCATTGCTGCGGCGCGGCAGGGCGAGAGCTAAAAACCCTTGGAATGGATGGGAATTTTGCTGCAGCCGCAGTGTGGCTCTACATGAAGGCGGATGGGGTCGGCCCATTTTCTCCGTGGAAGCTGAGTGCGGTTTCTTCTCTCCGTTCCGTGGGACGGCCCATTACTGGGCTAACCTGGCTAGTATTTATGCCGAAATCTAGTGACATTATTTACTACTCCCTCCATTTCTAAATATTTGTCTTTTTAAAAAATTTACTATAAACTACTCGCTTCGTTCCTAAATATAAGTCTTTGTAGAAATTTCACTAGTGGACTACATACGAATGTATATAGACATACTTTAGAGTGTACATTCAATCATTTTGCTCCGGATGTAGACACCTAGTAAAATCGCTTAAAAGACTTATATTTAGGAACAGAGGGAGTACATACGGATATATATAGACATAATTTAAAATGCAAGCTTATTTATTTTATTTCGTATGTAGTCTGTAATTAAATCTTTAAAAACATACATATTTTGGAACGAAGGCAGTATTACTATACTCAAGAAGTCAAGAGGAAAGGCTTTGGCTATTGGCAACGCTTACTGTGGGCACCGTGTTGGTTCAATTTTTCTATAGATAATGTGAAAAACCCTCAATTCAAGAGTTCCTATTGATGGTCCCATTCCTTGCTATTTGCCCAAGGCCTCGTGTCGAAAAACTTCCAACCACATCCTCCTACTCATAAATCTTCCTTGGTATTTGGGTAGGGAGAAAGATAATTAATTAGACTCAGTGAGGAATGTATACAACTTTGGTTTATTGCATAGTGGATTTGTGGGTACCTCGTCGCTGCTTCATTTTTATCAACATCCGACAAGCAGAATGCATAGAGTATTGTCCCGATTTCTTGTAATGCCACGCCCAAAAGTCCTCCATCCGCATAGCAGCAAAAGTAGGTGTTTTTTATACTTACTCTAGAATAGGAAACCTATCTCTTCCCCCTAATGGCTTTTCACTACCCCTTGCAGGAATGAGTATCATGAAAACTCCAGCAGTGACCATAATAACTGCATGAATCAAAGCAGATACTGGAGTGGGACCCTCCATTGCATCGTGTTCCTGCCCACAGAACAAATAAAGCAAGCCATTGCCGGCAAAAGAGTAGGCTTTTCTCAACCGGAGGATAAGGTTTACTAATCATGCGAGGGTTGCACCCACAGTTAACTTTACTTTTATTGTCATATCGCTCTTCTTCCTTAAAATGGGAAGTATTATGAAGTTTAAGTCGTGTGTTGTAGTTAATTCCCTTTGTCTTAAGTGATCTATTAGAGAGCTTCCCTGTGACCACTGGAGGGTAAGAAAGATAATTATCAACCGTTAGTTAGTAATGTGGGTTGGCTTGGATTACTTAGTGTTGCGCGCCTAGGAGGGCAGCGTGCTTGGGATGCGAAGGAGCTATTATCGCTACCTCGAAAGGGAGGTGTTTTTCATGATGCTACGGACGTTTGTTCGAAGTGCATGCAATGACGGGCTCGGATAAGAAGCGGGTACGGGAGCTTGACCAGGAACAAGATACCGTGAAGTGGATTTGCCTGGGGTTATAAAACCTTTGACCGCTCGGACATCCTGTAATCATTTGGACCAGGAAAAAAAATCATAGATAATGAAAGAAGAGTCGTCCCTTGGGGCACGAGTGGTTCCCTCGACATCACCTCACCTAGATTTGGGGGTTCATACCCTCCTGTGGCACATATGTAAGTCGCAAAGGCTACTTAGAAGGGGCAACCTTCTGAAGTGATAGAGTGGGTGTACATAATTTGTGTGCAAGAAACTAAGAGAGAATAGTTCTCAGATAAAGAGTTAATGACAATTGCTGGCAGAAAGTTGGGTCACATTTATTCCATTAATGGATAGATGTTCTGCTTTCGGATGGTGTGGTTTCAACGTTGAGTACCTACTAAGAGCTCCCTATCTTGAAATGGAGTGTTAATTTTAAATAGAGATTGTGTGGGTGTGAAATGTATTGAAGATCGAGGTTTTTCTTCTTACTAATTTTGTCAAAGAGGCTAAAAACAATAGATGACCAACTAAACTCCTTTCCACTTTAAACAAATAGAGAAATCTATGCTAGGCTAGCAGTGGGTAACCAACGTAGTGCCCCACTCGTTCCATGATATCCAATCAGTTCTCCTTGGATTCCAATCCAATCTCCCAAAGACAAAAAGCTACGTGCAAATTCTCATTGGATCTCGATTGTTCTTAACAGCGATGGCGCATGTGAACATCCGTATGACCATGTTGAAACATAGTCCATTTGAGGATTGCCTATACTTACCATTATTATGTCTTCTTTCCTTATTATGACTCATGTGCTTAGATAAATACGACGTTTGAGTTTGAAAAGAAATAACTTCCGACCAACATAAAGATCCAGCAACCTTTTGCCTGACCTCGTCTCTGACGCATTCCTCCTAGCCTAGATTTTCACTACATTCTTTGGGATCAATGCCAAGCACATCCAGGGAAGATCAAGGGGGATCTCGTTGTTGCATAGCTCAACCCCCCCCCCCCCGAATGATCGATGCGGTGGTTAGCGGCACATCCTTCTTTTGAAAAGTGGCCAAACGGGAATTTTCAGCATAGTATCAGATGAAAGATGGAACCAGATGCTTCTTTAAAAGAAAGCACTTTGCCTTACCTTTGAATTCATCAAAAAGGTTGCCCCTTAACTAAGCCCTTTAAGGAAGGTTGTCGGTGCACTAGTAATGGTGTACCTAGTGCCCCTGACTTGTGCATAGGCGTCGGGAGCATAACCCCTCAAGACAAGCACCAACAGCCCAAGACGCGCCAAGGATCCATGGGGCATGTCGGGGGAAGTGGAGCGCATCAAGAAGACCAAGACCCGGCAAGGCCCCCCCCCCCCGGCAGATGTGAGCCTGTCTACAACAGCTCCACCTCATTGCTACACCAGCCACTTGTCGATGAGATGTCGAGCTCCCAGGTGGCTAGGTGGCTCTCGCTTGCTACGTGGCGGCGTGCCGGAAGACAGGTTACAACCTGTTGACACCCATCGAGAGACATGTCAAGACCTCAAGTTGTGACCAGCTCACGGGTGGCAAAGGCCTGCTAGGAACGCATCTCCGCTCGCCACCTAAGACCACATTTATGGCGCTCTGTCATAAGTGGCAGAGTTAGGTATGATAGCACTATTGGCTATCTAATCATGTCAGTTGCCACTATGGACGCCCCTTGAGCTATAAAAGGAGGCCTGAGGCAACCTAGGAAAGGATTCAGATCTTTGGCGATTTGAACGCTTAGGAATTTGACGCTTGGTAGATTATAGCCAAGCGGAAGTGTACGCGCGTGCTAGCTTCCCCCAGCAACCCTTGTTGGGGCATAGCTCCATGCAAAATTCGTCTTCCTCAATCAATCCACCAAAAGCAGGAGTAGGGGTTTACACTTCGCAGCGGCCCGAACCTGGGTAAAAATGTTCGAGTCTCATCATCGTGTTGATCCGTACTATCTGCTCTTTGTGTGATACGAACTCCTTGCCGAACCACGAAAGGGACCCAAAACGTCCCATAGTTGATCGCGTGCATACGTGCACCGACATATTTGGCACACTAGGCAGGGGGCTTCGTTCACGCAAATCCGAGGATACGGGCAGCATGCTAATCTTCATCGTTGTTTTTCCTCCTTCGCGATGGCTCCCAAGAAGAAGACCGGTGCAGACGCTCACCCTTCTACTTCAAAGTTCTCCGTGCTTGTGGTTGCGGATGACGCTGGCGTCGCGGTGGCATCAGGCGACGCGGACACCGTGGGTGACACGGCCGTCGCAGGCGGTGCCGCCGTTGTGTCCCCTACGGGCAGGCCGAAACGGGGGCGCCGGGGCGAGCAGCAGCGCTGTCCCAGCGAGCTTACCCATGGTGTTGTGGGCGAGAGGGACACCGAGGCCCCGCACATCGGCCACATCAGTGACCGCGCTTGCAACAGCGGCGCCCAGTCTGAGGGAAACCGCGGTCCACTAGTCGCGCCAGCCACGAGCGCGGTTCCTAGGCGCGCCCTTCGTCCAGAACAAGATGGGGGGTTGAGCGGGGCCACGGTTCCGCGCGCCCAGCCTCCCCCACGTCAAGCCACCATGGCGACCGACACACGGCGACAAGGACACAATGAGGCTCTTCCTAGTTCCACCAGGAGTCAAGCCACGTCGCGGTCCGCCTCTCTACCCATGTCGGACACGGCCGCAGAGGCAATGGCGTGGGATCAGCTGCTGCTAAACTTCCCCCCAACGGCTAACAAGATGGAAGAGTGGAGAGCCACTATCCAAAGTTTGATCGGCTTCACTGAAGCTGGCAAATCACAGCAAGCGGGACCGTCTCGCCGTCCATGGACGACATCAACGGCCCGAACAGATGGCGTGTTGAGGGGGCACGCCAACGGTGCAGTCCCCTCCTCGATAGCAAGCCCAAGGACAGCCGCAACAAGCTCTGTGCACCGACGGGCCCGACGAGGCATCCATGGCCTCGACCGGCCCGCGTGATCAGCGAGACCAGCGGCTTGTCCTGGAAGACCGACGAAAAGAGGATGCACGCACCACCATTGAACGACGCCGATAAGCACACAGTTAGTCTAACAAACCCGTGCCCACTGCTAGAGGAAACCTACCTTACGAGGTTGGATGACCCACCTTCACTTGCGAGCTATGGCAGGTCTGCTCGCCGTCGAATCGGGCTTTCAAGCCCGAACTAACGGTAAAATATGACGGAAAGCTCAACCCGGCAGAGTTCTTGGGCATCTACACGATTGTCTTCCAAGCGTCGGAGGAAGAGATGAGAAGGTGCTCACCAACTATTTCCCTTTGGCGCTCAAGCCGAATGTGAGATCTTGGCTGATGCACCTCCCGAAGAATTCCATTGCATCTTGGGCTGACCTATGCAACGAGTTCGTTGGCGCCTTCATGGGTGGCCACTAGGAGCCAGGACAGCCTAACGACTGGCAGGTCCTCCCTCAGAAGGAGGGCGAAACCCTGCGGAAGTACATCCATAGGTTCAGTATAGTGCACCGCAACATTATGGACATCCACCCGGCAGCCGTGATTGTCGTGTTCCACTCGAACATGTGCAACAAGATGATGCGGGCCAAGATGAACGTCAAACTCCCGAAGACCGTCAACGACTTATACATGATGGCAGACAAGTGTGCTCGCACTGAAGAAGGAAGGCAACTCCTCGGAGAGGAGGCAGGCATCGAAGTCCACTCAGATGACGACGATGATGACCCTGGATCAAAGGGGAGGAACCGAAAGTGCAAGGGCAAGGCAGTGTTGGTCGTCGAAGGCTCTAGCATTCTCAGCGCCGACAAGAAGGCGTAAGCCGAGACCCCCGGCAAGGGAGCTGCTTCATGCGCTGATTGCCGGGAGGCCGTTGCAGCAGAGAAAGCTGGAAAATCTGACGGGACGTACTTCAAGATCCACCGCACCAAGGGCCACGATCTCCATGAATGCCGCAAAGTCGAGCAGCTTGCTGAGAAGCAGAAGGCTGAGTACGAGAAGCACGACAAGGAGAAGGGACAAGATGATGGTGCCGAGAAGGGCCGCGGGGACAGAGTGGCCCGTCGGGGTAAGGCCCCACGGAAAAAGGACAAGCCTGTCAGGCTACGAGAGGAAAGCATATGATGACGCAAGTGATGACGAAGACGATGGAGAGGATTCCAGCTACACGGAGTTCTAGAAGGCAACTGGTGCCATGTGTGTTGATGGGGGTGCATCCTTGCACTCCTCTTGCCGTCAGCTCAAGCAGTGGGTGCGTGAAGTCAACGCCATGGAGTCTGCGGCAGGGTCTCAAAGGCCACTCAAATGGTCCCGCACGCCTATCATCTTGGACGGAGAGGATCACCCTCATCGCGTTACCGTGGTCGGGTGTCTACCGCTGTTGGTTTCCCCAACAGTACGCAACCTCAAAGTCAGCAAGATGTTAGTTGATGGCGGGGCTAGGATGAATCTGATTTCTCCTGAAGTGGTCAAGAGATTGCAAACCCCCGACAACGGGCTCAAGCCGACGGGTTCATTCCAAGGGATCAACCCTGGCAGGGGTCATCAGAAGAGAAAGATAACCTTGCCAGTTACATTCAGCGGAGAGCTCAACTACCAAACAAGTCATTTTTGATGTGGTCGAGCTCTCCCTGCCATATAATGGAATCCTTGGGCGCCCGGCCTTGGCGAAATTCATGGCAGCATCCCATTGTGCTTACAATATTGTGAAGATGCCAGGCCCTATGGGAGTAATCTCCATCCCGTCCGACAAGAAGGACGCCGTCATTTGCGTAGATTAGACGTACCGAGACGCGGTGGTAGCTGAAGCTGCAGGAGAAACCGCTCCTGCCAGAAGCCAGAAGAAAGAGAAGAAGTCTAGCGGGAACACCGACAAGGACTCCGGGAAGCGCGCCTCCGCGGAATGCGCCGTTCCCGTCGATGACTTTTCGAAGAGTTCCGCTAGCAGGAAATCCAAGGTCTCCTACCCTGCGACGAAGGAGGTCCCAGCAAGGGAGGATGGCTCTAATGGTACGTTCACCATCAGCACCACCCTTAGTGACAAATAGGAAAG
The DNA here is from genome assembly GCF_904849725.1 of Hordeum vulgare subsp. vulgare. Classification (NCBI taxonomy): domain Eukaryota; kingdom Viridiplantae; phylum Streptophyta; class Magnoliopsida; order Poales; family Poaceae; genus Hordeum; species Hordeum vulgare. The sequence continues at coordinate 52,870,479 of NC_058519.1, forward strand.
CACGCTCGTTGCCTTTCTGTGGGCGAATGTCGATGTGTTTGCCTGGCAACCTTCCCACATCCCCGGTGTTCCTAGAAAGGTAATTGAGCACCACCATGTTGTCTGCCCTCACGCCATACCCATCAAGAAGAACGTCGGAAAGCAGGATTTGGAGAGGCAACAATTTATTACCAAGGAAATCAAGAACCTGGAAGCGACTGGGTTGGTCCGAGGAGTACTGCATCCAACGTGGTTGGCTAGCCTGGTAGTGGTACACAAGGCGAATGGGAAAATGGGGCTTTGCATTGATTCACAGACTTAAACATGGCATGCCCGAAGGACCCATTTACCTTGTCGTGCATCGATGAGATAGTTGACACCACTTCCGGGTGTGATCGGCTTTCCTTCCTGGATGCATACTCTGGATATCATCAGATCTGCATGGCCCAAGAGGATGAGGAAAAGACATCATTCATAACCCCATGTGGCACGTTCTATTTCGTACGGATGCCCTTCGGGTTATAGAGCGCTGGTTCTACCTTCGCGAGGGCCATGCAAATTGGATTTGGACCCCAGCTGCACAGAAATGTGGAAGCTTACATGGATGACATAGTAGTCAAGACCAATGATGAAGCTACCCTTGTACAAGACCTAGAAGAGACCTTTGCTAACCTGTGCAAGATCAACCTGAAGCTCAACCGTGAGAAGTGTGTGTTTGGTGTCCCGTCTGGCAAACTACTTGGGTTCTTTGTGTCTTAGCGAGGGATTGAAGCCAAACCTGACAAGATCAAAGCTATAGAGCAGATACAAGCCCCCGACATAGTTAAGGACGCGAGGCGTCTGACCGGATGTGTTGCCGTGTTGAGCAGATACATTTTCAAATCTATAGAACGGGCCGTGCCGTTCTTCAAAATCCTGAAGAAGGCTGGCCCGATGAAGTGGACCCCGAAAGTAGACGCGACACTACAAGATCTGAAAGCATACCTTTCTTCTACTCCCACCTTGGTCGCTCCCTAGCCATAAGAGCCGTTGCTGCTATACCTGGTGGCAACAAATCAAGTGGTTAGCGCGACTTTGGTGGCACAGCGGGAGATAGAGGAGGATGCAACCGCCATGGCAGATGCTGTCAGGGATGAAACCAGAGTATCCACGACAACGCCCAACACAGGCTTTGAGGAAACCCCGCAGGCTAGCAATGTGGGCTCCAAGGAGTTGGCGAAGAAGAAAGTGGTGCAGCGACCAGTGTACTTTGTTAGCTCTCTATTGTAGGGGGCTAGATCAAGGTACTCTGGGGTGCAAAAGTTGATCTTCAGTCTCATTATGGCCTCGAGGAAGCCGCGCCACTACTTCCAAGCCCATGAGATCACGGTTGTGACCCGCTTCCTACTGCAACGCATCTTGAGGAACCCCAAAGCCACATGCAGGATAGTCGAGTGGGCGTTAGAGCTGTCAAGCTTTAGGATGAAGTACAAAGCACTTCCACTATCCAGAGCAGAGCACTAGCGAAGTTCATTGCAGAATGGATGCCCATGCCCGATGAAGAGATCCATGAATCAGCTCTCCCCGGTAGAGAAACACCCAAGGAATGGGTCATGTACTTTGATGGTGCCTTCTCACTCCAGGGTGCCGGGGCAGGTGTACTCCTCATTGCCCCCATCAGAGAGCACCTCAAGTACGTGGTCCAAATGCACTCTCCCCAGGAAGAAGCTACCGACAAAACCGTTGAGTATGAAGGGCTCCTTGCGGGACTCATAATCGCGGTGGAGTTGGGGATAAAGAAGCTCATCATCGGAGGGGACTCCCACCTAGTGGTGAAGCAGGTCAATAAGGATTACCAGAATCCATTGATGGAGGCATACGTATAGGAAGTGAGGAAATTGGAGGAACACTTTGATGGGCTGCAGGCCAAATATGTGTCGTGCGTAGAAAACTACGCCGTCGATCACCTGTCAAAGTGTGCCGTGGAGAAGCTCCATGTGGAACCAGGGGTTTTTGTACTCCGTCTTACTCAACCCTCCGTATCCCCCTCGATGATGACCAAGAAGATAAGAAAATTGAACTCCGGCAAACATTTCCCAGCAGAACTCCCAGAGCCCCCGGTAGAGAAGTTGTCGGGGTCGGTCTCGTTTTGTGTGGTGAGCTTCTCCCTCCCGCAGAGCCCCAGGGTTCCACGGTAGAGGCAAGCGCTCCCAGGAACACGGAAATGCCTTTAGTCCTCGCTGTCGAGCCACGGGCTCTGGCCTGGGAACAACACATCGTCCAATTCCTCCAGGCAGGAGAACTTCCCGAAGAACAAGAGGAAGCCGAAAGAGTAGCTCGTCGGTCTAGTATGTACTAGTTTGTCGATGACACTCTCTATAGAAGAAGACCCAACGGCGTGAAATTGAGGTGCATCTGCCAGGAAGAAGGACTGAAGCTGTTGGCAGAGATTCACGGAGGCATGTGTGGGCCACACATAGGATCAAGAGCCCTTGCTGGGAAAGCTTTCCGCTAGTTTCTATTGGCCCACTGCCCTCTAAGATGCGACTGAGCTGGTCACCAAGTGTGAAGCCTGCCAGTTCCATGCCAAGAACATCCATCAGCCACCGCAAGCTCTCTAGACGATCCCTCTTTCCTAGCCCTTCTCGGTCTGGGGGCTCGACATCCTGGGCCCCTTCCCTTGCGCTGTCGGGGGTTTCGAGTTCTTGTACGTAGCAATCGACAAGTTCATGAAATGGCCTGAGGTGGAGCCAGTGAGAAAGGTGACCGCGCAGTCAGCTATCAGTTCTTGAAGGGATTGGTGTGCCGCTTTGGTGTACCCAACAGGGTAATCACGGACAACGTCACCCAATTCACGAGCCACACCTTCAGGCAGTACATCCAAAACCTTGGAAGCAAGGTCTCCTTCACCTCTGTTGCACACCCAAGGAGAAACGGGCAAGTCGAGAGGATGAATGCTGAAGTGTTGTGGGGACTCAGAACCAGAACTTACGATAGACTGCAAAGATGCGGCAAGCACTGGATTGATGAGTTGTCGGTGGTTCTTTGGTCCCTCAGAACGACACCAAATCGAGCTACCGACCAGACACCTTTCTCCCTGGTATATGGGGCAGAAGCAGTTATCCCCACGGAACTCATATACGGGTCACCTCGAGTGCTTGCCTATGATGAAGTTGAGCATCCGCAGCTGCGGCATGACGATGCCATGCTCCTCGAGGAAGATCATCTCCAGGGTGCTACGCGTGTTGCACGCTACCAGTAGGCCTTGCGCCGCTACCATAGCCGCAGGGTCCACGCCCGGAACTTTGAGGAAGGAGACCTTGTCCTTCAGCGTGCTCAATCCGCCAAGGGTTCCAACAAGTTGATTCCAAAGTGGGAAGGCCCTTACCGGGTAGTACGAGTCACCAGGCCTGGCGCAGTCCGCCTGGAGACCGAAGATGGCATCAAGGTGCTTAAGTCATGGAATATTGAGCATCTTCGTAAGTTCTACCCGTAAGGCGCGGTTGTTGGGCCCAGTCCCTAGCAACCACCTTTTGTACAAGCATTGCTGAAGTTGCATGTAACCCTTTGTACAAAGCCAGGCGAAGACCGTGTGCGTAAATAAAACTAGGCATTGCATCATATCATCATCTGCATATGCATTCATGCATTACACATTCACTCGTGTTATGATGTCACTAATGCCCTAGTTTAGCAATATTTAGGGTGCTTGATGGATTTATAGTCCTTGTTACTGGGTCCCCCTTCTTTCTTAAGAGGGAGGGGCCTCTCCTTTGCTCTGTTTTCTTTGCCTCCAGGTGAACGAGAAACAACACAAAGGCAAGGATGAAGAACCGTCTCACCTGCAAGGGGGCTTCCCCCAAAGAGATAAGTTTAAACTACCTTAACTCAAGTGTGATTCCGTTCTTCCCTTTTGAGGAAACCCTTGCCGCTTCCCTTTTTCGGTTGTGTAAGATGGGACTCTCTGCATGATAGGGACCTTTGTCGGGGTAGGCCTTCTTTTCGCCTCTCGTCACTCATTATACACTAAAGAGGGAAAGGACTGTGCCGATACCTACAAGGGGCCTTGCGGGGGGACGTTGATCATCTGTCGCTAGGGGGATCGCTCACCCTCCGACACTTGCACCTTGCGCTAAGTCGACAAGGAACCCCATGCAACGAAAACATGCAACACAACGCGAATAGAAGGATGTGGGGATAGTACTCGAGGAAAACGGACGACGATCATTTTTATTCATTTCTTCAGTATGGAATGGATATAATAGATTACAATTCCACCAGTAAAAAATTAGCAAAAGACTACAACCATTTGCTTTGTAAAAATATAAGTTCCCCGTAACGCCTTTCTTGTCCCTCTCCCCTCATGGATTGGATGAATGAGAAGAGGAAGGCATGGAGAGGCCCAAACAGAAGCCCAACCTGACCCTGCCAGGACCAAATGGACGAGGCTAAGTGCACCCACCGACGGTGAAGACGAAGCCGAAGTCCATGAGGCCTACCGGGGCCTAGCTGGAAGATGAGGCAGCGTCCGGGCAACGGAGCCCCGACAAGACCATCTTGCCGGGAGGGGGAGGGGCTTGAGCTGACGGTGACGGTGCGATCGATGCACACCAGTCAACTAGAGCCCGAGCCGTTGTACTCCGACTCGACAGCTGGAGATTCACTGTCGCTGTCGCCGACGCCACCCCCTTCGGCTCTGTCCTCCTTGTCACTGTCGCTCGAGGAGGAACTTTCGGTGTCACTCGAGGTCTCTTCACAGCAGCCAAGACGAGCTCCCGAGTGCCCGAAGATCTTTACGAAAAGCATGTGCACCTCCACCATCTTGAAGCGGAGAACATGCCCTGCCATGAAGTTATGGGCACGCGCGAAGGTCTTCCACCCGCGCCTTAAGACCATAACACGGAGGGTTGCATAGTTGGCATCGACGTACACAACACCATTGCGGCAACCATGCACGTGGTGCCACACTCCCTGCGGCTTGTCGACCTCCATTACCCCGGCGAAATGGCGAGAGAGGCGCAGGCAACGGCGAGGAGGGCCACGCAACCTGATGACAAACTCCAGCGTCGTGCCTTTGGTGTGCCCCGACAGCGGCAGCGGCAGCATAACTGGAGGAGGGTCACGCATAACATTCCGCCCCCGTCCGCCGCTAGCTCCTCGGCGGCCCCGGGCCTTTCCAACACCCCCGCCTCCAACACTGGTGCCGACCCCCGGCGTTATGACTGAAGCGGTTGGATGATCCAAACGGGAAGCTCTTATAACCCCCACGGAGGATGGGGACGCCCACGCTTCCGCACCATGGCCAACAACCGAGGCCACCTCGAGGAACCAAAAGAGAAGAACAATACCAAGCAACCCTAGGTAGGAGGAAAGGAGAGGGATGGATGAGTATAGTCTCTCGCACCCTCCCGCTTTTATAGGGGAGATGCGGTGGGCTGGCGCTCCTACGCTCCAAGGGTCACCGCCCACCTCCACCTATGTCGTTGCCTACCATCACGGGCGAACAGGTAACTGCGCCATCAATCCAATCCACGACGTTGCGACTCCTACCACGACCAGACCCTTAAGTCACACGCACCCGTTGCAAGATCCGCGTGGTGCATACGATGCATGTGGCGGAAACGGCCTGAGGTGGTGGGTCGGCGTGGCACAATGTGGTGGCGGGGGCCTCTCTGCGAACCCCTGGCCCTTGCACGAACTTTGGGCCTGACCCAACAGCACTAGGTGAGCGCGTTTGGGCCAGGCCCGGGGGCTCTTATCGGTGCACTAGTATAGGGGTACCTAGTGCCCCTAACTTGTGCACAGCATCGGGAACATCACTCCTCAAGACAAGCACCAACAGCCCAAGATGCGCCAAGGACCCGTGGCACCCGCCGGGGGAATAGGAGCGCATCAAGAAGACCAAGACCCGGCAAGGTGCCCCCTGGAAGGTGTGAGCCTATCTACCACATCTCCATCTCATCGCTACACCAGTCACTTGTCGATGAGGTGTCGAGCTCCCAGGTGGCTAGGTGGCTCTTGCTTGCTATGTGGCGGCACACCGAAAGACATGTTACACCCTGTTAACACCCGTCCACAGACGTGTCAAGACCTCAAGGTGTGACCAGCTCACAGGTGGCAGAGGCCTGCCGGGAACACATCCATGCTCGCCACCTAAGGCCGCATTTATGACGCTCTGTCGTAAGTGCCACAGTTAGGTATGATAGCACTATTGGCTATCTAATTATGTCAGTTGCCACTATGGATGCCCCTTGAGCTATAAAAGGAGGCCTGAGGCAACCTAGGAAAGGATTCAGATCTTTGGCGATTTGAATGCTTAGGGATTCGACGCTTTGTAGATTAGAGCCAAACGTAAGTGTACGCACGTGCTAGCTTCCCCCGACAACCCTTGTTGGGGCATAGCTCTGGGCAAACTTCGTCTTCCTCAATCAATCCACCAAAAGCAGGAGTAGGGTTTTACGCTTCGCAGTGGCCCGAACCTGGGTAAAAATCACAAAGTCTCATCATCATGTTACTCCGTACTCTTTGCTCTTTGTGTGATACGAACTCCCCGCCGAACCACGAAAGGGACCCAAAACATCCCATAGGTGAACCCATGCATACCTGCACCGACAAAGGCGTACGACAAACACTTGGACTGAAGCAAACTCACTCGCTCGGGATATGCTTATACCTTCTAGAGTCAAAAGCCAACTTGATCTCAGCCACGATATCCAACACAGTATTCTCATGTGCCGAAAAATGTAAGGAAGCTTCTTATCCGCATCCGCGAGCATAAGCGGAATAGCGTGAATACTCATAGCGATTACGTCAACCCTTATGTTTACTACGCCTACTACTACTACTACTAGAAATTAGACTGGCTACATTACACCAACATATCTAGCAAGGGTCCTTCAATCTACGAAAAGAGGGCACTACAAAAGCTAATTAGTCAAACTAGGACCAAAATAGCAAGTGGCTGACAATGAGAAAGGCTTGTGAAACAAAGTAGTGCCTTTGAAATGGAATATTAATTAACTACCGAGCAAATGCAAAAAGACAAAAAGTAGATACATAAGATTGAGTCTCTTAAAAAATCAGACAATGTTCCAAGTCAAAAAAGAAAGAAGAAGAACAATTCCAACCATTCAGAGGGACCTTAGCGTATGATTTGGGTTGTTTACCTCTCGACTTTGGATCTTAGCAAGCTAGAATACAAACAAAAAAGATATTCCACTAGCGTAGGCCTACCATAGAAATGTCTAAAAAACCTTTTCTTTGTCTATCAGCGGGAGAGAAAGCAGATACTAGAGTGGGACCCTCCATCTCTATTTCAATTTATTGATTGATGGTTTAAGGAAATGGCAGTGGTCCAAATTTTCCACATTTACTGTTACTTCTATGTATAATCACTATGAATGTACAAGCCAAAAATATGAAAACCTAGAAATATACATACCCAATTAAGGTGGGATATGATTCTTCCATCCGAGTGAGTAGCGCCCTTCTGATTTGGTTTGAGTACGAGACCGACGTTCTTGATCGAACATATTGACATCAACACTACTTTCCATGGACATTCATGGCCCGCGAAGTCCTTGGTTAAAAAATATGAATTGAGCAATCAGAGAAGCACTTTGACAAACAAATTTGATCTTTACCAATGTTGGAAATATGCCCTAGAGGCAATAATAAAATGGTTATTATCATATTTCCTTGTTCATGATAATCGTCTATTGTTCATGCTATAATTGTATTAACAGGAAACAGTAATACATGTGTGAATAAATAGATCACAATGTGTCCCTAGCAAGCCTCTAGTTGGCTAGCTCGTTAGTCAATAGATGATCATGGTTTCCTGATCATGGGCATTAGATGTCATTGATAACGGGATCACATCATTGGGAGAATGATGTGATGGACAAGACCCAATCTTAAGCATAGCACTAGATCGTATTGTTCATATGCTAAAGCTTTTCTAATGTCAAGTATATTTTCCTTTGACCGTGAGATTGTGCAACTCCCGGATACCGTAGGAGTGCTTTGGGTGTATCAAACGTCACAACGTAACTGGGTGACTATAAAGGTGCACTACGGGTACCTCCGAAAGTGTCTGTTGGGTTGGTACAAATCGAGATCGGGATTTGTCACTCCGTGTGACGGAGAGGTATCTCTGGGCCCACTCGGTAGAACATCATCATGAGCTCAATGTGACTAAGGAGTTATTCACACGATGATGTGCTACGGAACGAGTAAAGAGACTTACCGGTAACGAGATTGAACAAGGTATAGGTATACCGACGATCGAATCTCGGGCAAGTTCTATACCGACAGACAAACGGAATCGTATACGGGATTAATTGAATCCTTGACATCGTGGTTCATCCGATGAGATCATCGTGGAGCAAGTGGGAGCCACCATGGGTATCCAGACCCCGCTGATGGTTATTGGCCGGAGAGGCGTCTCGGTCATGTCTGCCTGTCTCCTGAACCCGTAGGGTCTACACACTTAAGGTTCGATGACGCTAGGATTATAGGGAATTGTTATACGAGGTTACCGAAAGTTGTTCGGAGTCCCGGATGAGATCCCGGATGTCACGAGGAGCTCCGGAATGGTCCGGAGGTAAATATTGATATATAGGACGTATGGTTTCGGATACCGAAAGTGTTTTGGGCATCACCGGGACCACCGGGACTACCGGAGGTGGCCCCGGGGGTCCACCAAAGGGGGGCAACGACCCCGGGAGGTAAGGTGGGCCAAGTGGGGAAGGGAACCAGCCCCTAGGTGGGCTGGTGCGCCTCCTCACTCAGCCCGATGCGTGGGGGAGAGAAAAGGGGGGCAAACCCTAAGCCAGGTGGGTCTAAGGCCCACCAGGTGGTGCGCCACCCCTCCCCACCCTAGCCGCCGCCCCCTTTCCCATCTGGTGGCCGCCGGCCCCTAGGGAGGGAACCCTAGGGGTGGCGCAGCCCCTCCCCCTCCTCCTATAAATAGAGAGGGGTTTTGGCCCTTGGGAGACAGACTTCTCCCTCTCCCTCGGCGCAGCCCTGCCCTTCTTTCTCCTCATCTCTGCCGATGCTTGGCGAAGCCCTGCCGGGAGACCTCGTCTCTCCATCGACACCACGCCGTCGTGCTGCTGGAGTTCTTCCCCAACCTCTCCCTCCTCCTTGCTGGATCAAGGTGCGGGAGACGTCACCGGGCTGCACGTGTGTTGAACGCGGAGGTGCCGTAGTTCGGCACTAGATCAGAATCACACCGCGATCCGAATCGCTGCGAGTACGACTCCATCAACCGCGTTCTAGTAACGCTTCCGCTTAGCGATCTTCAAAGGTATGAAGATTCTCTTACCCCTCTCTCGTTGCTGGTCTCTCCATAGGAAGATCTGAATATGCGTAGGAAATTTTTGAATTTATGCTACGTTACCCAAAAGTGGCATCCGAGCCAGGTTTTCTATGCGTAGATACTATGCACGAGCGGAACACAAAAGTTGTGGGCGATGATGTGTCAATTTGCTTGCCGCTACTAGTCTTATTCTTTTCCGACGGTATTGTGGGATGAAGCGGCCCGGACCGACTTTACACGTACGCTTACGTGAGATTGGTTCCACCGACAGACATGCACACCGTGCATAAAGGTGGCTAGCGGGTGTCTGTCTCTCCTACTCTAGTCGGATTGGATTTGATGAAAAGGGTCCTTATGAAGGGTAAATAGCTTTGGCATATCATCGTTGTGTCTGTCACGTAGGTAAGAAGGCGTTCTTGCTAGAAACCCAAATCAGCCACGTAAAACTTGCAACAACAATTAGAGGACGTCTAACTTGTTTTTGCAGGGTTTGACATGTGATGTGATATGGCCAAAGTTGTGATGTTGCATGTATGATGTATGAGATGATCATGTTATTGTAATAGGTTTCACGACTTGCATGTCGATGAGTATGACAACCGGCAGGAGCCATAGGAGTTGTCTTAATTTATTGTATGAGATGCAACGCCATGTGCTTACTACTTTTACTTCATTGCTAACGGTTAGCTATAGTAGTAGTGATAGTAGTAGTTGGCGTGATGACTTCGCGGAGACACGATGATGGAGATCATGGTGTCACGCTGGTGACGATGATGATCATGTGATGCCTGAAGATGGAGATCGAAAGAGCAAAGATGATAATGGCCATATCATGTCACTATATGATTGCATTGTGATGTTTATCATGTTTTACATCTTATTGCTTAGAACGACGGTAGAATAATAAGATGACCCCTCTTAAAATTTCGAGAACGTATTCCCCTAAGTGTGCACCGTTGCGAAGGTTCGTTGTCTCGAAGCACCATGTGATGATCGGGTGTGATAGATTCTAACGTTCGCATACAACGGGTGTAAGCCAGATTTACACACGCGAAACACCTAGGTTGACTCGACGAGCTTAGCATGTACAGACATGACCTCGAATACAAGAGACCGAAAGGTCGAACATGAGTCGTATGGTTGAATATGATCAGCATGAAGTTGCTCACCATGGTGACTAGTCCGTCTCACGTGATGATCGGACACGGGTTAGTCAACATGGATCATGTATCACTTAGATGACTAGAGGGATGTCAATTTAAGTGGGAGTTCATACTTAATTTGATTAAATGAACTTAATTGTCATGAACTTAGTCTAAAAGTTGTCTTTGTAAATATTGTAGATGGCCAACGTCAACCTCAATTTCAACGCATTCCTAGAGAAAAACAAGCGGAAATATGATGGTAGCAACTATGCGGACTGGGTTCGCAACTTGAAGCTCATCCTTGAAGTAGCCAAAAAGGCTTATGTCCTTGATGCGCCGCTAGGTGACCCTCCCGCTCCCGCAGCAGCCCAGGACATTCTGAACGTCTGGCAAACACGGAGTGATGACTACTCTCTGGTTAGGTGTGGCATGTTATACAGTTTAGAAACGGGGCTCCAATGGCGTTTTGAGCAACACGGGGCATATGAGATGTTCCAGGAGCTGAAGCTAGTTTTTCAAGCTCATGCCCGTGTCGAGAGATATGAAGTCTCCGACAAGTTCTTTAGCTGTAAGATGGAGGAGAACAGTTCTATCAGTGAGCACATACTCAAAATGTCTGGGTTACACGGTCGTCTGACTTCACTTGGAGTCGAACTTCCGGATGATGCTATAATTGACAGAATCCTCCAGTCTCTCCCACCAAGCTACAAAGGCTTTGTGCTTAACTACAACATGCAAGGGATGGAAAAGACCATTCCCGAGTTGTACTCGATGCTCAAGTCTGCAGAAGTAGAAATCAAGAAAGAGCATCAAGTGTTGATGGTCAACAAGACCACTAGTTTCAAGAAAGGCAAGGGTAAGAAGAACTTCAAGAAAGAAGACAAAGATGTTGCCGCGCCCGGTAAGCCAGATGCCGGGAAGAAGAAAAAGAATGGACCCAAGCCTGAGACTGAGTGCTTCTATTGCAAGGGAAAAGGTCACTCGAAGCGGAACTGCCCCAAATACTTAGCGGACAAGAAGGCCGGCAACGTTAAAGGTATATGTGATATACATGTTATTGATGTGTACCTTACCAGCGCTCGTAGTAGCTCCTGGGTATTTGATACCGGTGCTTTTGCTCACATTTGCAACTCAAAGCAGGAACTGCGGAATAAGCGGAGACTGTCCAAGGACGAGGTGACGATGCGCGTCGGGAATGGTTCAAAGGTCGATGTGATCGCCGTCGGCACGCTACCTCTACATCTACCGTCGGGATTTGTTTTAAACCTTAATAATTGTTATTTAGTACCAGCTTTAAGCATGAACATTGTATCAGGGTCTTACTTAATGCGAGACGGCTACTCATTTAAGTCAGAGAATAATGGTTGTTCTATTTATATGAGTGATATGTTTTATGGTCATGCTCCGCTGGTGAATGGTTTATTCTTGATGAATCTCGATCGTGATGTTACGAATATTCATAGTGTGAGTACCAAAAGATGTAAAGTTGATAATGATAGTCCCACATACTTGTGGCACTGCCGCCTTGGTCATATCGGCATTAAGCGCATGAAGAAGCTCCATATTGATGGACTTTGAATCATTTGACACATGCGAACCGTGCCTCATGGGGAATATGACTAAGACTCCATTCTCAGGAATAATGGAGAGAGCAACCGACTTATTGGAAATAATACATACCGATGTGTGTGGTCCAATGAACGCTGAAGCTCGTCGTGGTTATCGTTATGTTCTCACTCTCACCGATGACTTGAGTAGGTATGGGTATATCTACTTGATGAAGCACAAATCTGAGACGTTTGAAAAGTTCAAGGAATTTCAGAGTGAGGTCGAGAATCAACGTGACAGAAAAATTAAGTGTCTACGATCTGATCGTGGAGGAGAATATTTGAGTCACGAGTTTGGCACACACCTAAGGAAGTGTGGAATCATTTCACAACTGACGTCACCTGGCACAACGCAACGCAACGGAGTGTCTGAATGTCGTAATCGCACTTTATTAGATATGGTACGATCTATGATGTCTCTTACCGACTTATCGCTATCATTTTGGGGATACGCATTAGAAACTGCAGCATTCACTTTAAATAGGGCACCGTCTAAATCTGTTGAGACGACACCGTATGAACTATGGTTTGGCAAGAAACCTAAGTTGTCGTTTCTTAAAGTTTGGGGCTGCGATGCTTATGTGAAGAAACTTCAACCAGAAAAGCTCGAACCCACAGCGGAGAAATGTGTATTCATAGGATACCCTAAGGAAACTATTGGGTATACCTTCTATCTTAGATCCGAAGGTAAAACCTTTGTTGCCAAGAACGGATCCTTTCTAGAGAAAGAGTTTCTCTCGAAAGAAGTAAGTGGGAGGAAGGTAGAACTTAATGAGGTAATTACACCCCCTCTCGAACAGGATAGTAGCGCAGCGCGGGAAGTTGTTCCTGTGGCGCCTACACCAACTGAAGAGGAAGTTAATGATGACAATCATGAAGCTTCGGATCAAGTTACTACTGAACCGCGAAGGTCCACAAGGGCACGCTCCGCACCAGAGTGGTACGGCAACCCTGTGATGGAAATCATGCTGTTAGACAACGGTGAACCTTCGAACTATGAAGAAGCGATGGCGGGCCCGGATTCCAACAAATGGCTTGAGGCTATGAAATCCGAGATAGGATCCATGTATGAGAACAAAGTATGGACTTTTGTGGACTTGCCCGATGACCGGCGAGCCATAGAAAATAAATGGATCTTCAAGAAGAAGACTGATGCAAACGGTAATGTAACCGTTTACAAAGCTCGACTTGTCGCAAAGGGTTTTCGACAAATTCAAGGAGTTGACTACGAAGAGACTTTCTCTCCCGTAGCGAAGCTGAAATCAGTCTGAATCATGTTAGCAATTGCCGCCTTTTATGATTATCAAATTTGGCAAATGGACGTCAAAACAGCATTCCTTAACGGGAACCTTAAGGAAGAGTTGTATATGATGCAACCAGAAGGTTTTGTCGACCCTAAGGGTGCTAACAAAGTGTGCAAGCTCCAGCGCTCCATCTATGGGCTGGTGCAAGCATCTCGGAGTTGGAACATTCGCTTTAATGAGGTGATTGAAGCGTTTGGGTTCATACATGTTTATGGAGAAGCCTGTCTGTACAAGAAAGTAAGTGGGAGCTCTGTAGCTTTCCTCATACTGTATTTGGATGACATATTATTGATGGGGAACAATACAGAAATGTTGGAGAGCATAAAGGCCTATTTGAACAACAGTTTTTCAATGAAGGACCTTGGAGAAGCTGCATACATATTAGGCATCAAGATCTATAGAGATAGATCGAGACGCCTCATAGGTCTTTCGCAAAGTACATACCTTGACAAGATATTGAAGAAGTTCAATATGGAAAACTCAAAGAAAGGGTTCTTGCCTGTTTTGCAAGGTATGAGATTGAGTAAGACTCAGTCGCCGACCACGGCAGCAGATAGAGAGAAGATGAGTTCTGTCCCCTATGCTGCAGCCGTGGGCTCTCTAATGTATGCCATGCTGTGTACCAGACCTGATATAAACCTTGCCGTAAGCTTGGTAGGGAGGTACCAAAGTGATCCCGGTATGGAACACTGGACAGCGGTCAAGAATATCCTTAAGTACCTGAAAAGGACTAAGGAAATGTTTCTCATTTATGGAGGTGACGAAGAGCTCGTCGTAAAGGGTTACGTCGACGCTAGCTTCGACACAGATCCAGATGACTCTAAATCACAGACCGGATACGTATATGTGTTGAATGGTGGGGCAGTGAGCTGGTGCAGCAGGAAGCAAGAAGTCGTGGCAGCATCTACATGTGAAGCGGAGTACATAGCTGCTTCAAAAGCAGCTCATGAAGGAATTTGGATGAAGGAGCTCATCACCGACCTTGGAGTGGTTCCAAGCGCGTCGGGTCCAATGACACTCTTCTGTGATAACACTGGGGCCATTGCCATAGCCAAGGAGCCCAGGTTTCACCGGAAGACGAAGCACATCAAACGCCGCTACAACTCCATCCAGGACCATGTCCAGAGTGGAGTGATAGATATTTGTAAAGTACACACGGATCTGAATATTGCAGACCCGTTGACTAAACCTCTTCCACGAGCAAAACATGATCAACACCATAATGCTATGGGTGTTCGATACATCACAATGTAACTAGATTATTGACTCTAGTGCAAGCGGGAGACTATTGGAAATATGCCCTAGAGGCAATAATAAAATGGTTATTATCATATTTCCTTGTTCATGATAATCGTCTATTGTTCATGCTATAATTGTATTAACAGGAAACAGTAATACATGTGTAAATAGATCACAATGTGTCCCTAGCAAGCCTCTAGTTGGCTAGCTCGTTAGTCAATAGATGATCATGGTTTCCTGATCATGGGCATTAGATGTCATTGATAACGGGATCACATCATTGGGAGAATGATGTGATGGACAAGACCCAATCCTAAGCATAGCACTAGATCGTATTGTTCGTATGCTAAAGCTTTTCTAATGTCAAGTATCTTTCCTTCGACCGTGAGATTGTGCAACTCCCGGATACCGTAGGAGTGCTTTGGGTGTATCAAACGTCACAACGTAACTGGGTGACTATAAAGGTGCACTACGGGTACCTCCGAAAGTGTCTGTTGGGTTGGTACAAATCGAGATCGGGATTTGTCACTCCGTGTGACGGAGAGGTATCTCTGGGCCCACTCGGTAGAACATCATCATGAGCTCAATGTGACTAAGGAGTTATTCACACGATGATGTTCTACGGAACGAGTAAAGAGACTTACCGGTAACGAGATTGAACAAGGTATAGGTATACCGACGATCGAATCTCGGGCAAGTTCTATACCGACAGACAAAGGGAATCGTATAGGGGATTAATTGAATCATTGACATCGTGGTTCATCCGATGAGATCATCTGGAGCAAGTGGGAGCCACCATGGGTATCCAGACCCCGCTGATGGTTATTGGCCGGAGAGGCGTCTCGGTCATGTCTGCCTGTCTCCCAAACCCGTAGGGTCTACACACTTAAGGTTCGATGACGCTAGGATTATAGGGAATTGTTATACGAGGTTACCGAAAGTTTTTCAGAGTCCCGGATGAGATCCCGGACGTCACGAGGAGCTCCGGAATGGTCCGGAGGTAAAGATTGATATATAGGACGGATGGTTTCGGATACCGAAAGTGTTTCGGGCATCACCTGGACCGCCGGGACCACCGGAGGTGGTCCCGGGGGTCCACCGAAGGGGTGCAACGACCCCGGGAGGTAAGGTGGGCCAAGTGGGGAAGGGAACCAGCCCCTAGGTGGGCTGGTGCGCCTCCCCACTCAGCCCAATGTGTGGGGGAGAGAAAAGGGGGGCAAACCCTAAGCCAGGTGGGCCTAAGGCCCACCAGGTTGTGCGCCACCCCTCCCCACCCTAGCCGCCGCCCCCCTTTCCCATCTGGTGGATGCTGGCCCCTAGGGAGGGAACCCTAGGGGTGGCGCAGCCCCTCCCCCTCCTCCTATAAATAGAGAGGGGTTTTGGCCCTTGGGAGACAGACTTCTCCCTCTCCCTCGGCGCAGCCCTGCCCTTCTTTCTCCTCCTCTGTGTTGGTGCTTGGCGAAGCCCTGCCGGGAGACCTCGTCTCTCCATCGACACCACACCGTCGTGCTGCTGGAGTTCTTCCCCAACCTCTCCCTCCTCCTTGCTGGATCAAGGTGCGGGAGACGTCACCGGGCTGCACGTGTGTTGAACGCGGAGGTGCCGTAGTTCGGCACTAGATCGAAATCACACCGCGATCCGAATCGCTGCGAGTACGACTCCATCAACCGTGTTCTAGTAACGCTTCCGCTTAGCGATCTTCAAAGGTATGAAGATGCTCTTACCCCTCTCTCGTTGCTGGTCTCTCCATAGGAAGATTTGAATATGCGTAGGAAAATTTTGAATTTATGCTACGTTACCCAACAACCAACTCAATTAAGGCATCCTCATAGTCGGACAGAAAAGCTTTGAATAGCAAGGGAATGCGGATGTTGTGTCGCCCTCTCTTTGTATGCCACGAGCCTTCCTCTGAAAAACATACTAATCCGACCTTCTTGGCCCTGGAGATACGCATAGTCCAATTAAATCTCCTACTCCAATTGTGGATATCCAACAACTGCTTTCTTATTATACCAACTTAGATGCTCAGTGCTGCTATTGGCATAACAACCGGTACACCATAGGTTGACCCAACCCAGTCCTCCGTTTGGATTTCGAGTCCAAAAAGGCCCAGCGAAAGAGGATTTTCAGTCCTATGCCCGCTTTTTCGGCTAGTATTTTTTATTATCACAACACTTCTTCTTAGACTGGACTACTTATCATTACAAGGCCGCTACGTTTCACTTCAGGGACTTTTTATTTGACTAGGAAGTGCAGCATTGCTACATTCCCCATAGGGTTGGCGCCCCTCTTCCCTAGTACAAATTTAATCATAGCAAGGGATAAGCTATCTTAAAACCTACTATCAATCTGTTTATATAACGCAATACACCTACCTTTTTTCTTTAAGCACTGAACATCCGGATCCCCTTCCTATTATTTTAACTAGATATAAAAACCATAAGGATTGTTTCCAACCGAGAGTTCTCATATGACATAGGTGCTCTTGGGTGGGGTGGCCCCTCATTCGCCAGGTCTTTGAGTGCACATCGTACCACGTGGTTGGTATAAGTGTGTGTATAGAAATCCTTCTTTTCACAACCATGCAGAAACCAAAGTGCCGCTGAAACGTGAAATCCATGCACCAAAAAGTTAGAGTTCATCAATTTGTGAATTATGGACTTGGCGGTAGTGGTCAATACTAACTGCGCCGTTTGAATGCTCATTGACCAAGTTTATGTAACGAGAAATGCTGTGAAAATCACGATCGCCTACCAGTGGAAGGCTTTCTGCATTCAGTCAATCTAATATTAATTCGAGTATCAACTCACGTCAACCAGTTGTCAAACTCCAAATATTTCGTTCATAGGGGCATGAAGAAGTTGCTAAATCGGTTGTACATTTTCTCGCTCTCCCCCTCTTTTTTCAAGAATAAATGAGCCACTCGGACCTTCCATTTCCGTCAACCCGGGGTACAAAAGTAATGGGTCAGCTTATGATTTTAGGCATGGTAACTAGAGGGATCGTCCCTACCTATCTTCGCAAGATCGGATTAGTATGGTAAACAAAACCATTCAAAGTTTGAGAGCACTTCCTCCGTTAGATGGAGATTAGAACTAAGCTCTATGCAGAAACAATACCACACTTATCTAGGAATAGCATGATAGGGAGCACGAAGGTGAATTGGAAAGAGAAATACATACACGTCTTTAGGGAAGGTTCGTTGGTAGAAATCAAAGGGGAAGAAGGCCGCCCCATCGAAAGGATTGACACACCAAAAGGGCCACCATCTTTCGAGTAAGAAAACAACTTGACATTGTGATCCCCAAGAAGAGGTTCGTATTATAGTAGATTTGTTTTCCCTTTCCAAGTTCAAACCTACTTTGCTTTAAGTCGGTTTTACTTTTTAACGTCGTCTACGGAGAGACAAGATCTTCGAATGCTACAAAATGTCTCTCTCAATCCCTAAAAAAAGCCTATCTTTTTTTGCGGGGGACAACCATGCTTGTCAAGCCGCCTCCCTCATTCGTTGTCAACAACTCTAAGGTCTCTGGTAAAAAAACACAATTCTAAGGGCCTCTTTGCAGCATGGGATTTTCGTATCGATTTTGAAAATTTCGAATTTGAAGGATTTTTTTGTTGTCGAAGCCCTTTGGAGTGTAGGATTAGGACTAATAATTTTCTATGGAATTTATTCCTATGCCCCTGATTTCGTAGGAATCTTAACGTAACCTCAAACCTCATTTTATTTTATTTTCTTCAAGAAATCCAGTCAGTTCTACTTTATCTCTCATTCCCTCTCTTCTCGATGCTTTAAGATGTCACAATCAGACCCTATTCCTGCATTTTCAAAGTCGTGCAATGCAAAGAGGCCCTTAAGACGCCTTTTCAATATTATTTTGTAGGAAAAAGAAAGCATTCTATAACCGGTGGTTTCGAAGAACACTCGTTACATATGATAGAGGAAATAAGGCATGGAACGTCATTCTAATGATCATATCTTTGTAAGTTCTAGGAATCTAACAAGCTCATGAGTAGTGGCATTGCTCTCTCTTTGAATTAACATCATAACACACTCCTCAAATCTTTTAATATGCTCTCGAGCATCAATTTAGGTGGCAAAGTAGCTAGATCTTTCCCAGAGTCCGTATCACAGTCCCTCTCGCTCACCGACACGGGGCAATCTTATCTATGAGTATCCTATGATGGTGCAAACCATAGTCAATTTTACTCTCAAACTTAAGGGCATCTCTAACTAAACTTTTAAAATTTATCATCTCAAAAGCCTCCTTAAACCTTAACACCTCAAATTTGAGGGGGGAAGGGTTCAGACGTCAATGATGACTAGATGTCTCGATTTAGGCGCAGATGAAGGGTGGCAATCGAATCGAAGTGGAACACGTGCACAGGGGGTGGCTGGCTGCTGTTGAGGTTGTGTGGTGGCTGACGGGGGCAAGGAGGATGGTGTCAGCGTGAAGCTGGTCGAGCCTGAGAGGGAGACAGTCACACGAGGAAGGGTAATCTTTTACAAAGAAGTTGTTTTGACTCCTCAAAATTAGGAGACAACTGACACATTTCCTAACAATTTTGAGAATTCAATTGGATCTGATTTAACTCTCAAAACGAATCTTTTAATAAGAAGTTAAATCCCCTTGAGGCTTCAATTAGATCAACTCCAACCGAGCTACACAAGCGGACACTGGTTTTGTCCGTTTTTGCCCGTTTGGGTCGCCCGTTCGTTCATCTGTGTCCATTTTTTTGTTTGGGTTCGCAGGTGCATCCAACGGGGACGGACGACACATTTTCTAACATGTTCGCCCGACATTCAGTCGAATATCTGGTGGGAGAGCTCCCGCCTCCTTGCAGCTCCCACCTGCCGCACCGGCGTGCTGCCGCATACCCGACGCGCCCGCGAGCTCGCCTCCGCCCTGCCCTCGCCATCGGGGGCGAGCTCTACATCCTCGATGGCGCCACCAAAGATGGCGGCCCCATGCTCTGCCAACACCACCACGCGGGCCGTGCCACACCGGGGCTACGAGGTCTTCATCCTCGACTCCGACAGCTTCCAGGTGCGCAACGGCGACGGGCATGCCATTGAAAAACACAATAACGACGGTTTCGGGCAGCACGTGCTCTGCACGGCCATGAGATCAACAAACTCGCATGATGGATGAGAGAGAGAGAGATAGACAAAGATGGGATGGATCAGTGAATGACATGTGGGGTAGGCGGGACATGCAAGAGACACACACGAACGAGGAGGACGCAAAAAGTCTGCTTTGCGTCCGCCTCCGATCTCAATATGGTTTAAATTTAAGATCGAAATGGACCGTCGTGGACACGAAGGAGAAATGATTTGAAACTGGGTCACCGTTTTTATTTGCAAAGATTAAAAGAACATGGGCACAAGAAATGGGTGACAAGGTTGGAGTTGCTCAAGATGCCCTCACACAGGTTTTTTCACTGTTTTGACCCGAGGGGGAAAGTTAATCACGGAACGAACTCGTTTGGAAACAATTTCACGTTTTGACCCTTTTGAAACGCCATAGTCCGTGGCGTTGCAGCTCTACAGAGAAACGCCACTCTAATGTGGCGTTTCTGGACATGCACAAAACGCCTAACTAGTGTGGCGTTTCTGGACGTGTGAAACGCCAGACACTGTGGCGTTGCGGGCCTGAGATGAAACGCCATGCTGTTGGGTAACGTAGCATAAATTCAAAAAATTTCCTACGCATGTTCAGATCTTCCTATGGAGAGACCAGCAACGAGAGAGGGGTAAGAGCATCTTCGTACCTTTGAAGATCGCTAAGCGGAAGCGTTGCTAGAACGCGGTTGATGGAGTCGTACTCGCAGCGATTCCGATCTAGTGCCGAACAACGGCACCTCCGCGTTCAACACACGTGCAGCCCGGTGACGTCTCCCGCACCTTGATCCAGCAAGGAGGAGGGAGAGGTTGGGGAAGAAGACCAGCAACACGACGGCGTGGTGTTGGTGGAGAGACGAGGTCTCCCGGCAGGGCTTCGCCAAGCGCCGGCAGAGAGGAGGAGGAAGAAGTGCAGGGCTGCGCCGAGGGAGAGGGAAAAATGTGTCCTCCAAAGGCCAAAAGTGCCCACTATATATAGGGGAAGGGGAGAGGGGGTGCCACCCCTAGGGTTCCCACCCTAGGGGGTGCGTCAGCCCTCCCAGATAAGGAAAGTGGCGGCCAGATGGGGAGGAGGGGGTGGCGCACCCCTCTGGTGGGCCTAAGGCCCACCTAAGTTAGGGTTCCCCCCCTCTTTTTCTTTCCCCTGCGCCATGGGCTGAGTGGGGAGGCGCACCAGCCCAACTAGGGGCTGGTTCCCACCCCCACTTAGCCCATCTTACCTCTTGGGGTCGCAGCCCCCCTTCGGTGGTCCCCCGGGACCACCTCCGGTGGTCCCGGTACGTTACCGGTGATGCCCGAAACACTTCCGGTGTCCGAAACCATCCGTCCTATATATCAATATTTACCTTCGGACCATTCCGGAGCTCCTCGTGACGTCCGGGATCTCATCCGGGACTCCGAACAACTTTCGGTAATCTCGTATAACAATTCCCTATAACCCTAGCGTCATCGAACCTTAAGTGTGTAGACCCTACGGGTTCGGGAGACAGGCAGACATGACCGAGACACCTCTCTGGCCAATAACCATCAGCGGGGTCTGGATACCCATGGTGGCTCCCACTAGCTCCACGATGATCTCATCGGATGAACCACGATGTCAAGGATTCAATCAATCCCGTATACGATTCCCTTTGTCTGTCGGTATAGAACTTGCCCGAGATTCGATCGTCGGTATACCTATACCTTGTTCAATCTCGTTACTGGTAAGTCTCTTTACTCGTTCCGTAGCACGTCATCGTGTGACTAACTCCTTAGTCACATTGAGCTCATGATGATGTTCTACCGAGTGGGCCCAGAGATACCTCTCCGTCACACGGAGTGACAAATCCCGATCTCGATTCGTGCCAACCCAACAGACACTTTCGGAGGTACCCGTAGTGCACCTTTATAGTCACCCAGTTACGTTGTGACGTTTGATACACCCAAAGCACTCCTACGGTATCCGGGAGTTGCACAATCTCACGGTCGAAGGAAAAGATACTTGACATTAGAAAAGCATTAGCATACGAACAATACGATCTAGTGCTAGGCTTAGGATTGGGTCTTGTCCACCACATCATTCTCCCAATGATGTGATCCCGTTATCAATGACATCCAATGTCCATGATCAGGAAACCATGATCATCTATTGACCAACGAGCTAGCCAACTAGAGGCTTGCTAGGGACACATTGTGATCTATTCATTCACACATGTATTACTGTTTCCTGTTAATACAATTATAGCATGAACGATGGACGATTATCATGAACAAGGAAATATGATAATAACCATTTTATTATTGCCTCTAGGGCATATTTCCAATAGTCTCCCACTTGCACTAGAGTCAATAATCTAGTTACATTGTGATGTATCGAACACCCATAGCATCATGGTGTTGATCATGTTTTGCTCGTGGAAGAGGTTTAGTCAACGGGTCTGCAATATTCAGATCCGTGTGTACTTTACAAATATCTATCACTCTAGTTTGGACATGGTCCTGGATGGAGTTGTAGCGGCGCTTGATGTGCTTCGTCTTTCGGTGAAACCTGGGCTCCTTGGCTATGGCAATGGCTCCAGTGTTGTCACAGAAGAGTGTCATAGGACCCGACGCGCTTGGAACCACTCCAAGGTCGGTGATGAGCTCCTTCATCCAAATTCCTTCATGAGCCGCTTCTGAAGCAGCTATGTACTCCGCTTCACATGTAGATGCTGCCACGACTTCTTGCTTGCTGCTGCACCAGCTCACTGCCCCACCATTCAACACATATACGTATCCGGTCTGTGATTTAGAGTCATCTGGATCTGTGTCGAAGCTAGCGTCGACGTAACCCTTTACGACGAGCTCTTCGTCACCTCCATAAATGAGAAACATTTCCTTAGTCCTTTTCAGGTACTTAAGGATATTTTTGACCGTTGTCCAGTGTTCTGCACCGGGATTACTTTGGTACCTCCCTACCAAGCTTATTGCAAGGTTTATATCAGGTCTGGTACACAGCATGGCATACATTAGAGAGCCCACGGCTGAAGCATAGGGGACAGAACTCATCTTCTCTCTATCTGTTGCCGTGGTCGGCGACTGAGTCTTACTCAATCTCATACCTTGCAAAACTGGCAAGAACCCTTTCTTTGAGTTTTCCATATTGAACTTCTTCAGTATCTTGTCAAGGTATGTACTTTGCGAAAGACCTATGAGGCGTCTCGATCTATCTCTATAGATCTTGATGCCTAATATGTATGCAGCTTCTCCAAGGTCCTTCATTGAAACACTCTTGTTCAAATAGGCCTTTATGCTCTCCAACATCTCTATATCATTCCCCATCAACAATATGTCATCCACATATAGTACGAGGAAAGCTACAGAGCTCCCACTCACTTTCTTGTACAGACAGGCTTCTCCGTAAACCTGTATGAACCCAAACGCTTTAATCACCTCATTAAAGCGAATGTTCCAACTCCGAGATGCTTGCACCAGCCCATAGATGGAGCGCTGGAGCTTGCATACTTTGTTAGCACCTTTAGGATCGACAAAACCTTCTGGTTGCATCATATACAACTCTTCCTTAAGATTCCTGTTAAGGAACGCTGTTTTGACGTCCATTTGCCAAATTTCATAATCATAAAAGGCGGCAATTGCTAACATGATTCGGACTGATTTCAGCTTCGCTACGGGAGAGAAAGTCTCTTCGTAGTCAACTCCTTGAATTTGTCGAAAACCCTTTGCGACAAGTCGAGCTTTGTAAACGGTTACATTACCGTTTGCATCAGTCTTCTTCTTGAAGATCCATTTATTTTCTATGGCTCGCCGTTCATCGGGCAAGTCCACCAAAGTCCATACTTTGTTCTTATACATGGATCCTATCTCGGATTTCATGGCCTCAAGCCATTTGTTGGAATCCAGGCCCGCCATCGCTTCTTCATAGTTCGAAGGTTCACCGTTGTCTAACAACATGATTTCCATCACAGGGTTGCCGTACCACTCTGGTGCGGAGCGTACCCTTGTGGACCTTCGTGGTTCAGTAGTAACTTGATCCGAAGCTTCATGATCATCATCATAAACTTCCTCTTCAGTTGGCGTAGGCACCACAGGAACAACTTCTTGCGTTGCGCTACTTTCCTGTTCGAGAGGGGGTGTAATTACCTCATCAAGTTCTACCTTCCTCCCACTTACTTCTTTCGAGAGAAACTCTTTCTCTAGAAAGGATCCGTTCTTGGCAACAAAGGTTTTACCTTTGGATCTAAGATAGAAGGTATACCCAATAGTTTCCTTAGGGTATCCTATGAATACGCATTTCTCCGTTTTGGGTTCGAGCTTTTCTGGTTGAAGTTTCTTCACATAAGCATCGCAGCCCCAAACTTTAAGAAACGACAACTTAGGTTTCTTGCCAAACCACAGTTCATACGGTGTCGTCTCAACGGATTTAGACGGTGCCCTATTTAAAGTGAATGCTGCAGTTTCTAATGCGTATCCCCAAAATGATAGCGCTAAGTCGGTGAGAGACATCATAGATCGTACCATATCTAATAAAGTGCGATTACGACGTTCAGACACTCCGTTGCGCTGCGGTGTGCCAGGCGGTGTTAGTTGTGAAACGATTCCATACTTCCTTAGGTGTGTGCCAAACTCGTGACTCAAATATTCTCCTCCACGATCAGATCGTAGACATTTAATTTTCCTGTCATGTTGATTCTCAACCTCACTCCGAAATTCCTTGAACTTTTCAAACGTCTCAGATTTGTGCTTCATCAAGTAGATATACCCATACCTACTCAAATCATCGGTGAGAGTGAGAACATAACGATAACCACCGCGAGCTTCAACGTTCATTGGGCCACACACATCAGTATGTATTATTTCCAATAAGTCGGTGGCTCTCTCCATTATTCCTGAGAATGGAGTCTTAGTCATCTTGCCCATGAGGCACGGTTCGCATGTGTCAAATGATTCGAAGTCAAGAGACTCTAGCAGTCCATCAGTATGGAGCTTCTTCATGCGCTTAACGCCGATATGACCAAGGCAGCAGTGCCACAAGTATGTGGGACTATCGTTATCAACTTTGCATCTTTTGGTACTCACACTATGAATATGTGTAACATCACGATCGAGATTCATCAAGAATAAACCATTCACCAGCGGAGCATGACCATAAAACATATCACTCATATAAATAGAACAACCATTATTCTCTGACTTAAATGAGTAGCCGTCTCGCATTAAGCAAGACCCTGATACAATGTTCATGCTTAAAGATGGTACTAAATAACAATTATTAAGGTTTAAAACTAATCCCGACGGTAGATGTAGAGGTAGCGTGCCGACGGCGATCACATCGACCTTTGAGCCATTCCCGACGCGCATCGTCACCTCGTCCTTGGCCAGTCTCCGCTTATTCCGCAGTTCCTGCTTTGAGTTGCAAATGTGAGCAACAGCACCGGTATCAAATACCCAGGAGCTACTACGAGCGCTGGTAAGGTACACATCAATAACATGTATATCATATATACCTTTAACGTTGCCGGCCTTCTTGTCCGCTAAGTATTTGGGGCAGTTCCGCTTCGAGTGACCTTTTCCCTTGCAGTAGAAGCACTCAGTCTCAGGCTTGGGTCCGTTCTTTTTCTTCTTCCCGGCATCTGGCTTACCGGGCGCGGCAACATCTTTGCCGTCTTTCTTGAAGTTCTTCTTACCCCTGCCTTTCTTGAAACTAGTGGTCTTGTTGACCATCAACACTTGATGCTCCTTCTTGATTTCTACTTCTGCAGACTTGAGCATCGAGTACAACTCGGGAATGGTTTTCTCCATCCCTTGCATGTTGTAGTTAAGCACAAAGCCTTTGTAGCTTGGTGGGAGAGACTGGAGGATTCTGTCAATGATAGCATCATCCGGAAGTTCGACTCCAAGTGAAGTCAGACGACCATGTAACCCAGACATTTTGAGTATGTGCTCACTGACAGAACTGTTCTCCTCCATCTTACAGCTGAAGAACTTGTCGGAGACTTCATATCTCTCGACACGGGCATGAGCTTGAAAAACTAGCTTCAGCTCTTGGAACATCTCATATGCTCCGTGTTGCTCAAAACGTCTTTGGAGCCCCGTTTCTAAACTGTATAACATGCCACACCTGACCAGAGAGTAGTCATCACTCCGCGCTTGCCAAACGTTTAGAACGTCCTGGGCTGCTGCGGGAGCGGGAGGGTCACCTAGCGGCGCATTAAGGACATAAGCCTTTTTAGCTGCTTCAAGGATGAGCTTCAGGTTGCGAACCCAGTCCGCATAGTTGCTACCATCATCTTTCAGCTTGTTTTTCTCTAGGAATGCGTTGAAGTTGAGGTTGACGTTGGACATCTACAATATTCATAAAGACAACTTTTAGACTAAGTTCAAGACAATTAAGTTCATTTAATCAAATTAAGTATGAACTCCCACTTAAATCGACATCCCTCTAGTCATCTAAGTGATACATGATCCATGTTGACTAACCCGTGTCCGATCATCACGTGAGACGGACTAGTCACCATGGTGAGCAACTTCATGCTGATCGTATTCAACCATACGACTCATGTTCGACCTTTCGGTCTCTTGTATTCGAGGTCATGTCTGTACATGCTAAGCTCGTCGAGTCAACCTAAGTGTTTTGCGTGTGTAAATCTGGCTTACACCCGTTGTATGCGAACGTTAGAATCTATCACACCCGATCATCACGTGGTGCTTCGAGACAACGAACCTTCACAACGGTGCACACTTAGGGGAATACGTTCTCAAAATTTTAGGAGGGATCATCTTATTATGCTACCGTCGTTTTAAGCAATAAGATGTAAAACATGATAAACATCACAATGCAATCATATAGTGACATGATATGGCCATTATCATCTTTGCTCATTCGATCTCCATCTTCAGGCATCGCATGATCATCATCGTCACCGGCGTGACACCATGATCTCCATCATCGTGTCTTCGTGAAGTCGTCACGCCAACTACTATTATCACTACTACTATGGCTAACCGTTAGCAATGAAGTAAAAGTAGTAAGCACATGGCTTTGCGTCTCATACAATAAATTAAGACAACTCCTATGGCTCCTGCCGGTTGTCATACTCATCGACATGCAAGTCGTGAAACCTATTACAATAACATGATCATCTCATACATCATACATGCAACATCACAACTTTGGCCATATCACATCACATGTCAAACCCTGCAAAAACAAGTTAGACGTCCTCTAATTGTTGTTGCAAGTTTTACGTGGCTGATTTCGGTTTCTAGCAAGAACGCCTTCTTACCTACGTGACAGCCACAACAATGATATGCCAAAGCTATTTACCATTCATAAGTACCCTTTTCATCAAATCCAATCCGACTAGAGTAGGAGAGACAGACACCCGCTAGCCACCTTTATGCACGATGTGCATGTTTGTCGGTGGAACCAGTCTCACGTAAGCGTACGTGTAAGGTCGGTCCGGGCCGCTTCATCCCACAATACCGCCGGAAAAGAATAAGACTAGTAACGGCAAGCAAATTGACAAACCATCGCCCACAACTTTTGTGTTCTACTCGTGCATAGAATCTACGCATAGAAAACCTGGCTCGGATGCCACTGTTGGGTAACGTAGCATAAATTCAAAAAATTTCCTACGCATGTTCAGATCTTCCTATGGAGAGACCAGCAACGAGAGAGGGGTAAGAGCATCTTCGTACCTTTGAAGATCGCTAAGCGGAAGCGTTGCTAGAACGCGGTTGATGGAGTCGTACTCGCAGCGATTCCGATCTAGTGCCGAACAACGGCACCTCCGCGTTCAACACACGTGCAGCCCGGTGACGTCTCCCGCACCTTGATCCAGCAAGGAGGAGGGAGAGGTTGGGGAAGAAGACCAGCAACACGACGGCGTGGTGTTGGTGGAGAGACGAGGTCTCCCGGCAGGGCTTCGCCAAGCGCCGGCAGAGAGGAGGAGGAAGAAGTGCAGGGCTGCGCCGAGGGAGAGGGAAAAATGTGTCCTCCAAAGGCCAAAAGTGCCCACTATATATAGGGGAAGGGGAGAGGGGGTGCCACCCCTAGGGTTCCCACCCTAGGGGGTGCGGCAGCCCTCCCAGATGGGGAAAGTGGCGGCCAGATGGGGAGGAGGGGGTGGCGCACCCCTCTGGTGGGCCTAAGGCCCACCTAAGTTAGGGTTCCCCCCCTCTTTTTCTTTCCCCTGCGCCATGGGCTGAGTGGGGAGGCGCACCAGCCCAACTAGGGGCTGGTTCCCACCCCCACTTAGCCCATCTTACCTCTTGGGGTCGCAGCCCCCCTTCGGTGGTCCCCCGGGACCACCTCCGGTGGTCCCGGTACGTTACCGGTGATGCCCGAAACACTTCCGGTGTCCGAAACCATCCGTCCTATATATCAATATTTACCTCCGGACCATTCCGGAGCTCCTCGTGACGTCCGGGATCTCATCCGGGACTCCGAACAACTTTCGGTAATCTCGTATAACAATTCCCTATAACCCTAGCGTCATCGAACCTTAAGTGTGTAGACCCTACGGGTTCGGGAGACAGGCAGACATGACCGAGACACCTCTCTGGCCAATAACCATCAGCGGGGTCTGGATACCCATGGTGGCTCCCACTAGCTCCACGATGATCTCATCGGATGAACCACGATGTCAAGGATTCAATCAATCCCGTATATGATTCCCTTTGTCTGTCGGTATAGAACTTGCCCGAGATTCGATCGTCGGTATACCTATACCTTGTTCAATCTCGTTACCGGTAAGTCTCTTTACTCGTTCCGTAGCACGTCATCATGTGACTAACTCCTTAGTCACATTGAGCTCATGATGATGTTCTACCGAGTGGGCCCAGAGATACCTCTCCGTCACACGGAGTGACAAATCCCGATCTCGATTCGTGCCAACCCAACAGACACTTTCGGAGGTACCCGTAGTGCACCTTTATAGTCAGCCAGTTACGTTGTGACGTTTGATACATCCAAAGCACTCCTACGGTATCCGGCAGTTGCACAATCTCATGGTCGAAGGAAAAGATACTTGACATTAGAAAAGCATTAGCATACGAACAATACGATCTAGTGCTAGGCTTAGGATTGGGTCTTGTCCACCACATCATTCTCCCAATGATGTGATCCAGTTATCAATGACATCCAATGTCCATGATCAGGAAACCATGATCATCTATTGACCAACGAGCTAGCCAACTAGAGGCTTGCTAGGGACACATTGTGATCTATTCATTCACACATGTATTACTGTTTCCTGTTAATACAATTATAGCATGAACGATGGACGATTATCATGAACAAGGAAATATGATAATAACCATTTTATTATTGCCTGTAGGGCATATTTCCAACACATGCACCCTGGCGTTTCTTGGCTTTATAATTGCGAGCCCGACCCCATCGTCCACCAACCCCCTTTCTCCTCTTCTGTGGTTTGTTTCTTTGACGAACAAAGAGACTCTCGGCCTCCAGATCCTCCCCTTCGATCTCCCTCCTCCCTCAACCATTTTGTTGGTTCTTTGGGGCAAATCGAAGAGGCCGGTAAGATCCTCCAATCCCTCCAATTAGTTTTTGCAATGACTTTCTATTTGTGTAGATTTTTTTTGCACTAGGTGTAACGTATGTTTTAAAGTAAAATATATTTTGTGATGGTTAATAGGTGTAGTTTATGGTGGTTCTAGGTGTAGTTTATGGTGGCTGTAGGTATAACCTAGTTGTACTTCATATTATTGGCACTAGATGAATGCCTAGGTTTAGTTCATATTAGTGGCACTAGGTGAATGCCTAGATTTAGTTCATATTAGTGGTAGTAGGTGAATGCGTAGCTTTTTTGGCACACTAGTTTAATGCCTAGATTTAGTTCACACTACTTTAATGCCTAAAAGAATTTTGTTCATATTATGTAGGATGTTTCAGCCGGATAAATATCCGGGACTTGATGAGTTCTATGAGAAGAAGCATCGTGCGGTGCTAGTTGAAAGAGGAGAGGTAATTATGATGGTCTTGATGATCATTTTCCTATATTCCATGATTTTCATATAGTGACAAATTATGCGTTTGTTGGTTTAGGTTCCTCCAGTACTTCATTTGAGGGGGCACAACCCGAATGAATCTCTGTTATATGACCCTCGGTACGAGCCTTATTTTAGAAGAATGGATCTTCTTCAGTTTGTGCTCAACTTTAAAGGGACACCACCATGGTTGAACGCCACGGCCCTTACCGCCCTTACGGACCGTTGGAGGCCGGAGACGCACTCTTTTCACCTTCCTCTTGGTGAAATGACAATAACTCTGGAGGACATTGGTATGATTACCGGGCTTCCTATCGAGGGCAGGGCTCTTACAGGGAAGGTTAGGTCCGATGGATGGCGACAACGGGTTGCAGCATTGGTTGGTGTTGAACCCGAGCCATGGAGTAATGAAGCCAGGAAGGATCCTAGGCCATCCGGTGTGTTGTTCTCTTGGATACAGAGATATTTTCGCAAGTGACCAAGGGATGCTAGTCCGCTTGTTGTGGAGAGGTTCGCCGGGGCTTACCTCTGGAATCTTTTGACCCAACTGGTGTTTTCAGATGGCACGGGGGACACAACCTTGTGGATGTTTTTGGATCCTCTTCGTGACTGAGATGTTAAGTGGAGTTGGGGTTCGGCGGCACTAACCTTCTTGTACCGTCGGGTACGGTTTAATATCATGCATATTTTTTTATTCAATGGGTATATGATGCATTTTCATTATATTAAATGGGTATATGATGCATTTTCATTTTATTAAATTTGTAGTTGGATGGAGCATGTATGAGGAGCAAGCCGACCTCCACTCTTGGAGGTTTTGTTTGGGCCCTACAGGTTTGGATGTGGGAGCGTATGCCTGTTGGTCGTAACCTCAGCCTTCCTCCGGAAGAACCTTGGATGTACCCATTTGAC
Source organism: Hordeum vulgare subsp. vulgare (assembly GCF_904849725.1). Taxonomy (NCBI): domain Eukaryota; kingdom Viridiplantae; phylum Streptophyta; class Magnoliopsida; order Poales; family Poaceae; genus Hordeum; species Hordeum vulgare. The sequence goes on from NC_058519.1 coordinate 52,901,078, forward strand.
GGAGATGAGGAGCAGTACCCCACTATCGCACACACATGGGCTAATGTCCAATGGACGAGTATCGCAGCTATGGGGCGGTATAAGGCATACATAAGCGAGCTAGACATGCTGACTTATGAACAGGTTCTTAAAGTACATAATAGTGGATTTCATAGTCAGATAGCACGCAAGCGAACAAGGTTCAACACATAGGGTTCAAACATGAAAGCGCGCATGAGAATAGAAGCCTCCGACTCTATTGTGTCGAGCAAGGGCCCTTCCCCTTTTTCTTCTTCCTCTCTTCTTCCTCTTCGTCTTCCCTTTTGCGCATTTTTGAAGCCTCTTCCAGCACCCTCTCCATGAAGAGTTCATTCTCCCGCTCTCTCTTTGTTGCACCCTCTGCCATAGCAATCTTAAATTTAGCTACCCATTCTTTGTGACGTTGCTCCATCACCTTCTTGTGATGCTCCTTCATCTTTTTCTCATAAGCACGATGCTCAAGGAACACTTTGAGGTCCTCCTTCCTCTTTGCTTCATTCTCCTCGTACTGGCACTCCTTCTCCATCTTCTTTGCTTCGGCCGCATCCTGCTCTCTCAACTTCTTTGCAGCCCTCTCCATCAACCGCTGCTCCTCACTGGTTGCATCCTTCTCCGCCCCCACTCCATTTTCTCCTTGTTGGGTTGAGACGCCGCCATACCTACATAAAAACATCAAGGCTCACAGTTAGTACAATAACATACAAAGGAGCATGAAAAACAACATGATAGATAAGTCAAATAATGAAATGTAGTAAACTCACGGAAATGGTCCTCATAGGTAACCGAACATTCCTCTACCACCACCCAAACCTCTACCTATAAAACCTCCACGAGTACTTGAACCACCACGTCTACCACCACCGCCGGATCCTCGTCCCATAGCAAGGCCACCACGTCTACCACCGCCGGATCTTCGTCGCACAGGAAGTCCACCACTTGAACCACCACGTCTACCACCGCCGGATCCTCGTCCCATAGCAAGGCCACCACTTGAACCACCACGTCTACCACCGCCGGATCCTCGGCCCATAGCAAGGCCACCACTTGAAACACCACGTCAACCACCGCCAGCACTTGAACCACCTCTTCCCCCACATCACTAGTAGATGTGTTGTTTCTTTTGCAAGTCCTCTTATTATGTGTCGTTTCATTGCAATCACCGCATTGGTTCCTATCACGTGGCTCCATGAAATGTCCACTACCAAACTCTCTGGTGCTCATCAGGTCATCCATATCATTCCTATATCGTTTTGTTCTCCTTCTACCCTTCGGTTGAACCATCATCTCTGGATCCGGCCTAATATTAGGGTCGTGATACTCTAGCCACTGTGATGGGTCAAGAAAAGGGTGGAATCTCGACGCCCATGTTAACTGACGAGTTTGCAAGTTGAATTCATGCAACCTCACAACTACACCATCAGAGAAGGGCAAATTCCTCATGCAACATGTCGTCATCATGTGCGAGCATGTCCAGTGGTACTTACTAGGCCGCTCACAAGTGCAATGCCGCGTCCGAAGGGAAACCATAAATGAGCGACCACCATATGATTGCCCATCTCTCGTTGTACCGCCTGGCTCATCCACTTGGCATTTCATTTCAGCGTTATCGAAACAAGTGGCTCGCTGCATGGCTGACTTCTCCTTTTGAAACTCTAGCCACTCGGCAACCTTCTTCGGATAGAGCTCATTGGGAGGCTTCTCACTCTCACCAATCAACTTGTCAAATTCTTCGGAGTGCTTCAGAAAATACTCATTTAGTAAAAGGTATATTCAGCTATTGCCGTGACCGGCAACTGACGTGCCCCCTTCAAGACAAAGTTGAAGCACTCAACAAGATTGCTTGTCATGTCGCCATATCTCATGCCTCCTTCGTCACATGCCCGTGACCATTTATGTCTCTCATCTATATTCCTTTGTAGGAATTCTTTCCCACCTTCATTTGCCTTCTCATATATTTTGTTCAATCATTTCGTGAACGACTCAACGGAGAAGGCCACACATGCGGAGTTAAGATCCTTCGCCAAATCTTTGTTCTTACAAGCCCTGTAAAAGTTTGCAATGAAGTGCCTCATGCACCATCGACGATGAAGCCTCGCATGCCCTGGAATGTGAACATCCACGGCCTTCAATATGCCTTGGTGCCGATCGGATATGATGCATACCTCCCTATTGGGAGGAATCACCGTGCTTCTCACAAGTCTCATGAACCATTCCCAGTTGTCTTGGTTCTCCACTGACACCAAAGCAAATGCCACAGGCATCACCTGATCATTAGCATCATGTGCCATTGCTATCATTAGTGTGCCCTTGTATTTGCCAGTCAGGAATGTTCCATCTATAGACAAAACCGGACGACAATGCTCATGCATGGTCCAAACGTCCAAAAGGCACGACAGAACACTCCTTCAATATCTTGGACATAGTGGTACATTCCGGGGTTTCTATAGGCCATCGCGCCCAGCAACCGGGGTAGCATGTTGTGCGCCTCTTCCCATCCACCGTACAACATTCTAAAAGCGACCTGTTTGGTCTTCCATTTCTTCCCGTACATGACCTTATATCCAAATCTCTCGAAAACCCAACTCATCAAAAACTTCACTTTAATGGTTGGATCCTCAGCTATATGTTTCTGGTATTTATAACCGATGAATTCCGAGGTTAACTGACGGTGTGTCTCTGGTGCTTCATCTGTTGGCGGTGTGAATTGGTGAGTTGCAATGCAACTACTTATCTTCCACAAACCATCTTTCATGAGTCTTGCACTGACTTTCCATTTGCATTTTTCTACCTCGCATTTCACGGTGTATCGCTCTATGACAGTCCGAGTGCACAACTCTGAAAGGCCTGCAGTGTTTGACGGCATACTCACACAACCACATCTTCAATTCTAGAATGTCCTCGAACATCAAACCTTTCTTTAGGTAAGACATACAAATCGTGTTGGGTGTGCTACTTGGGAACATTCTAGCCTCAATTGTCTTGCTCATGCCACCGTCAACTAAAGCCTTATCTGCAAGGCTAACATCACAAAACAAGGGAACTTTGTGATCCCTACAGGTGATTTTTGTATACCACTCCGCTTCTTTCTCAGTGAAGCCATCCTCATCCAACTCATTCACCGGGTCTTCATCATCCGACTCATCCACACAAGCACGCTGATAAACAATGTCAGGATCCATGTCATCATGCCTTACTTGAGCCTCTACGTCACCAACAATGTTGTGTTGCCTCTCATACTCTTCGTCGGAGTCATGACCATCATCTTTGATCGGTGCACTACCTCCAAAATCATATTGGGGCTACTCATTGACTTGCACTTCTACTTTATGCTCAACAATAGGTGGCACACCATTATACGGGCTCAAATCATCTACTAAGGGTTGGTTCAAATCAACATGAAGAGGAGCATTGACCATCGTACTAGCAAACACTTCGAGTGACTTGTCTATCGAGGATGCAACAGCCTCCTTGTATGTAACCCAATGCAAATTGGACTTGATAGGCATTGTCTTCATTCGACACTTGTGTGCCGACCCAACATCATATCTTCCTAATAATTCTACTTGGTCACTTGGATCAACCCACTTCAATCTTATCCGAGTTTCTGCCACAACCTCTTCATAAGTAGGACTATCAAGAAATGTCAACACTTCCTCATATTTGTCAACAATAACAACATTCATGAATGCCTCTTTGTCAATATAATGAATATTCACAATCTTGTCCATCTAAAAAAAGAGACAAAATTACCAATTCTAAGTATAACAAAACAACTAACAAAACATTACCCTAACCATTGTCCATCCAAATTAGGCATTAACACAAACCTTAACCCTAAACCTTGTCCATCCAAATTAGGCATAACACATAACCTAACACTAACCCTAACCCTTGTCCAACCAAATCTTATCAATAATAATAAACCAACCAATACAATGCAACATAAATGGAACACCTGGTGCAAAAAAAATCTACACAAATACAAAGTCATTGCAAAAACTAATTGGAGGGATTGGAAGAGCTTACCGGCCTCTTTGATTTGCCCCAAAGAACCAACTAAAAGGTTGAGGGAGGAGGGAGATCGAAGGGGGGATCTTGAGGACAAGGGAGAGCTTTTTCGTGAAAGGAAGAACAAGAGAAAGGAGAAATGGTGGTTGGTGGGCGAGGGGGTCCGGATGTCAGAATATAAAGCCAAGAAACGCCATGGTACCTGGCGTTTCACACAAGGCCAGAAATGCCACATTACACAGGCATTTCTTAATAGGTCTGCAACGCCACAGTAGAGTGACGTTTCTTAATAGGGCGGTATATGGCGTTTCAAGAAAAGGGTCAAAACATGAAATTGTTTCCAAACGAGTTCGTTACGTGATTATCTTATCCCCTCGGGTCAAAACAGTGAAAACCCCCCTCACACAGCTCACTCAGGCCCTGTTTGTTTCATAAGTCCTGGGACTTTTTTAAGTCCCAACTTATAAGTCATAAGTCCCTACCTGTTTGTTTACAGGAACTTATAAGTCTCGAGTCCCTACCTATTTGTTTACAGGGACTTATAAGTCCATGTTGCACCTAATAATACACTTGTTCACATGGATCGTCATCAGCCAACGCGTACGGCATACAGGATAAGCATCGCTGCAACGAGGCTCAGGAGAGGGCTTGTCCGGCGATTGGAGGCACCGCTGCAACGAACCAAGGCAGAACGAACCGAGGTGGGGCGGCGACGGGGCGAGAGGCGGGGCGGCGACGGGGCGAGAGGCGGGGCGGCGGCGGCGATTGGACCGAGAGGCGGGGCGGCGTGCACGGAACGAGCCTGGAGCGACGCGGGGTAGGTCCGGTCCGGGATAAGTCCCAATAAGCTCCTCCCTGAAAGTCTTATTTGATAAGTCCCAAATCACCACAATAAGTCCCTTGTGTTTGGTTTAAGTAAGATTTATAGGGACTTTTTTAATTCCGTAAACCAATAAGTCCCCGAAAAGGAACACCCTCTCGATCACCCGCTGAGCAAAACTCCTCTTTATGCTGTGGCCGCAGTCCGTCGCCCGGCTGCATGAATCCACACCACACAGCCATGGCCAACAAACCGGCCACACCTCCAAGCTCCCCAAGGATGCCAAATTATCCACTTCCTCCCCTCTCACCATGATTATCTCCAAGCCGCCATTCCGCCCCTCTTTCCACTCCCCCTCCCTCGCCGCCGGCCCGCTCCGCCGCCACCGCCACCCCCACCCCCACCTTGCCAACAGGCCCTTCCCCGTCGCCGTCGCCGTCGCCGCCTCCCCGTCCGACCTCCTCGCCAGCGTCCAGTCCGTCGCGTCCGCCGCGTCGGTGCTCGCGTCCATCGTGCTCGTCCACGAGTCGGGCCACTTCGTCGCCGCCACCTCCCGGGGCATCCACGTCTCCCAGTTCTCCATCGGCTTCGGCCCCGCCCTCGCCAGCTTCCGCCTCGGCGCCGTCGAGTACGCGCTCCGGGCCATCCCGCTCGGCGGCTACGTCGGCTTCCCCGACGACGACCCGGAGTCCGGCTTCGCGCCCGACGACCCCGACCTCCTCCGCAACCGCCCCGTCCCGGACCGCCTCCTCGTCGTCTCCGCGGGCGTCATCGCCAACCTCGTCTTCGCCTTCCTCATCATCTACGCCCAGGCGGTCACCGTCGGCGTCCCCGTCCAGGCGCTGCTCTCCGGCGTCCTCGTCCCCGACGTCGTCCCCGGCTCCGCCGCCGCGCGCTCCGGGCTGCTCGCCGGCGATGTCATCCTCGCCGTCCCCGGCGCCGCGCCGGACCCCTCCGTGCCGGCCCTGGTCGACCTCATCAAATCCAGCCCCAACAAGAAGGTCCTCCTCAAGGTGTCGAGAGCCGGGCCGGCGGCCGGGGACAAGCCGCAGTTCATCGACCTCACCGTCGTGCCGGACACGAGCGCCGACGGGTCCGGGCGCATCGGCGTGCAGCTCTCGCCCAACTACCGGGCCACGCGCGTCCACCCGAGGAACGTGTCCGAGGCCACCGTGCTCGCCGTGCGCGAGTTCAGGGCGCTGGGCGGGGCCGTGCTCGACGGGCTCCGGCAGACGTTCCTCAACTTCTCGCAGACGGCGGAGAAGGTGTCGGGCCCGGTCGCCATAATCGCCGTCGGCGCGGAGGTGGCCAGGTCGAGCGCCGACGGGCTGTTCCAGTTCGCGGCGATCATCAACCTCAACCTGGCGGCGATCAACCTGCTGCCGCTGCCGGCGCTGGACGGCGGGACGCTGGCGTTGATCCTTCTCGAGGCGGCCCGCGGCGGGCAGAAGATCCCCCGTGAGATCGAGCGGAGGATAATGTCGTCGGGGATATTGCTGGTGCTCATGGTCAGCATGTTCCTCATTGTGCGGGACACGCTCAATCTAGACTTCATCAAGCAGAATATGTAGATTCTTTTTCGTCCATGAGAGCATTTTGCAGTAAATCTGTTACTGTTTGTAAGACGAAGCCATGTATGTATCTCTTGCACAAATTTCTTACAAAATAGCAACCGAGATAGTAGAAACCATTTGCGACTACGTATTATACTCTCACTCTGCTGTTCCTGCTTCCAGTCACATTGCATATCTTGGTAGGAACAGAGGATTTAGATGACTGAAATTGTCTAATTCTGGTTCCATTTGCGAAATAAATTTGCTAGATATCACAACTATTCTCTCAGAATATATGAAAACGAGCACCGAGGTCCACAATACTCCGCACCGCAAACAAGCCTGAAAGAAAAGAGCTGCTCGGTGCTCGTTTTCATATGCGGTGCGGAGTATATGCCTGATTATTCCAGCACATAAGGTGTGTTTGGTTTCAGGATGAGGTGAAATCAGACGGGTTGGTTCCATCCCTAGCAGCCGTTTTCGTGTTTAGTTGGGTTAGGAATCGGAATTGGATCATCCGGATGCTTCACCAAGTGATTTCATCGATTTGGAGGAATCGACTCGTTATTCGTCTGAGAAAGCAAAGAAAAAAAGAAATAACCAAGCAATTCTCACTGCATTCACCCCCACACCCGAACAAAAGTTTTTGTGGTTATTTTTTTCTCGTTTTCGTGATTAATTTTTTCGTGGTTATTTTTTCATTTTCGTGATTATTTTTCGTAAATATTTGATATGTACTCAAGGTCATATATTTTTATTTGCATGTGTTGAAAATAGAAAAAAACGTTGCTGAAAATTTAAATTATAGGCTTGTTAAATGCAAATAACTCTATTTGTTCAGATATGTAATCTCATCATTTATATCGAAGAGGTGAGTGGTATCAGATTCTTCTCATTTCATCTCTCCAACTAAACACCGGGACGGAACCAATCCATGATTTTTTTTTATCACCAACTGAACACAAGGATGAAACCAACCCATGACTACGGGACGGAACCATGACATTCCATGACTTTCGGTCCTTAAACCAAACACACCCTTAAGAGAAACATATGTGCTGGGATAATCAAGCATATCCCCAAGATGAGAAACACATACTTCTTGATGTCCTAAGTTCCACGGCTTTTCAATTGCATGAATAACAGCTTGGTAAAATAATTATTACTGACATAGCACCCTACTAACACAGTAATACCTGCATAATATATAAATGTCACACAGTCCTACAGAGTGCAAAGTACAAGTATGCAAATACTGAGAGCAGGGTTACCATGCTGAAGGGATGGTGGAGACAAGGATGGTGGGAATCCGGCAAACAAATGAGAACCCATGTTGCTGAGCTTAGATGTCAAGAACCACTCAAGCTGTAAAGTCTTCAGATTCAGAGTTAAAACTTCCGAGTCTTCCACTTCTGCCAATGGGGCTCCGGAATACTCAGGTTCCGGAATCCCTTGTAGGATTAAGTATCCCCCAGCTACACCCACGAGCATATGGCGATAGTTTACAGGTAACTGAACCTTCCTTGTGACAGCCACTGGTTTGCACTACCTCCATCGTTTTGCAACACAGCATACCTGAGTTCAGGTGTCAAATACTCGTTGATAAACATCCCAAGCCTTCCTTCCCCTGCCTCCAGAATGGCAGCCTGTGCATTTCTGGTGCCAGGTGGGAGATTGAGAGCAGAGAAATCCATGAGGCGTGTGTCCAGCATGATCAGCTTATTTATGTTCGCCGGATAAAATGCCTAACAGAAGTATCCGTGTGCATAGTGGCGCATTCGCGGCCACAAGTAGGACTCTGGCTTCACGCCTGGAGCCGGGTTGTCCAATCCTGTGAGCAAACTGACCCAATTGTCAAGTGTAACAGCACGCCATTGTCCATCACCTGAACCTCGACAATTTTTTGGTTTTGACCTATAAGGCTAACAAAATCCAGGTTTGCTCTCATTTAAAAAAAAATAATCAATCTAATCTCTTTACGTGACCCCAACATTCCTCGCGTCTGGATTGCATAGGAGACGCCAGTGACCATGATGTCTGGTACGGACCCGCTCGATCGCCCGCTGTGTTGACTGGCTGACGTGGCAAAGGGCCGGTCTCCATACCCACGCCGCGGACCCTGGCGTCTGGCCCGGAAAACTTACACAGCCCACGGAAGAGTGGGTGGGACCCACCCCACTCACTCTCCCCAATCCAGTCCGATCTTTCTCCTCTCACTCTCCTCTTCCCCCCTCTCCAACCCTCAAGCCCCCCCACCCCCAAATCCTCTCCAAAAGGTGGTTCCCTTGGGTGGAACTTTCCATCACTTTGTTTGTGGTAATCTCCCTTGAATCATCCTTTTTTTTTTGCTTAAATTTTGTTATTTTGACAGATTTTTTACATCTCGGGGAAACCCTAGTTCATGCTTTCCTCCCTAATTTTGGTTTGTTTTAGTATCTTTTTTATCTTTAGTAATATGGATGAGCTTGGTGTAGTAGAAATATTTGCTTCATGAGTAGAAAGTTTGTGGTTTAGGGTTACTTACTCCCTCCGTTCCTAAATATAAGTCTTTCTAGAGGTTTCACTAGAAGACTACATACGGATGTATATAGACATACTTTAGAGTGAAGATTAACTCATTTTGCTCCGTATGTAGCCCCTTAATGAAATCTCTAAAAAGACTTATATTTAGGAACGTAGGAAGTACATTTTAGGGTAAACAATCATTAGTGTATCTTAATTCATGTCATTTTTTTGAACATCATTGATAATTAGTGTTGATATGATGTGGGTATAATGGATTGTTTTTAGACAACCCACGATTATCATTGATGGGCTTGTGTTTAATTCATTATTGTTGTTTTTAGAAAGGGGGACTTGTTAATGTTCATTATATGGACAAGGAGGCATTTTTGACTAGCAATGTCGACAGGGATGAGGAAGCCATTGTTTTTTATACAAGCCCTAGCTATGATGAGCTTGTTGCAAAAGTGAGATATGTCTTAGAGTGGATGGACCTCAATGATGGTGTTAAGTTAATAGGAAGGTATGATGTTGGAGTTGGAGCCAAATCTCGCTTGAAAAGTATGCCTATCACCTCTGACTTGCATTGGGATGTGTACAAGGAAAAAGTTGACCAATCAGAAGACAAGTCACTTGAATTGTTTGCCACCAAGGTTGAACCTCCTCGGTTTGCAATTGACTTGAACCGGCTTGTCTCTTCCCCAATGACCGAGAGGACAAGTGTACCTTTTGTTGAGCAAAGGATTATGATTGATGCCTCCAATGCTTATAGCCAACCACCAACTAGCAAAGAAAGTGAGGTTGAATTGTATGCCCCTAATGCTTGTAGCCAACCACCAACCAGCCAAGCAAATTAAGTTGATGTGATTGCTAGTGAGAAAGTAATTCAAAAGGATGGTGATGGTGATGCTGATGGTGATTTGGATGAGGTAGAGGAAGAGTTTCATGGTATTGATGTTGGTGACTTGGATGCTCTCACATCCCTGAATTATGCTACAATGACCATTGTAATTAAGCTACACTCATGACCATGATCAATGCCTAATCATTTTCCTAAACAGTGCTTGATCATTTTACACTTCATATCTCATTTCAAATTCCTTTTGTAATTCAAAATTCAGTTAATAGGTGGTATAAATATTTTGTCAAGCATGAAAACAAAAATCATGCTTAGGTTACAAATAATTTCTAAGTATTTATAAAATTGAAACCAACATTTCACCAAATACTTTAATGCTTCAAAAACAATTAAAACCGAGGCCAAAACAACTATTAAATGCCCTGTTGCATTTTACCATATTTAAATAAATTCTAACCCCCCAAAAAACATTTGTGGCATGAAATAGAATCACATTAAATATTGTGGGGGCAAGTCCCATTTTTTATAAAGGAAATTTAGGAACTAAAAGCAAAATAGAATGAAAAAACAAAAGTAAAATTAAAAATTAAAAAAGAAGAAGAAAAGGAATAAATCTCCTCCCCCCTGGCCGGCCCAACTCGGCCTTGGCCCATTCGGCCTTCCCACCAACCCACTATACCCCTCGGGGCATAAAACCCCCCACTTCCCGTGAAAAACCTAACCCCCCACACTTCTCCCCCCAACCCTGTGACCCGCTCCCCGTGGCGGCGTGCCGCCTCCACCCCACCAACCGGCCCATCCCCGCCGGCCCCATCGACGTCGCCAACCAACGCCGGCGCCCTCCTTCCCGCCGCTGCCTACCGCCTCCGTCGCCGGTTGCCTCCTCCTCCACCTCGCCACCATGCTAACGTCCTCCCCCTCGAGCCTCTGCCTCCCCTGCTCGGTGGTGAGCACACAGGCCCCGACCACCCCTCCTCTTCCTCCCCTCCGTCCGGATCCGTCGTCGATGCCTCCCGACGACCTCGCCCCTCACTCCGGTAGCCCCCACAGCTCCGCCTCCGACCCTCCCTTCGCGTTCCCGGCCACCGCACGCCCCGTCTCGGCCGCACCACCTCGCCTCGCTCTAGCGAGCTCTCCCCTTCCCCCCCGCTAGCTGCCGCTCCTCGCCTCCCCCCGCAACTGCTCCGACCGCCCTGCCCCATGGCCTCACTGTTGACAGCCTCCCCCGCACACTGCGGTTGGCCACCGCCCGGCCTCGTGGCCCTACCGTTGACAGCCTCCCCGCACGCTGCGGCCGGCCACCGCCTCGCTCCGGCAACGGCCACAACCCGGATGGCCTCGCCTCGGGGCTGTTCCTGTTAAACCACAGGGATTCGCCCCCCCCTGTGTTTAGGCATTTGGGGCAGATTGCCACCTTCCCGTGAGAATGACAATGGGGCCCAATGCCCGTTAACAAAAAAAAAGGATAAAAAAGAATTTAAAACTATTTATTAAATAGTTAATTAATTAATTAGACTATGAATTAAATCATGAAGTAATTCTATCTAATTTAATCATAGTAATTAATTAGGGTAATCAATGTGCCTAATTAATTAGGTTAATTGAACCTAATATACTTAAGTTAAATTTGTTAGTTAATTAACTTAAGTAGTGTATGACATGTGGGTCCCATCCTCTTGAACTAATCTATTTAATTATTACCTAGCAAAAATGTCTGTGCGTTGCAACGGAAGAAAAACTATCAGGTTATAAAGGTGTAACGGAAAAAAAATTATCAGGTTATACAGGTGTGATAAATAAGAAAAACTATCAGGTTATACAAGTGTGATAGATATAAAGAAGTATGAATCCAATGCAAATATGACATAAGGTTTTTGAAATGTTATTTCACAAAGTATATCTGAGTGATGGTATGATGAGATAAGACACTTTTAAAATGTAATTTCAAAAACAAAAAATATAATGCTCATCGTGACTTGATTTGTTAAGGGGTCACAACAAAATATTTTATGGCTGAGCAAATTGTAAATCACAGACACCTTTTTGTACCCAACGCGAGGGACTAAATAAAATCATAAAATGACCTCTAGAGATTTTCTAATAAAATGTAAGCGACAGTAAGTTATGTTTATTATTTAGAGATGTGTTTTAATTTTTGGAAACATTTTCTAAAAGTTGATAGAGATGTTTTTTAAATTCTTTAATATTTTTTGAATATCTGATCATTTTTAAAAATCATGAACATTTTTTATTTCATGAAAATCTATTTGAAATCATGATTTGTTTTATAATATGTGAGCAATTTTTGAATTCATGAACATTTTATGACTTTCCGAATATTTTTTAAATACACAAACAGTTTATCATTTTTCTACTTTTTTTAAACTGACAACTTTTATTTTTTTTTGTTCTTTTGAAATCTGGAATTAATTTAGAGAAGAAAATCAAAACATGAATAAGAAAGTAAAAAAAACAACTAAACAGGGGTGCCGTTAAACTGGAATATAAAGTAAAAAAATACCTGCACATGGCCTGGCCCATGCATAAGGGAAAAAGAAGAGAAAAAGGGTGTGAGAACCAGGGATCGAACCCCTGGTCTCCAGTGTGGAGGGTTGAGGCTTTGGCCATCGGGCTAGCTCATGTTGGTATATCAGTCTATTAAGAACATATAACGGCGCGATGATTTTTGAAATCCGAAAACTGAATCGTTTTTTGACTTACGGGCGGCATTGGTGGGTAATTTTGACCAACTTCAGGGGCAACTTCGATGACGTACGGACAGAAGTTATCCGTGCTTTATTAGTAGGTAAAGATTAAACTAAATTAAAAATGTGGGTATGACATATGAGACCCACAAGTCAGAGTTGACCACTCAACTGACTATTGACTGCTGATGTCAGAGTGACATCATGTTGATGTCATTTATAATTATTGGATTTAATTAAATCTGTTAATTCTTAATTAATTAATAAAACTTTAAAAATTAATATAAAATAATCCGTAATTCGAATGAAAATAATTTATACATGAAAGTTGATAAAAAAACCAGACGAACCCGGATACGCGGTTTGTTCTTGTGTCACGCGTCTCTATCATAGCGAATGTGGAACTTTTCCATCACATGTCCGGTATTAGCCACATATCCGGGAAATACCGTTAGATATTTTCCCGATCCGTCTATGACGGGTGATACCGCGTTAGCTCATGCCTAGCCCTGCATATTGCCATGTCATTCATCGTGTTGCATTTGTGCATTGTATTTATTGTTTCTTTCCCTTCTTCTTACCGGTAGACCCCAAAACTGACGCTGCTGCCGGGACGACTACTCTCCTGACGACCACCCTTTGCCGCAGAGAAACAAGGCAAGCAAACCCCCATTGATTATTCCTACATTGCCTATTTCTTTCTCCCTCATGCTTGCATTAGATTTTGCTACTGTTGTAGTTAGCTCCTATATCTGATGCGTAGCCTGTTTATGATGAACTGCAACTCTACTCTACCACACTTTAAACTGCTTAGTATAGGTGGAGCAGTGATACCCTTTGACCATTAGTCCAGTTACCCCTGCTTTTTCATCAAGCCTCGATCATCTAATCGACGAGCCAAGACCCGTCACAACACTCACACCCCCTTAGTTGTACGACACTGTAGAGCTACTATCAAGTACCGAGCGTGACACCTTGATACGTACTCCTGATGTTAGCTCTATAGTGTAGTTGACCGATGGTGGTTCTCGGAGGGTGATTCCTTCTTCACCACCTCCGATAAACTACTCTGTCGCACAACCCATCAAGCGTGGACCATTGAGGGTGATCCCTCCTTGGCCACCTTGACGATTACATCGTTTGGAATCCATCGAGGGTGACACCTCGGTTCCCTATGATGTTACAGCTGCACAACTACTTGATCTTGTTAATGGGAACTTGATGAATGGTGTGTTGCGGGTGGATTCCCGCGTGGATGTGATGTTGCGTAAATTAAAATGCTAATGGATTTGCGTATTTGATCTCGGTTGGTTGTAGACCTTTTTGCACTCACCGTTGACGTGGGAGAAATTATGGGTACTCGACGTCGTGGTATGGGTTGAAGCTCTTCAAACGTCAGCAATGGAGCGGCACGCGCCCGAGTGGTCTGGATAAGCATCATTCTTGTATAAGAGGCGCCAGGACTGACATCGGCCGCCCGCGCAACGTGCAGGAGCGCAAAGGGTGATGGGCCCATGAACCGTGCGCGTTTAGGAGTTAGACCGGTAATAACCCACAAATATAGGGGATCAATTGTAGCCTTTCTCGATAAGTAAGAGTGTCGAACCCAACGAGGAGCTTAAGGTAGGACAAATATTCCCTCAAGTTCTATCGACCACCGATACAACTCTACGCACACTTTACGTTCGCTTTACCTAGAACAAGCATGAAACTAGAAGTACTTTGTAGGTGTGATAGGATAGGTTTGCAAGATAATAAAGAACACATAAATAAAAACTAGGGGATGTTTAGATAAAGAAACAATTACGCTAGTTTAACGAGTGTGGGAAAGTGGTGGTAGGAGTTTCGGAATTGTCCCTAACCAATTGACTACGTTACTAGACCGATAACAAGTTTTATGTGGGAGAGGCCACTGCTAGCATGTCATCCCTTACTTGGAACTCTATGCACTTATGATTGGAACTATTAGCAAGCATCCGCAACTACTAATGTTCATTAAGGTAAAACCCAACCATAACAATAAGATATATTGGTCCCCCTTCAATCCTGTATGCATCAATTTCTATGCTAGGCTGAAGCTTCTGTCACCCTTGCCCTCCAATACGTAGTCCTATCAACGTACTACTAACCCTATGGTGTGATCCACGCGCGCGCTCATATGATGGGCACCAAAGGACAACAACATAACCACAAGCAAATTAAACCAATCATAGCAATTCATCAATCACCGGTAGGACAACGAAAATCTACTCAGACATCATAGGATGGCAACACATCATTGGATAATAATATGAAGCATAAAGCACCATGTTCAAGTAGAGGGTATAGCGGGTTGTGGGAGAGTGGACCGCTGAATATAGATGGGGGAAGGTGATGGAGGTGTTGGTGAAGATGACGGAGGTGTTGGTGTAGATCGCCGTCACACGATGATGTCCTGGGCGGTGTTCCGGCGCCGCCGGGAGAGAGGGGGAGAGAACCCCCTTCTTCTTCTTCTTCCTTGACCTCCTCCCTAGATGGGAGAAGGGTTTCCCCTCTGGTCCATGGTCTCCATGGCAGCGGAGGGGCGAGAGCCCCTTTGAGATTGGATCTCTCTCTCTGTGTCCTTCTGTTTCTGCACTCCTAGATTCTGGCCTTTCACCGTTTCTTAAATTCCCGAAGATCCGTAACTCTGATTGAGGTGTCCTTTTAACACGATTTTCTTCCGGATATTAGCTTTCTTGTGGCGAAATAAGGGCCCCAACCGCTTTAGGGGTTGGTCACGAGCCTGCCAGGTGCGCCCCCCTCGGGCATCGTTTCGCGTTGATTCTTCTTCCCAAAAATCATAAATATTCCAAAAAAAATCCCCGTAGGTTTTTTATTGCGTTTGGACTTCGTTTGGTATGGATATTCTGCAAAACAAAAAACATGCAACAAACAGGAACTGCACTGGGCACTAGATCAATATGTTAGTGCCAAAAATAGTATAAAAAGTTACCAAAAGTATATGAAAGTTGTAGAATATTGGCATGAAACAATAAAAAATTATAGATACGACGGAGACGTATCAACCGGCGGGCTAGCCTCTGTGTTGAGCCTAGGTAGGGTTGCAACGTGTTGATGTTCCGAGGCCGGGCATGACCCTGGAAAGTGTGTCTTGCGAGAGTTTATCAAGCATGATGGGTAAGATGGTGCACCCCTGCAGGGACGAAAATTAACTATTTAAATAGTCGTGTCCACGGTTACCGGATGACTTGGAGTTGTGCCCCGATCTTATACAACTACAACTGTTACTTAACTGGAATGTTTGCTCCGGGATTGCTTCCTCATAGGGAGTCGAGGAAGGATCTCTGGGCGTGACCTCATTAATATTGCTGCAACAATATGACTATATTTTTGTGTTGTTAACTCTACTCTCGTCTATTGCTGTAAGACCCATGAAGATGCGAGTCTTCGATAGGACTAGTCCCCTCTCTCTATTCTCGCATTGTTGTAGTCAGTCCACATAAAAACCCCTTTCCTTCGATACTGGTGCATACTTAGCATAGTTCTAATGTCAGTCTTGCGAGTACTTTGGATGAGTACTCATCGTTGCTTCGCTCCCCCTTTCCCCTTGATACGTTGCTGGGACTAGATGATGGAGCCCAGGAGATGGCGTATCCAACCGATGACGACTGCTACCCCGATGGTGCCTACTACTACGTGAGGCCGCTGACGACCAAGAGTAGTTTAGGAGGTTCCCAGGTAGGAGGCCTCGCCTCGTTCGATCGCTGTATCTTATGTGCTAGCCTTCTCTAAGGCATTATCATGTTTCATGTCTGTACTCAGATATTTGTTGCTTCCGCTGGCTCGTGTGTATATCGAGCTTCTGTATTCTAGCCCTCGAGGCCCCTGGCTTGTAATATGAAGCTTGTATGTTTTATTTGTGTCTAGAGTTGTGTTGTGATATCTTCCCATGAGTCCTTGAGCTTGGTCGTACGCATTTGCGTGTATGATTAGCGTACGATCAAATCGAGGGCGTCACAGATGCGTACATAGTGCAAAAGGAGATGGGTAGTGAGTTTCCTTTTAGGCGTCTATATGGGTATGACTCAGATGACGGAGGTCGTGAGGAAGAATTGGACGAGGATGGATTCACGAAGGAGGAAAACCAAATTCACTTTGAGTTGACTGGCTTGGAAAAAAGAGCTCACTTGTTTCCAGATCTTAGCCTTGGCCATTGATGACGAGATGATGTATATACTTCTGGCACCTTGTTGGTTACCCCAAGTGGAAGGTTGAGATGTAGTCAGCATCAAGTTTTCCCTTACATAGAGACTGTAAGGTTTATCGAACCAGTAGGACTCCTAGGATCAACAAGTAGGTGTATTCCACCCTGGTGCTAGCAGAAGACGTGGAACTGCACACACAACAAATAAGTTTGCTCCCAACGAGTACAGAGAGGTTGTCAATCTCTCCGGCCTTGTAGTTTGCAAAGGATCAAAACACAAGCGGGAAAAGTGATAGTGATTGCAACGGAAAAGTAAATGAAAACGGTAAATGATGGAGGTGTAAAAATGATGGTGATATGGATCGGAGTCACATGATGTTCACTAGTGATGTCTCTCTCCCAAAAGACGATAAACAAGTATGCTTGGGTAAACAAATCACAGTTGGGCAATTGACATAATTATGAACGCACTGCAATGCTAATTATGCTACTTGATAGTTAGAGGTTCAACAGTAATGGGCAGTATGCCATGACAAGTAGACCATTTATTCATCAACATCTACTTACTAATCATCCACCTTGAGATATCTATCCAGAACATCTCTCCGGTATTAAGTTGTGAGCCCCACCCAAAGTGTAAACTCAAAGCAACGGACAACTGCATTAACGAACTATGCGTAAGGTAAACAATCCTTGGAACCGTGGTCACAAGCACCGTTGTTTTCTCCTTGGTGGCAACAACACATCCCCTAGTCTCATGTTTCTATCACTCAAGCTAGGCATCGAGGGGCATGAACCCACAATCATGGATAACGCTCCCTCTTGGAGTTACAGTCTACTACTTGGCCAAAGCAATAAATAGCAACGGAGAACATGCATGAATCACTAAGGAACATAATATAAAAGGATAATCAAATATATAACTCATAACAATCTGAACATAATCTGATAATCCATCGGATCCCAACAAACAGAGCATAGCAATAGCAAGAGAATTACGTAGATGCCTTGATCATGTAGGGCAGATCACAAGGACTAACCATTGAAGCATAAGATTGGATAGAATACATCACATAGCTACTGGTCATGGACCCATGGTCAAAGGAGGACTACTCACGGCACGTCCAGGAAGCGTCCATGGCGGTGGAGAAGCTCCCGGAGGTTAATTCTCCCTCCGGCAGGGTGCCGAGAAGAGGTCTCCTGACGCTCCCGATCTCGGAAGCGCTGAGGCGGTGGAACGATGGAGAAATTCGCGATTCTGGAAGTTGTGGAAGGGTTTCCTCTCGGAGGACTAAATATAGGCCAAAGGAGGGCACCGGAGGAGGTGGGGCCCACCCACGCGGCCTCCTGGTGCGGCCTAGGGCATGCCCGCGCCAGCAGGTCCCCTGACGGCCCATGCCCCCCTCTGGCCCATCTTCGGTGATTTGGAAGCTTTCGTCTTGCTGATTTTTTATATATTTTCCTAGAATTTTTTGGGCTTCGGAAAATTAGGTAAAAGCCCCTACAAAATAGACATCAGTAGACAGAAACTGGCACTGGGTGCACTGAGTTAGCAGGTTAGTCAAAATATGTGTAAAATGATATAAAAGTGTAGCAAAACATATAAGAATGTCACCAAAAAGATCATGGAACAAGCATAAATTATAGATACGTTTGGGACGTATCAACATCGCCAAGCTTAGTTTCTGCTCATCCTCGAGTAGATAAGTGATAACACAATAATTCTGTCGTGACATGCTAACGCACATATAAGACCTTCAAAGTAAAGCAAGTGAGATATGCAATTCAAGTCAAGATAATAACAAGCAAGAGTCTATATCTAGTATTGAAATTAGCAAAATAAGAACATAAAGGTGCAAGAGCTCTCATTGTCCGTGACTCGAATGTCTCCAAATGGTGTTTGCGTGCAAGAAGTGGGAGATGGGTTGAGATCATACAATTTTTTTAATTGAGAACTCAATCTACTAAAATTTCACACTTGGTCTCCTTCGGTATCTTATTTTGACTCATCCCCAGACCACTAGTCAGGCACAAGTCAAAATGATCCTCTCCCTTTCGACTTAGAGCACTCATGCAATGGATGAGCGTAAGCAAGATATGTTGGTACTTAGGATGGAAAATTGAATATTGATGGGGAAGGAAGACAAAAAGGTATGAAAGGCTCACATCAATGAGGACAACTATAGGCGAAAGAAAGCCAAATGATAAATATGATATGAGGAGTAGGGATTGCCATGTAACGGATGCACATATGAGCTAAGATAAGCTCTCCAATGGAACTAGTGGGGTGCAGCCAACTTGTTTGCTCATGAAGACCTAGAGCTCATTTGAGGAGGCTCATCATTGGAATATGCAAACCAAGTTCTATAGTTTAAGGGTCCCCACATAGTTATGCGTGAATGATAATCTCTATGTAGTACAAATATAGCTATGGAGTACGAGTGTGGATCTTTCAAAAGGAATAGTAGTGTCGCCCCTTCTCTCTTTTTTTCCCTTTTTTTGTGGCCTCTTTGGCTCTTTCTTTTTATCTCTCATTTTTCCTCTTTGGGATCTTTTGTTTGTCCTCCTTGGAACTTTTCCTCACTTAAGGGCAACACTCTATGTTTTACATGAATAAAAAGAAGATCATCACACTTTATAAGAAGTACTCAACACAAAGACAAGTGAAAACTATCATGATGTATGCAAATGTATGCGTCTGCCAGTGTAGCAGGATATGCAATGATACTAGTGCGTCATGTAGCAATAATTGGGGCAAGGCCCAACTATCATGCGGCTCTACGATCAAGCAAAAGCATGTATGACATTGCTACGGCGACAGAGATCTTCTGTCGTCTCTTGAGCTTGCGTTGGTTTTTCCCTTGAAAAGGAAAGGGCGATGCAGCACAGGAGCAGTAAGTATTTCCCTCAGTTTGAAAACCAAGGTATCAATCCAGTAGGAGAATCTTGTCAAGTCCAGAGTACCTGCACAAACACAAAAGAGCTTGCACCCAACGCTATAAAGGGGTTGTCAATCCCTTCAAGATTGATTGCAAAGTGAGATCTGAAGGCGGAAAGTGCAACGAAGTAAAAGAGTAAGGCTGAAAATATGGTGTGGAGTAGACCCGGGGCCATAGTGTTCACTAGAGGCTTCTCTCAAAATAGCAAATATTACGGTGGGCGAACAAATTACTGTCGAGCAATTGATAGAACCGCGCAAAGTCATGATGATATCTAAGGCAATGATCATTCATATAGGCATCACGTCCGAGACAAGTAGACCGATACTTTCTACATCTACTACTAGTACTCCACACATCGACCGCTATCCAGCATGCATCTAGTGTATTGAGTTCATGACGAACAGAGTAACGCTTTAAGCAAGATGACATGATGTAGAGGGATAATCTCAAACCAATGATGAAAACCCCATCTTTTTACCCTTGATGGCAACAACACGATGCGTGCCTCGCTACCCCTTCTGTCACTGGGTGAGGTCACCGCACGGTATGAACCCAAAACCAAGCACTTCTCCCATTGCAAGAATCATAGATCTAGTTAGCCAAACAAAACCCCACAACTCGAAGAGAATTACAAGGATATGAAATCATGCATAAGAGAGATCAGAAGAAACTCAAATAAGATTCATAGATAATCTGATCATAAATCCACAATTCATCGGATCTCGACAAACACACCGGAAAAGAAGATTACATCGGATAGATCTCCATGAAGATCATGGAGAACTTTGTATTGAAGATCCAAGAGAGAGAAGAAGCCATCTAGCTACTAGCTATAGACCCGTAGGTCTATGGTGAAATACTCACGCATCATCGGAGAGGTCATGGTGTTGATGAAGAAGCCCTCCGTATCCGAATCCCCCCTCCGGCAGGGCACCAGAACGTGCCCCAGATGGGATCTTGCGGAGACAGAAGCTTGCGGCGGCGGAAAAGTACTTTCGATGATCTCCTGATTTTTTCTGGGATTTTAGGGAATTTATAGGCGAAAGTCCTAGGGCAGAGGTGGCCCTGGGAGACCACAAGCCTGGGAGGCGCGGACCCCCCCGGCCCGGCTAGGGGGCTTGTGGGGTCCCTGTAGCCCCACTGCCCTGATTCTTAGGCTTCCCGATCTTTTTCTGTTTCGGAAAAAATCTTTTTGGCAGTTTCGTTCCGTTTGGACTCCGTTTAAAATCCTCCTCTGGAAGGGGTCAAAAACATGGAAAAAACAGGAACTGGCACTTGACACTGAGTTAATAAGGTAGTCCCAAAAATATATAAAAGGCATACAAAACATCCAAAGTTTGACAAGATAATAACATGAAACCATAAAAAATTATAGATACGTTGGAGACGTATCAAGCATCCCCAAGCTTAACTTCTGTTTGTCCTCGAGTAGGGAAGTGATAAAGAATGAATTTTTGATGTGGAATGCTACCTAGCATAGTTGTCCTTTGCAACTTCTTTCATGTGACATGAATGTTTAGATCCGTAAGATTCAAAACAATAGTTTGCTATTGACATGAAAACAATAATACTTCAAGCAAACTAGCAAGGTAATCATGAACTTTCAAAATAACAAGGCCAAAGAAAGTTATCCCTACAAAATCATATAGTCTGGCTATGCTCCATCATCCTCACACAACTAATGTATATCATGCAATACATGAGCGTGAGCCATGGATATAGCACTATAAGTGGAATAGAGTGTGGTGGTGGTTGTGAGACAAAAAGGAGGAGATGGTCACATTGACTCGGCATATGAAAAGGCTATGGAGATGCCCATTAATAGATATCAATGTGAATGAGTAGGGATTGCCATACAAAGGATGCACTAGAGCTGTAAGTATGTGAAATCTCAAAAGGTAAACTAGTGGGTGTGCATCCAACTTGCTTGCTCACGAAGACATAGGGCAGTTTTGAGGAAGCCCATCATTGGAATATATAAGCCAAGTTATATAATGAAGATTCCCACTAGCATATGGTGGTGACGAAACGAGAGGCTCTCAATCATGAAGAACATGGTGCTATTATGAAGCACAAGTGTGGAAAAAGATAGTAGCATCGTCCCTTCTCTCTTTTTCTCTCTTTTTTTATTTGGGCTCTTAGGCCTCTTTTTTTCTCTTCTCTTTTTTTTTATTTGGGCTCTTTGGCCTCTTTTTTATTTTATTTCCTCACATGGGACAATGCTCTAATAATGATGATCATCACACTTTTATTTACTCACATCTCAAAGCTTAGAAATGACTCTATAGGAAATGCCTCCGGCAGTGTACCGGGATGTGCAACGATCTAGCTTGGCGTATGACGTTGAAACATCTCGGTAGCTATCTTATGATCATGCAATGGCAATATGAGAGTGACGTCTCAAGTCATGATACGGAACGGTGGGAATTGCATGGCAATATATCTCGGAATGGCTATGAAAATGCCATAGTAGGTAGATATGGTGGCTGTTTTGAGGAAGGCATTTGGTGGGTTTGTGTACCGGCGAGAATTGCACGGCACTAGAGAGGTCAGCAATGGTGGAAGGTGAAAGTGAATCTATACCATGGACTCACATTAGTCATGAAGAACTCACATACTTGTTGCGAAAGTTTTTATTAGTAATCGAAACAAAGTGCTAAACGCATACTCCTAGGGGAAGGGTTGGTAGGTGTTAACCATCGCGCGATCCCGACCTCAACACAAAGGATGACAATCAATAGATCAATTATGCTCCGACTTACTAACATAGCGGTTCACCATACGTGCATGCTACGGGAATCACTAACTTCAACACAAGTATTTCTAGATTCACAACACCCTACTAACATAACTCTTAGTATTACGAAATCCACGTCTCAAAACTAATTGAGAGGAATCAAAACTTCTCTTTCTACTCAATGCACATGAAGATTGGAGGTTTTTGTATCCTCTTTGGGTACCTATCACCTTTGGGACTACTTTCATAGCATAAACCAACTACCAAGTAATGCACCGTCGTGCTCTAAAAGATCTAAGTGAAGCACATAGAGCAAAATGGTCTAGCTCAAAAGATATAGGTGAAGCACAATTAGCATTCTAGCAAAATCACGATGAGTGAATGTCTCTCTCTAAATGTGTGCAGCAAGGATGATTGTGACACAACAGAAAGAAAAGACTCCTATGATACAAGACGCTCCAAGCAAAACACATATCATGTGGTGAATAAAAATATAGCTCCAAGTAATGTTACCGATGGATTGAAGACGAAAGAGGGGATGCCTTCCCGGAGCATCCCCAAGCTTAGGCTTTTTGGTGTCCTTGAATTTGGCTTGGGATGCCTTGGGAATCCCCAAGCTTGAGCTCTTTCCACTCCTTATATCTTTGTCCATGAGAACATCACCCAAAACTTGAAAACTTCACAACACAAAACTTAAACAGAAACTCGTGATAACATTAGCACAAGAAAACAAACTACCACCTCTTTTGGTACTGTAGCAAACTTGAATTCTATCTATATTGGTGTTGGGATAGTGTATTCTCACTTTTCCATGGCTAGTACCCCCCCGATACTAACCATAGTTTCATCAAAACCAGCAACCAACTCAACAAAAACAGAATCTGCCAAAAACAGACCAGTCTGTAGCAATCTGTATACTTCGTATACTTATGGTACCTCACAAATTCTGAACAATTACGACTGCCTGGGAAAAAGGCATATCAACCAGCAGCAAAAATAATCAACTCAAAAGCTCTTTCTGAATAAAAATGAAAAATCATCTCGTGAGCGAAAAGTTTCTGTCTTTTTCCAGCAGGATCAAACAACCATTACCAAGACTAGTCATAAAGGTTTTGCTTGGCTCAAACACAAAAAGAAACACAAAAGACACAATCATAACAGAATTATGCTAGTATGGACGCAACAAAACAGAAAGAAAAGGAAATAAATTCATTGGGTTGCCTCCCAACAAGCGCTATTGTTTAACGCCCCTAGCTAGGCATAAGGCGATAAAATCACGTATCGTCGTCTTTGGTGCTCAAACAATAAGTGGCCCTCATCATGGATTCATGAGGCAATCTTATTTTCTTTCTAGGAAAGTGCTCCATGCCATTCTTTAAAGGAAATTGAAATCTAATATTCCCTTCCTTCATATCGATGATGTCACCAATAGTCCTTAGGAAAGGTCTAGCAAGAATAATAGGGCATGTAGGATTGCAATCAATGTCAAACACAATGAAATACATGGGTACATAGTTCCTATTTGCAACAATAAGAACATCATTGATCCTTCCCATGGGTTTCTTGACAGTAGAATCCGCAAGATGCAAATTAAGAGAACACTCTTCAGTCTCATTAAAACTTAGAACATCACATAAAGACTTTGGAATCGCGGAAACACTAGCACCCAAATCACACAAAGCGTTGCATTCATAGTTTTTGATTTTGATTTCGATAGTAGGTTCCCACTCATCATGAAGCTTTCTAGGGATAGAGACTTCCAATTCAAGTTTCTCTTCAGGAGATTTTATCATAGCTTCGACGATATGATCGGTAAAGGCCTTGTTTTGGCTATAAGCGTGTGGAGAGTTTAGCATGGATTGCATCAAGGAAATGCATTCAATCAAGGAGCAAGTATCATAATTGAATTCCTTGAAATCCAAAGTAGTAATTTCATTACTACTCAAAGTTTTAATATCCTCTACTCCATTTTCAATGCTTTTAGCATCAAGATAGATGGACTCCGAATCATTGGGGCGTTTTTCAACCAAGGTGGATTCATATCCAGCCCCATCATCATTAGGTTTGACACAAGAAAAAGCTTCAATGGGAGTCACACCAAGCACTTTAAGATCTTCGTGATTCTTATCACGAGAACACGCCTTCTTAAGCCATTCATGTCTAGCACAAATTTGAGCGGTTCTTTCTTTGCTCTCAATCATGGAAACACGCATAGGTTTCAAAGTTTCATCCATATTGATCTTGGGAGGAGCACATCTAACTTTCAAAGCATCAATATCACTAGACATTCTATCAACGCTCTTAGCCAAATCGTCAATTTTGAGTAGTTTTTCCTCTATGGACGCATTGAATTTTTTTTGCGAGTTGTTAAACTCTTTGATATTACTCTCTAGATCAGAGGGTAACCTATTGTAATTTCCATGAGTATTGTTGTATGAGTTGCCAAAGTTATTAGAGGAGTTACTAGGAAAAGGCCTAGGAACATAGTTTCCTCTAAAAGCATTGTTGTTGCAAAAATTATTCCTACCAACAAAATTAACGTCCAAGCTAGAGTTGCTACTCTCAATCAAAGAAGACAAGGGCATATCTTTAGGATCTAAAGGAGCACTTCTACTAGCAACCAAATTCATTAACTCATCCATCTTAGCACTCAACGAGTTAATTTCTTCTATAGCGTGTACTTTCTTACTAGTAGGTGACCTTTCAGTGTGCCACTGAGAGTAGTTCGTCATGATATTGTCTAGGAGTTTCGTGGCTTCTCGTAACGTGATTTCCATGAACGTTCCACCTGAGGCGGAGTCCAAGATATTTCTAGAAGAGAAATTCAAGCCAGCGTAGAAGATTTGTATAATCATCCAAAGACTCAAGCCATGAGCGGGACAATTTCTAATCATCAATTTCATTCTCTCCCAAGATTGTGCAACGTGTTCATGATGAAGTTGCTTAAAATTCATGATATCTTTACGGAGAGAGATAATCTTAGCCGGCGGAAAATACTTGGATATATAAGCATCTTTGCACTTATCCCAAGAATCGATACTATTTTTGGGCAAAGACGAAAACCAAGTTTTTGCTCGATCTCGCAACGAGAAAGTAAAAGCTTCAATTTAATCACATCATTATCCACATCTTTCTTCTTTTGTATATCGAAAAGCTCAATGAAGGTATTGAGATGGGATGCGGCATCTTCACTAGGAAGGCCGGAGAATTGCTCTTTCATAACAAGATTCAGCAAAGCGGCATTGATTTCGTATGACTCCGCACTAGTGGCGGGAGCAATCGGAGTACTAATAAAATCATTATTATTAGTATTCGAGAAATCACAAAGTTTGGTGTTTTCAGTCATGGTGACTTCGGCAAGCAAGCAAGCACACAAGCGAACAAAGAGCAAGCGGGAAAAAGGGCGAAAGAAAAGGCGAACGAAAAAGGAAAATTGGTGAAGTGGGGGACAGGAAAACGAGAGGCAACTGGCAAACAAAGTAAATGCAAGAGATGAGTTTGCGACACTTACTTGGATGAGTTCTTGACTTGATCCTCCCCGGCAACGGCGCCATAAATTCTTCTGCTACGGCGACAGAGATCTTCTATCGTCTCTTGAGCTTGCGTTGGTTTTTCCCTTGAAGAGGAAAGGGCGATGCAACACACGAATAGTAAGTATTTCTCTCAGTTTGAGAACCAAGGTATCAATCTAGTAGGACAATCTCGTCAAGTCCAGAGTACCTGCACAAACACAAAAGAGCTTGCACCCAACGCTATAAAGGGGTTGTCAATCCCTTCAAGATTGATTGCAAAGTGAGATATGAAGGCGGAAAGTGCAACGAAGTAAAAGAGTAAGGCTGAAAATATGGTGTGGAGTAGACCCGGGGGCCATAGTGTTCACTAGAGGCTTCTCTCAAAATAGCAAATATTACGGTGGGTGAACAAATTACTGTCGAGCAATTGATAGAACCGCACAAAGTCATGACGATATCTAAGGCAATGATCATACATATAGGCATCACGTCCGAGACAAGTAGACCGACATGTCGGTGAATACTCACAACATATGCCATAGGTAGGATAGAGTCGGTGAGAACCGAAGGGACAAAGGTGGGCACTGGGAACGAGGTTGGTACAAGCATGGAACGCACGATGTACCCAGGTTCAGGGCTCTCCATAGAGATAAGACCCCTAGTCCTGCCAGAGTGTTTGATGTGTATAAACAAATTACAGGATTGCTCCTGGAGCTGTGTTGGGAGGAGGAAGAGGGGAGCAGCCGGCTCGTCTCTGCCTCTCTCTATGTGGTTGGTGAGTGTGTAGTGTTGTTCGTCCATGGAATGATCGCCCCCCCAGCATGGAGGGCGTCCGGGCGGTTTTATAGGCGAACACCCCGACCTACAATATGGATAAAGGGTACAATAGTGGGGCGTGGCTGGCAGACTCACCGGCTGACCAAGGGCCCATGAGAGTCTTGTCTTGTCGCTAGAGGGGCCCGTCGGGTGCATGGTCTCGATTGGCCGTGGGACCCGCCGGCTGGCCAATGGATCTCTCGCGTAAGGTTGACGCCGAGCACACGCTGTACGTCGAGCGTCGTCCAGCGAGATTCGTCATGGGCAAGCAGTACGACCGCATCCACTGTTCCCCACTTCGAGTGCAGTAATGGAGTGGGAGTGTGAAGGTCTGACACTATGCTAGGTGATGGATCAGAGCTGGGGTAGGTCAGCGGCGTGGCCGTCGACGCTCGTACCTGCCGGGCGCTCCGATCCTGTACCTTTTCTCACGCGTAGCCACCTTTAATCGTAAGGTCTTATCCTGACCTACGATCTGATGTGACTGGTGATCCTCGGTCGGCTGGCGTGCTTGCTCAGTCGGCTTGGGCACGGCCGCCTCGTTCCTAGCCGGCAGGGGTTGCCTGACCGGCCGGAGAGATGGCCGCCTCGTTCTCCAGCCGGTAGGCATAGCCTAGCCGGCCAGAGGACTTGGGCCTTAGGAAACTGTGTTTGTTCATGTCATTTGAGCTGGAAATGAAGGAGCAGGTTTGATGAGCCTACCCGGGGTTATCCCCCCGACAGTAGTGACCGAAGCTGGGGAGGCTTGCCGCCTGCGGGCGGGTGGCCTCACCGGCGTGATGTTTTGTCTTGATATTTTTGCCACCATTCGTGACGAGGAGCGTCGGCTCCAAAACCGGCTGGCTTCGAAGCGACGCCTCGGCTTCATCGTAGGTCGCCCAGAGGGCGCCACGTGCCAGGCCCCGCCTGTCGTAATGATGGTGATTACTAGTGATGGGACTGGGCTTGGGCCTTGGGTCCCGCCACGACGCCCCCCTTGGCCTCCGTGCGAGAGATCCTCTACGGATTTACTCCGTGACGGTTGGGCTTAGGGAAGCGCTACCTTCCGTAATACACGGGGTTAGTGGGGGTCCCGCGCGCATCGGATCCCCTCCCCACGATGCTTCGTGGGGTTTAAATGGGATGCGGGGGTTCCGAGGAGGCCATTCGCCCCCCTTCTTGCCCTGCATCCACGCTCTCTTCCTCCCTGGGCCCAGAGAGAAAGATCTCGCCTTCGTCTTCCTCGCCCTCGTCCCCGCCAAGCCACCAGCCCCTTCGAGTTTCAGCCGCCCGTAGCCATGGCCGGCGACTCATCTTCGAAAAGGTCCTCGTCGCAGAAGGCATCGTCGCAGGGAGCCTGGCTGGGCAGCGAGGTCGGCGAGGAGCATATCGAGGCACTCCGACATCACCGACTGCTGCCCCCAGCCTCCCAGGTGCTGGTGCAACTCCCTGGCGCCGAGACCGCTCCCACACCCGCCGTGGGAGAGGTCATGGTCTTCACCAAGCACTTCTACCGGGGCTTCGGGCTTTCGGCCAGCGCCTTCTTCTCTGAGTGGCTTCGCTTCTTTGGCCTGCAGCCGCATCACCTGGCACCGAACGCCATACTACAGTTGTCGGCTTTCGTGATGCTGTGTGAGGGCTTTGTGGGGATCGAGCCCCGCGTCAATCTGTGGCGCAACTTGTTCTTCTTCAAGCAGCAATCCATCGCCATGGAGAAGTCTGAGGTGGAGAAGCTCAAGGGACCGCGCCCGATGACGCCATGCGGAGCCGCGCTCGTGCATCACCGCTCGAAGTCGGGCTTCCCCCAGATGCCACTGCAGGAATCCATCAAGCAGTGACAGAAGGGCTTCTTCTGTGTGAAGAACGCCGACCCCGCCCAGGACGCCCTTAACATGCCCCCGTTCAACATCGACCCGCCGACGCGGTTGAACTGGGCGACGAAGACCCCCAAACCGATTCCCGAGGTGGCGCTGATCTGCGGCCAACTCGAGACCTTGGAGAAGAGCGGCCTCCTTGGCCGCGACCAGCTCACCACTATGGTGACCCGCCGGATCTTGCCGCTGCAGAGGTGGCCACACCTGGTTTGCCAGATGAGCGGCCGACATAATGCCTGTAGGCTGTCCACCAAGAGGTTCACCCTCGGCGCGGTAGCGCGCAGGGTGAACCTGATCTCCACCTCTCGCATGGACGACGACGGGGAATGGTCGTGGGGGATGACCCCCTTCAACAGGTCCCGTCCGCCTCCAATGGTAAGTGACTTCTTTGTTCTTTGTTGTTTGTCTTGGAGCCGGTCGTCTTGCTGAGCCGGCGATTGAATCCTTTTACGCAGCTGTTCGAGAGTCTGCAGGGGTCCCTCTGTCCGCCTGCTCCCGATGTGGATATGTCCGACGCCTCGGAGATTGAGGACGAGGGCATGATCAAATCCCGCTCGGACTCCTTCGCGGGCTCGGAGAACCCCTGGATTCGGAGGAGACAGAGCCATCTAGTGAGTATCCACGGCCCTCCGTCGCAGACTGGACGGATGACGACGAGACTCCCTCATTCTTTTCTGGTGCAGATTTCGAGGAGGACTCCGACAGGGTGGAGGAGGTCACCAGCCTACCATTGACACGCGGCCGGCGTCAAAGGGCCGGACCAACCGCCGCCGACGAGGCGGCCAGGAGGAAGGGCAAGGGTGCCAGAGCATCCAGGCCGGCTACTAAGCGGCCGACGCCGGGTCCTCCAGCAGGAGCACGGGCCGGTGGCGTCAAGAAGCACCGCGGGGCCGGCCGGAGGCCGGTCCCTATGGTCGCGGGGTAAGATTCCCTCCCCCTTTTCCTCGCTTATCTTGTGGGAAGCTTTGTTCCTTAAATCGTTGCTTGACAGGGAGGCGGAAGATGTGGAGGAAGACACCGCCTCCGCAGCCAAGCGGGCTGTCTGGACAGCAGCCGATGCTGCCCGCAGGGAGCTTGAGACGGAGTCCAAGCGCCGGTGGGACGTGGCCGCGGGGAAGACGGCTGTGGGCCAGTCCCGCCCCAGCTGGGTGATACGTCTCCATCGTATCTACTTTTCCAAACTCTTTTGCCCTTGTTTTGGACTCTAATTTGCATGATTTGAATGGAACTAACCTGGACTGACGTTGTTTTCAGCAGAATTGCCTTGGTGTTATTTTTGTGCAGAAATCAAAGTTCTTCAAACGTCCTGAAAATTTACGGGGAGCAGTTTTGGAAAATATCAAAAATATCTACGCCAACTTCCACCTCAAGGGGTGGGCCAGTGGGCCACAAGCCCCAGCTCCACCACCACCCCCTGGTGGCGGTGGGCAGGCTTGTGGAGCCCACAGACACCTTCCGCCCCCAACTCCAGCTCTATAAGTTGCCTTTCGTCCCCGAAAAAATAAAAAGAGAAGTTTTCGTCGCATTTTCGATACGGAGGCGCCGCCACCTCCCGTTCTTCATCTGGAGGACAGATCTGGAGTCCGTCTTTGGCTCCGGAGAGGGGAAATCGTCGCCATCGTCATCATCAACCTTCTTCCCTCTCCAATTCCATGAAGCTCTTCGTCGTTCGTGAGTAATCTATTCGTAGGCTCGCTGGGCGGTGATCAGTAGGATGAGATCTATCATGTAATCGAGTTAGTTTTGATGGGGATTGATTCCTAGTATCCACTATGTTCTGAGATTGATGTTGCTACTACTTTGCCATGCTTAATGCTTGTCACTAGGGCCCGAGTGCCATGATTTCAGATCTGAAATTATTATGTTGTCACCAATATATGTGTGTTTTAGATCCGATCTTGCAAGTTGTAGTTACCTACTATGTGTTATGATCCGGCAACCCCGGAGTGACAATAACCGGAACCACTCCCGGTGATGACCATAGTTTGAGGAGTTCATTTGTTCACCAAGTATTAATGCGTTGGTCCGGTTCTTTATTAAAAAGAGAACCTTAATATCCCGTAGTTTCCTTTTGGACCCCGCTGCCACGGGAGGGATGGACAATAGATGTCATGCAAGTTCTTTTCCCTAAGCACGCATGATCACACACGGAATGCATGCCTACATCACATTGACGAACGGGAGCTAGCCACATATCTCTCCGTGTTATAGCTGTTGCATGATGAATATCATCCAAACAAATCACCGACCCATTGCCTACGAGTTTGTCCTACTGCTGCTGTTACTTGTTTTGCTCTGTTGCTACTTGCTACTGCTGTCACTACTGTTGTTCCTTGCCGCTGCTATTGCTCGTTACACTGCTGCTACCTGTTACACTTTTGGTTCACTGGCCGTTGACGGGAATTGACAACTTCCGTCAATGCGGCAACTTGGCGCCATTGATACAATCGTTAGGAATAGTCTCCCATCAACAGATCCTTTCTAACACCGTTGTTATCATATTACTTTGCTGTTACTACTGTGCTTGTGGATACTAATCTTTCAGGTGTGGTTGAATCTGACAAATTCAGCTACTAATACTCGAGAGTATTCTCTCACCTCCTGTTTTGGCAAATCAACAAATTTGGGTCGAATACTCTACCCTCGAAAACTGCTGCAAACCAACGTGCCGGTGGGCCATCAACAACATTCTTCCAGTTTCATTGCCGGGGAGTGCTTTCAGCATTGTTCTGGTGCCGTTGCAGGAGAAGGTTTGTTGTCATAAGCATTCGTCTAGCTAACGCCAGAGATTGTAGGATCAACATTTTTCTGGCGCCGTTGCCGGGGAGGTATTGCTATATTCTCTGAGTCACTTGGGATTTATATCTGCTGATCACTATGAAGAATCTGAAGGATCCGAAGACCAAAGTCTTGCCCTCAACTACGAGGGGAGGTAAGGAATTGCCATCTAGCTCTGCACTTGATTCACCTTTAGTTATGAGTAAGTTTGCGACATCACCTCCTGCTAGAAATCTTGATATGTCGCCTGTGCTTGATGATGCTTGTGATACTACTGCTAGACATACTATGCTTGATACTGCTAGAGGTGCTATGCTTGATACTGCTTTGCCTGATGATACTAGAGATGCTATTTTGCCTGATGATGCTATGCTTGATATTGCTAGAGATACTCCTTTGGCTGTTCCACCAGGAGTGTTACTTGATGCTCATATTGCTAGAGTTACTGCCAATGCTCGTGATGCTTCTGATACTGCTGATACTATTGAGGTAGAACCTGCTTTTGCTCCTGCTAGATCTAGCTCTCCTAGATATGAATTGCCTGTTATACCTGAGAGTTACGTTATGGAGGGAGAGATAGCTAAGGACTTTCTTGCGTGTAAGGATGCATATGACGCTGAGAAATTACTTCTCAAGTGGAAGGAAAAATCTCGGGAAGCTAGGATGAGAAATGACCCGAAGTTTGCCACTTCGCCTATCTTTGTCACCGATAAGGATTATGAATTCTCTGTCGATCCTGAGATAATCTCTCTAGTCGAATCTGATCCTTTTCACGGTTATGAGTCTGAGATGGTCATAGCCCATCTTGCCAAACTATCCGAAATAGCCAACCTCTTCACTAATGAGGAGAAGATCCGCCACTACTATATCCTTAAGCTGTTTCCTTTCTCTTTAAAGGATGATGCTAAAGCCTGGTTCACCTCTCTTGCTCCTGGATGTGTGCGTAGTCCCCAGGAGATGGTCTATTACTTCTGTGAGAAATATTTCCCTGCCCATAAGAAGCAAGCTGCCTTGCAGGAAATATACAACTTTGCTCAACTCCAAGAAGAGAGTCTTCCACAAGCTCGGGGGAGGCTCGTCCAGCTACATAATGCTTTGCCTGATCACCCTCTTAAGAAGAACGAGATACTTGATATCCTCTATAACGGACTTACCGATGCCTCTAGAGACCACCTAGATAGTTATGCCGGTTGTGTTTTTAGGGAATGAACTGTAGAACAAGCTGAGACTCTACTGAATCACATCTTGATCAACGATAATGTTTGGACTATTCCCGAACCACCTCCTAAGCCAACTCCTAAGAAAAGAGGTATTCTATTCCTCAGTCCCGAAGATATGCAAGAAGCCAAGAAATCTATGCAAGAGAAAGGCATTAGATCTGAAGATGTCAAAAATCTACCACCTATCGAAGAGATCCACGGTCTCGATAACCCGATACAGGTAGTGGAAGTGAATTCTCTGCGTAGGTTTGACGAGAGTGATATTCCTTTTGATAAACCTGCTAGCCTATGCTTTGATGAATTTGACAACTTTGTTGCCAAACAACAGAGTTTCAATGATTATGTTAGCAAACATTTGGAACAAAGTACTCGTATGCTTAGCCATTTAAGTGCTTGCGTAGACAGAAATGTCAATGATCTGAAGCTTCTGAGTAAACATGCCTCTATGATTACTACTCAGGTAGAACAAGTACTTAAAGCTCATAATGACCCGCTCAATGAATAAAATGACAACTCTGTCAGAGTCATTACTAGAGGAGGCAAAATGACTCATGAACCTTTGTATCCTGAAGGTCATCCTAAGAGAATTGATCAAGATTCTCAAGAAATCAATGCTGATGCACCTAGTCATCCTAAAGAGAAGAAGAAGGATGATAGAAACCTGCACGCCAGTTCACCAAATACTGTCACACCTGAAGAACCTAATGCTATTTCTGCGTCTGGTGCAGAAACACAATCTGGTGATGAACATGAACCTGGTGACAATATGGACAGAGATGTTCATAATGATGCTCAACCTAGCAATGACGAGGATGTGGAGATTGAACCTACGGTTAATCCTGATAATCCACAACCTAAGAGATACGACAAGAATGACTTCACTGCTAGGAAGCATGGTAAAGAAAGGGAGCCATGGGTTCAGAGACCTATGCCCTTCCCTCCTAAGCCATCCAAGAAAAAGGATGATGAGGATTTTGAGCGCTTCGTTGAGATGATAAGACCTGTCTTTCTGCAGATGCGGTTAATTGATATGCTCAAGATGTCTCCGTATGCCAAGTACATTAAAGATATCGTGACTAATAAACGAAAGATACCAGATCTTGAGATCTCCACCATGCTTGCCAATTATACTTTCAAAGGTGGAACTCCTAAGAAACTTGGTGACCCCGGAGTGCCCACTATACCTTGCTCTATTAAAGGAAACTATGTAAGAACTGCCTTATCTGACCTTGGAGCCGGTGTTAGTGTTATGCTGCTCTCTCTTTATCGTAGACTTGAGTTGGATAATTTGACACCCACTGAAATTTCTCTGCAAATGGCCGACAAATCAACTGCTTTCCCCATTGGCATTTGCGAGGATGTGCCTGTTGTGGTTGCTAATACCACTATCTTAATAGACTTTTTTATCTTGGATATTCCCGAGGATGATGCCATGGCTATCATCCTCGGAAGACCCTTTTTAAACACTGTAGGGGCTGTTATAGATTGCAACAAAGGCAATGTCACTTTCCACGTCAACGGTAATGAGCACACAGTGCACTTTCCGAAGAAACGATATCCAGTACATTGCATCAATGCTATCGAAAAGACTTCATCGATTCTCATTGGGAGCTTTGAATGCCCTATTCCTCATGTCAAGATGAAGTATGATTTGGTTGTTGGGGAGATACATATCCCCATTGAGGTGACTTAGTGGCTATTCGAAAATTCTCCATTCTCTTTTGCGATTCGAGAAGGTTTTGTCATAAGGATTTGATCAATGCCATTGACGGATTTCTTTCGATGACCATGAGACGGATGAATCAGAGAGTCACATACCTCTATTTTGAGTTTTCCTTTTCTGTTGCTTAGAAGAAAAATGATTGAATTAGTTTAGCTTTTCCTGTTTTCTGTTTAAGCGTCCCGGAGAAAAATACCTCGAAAATAAAAGTTCTCCGTTGGTCCTGAAAATTTAGTATGATTTTTTCTGGAATTTTTGAAAATTTCTGGGCCTGAGAGCTGGCCTGGGGGCCTGACCAGTGGGCCACAAGCCCTTGCTCCGCCACCACCCCCTGGTGGCGTGGTGCAAGCTTGTGGGGCCCACAGGCATCCCCTCCACTCATTCCAGCTCCGAGCCTCTTCTTCCACCTCCCGAAAAAAACATTTCGCAGCTCAAACCCGTGTTCTTGCTCATTTGGCTGTGATTTTCGATCTCCTTGCTCAAAGCACCATTCTCCAAACCGTTTTGGGGAAATTGCTCCTTGGTAAGTGACTCCTCCATTGGTCCAATTAGTTTTTGCTCTAGTGCTTTATCCTTCGCGTATTCTTGCTACCTTGGTGACCCTGTTCTTGAGCTAGAAAGGTTGATTTTAGCTGGTCCCAAGTAGTTTTAGCGCGTGATATGGTCTCTAGGCATTAGTAGGAGTAGTTGCTACAAGTTGGGCTAATCTTCATTCACTTTTCTTTCGAAGTCTCTAGAAATTTCAGAATTTTTCAAAGCTAGAAAAAGGAAAAGATGAGGAGGTTCTTCAGAGGCTCTTCAAGCCATAACCCTAAGGAGGATGAGAAGAATCACCCCAAGTACGTAGTCCCTCGAGGTACAGAAGTTCGAGCGTGCGAGTGGCCAAGTGATGAATTTTTGCGCGCCGCCGGACTTTATGAAAACTTTTATTACTTGGTGGAGAACGCAGGTCTTACTGCGTTTGTTGAAGATAAGTGCCCACAATACCTCCTCCTCACCAATATTTTCGTCCAAAGCTTCAACTTTTATCCGAGGAAGAATCCTCCCATGGTTGAGTTCATGATTTACGATGTCCCCCAGTGCATGACGCTCCAGGACTTTTGCAATGTATGCAAATTACCTTATGTTGGGGATATCCGTGACCCTCGTCCAGGGGACTTGGAGGATTTCATTGGTTCTATTGCTGTTGGAGAGGAGAGAGGAGTGTCTCGTGCTAGAATTGCTAGCATACATTTTCCTGTGCTTCGGTACTTCTCACTATTTGTGGGAAAATGTTTGATTGGCCGTGGGGGGGCTGGATCACTTAGTTCTCTAGACCTTCCGGTTTTGCGTGAAGGCCTTTATAACGATAAGACTTATAGCCTGGGCGCTATAGTAGCTCAACGGTTGAACCTGAACCGTTCTAAAGGTGTTGTCTATGGAGGTATCTATGCTACCCGTCTTGCCAGACACTTTGAGATACCCATTAGACTGGGAGAGGAAGGAGAGATGCTTCTCCCTGAGAGATAGCTGGATTATGACAGCATGGTTCGCCATGATTTTCTTAATAGAGATGCTAGTAGACGGATGATTTATAACCTGGTGTTTAGTGAGGGTACTCGAGAGACTATTACTTTGCCTGCTCCTTCTTTGTTTGATCTTCATGCAGGCAGGTACAGTATTATGCCCGTGGACATCTACGCATATTGGGGCTTGGCCCAACCAGAGGCGCCCATGCCCGAGCCGCCAGTCGAGTACCAGACGCCAGTTTATAAGTGGGAGCCAGAGGAGCTCACACAGCAGTGGCATCCACAGTCTGCTCCGGAGTATCCTGGAGCTGGTTATTTCCCACCTTGGGAGTAGACCAAGCTAGGCCAAAAGCCTAAGCTTGGGGGAGTACGTGTTCTCACTGACTTTACATTCATGCTTATGCTTTCACTTTGTTAGCCGGTGTTTACACTTTGCCACTGTATTATCCATGCTAGTTTCTTTTTGTTTTCTTGTTTTGTGTCCTTTTGAGAAAACCCAAAAAGATTTTTATTTCTTCTTTTGCTTGTTGGGAGCTTTCCTGTGTAAATAGCTTTCTATTTCCTTGTGTCAAGGTAGAAGATATTGGTTACAATGCTTAGTGGTTCTTGCATGCTTACCTGCTTAGCTTTCAAAGAGCCATATTATTTTGTCTTCTCCTTTGTGTTTGCCTGCAGATTCAGCTTAGTCCAATGCGCTTATTATTGTTTTCATCGTTCGATCGTGCAAATGAAAGGCAACAATGATGATATATGACGAAGTGACTGAGACTGAAAAGCTGGTATGAACTCTATCTATTTTGTTTTTGTAAATATGACTAGCTTGTCAACCCAGATTTAGCTTTGTTGTGAGAGAACCATGTTTGCAATGACAACTTAGAGATCATAGTTTTTCATGCCATGCTTATTTAGCTGAGAGCTTATAATGGTTTGTCTTGAATGCTAACATAGATTTTTAGATGACTATGATGTAGTATGATAGGATGGTATTCTCCTTTGAATGTTTCAAGTGGCTTGACTTGGCGCATGTTCATGCATGTAGTTGGAACAAAATCAACATAGCCTCTATGATGTTCGTGTTCATGGTGATTTATATCCTGTTCATGCTTGCATTCAATGTTAGTCAAACTCATTGCATCTTGATGACTGTTGTCGCTCTCTAGTTGGTCGCTTCCTAGTCTTTTGCTAGCCTTCACTTGTACTAAGCGAAATACTGCTTGTGCATCCACTTCCATAAACCCAATAGTTTTTCCATGAGAGTCCACCATACCTACCTATTTGCGGTATCTACCTGTCGTTCCAAGTAAATTTGCATGTGCCATTCTCTAAACCTTCAAGAAATAAATCTGTTTTGAATGCCCGAACCGCTCATGTGGTGACAGAGGGCTATTGGTATCTTCCATGCTAGGAGTGTTATCCTCGACATGTGTTTATTCACAGTCATTCACGAGAAAGGGGCCGGTATTTGGGATGCCCAGTTCCACGCTTAAATCGAAAACATAACTGTAAAACAAGACTCCCCCCGGATTGATGTTAGTATGGACGGTACCCGAGGATTGGCTAGCCGTGGAGTGTGATTGATTGGTGGCGGGGGAGTTAAAACTTTACTTTTCTGTTTGGGAACCGCCTATACAATGAGTAGCATGGAAGATATTGAGAACTCTTGGTCATTGCGTTGACAATGAAAGCATGCCACCCAAAATTATTATCTCTGTTTTCAAAGCTTGAGCTCTAGCACCTCTGCAAATCAATGCTTCCCTGTGCGAAGGGCCTGTCTATTTATTTTCCTGCCGAGTCATCCTCCTCTTATAAAAGCACCAATTAGAGAGCACCTCTGTCATTTTTATGCTTTGCTTTTGATTGATATTGAGTATGACTATGACTGGATTTTGTTGCTATGAATTACAATGTTTAGTCAGCCCTTGATCTTTGAAAGTGCTCTACATTTATGTTTTGCGGTCTCAGAAAGAGCTAGCGAGATACCACCTATTCATATTGCTTCATGCTTGTTTTGATTGAAGTGTTGGTATTTGAAACTCATTATTATTTGCTCGTTAGCTGATTATTCCATTGATATTAGTTTACCGTGAGACCCTTGTGTCATTTTCTTATGTGGTTAACTTGTGATCTTGCTGAAATTCTGGTTATGAGTTAGACATAGTTGCAACAACAAGATCAAACGGTGTTTGTCAAAGTTTTTCTTTCTCTCTCAGTTTGTCAACTGAGTTGCTTGAGGACAAGCAAGGTTTTAAGCTTGGGGGAGTTGATACATCTCCATCGTATCTACTTTTTCAAACTCTTTTGCCCTTGTTTTCGACTCTAATTTGCATGATTTGAATGGAACTAACCTAGACTGACGTTGTTTTCAGCAGAATTGCCTTGGTGTTATTTTTGTGCAGAAATCAAAGTTCTCCAAACGTCCTGAAAATTTACGGGGAGCGGTTTTGGAAAATATCGAAAATATCTGCGCCAAGTTCCACCTCAGGGGGTGGGCCAGTGGGCCACAAGCCCCTGCTCCGCCACCACCCCCTAGTGGCGGTGGGCAGGCTTGTGGGGCCCACAGGCACCTGCCGCCCCCAACTCCAGCTCTATAAGTTGCCTTTCATCCCAGAAAAAATAAAAAGAGAAGTTTTCGTCGCGTTTTCGATACGGAGGCGCCGCCACCTCCTGTTCTTCATCTGGAGGGCAGATCTGGAGTCCGTCTTGGGCTCCGGAGAGGGGAAATCGTCGCCACCGTCATCGTCAACCTTCTTCCCTCTCCAATTCCATGAAGCTCTTTGTCGTTCATGAGTAATCTATTCATAGGCTCGCTGGGCGGTGATGAGTAGGATGAGATCAATCATGTAATCGAGTTAGTTTTGATGGGGATTGATCCCTAGTATCCACTATGTTCTGAGATTGATGTTGCTACTACTTTGCCATGCTTAATGCTTGTCACTAGGGCCCGAGTGCCATGATTTCAGATCTGAAATTATTATGTTCTCACCAATATATGTGTGTTTTAGATCCGATCTTGCAAGTTGTAGTTACCTACTATGTGTTATGATCCGGCAACCCTGGAGTGACAATAACCGGAACCACTCCCGATGATGACCATAGTTTGAGGAGTTCATGTGTTCACCAAGTGCTAATGCGTTGGTCCGGTTCTTTATTAAAAGGAGAACCTTAATATCCTGTAGTTTCCTTTTGGACCCCGCTGCCACGGGAGGGATGGACAATAGATGTCATGCAAGTTCTTTTCCCTAAGCACGTATGACGACACACGAAATGCATGCCTACATCACATTGACGAACGGGAGCTAGCCATATTCTCTCCGTGTTATAGCTGTTGCATGATGAATATCATCCAAACAAATCACCGACCCATTGCCTATGAGTTTGTCCTACTGCTGCTGTTACTTGTTTTGCTCTGCTGCTACTTGCTACTGCTGTCACTACTGCTGTTCCTTGCCGCTGCTATTGCTTGTTACACTGCTGCTACCTGCTACACTTTTGGTTCACTGGCCGTTGACGGGAACTGACAACTTCCGTCAACGCGGCAACTTGGCACCATTGATACAATCGTTAGGAATAGTCTGCCGTCAACAGATCATTTCTGACACCGTTGTTATCATATTACTTTGCTGTTACTACTGTGCTTGCAGATACTAATCTTTCAGGTGTGGTTGAATCTGACAAATTCAGGTGCTAATACTCGAGAGTATTCTCTCACCTCCTATTTTGGCGAATCAACAAATTTGGGTCGAATACTCTACCCTCGAAAACTGCTGCGAACCCACGCGCTGGTGGGCCATCAACAACATTCTTCCAGTTTCATTGCCGGGGAGTGCTTTCAGCATTCTTCTAGTGCCGTTGCAGGAGAAGGTTTGTTGTCATAAGCATTCCTCTAGCTAACGCCAGAGATTGCAGGATCACCGGGCCGAGAAGCCGACGGAGAAGCGTGCAAAGGCTAGACATGACCCCTCCGTGCATGCTCGCGCGGAGGGGCCAGCTAGCGAAGCAGCTTCAAGGCACGGTTCGAGGGCTGATGGGGCCCAGCCCTCTGGCTGAATGCCTCGACGCCAGTGGATCTGGAGACGATCCCTGACTCCCCCAGGGCCGAGGCGGCGCCCAACGCGCCGGAGCTGATCCTGGACGCGCCGGAAGCGGCCCCTGATGCACCAGGGGTGGCCATGGATGCGCCGGATGCCGCCCATCTACCTCCCGTTGATGAGGAAGCGTCGGCCGGGACGATGGCAGAGCCGACTGCGGAGCCGGCACGTGGAGCCGGCGCCATCGTCGTTCCCCACCACGGCCCAGTCGCTCCGGGAGCTGGAGGCCGGGTCGGGAGTCGGCCCATGAAGTCATGGCGGGTGGCCAACCTGGCTCGCCTACGACTGCCCGCCGGCATCGCGCTCACCGGCGTCCCGGAGCTGGTGTCGTTGTTTTCCAGCTGCCGGTCCAAGGTGGAGCAGTCGGCCTGCATGGTGTGCAGCGATATGGAGCGCCTGGAGTCCCGCACCCAGGTAAGTGCCTTTTATTTGGGTTTTGAATTTCTCCTTCTTGCGTCAGTGGGGGCGCGGCAGCGCACCCACTGGGTGTAGCCCCCGAGAATCGGACCGGCCGATCGTCGGCCGGTCTGAATCTCTTAGAGCTTCTTTTCCTTGTTTTGCTTCTTTAGTGGGGGCACGCTAGCGCACCCACTGGGTGTAGCCCCCGAGAATCGGGCTGGTTAGGTTTTAACCAGGCCGAATCTTAATCCTGCTTCTTCTTTGATTTTTGGAAGGAGCTTTATGATGCTCCGGTGCAGGCCTATAATGAGCTGCGGACTCAGCATTTGGCAGCTGATGGCCAGATCGCCGAGCTCGAAGTCCGGCTGGGCGAAGTTGCCACGGAACGGGATGCTCTGCGTGGTGCCGGCAACCGACTCCAGGAACAGCTGGCCCTTCTCCAGACGAAGAAGAAGGAGCTCGAGGCGGCCAACCGTGTCGAGCTGGAGCAGCTGCGCGACACGCTGCAGGAGAAGGAGGCCTCCTACTGTGCCGACGTGGAACGCCTTGCGTCGCTTCATCTCGAGGAGATGGCCCTCAAGGACGCCGCCTTGAGGGAGAAGGAGGAGGCCCTTGTCCAGAAGCAATCACAGCTGGCCAAGGCCTTGGAGTCTGTTGCGGCTCTCCAGGAGGAGATTGCCCGCCTTACTGATACGTCCCAAACGTATCTATAGTTTTTGATGGTTTCACGCTGTTATCTTGTCCACTTTGGATGTTTTGTTTACCTTTTATATCTTTTTGGGACTAACTTATTAATCCAGTGCCAAGTGCCAGTTCCTGTTTTTCTCTGTTTTTGACTCTTTTCAGATCTGATTTTGGAACGGAGTCCAAACGGAATAGAATCCCCGAAATAAATTTTTCTAGAACGGAAGAAGACCTGGAGGCTTGAGGGCCAAGGCAGTGGGCCCACAGGGAGCCCACAAGCCCTGTTGCCGTGGCCAGGGGGGCCCGCAGCAACCAGGCTTGTGGCCTCCCTCGCGCTCCCCTGCCCTAGCTCTTTGGCCTATAAATTCCATAAAAATCCAGAAAAAATCAGGGCATCCACGAAAACACTTTTCCACCGCCGCAAGCTTCCGTTTCCGTGAGATCTCATCTGGAGACCCTTCCCGGTGCCCTGCCGGAGGGGACTTTGGAGTTGGAGGGCTTCTACATCAACATCATCGCCTCTCCAATGACTTGTGAGTAGTCTACTTCAGACCTACGGGTCCGTAGTTAGTAGCTAGATGGCTTCTTCTCTCTCTTGGATCTTCAATACAAAGTTCTCCGATGTAATCCTCTTTGGCGGTGTGTTTGTCGAGATCCGATGATTTGTGGATTTGTGATCAGATTATCTATGAATTATATTTGAGTCTTTGCTGATTTCTTATATGCATGATTTGATATCCTTGTAAGTCTCTTCGAGTCTTGGGTTTTGTTTGCCCAACTAGATCTATGATTCTTGCAATGGGAGAAGTGCTTGGTTTTCGGTTCATACCGTGTGGTGACCTTTCCTAGTGACAGAAGGGACAGCAAGGCATGCATCGTGTTGTTGCCATCAAGGGTAACAAGATGGGCTTTTATCGTAGATATGAGATTGTCCATCTACATCATGTCATCTTGCTTCAGGTGTTACTCTGTTCTTTTGGACTTAATACACTAGATGCATGCTGGATAGCGGTCGACGTGTGGAGTAATAGTAGTAGATGTAGAAAGTATCAGTCTACTTGTTTTGGATGTGATGCCTATAGATATAATCATTGCCTTAGATAACATCATGACTTTGTGCGGTTCTATCAATTGCTCGACAATAATTCGTTCACCCACCGTCTACTTGCTTTCATGAGAGAAGCCACTAGTGAACACTACGGCCCCCGGGTCTATTCACAACTATCGTTTCCACTTTCACTTTTACTTTGCTTTGTTTTCTTTGTTGCTTTCAGTTCTCACTTTGCAAACAATCTATAAGGGATTGACAACCCCTTCATAGCGTTGGGTGCAAGCTTTTTGTGTTTGTGCATGTACTTGTGACTTGACGCAATCCTTTCTCTGGTTCGATACCTTGGTTCTCAAAACTGAGGGAAATACTTGCCTCCGCTGTGCTACATCACCCTTTCCGCTTCGAGGGAACACCAACGCAAGGCTCCAAGGCCACGGGGGAATCCTTTGCATATTTGCCAAGGAAGTCCCTAAAGGCGTAGCCGTGGCAGAAGGATTCCTGGCGCCGTTGCTGAGGAGTATCAAGACAAGAATAGTCTCCCGTCAACACGCTTGTTTCTGGCACCGTTGGAAGATCTCTTGTTGCAGTAGCACTTACTCATGCGAGCAAGGTGCGGGAGCTCGAGGTCCTCGAGAGTGCCCATGAGACCGATGGCGCCTTCCATCGTGAGTCTCTCTTCTTTGTTTTGTCTTTAGATTTTTGGTCATCTCCTCTTCTTACTGCACCCTTGCGCACTGGTTTTGCTGTCTCAGGTCTCTTCCCTGCGACCCAGGTCGCAGCCGACACTGCCGTCAAGGTGAGCCGTGAGGAGCACCGCGCGGCTGAGCAGGAGGTAGATACTACCTCCGGCTGGAGTGTGGAGGAGATCGGGGTGGGCCTTCGGGCCCGCCTGCATGCCCTGGGCGAGTCTGTGGCTCAGCTCCAGGCTCCACGCTCGTCGATGGTGGCGGCTCTGTGGCCGAATGGCATGGAGCCGGCGTCAATGAGCGGACTCGCCCGCTAGCTTGCCGCTGGTGAGGAACGCCTGGATGCGTGGCGCGCCTCTGCCGCGCATGCTGGAGCCTACATGGCCCTGCGCTTGGCCAAGTCCTGGTATCAGAACCTGGACTTGGGCAAGCTCCTCGCTCAGCGCGATGGCTCGGAAGCGGAGCTGCAGGGCATGGAGGAGGCGCTGCGCATGAGGGCCAGCGGCATCGCCGATTACGCTGCTTGGGACGATTTTTTTTTGAGCGGGGTGAAGACGGCGGTGTGATCCCTGAAGATCTGCACGACCTTCAGCCCTATGACCCCGATGGCAGCTCCGGCGAGGCGGCCCACACTATGGACTCTGCTACCGCCTCCAGTGGTGCGGCGTACGCCGACTCCGATGAGGATGGAGCCGGGAGCCCTCGCGAAGGAGACAACGCAACCGCCTCGGGAGCAGCCGGGGATGGTGAAGCCACCACTTCAGGAGCAGCGGCCGGGGCGACCGATGAGGCCGCAGCCCCGTAGCCGGTGTCCTTTTTGTTTTGTTCCACCCCCTCAGGGATGTAATGAACGTGGGCCGTGGGCCAATGCTTTTTTGAATGTATGTATTCAACATTATATTCGTATTGCCATGCGTGTTGTTTTATATCTTTATCTTTTGATTCCTTGTTGACTCCTTTTTCTCCAATCCCTGTGTTCCCAAGCTTCCACCCCACCAGCTCGACAGCCGGAGCCGGTCTGTAGCTGGGTCGAGGTTTCTAACCTTAGAACACAAGACTTAGATTTTTCGAAGCCATCAAGACTTAAAGATTAAGACATAAACCAACAGAGGCCGGCTTGAATGATATCGTAAATTTGATCGAGCCGCCCCGAGCCGGCGACCCTTTTGTAGTCGAACTTTGCATGCATCCGGCCTTACCTGGCGTCACCTCGCAAGCCAGACGGCCGGAGCCAGTCCGCAAGCTCGTACGAGGTGACCAGGGATCGGCCGGCTTACACTATGTGTTCTCCTACAATATAGGGAAGGCGTCTGAGCGGCTAGCGAGCCCCCGAGCTTGTTAAAGCCAGCAAGGGGCATGCACTGCGTAGCCCCCGAGGTTGATGAAGCTAGCAAGAGGCGTACGCGGTGTAGCCCCCGAGCTTATTGAAGCCGGCAAGGGGCGTACACGGAGGGAAAACTCTCAATAAAAAGAAACATGGGGCATGCTCTTTTTATTGCATTTGCTGAGGGTCCCTGAAGAGGGAGAAAGATACACATGCATGCTCTTTCCATTGTTTGATACTTGCCTTCTAGCAATAGAACGGACGAAGCAGCGCCGCGTTCCATGGACGTTCCGTCTCCTGGCCGGAGTCGTCCCTCTTGCACTTCCTTGGCTTTTGGGCGTCGATCAAGTAGTAAGCGTTGTTGTGCAATGCCCTAATGATGATGAAGGGTCCCTCCCATGGGGATGAGAGCTTGTGCTGGCTGGCAGTGCGCTGGATTCTTCTGAGGACCAAGTCTCCCTCCCTGAAAGAGGGAGGCTTGATCTTTTTGCTGTGGTAGTATCTCAGCTTCTGTTGATAGATGGCCGTCCGGCTCAAGGCCAAGTCCCTTGCTTCTTCGAGGGGGTCCACACCGTCTTCTCTTGCCTCCTTCGCCTCCGTTTCCGTGTATAGGGTGACCCGAGGCGAGTCGAACTCGATATCCGTGGGAATAATAGCCTCAGACCCGTATACAAGAAAGAATGGAGTGAAGCCGGTCGACCGGATGGGCGTGGTGCGGAGGCTCCATAACACAGCCGGCAGTTCTTCAATCCAGCAGCCGGCCGATCTGACCAGCGGTGCCACCAGTCTTGGTTTGATGCCGGCCAGAATCAGGTCGTTGGCACTCTCCGCTTGGCATTCGACTGGGGATGTGCCACTGACGCCAAATCGAGCCGAATGCCCACCTTGGAACAGTAGAGC
This sequence comes from Hordeum vulgare subsp. vulgare, assembly GCF_904849725.1. Lineage (NCBI taxonomy): Eukaryota > Viridiplantae > Streptophyta > Magnoliopsida > Poales > Poaceae > Hordeum > Hordeum vulgare. The sequence goes on from NC_058519.1 coordinate 52,945,947, forward strand.
GCCAGAGCGCCTTTGGCAAAGTTGGTGCCGTTGTCGGTGATGGTGCTGTGGGGAATGCCATATCGAACATAGATGTCTGTGATGAACTTGACGACTGTGGGGCCATCAAGCTTCTTGATAGGTCTGGCTTCAATCCACTTGGTGAACTTGTCGACGGCTACCAAGAGGTGGGTCATTCCACCACGAGCCGTCTTGAAGGGCCCTACCATGTCCAGTCCCCAGACGGCAATGGCCATGACAGGGGGATGGTTTTGAGGGACGAAGGCGGCATGTGGCTCTTCACGCTGAAGAATTGGCAGCCTTCGCATTTGTCAACCAGATCCACGGCCTCCTCGAGGGTCGTGGGCCAGTAGAATCCGTGGCGGAACGCCTTGGCCACCAGGGTTCTAGAGGCGACATGATGCCCACACTCCCCCTGGTGAATGTCTCTGAGGATCTCCTGTCCCTTTTCTGATTCGACGCAGCGTTGGAACACGCCGGTCACGCTGCGCCGCACCAGCTCACGATTGATGATGGCGTAGGCTGGAGACCTGCGCTGAACCTGCCTCACCTCCGCCTCGTCATGAGGAAGCTCGCCGCGAAGGAGGAAGGCCAAGATAGTTTGAGCCCACGACGGAGCTAACACAAGGGTCGCCTTTGCCTCGACCTGACTGTTAGGGGCTTCTGTAGCCCCCGAGATTGATGGAGCCACGGTTGTGGACTCGAGACAAGGTGTCTCTAGTGTTGTTGCGGTAGCTGTCTCGCCATCTACCTCCATGACGTCCACCCACTGGGTGTCGAGACAACAGGATTCAAGGCAGGGCGGAGCCGGAGTTATTGTTGCAGCCGGTGCCGCTATTGGAGTCGGCATGGCCAGCGTAGCCGGCACAGGAGCTGTAGCCGGCATAGCTGGAGGAGCCGACGGTGCTTGCACCATGGACTCAGCCGGTGCCGCTATTGGAGTCGGCATAGCCATCGTAGCCGACATAGGAGCTGTGGCCGGCGTAGCTGGTGGAGCCGACGGCGCTTGCACCGTAGAGTCAGCCGGTACGAAGATCGATGCCGACTCAGGAGACGGCCTGATAGACGGCTTATGGAGTTGCTCGAGGGAGACGCCGGCTAGAATAGCCTGTCTCGTGGAGCCGATCTTTGCTAGTGTATCAGCCTCCTCATTGTCTGCCCTGGGTACGTGGTGGAACTCACAACCCTCGAAGGGGCCACTGAGTTGCTGGATGAGGAAGCGGTAGCTTTTCATGTTGGCGTCCCTGGCGTCCCATTTGCCAGAGACTTGTTGTACCACCAAGTCTGAATCGCCGAAGCATATGAGCCACCGGATGCCAATCTCCTTGGCGAGCCGGAGGCCGTGAGCCAGTGCTTCGTACTCGGCGACGTTGTTGGAGGCAGCGAAGTGGATCTGGAGAGCATACTTGAGCTGGTCCCCTTTCGGAGACGTCAGGACGATGCCGGCTCCTAGTCCTGTCCGCATCTTCGAGCCGTTGAAGTGCATCCGCCAGTGCGTGGAGTCTGGAGGCAGTGGCTCAAACTGGGTCTCGGCCCAGTCGACTAAGAAGTCGGCCACCACCTGAGATTTGATGGCAGTGCGAGGCTCGTACCGAATATCATGGTCCGCCATGGCGGTGGACCATTTGGCAATCCTGTCCGTGGCGTCACGGTTGCCCATGATCTCTGAAAGTGGAGCAGTGCTTACCACAGTGATGGCATGCTCTTGGAAGTATTGCTTTAACTTCTTTGCAGTAAGGTAAACACCATAACACATTTTTTGGTAATGTGGGTAGTTCTGCTTGGAGGCGGACAAGACCTCGCTAAGGTAGTAGACAGGGTGCTGCACTGGCAGTGCCTTGCCCTCCTCCTTACGCTGAACTACCAACAGTATGCTAACCACGTGAGTGGTTGCTGCAATGTATATGAGTATGGGTTCCCTTTCAGACGGCGCTGCCAAGATTGGCAGGCTCGAGATGACCCGCTTGAGGTCACGGAAGGCTTCGTTCGCCTGGTCGTTCCACTCGAACTTTGTTGCCTTCTTCATGAGCTAGTAGAGTGGAAGGGCCTTCTCGCCAAGCTGGCTGACGAACCGGCTAAGGGACGCCAGGCAGCCGGCGAACTTCTGGACGTCAAGGATTCGAGCTGGCCGCACCATCTTCTCGATGGTGCCGATCTTCTCGGGGTTCGCCTCGATGCCGCGGGTGGACACGAAGAACCCCAAGAGTTTGCCGCCTGGAACCCCAAAGATGCACTTCTCCGGGTTGAGTCAGATCTTGTACTCACGCAGGTTGGCGAACGTCTCCCGCAGGTCGTCGAGGAGGCTGAAGTGCTGCTTCGTCTTGACGACGATGTCATCCACATAGACGTGGATGTTTCTGCCGATCTGTGGTAGTAGGCAGTGCTGCATGCAGCGTTGGAATGTCGCACCAGCGCTCTTCAGACCGAACGTCATGGTGGTGTAGCAGTAGGCCCCGAAGGGCGTGATGAAGGAGATCTTCACGCGATCAGTTGGATCCAGCTTGATTTGATGGTAGCCTAAATAAGCATCCAGGAATGACAACAATTCGCAGGCTGCAGTGGAGTCGATCACTTGATCTATCCTAGGCAACGCGAAAGGGTCTTTCGGAGATGCCTTATTCTGGCTAGTGTAGTCGATACACATTCACCAGGTGTTGTTCTTCTTCAGCACCATGACTGGATTAGCCAACCAGTCAAGGTGGAAAACCTCCATGATGAAGCCGACTGCAAGGATCGAGGTGATCTCTTCTCCGATTGTGCGTCGCTTCCCCTTGGCGAAGCAGCACAAAGGTTGTTTCACCGGCTTTGCATCCGGTCGCACGTGAAGTTTATGCTCGGCGTACTTCCTCGGAACACCCGACATGTGCTTGGGGGACCATGCGAAGATGTCTCGATTCTCACGGAGGAAGTCGACGAGCTCGCCTTCCTATTTGGGGCTGAGGCCAGCCTCAATGGTGACGCACTGCTTGGGGTTGGCAGGGTCGAGTGGGACCTGCTTGGTCTCTTTGGCCGGCTTGAAAGAGCCCTCGCCGGCCGACTGGGACGGAGGAGAAGGAATCACTGGCTGCTCAGTAGCCTGGGCCACGAGCCGGTCGATCTGCCGCTTCTCCTCAGCGATCACCAGGGCGTCAGCGAGGCAGCTTCTATTTTGGGCACACTCGAGCGACTTCTTGTAGTCGCCATCGATAGTGATGATGCCCTTGGGACCCGACATCTTCATCTTTAGGTAGGCATAGTGTGGAATAGCCATAAATTTGGCCAGAGCCGGTCTTCCCAGCAGCGCATGATACAGGCTGCAGAGGTCCGCTACCTCGAACCATATGGACTGTCGGCGGAAGTGAGCTTTGTCACCGAAGAGGACGTCCAGCTGGATCTTACCAATGGGCGAGCAGGACTGCCTAGGTACGATGCCATGGAAGACAATACTAGTCGGCAGGACGTCCGTCTCCTTGAGCCCGAGCTTGAGGAGAGTGTCGAGGTAGAGGATGTTGATGCTGCTGCCGCCATCGACCAGCACCTGAGAGAATCGGCAGGTGAGCCTCTTGGAGGCGAAGGTGGGGTCGAGGACGAGCGCGTATGAGCCCGGGTTGGGCATCACCGCAGGATGGTCCACCCGGCTCCATGTGATTGGTTTGTCATACCAATGCATGTACTGGGGAACTGGGGGAACCGTGGCATTCACCTCGCGCCGCCTCTGGTGCAGGCTGTGCTTGTCGTCGCCTTCACTGGTGAAGACAACGAATGCTCCGTCTTGATGAGGGTAGTCGTCACGGAGGTGACCGTCGTGGCGAGGCGGCAGCAGCGGAGCCGGAGCAGGACCAGGAGCCGGTGCACGAGGTGCCGCTTGTGCACCTGGGGGAGCTGGCAGGCCATCCCCTTGCGACAACCGGCGTGCGAAGCTGCACTGCCAAAGGGTATGGGTGGACGGCTGCGCCCCAGAATGTATCTTGCAGGGGGCGTCGAGCAGTTGCTCGAAGGACTACCTGGGCAGCCAGTTGGTGTTGTTCCTGTTGGAATGCTTTCGCGGAGGACCGACTTGAGGAGCCGACGTCTCGCCCTCCACGTTGGCTACCAACTTGCTGTTGGAGCGCGAATCCATCTGATCCGCCTAGCGCTTGTTGTTGTTCTAGCCGCCTTGGTTGTCCCCAGCCGGCTTGGGAGTAGCCGGCGTAGCGACATCCTTGTCCGAGGCGGTCACCTTGACGCGCATCGCCGAGTCGACCGTGGCGTACTTGTCCGCCTTGGCCATGATCACCGCCAGAGAGGTGGGCTCGGAGCACATAAGCTTGTGCTTGAGGAGGGTGCCGTCTCGGCAACCGTCGATGAAGTACTGGATGGCTTGTACCTCATGCACCCCCTCGCAGGAGTTCGGGAGCTCCGTCCACCGCATGACGTAGTCGCGAAGGGGTTTGTCGGGCTTCTTGACGCACATGGCCAGCTCGCGAGGCCGGCCAGGGCGCTTGTAGGTGCCGGTGAAGTTCTGGACGAACGCCTCCTCGAAGTCCACCCAGGAGTTGATGCTGCCAGCCGGAAGGCTGTTAAGCCAAGTCCGAGCTGAGCCGGCCAACATGAGTGGCACGTAGCGGACCGCTACGCGCTTGTTGCCCCTGGCAATGCCGATGGCCGTGGTGTAGTCAATCAGCCAGTCCTCTGGCTTGGCCGTGCCGTTGTATTTGGGCGTGTCCCGAGGCAAGGTGAAACCTCGGGGGAAGGGCTCCCCTCGGATCCGGGGGCCAAAGCAGCCCGGACCGACGGGACCGTCTTCCTCCAGGAGGGCTGACCGGGCCAGGATGATGAGACGCCGGCGGGCGTCCCGATCATCCTGGGAAGTGCGAGCGCCAGTCTGAGTGGCGAGAGGGGAGGCCCCTCGCAAACCAGAAACATGAGTTCTTCGCGGGTGAAGAATCTCACATTCTGAATCGCCCTCGTTGCCTCCGCGACGCATGCCCGAAGTGTGCTCGCTCTGGCGCTGGGAGCGCTGGTCTTGGCTTCCCTCGCCCCTTCGGTCGGAGGGGCGATGCGAGGAAGATCCTTCTGCATGATGCTGACCACTAGGGTTGCGACGTGCTCCGGGGTTGGGTCTCGGAGACTCTGACTGGGCTTGACCGGGGTCAAGGAGATCCTTGACCCGCTTCTCCTGGAAAGCACGCTCCTCGCCTTCCAGGCTTGCCATCTCCTCCATGGCCGCCTGCGCCGCTCGCATGTTGGCTGCACGGGTCTCGTAGGTGGGCAGATCGCCACCTAGGACTTCGGCAATGAACCGGCCACGACTGCGGGCCGATCCAAGGCGGCTAGGGGCCTATGAAATCGGAGTGAGGCCGTACGCGGAATTATACTCGCGTTGCGTGGCCTCCATCCGACGCTTTGCCGAGGCGACGACAATGCCCTCCTCGAAGATACGCTTGCGAGCCTCCTCCAGTGAGGCCCGGGCATTGGTACAGTTTGCGGAAGCGGCGACGGGTGTCTTCAGGCCGGCGATGGCGTCCCGAAGAGTATCTGCGGTGGCAGCAGCAGGCTCACCAGCGTCTGCTGACGCTTTTCCATGAGACGTGTTGGTGCCAGCGCTGATAACCATCACCTCCACGACGTTGGAGACATCGGCGACGTGGTATGGGGTGAAGAAGCCTACCGATGGCGGAGGGCCGTCGAAGACGAGGACGTTGCTGGGATATACGTCATGGACAGGCGCCTCAGCGATAAAGAGCCTGCTGAAGCTGGCGCAGAGCGCCTCAACATCGAAGTCCTCGCCGAAGTAGCACGGATCGTCGTTGAGACGCAGATTGCTGAAGAGAACGCCGAGGTTCTCCATAGAAGCGACGACGATGCTAGGAAGCGCCTCGTCATCAGAATCTTCGTCCAAATCCGCATGGCGGACGGGGACATCGATCATCTTCGGTGTTGGCTCGTCGAAAGCGGGCTCCATGGGCATGCAAACTGATCCGAACACGATGCATCCGGTGATGCAGGTGCGGGGCCCAACCCAGCGCGTAAAGCCAGCCGATGCCGCGATCGGCCCCATGGTGGGCGCCAAATGTCGGTGAATACTCACAACATATGCCATAGGTAGGCTAAAGTCGGTGAGAATCGAAGGGACAAAGGTGGGCGCTGAACGAGGTTGGTACAAGCATGGAACACACGATGTACCCAGGTTCAGGGCTCTCCATAGAGATAAGACCCCTAGTCCCGCCGGAGTGTTTGATGTGTATGAACAGATTACAGGGTTGCTCCTGGAGCTGTGTTGGGAGGAGGAAGAGGGGAGCAGCCGGCTCGTCTCTGCCTCTCTCTATGTGGTTGGTGAGTGTGTAGTGTTGTTCGTCCGTGGAATGATCGCCCCCCAGCATGGAGGGTGACCGGGGGGTTTTATAGGCAACCCCCCGGTCTACAATATCAATAAAGGGTACAATAGTGGGGCCCGGCTGGCAGCCTTGCCGGCCGACCAGGGGCCCACGAGAGTCTTGTCTTGTCGCTAGAGGGACCCACTGGGTGCATGGTCTCGATTGGCCACGGGACCCGCCGGGTGCATGGTCTCGATTGGCCACGGGACCCGCCGGCTGGCCAATGGATCTCTCACGTAAGGTGGACGCCGAGCACGCGCTGTATGTCGAGCGTCATCCAACGAGATTCGTCATGGGCAAGCAGTACGACCGCCTCCACTATTCCCCACGCCGAGTGCAGTAATGGAGTGGGAGTGTGATGGTCCGACACTATGCTAGGTGATGGATCAGAGCCGGGGTAGGTCAGCGGCGTGGCCGCCGACGCTCGTACCTGCCGGGCGCTCCGATCCTGTACCTTTGCTAACACGTAGCCACCTTTATTCGTTAGGTCTTATCCTGAACTACGATCTGATGTGACTGGTGATCCTCGGCCGGCTGGCGTGCTCACTCAGCCGGCTTGGGCACGACCGCCTCGTTCCTAGCTGGCTGGCTGGACCAGGCCGGCTCGGAAGAGGTAACTGCCTCGAATCTAGTCGGCAGGGGTTGCCTGACCTGCCAGAGAGATGGCCGCCTCGTTCTCCAGCCGGTAGGCACAGCCTAGCCGGCCAGAGGACTTGGGCCTTAGGAAACTGTGTTTGTTCATGTCCTTTAAGTTGGAAATGAAGGAGCAGGCTTGATGAGCCTACCCCGGGGTTATCCCCCCGACACGATACTTTCTGCATCTACTACTATTACTCCACACATCGATCGCTATCCAGCATGCATCTAGTATTTTGAGTTCATGACAAACAGAGTAATGCTTTAAGCAAGATGACATGATGTAGAGGGATAATCTTAAACCAATGATGAAAACCCCATATTTTTACCCTTGATGGCAACAACATGATGCGTGCCTTGCTACCCCTTCTGTCACTGGGTGAGGTCACCACACGGTATGAACCCAAAACCAAGCACTTCTCCCATTGCACACTGCAAAAGAAGATTACATTGGATAGATCTCCATGAAGATCATGGAGAACTTTGTATTGAAGATCCAAGAGAGAGAAGAAGCCATCTAGCTACTAGCTATGGACCCGTAGGTCTATGGTGAACTAGTCACACATCATCGGAGAGGTCATGGTGTTGATGAATAAGCCCTCCGTATCCGAATCCCCCTCCGGTAGGGCACCAGAACGTGCCCCAGATGGGATCTTGCGGAGACAGAAGCTTGCGGCGGTGGAAAAGTACTTTCGATGATCTCCTAATTTTTCTAGGATTTTAGGGAATTTATAGGCTAAAGTCCTAGGGCAGAGGTGGCCCAGGGATCCCACATGCCTGGGAGGCGCAGGGCCCCCCCCGATCGCGGCTAGGGGGCTTGTGGGGTCCCTGCAGCCCCCTGCCCTGATTCTCAAGCTTCCCGATCTTTGTCTGTTTCGGAAAAAATCTTTTTGGCAGTTTCGTTCCGTCTGGACTCCGTTTAAAATCCTCCTTTGAAAGGGGTCAAAAACATGGAAAAAACAGGAATTGACACTTGGCACTGAGTTAATAAGTTAGTCCCAAAAATATATAAAAGGCATACAAAACATCCAAAGTTTGACAAGATAATAGCATGAAACCATCAAAAAATATAGATACGTTGGAGACGTATCAGACATGAAGATCAAGTCATGAGATGGTGGATGTTGCATGGCAATGTATCTCGGATAGGCTATGAAAATGCGTTAATAGGTAGGTATAATGGCTATTTTGAGGGAATATATAATGAGGCTCATGTATGACAGAGCGTATCATGTCATGGGTTTGGATGCACCGGTGGAGTTTGCGCCAACTCTCAATGGGAGAAAGGGCAATGCACGGTATCGAAGAGGCTAGCAAAATATGGATGGTGGAAGCGCCCACAATCGAATACTCACATTAGTCCGAAGAACTCATACACTTATTATCGGTAACTCTCTATCTAGTTAGGAAATTCACAAAGAGACAAGTACCCCGAGGAGGGGTGTTTGGGGGTTTGGTTATCCTTGCGCATCCTCAACGCATGGTAACGTGAGGGTACTCTATATATTCCAACCCCTCGAGAGGTTAGCGATCAATTTAGTAGCTAGAGTTCTCAACTAATTTTTTAGTTTTTGAAAAACACACGGATTTCCCAAAATACGACACCTATCACTAATAGGCTCAAGCTTTTGGCACCAATAGTCCAAACATTACTCAAATCAATACCTCAAAACTATTGCAAGTTACTACTATACTTAAATAGCAATCTCGATTACCTACTCATGCAAGACACACAACTCAGTGCAACGAGACAACTCTCTAAACAAGATAAGCATGATAACTCAATAGAGTTCCAAAAGCAACCTAAATAAAAGCTCGTAAAAAGATAAGCATGAAAACTAAGAGCTAAGCATGACAATAGCTAGAAAAAGATGAAGAGCACACAAAAAAGATAAGCATGAAAACCTATGTTGTGTTCTAGAGTGGAATGGAGCGTGTTTCTCTCCCAAACAAGGTAGGCTAGGTCCACTTGTTATGAATAACAAGCAAAACTAAAACAAACTGAAAAGTAAAGAGCGGGACGCTCCAAGAATAGCACATAACATATGAATTGATAAAAATATAGCATGGAGATGGACGAACTCATGATTGTTGATAGAGAAGGGGATGCACGAGGGCATCCCCAAGCTTAGATGCTTGAGTCTCCTTGAATATTTCTTGGGGTGCATGGGGGCATCCCCAAGCTTGAGCTCTTGACACTCCTGTATCTTCTTTCATCATCTCCCATCGCATACTTGAAAACCCCCTTCATACGAAACTCGTCATAAGCGGATTAGAGTGGCTGGTACCCTTAATAAAATAATTCATTACCTGCTGAAAATAAAGTTTTTCATGAAAATCTACTGCTTCTCATGATTTCCAAAAGGTTTTTGCAAATAAAAAGTAAGCTTAGGATTTGCAAAAGAATGAAAACGCAAAACATGGCAGAATTTGTGAAAAACAGAACAACAAGTAGCAAATAATTTATTTGGGGCACTTCTGCAACTCAAATAAAAAACTAAGAACAGATGCCAGAAAGGCTACTATATAGAGCGTGCTCTCAAAAAATTCAGATAAAAAAGATGATCTGGTGATTTTTGGCAAATTTTTCCGTCAAGCACACAGAATGTGTTTCTGGACAACATGTCACAATTTTTGAACTTTATTGCAATCGGAGACTATAACTTGGCACAAAGCTTAAAACTAAAGATACAATGATGTTGCTACAGTAGTAACAAGCATCAAGACCACTTAAACAGAAAGTACAAACAAATTGGGTTGCCTCCCAACAAGCGCTTTCTTTTATGCCTTTGAGCTAGGCATAATGCAAGAAGATCAAGTGTTATCAACTCCAAAAGAATAACTTGCCCGAGTAAGGACTCATAAGGTAACTTAATCTTCTTTCTCGGGAAGTGTTCCATTCCCTTTTTAAGAGGAAATTGGAATTTAATAATTTCCTCTTTCATGTCAATGATAGCACCAACGGTGCGGAGAAAAGGACGTCCCAAAATAATTGGACATGAAGGATCACATTCAATGTCTATAATAAGGAAATCAATGGGCACGTAATTATCATTGACAACAATAAGCACATCATCAATTCTCCCTAAAGGTTTCTTTATGGAAGAATCAACAAGACGAACACCAAAAGAACATGGATCATAAGGTTTCCAATCAAGCATATCATACATTCTTTTGGGCATGACGGAGGCACTAGCTCCAACATCACACAATGCAAAGCAATAGATATTATTCAATTTAATTTTGATCATAGCATCCCAACCATCTTCTAGTTTTCTAGGAATAGAAGTCTCTAGCTTGAGATTCTCCTCCCTAGCTTTGATAAGAGCATTGGTAATATGCTCGGTGAAGGCAATATTGAGTGTACTAGTGTGGAGGTCTTTAGCCGTTCTTTGCAAAAAGGTGATAACTTCAGAGAGACTACAATTGTCAAAATCAATACCCTTGCTATTAAGTAAAATTGTAGTGTCATCCTCTATGTTTGCTTTGCTCTCCATTAAAAGAGTTTGGACGTCTTCCCAAGTTTGGGGACGTTTAGGAGCAACTTCAAACCAAAGATCCTGTGGCTTCCTGATGCAACCATGCCAAGGGCATAATTCTATATAACGACTAGTATAGTCACAAGGTTTACTTGTACAAAGACCCTTAGTGGTAACTGGATCGATAGAAGAGAAGGTATAATCATTGTTGTTGTGACTAGTGAAGTCACCCAACTTGGTGTTCTTAGTGGAACCCATGGTAGCGGCAACAAGCAAGAACAAAGCAACTAATTTTTTTGTGGTTTTTGGTATAAGACTCTAAATAAAAAACTAGAAAGCAAACTAACAAGACTAAAAATCAAAGGTAAAGGATAGCGTGCAACTCCCCTATCTTGAAGACTGGAGTCCCCGGCAACGGTGCCAGAAAACTTTGCTTGATGACGAGCTGATGTATATACTTCTCGCACCTCGTTGGTTACCCCAAGTGGAAGGTTGAGATGTAGTCAGCAGCAAGTTTTCCCTTACACGGAGACTGTAAGGTTTATCGAACCAGTAGGACTCCTAGGATCAACAAGTAGGTGTCTTCCACCCTGGAGCTAGCAGAAGACATGGACCTGCACACACAACAAATATGTTTGCTCCCAACGAGTACAGAAAGGTTGTCAATATCTCCGGCCTTGTAGTTTGCAAAGGATCAAAACACAAGCGGGAAAAGTGATAGTGATTGCCTAAATGAAAATGATAAATGATGGAGGTGTAAACAATGATGGTGATATGGACCGGAGTCACATGATGTTCACTGGTGACGTCTCTCTCCCAAAAGACGATAAACAACTATGCTTGGGTAAACAAATCACAGTTGGGCAATTGACAGAATTATGAACGCACCGCAATGCTAATTATGCTATTTGATAGTTAGAGGTTTAATAGTAATGGGAAGTACGCCAAGACAAGTAGACCGTTTATTCATCAACATCTACTTACTAATCATCCACCTTGAGATATACATCCAGAACATATCTCCGGTATTAAGTTGCGAGCCCCACCCAAAGTGTAAACTCAAAGCAACGGACAACTGCATTAAGAACTATGTGTAAGGTAAACAATCCTTGCAACCGTGGTCACAAGCACCGTTGTTTTCTCCCTGGTGGCAACAACACATTCCCTAGTCTCATGTTTTTGTCACTCAAGCTAGACATCGAGGGGCATGAACCCACAATCATGCATAACACTCCCTCTTGGAGTTACAATCTACTACTCGACCAAAGCAATACATAGCAATGGAGAACATGCATAAATCACTAAGGAACATAATATAAAAGGATAATCGAATATATAACCCATAACAATCTTAACATAATCTCATAATCCATCAGATCCCAACAAACCGAGCATAGCAATAGCAAGAGAATTACATAGATGCCTTGATCATGTAGGGCAGCTCACAAGGACTAACCATTGAAGCACAAGATTGGAGAGAAGACATCACATAGCTACTGGTCATGGACCCATGGTCCAAGGAGGACTACTCATGGCACGTCCGGGATGCGTCCATGGCGGTGGATAAGCTCCCGGATGTCAATCCTCCCTCCAGCAGGGTGCCGTGAAGAGGTCTCCTAACGCTCCCGACCTCGGAAGCGCTGCGGGGGTGGAACGATGGAGAAATTCATGATTCTGGAAGTTGTGGAAGGGTTTCCTCTGGGAGGACTAAATATAGGCCAAAGGAGGGCACTAGAGGAGGTGGGGCCCACCCAGGCGGCCTCATGGCGGGCCTAGGGCCTGGCTGCGCCAGCAGGTCGCTTGGACGGCCCTTGGCTCCCCTTTGGCCCATCTTCGGTGATCTGGAAGCTTCCATCTCGCTGATTTTTTATATATTTTTCCTAGAATTTTTTGGGCTTCAAAAAATTAGGTAAAAGCCCCTGCAAAATAGACATCAACAGATAGAAACTGGCACTGGGTGCACTGAGTTAGTAGGTTAGTCCAAATATGTGTAAAATGATATAAAAGTGTAGCAAAACGTATAAAAATGTCACCCAAAAGATCATGGAAAAAACAGAAATTATAGATACGCTTGGGACGTATCAGCCATAAAGTCGTAGTTGATGGTGGCATGAGAAACACGGCGATTGAGCTAACACCTTGCCCTGATCCAGGCAAAACTAGGGATGAGGATGAGGAAGAGAATGCTTATTTGAAGAAAGAAGTGAATTTCCCAACTCTGGCTGCCATGAAGGTTTGGTTGTTTGACTATGCCATTTGGAACCACGGGACATTTTATGTTGAGCACTCCGACATAAATTTGAGTTAAACCGTGAAGTGTGAGAAAGGAGATGAAGGATGCCCATGGAAGTACGTGCAAGAAAGTTAGAAGAAATCGGGGAATGGGTGTTAAGAAGTTGTGTTCCCACTCATTTTTGTAGACCACCAAAGAAACATGATCATACGACACACCGTCAACTCACGTCTGAGTACCTCGGATACAAATTTATGAGAGATATAGTTGTTTATCCCACTGTCAATTTGAGGTTTCTCATGAGGACAACGAAAGAAATATATGGTCATGAAGTCAAGTATGGGAAGGCACGGAGGGCCAAGGCAAATGCTATTAGGATGTTGTATGGTTGTTACGAAGAAGCATACAACCAGCTACCCAGATTGTTGGGAGTGATTGCTCATAGGAACCCGAGCATGTATCATGTTGTCGATGATATCCATAGAGTGTTCCATCGTGCCTTCTGGAGTTATGGAAAATGTGTGGAAGCATTTAAGCATTGTCATCCGGTCTTGTCCGTAGATGGTACCTTCTTGACTCGAAGATACAAGGGCACACTAATGGTAGCAATGGCCCACTCGTCGAACGACAATATGTTGCGAGTTGCTTTGGTGTTTTCCGAGCACCAAGACAACTAGGAGTGGTTCATGGGTCATGTGAGGCACAAGGTGATTCTTGATAGGGAGGTGATAGGTCTCCAACGTATCTATAATTTTTGATGGTTTCATGCTATTATCTTGTCAAACTTTGGATATTTCGTATGTCCTTTATATATTTTTTGGGACTAACTTATTAACTCAGTGCCAAGTGCCACTTCCTGTTTTTTCCATGTTTTTGAACCCTTTCAGAGGAGATTTTGAAACGGAGTCCAAACGGAAGAAAATCCCCGAAAAGATTTTTTTTGGAACGGAAGAAGGTCGGGAATCTTGGGAGCCAAGGCAGGGGAGCCTCAGGGGCCCCACAAGCCCCCACCCCGCGACCAGGGGGAGGCCGCGCCATCCAGGCTTGTGGGCCCCCTGGATGCCCTTTTCCCTAGGTCTTTCACCTATATATTCCCATAAATTCCAGAAATAATCAGGAGATCATCGAAAGTACTTTTCCGCCACCGCAAGCTTCTGTCTCCGCAAGATCCCATCTAGGGCACGTTCTGGTGCCCTGCCGGAGGGGAGATTCGGATACGGAGGGCTTCTTCATCAACACCATGACCTCTCCGATGATGTGTGAGTAGTTCACCATAGACCTACGGGTCCGTGGCTAGTAACTAGATGACTTCTTCTCTCTCTTGGATCTTCAATACAAAGTTCTCCATGATCTTCACGGAGATCTATCCAATGTAATCTTCTTTTGCGGTGTGTCTGTCGAGATCCAATGAATTGTGGATTTATGATCAGATTATCTATGAATCTTATTTGAGTTTCTTCTGATCTCTCTTATGCTTGATTCCATATCCTTGTAATTCTCTTCGAGTTGTGGGTTTTGTCTGGCCAACTAGATCTATGATTCTTGCAATGGGAGAAGTGCTTGGTTTTGGGTTCATACCGTGCGGTGACCTCACCCAGTGACACAAGGGGTAGTGAGGCACGGATCATGTTGTTGCCATCAAGGGTAAAAAGATGGGGTTTTCATCATTGGTTTGAGATTATCCCTCTACATCATGTCATCTTGCTTAAAGCGTTACTCTCTTCGTCATGAACTCAATACACTAGATGCATGCTGGATAGCGGTCGATGTGTGGAGTAATAGTAGTAGATGCAGAAAGTATCGGTCTATTTGTTTCGGACGTGATGACTATATGTATGATCATTTCCTTAGATATCGTCATGACTTTGCGCGGTTCTATCAATTGCTCGACAGTAATTTGTTCACCCACCATAATACTTGCTATTTTGAGAGAAGCCTCTAGTGAACACTATGGCCCCCAGGGTCTACTCCACACCATATTTTCAGCCTTACACTTTTTACTTTGTTGCACGTTCCGCCTTCAGATCTCACTTTGCAAACAATCTTGAAGGGATTGACAACCCCTTTGAAGCGTTGGGTGCAAGCTTGTTTGTGTTTGCGTAGGTACTCTGGACTTGACGAGACCCTCCTTCCAGATTGATACCTTGGTTCTCAAACTGAGGGAAATACATACTGCTCCTGTATTGCATCACCCTCTCATTTTCAAGGGAAAAACCAACGCAGCCCAGCCTCCGTCAACGTGTCAATTTCTGGCGCCGTTGTTTGTGGGATAGCAGGAGGTATGCATCATATCGGACCGACACCATGGCATACTCAAGGCAGTGGCCATTGTTATTCCAGGCTTTCCAAAGCTTCACCACAAATGGTGCATGAGGCATTTCGTGGCCAAATTTTACCGGGCATGTAAGAGAAAGGAGTTCAGTAAAGTCCTTACCCATGTATGTGTGGCCTTAACCACCCAAGCTTTCGATGCTCGATACAACAAACTCTTTGCAGCGGTGAACTACAAGGGAAAATATTCTTAACCAGGAATTTCAATGAGAAGCACAAGTGGGCATGCGCTCATGATGATGGAGGAAGGCGGTATGGCGACATGACGAGCAACTTGGTTGAATGTTTCAACAACGTGCTCAAGGGTGTCCGTTCATTACTGGTGATAGCAATAGTGGAGTATACCATCTTCAAGCTTAATGAGTACTTTCAGAGTCATTCAGAAAAGATTGCCAACTGGATAGGTGAGAAAATGGATTATCTGGCGAAGGTTGATGAATGGCTTCAGTTATAAGCAATCAAGTCTTCGCAACAACAAATTATCACATTTGAGAGAACTGAAATGAAATATCAAATCAACGAGCGAGGTGGCACAACACGAGACGGTCATTCATATGGTGGTGCCGCATTTGAGGTGCACGCCAAGACGCGGTGGTGGTAGGGAGAGAGGCCTAGTAAGTATCATTGGACATGCTCACATTTGATAACAGTGGCAAAGGCGGCAAACATATCAGTTTGCGATGCGAAAACCATGCGGATGCAAGAGTTCCATGTGGAAGCTACTAGGTTGACATGGGAGCCTCGGTTTCACCCTTTCCTAGACCAATCACAATGGCCTGAGTATCATGGCAGCCATATTAAGATAGACCCTGTCTTGAAGGTGGAGACCAAGGGTATAAGGAGAACTAAGAGCTTCAGGGGTGATATGGATGACCTTGCTGGATACACTGGCACGAATCAATTTGGTGGCGGTCATTTCATGGAGGCTCCTGATAATATCAACTGCGGGGTTAGCGATGAAGGGCGACACAATACGCGGACATGCAAGAAAATGAGAATGACGAAGGGGGCCATTCCTAGTAGTAGACGTAGAGATAGTACAAGTCGTAGAGGAGGATCTGATGGTGGTGGTTGAAGAGGAGGGGAAAGTGTTAGAGGTGGTGGTGGTGGTCGAAGAGGAAGCACAAGTGCTAGAGGTGGTGGTGGTGGTGGTGGTACAGGAAGCACAAGTGATAGAGGTGGTGGTGGTGGTGGTCGAAGAGGAAGCACAAGTGCTAGAGGTGGTGGTTGTGGTGGTCGTAGAGTAAGCACAAGTGCTAGAGGTGGTGGTGGTGGTCGTCGTACAGGAAGCATAAGTGCTAGAGGTCGTGGTGGTGGTCGTAAAGGAAGCACAAGTGCTAGAGGTGGTATTCGTCGTAGAGGACATGCTGATAATGGATCAGTATTCGGTTATTTGCTTAATCCAGATGGTTGATAGAAGAAGAATGGTATATTATGTGTTCATACAAGTCATTTGATTGCTTGTTCTATTTTGTTGTATTTAAATATTTTGTTTTTGTATTTCGCTAACTATTATTCATTTTGTAGGCATGGCTTCATCTGGTACCTTGATGAGGCCGCCATGCACCGACCAAGAGGACATGCCAAAGAAGTGGATGGAGGACGAGTTGGACAAGACAAAGGAGAAGGATGTGTCCACACCACCATGTTGGTGCGGTGATGTTTGCAAGGTGAAGGTGTCCATTGACCGTAAAAAAGAATGGACAGAAGGCAGAAGATTTTTTGTATGTCCCAACTATGCACATGATCGTGCGCGGCCATCTAACGCATATGACTTACCACCGGTGTGTTAGGTGTGACATCCAAATACGTTCAATTTGATTGAACTCATATTACTAATTCAAACATGTCATTTATGTAGTTGCCTCCGCCTCTTTGCAACTACTTCACTTGGATAGATGAAGAAGTACCCCAACATGTCCAAGAGGACCAATATCGAGACGCCATGTGGAGGCAACGCCTTTTCAATGAATCTTTAGCATGTGAGGAGGAGAGGGAGTGTCGTGAGAAGGAGAATAAGGAGCGCAAGAAGCGCGATGAAGAGAAGAAGCGCAAAGAGAAGCAGGCTTGTCAAGAAGAGAGGGCAAGAAAGCTTTCAAGGGCTCGTGATGCACAAGTAGAGGATGAGGCACTCGACAAGAAGGGAAAATGGCCATGTACTACTCAGTAGACAGGTGGTTCATTTCAACGGCATCGGTGATGGACTTTTCAGGTTGAACTTGTCGTTGTTGAGACTATGTATGTGAACCAAATGTGTGTCCTAAGAGTTCTCTTAGATAATCCACTTCCTGGGAGATGACTTAGTGCTACATTGTCATCGTTCACACACATATGGAACTCTCCGCCCTGCAATTCATTAACATAACATACATTCATATTTGAAAAAGACAATGTAATGCAAGTTGGTTCTGGTTCATTCAATTACCAATTTGTTATGCATGGGTGCGTAGTCAACTTGACTCCCTTCGGTCTCTCGCACAGCCATGTTGAAGGCATGATAAGCTTCTGCAGCTGATGGGTCTTCCGACACCAACTCGGACCACTCCTCCTGAGTCCAATTAGGCTTAAGCTTCAACCGGTAACGTTGCCCATACCACACAAGATATTTCTGGTAGGCTGAATCATTGTGGGGTCTATTCTATGAGTCCACTAACGTCTCTCTTTGATTCCACATTGCTATCCAGTGATGGTGTTTGTTCGTCCAATCCGATATATCCTGATTGTTCCTTCGACTCAACCTACAAACGATGCACGTTTTAAACCATTAGCAAACATAGACTTTCACAATGCTATAGTACAAATCTCGTAGACATTTTTGCTCATCGATGCAGATTTGTGATTACCCCCTTTCTCTCCTCAATTGGAATACCTTGTTGTTTCCCAAATTGCGTGGCAACACGGTCTACAAAGTGCCACTTGACAGGGTAAAATAATATCATTGGAGACCTCGCCCGCCAAAGAAGATTATCACGCGTGCACATCTCGTTGAGGTTGAAATCACGATCATTCTCATAAGGCCGCCATAAAACCTACAATAGGACGAGCTAAGATATTAGGCACACATTCTCATAAGGTCGCCAGAAAACCAACAATAGGAGGACCTGAAATGTTGGTACCCGCTCAGTAGTTAAGGTGTCCAGCTTGTTCACATAACACTTGTATCGCACATGAGAGCTTCCGGTGTAAGCAGACACCTGATCCCAACAATAGGCAATTGTGGGGCGCCGATATGGATCTTGATCATGAAGCCCTTCATGCGGATTGGGGTTTGGCTTATCGGGTTTTTTTTAACACGGGCAGTCCTACCGGCAACTGCTCCCACATCCACACACAGAGAGGCTCCACACAAACCCGCACAATGAAGATGTGTTTTTGTCCTCGTTGATGCCTGGTTCAACTGTAACTAAACATACATGTTGATGTCTACACACACTTCTATTCTTGTAGACTGTGTTGGGCCTCCAAGCACAGAGGTTTGTAGGACAACAACAATTTCCCTCAAGTGGATGACCTAAGGTTTATCGAACTCAGGGAAGTAGAGGTTGAAGATGGTCTCTCTCAAGCAACCCTGCAATTAAGAAACAAGAAATCTCTTGTGTCCCCAACACACTAATACAATGGTAAATTGTATAGGTGCAGTAGTTCAGCGAAGAGATGGTAAAATATGGGTGATAGCTGTGGCAAAGCAAGGTAATATAAATCTGTAATAAAAATTACAGCAAGGTAGCAAGTGACAAAAGTGAGCATAAACGGTGTAACAATGGCGAGAAACAAGGCCTAGGCTTCATAATTTCACTAGTGGCAACTCCCAACAACATTAACATAGTCTAATCACATGATATTTCCACTTAAACATGTAATGGAGACGTACTCGGAGGTCGTTCCTTTGTGATCAAGACAGGACGAGAATTATGTAGGGCTACAAAAGCACACCTCAGAGTTCATAGTTCTCATCTATGGATTTCCCAATGTCACCGCGGCCATCCAAAGAGAGTACCACAATCACCACAACATAAATCAAGGATAGTCAAAGACAAGCACCAAGAGACTCCCAATCTTCAATCAATTCACAAAAGAGGAAATCACTCATGAAAATATTCTTCTAATCCATGTCCAATAGACCGCTGTCACCATGGTCTCAGAGATTATACTAGATAAGATCAAGTGAGTACATCAATCCAATACATAGAAGAAGGGGAAATATCATGTGATCACCCTAGGTTAACATAGCCTATGATCACAATCAACATCACATCATGGGAGAGAGAATTAACCACATAGCTACTGTAGAAGACCTCAGCCCCGAGGAGGAACTACTCCCGCTTCATTGAGGGAGGAAGCAACTCCGATGGAGATGAATCCGGCGGCACTTCCCCGTCCCGGCAGGGTGCCGACACAGGAATTCTGGTCCCCCGGAACTTGTTGGTGATGGCGGCGGAGATCGGAATTGCTTCTCGAGAAAAGGGTTCCGGAATCAGGGTTTCCTCCACGGGGGTAAAAATAAGAGACAAGGTAGGGCACTAGAGGAAGTGGGGCCCACCCAACGGCCTCCCTGCATGGCCAGGGGGCAGGCCGCACCACCAGGGCGCCTAGTGACCCCCTCTAGCCCTCCTTCGGACGTTTGGAGTCTTCTGGAACGCTGATTTTTTTTAAAAAAATTGTGCAATTTTTCGAGCACTATAAATATGGGTATAAACCTGCAATTCACAGACATCAGCAGATAGAAACTGGCACTAGGTGCACTGAGTTAGTAGGTCAATCCAAATATGTTGGAAAAGGTATGAAAGTGTACAAAACACATAGCAATATCACCCAAAACTTGCATGGAGCAAGCATAAATTATAGATACGTTTGGGACGTATTGTCGGGACCCCGATCCTAAGTCATAAGAACCTAGCCAGTAACACATCACATCACTTTGCGGCCTCACGCACGGTAAACTCCACGGCTGCCACCTTAACTTGGCCGGGACCGTTTGCGTCTTTTGACTCACGTATATGAATGTGTAGCTAGCGTTCAAACAACAAAGAACCTCGGTCGACATGACTAGTTATATACCCAAGTGGTACATCCGTACAGGGACAGGGATACATTGTTGGAAATATGCCCTAGAGGCAATAATAAAATGGTTATTATCATATGTCCTTGTTCATGATAATCGTCTATTGTTCATGCTATAATTGTATTAAAACAAAATAGTAATACATGTGTGAATAAGTAGATCACAATGTGTCCCTGGCAAGCCTCTAGTTGGCTAGCTCGTTAGTCAATAGATGATCATGGTTTCCTGATCATGGGCATTAGATGTCATTGATAACGGGATCACGTCATTGGGAGAATGATGTGATGGACAAGACCCAATCCTAAGCATAGCACTAGATCGTGTTGTTCGTATGCTAAAGCTTTTTTAATGTCAAGTGTCTTTTCCTTCGATCGTGAGATTGTGCAACTCCCAGATACCGTAGGAGTGCTTTGGGTGTATCAAAAGTCACAACGTAACTGGGTGACTATAAAGGTGCAGTACGGGTATCTCTAAAAGTGTCTGTTGGGTTGGTACGAATCAAGATCGGGATTTGTCACTCCCTGTGACGGAGAGGTATCTCTGGGCCCACTCGGTAGAACATCATCATGAGCTCAATGTTACTAAGGAGTTAGTCACACGATGACATGCTACGGAACGAGTAAAGAGACTTACCGGTAACGAGATTGAACAAGGTATAGGTATACCGACGATCGAATCTCGGGCAAGTTCTATACCGACAGACAAAGGGAATCGTATACGGGATTGATTGAATCCTTGACATTGTGGTTCATCCGATGAGATCATCGTGGAGCAAGTGGGAGCCACCATGGGTATCCAGACCCCGCTGATGGTTCTTGGCCGGAGAGGTGTCTCGGTCATGTCTGCCTGTCTCCCGAACCCGTAGGGTTTACACACTTAAGGTTCGATGACGCTAGGGTTATAGGGCATTGTTATACGAGGTTACTGAAAGTTGTTTGGAGTCCTGGATGAGATCCTTGACGTCACGAGGAGCTCCGGAATGGTCCGGAGGTAAAGATTGATATATAGGGCGGATAGTTTCGGACACCGGAAGTGTTTTGGGCATCACCGGTAACGTACCGGGACCACCGGGACCGCCGGAGGTGGCCCCGGGGGTCCACCGAAGGGGGGCAACGATCCCGGGAGGTAAGATGGGCCAAGTGGGGGAGGGAACCAGCCCCTAGGTGGGCTGGTGCGCCTCCCACACCCAGCCCAATGCGCATGTGGTGGGGAGAGGGGGCAACCCTAGGCGCAGGTGGGCCTTAGGCCCACCAGGTGGTGCGCCACCCCCTCCCACCCTAGCCGCCGCCCCCTTTCCCATCTGGTGGCTGCCGCACCACCTAGGGGGAATCCTAGGGGTGGTGCACCCCCTCCCCTCCTCATATAAATAGAGACGGGTTTTGGCCCTTGGGAGACAGACTTTTGCCTCTCCCTCGGCGCAGCCCTGCCCTTCTTCCTCCTCGTCTCTGCCGGTGCTTGGCGAAGCCCTGTCGGGAGACCTCGTCTCTCCATCGACACCACGCCGTCGTGCTGCTGGAGTTCTTCCCCAACCTCTCCCTCCTCCTTGCTGGATCAAGGTGCGGGAGACGTCACCGGGCTGCACGTGTGTTGAACGCAGAGGTGCCGTAGTTCGGCACTAGATCGGAATCACACCGCGATCTGAATCGCTGCGAGTACGACTCCATCAACCACGTTCTAGTAACGCTTCCGCTTAGTGATCTTCAAAGGTATGAAGATGCTCTTACCCCTTTCTCGTTGCTGGTCTCTCCATAGGAAGATCTGAATATTCGTAGGAAAATTTTGAATTTATGCTACGTTACCCTAAAGTGGCATCCGAGCCAGGTTTTCTATGCATAGATTCTATGCACGAGTAGAACACAAAAGTTGTGGGCGATGATTTGTCAATTTGCTTGCCACTACTAGTCTTATTGTTTTCCGGCGGTATTGTGGGATGAAGCGGCCCGGACCGACTTTACACGTACGCTTACGTGAGACTGGTTCCACCGACATACATGCACACCGTGCATGAAGGTGGCTAGCGGGTGTCTGTCTCTCCTACTCTAGTCAGATTGGATTTGATGAAAAGGGTCCTTATGAAGGGTAAATAGCTTTGGCATATCATCGTTGTGGCTGTCACGTAGGTAAGAAGGCATTCTTGCTAGAAACCCAAATCAGCCACGTAAAACTTGCAACAACAATTAGAGGACGTCTAACTTGTTTTTGCAGGGTTTGACATGTGATGTGATATGGCCAAAGTTGTGATGTTGCATGTATGATGTATGAGACGATCATGTTATTGTAATAGGTTTCACGACTTGCATGTCGACGAGTATGACAACCGGCAGGAGCCATAGGAGTTGTCTTAATTTATTGTATGAGATGCAACGCCATGTGCTTACTACTTTTACTTCATTGCTAACGGTTAGCTATAGTAGTAGTGATAGTAGTAGTTGGCGTGACGACTTCACGGAGACACGATGATGAATATCATGATGATGGAGATCATGGTGTCACGCCGGTGACGATGATGATCATGCGATGCCTGAAGATGGAGATCGAAAGAGCAAAGATGATAATGGCCATATCATGTCACTATATGATTGCATTGTGATGTTTATCATGTTTTTCATCTTATTGCTTAGAACGATGGTAGCATAATAAGATGATCCCTCTTAAAATTTCGAGAACGTATTCCCCTAAGTGTGCACCGTTGCGAAGGATCGTTGTCTCGAAGCACCACATGATGATCGGGTGTGATAGATTCTAATGTTCGCATACAATGGGTGTAAGACAGATTTACACACGCAAAACACCTAGGTTGACTCGACGAGCTTAGCATGTACAGACATGACCTGGAATACAAGAGACCAAAAGGTCGAACATGAGTTGTATGGTTGAATACGATCAGCATGAAGTTGCTCACCATGGTGACTAGCCTGTCTCACGTGATGATCGGACACGGGTTAGTCAACATGGATCATGTATCACTTAGACGACTAGAGGGATGTCAATTTAAGTGGGAGTTCATACTTAATTTGATTAAATAAACTTAATTGTCATGAACTTAGTCTAAAAGTTGTCTTTATAAATATTGTAGATGGCCAACGTCAACCTCAATTTCAACGCATTCCTAGAGAAAAACAAGCTGAAAGATGATGGTAGCAACTATGCGGATTGGGTTCGCAACTTGAAGCTCATCCTTGAAGCAACTAAAAAGGCTTATGTCATTGATGCGTCGCTAGGTGACCCTCCCGCTCCCGCAGCAGCCCAGGACATTCTGAACGTCTGGCAAATGCGGAGTGATGACTACTCTCTCGTTAGGTGTGGCATGTTATACAGTTTAGAAACGGGGCTCCAAAGGCGTTTTGAGCAACACGGGGCATATGAGATGTTCCAGGAGCTGAAGCTAGTTTTTCAAGCTCATGCCCGTGTCGAGAGATATGAAGTCTCCGACAAGTTCTTTAGCTGTAAGATGGAGGAGAACAGTTCTGTCAGTGAGCACATACTCAAAATGTCTGGGTTACACGGTCGTATGACTTCACTTGGAGTCGAACTTCCGGATGATGCTATAATTGACAGAATCCTCCAGTCTCTCCCACCAAGATACAAAGGCTTTGTGCTTAACTACAACATGCAAGGGATGGAGAAGACCATTCCCGAGTTGTACTCGATGCTCAAGTATGCAGGAGTAGAAATCAAGAAAGAGCATCAAGTGTTGATGGTCAACAAGACCACTAGTTTCAAGAAAGGCAAGGGTAAGAAGAACTTCAAGAAAGACGGCAAAGCTGTTGCCGCGCCCGGTAAGCCAGATGCCGGGAAGAAGAAAAAGAATGGACCCAAGCCTGAGACTGAGTGCTTCTATTGCAAGGGAAAAGGTCACTGGAAGCGGAACTGCCCCAAATACTTAGCGGACAAGAAGGCCGGGAACGTTAAAGGTGTATGTGATATACATGTTATTGATGTGTACCTTACCAACGCTCATAGTAGCTCCTAGGTATTTGATACCGGTGCTGTTGCCCACATTTGCAACTCAAAGCAGGAACTGCGGAATAAGCGGAGACTGGCCAAGGACGAGGTGACGATGCGCGTCGGGAATGGTTCCAAGGTCAATGTAATCGCCGTCGGCACGCTACCTCTACATCTACCATCGGGATTAGTGTTAAACCTTAATAATTGTTATTTAGTACCAGCTTTAAGCATGAACATTGTATCAGGGTCTTGCTTAATGCGAGACGGCTACTCATTTAAGTCAGAGAATAATGGTTGTTCTATTTATATGAGTGATATGTTTTATGGTCATGCTCCGCTGGTGAATGGTTTATTCTTGATGAATCTCGATTGGGATGTTACGCATATTCATAGTATGAGTACCAAAAGATGTAAAGTTGATAATGATAGTCCCACATACTTGTGGCACTGCCGCCTTGGTCATATCGGCGTTAAGCGCATGAAGAAGCTCCATACTGATGGACTATTAGAGTCTCTTGATTTTGAATCATTTGACACATTCGAACCATGCCTCATGGGCAAGATGACTAAGACTGCATTCTCAGGACTAATGGAGAGAGCAACCGACTTATTGGAAATAATACATACTGATGTGTGTGGTTCGATGAACGTTGAAGCTCGCGGTGGCGATCGTTATGTTCTCACTCTCACCGATGATTTGAGTAGGTATGGGTATATCTACTTGATGAAGCACAAATCTGAGACGTTTGAAAAGTTCAAGGAATTTCAGAGTGAGGTTGAGAATCAACGTGACAGAAAAATTAAATGTCTATGATCTGATCGTGGAGGAGAATATTTGAGTCACGAGTTTGGCACACACCTAAGGAAGTGTGGAATCGTTTCACAACTGATGCCGCCTGGCACACCGCGACGCAACACAGTGTATGAACGTCGTAATTGCACTTTATTAGATATGGTACGATCTATGATGTCTCTGACCGACTTACCGCTATATTTTGGGGATACACATTAGAAACTGCAGCATTCACTTTAAATAGGGCACCGTCTAAATCCGTTGAGATGACACCGTATGAACTATGGTTTGGCAAGAAACCTAAGTTGTCGTATCTTAAAGTTTGGGGCTGCGATGCTTATGTGAAGAAACTTCAACCAGAAAAGCTCGAACCCAAAGCGGAGAAATGCGTATTCATAGGATACCCTAAGGAAACTATTGGGTATACCTTCTATCTTAGATCCGAAGGTAAAACCTTTGTTGCCAAGAACGGATCCTTTCTAGAGAAAGAGTTTCTCTCGAAAGAAGTAAGTGGGAGGAAGCTAGAACTTGATGAGGTAATTACACCCCCTCTCGAACAGGATAGTAGCGCAGCGCGGGAAGTTGTTCCTGTGGCGTCTACACCAACTGAAGAGGAAGTTAATGATGATGATCATGAAGCTTCGGATCAAGTTACTACTGAACTGCGAAGGTCCACGAGGGCACGCTCCGCACGAGAGTGGTACAGCAACCCTGTGATGGAAATCATGTTGTTAGACAACGGTGAACCTTCGAACTATGAAGAAGCGATGGTGGGCCCGGATTCCAACAAATGGCTTGATGCTATGAAATCCTTGATAGGATCCATGTATGAGAACAAAGTGTGGACTTTTGGTGGACTTGCCCGATGACCGGCGAGCCATAGAGAATAAATGGATCTTCAAGAAGAAGACTGATGCAAACGGTAATGTAACCGTTTACAAAGCTCGACTTGTCGCAAAGGGTTTTCGACAAATTCAAGGAGTTGACTACGAAGAGACTTTCTCTCCCGCAGCGAAGCTGAAATCAGTCAGAATCATGTTAGCAATTGCCGCCTTTTATGATTATGAAATTTGGCAAATCGACGTCAAAACAACGTTCCTTAACGGGAACCTTAAGGAAGAGTTGTATATGATGCAACCAGAAGGTTTTGTCGACCCTAAGGGTGCTAACAAAGTGTGCAAGATCCAGCGCTCCATCTATGGGCTGGTGCAAGCATCTCGGAGTTGGAACATTCGCTTTAATGAGGTGATTAAAGCGTTTGGGTTCATACAGGTTTATGGAGAAGCCTGTCTGTATAAGAAAGCGAGTGGGAGCTCTGTAGCTTTCCTCATACTGTATGTGGATGACATATTATTGATGGGGAATAATATAGAGATGTTGGAGAGCATAAAGGCCTATTTGAACAAGAGTTTTTCGATGAAGGACCTTGGAGAAGCTGCATACATATTAGGCATCAAGATCTATAAAGATAGATCGAGACGCCTCATAGGTGTTTCGCAAAGCACATACCTTGACAAGATATTGAAGAAGTTCAATATGGAAAACTCAAAGAAAGGGTTCTTGCCAGTTTTGCAAGGTATGAGATTGAGTAAGACTCAGTCGCCGACCACGGCAGCAGATAGAGAGAAGATGAGTTCTGTCCCCTACGCATCAGCCGTGGGCTCTCTAATGTATGCCATGATGTGTACCAGACCTGATATAAACCTTGCCATAAGCTTGGTATGGAGGTACCAAAGTGATCCCGGTATGGAACACTGGACATCGGTCAAGAATATCCTTAAGTACCTGAAAAGGACCAAGGAATTGTTTCTCGTCTATGGAGGTGACGAAGAGCTCGTCGTAAAGGGTTACGTCGACGCTAGCTTCGACACAGATCCGGATGACTCTAAGTCACATACCGGATACGTATATGTGTTGAATGGTGGGGCAGTGAGCTGGTGCAGCAGCAAGCAAGAAGTCGTGGCAGCATCTACATGTGAAGCGGAGTACATAGCTGCTTCCGAAGCGGCTCATGAAGGAATTTGGATGAAGGAGCTCATCACCGACCTTGGAGTGGTTCCAAGCGCGTCGGGTCCAATGACACTCTTCTGTGATAACATTGGGGCCATTGCCATAGCCAAGGAGCCTAGGTTTCACCGGAAGACGAAGCAAATCAAACGCCGCTACAACTCCATCCAGGACCATGTCCAGAGTGGAGCGATAGATATTTGTAAAGTACACACGAATCTGAATATTGCAGACCCGTTGACTAAACCTCTTCCATGAGCAAAACATGATCAACACCATAATGCTATGGGTGTTCGATACGTCACAATGTAACTAGATTATTGACTCTAGTGCAGGTGGGAGACTGTTGGAAATATGCCCTAGAGGCAATAATAAAATGGTTATTATCATATTTCCTTGTTCATGATAATCGTCTATTGTTCATGCTATAATTGTATTAACAGGAAACAGTAATACATGTGTGAATAAATAGATCACAATGTGTCCCTAGCAAGCCTCTAGTTGGCTAGCTCGTTAGTCAATAGATGATCATGGTTTCCTGATCATGGGCATTAGATGTCATTGATAATGGGATCACGTCA
This sequence comes from Hordeum vulgare subsp. vulgare, assembly GCF_904849725.1. Classification (NCBI taxonomy): domain Eukaryota; kingdom Viridiplantae; phylum Streptophyta; class Magnoliopsida; order Poales; family Poaceae; genus Hordeum; species Hordeum vulgare. The sequence goes on from NC_058519.1 coordinate 52,973,352, forward strand.
TTGGGAGAATTATGTGATGGACAAGACCCAATCCTAAGCATAGCACTAGATCGTGTTGTTCGTATGCTAAAGCTTTTCTAATGTCAAGTGTATTTTCCTTCGACCGTGAGATTGTGCAACTCCCGGATACCGTAGGAGTGCTTTGGGTGTATCAAACGTCACAACGTAACTGGGTGACTATAAAGGTGCACTACGGGTATCTCTGAAAGTGTTTGTTGGGTTGGTACGAATCGAGATCGGTATTTGTCACTCCCTGTGACGGAGAGGTATCTCTGGGCCCACTCGGTAGAACATCATCATGAGCTCAATGTGACTAAGGAGTTAGTCACACGATGACGTGCTACGGAACGAGTAAAGAGACTTACCGGTAACGAGATTGAACAAGGTATAGGTATACCGACGATCGAATCTCGGGCAAGTTCTATACCGACAGACAAAGGGAATCGTATACGGGATTGATTGAATCCTTGACATCGTGGTTCATCCGATGAGATCATCGTGGAGCAAGTGGGAGCCACCATGGGTATCCAGACCCCGCTGATGGTTATTGGCCGGAGAGGTGTCTCGGTCATGTCTGCCTGTCTCCCGAACCCGTAGGGTCTACACACTTAAGGTTCGATGCCGCTAGGGTTATAGGGAATTGTTATACGAGGATACCGAAAGTTGTTTGGAGTCCCGGATGAGATCTCGGACGTCATGAGGATCTCTGGAATGGTCCGGAGGGAAATATTGATATATAGGACAGATGGTTTCGGACACCGGAAGTGTTTCGGGCATCACCTGTAACGTACCGGGACCACCGGAGGTGGCCCCGGGGGTCCACCGAAGGGGGGCAACGACCCCAGGAGGTAAGATGGGCCAAGTGGGGGAGGGAACCAGCCCCTAGGTGGGCTGGTGCGCCTCCCACACCCATCCCAATGCGCAAGTGGTGGGGAGAGGGGGCAACCCTAGGCGCAGGTGGGCCTTAGGCCCACCAGGTGGTGCGCCACCCCCTCCCACCCTAGCCGCCGCCCTCCTTTCCCATCTGGTGGCTGCCGCACCACCTATGGGGGAACCCTAGGGGTGGTGCACCCCCCTCCCCCCTCCTATAAATAGAGACGGGTTTTGGCCCTTGGGAGACAGACTTTTGCCTCTCCCTCGGCGCAGCCCTGCCCTTCTTCCTCCTCCTCTCTGCCGGTGCTTGGCGAAGCCCTGCCGGGAGACCTCGTCTCTCCATCAACACCACGCCGTCGTGCTGCTGGAGTTCTTCCCCAACCTCTCCCTCTTCCTTGCTGGATCAAGGTGCGGGAGACGTCACCGGGCTGCACGTGTGTTGAACGCGGAGGTGTCGTAGTTCGCCACTAGATCGAAATCACACCGGGATGTGAATCGGTGCGAGTACGAATCCATCAACCGCATTCTAGTAACGCTTCTGCTTAGCGATCTTCAAAGGTATGAAGATGCTCTTACCCCTCTCTCGTTGCTGGTCTCTCCATAGGAAGATCTGAATATGCGTAGGAAAATTTTGAATTTATGCTACGTTACCCTACATACATAACCCATCAAAGCAGGTGTCGGTCATCAGCGCATGTAGATGAGTCGTAGCAACCTACAAGGACTCCATTACACCCCGTGACATTTCCCTGAAGGGAAAAACACATCAGCAAAGAAGGATACATGCCAGTCAATCAATGTGTGCGGAGCAGTAGCAAGCTACCAGAGCTCGGTGGAAGCACAAAGATGCATTTCCCCGTAAAGAGTACTACTAAAGACACACAACTAGGTGTAGAATCCCACACATATAATGCATTTCATAACATTCACACAATATGCATGATATGTGTCGATACAACATGGCATCACAACATAACTCTATGACTCAACCTTTTATTAAGGACTTATAAGAGTCAACATAGTATGATATTACAAACAGGGGTCACGTGACCCGACACTCAAATCATACGAACATCAAGCGGAAGCAAAACATGTCTGGGTACAGACATCTACTAAAAGTGGCTGGAAGAGCCTGAAAGGCTATAATGACCCTACCAAAGGAGCCAGACCTCTGTCTGGGATTCCCAAACTATTCCGGTCAACGTCGATCACATCGTGTAGAACCAATAACGAGACTAAATCTTCTCTGCAAAAACATAAATAAAGCAACCGTGAGTATAAAGGTACTCGACAAGACATACATCAGAACTATCTACATATGCATCATGTACCAATGAAATGATTGTGGGGTTTGATTGCAGCAAGCCAGCTTTGACTCTTGGCTAACCTGTACTAGGACTACAAGTTCTTTCTTTGAGGTGGGATAGCACACACGAGTCCACATATTCACCAATCAATACACCACCATGGATCCACTCTCGTCTCCCTACAAGAAGGCCATCCATACCACTCACACTTATCTTGCATATTTTAGAGTATCCATTTAAATTGTCTATGTACCACGTAATGTTTCCAAGTAGTCCATATCCAAGGACGCGACTATTCGAACAGATTGATTCACCCTGCAAGGGTATACTTCTTCACACACGCTCTCACCACTTATCACCATATGCACGTCATGCATCTCGGCAACCTTCAAGCGGAAGGACTGGCGTGGGTGTCGGCCACGACCATTAACCACACAAGACCCTAGCCCAGGTTTATCACCTATTTGAGACTGAACCCGCAAGGAAGTCCGAACGAGGTTTCCTCTACGGCCCCAAATGATGTGCACAGGGTTCCCAAGCTCACCATCCGGGTGACACTTGGTACACCGTGCCACTGTGTATCTACCGCACTGAAGCCTACCCCGTCGGGCAGAGCTAAACACGGCCGCCAACACTTTTCCTACAAACACCAGAAACTAGTTGCAACTCATGGACAGAGATCTAGGCAATTAATAAGCCAAGAGGGTCAATTAAGTATCCCAATGTGTGGTAGTATCTTGTCTTGGAAAACATACACATAACTCAGTTCTTAAGGACGGTCCCAATGAGACAACCCACCATGTACTCCTACATGACCTCTCACCGCTACCTTTACCAAATCGTGTTCACACACTTTACTCTTACACATTAGGGCATGAACACAATCATTCTGATTCATCGTCCAGATGGCTCAGACCCGACACAACTCTAAGCATAGCAGGCACAGTAATCAAGCATGGATGAGTAAGCACAACAGGGCTCAAGCAGTTGCTACTCATGCTAAGTGGTTTCAACTATTTGCTGTGGCAAAAATCAGGTCATGCAGAGGAATGGGTTCAACTACCGAGAACATGTAACAGTTGAATCGTGTTTGTCCTAATGCAATAAAAGAGAGCAGGAGCGAGAGAGTGGGTTTATATCAATATGCTCAAGGGGCTTTGCTTGCCTGACACGTGTGAAGATAGCAATGAGTCTTCATCAATGTCAACAATCACATTGTTGGAACCATCGTCTACCGAGAGGGAACAACACCAGCAAACAAGAAAGAACAATAATTACTTCACGGAAATGAAACACTATGATGCATGATCATGACATGAAAAAGAGAAGTGGCAGGGCTAATGTAGCTACCATTTCTTAAGTTGAAGCTGGTTTGAATTAGGATTCAAATATCACTTCAAGCAAGGTATTTTTGAGATACCCTTTTAATTGATTCGACGTGATGCTCACGCATAACTTCTTTTATCATGCATGAAGATGGCATATCGATATACTGAGTTTCCTAACCCAATGTTTGGTCTCATTCATTGAAGTGGAATTCAAATATACACCAAATTCCAACTCCAAACTGTTTATTAAATTTACCCTAATCATTATTTCACTTAATTGGTGATGTTAGCTTTCTCAAACATGCATGAAAATGCCATAATCAGATTCTTTGAATTTTTCTAATCATTTTTCATATATAAATTATTTTCATTGGACTTACAAATTATTTTCTATGATTTTTAGAAGTTTTCATCATTTTCTAGAATTTTCTTGAATTAATTGAACTCGAGAATATATTAATTGCGTCAGCACTGCGTCATCACTCAAAAGAGCCCTGGGTCACGTCAAACTGACCGGTGGGGGCCACTGGTCAGTGACCCGGCCTAATCCCCGCGCTGACCAGCCTTAACCAGGGCTTTGACCAGCCGTGGGGCCCGCTATGAGTGGCTCTAGTGGGGGTGGTTAGTGTATAACCACCGTCCACGTCAGGGGCTGCCGGAGCCTAGCCGACGGCGACCAAATCCACGATGGAGGGTCGCCAGAGTTGGCCTATTCGAGGCTACAGGGCACCATTTCGAGCGCGGTTGAGGGCTATGCGAAGCTGGCGGAGCAGCCGATCTGGCAGGGGTAGAAGGAGGGTCTAGGGTAACCGGAGAAGGTGTCGACGACGAGCTCTAGCGGCGGCCGGAGTTCGGCATCGACGGGGAGGTGGCTCTGGAGGGTTATTCACGCGTGCGAGAGAGGGGAAAAGATCAGGGGCTCATTGCGGTTCCGTTTTTAGTATCGAGGAGGTCGGAGAGGATCGGGGTAGACCGAATCAACGGTGGTGGATTCCAGTGGTCGGAGGAGGAAACGGCGGCGGTGAGGGCGATGCAGGGGCTCCCGGCTCGATTGACTTGGTGGTGAGGAGCTGCTCTTCAAGGCGGAGCTAAGGAGAAGGTCAGCGAGGCGAGGGGTGAACGGAGGCCACGGTGGCGAGCTCAAACTCGAGGTCGGCAATGGCGGCACGAGAGGATAGCAGAGGAGAACTAGGGAGAAGAGGAATGGAGAGAGGAAGAGGAGATAAGGAAGAGGAGGGGGTTTGCTGGCACGGTGGAGGCGAGGGGAAAACGCCACGGCGAAGCAGGAGGTGGCGCGACCAGCCCCGTGCTCATCTTCCCCTGTGCTTACTGGCAGGAGGAGGAAGATGACATGGAAGCCCTTGGTGGGCTGGGCGTGCCCCTGGCGCCAGGTAAGCTTCCCTCTTTTTTTATTCTTTCTGTTTGATATTTCTGACAATTATTTTATTTTGTTTTGGCTTCATACCTAAGTCAAAATATTGAAATCATTTTAGGGTTTGTTTTGGGTTATTTCCTGGCTCCACAAAAATATTCATCATTTTTTAAAAGACTAAAAATATTTATAGCAATTTAGTTATCATTTTCACATGCATTTATGATTAAATTAAAATGACAAAAGAGTTGTTAAAAGGTTTATCACCTCTGGTATGTTGTTTCCAACATTTACCAAAAATGGTGAACATTTTTGAAGACCATTTGGGTTCATTGAAAATAATCCTTGTTGAACCTATTTGAATTTTATTTGGTGCTAGGGTTTGATCATCCCCATTTGTAGATCATCCTCATTTCAACTAAATGGATTTGAATGCATGCATGTATGCTCACTGATGCAACTAACTACAAGCTATAATCTAGGGTTGTGAGAACTCACCCCCACTAAACAAGAACTCGTCCCGAGATTTAGGCGTAGTCGGGAAGAGGAAGAGGGGACACTAAACCATCGTAATCTTCACGATCCAATAACTCTTCTCGAAGATGTTGATTCATTGCATCAGGTTGATCTTGACATCTTTGTCTTTGAGGTCTGCATCTAACAGGACGACAAGAATAGGAATACTCTACAAGATTCGATCTCTTCAAGATCGAGCAACCCATGATTAATTCATATGATGAGACGTAGGAGCGTCCCTTGAGCTGAGACACAACACACATAACACGGATGAGGAAATGAGACATATGATCGAGGTTCAAATGGTAGGCAACAATTCCACGCTTAAAATAGATGGAGACGAGGTTTCAAAGTAGCGAGGAGTTAAGTTGCCCTTCATACCATAACGGGGCACCTTAGGAGGGTGACTCGAAGAGTTATTTCCTTAAATGGCAAAAAGAATTACTTTTGATACAAAGATCATTAAAACTCTTCAAACCAGGGTAAGGCAATTCACAATTGATCGTTTGAAGGAATTTGAAAGAATGGCATACTCAGTTTGGAAAGAAACTAGAGTTATAGAATAACTCGGCAAGCGGAAGGCACATTCCAATTGATACCGAGGGTATAACCTAGTGTCTGAGCGTGCTCTCAAGAACTTGAGCATTTCCATATTCATCAAGGTTTACCAACATTCGTGCCAAGGATCCTGGTGACACAACATACTACCATGATGAATAATAATGGATAATGTAGGAGGAAAGGAAGACAACACTTTCTCAGATTTCACCTTAGCTATGCCAAGGGAACGAAATCTGGTTAATTGACCGAGAGACATTTAGCACTCCACTTATAATGTTCTCCTTCATGTACTAGCACAACCCAATTATAGGCCATGCTTGATATTTAGCACATCAACTATAGGTCGGACTTTGGGGCTCAAAGGGGGGTCCATGAGGAACAACTTCCAAAATAAGTGATACAAGGTCCTCAACGGGAGATGGCTAAGGTTGCTGATGCGAGATATTACAATATTAAGTCTTCCGGCTAGATGTGTTAGCCACGACATCACTTTACCGTGTTACACAGAGACCAATATTATAATTCTTGGGAAATGTTCCAACCATCATATCAGCGTGAGATTCAGATCTGGTTGGTGACATGATGTTTCAAACTCAGCATGTCTGAAAAGAAAGTTTGCAACACAAATCTACGAGATAACGTTGCGAGTTTCTCGGGAATGAACTATGGAAGAAAACTCCAAAACATGAGCTGGGTTGGAAGAACGACGTGAACACACTGTCCAAGACAATGAGGAGCATATGAAAAGTCTTACAACAAAACACTACCGAGTTCTGGGTGGGAATAATCATTGCGGGTAACGAAGCCATGTGCAAGTCCGTCTGGGCCCTTTGGGAATAACACTTAACTTCTTTTCCTTGAACAAATCAATTAGTGGCTTGGGGTGCTTGGAGTTACATATGGAGTGGAGATGATCAGTCTATCAAACCATAGAATACTTCGCACGTGCGTGACTGACTTGGGATGATTCCGAAGAAAACAAATTAAATTTTCTCAAATTCACGGGAGTAACTTGCATCAAATGCACGTGAAGTAGAGGAAGTCACTTCTTACACCTAACATATACCTCGTGCTCGAGACACGAAGACAATGTCTACAAAGTTTCCAGCACTAGCTTATTGTCCAACATAAATCATGGAACAAATGAAAATGTTGCCGATGGGCTCAACAATAATTCATCGAGATACCCATATAAATGGATTTCCACAACTATGTGAGCAAGATAATAGCATTGGTCAGATCAAAGAATATAATGGTATATTTTCAAGGAAATCCACGAGTAAGACACCGTTACGAAAATCTTTGGTTCTGAGTTTGATTTGACAATAGCCCATATTCAAATCAAAATTGGACAAGATAATATATGCAAAAATTGATCACACGAATCAACCGATGATAATATCATCTTTCTTCAAGACTCACACCACAAGAAAAATATCCCTTTTAAATGAACTAAGTTTAGGCGAAGCTTTTATATTCCAACTCAACAAATTGTTGTTTAGCTTAACCAACTAGCTCGGAGTATCCAACACGGATTCTTGGAGAAGAGTGGCTTATGGGGAAACCAACTTGATTGCAAGCTCTGTCATAACAGTCAGGGAGCAACCTGGTAATACTTCCGAGAAGATATTTGGAAAATCACGAACCACCGATATGTTATTAAACTCGGGAACAATCTCGCTTTTCAGGGCAAGATGATATGATCAAAGAGCGAAGGATTGACACAATCCTAACCCATTGATCGAAAAGTGCACCATGAAACATGGACTAGGTAGCACGGTCAATCTTAGGATGACGATTCAATCACCATCACCATAAGTGTGAAATTATTGTCCATTAGCTACCAAGCAATAACATTGCTAGGAGTATTGATTTCACACATCATGGTTCACTTGTCGATATTCCGGTTGCAACCAACACGGAAACCGAGGGGTGAATAATGATGTCGAGAAGTATCACTACACCAAGAGCTCATAAGAGATGGTGCAATTCTCACGACACTCTTGACAACAAAAGGGTAATACTCCAAGATAGAACAAAACAAAAGCCAGATTGGCATTTTGATCTGCGGAATAGAACTACTTTGACCCAATCCAAGAAATGGATGAGGTACTGGAGTTTGCTTCTCCCAGTCATTTGGGAATGAACAACTTGACATACCACAGGAATAAAAGACATGATGACACGAATGCACAACTACTCTTGACTATCCTCTCATAAATGAGGGTCGGAAACAATTGAAGAGGGCCAACTCAAGAGCACATGATTTTTCTGAGTTGTGGATGCATAGATTAGCATGTCGAACGAGTTCAACATAATTCTTCCAGATAACCCATGCAAAAGGGCGGAATTGGCAGAATCACAATATGAAGTAGAGAACTCATCACGAGCACTCTTGTTATGATCTTTAGTTCACGAAGAACTTCTACCAGAGATGGTCCATGGTGTTGGAAGAATGATATACCATGAACCTTGGAAACTACAACAAGGTTACTAATCATTCCAAAGGAACTAGCAACACTATCAACATAAGTGATCAGAATGATCCTTGGATTCAAGAACCCACAAATAGAATACCTACAAACTAAATAACATCACGAGATGTTTTCGAAAATGATGGCCAGAATTATCACACTCGAAGCATAGAACACATATAGACTATTGGTGGTTTTCGAGGTAACATGCTTTCCTAATACTTCAACAAAACGTCGAGGTAATAGAGTACCTAAACACAATGATTAGTGTGCTTTGTCTGGCCAAAAGACATTAACTCGGGATGAGAGGATTTGAAATTGCATCAGATTATTTAGAAACCTTGGAAAACTCGAAGAGCATAACAGCTGTATGGGCATTAAATATGAGGCAACCTGCAAGAAAACTAACAACATAGCAATTGAGTTCTTATGGAGACACTGATCCTTGAGGACAACAACTTTCCTATAGACCTCCAACATAGTAACTCATCATCCTAATGAATAGACGAGAAAGCCTAATTCTTAAACCCCGTAGAATAAGGAAGAGGATGACTCAGAATAGGAATGACACAAGGAAAGGAGTAAAAGAGCCTTACGTTCCCTTCCACAAACAATTCCCTTATATAACTAAAGAGTTGCTAGACTCAACATCGACCAGTTTGGCTTGGTTATCCTACAGACAGTCATGCTCTGATACCAAAGGTGTTGGGACCCCGATCCTAAGTCATAAGAACCCAGCCTGTAACACATCACATCACTTTGCGGCCTCACGCACGGTAAATTCCACGGCTGCCACCTTACCTTGTATATGAATGTGTCGCTAGCGTTCAAACAACAAAGAACCCGGGTCTACATGACTAGTTACATACCCAAGTGGTACATCCGTACAGGGACACGCATACATAACTCAGCAAAGCAGGTGTCTTTCATCAGCGTGTGTAGACGAGTCGTAGCAAGCTACAAGGACTCCATTACACCGCGTGACATTTCCCCGAAGGGACAGACACTTCAGAGAAGAAGGATACGTGTCGGTCAATCAATGTGTCCGGAGCAGTAGCAAGCTACCAAAGCTCGGTGGAAGCACAAAGAGGCATTTACCCGTAAAGAGTACTACTAAAGGCGCACAACTAGGTGTCGAATCCCACACATATAATGCATTTCATAACATTCACACAACATGCACGATATGTGTAGATACAACATGGCATCACAACATAACTCTATGACTCAAGCTTTTATTAAGGACTTATAAGAGTCAACATAGTATTATATTACAAACAGGGGTCTCCTGACCCGACACTCAAATCGTACAAACATCAAGTGGAAGCAAAACATGTCTGGGTACAGACATCTACTAAAAGTGGCTGGAAGAGCGTGAAAGGCTATAACGACCCTACCAAAGGAACCAGACCTCTGTCTAGGATTCCCAAACTATTCCGGTCAACGTCGATCACATCGCGTAGAACCAATAATGAGACTAAATCTTCTTTGCAAAAACATAAATAAAACAACTGTGAGTACAAAGGTACTCACCAAGACTTACATCAGAACTATCTACATATGCATCATGTATCAATGAAAGGATTGTGGGGTTTGATTGCAGCAAGCCAGCTTTGACACTTGGCTAACCTGTACTAGGACTACAAGTTCTTTATTTGAGGTGGGATAGTGCACACGAGTCCACATATTCACCAATCAATACACCACCATGGATCCACTCTCGTCTCCCTACGAGAAGGCCATCCATAGAACTCACACTTATCTTGCATATTTTAGAGTATCCATTTCAATTGTCTATGTACCACGTAATGTTTCCAAGTAGTCCATATCCGAGGACGCAACTATTTGAACAGATTGATTCACCCTGCAGGGGTATACTTCTTCACACACGCTCTCACCACTTATCACCATATGCACGTCATGCATCTCGGCAACCTTCAAGAAGAAGCACTGGCGTGGGTGTCGGCCACGACCGCTAACCACACAACACCCTAGTCCAGGTTTATCGTCTAATTGAGACTGAACCCGCAAGGAAGTCCGACCGAGGTTTCCTCTATGCCCTTAAACGACGTGCGCAGGGTTCCCAAGCCCACCATCCAGGTGACACTTGGTACACCGTGCCATAGTGTATCTACCGCACTGAAGCCTACCCCGTCGGGCAGAGCTAAACACGGCCGCCAACACTTTTCCTACAAACACCAGAAACTAGTTGCAACTCCTGGACACAGATCTAGGCGATTAATAAGCCAAGAGGGTCAATTAAGTATCCCAATGTGTGGTAGTATCTTGTCTTGGATAACATACACAGAACTCAGTTCTTAAAGACGGTCCCAATGAGACAACCCACCATGTACTCCTACATGGCCTCTCACCGCTACCTTTACCAAATCGTGTTCACACACTTTACTCTTACACAGTAGGGCATGAACACAATCATTCCGATTCATCGTCCAGATGGCTCAGACCCGACACAACTCTAAGCATAGCAGGCACAGTAATCAAGCATGGATGAGTAAGCACAATAGGGCTCAAGCAGTTGCTACTCATGCTAAGTGGTTTCAACTATTTACTGTGGCAAAATCAGGTCATGCAGACGAATGGGTTCAACTACCGAGAACATGTAACAGTTGAATCGTGTTTGTCCTAATGCAATAAAAGAGAGCAGGAGCAAGAGAGTGGGTTTATATCGATATGCTCAAGGGGGTTTGCTTGCCTGACACGTCTGAAGATAGCAATGAGTCTTCATCAACGTCAACGGTCACATCATCGGAACCATCATCTACCGAGAGGGAACAACACCGACAAACAAGAAAGAACAATAATTACTTCACGGAAATGCAACACTATGATGCATGATCATGACATGAAAAAGAGAAGTGGTAGGGCTAATGTAGCTACCATTCTTAAGTTGAAGCTGGTTTGAATTAGGATTCAAATATCACTTGAAGCAAGATATTTGTCAGATACCCTTTTAATAGATTCGACTTGATGCTCAGGCATAACTTCTTTTATCATGCATGAAGATGGCATATTGATGTACTGAGTTTCCTAACCCAATGTTTTGTCTCATTCATTGAAGTGGAATTCAAATATACACCAAATTCCAACTCCAAACTGTTTATTAAATTTACCCTAATCATCGTTTTACTTACTTGGTGATGTTAACTTTCTCAAACATGCATGAAAATGCCATAATCAGATTCTTTGAATTTTTCTGATCATTTTCCACATACAGATTATTTTCTATGATTTTTAGAAGTTTTCAGCATTTTCTCGAATTTTCTTGAATTAATTTAACTCCAGAATATATTAATTGCGTCAGCACTCCGTCATCAGTCAACATGCCGTGGGTCAGGTCAACCTGACCGATGGGGGCCACTCGTTAGTGACCCGGCCTAATCCCCGCGTTGACCAGCCTTAACCAGGGCTTTGACCAGCCCTGGGGCCCGCTGTCAGTGGCTCTGGTGGGGGTGGTTAGTGGCTAACCACCGTCCACGTCAGGGGCTGCCGGAGCCTGGCCGACGGCGACCAAATCCATGACGGAGGGTCGCCGGAGTTGGCCTATCCGAGGCTACATGGAACCATTTCGAGCGCGGTTGAGGGCTATGCGAAGCTGGCGGAGCAACCGATCTAGCAGGCGTAGCGGGAGGGTCTAGGGTGACTGGAGAAGGTGCCGGCGACGAGCTCTAGGGGTGGCCGGAGTTCGGCATCGACGGGGAGGTGGCTCTAGAGGGTTATTCACGCGGGCGAGAGAGGGGAAAAGATGAGGGGCTCACTCCGGTTCCGTTTTTAGCATCGGCGAGGTCGGAGAGGCCCGGGGCAGACCGAATCGACGGTGGCGGATTCCGGTGGTCGGAGGAGGAAACGGCGGTGGTGAGGGCGATGCAGGGGCTCCCGGCTCGATTGACTTGGCGGTGAGGAGCTTCTCTTCGAGGCGGAGCTAAGGAGAAGGTCAGTGAGGCGAGGGGTGGACGGAGGCCACGGTGGCGAGCTCGAACTCGAGCTCGGCAATGGCGGCAGGAGAGGAGAGCAGAGGAGAACCAGGGAGAAGAGGAATGGAGAGAGGAGGAGGAGATAAGGAAGAGGAGGGGGTTTGTTGGCGCGGTGTAGGTGAGGGGAAAATGCCACGACGAAGCAGGAGGTGGCGCGGCCAGCCCTGTGCTCATCTTCCCCTCTGCCTATTGGCAGGAGGAGGAAGATGACACGGGAGCCCCTGGTGGGTCGGGCCTGCCCCTAGTGCGAGGTAAACTTCCCTCTTTTTTTTATTCGTTCTGTTTGATATTTCTCACATTTATTTTAATTTGTTTTGGCTTCAGAACTAAGTTAAAATATTGAAATCATTTTTAGGGTTTGTTTTGGGTTATTTCCTAGCTCCACAAAAAGATTCATCATTTTTGAAAGGACTAAAAATATTTATAGCAATTTACCTATCATTTTCAGATGCATTTATGATTAAATTAAAATGACAAAAGAGTTGTTAAAAGGTTTATCACCTCTGGTATGTTGTTTCCAACATTTACCATTTGGGTTCATTGAAAATAATCCTTGTTGAACCTTTTGAATTTTATTTGGTGCTAGGGTTTGATCATTCCCATTTGTAGATCATCCCCATTTCAATTAAATGGATTTGAATGCATGCACGTATGCTCACTAATGCAACTAACTACAAGCTATAATCTAGGGCTATGACACGTATCAACATCCCAATCTTAATTCCTGCTCGTCCTCGAGTAGGTAAATGATAACAAGCATAATTTCTATGGTGACATGCTAACACACATATAAGAACTTCAAAGTAAAGAAAGTAAGATATGCAATTCAAGTCAAGAAAATGACAAACAAGAGTCTATATCTAGTATTGAAACTAGCAAAGTAAGAACATAAAGGTGCAAGAGCTCTCGCTGTCCGTGACTCAAATATCTCCAAATGGTGTTTGCGTGCAAGAAGTGGGAGATGGGTTTAGAGAATAAAAATAATATATAGTTCAATTGAGAACTCAATCTACTAAAACTTCACACTTGGTCTCCTTCGAAATCTTATTTTGACTCATCCCCAGACCACTAGTCAGGCACAAGTCAAAATGATCCTCTCCCTTTCGACTTTGAGAACACATGCAATGGATGAGCACGAGAAAGATACGTTGGCACTTAGGATGGCAAAGAGAATAATGATGGGGAAGTAAGACAAAAAAGGTGTGAAAGCCTCACATCAATGAGGACAATCATAGGCGAGAGAAAGCCAAACGATAGATATCTTGTGAGGAGTAGGGATTGCCATGCAACGGATGCACGTATGAGCTAAGGTAAGCTATCCAATGGAACTAGTGGGCGTGCATCTAACTTGCTTGCTCATGAGGACCTAGAGCTCATTTGAGGAGGCTCATCATTGAAATATACAAGCCAAGTTCTATAGTGTAACGGTCCCCACATAATTATGCATGAAGGATAATCTCTATGGAGTACAAATATAACAATGGAGTACGAATGTGGATCTTTCAAAAAGAATAGTAGTGTTGCCCCTTTCTCTCTTTTTTCTTTCTTTCTTTTTTATTTTTATTTTTGTGGCCTCTTTGGATCTTTCTATTTATCTCTCATTTGTCCTCTTTGGGATATTTTCATGTGTCCTCTTTTGGGATCTTTTAATTTGTCCTCTTTGGGATATTTTCCTCACTTAAGGGCAACACTCTATATTTTACAAGAATAAAAAGAAGACATTCACACTTTATAAGAAGTACTCAACATAAAGATAAATGAAAACTATCATGATGTATGCAAATGTATGCCTCTACGAGTGTAGCAGGATATGCAATGATACTAGTGCGTCACGTAGCAATAGTAAGGGCAAGGCCCAACTAGCATGGACTCCTCGATCAAGCAAAAGTATGTATGACATGAATATCAAGTCATGAGATGATGGATGTTGCATGGCAATGTATCTCAGAAAGGCCATGGAAATGCCTTAATAGGTAGGTATGGTGGCTGTTTTCAGGAAAGATATAATGAGCCTTGGTTTGGATGCACCGGCGAAGTATGCACCATCTCTCAAGATGAGAAAGTGCAATGCACGGTACCGAAGAGGGTAGCAAAATATGGATGGTGGAAGTGCCAACAATCGAATACTCACATTAGTACCCCCAAGTAGGAGTGTTTGGGGGTTTGGTTATCCTTGCGCATCCTCGACCCATGATAACGTGAGGGTACTCTATATATTCCAACCCCTCCAAAGGTTAGTGATCCATCTAGTAGATAGAGTTCTCAACTAATTTTTTGTAGTTTCTGTAAATACACACAGATTTCCCAAAATACGAAACCTATCACTAATAGGCTCAAGCTCTTGACACCAAAAGTCCAAACATTACTCAAATCAATACCTCAAAACTATTGCAAGTTACTACTATACTTAAATAGCAACCACAATTACCTACTCATGCAAGACACACAACTCAGTGCAACAAGCCAACTCTCTAAACAAGATAAGCATGATAACTCAAGAGAGTTCCAAAAGCATCTAAATAAAAGCTCTTAAAAAGATAAAGCATGAAAACTAAGAGCTAAGCACGAGAACAGCTATCAAAAGATAAAGAACACACAAAAAGATAAGCATGAAAACCTATGTTGTGTTCTATGGTGGAGTGGAGCATGTTTATCTCCCAAACAAAGAAGGCTAGGGTCCAACTTGTTATGAACATCAATAAAAACTAAAACAAACTAAAAAGTAAAGAGCGGGACGCTCCAACCATAGCACATAACATATGAAGTGATAAAAATATAGCATGGAGAAGGACGAACTGATGATTGTTGATGGATAAGGGGATGCACGGGGGCATCCCCAAGCTTAAATGCTTGAGTCTCCTTGAATATTTCTTGGGGGTGCATGGGGGCATACCCAAGCTTGAGCGCTTGACACACCTGGATCTTATTTCATCATCTTCCATCGCATACTTGAAAACTCCCTTCATCCGAAACTCATCATAAGCTGATTAGAGTGGTTGGTACCCATAATAAAATAATTTTTATCCACTGGAAATAAAGATTTTCATAAATATCTACTGTTTCTCAAGATTTCCAAAAAGTTTTTGCAAAGAAAAAGCAAGCTTAAGATTTGCAAAACGATGAAAACGCGAAACGTGGCAGAATCTGTGAAAAACAGACCAGCGGGTAGTAAATTATTTTTTAGGGCACTTCTGCAACTCAAATAAAAAAACTCAGAATAGAAGCCAGAAAGCCAATTGTATAGAGCATACCTTTAAAAAATCAGATCAAAAAGATGATCTGGTGTTTTTTGGTGAATTTTTCCGTGAAGCAGACATAATTTGTTTCTGGACAGCATGTCACAACTTTTGAACTTTCTTGCAATCGGAGGCTAAAACTTGTCAACAAGCTTAAGAGTAAAGATAAAATGATGTTGCTACAGTAGTAACAAACATCAAGACCACTAAAAACTGAAAGTAGAAAACTCAAAGTAAAGATAACAAGGGTTGTCTCCCTAGAGCTCTTTCTTTATAGCCATAAAGATAGGCTTAAGATTTTAATGATGCTCTCGTAGGAATAAGAGTTGTAGAACAAAATAGAGCATCTAGAAGCAAATACCAAACACATTTAAGTCTAACATGCTTCGTGTGCATAGGAATATTGCAATAGAATAATTCATTGAAGCACAAAGCAACAAGCATAGGAAGGCAAAACAAGTGCAGCTTCAAAACCTTAGACATAAAGAGGGGAAACTTCTTATTTTTTAGATATTTAGAACCATGTCTCCCCTCTCATTATAAATTTCAGTGGCATCATGGATGAACTCAACAATGTAACTATCACATAAGGCATTATTTCCATGATCCAAAAGCATAAAAGTATCATTACTCTTCTTATAAGAAAAATCTTTCTTATTAGGAATAGTGAAAGTAAAGCAATCATTATCATCATGGTAATCATCATATTTAGGAAGCATAGTATCATCAAAGAAAAATTTCTCCTCAAAATATGGGGGACTAAAAATATCATGTTCATCAAACCCGTCATCCCCAAGCTTAGAGCTTTCCATGTCATTAGCAATATTGATATTCAAAGAAAGCATACTAATAACATTGCCACCATCATAATTGTTATGCAAATAATAAAGTTCCATAGGTTTTAAAATTTTCTCCTCAAACACTTCATGTCCTAGTTCAAGATAAAGTTTATAAAGCTCTTTCATATTTTTGTTGTTTTCCATTAAGCCTAGCTAGTGAAATAAAAACAAGAAACAAAAAGATTTAATTGCAAGATCTAAAGATATACCTTCAAGCACTCACTTCCCCGGCAACGGCGCCAGAAATAGCTTGATGTCTATGCACGCTTCTATTCTTGTAGACTATGTTGGGCCTCCAAGCGCAGAGGTTTGTAGGACAACAACAATTTCCCTCAAGTGGATGACCTAAGGTTTATCGAACGCACGGAAGTAGAAGTTGAAGATCGTCTCTCTCAAGCAACCCTGCAATTAAGAAACAAGAAGTCTCTTGTGTCCCCAACACACCTAATACAATGGTAAATCGTATAGGTGCACTAGTTCAGCGAAGAGATGGTAAAATATGAGTGATAGGTGTGGCAAAGCAAGGTAATATAAATCTATAATAAAAAGTGAGCATAAACAGTGTAACAATGGTGAGAAACAAGGCCTAGGCTTCATACTTTCACTACTGGCAACTCCCAACAACATTAACATAGTCTAATCACATGATATTTCCACTAAAACATGCAATGGAGACATACTCGGAGGTCATTCCTTTGTGATCAAGACATGACGAGAATTATGTAGGGCTACAAAAGCACACCTCAGAGTTCGTAGTTCTCATCTATGGATTTCCCAATGTCACTGCGGCCATCCAAAGAGAGTACCACAATCACCACAACGTATCTCAAGGATGGTCAAAGACAAGCACCAAGAGACTCTCAATCTTCAATCAATTCATAAAAGAGGAAATCACTCATGAAAATATTCTTCTAATCCATGTCCAATAGACTGCTGTCACCATGGTCTCGGAGATTATACTAGATAAGATCATGTGAGTACATCAATCCAATACATAGAAGAAGGGGAAACATCAAGGGATCACCCTAGGTTAACATAGCCTATGATCACAATCAAGATCACATCATGGGAGAGAGAATTAACCTCATAGCTACTGTAGAATACCTCAGCCCCGAGGAGGAACTACTCCCGCTTTATGGAGGGAGGAAGCAACATCGTTGGAGATGAATCCGGGGGCACTTCCCCGTCCCAGCACGGCGCCGACACAGGAATCCTGGTCGCCCGAAGCTTGTTGGCGATGGCGGCGGAGATCGGAATTGCTTCTGGAGAAAAGGGTTCCGGAATCAGGGTTTCCTCCACGGGGGTAAAAATAGGAGCCAAGGTAGGGCACCAGAGGGGGTGGGCCCCACCCAAGCGGCCTCCCTGCGCGGCTAGGGGGCAGGCCGCGCCACCAGGGCGCCTGGGGGCCTGGTGACCCCCCTCTGGCCCTCCTTCAGCCGTCTGGAGTCTTCTGGAATGTTGTTTTTTAATATTTTTTGTGGAATATTTCGGGCACTGTAAATATGGGTATAAACCTGCAATTCATAGACATCGGCATATAGAAACTGGCACTGGGTGCACTGAGTTAGTGGGTTAGCCCCAATATGTTGAAAAGGGTATGAAAGTGTACAATACACATAGCAATATCACCCAAAACTTGTATGGAGCAAGCAAAAGTTATAGATATGTTTGGGACGTATCACATGTTCGCATTGTGTGGGTCGTGGCAAATGAAAGATAAATGTCTGCAGATAGCTCTTACCTAACGGTACAAGTATGCTAGTGCTGCTCAACCCTGCTATACTAAGTATCCCAGTTCCCGAGTAGCTCCAAATACATCAAGATGGTTGAGTTCCCGGTTGCGTCTATGAAGACTACTTTGGTTTGTGTCAGGACCGGTTTCCAAATAAAATAACTTATTGGAAATCAGCCATGAATGTCACGAGTGTCGAATAATATTTCCCAGTGGTAGACCCATCTTGATACAGAAACCAATAGTACTTAATATTAAACAAAGTAGAGTGGAGGTCGCTCCACAAATTATTACAACACGTCCATAGTCTCACAAGGATGCATATGTTACAGTGGTCACCGGATAACTCTACTACTCGTAATAAAGTGGGCAAGTCACATCAATGTGAAGTGACATGGCATAAGTACTACTACGCGCCAAGCGTCAGAGTGAGGCTTGACATTTATTCGTGGTGGCGGAAGCGGTGAAATAATACAACGACGAACTTCAAGATCGCAAGACTGACTCGGACTCCTCTAGACGTCGAACTTGCTATCGAACTCTTTATCCATGAGGTCTCCTTCATATATACCTGGCCACATCAACAAGCCAGTGAGTACTTCATAAGATACTCGCAAACAGTTTGCACAAAAGATGAGGTGCATGCAGCAATATTATTATGAATGTTTAAATGTCATGGTTATCATGATAAGGATATTAATAGAAGTTAAGTTAGAGCAGATAAGTCAGGCGGTAATCCTCCCGAAATATCCAAGTAGAAAATAAAATGCACCGATCGGGTGTCTAAAGCAACGCCGCAAAAGGTTAACAGGTAAAATAAATAACCACCATCGGGCGTGTAAGCGACACCGCATATAGGGCATAATAATGTAACAAGTTGCAGTCAGACATCTTAGAGATGCCATAGATAGGGCATAAATACATAACAAGCCACAGTCGGGCGTCTTAGCGATGCCACAGAGAGGGCATAAATACATAACAAGCCACAGTCGCGCGTCTTAGCGACACCATAGAGAGGGCATAACTAAATAAAAAGCCACAGTCACGCGTCTTGGCGACACCACATAAAGGGCATAAATAATAAAGGATTATCCGGGTGGTACAACCAACCTTCAGGATATTCCGAATAACCAGGTTACCATCAAGTTAATTTTCACACCACCATCACATGTTCATAACCATTATTTATAAACCAAACTTGTGCTCCGGGGACCGACTCTAAGATCAACACTTGACCTGTCGACCAGTCGTCCTTGACCGTGGACACGGCTACTCGAATAGTTTTGACTCTGTAGAGGGTGTACTCTTTATCCATAGCCCACGGATTCCAATAGTAATTAGGACTAATCCCGCGTATGATATTTTAGAAGCAAACACACAGAACCAACACACACCCATTTATACCCCTGCGAAGACCGGTCTCACCCGGACTACGCTGCGAGGGACAAACCATAAGACGAGGAGGCTCCAACCTCGACTAGCATGGGACCAAATTTATATCGTGCGCTACAAGGGAGTGCCTTCCCTCTCGGTCCCAAACCGGAAACACCCATGCCCCCTGACCGGATGACTGGATTTAGATCAGGGCCATGGATACCTTCATCCCGGCCCCTCTACTTGGTGTGTAACTTATAATAGGTTCACGACTGACTATACCGCATCCCCTTTCGGAAACACTATGGCAACACGAAAGTAATGGTGACAAAGTGACAAGACTCGATCTAGGTCAATGCTGAAGTTATCAATTTATTCTCACCACGATCATGCATCCGGCATGACCATGCCACAACCTATCACGTTCCGCGTGACTAGGTTATCCACGGCCTCTCACAACCATATAAGTCATCACATCCACATATTGAATTATATGTAAGTAAACATGCAATGTGTTAGTTAATGCAGCAGATGATAATTAAATTTGTTAATCAACAACCATCACATCAAAAGTTCAAACATGCTTGCCTGGTTCCACGTAGTCGGGGTCAAGTTCGGTGAAGTTGACATTGGCATTTCCCTCGTCGGAATATATGTAATACACCATATACTATCATAAGTGCTAAAGGCTTAGCTACTGACTCCAAGCATATTTAAATAAATATGAAAATAAACTAGACATGCACAGATTTTTTTGCAAAAGGAATCATTTGAAAACCTTTTGTAGTTTAAAAGATGTAAGGGAAATGAAACTAGGCGCCATTCTGTAAAGAAACACAAACTTCTCAGGGTGCATACTGCAAAGGAGCAAAACACACGATAAGAAATACGCCAACTCAAAAGGAAAGCGCATTCGGCAGAAAGACGTTTTAGAAAAACAGTTTGAAAATAAAAAAGAATCCTGTCGAGGGGGTCCACCCGTCAGGTTTAAACTGTCACCGGAGACAGATTCTCGTGGTGGTCACCAGCGGCGATCCACGGCGGGGCACGGGCAACCAAGGGCATGAGAGCACTCACCAGGTCGTTCCGCGTCGGTGACGGAGGAGCCGATCATCGGTGAGCACTACGTCGACGGTGGCTACTTCTCCAGCGGATGGCGGCGTCGAGCACGATTCGATCTCACTGGATGGGAAGCCTACCACCAAATTGAAGTGCGTCTTAGGGAGAAGAATCCACTAGGAGGCTACGAGCAAAATTTGGGGCGCTCAGTGATACCTCTCAAACGTATCTATAATTTTTTATGGTTTCACGCTGTTATCTTGCCTTCTTTGTATGTTTTATGTACCTTTTTATATCTTTTTGGGATTAACTTATTTATTCAGTGTCAAGTGCGCGTTCCTGTTTTTTCCGTGTTTTTGACTCTTTTCAGATCTGATTTTCGAACGGAGTCCAAACGGAATAAAAACCCCGAAATGATTTTTTTCCCGAACGAAAGAAGACTAGGGAGCCTTTGGGCCAAGCCAGGTGGGCCCCAGGGAGCCCACAAGCTCCCACTACGCCACCAGGGGGAGGCGGCGGTGGGCAAGCTTGTGGCCACCCTGGCCGCCCCATGACCTAGATATTGCGCCTATATATTCCCAAATATTCCACAAAAAATCAGGGGAGCCTCGAAAATACTTTTCCGCCGCCGCAAGCTTCCGTTTCCGCGAGATCTCATCTGGAGACCCTTCCCGGCACCCTGTCGGAGGGGACTTTGGAGGTGGAGGGCTTCTTCATCATCATCATCGCCCCTCCAATGACTCGCGAGTAGTTCAGTTTAGACCTATGGGTTCGTAGTTAGTAGCTAGATGGCTTCTTCTCTCTCTTGGATTTTCAATACAAAGTTCTCCATGATCTTCATGGATATCTATCCGATGTAATCTTCTTTGGCGGTGTGTTTGTCGAGTTAATTGTGGACTTGTGATCAGATTATCTATGATATATATTTGAGTGATATATATTTGAGTCTTTGCTGATTTCTTATATGCATGATTTGATATCCTTGTAAGTCTCTCCGAGTCTTGGGTTTTGTTTGGCCAACTAGATCTATGATTCTTGCAATGGGAGAAGTGCTTGGTTTTTGGTTCTCCCATGTGGTGACCTTTCCCAGTGACAGTAGGGGCAGCAAGGCACACATCAAGTAGTTTCCATCAAGGGTAAAAAGATGGGGTTTTTATCATTGGTTTGAGATTATCCCTATACATCATGTCATCTTGCTTAAGGCGTTACTCTGTTCTTATGGACTTAATACACTAGATGCATGCTGGATAGCGGTCGACGTGTGGAGTAATAGTAGTAGATGCAGAAAGTATCGGTCTACTTGTTTCGGACGTGATGCCTATAGAAATAACCATTGCATAGATATCGTCACAACTCTGCAGAGTTCTATCAATTGCTCGACAGTAATTTGTTCACCCACCATCTACTTGCTTTCATGAGAGAAGCCGCTAGTAGACACTACGGCCCCCGGGTCTATTCACATCCATCGTTTACATCTACGCTTTTACTTTGCTTTGTTACTTTGTTGTTTTCAGTTCTCACTTGGCAAACAATCTATAAGGGATTGAAAACCCCTTCATAGCGTTGGGTGCAAGCTTTTGTGTTTGTGCAGGATCTTGAGATACTCTTCCGCCGGGTTGATACCTTCGTTCTCAAACCGAGGGAAATACTTACCGTCGCTGTGCTACATCACCCTTTCCGCTTTGAGGGAACACCAACACAAGGCTCCAAGGCCACGAGGGAAATCCTTTGCATACTTGCCTAGGAAGTCCCTTAAGGCGTAGCCGTAGGTGAAGGATTCCTGGTGCCGTCGACACAACTACTTCCTCGCGCCGCTACAAGGGATACACAGCAGAACAATCAGACGTATTTCCGGCACCGTTGCCGGGAATCTTTTTGAGATAGCAGAAGTATTTCTGGCGCCGTTGCCGGGGAAGAGAAATCAAGATCTATCCAAGTAGGTCTCACAAACTCTTCTCTTGCATTTAGTTTTGTTGCCAGTTGCCTCTCGTTTTCCTGTCCCCCACTTCACATTTGCCATTTTAATTCGCCTTTCGCCTTCGTTGTTTTCTTTTGCCTTTGCCGGTTTTCTTGCTCGCTTGTGTGCCATGTGCCCTCAATATGTTTGCATCTTCGCTTGCTCAAAATCTAGTGATATGGATCCTCATCCACTTGCTAGTCTCTTTATGAGACCCACTCCTGTGGAACAAATTGCTATTGAGTTGAGGGCAATTGACTATTTCTTTGGAGTTTTGCGTAAGATGCACGAATCTGAAAATTGTGAGGAAGAAATTCATGAAGTGATTCACGAGGGCTCCTTGGATGAAAAGCATGATTGCAATGATTTCACTATATATCCTATTAGTGACAATCATGCTAAAAATATGCAAAACCCTAAGCTTGGGGATGCTAGTTTTGCTATGTCCTCTACTTGTTGCAATAATCATGATTGGGGTGATGACCTTTCTTTTGATCTTGAAAATTTGTTCAAGCCTCAAGATGAAAATGATATTTGCAATATTACTGAAAGTGGGTTTGGAGATGTCATGACTTTAGTTGATGATAATCTCACTATTTTTGAAGAGCGTCAACTTTGCATGCATGTGGATCATGAAAAGAATATCCTATGGGATAGCTATATTGTTGAATTTGAATATGATCCCACATGTAATTGCTATGAGAGAGGAAAATATTTTGGTAGAAACTTTCATGTTACCAAATTACCTCTCGTTATGTTGAGATTGCTATTGTCTCTTTCTTCTTCCTTGCATATGACAACTATTAGTTGCCTTGACAATTTGTTTTCCTATAAAATGCCTATGCATAGGAAGTATGTTAGACTTAGATGTGATTTTCACATGCTTTAGGATGCTCTCGTTGTGCTTCAATTCTTGACTTTTGTGAGAGCACCAAAGATGACTATAGGTGATTCCATCACTTTCGCCTAGCTAAGGGCGTTAAACAAAAGCGCTTGTTGGGAGGCAACCCAACAAATCTATCCTTTTTCTTGCTGTTTTGTGTTTTCCACACTTTCATAATTCTGTTATGATTGTGTTTTTTGTGTTTCTTTTTGCGTTTGTGCCAAGCAAAACCGTTATGATTAGTCTTGAGGATGATCGTTTGGTCATGCTGGGAAAGACAGAAACTTTCAGCTCACGGAAGGAATTTTCATTTTTTCTGTAAGAGCTTTTGAGTTGATTCTTTTTGCTGCTGATTTCTACACAAATTCTTCAGACTGTCGTAAGTTTTCAGAATTTTTGAATTACTAGAGGTATACAAAACATACAGATTGCTACAGACTGTTCTGCTGTTAACAGATTTTGTTTTTGTTGTGTTGGTTGCTTATTTTGATGAAACTATGGATAGTATCGGGGGGGGGGCATTAGCCATGGAAGATTGAAAGTACAGTTACCCAACATCAGCACAAGTAGAATTTAAGTTTCCTACAGTACCTAAGGAAGTGGTGGTTTGCTTTCTTGTACTAATGTTATCACGAGTTTCTGTTTAAGTTTCGTGTTGTGAAGTTTTCAAGTTTTGGGTGAAGTTCTTATGGACAAAAAGATAAAGAGTGGCAAGAGCTCAAGCTTGGGGATGCCCAAGGCACCCCTAGAGATTCAAGGATGCCGTAAAAGCCTAAGCTTGGGGATGCCCCGGGAAGGCATCCCCTCTCTCGTCTTCAATCCATCGGTAACATTACTTGGGGATATATTTTTATTCACCACATGTTATGTGTTATTTCTTGGAGCGTCTTGTATCGTAAGAGTCTTTTATTTTGTTGTGTCACAATTATCCTTGCTGCACATCTAGAGAGAGAGACATGCACACACCGTGATTTTGTCGAGCTTCACTTATATCTTTTGGTAGACAATTCAGCTCACATGTGCTTCACTTATATCTTTTGAGCTAGATACTTTTGCTCTATGTGCTTCACTTATATCTTTTAGAGCGCAGCGGTGCGTGGCTTGGTAGTTGATCTATGCTTTTAAAGTAGTCTGAAAAGGGGTAGCTATCCAAAGGTATACAAAAAGTTCCACCTTCATGTGCATTGAATAGTTAGAGAAGTTTGATTCATCTCAATAAGTTTTGAGTTGTGGTTATGGTAATATTGAAGTCATGCTAGTAAGGTGTTGTGGATCTAGAAATACTTGTGTTCAAGTTAGTGATTCCCGTAGCATGCACATATGGTGAACCGCTATGTGATGAAACCTGAGCATGATTAGTATATTGATTGTCATCCTTTGCGTGGCGGTCGGGATCGCGCGATGGTTTATACCTACCAACCCTTCCCCTAGGAGTATGCGTTGAATGCTTTGTTTTGATTACTAATAAAACTTTTGCAACAAGTATATGAGTTCTTCATGACTAATGTTGAGTCCATGGTTTAGATGCACTTTCACCTTCCACCATCACTATCTTCTTAGTGTCGTGCAACTTTCGTCGGTGCACAAAACCCACCATTAGCCTCCCTCAAAACAGCCACCATACCTCCCTACTATGGATTTTTCAAAGTCATTCCGAGATATATTGCCATGCAACTACCGCCATGATATGTGCCACCACGTCTACATTGCCTTTGCACGATCGTAAGATAGCTAGCATGATGTTTCCATTGATGTCTATGCCATGCTAGATCATTGCCACGGTACACTACCGAAGGCATTACATATAGAGTCATAATTGCTCTAAGTTTTGAGTTCAAAGTGTGATGATCATCATTATTGGAGCATTATCCCATGTGAGGAAATAAAATAGGCCAAAGAAGCCCATAAAAAAAGGCCAAAGAGCCCACCAAAATTAAAAGAAAATGAGAGAAAAAGAGAGAAGGGACAATGCTACCACTTTTTCCACACTTGTGCATATTGAGCACCATGATCTTCATGATTGAGAGTCTCTCATTTTGTCACCACCATATAGCTAGTGGGAAATTCTCATTATATAACTTGGCTTGTATATTCCAATGATAGGCTTCCTCAAAATTGCCTTAGGTCTTCGTGAGCAAGCAAGTTGGATGCACACCCACTAGTTTTCTCTAAGAGCTTTCACATACTTGTAGCTCTAGTGCATCATTTGTATGACAATCCCTACTCATTCACATTGATATCTATTGATGAGCATCTCCACAGCTCATTGATATGCCTAGTTAATGTGACTATCTTCTCCTTTTTTTGTCTTGCAACCCCCACCACATTCCACACCATCTATAGTGCTATAACCATGGCTCACGCTGATGTATTGCGTGAGAGTTGAAAATGTTTGAGAAAGTAAAGGTGTGAAACAATTACTTGGCCAATACCGGGGTTGTGCATGATCTAAATTCGTTGTGCAATGATGATAGAGCATAGCCAGACTATATGCTTTTGTAGGGATAACTTTCTTTTGGCCTTGTTATTTTGAAAGTTCATGATTACTTTGCTAGTTTGATTGAATTATTATTGTTTCCACGTCAATAGAAAACTATTGTTTTGAATCTAATGGATCTGAACATTCACGTCACATAAGAGGAATTACAAAGGACACCTATGCTATGTAGCATCAAAGCATCAAAAATTCATTCTTATCACTTCCCTACTCGAGGACGAGCAGGAGTTAAGCTTGGGGATGCTTGATACGTCTCAAACGTATCTATAATTTTTGATGGTTTCACGCTGTTATCTTGCCTTCTTTGTATGTTTTATGTACCTTTTTATATCTTTTTGGGACTAACTTATTAATTCAGTGCCAAGTGCCAGTTCCTGGTTTTTTCGTGTTTTTGACTCTTTTCATATATGATTTTGGAATGGAGTCCAAACGGAATAAAAACCCCGAAATGATTTTTTCCCGAACGAAAGAAGACCTGGGAGCCTTTGGGCCAAGCCAGGTGGGCCCCAGAGAGCCGAAAAGCTCCCACCACGCCACCAGGGGAGGCGGCGGTGGGCAAGCTTGTGGCCACCCTGGCCGCCCCCTGACCTAGATCTCGCGCCCATATATTCCCAAATATTCCACAAAAAATTAGGGCAGCCTCGAAAATACTTTTCCGCCACTGCAAGCTTCCGTTTCCGTGAGATCTCATCTGGAGACCCTTCCTAGCACCGTGCAAGAGGGGTCTTTGGAGGTGGAGGGCTTCTTCATCATCATCATCGCCCCTCCAATGACTCGTGAGTAGTTCACTTCAGACCTACGGGTCTGTAGTTAGTAGCTAGATGGCTTCTTCTCTCTCTTGGATCTTCAATACAAAGTTCTCCATGATCTTCATGGAGATCTATCCGATGTAATCTTCTTTGGCGGTGTGTTTGTCGAGATCCAATGAATTGTGGACTTGTGATCAGATTATCTATGATATATATTTGAGTCTTTGCTGATTTCTTATATGCATGATTTGATATCCTTGTAAGTCTCTCCGAGTCTTGGGTTTTGTTTGGACAACTAGATCTATGTTTCTTGCAATGGGAGAAGTGCTTGGTTTTGTGTTCTGCCATGTGGTGACCTTTCCCAATGACAGTAGGGGCAACAAGGCACACATCAAGTTGTTGTCATCAAGGGTAAAAAGATGGGGTTTTTATCATTGGTTTGAGATTATCCCTCTACATCATGTCATCTTGCTTAAGGCATTACTCTGTTCTTATGGACTTAATAGACTAGATGCATGCTGGATAGCGGTCGACGTGTGGAGTAGTAGTAGTAGATGCAGAAAGTATCGGTCTACTTGTTTCGAACGTGATGCCTATAGAAATAATCATTGCATAGATATCGTCACGACACTGCACAGTTCTATCAATTGCTCGACAGTAATTTGTTCACCCACCGTCTACTTGCTTTCATGAGAGAAGCCACTAGTAAACACTACGGCCCCGGGGTCTATTCACATCCATCGTTTACATCAACGCTTTTACTTTGCTTTGTTACTTTGTTGCTTTAAGTTCTCACTTGGCAAACAATCTATAAGGGATTGACAACCCCTTCATAGCGTTGGGTGCAAGCTTTTGTGTTTGTGCAGGATCTTGAGATACTCTTCCGCCGGATTGATACCTTGGTTCTCAAACTGAGGGAAATACTTACCGTCGCTGTGCTACATCACCCTTTCCGCTTCGAGGGAACACCAACGCAAGGCTCCAAGGCCACGGGGGAAATCCTTTGCATACTTGCCTAGGAAGTCCCTTAAGGCGTAGCCGTAGCTGAAGGATTCCTGGTGCCCTCGACACAACTACTTCCTGGCGCCGTTGCAAGGGATACACAACAGAACAATCAGAAGTATTTCCGGCACCGTTGCCGGGAATCTTTTTGAGATAGCACTCAGCTCCACTCACGTGAGCAAATCTAGCTGGGACCCGAGGCGGATCGAGGCAGCCGGAGTTGGGGAAGAAGACCTCCCGGAGGTGCTTCTCTGGCTTGGGCGAGGCTCCTAGAGTAGGAGGACAGGTGGTTAAGATCTTGGGGTCTCGGGGCTCTCTATTTATAGGCGACCCAGAGGGGTGCGTGACAACCCACAGGCGTATGGGATCGCAACAGTTTTCGAGGGTAGAGTATTCAGCCCAAATTTATTGGTTCGCCAAGGAGAAGCGAAAGAATATTCTCAAGTATTAGCAGCTGAGTGTGTCAGATTCAACCACACCTAAAAGATTATTGTCTGCAAGCAAAGTATTAGTAGAAAAGTAGTATGATAGCAACGGTGCCAGAAACTATCTGTTGACGGCAGACTATTCCTAACTGTTGTATCAATGGCGTCAGAAAAAGGTACGTTGACGAGCAACTATTCTTGCAAAAACACAAAAGTGTCGGAAAAGATCTTGCAACGAGTAATAGCGGAGTAGCAAGGAATAGCAGTAGCAGCAGCAGCAAAGTAACAGCAGTAGCAACAGTAGCAGCAAAGTAACAGCAGTAGCAACAGTAGCAGCAAAGTGGCCCAATCCCTTTTGTAGCAAGGGACAAGCCTAGACAAAGTAACGTAGCGAGGACCAGTAGTAAAAGACTCGTAGGCAGTGGATCGGTGATGGATGAGTATGACGGATGTGATTCATCATGTAACAGCTATAACAAGGAGAGATATGTGACTAGCTCCCGTTCATCAATCTAATGTAGGCATGTATTCCGTATGTAGTCATACATGCTTAGGGAAAAGAACTTGCATGACATCTATTGTCCATCCCTCCCGTGGCAACGGGGTCCTAATAGAAACTGTTGGGGCATAGTTTATGCCTAAGTAATTTTGGTGATTGATGACAGTACCGCAAAGGACTAACCGTGTGTGTTAAGATTGCAAATAACACACGTCAACGGCACAAGAGGACTCGCCCCCTCGTTCGTGGAACAGAAGCACGGCGTTCTCTACGATTCTCTTTATTTGAGTCATAGGAAAGCCGTACTATTAAGAGGGGAACCGTAGTGGAAAGGTTTGGGTGGAATCAGTCTTGCACGCGAACACTTCACATATTTTCCCCCTTGCCGGCATCTTTGGAGTGGCTCCCGCCTTTGTGTTTCCTTCTTCTTTGCAAATGGTCCCCCAGCGTTAGTACCACTGGCCCTAGCGGTAGTACCGCTGGAGTGCTAGCGGTAGTACCACTGCATCCAGTGGTAGTACCGCTAGCTGGCGGTAGTGCCGCCCCTGGTCAGCGGTAGTACCGCTCCAGGAGCTTAGTACCGCCTGCCTAGCGGTTGTACGTGGACGAACCTTTTTGCGAAGACTTTCTTGGCGGTGGTAGTGCTTATGCACTACCAGGGGCCCAGCGCTAGTACCGCTGCAGCCAGCGGTAGTAGCACTGGAGAGCCACCGGTAGTACCGCTGCAGCCAGCGGTAGTACCGCTGGAGTGCTAGCGGTAGTACCGCTGCATCCAGCGGTAGTACCGCTAGACTCGGGCTGTGAGTGGGAAAACGGTGGAATTCGCCCCCCCACTATATAAAGGGTTCTTCTAGCTGTGGAACCCTATCTCTTACCCTCCCAAGCTCCATTGTTGCTCCCTAAGCTCAAAAGTGCCCGATCTCTTTCCCTAGCCAATCAAACTTGTTGATTCTTTAGGGATTGGTTGAGAAGGCCTAGATCCACACTTCCACCAAGAGAAAAGTTGATTCCCCCACCAATCCCTTGCGGATCTTGTTACTCTTGGGTGTTTGAGCATCCTAGACGGTTGAGGTCACCTCGAAGCCACATTCCATTGTGGTGAAGCTTCGTGGTCTTGTTGGGAGCCTCCAAGCTTTGTGTGGAGTTTGCCCCAACCTCATTTGTAAAGGTTCGGTCGCCGCCTTCAAGGGCACCTATAGTGGAATCACGGTACCTTGCATCGTGCGAGGGCGTGAGGAGAGTACGGTGGCCTTAGTGGCTTATTGGGGAGCATTGTGCCTCCACACCGCTCCAACGGAGACGTACTTCCTGTCAAAGGGAAGGAACTTCGGTAACAGATCCTCGTCTCCATCGGTTCCACTTGTGGTTATCTCTAACCTTTACTTTGTGTATGCTTATGTTGTCATCTATCTCTTACTTGTCTTAGTAGCTCTCGTTGTTAGCTTCATTAGGGTTCACCCCATTGTTGTAATATTTGTGAACCCGTATGTTGTTTACCCTAACTTGCTAAGATTAATTTAAAAGTGGTTGTTGCCTATTCACCCCCCTCTAGTCAACCATATCGATCCTTTCAATTGGTATCAGAGCCACGTCTCTTTATTAAGGGTTTAACCACCCGAAGAGTATGGAAGGCGAAGAGGGAATTAACCATGGGCAACCTAACACCATGGACTTGACTTCGGTCACAAGGGACGACTTGAATACTGCTATGGCCGCCCTCCAGACGTCCTTGACTAACGAAGTCAAGACCATGCTTAAAGAGTTAATTGAGGGATTTAAAGGTCCACCCGAACCGGCGATAGTGGTTAAACCCACCGTCACCGATTCGGAGGCCAACTCCTCTAAGGAAGCGGCTAAAGGTATGCGACCTTCCTCATCTCACGAAAAGGATGGGACTGGAACATATGCCTCAGTTCCACCCCCATGGTCTATGGAGGATCCGTTCCCACACCGCGTCTTAATCATGTTGGTCCTCCTCCTAAGCTTGTAAAAGGTGACTTTGCTAACTGGGTATTTTCTATTAAGTCTCATTTGAATCACAGCTCAACAAACTTGTGGAGAATCATCGAGCAAGGATATTATCCCCATGATCCAAGCAACCTCACTCCAAGAGAAGATGCAGACAATCAATACAATCACTCCGCTTTGTTTATTCTCCAGTCCGCAGTGCCACCTAAAGATCTTCCTCACTTGCGTCCCTTCACTTTGGCCAAGGATTGTTGGGAGCATATTATGGTGTTGTACAAGGGAAGCTCAAGCATTCAACGATCCAACTATGAAGTGATACTTGATAAGGCCGATGAGTTTGTGATGAAGGAAGACGAGGACCCTTGTGATCTCTATCGGAGGGTGACTGCTATTGCTGTGGCACTCAAGGATCTTGGGAGCAAGGATGTGGATGATACATGGGTCAAGCGCAAGTTTCTCAAAGCCATCATGCCTTTCAACAAAGCCATGTCATCTGTCATTCGTCAGCGGCCAGACTTCCACTCCTTGTCTTCCAGTGAGGTGTTGGATGAATTCATTGCAATGTCAATCATGAAAGAAACAGCCGACAATGCACTTGCTCGTGTTCGCTCAAAGACAACTTCACCCAACCTTGCGTTGAAAGCAAAAGCAATGTTTGAAGAAGAAGAAGAGGATGAGGAAGAGGAGAGCTGCCCTGAAGACACAAAGTATGCCTATCATGAGCACATGGCTCTTGCATCAAGGCAATTCTGGGGCAACAAGAGGAACTCAAGACCCACCTTCACCAAGAACAACTCGAGTGGTTTCAAACCCAAACAACGAGTAAGGACATGTTATAACTGTGGTAACGTGAGTCACTTCGTGGCCGAATGTCCCTATGCGAAAAGGGAAGACAACGGGGGCAAGCTCATTCGCAAAGACAAAACCAAATCATTTCCAATCAAGAACAACTTTGTGAAGAAACCCCACCCAAAAGGGATGGTGGCCCTTGAAGAGTACCCTTCTGATGATGATGATGATACAGTGGCAACGGCAACTGTTGCTATTGCCACTACCTCTCCCCAGAAGGTGTCCCTCTTCAACGCCCCCAACGAGAACCACATCACCAAGTGCCTCATGGCAAAAGGTATCAATCAGGTAACCCCCATCATTAAGACCAACATCGCTACTGCTCCTTCATTGTTAAATTGTGTTGATGATAGTGATGTTGGGGAACTTAATGAGCATGATCTTGACAAGTTTCTGTGCACTATTAAGGGAGAATCCAAAAAGTACTTTGTTGATCTCTTGGAACAACTGGGTGAGGCCACTGACCTCATTGAGTCTCATGAGGAGACCATGTCCGAGCTTCAGGGACACAGTCGTGACTATGCCGATGAAATTGTTGAATTATCTATTGCTCTAGAAAAGGAGCGCACTCTTCGTTTGGCTCTTGAGGAGTCATATAACGATGACTGCGCTAAAATGCAAAAGAAACTAGATCATGATGTTGTTCTTACTCGTATGCTTAAGTCTGAAAAGTATGCTCTTGGGGTTGGCCATGACAGACTCAAAGAGGAGTTTGACACACTTGACAAGGCCCACAAGGTCTTGAAAGGTGTTCATTTCTCTCTGAAAGAGTCTCATGATCAACTCCAAGCAAAGCTTACCAAGGAGATCTCTACTTGTCCTCCCTTTGTGTTAATTGATAATGCTTGTGCAACTAATCCCTGTTGTGAGCATGTACATCTTGTGGAGGAAAATGCCAAGTTAAAGGAGAAACTTGAGAAGGGCCTTGTGGCATGCATACAAGGTGAGAAGACCCTGAACGACCTCTTGAGATCTCAAAAAGGTGTTGTAGGAAAGGAGGGACTTGGACTTACCTCCAAGTCAAAAGGTAAAAGGAGGAACAGGAACAAACGATCTCCTACCCTCATGGACATCTTTGTCAAAGAGGGTGAGGGGACTCAGAAGATGAACAGGAACAAGGTGGACTATGGAAACCTCAAGAAGGGCAAAACCATTCCTACTAACACAACCGACAAACTCAATTCTTCTTAAGTCTTATGTCGTGCTAGTGATGGGCATGTTTATGCCAGATTTGTTGGTTCCTACGATGAGTATATTGAATGGGCTATCTGGGTTCCTAAGACCCTTGTCTCTAACATGAAAGGACCCATTAAAAAAATGGGTACCTAAAACTAAGACTTGATCTATTGCAGGAGTTTGCTTCCGGTGGGGTGTCATGGTTGCTCGATAGTGGAGCAACAAATCATATGATCGGAAGCAAGGACTTAGTGGTGGATGTGCATCCTTCTCCATGTATGCCCACCCATGTCCAATTCATCGATGCATCCTCGTCAAAGGTATTGGGATTTGGTAAGGTGGTCGTCTCTCAAGAGTTATCTATTGAGAAGGTCATGCTTGTTGAGTCACTTGCCTACAATTTACTTTCGGTTCGTCAACTTGCAATTATGGTTTTTTCCACATTCTTTAATCTTGATACTGTGGTCCTCCTAAGGAGCAAGACTCTTAAAGTAGCCTATGTTGGATATGTTGAAAATGGTCTTTATGTGGTGAACTTCTCAAAGCGACCCACTAAGACCGCGACGTGTTTAATGGCTAAAGTTGATGTGGGCTGGCTTTGGCATCGCCGTTTAGCTCATGTCAATATGAGATCTTTGCAAAGTCTTCTGACAGGGGACCATATTCGTGGACTAAAAAATGTGAGTTTTGCTAAAAATCGTGTTTGCAGTGCCTGCATTGAAGGAAAGATTCATGAAACTGCTCATCGTCCAACGACTCTTATCTACACTAAGAGGCCGTTGGAGCTTCTCCATATGGATCTGTTTGGCCCTCCATCATTTGATAGTCTTGGAGGCAGAAAGTATTGCTTGTTGATCGTTGACGACTACTCAAGATATACCTGAGTATATTTCTTCAAAAATAAGAGTGAAACTCAACAAACTGTCATCAACTTTGCTAATGAAGCCCAACGTCAACATGAAGCAAAGATCTTGATGATTAGAAGTGACAACGGCACCGAGTTCAAGAACTACACCTTGGATGAGTTTCTAGGTGATGAGGGAATAAAACACCAATATTCAGCACCATATACCCCTCAACAAAACGGCGTGGCAGAAAGGAAGAACCGGACCTTGATAGACGCTGCAAGGACAATGATGGCAGAATTCAAATCTCCATATAACTTCTGGGCATAGGCCATCAACACAGCATGTCATGCGTCCAATCGTCTCTATATCCGCAAAGGCTTGAACAAGACTCCGTATGAGATTCTAACTGGAAACAAACCCAATCTCAAGTACTTACGGGTATTCGGTTGTAAGTGTTTCATTCTCAAGAAAGGTGCACATTTAGCTAAATTTGATTCTAGAGCACATGAGGGCATCTTTGTTGGTTATGCTACAAACTCTCATGCTTACCGTGTCCTCAACAAGTCCATCGGACTCATTGAGGAGACGTGTAACGTGGAGTTTGATGAAAATAATGGCTCCCAAGTGGAGCAAAGTGGTCTTTGTGATGTAGGTGATGAAATTCCTCCCCAAGCCATAAGAAGAATGGGGATTGGTCAAATACTCCCCATTGAGGAACCCCTTGTGGCCGAAGGAGAAGGACAATGCTCTACTCAAGTGGAGCCATCACCTCCACAAGCCCCACACGCTTCTGATGAACAAAGAGAAGACTCTCAACAAAATAAACAAGCTCAAGGTCAAGATAAATTGCCCAACAATAATGATGTGTCTCATGATATTCAAGCACTGTCCCAAGACTCCAAACCTGCTCATGATCAAGATCAAGTGCAACCACGAGATCCAGACCAAGTAGAAGCACAAGATCAAGATCAAGAGCGACCACAAATACAAGAACAAACTAGTGAACCTGCTCAAGTCGAAGGACAAGATGTTCAGGATACTATCTCACAATTCCCTTCTGCAACACCAATAGCCGGTGCCAAGGGAGGCTCAAGACGCAAGGGCAAGCAAAGTAAACAAGTCGATGCTCCCCCGTTATCCAATGAAGAACTCTTGGAGCATCGAGCAGCCAAGATTGCGAACAAGCTGAGAGTCAAGTCACATCTTATGAAGAATGTACTTGGCAATTTAAAAAGGGGAGTATCCACCCGTCAACAGATTTGGAATTATCGTGAGCATCACGCATTTGTTTCGTATTGTGAACCTCAACAGGTACAGGAAGCGCTCGATGATGAGGATTGGCTTATGGCCATGCGTGAAGAACTTAACAATTTCGAGCGCAACCAAGTCTGGGATTTAGTGCCTAGGCCAACGGAAGAACATAATGTCATCGGGACCAAATGGATATTCAAGAACAAGCAAGATGCCAATGGGATTGTGATTCGAAACAAGGCAAGATTGGTGGCTCAAGGCTACTCCCAAGTCGAGGGTATCGACTACGGTGAAACCTTTGCCCCTGTTGCTCGTCTAGAATCTATTCGCATGTTGCTTGCATTTGCTTCTCATCATAAATTCAAATTACAACAAATGGATGTGAAAAGTGCCTTTCTTAATGGTCCTTTAAATGAGTTGGTCTATGTCAAACGACCCCCGGGATTCGAACATCCCAAGCTCCCCAATCATGTGTACAAACTTAATAAGGCACTCTATGGCCTTAAACAAGCCCCACGTGCGTGGTATGAGTATCTTACTGAGTTGTTACAAGATCGTGGGTTTGAAATTGGGAAGATAGATCCCACTCTTTTTACTAAGAGGGTTAAAGGGGATTTGTTCATATGCCAACTATATGTTGATGATATTATCTTTGGCTCTCCTAACATTTCCTTCAATGAAGAATTTGTTGCACTAATGACTGAGAAATTTGAGATGTCCAGGATGGGAGAGTTGAAGTTCTTTCTCGGGTTCGAGATTAAACAAGGCCTAGAAGGGACCTTCATCAAACAAGCCAAGTACACTCAAGACATGCTCAAACGGTTCGAGCTTGAAGATGTCAAACCGGTCAAGTTCCCCATGCCAACAAGATGCAAGCTTGACAGTGATCCCAATGGTAAAGCAGTGGATCAAAAGGTCTATCGCTCCATGATTGGATCCCTCCTTTACCTTTGTGCATCTAGACCGGATATTATGTTGAGTGTAGGGATATGTGCACGGTTTCAATCCGCACCAAAAGAAAGTCATTATATGGCTGTTAAGCGAATCTTTCGATATTTGGCTCATACCCCAAACTTTGGCCTTTGGTATCCCAAAGGAGCAAACTTCAATCTAGTTGGCTATTCTGACTCAGATTGGGCAGGAGATTGTGTGGAGAGGAAGTCAACTTCTGGAGGATGCCAATTCCTTGGTCGCTCATTGGTAAGTTGGTCTTCGAAGAAGCAGAATTGCGTCTCTCTATCATCCACCGAAGCTGAGTATGTGGCAGATGCAAGTTGTTGTGCACAATTGCTATGGATGAGGCAAACTTTAAAGGATTACGGTGTCACTTGTGACAAAGTGCCTCTTCTATGTGACAATCAAAGTGCTATCAAGATTTTCCTCAACCCAGTGCAACATAGCAAAACCAAGCATATTGATATTCGCCATCACTTCATTCGTGAACATATCAAGCTAGGTGATATTGAGGTTCACTTCATCCACACTGAAGAGAAACTTGCAGATATTTTCACTAAGCCCCTAGATGAAGCAAGGTTCCGGGAGTTAAGACATGAGCTAAATATCATTGATTCAAGTAATGTGGATTGAAGCTAGGCACGTTGCACCTCACTATGCATTCTATCTTGTTCTAGATGTAGGCATGGACATAGGGGGTGTTGTTCTCTCAATGAACTTTTCCTCCCCCCATTATGCATAAATCGATCTAGTCTTTCACTTTAGCCATTGTCAAATGGCACTTGTGCTTCAAAGACGAGCATTGGTCATGAACCCAAGGATAATTCTTCGCGGTGTCATACCTTTGTCTCAAACATAGGTGGCCTCGTCCACCGCCCCCCCACCTTTCTCTCATATAGAATAAAGGATATAAAATGACAAGTCAGTATATCTTTCTGGTGATATCTTCTTTTTCCACTAACTTGTCATTTGCCCATGTTCTTCTCTTCTCCTAGGCCCCGTTGTGACATTTGCAGCGGTACTACCGCCAGGGTAGCGGTACTACCGCTAGGACCCCAGCGGTACTACGCCAGGGATAGCAGTACTACCGCCAGGATCCCAATCTACCACGACCTAACTAGGAAATTTTTAGGGCTGTCTCAGGGGGAGCGGTACTACCGCCAGGACCCCAACGGTACTACCGCTGCAGGTAGCGGTACTACCGCCAGGACCACAGCGGTACTACCGCCGGCCCGTACCCCTTGGGCTATATAAAGGAGGGGGAGCCCGTTTTTTCCTGCCACTTTCTTCTTCCTCGTGGCTCCTCCCTCCCCAACCCCGAACTCCCCCTATTTCGATCTCTATTCGTGGAGCCCCTTCTCTCCGTTGAGTTGGAGGGTTTGCTCCACTTCTCCTTCCTCCTCCAAGTGCCATGGACCCCGGTAAAGCTCCTCCCCTTCTTCTCTTGGTTGATGTTCTTGTTCTAGGGTTAGGAGCATTGGTGGTTTGGATCCATGTCTTTGATATTGTGCCTTGTTCTTGGATGGCATGAAGGAGATATTTGAGGGGAGTGTAGGTCCTATGAATCTTTGCTATTTATTTTGCCATGCCCTAGGATTTACATGTTTTAGATCAAGCACTTGAACTATGTTTGGATTAGATCTAAAACTTGCACTCTCTTGACTAGGCATGTGCTTATTTAGATGATACTTGTGGTCCTCATGTGGTTAGGGCTGTGGTGGAGTTCGTAGTGATCGTACACAGCCCATGGCCCTCGTAAAATCCATGTAGCCATCTCTATGGGTTCCATTCATATTTTCAGATCTGAAAAATCAAACCCCAGCGGTACTACTGCCAGGGGTAGCGGTACTACCACTAGGACCCTGGTGGTACTACCGCCAGGGGTAGCGGTACTACCGCCAGGACCCCGGCGGTACTACCGCCAGGGGTAGCGGTACTACCGCCAGGAGGATTCTCTATGTACTCTTCTCATGTGCTTGGCAATGTGTGTTTACTTTTCTGCCTTTTCTTGTTCATTGCCTTGACTCCTTTTTGTCGTTCTTTTTCGGTGTGTGTTTTGTGTCACAGGTGGTGCCCGTCGCTCGAACCCCCCACGGGACACACAGTCCAAGCATTTTTGCAATCCAGAGGCTCCAGAGGGCTCCGCCACTTCAGGTCTGCAACCCAAAAAGCAGGCCTTCAAGAAGACCTCTCACAAGGACAAGGGGATCAACGTCCGCACCATGCCCCCTAAGGACTTTCTGCGGTTCCGCACTCAAAACCACTATCTCCAAGAGCAGGCTGTGATCAAGAATGTCGAGCATGTTTGGGCAAGGGATCACTGCAGGATCTACCGTGATATCATCAACCATTTCAAGAAGAACTTTGTCCCCATTGAGTGGATTGACCTGGCTCACCTTCAGCGGAACATGGACTATTTTGTTGATGCTCTCTCTCTCTGATTGACAAACTGGGCATCAAGGAGATCATCTCTTTCAAGACAGACTTTGAACCCAATGTTGTTGCCCAGTTCTATGTCACGTGTCACTTCTCTCCTGATGACGAGCGCTCCATGGTGTGGATGACTGGGACTCAGAAGATGACTGGTACCTGGCGTGAATTCATGGCATTCCTCAAGGTTGATTTCCAGGGCGCTGACACTCCACTTGGGTCGCGTCCTCATGCTGCAGCTACCACTGATAGGGCTTCCATCAAGGACAGATTGCAGCAACTCTATGTGAAGAAAGGTGTGCTCCCCAGGCATCTCGACATCATGCATCGGATCTTCCGCAACACCCTCTTTCCTCGCATTGGCAACTTCGACGAGGTACATGGCTCTCTGGCTGAGATGCTACTGCTCTGTGAGGAGGCTATGACTAAGGAGTCTGCCCCTCTTGATATTTCTGATGTGATGTTCACTGACCTCTGGAACTGCATCATGATGCGCAAGGTTCCCATCTACGGGCCCTACCTGTTTGCTTATATCCGTCAGAAGTGGCAAGACACCTATCCGCAGGAGGAGTTATACATTCACGCTGACTACATTGTGCACGATCCTGTCAAGCTTCGCATCAAGGACAAATGGGCCAACCCATCAACTTCATCTCAGCACATGGACACTGACACAGAGACTGTTGTTGACAGAGGAACCGCCTCTCAGTCCCACTCTTCTGCCATGCCATCTTGGGCCATGAAACTGCATGATAAGATGAAGAATCTCTTCTGTATGCAGGCTAAGGGCTAGTATCAGACGCACGTGGCTCGGAAGGAGAACCGTCAGAGGCACAAGCGTGTCCTAACGACTCTTGATGTTGACATCTCCAGCGGATCAGAGGACGACATCACTCCAGAGGCTGCTTGGATGCGGGCTCAAGGTTACCAGTGGTCTAGCGCTGAGGAGGAAGAGGACAATGAAGAGGAGCAGGACGATCCGGAGGGTACGGACGAGTCTGGCGATGCCGAGGATGAGGAGTAACCACCTGTGGCGTTAGGTGTGCCCCTTTTTGGTGTCTTGTGCCAAAGGGGGAGAGAGTCTAGGAGCTGGATTTTCTTTGAGAGTCGAACTTTGCTTTGCTTTGCTTATCTTTCATGTTTTGCTTCGAACTTGGTTTGCTTCTATTTTGCTATCTTTTGTGAGACATGAACTTGTGTGAGATTTATTTCCATCATATGCTGTGAGTCATATGCTCCTTATTGTCATATATCTCTATCTTTTTGTTCTCATATTATTCTCTGTGCAAATCCGGTATTGTCATCAATCCACCAAAAAGGGGAAGATTGTTGGGGCATAGTTTATGCCTAAGTAATTTTGGTGATTGATGACAGTACCGCAAAGGACTAACCATGTGTGTTAAGATTTCAGATAACACACGTCAACAGCACAAGACGACTCGCCCCCTCGTTCGTGGAACAGAAGCACGGCGTTCTCTACGATTCTCTTTATTTGAGTCGTAGGAAAGCCGTACTATTAAGAGGGGAACCGTAGTGGAAAGGTTTGGGTGGAATCAATCTTGCACGCGCACAATTCACATATTTTCCCCCTTGCCGGCATCTTTGGAGTGGCTCCCGCCTTTGTGTTTCCTTCTTCTTTGGAAATGGTCCCCCATCGGTAGTACCGCTGGGCCTAGCGGTAGTACCGCTGGCCCTAGCGGTAGTACCGCTGGAGTGCTAACGGTAGTACCGCTGCAGCCAGCGGTAGTACCGCTAGTTGGCGGTAGTACCGCCCCTGGTCAGTGGTAGTACCGCTCCAGGAGCTTAGTACCGCCTGCCTAGCGGTAGTACCGCTAGTTGGCGGTAGTACCGCCCCTGGTCAGTGGTAGTACCGCTCCAGGAGCTTAGTACCGCCTGCCTAGCGGTTGTACGTGGACGGACCTTTTTGCGAAGACTTTCTTGGCAGTGGTAGTGCTTATGCACTACCAGGAGCCCAGTGGTAGTACCGCTGCAGCCAGCGGTAGTACCGCTGGAGAGCCAGCGGTAGTACCGCTGCATCCAGCTGTAGTACCGCTAGACTCGGGCTGTGAGTGGGAAAATGGTTGGATTTTCCCCCCCCCCCCACTATATAAAGGGTTCTTCTAGCTGTGGAACCCTATCTCTTACCCTCCCAAGCTCCATTGTTGCTGCCTAAGCTCAAAAGTGCCCGATCTCTCTCCCTAGCCAATCAAACTTGTTGATTCTTTAGGGATTGGTTGAGAAGGCCTAGATCCACACTTCCACCAAGAGAAAAGTTGATTCCCCCACCAATCCCTTGCGGGTCTTATTACTCTTGGGTGTTTGAGCATACTAGACGGTTGAGGTCACCTCGAAGCCACATTCCATTATGGTGAAGCTTCGTGGTCTTGTTGGGAGCCTCCAAGCTTTGTGTGGAGTTTGCCCCAACCTCGTTTGTAAAGGTTTGGTCGCCGCCTTCAAGGGCACCTATAGTGGAATCACGGTACCTTGCATCGTGCGAGGGCGTGAGGAGAATACGGTGGCCTTAGTGGCTTATTGGGGAGCATTGTGCCTCCACACCGCTCCAACGAAGACGTACTTCCTGTCAAAGGGAAGGAACTTCGGTGACACATCCTCGTCTCCATCGGTTCCACTTGTGGTTATCTCTAACCTTTACTTTGTGTATGCTTATGTTGTCGTTTATCTCTTACTTGTCTTAGTAGTTCTCGTTGTTAGCTTCATTAGGGTTCACCCCATTGTTGTAATATTTGTGAACCCGTATGTTGTTTAGCCTAACTTGCTAAGATTAATTTAAAAGTGGTCGTTGCCTATTCACCCCCCCCCCTCTAGTCAACCATATCGATCTTTTCAGAAACTATGGGATATTAAGGTTCTCCTTTTAATAAAGAACCGGACCAACGCATTAACACGCGGTGAATACATGAACTCCTCATACTATGGTCATCTCCGGGAGTGGTTCCAGCTATTGTCACTCCGGGGTTGCTAGGTCATAACACATAGTAGGTGACTACAACTTGCAAGATAGGATCTAAAACACACATATATTGGCGACAACATAATAGGTTCAGATCTAAAATCATGGCACTCGGGCCCTAGTGACAAGCATTAAGCATAGCCAAGTTGTAGCAACATCAATGTATAACATAGTGGATACTAGGGATCAATCCCCGTCAAAACTAACTCGATTACATGATAGATCTCATCCAACTCATCACCGTCCAGCAAGCCTACGATGAGATTACTCACGAACAATGAAGATCATCATGGAATTCTCGATGGAGAAAGGTTGATGATGATGCCACGTGGTGTTGCATCTTATCTTCCCCAAACTCAGCTCTATATCTTCCATTTCGTCTGGAAAAAAAATCAGAGAGAAGGTTTCATCGCGTTTTGCGATACGGAGGCGCCGCCACATCCTGTTCTTCATCTCGAGGGCAGATTTGGAGTCCGTTTCGGGCTCCGGAGAGGGGAAATCGTCGCCATCGTCATCATCAACCTTTATCCATCGACAATTCCATGATGCTCTTCATCGTTCGTGAGTAACCTCATCTTAGGCTTGTTGGACAGTGATGAGTTGGATGAGATCTATCATGTAATCGAGTTAGTTCTTGACGGGGATTAATCCCTAGTATCCACTATGTTCTAGTTGATGTTGCTACTACTTGGCTATGCTTAATGCTTGTCACTAGGGCCCGAGTGCCATGATTTCAGATCTGAACCTATTATGTTGTCGCCAATATATGTGTGTTTTAGATCCTATCTTGCAAGTTGTAGTCACCTACTATGTGTTATGACCCAGCAACCCTGAAGTGACAATAGCCGGAACCACTCCCGGAGATGACCATAGTATGAGGAGTTCATGTATTCACCGCTTGTTAATGCGTTGGTCCGGTTCTTTATTAGAAGGAGAACCTTAATATCCCATAGTTTCCATTAGGACCCCGCTGCCACGGGAGGGATGGACAATAGATGTCATGCAAGTTCTTTTCCCTAAGCACGTATGACTACATAAGGAATACATGCCTACATTAGATTGATGAACGGGAGCTAGTTACATATCTCTCCATGTTATAGCTGTTACATGATGAATCGCATCCGTCACACTCATCCATCACCGATCCACTGCCTACGAGTCTTTTACTACTGGTCCTCGCTACGTTACTTTGCCTAGGCTTATCCCTTGCTACCAAAGGGATTGGGCCACTTTGCTGCTGGTGTTACTTGTTACTTTGCTGCTGCTACTACTGCTGTTCCTCGCCACTTCCCAGCTACTTGTTGCAAGACTTTGTTGGAGCCATAGCCGGGGAAGAATTCTTCTCAAGAATAGTCCCCCGTCAATGTGTTGGCGCCATTGATACAACAGTTAGGAATAGTCTGCCGTCAACAGATCGTTTCTAGCACCGTTGTTATCATACTACCTTGCTACTGATACTTTGCATGCAGACACTAATCTTTCAGGTGTGGTTGATTCTGACACATTCAGCTGCTAATACTTGAGAATATTCTTTCGCTTCCCGTCGTGCGAATCAACAAATTTGGGTTGAATACTCTACCCTCAAAAACTGTTGCGATCCCATACGCTTGTGGGACATCAAGGCTTTTTCTGGCGCCGTTGCTGGGGAGGCACAACTATATTCTCTGAGTCACCTGGGATTGACGTCTGCTGATCACTATGAGTAATCTGAAAGATCCAAGAACTAAAATCCTACCTTCCACTACGAGGAGGGGTAAGGTGTAACGACCAAACCTCGAAGGATTTGAGTCTCTGTGATTTACCGTGCTAGTCCCTGGATCGACTCGCTAGCACACACAGTATAGATGAAAACCAGAATAGCAAGTGCATCATTTATAATAACGTATGATCCAGAACTTATAAAATATAACAATCTGCATAGCACTTAGCTAGCTTTATTCTAATAAACAGCGGAAAAGTAGCAGAATAATAACGATGAGTCCCATCATAGCCCACTGGCGATGTTGAGTGAACTGTACCTTACTCCTCGTCTGAATATCCTGCAACATGATGCGTTGCAGCCATATAGGTCAATACTTTGAATGTATTGGCAAGTTACACAGGAAAAATAATATAACAGACCTACATGTATATGCATAGTATAACAAAAGAAAGGCTGATGGTTATTTTGCAGAAAGCTGATTTTATCCTCATAGCTACCTAATAGTCAAGTTTTAATTTGTTTGCTACAATAATTTATATATGGTTGAATTGGCATCTCCAACTCCAACTTATTACCATCATTAAGTTTCCCATAAAGTTTTATTAAGTGTGTCATTTGTCAAGATCATCCAACAACTGTAATGGCCTAGCTGCTCAAAATTGTCCATAACCGGGGACACGGCTAATCATGATTAGTTTATACACTCTGCAGAGGTTTGCACACTGTACCCGCTAGACCCAACCCGAAGATTGAGACGAAGTCTTTCAGAAGCAGTCACCTCCACCCAACGGCAAGCCGGTACACCTATTTATATCTACATCTGATAGCTTTGCCCAGGCAAGGTTCCCACAACCTACTCAACTAAGCTAGAGCCCATATAGCTAGTGGTTGCGCACGGAAGCTACTAGTCACTAAGTCTGTCTGATCTTTTTGAACCTGGGCGGCATTCCACTTACATTCAGAGGGTAGAAACCATGATGTTCTTGAAACCACCCAGCAATACCATATCCGCCCAGAGGTGTATTATATCCTGAATTACTACTCAATTTATTTTGTAGTAATCCTCACATAAACTCAATGAATACAGGAACCAATCCCCGTCTACATAGCATAGCAAAACTACAAATACCACGATCTTCAATGACGAGGGATATAGATCAATAGCATAGCAATAATAATAATAATCCTATACATGCATAAATTTTCATAGGGTGATATAATACTACATGCATAGAAAACAATAGGTAAAGGATGATCAACATGTAACTTGCCTTGATTCTGGTTCAGAAGGTCACACTCCTGAGAATAGTTTGCGTCGCACTCCGCACAATCTACACGTTGCAAACAGTCACACCAATCAATCACCACAAACACATAACACCAAATAAAACCATCGGCAATAAAACAACTTGTTTAAAACCAAAGCATAAATAGCATGGCAACAGGTATAAAATCATCTACATGCTGATACGATGACAACGCAAAAAGAATCAACTAATATGGCCTCCGGTAGGTTTAAAATAATCTGTTTTAACAAAAAAATTAATTTTCGTAAAACTGAAAACTACTGGTTCTAACATGTTCTACTCATCAATACGAGATCACAGGAAAAAGAATTTCCT
The DNA here is from genome assembly GCF_904849725.1 of Hordeum vulgare subsp. vulgare. NCBI lineage: Eukaryota > Viridiplantae > Streptophyta > Magnoliopsida > Poales > Poaceae > Hordeum > Hordeum vulgare. Next base: position 53,017,798 of record NC_058519.1, read on the forward strand.
GAATCGGAGTTACGAGTAAAAAGATAAATGCGTTTCAACATTATACCGAGAATCTGACAAAGCTAAAAACAGATTAAAAACAGATTGAATTTCGTCCTGAAGCTGTTCATCAGGACTTTATGAATTGCTCGTGCGTGCGTTCTCACCACGAACAGCGGGGAAAAACGGAACGGTCTCGGTGTGGCTCCTCCAATGGTGCTCCGGTGGCGGTCGAACGAACTCCAATGACGGCGGCTCCGCGAACTCCGACGAACACGGACGAACTCGGACGTGGGCGGCGTGTTCTTGCGAAGCTCGAGGCTGCTGCGTGTGCGAGGTGGTGGCGCTGTGCGTGCGAGACGGCGACGGATCGGGGGCAGGGAAAAATAGGGCTACAGTGTCTCGTTTGCCTGGGGCTTCGGTCCTTGGGATATTTCTACTTGCGAGGAGAAAAAGAGTCCTGGTCGAACAGGAGCTCGGTTCCTGGCTCGATGGGAAAAGAGTTACTGGGACTTGGTCAAAGCATGGCACGTGGGCACATGCCTCGTGGGCAGCCCTGGTGGAGCTGTGGCTCGGTCCCTGTTGCTGGAACATGGGCTGTTGGTGCACGTGGTGTGCTGGCTGGGCTAAGCCTTTGACTCGGCCCGGCCAGCTAGTTTTTATTTTAAAAAAACCACAAAAAAGGTATTAAAATAATATATATATATATATTTTAAAGAAAAACAAACAGAGAAAAAAAATAATGATATACGTACAAAAATATATACATATATATATAAAAAAAATGTACGCATATAGTAATATATATTTATAGATATATATAGATACATATATTAAAATCTAATATATATATATATATATCTATATATATGTATAAAATAAATATCCTAATAAATATTAAAGGAAACCTAGTTCCACCTAATGCAAATTTTTAAAAAAAAGTTTTAATGTAATAGGACGAACAACGAGCTTTTAAAAAAACTCAACTAAAAATAATTTGAGAGATTATAAAATTTGCAAAACCAAATCGGATAACCCCAAATAATATTCTAAACATTATGCACTTTAACTCGACAGGGGAGAAGTCACATTATCTCCACTCCAATAAATTGCCCGCAGTTGCATAGTGAATAGAATTCTCAGAAGAACAAAATAGTGCATAAAAATATGAGATGCATATGAATGATCTATTAACATCCGAATTTAAGAAAATTGGGATGTTACATAAGGAACTGCCATCTAGCTCTGCACTTGATTCACCTTCAGTTATGAGTAAGTTTGCGACATCGCCTCCTGCTAGAAATCTTGATATGTCGTCTATGCCTGATGATGCTATGCTTGATACTATGCCTGATGATGCTATGCTTGATACTATGCCTGATGATGCTATGCTTGATACCATGCCTGATGATGCTATACTAGATACTATGCCTGATGATGCTATGCCTGATACTGCTTTGCCACTTGGTGCATTCCTTGATGCACATATTTCTAGAGTTGCTGCTAGATGTGATGATACTTCTGAAACTGCTGATACTATTGAAGTAGAACCTGCTAGTATGCCTGTTATGCCTAATACGCGCTATGTTATGGAGGGAGAGATAGCTGAGGATTTTTCTCGCATGTAAATATAGCTATGATGTTGAGAAACTTCTGCACAAGTGGAAAGAAAAATCTCTGAACGCTAGGATGAAATACGACCCGAAGCTTGCCACTTCGCCTATCTTTGTGACCGATAAGGATTATGAATTCTTTGTCGACCCTGAGTTAATCACTCTAGTCAAATCTGATCCTTTCACGGTAATGAGTCTGAAACGGTTGTAGCCCATCTTACCAAACTGCATGATATAGCCACCCTATTCACTAATGAGGAAAAGATTCGCCACTACTATATACTCAAGTTGTTTCCTTTCTCGCTAAAGGATGATGCTAAGACCTGGTTCACTTCTCTTGCTCCTGGCTGTGTGCGTAGCCCCCAGGATACGGTCTACTACTTCTTTGAAAAATATTTCCCTGCCCATAAGAAGCAAGCTGCCTTGCAGGAAATATACAACTTTGCTCCAGCTGAAGAAGAGAGTCTCCCACAAGCTTGGGGGAGGCTCATCCAGCTACTGAATGCTTTGCTTGATCACCCTCTTGAGAAGAATGAAATACTTGATATCTTCTATAATGGACTTACCGATGCTTCTAAAGACCACCTAGATAGTTGTGCCGCTAGTCTTTTTAGGGAACGAACTGTAGAACAAGCTGAGATTCTATTGAATAACATCTTGTGCAATGAGAATGCTTGGACTATTCCCGAACCACCTCCTAAGCCAACTCCGAAGAAAAGAGGTATTCTATTCCTCAGTCCTGAAGATATGCAAGAAGCCAAGAAATCTATGCGAGAGAAAGGCATTAAATCTTAAGATGTCAAAAATCTACCACCTACCGAAGAGATCCATGGTCTCGATAACCCGATATAGGTAGTAGAAGTAAATTCGCTGCGTAGGTTTGATGAGAGTGATATTCCTTTTGATAAACCTCCTAGCTTATGCATGGATGAATTTCATAACTTCGTTGCCAAACAACAAAGTTTCAATGACTATGTTAGCAGATAATTGGAAAAGAATGCTCGTATGCTTAGTCATTTAAGTGCTTGTGTGGACAAAAACGTCAATGATCTTAAGCTTCTGAGTAAACATGCTTCTATGGTTACTACTCGGGTAGAACAAGTACTTAAAGCTCAAAATGACTTGCTCAATGAGTTGAATGACAATTCCGTCAGAGTCGTCACTAGAGGCGGTAGAATGACCCAGGAACCTCTGTATCCTGAGGGTCATCCGAAGAGAATTGAACAAGATTCTCAAGGAGTTAGCACTGATGCACCTAGTCATCCTAGAAAGAAGAGGAAAGATGATAGGAACCTGCACGCTAGCAACCCCGTTGCTGCTACACCTGAGAGTCCAAATGATGTCTCTGTCTCTGATGCTGAAACACAATCTGGTGATGAACATGAGCCTAATGATGATATCAATAGTGATGTTCATGAAGATGCTCAACCTAGCAATGAAAAGGATGTGGAGATTGAACCTGATCTTGATAACCCACATCCTAAGAATAAGAGATACGATAAGAATGACTTCGCTGATAGGAAGCACGGTAAAGAAAGGGGACCATGGGTTCAGAAACCTATGCCCTTTCCTACAAAACCATCCAAGAAAAAGGATGATGAGGATTTTGAGCGATTCGTTGAAATGATCAGACCTGTCTTTCTGCAAATGCGTTTGACGGATATGCTCAAGATGTCTCCGTATGCTAAGTACATGAAAGATATTGTGACTAATAAGAGGAGGATACCTGAGGTTGAGATTTCCACCATGCTTGCCAATTACACTTTCAAGGGTGGAACTCCGAAGAAACTAGGTGATCCCGGTGTGCCCACTATACCTTGCTCCATTAAAGGCAACTACGTTAGAACTGCGTTGCGCGACCTTGGAGCCGGTGTTAGTGTTATGCCTCTCTCTCTTTATCGTAGACTTGAACTGGATAAGTTGACACCCCTTAAAATCACTGTGCAAATGGCCGACAAATCAACTGCTTTCCCTATCGGCATTTGTGAGGATGTGCCTGTTGTGGTTGCTAACACCACTATCTTAAGAGACTTTGTTATCTTGGATATTCCTGAGGATGATGCCATGGCTGTCATCCTTGGAAGACTCTTTTTAAACACTACAGGGGTTGTTATAGATTGCAACAAAGGCAATGTCACTTCCCATGTCAACGGTAATGAGCATACGGTGCACTTTCCGAAGAAACAATATCGAGTACATTGCATCAATGCTATCGAGAAAACTTCATCGATTCTTATTGGGAGCTTCGAATGCCCTATTCCTCGTGTCAAGATGAAGTATGATTTGCTTGTTGGGGAGATACACATCCCCATTGAGTTGACCTAGTGACTATTCAAAAATTCTCCGTCTTCTTTTGCGATTCGAGAAAGTTTTGTCAAGGGGATTTGATCAACCCCATTGACGGATTTCTTCCGATGACTGATACGTCTCAAACGTATCTGTAATTTTTGATGGTTTCATGCTGTTATATTGTCAACTTTGGATGTTTTATATACCTTTTATATATTTTTGGGACTAACTTATTAATTCAGTGCCAAATGTCACTTCCTGTTTTTTCTGTGTTTTTGACTCTTTTCAGATCTGATTTTGGAATAGAGTCCAAACGGAATAAAATCCCTGAAATAAATTTTTCCAGAACAGAAGAAGATCGGGGGACTTGAGGGCCAAGGCAGGAGAGCCAAAGGGGGCCCACAAGCCCTGTAGCCGCCACCAGGGGGGCAGTGGCTACCAGGCTTGTGGCCCCCCTGGAGCTCCCGTGCCCTAGCTCTTTCACCTACATATTCCCTAAAATCCCAGAAAAAATCAAGGCATCCATGGAAACACTTTTCCGCCGCCGCAAGCTTCCGTTTCCGCGAGATCTCATCTGGAGACCCTTCCCGGTGCCCTGTCAGAGGGGACTTTGGAGTTCGAGGGCTTCTACATCAACAACATCGCCTCTCCAATGACTCGTGAGTAGTCCACTTCAGACCAACGGGTCCGTAGTTAGTAGCTAGATGGCTTCTTCTCTCTCTTGGATCTTCAATACAAAGTTCTCCATGATCTTCATGGAGATCTATCCGATGTAATCCTCTTTGGCGGTGTGTTTGCCGAGATCCGATGAATTGTGGATTTGTGATCAGATTATCTATGAATTATATTTGAGTCTTTGCTGATTTCTTATATGCATGATTTGATATCCTTGTAAGTCTCTCCGAGTCTTGGGTTTTGTTTGGCCAACTAGATCTATGATTCTTGCAATGGGAGAAGTGCTTGGTTTTGGGTTCATACCGTGCAGTGACCTTTCCCAGTGACAGAAGGGGCAGCAAGGCACGCATCATGTTGTTGCCATCGAGGGTAACAAGATGGGCTTTCATCATAGATTTGAGATTGTTCATCTACATCATGTCATCTTGCTTAAGGCGTTACTCTATTCCTTTGAACTTCATACACTAGATGCATGCTGGATAGCGGTCGACGTGTGGAGTAATAGTATTAGATGCAGAAAGTATCGGTCTACTTGTTTTGGACGTGATGCCTATAGATATAATCATTGCCATAGATAACATCACGACTTTGCGCGGTTCTATCAATTGCTCGACAGTAATTCGTTCACCCACCGTCTACTTGCTTTCATGAGAGAAGCCACTAGTGAACACTACGACCCCGGGGTCTATTCACAACTATCGTCTCCACTTTCACTTTTACTTTGCTTTGTTTTCCTTTTTGCTTTCAGTTTCATTTTGCAAACAATCTATAAGGGATTGACAACCCCTTCATAGCGTTGGGTGCAAGCTCTTTGTGTTTGGGCAGGTACTTGTGACTTGACGCGATCCTCCCACTGGATCGATACCTTGGTTCTCAAACTGAGGGAAATACTTATCGCCGCTGTGCTACATCACCCTTTCCTCTTCAAGGGAACACCAACGCAAGGATCCAAGGCCGCGGGGAAATCCTTTGCATATTTGCCAAGGAAGTCCCTATAGGCGTAGCCCGTAGTAGCAGGATTCCTGGCTCCGTTACGAGGGAAGGTATGTTGTCGCAGTAGCAGAAGGATTTCTGGCGCCGTTGCCGGGGAGAGATCAAGTCAAGATCTATCCAAGTACGTGTCACAAACTCATCTCTTGCATTTACCTTTTTTGCCAGTTGCCTCTCGTTTTCCTCTCCCCCACTTCACATTTGTTGTTTTCATTTGCCTTTCTCCTTTGCCGCTTTCATTTGCCTTTTTGTCGTTTTCCTTTGCCGGTTTTCTTGCTTGCTTGTGTTCTTGTTGGTTTGTTGAAGTCATCATGGCTGAAAACACCAAACTTTGCGACTTCTCGAGTACCAATAATAATGATTTTATTAGTACTCCGATTGCTCCCGCCACTAGTGCGGAATCGTATGAAATCAACGCTGCCTTGCTGAATCTTGTTATCAAAGAGAAATTCTCTGGCCTTCCTAGTGAAGATGCCGCATCCCATCTCAATACCTTCATTGAACTTTGCGATATGCAAAAGAAAAGAGATGTGTATAATGACGTGATTAAGTTGAAGCTTTTTCCTTTCTCCTTGCGAGATCGTGCAAAAACTTGGTTTTCTTCTTTGCCTAAAAATACTATAGATTCTTGGGATAAGTCTAGAGATGCTTACATATCCAAGTATTTTCCGCCGGCTAAGATTATCTCTCTACGTAACGATATCATGAATTTCAAGCAACTTGATCATGAACATGTTGCACAATCTTGGGAGAGGATGAAGTTAATGATTAGAAATTGTCCCGCTCATGGCTTGAGTTTGTGGATGATTATACAAATCTTTTACGCTGGTTTGAATTTTGCTTCTAGCAATATCTTGGACTCCGCCTTAGGTGGAACGTTCATGGAAATCACGTTAGGAGACGCTACAAAACACCTAGACAATATCATGACCAACTACTCTCAGTGAAAGGTCACCTGCTAGCAAAAAGGTACACGCTATAGAAGAAATTAACTCGCTTAGTGCCAAGATGGACGAGTTGATGAATTTGGTTGCTAGTAGAAATGCTCCTTTAGATCCTAATGGCATGCCACTATCTTCCTTGATTGAGAGTAGCAACGCTAGTTTGGATGTTAATTTTGTTGGTAGGAACAATTTTGGCAACAACAATGCTTTTAGAGGAAACTATGTTCCTAGGCCTTTTCCTAGTAACTCCTCTAACAATTATGGAAATTCCTACAACAACACTTATGGAAATCACAACAAATTACCCTCTGATTTATAGAGTAATATCAAAGAGATCATCAACTCTCAAAATATTTTCAATGCGTCCATAGAGGAAAAACTACTCAAAATAGACGATTTGGCTAAGAGCATTGATAGGATGTCTTGTGGTATTGATGCTTTGAAAGTTAGATGTGCTCCTCCCAAGGTCAACTTGGATGAAACTTTAAAAGCTATGCGTGTCTCCATGAATGAGAGTAAAGAAAGAACCGCCCAAATTCGCGCTAGGCATGAATGGTTTAAAAGGGTGCGTTCTAGTGATGCAAATCACAAAGATCTTAAAGTGCTTGGTGTGACTCCTCTTGAATCTTTTTTTTCGTGTGTCAAACCTATTGATGAAGGGGTTGGATATGAATCCACTTTGGTTGAAAAACGCCCCAATGATTCGGAGTCCACCTATCTTGATGATAAAGGTGTGGAGAGTGGAGTAGAAGAAATCAAAATATTGGGTAGTAATGAAACTCCCACTTTGGATTTCAAGGAATTCAATTATGATAGTTGCTCCTTGTTTGAATAAATTTCTTTGATGCGATCCATTGCAAACTCTACACATGCTTATAGCCAAAGCAAAGCCTTTACCGCACATATCGTAGATGCTATGATGAAATCTCTTGAAGAGAAACTCGAATTAGAAGTCTCTATACCTAGAAAACTTCATGATGAGTGGGAATCTACTACCAAAATCAAAATCAAAAACTATGAATGCAATGCTTTGTGTGACTTGGGTACTAGTGTTTTCGCGATTCCAAAGTCTTTATGTGATATTCTTGGTTTTCATGAGATTGAAGAGTGTTCTCTTAATTTGCATATTGCGGATTCTACTGTCAAGAAACCCATGGGAAGGATCGACGATGTTCTTATTGTTGCAAATAAGAACTATGTACCCATGGATTTCATTGTACTTGACATAGATTGCAATCCTTCATGTCCCATTATTCTTGGTAGACCTTTCCTAAGGACTATTGGTGCTATCATCGATATGAAGGAAGGGAATATTAGATTTCAATTTCCTCTAAAGAAGGGCATGGAGCATTTTCCTAGAAAGAAAATAAGATTGCCTTATGAATCTATGATGAGGGCTACTTATGGTTTGAGCACCAAAGATGACTATACGTGATTCCATCACCTTATGCCTAGCTAAGGGCGTTAAACAATAGCGCTTGCTGGGAGGCAACCCAACGAATCTATCCTTTTTATTTCTGTTTTGTGTTTTCCACACTTTCATAATTCTGTTATGATTGTGTTTTTTGTGTTTCTTTTTGCGTTTGTGCCAAGCAAAACTGTTATGATTAGTCTTGGGGATGATCGTTTGGTCATGCTGGAAAAGACAGAAACTTTCTGCTCACGAAAAGAATTTTAGTTTTTTTTCTGTAAGAGCTTTTGAGTTGATTCTTTTTGCTGCTGATATCTACGCAAATTCTTCAGACTTCAGTAATTTTGCAGAATTTGTGAAGTACCATAAGTATACGAATTATACAGATTTCTATAGGCTGGTCTGTTGTTAACAGATTCTGTTTTTTTAGTTGGTTGCTTATTTTGATGAAACTATGGATAGTATCGTGGGGTATTAGCCATGGAAGATTGAAAATACAGTAACCCAACATCAACATAAGTAGAATTTAAGTTTGCTACAGTACCTAAGGAAGTGTTGGTTTGCTTTCTTATACTAATGATATCACGAGTTTCTGTTTAAGTTTCGTGTTGTGAAGTTTTCAAGTTTTGGGTGAAGTTCTTATGGAAAAAGAGATAAAGAGTGGCAAGAGCTCAAGCTTGGGGATTCCCAAGGCACCCCGAGTTGATTCAGGTATGCCGTAAAAGCCTAAGCTTGGGGATGCCCCGGGAAGGCATCCCCTCTTTCGTCTTCAATCCATCGGTAACGTTACTTGGGGCTATATTTTTATTCACCACATGTTATGTGTTTTGCTTGGAGTGTATTGTATCGTAGGAGTCTTTTATTTTTGTTGTGTCACAACCTTCCTTGCTGCACACCTAGAGAGAGAGACATGCACTCACCGTGATTTTGTCGAGCTTCACTTATATCCTTTGGTTAGACAATTCAGCTCACATGTGCTTCACTTATATCTTTTGAGCTAGTTGATTTTGCTCTATGTGCTTCACTTATATATTTTAGAGCACGGAAGCGCGTGGCTTGGTAGTTGATCTATGCTACGAAAGTAGTCTCAAAAGGTGTAGTTATCCAAAGGGATATGAAACTTCCACTTTCATGTGCATTGAGTAGTTAGAGAAGTTTGATTCATCTCAATTAGTTTTGAGTTGTGGTTGTGGTAATATTGAAGTTATACTAGTAAGGTATTGTGGATCTAGAAATACTTGTGTTGAAGTTAGCGATTCCCGTAGCATGCATGTATGGTGAACCGCTATGTGATGAAGTCTGGGCATGATTAGTTTATTGATTGTCATCCTTTGTGTAGCGGTCGGGATCACGCGATGGTTTATACCTACCAACCCTTCCCCTTGGAGTATGCGTTGAATGCTTTGTTTAGATTACTACTAAAACTTTTGCAACAAGTATATGAGTTCTTCATGACTAATGTCGAGTCCATGGTTTAGATGCACTTTCACCTTCCACCATCATTATCTTCTTTAGTGTCATGCAACTTTCGCCAGTGCACAAAACTCACCATTAACCTCCCTCAAAACAGCCACCATACCTACCTACTATGGCTTTTTCAAAGCTATTTCGAAATATATTGCCATGCAACTACCACCATGACATGTGCCACCACTTCTACATTGCCATTGCATGATCGTAAGATAGCTAGCATGATGTTTCCATTGATGTCTATGCCATGTCAGATCATTGTCACGGTATACCAAAGGCATTCCATATAGAGTCATCATTGCTCTAAGTTTTGAGTTGTAAGTGTGATGATCATCATTAATGGAGCATTGTCCCATGTGAGGAAATAAAAGAGGCCAACAAAGCCCATTTATAAAAAGAGGCCAAAGATGCCCACCAAAAAAGAGAGGCCAAAGAGCCCACAAAAAAATAATGAGAGAAAAAGAGAGAAGGGACAATGCTACTATCCTTCCACACTTGTGCTTATTAAGCACCATGATCTTCATGATTGAGAGTCTCTCGTTTTGTCACCACCATATAGCTAGTGGGAAATTTTCATTATATAACTTGGCTTGTATATTCCAATGATAGGCTTCCTCAAAATTGCCTTAGGTCTTCGTGATCAAGCAAGTTGGATGCACACCCACTAGTTTTCTTTAAGAGCTTTCACATACTCTTAGCTCTAGTACATCATTTGTATGGCAATCCCTACTCATTCACATTGATATCTATTGATGAGCATCTCCATAGCTCATTGATATGCCTAGTTAATGTGACCATCTTCTCCTTGTTTGTCTTGCAACCTCCACCACACTCCATTCCACTTATAATGCTAAAAACATGGCTCACGCTCATGTATTGCGTGAGAGTGGAAAAAGTTTGAAAAAGTGAAAGTGTGAAAACAATTACTTGGCTAATACCGAGGTTGTGCATGATTTAAATTCGTTGTGCAAGGATGATAGAGCATAGCCAAACAATATGATTTTGTAGGGATAACTTTCTTTTGGCCTTGTTATTTTGAAAGTTCATGATTACCTTGCAAGTTTGCTTGAGGTACTATTTTCTCCACATCAATAGCAAACTATTGTTTTGAATCTAATGGATCTGAACATTCATGTCACATAAGAGGAGTTACTAAGGACATATATGCTAGGTAGCATGAAAGCATCAAAAATTCATTCTTTATCACTTCCCTACTCGAGGACAAGCAGGATTTAAGCTTGGGGATGCTTGATAGGTCTCAAACGTATCTATAATTTTTGATGGTTTCATGTTGTTATCTTGTCAACTTTGGATGTTTTATATACCTTTTATATCTTTTTTGGGACTAACTTATAAATTCAGTGCCAAGTGCCAGTTCCGGTTTTTTCTGTGTTTTTGACTCTTTTCAGATCTGATTTTGGAACAGAGTCCAAACGGAATAAAATCCCCGAAATAAATTTTTCCAGAACAGAAGAAGATTGGGGACTTGAGGGCCAAGGCAGGACAGCCACAGGGGGCCCACAAGCCGTGTAGCTGCCACCAGGGGGGTCGGCGGCTACCAGGCTTGTGGCCCCCGTGGAGCTCCCCTGCCCTAGCTCTTTCGCCTATATATTCCCTAAAATCCCAGAAAAAATCAGGACATCCACGAAAACACTTTTCCACCGCCGCAAGCTTCCGTTTCCGCGAGATCTCATCTGGAGACCCTTCCCGGTGCCCTGCCGGAGGGGACTTTGGAGTTGGAGGGCTTCTACATCAACATCATCGCCTCTCCAATGACTCGTGAGTAGTCCACTTCAGACCTACGGGTCCGTAGTTAGTAGCTAGATGGCTTCTTCTCTCTCTTGGATCTTCAATACAAAGTTCTCCATGATCTTCATGGAGATCTATCTGATGTAATCCTCTTTGGCAGTGTGTTTGTCGAGATCCGATGAATTGTGGATTTGTGATCAGATTATCTATGAATTATATTTGAGTCTTTGTTGATTTCTTATATGCATGATTTGATATCCTTGTAAGTCTCTCCAAGTCTTGGGTTTTGTTTGGCCAACTAGATCTATGATTCTTGCAATGCGAGAAGTGCTTGGTTTTGGGTTCATACCGTACGGTGACCTTTCCCAGTGACAGAAGGGGCAGCAAGGCACGCATCGTGTTGTTGCCATCAAGGGTAAAAAGATGGGCTTTCATCATAGATTTGAGATTGTTCATCTACATCATGTCATCTTGCTTAAGGTGTTACTCCGTTCCTTTGAACTTGATACACTAGATGCATGTTGGATAGCGGTCGACGTGTGGAGTAATAGTAGTAGATGCAGAAAGTATCGGTCTACTTGTTTTGGACGTGATGCCTATAGATATAATCTTCGCCATAGATAACGTCACGACTTTGCGCGGTTCTATCAATTTCTCGACAGTAGTTCGTTCACCCACCGTCTACTTGCTTTCATGAGAGAAGCCACTAGTGAACACTACGCCCCCCGGGTCTATTCACAACTATCGTCTCCACTTTCACTTTTACTTTTCTTTGTTTTCCTTTTTTGCTTTTAGTTCTCACTTTGCAAACAATCTATAAGGGATTGACAACCCCTTCATAGCGTTGGGTGCAAGCTCTTTGTGTTTGTGCAGGTACTTGTGACTTGACGCGATCCTCGCACTGGATCGATACCTTGGTTCTCAAACTGAGGGAAATACTTACCGCCGCTGTGCTACATCACCCTTTCCTCTTCAAGGGAACACCAATGCAAAGCTCCAAGGCCGCGGGGAAATCCTTTGCATATTTGCCAAGGAAGTCCCTATAGGTGTAGCCCGTAGCAGCAGGATTCCTGGCGCCGTTACCAGGGAAGGTCTGTTCTCGCACTAGCAATGAACATGAGATGGATGAACCAAGGAGTCACAAACCTCTGTTCCAAGCTTTCACTTTAGGTTGCTCAGAAGAAAAATTATAGGTTTAGTTTTGTTTTCCCTGTTTTCTGTTTTAGCGTCCGGTAGAAAAGTACGCCGAAAATCAAAGTTCTCCGAACGCTGTGAAAATCAAGTATGATTTTTTCTGGATTTTTTGAAAAATACTGGGACAAAGAGTCTGTGTGGGGGCCACACCAGTGGGCCACAAGCCCTAGGGACGCGGGCACCCCCCTGGTCGCGCCACCCAGGCTTGTGGGGCCCACAGGCACCCCCTCCACTCATTCTTGCTCTCATCCGCTTCTCCTACCTCTAGAAAAAATTGTTTCGCAGCTCAAACCCGTGTTCTTGCTCCTCTTGCTGGGGTTTTTGATCTCTTTGCTCAAATCACCGTTCTCCGAACTGTTTTGGGGAAATTACTCCTTGGTAAGTGACTCCTCCATCGGTCCAATTAGTTTTTGCTCTAGTGCCTTATACTCCGCGTATTTTTGCTGCCTTGGTGACCATGTTCTTGAGCTTTGCATGCTAATTCTAGCTGGTCCCAAGTAGTTTTGATGCGTAATATGGTCTCTAGGCACTTGTTGGAGTAGTTGCTACTAGTTTCGTTGAGCCCTATTCACTTTTCCTTAGAATCACTAAAAATTTCAGAAATTTTCAGAGATAGAAAAGGGAAAAGATGAGGAGGTTCTTAAGAGGCTCATCAAGCCGTGACCCCAAGAATGATGGGAGTGGGAAGAAGCCCAAGTATTTGGTCACTCGAGTCGCAGAAGTTCGAGCGTGCGAGTGGCCAAGCGACGTGTTCTTACGCGCCACTGGAATATATGAGGAATTTTATCACTTGGTGGAGAACGCAGGCCTTACCGCCTTCGTTGAAGATAAGTGTACGCAATACCTCCTCCTCACTAATATCTTCGTACAAAGCTTTAACTTCTATCCGAGGAAGAATCCTCCTATGGTTGAGTTTAAACTTTATGGTATCCCCCAGCGCATGTCACTCCAGGATTTTTGCAATGTTTGCAAATTACCTTCCGTTGGGGATATTCATGAACCTCGTCCACGGGACTTGGAAGCTTTCATCGGTACAATTGTTGTAGGAGAGGAGAGAGGAGTATCTTGTGCTAGAGCTGCTAGTATACATTTTCCCGTGCTTCGGTACTTCTCACTATTTGTGGGAAAATGTCTGATTGGCCATGGGAAAGCCGGGTCACTTAGTTCCCCAGACCTCGCGGTCTTGCGCGAAGCCCTTTATAACGATAAAACTTATAGCTTGGGTGCTATAGTAGCTCAATGGTTGAACCTAAACCGTTCTAGGGGTGTTTTCTATGGGGGTATCTACGCCACTCGGCTTGCTAGACACTTTGAGATACCTATTAGACTGGAGGAGGAAGAAGAGATTCTTCTTCCCAAGAGGTATCTAGATTACGATAGCATGGTTTGCCATGACTTTCTTGATAGAGATATAAGTAGAAGAATGATTTATAACCTGGTGTTTAGTCAGGGTACTCATGAGACTATTACTTTGCCCGCTCCTTCTTTGTTCAATCTTCATGCAGGCAGGTACACTATTATGCCCTCGGACATCTACGCATATTGGGGCTTGGCCCAACCACAGGTGCCTCTGCCCGAGCCACCAGTCGAGTACCAGACGCCAGTTTATCAGTGGGAGCCAGTGGAGCTCACACAGGAGTGGCATCCTCAGTCCACCCCGGAGTACCCCGGAGCTGGTTATTTCCCTCCTTGGGAGTAGACAAGTTAGGCCAAAATCCTAAGCTTGGGGGAGTATGTGTTCTCACCGACTTTACATTCTTGCATATGTTTTCACTTTGTTAGCCGATGTTCACACTTTGCCATTGTATCATCCATGCTAGTTTATTTTCTTTTTCTTGTTTTCTTTTCGTGTGTCTGTCTAGTTTGAGAAAAACCAAAAAGATTTTCTTTTCTTCTTTTGCTTGTTGGGAGTTTTCCCGTGTAGATAGTTTTCTTTTCCTTTGGGTCAAGGAAGAAGATATTGGTTACAATGTTTAGTGGCTCTTGCATGCATACCTGTTTAGCTTTCATAGAGCCATATTACTTTGTCTTCTCCTTTGTGTTGCCTGCAGATTCCAGCTTTAGTCCAATGCACGAGCACGCTTATTATTGTTCACATCATTCGGTCGTGCAAGTGAAAGGCAATAATGACGATATATGATGAAGTGACTAAGCGTGGAAAAGCTGGTACGAACTCGATCTATTTTGTTTTTGTAAATATGACTAGCTCATTGTTCCTAGTTCAGCTTTGTTGTGAGAGAAACATGTTTTCAATGACAACTTAGAGATCATAGTTGCTTATGCCATGCTTACTTAGCTAGGAGCTTATAATGGTTTGCCTTGGTTGCCAACATGAATGTTGAGATGACTATGATGTAGTATGATAGGATGGTATCCTCCTTTGAATGTTTCAAGTGGCTTGACTTGGCGCATGTTCACGCATGTAGTTGAAACAAAATCAACATAGCCTCTATGATGTTCATGTTCATGGTGATTTATGTCCTACTCATGCTTGCAATCAATGTTAGTTACTCTCAATGCATTTTGATGACCGTTGTCGCTCTCTAGTTGGTCGCTTCCCAGTCTTTTGCTAGCCTTCACTTGTACTAAGCGGGAATACTGCTTGTGCATCCACCTCCATAAAACCAAAGTTGTGCCATATGAGTCCACCATACCTACCGATGTGTGGTATCTACCTGCCGTTCCAAGTAAATTTGCATGTGCCACTCTCCAAGTCTTCAAGAAATAATCTGTTTTGCATGCCCGAACCGCTCATGTGGTGACAGGGGGCTATTGGTATCTTCCATGCTAGGCGTGTTATCCTCAATATGTGTTTATTCACTATCATTCACGAGAAAGGGACCGGTAATTGGAATTCCTAGTTCCATGCTCAAAGCGAAAAGATAATTGCAAACAAAACTCCCCCAGGATTGTTGTTGGTATGGATGGTACCCGAGGATTCGGCTAGCCGTGGAGTGTGATTGATTGGTGGTTGGGGGGGTCAAAACTTTACTTTTCTGTTTGGGAACCGCCTATAGCATGTGTAGCGTGGAAGATGTTGAGAACTCTTAGTCATTGCGTTGACAATGAAAGCATGCCACCCAAAATTATTATCTCTGTTTTCAAAGCTTGAGCTGTGGAACCTCTGCAAATCAATGCTTCCCTCTGCGAAGAGCCTATCTATTTATGTTCCTGTTGAGTCATCCTCCTCTTACAAAAGCACCAATTAGAGAGAACCTCTGTCATTTTTATGCTTTGCTTTTAACTGTGTTGAGTATGACTATGACTGGATCTTCATTGCCATGAATTACAATGTTTAGTCAGCCCTTGGTCTTTGAAGGTGCTCTGCATTTATGTTTTGCGGTCTCAGAAAGAGCTAGCGAGATACCATCTATTCATACTGCTTCATGTTGTTTTGATTGAAGTGTTGACACTTGAGGCTTATTATTATTTGCTCGCTAGTTGATTATGCCATTGATATGAGTTTACCGTGAGACCTAGATGTCATTTGCTTATGTAGTTTGCTTGTGATGTTGCTAAAATTCTGGTTATGAGTTAGACATAGTTGCAACAACAAGATCAAACAGAGTTCATCAAAGTTTTTCTTTTGTCTCTCTCAGTTTGTCAACTCAGTTGCTTGAGGACAAGCAAGGCTTTAAGCTTGGGGGAGTTGATACGTCTCCGTCGTATCTACTTTTCCGAACTCTTTTGCCCTTGTTTTGGACCCTAATTTGTATGATTTGAATGGAACTAACCCGGACTAACGCTGTTTTCAGCAGAATTGCCATGGTGTTGATTTTGTGCAGAAATAAAAGTTCTCGGAATGTCCTGAAAATTTACCGAGATTTTTTCTGGAATAAAAGGAAAATACCTCCGCAAAGATCCACCTGAGGGGGCGTGCCAATGCGCCACAAGCCCACAGGCTGCAGCCACCCCCAATGGCCGCGCCGTGCAGGCTTGTGGGGCCCACGTGGCACCACCGCCCCCAAACTCAGCTCTATATCTTCTGTTTCGCCTAGAAAAAAATTAGAGAGAAGGTTTCATTGCGTTTTGCGATACGGAGGCGCCGCCACATCCTGTTCTTCATCTCGAGGGCAGATCTGGAGTCCGTTTCGGGCTCCGGGGAGGGGAAATCGTCGCCATCGTCATCATCAACCTTTCTCCATCGAGAATTCCATGATGCTCTTCATCGTTCGTGAGTAATCTCATCGTAGGCTTGCTGGACGGTGATGAGTTGGATGAGATCTATCATGTAATCAAGTTAGTTCTTGACGGGGATTGATCCCTAGTATCCACTATGTTCTGGATTGATGTTGCTACTACTTGGCTATGCTTAGTGCTTGTCACTAGGGCCCGAGTGTCATGATTTCAGATCTGAACCTATTATGTTGTTTGCAATATATGTGTGTTTTAGATCCTATCTTGCAAGTTGTAGTCACCTACTATGTGTTATCACCCGGCAACCCCGGAGTGACAATAGCCGGAACCACTCCCGGAGATGACCATAGTATGAGGAGTTCATGTATTCACCGCGTGTTAATGTGTTGGTCCGGTTCTTTATTAAAAGGAGAACCTTAATCCCGTAGTTTCTACTAGGACCCCGCTGCCACGGGAGGGATGGACAATACATGTCATGCAAGTTCTTTTCCCTAAGCACGTATGACTACATACGGAATACATGCCTACATTAGATTGATGAACGGGAGCTAGTTACATATCTCTCCGTGTTATAGATGTTATATGATGAATCACATCTGTCACACTCATCCATCACCGATCCACTGCCTACGAGTCTTCTACTACTGGTCCTCGCTACGTTACTTTGCCTAGGCTTATCCCTTGCTACCAAAGGGATTGGGCCACTTTGTTGCTGTTGTTACTTGTTACTTTGCTGCTGTTGCTACTGCTGTTCCTTGCCACTTCGCTGCTACTTGTTGCAATACTTTGTTGGAGCCGTAGCCGGGGAAGCATTCTTCTCAAGATAAATCCCCCGTCAACGTGTTGGCGTCATTGATACAACAGTTAGGAATAGTTTGCCGTCAACAGATTGTTTCTGGCACCGTTGCTATCATACTACCTTGCTACTGATACTTTGCTTGTAGACACTAATCTTTCAGGTGTGGTTGAATCTGATACATTCAGCTGCTAATACTTGAAAATATTCTTTCGCTTCCCGTCATGCGAATCAATAAATTTGGGTTGAATACTCTACCCTCGAAAACTGTTGCGATCCCATACGCTTGTGGGACATCAAGGATTTTTCTAGCTCCATTGCCGGGGAGGCACGGCTGTATTCTCTGAGTAAATTGGGTTTGACGTCTGCTGATCACTATGAGGAATCCGAAACATCCAAGAACTGAAATCCTACCTTCCACTACGAGCAGAACTGCCATCCAAGGTCGCACAACGCAGTTCTAATGTAGTTGCCTTTAATGGAGCAAGGTATAATGGGCACACCGGGATCACCTAGTTTCTTCGAAGTTCCACCCTTGAAAGTGTAATTGGCAAGCATGGTGGAAATCTCAACCTCAGGTATCCTCCTCTTATTAGTCACAATATCTTTCATGTGCTTTGCATACGGAGACAGGAAGGTAGGATTTTCGTTCTTGGATCAAGTGCAGAGCTAGATGGCAGTTCCTTACCTCTCCTCGTAGTGGAAGGTAGGATTTTAGTTCTTGGATCTTTCGGATTCCTCATAGTGATCAGCAGACGTCAATACCAAGTGACTCAGAGAATATAGTTGTGCCTCCCCGGCAACGGCGCCAGAAAAAGCCTTGATGTCCCACAAGCGTATGGGATCGCAGCAGTTTTCGAGGGTAGAGTATTCAATCCAAATTTGTTGATTCGCACGATGGGAAGTGAAAGAACATTCTCAAGTATTAGCAGCTGAATGTGTCAGATTCAACCACACCTAAAAGATTAGTGTCTGCAAGCCAAGTATCAGTAGCAAGGTAGTATCATAGCAACGGTGCCAGAAACGATCTGTTGACGGCAGACTATTCCTAACTGTTGTATCAATGGCGCCAGCATGTTGACGGGGGATTATTCTTGAGAAGAATGCTTCCCCGGCTACGGCTCCAACAAAGTGTTGCAACAAGTAGCAGCGAAGTGGCAAGGAACAACAGTAGCAGCAGTAGCAAAGTAACAAGTAGCAGCAGCAAAGTAACAAGTAACAGCAGCCGCAAAGTGGCCCAATCCCTTTTGTAGCAAGGGACAAGCCTAGACAAAGTAACGTAGCGAGGACCAGTAGTAAAAGACTTGTAGGCAGTGGATCGGTGATGGATGAGTA
This sequence comes from Hordeum vulgare subsp. vulgare, assembly GCF_904849725.1. Classification (NCBI taxonomy): domain Eukaryota; kingdom Viridiplantae; phylum Streptophyta; class Magnoliopsida; order Poales; family Poaceae; genus Hordeum; species Hordeum vulgare. The sequence continues at coordinate 53,036,380 of NC_058519.1, forward strand.
TGACGGATGTGATTCATCATGTAACAGCTATAACACGGAGAGGTATGTGACTAGCTCCCGTTCATCAATCTAATGTAGGCATGTATTATGTATGTAGTCATACGTTCTTAGGGAAAAGAACTTGCATGACATCTATTATCCATCCCTCCTGTGGCTGCGGGGTCCTAATGGAAACTACGGGATATTAAGGTTCTCCTTTTAATAAAGAACCGGACCAACGCATTAACACGCGGTAAATACATGAACTCCTCGTACTATGGTCATCTCCGGGAGTGGTTCCGGCTATTGTCACTCCGGGGTTGCCGGGCCATAACACATAGTAGGTGACTACAACTTGCAAGATAGGATCTAAAACACACATATATTGGCGACAACATAATAGGTTCAGATCTGAAATCATGGCACTCGGGCCCTAGTGACAAGCATTAAGCATAGCCAAGTAGTAGCAACATCAATCTAGAACATAGTGCATACTAGGGATCAATCCCCGTCAAAACTAACTCGATTACATGATAGATCTCATCCAACTCATCACCGTCCAGCAAGCCTACGATGACATTACTCACGAACGATGAAGAGCATCATGGAATTGTCGATGGAGAAAGGTTGATGATGACGATGACGATGATTTCCCCTCTCCGGAGCCCGAAACGGACTCCAGGTCTGCCCTCCAGATGAAGAACAGGATGTGGCGTGCCTCCGTATCGCAAAACGTGATGAAACCTTCTCTCTGATTTTTTTCCATGCGAAACGGAAGATATAGAGCTGAGTTTGGGGGCGGTGATTCCACGTGGGCCCCACAAGCCTGCAGGGCGCGGCCTAGGCGGGTGGCCGCGGCCTGTGGGCTTGTGGCCCACTCGCACGCCCCCTCCGATGGATCTTTGCGCATGTATTTTTCTTTTGTTCCAGATAAAATCTCCGTAAATTTTCAGGACATTCCGAGAACTTTTATTTGTGCACAAAAACAACACCATGGCAATTCTGCTGAAAACAGCGTCAGTCCGGGTTAGTTCCATTCAAATCATGCAAATTAGAGTCCAAAACAAGGGCAAAAGAGTTCGGAAAAGTAGATACGACGGAGAGGTATCAGTGCCATAGAGGCTTAACTCCGAAGACAAATTCCGATGGCCAGTGGGGTTTAGCAGGCGGTTGTAGGGCGGGGGCAGCACCAACACTCCATGGGGGTCCATTTTCGGCCTAAACTCAAGCAATCATCAACGGAAGACCCGGCTCGACGGCGCGACTATCACTCGGCACAACGACAGTAGAAACTGCGCTCTGTGCTCCCGGAACGTGGCGACGACATTCGTGGTGCGCACGGGCAGGGCTGGACATGCGGAGCTAGGTTGGGGCTTGGGTGGTGCGTGACGGCGTGCCTTTGCAGCACATGTTGCTGGTGGCCACGGCAGCCATTGCTCGCGCTGCTGCCAGGGCTGACTGGCTTAGGCCAGCTCACTGCCGATGCACATAAGCGGCCAAACAACCGTGCGACACTTCAGATAAGAGCAAGGCACAGTGGCAAGGTGCCCTTGTCAACCCTGTGGAGATTGACGTTGCTGCCACTAAATCACTAACTTTGAAACGCTGAGCACTGAATTATGTGAACCTAACATGCACAGTGCACGCCAGGTGCTCGTCTGAATGCTAGAGGGCTAAAAACAATTTTCCCGGGGCTGAAATTTTATGGGGTGGCCTCTCATTGCTTCCTAAGACTGCATGAATTTTTTTCAGAATTTTTGAAAATAGTTAAGTCAGGTTTTTAACAAAAACAAAGAATTCTGGTCAAACTTGTGTCAAACCTATTTTGAAAACTCAAACGAGCAACCAGAGTATTTTTGTTGAAATGAGTTGAGAACACTTAGGTCTACCAAGGATAGAAATTTGGGAATCAGGAACCAAAGAAATCTTTGGGTTCCCTTGCAAAATTCTTGGAGCCAAAACTGATTACAGAAAATAGTTTTGGATTAATAAAATATAAAAGGTGGTTAAACCCCTCCAAATCTTTGAGGGGCTATTCTTAAAAGTTGAATTGTCCTCATGGGTCATCTAGAGATTTGAGAGAGGAAGGTTTTTGAATATAAGGTAAACCAAGATTAAAAATGGTTCTCAAGCAAAGTGTTTGGAAAAGAGTCCTCCAAAAATATCTCCACATAAAATAATGGGAAGGCCAAGGAGAAAGTTTGTAGTCAAGAAGCCTCAAAATAAAAGTTTAAAGAACACATCCAAAGTTGATTTGGAGTTTTTGTCAAAATATTTTTGAAATCCACTTTAAAAATAATAAAAATCAGAAAATCCGAATTGAAAATTTGTGGGTGTTAGTACATACCAAAGATAGGCCCGAGCATACTGCTGCACAACCATCTCATCGGCATCCGTGGGGCACGGATTGTTTGCTCGTCCCACTTCATTTAGCCAAGAGTGCTTCACTTTAGAGCTATCAGTCTTGCGTGACAGAGGGGGAGAGGGCTGAACACCAATTAAAAAACCAACCCAGTCTTGCTAGTTAATGGCACTAACATGACCAGTAAGAGCACAATCGTTGATAGGAAGGTCGCTTATCATGGTCGTGTCCTCTAGGGTCATCGTTATCTCCCCACGGGCAAGGTGGAAAGAGTGTGTCTCGGGACTCCAACGATTCGTAAGTGCAGTGAGCGCTGCATGGTTCATCGGTGGTGAGGTTCGCTTGAATTGCAACACAAAGGGGAGAAAACTCAATCTTGCAATGTACGGATCATATCGCACGTTGTACGAAAAGTCATTCACACCATGACCCCTCATGCGCATAGCTACTACATGTTGCAAACAATGTGAGCTTCATATCAATACGAGAAACACACATGAAAAACACGAATAATTGATAAGTCAAACTTCTTACCTTCCGATTCTCAATGGCATGAGCACGATGCTCTCTGTCAAACTCTTCGATTAACCCTTCATACCAAGGGCCATCGTCATCCACCATCCTACCAAAAAATAACAAGCATCAAATTTCATCATCTCTTTGGCAAAAAAAATGCCAACAATATGCCCATTTATATCATCATCCAACATATTAAAAATACCAACAATATGTGCATCTATATCATCATCCAACATACTAAACAACATGTCCATTTGTCAAAATCTACAAAACATCAACTACTAACATATTGAAGAAAATGCCCTAAAGGCTAAAATAAAATCTGCCAATTTTATTGAACATATTGAACTACACAAAAAATGTATCATCTAACAACTACACAACTATATCATCTAACAACTACAAAACAATCCCTAAAACTAAGCAAACATCTACTAATCTAACATAACACAATATTCAAAAATGCTATCAAAATAAGATGTTAAAACAAAAAAATGGAGGGATTGGAGGAGAATACCTCAAATATGCTCGGGGGACTTGGATCTAAGGATTTTGGTGGAGGAGGGAGTAGAACAAGGGGTGTGTGAGGGCGAAGAGGGGGCGAGAGAGAGCCTAATTCGTTCTCGTGGAGGAGGAGGAAGAAGATGGACAGGTGGGACGGGACCACAAGTTGTGTAAGTTACCTCGGCCAGACGCGAGGGTCCGCGGCGTCTGGGTATGGAGACCAGACGCCAGGGTTCCTAGCGTCTGGCCCTTTGCCACGTCAGCGAGTCAACGTAGCGGGCGATGATACATCTCCAATGTATCTATTATTTTTGCTTGTTCCATGCTATGATATTATTATTATTGGATGTTTTTATTATCATTTCATACCTTTTTATATCATTTTTGGGCACTGACCTTTTAACTTAGTGCCAAGTGTCATTTCCTATTTTTTGCCCTATTTTTGTTTCGCACGAAATCAATATGAGAAAAGATCAAATTGTCCCGAAATTTTTTGATGATTTTTTATTGAAGATAAGTATCACTTGGAACTTGGAGGCCAAGGAAAATCTTGTCAGAGGGCCCCACACAACACTAGGGCTCGCCCAAGGGGGGAGCCCTGATGTTGTGTTTGAACCTCCATGCTCCATTTGCCCTACCTCCTCCACTACAAATTCAGCAATATTCCAAAACCCTAAAGGGAGTCCACGAAATACTTTTTCCGCCGCCGCAAGCCTCTATTCTTGCCAGATCTCGTATGGAGGCCTTTTTCGGTACTCCGTCGGAAGGGGAACTCATCACACAGGGGTTCTACATCAACCTTGCCGCCTCCCCGATGATGCGTGAGTAGTTCACCAAAGACCTACGGGTCCATAGTGTGTATATAGGGTGGGGCGTTTTGGAGGTGGGTCCATAGTGTGTATATAGGGTGGGTCCATAGTGTCTTTTTTTGTATAGCTCTCACCCTAATGTATTTCATCGTTAGATTTCACACACATGTGTTATACATCCATATGAACATGTATGAATTTTTCAGAATTTTCTGAAATTTAAATATATGATTTTCGAATTTTTCAAAAAAACGAGATCCATGGAGCTCGTCCTCCAAAGAGCATTATATATATATATATACAATGATCTCCATGATCTTCATGGAGATCCATTCGATGTAATGACTTTGTGCGGTGTGTTTGTTGGGATCCGATGAATTGTGAGTTTCTGATCAGATCGATCCTTGTTTTATTTGAGTTCTTTGCTGATCTCTTTTATGTATGATTTAGTATAGCCTTGTATTTCTTCTCCGAAGTTTTGGTTTGGTTTGGCCAACTAGATTAGATCTTCTTGCAATGGGAATAGGTCCTCGGTAATGGGTTCAATCTTGCGATGTTCAGTCCTAGTGACAAAAGGGGAGTTGATACGCATGTGTTTTTGCCACTAAGGATAAAAAGTTGGGATTAATTCTTATATGTTTTTGTCTTGACTACATCATGTCATCGTTCTTAATGCATTACTTCATTCTTATGAACTTAATACACTAGATGCATGCTGGATAGCGGTCGATGTGTGAAGTAATAGTTATAGATGCAGGTAGGAGTCGGTCTACTTGATTTGGTGTGATGCCTATATCATGATCATTACCTTGGATAGCTTCATAATTATTTGCTTTTCTATCAATTGCCCAATAGTAATTTGTTTACCCACCGTATGCTATTTCCTTGAGAGATATGCCACTAGTGAATCCTACGCCCCCCGGGTCTAATTTTATTATAAGATCAATCTCATTTACTTATACAAAAATACGAAAAATACTTGCTGCTTTTTTATCTTTTATTTATTTATCAATCTATCATTTAATGTCATTTCTTGACCGCCGAGATTTTGACAACCTCTCGTCTGTGTTGGGTGCGAAGGTTTGCGTTGTGTGTGCAGGTGCCAGTGTTGCTTGGTTCTCCTACTGGATTTATAACCTTGGTTTCTTAACTGAGTTAAATAGTTACTCTACTATGATGCATCATCCTCTCCTCTTCAGGGATAAAAATCCAACGCAATTTACAAGTAGTAGGAAGAATTTCTGGCGCCGTTGCCGGGCAGGATCAAGCCAACACCATCAACTTGCCAATCTCTAGCGCCGTTACCAAGTACCTACACTATCGACTCTTATATTTGCAATTACTTTATTTGCCATTTGCTCTCGTTTTTGTCTCCCCCACTTCTAATTTTTTTACAAATACATTTGCCTTTTATGTTGCCACTTTTATTTGCCTCTTTCTCTTTGCCATTTTTATCGTTATGGCTAGTTCTTCTTCTAACTCCACCTCTGAGAATGGAGTCCTCGACTTCAAGAAAAGAGGAGGAGAAAATTAAAAGATGCTTGGTATGGGATTTGCGATGCTCATAATAGATCATCTTGTAAGCAATCCACCACTATTCTTCTCCATAATTTTTATGTGGGAGTTACTCCTTGGTACCGTTTCGTACTTTATACTATTACCGAAGGGAATTTCTTGACTTGATCTTATTTGGATGCTTTTAATGCTTTGAATGATTTAGTGGGCGCACCACCTATCACGGTTAATGAAACACCGTTGACCCTTGAGCATGTGATGCAAAGGTTGGAAGCTATCGAAAGAAAAAATCCCACTATAGAACATCTTGATAATTTGGATAAAAAGACCCACAATCATATTACTCAATATGGATCTAAGGTTGGATGCTATTGTTTTCTGCGTGTCAAGTATTTATTCCTATGACCATGAGATCATATAACTCACTGGCACCGGAAGAATACCTTGTGTGATCAAACGTCACAATGTAACTGGGTGACTATAAAGGTGCTCTATGATAACCCACAAGTGTAGGGGATCGCAACAGTTTTTGAGGGTAGAGTATTCAACCCAAATCTGTTGATTCTCCACAAGGGGAAGCGAAAGAATATTCTCAAGTATTAGCAGCTGAGTTTGTTAGATTCAACCACACCTGGAAGATTAATGTCTGCAAGCAAAGTATCAGCAGCAAAGTAGTATGATAGCAACGGTGTCAGAAACAGATCTGTTGACGGTAGACTATTCCTAACTGTTGTATCAATGGCGCCAGTAGGTTGCTCGTATATGGGGAACTATTCTTCCCCGGCAACGGTGTTGGAAAAGATCTTGCAACGAGTAACAGCGAAGTAGCAAGGAACAACAGTAGGAGTGGCAGCAGAGTAACATCAGTAGCAACAGTAGTAGCAAAGTGGCCCAATCCCTTTTGTAGCAAGGGACAAGCCTGGACAAAGTAACGTAGCAAGGACCAGTAGTAAAAGACTCGTAGGCAGTGGATCGGTGATGGATGAGTATGACGAATGTGATTCATCATGTAACAACTATAACACGGAGAGGTATGTAACTAGCTCCCGTTTGTCAGTCTAATGTAGGCATGTATTCTGTATGTAGTCATACGTGCTTAGGGAAAAGAACTTGCATAACATCTGTTGTCCATCCCACCCATGGCAGCGGGGTCCTAATGGAAACTACGGGATATTAAGGTTCTCCTTTTAATAAAGAACCGGACCAACGCATTAACACGTAGTGAATACATGAAGTCCTCATACTATGGTCATCTCCGGGAGTGGTTTCGGCTATTGTCACTCCGGGGTTGCCAGGTCATAACACATAGTAGGTGACTACAACTTGCAAGATAGGATCTAAAACACACATATATTGGCGACAACATAATAGGTTCAGATCTGAAATCATGGCACTCGGGCCCTAGTGACAAGCATTAAGCATGGTAAAGTAGTAGCAACATCAATCTAGAACATAGTGGATACTAGGGATCAATCCCCGTCAAAACTAACTCGATTACATGAGAGATCTCGTCCAACTCATCACCGTCCAGCAAGCCTATGATGAGATTACTCACGAACGGTGAAGAGCATCATGGAATTTTCGATGAAGGAAGGCTGATGATGACGATGGCGACGATTTCCCCTCTCCGGAGACCCAAACGGACTCCAGATCTGCCCTCCAGATGAAGAACAGGAGGTGGCGGCGCCTCCGTATCATAAAACATGATGAAACCTTCTCTCTGATTTTTTTCCAGGCGAGACGGAATATATAGAGCTGAGTTTGGGGGCGGTGGTGCCACGTGGGCCCCATAAGCCCTCACAGCGCGGCCTAGGGGGTGGCCACGGCCGAGGGGTTTGCGGCCCACTAACACGCCCCCCTCCGGTGGATCTCTGCGTAGGTATTTTTCTTTTATTCCAGAAAAATTCTCCGTAAATTTTCAGGACATTCTGAGATCTTCTATTTCTGCACAAAAACAACACCATGGCAATTCTGCTGAAAACAGCGTCAGTCCGGGTTAGTTCCATTCAAATCATGCAAATTAGAGTCCAAAACAAGGGCAAAAGAGTTTGGAAAAGTAGATACGACGGAGACGTATCAACTCCCCCAAGCTTAATGCCTTGCTTGTCCTCAAGCAATTCAGTTGACAAACTGAAAGAGACAAAACAAAAAATTTGACGAACTCTGCTTGATCTTGTTGTTGCAACTATGTCTAACTCATAACCAGAATTTCAGCAAGATCACAAGCAAACCAGATAAGCAAATGACATCTTGGTCTCATGGTAAACTCGTATCAATGGCATAATCAACTAGCGAGCAAATAATAATAAGTCTCAAACGTCAACACTTCAATCAAAATAACATGAAGTAGTACGAGTAGATGGTATCTTGCTAGCTCTTTCTGAGACAGCAAAACATAAATGCAGAGCACCTTCAAAGACCATGGGCTGACTAAACATTGTAATTCAAGGCAAAGAAGATCCAGTCACAGTCATACTCAACATAGTTAAAAGCAAAGCATAAAAATGACAGAGGTGCTCTCTAATTGGTGCTTTTGTAAGAGGAGGATGACTCAACAGGAACATAAATAGACAGGCCCTTCACAGAGAGAAGAAGTGATTTGCAGAGGTGCCAGAGCTCAAGCTTTGAAAACAGAGATAATAATTTTGGGTGGCATGCTTTCATTGTCAATGCAATGACTAAGAGTTCTCAACATCTTCCACGCTACACATGCTATAGGCGGTTCCCAAACAGAAAAGTAAAGTTTTGACTCCCCCAACCACCAATCAATCACACTCCACGGCTAGCCGAATCCTCGGGTACCGTTGATACCAACATCAATCCTTGGGGAGTTTTGTTTGCAATTATCTTTTCGATTTGAGCATGGAACTGGGAATTCCAATTACCGGACCCTTTCTCGTGAATGATAGTGAATAAACACATATCGAGGAGAACACGCCTAGCATGGAAGATACCAATAGCCCCCTGTCACCACATGAGCGGTTCGGGCATGCAAAACAGATTATTTCTTGAAGATTTAGAGAGTGGCACATGCAAATTTACTTGGAATGGCAGGTAGATACCGAACATAGGTAGGTATGGTGGACTCATATGGCACAACTTTGGGTTTATGGAGGTGGATGCACAAGAAGTATTCTCGCTTAGTACAAGTGAAGGCTAGCAAAAGACTGGGAAGCGACCAACTAGAGAGCGACAACGGTCATCAAAATGCAATGAGATTAACTAGCATTGAGTGCAAGCATGAGTAGGACATAAATCACCATGAACATGAATATCATAGAGGCTATGTTGATTTTGTTTCAACTACATGCGTGAACATGCGCCGAGTCAAACCACTTGAATCATTCAAAGGAGGATACCATCCTATCATACTACATCATAGTCATCTCAACATTCATGTGGGCATCCAAGACAAACCATTATAAGCTACTAGCTAAGTAAGCATGGCATCAACAACTATGATCTCTAAGTTGTCATTGCAAACATGTTTCTCTCACAACAAAGCTGAACTAGGAAAAGTGAGCTAGTCATATTTACAAAAACAAAATAGATCGAGTTCATATCAGCTTTTCCAAGCTCAGTCACTTCATCATATATCGTCATTATTGCCTTTCACTTGCATGACCGAACGATGTGAACATTAATAAAATTGCTCGTGCATTGGACTACGCTGGAATCTGCAGGCAAACACAAAGGAGAAGATAAAGTAATATGGCTCTATGAAAGCTAAACAGGTATGCATGCAAGAGCCACTAAACATTGTAACCAATATCTTCTACCTTGACCCAAAGAAAAAGAAAACTATTTACACAAGAAAGATCCCAACAAGCAAAAGAAGAAAAGAAAATCTTTTTGGGTTTTCTCAAACTAGACAGACACACGGAAAGAAAACGAGAAAAAGAAAATAAACTAGCATGGATGATACAGTGGCAAAGTGTGAACACCGGCTAACAAAGTGAAAGCATAAGCAAAAATGTAAAGTCGTTGAGAACACGTACACCACCAAGCTTAGGCTTTTGGCCTAAGTTGGTCTACTCCCAAGGATGGTCCTGGCGAAACCCAAAATCATAATGGGGGTTATACGGGAGCGTTGCAGCCACTGCCTGAATAGCTGCCTTACGGAGACGAGCAGCCTTTGACTCCCTCTCATACTCCTCTGCCTCTCCTCTGGTTATGTAATATCTGTTTTACCTGAAAGTCAAGGAAAGCAGGAGCAGCAAGGGTAATATGGAAAACACGCTGCTGGTTAAATATAAAACGGTATAGGAGGCATTCGTCATCCCTCTCAAGGAACTGGTAGCGTGTCAAAGCGGGGCGGTCAAGGAAAGCTGTATGGAGCGAGGGATCTCCTTCGCGGATGGGTACTCCAAGAAAATTTGCTATGCGAGTGGCATAGATGCCACCAAAGAAATCCCCTTCAATAGCATTCTTATTCACCCTCCTTGCTATAATAGCTCCCATGTTGAAGTTTTGTCACCCGTCACTGCGCTCTTAAGGATACTAAGGTCGGGTGCGTAGAGGTGACAATGCTCAATCTTGCCATTAATGCATCTGCCTATGAAGAGGGCAAAGTAATGCAAGGCAAGAAAATGAATACTCCCCATGGTAGCTTGTGTAATGTCTCTAGTTTCTCCAACCATAATACGAGAGCAAAAAATCTCTAACCGAAGATTTAGGAGGATCATTGAGGCTACCCCAAATAGGTATTTTGCAAATTCGATTGAAATCCTCTAAATCCATGGTATAAGATTTATCATAGAGATCAAACAGTACCGATGTTTCACGGCCAGCTAAAAATTTGAATCTACGAACAAAAGAGGCAATGAGAGCAACATACTGTTCACATTTATCGGAGATGAATTCTTCGAGTCCGATGTTGTGAACAAGTGCATCAAACTCATCTTTGAAACCTGCCTCAATCATAAATTCATCAGAAGTCCATTCACATGGTTGTACCTATGCGTCCCTTGGTTGGTAAGGGTCAGGCTCCCGAATCGCAAGACGGGGACCTCTCTTGCTTGAGGAACCACCATGAAAGTTTCTCCTGAACATATTCCTTTTCTGAAATTTACAGTGACCCAAAGGAAAAGTGAACAAGGCTCAACTAAACTCGTAGCAACTACTCCCACAAGTGAGTAGAGGCCATATTAAGCATCAAAACAACTTGGGACCAGCTAGAATCAGCATGCAAAGCTCAAGAACATGGTCACCAAGGCAACAATAATACGCGGAGTATGAGGCACTAGAGCAAAAACTAATTGGACCAATGGAGGAGTCACTTACCAAGGAGTAATTTCCCCAAAACAGTTCGGAGAACGGTGATTTGAGCAAAGAGATCAAAAATCCTAGCAAGAGTAGCAAGAACACGGGTTTGAGCTGTGAAACAATTTTTTTTCTGGAGGTAGGAGAAGCGGATGAGAGCAAGAATGAGTGGAGGGGATGCCTGTGGGCCCCAGAAGCCTAGGTGGCGCGGCCAGGGGGTGCCCACGCCCCAAGGGCTTGTGGCCCACTAGTGCAGCCCCAGACAAGCTCTTCGTCTCAGTATTTTTCAAAAAAATCCAGAAAAAATCATACTTGATTTTCAGGACATTCGGAGAACTTTTATTTTCGGGGTATTTTTCTACCGGACGCTAAAACAGAAAACAAGGAAAACTAAACTAAGTCTATCATTTTTCTTCTAAGCAACCTAAAGTGAAAGCTTGGAACAAAGGTTTGTGACTCCTTGATTCATCCATCTCATGGTCATCGAAAGAAATCCGTCAATGGGGTTGATCAAATCCCCTCGACAAAACTTTTTGAATCGCAAAAGAGAACGGAGAATTTTAGAATAGTCACTAGGTCACCTCAATGGGGATGTGTATTTCCCCAACAAGCAAATCATACTTCATCTTGACACGAGGAATAGGGCATTCAAAGCTCCCAATAAGAATTGATGAAGTTTTTTCGATAGCATTGATGCAATGTACTCGATATTGTTTCTTCGGAAAGTGCACCGTATGCTCATTATCGTTGACATGGAAAGTGACATTGCCCTTGTTGCAATCTATAACAGCCCCTGCAGTGTTTAAAAGGGTCTTCCGAGGATGACAGCCATGGCATCGTCCTCGGGAATATCCAAGATAATAAAGTATGTTAAGATAGTGACGTTAGCAACCACAACAGGCACATCCTCACAAATGTCGATAGGGAAAGCAGTTGATTTGTCGGCCATTTGCAGAGAGATTTTAGTGGGTGTCAACTTATCCAGTTCAAGTCTACAATAAAGAGAGAGAGACATAACACTAACACCGGCTCCAAGGTTGCATAACGCAGTTCTAACGTAGTTGCCTTTAAAGGAGCAAGGTATAGTGGGCACACCGGGATCACCTAGTTTCTTAGGAGTTCCACCCTTGAAGGTATAGTTAGCAAGAATGGTGGAAATCTTAACATCAGGTATCCTCCTCTTATTAGTCACAATATCTTTCATGTACTTAGCATACGGAGACATCTTGAGCATATCCGTCAAATGCATTTGCAGAAAGACAGGTCTAATCATTTCAACAAAGCGCTCAAAATCCTCATCATCCTTTTTCTTGGATGGTTTGGGAGGAAAGGGCAAGGGTTTCTGAACCCATGGTTCCCTTTCTTTACCATGCTTCCTAGCAGCAAAGTCATTCTTATCGTATCTCTTAGTCTTAGGATGTGGGTTATCAAGATCAACAGGTTCAATCTCCACATCCTTTTCATTGCTAGGTTGAGCATCTTCATGAACATCGTTGTTGATATTATCATTAGGCTCATGTTCATCACCAGATTGTGTTTCAGCATCAGAGATAGAGGAATCGTTTGGACTCTCAGGTGTAGCAGCAACAGGGTTGCTAGCGTGCAGCTTCCTATCATCTTTCTTATTCTTTCTAGGATGACTAGGTGCATCAGTGCTAACTCCTTGAGAATCTTGTTCAATTCTCTTCGGATGACCCTCAGGATACAGAGGTTCCTGGGTCATTCTACCGCCTCTAGTGACGACTCTGACAGAATTTTCATTCAACTCATTGAGCAACTCATTTTGAGATTTAAGTACTTGTTCTACCTCAGTAGTAACCATAGAGGCATGTTTACTCAGAAGCTTAAGATCGTTGACGTTTCTGTCCACACAAGCACTTAAATGACTAAGCATACGAGCATTCTGTTCCAATTGTCTGCTAACATAATCATTGAAACTTTGTTGTTTGGCAACGAAGTTATCAAATTCATCCATGCATAAGCTAGCAGGTTTATCAAAAGGAATATCACTCTCATCAAACCTATGCAGAGAATTTACTTCTACTACCTGTATCGGGTTATCGATACCATGGATCTCTTTGATAGGTGGTAGATTTTAGACATCTTCAGATTTAATGCCTTTCTCTTTCATAGATTTCTTAGCTTCTTGCATATCTTCGGGACTGAGAAATAGAATATATCTTTTCTTCGAAGTTGGCTTAGGAGGTGGTTCGGGAATAGTCCAAGCATTCTCATTGCACAAGATGTTATTCAATAGAATCTTAGCTTGTTCTACAGTTCGTTCCCTAAAAACACAACCGGCACAACTATCTAGGTGGTCTTTGGAAGCATCGATAAGTCCATTATAGAAGATATCCAGTATTTCATTCTTCTCAAGAGGGTGATCAGGCAAAGCATTCAGTAGCTGGATGAGCCTCCCCCAAGCTTGTGGGAGACTCTCTCCTTCAGCTTGAGAAAAGTTGTATATTTCCTGCAAGGCAGCTTGCTTCTTATGGGCAGGGAAATATTTTTCAGATAAGTAGTAGACCATACCTGGGGGCTACGCACAGAACGAGGAGCAAGCGAAGTGAACCAGGTCTTAGCATCATCCTTTAGCAAGAAAGGAAACAGCTTGAGGATAGAGTAGTGGCGGATCTTTTCCTCACTTGTGAATAGGGTGGTTATATCGTGCAGTTTGGTAAGATGGGCTACAACCATTTCGGACTCATAACCGTGAAAAGGATCAGATTCGACCAGAGTGATTAACTCAGGGTCGACACAGAATTCATAATCCTTATCGGTCACAAAGATAGGCGAAGTAGCAAACTTTGGGTCGTATTTCATCCTAGCGTTCAGAGATTTTTCTTTCCACTTGCGCAGTAATTTCTCAACATCATAGCTATCCTTACACGCAAGAAAGTCCTCAGCTATCTCTTCCTCCATAACATAGCGCGTATCAGGCATAACAGGCATAGGAGAGCTAGTTCTAGCAGGCAAAATAGCAGGTTCTACTTCAATAGTATCAGCAGTTTCAGAAGTATCATCACATCTAGCAGCAACTCTAGCAATTTGTGCATCAAGGAATGCACCAAGTGGCAAAGCAGTATCAAGCATAGCATCATCAGGCATAGTATCAAGCATAGCATCATGATAAGCATCATGGGCAGCAGAAGTAGCATCATCAAGCACAGGCGACATATCAAGATTTCTAGCAGGAGGCGAAGTCGCAAACTTACTCAAAACTGAAGGTGAATCAAGTGCAGAGCTAGATGGTAGTTCCTTAACTCTCCTCGTAGTGGAAGGCAAGATTTTAGTTCTTGGATCTTCCGGATTCCTCATAGTGACCAGCAAACGTCAATCCCAAGTGACACAGAGAATATAGTTGTGCTTCCCGGGCAACAGCGCCAGAAAAAGGTCTTGATAACCCACAAGTGTAGGGGATTGCAACAGTTTTCGAGGGTAGAGTATTCAACCCAAATTTGTTGATTCTCCACAAGGGGAAGCGAAAGAATATTCTCAAGTATTAGCAACTGAGTTTGTCAGATTCAACCACACCTGAAAGATTAATGTCTGCAAGCAAAGTATCAGTAGCAAAGTAGTATGATAGCAACTATGTCAGAAACGGATCTGTTGATGGTAGAATATTCCTAATTGTTGTATCAATGGCGCCAGTAGGTTGCACGTGGACGGGGAACTATTCTTTCCCAGCAAGGTGTCGGAAAAGATCTTGCAACGAGTAACAGCGAAGTAGCAAGGAACAGCAGTAGCAGCGGCAGCAGAGTAACAGCAGTAGCAACAGTAGTAGCAAAGTGGCCCAATCCCTTTTGTAGCTAGGGACAAGCCTGGACAAAGTAACATTGCAAGGACCACTAGTAAAAGACTCGTAGGTAGTGGATTGGTGATGGATGAGTATGATGGATGTGATTCATCATGTAACAGCTATAACATGGAGAGATATGTAACTAGGTCATGTTCGTCAATCTAATGTAGGCATGTATTCCGTATGTAGTCATACGTGCTTAGGTAAAAGAACTTTCAAGACATCTATTGTCCATCCCTCCCGTGGCAGCGGGGTCCTAATGGAAACTACGGGATATTAAGGTTCTCCTTTTAATAAAGAACCGGACCAACGCATTAGCACGCGGTGAATACATGAACTCCTCATACTATGGTCATCTCCGGGAGTTGTTCCGGCTATTGTCACTCTGGGGTTGCCGGGTCATAACACATAGTAGGTGACTACAACTTGCAAGATAGGATCTAAAACACACATATATTGGCGACAACATAATAGGTTCAGATCTGAAATCATGGCACTCGGGCCCTAGTGACAAGCATTAAGCATGGCAAAGTAGTAGCAACATCAATCTAGAACATGGTGAATACTAGGGATCAATCCCCGTCAAAACTAACTCGATTACATGATAGATCTCATCCAACTCATCACCGTCCAGCAAGCCTACGATGAGATTACTCACGAACGGTGAAGAGCATCATAGAATTGTCAATGGAGGAAGGTTGATGATGACGATGGCGACGATTTCCCCTCTCCGGAGCCCCGATCGGACTCCAGATCTGCCCTCCAGATGAAGAACAGGAGGTGGCGACACCTCGGTATTGTAAAACGCGATGAAACCTTCTCTCTGATTTTTTTTCCGGGTTAGACGGAAGATATAGAGCTAAGTTTGGGGGCGGTGGTGCCACGTGGGCCCCACAAGCCTTCACGGCACGACCTAGGGGGTGGTCGCGGCCCAGGCGCTTGTGGCCCACTGGCACGCCCCCTCCGGTGGATCTTTGCGCAAGTATTTTTCTTTTATTCCAGAAAAATTCTCCGTAAATTTTCAGGACATTCTGAGAACTTTTATTTCTGCACAAAAACAACACCATGGCAATTTTGCTGAAAACAGCGTCAGTCTGGGTTAGTTCCATTCAAATCATGCAAATTAGAGTCCAAAACAAGGGCAAAAGAGTTCGGAAAAGTAGATACGACGGTGACGTATCACTCTACAGGTATCTTCGAAGGTGTCCGTTGAGTTAGTATGGATCAAGACTGGGATTTGTCACTCCGTGTGACGGAGAGGTATCTCGGGGCCCACTTGGTAATACAACATCACACACAAGCCTTGCAAGCAATGTGACTAAGTGTAAGTCACGGGATCTTGTATTACGGAACAAGTAAAAAGACTTGCCGGTAACAAGATTGAAATATGTATGCGGATACCGATGATCAAATCTCGGGCAAGTAACATACCGAAGGACAAAGGGAATGACATACGGGATTATATGAATCCTTGACACTGAGGTTCAACCGATAAGATCTTCGGAGAATATGTAGGATCCAATATGGGCATCCAGGTCCTGCTATTGGATATTGACCGAGGAGTGCCTCGGGGCATGTCTACATAGTTCTCGAACTCGCAGGGTCTGCACACTTAAGGTTTGATGATGTTTTAGTATAGTTGAGTTATATGTGTGGTTACCGAATGTTGTCCGGAGTCCCGGATGAGATCACGAGCGTCACGAGGGTTTCCAGAATGGTCCGGAAACGAAGATTGATATATAGGATGGTTTCATTTGGTCACCAGAAAGTTTTGGGCAATTCCGGTAGTGTACCGGGAGTAACGAATGGGTTCCGGGAGTTCACCGGGAGGGGCCCACCCACCCGGGAGTGAGCCCAAGGCACTAGGGTGGCGCCACAAGTCCTTAGTGGGCTGGTGGAGTCAGCCCAAGGGGCCTATGGCGCCACATAAAGAAATACCAAAAGAAAAGTAAAAGAAAAAAGGAAAGAGGGAGGTGGGAAGGAAGAGGACGACTCCTCCTTCCCCAAACCGAATTAGAGGAGGAGTTCTCCTCCTCCTAGCGCCGGCGCACCCTTGAGGGCCTTGTCCCTCAAGGCAAGCCCCTCCCCCTCCCTCCTATATATTGTGGTGTTTTAGGGCTGATTTGAGACAACTTTTGCCACATGCAACTCAACCCTAGACCACATAGTTCTACCTCTAGATCGGATTTCTGCGGAGCTCGGGCGGAGCCCTGCAGGAGTAGATCATCACCACCACTGGAGCACCGTCACGCTGCCGGAGAACTCATCTACTTCTCCGTATTTCTTGATGGACCAAGAAGGCTGAGATCATCGTCGAGTTGTACGTGTGCTGAACGTGGAGGTGCCATCCGTTCGGCACTAGATCGGAACGGATCGTGGGACGGATCGCGGGACGGTTCGTGGGACGGTTCGAGGGACGTGAAGACGTTCCACTACATCAACCGCATTTCTTAGCGCTTCCTGCTATGCGATCTACAAGGGTACGTAGATCCAAATCTCCTCTCGTAGATGGACATCACCATGATAGGTCTTCGTGTGCGTAGGATTTTTTTGTTTCCCATGCAACGTTCCCCAACAGTGGCATCATGACCTAGGTTCATGCGTAGATGTTATCTCGAGTAGAACACAAAAGGTTTTGTGGACGGTGATGTTCGATTTGCTGCCCTCCTTAGTCTTTTCTCGATTCGGTGGTATTGTTGGATTGAAGCGGCCCGGGCCGACATAACTCGTACGCTTACGAGAGACTGGTTTCATCGATTGACATGCAACCTCGTTGCATAAAGGTGACTAGCGGGTATCGGTTTCTTCAACTTTAGTTGAATTGGTTTTGACCGAGGCGGTCCTTGGAGAGGTTAAATAGCAATTTGCACATCTCCGTTGTGGTTTTTGCGTAAGTAAGATGCGATCATACTAAATACCCATAGCAGCCACGTAAAACATGCAACAACAAATTAGAGGACGTCTAACTTGTTTTTTGCAGGGTATGCTTGTGATATGATATGGCCAATGACGTGATATGATATATTGGATGTATGAGATGATCATGTTGTAATAGTTAATATCGACTTGCACATCGATGCTACGGCAACCGGCAGGAGCCATAGGGTTGTCTTTAAACTAACATTTGTGTTTGCAGATGTGTTTACTATATTGCTAGGACATAGCTTTGGTAGTAATAGCATAAGTAGCACAACAACCTCGATGGCGACACGTTGATGGAGA
Organism: Hordeum vulgare subsp. vulgare; assembly: GCF_904849725.1. Lineage (NCBI taxonomy): Eukaryota > Viridiplantae > Streptophyta > Magnoliopsida > Poales > Poaceae > Hordeum > Hordeum vulgare. The sequence goes on from NC_058519.1 coordinate 53,054,351, forward strand.
TCATGGTGTGGCACTGGTTAAAAAAAGATCGTGCCGGTGCTTTGGTGATGGAGATCAAGAATCACAAGATGATGGCCATATCATGTCACTTATGAATTGCATGTGATGTTAATCCTTTTATGCACCTTATTTTGCTTAGAACGATGGTAGCATTATGAGGTGATCTCTCACTAAAATTTCAAGACGAAATTGTGTTCTCCCCAACTGTGCACCGTTGCGATAGTTCATCGTTTCGAGACACCATGTGATGATCGGGTGTGATAGACTCAACGTTCACATACAACGGGTGCAAAACAGTTGCACACGCGGAACACTCGGGTTAAGCTTGACGAGCCTAGCATGTGTAGACATGGCCTTGGAACACATGAGACTGAAAGGTCGAGCATGAATCGTATAGTTGATATGATTAGCATAGAGATGCTAACCACTGAAATTATTCTCAACTCACGTGATGATCGGACTTGAGTTAGTGAATTTGGATCATGTACCACTCAAATGACTAGAGAGATGTACTTTTTGAGTGGGAGTTTAGCAAGTATTTTTATTAGTTAAACTCTAATTATCTTGAACATAGTCTAAGCCCACTTTGAAATATTTGTGTTGTAGATCAATGGCTCACGCGAGAGTCACCCTGAATTTTAATACGTTCCTAGAGAAAGCTAAGTTGAAAGATGATGGAAGCAACTTTGTAGACTGGGATCGTAATCTTAAGTTGCTCCTGCAAGCTGGGAAGAAGGATTATGTCCTTAATGTTTTGCTAGGAGATGAACCACCCGCTACGGCTGACCAAGATGTTAAGAACGCTTGGTTAACACGTAAGGAGGACTACTCAGTAGTTCAATGTGCAGTTTTGTATGGCTTAACCCTGGTGGCCCACTGGCCCCCTCTTTTTCTATATGAAGGGTTTCGTCCGACAAAAAATCAAGGTGGAGCTTTTTCGTGGATTCTCCGCCGCCACGAGGCGGAACTTGAGCAGAACCAATCTAGAGCTCCGGCAGGATGATCCTGTCGGGGAAACTTCCCTCCCGGAGGGGGAAATCGTCGCCATCGTCATCACCAACACTCCTCTTGTTGGAGAGGAGTCATCTCCATCAACATGTTCATCAGCACCATCTCCTCTCCAAATCCTAGTTCATCTCTTGTAACCAATCTCCATCTCGCGACTCCGATTGGTACTTGTAAGGTTCTAGTAGTGTTGATTACTCTTTGTAGTTGATGCTAGTTGGATTACTTGGTGGAAGAGTTTATGTTCGGATCCTTGATGCTACTCATTACACCTCTGATCATGATTATGATTATGCTTTGTGAGTAGTTACTTTTGTTCCTGAGGACATGGGATAAGTCATGCTGATAATAGTCATGTCAATTTGGTATTCGTTCGGTATTTTGATATGATGTATGTTGTCTTTTCCTCTAGTGGTGTTATGTGAACATCGACTACATAACACCTCACCATATTTGGGCCTAGAGGAAGGCATTGGGGAGTAGTAAGTAGATGATGGGTTGCTAGAGTGACAGAAGCTTAAACCCCAGTCTATGCGTTGCTTCGTAAGGGGCTGATTTGGATCCACTAGTTTAAAGCTATGGTTAGACGTTGTCTTAATTATTCTTTCATAGTTGCGGATGCTTGCGAGAGGGGTTAATCATAAGTGGGATGCTTGTCCAAGTAAGGGCAGTACCCAAGCGCCTGTCCACCCACATATCAAAGTATCAAAGTAACGAACGCGAATCATATGAACATGATGAAACTAGCATGACAAAAATTCCCGTGTGTCCTCGGGAGCGTTTTTCCTCTTATAAGACTTTGTTCAGGCTTGTCCCTTGCTACAAAAGGGATTGGGCCACTTTGCTGCACCGTTGCTACTACTTGTTACTTTTTACTTTTCGCTTGCTACGTTTCACCTCACTACACCATCACTTGTTACCGCTACTTTCAGTGCTTGCAGTTATTACCTTGCTGAAAACCGTTTATCAGAGCCTTCTTCTCCTCGTTGGGTTCGACACTCTTACTTATCGAAAGGACTATGATTGATCCCCTATACTTGTGGGTCATCAAGACTCTTTTCTGGCGCCATTGCCGGGGAAGAAAGCGCCTTTGGTAAGTGGAATTTGGTAAGGAAACATTTATATACTGTGCTGAAATTTATTGTCACTTGTCACTATGGAAATTGTTCCTTTGAGGAATTTGTTCGGGGTATCTTCACCACGAACGGAAGCACGAGGATTTTCTCCTCAACCTGAGGTACCTACTGAAAATATCTTTTATGAAATTCCTTCGGGTATGCTTGAGAAACTGATGGCTAATCCTTTTACAAGAGATGGATCTTCACATCCAGACTTGCATCTAATCTATGTAGATGAAGTTTGTGGTTTATTTAAGCTTGCAGGTTTGCCCGAGGATGAGGTAAAGAAGAAAGTCTTTCCTTGATCTTTGAAGTATAAGGCATTGATATGGTATAGACCATGTGATGATACTAGATCATGGGACTACAATCGGTTGAAATTGGAATTTCATCAAAAGTTTTATCCTATGCATTTAGTACATCGTGATCGGAATTATATTTATAACTTTTGGCCTCGTGACAGGGAAAGCATAGCTCAAGCTTGGAGGAGGCTTAAATCAATGTTATATTCATGCCCCAATCATGACCTCTCGAGAGAAATTATCACTCAAAACTTTTATGCTCGGCTTTCTCATGAAGATCGTACCATGCTTGACACTTCTTGTACCGGTTCTTTTATATAGAAGGATATTGACCACAAGTGGAATTTATTGGAAAGAATCAAACGTAACTCTGAAGATTGGGAGCTTGAAGAAGGTAAGGAGTCAGGTATGAATTTCCAGTTTGTTTGCGTTAAATCTTTTGTTGAAACAAACACTTCTAGAGATTTTAGCGCTAAGTATGGACTTGACTCTGAGATAGTAGCTTCTCTATGTGAATCTTTTGCTGCTCATGTTGATCTTCCCAAAGAGAAGTGGTTTAAGTATCATCCGCTTGTAGAAGTCAACATAGTTAAACCGAATCTAGTTGAAGAGAAAGTCATTGCCTTTAGTGATCCTATTGTTCCTTGTGCCTACGCTGAGAAACCACCTTACCCTGCTAGGAAATAGGATTATTCTAACGCTCCAACTGTGATACGTAGGGGTTACATTAGACCACTTGCCCCCCCTGAGGAAATTAGAGTTGAACCTAGTGTTGCTATTATCAAAGATCTCTTAGCTGAAGACATAGATGGGCATGTTATCAAATTCTGTGAGGACTCCGCTAGAATTGCTAAACCTCACGCGAAAGACAAATACGGACCTGTAGTTGGCCTGCCCGTTGTTTCTGTCAAGATAGGAGATCATTGTTATCATGGTTTATGTGATATGGGTGCTAGTGTTAGTGCAATACCCCGGTCCCTATATGATGAAATCAAAGATGAGATTGCACCTGCTGAGTTAGAACCCATTGATGTCACTATTACGCTAGCTAATAGAGACACTATCTGCCCAATGGGAATTGTGAGAGACGTAGAAGTCGTGTGTGGTAAGATGAAGTATCCTACTGATTTCCTCGTCCTTGCTACTGCACAAGATAGCTTTTGTCCGATCATATTTGGTAGACCCTTTCTCAACACTGTCAATGCTCATATTGATTGTGTTAAACAGAATGTCACTGTTAGTTTCGAGGCTGTGTCTCATGAATTTAACTTCTCCAAGTTTGGAAGACAACCCCATGAAAAAGAGTCGTATGGTAGGGATGAAATCATTGCTCTTGCCTCTATTGCCATACCTCCTACGGATCCTTTAGAGCAATATCTACTTGAGCATGAAAATGATATGCATATGGATGAAAGAGATGAGATAGATAAAATTGTTTTAGAACAATATCCTATTCTCAAGAATAATCTGCGTGTTGAACTGCTTAGGGATCCTCCCCCACCAAAGGGTGATCCTGTGTTCGAGCTAAAACAGTTACCAGATACTCTTAAGTATACCTATCTTGATGAAAAGGAGATATATCCAGTTATTATTAGTGCTCACCTCTCGAATCACGAAGAGAAGAAGTTACTAAAAAATTTGAGGAAGCACTGTGCTGCTATTGGATATACTCTTGATGATCTTAAGGGTATTAGTCCCACTCTATGTCAGCACAAGATTAAAATCGATCCTGATTCTAAGCCAGTTGTTGATCATCAACGGAGATTAAATCCGAGGATGAAAGAGGTCGTGAGAAAAGAAATATTAAAGCTTGTGGAAGCAGGAATCATTTATCCTATTGCTCGTAGTGATTGGGTAAGTCCAGTACATTGCGTACCTAAGAAGGGAGGTATCACCATTGTTTCTAATGATAAGAATGAACTAATCCCGCAAAGGATTATTACTGGCTATAGGATGGTGATAGACTTTCGGAAACTGAACAAGACAACCAGGAAATACCATTATCCTTTGTCGTTTATCGACCAAATGCTAGAAAGGCTATCTAAACACACACACTTCTCCTTTCTAGATGGTTATTCAGGTTTCTCGCAAATACCTGTTGCACAATCTGATTAGGAGAAAACCACTTTCACCTGCCCCTTCGGTACCTTTGCTTATAGACGTATGCCTTTTGGCTTGTGCAATGCACCTGCCACCTTTCAAAGATGTATGATGGCTATATTCTCTGACTTTTGTGAAAAGATTGTTGAGGTTTTCATGGATGATTTCTCCGTTTACGGTTCTTCCTTTGACGATTGCCTCAGCAACCTTGATCGAGTCTTACAGAGATGCAAAGATACCAACCTCGTCTTGAACTGGGAGAAGTGCCACTTCATGGTTAATGAAGGCATCGTCTTAGGACACAAAATCTTGAGAAAGGCATTGAAGTTGATAAGGCTAAGGTTGATTCAATTGAGAAAATGCCTTGCCCCACAGATATCAGAGGTATACGAAGTTTCCTAGGTCATGCTGGTTTCTACAGAAGGTTCATTAAAGACTTCTCTAAGATTTCTAGGCCTCTTACCAACCTCTTGCAGACGGATGTTCCTTTTGATTTTGATGAGGATTGTGAGGAAGCTTTCGAAATACTTAAGAAGGCCTTGATAACCGCACCCATTGTTCAACCACCTGATTGGAACTTGCCCTTTGAAATCATATGCGATGCTAGTGATTATGTTGTTGGTGTTGTTCTAGGACAAAGAGTTGACAAGAAGTTGAATGTCATTCACTACGCTAGTAAAACTCTAGACAGTGCCCAAAGAAGCTATGCCACTACGGAGAAGGAGTTTTTAGCAGTCGTGTTTGCATGTGAAAAGTTCAGATCTTATATAGTTGACTCCAAAGTCACTATTCACTCTGATCATGCTGCTATTAAGTACCTCATGGAGAAGAAGGACGTTAAGCCTAGGCTAATCAGATGGGTTCTCCTGCTACAGGAATTTGATTTGCACGTTGTTGACCGAAAGGGTGCTGATAACCCTGTAGCACATAACTTGTCTAGGCTAGAGAATGTCCTTGATGACCCACGACCTATTGATGACAGCTTTCCTGATGAGCAATTGAATGTCATCCACACTTCACGTAGTGCATCATGGTATGCTGATTACGCAAACTATATCGTAGCCAAATACATACCAGCCAGTTTCACCTACCAGCAAAAGAAGAAATTCTTCTTTGATTTGAGACACTACTTTTGGGATGATCCTCACCTTTATAAGGAAGGAGTAGATGGGGTTATTAGACGCTGTGTGCCTGAACATGAACAGGAACAGATCCTGCAGAAGTGACATTCTGAAGCCTACGAAGGACACCATGCTGGAGACAGAACTGCTCATAAGGTGTTGCAATCAGGTTTCTATTGGCCCACTCTCTTCAAGGATGCACATAAGTTTGTCTTGTCTTGTGAAAAATGCCAAAGAATAGGGAACATCAGTAAGTGTCAGGAAATGCATGTGAACTATTCACTTGTCATTGAACCATTTGATGTCTGGGGCTTTGATTATATGTGACCTTTCCCGAGTTCCAATGGGTATACTCACATCTTAGTTGCTGTGGATTACGTCACTAAGTGGGTAGAAGCTATCCCCACTAGAAATGTTGATCACCACACCTCTATTAAGATGCTTAAAGAAGTCATTTTCCCAAGATTTGGAGTCCCTAGATATCTGATGACCGATGGCGGTTCACACTTCATTCAAGGTGTTTTCCGCAAGATGTTCGCTAAGTATGATGTCAACCATAGAGTTGCATCTCCTTATCATCCTCAGTCTAGTGGTCAAGTTGAGTTGAGTAATAGGGAGATCAAATTGATCATACAAAAGACCGTCAATAGATCTCGGAAGAATTGGTCTAGCAAACTTGACGTTGCACTGTGGGCTTATAAGACTGCTTATAAGAATCCCATCGGCATGTTGCCATATAAAATGGTTTACGGTAAGGCCTGTCATTTACCTCTTGAGCTGGAACACAAAGCTTATTTGGCAATCAAAGAGCTCAACTTCAATTTCAAACTTGCCGGTGAGAAGCGGTTGTTTGATATCAGCTCATTAGATGAATGGAGGGCCGAGGCATATGAGAATGCCAAGTTGTTCAAGGAAAAGGTTAAGAGATGGCACGATAAAAGAATACAAAAACAAGAGTTCAATGAAGGTGATTATGTCCTGCTATACAATTCTCGCATAAGATTCTTCACGGGCAAGCTTCTCTCTAAATGGGAAGGTCCCTACGTTGTTGAGGAAGTATATCGTTCCGGTGCCATCAAAATGAATAACACGGAAGGTAATTTTCCTAGAGTGGTAAATAGGCAAAGAATCAAGCATTATATCTCTGGTACTCCCATAAATGTTGAGACCAATATCATCAATATCATAACTCCAGAGGAGTACATAAGGGATGTTTATCAGCCTGTTTCAGACCCTGAAAATGAAGAGGTATGTGTTTCGGTAAGTAATTGGATTCCGAAACTTTTCCAATAGGAAATTTTCTCCGTTTTGGAATTTATGAAATAATAGAAAAATAAAAAAGTAGTTCGGAGAGCGCACGAGGCGGTCACAAGCTTAGTTGCCGCGGCCTCCCCCCTGGGCTCGGCAACAGGGCTTGTGGGCACCTCGTGTGCCTCCCGGACTCCTCTTGCGGAGCACTCCTTCTGGTCCAGAAAAAAATCATTATATATACGCCCGAGGGTTTTGATCTCCGTATCATGCAGTTTTCCTCTGTTTTCGTTTCGATCCTGTTTTCTGCCGCAGATCTAGGTCAAGATGTCTTCTCAGGATTCAGAGGGGGAGAGCTATGTGGCTGATTACCTTGCTAACCCCAAGGTCTATGGGGACTTGGAACCATATGGCTGGACCACTGACGAGGAAGAGGACTATGATCCCAAAGGGAAGGAACAACCGAGTTCCGATGAAGAGGAGGCTCCTCTACCTCAACCTGGACGCACTCATGTGGAGTTCAAGAAGTCAAGCCTCCCTGACCAAAGGAAGAAGCCTAAGACCTTGTTTATCCCTTCTCGTTTATTCCAGGAGAGTAAGTAGGAACTTTGCCATAGAGTGTTGAAGCTTGAGGAGGAAAATGACGATCTGAGGGAGCAGAACTTTATGCTCAAGTGGAGATTAGACAAGCTCAAAACTGCTTCAACAACTCCACCACCATCACCACCAAAGGAAGACAACTAAGCATTGGTATGGGCAACTCCCTTGGCTTATGCCAAGCTTGGGGAGTTGCCCTCGTATCATATCACCTTTATATCTTTTGCTTTTACCTTTGTTTTTGTTCTTTCCTTTTCAGTTTTTATTTCTTCTCTTAGTGGAATAAGTCTTTAGTGTTTAGTTTGAGTCTTTTGCCTTGTGTCTCCCCCGATGTATTCGAGCTTGCGAGCTATATAATAAAGAGTATCTTAGTCAAGGGCTTTGTTTTGTACCGTGATCAAAAGTATGAAAATAACGATAGCATGAAGGATCATGAGATGATTTTATGGAAAGTGATAGCTTCACATATAACAAGTATGATGATTGAAACTTGTTGAGAATAGACCAACATAGACCTCGGTCATTGTTGCAATTAATAAGAAGTAATAAGGAAAGAGACGTTCACATATAAATATATCATCTTAGACACTTTCTATAATTGTGAGCACTCACCAAACTATTACATGCTTAGAAGTAGATGTTGGACAAGGAAGACAACATAATGAATTGTGTTTGCTTAGTTCCAAACAATGTTATATGATTAGAGATCCCTTAGCATGTGACGATTGCTTCCACCTCATATTAGCCAAAACTCCCGCACCAAGTAGAGATACTACTTGTGCATCCATAAACCTTCAACCCAGTTTTGCCATGAGTGTCCACCATACCTACCTATGGATTGAATAAGATCCCGCAAGTAAGTTGTCATCGGTGCAAGCAACAAAAATTGCTCTCTAGTATGTATGATCTATTAGTGTGTGGAAAATAAGCTTTATACGAACCTGTGATGAGGAAGACATAAAAGCGACAGACTGCATAATAAGGTTCTTTATCACAGGGGGCAATACAAAGTGACGTTCCTCCGCACTAAGAGGACACGCATCCAAACCTCAAAAGCGCATGACAACCTCTGCTTCCCTCTGCGAAGGGCCTATCTTGTACCTTTACTTTTTGCCCTTGTAAGAGTCATGGTGATCTTCACCAATTCCTTATTTAGCCTTTTTCTTGGTGAACGTTATATGCTTGGGAAAGATCTATATTCATATATCAACTTGGAGATGAGTACTTATGCTTTATTATTGTTGACTTTACCCTTGAGGTAAATGGTTGGGAGGCAAAATTATAAGCCCCTATCTTTCTCTGTGTCCAACTGAAACTTTGATGCCATGAGTACCACGTGAGTTATAACAATTGTGGAAAACAAAAGAGATGATTGAGTATGTGGATTTTCTTTACAAGCTCTTATTTGAATCTTTCTGATGATATGATAAATTGCAATTGCTTCAATGACTATGGATTGTTGTTGGCTACTTCTCGGTAAGGTTTTTATTTTATACTTTGCTTTGTGAAGGAATTGTTACTTTCCCATAAGAATCTCCATGATGTATTGTTGTGCTATGTGTGATCATGATGCCCTCATGTCTGTATTATGTTTTATCGACACCTTCATCCCTAAACATGTGGACATGTTTATGGATCTTGGTTTTCCCTTGAGGACAAGCGAGGTCTAAGCTTGGGGGAGTTGATACGTCCATTTTGCATCATGCTTTCATGTTGATATTTATCGCTTTATGGACTGTTATTATACTTTGTGGTACCATACTTATGCATTTTCTCTCTTATTTTGCAAGGTTTATTTGAAGAGGGAGAATACCGGCAGCTGGAATTCTGGACTGGAAAAGGAGCAAGTCTGAGTCCTCTATTATGCGCAACTCCAAATGCCCTGAAAATCAACGTGGAATTTTTTGGGAATATATAAAAAATACTCGGTGAAAGAAGTGTCAGAGGGGAGCTGCCAGGGGCCCACAAGCCTAGTTGCCGCAGCCTACCCCCTGGCCGCAGCAACACGGCTTGTGGGCACCCTGGTGGCTCACTGGCCCCCCTCTTTTGCTATATGAAGGGTTTCGTCCGAGAAAAAATCAGGGTGGAGCTTTTTCGTGGATTCTCTGCCGCCACGAGGCGGAACTTGAGCAGAACCAATCTAGAGCTCCGGCAAGACGATCCTGCCGGGGAAACTTCCCTCCCGGAGGGGGAAATCGTCACCATCGTCATCACCAACATTCCTCTCGTTGGAGGGGAGTCATCTCCATCAACATCTTCATCAGCACCATCTCCTCTCCAAACCCTAGTTCATCTCTTGTAACCAATCTCCGTCTCGCGACTCCGATTGGTACTTGTAAGGTTGCTAGTAGTGTTGATTACTCTTTGTAGTTGATGCTAGTTGGATTACTTGGTGGAAGAGTTTATGTTCAGATCCTTGATGCTACTCATTACACCTCTGATCATGATTATGATTATGCTTTGTGAGTAGTTACTTTTATTCCTGAGGACATGGGATAAGTCATGCTTATAATAGTCATGTGAATTTGGTATTCATTCGGTATTTTGATATGTTGTATGTTGTCTTTTCCTCTAGTGGTGTTATGTGAACGTCGACTACATAACACTTCACCATCTTTGGGCCTAGAGGAAGGCATTGGGAGTAGTAAGTAGATGATGGGTTGCTAGAGTGACAGAAGCTTAAACCCCAGTCTATGCGTTGCTTCGTAAGGGGCTGATTTGGATCCACTAGTTTAATGCTATGGTTAGAAGTTGTCTTAATTCTTCTTTCATAGTTGCGGATGCTTGCGAGAGGGGTTAATCATAAGTGGGATGCTTGTCCAAGTAAGGGCAGTACCCAAGCGCCGGTCCACCCACATATCAAACTATCAAAGTAACGAACGCGAATCATATGAACATGATGAAACTAGCATGACAGAAATTCCCGTGTGTCCTCGGGAGCGTTTTTCCTCTTATAAGACTTTGTTCAGGCTTGTCCCTTGCTACAAAAGGGATTGGGCCACTTTGCTGCACCGTTGCTACTACTTGTTACTTGTTACTTTTCGCTTGCTACGTTTCACCTCACTACACCATCACTTGTTACCGCTACTTTCAGTGCTTGCAGTTATTACCTTGCTAAAAACCATTTATCAGAGCCTTCTTCTCCTCGTTGGGTTCGACACTCTTACTTATCGGAAGGACTACGATTGAGCCCCTATAATTGTGGGTCATCACCACCCCCCCAGGCCGTGCTATGAGGGCTTGTGGCAAGCCTGCTGGCCCACTCGCCCCCCTCTTCTGCTATATGAAGGGTTTCGTCCAGAAAAAATCAGGGAGGAGCTTTTTCGTGGATTCGCCGCCGCCACAAGGCGGAATTTGAGCAGAACCAATCTAGAGCTCCGGCAAGACGATCCTGTCGAGGAAACTTCCCTCCCAGAGGGGGAAATCATCGCCATCGTCATCACCAACACTCCTCTCATCGGAGGGGACTCTTCACCATCAACATCTTCATCAGCACCATCTCATCTCCAAACCCTAGTTCATCACTTGTAACCAATCTCCATCTCGCGACTCCGATTGGTACTTGTAAGGTTGCTAGTAGTGTTGATTACTCTTTGTAGTTGATGCTAGTTGGATTACTTGGTGGAAGAGTTTATGTTCAGATCCTTGATGCTACTCATTACCTCTCTGGTCATGAATATGATTATGGTTTGTGAGTAGTTACTTTTGTTCCTGAGGACATGGGATAAGTCATGCTAATAGTAGTCATGTGAATTTGGTATTCGTTTGATATTTTGATGTGTTGTATGTTGTTTTTCCTCTAGTGGTGTTATGTGAACGTCGACTACATAACACTTCACCATTATTTTGGCCTAGAGGAAGGCATTGGTAAGTAGTAAGTAGATGATGGGTTGCTAGAGTGACAGAAGCTTAAACCCTAGTGTATGCGTTACTTCGTTAGGGGTTGATTTGGATCCACTATTTTAATGCTATGGTTAGACTTTGTCTTAATTCTTCTTTCGTAGTTGAGGATGCTTGTAAGAGGGGTTAATCATAAGTGGGATGCTTGTCCAAGTAAGGGTAGTACCCAAGCGTCGGTCCACCCACATATCAAACTATCAAAGTAACGAACGAGAATCATATGAACATGATGAAACTAGCATGACAGAAATTCCCGTATGTCCTCGGGAGCGTTGTTCCTCCTATAAGACTTTGTCCAGGCTTGTCCCTTGCTACAAAAGGGATTGGGCCACTTTGCTGCACCGTTGCTACTTTTGTTACTTGTTGCTCTCTACGAATCATCTCACCACACAATCACTTGTTACCGACAATTTCAGTGCCTGCAGATTTTACCTTGCTGAAAACCACTGGTCAGATCCTTCTGCTCCTCGTTGGGTTCGACACTCTTACTTATTGAAAGGACTACGATTGATCCCCTATACTTGTGGGTCATCAAGACTCTTTTCTGGCGCCGTTGCTGGGGAGTGAAGCTCCTTTTGTAAGTGTAACTTGGTAAGGAAACATTCATATAGTGTGCTGAAATTTATTGTCACTTGTCACTATGGATACTAATCCTTTGAGGGGCTTGTTCAGGGTATCTTCACCTCGGACAGAAGCACAAAGATTTGCTCCAAAACCTGCTGCATCTACTGAAAATATTTGCTTTGAATTTCCTTCGGGTATGCTTGAGAAACTGCTGGCTAATCCTTTTACAGGAGATGGAACATCACATCCAGACTTGCATCTAATCTATGTAGATGAAGTTCATGGTTTATTTAAGCTTGCAGGTTTGCCCGAGGATGAGGTCAAGAAGAAGGTCTTTCCTTTATCTTTGAAGGATAAGGCGTTGACATGGTATAGGCTATGTGATGATACTGGATCATGGGACTACAATCGATTGAAATTGGAAATTCATCAAAAGTTTTATCCTATGCATTTAGTACATCGTGATCGGAATTATATTTATAATTATCGGCCTCGTGGTAGAGAAAGCATCGCTCAAGCTTGGGGGAGGCTTAAATCAATGTTATATGCATGCCCTAATCATGAGCTCTCGAGAGAAATTATCATTCAGAACTTCTATGCGCGGCTTTCTCATGATGATCGCACCATGCTTGACACTTCTTGTACCGGTTCTTTTATGAAGAGAGATATTGACTTCAAATGGAATTTATTGGAGAGAATTAAACACAACTCTGAAGATTGGGAGCTTGAAGAAGGTAAGGAGTCAGGTATGAATTTCACGTTTGGTTGCGTTAAATCCTTTGTTGAGACAAATACCTTTAGTGATTTTAGCGCTAAGTATGGACTTGACTTTGAGATAGTAGCTTCATTGTGTGAATCATTTGCTGCTCATATTGATCTCCCCAAAGAGAAGTGGTTTACATATCATCCTCCTTTAGAAGTCAATGTAGTTAGACCCACTCGAGTTGAAGGGAAAGTCATTGCCTATTATGATCCTGTTGTTCCCAGTGCTTACATTGAGAAACCACCTTTCCTTGTTAGGATAAAGGATCATTCTAAAGCTTCAATTGTGATACATAGAGGCTATATTAGAACACCTACACCCCCTGAGAAAATTAGAGTTGAACCTAGCATCGCTATTATCAAATATCTTCTGTCCAACGATGTTGAGGGACATAATATTCACTTTTGTGAAGATGCTGCTAGAATTGCTAAACCTCACGTTAGAGACAAACATAGGCTTGTTGTTGGCATGCATGTGGTTTCTGTTAAGATAGGAGATCATTGTTATCATGGTTTATGTGACGTGGGTGCTAGTGTTAGTGCAATACCTCAATCCTTATATGATGAAATCAAAGATGAGATTGCACCTGTTGAGATAGAGCCTATTGATGTCACTATTCAGCTTGCCAATAGAGATACTATCTACCCTGTGAGAATTGTTAGGTATGTTGAAGTCTTGTGTGGTAAAACGAAGTATCCTGCTGATTTCCTCGTTCTTGCTACTGCACAAGATAGCTTTTGTCCCATCATATTTGGCAGACCTTTTCTCAATACCGTCAATGCTCATATTGACTGTGAGAAGCAAACTGTCACCGTTGGCTTTGAAGGTGTGTCACATGAGTTCAATTTCTCTAAGTTTGGTACACAACCTCATAAAAAGGAGTTGCCTAGTAGGGATGAAACTATTGCCTTATATTCTATTGCCGTACCTCCTACTGATCCCTTAAAGCAATACCTGCTTGAGCATGAAAATGATATGCATATGGATGAAAGGGATGAGATAGATAGAGTTGTCTTAGAACAATATCATATCCTTAAGAATAACTTGCATGTTGAACTGCTTGGGGATCCACCCTCACCAAAGGGTGATCCTGTGTTCGAGCTTAAACAGTTGCCTGGTACTCTTAAGTATGCCTACCTTGATGAAAAGGATATATATCATGTTATTATTAGTGCTAGCCTCTCAGAGCATGAAGAAAAGAAGTTACTAAAAACTCTGAGGAAGCATCGTGCTGCTATTGGATATACTCTTGATGATCTTAAGGGCATTAGTCCTACCCTATGCCAGCACAAGATTAAAACTGATCCTGATTTCAAACCAGTTGTTGATCATCAAAGGAGATTAAATCCTAAGATGAAAGAAGTAGTAAAAAAGAAATACTAAAGCTACTGGAAGCAGGTATCATTTATCATGTTGCTCATAGTGATTGGGTGAGTCTGGTGCATTGCGTTCCTAAGAAGGGAGGCATTACCGTTGTCCCTAATGATAAGGATGAATTGATCCCACAAAGGATTGTTACTGGCTATAGGATGGTGGTCGATTTTAGGAAACAGAATAAAGCCACAAGGAAAGATCATTATCCTTTGCCTTTTATCGACCAAATGCTAGAAAGACTGTCTAAACACACACACTTCTGCTTTCTAGAAGGTTATTCTGGTTTCTCCCAAATACCAGTTGCACAATCTGATCAGGAGAAGACCACTTTCACCTTCCCTTTTCGGTACCTTTGCCTATAAACGTATGCCTTTTGGCTTATGTAATGCACCTGCAACCTTTCAAAGATGTATGATGGCTATATTCTCTGACTTTTGTGAAAATATTGTTGAGGTTTTCATGGATGAATTCTCCGTTTACGGGTCTTCCTTTGATGATTGCCTCAGCAACCTTGATCGAGTCTTGCAGAGATGTAAAGACACCAATCTTGTCTTGAATTGGGAGAAGTGCCACTTTATGGTTAATGAAGGCATCGTCTTAGGACATAAAATTTCTAAAAGAGGTATTGAAGTCGATAAGGCTAAGGTTGATGCAATCGAGAAAATGCCATACCCCACAGATATCAAAGGTATAAGAAGTTTCCTTGGTCATGCTGGTTTCTATAGAAGGTTCATCAAAGACTTCTCTAAGATTTCTAGGCCTGTTACCAATCTCTTACAAAAGGATATTCCTTTTGTTTTTGACGATGATTGTGAGGAAGCCTTCGAAATACTTAAGAGGGCTTTGATAACTGCACGTATTGTTCAACCACCTGATTGGAACTTACCTTTTGAGATCATGTGTGACGCTAGTGATTATGCTGTTGGTGTTGTCCTAGGGCAAAGAGTCGATAAGAAGTTGAATGTTATTCACTACGCTAGTAAAACTCTAGACAGTGCCCAGAGAAACTATGCCACTAAGGATAAGGAATTTTTAGCAGTCGTGTTTGCATGTGAAAAGTTCAGGTCTTACATAGTTGATTCCAAAGTCACTATTCACACTGATCATGTTGCTATTAAGTACCTCATGGAGAAGAAGGATGCTAAACCTAGACTTATCATATGGGTTCTCTTGCTACAAGAATTTGATTTGCACGTTGTCGACAGAAAGGGTGTTGATAACCCACTAGCAGATAACTTGTCTAGGTTGGAGAACGTTCTTGATGACCCACAACCTATTGATGATAGCTTTCCCGGTGAGCAACTGAATGTCATCAATGCTTCACGTAGTGCACCGTGGTATGGTGATTATGCAAACTATATCGTTGCCAAATATATACCACCTAGTTTCACATACCTGCAAAAGAAGAAATTCTTCTTTGACTTGAGACATTACTTTTGGGATGATCCTCACCTTTATAAGGAAGGAGTAGAGGGTGTTATTAGACGGTGTGTACCTAAACATGAACAGGGACAGATCCTACAGAAGTGTCACTCTGAGGCCTACGGAGGACACCATGCGGGAGATAGAACTGCACCCAAGGTATTGCAATCAGGTTTCTATTGGCCCACTCTCTTCAAGGATGCTCGTAAGTTTGTCTTGTCTTGTGACGAATGTCAAAGAATAGGTAATATTACCAAACGTCAGGAAATGCCTATGAACTATTCACTTGTCATTGAACCATTTGATGTTTGGGGCTTTGATTATATGGGACCTTTTCCAAAATCCAACGGGTATACTTGATACGTCTCCATCGTATCTACTTTTCCGAACTCTTTTGCCCTTGTTTTGGACTCTAATTTGCATGATTTGAATGGAACTCACCCGGACTGACGTTGTTTTCAGCAGAATTTCCATGGTGTTGTTTTTGTGCAGAAATAAAAGTTCTCGGAATGTCCTGAAAATTTACGGAGAATTTTTCTGGAATAAATGAAAAATACATGCGCAAAGATCCACCGGAGGAGGTGTGCCAGTGGGCCACAAGCCCACAAGCCGCGGCCACCCCCCCCCCCCCAGCCGTGCCGTGAGAGCTTGTGGGGCCCACGTGGCACCGCCGCCTCCAAACTCAGCTCTATATCTTCCGTCTCGCTTGGAAAAAAATTAGGGAGAAGGATCATCGCGTTTTACGATACGGAGGCGCCGCCACCCCCTGTTCTTCATCTGGAGGGCGGATCTGGAGTCCGTTCTGGGCTCCGGAGAGGGGAAATTGT
Source organism: Hordeum vulgare subsp. vulgare (assembly GCF_904849725.1). Lineage (NCBI taxonomy): Eukaryota > Viridiplantae > Streptophyta > Magnoliopsida > Poales > Poaceae > Hordeum > Hordeum vulgare. The sequence continues at coordinate 53,070,692 of NC_058519.1, forward strand.
CGCCATCGTCATCATCAACCTTCCTCCATCGACAATTCCATGATGCTCTTCACCATTCGTGAGTAATCTCATCGTAGGCTTGTTGGACGGTGATGAGTTGGATGAGATCTATCATGTAATCGAGTTAGTTTTGACGGGTATTGATCCCTAGTATCCACTATGTTCTGAGATTGATGTTGCTACTACTTTGCTATGCTTAATGCTTGTCACTAGGGCCCGAGTGCCATGATTTTAGATCTGAACCTATTATGTTGTCGCCAATATATGTGTGTTTTAGATCCTATCTTGCAAGTTGTAGTCACCTACTATGTGTTATGACCCGGCAACCCCGGAGTGACAATAGCCGGAACCACTCTCGTACATGACCATAGTATGAGGAGTTCATGTATTCACCAAGTGTTAATGTGTTGGTCTGGTTCTTTATTAAAAGGAGAACCTTAATACCCCGTAGTTTCCATTAGGACCCCGCTGCCACGGGACGGATGGACAATAGATGTCACACAAGTTATTTTCCCTAAGCACGTATGACTACATACGGAATACATGCCTACATTAGATTGACGACCGGGAGCTAGTTACTTATCTCTCCGTGTTATAGTTGTTACGTGATGAATCACATCCGTCATACTCATCCATCATCGATCCACTGCCTATGAGTCTTTTACTACTGGTCCTCGCTACGTTACTTTGTCCAGGCTTGTCCCTTGCTACAAAAGGGATTGGGCCACTTTGTCGCTACTACTGTTTCTACTGCCGTTACTCTGCTACTGCTGTCACTACTGTTGTTCCTTGCTACTGCTGTCACTACTGTTGTTACTTGATGCTGCTGTCACTACTGCCGTTCCTTGCTACTGCTATCACTACTGTTGTTACTTTCTACTTTGTTGTTACTTGTTGCAAGACTTTTTCGACACCGTTGCCGGGGAAGAATAGTTCCCCATCCACGTGCAACTTACGGGCGCCATTGATACAACAGTTAGGAATAGTCTGCCGTCAAAAGATCTTTTTCTGACACCGTTGCTATCATACTACTTTGCTACTGATACTTTGCTTGCAGACACTAATCTTTCAGGTGTGGTTAAATCTGACAAACTCAGCTGCTAATACCTGAGAATATTCTTTCGCTTCCCCTTGAGTCGAATCAATAAATTTGGGTTGAATACTCTACCCTCGAAAACTGTTGCGATCCCCTACACTTGTGGGTTCTAAATACTCACATCTTAGTTGCTTTTGATTACGTCACTAAGTGGGTAGAAGCTATCCCCACTAGTAGTGCTGATCACAACACTTCTATCGGGATGCTTAAAGAAGTTATCTTCCCTAGATTTGGAGTCCCTAGATATCTAATGACCGACAGTGGTTCACACTTCATTCATGGTGCTTTCCGTAAAACGCTTGCTAAGTACGATGTCAACCATAGAATTGCGTCTCCCTATCACCCTCGGTCCAGTGGTCAAGTAGAGCTAAGTAATAGAGAGATTAAATTGATTCTGCAAAAGACGGTCAACAGGTCTAGAAAGAATTGGTCTAAGAAGCTCGATGATGCACTGTGGGCTTATAGAACTGCCTATAAGAATCCCATGGGCATGTCTCTGTACAAAATGTTGTACGGTAAAGCATGTCATTTACCTCTTGAGCTAGAGCATAAAGCTTATTGGGCAATCAAAGAGCTCAACTTTGATTTCAAACTTGCCGGTGAGAAGAGGTTATTTGATATTAGCTCGCTTGATGAGTGGAGAACTCAGGCATATGAGAATGCCAAGCTGTTCAAAGAGAAGGTTAAGAGGTGGCATGATAAGAGGATTCAAAAGTGTGAGTTCAATGTAGGTGATTATGTCTTGCTATATAACTCTCGTTTAAGATTCTTTGCATGCAAGCTTCTCTCTAAATGGGAAGGTCCCTATGTTGTTGAGGAAGTATATCGTTCCGGTGCTATCAAGATCAACAACACGGAAGGTAATTGTCCGAGAGTGGTAAATGCGCAGAGAATCAAGCATTATATCTCAGGTACTCCCATAAATGTTGAAAGCAATATTATCAATACCATAACTCCGGAAGAATACCTAAGGGATATTTATCAGCCTATTTTAGACTCCGAAAACGAAGAGGTATGTGATTCAGTAAGAAAACAGAGTCCAAAACTTTTCCAGTAGGAAATTTTCTCCGTTTTGGAATATTTGAAAAAATACAAAAATTGGAAGTAGTCCGGAAAGTGCGCGAGGAGGCGACAAGCCTGCACGGCGCGGGCCCACCCCCTGGCCGCGCCATGAGGGCTTGTGGCCACCTCGTGCGCCTCCCGGACTCCGTTTTCGTGCGGGGTACTCCTTCTAGTCTGAAAAAATCATTATATATACTCCCGTTTGGCCTGATCCCTGCATCACGCAGATCTCTTCTGTTTTTTTGTTTCGAGCCTGTTTCTGTTGCAGATCTAGATCACTATGACTTCCCCAAAAGCTTCGAAGGACAAGATCTTCGAGAAGGTCATCAATCCCTACCTCACGGGAGTGCTGCAACACCCTCAATCTATCGAGATGCGTGAGGGGATGTTGCACATACGTGATGTTGAGGGGCCTAAGAAGGCCGGAAGCATGGAGACGAGGCTCGAAGCAATGCAGCAACAAGTCTTCAAGTGCCAAGGGATGGTGGAGCGTGGACTCAACGCCAACCACATGATGATCACGGAGTTCACCAACAAGCACAGGATTGATGCCAATGACATTGGGAAGCACCTATCCAGGCTCTATGACAAGATTGATCAACTCGAGGCCTAGATCTATGACCTGCAGAACCAAAACTGTGAGTATGAGTATAGATTTAAATCAATACGGTTGGCTGTAGATTTGAGGATTCCGGAGACTCGTTCATCTTTCCATGATGGAGCACCTATGCCTTGGAAGATGGAGGATCAAACTCATGTTGCAACAACTCCACCACCATCACCACCAAAGGAAGACAACTAAACATTGGTATGGGCAATCCCCTTGGCTTGTGCCAAGCTTGGGGGAGTTGCCCCGGTATCGTATCACCATCACATCTTTTGCCTTTACCTTTGTTTTAGTTTTCCTTTTCAGTTTTCTCTTTATCTAGTAAATTAAAAGTCTTAGTTTTTAGTCTTGAGTTTTGCTTTGTGTCACCCCCGATGTATTCGAGCTCGTGAGCCATATAACAAAGAGTGCCTTAGTTGAAGGGCTTTGCCTCTTGCCATGATCAAAAGAGTGAGAATAGAACAAAAGCATGAAAGATCATGTAATGATCTTATGGGAAGTGATGGCTTCACATATAAAAAGAATGAGGATTGAAACTTGTTGAGGGTAGGCAAACGTAGACCTTGGTCATGGTTGCAATTAATAGGAAGTGATAAAGAAGGAGAGGTTCACATATAAATATATCATCTCTGACACCATCTATGATTGTGAACACTCACTAAACTATTGCATGCCTAGAAGTAGATGTTGGACAAGGAAGACAACATAATGAATTGTGTTTGCTTGGTTCCGAACAATGTTATATGATTAGAGATCCCTTAGCATGTGATGATTGCTTCCACCTCAAATTAGCCAAACCTCCCACACTAAGTAGAGATACTACTTGTGCATCCATAAACCATCAACCTAATTTTGCCTTTGAGTCCACCATACCTACCTATGGATTTAATAAGATCCCTCAAGTAAGTTGTCATCGGTGCAAGCAATAAAAATTGCTCTCTAATATGTATGATCTATTAGTGTGTGAAAAATAAGCTTTGTACGAACCTGTGATGAGGAATACATAAAAGCGACAGACTGCATAATAAAGTTCTTTATCACAGGAGGCAATATAAAATGACGTTCCTCCGCACTAAGAGGACACGCATCCAAACCTCAAAAGCGCATGACAACCTCTGCTTCCCTCTGCGAAGGGCCTATCTTGTACCTTTATTTTTTGTCCCTGAAAGAGTCATGGTGATCTTCACCAATTCCTTATTTAGCCTTTGTCTTGGCTATCATCATATGCTTGGGAAAGATCTATATTCATATGTCAACTTGGAGGTAAGTATTCATGAATTATTATTGTTGACATTACCCTTGAGGTAACAGTTGGGAGACAAAACTGTAAGCCCCTATTTTTCTCTGTGTCCAGCTGAAATGTTGATCTCATGAGTACCACGTGATTTGTAGCAATTGTAGAGAACGAAAGAATGATTGAATATGTGGATTTGCTTTACAAGCTCTTATTTGACTCTTTCTGATGTTGTGATAAATTGAAATTTCTTCAATGACTAAAGGCTATCGGTTGTTACTTCTCGGTAAGGTTCTTGATCCATGCTTTACTTTGTGAAGGAATTATCACTTTAGCATGAGAGATTATATGTTGGTATTTTTGTTCTGATCATGATCATGATGCATGCATGTTCGTATCTTGTTTTGTCGACACCTCTCTCCCTAAATATGTGGACATATTTATTGAGCTAGGCTTTCGCTTGAGGACAAGCGAGGTCTAAGCTTGGGGGAGTTGATACGTCCATTTTGCATCATGTTTTCATGTTGATATTTATCGCTTCTTGGGCTGTTATTTCACTTCAGGGTACAATACTTATGCCTTTTCTCTCTTATTTTGCAAGGTTTACATGAAGAGGGAGAATGCCGGCAACTGGAATTCTGGCCTGAAAGTGGAGCAAAGTTGAGATACCTATTCTGCGCAACTCCAAACGCCGTAAAAATCAACGAGGATTTTTTTCCGGATTTATAAAAAAATACTAGGCCAAAGAAGCGCCAGAGGGGCGCCAGCAGGTGGCCACAAGCCTGCACGGCGCGGCCACCCCCCCAGGACGCGCCATGAGGGCTTGTGGGCAGCCTGCTGGCCCACTGGCCCCCCTCTTCGGCTATATGAAGGGTTTCATCCAGAAAAAAATCAGGGAGGAGCTTTTTCATGGATTCGCCGCCGCCACGAGGCGGAACTTGAGCAGAACCAATCTAGAGCTCCGGCAGGACGATCCTGTCGGGGATACTTCCCTCTCGGAGGGGGAAATCGTCGCCATCCCAACACTCCTCTCATCGGAGGGGACTCTTCACCATCAACATCTTCATCAGCACCATCTCATCTCCAAACCCTAGTTCATCACTTGTAACCAATCTCCGTCTCGCGACTCCGATTGGTACTTGTAAGGTTGCTAGTAGTGTTGATTACTCTTTGTAATTGATGCTAGTTGGATTACTTGGTGGAAGAGTTTATGTTCAGATCCTTGATGCTACTCATTACCTCTCTGGTCATGGATATGATCATGCTTTGTGAGTAGTTACTTTTGTTCTTGAGGACATGGGATAAGTCATGCTAATAGTAGTCATGTGAATTTGGTATTTGTTCGATATTTTGATGTGTTGTATGTTGTTTTTCCTCTAGTGGTGTTATGTGAACGTCGACTAAATAACACTTCACCATTATTTGGTCCTAGAGGAAGGCATTGGGAAGTAGTAAGTAGATGATGGGTTGATAGAGTGACAGAAGCTTAAACCCTAGTTTATGCGTTACTTCGTAAGGGGCTGATTTGGATCCACTTGTTTAATGCTATGGCTAGACTTTGTCTTAATTCTTCTTTCGGCGTTGCCGATGCTTGCGAGAGGGGTTAATCATAAGTGGGATGCTTGTCCAAGTAAGGGCAGTACGCAAGCGCCGGTCCACCCACATATCAAACTATCAAAGTAACGAACGTGAATCATATGAACATGATGAAACTAGCATGACAGAAATTCCCCTATGTCCTCGAGAGCGTTTTTCCTCCTATAAGCGTTTGTCAAAGCTTGTCCCTTGCTACAAAAGGGATTGGGCCACTTTGTTGCACCGTTGCTACTTTTCTTACTTGTTGCTCGCTACGAATCATCTCACCACACAATCACTTGTTACCGACAATTTTAGTGCATGCAGATTTTACCTTGCTGAAAACCACTTGTCAGATCCTTCTGCTCCTCGTTGGGTTCGACACTCTTACTTATCGAAAGGACTACAATTGATCCCATATACTTGTGGGTTATCAACCTCCGATAAATTCTATGCTTGCAAGATGGAGGAGAATTCGTCTGTCAGTGAACATGTGCTCAAAATGTCTAGGTACTCAAACCGTCTAGCTGAGTTGGGGATTGAACTCCCGCAAGAGGCTATCACTGATAGAATTCTTCAATCACTGCCACCAAGCTACAAGAGCTTTGTGTTGAACTATAACATGCAAGGGATGAACAAGTCACCTGGCAAGTTATTCGCGATGCTGAAAGTCGCAGAGTCAGAACTCCGTAAAGAGCATCAAGTGTTGCTGGTCAATAAGACCACTAGTTTCAAGAGAAATGACAAAGGCAAGAAGGGTAATTCCAAGAAGAGCGGCAAGCCTGTTGCTAATCCGACGAAGAAACCTGATGTCCCACAAGCGTATGGGATCGTAGCGATTTTCGAGTGTACAATATTCAACCCAAATTTGTTGGTTCGCACGATGGGAAGCGAAAGAATATTCTCAAGTATTAGCAGTTGAATGTGTCAGATTCAACCACACCTGAAAGATTAGTGTCTGCAAGCAAAGTATCAGTAGAAAAGTAGTATGATAGAAACGGTGCGAGAAACGATCTGTTGATGGCAGACTATTCCTAACTATTGTATCAATGGCGCCAGCACGTTGACGGGGCATTATTCTTAAGAAGAATGCTTCCCCGGCTACGGCTCCAGAAAAGTCTTGCAACAAGTAGCAGCAAAGTAGCAAGGAACAGCAGTAGCAGCAGCAGCAAAGTAACAAGTAACAGCAGCAGCAAAGTGGCCCAATCCCTTTTGTAGCAAGGGACAAGCCTAGGCAAAGTAACGTAGCGAAGACCAGTAGTAAAAGACTTGTAGGCAGTGGATCGGTGATGGATGAGTATGACGGATGTGATTCATCATGTAACAGCTATAACACGGAGAGATATGTGGCTAGCTCCCGTTCGTCAATGTGATGTAGGCATGCATTCCGTGTGTCGTCATACGTGCTTAGGGAAAAGAACTTGCATGACATCTATTGTCCATCCCTCCCGTGGAAGCGGGGTCCAAAAGGAAACTACGGGATATTAAGGTTCTCCTTTTAATAAAGAACCGGACCAACGCATTAACACGCGGTGAACACATGAACTCCTCAAACTATGGTCATCATCGGGAGTGGTTCCGGTTATTGTCACTCCGGGGTTGCCGGATCATAACACATAGTAGGTGACTACAACTTGCAAGATCGGATCTAAAACACACATATATTGGTGGCAACATAATAATTTCAGATCTGAAATCATGGCACTCGGGCCCTAGTGACAAGCATTAAGCATGGCAAAGTAGTAGCAACATCAATCTAGAACATAGTGGATACTAGGGATCAATCCCCATCAAGAACTAACTCGATTACATGATAGATCTCATCCAACTCATCACCGTCCAGCAAACCTACGATGAGATTACTCACGAACGATGAAGAGCATCATGGAATTGTCGATGGAGGAAGGTTGATGATGACGATGGTGACGATTTCCCCTCTCCGGAGCCCGAAACGGACTCCAGATCTGCCCTCCAGATGAAGAGCAGGATGTGGCGGCGCCTCCGTATCGCAAAACGCGATGTAACCTTCTCTCTGATTTTTTTTCTCTAGGCGAAATGGAAGATATAGAGCTGAGTTTGGGGGCGGTGGTGCCACGTGGGCCACACAAGCCTGCACGGTGCGGCCATAGGGGGTGGCCGCGGCCTATGGGCTTGTGGCCCACTGGCACGCCCCCTCCGGTGGATCTTTGCGCAGGTATTTTTCTTTTATTCCACAAAAAAAACTCCGTAAATTTTTAGGACATTTCGAGAACTTTTATTTCTGTACAAAAACAACACCATGGCAATTCTGCTGAAAACAACGTTAGTCCGAGTTAGTTCCATTCAAATCATGCAAATTAGAGTCCAAAAGAAGGGCAAAAGAGTTCGGAAAAGTAGATACGACAGAGACGTATCAAAACCCAAGGCTGGACCTAAGCCTGAAACGGAGTGTTATTATTGCAAGGGACTGGGTTACTGGAAGTGCAACTGCCCCAAGTATCTGGCTGATAAGAAGGCGGCCAAGGAAAAAATCAGGTATATTCGATATACATGTTATTGATGTGTACTTAACCAACTCTCATAGTAGTGCCTAGGTATTCGATACCGGTTCTCTTGCTCATATTTGCAACTCGAAACAGGAACTGCGGAATAAACGAAGGCTGGCGGAAGATGAAGTGACGATGCGCGTGGGAAATGGTTCCAAGGTTGATGCAATCACCGTCGGCACAGTTTCACTTCAGTTACCATCAGGATTAGATATGAACTTCAATAATTGTTATTTAGTGCGTGTGTTAAGCATGAACATTATATCTGGATCTTGTTTATTGCGAGACGGTTCCTCGTTTAAGTCAGAGAATAATGGTTCTTCTATTTCTATGAGTAATATCTTTTGTGGTCATGCACCCAATGTGAGAGGATTGTTCATATTGAATCTTGATAGCAATGATACACATATACATAACATTGAGACCAAAAGAGTTAGAGTTAACAATGATAGCGCCATGTTTTTGTGGCACTGCCGCCTAGGTCATATTGGTGTAAAGCGCATGAAGAAACTCCATTCTGATGGACTTTTGGAGTCACTTGACTTTGATTCACTTGACAGGTGTGAACCATGCCTCATGGGCAAGATGACTAAGACTCTGTTCTCCGAAAAAATGGAGCGTGCAAGTGACTTGTTGGAAATCATACATACCGATGTATGCGGTCCGATGAGTGTGGAGGCACGTGGCGGATGTCGTTATTTTCTCACCTTCACTGACGATTTGAATAGATATGGTTATGTCTACTTGATGAAGCACAAGTCTGAAACGTTTGAGAAGTTCAAGCAATTTCAGAGTGAAGTTGAAAATCATCGTAACAAGAAGATCAAGTTCCTACGGTCTGATCGTGGGGGTGAACATCTGAGTTTCGAGTTTTGTGCTCACTTAAGACAATGTGGAATTGTTTCACATTTGACACCGCCTCGAACACCACAGCGTAATGGTGTGTCCGAACGTCGTAATCGTACTTTATTAGAGATGGAGTGATCTATGATGTCTCTTACCGATTTGCCGTTATCATTTTGGGGTTATGCATTAGAGACAGCTGCATTCACTTTAAATAGGTCACCATAAAAATCCATTGAGACGACACCATACGAACTGTGGTATGGCAAAAGACCAAAGTTGTCATTTCTTAAAGTTTGGGGATGTGATGCTTATGTCAAAAAGCTTCAGCCTGAAAAACTGGAACCCAAAGCGGAAAAGTGCATCTTCATAGGTTACCCAAAAGAGACAGTTGGGTATACCTTCTATCTCAAATCCGAGGGCAAAGTGTTTGTTGTTAAAAACAGAGCTTTTCTTGAGAAGGAGTTTCTCTCGAAAGAATTGAGTGGGAGGAAAATAGAACTTAATGAGGTTGTCGAACCTCTAATCCCTGTGGATGGTGGCGTAGGGCAAGGGGGAACCCCTGTCATTGCGACGCTGGTTGAGGAGCGAGTTGATGATGATGATCATGAAACTTCGGATCAAGTTCCTATCGGACATCGCAGGTCGACAAGATCACGTACTGCTCCTGAGTGGTACGGTAATCCCGTCTTATCAATTATGTTGTTAGACAACAATGAACCTGTGAATTATGGAGCAATGGTGGGCCCGGATTCCAACAAATGGCTGGAGACCATGAAGTCCGAGATAGGATCCATGTACGAGAACAAAATGTGGACTTTGGAAGTACTACCTGAAGGCCGCAAGGCTATTCAGAACAAATGGATCTTTAAGAAGAAGACGGACGCATACGGTAATGTGACCATTTATAAAGCTCGACTTGTGACAAAGGGTTTTTCACAAGTTCAAGGAGTTGACTACGATGATACGTTCTCACCGGTAGCGATGCTTAAGTCCGTCCGAATCATGTTAGCAATAGCTGCATTTTTCGATTATGAAATCTGGGAGATGGATGTCAAAACGGCGTTCCTTAACGGTTTTCTTAAGGAAGAGTTGTATATGATGCAACCCGAAGGTTTTGTCGATCCAAAGAATGCTAACAAACTATGCAAGCTCCATCGATCCATTTATGGACTGGTGCAAGCATCTCGGAGTTGGAATAAGCGCTTTGATGAGGTGATCAAAGCATTTGGGTTTATACAAGTGGTTGGAGAATCTTGTATTTACAAGAAAGTGAGTGGGAGCTCTCTGGCGTTTCTAATATTATATGTGGATGACATATTGCTGATTGGAAACAACGTGGAGTTTTTGGAGAGCATAAAGGATTACTTGAATAAAAGTCTCTCTATGAAGGACCTAGGAGAAGCTGCTTACATTCTAGGCATTAAGATCTTTAGGGATAGATCAAGACGCGTGATAGGGCTTTCACAAAGCACATACCTTGATAAAATTTTGAAGAAGTTCAAAATGGATCAGTCCAACAAAGGGTTCTTGCCAGTATTACAAGGTATAAAATTGAGTAAGACTCAGTGCCCAGCAACTGCGGAAGATAGAGAACAAATGTGTTCCGTCCCCTACGCTTCAGCCGTAGGTTCTATCATGTATGCAATGTTGTGCACTAGACGAGACGTCAGCTTGGCCATAAGTATGGCACGCAGGTTTGAGAGTAATCCAAGGGTGGATCACTGGACGGCGGTCAATAATATTCTGAAGTACCTCAAAAGGACTAAGGAAATGTTTCTCGTTTATGGAGGTGACAAAGAGCTCGTCGTAAAAGGTTATGTCGATGCAAGTTTTGACACCGATCCGGATGACTCTAAGTCACAAACCGGATACGTATTTATTCTTAATGGGGGTGCAGTAAGCTGGTGCAGTTCCAAGCAGAGCGTCGTAGCAGATTCTACATGTGAAGCGGTACATGGCTGCCTCAGAGGCAGCAAAGGAGGGTGTCTGGATGAAGCAGTTCATGACAGATCCTGGAGTTGTGCCGAGCGCACTAAATCCAATAACTCTGTTATGTGACAACACTGGTGCCATTGCCTTAGCAAAGGAACCAAGATTTCACAAGAAGACCAGACACATCAAACGACGCTTCAACCTCATCCGCGACTACGTCGAAGGAGAGGACGTGAATATTTGCAAAGTGCACACGGATCTGAATGTAGCAGACCCGCTGACTAAACCTCTTCCATGGGCAAAACATGATCAACACCAGAACTGTACGGGTGTTCGACTTATTACAATGTAAATCGCATGGCGATGTGAGGACTAAATTATTGACTCTAGTGCAAGTGGGAGACTGTTGGAAATATGCCCTATAGGTAATGATAAATAGTTATTATTATATTTCCTGTTTAAAGATAATCGTTTGTTATCCATGCTATAATTGTATTGAATGAAAACATAGATACATGTGTGGATACATAGAAAAAACAATGTCCCTAGCAAGCCTCTACTTGGCTAGCCAATTGATCAATGATAGTCAGGGTTTTCTGGCTATATGCAAGTGTTGTCACTTGATAACTGGATCACATCATTAGGAGAATCATGTGATGGACTAGACCCAAACTATGAATGTAGCATATTGATCGTGTCGTTTTATTGCTATTGTTTTTTGCGTGTCAAGTATTTATTCCTATGACCATGAGATCATATAACTCACTCGCATCGGAGGAATACCTTGTGTGCATCAAACGTCGCAATGTAACTCGGTGACTATAAAGGTGCTCTACAGGTATCTCCGAAGGTGTCCGTTGAGTTAGTATGGATCAAGACTGGGATTTGTCACTCCGTGTGATGGAGAGGTATCTCGGGGCCCACTCGGTAATACAACATCACACACAAGCCTTGCAAGCAATGTGACTAAGTATAAGTCACAGATCTTGTATTACGGAACGAGTAAAGAGACTTGCCGGTAACGAGATTGAAATAGGTATGCGGATACCGACGATCAAATCTCGGGCAAGTAACATACCGAAGGACAAAGGGAATGACATACGGGATTATATGAATCCTTGACACTGAGGTTCAGCCGATAAGATCTTCGGAGAATATGTAGGATCCAATATGGGCATCCAGGTCCCGCTATTGGATATTGACCGAGGAGTGCCTCGGGGCATGTCTACATAGTTCTCGAACCTGCAGGGTCTGCACACTTAAGGTTAGATGATGTTTTAGTATAGTTGAGTTATATGTGTGGTTACCGAATGTTATTCGGAGTCTCGGATGAGATCACGGACGTCACGAGGGTTTCCAGAATGGTCCGGAAACGAAGATTGATATATAGGATGGTTTCATTTGGTCACTGGAAAGTTTCGGGCAATTCCGACAGTGTACCGGGAGTGACGAATGGATTCCAGGGAGTTCACCGGGAGAGGCCCACCCACCCGGGAGTGATCCCAAGGCACTAGGGTGGCGCCACAAGTCCTTAGTGGGCTGGTGGAGTCAGCCTAAGGGGCCCATGGCGCCACATAAAGAAATACCAAAAGAAAAGAAAAAGAAAAAGGGAAAGAGGGAGGTGGGAAGGAAGAGGAGGACTCCTCCTTCCCCAAACCGAATTGGAGGAGGAGTCCTCCTCCTCCTAGCGCCGGCGTACCCTTGAGGGCCTTGTCCCTCAAGGAAATCCCCTCCCCCTCCCTCCTATATATAGTGGTGTTTTAGGGCTGATTTGATACAACTTTTGCCACGTGCAACTCAACCCTAGACCACATAGTTCTACCTCTAGATCGGATTTCTGCGGAGCTCGGGCGAAGCCCTGCAGGAGTAGATCATCACCACCACCGGAGCGCCGTCACGCTGCTGTAGAACTCATCTACTTCTCTGTCTTGCTTGCTGGATCAAGAAGGCCGAGATCATCGTCGAGCTGTACGTGTGCTGAACGCGGAGGTGTCGTCCGTTCGGCACTAGATCGAAAGAAATCGTGGGACGGATCGTGGGACGGTTCGAGGGACGTGAAGTCGTTCCACTACATCAACTGTGTTTCTTAACGCTTCTTGCTGTGCGATCTACAAGGGTACGTAGATCCAAATCTCCTCTCGTAGATGGACATCACCATGATAGGTCTTCGTGTGCGTAGGAATTTTTTTGTTTCCCATGCAACGTTCCCCAGCAGTTTTATGATTCTATACCACAAGGTGTTCTTTCTAAGAACTTGCTTGATGGACCAACAAGAAAGGGTGGATGTGTAATTAAGGAACTAGACAATACTTGACGTATTGCTTTATGCCTAGCCAAGGGCGTAAAACGATAGCGCTTGTTAGGAGGTAACCCAACGAATAAAATAATTTTTTACTTTTTGTTTCTATTATTTTTATTTTCCTTTATTTTCTTATGTTTTGAGTTGGTTTTATATATTTTAATTAGTTTCTGTGTCAAGTAAGACCTTTGGGATGATATGGATGCTTGAGAATGCAATTATGTGAAAACGAAAACTTTGACGCCCAGTCTAGGAGTTTTATAAATTCATCAGAGTGTCTAATGTGTCTGCATGTTTTACATGTGATTTATATACAAATATCCATGTTGTCCTAATTTTTCAGAATTTTTTGAGTTCAGCAGTATGGCTTTTCGACAGATTGCTACAGATTGTTCTGTTTTTGACATATTTTGTTTTCGTTGCACTGTTTGCTTATTTTGATGAATCTATGGACTGTATCCGGGGGTGCAAGCCATGGTAAAGTTATAATACAATACCTACAATGCAATTATAAAATTTGAATGGTTTGTAACAGTACTTATAGTGGTAATTTGCTTGGTTATACTAACGGATCTCATGAAGGTATTGTTGAGTTTTGTGTGATTGAAATTTTCAAGTTTTGGATGTGACGTGAATGGATGAAGGAATGAAGATATGCAAAATACAAAGCTTGGGGATGCCCAAGGCACCCTAGGGTAATATCTAAGGAGACTCAAGTGTCTAATCTTGGGGATGTTCCACAAGGCATCCCCTCTTTCTTCTAACGACTATCGGTAACACACTTGAGGCTACATTTTTATTCGTCACATGATATGTGTTTTTCTTGGAGCGTCTTGTATGATATGAGTCTTTTCTTATTCGTTTTTCACAATCATCACCTCTGAACACATTTGCTTGAGATGGCCTCACGTCATCACAATTTGTCAGAATTGCTTCTTGTGCTTCACTTAAATTTGTTAAGCTAGGCGGTTGCTCTAGTGCTTCACTTATATATTTTTGACCATGGTGGTGTGAATGTTTTGAAGAAACTTGTTCTCATGCTTCACTTATACTTTTTTGATAATGATATATGTTTTGAAGAAACTTGTTCTCTTGCTTCACTTATATCTTTTGGAGAATGTTAGAAAAAATTGAAGAAATCCACTCTCTTGCTTCACTTATATCTTTTTGCGAGTGTGAAAATAGTATTGGTAATTGGTACAAGATATGATGCTTGGTCCCTTTGTGATGAATATTCAAGTAGAATAATGAAAAGTGGTATATAATTTTTTTATGGGACATGAAAAACTTGATTCTTTGTAATAGTTTTGAGATATGTAGATGATGATATGTGAGTTATGTTAGTGAGTCAATTATGCTCTAGTATGAATATTGATGTTAAGGTGTATGATTCCCTATGCAAGCACGAAAAGTCAATAGTTATGCAATGAAGTTATATCCTACTTGTGGTGTATTGTTCGATGTTGGTTATGTTTTATGTATGCATGAGCATCATTATGATTTTCTAGTTGGGCGCTTCTCAATCTTTTTTGCTAGCCTTCATTTGTACTAAGCGGGAATATTTCTTGTGCATCCATTATCCTTAAACCTTGTTTTTCCACTTGTGTCTGCCATACCTACATATATGCGGTATTTCATTGTCGTTCCAAGTAAATTTGCATGTGTCATCTCTAAAAAAATCCCAAAAATATTTTCTCTTGTGTATGCCTGTATCGCTCATGAAGCGGTGAGGGGTGGCCGATATTTTTTGTGTTGGATATGTCACTCTCACGATGAGTGTTTATTCACTTGTCATTGCACGAGAATGTGGCGGTAAAAGGGATGCCCAGTCCCAAAAATAAATGGAATGTGATGGTATGGAAGGCACCCGTGAATTCGGTTAGCCATGGATTGTGAAAAGTAATGGTGGAAACAAAAAAATATTCTCTTGTATGTGATAATACCAAAGTCTTGATGACACTCAAACGATGATGAGGAAATAGAGATAAAAAAAAATTACTTTCTGTATGGGAACCGCCTATGATGTATCCAATGTGAGAAGTGTTGGGAACCTTAAGTCATTCTCGTTGACGAGAAAAGCATGCCACCCAGAATAAATTTTTCATATCTTTTAAAATTTGAGCTCTGGCACCTTTGTAAACCAATGCTTCCCTCTGCGAAGGGCCTTTCTATTTAATTTTTATATTGAGTCTCATCCTTCTGTTTAAAATCACCAACTGGGGGTCATGTGGTTACGTGTGTGCATGGAGTATGATTGATATTCGAGTGTGCATCATGAATTGATCAATGATTGAGCATAACGGGCCAGGGATAATTTACTTTAGCATTGTTATTTTCAATGGCATGGTTGCTTGTTAGCATCACTTGAGTATCTATGTCTTCATGCCAAATAGAAACTATTGATTTTAATCATCTAAGTCCTCATGTCTATGCTATGAAAATAACTTGAAGTATGTTGGGTAGCATTCCACAATCAAAAATATGTTTTATCACTTTCCTACTCGAGGACGAGCAGGAGTTAAGCTTGGGGATGCTTGATACGTCTCAAACGTATCTATTTTTTTTTCTTGTTCCATGCTATGATATTATTATTCTTGGATGTTTTTATTATCATTTTATATCTTTTATATCATTTTTGGGGACTAACCTATTAACTTAGTGCCAAATGTCAGTTTGTGTTTTCTACCCTCTTTTTTTCACAGGAAATCAATATCAAATAAGATCAAATCGTCCCGAATTTTTTTGAGATTTTTTGATTAAAGATAAGGATCACCTAAAACTTGGATGCCAAGGAAGATCTTGCCGGAGGGCCCCACACAACACAAGGGCGCACCCAGGGGGGGCTGATGTTGTGTGGGCCCCTCCATGCTCCATTTGCCCTACCTCCTCCACTATTACTCCAAAACCCTCAAGGGATTCCACGAAATACTTTTTCCGCCGCCGCAAGCCTCTGTTCTCGCCAGATCCCATCTAGAGGCCTTTTCGGTACTCTATCGGAAGGGGAACTCATCACGGAGGGCATCTACATCAACCTTGTCGCCTCTCCGATGATGCGTGAGTAGTTCACCGCAGATCTACGGGTCCGTAGGTAGTAGCTAGATCTCTCTCTCTCTCTCTCTCTCTCTCTCTCTCTCCCTCTCTCTCTCTCTCTCAATACAACAGTCTCCATGATCTTCATGGAGATCCATTCGATGTAATGACTTTGTGCGGTGTGTTTGTTGGGATCCGATGAATTGTGAGTTTATGATCAGATCTATCCTTGTTTTATTTGAGTTCTTTGCTGATATCTTTTATGCATGATTTAGTATAGCCTTGTATTTCTTCTCCGAAGTTTTGGTTTGGTTTGGCCAACTAGATTAGATCTTCTTGCAAAGGGAAGAGGTGCTTGGTAATGGGTTCGATCTTGTTGTGTTTAGTCCTAGTGACAGAAGGGGAGCTGATACGCATGTGTTGTTGCCATTAAGGATAACAAGTTGGGATGAATTCTTATATGCTTTTGTATTGACTACATCATGTCATCGTTCTTAATGCATTACTTCGTTCTTATGAATTTAATACACTAGATGCATGCTGGATAGCGGTTGATGTGTGAAGTAATAGTAGTAGATGCGGGCAGGAGTCGGTCTACTTGACTTGGATGTGATGCCTATATCATGATCATTTCCTTGGATGGCGTCATAATTATTTGCTTTTCTATCAATTGCCCAACAGTAATTTGTTTACCCACCGTATGCTATTTTCTTGAGAGAGATGCCACTAGTGAATCCTACGGCCCGGGGGTCTACTTTTATTATAAGATCAATCTCGTTTACTTATACAAAAACACCAAAAATACTTGCTGCACTTTTTTATCGTTTAGTTATTTATCAATCTATCAATATATCATATATCATTTAATCTCGTTTTTTGACCGCCGAGAAATTGACAACCTCTCGTCTGCGTTGGTTGCGAAGGTTTGCGTTGCGTGTGCAGGTGCTGGTGTTGCTTGATTCTCCTACTAGATTGATAACCTTGGTTTCCCAACTGAGGGAAATACTTACTCTACTATGCTGCATCATCCTCTCCTCTTCGGGGATAAAAATCCAACGCAATTTACAAGTAGTAGGCGATCGAGCGGGCCCGTGCCAGACGCCATGGTCCGTGACGTCTCCCGTGCAAGCCAGGCGCCAGGAATGTTGGCGTCACGTAAAGAGGTTAGATTTTTTTTAAATGAGGTCAAATCTGAATTTTGTTAGCCATATAGGTTAAAACCAAAAAATTGTCCCCTGAACATGAAAAGAAGACGAGGAGGACAAGCCTGGTTGTGTAGCGGGCCAAGCAAATAACCATGAATGAAATGCCCTCCTCATCCTCGGGGGAGGGGGCGGGGATCTAGGAAGGGCTCGAAATGCCCCATGTCCGACTACTGCGCTAAAGCGACAAGGTCGTCGGAGATGGCAGGCAGTAGGGTGTAGCATCGGTACAGAGGATCACAAACGGCCAGGTCCCTGGACAAGACGCAACAACTGAATTTGCTCCCTTGTGGGACTCCGGAGAGGAGGACGCGACTGCTCCGCAAGTCACACACATGTCGGCGCTCGGTAGAGGGGAGGAAGGAGCACGAGAAGTCGGCGGTGCGAGAGCCGACGAAAGTGCTCGCCGTGGTGGTATTTGGGTGCAGCGGCTGGGACAGTTGTAGCACCGGCAAGTACCGGTGGGATCGGTGAGAAACGATGCCTAGGCGAGGCGGCGGCTGGCGAGCACGGAAGCGGCGGAGGAAGCGGAGGTCGGTGATGAGGCTGCGAAAGGAAACAAAGGCAATGGAGGCGCGGGCGAGGTCAGTGGCCGCGGGGAGGCGGAGGAGGACTTCCTCAAGAAGCTCCTCCGGTAGGGAGAGTAGCCTCATCGGTGGGGCTTCGGGACGACGAGGTGTCGATGCCATTGGGATCTGGTGTGGGGATAGGGTTTCTCAGTTTCTCTCGTTGTGGCAGCGGAGGAGTATTTTACTCGCCGCCGAAGACGAGAGACTACAATAAAGAATGAACGGAGACCAAACGTGTCGTTTGATCTAGGAAAATGATAACGTCCACATGTGACATCTTTACATTTCGTCCAGATACATCGATCCATGTTGATTTTATTTTACACGAATTCTGAAGAAATTTATTGGAACTTCAGTGCCACGTAGACATCATCATGTGTGTGGACGTTGAAGAGTTCGTCCACACGACCCACAACCAGTGGCGAAGCCAGCAATCTGACAAAGTTTTGTTGTTGCTATACCTAACATATGCCGTGTATACTAGGTCTATGCACTATTTTATTAAAGATTTGAGCCAACCTACGTATACAAGTAATCTTTGCCACATCTATAAAAAGTTTGTGCATCCGCCACTGCCCGCAACACACTGTAAACAATTGTGTCATGTGGGCGAATCAGTTTCTGTCCATCCAGTCACCATTTAGTTAACTTGCGTGTGGGCAAACTGCTCTTCGTCCATATCACTCTCATATTTTCCTAGATGGCAATTGCAGTTGCACGTACGTGGCAACTAGGTAAACTCACATGGCAACTATGATTCGTTGCTAGATGACAACTGCAGTTACACATACGTGACAACGGGGTAAACATACATGGCAACTATGATTAATCATACATAGCTATTATGGTTGGACCACATGTGATAACTAGGTAAACATACATGACGACTATTTTTGGATAACTAAAGAGTCATCTTGCGGGTAATTATAGTTAATCAAAACAAAGCGAGTTGTCATGTTTTTACAACTACATTTGTCCCCCGGTTACTAGAATTGTCATCTCGAGGTAAGTAGACAGATTTGCTTCGCGCTACATACGGGAGTGGGATGAGTAGTATTTATTAAACGTATGACACGAAATAGCCACGTCCATACATATGGATAGTTTTAATATTCGTTCACAAATGATGTGTGTAAACTGCCTCCTACATTCGATACGCATGCTATGTGGACGAATGTCCAGTATATCGGACGCAAGAAAAACGAACGCTCAAATGTTGACAAGAGCGATGGAAATCAGGCTGCAAGTGGGACGTTAAGCGGGACTCCGCATCCGCCCCACACTTGCCACATAGGTTATGTGGGAGGTCTGCCTAAACCCACATGTTTTTATGCGGGATAAATGGGTTTAGTGGGATGTCCACTAAAGTTAAATTATTATAACCACTAATGCAACAGCAAGCCATTGATCTGAGAAAAAACTCTAGCTGATTCCTAAGAAAACAGTAGACAGAAGAAAATAGCAACCAAAATTCAATCATATTTTGACTAAATATCAATCGAAGGTCCAAAATCATATAAGAAATTGCTTATACAGTAGTAACAGAGCAACAATCTTCTGTTTTTCAAGATCACGGGCTGTGTAGACCAATCTGAATACAAAAGAACAGTACTTTTTGAGGAACACTACTTTTTGAGTAACAGAGCAACAATCTTCTGTTTTTCAAGATCACGAGCTCTGTAGACCAATTCCTGACCAATCTGAATACAAAAGAACAATACTTTTTGTTAGATAATGAAAAAAAGAGCAATGATTGAACACAATATTTAAATATAACTTAAACCAAGTGATATGTATACGCGGAAACTGACAACTTAGTACAGCAAGCATCTATGTACACAAGTTACAGCATCTTTTTAAAGAAAAGGGACTTCTGCCCGATATTTCTAGTGAAACCATTTAGAGGTTCGTTCATTACGGCATAAAATTTATGTTAGAAAAATAATGCACTGCTTTTAATCTGTTACTAACCTTTTATAAACCAATACTGCAAACCTAACGTACCAACAGCATGGAAGACGAAATACCTCCACCAAATCCGGCCATCTAAGGAAATTCCGTACAACGTGAAAAGCATGATCCCACTATTAGGCATTAGCACTGCCCATTTTGGTCTTTCGTAGGGCAGCAATATGTAGCTGAAAAGTACACACCTTACTCTCGAACCTTGTGTCATATTTCTAGTAAGGGCTGGTGGGTGGAGGGGAATAAGCGTAATTCCTTTAGATGAGAATGGAACTAAAATAAGATCCATGTGAACCTAAAGAGATTGGGTCTACTTTTGGCCTGTCCAAACTAGCCCCAAGAAGAAAGGATTGCCCGAGTACAAATGTCTCATATTTCCAGGTTCCATGGTCCACCGAGACTAATCAAATTAGATAGCAGATAAATAATCACAGGATTGAGAGCATACAAAGAGAATCCAAACAAGTAAATTATCATGGGGGCATAGCATATACCTTGATCTTCTTACTCTGGTTCTAATGATGTGCCTTCGTATCTTTCTGGATCTGCAAAACACAAAACACGTAAATTATTAGATTAACTGTGTTTATCAATTTTGGTGAAGAATAAAAGAAAAACTTACTAACCATCTGTTCTCAGCCAGTCTTGTAGGCAAACCAAAGCTTCAATGGTGGAGCAAGAAAGACTGCTCCTATAGTCACTCACAATGCGTCCTCCAGAACTAAAGGCAGATTCAGAAGGCACTATTGTCACGCCCAAGATGCGACCCTATCCTCAATTTGGCACAAGGGCCTCGTCAGGGATAGAAGCGCATCTCGTCGTGTCGCAAGAATGGATATCGTTACAAGTACATGTACTGAAAAGAAGAGGTATATATAGAATTGGCTTACACTCGCCACAAGCTACATCAGGGTCACATCAGTACATTACATATTCATCAAGAGTAAGAACAGGGTCCGACTACGGACGAAAACAAACGAGAAAAATAAGAACGACGTCCATCCTTGCTATCTCAGGTTGCCGGCCTGGAACCCATCCTAGATCGATGAAGAAGAAGAAGGAGAAGCAACTCCAAATGAACAATCAACGCGCTCGCGTCAAGTAATCTTTACCTGTACCTGCAACTGGTATTGTTGTAATCTGTGAGCCACAGGGGACTCAGCAATCTCATTTCCAAAGGTATCAAGACTAGCAAAGCTTAATGGGTGAGATCAGGTTAAGTGGTGAGGTTGCAGCAACGGCTAAGCACATATTTGATGGCTAAACTTACGAGTACAAGAAATAAGAGGGGGATGATCTACGCATAGCGGACGTGAACTATTGGTGACCAAATGAATGATCCTGAACACCTACCTACGTCAGACATAACCCCACCGTGTTCTCGATCAGAGAAGGAACTCACGAAAGAGACAGTCACGGTTACGCACACAGTTGGAATGTTTTAATTAAGTTAACTTCAAGTTATCTAGAACCAGTGTTAAACAAAGTTTCCACGTTGCCACATAACCGCGGGCATGGCTTTCCAAAAAGATTTAACCCTGCAGGGGTGCTCCAACTAGTCCATCACAAATTACCACAAGCCGCATAGAAATCCTCAATCACGAAGCTCGCGACCTCGTCGGATTCCCTAGTGGAAAACCTCAACTCTGAGATTACCCAAAGCATCACCGGAATCCCGATGCACAAGATAATTCGTCAAAGGTAAAACTAATCCAGCAAGGCCACCCGACGTGTCGACGAACCCGATAGGAGTCGCGTACCTCGTTCTCAGGACACGACGGATGAGCGATGGTTACCACGCCAAATGTCGAGTTGCCCCGGGTAGCGTTAATAAGCTGCTCTGTTTTGGACCAACACTCATGAGGAGCACTGGCCCGGGGGTTGATTAAATTTCGTCGGGTTAATTACTCCCTATGCAGTTCATTAGTTATTAGGCAAATTTAGTATCAAAGTTGGGCCTAGCCAGACCAGCTTTAATCTAAAACGAATTATCAAGGGGGGGCCCATAACAACCCCGATCATGTTAGGAGCGCTCAATTATGGAACATAACACCGGTAGCCGAAACTAAGGGGCAAAGGTGGAACAAAACACCAGGCTAGAAAAGGCCGAGCCTTCCACCTTTTGCCAAGTATATAGGTCTATTAAATTTAAATAGCATTTAATAGGGTGATATGACAAGGAACCCATGTTATCACATGGAAGCAACTACACCTGCAACTAGCAACGCTAACAACAGGGTTAAGCAAGCAGTAACATAGCCAATCAATGGTTTGCTAGGTCGAACAGGTTGAAGGTTATCATGGCATTGTTGAGAGGCTGATATTTAACATGTGGTAGGTAACGAGACATAATCGAAAGAAGTGATAAAACTAGCATGGCAATGATAGTAATGGTATCTGGGGAAATGGTCATCTTGCCTGAGATCCCGCTTGGAAGAAGAACAACTCCGTGGAATCGGCGAACCAACGTGGACGAACGGGTCCTCACATTACGACACGCTTGCGGAACTCTATCGGGACGGAGCAAACCGGAAACAAACATCAACACAAATATTCACCACAACAAAAGCAAGACATGATGCATACCCTAATATGATGCATGATCAGTTCAATGATGCAAGGCATGGCATGGCAAATCACCTCACGCAAACAGTACACATTAAGTGAAGCTCGATATGCAACGGGTTGCATATCGACGAAACTCCACGAGTGATTATTTAATTCACTCCCGTTTATTTACGCGGCAATATTAAATGGTTGTTATCATGGCAAGGGGTGAAGTGGTGATCCTACATGGCATCCTAGTCGGTTAACACGCGGAGCATAGAACGGATCTAGGGTTACAAGAGACCTGCAACACACGATATTATGGCAAGAATGTGACATGCATGCAAGTTCATACAACACGGTCAAGAAGAGAAAAATACATGTGTCGCAACGGCGAGCGAGAGGGAACCATAGCGGCAAATCGGAAACGATGCCACGGCAACGTTCCTATCCCGATAACTCGACGAGCAATCGTGCCAACGTATAGGAAGCATGTGCGGGAACGCTAAATAAGGATGGGGTGATCCCGGTTACCGGGTTCCCATGTGTCGAGGCACAACATAAGAGGGACAACGTGCAATGGGCAACAACTAAAGGCGCAAACAAATGATACATCTCGTACAACATGCATTCGGTTCACGACACGTCTCATCGGTATACCTTCGACGCGTGCGAATCGGAGCGGTTCGGTTCGGTGAAGGGGATCAACGGTCGTCGTGGAAGTCGTGGAAGTCGTGGTCATCGTGGAAGTAGTCGTACACGGTCTCATCGACGGTAGTCGTACGCTCGGCGTCGGTGCACGGTCTTCGGCGTCGGTTACGGTCTTCACCTCGAAAGTCGATCACGTCTCCGTCGATGTTCGGGGTTCGTCGAGGATGTCGTGGTTCCCGGCGAACTTGTCGATGACTCACGGCAGGCGGGGATGGTGCACGCAGCGACGGCAAGCGACAGCAACACGGCTAGCGAAAGTAGACAACCGCCAGCAACTAGCAACCTGGCCTAGCATCTACATCTAACTAGCATTAACAGCAAAGCCAGCTAGCAGCAAGGCAAGCTAGCAAAGCAAGCTAGCAACTACAGGCAAGCGGTGCAGCAGAGCAAAACGGCAGTCTAGCACAGCAACTAGCAAGCATCGGCGAGGATAGCTACAGCTAGCAGCAACATACATCAGCACAAGAGCAGATAGCAAGCACGGCCAGCAGCTAGCTCACAGCAGCTAACAACCTAAGCAACTACAGGCAACAACACTAACAATAGCGGCAGCAAGGCACGGCAACAGCAAAGCGCAACAACACGCACCCACAGTCTAGCAGCAAAACGCAGCAACTACAGCTTGCAGCAACGACATGCATCGGCAGCAGCAATACGGCAACGGCTCCAGCTAGCTAGCTAGCAGCGGCAAGGCAACTACAGCAACAACATCGCGGCAACAGCAAGCTACGGCGAGCATCATCATCTCGACAGCAACATCATCACGCGCAGGCAACGGCAACTGGCACAGCAACAGCAAAGCAAATCGCACCCGGCGGCTACGGCGAGCTCGCGAGGTGGCGCGCGGGGAGATCGGCTCGGCGGGGCTCCATGGGGAGGCGAGCACGGCAGCTTGACGGGGGCACTGGAGACGAGGCCGAGGGCGGGGGCACGGCGGGGCGGAGCAGGCGGCGAGGCGCGGGGCTGGCGGCGCTGGCGAGCTGCGAGGCGGCGCGGCGCGGCACCGGCGGACTGGGCGGCGCGCGGGCGAGGGTCGAGGCGGCTGCGCGGGCGAGGGGCGAGGCGGCTGCGCAGGGCGCCATGGGGAGGCGAGCAGCGAGACAGGAGAGGTCGGCGAGGAGCTCGCGTGGGGAGAGAGGAGGCCGGCCATGGCGTGGAGGGGGCGCTGGGAGCACGAACGAGAGCGAGGACGAGGGGAGGTTGACGGCGCTGCGGGGGATGAGGGACTCGGGCTAGGTCAGGGAGGGGACTGGCTGGGCCTTGGCATGGGAAGGCCGAGGGGGCACTTGGGCCAAGTGGCCTCGCAAGCTCCTCCTCTCTTGGGGTTTTTTCCCTTTTTTTAAATAAAAAAACAGAGAACAAACATAAAGAAAAAAAATAGGTTTTTAACAAAATGAAGGAAAATGCCTTTTACTCCTTTAAAGAAATATACCCAACTTTAAAAATAGATTGGCATTTTTAAACGAATAAAAACTAAAACCTTTTAAAGAATTAAAAATTAAAACCCTTTTGAAGAATAAAGTAAAACCTCTTTTATTTAAAGAATAAAATAAAAGCCCTTTAAAAGAGAAAAGTAAATGAGACGGTTTAAAAATAAAGCCAAAGGAGAAAATAAAGAAAACCCAAGGGTTGCCCCCACCTTTAATAAAAGGAGTTTTAAAAGAAGACGATTTTTAAAAGGGGTTAAAATGGGGCTTTTACACAACCCCAAAACAAAATCAAAGAGAAGAGAGGAGGGGAGTGGTTCGCGGTGCAACATGGTTTTAGCGGTGGCTCTCACGCACCCTCTCTCAACACTCCAACAAAACAACGCCACTCACAAGGCACTAACACCCAACAACACGGAGCAACAGGCAACACCGACAAAACACAGTTGACATGAAGCCATGCATGATGCGATGATGCAAACTATATGATGATGCAACCAACAAAATAAAATAGCCACACGACGGAAACGGAATAAAGGGGGGAATCTTCTGGAGCGTCGGTCTCGGGCTGTCACAACTATAGACGCCGAAATAGCCAATACGTCATGAGCAATGGTAGAGAGAACCGGATACTTGGGAGAGTTGATTTTCCACCATTCTAATATGTCCAACTCTTTCTTCCTTGGATACAACTCCTCTTTCAAATATTGATCCAGCTCATTATTTGCTTGCCCTTTTTTGCAACTGATATAATGATCCTACTCTGCAAGTGGATCATCGTCTTCCTCATCCTCCTTGGCACTAGGACTCCCACAATCTTCTTGTGGCTGATGAACATGGATCTCCCAAGAGTACTCATCAAAAAGCTTTTGGATTGCTTTCTTTAATTTAAGCTTTCATTCATTGGCTTCAGTTTCACTTCCAAAGTCTTTTAACATATATTCTAGGAGATCAAACTTAAACCTTGGATCAAATACGACCGGAACACAAATTGACATGTATGACTCTTTCCAGTATTTCTGTAACTTTATTTCCATTTGCTGCACCATAAGCACAATGTTGTTGTTCTTACTTGATGAATCTCTCTTCAATATATTTTTGATCTTACATAATTGAGGGAAGTAGAGATGACTAGTTGGATAGTTTGATCCAGAGAGAATATTTGTTGCTGTGTAAAATCCTTTTAGCAATTTGCAAGCAGCTCCAGCCATTTTCCATTCAAGAGGTGTTGGACAGAATTCCTAGTCCTTGTCTTGCTCCACTAAGGCATCAAATGCACTTCTAAACGGTATAGCTGATTCAAGCATCAAATATGTGGAATTCCTACGAGTTTGTACATCTATTGAAGGCTACTTACTAAAACGACACCCCACTTGATTGATTATCGCTTGAAAATTTTGTCGTCTAGATTGTGAACTCCTTACATATTAGACAGATTCTCGAATGTTGTTGACCACAGATTTCATTGAAAGAAGAGCATCTTGAACCATTAAGTTGAATACGTGAGGAGCACACCGAGAATGAAGCAACTCGCCTTTCAAGAGAAGACAACCTTTTTTAACCAAATTATCTCTTAAGTGTTTAATCATCGTGGTATTCACCGGGGCGTTGCCTAACGTGAAACCAAAGAGCTTATCCTCTAAATTAAAATCTTGAATAGTCTTTAGTATCACACCATACATGTTCATAGCATTGTGGGGGGTCTCCATCATGACGAACCTTATGACAAAATTCTTCATTTTCCAATCTGAATCAATCACGTGGCAAGTGACACAAAGATAACCTAATTTTTGGTTTGAAGTCCACATATTTGCGGTCAAAGATACTCTACTAGTACACTTCTCAAAATATTTCTGAAACTTTAGATTGTATCTCTTAAAACTTTCCATACAATCATCTTTGATGGTTGTTCTTGAGGGCATTTTGAACAGTGGATTTAAGGAAGCAGCAAAATCCCGAAATGGTTTGTACTCCACGGGAGAGAATGACATTTCATTGACAACAATAAACTTCGCTAATTCAAACCGTGAGACTTGAGGATCGAATTTCCAATTAGGATCTAACGCCCCAGGAGGACCCAACTTATCAACTATTTCATTCATTGCAGTTTTCATTGGGCATACCTTCAAGTGCCGACGTAGGTGGCTGGTCCCACTGTCTCGTGTGGCTGGAAATATTTGTTGACAATGATTACACCGGCCTTCCACAAGCATTCGACCATCATAGATTGGCTCGGCCTCCTCCCAAATGTTAGATACCAGCTTACGGTGTCTACGCTTGGACCCTGCATGCATGGGAAAAGAACATCTTAAACATAGTTGTTATTTAAGGCAACATGATTTTTGCAAAGATGGTGTCTGGCCAGCATGATACAGTCAATTTGCTTAACCCAGCCGAGACAGACCAGCATGCTTGAAGTAATTTGAAGGCAGAATTATTATGGCAATGCAGAATTATCTTGTCACATCATGGTAGAAGCACATAGTTGACGATGCAAAGCACATGATGTATGAAGAAACACTTGAAAATGTGACCATTATTTCAGAGTCTACAACACTTGACTTTCTTAAGAGAGTGAGTGGCCTTTCTACTCTTGGTAGGCTAGGAAGTATATCAGGTATGAAATAGCCTACTTTACCCTCTTCATTGGATAATTTCGCTCATAGCTAATTCCTAGTAATAAATAAGAAAGGAGGGCATAATCTTACTGAATTCTGAGACCGTGTAATTGCTGCTAAGTGACGTGATACTTTCATAACTCATACTAACATAGTAAAACAAGAAAAGAAGAAAAAAACTCATACTAGAAAGTAAGGTATGACCCTGCAGTTTCTTAAATGGATTGTCATGATCTCTCTCAGCGTTTGCGACATAACTGATAAATGTGTCCTTTTTTGCATTTTATTTGAAGTGAATCAATATGTTTTTTTCATATGAAACTTTAACAAGCTATACATAAATTTGTTATGCAGGTCAGATTCATGGCCAAGACAAGCCCAATTGAAATGAGGGTGAGTACCAATCTGGGTTCAACATCTTCCACTTTGTTAGGTAGTTACTGTCAAATCATCCACTTCTCCACTGCAGCTTAAGCGATGGGAACGGAAGAAGTGCAAGCCAAACAGTCTTACTATGCTGCACAAGATGCATGTTAGGGTTGGCGACACAGTGCAAGTCATTGCAGGTCGTGAAAAAGGTAAAGTTGGGGAAGTCGTACGGCTTTACAAGCACAACAGCACCGTGATAGTGAAGGACCTGAACTTGAATTCCAAGCACAAGAAAGGCACAGAGGATGAACCGGGAGAAATTGTCATGGTAAGTACTATTTCTAGCTGAGACTTGTCTCTATGCCTCTTACCTTGCACACTCGCATATATACCTACCAAGAACATAGATACCACAAGTATTTCCTTCTGACGAGACTGGGGAATTTCCTTTGGTCAGATTGAAGGCCCCATCCATAGCTCGAACATGATGCTCTACTCAAAGGAGAAGAACGTGACGAGTAGGGTTGGGCACAAAATCCTCGAGGACGGCACCAAGGTCCGCTACCTGAAGAGAGTGATGCTCTACGATTTGTTGTCTTTCATATAGTAGCAAAGAAGAGGTGTCCTGAAGAGTGTTTATTTGGCCCACCTCCTCAAGGTAAATATTTCATATAGTCAATGGTAGTAACAACAGGGCATACAAAATGTTTCCCCTTCAAACTTTCTAACTGGTTTCCACGAACAGCAATACCAATTGAAGATTTGATCAAAATTTCCCCTAGAAATATACCGGCAAACTTTCTAACTGGTTTTGACAATTGTACTGTACCATGCTACAAACTGTATCAAGCAGAGTACTCAACCCAATCTAGCTGAAACTGGAAACTGGACCTGAACATCACATCTACAAAATCAAAGGATTTGGATTCAGAAGCCCAATACCTTGGCAGGTTCTTCTTGGACACCAACAGTCTCCTTCTTCTTCTTCTTCTTGCAGCCAGACCTTGGGAGTTCATGTCGAGGTCGCTTCTTGCTTGCATCGCCGGTGACGGTCGTAGTGGAGGTAGAAGGCAGCGCCACTGGGGAGGGCATGGAGGATATGAACGGCTTCTCCGGTCCGGCCGTGGGGGGTGTTGGAAGGCGGCGCTCGTTCAGCCGTGGGCGAGGTAGACGGTGGCGCAGGTGCAGACATGGGAGAGGTGGACGACGACGCAGGCGCAGCTGCGGGAGAGGTGGATGGCGGTGCAGGTGCAGCTGCGGGAGAGGTTGAAGGCAGCGCTGCGCCGTCCATGGAGACGACGGATGTGGACGGAGGCGCCAGCGCCAAGCCGTCCATGGGGCGGCGGCGGCGGCGGACCAGGAACGAGGAGACGAGGAGGGGAACGAGGAGAAAAGGAACGAGAGAATAACTGGGTCAGCCCACTTAACCGACTTTATAAATTACAGGTTATGTGGGTGTCCACAAATACAATTTAAGTGGGCTTTTATGTGGGCACCGTGGACGGCCCGTTACCACTTGCAGCCTGAGATGGAAAGTACACGCAGAGCGGACAGCGGCGCAGTTCGTGCGGGCACGATGAATCTGAAATCGCAGTGACCCCAGACATGCGGGTAGTCTTAAGTTAGTGTTAGGATTTAAACTAATTCTGTAATTAGGGATAATCCTCCCTTGTGTAAATTGCCGTCGGTTGCTTATGGCAACCGTTCGACACGCCCGCGCCCCCACGATCGGACGCGTCCATTCGTGGCGACGGTTCCCCATGTATATAATCCTTGAATCATCAATGAAAGAGACACTTTGATCAATCTGTATTATTACACGTTATCAGCACTTATCTCTGCCCAGAGCACGCATAGGCAGATTACGCCGGCGACAATCGCCGGGAAAGGATAGAGACAGGAAGAAAGGGAAAGGTGAGAGATGCCTCGTGGTCTTCTGTCCTTGTTCATGCGCCTTGTTCGTGACGGCGGTCGACGTCGTTAGAGCCGCCGTCGCCGCCACAACCGCAACACCTGTGATCTTCGTCGGTTCCGAGGCTGCCGGGCTGGTTTCCGTCTCTATGGACGGCGTCGCCATGGACCAAGGCTTGGACAGGGCGCCCAAGGCCTTGGTGCTCACTTTGGTGTCGGGCCTTCTGGTGCTTCGCCTGAACCGGCCATGCCGGCGGTGGCACCGCTCCCGGCCTGGATTCTTGCCGGACCGGCTGCTCCGTACCTGTACACGGACGAAGTACTCGAACCTGTGGACGGAGCAATGGACGTCGACGCCGTTGAGCCGGAACTTGCAACGCCTCCACCACCACATCCATGCCCAGTGCACGGATGGGGGCCATGCCCGAACCCGTCGTCGTCTCCTCCACTGGACTACGAGGTCCAGGAGGAGGTCGAGGTCGCGCCACCGGCGCTGCCTGCGGAGCCCGCACAGCCGGACTCGCCGCGCCTTCCATCACCGACTCCGGCGCACGAGACAATGGCCGTTGGGGCTTCTGCAGCAAGCTTCGGGCTGGGGATGCACCTGCCTTCGACGGTTGGTGCACGCACCATGAACGCGGACATGGGCGCCTCTTCGTCGAGCGCGAGCTTCAGGATGCGCCTCCCCGCGCCGACTGCTGCGCATGAGGACATCTTCGACCATGGAGTCGGCAGCTCCTCCGGCCCATCAGCGCCCCGCCGCTGGCACATAGTGCCGCGCGTCGTGGTGCAGCACGCCGGCCGCCGGCCGGGACGATGGAGCCTGGTGAATCTTGGACTTGCCAATGGCCA
Organism: Hordeum vulgare subsp. vulgare; assembly: GCF_904849725.1. NCBI lineage: Eukaryota > Viridiplantae > Streptophyta > Magnoliopsida > Poales > Poaceae > Hordeum > Hordeum vulgare. The sequence goes on from NC_058519.1 coordinate 53,101,069, forward strand.
CTCCAATGGCGTTGCGCCAGGGGCGCACCTTCCTGAAGGAACTTCTTCAGAGGAGGAGGACGTTGCGTCGGGGCCTTCGACCTCGCGTCGGTGAAGTAGTGACTGGTGATGGAGGTTGGTGGTGGTGGTGCTAATGGCTGCCTGCAGTGTGTAAGGTGCTAATGGAGAAGAACGATGGGAACGATGGAGCGTTCTTATCCTCCCCCAGCGCTGTGGACAACCACACTTATCCATCCACCACCCACCAGTACATACATGCTTGTGCATGTCCACCACGTGCAAGTAGCAGGGACTAGTGCGCTGCGTACAGTCTTGCCAGCCACCAGCCATCCCACTAGGCCTAGTTGGCTAGTTGGCCATGAAAAAAAAAGGCTTGGCCACAGTAGTAGGCTGCTCTATTTTGACCTATTGCCATTTGTTTCGGTTTTTTTTTCTGATTAGCTTTTAGCTTTTTCAGTTTTTTACATATGTGTTTGTTAGTATTTCCTAACATAGTATTATGTAATATCTGCTTATTTTATGTCAACATGTGTATGGATGCAATTTTTAATTGCTACATGTTGATTATGCTTGAAAATTATATGACTACTTTCAGTTTTTGCACATATTTTATGGATTGCATCTAATGCAATGTACGCTTTGTTCACGACTGTGAGGTCTACGCCACATGGTGATTACCTTCAAAGTGTTTTAAATAACACAAGGTTGTACAAAGTACCATGAGATTAAGGTGTGCACTACTTGATAGCGCTTACCTCAAAGCGAAAATGAAAGCACACATATTATGTCATGAAAATCGACATACGAGTGTCTACGCCACTTCATGGTGATTACCTCTGTGTGTTCTATAAAACAAAGATCTACGCCATCTCATGGTGATTATCTTTTGTAGACAGCCATATTTTGGGTCGTTTAGGATTTTCCTAGACCTTTATATTTAACCAAGCATTTTATTTTACACACAATTAATTTACATGAGTGTAAATTAATGCGCATGATATTTTCATGCAGGATATGGCTGACATATCCAAGAAGGAATTTGCTGAGCTTGCCATTGATGGTAGAAATTATCTAACCTGGGCCATGGATGTCAAGATTAACTTGGCGGCCACGAATCTGATCAGCACTATAACCACACCTACTCAAGGTACTCCTGCTATCGCAGATACGGCAAAGTATGCTTCTTTGCACTTCATTCGACACCACCTTGATCCTGCTCTGAAAGAAGAGTACATGATGGAGGAAAATCCTCTGTCATTGTGGAACTCCATAAAGGAGCGTTATGATCAACAAAGGTCGGTGATGTTGCCTCAAGCGCAAAGAGAATGGGCACTTATTCGTTTCCAGGATTTTAAGTCCGTTGCAGCGTACAATTCTGCTATGCATCAAATCAACTCTAAGTTGAGATTCTGCAATAGTGCAGTTTCGGATGCGGATCTCATTGAAAAGACACTCTCTACTTTCCATCCTAATATGAGGATTCTTGTTGAACAACATCATCAGCAGAAATACAAGAAGCATTCTGAGTTGATATATGCACTCCTTCAGGCAGAAAAGCACAGTGAAATTCTTGATAAGAATAATATGTCCCGTCCAATGGGAACACTGCCGCTGCCTGAAGCACATTTTAATTCTTATAATACTCAGAAGTCCCGTGGTCCCAAAAGGAACCATAGGAAGTTTAAAGGAAAGTGGATACGCAATGAGAATCAGAATAGCAACGGAGTACAAAAGAGTAAGAATCATTTTAAGAAAAATGATAAGGGTAGCAGCTCTCAAGCTTGCTACAGATGTGGTTGTACTACTCATCATGCAAGGAAGTGTACTACTTCAAAGCATTTGGCGATGTTGTATCAGAAATCAATTGGCAAGGGCAAGAAGGCTCAAGGGAACCAATACGAAGCTCACTTCACTGGTCCAATGATTGAAAGTTCTCAAGACGTTCACCAGAACGATGTTCATCACAACATGGAGAACCAAGATCAGGCTCAGCAAAAAGAAGGACCACCACTTACTGTTGATGACATGTTGGTGGATTTCACTTCTACTAATGACATATATGGAGATATGCTTTGATCTTCCAATAATGTCATAAGTATTGTGATATGTCCTTAGTTATATTGTGTGTTGTAAAATAATTACGTCCTCAGACATATGGTATTGTAATAGTTATGTCCTTAAACATAATGTATTATAATATGTAGCAGACATACATAGTATGTAATGTATGTGTTATTTCTATATGAGATTGAATAAATAATGAATTTTATTCTTTTACTCTATAGAAAACTTCGAGAAACAATCCAATGGAGGAGGAAATTTGTTTAGTGGACAGTGGTGCCTCTAACACAATTCTAAGGGAAGTTAAATACTTCCGAAGTCTCAAAAAGAGTAAGGGAAGTGTTATGACAATTGGTGGTCATGACACGGTAATTGTTGGTTCTGGTCAAGCCACATTTACACTCCTGAATGGTACAAAACTCGAAATCCAGGAGGCTTTATTGTATCCGGATTCAACTCGTACCCTGTTGAGTTTTAAGGATATCCGCATGAATGGCTACCACATTGAAACTCATGAAGACAATACGGTTGAAAGCCTGCTCATAACTCAGCATAAGGGATCCGACAAGGAGACCCTTGAGAGACTGCGTGCTCTATCTTCTGGACTGTATTACACATACATCAAACCAAAGCAACATTTGGCATACAAAATAATTTTTCAGAATCTTGACAAGTTCAAGATATGGCATGATCGCCTGGGTCATCCTGGTGTGGGGATGATGAGAAAATTTATTGACGGTTCAATTGGACACGGTTCAATTGGACACAACATAACGGTTGCTAATTTCCCTAAATCCTCGGATTTCGTATGCACTGCATGTGCAACTGGGAAATTAATCACAAGACCTTCATATCTGAAGATCAAGAATGAACGACTTAATTTTCTTGAACGCATTCAAGGAGATATATGTGGTCCAATTCAACCGTTATCGGGACCATTTAGATATTTTATGGTGCTCATTGATGCATCAACAAGATGGTCTAATGTGTGTCTATTATCAACATGGAACCATGCTTTTGCAAAATTGATTGCTCAAATCATTAAACTGAGAGCAAATCATCCTGAACACAGGATAAAATCCATGAGAATGGACAATACTGCTGAATTTAGTTCACGAGCATTCAATGATTACTGCCTAGCCTTGGGCATAACTGTGGAGCATTCTGTACCATATGTACACACACAAAATGGTCTTGCGGAATCACTTATCAAGAGGATCAAGTTGATAGGAAGACCACTCCTACAGAATTGTAATCTTCCAACTTCTTGTTGGGGACATGCGGTATTGCATGCCGCAGAGTTGATACAAATTCGACCAACTGCATATCATACAGCCTCCCCGATGCAGTTAGTACGTGGAAATCAACCAAATATTTCACATCTTCGAAGATTCGATTGCGCTGTGTACGTACCGATATCACCACCTCAGCGTACATCGATGGGTCCACATAGAAAAATGGGGATCTATTTGGGGTACAATTCTTCGTCGATTATAAAGTACCTGGAGCCTCTAACAGGGGACCTATTTACAGCCTGGTACGCTGATTGTATATTCGATGAGGACAATTTTCCGGCATTAGGGGGAGAAAAGAACCACAAAGAATGCCGGGAAATAGATTGAAATGTTAAAGGCATTCAGTCCTTAGATCCACGTACGAATGAATTTGAATAGAAGTTCAGAAGATTATTAATTTGCAAAATATTGCAAATAATCTGTCAGATGCATCTACTGATTATAAAGGTGTCACTAAATCCCATGTTCCTGCTATGAATGTTCCACAGAGAGTTGAGATATCTCATAAGACCACTCAACCGCCCAAGAGGGGGAGAAAACTGGATAAAAAGGACACGGCTTCTTAGAAGCGTCCGCGGGAAGTGAGGATCCCTTCAATTGTAAATGTAGTTCAACCACGAGTTGATATTCAACCTAGTGTTGAAAGACACCTAAAGGATGTTATGCATCCAGAACCCAGCACAACTGTGCACACAAATATTGGTGTTGGGACATCGGTACACCTTGACTCGATTGTTGTGGGAAATCACAATGAGTCAGAAGGTATTGATGAGATTTCCATCAACTATGTTGAATCAGGAGAATCATTCAACAGAAAGACTACAATTGTCAACATATTTTTCGCCTCAAAGATTGCAGATGACCTGGCATTGGATCGTGAACCTAAGTCCATGGCAGAGTGTATGAAACGCTCAGACTGGTCCAATTGGAAGGTTGCAATAGAGGATGAATTGAGCTCGCTTGCTAAGATAGGGGTATTTACTGCAGTAATACCTACTCCTCCTAATGTTTTCCCCATGGGGGCAAAATGGGTTTTTGTTCGTAAAAGGAACGAAAACAATGAGGTGGTGAGATATAAAGCGAGGCCTGTAGCACAAGGGTTTACACAGAGACCCGACATCGATTATGATGAAACATATTCTCCTGTGATGAGTGGAATCACGTACCGCTACTTGATATCACTGGCAGTGCAAATGAATTTGTATATCCAATTGATGGATGTTGTGACTGCATATTTATATGGGTCACTTAAGACGGATATCTATATGAAAGTTCTCGAGGGACTGAAGATTCCGGATCCAAAAGCTAACCGTAACATGTATTGTGTAAAGCTACTGAAGTCGTTATACGACTTGAAACAGTCGGGTAGAATGTGGTATAACCGACTAAGTGAGCTCCTTCTGGAAAAGGGTTACTCAAACAACAATGATTGCCCATGTGTGTTCATCAAGAAATCCACTGATGGATTCTGTATAATTTCCGTGTATGTTGATGACTTGAACATCATTGGGACTACACGTGAAATACATGAGGCAAGTAATCATATCAAGGCGGAATTTGAGATGAAAGATTTGGGTAAAACCAAATTTTGTCTTGGTTTGCAACTTGAACATTTTTCTTCAAGAATACTTGTTCATCAGTCTGCATACATCCAAAAGATACTGGAAAATTTCAATATGGATAAAGCATACCCATCAAAAACACCTATGGTCGTCAGGTCACTTGACAGAGACAAGGACCCATTTAGGCCTAAGGGTGATGATGAAGAGATATTGGGACCAGAGTTTCCATATCTCAGTGCCATTGGTGCACTAATGTATCTAGCAAACTGCACTAGACCTGATATAGCATTTGCAGTTAATTTACTGGCTAGATACAGTGCATCACCAACAAAAAGGCATTGGGTTGGTGTGAAGAATATTTTCAGATATCTTCAAGGCACCAAAGATCTTGGTTTATTCTATCAGAAAAATCAAGAGAGAACCATGGTGGGGTATTGCGATGCTGGATACTTGTCAGATCCCCATGATGCCAGATCGCAGACTGGTTTTGTCTTCTTACATGGAGGTACGGCCTTCTCTTGGAAGTCAACAAAGCAAACCTTAGTGGCAACGTCCACCAATCATTCTGAGATAATTGCTTTGTTCGAAGCATCACGTGAATGTGTATGGCTTCGCAGAATGATGAACTTTGTCCAAAGTTCAAGTGGGATTGGTTCGGTAAAATCATCCACTATTATCTACGAAGATAATGCTGCTTGCATTGCACAAATGCAAGCGGGTTATATTAAGAGCAATATTACAAAGCATATTTCTCCTAAATTATTGTATCCCCGTGATCTGCAAGAGAAGGGGGAGATAAGTATTTTGCAAATGAAGTCATGCGATAATCTCGCTGATCTATTTACTAAGTCTTTACCAAGTTCTTTATTCCATAAGTCATGCTTGCATTGATTTTGCAATTTTTTCCCACAGGGTTTTGAAGAAGAATATTTAAAGGATGATCAGTCTCAAAGACAAGCGAGGATTAGGGAAAGTGTTAGGAGTTAAACTAATTCTATAATTAGGGATAATCCTCCCTTGTGTAAATTGCCGTCGGTTGCTTATGGCAACCGTTGGACACGCCCGCGCCCCCACGATTGGACGTGTCCATTCGTGACGACGGTTCTCCATGTATATAATCCTTGGATCATCAATGAAAAAGACACTTCGATCAATCTGTAATATTATTACAGTTAGATTGACCATTTTGCCCATGTGACCCACGAGTCGCGACTTCTCTCCGATCCCCCGCCGGCCGCACCCGGCCGCCCCACGCCCGGAATCCTGCCGGCGAGATGCCGCGCAGCCGCGACGAGCCGGCCGCCGTTCGCGTCTACACAGTATGCGACGAGTCCAAGTACCATTCCCCAGCCCTAAACCCAGCATCTCCTCCTCCGCAACGCTGCCGCTAATCCAATCCTTCTCCCTTCCCACTCGCCGCGGACCCCAAATCAACCGCAGGTACCTCATCGTCCGGAACGTGCCTTCTCTCGGGTGCGGCGACGAGCTCGGCACCCTGTTCTCGTCGTACGGGCCGCTGGAAGAGTGAGCCATCAGCGACCTGAAAATTCACTTGTTCTTCATGCTGACGTTTTGTGTTCGGTGCCTTCCGACTTTCGCTCTCACCATTTTCATCTTCCTTCGTGAGTGATGCGTTTGTTTTGGTTCAGGTGCAAGCCTATGGACGCCGAGGACTGCGAGGAGTACACCGACGTCTTCTTCATCAAGTTCTCGCAGGTCAGCAACGCGAGGTGACTAATGCGGGCGCGTATCTTTTTCGTTCAGGTGGAGTAGAACTTTTTGCTCCTATGTGGTGAATCGGTCATCAGTTGGTGGCTCTGGTTTACCGTTGTAGGCTTGTTTTTGTGGGCATGGTTTATTTGCTCCCTTTTAACTGTAATTCTCTGCTACTACTCTGCAAAAACGTCTTATATTAGTGTACAGAGGTTGCAATATTTATCTGATGACTGGGCAGTAATGTTTCTGAATATGTACTGAAGGATGTAAGTAGCATGTTCAATTTGTTGGAATGTCAGTGTTTCGTGCTTATGCAATTGAGTGAAAGAAACAGAGGCTTATTATTCAGCATAATTAATGGGATGAACTGAGGAAAGGTGATTTGGGTAGGCTTTCCAGAAGCAAAATTTAATAAGGTAGTATACTTTGATGCCACTATGTGTGCTTTACTTGTGAATTGGGATTACCAAGTTGTTTATCAAAGGAAGGGTTTGATTATTCCTTGGACCTACATGATTTAGTTCAGGTCTTGTGCTTCAGTCTTTGGCACTTAGGGTAGCAAATCTGAAGCCAATAGTTTTACCAACCACCTGTTTCGTATCATTTCTTTCATTAAAGTTCATATATTCCCTAATTCCTAATACTTCATTAACTGAGGAATCGGTGCTGTAATTTACTCATTTTGCAGGTTCGCAAAAAGGAAGTTAGATGAGTCTGTATTTCTTGGCAACCGGCTGCAGGTGTCATATGCACCTCGATTTGAGAGTATTTTGGATGTCAAGGAGAAACTGGAAGTCAGGAGAAACGAAGTCCTAGGCCGAATAAGATGTATGTCATTTTTTACGAAGATACATCTTTGTCTTAGAATTTATTATTGTGATGACAATATTTATTCCTTGGTACTTCAATGGTTTGATTTAGATATTTGCTTGCTTCAGCCTCTGTTGGAAGCAGATCAGAACGGTTAACTCAGTATTCTTCGGTGCAGGGATCTTCTAGTGGGAACTTGCATCATCATATGAGCCCCAATAAGAGGTTACCGTTTCACATGTTGTCATTTGTTTCTGCTCTTTATTTAGTTCTGTGGTATACAAATGATAATTAAAAGTTGGTCATAATTTGCTTGTCGATATTGTATTGCTTCAGAACTGAGATTGCTAACATGATTGATTCTGACCTCTGGTTTTAATATGGATAGTGGTGTATTAGTTAGCTTAGCTACACTAGCATGACCAAAGGAAATTAATACATATAAGATGCAAAGTAGTTAAGATGTTTTATTAGATGATACATGCAGTTACTTCTTCCATCAAGTTTTTTTGGCCATGCTTTCCCTGAGCTTCTATTATTCTCTTCTAGAACAATCAGTGTGAATATTCAGACCTAGCGGTATCATCCAAATTCAAGATATGGATTCTTTCTTCTAGGGAATAGATCATATACAGTCGTATTTTCACGGAGGATTTGTAAACAGAACTACACTGCTTACCTAATAAAAAGCTAAAAGTCCAGAAGAATACAATGTGACTGCTCTCTGAGAAAAAAGGTAAACACTTAGGTGACTGCTCCTCTAAAGATTTATCTTATCATATTCAGGGACTACACAAAGACACTTCATGCTTCTCATTTCGAAGATGTTCGTTTCAGCCATGTGTCCTCTAATAAGGTATGTGGTAGTAATGCAACTTTTAGGCTGAAAATCAAGTTGTTCATTGATGGAAATTGGGTTATATTGTAAGCATGCTAGATCATGCTTTAAGGAAATTTATTTTTAGAAAAGCATGGGAGAAACTTTGGTCAACTAAGATGCATTACAGTTGGAAAGCCAGCATTAGTGCACTTGCTCATGCTAAGTACTCTGGCGAGGGCAAAGTCTGTAACTATTTGGAGTCGTGGATATCCTGCATGTGCAATCTCAAACCCCTTTTTGCGATTTCATGGCTTATGATTTTCTTTCCTTTCATGAAATGCCTTTTGATCAATTTGTGGTGGATATGCCTTTTGATCGCAGGACTATTTCCCATCCGAGTCGATGAATGCAACTGTAAATCTTGTGAGGCAGAAGCTTGATAAGGTAAAAGTATATATGTGCTGCTGTTATCTATCGCTTAACATGGAACAGCCACACATGGATAAGCTAAGAAGAGTTCCATTTTTCGAAATAACAGGTACAGTCCGGTAGTGATGGTTCCAATGCTGTGGCTACATCCAAGAAACCAAGGGTCGATGGTCGTAGGCGCATTTGACTCACTGGATGGCGCGGAGCACGCGGTAGGAGTTATGTGGTTTACTCCACTTTGTAGCCTTCGTTTTGTGAATCGCCCTACTTGATTCTTAGAACTGGCCAGCTGAGATTGTTGTGTCTTTTCTCTTTATGCAAAAAATGATTGGCAATTTCTTACCTGATACAACTTTGAACTTTAGTTCCTCATACTCGATGTTTGTAAAAAAGAAAGAAAAAACCACTGAAAAATAACGAAGCAACGACGATGTGGTCGAGGAAGCATGTTCCTTTTTACCGCTGGAGGCATGCTAAACCTAATTAATTTTGATTGTTCAGTTTCATCTTGGATTGGAAACAACGAAATTACAAAAATGGTTTTCCAACATCCATAACATGGGACGAAGTAAGCCTAGCTTAGAGCATCTACAATGAGACTCCTACTTTCTCCCTAAACGTCCGTCCAGTTAATCCCGTCAAAACAGTTGACCTAACCATACCGCTCATTTGGTCTTTATACGCCTGGACTGACCAACACCCCTCGGGACCAAATGCAAGGACAATATGAGGATGCACCGATGCGCCGGGCACTGCATTTCATTTCATAGCGGTCTCACCTGCAGCCACCCAAAGAGGGAAAAAGTCCATTTTGAACCCTGAATTTGTAGAGGTTCGACGAAATGAATCTCCAACTCGAAATCCCTGTCGATTGCACCCTGAACTATGTAATCCTGGTCTAAAAAGAACCCTGGATTCTTTTGGCAAACTGGGATTGCTGACTTGACCGGGATTGAGCTGCGCACGCGCGGAAAAGACCGGGCCAGACCAGTCAGGCCCATCTCGCTATCGGATATCACAATATTTACGGAATTAAAAAAAGTAAGAAAAAAAGTTCATGAATTTTAAAGAAATAACCACTGATATAAAAAAAGTTCAACGATTTTGAAAACAAGTAAATGGATTTTCAAAATTTAAATTCAGGGATTTTCATAAACATTGTGAAGTCCACAGGTTATTTTATAGCACGTAGGAAGCACCTTAAAATGGTTTTTAACATATGATTAACATTTTTTTAGAATACATGTTAAAAATATTAATAAATCATATACATTTTTTTCTTCTTTCCTTTTTTTACTGTTTATTTTCACTTATATTATATAGAGTTCATTGTGTGTTGTTAAAATATTTATTGTATATTACGTGTGCATGTACGTGTATGTGTGGATTGTCATGGTGTGTATTATGCGTACCTGTAGGCTATTCGGGTTCATCGCCGGACCGGATTTGTCCCAACACACTGTAAGAAATATTTGAAAAAAGGTTCGTCATTTTTGAAAATGATTAACAAATTTAAAAAAATGCTGACCAGGTAGAGCTTAAGCTACAGTCTTAATATACTCACAACTACAAGAACAAATGCATGCATCACTCCGCAACTACAAGAAAAAATGTTCGCGCATCCAAAAAATATTTTCGAATTTGAAAAATGTTCCGATTTTGAAAAAATTCACGTTTTCTATTTTTGAGAGATTTTATAAAATGGTTCACATATTATAAAAAATGTTCATGTTTCAGGGAAAAAATTATTTGTTTGGAAATGTGTTGTCCGTTTTGAAATATGTTCTAAAAATATTAAATATGTTCGTGATTTTAAAACGGGCCGGCCCAAAAAATGAATCCCGGTTGACATGGTGCGAGAGTTTGATTTAGACCGGGATTGCATAGTTTAGGGTGCAATCGACCGGGATTTCGAGTTGAGGGTTTATTCCGTCCGATCAATACAAATTCGAGATTGAAATTGGACTTTTTCCCCTAAAGAGGAGGTTTCTTACCCGTGCCGTTGGATAGGGACCAAATGTTGACATATTTTCTGAATTTATTTCGGCTTCTTCCCTGCTATTCATTCATTGGTACAATGTGCCCGTCAACTACAAGGTGCTTGTGGCGACTTCATCCATCTTAAGTTTTGCTGGCCTATTCCCTTGGAGGTGTTCGTTCATAAGGGCAGAGTTACGTGCATGTGTTCATAGGGTGTTTTTTTTTAAACAAATCCATGACCCTTTTTTTTTGAGTGGTAACAAATCCATGACCTAAGAGCTTTTTTTAGGGACATGACCTGAGAGCTAACAGAAAAAAATATGCTCCAAGCAGCCGAGGCTAAAGCCCAGCCCATGTCCCTCTATGGAGGCCCACCTCGTAGGAGAGAAGTCAATCCCCCCCCCCCCCCCCCCCCCCCCAGCGGGCAGGAGCCTCTCCTTCCTCTTGTCTCATCCGGCCCAGCCTTCCAGCGCCCGCAAACCTAGCGTGCCGCCGTTAGTTCCACCACCGCCGCCAGCGAGCCCCTTGCCCCGACGAGCGACGCACTCGCCGACGTTCAGGCCGCCGCCACAAACGCCTCCACCACCCAGTGGGCGACCTTCAACCCGCCCGCGACCGCCACCCATGGCAGAGACCACCGAGAAGGAGTACCACGCCGACGAAGAGGAAGACGTGGTCGGAGAGGAGGAAGGAGGCACCGGGAGCGAAGGCGAGGAGGTTGGAGGGGCAGGAAAGAAGAGGAAGCGGCCTCTGAACAAGAAGAGCCTGGGCGGCTTCAGCAAGCGCGGGGTGTGCTACCTCAGCCGCGTCCCTCCCCACATGAACCCGTCGCACGTCCGCCAGATCTTCTCCAAGTACGGCGAGGTGCAGAGGATCTACCTCGTCCCCGAAGGTAATCCCCCCGTCATGAACTGAATTGTTTTTATGCTTTTACTAATTTGTGATGATACGGTACCAAAGCTAAGCGTTCATTTGAGGAACACAATAAGCTGAAAGCCCTACTCTTTCTTTCTTTTCGTGCGAATATGCAGAGGGCAACGCAGTGATGTTATTAGCTAGCCTAGGAAAACCGGAGAGAACAAACCATATTTATCTGATGTTCAAGTCTCCCTTGGATAATCAAGGGTGATGCGTGTAATCCCCGTGCAGAGCTTCTGCTGCAAATAGCATGCCTCAACGCGTGTAACAAGGCTGTATTTCGGTGGCAGAAGGCTGTTCACGGAGTTCTGGGTTTGTTTGTCTTGCTTGTATTTGTGAAAGCATTCTTCATTTCTTCTAGGGGGAGGGGGAAATTCAAACAGAACATGTCATCGAATGATAATCTTGTTTGTTTGTCTTGCTTGTATTTGTGAAAGCATTCTTCATTTCTTCTAGGGGGAGGGGAAAATCCAAACAGAACATGTCATCAAATGATAATCATGTTTTACATGCTGATTGCACATGTTGCTGCGGCAGTATTACGTGCAGCGACAGTGAGTTGTTTTTCCCGTCCCTCACGATTATACGCCTTAGAATGTGAAGTGCTCTGCTGCTCTTTAAAATGCTTACATATTTGTAAATGAAAAGAGCCCAACTTCTTAACTGTTATGTACTAATGTCATCTCTTCCCTCCAGGTCAAGGTCATCGAAAGCATAGTAACGTAAAAGCGAAGGCTTACTCCGAAGGGTATGTTATGAAAGTACATAGATGAGCTGCTTTGGAGAGACTTGCTAGATCCCATTTTTCGGTTTTATGCTGAAAGTCAAACATGGAGCAATACTTACCATTGTCTACTTATTGTATTTCTGGAGTAATCATGTAAACATATGGTAGATGATGTCTAGTATTTCACAATTTTGACATATTTTTATTGTTCTATTTGTTACTTGTATGGCCTTAATAATGTTCCTAAAATCTTTGTAGGTGGGTTGAGTTTGCAAAGAAAAGTGTCGCCAAGAGGGTGGCTAATTTGCTTAATGGTGAACAAATAGGTGTGTTCTCGGCTCTGTGTTTAATGTGTTTTATTCTTTCTATGTTACCGCTGGTTTACATTAGATGTACTGAACATGGATGATCTGTTCTTCCTTTTTATTGCCTGACCCTCAAAACCCTCAATTTTTGGCCTCAAAAGGGTTGCTTTTGTCGGCTCTGTCATGTTTGAAGAGCTATACAATGTGTGCTAGAGAGCTCAATTATTCTCGTCTGACAATTATTGATGACCGATGTATTTTATTAGGTGGGAAGAAGAGGTCGTCATTTTATTATGACATCTGGAACATAAAGTATCTCAGGAAGTTCAAATGGGATGATCTGGTTGGTGAAATAGGTATGCCTCAAGTACAAAATTGTAAAGTAGCTATAAACTTGTCAGTAATGTGAACTGATTTGTAGGTAGTCTAATCCTTGGAGTTTAATGCAGCTGAGAAGACTCATATCAGGGAACAGAAATTAACATTGGAGATAACAGCTGCAAAGAAACAACGTGATCATTATCTCTCTAATGCTGAAAAGTCTCGTACACAGAAATTTATTCGTGAGCGCATAAAAAAGGTATGTTCTATTTTTAACATACTTCTGCTAGCATAATTCACTGGGGATTTTCTTTCTGTCCCGTGTCATCTTTATTTATGATTACCAGACACTTGGTGATACATGGTTTGGTTATAGTAGGAAAAACATTTCAGTTACAAGCTAGCCCGAACACTGGATATTTTCTCCCCTATTTTGCAGTTGACTGCAAGTTTCATTACTAAAATCTCTATATACGTTGGTGACATCCTTGAAACAGAAGCAAAAGACTGAAGGAAAAGAATCCAATGATGTTGGTGAGACGAATAAGGATTGTCCAATTCCTCGACAGAATAGAGCAGTTGAGGAGAGAGGCCCTAATAAAAAGGCAAAGCTCTCAAAAAATATTCTGGCCGGAGTAAGTGTGCAGCCCTCTGGCAGTTTATCTGGTTGTGTTTTTTATGTTAGCTAGCTAGTCATTTGACCTGCTTTCATCACACTTGCAGGTATTCGGTAGTTCATCATGATCGATTTTGATTCCCGGTGGATTGGAGCATTGCAAACTGAATGTTCTAGCACAGGATAATTGCTGTCTTCACCATCTGCCCCACCTTTGTAGATTAGGCTGTCATTTTTTGTAATGGACGGTGAATGGTTTGGTCGTTTGGTGATTGCGGATTGCCAAATATGTATTGCTTCTGCTGTAATACTGGGATGGATGTACACTATTGTTAATTTGAAAGAGTGAAGTAATATTACCCTGTATTGGCCATATCTCGTTCTGTTGTGATTCTCATGGGGTGTTACAGTTTGCTGCAATGTTGTAGACAGTTTTTATTTCTATTTCCATTTTTAGCGAGGTAAGACTGTAATCACCAAGTAACTTCACACAAGTTTTCATTCACTTGTCCCTTTTTTTTTATTTGCTGGTATATTTAGTTTGTATCATAAAAGAATGAAAATACAAAAATAATTACCTTTGCTTGCTTAGCTTGTCATGAGATCGCATCTTCGTTCTCTAGTTTGTTTGACTTTGCTTGTTACTAGCCATGGCTACCTCCTCTTCAGATATGCCCCTTCCTCCTTACTTTGGAGAGGGTTCCCTAATCTTGCACTTTAAGCAAGTAGGTGATGAGTCACTCAAAGAAGGTTGGGATAGATTATTAAGAATACAAGCTAGAGCTAATCGTAAGAGTCATATTAAATTGCTTCTCAGAAGTTTTTATGTTGGTCTATCCTTTCCCACAGACGTGTCTTGGATTCTATGTTCGAAAAAGATTTTCTTGAAAACAATGCTATTGACACCTATGATAAGATGAAAAATATATTTGGACAACCTAAAATAGAAACCATTGAATCTGTCATACTAGTTTGCCATTGCCAAAACTGAGCTAATAAAAGAAGCTAGAACTAGTATGGAGTCTAATTTTAGAGGGTTGTTCAATTCTATCTCTAAGATCCACGAGAACGTCATGCTACACAGTAGGAGGCTTGATACCAAAAGGACAAAAGCTTGTTGTTCTTTGCGTTAGGGAAAACCAGGTAATGAAGGAGATTGCAACCCTTATGAGCAAAGATGACAACATTTGAAACTATACAATATGCCTAGCTAGGGGCATAAAACAATAACTTTTGTTGGAAGGCAACCCAATAGTTATCTTTATTTTTGCCTTCTACTTTCTGTTTGTTTGTGAAAATATGATTATTGCCACTATAATGATTGTGTTTTTATGTTTTAGTTAGTGTTTGTGCCAAGTAAAGCCTTTGGGATGATTTGCATGATAAGTAGAATTGATACGGTGTAAAAACAGAAAATTTAACGTCCAGTGCAGAATTTCTTTGATTTTACTGAAACGTCTTTTTAAGCTGATTTTTTACACAGTATTTCTGAACAAATTCCTCAGGCCGTCCTGTTTTTTTAGAATTTGTGAAATTACAGAAGTATAGATTCATTACAGATTACTACAAACTGTTATGTTTCAATCAGATTTTATTTTTCCTGCATAATTTGCTTGTCTTGATGATGCTATGGATTGTATCAGGGGGTATAAGCTATGGAGAAGTTAGAATACAGTACCTTATGATAAAGTAAAATAAGAATCAACTTATAACAGTACCTGAAAGTATTTGATATGTTGCTTATACTAACAGATCTCAAGAAGTTTTGTTGAGTTTTATGTGATTGAAGTTTTTAAGTTTTGGCTATTAACTCGATGGACTAACGATTGAGGAGTAGCAAAAGCCTAAGATTGGAGATGCCCAAGGCATCCCAAAGTAATATTCTAGGAAGACTCGAGCGTCTTAACTTGGGGATGCCCCGGAAGGCATTCCCTCTTTCGTCTCAATTCATCGGTATGTCATTTAAAGCTACATTTTTATTCATCACATGATATGAGTTTTGCTTGAAGCGTTGTTTGCTTTGGTTTGCTTTTGCTTTCACTTTGCCACAATCAATGTTTGTTGGACACACATATTTAAGAGAGATACCACATCATTAAAATTTATTAAAATACTCCATGTGCTTCACTTATATCTTTTAAGCTTAGCAGTTGCTCTAGTACTTCACTTATATCTTGTTGAGCACGGTGGCGTGTAAATTTTATAGAAATAATATGCTCTCATTCTTCATTTATATTTGTTTGAGAGTTAAAATAAATAGTGACGATAATTTTCATGGGTCATAAGCCTAGATAAAAAATAATGGGTGTTCAATGAGTGATAATTAAACCATCATGTAGCACATATAGAAAAATTAATGATATTGATATGGTAATATGAAAAAGGTGTGAGTGCATTATTATTAATTCAGAGAGGTGTCGATATTAAGAGATGTTAAACTTCTTGTTCATCTAAAAAATTAAAAGGGCACGGTGATGATGTGTGAGCATTTCTATTCCTTATTGAAATTCTAGTGTTGTTTTGAGTCGGAGTCGCGCGATGGTTAATTCCTATCAACCCTCTCCCTTGAGGCATGCGAGTAATACTTTGATTTGTGATAAAACTAATAAAACTTTGCAATAAGTATATGAGTTCTTCATGACTAATGTGACATCATGAACATAGACAATCTCACCTCCTTATATTTGCTAGCCTCTTCGGTACCATGCATAGCCCATTCTCACCTCGAGGATTGATGCAATTTTCGTTGATGCATCAAAACCCCGTGACATGACACGCTCTATTGCACATAAACCTTTTTATATCCTCCTCAAAACGAGCATGTGACCGCCGACGAGGACGAGCGAGGGACGATGCGATGGGGATCAGAGGGGCGGCGCGGCAAGGTGCTCGTCGACAAGCAGCGAAGGGGCAACACAAGGGGGTTCCCGCCTGCGCCAGGGAAAAGGAGACGGGGTGGCTGCAGAGTGTTGCTTGCCATGATACTAATGTGCGCTTGTCCGCTTTTATGTCTACGCATTGAGCATTCACCGTCCATGCGTGTCCGCTAGGCGGACCGGTGACCCAAACAGACGAAAAACAAGTCCATGCGTGTCCGCTAGGCGGACCGATGATCCAAACAGATGAAAAACAACAAATAAAATCAGTATCCGTTTGAGACTTTGGGTCACTGGGTTGGAGTTGCTCTTAGTGATTAGAAATAAAATATTGAAGTGCCCTCACGGCAAACCCTTTGGGTATAAAGATAAAAATTATGCAACGCAAGAAATACCAATAGCAGTCAAGCTCTACACTGAAGCACAACGAGAATGCACAAAGTAGCCATGTTCTCCTGCAACCAGAAGACCTACATAGCAAACTGGCAAAAAGATCTATATAAACCTTCTATTCCATGAAAATAGGTATTATGCTATCCAGTCAGGTGCCTCGCTGACCACTTCAAGTACAAAAAGGAAATTACAACGCCGGAGCAATGATTATTAACAAAGAATTTCTAAGTGTTTACATTATTGTACACACACCATCGACCATCCGACGGAGATGCCGTGGCTTCTGTAGAGTTCAAGATCATAACCTCAAAGCTGAAGGCATCAGGATGAAGGCAAAAAAAGGGCATCATGCTCGTCTCGCCTCGAGAAAAAGCGCGGGCATCAATCAAAAGATTGGAACTGATGCAAAAATAAAAGAGTAGTGGCAGCTGGAGCACCGCACAAAATAATCCATCTAGTCCCTTCCTAGCTATCTCAAGCATGTCTCTATGGACCCTTTGCCTAATCCTCTGCCAGAATCAGCTTGTGCCAAATGAGGTGCAATGAGGGCATCCAATTTGACAACCCAGAGTGCAACTGCAGACGTCGTTTGTGGCATCGTTTGGAAGTATACAATAATGTCATCCAGATACGAACTAAAGCTTACTGCTGATGAACTTTGGTACAACCAATCCTCATCAATTGCCCCAACAAAATCAACAAGAACCTGCAGGGAAGAAACATGGCAAAACAAAAGACAGTACATACTGTATAAATTACCTGAAACTGAATGGATGTTCTGATACTATGATGTAAACAGGAAAAAGATACTGACCTGCAAAAGCTCAGGTAATGATGATGTTCGTCGCAGCCGCTTAACCCACAGGTTGTGCGAAGACTTCATCCACAAACCAGCAAAAGCTGCCGTAGGCATGCGTGCCTACATCAGCGCACACAAAATGAGGGGAAAATACGATTAAGAAGCTGCTATGAAATACATACACTATTTGTGACCAAACAAGTGACTGGCGATCCAATACAGAAACATAACTCAACTTTGAGTCACCATGTATCATAGTTTCTTAGCGTAGATCCCAGACAATAAACTCTGCGTAGAACAACCATTTTCTAGTACTCACCTCAATAGCATGAATGGCTGCTTTGAGTGCCTGTAGCTGCGAAGGAAGAACTTTATGATTTGGCACATCGTACAAATCCTCAGGCTCCCTGCATGTTGCCACATGTATAGCATATCTTTCTTCAAGGTCAAAACCAACCTCAAAAGTAGAGTGGCATATTCTGCAATGTCTTTCATCTCTCCAATACAGATCATGACAGCTTTCACAATGAACGAGTGATTCCTTAAATGATCTCTTGCCACACTTAACAGCAGTAAGGGAAGAATAGAAAGAAGTCCAGATCCATTTATCTAACGCCTGCAACCTTTCCCACTTTGACATCTTCTCATCACTTCTCCTCCCAACTTCAATTCCTATTGCAGATGATGCATTTTGAAGATTACCAGCTAGATATGTTGGAACAGAAGCACTGTCAATGTCTGATAGGGGTGAAGCTCCATCTCCACTACTTGGCTTGGGTGAATATCTGTTTCCACTGCTTGTCTCGGAACGAGAAGAATCAGATGATGCTGTGAGCGCAACTACACACCCATCTTCCAAGTGTTTTTTCATGCCTTCGAAAAGACATGATTGCCTCTTTTTCATTGATGCAAGAAGATGAGCTTCCCTGGTGCCTCTGATGTCTAGGACAGACAATAGCGAGAGTAAATCCTGCAATGCAAACAAAAAAAGAGCCGGTAACTTTATTTGTGGGAGTTTAACCTCAAGTGATTAAATAAGAGGCAAATTTAGATACTACGCAAATTAATCAGGTGGGCAACCTGTGGTGAATCTATCACTTCCCAGTGACCATCTTCTGAGGACTCAAAGTAAACCCTACGGTGACCTGGATCATCTGCTCTACAAGGGCCAAGGAAGAGCCAGTAATTGTTGTATCTGCGATCTGATCCTAAGAGAACAATTTGTGGCTGATGTGCAAATCTTGTGGGTGATTCGTTAGCTCCAGAGTCGGCAATGTAATCCTGACCCCTCAGGCTTCCTGATTGTCCTTGCATAGAAGAATCAAAACTGTGCGAGCTTCCTGGTCTATTTAAGTACTCATCACTAGATTGATAAATGGTTCTTGTAGACTTCTTTATCTTCCCACCTGAGGCATGTGACTGTGCTCTCTGTATGTTAGACAGGACACTTTGTGGTTCCTATGAAAGGTAGAAAACAATAATATAAGATTCTGCAGCTTTCCAACAGGGAATACAAATAGAGAATAGAACATTTGTATGAAGGCTGAGCTTTAACTTGGAACGTGAACACAACAAAGTTATCCAAGATTAAGTTCCCCAACAACTGAGAAATGGCTATTGTATGTATTTTCGCTTCAAATACTTCAAAAAAGTTATACGGTAACCTAAGGCAGGCATTATCCACTTAAGATACATATCCTAATGCAACTAGTATCTACTTAAAATGTCCATTTCTCCTAATTCTGCCTAAGCCGTAAGGAGACACGAACATAGTATAGTTAGGAACTTGGGATAATCAATTATAAGTACGATCATTTATGTTAGTTGTGGAGAAGTGAATAAAGCACATCAACAGAAAAAAGAAAATTCAGTGGAGGTAAATTTGCATAAATGATTCATGGGTTTGGGTGATTTAAAAGAAAAAAGAACTGACATAATGCCATAATCTTCTAAAAAATGAAACCTTGCTCTCTTAACTCATCTGATCACTTCTAAAAACATCCAAACTATTCATGTACGGAGTACTTACATTACCAAGACAGAGAGCAATATAGTCAGCTAGGAAACTTCATACAGGGCAACATTAACAATAATGAAAAAGAATAATGATCCTTTAAGTCCTGAATGGTCGTTTTGCAAGTTCAGTACTCCCTCCAATCCATAACGAGTGTTGCAGTTTTGAACTAAGGTTATGTTATGACCGGCGTACATTATAGCCGGCGGAGGCCCACGGGCTCAGGCAGTGTTGCAATTTTGAACCTTAACAAGTGTTGCAGTTTTGAACTAACCTTAACAATGTTGCAATTTTGAACTAAGGTTGAACTAACCTTAGCTCAAAACTGCGACACTTATTTTGGATCGGAGGGAGTAAGGTTTAAGCAATGATGCCTTGAACAAAGATGAGATGTTGCAATTGAAATATACTGGAAGACTGAAGGTTACCTCAAGCCTTGGAACAGAACCAGCACCAGAAACAACATCTATCAAAGCAACCAAGCAATCCAGCTTCTCATCGATGCTTAGGTCTGAGTACTCGCCTTCCATCAACCCCAGAAGCCATCGTTCTCCAGAATAACTTTCATCAATTTCACTGCATTTATTCATATTTTTATGTATGTTTTTCTGTTTCCACCTGACAATTCTACTTTCATGCTCAGGATAACTCTCTTGTGGACCATCAGATTCATCACCACTGCTGCTAGCATCCCCACCATCATCAACAGTTCCAGAATCCTCGGTATCTGATCTAGGATCTTCTTTTCCTTTAATCCGAGGATCAACACGGAGACGATATGCAGAAGGCGCAATCTTCTCAAACAATGTGATGTCACCAGAAAGAGTTGAGAAAATAAGCTGCTCTACTTCTGATGCGCCAGAGAGATTAAGATCAATAATCTGAAGAGAACAATCAAGTAAATGCCACGGAGATACTCAACCAAAAGTATATACAGAAGGCCAGCTATCATCAATATGAACAGTTTATTTCTGCAACTACCTGTGGTGATTTGGCAAGTTCAGCAACCTTTAACCCACCGCTTCCTTTCTTAGACAATAGCTCAAACAATTCACCTTTCAGTGTACGAGGACGTAACCCATATTTAACCATTTGATTTTTTTCCTATAATTAAATAAAAGGATATATGTTACTTTGAAACATAATAGAAGTACTTGTAGGGGGGATCTATTGCTACCGCATATATACAAATATTGGTAGCTGTAACCTGAAAGGCATGCACACCCACATACAAGTGTTAGATCTAGAATAATGAGGTGTCTCATTAAGTACCTTGTTAAAGAAATTCCGATTCAATATATGATGGTCTGAACCAAAACCTGAAGCAACCAGAACCTGGCGTAGTATTTCAACCCAAGTAAGAGAATTCAGGGATTTAATCCAAAAATTCACATCGAATTCTTGTTCTCTAACCTGAAAGAGAAACATAGAGGCAAACCATTTAGCTATTGCATTTTTCAGAATAAGTTCTTCAAACAGGAAGCAGGTATGCAGGATGATAGTTCTCTTATGCATTCATTCAAGACATTCGCCCTAATGAAGCAGCATTAAGTAGTCTGAATTCTATCTAGTTACCTCCCATCGAATCTATAAGAAAAGAAAGCAAGACAATTACTAGCTCAGTGAAACTCGGACTCTGGTCCTCATTTTATGGGAAGTATGACAAGAAACTGAAACAGAAGTTTTGGTGCTGCAATTAACAAAGTCATGGAACTAAATAAATGTAAACATGAGAAGAATAGCATAGTCAGTTTCTTCACACAAAGTAGTATGATTTGTCAGACCATATAGAAAGATAAGGATCATGTTGATGTCACACTTATTGGCTACTGCACGATCACTGTTACTCAATGTAATGAATTACGATGAACACAAGTCAGTAGCATCATGCTACTAGAAAACAAAGCCGATTCATCCTAAGCTGTCATTTATTAGACCCTGTAGGCCCATATTGTTCTTCAAGGAAACCATTAACTTGATACCCAGAGTAGACTGGAACAGGAGCATAATAAAAAAAAGTGCATGGTAATGAAACGGTTCGACAAATTGCTCAACTTCAGCACTAGTCTAAGACCATATACTTTGACTTCCGAATGCAGCATCATATTCGAACTATAAACTTTACACAGTGTGCAACAAATTCGCCAATACTTCTGCCAACATAAATAAATATACCCAACAAGGTACAATCAGACAGAAGAAAACTAATAAAATGAACCTACTACTAAGTTCTCCACTCATTCAAAAATCATCTGTGAACTGTCCGACAATGCTGAAATGACACCACAGCATAATAGCTCTAGAATAAGCACAATGTAATTCTATCTTGGAAATGAACTACAGTGTACAGCACATTTCAAAACTCACAAAGTTCAGAAAGCTTAAGAATCTGCTATCTTTAGACGATCTTGGAACAAACACACTGCCGCTGCCCCTTTCTGTGTTTAACATAAGTAGCTTGAGAAGACTGACATGTACTTTCCCCAACAACGAGGAGTCCTGGAGGTCACATTTGCACAATAAGAAAATAATACAGCAAATCATACCAATTTCAGGGAGATTTAACAAAATTTGCACCTTGTCATGAAATGCTTGTGCAAACTCATCAAATGTAAAGGGATGAACATCCATACTACCAAAATGCGTGTAGACAAACCGGACAACCTGCCAAGAATATTTTTGAATTAATAGATGCTAGCCACAGTTCCAACATGAAAACTAGTAGAGGAAAGCCGGGCGCACTAAAATCTACGAGCACGACAGTAACACAAACAATAAGTGAAGGAAGAAAGAATTTTTCAGTTAACCAAGTACATACGGGCTATTGTGATTTTTAACAACATGCTTAGGCCACTAATGCTCCAAACAAAATAACCAAATATATTATAGGAGACATGTCTAATATTCCTGCTGGCCAGATGAAACTAAATCCGGTAAACTACTGGTTGGACTCATGAACAAAATTGGAACCAGTATGGAAAGATTACTGAAGCCAGTCTTGTTCCACGACCAGCATTAGATATGTACGATCATTCACTATCATGGTTTTCGAATTGATGAGTTGACGAGTCGTTCAAAGGTAGCGACTCGTGATGAGTCGAACCTGGCCAGTCGAAGAGTCGCGACTAGTCGAGGGGTTTCAGTCAACCCTGGCAGTGCAACTCGTCGAGAAGTCGACGACTAGTCGCGTGACTCAAAATCCATGTTCACTATGCAGTAAATTCCATAAGTAAATAGAATATAGAAGTTGGACAGACTGATCATGAGCTTTTTTCATTTCATGTAAGGTAAATTCCATTAATGATGATAATACCATTCATGTATTCTCAAAGTAATGTGTTGCATTTAACCTGGAAGAGCTTTTTCACCATTTCAGGTGATGACTCCCAAGGTTTTGTGGGAAATGGTTGTTTCATCCTGACACCTGGTGGAGGAAACCTGGCAAGTAAATCTGCAAGAGAAGCACTAATACTTAAGTAAATTGGCTTATATTAGAAAAAATGAGAACAAAGAGGTAGAGGATGATATTGCAAACCTTTACAAAGGGGGCAGCCATGTCTCCCAGTTGAAGAAAGATGAGCTGAACATCTTAACGGATTAGGACCTGCTTGTAACTCACTGAGCTCAAGCTCCTCATCATCAACTAAAGTAGCCTGTTCAGTTCGTAGTTCTGAGGATTCTGATTCATCAACTGAAAGATGGCACTCCACTGGAGGATGCTCCGTCAAATCAGTAACTCTGCCACATGGCACCTAAAATGGCGAGAAATCACCATTAGCATACTACACAAAAGGCAGATTAAGTTCCGTTTAACCAGATTAAAAAGGTTCAGATTCTCATTCTAGAGGACTAGAAGTTAGCTCATTATCTCCATATGTGGACTTCTCCAAGTAATAAAGCTTACCTTTCTTTTACTCGGTGGAGGTCTACTCTTTTTGTTTACTTTCTTCCGTGGCAAAGTTTGTCTCTGCACCTAATAAGGTTAAAAGGAGGAAATTCTGAGTTGCTAATTCAGAATATACAACTACTAAAGTTTCAAATAACATAGGCTGTATCAGATCAAATTAAATAAGCAACTTTACTTGGGCAAGCTTTCGATCACAATCTTCGAATGGTCTCAATGACCTCAAGCAACCACTTTCATCAATGAAACTGGAGCAATCTTGAATTTCTGCAGTTTGGGAATACATTGCATGCCATACTGTCATTAGACCTTTGCCCTTTCCATGCCTCCTCATAGGATCATTGTTCTCAAATGGCAACGTGGATCTCCGAGCAGTAGGCGACATGATCTGCAGATAAACATTTTTTTTAGAAAGGTGGGCACCTGACGTTAGAGGTCTCAATATAACAAATGAAAACAAATTAACATGGATTACAATTACAAAAAGGGACAATAAGCACAAAAGGTCAGTTTAGCTGACAGCATCTTCATCTCAGGCACAAAAATAATTTGTCAATCAGCAACTGGCAAAAGAACACAAGATTTCTAAGAAACAAATACAGTGGATATCTAATCTTACATCTAACCAAATAAAAATGACCATTAGAGTGCCTTCAGAAAGACTGTTATAGCTGAATAAAAGTGATACTAAGGCAGGAACTGTAAATCTTTTATACCAATTCAAAAGTGGGGGCCATCTCTTGGCCCACAAAATACATGGGATTTCTTATTCTATATCCTGGCTCAAAAGTTTCCAGAAGCCATTTATCTAATTACAAAAAAGAGGCCTAATAATAAAATAAAGATAATGCGGGATCAGACTGACTACCAGCAGTCCAGCACAGAAGATGACACTAGCTCATGATCATGATGGCACCAAATGGTATGGCAACAACCAGTAAACAATGATTAACACGGAAAAAAAATATGTGCTAGAAACGATAATGAAAATGTGTACTTAGCCTAAATAATGAGTTAGTGACTATGCTTTCCTAAAAGGCTCTGGTACTGAAAACAAAAAAAATAATATCTTGACCATACTGACTATAAGCACCAGTCGTCATTAGCCACACACAGTGAGACGAGGCACAGCACCAACTTGAAGCAAAAGCTGTGTTAGAAATGAAAATGAACACTTGAGCAGCCTAGGCAATACCTTTCTCTTCTTCAAAACGCTTTGATCCTGGTAGGAATGATGTCCTGTGGTATCTGCGATCAATTCAACATGATATTGTGAGGGTATTAACCACATCTACAGAATGCAATTCGAACATTAAGTATGCAAAATACGTTAGCAGCATTAGTGTTAGAAAAGATCAAATGGGGATTGAAGGTGCTTGCAGATCCTGCCAGTTGTACTCTCCTTGTTTAACCAGAAGTCTAGTTTAGTGCCATTACAAAGCAACCACGACTTGAAGCACCAATGAATAGGACAAACACAATCAAGCAAAAGCTGCTCGATACAATCTCCTTATTACAAATGAGTGAAGCCAACGAAAAGGTTGGGACTTCCATAGCATGCTAACTCGTTAACACAGTTAGTATTATTTTGAGATGGGACACAAGAATGAGGGAATGCATGGCCGAAAGAGAAGGATGAAACTTACATAGCATGGTAAATAAACAATTACAGTAAATATCAGTGTTTTGAGATGGAACATAAGAAATGCTACACTTACCAAACAAAAAATGAGACAATTACCAGAGTTGTTAATAGAACTGTGCGGTTGATCAAGCTTCAAATCAGGTCTTTTGCATGGTTTAACCTACTGGGACACATAGATAGAAAAATATGTCTATGATGATAAATGACTTTCTCGGCAACCTTTAGTGCTACTAGAGACAGACCCCTGACATGGACATGTGCCCTTTCAGGAAGGGGATCGAAATCACCCCCAAGAGATGGACCATCCTTGCGGAAGACTTTCCTCAGAATTATAATCCTTTGGAAATAGGACTTGCGATCGAAGTGTGTGTTTCTCTCCTACAAGGCTCATACTCCTACCAAGAGTAATGTCATCCTCGGGCTGGAAACCAGCAATACCTTGCATTGGAGATTGACTTGAATTGGAAGACCTGCTGCTGCTACATCTAGGCCAATTTGATCTTGCACTAGCTTGTGTTTCCATGTGAACCTCTGCAGCTTCCATGTGCCTCCTCTCTTTCCGCCTCCGCTCTTTGAACCATATTCTGACCTGGTTGTGTGTCAAACCAACAGATGCCGCATACTCTGTCACGTCCTCCGGCTTCGGATATTGTACCTCTGGATCGGGAAATTTTTAGCCAGAGCACAAAAAGTTGAACAGCAAAAAAACAAGACATGACAGCAGGAAAAGAGCTCGAAACACTAGCAAACTGTTTACCAGAATAAAAACTCTCCAGCATCTGGATTTGCAGGGGAGATTTCTTCGTCCCTGCATTATCGCTCTTGGCGAGAAATCCTTTGGCCATCATCTGGAGAAACCCATAATTAGGTACCGGCGCACAGAGCAGGCGAGGCGAGTGACAGTAAACACCATGTTACCAAACACTAAAAGGCCCGGGAAATGGTAGCTTCACGAATCTTAATTTGTGTTCAAAGGGCTTAAATGCTGAGAACAGTGACAACACAACTGGGAAGCAAGTAAGCACAAAATTACATAATCCAGCCTTTTCCAGTTGCCAGGGGCGGGAGCAACTCGAATTTCTCTCGTCGGCTGAACCATGGGCGGATCCAGGGCCAGAAATTGCGGGGGGCAGTGAGTGGTGTTTGAACTTAATCAGTGGGTGAAAACAAGCTCGTACCTCACAACAGCCCAATTGGAAGAGCCCGCGGACGGGGCGCAGGCGGCGAAGTCGCGACGGGGAGGAACGGGGACGGCGATGGAGGCGACGCGCATGAGAGGCGGGTGTGCGCCACGGGCAGCGAGGAGCGGCGGTGGCCGGCGGGCGTGGGGGTTCTAGGCGGCGGCCATGGATGGGGAGGCGGCGGCGAGGTGCGGTGCTGGGGGTGGTCGGGAGGTGGCGGGGAGGTGCGGTGCTGGGGGGTGGTCGGGAGGTGGCGGCGGGGGTGGGGTTCAGCGGCGGTGATCCGGCTCCGGGGTGGGGGCGCGGGGAATGGAGGCGGCGGGAGGGAGAGGGGAGGGACGCCCAAAACCCTTAGCGACGAGTGGGCCCGCCGTTTTCCCTTAAACCCTTGGAGAAAGGGAATGGCCGAATGTGGATTAGCTACCGCAGATATTTTATTTCTCCTAACTGCTACTCCTACTACTACTTTGCTAGTCTGCTTGCTGGTCGCGTCTCGCGTGAACGCAAACCTGGCTAAATGGGCCGGCCCGGCCTGAGATAAACGGACCAGGCACGGCACGGCCCGACCAAACACGTTTAGTACACGGGTCGTGTTGGGTCAACATGCGTGTCGACTTTCGAAACCCAGACACGGCATTACTATTAAACGGGCCGGTCCATCGTCATGTTCGGCCCGACCAAACACGTTTAGTATACGGGTTGTGTTGGGTCGACATGCGTGTCGATTTTCGAAACCCAGATACGGCATTATTATTAAATGGGCCGGTCCATTGGCATGTTTAGCCGACGGACCATCTATTATTTAACACTAGCAAATATGTGCGTGCCTTGTAATAGGGAGTAAAGATTTTATTTTGTTTTAAGCTATTATTTTAATTTTGATTCAATTTTGATTCTGACTCGTCATATTATGATGTGCACTTACGATTTTTATCTAAGCCATCATTTTAATTTTCATTCAATTTTGATTCTGACTCATCATATTGATGGCGTGTACATACAATCACACTCACACAACATCTGGATGAGTTGTTCGACACTAACGAGGGCGACCTATAAATTAAGTTTGTTTAAGAAAGCATATACATATCACTTTTATATACACCGGATGGAACACAAATTAAGATCGTACTTATCGGTTCGATATTAACGTTCGTGACTATCACACAGATAGTTCGAATATTTTTAAAATAAACCATTATGTACTTATAATATTCATGAATCTATAAATGTATCTACATTCACAAAATTGCTTATATGTCCACTATAAAAAGATAGTGTAGTCCGATGGTTGCGTAATAAACCATTATGTACTTATAATATTAACGGAGCTCCACGTGGAGGGGGCACCCCAAAGCGGCCACATGAAGCCCCATTAGGCGCGGTTCGAAACACAACTGGGACTAAATGTTTGGACCTTTTGACCTAATTGTTTATTTTCGGTTGAAAAACCAAGACTAGAGGCCCTTTAAAACCAGGATTAAAGGTCCGTTTTCCACTAGTATAGTTGCATATATTCGAGACTTCTAATAACTTGTATCACTATTTTAAGACATGTGTTCGATCATGAATGATGATCATGATATAAGATAAGAGACTTCTAATAAATTTTACTCATCAATACCAATGATTAGACATTTTTGTCCCACATCTTTTTATTGAATATGCATGTTGTTATTGTATAAAAGTTGTATCTGTTTAAATACTGTGTAAAAATGCAGAAAAGAAAAACCTAAAAATTTAGAAGTGGCGCGGGGCCAAGGTTTACTAGCAGTGCACCTGTAACAGTAGCACTTTCCTGATACACGCACTACAGATCTGTAGTTTGTTGCACATGCACTACTGCTATGTTAATTCACTAGTAGCGATGGACAAAAAAACATTCCTGCTACAAATTAATTATAGCGATATAGCAGTAACGCGTGTATCCGTGCTATTGGTAGGTTGAAATCCAACGCTACTAGTAAGGTTTTTTTAGTAATGTTGATGCGTTTTGAACACCAATCCTGCACCTGTTCTTCTTTTTTATTTTGTCACCATGATCTGTCTCACTACGAGAAGCCCCGTCAAAATCTCTCCCTAATAATAAAGCGCCGACTGCTTCTGTCGTCCATCGTGTCACTTATCCAAAAAAACTGACGTTTCCTGAAATCAATCCGTGGTCCGGATTTAAGTTAGAAAATAATCGTTTTTTGCATTTTTCAGAAAACCCCCTGATGTTTCAGGTAATCAACCCGCCCTCTGTATTTAAGTGAGTCGAAACGTTTTTTCGTTTTAACAAAAAAAACCTGACTTTTCAGTTAATCAATCCACATTTTATTTAAAATAAAATTATCCATATCTTTTAAACCGTAACTCCGTTTTTAACATGTTATATATGACTTTGATTTAAAAAATGTGTAGAATCTAAATAGGATGTTATTTTTAGCTGTTGAATACTTTTTAAATATTATTTTTGATGCAATGTAGTGCACGATTCTTTTTTTCTCTTTTTTCGGCGACGATACGAATTGCAATAAACATTCATTAAATAAAAACCAAATTGAGAGAAAAGAAAACATCGTTAACCACACATGCACACCTTTGAAAAACCTCGTGGGGAGAAACAATATATTTCTCATCTTATTCCGACTGACTGTACATTCAAACGCGTTTCGTTGTGTGAGCACTAAGAGCAACTCTAGCAGACCCCGCATTTGTCCGGTCCGCAAAACGTGTTTGCAGTTCGCGGAAAAACGTTTTTGCGAGCCGACGCGCACGACCGCTTGCATCCTGCATAACGGACCCGTAAAAAAGCATATTCGTGGAATATGCTTTTTCAGACCCCGCACGGGCTGAAATGTCCCCCCACCAAAAAGCATATTCATGGAATATGCTTTTTCCGACCCCGCGCGGGCTGAAATGCCCCCCACCAACCGCTTTCGCTCATATGTGGGGCACCGCAACGGCGAGGGAAAACCCGCAAATACGCGAGTTGGGGCCGAGATTTTGCCGTGCCCCGCAAAAATATTTGCGGGCCGGGACGGGATGCGGAGTCTGATCGAGCAGGTTTTTCCGCCCCGACCCGCATTTTGACAGTTATTTTCCGGGTCGGGGCGGGATGCAGGGTCTGCTATAGTTGCTCTAAGGCCATCGTCGGCAACACAAATGTGATGTCACGTAAAAATATATTGTGTTCAAAGCATGTGTTATTTTCTCTTCCGTTGCAACGCACAGACTCTTTTGCTAGTATAGCTCCTATTGAGATTTGATGTCGACGATAAATACTTCCTCGTCGGGCAAGTCGATCACCAACGGATGGTCATCTGGGATAGGATGAGCTGCAAGAAAATAAGCCAACGCTTGACCTTCAACCGCTTTTTGTGGCATCTAAGTAATATCATACCCCATCACGGATACAACCCATTTTTCAAGGCACCCCATGAGAGAGGGTTGGTTTTACACGTGCCTTACTAGATCGGCTCGTGCCACAGGTTGTATTAGGTGTGCTAGCATATAAGGCCGCAATTTTTTTTGGTGCAAATATTAGTGCGCCAAGCACAATTTCTCTATGGGTGAGTAGTGTACAGCTTCAGCCATGGTATGATATGTGGATATCACAATTTCTCGTCATGATGTCTTCTCCGGTGTCTTGTTTCTAATGCTTGATAATATGCCATTTCGATGCTCATTTTAATATGTGGATCACTGACGTGAGAAATGTCAAGTCCCATTGTAATCTTACCTACTAATAAAGCAAATAGTGCTTCTTTCGTACATCATTCAGATTGCCCTTAATGTTGACTAAAATTACCCACCAATGCCATCTATAAGTTATAAAAAACGTTTCAAACAGGAAAATCATCGGACTGGGCAGGCCCATGTAGGCATCTCCTATATTACGCTCTGGGCGTTGGAAAAAGATGCAACACACTTGTTTGGGCCGGCCCATGCGTGGACGCCTGTTTTTTAGTTTAGTTTTTTTCTTTTTTTTATTTTCAATTCCATTTTGTTTTTCTACTTTAAATAATTTAGAACTTTAAATAATTTTTCTCAATTTTAAGAAACTGAGAATTTCGAAATAAAATATTCAAAAAAACATATTTTTTTAGAATTCAAAATCTACTCAGGAGTTTTGAAAAATGTTTGCATATAAAAAAATATTTAAACTTTGAGAAAATGTCCATAAAATAAAAAAGTCAACGATTTTAAACAAAAGTGCGTGTAAAAATCTTAAAAACAGTGCGTGCCTTTGTTTTTAGTCTCATTTTTTATTTTCATTTTTCTGTTCCATTTTTTTGTTTAAATAATTTAGAACTTTGAAAAACTTTTCAATTTACAAAATTGGGGATTTTGAAATAAAAGTTTGAAGAAAATATAAAATGTTTGTGAATTCAAAAAATGCTCAGGATTTTTGTAAAAATAATCGCATATTCAGAAAAATGTTCATAATTTTAAGAACAATGTTGGTGAAAACAATAAAGGTCCATGATTTTGAAAAAAAGTTTGTGTGTAATTTTTTGAGTGCAATTGAAAAAAATGTTTGCTAATTCAAAAAATGTTCATGCATTTCAAGAAATGTCCTAAAATTTTAAAGACATAATATGATCAGCATCATTGGAGATTATAATTGTTTTTCTCCCGTTGCAACGCACGGGTCCTTTTGCTAGTTATAATAAAAGTTGTGATGGCAATGTTAAATTTCAAATCTTCTCCAATTCAAATTCAAGTTGGCTTACAAAATCAATCGGGCACAATTTAGCGTTAAAATAAAACATGTTACGGTACTCGTGATGGAAATTGAAACCATCATCACAGTCGTGTCCCTGCTTGTAAGCAGCCACGTCAGTACCGTCCAGATCCAAATGTAAGTAGCCACATCATCATCTTTCCGATCCACATATGTAAGTAGCCACGTCAGCATCTTCTGACCCATATATCAGGAGCGCTGACCCGTCAATACTGACACCCAACATATTACTGACGGGTTGTTGACCCGTCCAAGGCAGACCCACATGGAAGCAGCCACGCCAACATCTGTTGGTCCCACTTGTCAAAATCTTTGGCCGGTCGAACATGTGGACCGATTACCAGTGACGGATTATTGTCGCAAAAAAGATCTTAGGCGATAGATTGGGCTATCATATGTGACATTATGGGTTGTCACCGAAAAAGGTCATTAGTGAAAAAAATGTTCGTCGCCTAAAATGCGTTCTTGCGTGAGAAAAATAGTGGCATCGTCAATTTTTTTTTCTATGATGGCGCTTCGGTGGCGGTGGGATCAATGGCCGAAAAACACCACCGTGATATTTCCCGCAACAAAAAATGCTTATACGTGACACAAATGAAGCGTCCCAAAATAGAGCAAATTTTATAATGCTATTGTCATTCTAGTAGCAACCAATAAATAGAGTATTTCCAAAATATGGGTTGGGTGTGAACGTAGTTGCGTAGTTGCGAGGTAGGTAGGGCACGTTTGGTTGGCTGCATACAGCCTAACCAGGCCCGGGCGGGATGAAAATGGATTGTTCTGTTGCCTGCAGGCCGGCCTTGCTCGCATCTGCACGAAACTTAAGCACCCCAAAGCCTGGCTCGTTGGGAACGGCTGAATCGGTCGTTTCTACCGAGCCAGGCCGAGTCGTGCGGAAAATGTAGAAGCGGCGTAGGGTGCGGTGCAGGGGGAAGCGGGCGGAGGTGGCGGGAGGGGGAAATCGGCCAAGGCGGGGTGGCGCCAAATATACCCTTGATAACCCACAAGTATAGGGGATCGTAACAGTTTTCGAGGGTAGAGTATTCAACCCAAATTTATTGATTCGACTCAAGGGGAAGCGAAAAAATATTCTCAAGTATTAGCAGTTGAGTTGTCAATTCAACCACACCTGAAAGATTTAGTGTCTGCAACAAAGTATCAGTAGCAAAGTAGGGTGATAGCAGCAGTAGCAACAGTAACCACTAGCATCAAAGTAACAACAGTAGCAGCAGAGTAACAGTAGCAGCAGTGACAGCAGTAGCGGCAAAGTAACGTAGCAAAGACCAGTAGGAAAAACTCATAGGCATTGGATCGGTGATGGATGATTATATCGGATGCTATTCATCATGTAACAATTATAACACGGAGAGATATGTAACTAGCTTCCGTTCGTCGACCTAATGTAGGCATGTATTTCGTATGTAGTCATACGTGCTTAGGGAAAAGAACTTGCATGCCATATATTCTCCATCCCTCCCGTGGCAGCGGGGTCCTAATGGAAACTACGGGATATTAAGGTTCTCCTTTTAATAAAGAACCGGACCAACGCATTAACACTTGGTGAATACATGAACTCCTAATACTATGGTCATCTCCGGGAGTGGTTCCGGCTATTGTCACTCCGGGGTTGCCGGGTCATAACACATAGTAGGTGACTACAACTTGCAAGATAGGATCTAAAACACACATATACTGGCGACAACATAATAGGTTCATATCTGAAATCATGGCACTTGGGCCCTAGTGACAAGCATTAAGCATGGCAAAGTAGTAACAACATCAATCTCAGAACATAGTGGATACTAGGGATCAATCCCCGTTAAAACTAACTCGATTACATGATAGATCTTATCCAACCCATCACCGTCCAACAAGCCTACGATGAGATTACTCGCGAACGGTGAAGAGCATCATGGAATTGGCGATGAAGTAAGGTTGATGATGACGATGGCGACGATCTCCCCTCTCCGGAGCCCAGATCTGCCCTCCAGATGAAGAACAGGAGGTGGCGGCGCCTCCGTACTGTAAAACGCGATGAACTCTTCTCCTTGATTTTTTTCCGGGCGAGACGGACTAAATAGAGCTGAGATTGGAGGCGGTGGAGCTTTGTGGGCCCCACAAGCCTGCGAGGCGCGACCAGGGGGGCCGTGCCTGGTGGGCTTGTGGGCTCACGGCTCCACTCCCTCCGCTGATTCTTGCGCCAGTATTTTTCATAAATCCCAGAAAAATTCTTCGTAAATTTTCAGGTCATTCCGAGAACTTTTATTTCTGCGCAAAAACAACACCATGGCAATTCTGCTGAAAACAACGTTAGTCCGGGTTAGTTCCATTCAAATCATGCAAATTAGAGTCCAAAACAAGGGCAAAAGAGTTCGGAAAAGTAGATACGACGGAGACGTATCAACCCTCACCACCCAATTTACTCACTCACCTCTAGCTTTAGGACAAACCCTCCTCTCTTGTTGTTGACACCAGCGGCGGCGGTGACTCAGATCTGCGGCTTTGGCGGCAGCGGTGACTGAGATCTGACCTGCAACGACAGCTGCTTCTCCCCTTCTCCCTCGACTCCGTCCGGCCATCCTCGTCTCCACCATGTCTCCACCGACATCGAAGCTGGTAATCTACCCCTCCCCCTCCTCTATTATGTGACAGGTCGTTCGATAGGAGCATTTAGGAGCGATAGCACCTGCCCTGACAGCACCATGGATCTGGCTTAGGTTGTGGATGAACGGACGAAGCTTCTAGTTCAGGCAGCATCGCTGATAGCTATGGTTGAGGCCTAGATCATGTTGGTCCATAAGAGAGTTGTTCGTAGGAATGAGAAACCTCTCATCCGATATGGTCCGATGTTAATCCGGGATCACGAGAGGATGGCCAATCTGAACTACATCTACAACTGCAACGATAGAGAGGCTTTGTGGATGCTTAGAATGAAAAGAGCTCCTTTCAATAGACTTGTGCAGACGTTTATGTGACAGCCCGAGACCGACGTTCCAGAAGATTCCCCCTTTATTCCGTTTTCGTCGTGTGATTATTTTTATGTGTCGCATCATCATCGCATCATGCGCATCATCCGCATTGCATCGGCATTCCGTTGCCGCCAGTTTTCAAACTTGCATCCGTTATTAGTTGTCGGTTCTCTCCGTGTTAGTCGTTGCCTGTTCTGAGCCCGACCACACTCGCACGCGCCCACGACATCGTCAAAATCTTGTTTTTAAAAGTGTGTATAAAACTTTCTCTGATTTGGTTGGAACTTGGCGTGCGGTCGTATTTAGTTATAGGTAGGCCGCCTGTCAAATTTTGTTGCAATCGGAGTCCGTCTGGTACCCGAACGGTCGACCGTAGCGGCACCGTATTCGGTCTATCGTCGGACGTTTTATCGGTGTTTTAAAACTCGTTGCCGCGCCGCACCATTTTCCTCTCATCCCCACCTAGCCTACTCTACACAGCCAACCCTAACCCGCCTCTCCGATCGAACCGTCCAATCGCGATTGGAGGGTTAAAAAAACCCCAGAACCCTCTAACCTAGCCCTTCCTATAAATAGATGCCCCACCCTACCTAAAATGGCTAACCCTAGCCCTCTGCCTCGAAAACCGCGCCCACCTACCCAGTTGTCGTGCCCTCTCTCTCTCCTCCCACCGCCACCGGCCCGCTCCAGCCCGCGCGAGGCCCTCCGGGCACATCCGGCCGCCGCCGCCCGTAGCGCCCCAGCGCGTCTGCGCCCGAGGGAGAGACCCCGCTCCCGAGGACGCTGCCTCGACCCCGCCGCTAGCTCCTCGCCGCAAGATGCGCCGCAGCAGCACGTCGCCTCTCCTCGCGCTGCCCGCCGCCATGGCCACCGGTGCGAGCTGCCGTACCTCCCCGGTCCTAGTCCCTCGCCGCCAGCCCGCCTCCGCCCAATTCCCGGCAGCCCCGACCTCGTCTTGCTAGATCCGGCCACTTGGGGGGCCGATCTGCCTCTCCCCCGCGTCCCTGCCTGCGTCGGGATTCCCCTGCCACCGCCCGCCTCCATGCACGAGCAGACGGAGGAGCTCTGCCCTGCTCCAGCGCGTCGTCTGCCCTAGCGAGGGTGGGCCGCACCGCGTTCCAGGCCTCCACGCGAGGCCTAGGTCGCCGCAGGCCAGCCTCCTCTTGGCCGAAGGTGAGCTGCCACCTATCCCTCGCCCAGGCACGATTTAGTTTTATTGCGCCACCAGTTTTGGGCTGTTTGCACTAGATTCGGCCCGTGGACATTTTTTTCCATTATCAGTGGGAATTTATTAATTACAGGAAATAGGGTAATTTTAAAATGCGTGTAGTTATTAAACCGGGTATCGGATCGCGACGCAATATATATGAAACTTGATTAGTTTTCCGCGTAGATTATTAATTTGCAACTTGCATGCATGTTTGAAATAGTTTGACCCGCCAAATGCCTAGTTTTGCGTGTTGTCCCAATAGGGAGTTGTTCCGTATTTATTTTTCGCGCATGTCCGGATTGCTCAAACTCCGTAGTTTAAATGCTCATGTTTTAGGGACCTTTTTCCATGTATTTTAGAGTAGTGGTTTGTATTTTTGCATGTAGGATTCCGTCGCTAGTTTGCTATACCGTGTTTAGGACATATTCTCGCATATTGGTGTGGCGATATTTTTGTGTTGCAACCCCACATGTTATATATGTTTTCAGGGTAGAAAAATCCATAAAATTTAACTGTGTATTTAGTTTTAGCTTTGGAGTAAGTTAGTGCGCGTGATATCTTGCCATGTTGCCCTTTTGTTTATTTTGTGGGATTTAATCCGTGCATGATATGAAGGAGTTGTCAACTAGAGGTTTGCCCTTGGATGTGTAGACTAGCCCCTAGTAATTTGGTTGCAATAGAAATCCATGTTTAGGTGTGGTTTGCTTGTTCTCAACTTGCTAAAAAATAGTGTTGTTTTGGAGATGCTGAAATATTTCTAAGTCTGAAATCTATTATATTTTGTTGTTGTCTTGTCTTGATTTTATCTGGTGATCTGTAGCTCTTTTGAGGTTGATGGAATGGAGTTAGTTGTAGACCTTAAGATTTTCTAGCATGTTGTCAATTTTCATGCCATTTGGAGCCCTGTAGCTTATGGTTTTGCTGCTGTCAATATGCCTTCAGATCGAAAATTGCACTGTCATGTACTGGTGTTTTCACTAAGTCTGAAACTGTGTGTGAGATGCTATTTTGAGAGTTCTTTCCCTAGTGATCCATGCTTCCATGCTAGGTGTTATTAGTTTGTTGTAGTGCATCTTGCCCTCTATCGTCTCATGCCTTGTTTGAGCAATTTGGATTTGTGTAGCTCGTAGTTGTGGGGTGTAGAAAATGCTATGTGGCTGATTTTGGCAGATTGTAGTGATATCTTGTTTTGCTCGTAGTTGTTGAACCGTTGCTCCGTTTTGATCGTGTCCTATATGAAACTTGCTTAGAATCTTGTGTAGTTTCATATATCTTGCTGGTTGTGTGTTTTGGAATGCTTGTGACTGTCGTTGCACACATGTTGCATTCATGCCATCATATCTTGCGGTGTTCGTATCTTTTGAACCGTAGCTCCTTTGGAGATGTTCTCTATGTGTAAATTGGTTGTTATGACGCGTAGAATCACGTGAACCTATTTTTTGCTGTTTAACAAATATTTAAAAGTGTTAATTCAAATCTGGACAGAAATATAAATTAACGTATGAGGTCATCTCGGAGGTGCTATATGTCATTTCTGACCTCATTTAAAAAGCCTAGATAGGTAGTTTAATTATGCTTCACCTCTTGCCATGTTTAACCACCACTAGTGGAAAACGGGCCTTTGGCCTGGACCCTTTAGTCCCGACCTGCCTATGGGTCGGGACTAAAGGCCCGGCCACGTCGCCCCAATTCCCAATGCCTCCCTCGAGGCTTTAGTCCCGGCCCGTAAGGAGCCTTTAGTCCCGGTTCGTGTCCCAAACCGGGACTAAAGGGCTACGCGGTGGGCAGCCCGCATGTGCGCCACCTTTAGTCCCTGTTTGTGTCTCAAACCGGGACTAAAGTCCTCTGCCTATATATAGCACAACCCCCCTCTCCCCTCTTCCTTGCATTTTTCTTGGATGGAGGATTGTGGGTGGGTGCTTGCTCTCCACTTTTTTTGATGCACTAGAGGTGTTTGTTGAAATGTGTGTTAGAGCGATGCCGCTTCAGTTCACCAAACACAACTACGATATGAGGATGCCTGAGCCACGCTTAAACCTCTTCCTCTTTATTTCTACTTATTCTAAAAGGCTAGCAACTATATTTCCTCGTTTAGACCGTGCGTTACTAATTTTTAGGATCGTGATTGTATTTGATATACTGTCGTAACACACAGATGAGCCATCCATGGATGTACGATGATCGACGCACAGCCGCTTACAGAGAAGGCGTGCATTCTTTTCGAGATGCAGCCGATGCGAACACGCATGGTGGTGGCTATATGTTTTGTCCATGTGTTGAATGTCGGAATGAGAAGGATTACACTTCCTAAAGAGTCATTCAGAGCCACCTGCTTCGGTCCGGTTTTATGTCGGGCTATAATGTTTGGACCAAGCACGGAGAAAGAGGGGTTATGATGGAAGACGACGATGAAGAAGAAGAGAACGATGATGACAACTACCGATCTATGTTCCCTGAGTATGCTGATACCGCAATGGAAGACAATGAAGAAGAAGATCAGGATGAAGAACGGGAACCAGGTGAGCCCGCTGATGATCTTGGCCGGGTCATTTCTGATGCACGACGAGGTTGCGACACAGAAAAGGAGAGGTTGCAGTTCGAGCAGATGTTACAGGACGACAACAAATTGTTGTACCCAACTTGTGAAGATGGCCAGAAGAATCTGGGTAGCACACTGGAATTGCTGAAGTGGAAGGCAGAGACCGGTGTGACTGACTCATCATTCGAAAAGTTGCTGGTACTGATGAAGAAGATGCTTCCAAGAAAGAACGAATTGCCCGCCAGCACGTACGAAGCAAAGAAGCTTGTCTGCCCTCTAGGATTAGACGTGCAGAAGATACATGCATGCCCTAATGACTGCATCCTCTACTGCGGTGAGAAGTACGAGAATATGGATAAATGCCCGGTATGCACTGCATTGCGGTATAAGATCAGAAAAGATGACCCTGGTGATATTGAGGGCGAGCCACCCAGGAAGAGGGTTCCTGCCAAGGTGATGTGGTATGCTCCTATAATACCACGGTTGAAACGTCTGTTCAAAAATAAAGATCATGCGAAGTTGTTGCGATGGCACATGGAAGATCGTATGAAAGACGATAAGTTGAGGCACACCGCTGATGGTCGGCAGTGGAGAAAAATCGAGAGAGAGTTCCCGAGATTTGCAGCTGACGCAAGGAACTTATGGTTAGCTCTGAGTACAGATGGCATGAATCCTTTTGGGAGCAAAGTTGCAGTCACAGCACCTGGCCCGTTACTCTATGTATCTACAACCTTCCTCCTTGGTTGTGCATGAAGCAAAAGTTCATTATGATGCCAGTGCTTATCCAAGGTCCAAAGCAACCCGGCAACGATATTGATGTGTACCTAAGGCCATTAGTTGATGAACTTTTACAGCTATGGGCCGAACCAGGTGTACGTGTGTGGGACGAGCACAAACAAGAGGAATTTGACCTTCGAGCGTTGCTTTTCGTAACCATCAATGATTGGCCTGCTCTTAGTAACATTTCAGGACAGTCAAACAAGGGATACAATGCATGCACACACTGTTTGGATCAGACAGAAAGTATATATCTGGACAAATGTAGGAAGAATGTGTATCCGTACAATCGTCGTTTTCTTCCGCCCAAGCATCCCTTAAAGAAAAAAGGCAAGCATTTCAATGGCAAGGCAGAACCCCGGGGGAAGCCTGTCATCCGTACTAGTGCTGAAGTATTTGATATGGTCAAAGATTTAAAAGTAATCTTTGGAAAGGGTCCTGGCAGCCAACCTGTTCCTAACGGCCCTGATAAGCGCGTACCCATGTGGAAGAAGAAATCTATATTTTGGGAGCTACCCTACTGGGAAGTCCATGAGGTCCGCTCGGCAATCGACGTGATGCACCTGACGAAGAATCTCTCCGTGAATATTCTAGGCTTCCTGGGCTTGTATGGGAAGTCAAAAGATACACCGGAAGCACGGGAGGACCAGGAACGTCATAAAGGAAGAGATGGCATGCATCCAGGGCAGTTTCAAGGGCGTGCCAGCTACGCTCTTACTAAGGAAGAGAAGGAAATCTTCTTTGAAGTCCTTTTCAGTATCAAGGTCCCGACTGGCTTCTCGTCGAATATAAAGGGAATCGTAAATATGAAAGACAAAAAATTCCAAAACCTAAAGTCTCATGACTGCCACGTGCTTATGACGCAATTGCTTCCGGTTGCATTGAGGGGAATTCTACCGGAAAATGTTCGCCTGGCAATTGTGAAGGTATGTGCATTCCTCAATGCAATTTCTCAAAAGGTAATCGATCGAGAAAGTCTATCAGGGTTACAGATTGATGTGGTCCAATGTATGGTGAGCTTTGAGTTGTTGTTCCCGCCATCCTTCTTCAATATAATGACACACCTCCTAGTTCACCTAGTCGAAGAGATTAGAATTCTCGGTCCTGTGTTTCTACACAATATGTTCCCCTTCGAGAGGTTCATGGGAGTCTTAAATAAATATGTTCGTAACCGTGCTAGGCCAGAAGGAAGCATCTCCAAGGGCTATGGAACAGAGGAGGTCATTGAGTTTTGTGTGGACTTTCTTCCTGACCTTAAGCCGATTGGTGTTCCTGAATCTCGGTATGAGGGTAGGCTGACAGGAAAAGGCACACTAGGAAGGAAAGCAAAAGTATGCATGGACGGGCATTCTTTCTCTCAAGCACACTACACAGTTCTACACAATTCCACTGTGGTGGCTCCGTATATCGTGAGACACAAGAATATTCTACGCTCCGAAAACCCGGGGAAGGCCGACTCTTGGATTAAAGGGGAACACGAGAAGACTTTCGGCAGTTGGTTGCAGACACATCTCATGAATGACGACACCGTTGGAGATGAGCTGTACTGTTTGGCGAGGCCACCATCTTCGACTATATGTACTTTCCAAGGGTATGAGATAAATGGGAATACATTTTACACGGTTGCCCAAGATAAAAAGAGCACCAACAAAAATAGTGGTGTCCGCTTTGATGCAACAGACGAGAATGGGCACTGTTTGGAAACATATTACGGGTACATAGAGGAGATATGAGAACTTGACTATGGACCTACTTTTAAGATCCCTTTGTTTCGGTGCAAATGGGTGAAGCTGACAGGAGGCGGGGTAGTTGTAGACCAAAAGTACGACATGACAACAGTGGATCTCAACAATCTTGCGTACATGGACGAACCATTTGTCCTAGCCAATGATGTCGCTCAGGTTTTCTATGTGAAGGACATGTCTACAAAAACGAGAAAAAGAAATCAGCAAAAGAAGATATCGTCCGATGAGCCAAAACGCCACATAGTTCTTTCAGGGAAAAGAAACATCGTGGGAGTAGATGACAAGACAGACATGTCAGAAGATTATAATAAGTTTCATGAAATTCCGCCCTTCAAAGTGAAAACTGACCCAAGCATCCTACTGAATGATGAAGATTCTCCATGGCTACGACCCAGAAGAAAACAGAAATAATAGATAGGAATATTGGTGCTATAATGTAATAATGTATTAAACCTTTTATGTAATGCATGTATGGAATGTACTAAATTTCAAACACTTTTCATTTTCATAGTAACCATGTAAGAGATGAGTTCTCGTTCGAAACCCTGATACTTCGAGAGAGATTGTCCGTTTTGTACACGAAGTGCATCCAGTTTTTGTCGTAGCCCTCTCAACTTTTTAACACATGCTATGTGGGTGAAATGATGATAGCATGCCAACTTTCAACATTTTCAGAGTTCATTTGTAGTGCTTTTCAATTTCAGGGTCAACTAGTCAAAAAAAATAAGTAAATGCACAAAATATACGAAATGAAGTCAGAAATTGTTGAAATTTTGTGATGTGCCTTTGAATGGTGCATTTTGAACACACAAAAAGTATGGAGTTCAAATAAGTTCAAAAAAATGAAATCCCTGTGTAAGAGATGAGTTCTCGTTCGAAACCCTGATACTTCAAGAGAGATTGTCCGTTTTGTACACGAAGTCCATCCAGTTTTTGTCGTAGCCCTCTCAACTTTTTAACACATGCTATGTGGGTGAAATGATGATAGCATGCCAACTTTCAACATTTTCAGAGTTCATTTGTAGTGCTTTTCAATTTCAGGGTCAACTAGCTCAAAAAAATAAGTAAATGCACGAAATATACCAAATGAAGTCAGAAATTGTTGAAATTTTGTGATGTGCCTTTGAATGGTGCATTTTGAACACACAAAAAGTATGGAGTTCAAATAAGTTCAAAAAAATGAAATCCCTTTGTAAGAGATGAGTTCTCGTTCAAAACCCTGATACTTCGAGAGAGATTGTCCGTTTTGTACACGAAGTCCATCCAGTTTTTGTCGTAGCCCTCTCAACTTTTTAACACATGCTATGTGGGTGAAATGATGATAGCATGCCAACTTTCAACATTTTCAGAGTTCATTTGTAGTGCTTTTCAATTTCAGGGTCAACTAGTTCAAAAAAAATAAGTAAATGCACAAAATATACGAAATGAAGTCAGAAATTGTTGAAATTTTGTGATGTGCCTTTGAATGGTGCATTTTGAACACACAAAAAGTATGGAGTTCAAATAAGTTCAAAAAAATGAAATCCCTTTGTAAGAGATGAGTTCTCGTTCGAAACCCTGATACTTCGAGAGAGATTGTCCGTTTTGTACACGAAGTCCATCCAGTTTTTGTTGTAGCCCTCTCAACTTTTTAACACATGCTATGTGGGTGAAATGATGATAGCATGCCAACTTTCAACATTTTCAGAGTTCATTTGTAGTGCTTTTCAATTTCAGGGTCAACTAGCTCAAAAAAATAAGTAAATGCACGAAATATACCAAATGAAGTCAGAAATTGTTGAAATTTTGTGATGTGCCTTTGAATGGTGCATTTTGAACACACAAAAAGTATGGAGTTCAAATAAGTTCAAAAAATGAAATCCCTTTGTAAGAGATGAGTTCTCGTTCGAAACCCTGATACTTTGAGAG
Organism: Hordeum vulgare subsp. vulgare; assembly: GCF_904849725.1. NCBI lineage: Eukaryota > Viridiplantae > Streptophyta > Magnoliopsida > Poales > Poaceae > Hordeum > Hordeum vulgare. The sequence goes on from NC_058519.1 coordinate 53,143,318, forward strand.
AGATTGTCCGTTTTGTACACGAAGTGCATCCAGTTTTTGTCGTAGCCCTCTCAACTTTTTAACACATTCTATGTGGGTGAAATTATGATAGCATGCCAACTTTCAACATTTTCAGAGTTCATTTGTAGTGCTTTTCAATTTCAGGATCAACTAGCTCAAAAAAAAGTAAATGCACGAAATATACCAAATGAAGTCAGAAATTGTTGAAATTTTGTGATGTGCCTTTGAATGGTGCATTTTGAACACACAAAAAGTATGGAGTTCAAATAAGTTCAAAAAAATGAAATCCCTTTGTAAGAGATGAGTTCTCGTTCGAAACCCTGATACTTCGAGAGAGATTGTCCGTTTTGTACACGAAGTCCATCCAGTTTTTGTCGTAGCCCTCTCAACTTTTTAACACATGCTATGTGGGTGAAATGATGATAGCATGCCAACTTTCAACATTTTCAGAGTTCATTTGTAGTGCTTTTCAATTTCAGGGTCAACTAGCTCAAAAAAAAGAGTAAATGCACGAAATATACCAAATGAAGTCAGAAATTGTTGAAATTTTGTGATGTGCCTTTGAATGGTGCATTTTGAACACACAGAAAGTATGGAGTTCAAATAAGTTCAAAAAAATGAAATCCCTTTGTAAGAGATGAGTTCTCGTTCAAAACCCTGATACTTCGAGAGAGATTGTCCGTTTTGTACACGAAGTCCATCCAGTTTTTGTCGTAGCCCTCTCAACTTTTTAACACATGCTATGTGGGTGAAATGATGATAGCATGCCAACTTTCAACATTTTCAGAGTTCATTTGTTGTGCTTTTCAATTTCATGGTCAAGTAGCTCAAAAAAAAAAAGTAAATGCACGAAATATACCAAATGAAGTCAGAAATTGTTGAAATTTTGTGATGTGCCTTTGAATGGTGAATTTTGAACACACAAAAAGTATGGAGTTCAAATAATTTCAAAAAAATGAAATCCCTTTGTAAGAGATGAGTTCTCGTTCGAAACCCTGATACTTCGAGAGAGATTGTCCGTTTTGTACACAAAGTGCATCCAGTTTTGATCAAAAACCATTGCAGAACATATGACCAAATTAATACAAGTTCATCATCACATTAATGCCAAAGAACAGTAGTGACCAAATTTTATTATTGCAAAAAATAAATACATAAAGTTCTCTCATAAAACAACATACAACTATGTAAAACATTTAAATGCAACAACAAACGCGATCAAAATCGCAACTAAGGTAACAATTGACCCAACAGCATAATGACACCAAGCCTCTTTATCAATGGCATATTTTCTAATATTCCTAATCTTCAAGCGCATTTCATCCATCTTCAAGCGCATTGCATCCATCTTCAACCGCATCGCATCGATCTTCATCTTGCGATCATCGATGACATCGGCGACATGCAACTCCAGTTCCATATTCTTATCCTCAATTATTTTCAATTTTTTCTTCAAGTATTTGTTTTCTTTTTCAACCAAATTTAACTTCTCGACAAGAATTTTTATGTGGGTTGGAATTTCCGGTTCACATACCTCCTAGATTAAAAAATATATGTCACGTTGGTCGTCATAATTGTCATAAACACTAAATAAAACAAATAGTTATAAAAGATAATATATACCACATCCGAATCATAGACAGGACGAGGGCCGACGGAGGCGGATACCAAAACCACCGCACTATATAATAACAAAAAATAATGAAAGTGAGTAATTTATACAAGTATGTATCTAAATCATACAAGTAAGATTTTTTCTTTTAAAAAGAAGATAAGAACAAGAGGCTCACCACGGTGGTGCTCGCGACGAGATCGGCACGGGGCGATCGACAATGGTGAGGACGGGCACGGGACGACACCCTACGCATGTGCAGACTCTAAGAAGTTAATTTGAGCATTTGAAATGAGCTACACTAGCGGTGACAAATGAAAGGATGAAGTAGCTAACCTTTTAAAACACTTGTTCAGTTGGTGCACGACCAAACCTAGACAAATATTAAGGAAAATGGAGCTTGGAGGTCGAGCTTGGAGAGGAGAAAGCTTTAGTAGAGTGGCTCGGGCATTTCATCGAACACGTCATGTGCATGAACTAGAGTGGCAAGAGCATGGCATGGTCACACTTCAACAACCAAAAAACACGGGATATGGTGGGCAGGGGCGAGGGTTTATATAGGCAAAACTTTAGTCCCGGTTCTTGCCACGCCCCGGGACTAAAGGCCCCTGCTTCCCGCCTTCTGGTCTGCCGAAAAAGGGCCTTTAGTCCCGGGTCGTGGCTCCACCCAGGACTAAAGGGGTGTCTTTAGTCCCGGTTCGAGCCACGCCCCGGGACTAAAGGCCCCTGCTTCCCGCCTTTTGGTCTGCCGAAAAAGGGCCTTTAGTCCCGGGTCGTGGCTCCACCCGGGACTAAAGGGGTCTTTAGTCCCGGATCGAGCCCCGAACCGGGACTAAAGATCCACCTGTATAAGCGGGAGTTAGAAAATTTCGAACCCAAATCGTCCATTTCTCTTCTTCTTCCTCTCGTTCTCCTACCCGGCGCGACACAGCTAGCGACGAACTCGACGACGCCGTCAGGCTGCCCGCCGTCCTGCTCGGCGCCGCCTGCCGTCCTCCTCGCCGTCGCCGTCGTCCTGCTCGCCGCCACCGTCCTCCTCGCCGCGCGCTGCCCTCCTCGCCGCGCGCCGCCCTCCTCCTCGCCGCGCGCCGTCGACGCCTCCGGCCGGTAAGCCCCACGCCCCCTCATCCCCAACACTCGGGCCAGCACAGGCAAAGAAGAAAAAGGAGAAGAAAAGAAGAAAAAGGAGAAGAAAGGAATAAAAAGGAGAAGAAAGGAAGAAAAAGGAGAAGAAAGGAAGAAAAAGGAGAAGAAAGGAAGAAAAAGATTTTTTTGTCATTTAATTCCTATTGTTATTAGGTTTGTGCTAGATTATTAGGGTTAGTAATATGTAGAATTAGGAAAAAGGAAAATAAGAAGAGGACGAGAAGAAAAGAAGAAAAAGGAGAATAAGAAGAGGAGGAGAGGAGAAGAAGAGGAAAAATATAAGAAGAGGAGAGGAGAAGTAGTAGAAGAAGAGGAGAAGTAGAAGTAGAAGAAGAGGAGAAATAGAAGAAGAGGAAAAATTAGTGTAGGGTTACAAGAAGAAGAAATATATTTTTTGTCATTTAATTTTGCTATTGTATAGTGTATATGCTTAAGTGTTAATAGTGTTTCTTAGATTATTGCTTAATTTTGCTATTGTATATGCTTAAGTGTTAATAGTTTAATTTTGCTATTGTATATGCTTAAGTGTTAATAGTTTACTTTTAGCAACAAAATTAATAGAACTAGTTTAATTTTGCTATTGTATATGCTTAAGTGTCCGGGACTGGGCTCCGCCCGACTGGTATTTTAGAGTTTAGGTTCTAGCCAAGACCCGGGACTAAAGGTCCTCCTATATAAAACGACACTTCGAAGTTTCCAACCCCTCTTATATAGTTTGTTAGTTTATTAGTTAATCAAATGTCCGTTTTTTGCAGAACTATGGATCCACATATCAGGAACCTCGAAGAGGAAGAACTTCTCGAAGATATAATCAAAGACGGCCCCGACGTTGAACCAGCTGAATCTCCGACGTCATATCTAAACGACTCCGGATATGGAATGGAGGTCGAGCGACACGAAGATGAAGCCGATGGGGCAGGAGATAGGTCCAATGACGGAGAAGGTGATAGCTCCACTGATGGAGAAGCCGGTGAAGAAATAATAAAGTCTAGCGAGGTATACATATGAAGTTCGACAATCACTTGTAATATGTGAAAAATATTGGAGATAGCTCTATATTGTATACATATACATTCATTTGACGAATGTTTCTCCCTCTTAGGCCTCCACATCGAGCAAATCTATGAAACGAGGCCCGACTAGAAAGTTGGATGCACAGACGCATTACACCTTTGAGGTGATAATGCCTACGGGCGAACCCAAGCTTCCTAAGAATGTTGCTAACACATTCAAGAAACAATGCGGAGTTCTCGTTAGGGATCACGTCCCGGTCAGCGTTCGGGAGTGGAACAAGCGCAAAGGGGCAGCCGATAGTGACTATGTCGCCGAAAGGTACAAAGATAATCTTTGGAATGATCTCATGTAACATTTCAACCTGCCAGAATGTGAGAATGAAGACGCCGCAGACAAACTGAGGGCCAAAGTCAAGCAGTGGACTCTAAAGAAGATGGCCGAACTGTTCTGTAGCTGGAAGAAGAAGCTATGGAAAAACTATCTGAAGACAAAGAAAGTGCCAGTATTCGAGGGGTATCTAGCCAAGCAGGCGAATCACTGGAAGGAATTTCAAGAGTACAAGGAGTCAGAAGATGCCCAGGCATTATTAGAATAGAACAAGATAAATGCTGACAAGAAGAAATATCACCACAAGCTGGGGCCAGGGGGCTATGAGACTGCCATGCCAAAGTGGGATAAGAAAGAGCAAGATCTGATAGATAAAGGCATCGTACCTGAACCACTCCGTGATGAGTGGGAATTGAGAGCAAGAAATTGGTTCCTTCCGCATGGTGGGTCGTACGACGAAACAACAGGGGACCTCATCTGCAATGACGATCTTAGGATACCCAGGGAGAATTGGAAAAGGATAGTGAAAGAAATTAAGGAGGGACAAAGAAAGTTCACTGCAGATAGAGATAAATATTTGCTCACACTGGTCCTCGGCAATGACGAACATGGAGGACGAACGCGAGGCTTCGGTCCTTCTTACCCGTGGTGGCTTGGGTTTGCCAGAGACCAAGACACTTACAGAAGCCGAGAGAGAGCAAAGAAGCGGCAGCAGGATGAGGAGAATGACAAGTTCAACCAGTTGCTTGCCAGGATTAACGAGCAACATAAGCAGATTGATGAGCTTAGAGGAGTACCGCGCCAGGAAGATCCTGCACTTGATATTACCGGCGCCCCATCTAAGCAGAAAAGCAGCGTGGCTGAATCTGAGGCCCCGCCCAACGATGAACGAAGAATGATAGAGGGCGGTCCCGGCTACCCCGTGGATGAAATCAAGGAGTCAACATCATGTGAACTCCATCAGAAATTCAAGAACATATCCATGAAGGTGGCCGTTGGACAAGCTTTACCTTCTGGCCCTGATGCACGCTGGCATGGCCGTGAGATTCCAGCTGGCTTTGCTAAAGTCGGGGTGGATGAAATCATGACGGGGTTTAATGATATGGAGCTCGACATAGCTGGACCCGAAGATGAGAGGACACTCGGAGAAGTACTGGGTGGAGTCATCCTATGGGACAAGAACTACATCAAGCTTCCAGGCTCGGCCCCAAGGACAACACCGCCTCCGAGTCGTCGCAGGTCACCTACACCTCCATTACCTCCAAGCCCTCCACATGACGTCGGCCAGCACAACACGAGTCCATCTCGATCACCGCCGCCGGACTTGGGTCGTCCGTCTCCGCCGCCGCCCGCTCCGGATACAAAGCCTGAGCCTGCCACGGATACAAAGTGGGAGCGTGCCACCAAGAACGCTCCGCCGATGATTCCTAAGCCACAGAGCACCCCAAAGCGCAAACGGTCGCCCCTCCCAAAGGTACGTCATGCTAATCTTCCTATCAGACCTTATGATCGTACCCCCGAGGAAAACGCCAGGATAGCAAAGGAACATCATGATGCGCAGATGAAAAAGAAGGAACCCGAGCCCCGCCCGAAATACACCGAGAAGCAAATAGCATTTGCAAAATACTTCACGACCCTTCCATCACAGTATGACTTACACCATAAGCCCGATGACTATACACGCACATTGTAGAAGGAAGTGAAAAAGAGCAGATCACGTGCAAGCCCTCCACATGACGTCGGCCAGCACAACACGAGTCCATCTCGATCACCGCCGCCGGACTTGGGTCGTCCGCCTCCGCCCGCTCCGGATACTAAGCGGGAGCGTGCCACCAAGAACGCTCCGCCGACGATTCCTAAGCCACAGAGCACCCCAAAGCGCAAACGGTCGCCCCTCCCAAAGGTACGTCATGCTAGTCTTCCTATCAGACCTTATGATCGTAACCCCGAGGAAAACGCCAGGATAGCAAATGAACATCATGATGCGCAGATGAAAAAGAAGGAACCCGAGCCCCGCCCAGAATACACCGAGAAGCAAATAGCATTTGCAAAATACTTCACGACCCTTCCATCACAGTATGACTTACACCATAAGCCTGATGACTATACACGCACATTGCAGAAGGAAGTGAAAAAGAGCAGATCACGTGCAAGTGCAAGTGGGAGCAAATCAAGTTCAACTACAAGCAAGAAAAAATCAGACGTTCCTCAGCTTGGACAACAGGCCAAACAGTCGATCCCACCCCTCAAGGTGTTAACCGAGAATGTTCCCCCTCCGGTGCAGGGGCTAGCTTTAGAAAGAGCAAAGGAGTTGGCGGCTGCATGTGGTGTCTCGGTTGAAGAATTGCTGTCTTCCCAAGACGACAGGATACCCAAGGCTGTGGTAGCCCCTAAGCCACAGTTTGTCATGGGTGAGCCTTTGGTCAGCAAAGATGATCTCCCAACAAATATGCGTTACTTGCATCAATGGTACTTAAGTGAATCAAAGAATGGGAGAACGATGATCGTGCTGAGTGTCCCACAGGAGTACTACGGCCGCCCCGAACAAATCCATATCGACTTTGATGAACTCTTCCAGATGTACAATGGCGACGTCCTCGACAAATCTCTTATGAGTTGCTATTGTCTGTAAGTTTTTCAATTCGTTGTCTACATATAACTTGTTTAGTTATTTCAATTCATTGTCTATATATAACTTGTACTCTATTATGCAGAATGAAGATTCTGGATTGTAAAAGTAAGAGCATCCTAAATATTGGGTTTATTGACCCAGATAAAATACATATAGCGACGCTAACTAATTATCCCAAGGAGACGGAGGAAAACCTTATAAGGTTTCTAACAGATCAAAATTTCTGTGACCACATACTGTTTCCATACAACTTCAGGTGAGGGTCTTTACTCTGTTGTGTCCATTCACTTATAAGTGTAATTGATAAGTTACTGACACATGTATATATATATACATGTGCAGCTTTCATTGGATTCTGTTGGACATTCAAATTGATAAGGGAAGAGTTGATGCCTTCGACCCATTATCGAGACCCTTGGAATAGTTCCAAAGCATGCAGGACATGCTCCAAGGGTAATTTCAATCATTCTTGCGCTCTATCGATCTCTTTCGATGATTTTCTGATATATCAATTAATGAAAAACTTAGCAAATCATTATCCTTGTCGGGCTGGGTTTGGAAGCGGTTCAAGTGCGTGACTCCCGGTATCGAGCATGAGAAGCTGACCTTTAGAGCGGCTCAGGTAAGTAGTAGTATGATATACTTCTATTTTCAATACATTTATGATGCTAGATTATTATTTTGATTATATATATTCTATTCTCGTAAAGTGCGACCAGCAGCCATGGGGAACGCATCTATGCGGATACTATGTTTGCGAGACCATTCGCACGTTTACCTCTAAGCATAGATTCGACGTAAGCAATGAACATTCACACCTCTATTTTTACCCGTCATTCTTTGTTATCATGATTGATATTCATATTCATCTCCTCTTCTTATATAGCACACGGCCATGACGATGAAGGTCCTACCAGAGCAACGCGCGATTGCTGTTGCAGAGGAGCTTGCGACCTTTCTGAGGACGGAAGCTATAGATGACAAAGGATGATTTAGTGTAGCTAGGGGCCATTAGTGATGTTCGTCCATGTAATCAAATAGACGGGCTCTAGTCCCGATAATTCAGATCTCCATATAATTGTATACGTATGCTCGCTTGTAAGATAAGTTAACCTTATATATATGCATAATTATTTCTATTTAAATTATATGAAAACTAATTCCCGAACACCAAACGAGGCATCACGTTAATCTCCCGAACACCTAAACCCTAAAACCCTAAAACCCAAAAATAATTTCATTAAAAAAAACCCCGAAAATAAGAAAAATCTGAAACTCTTTAGTCCCGGCCCGTGTAACGAACCGGGACTAAAGGTCCTGCCCGTGGGGCGCTACGAGGCGCCCACGTGGAGCACCTTTAGACCCGGCTTGTAACAGGGCCGGCACTAAAGGTTAGGCCTTTAGTCCCGCCCCTTTAGTCCCGGTTGGTGAACCGGGACTAAAGCCCCTTACGGGTCGGGGCTAAAGGCCCCATCCCCACTAGTGCACATTTAATATTGCCGAGTACCTAATTGGGATAGAACTAAATAATTAGTATGTGGAGTTTCGTCAATATGCACCTCGTTGCATATTGAAGTTCACTTAATGTGTAGTGTTTGATTGTTGTGAATTGACATGCCATGTCTTGCATATATTCAGCCGCTCATGCATCATTGGTGTTGTGCATCGTGTGGTGTATATCGTGTGTTGATTCTTGTTTCTGGTTTGCTCCGTCTCGATAGAGTTCCGCAAGCGTGTCGGAATGTGAGGACCCGCTCGACTACATCGGTTTGTCTGCTTCAAAGAGTCATTCTTCTTCCAAGCGGGATCTCAGGCAAGATGACCATTTCCCTAGATACCATTACTATCATTTCCATTCTAGTTTTACCGTTTCTATCGTTATGTCTCGTTGCCTACCACCTGTTAAATATCAGCCTCCCAACATTGCCATGAAAACCTTCAACCTGTTCACCACCAAGCAAACCACTTATTGGCTATGTTACCGCTTGCTTTACCATGTCTTAGCGTTGTTAGTTGCAGGTGCAGTTGCTTCCATGTGTTAACATGGGTTCCTTGTCATACCACCCTATTAAATGCTATTTAATTTAATGCACCTATATACTCGGTAAAAGGTGGAAGGCTTGGCCTTTCTAGACTGGTGTTTTGTTCCACCTTTGCCCCCTTAATTAGTTTCGGCTACCGGTGTTATGTTCCATAATTGAGCGCTCCTAACACGATCAGGGTTGTTATGGGGACCCCCTTGATAATTCGTTTTAGATTAAAGATGGTCTGGCAAGGCCCAACATTGGTACTATATTTGCCCAACATAATAATTTTGTTAATACTGAAATGCATAGGGTGTCATGAACCCGAGGAGTAATTTTACATAAAACAGGGGGGCGAGTGTTGACGGTGTTGGTCCCAAACGGTGTGCCCGCGGGGCCACAACGAGGAAACTCGAGTTTTGGCACTCGTAGCTAGTTCCATCCGGCCGTGTCCTGAGAACGAGATACGCGACTCCTATCGGGTTCGTCGACACATCGGGCGGCCTTGCTGGATTAGTTTTACCTTTGACGAATGTCTTGTGCATCGGGATTTTGGTGAAGCTTTGGGTAATCTCAGAGTTGAGGTTTTCCACTAAGGAATCCGACGGGATCGCGAGTGTCGTGATCGAGGATTTCTATGTGGCTTGTGGTAATTTGTGATGGATTAGTTGGAGCACCCGTGCAGGGTTAAATCTTTCGGAAAGCCGTGCCCGCGGTTTTGTGGCAACGTGGAAACTTTGTTTAACACTGGTTCTAGATAACTCGAAGTTAACTTAATTAAAATATGCCAACTGAGTGCATAACCCTGACTGTCTCTTTCGCGAGTTCCTTCTCCGATCGAGGACATGGTGGGGTTATGTTTGACGTAAGTAGGTGTTCAGGATCATTCATTTGATCAACAATAGGTCATGTCCGCTATGCGTAGATCATCCCCCTCTTTATTCTTGTACTCGTAAGTTAGCCACCTTATACAATGCTTAGTCGCTTGCTGCAGCCTCACCACTTAACCATACCTCACCTATTAAGTTTTGCTAGTCTTGATACCTTTGGAAATGAGATTGTTGAGTCCCCTGTGGCTCACAGATTACTACAACACCAGTTGCAGGTACAGGTAAAGGTTACTTGACGCGAGCGTGTTGATTGTTCATTTGGAGTTGCTTCTTCTTCGTCTTCCTCATCGATCTAGGATGGGTTCCAGGCCGACAGCCTGGGATAGCAAGGATGGACGTCGTTCTCTTTTCTCGTTTGTTTTCGTTCGTAGCCGGACCCTACTCTTCTTCATGATGTTTATGTATTGTACTGCTGTGACTCTGATGTAGCTTGTGGCGAGTGTAAGCCAATTCCATATATCTCATCTTTTCAGTACATGTACTTGTAACGATATCCATTCTTGTGAAACAACGAGATGCGCTTCTATCCCTGTCAAGGCCCTCGTGCCTATATATGGACATGATCACATCTTGGGCATTACAAGTTGGTATCAGAGCAGTACCGACCTAGGAGCCCCCTTGATTGATCGAACTTGGTCGAGTCGAGTCTAGTGAAAAATTGCTTTGAGTCTAGTTATATATCGGAGAGCAGGATTCTTTTTTCTCCTTTTCTATGCTCTGGTGAGAAATCTTGACGTAATATTTTAATTCTAATCCTCTTCTCACTCAATTTTTTTAGGATCACACAGATATTTTTGGAATCTATATGATGTCGATGTGATGGAGTTCTGTCTTGGTGCCTCCTGTGTGACTTGATTTCTTCCAGGGAGTTGAGCTCCAGGGGATTCTCGAGCACATCGTTATCATTCAGATTTCTTAGTATCTCAGAACGAAGGGTGTTCGAAATTGCCTCAATACTAGTAGTGGTGAGAGGAGTCCGGCTTTCCCAATACTGGTGCAGAGAGTTCCGGATGTGTCATCATACTTTGTATCGTTGTGATTACGAGTGTCTGAAATAGATGAGGTTTTGAGATTCTGGTTATGTGTTGATGGATGTGATACACTAGACGGGTTAGTATAGGAGTTGAGTGATATATTACTCCTTGTATCCGTGGACCAGATTGCATGACCAGAAATTTTGGGAGTTCTTAGGTGGGAATTCAAGTAGTTACTTATAGGACAATCTTCCAACAAATACATGATGTTAGGTTGGGGTTGGACATCTAGTGGATTAGTTTGTTCATGGTCGACTTACATCGGTTCTTGATACGTCTCCGCCGTATCTACTTTTCCGAACTCTTTTGCCCTTGTTTTGGACTCTAATTTGCATGATTTGATGGAACTAACCCGGACTAACGCTGTTTTCAGCACAATTGCCATGGTGTTGTTTTTGTGCAGAAATAAAATTTCTCGCAGTGTCCTGAAAATTTACGGAGATTTTTTCTGGAATTAATGAAAAATACCTGCGCAAAGATCCACCGGAGGAGGTGTGCCAGTGGGCCACAAGCCCCTGGGCCGTGGCCACCCCCCAGGCCGTGCCGTGAGGGCTTGTGGGGCCCACATGGCTCCACCGCCCCCAAACTCAGCTATATTTATTCTGCCTCGCCCGGAAAAAAATCAGGGAGAAGGATTCATTGCATTTTACGATACGGAGGCGCCGCCACCTCCTGTTCTTCATGTGGAGGGCAGATCTGGAGTCCTTTCGGGGCGCCGGAGAGGGGAAATCGTCGCCATCGTCATCATCAACATTCCTCCATTGACAATTTCATGATGCTCTTCACCGTTCGTGAGTAATCTCATCGTAGGCTTGCTGGACGGTGATGAGTTGGATGAGATCTATCATGTAATCGAGTTAGTTTTGACGTGGATTGATCCCTAGTATCCACTATGTTCTAGATTGATGTTGCTACTACTTGGCTATGCTTAATGCTTGTCACTAGGGCCCGAGTGCCATGATTTCAGATCTGAACCTATTATGCTGTCGCCAATATATGTGTGTTTTAGATCCTATCTTGCAAGTTGTAGTCACCCACTATGTGTTATGACCCGGCAACCCCGGAGTGACAATAGCCGGAACCACTCCCGGAGATGACCATAGTATTAGGAGTTCATGTATTCACCAAGTGTTAATGCGTTGGTCCGGTTCTTTATTAAAAGGAGAACCTTAATATCCCGTAGTTTCCATTAGGACCCCGCTGCCACGGGAGGGATGGACAATAGATGTCATGCAAGTTCTTTTCCCTAAGCACGTATGACTACATACGGAATACATGCCTACATTAGATTGACGAACGTGAGCTAGTTACATATCTCTTTGTTTTATAACTGTTACATGATGAATCACATCCGGTATACTCATCCATCACCGATTCACTGCCTACGAGTCTTTTACTACTGGTCCTTGCTATGTTACTTTGTTGCTGCTGCTGTTACTCTGTCCCTACTGCTGTTGCTCTGCTGTCACTACTGTTGTCACTACTATTGTTCCTTGCTACTGCTGTCACTACTGCTGTTACTTTGCTGCTACTTGTTGGAAGACTTTTCTAGAGCCGTTGCCTGGGGAAGAATAATCCCCCATCCACGTGATATCTACTGGCGCCATTGATACAACAAGTTAGGAATAGTCTGCTGTCAACAAATCTTTTTCTCACACCGTTGCTATCATACCACTTTGCTACTGATACTTTGCTTGCAAACACTAATCTTTTAGGTGTGGTTGAAATTGACAAACTTAGCTGCTAATACTTGAGAATATTCTTTCGCTTCCCTTTGTGTCGAATCAATAAATTTGGGTTGAATACTCTACCCTCGAAAACTGTGGCGATCCCCTACACTTGTGGGTTATCAAGACTATTTTCTAGCGCCGTTGTCGGGGAGGCACAACTATATTCTCTGAGTCACTTGGGATTGACGTCTACTGGTCACTATGAGGAATCCGAAAGATCCAAGAACTAAAATCTTGCCTTCCACTACGAGGAGAGGTAAGGAACCGCCATCTAGCTCTGCACTTGATTCACCTTCAGTTTTGAGTAAGTTTGCGACATCGCCTCCTGCTAGAAATCTTGATATGTCGCCTATGCCTGATGATGCTATGCTTGATACTATGCCTGTTGATGCTATGCTTGATACTATGAATGATGATGCTATGCTTGATACTATGCCTGATGATGCTATGCTTGATACTATGCCTGATGATGCTATGTCTGATACTGCTTTGCCACTAGGTGCATTCCTTGATGCACAAATTGCTAGAGTTGCTGCTAGATGTGATGATACTTCTGAAACTGCTGATACTATTGAAGTAGAACCTGCTACTATGCCTGAATTGTCTGTTATGCCTTAACGCTATGTTATGGAGGGAGAGATAGCTGAGGACTTTCTTGCGTGTAAGGATAGCTATGATGTTGAGAAACTAATGCGCAAGTGGAAAGAAAAATCTCTGAACGCTAGGATGAAATACGACCCGAAGTTTGCTACTTCGCCTACCTTTGTGACCGATAAGGATTATTAGGTCTCTGTCGACCCTGAGTTAATCACTCTGGTCAAATCTGATCCTTTTCACGGTTATGAGTCTGAAATGGTTGTAGCCCATCTTACCAAACTACACGATATAGCCACCCTATTCACTAGTGAGGAAAAGATTCGCCACTACTATATCCTCAAGCTGTTTCCTTTCTCTCTAAAGGATGATGCTAAGACCTGGTTCACTTCTCTTGCTCCTGGTTGTGTGCGTAGCCCCCAAGATATGGTCTACTACTTCTCTGAAAAATATTTCCCTGCCCATAAGAAGCAAGCTGCCTTGCAGGAAATATACAACTTTGCTCAAGCTGAAGAAGAGAGTCTCCCACAAGCTTGGGGGAGGCTCATCCAGCTACTGAATGGTTTGCCTGATCACCCTCTTGAGAAGAATGAAATACTTGATATCTTCTATAATGGACTTACCGATGCTTCCAAAGACCACCTAGACAGTTGTGCCGGTTGTGTTTTTAGGGAACGAACTGTAGAACAAGCTGAGATTCTACTGAATAACATCTTGTGCAACGAGAATGCTTGGACTATTCCCGAACCACCTCCTAAGCCAACTCCGAAGAAAAGAGGTATTCTATTCCTCAGTCCTGAAGATATGCAAGAAGCCAAGAAATCTATGCGAGAGAAAGGCATTAAATCTAAAGATGTCAAAAAACTACCACCTATCGAAGAGATCCATGGTCTCGATAACCTGATACAGGCAGTACAAGTAAATTCTCTGCGTAGGTTTGATGAGAGTGATATTCCTTTTGATAAACCTGCTAGGTTATGCATGGATGAATTTGATAACTTCGTTGCCAAACAACAGAGTTTCAATGATTATGTTAGCAGACAATTGGAACAGAATGCTCGTATGCTTAGTCATTTAAGTGCTTGTGTGGACAGAAATGTCAATGATCTTAAGCTCATGAGTAAACATGCCTCTATGGTTACTACTCAGGTAGAACAAGTACTTAAAGCTCAGAATGACTTGGCTCGATGAGTTGAATGGCAATTCCGTCAGAGTCGTTACTAGAGGCGGTAGAATGACCCAGGAACCTTTGTATAGTGAGGGTCATCCAAAGAGAATTGAACAAGATTCTCAAGGAGTTAGCACTGATGCACCCAGTCATCTTAGAAAGAATAAGAAAGATGCTAGGAACCTACACGCTAGCAACCATGTTGCTGCTACACCTGAGAGTCCAAACGATGCCTCTGTCTCTGATGCTGAAACACAATCTGGTGATGAACATGAGCCTAATGATAATATCAATAGTGATGTTCATGGTGATGCTCAACCTAGCAATGATAAGGATGTGGAGATTGAACCTATTGATCTTGATAACCCACAACCTAAGAATAGAAGATATGATAAGAATGACTTTGCTGCTAGGAAGCATGGTAAAGAAAGGGAACCATGGGTTCAAAAACCCATGCCCTTTCCTCCCAAACCATCCAAGAAAAAGGATGATGAGGATTTTGAGCGCTTCGTTGAAATGATCAGACCTGTCTTTCTGCAAATGCGTTTGACAGATATGCTCAAAATGTCTCCATATGCTAAGTACATGAAAGATATTGTGACAAATAAGAGGAGGATACCCGAGGTTGAGATTTCCACCATGCTTGCTAATTATACCTTCAAGGGTGGAACTCCAAAGAAACTAGGTGATCCCGGTGTGCCCACTATACCTTGCTCCATTAAAGGTAACTACGTTAGAACTGCTTTATGCGACCTTGGAGCCGGTGTTAGTGTTATGCCTCTCTGTCTTTATCGTAGACTTGAACTGGATAAGTTGACACCCACTAAGATCTCTCTGCAAATGGCCGACAAATCAACTGCTTTCCCTATCGACATTTGCGAGGATGTGCCTATTGTGGTTGCTAACGTCACTATCTTAACACACTTTGTTATCTTGGATATTCCTGAGGACGATGCCATGGCGGTCATCCTCGGAAGACCCTTTTTAAACACTGCAGGGGCTGTTATAGATTGCAACAAAGGGAATGTCACTTTCCATGTCAACGGCAATGAGCATACGGTGCACTTTCCGAAGAAACAATATTGAGTATATTGCATCAATGCTATCAAAAAAACTTCATCAATTCTTATTGGGAGCTTTGAATGCCCTATTCCTCGTGTCAAGATGAAGTATGATTTGCTTGTTGGGGAGATACACATCCCCATTGAGGTGACCTAGTGACTATTCGAAAATTCTCCGTTCTCTTTTGTGATTCGAAAAAGTTAGTCAAAGAGACTTGATCAACCTCACTGACGGATTTCTTTCGATGACCATGAGATGGATGAATCGAGGAGTCACAAACCTCTGTTCCAAGCTTTCACTTTAGGTTGCTTAGAAGAAAATTGATAGATTTAGTTTAGTTTTCCCTGTTTTCTGTTTTAGCGTCCGGTAGAAAAGTACCCCGAAAATAAAAGTTCTCCGAACGTCCTCAAAATCAAGTATGATTTTTTCTGGAATTTTTGAAAAATTCTGAGACAAAGAGCTTGTCTGGGGGCTGCACCAGTGGGCCACAAGCCCTGACGACGCGGGCACCCCCCTTGGCTGCGCCACCCAGGCTTGTGGGGCCCACATGCACCCCCTCCACTCATTCTTGCTCTCATCTGGTTCACCTACCTCCAGAAAAAATCATTTCGCAGCTCAAACCCGTGTTCTTGCTCCTCTTGCTGGGATTTTCGATCTCTTTGCTCAAATCACCATTCTCCGAACTGTTTTGGAGAAATTACTCCTTGGTAAGCGACTCCTCCATTGGTCCAATTAGTTTTTGCTCTAGTGCCTTATACTCCGCGTATTTTTGCTGCCTTGGTGACCATGTTCTTGAGCTTTGCATGCTGATTCTAGCTGGTCCCAAGTAGTTTTAGTAATATGGCCTCTAGGCACTTGTTGGAGTAGTTGCTACTAGTTTAGTTGAGCCTTGTTCACTTTTCCTTTGGGTCACTGAAAATTTCAGAAAAGGAAGATGTTTAGGAGAAACTTTCATGGTGGTTCCTCAAGCAAGAGAGGTCCCCGTCGTGCGATTCGGGAGTCCGATCCTTACCAACCAAGGGATGCGCAGGTACAACCATGTGAATGGCCTTCTGATGAATTTATGATTGAGGCAGGTTTCAAAGATGAGTTTGATGCACTTGTTCACAACATCGGACTCGAGGAATTCATCTCCGATAAATGTGAACAGTATGTTGCTCTCACTACCTCTTTTGTTCGTAGATTCAAATTTTCAGCTGGCCGTGAGACATCGGTACTGTTTGATCTCTATGATAAATTGTATACCATGGATTTAGAGGATTTCAATAGAATTTGCAAAATACCTATTTGGGGTAGCCTCAATGATCGTCCTAAATCTCCGGTTAGAGATTTTTGCTCTAGTATTACTGTTGGAGAAACTAGAGACATTACGCAAGCTACCATGGGGAGTATTCATTTTCCTGCCTTGCATTACTTTGCCCTCTTCATACGCAGATACATTAATGGCAAGATTGAGCATTGTCACCTCTGCGCACCCGACCTTAGTATCCTTAAGAGCGCAGTGACGGGTGACAAAAGCTTCAACAGGGGAGCTATAATAGCAAGGAGGCTGAATAAGAATGCTAATGAAGGGGATTTCTTTGGTGGGATCTATGCCACTCGCATAGCAAATTTTCTTGGAGTACCCATCCGCGAAGGAGATCCCCCGCTCCATACAACTTTCCTTGACAGTGTCGCTTTGACACGCTACCAGTTTCTTGAGAGGGATGACGAATCCCTCCTATACCGTCTGATATTTAACCGGCAGCGTGTTTTCCATATTACCCTTCCTGCTCCTGCCTTCTCTGACTTTCAGGTAAAACGGAGGTATTACATAACCAGAGGAGAGGCAGAGGATTATGAGAGGGAGGCAAAGGCTGCTCGTATCCGTGAGGCAGTTATTCAGGCAGTGGCTGCAGCGCTCCCGTATAACCCCCATTATGATTTTGGGTTTCGCCAGGACCATCCTTAGGAGTAGACCAACTTAGGCCAAAATCCTAAGCTTGAGGGAGTACGTGTTCTCACCGACTTTACATTCTTGCTTATGCTTTCACTTTGTTCGTCGGTGTTCACACTTTGCCACTGTATCATCCATGTTAGTTTATTTTCTTTTTCTCGTTTTCGTTTAGTGTGTCTGTCTAGTTTGAGAAAACCCAAAAAGATTTTCTTTTCTTCTTTTGCTTGTTGGGAGCTTTCCCGTGTGAATAGTCTTCTTTTTCTTTGGGTTAAGGTAGAAGATAATGGTTACAATGTTTAGTGGCTCTTGCATGCATACCTGTTTAGCTTTCAAAGAGCCATATTACTTTGTCTTCTCCTTTGTGTCTGCCTGCAGATTCCAGCTTTAATCCAATGCACGAGCATGCTTATTATTGTTCACATCGTTCGGTCGTGCAAGTGAAAGGCAATAATGACGATATATGATGAAGTGATTGAGCCTGGAAAAGCTGGTATGAACTTTATCTATTTTGTTTTTGTAAATATGACTAGCTCATCATTCCTGATTCAGCTTTGTTGTGAGAGAAACATGTTTGCAATGACAACTTAGAGATCATAGTTGCTTATGCCATGCTTACTTAGCTAGGAGCTTATAATGGTTTGTCCTGGATGCCCACATGAATGTTGAGATGACTGTGTTGTAGTATGATAGGATGGTATCCTCCTTTGAATGATTCAAGTGGCTTGACTTGGCGCATGTTCACGCATGTAATTGAAACAAAATCAACATAGCCTCTATGATGTTCATGTTCATGGTGATTTATGTCCTACTCATGCTTGCATTCAATGTTAGTTAATCTCAATGCATTTTGATGACTGTTGTCGCTCTCTAGTTGGTCGCTTCCCAGTCTTTTGCTAGCCTTCACTTGTACTAAGCGAGAATACTGCTTGTGCATCCACTTCCATAAACCCAAAGTTGTTCCATATGAGTCCACCATACCTACCTATATGTGGTATATACCTGTCGTTCCAAGTAAATTTGCATGTGCCACTCTCCAAACCTTCAAGAAATAATCTGTTTTGCATGCCGGGGGCTATTGGTATCTTCCATGCTAGGCGTGTTATCCTCGATATGTGTTTATTCACTATCATTCACGAGAAAGGGGCCGGTAATTGGAATTCCCAGTTCCATGCTCAAATCGAAAATATAATTGCAAACAAAACTCCCCCAGGATTGATGTTGGTATGGACGGTACCCGAGGATTCGGCTAGCCGTGGAGTGTGATTGATTGGTGGTGGGGGAGTCAAAACTTTACTTTTTTGTTTGGGAACCACCTATAGCATGTGTAGCGTGGAAGATGTTGAGAACTCTTAGTCATTGCCTTGACAATGAAAGCATGCCACCCAAAATTATTATCTCTCTTTTAAAATCTTGAGCTCTGGCACCTCTGCAAATCAATGCTTCCCTCTGCGAAGGGCCTGTCTATTTATGTTCCTGTTGAGTCATCCTCCTCTTATAAAAGCACCAATTAGAGAGCACCTCTGTCATTTTTATGCTTTGCTTTTAACTGTGTTGAGTATGACTGTGACTGGATCTTCATTGTCATGAATTATAATATTTAGTCAACCCTTGGTCTTTGAAGGTGCTCTGCATTTATGTTTTGCGGTCTCAGAAAGAGCTAGCGAGATACCATCTATTCGTACTGCTTCATGTTGTTTTGATTGAAGTGTTGACGTTTGAGGCTTATTATTATTTGCTCGCTAGCTGATTATGCCATTGATATGAGTTTACCGTGAGACCTAGATGTCATTTGCTTTTGTGGTTTGCTTGTGATCTTGCTGAAGTTCTGGTTATGAGTTAGACATAGTTGCAACAACAAGATCAAACAGAGTTCGTCAAAGTTTTTCTTTTGTCTCTTTCAGTTTGTCAACTGAATTGCTTGAGCACAAGCAAGGCTTTAAGCTTGGGGGAGTTGATACGTCTCCGTCGTATCTACTTTTCCAAACACTTTTGCCCTTGTTTTGGACTCTAATTTGCATGATTTGAATGGAACTAACCCGGACTAACGCTGTTTTCAGCAGAATTGCCATGGTGTTGTTTTTGTGCAGAAATAAAAGTTCTCGGAATGTCCTGAAAATTTACGGAGAATTTTTCCTGAATTAATGAAAAATACGTGCGCAAAGATCCACCGGAGGAGGTGTGCGGGTGGGCCACAAGCCCCTGGGCCGCGGCCACCCCCAGGTCGCGCCGTGAGGGCTTGTGGGGCCCACGTGGCTCCACCGCCCCCAAACTCAGCTCTATTTATTCCTTCTCGCTCGAAAAAAAAATCAGGGAGAAGGATTCATCGCGTTTTACGATACGGAGGCGCCGCCACCTCCTGTTCTTCATCTGGAGGGCAGATCTGGAGTCCGTTCGGGGCTCCGGAGAGGGGAAATCGTCTCCATCGTCATCATCAACCTTCCTCCATTGACAATTCCATGATGCTCTTCACCGTTCGTGAGTAATCTCATCATAGGCATGCTGGACGGTGATGAGTTGGATGAGATCTATCATGTAATCGAGTTAGTTTTGACGGGGATTGATCCCTAGTATCCACTATGTTCTAGATTGATGTTGCTACTACTTGGCTATGCTTAATGCTTGTCACTAGGGCCCGAGTGCCATGATTTCAGATCTGAACCTATTATGTTGTCGCCAATATATGTGTGTTTTAGATCCTATCTTGCAAGTTGTAGTCACTTACTATGTGTTATGACCCGGCAACCCCGGAGTGACAATAGCCGGAACCACTCCCGGAGATGACCATAGTATGAGGAGTTCATGTATTCACCAAGTGTTAATGCATTGGTCCGGTTCTTTATTAAAAGGAGAACCTTAATATCCCGTAGTTTCCATTAGGACCCCGCTGCCACGGGAGGGATGGACAATAGATGTCATGCAAGTTCTTTTCCCTAAGCACGCATGACTACATACGGAATACATGCCTACATTAGATTGACGAACGAGTGCTAGTTACATATCTCTCCGTGTTATAACTGTTACATGATGAATCACATCCGGTATACTCATCCATGACCGATCCACTGCCTACGAGTCTTTTACTACTGGTCCTTGCTACGTTACTTTGTTGCTGTTGTTGTTAGTCTGTCGCTACTGCTGTTGCTCTGCTGTTACTACTGCTGTCACTACTGATGTTCCTTACTACTGCTGTCACTACTGCTGTTACTTTGCTACTACTTGTTGCAAGACTTTTCTGGAGCCGTTGCCTGGGAAAGAATAATCCCCCGTCCACGTGCTATCTACTGGCGCCATTGATAGAACAAGTTAGGAATAGTGTGCTGTCAACGTATCTTTTTCTGACACCGTTGCTATCATACCACTTTGCTATTGATACTTTGCTTGCAGACACTAATCTTTCAGATGTGGTTGAAATTGACAAACTCAGCTGCTAATACTTGAGAATATTCTTCCGCTTCCCTATGTGTCGAATCAATAAATTTGGGTTGAATACTCTACCCTTGAAAACTGTCGCGATCCCCTACACTTGTGGGTTATCAGTTCTCGTTGTGTCTTAAAGAGTCCTTGTAGCTTCCTACGACTCGGGGACGCTTCGTATGTCGTGTGCACTGCCTTGCACAGGATGGCTACTGTAAGGATCGAGCCCGTGCGATCCTGTCCATGAAAATATCGGACGAAATCTCTCTCATGAGTTTGTTCTGGCTTGTTTCGTAAGCCTCACCCCGTGTTTTGTTGGAATATGGTAACTCAAGTTGCTTCGATGTCAAGCGGTGATCTTAGATCTTTCCTAAGAGGCGTTCTTATATTTTTATGTGAGAATGCAAATTCTTTTGCTTAATCAATTGTCATATCAATTATTTTTCAACCGGAGTCATCTTGTCAATTCTTTTCCAACCGGGGTGCTTCTTTTCAAGTGAATTCTATCCTCTCTATTTTTTGCAAGATCAATCTATCATTTCTTCCGGAGTTGTCTCATCTGTCCCAAGTTGTCTTTGTTTTTCCCGCCCTCCCGCCTTTTTTCTTCAGTGATTCATTATCATCCAAGTGTATTCCATTTCATTGTTGCTTCCGCTATCTTTTATTCCGTGTCCTATCCGGTGATTCATTGTGAAGATTCTCAGGAGCTTCATGTTCATCTTTATTCATTCTTGTGGTCTTTTCAGGTGAATTCAATTTAGTTGTCCGTGTTCATTATATCCTATTCATCCTTGTATTTCTTTCCTATGTTGGAGATTCTTATCGGCCTATCTTGTTATTCATTTCTCTCTAGTCTATCCGGAGTGCTGAAGTTGTCTCAGAAGTTCTTGTTTTCAATTCTTTATATTATTTCAAGGTGCTCAACCTCATCTAGTTTTCTTTATACCGGTGCAATATCTCTCTTCTAAGCAATCTTTTCAACGGTGGTTTCTTTGAGTGGGCCCAGAACCCACATGTTTCTCCCATGATCTTACCTAGCTATTGTAATCTTTTCCCAAAGGTATCTTATTATTTCAATTATTATGACATAAGTATGAATTTCATCAGTCATATCCCTTCTCCAAGATCAATTTGAATTAATTCTCATATTTGGCTCAACCTTTCATTCTTCTTTATTCCGGAGTGTCTCATTATCCTTGGTGTTGTTTCTCGTCGTCATTTTCAGCTTCAAGACTGAAAGAGTGTTTCTCTCAAATCTTGGTCCATTCTCTTGATGATTCATCATTTCAGCTTGTGGCATCATCTTGAGTTGTTCCCAATCATGAGTAATCCCTTTCTTGCTATTCGATGCATTTCAATGTTGTGTTCATTTTTTGATCCTCCGAAGGCCATCATTTCAGAAGATTTCTTCGTTCTCAGCTTTCAACTTTCATCCTCAATTCTTCTCAACTGTTGTCTCTCCGTTCGTCTCTCATTTATTCTGGTGTCTTGTTTAAGTTTTGCTCTCAGGTGTCTCAAGATCTCTCCATTCTCATGTTCTCCATTCATTTCCTATATCCCCATTCAATTCAATTCTTACCGATGCTTCTTTCAAGACTTCTTCAGTTTATGCTCATATATCTCCTCAATCATTTCTAGAAGAATAAGTGGTACGCTAATTCCATTACTTGTCATCAATTAAACTTGATGAAGGATAAGCTTAACATAATTCTTATTCTTGTTCATAGTGATCTTAATTCTTCTTCTGGAGTGGCTCATGATATCAATTCTTTGTCTCAAGGTCTTCTTCAAGATTCTTGTGGTAGTGGTTCTCATTTATTCTTCGTTCTTTTCTTCCCAAGAGCTAGTTCCTATTCTTTCTAACGGAGGCTTGAGATGTTGCTCTCTTCAATCTATCTTTTGTCTTTTCAAGATCATATTGTTCCCTTGCTTATCAATTTAGTTGTTTGTTGTGAATTTTGTCTAGTTCTTTCTATCTTATCGAATTTTTGTCCCCATTTCCAATCGAAGTGATGTCGAAATTTTCCGTGAATTCTTGCTTGTTTCTCATGTCATTCCTCATCTCTTTGCAACCTTCAAGGATCGTTGGTTTCACTCGTTTATCAAAGAAGCGACTAAGTTTTACCTCTTGCTTTCTCATCCTCTCCCCCTTCCATTCTTGGATCTCGGGTCGAGATCCTCTTGTAGTGTAGGAGAGTTGTGACAGCCCGAGACCGACGTTCCAGAAGATTCCCCCTTTATTCCCTTTTCGTCGTGTGATTATTTTTATTTGTCGCATCATCATCGCATCATGCGCATCATCCGCATTGCATCGGCATTCTGTTGCTGCCAGTTTTCAAACTTGCATCCGTTATTAGTTGCCGGTTCTCTCCGTGTTAGTCGTTGCCTGTTCTGAGCCCGACCACACTCGCACGCGCCCGCGGCATCATCAAAATCTTGTTTTCAAAAGTGTGTATAAAACTTTCTCTGATTGGGTTGGAACTTGGCGTGCGGTCGTACTTAGTTATAAGTAGGCCGCCTGTCAAATTTCGTCGCAATCGGAGTAACGTCTGTGATACGTCTCCAACGTATCTATAATTTTTGATGGTTTCATGCAATTATCTTGTCAAACTTTGGATGTTTTGCATGCCTT
Source organism: Hordeum vulgare subsp. vulgare (assembly GCF_904849725.1). Lineage (NCBI taxonomy): Eukaryota > Viridiplantae > Streptophyta > Magnoliopsida > Poales > Poaceae > Hordeum > Hordeum vulgare. The sequence continues at coordinate 53,166,533 of NC_058519.1, forward strand.
TTATATTTTTTGGGACTAACTTATTAACTCAGTGCCAAGTGCCAGTTCATGTTTTTCCATGTTTTTGACACCTTTTAGAGGAGGATTTTGAACGGAGTCCAAACGGAATAAAACTGCCAAAAAGATTTTTTCCGAAAAAGAAAAAGATCGGGAAGCCGGAGAATCAGGGCAGGGGGCCACCAGGGACCCCACAAGCCCTCATGGCGCGGCCAGGGGCCCGCACCCCCTGGCTTGTGGGCTCCCTGAGCCTCCTTTGCCCTAGGTTTTGCGCCTATATATTCCCTAAAATCCCATAAAAAATCACGAGATCATCGAAAGTACTTTTCCGCCGCCGCAAGCTTCTGTCTCCGCAAGATCCCATCTGGGGCACGTTCTGGTGCCCTGCCGGAGGGGGGATTCGGATGCGGAGGGCTTCTTCATCAACACCATGACCTCTCCAATGATGCGTGAGTAGTTCACCATAGACCTACGGGTCCATAGCTAGTAACTAGATGGCTTCTTCTCTCTCTTGGATCTTCAACACAAAGTTCTCCGTGATCTTCATGGAGATCTATCCGATGTTATCTTCTTTTGCGGTGTGTTTGTCGAGATCCGATGAATTGTGGATTTATGATCAAATTATCTATGAATCTTATTTGAGTTTCTTCTGATCTCTCTTATGCATGCTTTCATATCCTTGTTATTCTCTTCGAGTTGTGGGTTTTGTTTGGCCAACTAGATCTATGATTCTTTCAATGGGAGAAGTGCTTGGTTTTGGGTTCATACCATGCGGTGACCTCACCCAGTGACAGAAGGGGTAGCGAGGCACTCATCGTGTTGTTGCCATCAAGGGTAAAAAGATGGGGTTTTCATCATTGGTTTGAGATATCCCTCTACATCATGTCATCTTGCTTAAGGCGTTACTCTGTTCATCATGAACTCAATACACTAGATGCATGCTCGATAGCGGTTGATGTGTGGAGTAATAGTAGTAGATGCAAAAAGTATCGATCTACTTGTCTCGGACATGATGCCTATATGTATGATCATTGCCTTAGATATCGTCATGACTTTGCGCGGTTCTATCAATTGCTCGACAGTAATTTGTTCACCCACCGTGATATTTGCTATTTTGAGAGAAGCCTCTAGTGAACACTATGGCCCTCGGGTCTACTCCACAACATATATTCAGCCTTACACTTTTTACTTTGTTGCACTTTCCGCCTTCAGATCTCACTTTGCAATCAATCTTGAAGGGATTGACAACCCCTTTAAAGCGTTGGGTGCAAGCTCTTTTGTGTTTGCGCATGTACTCTAGACTTGACGAGATTCTCCTACTGGATTGATACCTTGGTTCTCAAACTGAGGGAAATACTTACTGCTCCTATGCTGCATCACCCTTTCCTCTTCAAGGGAAAAACCAACACAAGCTCAAGAGACGATAGAAGGATCTCTGGCACCACTGTGGGGGAAGGACTTTTGTTGCCGTAGCAGAAGGATTTCTGGCGCCGTTGCCGGGGAGGATCAAGTCAAGAACTCATCCAAGTAAGTGTCGCAGACTCATCTCTTGCATTTACTTTGTTTGCCAGTTGTCTCTCGTTTTCCTCTCCCCCACTTCACAATTTGCCTTTTTCGTTCGCCCTTTTCTCTCGCCTGCTTTCTGTTGCTTGAGTGATATGTACCTTCAATATGCTTGCATCTTCGCTTGCTGAAAATCTATTGATATGGATCCTCACCCACTTGCTAATCTCTTTAAGAGATCCACTTATGTGGAACCAATTGCTAGTGAGTTGAGTGCACTTGACTTTCTCTATGGAGTTTTGCTTGAGATGCGTGAATCTGAAAATCGTGATGAAGAAAGTTATGAAGTGATTCACGAGGGATCCTTGAATGAAAAGCATGATTGCAATGATTTGATTATAAATTCTGTTAATGACAATCATGCTAAAAATATGCAAAACCCTAAGCTTGGGGATGCTAGTTTTGCTATGTCCACTACTTGTTGCAATGATATTTGCAATAATATTGAAAGTGGGTTTGGAGAAGTCATGACTTTAGTTGATGATAATCCCACTATTTTTGAAGAGCGTCAACTTTGCATGCATGTGGATCATGAAAAGAATATTCTTTGTGATAGCTATTTTGTTGAATTTGATTATGATCCCACATGTAATTGCTATGAGAGAGGAAAATATTGTGGTAGAAACTTTCATGTTACCAAATTACCTCTCGTTATGTGGAGATTGCTATTGTCTCTTTCTTGTTCCTTGCATATGGCAACTATTGGTTGTCTTGACAATCTGTTTTCCTATAAAATGCCTATGCATAGGAAGTATGTTAGACTTAGATGTGATTTTCACATACTTTATGATGCTCTCGTTGTGCTTCAATTCTTGTCTTTTGTGCGAGCATCATTGAATTATCAATGCCTAGCTAAGGGCGTTAAACAATAGCGCTTGTTGGGAGGCAACCCAATGAATTTATCTTTTTCTTTCTGGTTTGTTGCGTTCACACCATCATAATTCTGTTGTAATTGTGTTTTTTGTGTTTGAGCCAAGCAAAACATTTATGACTAGTCTTTGTGAGGGTTGTTTAATCTTGCTGGAAAAAGACAGAAACTTTTCGCTCACGAGATGATTTTTCATTTTTATTCAGAAAGAGCATTTGAGTTGATTCTTTTTCCTGCTGGTTGATATGCCTTTTGCCCAGGCAGTCGTAATTTTTCAGAAATTTTGAGGTATCATAAGTATACGAAGTATACAGATTGCTATAGACCGGTCTGTTTTTGACATATTCTGTTTTTGTTGAGTTGGTTGCTTGTTTTGATGAAACTATGGATAGTATCGGGGGGTACTAGCCATGGAAAAGTGAGAATACAGTAGCCCAACACAATATAGATAGAATTCAAGTTTGCTACAGTACCAAAAGAGGTGGTAGTTTGTTTTCTTGTGCTAATAGCTAGCAGGTTTATCAAAAGGAATATCACTCCCATCAAACCTACGAAGAGAATTTACTTCTACTACCTATATCGGGTTATCGAGACCATGGATCTCTTCGATAGGTGGTAGATTTTTGACATCTTTAGATTTAATGCCTTTCTCTCGCATAGATTTCTTGGCCTCTTGCATATCTTCACGACCGAGGAACAGAATACCTCTTTTCTTCGGAGTTGGCTTAGGAGGTGGTTCGGGAATAGTCCAAGCATTCTCATTGCACAAGATGTTATTCAATAGAATCTCAGCTTGTTCTACAGTTCGTTCCCTAAAAACACTACCGACACAACTATCTAGGTGGTCTTTAGAAGCATCGGTAAGTCCATTATAGAAGATATCAAGTATCTCATTCTTCTCAAGAGGGTGATCAGGCAAAGCATTCAGCAGCTGGATGAGCCTCCCCCAAGCTTGTGGGAGACTCTCTTCCTCAGCTTGAGCAAAGTTGTATATTTCCTGCAAGGCAGCTTGCTTCTTATGGGCAGGGAAATATTTTTCAGAGAAGTAGTAGACCATATCCTGGGGGCTACGCACACAACCAGGAGCAAGAGAAGTGAACCAGGTCTTAGCATCATCCTTTAGCAAGAAAGGAAACAACTTGAGCATATAGTAGTGGCGGATCTTTTCCTCACTAGTGAATAGGGTGGCTATATCGTGTAGTTTGGTAAGATGGGCTACAACCGTTTCAGACTCATAACCATGAAAAGGATCAGATTCGACTAGAGTAATTAACTCAGGGTCCACAGAGAATTCATAATCCTTATCGGTTACAAAGATAGGCGAAGTACCAAACTTCGGGTCATATTTCATCCTAGCGTTCAAAGATTTTTCTTTCCACTTGCGCAGAAGTTTCTCAACATCATAGCTATCCTTACACGCAAGAAAATCCTCAGCTATCTCTCCCTCCATAACATAGCGCGTATCAGGCATAACAGGCAATTCAGGCATAGTAGCAGGTTCTACTTCAATAGTATCAGCAGTTTCAGAAGTATCATCACGTCTAGCAGCAACTCTAGCAATTTGTGCATCAAGGGCACCTAGTGGCAAAGCAGTATCAGGCATAGCAGGCATAGTATCAAGCATAGCGTCATCAGGCATAGTATCAAGCATAGCATCATCAGGCATAGTATCAAGCATAGCAGCATCATAAGCATCATCAAGCACACGCGACATATCAAGATTTCTAGCAGGAGGCGAAGTCGCAAACTTACTCAAAACTGAAGGTGAATCAAGTGCAGAGCTATATGGCAGTTCCTTACCTCTCCTCGTAGTGGAAGGCAAGATTTTAGTTCTTGGATCTTTAGGATTCCTCATAGTGACCAGCAGACGTCAATCCCAAGTGACTCAGAGAATATAGTTGTGCTTCCCCGGCAACAACGCCAGAAAAAGCCTTGATGTCCCACAAGCATATGGGATCGCAGCAGTTTTCGAGGGTAGAGTATTCAACCAAAATTTGTTGGTTCACACAAGGGAAGCGAAAGAATATTCTCAACTATTAGCAGCCGAGTGTGTCAGATTCAACCACACCTGAAAGATTAGTGTCTGGAAGCAAAGTAGTATGATAGCAACGGTGCCAGAAACGATATGTTGATGGCAGACTATTCCTAACTGTTGTATCAATGTCGTCAGTAAATAGCACGTTGACGGGGGATTATTCTTGAGAAGAATGTTTCACCGGCTATGGCTCCAGAAAAGTCTTGCAACAAGTAACAGCGAAGCAGCAAGGAACAACAGTAGCAGCAGCAGCAGCAAAGTGATAGCAGCAGCAAAGTAACATCAGCAGCAAAGTGGCCCAATCCCTTTTGTAGCAAGGGACAAACCAAGACAAAGTAACGTAGCGAGAACGAGTAGTAAAAGACTCGTAGGCAGAGGACCGGTGATGGATGAGTATGACGGATGTGATTCATCATGTAACAGCTATAACACGGAGAGATAAGTAACTAGCTCCCGTTCGTCAATCTAATGTAGGCATGTATTCCGTATGTAGTCATACGTGCTTAGGGAAAAGAACTTGCATGACATCTATTGTCCATCCCTCCCGTGGCAGCGGGGTCCTAATGGAAACTATGGGATATTAAGGTTCTCCTTTTAATAAAGAACCGGACCAACGCATTAACACGCGGTGAATACATGAACTCCTCATACTATGGTCATCTCCGGGAGTGGTTGCGGCTATTGTCACTCTGGGGTTGTCGGGTCATAACAAATAGTAGGTGACTACAACTTGCAAGATAGGATCTAAAACACACATATATTGGCGACAACATAATAGGTTCAGATCTGAAATCATGGCACTCGGGCCCTAGTGACAAGCATTAAGCATAGCCAAGTAGTAGCAACATTAATCTAGAACATAGTGGATACTAGGGATCAATCCCCGTCAAGAACTAACTCAATTACATGATAGATCTCATCCAACTCATCACCATCCAGCAAGCCTACGATGAGATTACTCACGAACGATGAAGAGCATCATCGAATTGTCGATGGAGAAAGGTTGATGATGACGATGGCGACGATTTCCCCTCTCCGGAGCCCGAAACGGACTCCAGATTTGCCCTCCAGATGAAGAACAGGATGTGGCGGCGCCTCCGTATCGCAAAACGCGATGAAACCTTATCTCTGATTTTTTTCCTGGCGAGACGGAAGATATAGAGCTGAGTTTGGGGGCGGTGGTGCCACGTGGGCCCCACAAGCCTGCACGGCGCGATCTAGGGGGGTGGTCGCGGCCTGTGGGCTTGTGGCCCACTGGCACACCCCCTCCGGTGGATCTTTGCGCAGGTATTTTTCTTTTATTCCAGAAAAAATCTCCGTAAATTTTCAGGACATTCCGAGAACTTTTATTTCTGCACAAAAACAACACCATGGCAATTCTGCTGAAAACAACGTTAGTCTGGGTTAGTTCCATTCAAATCATGCAAGTTAGAGTCCAAAACAAGGGCAAAAGAGTTCTGAAAAGTAGATACGACGGAGACGTATCAAGCGTCTTATATCGTAGGAGTCTTTTCTTTTTGTTGTGTCACAATCATCCTTGCTGCACACCTTTAGAGAGACATGCACTCATCGTGATTTTGCTAGAATGCTCATAGTGCTTCACTTATATCTTTTTGAGCTAGATAATTTTGCTCTGTGTGCTTCACTTATATCTTTTAGAGCACGACGGTGTGTGACTTGGTAGTTGGCTTATGCTATGAAAGTAGTCCCAAGGGTGATAGGTATCCAAAGAGGATACAAAAACCTCCATCTTCATGTGCATTGAGTAGAAAGAGAAGTCTTGATTCCTCTCAATTAGTTTTGAGACGTGAATTTGGTAATATTAAGAGCTATGTTAGTAGGGTGTTGTGAATCTAGAAATACTTGTGTTGAAGTTAGTGATTCCCGTAGCATGCACGTATGGTGAACTTCTATGTTAGGAAGTTGGAGCATAATTGATCTATTGATTGTCATCCTTTGTGTTGAGCTCGGGGTCGCGCGATGGTTAACACCTACCAACCCTTCCCCTAGGAGTATACGTTTAGCACTTTGTTTCGATTACTAATAAAAACTTTCGCAACAAGTATGTGAGTTCTTCATGACTAATGTGAGTCCATGGTATAGATGCACTTTCACCTTCCACCATTGCTAGCCTCTCTAGTGCCGCCCAATTCTCGCTGGTACACAAACCCACCATATGCCTTCCTGAAAACAGCCACCATACCTACCTACTATGGCATTTTCATAGCCATTCCGAGATATATTGCCATGCAACTCCCACCGTTCCGTCTCATGACTTGTGCCGTCACTCTGATATTGCCATTGCATGATCGTAAGATAGCAAGCGAGATGTTTCAACATCATACGCCATGCTAGATCGTTGCACATCCCGGTACACTGCCGGAGGCATTTCCTATAGAGTCATCATCATTCTAAGCTTTGAGATGTGAGTAAATAAAAGTGTGATGATCATCATTATTAGAGCATTGTCCCGTGTGAGGAAAAAAGAGAGGCCAAAGATCCCATACAAAAAAGAGAAAAAAGAGGCCTAAGAGCCCAAATAAAAATAAATAAATAAAAAAAGAGAGAAGGGACAATGCTACTATCTTTTTCCACACTTGTGCTTCATAATAGCACCATGTTCTTCATGATTGAGAGCTTCTTGCTTTGTAACCACCATATGCTAGTGGGAATCTTCATTATGTAACTTGGCTTGTATATTCCAATGATGGGCTTCCTCAAATTGCCCTAGGTCTTCGTGAGCAAGCAAGTTGGATGCACACCCACTAGTTTTCCTTTTGAGCTTTCACATACTTAGAGGTCTAGTGCATCTCTTGTATGGCAATCCCTACTCATTCACATTGATATCTATCAATGGGCATCTCCATAGCCCTTTGATACACCGAGTCAATGTGGCCATCTCCTCCTTTTTGTCTCACAACCACCACCACACTCTATTCCACCTATAGTGCTATATCCATGGCTCACGCTCATGTATTGCGTGATAGTTATAAAAAGTTTGAGAAAGTAAGAGTGCCAAAACAATGACTTGGCCAATACCGGGGTTGTGCATGATTTACATTAGTTGTGTGAGGATGATGGAGCATAGCCAGACTATATGATTTTGTAGGGATAACTTTCCTTGGCCTTGTTATTTTGAAAGTTCATGATTACCTTGCTAGTTTGCTTGAAGTATTATTGTCTTCATGTCAACAGCAAACTATTGTTTCGAATCTTACGGATCTGAACAGTCACGTCACGTGAAAGAAGTTGCAAAGGACAACTATGCTAGGTAGCATTCCACATCAAAAATTCAGTCTTTACCACTTCCCTACTCGTGGACGAGCAGGAGTTAAGCTTGGGGATGCTTGATACGTCTCCAACGTATCTATAATTTTTGATGGTTTCATGCTATTATCTTGTCAAACTTTGGATGTTTTGCATGCCTTTTATATATTTTTTGGGACTAACTTATTAACTCAGTGCCAAGTGCCAGTTCTTGTTTTTCCTTGTTTTTGACCCCTTTCAGAGGAGATTTTGAAACGGAGTCCAAACGGAATAAAATCCCCGAAAAGATTTTTTCCGTAACGAAAGAAGATCAGGAGACTTGGGAGCCAAGGCAGGGGGCCCAGGGGCCCCACAAGCCCCCACCCCGCGGCCAGGGGGGAGGCCGCGGCCCACAGGCTTGCGCTAGGTTTTGCACTTATATATCCCCAAACATTCCACAAAAAATGAGGAGATCATCGAAAGTACTTTTCCACCGCCGCAAGCTTCTGTCTCCGCAAGATCCCATCTGGGCATGTTCTGGTGCCCTGCCGGAGAGGGGATTCGGATACGGAGGGCTTCTTCATCAACACCATGACCTCTCCGATGATGCGTGAGTAGTTCACCATAGACCTACGGGTCCATAGCTAGTAACTAGATGGCTTCTTCTCTCTCTTGGATCTTCAATACAAAGTTCTCCATGATCTTCATGGAGATCTATCCGATGCAATCTTGTTTTGAGGTGTGTTTGTCGAGATCCGATGAATTGCGGATTTATGATAAGATTATCTATGAATCTTATTTGAGTTTCTTCTGATCTCTCTTATGCATGATTTCATATCCTTGTAATTCTCTTTGAGTTGTGGGTTTTGTTTGGCCAACTAGATCTATGATTCTTGCAATGGGAGAAGTGCTTGGTTTTGAGTTCATACCGTGCGGTGACCTCACCCAGTGACAGAAGGGGTAGCGAGGCACGCATCATGTTGTTGCCATCAAGGGTAAAAAGATGGGTTTTCCATCATTGGTTTGAGATTATCCCTCTACATCATGTCATCTTGCTTAAAGCGTTACTCTGTTCGTCATGAACTCAATACACTAGATGCATGCTGGATAGCGGTTGATGTGTGGAGTAAAAGTAGTAGATGCATAAAGTATCGGTCTACTTGTCTCGGACATGATGCCTATATATATGATCATTGCCTTACATATCGTCATGACTTTGCGTGGTTCTATCAATTGCTCGACAGTAATTTGTTCACCCACCGTGATATTTGCTATTTTGAGAGAAGCCTCTAGTGAACACTATGGCCCCCGGGTCTACTCCACACCATATTTTCAGCCTTACACTTTTTACTTCGTTGCACTTTCCGCCTTCAGATCTCACTTTGCAAACAATCTTGGAGGGATTGACAACCCCTTTGAAGCGTTGGGTGCGAGCTCGTTTGTGTTTGAGCAGGTACTCTGGACTTGACGAGACCTTCCTACTGGATCGATACCTTGGTTCTCAAACTGAGGGAAATACTTACTGTTCCTGTGCTGCATAACCCTTTCCTCTTCAAGGGAAAAACCGACGCAAACAAGAGATGTAACAAGAAGAATTCCTGGCATTGTCGGCGAAGGACTTTTGTTGCCGTAGCACCCGCGCCGCACCATTTTCCTCTCATCCCCACCCAGCCTACTCTACATAGCCAACCCTAACCCGCCTCTCGGATCGGACCGGCCGATCGCGATCGGAGGGTCGAATAACCCCCCAGAACCCTCTAACCTAGCCCTTCCTATAAATAGAAGCCCTACCCTTCCTAAAATTGCTAACCCTAGCCCTCTGCCTCTAAAACCACGCCCACCTACCCAGCCGCTGCGCCCTCTCTCTCCTCCCACCGCCGCCGGCCCGCTCCAGCCCGCGCGAGGCCCTCCGGGCCCACCCGGCCGCCGCCGCCCCCAGCGCCCTAGCGCGCCCGCGCCTCCAGCGCACACCGCATCTGAGGGAGAGCCGCCGCTCCCGAGGACGCTCCCTCGACCCCGCCGCCAGCTCCTCGCCGCCGGATGCGCCGCAGCAGCACGTCGCCTCTCCTCGCGCTGCCCGCTGCCATGGCCGCTGGTGCGAGCTTCCATACCGCCCCGGTCCTAGTCCCTCGCCGCCATCCCGCCTCCGGCCAATTCCCGGCAGCCCCGACCTCGTCTTGCCAGATCCGCCTCTCCCCCGCATCCCTGCATGCGTCGGGATTCCCGTGCCGGCGCCGGCCTCCATGCACGAGTAGACGGAGGAGCTCTGCCCTGCTCCAGCGCGTCGTCTGCCCTAGCGAGGGTGGGCTGCGCCGCGTTTTAGGCCTCCACGCGAGGCCCAGGTCGCCCCAGGCCAGCCTGCTCTCGCCCGAAGGTGAGCTGCCGCCTATCCCTCGCCCAGGCACGATTTAGTTTTATTACGCCACCAGTTTTGGGCTGTTTGCACTAGATTCGGCCCGTGGACATTTTTTTCCATTATCCGTGGGAATTTATTAATTACAGGAAATAGGGTAATTTTGAAACGTGTGTAGTTATTAAACCGGGTATCGGATCGCGACGCAATATATATAAAACTTGATTAGTTTTGCGCATAGATTATTAATTTGCAACTTGCATGCATGTTTGAAATCGTTTGACCCGCCAAATGCCTAGTTTTGCGTGCTGTCCCGATAGGGAGTTGTTCCGTATTTATTTTTCGCGCGTGTCCGGATTGCTCAAACTCCGTAGTTTAAATGCTCATGTTTTAGGGACCTTTTTCCATGTATTTTAGAGTAGTGGTTTGTATTTTGCATGTAGGATTCTGTCGCTAGTTTGCTATACCATGTTTAGGACATACTAGTCGAATGCCCGTGCGTTGCCACGGATTGATAAAAATTCATGGTGGTTGACAACCTTGCACATGTGACTTATGAGTGTGTTGTGACAAATATCATCTTATACTTACTAATGCATGAAAACCCATGTAACTCGCATTCAAATCATCATGACTCAACTTAGAAAGGCTTGCTTCTTGCCATTGCTTTGTGCTACTCAATGAATGAGGACGAAGATAGGGCCTCTTCTCCATCCAACTTTGACATATATCTTCTCCACCCAAATTGGATAAATAATAAATATAATCTCCATCCTAATTTAAAAGCTCACACTCATTTCAAAACTACAAAAAACTTCCAGAAAATTCAATTTCATCAGCTAGACGTGGATTGTTCCAAAAAAAACTTCCACATCTGTATTCAGATATGTTTCATATGGTATAATTGTATGCCACATAGCACATATATTACTGAATAAATTAGTAGCCATACCATACGCTCTACTTTTTCTTTTACAAAATTCAATTTGAGGAAACATCTTCTCTTCCTCCTTGCAACCCTTCTCAGCTTTGGTAAGAGTTTCGGTGTTGTAATTTCCATGCAATAAAAGCCTCACTCCAATATGAGGAACCATAAACTTCTGGTTTTCTCTCTATGTACAAGAAGGCAAGAATAAATGAATATAATTAGTTCTTAAGCACAAATATCCATCTTACAAAAGGAAAACTCATAGAAAATCAACATACCTGATCCAGAACACAACGATGCCTACAACTCGCTCCCATGGTTAAATGTAATACGAAATAATGAAAACTCAGAGAAGGAAAAAAAACTGATGTGCTCCTCTACTGATAACGATAGAGTGCATGGACAATAAAACTACAAAGAAATAATAATATCATTTGTGGGCACAAAAATGCATAAAATGAAGTTTCAACAAAAGGATAATTCTTTAAAAAGGATAATTTATAACTTCCACTCAGACACCTTTTTTTTATTAATACTTGCAGCACGTCAATGATGAAAATATAGGAGGTAAATTATAACTTGATGAAGGCAAGATCACAACCTGAAATAGTTGACACCATAATCAATAAAAATATTTAGTTTGAGGTTCAACACTTCAATGACACATTAACTAAATAAATGCTGCTGGAAGTAGACCATACCTCAAGGTAAAGATGAATGTTTCGGCACATGGATTCAAGAAGATGCATACTTAAACTGGAAGCACTTGAAAAACCTCCTTCAGTATCTTCCTTGTATTGTTATGTAGCATAACTCTCTTCTTTATTAGCCAAACAGAACTGTTGGAATTGGCTGCATAACATTCACATAAATCACAAAAGGGATAACTATTATTAGGGGATGAGAAATGAGTCCTAAAAACAATAAGATGGATTGACATGAATGAATGGAGAACAAACCTATGTTATCCCTCCAAGCATTGTAGGAAGGATCGCAAGATTATATATAAGTTGAATGCACAACTGTCAAAACTGATAAAAGCTGCTAAGTAGAACCATTTTTTTAAAGCGTGGGGTACATCATTTCAATATTCTAGAGCAGAGGCAAACTGAAATAGAAAATCTGCTATGTAAGTCTAACCCCTCTAGATCTGCCCAGAATTTCATGTACAACCTAGGGTGTACATCAACAGTTCTATGCATATATTTTTCTAGCTCCGGACAATGAACCTTGAAACATTTCGGATGGTACCCAATGCAATTGCATACAGATGCCAAATAAGCAAATCAAGCGACTCAGAAACTGCAAACTATTCACGATGAACTGGAACATCACAATACATGGAATGGATACCTTTCCGCAAGGGCAAGAGACCAAAAAACTGTAGAATACATAGTACCATCTATGAGATGAATACTAAATTCCTAAAGTGCAATATTTTTTGGTCATCGACATCAAATTGCCTACCTAGTAACATTGCATAAATATGTTATAAAACAGGAAATCAAGAGCCCCCAAAACTATAAAATATCCCCAACGAACCAAAAGATCACTACACATAGACTGAATGTCTTCCTGTAAGGCCAAGAGATCAATAAATTGTAAGATACATAGAACTATCTATGAGATGAACAACACCTTCGTAGATTACATTATCTTTTGGTGATCACTACACATAGAGTGATGCGCTCCAGTCAGAGTAGAGAGAATATATTTAAGGGCGAAACTTACTACTCTACAAGAAGAAAAAACAAAAGCTAATCAGGAAGAACTTCTGATGGAAAAGATGAAAATTCATGAATTGTAAGTTTGTTACAGACAAATTCCACCCACTTATTTTGGACCAATGGTATATTTTGTGTCCTTGTTGTGAAGGTGTGTAAGAAGAATTGTTGCAAAAGCTATGTTGCCCATGTAAATAAAAAAATGCATGCACAAGTGAGTAATAAAAACTTAAAAAAAACAATTGGGGTTCATTTAATGAAACAAATCAATTGAATTGCCCCGATGCCGGACGCAGGTAGAACCTCAAACTCAAACTCAAACTACAAGCTATGTCGACACACATATTGCTCAGCTTAGGCATTTCCCGGTATCAAAACTATCGTTAACTGCGAAGCCATATCAATTAGTCCAACGCTTATACTGATGACAACTAACAAAAAGCAAAAATTTAACATCTTGCTAGTTTGTACCCCCCTCTGTACACTAATGTAAGGAAGTGCAAAAACGTCTGTATATAGGGAGTACCATTTAGTAAGCAACTCCCAGATGAATGGTGCTTTGTACATAGCAGGGAAGAGACAACATTTGGGGGCTTCTGACTAAATGTCTCCCTTATTCTCTCGGAAGGTCCAAAAAATTCCTTCCCAAATGACTAAACTGCAATAGTATTCGATGGAAGAACAGAATCCGCTCACCATTCTGTTCGTGAAGCTCCCAAAAGATTCGCCTTCCTCGCGCGTGCTATTCCTATAGGAAAACAGTGGTTCCAAAACCTTCTCAATATCTTGAAGCTTCACTTTATTCATGAACGTTTCTGCCAAGGTGGTCTGGTTTTGTGTTCCTCCAAGCCAGATATACGGTCACAATAAAGAAAAGCTCAATTGAGAAAAATAAAATATGCAAACAAAATCATTAATGTGAACAAAAAGGAAGTATCATTGTTTGGATAAATGATGTCAGAAATATTTCGGCATTATTTTACCTGATAACTGTTTGGGCCATCACCAACAAAGCCAACCTCGACCATGTATGGTCTGGCGCATCCATTAGGGCAGCCAGTTATTCTCACCACTACAGACTCCTCTTCCTTGATGCCAACCTATTAAGCAAGCAACATTGACCCAATTATTAAGTGAAAATATAGGTACAAACTACGCACCACATATTCTCAAGTGTTAAATTTGATTTTCAACAAGGCAACAAATGAATACCTTGTCGAAAATTGCTCTAATTCGTTTAAGAATCGGTAGGATCCCTCGTTCAACTTTTGTTTGTGCTAGAGGGCACAGAGGTAAGGCAAGGCATGACATGGAGGTTATGTTCAGGAGATCACCATCCTTTGGTTCCTACATATATGAATACCCAACTTTTAGTGAGGAGAAAAAAAGGGCCACCCTGTTGCACCACAGACAATATATATAGGAAAGCGTTGCAGTTTTCACTTCTGAATTTAATAATCAGCCTTGCATTCAAATTTTCAATGTAAGAAGAACGAATCTGAAGAGTAACAATCAGATCATCATTATCAATTGGACAGGGTCCTAATAATAATACCAACTCAAAAAGTGTGTGCTCCACATCACAGGGAAAAACGACAAAAGAAATCTTACCAACAGGCCAGCTTGAGCAAGAGCTACAGTTATTGGTTCTCTCCATGCCTGATCAACCCCACATAAGATAAGGTTCTGATTTGGAGCAATGCTAACATCCAAGTTATACCTCTCAATTATCTCTCGCAGAGTTTTCTTTGCTTGCCCCCCAAGACGACCATTATCAATGTGCACTCCATAGAATAATTTAGCATCACCCTGTAATAAACAATAAAGAGAAAATAATTGAAAAGCCGAATTTCAAGAAATAACCAATTGATATAAAAATGTTGAGAACGAACAAACATACGGGAGATATGCCAGGATTTATCAAACGCTCTTATGCAGACTACAACAAGAGAATAAATAAATGCGCAAGCCAAGTCAAAAGTGGAAACACCGAGGAATTAAACTAAATTAAAAATGACGAACAACAGAAATTTTGTATGAAAATATTAGCAACCCTCCCTAAACGCAGTAAATAATTTCTTCCGAAATATTCTTTGCCACATCTTGACCAAGATAATTATGATGGGGAATTATACCTGCTCTTGCCACCCAAGGTAGCTGTTGAACTGCCATTCTCGCAATGGACGGAAATCTTAAAATTTCTTTCCATAATATTTTTCAACTTCATCACGGAACTTGTCAATTCCCGAGTTGTCAAGCACATACTTCAGTCTGCTATACCTGCGGTCATCTCTTCTTCGATTTTCCCTCTGTGTAACAACTATTGCCTTTATAGCATATGATATATCCTCCTTAGGAACATAACCAAGTGGATCAGCCAGCCGAGGGAATGTGGTTTCTATTCTGTGTGTCCTTCCCATGCCACCTTCAACCTAAAAAAATTGGATAAATAAAAAAAGGTAATCATTGCTAAATGCAGTACAAGATGGAGCATAATTTTCTTTGGCACTTACATAGAGGTTAAAGCCAACAGGCTCCCCTGCATATCTGAAACTACAACAACACCGATGTCATTCGTCAGAATATCAACAGAGTTATCACCAGCAACTGTGACCACAATCTTGAACATCCTGGGCAGATACTGGGTCCCATAGATTGGCTCAGGATAATCAGGGAAGTTTGTTCCATGTGAGTTGTCATTTCGGGCTTTGGTGACCTCAGGAGGGTGTTCGGCTGACATTATCTTCTCTCCATCCACCCACAGGTCATAATAAGCCCCTGACTGTGGCGCGAGAAGTGCTGCAATATTCTCTGTTGTTTCTTGAGCAAAAAGAATATCTTTTCTCACATATGGTGCGGCAGATGCAAGCACATTCTATTGAGATCTCCACAAGCAACTAAGGTTGATCCCATATTCTTAATCACAGTGCTGATGACATGCTTCAAGTTCTTTTTAAGAATGCCGTGCAGCTGAAATGTTTGCCTGGTTGTCAGACGGAGTGTTCCAATCCCAAACTCATCAACCCATGTATCCATAGCCAAGTAAAGCTGGTTTGGAACTTTTCCGGAAGGATTCTTTGTCCGGAGCATAAACGAGTAATTCTTCTGGCCACAGACTTCTCGGTCACTCTGCTGATAGCTTCCATGGAACTTAATCAGCTGGACAACAGTCTCGTTGACGTTGGGAGCCTCTAAGACGAACTCCTCATTCAAAGGGTAGCGAAGAAAATTGCTCTTCTCCTTGATTATCTCGACCTTGCTTCGCTTAACTTGCGATGCATCCTTCTTCAGGGGCTGCAGGAACGACAAAAGGTTTCAGAATTCACAGTATCGGATAGCAGCAGTCGTGCATCATTGCATAGTGTTTTTTTCCTATTGAAGGACTATCAGTATAATAATACTCCAAAACCAACTTTCCAATAAACATTTCAGGGGTAAGCAACTAAGTAAGATAATTTTGATCGTGTACTACTGTATTTAAAATGGATCCAGTTCCTATCAGTGACAGAGGCAGTCAGTGAGTGTTGGCCTGGGCGATGGGGATTTTGAAATCAACGATGGACTGATCTGGTTTCACACGAGTGGTTAGCCTCCACTGATAACTACAAAGATGCATCATCATTTCAATTTTTCACAAAAGGAGTTTGAAGGATAGGCGAATAGCAGCCAAAAGAGTACTTAAGAATCTATGTTTGAGTTTCGAACCTATTTTCTACAAGGTCTTTCATCTTCTCCACCAAATCATGGCGTGCCTTCTAATTAAACCTTTTCTTTTCCTTCATAATATTTCGTGCACTATGAGAGAAGATCATTTGTAGCTCAATCACTCAGAAAACATGTACCTTGATCACATAGCATCATCGAATGGGATTGGGAGCTAACAAAAATTGAGAGAATCCCTACAATTAAAGAAGCGCTTGCAATCATGATATCTCTAGCACACCTGAAGCAACCAAACACACTAAACAATTCGGAACATATGGCATTACACTCTGCTTTATACTCCCCTGTGCGTATCATGTTTTACACACTAAGAAGAAATAAATATATATGGAGCAGGACACATTTTCTAATTGAAATTCAATAATACAAATGGATTCTTTCTCAGCCTCATATTCAAAGGATCAGAGAAGGAACATATATATAGCTCGGAAATAATGTGTGAATGAGAAAAAACTAGCACTTCAGTTATACCTTCAAGTGAGCAGCGGCCTTGTCCTTGTCAGTGAAGACACCGGTGGACTCCACAACATAATCAGCACCAGCCTCACCTCACGGGATCTCCTCGGGGTTCCTGTTAAGAGAACATCAAACATTAGCTTCAGAACTTAACGAACACAAAACTTCTGAAAAGGCTATAATATCAATACTACCTGACGCCAAAGATAGTAAGTGGCTTCTCGCAGAAGAGCAGCGTCTTGTCGTCCTTGAGCTTAATGTCACTGTGCTTCCAGTGGTCCTGAATTGTGTTGTACTTGAACATGTCCGTCTGCACATCACACGAACAACATAATTCAACTTAATTGAACAAACCAACCGACTGAAAAAAAAATCAATGGCCCTTTTCTTTCGAGATCAAAGGAAGACACTACCATATGACACGGGATTTGTACCGGTAATTATTCCACTGATTCGAGAAAGAGTTGATGTGTCCTTTTCTTATTTTTGAAACACAAGTCCGATGATGCAATGGTAGACACCAGGCAATAGTTTAGTTCAGGCACGTGATGTTTTTTTTAAATAATAGAAAAACTCAAGGGGCTTCAGCTTGTTATTGTACCTTAATGTGGATGTATTCAGCATACTACTGATTTTGAACGCAACCTCCACAACCTAGAATTCTACCACAACCTACCCAAAATTCGTCATGGTACTGATGGACACTGCCAACAAAAAACGCAACAAAAGACCCATCCAAAAAAGAAATCAAAGGGAAAACGCTAGTACAACTATACAGGCCGAGATATATAGATGAAGTTGCACTCCTCGTTGTCGCGGGAGCCGCTGAGGTGAAGCCCGACGTCGTCGGTGGTCCATCCCGCTTCGCGAGGGTCACCCAAAAGCTTCGTATCCGCATGCACAAGGAAGATGGAGGTCGTTGTGCAAGGTTGCGGACTCGTGGCTCTCTAGTACCCGAAGTTGGCGCGACAGTGGTCATGCCTCCATCACCTGCAAGCAAAATCAAGAGAATTTGATGGGGGCAAAACAAATCGGCACGGATGAGTGGAATATTGGGTTACCGGAGGCCGACCTCATGGCTCATGGGTTGGTTCGAGGAGGAGGTTGATGCTGTAGTGGCCGATGGCGGCGATGTGACGGTGTATGGGCGGAGGCCGACAACCGTGGCTCGTAACGCCTCAACGACCGCGGAGCGGCACATGCGCATGGATCTGAGGACGGTGGCTTGTGGTTCGAAGACTGCGGGCTCATGGCCTCGCGGGGGTCATGGGCAAGGAGCAGCGCCTCTGCGTCGTGGGACTCGCATGGAGAGAAGGGAGGAGATCGTGGGAGGGTGTAGACTGGGGAGGTGATCGGGAGCGATGGGAGGTTGAACCGAGGTAGAGGGTTTTCAGTGAACTGGTTTTTTCTGTATTTAATCGATTGGTTTATGGAGGGATGGAAAAAATCGATGGAACTGTTAGCGATGGCAGTGCTAGCGAGGGGATCTGTCGTGGTCGAACCATCACGACAGACGGCAGATCCCCCTTTAATAGTAGAGATTCTCGCATATTCGTGTGGCGATATTTTTGTGTTGCAACCCCACATGTTATATATGTCTTTAGGGTAGAAAAATCCATAGAATTTAACTGTGTATTTAGTTTTAGCTTTTGAGTAAGTTAGTGCATGTGATATCTTGCCATGTTGCCCTTTTGTTTATTTTGTGGGATTTAATCCGTGCATGATATGAAGGAGTTGTCAACTAGAGGTTTGCCCTTGGATGTGTAGACTAGCCCCTGGTAATTTTGGTTGCAATAGAAATCCATGTTTAGGTGTGGTTTTCTTGTTCTCAACTTGCTAGAAAATAGTGTTGTTTTGGAGATGCTGAAATATTTCTAAGTCTGAAATCTGTTATATTTTGTGGCTGTCTTGTCTTGATTTTATGTGGTGATCTGTAGCTCTTTTGAGTTTGATGCAATGGAGTTAGTTGTAGACCTTAAGATTATCTAGCATGCTGTCAATTTTCATGCCATTTGGAGCCCTGTAGCTTATGGTTTTGTTGCTGTCAATATGCCTTCAGATCGGAAACTGTACTGTCATGTACCGGTGTTTTCACTAAGTGTGAAACTGTGTGTGAGATGCTATTTTGAGAGTTCTTTCCCTAGTGATCCATGCTTCCATGATAGGTGTTATTAGTTGTATGTTGTAGTGCATCTTGCCCTCTATTGTCTCATGCCTTGTTTGAGCAATTTGGATTTGTGTAGCTCATAGTTGTGGGGTGTGGAAAATGCTATGTGGCTGATTTGGCAGATTGTAGTGATATCTTGTTTTGCTTGTAGTTGTTGAACCGTTGCTTCATTTTGATTGCGTCCTATATGAAACTTGCTTAGAATCTCCTGTAGTTTCATATATCTTGCTGGTTGTGTGTTTTGGAATGCTTGTGACTGTCGTTGCACACATGTTGCATTCATGCCATCATATCTTGTAGTGTTCGTATCTTTTGAACTGTAGCTCCGTTGGAGATGTTCTCTAGGTGTAAATTGGTTGTTATGACGCGTAGAATCACGTGTACCTATTTTTTTTTGCTGTTTAACAAATATTTAAAAGTGTTAATTCAGATCTGGACAGAAATATAAATTAACGTATGAGGTCATCTCGGAGGTGCTATATGTCATTTCCGACCTCATTTAAAATGCCTAGATAGGTAGTTTAATTACGCTTCACCTCTTGCCATGTTTAACTACATTTAATATTGCCGAGGACCTAATCGGTATAGAACTAAATAATCCGTATGTGGAGTTTCATCAATATGTACCTCGTTGCATATTGAACTTCACTTAATGTGTACTGTTTGACTGTTGTGAATTGACATGCCATGTCTTTCATATATTCAGCCGCTCATGCATCATTGGTGTTGTGCATCGTGTGGTGTATATCTTGTGTTGATTCTTGTTTCCGGTTTGCTCCGTCTCGATCGAGTTCTGCAAGCGTGTCGGAATGTGAGGACCCGTTCGACTACATCGGTTCGTCTGCTTCACGGAGTCATTCTTCTTCCAAGCGGGATCTCACGCAAGATGACCATTTCGCCAGATACCATTACTATCATTGCCATGCTAGTTTTATTGTTTCTATCATTATTTATCGTTGCCTACCACCTGTTAAATATCAGCCTCCCAACATTGCCATGAAAACCTTCAACCTGTTCACCACCCAGCAAACCGCTAATTGGCTATGTTACCGCTTGCTTTACCATGTGTTAGCGTTGTTAGTTGCAGGTGCAGTTGCTTCCATGTGTTAACATGGGTTCCTTGTCATACCACCCTATTAAATGCTATTTAATTTAATGCACCTATATACTCGGTAAAAGGTGGAAGGCTTGGCCTTTCTAGACCGGTGTTTTGTTCCACCTTTTGCCCCCTTAGTTTCGGCTACCGGTGTTATGTTCCATAATTGAGCGCTCCTAACACGATCGGGGTTGTTATGGGGACCCCCTTGATAATTCGTTTTAGATTAAAGATGGTCTGGCAAGGCCCAACATTGGTACTACATTTGCCCAACATAATAATTTTGTTAATACTGAAATGCATAGGGCGTCATGAACCCGAGGAGTAATTTTACATAAAACAGGGGGGCCAGTGCTGACGGTGTTGGTCCCAAACGGTCTGCCTGCAGGGCCACCGCGAGGAAACTCGAGGTTTGGCACTCGTAGCTAGTTCCATCCGGTCGTGTCCTGAGAACGAGATACGCGGCTCCTATCGGGTTCGTCGACACATCGGGCGGCCTTGCTTGATTAGTTTTACCTTTGACGAATGTCTTGTGCATCGGGATTCCGGTGAAGCTTTGGGTAATCTCAGAGTTGAGGTTTTCCACTAAGGAATCCGACAAGATCGCGAGTGTCGTGATCGAGGATTTCTATGCGGCTTGTGGTAATTTGTGATGGATTAGTTGGAGCACCCCTGTAGGGTTCAGTCTTTCGGAAAGCCGTGCCTGCGGTTATGTGGCAACGTGGAAACTTTGTTTAACACTGGTTCTAGATAACTCGAAGTTAACTTAACTAAAATATGCGAACTCAGTGTGTAACCGTGACTGTCTCTTTCGCGAGTTCCTTCTCCGATTGAGGACATGGTGGGGTTATGTTTGACGTAAGTAGGTTTTCAGGATCACTCATTTGATCAACAGTAGTTCACGTGCGCTATGCGTAGATCATCCCCCTCTTTATTCTTGTACTCGTAAGTTAGCCACCTTATACAATGCTTAGTCGCTTGCTGCAGCCTCACCACTTAACCATACCTCACCTATTTAGCTTTGCTAGTCTTGATACCTTTGGAAAGCTTGCTGAGTCCCCTGTGGCTTACAAATTACTACAACACCAGTTGCAGGTACAGGTAAAGGTTACTTGACGCGAGCGCGTTGATTGTTCATTTGGAGTTGCTTCTTCTTCTTCTTCTTCATCGATCTAGGATGGGTTCCAGGCCGGCAGCCTGGGATAGCAAGGATGGACGTCGTTCTCTTTTCTCGTTTGTTTTCGTCCCTAGCCGGACCCTGCTCTTCTTCATGATGTTTATGTATTGTTCTGCTGTGACTCTGATGTAGCTTGTGGCGAGTGTAAGCCAATTCCATATATCTCATCTTTTCAGTACATGTACTTGTAACGGTATCCATTCTTGCGAAACGACAAGATGCGCTTCTATCCCTGTCGAGGCCCTCGTGCCTAAATATGGATAAGATCACACCTTGGGCGTTACAGTTTAGGAGCAGGGCCTACTACAAGATAGCATCAACACCACTGTGGATGAGCAAGTGGCCATGTTCCTCCATGTTGTTGGTCATAACTAGAGGTTCAGAGTTGTACACAACTCTTTCATGAGATCAATGGACACCATCTCCAGGTACTTCAAGCAAGTGTTGTATGCTGTTGGGGAGCTCAGAGGAGAGATGATCAGGTCACCAACCAGCCGGACTCCTACCAAGATTCTCACTAGCCCAAGATGGTACCCATACTTCAAGGTGAGCACTTATACATTATGTAGTTCATGCCTTGATATGTTGTTATTGTCCTTCTGTGGAGTAACAACATATTGTAATGCCATTCCAGGATTCCATTAGAGCAATATATGGTACTCATGTCACTGCCAAAGTGCCGAGGCCACAAGCTGCAACATATAGGGGGAGCACTACACAAGCCAGAATGTGCTAGTTGCTGTTGACTTTGATCTGAAGTTCTAATATGTGTTGGCTGGCTGGGAAGGTTCAACACAGGATGCCAACATTCTCAGTGACAACATGAGTCGTCATGATGGCATCAACATCCCCGATGGCAAGTTCTACCTTGGAGATGCTGGCTATGCCTGTCGGCCAGGTGTTTTTCCACCCTTCAGGAAAACCAAGTACCATATGGACGAGTTTGCTGGTAGGAACTATCCTAGGACTCCTCGGGAATTCTTCAACCTAAGACACTCCAACCTTAGAGTGAACGTTGAGAGTGCCTTTGGAGCTCTGAAGAATAGGTTTAAGATCCTAGATCAGAAGCCATTCCACCCTTACCCTACCTCGGTGAAACTTGTTCTTGCATGTTGCATCATTCATAACTGGATCCTACAATGGGGAGTTGATGAATTTGTGTCGGAGGAGGAAGATGTGACTCCTGATGAGGTGATCAGCTACATGGTGTGGATGCGTATGACAATGAAGCGTGGAAGAACAAAAGGTTGGAGTGGGCTCAGGCAATGTGGGATAATAGAGGTCACACAAGGATCTGAAGCAAAAGAACAAGAGGAGGGAGTAGAAAGAGGCAACAACAAAAGTGAGGAAGAGGAAGCACCTTAGTTAGCATCCTTGAACTATCCTTATTTAGCAATGTTGGCTCTTAATAACTTGTACTGTCATTTGCTAGTAGCTAAGATAAACTTCCATTTGTTTCCTAGATAGGACAAAACAATATTCAGTGTGTGTGGTAAGATCACCACTTGTGAGAAGTGGTGATCACATCTTTAGCCGTTTGCAACCAAAGAATGTGTTGCTTGTTTAACAACAGCGACACATGCATCCAAACGACATGCTGACTAGTTGACTCCCTCATGCAGAAAGCCTAATGCAGGCAACCAAACTACATGTAGATGTTGGTTTTTAGCCTGGATTTGCCCAATGAGGCTCAACTGGAACAAGTATGCAAAGTGCCCTCAAACAGAGATGTGAACCAAACACGCCCATAGTGTCTTCCTATTTGCTCCGTGTGGATTCAACACTCTACTTATGACACGAAAGTGGAGCCATGTACCCTTGCAAGACATCGACAAGAAGGTGGACAGATCCGCTGCGAGTATTGCTCGCTTAGTTTGCCTGGGGATGCGTCGGACGCGGTGGCCGGAGACGGAGATCCTCGGGCGGCGACGGAGTTCTTGGTGCAGTCGCGAGGAAGAAGGGGTTGACAAAATGGGTAGGTGGAAATGTTCCCTGCCCCCTTCCCCCAACCTATTTATTGGGTCGGGCGCTGGAATCAAGGCGCCTCACGCGGGAACAGACGACGGGATAAGGATTCGCTATAATGGCGCCCAAATTTTTCAGGATATCTGTGCCGAAGGATCCGTTGGGGATTGTGTCATTATTTCTTCCGAGATTAAAGGGATAAGATGATATCAACAAGGAGTGGTTCGACGACTTGGGTATCTTCACGATAGGGTGGCAGATAAAGCGTATGATGCGTAAAAAGAGCAGAGTGAGTCTCCCCTGGCTAGGTGAGAATTGACATGAACAGGTTCAGGTCGATCTGGGGCCTAATGTTGGGGATATTATCTGTTGTGTGACCCGCTCTAGTTGGGTCGTGTCACCAAGAGGGCGACTCATCCTTTGGCGATTTAAGCTTTGGCCTGTGAGCCCAGGAGCTAGATGGCGGTTCAGGATCCTCGTGGAGAATCAATCATTGGGAAGACCTTTAAGTCTTGGAAAGCACGGCGACTTAGAGATAGAAAGAATCATGACTTGCATGATGGTAAGGACTCTTGTAAACCCTAAGGGCTTGACCTGTATATAAAGGCGAGTCCCGGGGAAGGAGAGGGCAGGTTAGAAATCTTCGAGTGCTAGGTCAGGCGAGTTACACCCTCCTTGTAATCGAAACATCATCAATACAACACAAAGCAGGACGTAGGCTTTTACCTCCTCTCGAGGGGCCGAACCTGGGTAAATCTCTGTCTCGCGCCCGTTCAACCCCTTTGAGTTGCCAACAAGGTGCGATGGCTCCAACACTAAGTCCTTTCACGCGGACATCTGCCGTGACAAAACCACGACAGTTGGCGCCCACCATAGGGCCTGCGCACGGTGGAGTTGAGTTCTCAAAGGGAGCCCTACCAGGGTCAGGGAGCTACGCAGCGGGGCTCATGACTCGGAGCCGTCGCGGGAAGTACTACATCAATAACTTGCTATGGGGGCTCGAGGCCGATTCAATCGAATCCGGCTACAGAATCCCCTTCGGCAAGATCAACATCTTTGTCGGCATGGTTGGATCGCCTATGCCTGAGCCGGACATCTTCACCGACATCGTCGAGCCGGCCAGGTATGCCCGCCCTGTCGGGACGCCAAATCTAACTCGCCCGGTCTTTGTTGGTTTCACACAGGGATCTGAGGAACCAGAACGATCGGCAACTCAGGAGACCACGCCGGTCAACACTGATGACGAATCATCCATGGGCGACTCGGATTCAATTCAGTCTCTACATGGGGGCTGCCTCGGAGGCCTCTCATTGGCAATGGACCCCGAGGTTCTTGACCGGACCCGCCGTCATATCGCCGTTTACATGGCAGGGGCGACTCAGCCCCCGCAAAACCCGGCAGGCAACAACGGGACTGGCGAAACATCCAGAAGCCCAGCTGCGATCTTGGTGGATCTGGCGGCAGAGATAACAAGGCTCATGGCGACCCCTGTAACAGTAGAAAACCAGGACACGATAAATGCCGAGTTGACAAAGCTAAGAGATGGGGTGGCAAAGGCTCAGCGAGACGCTGAAATACAAGCCGCCAGGATCGAGACCCGGCAAGCTCAAATCACCGCTAAGGCAGCCCGCTTGAACACCGAAAACTGGCGGCTCGAGAGGCATCAGCGCGCATGTGACGCTGTCCATCAGCGGAGGCACCAGGGGCGTTTACCCCCTGATCTCAACCCTACCCTCCTATTCGACACTCCACGCACTCCCGGGGCAGGAGACGCTCCGGGAGGAGGGCCGGGCCAGCCGCCAAACCCGCCGCTTCAGCCAGCGGTTGATCGCGTCCCTCGATTCCAGACACCTCGGGGTCACTTTTCCAACCCGGTGGACAACATGCTCACCGCGACTCGCCATTTAGAGTCCCTTCCGATTCATGGCAACACCCCGGCTGAAATAGAAGCAAGGAACCCCATTGAGATGTTGAAGACGGCGGTGGTTCAAAACGCCCAGTTCTCGCACAGCCTCGATCGGCTGCACTCCACCCCCAGGCAAGCCGCACCAGGAGCCGGCAAGAAGACCAGCCCGCCATAACCAGCGGTCCGTGACCCCTTCCCCAGGTTAACCCGCCTGACCTTCGGGACCCGCCGGGTCGGGATCACCCGGACATCCAAACCGGCCCAACACCGCTTGTTGGAAGCGGCAGGCAGGTAGGGGTGCCATGCTTGGCCCCCGCCCTTCGCAATGAGCGAATGCCGAAGGATTTTAAGGGACCAAGAAAGGTGCCTAACTACACCCCGGACCTTGAGCCGGCGTCATGGGTTGAGAGTTACGAAATCGCCATGGACATGCTCAATGTAAATGAAGCAATCTGCGCCAGGTACTTCACAATGATGCTCGAGGGAACGGCGCTTGGTTGAAAAACCTGCCCCCAACTCCATCCAAACTTGGGCTGAATTGAAAGAGTGTTTCATCAAAAACTTCCGGGGAACTTGCAAGCGCCCAATGACAATAGTCGATTTTCAGCACTGCGTTCAGCGCCCTGATGAGTCGGCTCACCACTGGACGCGGCGGGTCGCGGAAATCATTCACTCGTCGGACGGCATCACGGCGGCTCAGGCTGTGCTGATCTTGGAGCAAAACTACCACTATGAGCCCTTGGTACAGAAGTTGGGGCGACTCAAGCGAAAGGTCCAGGATATGGGGGAACTAATGGACACCCTCACTAGGTACGCCGAGGCGGACGATACCAAAGATCCAGGAGAAGATGGCGGCAAGGCCAACTCGCCGAGAAAAAGGCGAGTCATCCAAAAATCATACCCGGCTTCAGGGACGCGCCCACCATAATCACGGGGGAATGACAAGAGAAGGCAGCAGGAAGGATCCACGGACTTCGTCGCCAACACCAATGCCAACAACGGCAACCAACGCCAGAAGAAGAAGGGTTACAGTGGCAAGAAGCCGCGCAATTATAATGAGATACTCAAGGGCCCCTTCCCGCACCACGCCATGGCAGACGGACCGACGACTCACTCCTGGGAGGACTGTTATGTGATGTGGGAATTTCGGGCAGAGGCGATCAAAAAGGGCCAAAACAGTGACCCGGACCAACGGCACGAACAGTCCGGTGCACCTAATCAACGCCAGAACCCGTTCGGCGGCTTCCCCGAACCGGGGGCTCAGGGCGGCTCGCAGCCAAACAGCGGCCAGTATCCAGTGCATAACCAACGGCGGTATAACCCGCCCGGGGTTTTTCAGCAGCCACCCCCACAGGGGGCTCCACAGGGGCAAGATGATCATGGCGGGTTCGGCAACAATCCCAAACAATGAAGCAACAGGAAATACCACGTCTTCACCACCAATGCCTGCAAGCGCGATAAAAAGGTGAATCACCGAGCATACAGTGTATCTGAGCAAGCACTCCCTAGGTACCTCCACTGGTCCGAGCAGATTATATCATGGAGTAGGGAGGATCACCCGCCCAGAGTTGACAACCCCGACGACTTAGCGTTGGTCGTGGCTCCTCAAGTCGGGGGATATACCTTATCGAAGGTACTGATGGATGGTGGTAGCAGCATCAACATACTATACTTCGACACTTTTCGAAGGATGAACCTGCTGGAGAAAGACTTAATGCCGTCAACCACGGTATTCCATGGAATTGTCCCAGGTAAATCGGCAAACCCCATAGGCCGGGTTAAACTCACAGTTGCGTTTGGAACAACATCCAATTACAGGAGTGAGTCGCTTATTTTTGAGGTGGTCAAGTTAAAGAGCCCTTATCATGCGTTGTTTGGGCGATCGGCTTACGCCCGTTTCATGGCTCGCCCCTGCTATGTTTACCTTAAACTCAAGATGCCCGGTCCTAAGGGACCCATCACGGTCGATGGCGAAAGGAGGATATCAAGAGAGTGTGAGGAAGGGGATGCGGCTTACGCAGAAGTCGCCTGCGCTGCGGAAGAGCTCAAATATCACCAGGCCAATGTTGATCCAGCAGATATGTCACCTCTAAAGAAGCCAACAACATACGCCGAGCCGCCCCTCTAGTTCAAACCAGCGGATGACACTAAGATAGTGGATTTCGTCCCTGGCGACTCAACCAAGCAGTTTACTATCGGGGCAGGTCTGGACCCCAAATAGGAAAGCGCGCTCATCGAATTCATCCGCGAGAATCGGGACATCTTCGCGTGGAAACCTTCTGACATGCCTGGTGTACCGAGAGAATTCGCTGAGCACCATCTTAATGTTGACCCACAGGCAAAGCCGATTCAGCAATATCTTTGCACGTTAAATGAGGAACGACGCAAGGCAATCGGGGAAGAAGTCGCCCGTCTTTTGGCCGCCGGATTCATCATAGAGGTCTTCCACCCCAAGTGGTTGGCTAACCCGGTCCTGGTGCTCAAGAAGAACGGCACCTTCCACATGTGCATTGATTACACAGATCTTAACAGAGCATGTCCAAAGGACCCTTTTGCCCTTCCCCGCATTGATCAAATCATTGATTCAGTGGCGGGCTGCGAGCGTTTGTGTTTCCTGGACGCTTATTCCGGATATCACCAAATCAAGATGGCTGTGGAAGATCAGGAGTAGATAGCTTTTATAACCCCCTTCGGGTCTTTTTGTTATGTGTCCATGTCGTTTGGGCTCAAAAGCGTTGGGGCGACTTACCAGCGCTGCATCCAAAATTGTCTCCGTGGCCAAATTGGACGCAACGTCCACGCTTACGTTGATGATATTGTGGTTAAAACTCATAGGAAGGAGACGCTCTTGCAAGATTTAAGGGAAACTTTTGACAACCTGCGGGTATACCAGATGAAGCTTAATCCCACCAAGTGTGTCTTTGGCGTTCCCGCACGAAAGCTGTTGGGTTTCCTGGTGTCTGAGCGCGGCATTGAGGCCAACCCGGACAAAATCGAGGCGATTACTTCGCTTGGGAAACCAGCGAATATCAATCAAGTTCAACGGATGGCGGGTCGTATCGCGGCTTTAAGTCGCTTCATAAGCCGTCTGGGAGAAAAGGCTATTCCTCTCTATCAGTTGCTTAAGAAATCTAACCGTTTTGTTTGGACAGACGAGGGCAATGAAGCTTTTGAAGCCTTGAAGCAGCAGCTGGTCAACCTACCGGTTTTGGCCGCCCCGACTGAAAAAGAGCCCATGCTTCTGTACGTTGCGGAAAACTCCAAGGCGGTGAGTGTGGCAGTGGCCGTCGAAAGGAAGGAAGAAGGGAAGGAATATCCGGTGCAACGCCCAGTGTATTTCATTAGTGAGGTGCTAACTCTCTCCAAACAACGATACCCGCACTGGCAGAAGCTGGTCTATGGGGTCTTCATGGCGAGTCAAAAGCTCAAACACTATTTCCAAGAGCATCCCATCACGGTGGTTAGCTCCGCTCCTCTTGGGGACATCATCCAAAACCAAGAAGCAACAGGGCGAATCGCCAAATGGGCGATCGAACTTGGGCCGCACCACGTGCGATACACCCCTCGCATGACTATCAAGTCTCAGGCCTTGGTTGACTTCGTCAACAATTGGACCGAATTACAGATTCCGGAAGACATGCCCGACCTCACATACTGGACTATTTTACTTTGACGGGTCTAGGCAATTGGAAGGCTCGGGGGCTAGCGTGGTGTTGATTTCGCCCCAGGGAGACAAATTCTGTTATGTTCTCCGACTCATGTTTCCATGCACCAACAACGCTGTGGAGTACGAAGCCTTGCTTCATGGTTTGCGACTCGCCAAGGAGATGAACCTCACATGTGTCAAATGTCTCGGCGATTCTGATCTGGTGGCTCAGCAAGTTTCAGGTACTTGGGACTCTCGGGACCCCCTGATGGCGGCTTACAGAAGGGCTGTGTCCGATGTGGCGGGTCATTTCCATGGCTATCAAGTCGACCATATCGACCGGTGCCTTAATGAATCAGCTGACGCCCTTTCACGTCTCGGTTCACAACGTAAGCCGGTTCCTCCCAATGTCTTTTTGGATATTTTGCACAATCCTTCCATGAGTTTGCCCTCAAAAGAGGAGTTGGCAATACCAGACCCTGAGTCCCAGTTTGTGGCGGCTCTCCGTGTTACACCGGATTGGGTTCTTCCGTATTTGGCATATCTTGCACGAGGCGAGTTACCTTCGGATGAGGTGTTGGCTCGCCAAATTGTCCGTCGGAGCAACTCCATGTTCATCATCAACGGCGAATTGTTTAAGCGAAGCACTTCTGGGGTATTCCAACGATGCGTTTCTTCCGAAGAAGGATGCGTGATTCTAAATGACATCCATGCCGGAGATTGTGGGCATCATGCCGGGTCACGCTCCCTGGTCTCAAAGGCGTTCCGCCACAGATTCTTTTGGTTGACGGCTCATGCAGATGCAGAAGAGATAGTTCGTCGATGTGATGGTTGCCAACGTTACGGACGACAGGCTCATGTGCCGGCTCAAGAACTAAGGATGATACCTATTACTTGGCCTTTCACGGTCTGGGGGCTAGACATGGTTGGCCCCTTTAAGATATCGTCCAACAAAAAAACTCATCTGCTGGTGGCGGTTGATAAATTTACCAAGTGGATCGAACCAGAACCTGTTGGTGCTTGTGATGCGGAGACAGCGGTCAAGTTCTTGAAAAAACTGATTTTCTGGTTCAGATATCCACACAGAATTATTACTGATAACGGTACTAATCTATCACAAAGAGCGATGCAGGAGTTTTGCCACCGGGAGCACATCCGGCTTGATGTCTCCGCAGTTGCTCATCCACAATCTAATGGGTAGGCGGAACAGGCGAATCAGGAAGTATTGCGAGGAATCAAACCCCGACTTATGGTTCCCCTGGAACGCACCCCATGGTGTTGGGTTGAGGAGTTGCCTTCAGTACTGTGGAGCATCCGGACCACCCCAAACCGTTCTACGGGTTTTACTCCCTTTTTCCTAGTATACGGAGCAGAAGCTATTCTTCCCACTGACATTAGGCATGACTCGCCCAGAGTTGCTGCCTATGTGGAACAGGACAATGAGTTGGCGCGTCAAGATTCTTTGGACGCCTTGGAGGAAGCACGCGACTTGGCTGCCGCCCGATCGGCTATTTATCAGCAGGACTTGCGGCGTTACCACAGCCGCGGGGTCAAGAGCCGAACCTTTCAGGAGGGCGACTTAGTGCTCCGATTGATCCAAGATCGCACTAGCATGCATAAATTATCACCACCATGCGAAGGACCGTTCGTCGTCAGCAAAAGCCTTCGCAACGGGTCATACTATCTGGTGGATCTTCGGCCTGATCGGCCAACCACAGAGGCTGAGTCAACTCGCCCCTGGAACATAGCCCACTTGCGGCCTTATTACACTTGAGCTATTGGCTGTGTTTTTTCTTCTCTTGAAAAATTGCAAGTTTTTCATTTTTATGAAGCAATAAAATTGATGCCCACGAACTCGGGGGCTTTCCTGCTATTTCATCTTATTGAAAGTATGGATCTTTTATTTTGCTCCTTAACAAGTCGCCCAAGCATGGACGCTATCCATACCAGAGAGCATAAGTCGCCATGCTGCACTTACTACAACACTAGGTATCGATAAGCCAAAGAGGATCAAGTCGCTACAAGCGCGTGATTCAAACATAGGCGCCTTATATGATTCTGTGGATTAGGCCGGCTTACTTGGGGGCTATTTGTTCCCAAGTCATTTTGTGGTAAGAGCGTATACGCTTCTACAATCCTATGACCGGTCTTTCCCCTAATCATAGGTCACTTGGGGGCTTCCTCTCACTCAGATCAGCCTTACTACCCATTTGGCCTGCGAAAAATTACTGCATTACAAATGGTTATACTGGACTGTGTGTTGGCCGAATCGCCATATGGACCCGTGAACTCTTGGCGAGTTACTCCGCTTTATGGACCCTGAACTCGCCTTGGTTAAAACATGTCTGGTAACGGCTGGCGCCCCACATGGAAAATAGACAAACCATTGGTTCACTGAACCTGCTTCATTGAAGCTTGACTCATGCCTGATCAGCCGGTCTAAATACTTGAGCTTTTTTATACAAAAAGTCTCCCTCGGGTAGCACTTGAGTTTATATAACTCGTCCTATCCTGTCGCGACTTGAATGAGCCGACGAAATTCCTACTTTTCACCTTCCTGGCACTGCCACAAGGTTTTTCAAATTTTTCCGACTCACCCTAACATCCTGAGTTGGTTATTATTTATTATCATCCATTACTCACTGAAGTGGTTTGATGTATGTTTTTAAGCCTAACAGGTTGATGATCAAAATCACTATTGCCATGGCGGGTCAAGCATCATAAGATGCCCTGAGGGCGACACAAGGGTTTTAAAGAAATCACGGAACAAGGTTGTTTTCTATGAATGACTTATTACATGGCTCTAATGGCCAAATCCATGAAGAACTACTCCGCTGATGTCCCCGGGTTAGCTTGCTTTGAGATCTGACCGACTTCAATTTGCAAGTCGCCCAATACCCAATTACACTTGGATAAGGCGGCAAATTCATCTTCATCGTTCAGAAATGATGAGAGATCCTCCTCCAAATCAAAAGGGTTCTTGGGTCGACGCGGAGTCAAGCTGGTTGTCACAAAGGTTGGCAGATTTACTTTCTTATTCTTGTCATCATAAGAAGCTTGATACTTTGTTAAATCCAAGCTTGGTGCAAGCTGAGTCGCCGCCAAGCGGGATTCTTTGACAACGCGCTGGTAATCCTCTTGAGCAAATTCCGACCCGTCGTCTTTGAGCTGGGGAAAGCCTGCTGCTACTTCTTCGGGTTTTAACTCTGGAGCATACGCTAAGCACCGACTCAACATAGTCAGTACCCCTTTTCGGGCAGCTGACCGGGTTAGCTCACCTATCTGAGGCGGAAGGGTAGATAAGCAGCCAAGCATCTTTTTGATTGATGTTATGGGTTCCTTGGCACCCATCACTGCCTTCACGGTCAGCATGCTTCCGGTATACATTTGCTCTGTTAATGTGTAAATCGCCTTCAGCATGAGGACACAATCATTCTGAAGGTTGGATGCTCTCGGACCTACATAAGGGATAATGATGGTCACTAACTTCTTCATACTAAGTTATTTTTTACAAAGTGCAAGATTAGGGTTTTGCTTCTTACCAAAGATAGCCTGTGCCATGTTGGAGATATGTTGCTTTAAGCCGACCATCTCTTGTTGCACGGCTTCCAATTTTGCTTCAACTTTTCCGCTCGCTTTACCGCGGCGTCTTGATCAGCTTGAGCCTTCTTGTGGGTGGCCTTCAGTTTTTCCATCTCAGATAAGATTACTTGATATTTTTCTTCCGATTATGCCTGCGCATCTTGTTGGTCGGCTAAACTTTTCTTTAAGTCGCCAAATGCCGACTCAGCTTGGGCAAGAGATTCCTGTCAAAATATATTATCAAGGGGCAAGTCTCAGAATTATTGCAAGCAACATCTCTGACACTTGGGGGCTAATGTATAATTTTTTAGACAAAATTATACAATATCAAGACCCGGCTCATCTTTCAACAGATGACCCGACCCTTGGGGGTTACAGGTCGAAAGATTTTTTCATATCAAGACCAGGCTCATCTTTCAACAGATGACCCGGCCCTTGGGGGTTACACGTCGAAAGATTTTTTCATATCAAGACCCGTCTCATCTTTCAACAGATGACCCGGCCCTTGGGGGTTACAGGTTGAAAGATTTTTTCTAATGAAAAGACCCAGTTCATTTTTAAACAGATGACCCGGCACTTGGGGGTTACAGGTTGAAAGATGTTTTCTAATATCAAGACCCGGCTCATCTTTTAACAGATGACCCGACCCTTGGGGGTTAATGAGGATGGTATGCATTAAGGTGTACCTCATGTCTATTCTTCATCATAAGGAGAAGACTCTTCTCCATTTCATAACTCGCCTCCAGGCGACTTGCAAAGCCGGAATAAAGTTCTTTAAATTCAAGTTTTTCGTATTGAGATAGCTTGGCCTTGGAAATCTCATGTTCAATAGAAGGCCGGGTTGATGTTGATACGTGCTTCGACAAGACTGCTGGAGCCGGATTAGAGAAGCCGGTACCAGTGATGATTACAACATCTGGATCATGTGCCGTTTTCAACGGACTCGGCGGATTGGTCGTTTCCGTGCCTTCCTTGGGAGAATTCGGGAGATCCGCTTGGTCATCAGATTTATCCTTTGCCGGATTATCCTGAGTCGGCGCCGGTCTTTCAATAGGCTCTGGAGCTGTGATGGAAGTTGACCCGCCAGTTTTCCTTTTCTTCGCTTGTGCCCTAACAAGAGAAGGGGGTGCGCTTCAAAACAGACATCATATCATCAGGACAATGTAAGTATTATAAGAATTTACCCTGGAACGCGGATCATCGGCGGAAGGGCTGACATCACTGAGTCGCCTGGCGAAGGGGGAGAATTCTGCAAAAATAATACCTCAAGATATGAGCAAGTTATAAGTATGATCCAAAAGGAAACGAAAGGGGACGCTATTAAAAGGATACCTCATTCTGCCTCTTCTTGGTAGGAGCTTTCGTTGGTAACCCGGACTCCAAGTCTCCAGAGTGACTCCGAGTTTTCCGATTGGAAGCATATTGCGTTTTCTTCAAAAGGAAATTAGGATCCAAACAAGCGTTTGGGTGAGACATGGGAACCTTCCCACAAATCCGCCTGGCCGGTTTAGGCGAAGGAGAAGATGAGTCGGAGGAAATAGAAATTACCTCTATGGAGTCTTCTTAGCTTTCGTTGTCCTCATTCTACACAAGAGATACAGAGGTGTAAACACAAAACTATAGCAATGAATGGCAAGACAAAGAAGATAGAATTTTTACCTCTGAAAGTACATCGCCGACTTGGGATTCGTCCACATCAGACGGTTCAGTAACGACGGCTTTGCCTTTGCCCTTGGATTTCTTCTTTGGGGGCGGTCTGGCTTGCTTCGGGGCCATCTTTTTTGGCCTCTTGGACCAGAATTTATCACCTTTCTGAAGTGGCATTTTTATTATAAGAATCATAATTCAAGTAAGTCGGAAGGAATAAAGTAAAGGCGGGTTAAGCTATTTACTTTAGGAGCCAGGTTAATCTTGCAGAATGGCTTAAGACCTATTTGGCCACACTTGGCCAAGGGCTCGCCGGTCAGCTTCTTGATGATGGACACAATGTCATTTTGTGTCAGTGCTGTACGGAAGTAGCACTGGGGATGGTCCAAGGTGCCATCAAATTCACACATTAAGCCGTCTCGGCGACTTAAGGGGAGGATGTGTCATTCAACCCAGCAGCGGATCAAGTCAATCCCGGTAAGACCGTTGTTTGTCAATGATCATAACCCGGATAGCACCGGGATAAAATCTGACTCCTCTTCTTCAGTAAGCTTGTCTGGAAGTTTAAAGTTTGTA
The DNA here is from genome assembly GCF_904849725.1 of Hordeum vulgare subsp. vulgare. NCBI lineage: Eukaryota > Viridiplantae > Streptophyta > Magnoliopsida > Poales > Poaceae > Hordeum > Hordeum vulgare. Next base: position 53,201,188 of record NC_058519.1, read on the forward strand.
GGAAGGCGTTCCTCCCTATAGCCAAGGAGCTTGGTTTCACCCTCAGGAGAAGTTTCTTGGCAATAAAACCAAGACTCGCCCCAGCCTTTGGGATGGCTTGGCATGCCGAGTGATGGGAATGGATTGTCCCTGCGGCGTTGAACGTTGACGCCTCCAAGTTCCAAGCTAGGGCCACTGGAAAATTCGGTCTGGCGATTCAAATGAAAGAAATACCAGAACAAAGGAACTGAAGGTTCCATCCGCAAGTAGGCTTCGCAGAACACTTGGAACTGACATAAGTTGCTAATCGAGTTAGGTCCTAAGTCTTGGAGGCGGACGTTCATGAATGTCATGGCATCTCTAAGGAATTTTGACCCTGGCGGCTTAAACCCCCGTTCGAGGTGCTCAGCAAAGACAACTATTTCCCCTTCCTTCGGGTTGGGAATTTCTTCTCCAAACCCGGAACGCCATCCGATAACTTCTTTTGGGTTGAGATTTCCCGTCTTCACACAGTCGTTGAGAAAAGCTTCATCAACTTTGGTCGGGAGCCAATCAGCTTTGAAAACGGTACCCATGGCTACAAAGGAAAATATTACGGGTAAATTAACTCGCCAAGCGCTTGCTGAGTGGTTAAAAGATCAATTAACTCGCCGAACATTTGTCAGGTGACTAAGGGAGTCTGCTGACTCGCCAATAAGGGGCCGTGTCAGAATACAAGGGCGATTTAGGAATTTCCTACTGCTTAAGAGAGACGACTCAGAGCTTCCGAGATTTTCGTTAAAATGATGAAGTATGGATCTACAAACAGGTTTTATACAGCAGGCAGTAACACATAGATCTACAGAGCAGGCGAAAGTGAATGAAAAAAGGCCTGGATAAGGTAAAACAGCCTATGGCTAGGGCAAGAACAGTAAAGCTGATTTGACAGAAGCCTTTTTAGATCCTCAAACAGGAGCTAATCAACTGAGGATATGGTCCATGCTACTGTACCTACTATTGTCGTAGTGAACTAATGAGCGATTATGGAGACATTCGAGGTGTTCTAAGAAACCGGCAAGCAATGAACCTCGAGGAGCTAAGATCTACCTCTAATGGCGGAGGGCTGATCTGATGATGGCGACCGAGGAAGGTCAGCGGCGAGTGTTGCTCGCTTAGTCGGCCTGGGGATGCGTCGGACGCGGTGGCCGGAGACGGAGATCCTCGGGCGGCGATGGAGTTCTTGGTGCAGTCGCGAGGAAGAAGGGGTCGACGATATGGGTAGGTGGGAATGTTCCCTGCCCCCTTCCCCCAACCTATTTATTGGGTCGGGTGCTGGAATCAAGGCTCCTCGCGCGGAACATACGACGGGATAAGGATTATCTATAATGGCGCGCAAAATTTTCGGGATATCTGTGCCGAAGGATCCGTTGGGGATTGCGTCATCATTTCTTCCGAGATTAAAGGGATAAGATGATATCAACAAGGAGTGGTTCGGTGACTTGGGTATCTTCATGATAGGGTGGAGGATAAAGCGTATGATGCGTAAAAAGAGCAGAGTGAGTCGCCCCTGGCTAGGTGAGGATTGACATGAACAGGTTCAGGTCGATCTGGGGCCCAATGTTGGGGATATTATCTGTTGTGTGACCCGCTCTAGTTGGGCCGGGTCACCAAGCGGGCGACTCATCCTTTGGCGATTTAAGCTTTGGCCTGTGAGCCCAGGAGCTAGACGGCGGTTCAGGATCCTCGTGGAGAATCAATCATTGGGAAGACCTTTAAGTCTTGGAAAGCACGACGACTTAGAGATAGAAAGAATCATGACTTGCATGATGGTAAGGACTCTTGTAAATCCCTAAGGGCTTGACCTGTATATAAACGCGAGTCCCGGGGAAGGAGAGGACAGGTTAGAAATCTTCGAGTGCTAGGTCAGGCGAGTTACGCCCTCCTTGTAATCGAAACATCGTCAATACAACACAAAGCAGGACGTAGGCTTTTACCTCCTCTCGAGGGGCCGAACCTGGGTAAATCTCTGTCTCGCTTCCGTTCAACCCCTTTGAGTCGCCACCAAGGTGCGATGGCTCCAACACTAAGTCCTTTCACGAGGACATCTGCCGTGACAAAACCACGACAGGAGGCGTCCATGCGTGGTTTGAACAACTTTCGACACGTTCAACCATTTGTCTGATTTTTTTAACCGAGAAAACTTCAGAAATGCAAAACTTGTTAAAAACCCAAACAACTTACCATGGTGTCTTGAATTGGTCATATGAGACCTTAGAAAAATTTTGGTCCATTTCAAGGATGTCGAGAAGCAATGTCTCTCGGGCGGACCCTTATGTCCTAGCCAAATGATCTCCGTTGAACATGATTTTTTTTGGAAATCTCAAGACTATTACAACTTTTGCAAGTAAGTGGACATGCCATGTTAGGCGTCCATGCATGGTTTGAATGACATTTTGACATCGTATGCATGTTGCGACACATCCGGAGATTTATCAGCCTTTTTCCACCAGCAAAACTCCAGAATATGCAAAACTTATTAAAAACCCAGACAACTTTGGCACGATGCCTCGAACTGGTTGTAAAAGGCCATGGAAAAAATTGAGGTGATTTCAAGGATATCAAGAAACAACGTGCTCTTAGACATAGCCTTCTGGCCTATTCGAACATCCCGTTCAATATGGTATTTTTCTGAACATCCTTAAAATGACTCCAACTTATGCAAGCAGGTGGGCACGCCCATGTTAGATATCCATGTGAGGTTTGAACGATTTCCAATGCCATATGCAAGTTGCGACATGTCCAACCATATATCAGCCTTTAGAAAACTTGAGAAAATATAAAACTTGTCGAAACTCAATCAACTTGGCCCGATGTCTTGAATTGGTCATACAAGGCCATGAAAAAATTGATGTTATTTGACGGATGTCGAGAAAAAAATGTGCTCTTAAACGAAGCCTTCTAACTTAGTCGGAGGTCCTACGTTGACACTATGTTTTCCTACACAAATACAAAAATGTTTGGGATTTAAAAAAATGTTTCAAACTTTTGTTCGAACTTTTATGTTTGTGTTTCAATTCCAAATGTGTTAGTGTTTCTAAAAAAATGTTGAAATTCCTGCCTTGTTAATGTTATAAAAAAGTTCCCCCTATTGAAATAAATGGTCAGCGTACATTCGGAAAATGTTTACTGTTTAATAAAATGTTCATCATGTATAGAATTTTTTTGCATTTTAAAAGATATCCGCCGTATATTTTACAAAATGTTTATCATGTATTTTAAAGATACTCATCCAATATGATAAAAGTGTTCAATGTGGTAAGGTATATTTATTAAAATGTTGATCCTATATTATGAAAATGATCAATATGCCTCTTAAAATTGTTCATCATGTATGTGAAGAAAAATCATTGTGTACTAAAAAATACATACATTGTTTTCATTTTTTTGTACAGGTATTCTATAATTATTCATGTTTAAAAACAATCACAGTATTTAAGAAAAATGTTCACTATGTATAAAAAGAATGCTCGAAATGTATAGAAAAATTGTTCAGCCTGCATTTGAAAAAAATAATCATTGTGTGTTCAAAAAATTCAGTATGTATTTTAAATTCAATTTCTGAAAAGTTTGCGAAAGGGGTTCAAGTTAATGTTACAGGTACTCAACACAATATTGCAGGTGATCACGTGACATGCCATTTTTTTCTTCTACATAGGCAATGAATAATCTGGAAAAAGCAAAATATTCCAGTTTTTTTTATTTAACAAGTAGTATTACAGCCGTAACTAACAGAATATAAACTGGATCTTGGCACACTGACAAAGATGTTCAATTTTCTTTCATCTCTGGACTTGGATGACTACCACCAGCATACGACTATGCTTTAGCGAACACCACCCTCCCAAGGAACCTTGAAGTTGAAGTAACTATGAGATTTTCCACCAGCCAGTGCCTAAACGATGAACGAAATAATGGTGCCGCCGGAACTCAGCATAGGTACGAAGTCTAGTGTTGCAGATTTCCTCCGGGCACTTGAAAGTTTGGCTCAACCTCAACTTGTGCTCATTCAAGTAGTGTTCACTCATCTGTTCAGCCAAAGCTAGAAGTCAGAAAATCAAATTAATATATGCAACAATTAGTATTAGAAAGATTCATACATCATGTATCTGCACTCGACAACAGTACATCCCCTCCAAACAGCACAAATGACAGACGAAGTTCTTCTAATAGCATTGTGTGAGTGCTTGGCAATACTCAGCATAGAGGTTCACCTCAGACTCAGGTACGAGTTGCTGTTGAACGATCTATGAACTAAAAAACCAGTCATTTAAAATACTAGCAGAATAATCTAAAGGTACAAGAAGTACTCTAATTAAAACTAGAAGTCTTCGATGGATTTGTTATTCGAGATAGGCAGATAATAACCTATTCTTCAAAAAAATAATAGACCATTCTTCAAAAAAGCCTTATCTCTCAGTTCCACCCTTCACAAGAACCAATCGAATACCCTTAGCTGCTTTTGTTGAGCTAAATGAAAATATTGGATTGGTTGGTAGTACCCTGATGTATGGTCCATGTCGCGAGCCTATAACCGCTGGAGCTAATCGTCATCATAACTAATGCTGGAAAACATTTCAAGTTGTTTGTGTTCTATTAGTTTTCTCCAAGGTGTCGTCTAAGCGAAGATGTTGGATACTCATATGTTGGCAACTCAGAACTGAAGTGTCACAAAAACTGATGACATGTTAACTAAGATCTGAACAACTGGATTGATTTTAGTTTGAATTGAAGTACTGTACAATATGCACCAGATTTTAGTTTCAATGTTGCGATCAGTATTCCCATTGAAACTAAAATAAATGCTATTTTGATTTAGTGAGATCTCAAATAAAACACTTTGCTCGTAAAAAGAAACAATCATTCGCTTAGACGACCCCGTGCTGTAATAACACTGCTCGTAAAAGGAAACAATCATTCTACTTTGTTTCAGCATGTACTATTGGTTGTCACACAAAATTAGATCCCAAAAGAACGAGTGTTATTGCAGTGAACACACCTTAGCAAACATCAGTTCTGCCTGGAGACAGGAACGAGTTGTGAAGGTTCAAAGTTGGTTGTAATTACTAAGGACAGAGATATTGCATCTGAGGAAGTTTAAGTGTTTACTGCCAAAGTTTAGTTTTATAGCTAAATGTTGGCATGTCCGGCTACGTTTAACTCAATAAGTTATAAGGACTCAAGTATAAAGAGGCATATAAAGGACTACATTTTAAGGAATCAACGAGAGATTGCCTTATGTGTAGAGGAATATCGTCTACAGGTTTAGCTGATGGTTTATTCTTCTGCAGCCATTCTTCCCATTCAGCTATTCTGCTCATTTTTTGCAGCATGTTCTGGCGAATCTCCTTGTTCTGTGAATACTTAAAAGCATAGTGCACTGGAGTCCTTTTGTTCACTTTCTTCTTCTTCCCCTTCCCATTGGGTGGAGTATCTTCATCGTCAACCAGAGTGATATCTTCTTTGCTCGGTAAAATGTCTGAGGAAATAGAGGCAATCAATCGTCGATAGTTCAATTCACCCAGTTAACAATAGCAGTACACTGTTTTCAGATAAGAGGAAAAACAATTACCTGTTGGATGACTTGGTCTTTGTTTAGTTTCAATGTTAGCAAGCATCTTACTAAGTTGTTCTTGAACATCGGACGTCCTACCTTCACGGCAGTCCCCTGGGGTGCAACCAACAGGAACATCATGCTCTCCCGGGTCGTCGGGGTTATGGATACCAAGAGCTCTCCGAATAATGGCAGCTGCAGACTCATCTTGGTCAACCGAAGAATATATCTCGGCAAGGAACTTTGCGATTATGATAGATCGTCTGAAATCAGCTGATGCTTCATGTAGCATCCCTATCAACTCCCTTAACATTGCCAAATGCTGTGGTCCATCCACTGATATAATGTAGTGCAGGTCGACATAACCTGCTAGCATTCTTGCTCTAGCACAGTAGCCGTATGTTGCAGATAGTTTTCTTGCCTCCTCTCTTGCTGCAGCAAAATCCCCAGTAACAACCTCAAGCAAGATCTCCCCCACTTTAGCAGGAACGAGCTGATCGCAAACAAACTCCATGATCTTTTGGAGGTTCTCTTTAGCTTTGGCTCTTGCTTTGGCAATGTTGTCCTTGGGCGACGAATGAATGAGCTGATAGCCATGTTCGAGCCCATCAAGCTTTGGGTTGGCGTGCTTGGTCTGACGATGTCTATTTCCGTGTTTCGTGCGCCTGAGAATGTCATACCAGACATGATGCTTTGCAGGGTCATCTGGATCAATCATCGTACTAGCACAGACAAACTCCTTTTGGACATCAGCAATGCAGTCAGTCATCCCGTTTGCATGAAGGAACACAACAGATAAAACTTCCGTGGCGAAGGGAAGCCTGATCTCTGGGAGGGCTTCCTGCTCAATGTCACCGAGCTTTGCAAGACACATCAGCTCATTCCCTCGGGAGACAGGGGTTACGATGCAGCGGGGCGCGAGCCGTCTGGCCTCCGTGAAGTAGGCCAGGGCTAAAACTGAGTGCTGCCTGGACTGGCGCAGCACATCCTGATGTTGAGCATTGGACCCAAGTTCAAACAGTTCTGAACTGAACATGCTGTGCACATCTTGTTGAGTAAATAGGCAATTTTTCGAGTAAATTAATCCATGGAATAATTACTAACATGGCATTGACTAGGTTTATGACATACTGATCACGGAGTATACTAGCAAGTACTACACATATAGCAGAAACATCTACGCATATAGGCAGTATTACTAGTGCAGACAGAAACATGAGAGAGATAAACATATCATACCCTCTGATCGGCCAGTTGGCCGTAGCAGCGGCGGCGGCGGCGGCAGTATCCTCTGCCGTCTTCTTCTCGGCTTCCTCGCGGAGACGGTCAGCTTCGCTTGGCGAAGACATGGCGATGACGAGGGCGACGCGGACGTAGACGAAGTAGACGGACGGAGGCGAGCAGTCGCGTGATCGCTCCCCAAAAACCTAATCGCCCCTCTCCCGTACAGGAACCGAAGAGGCGAGGTTTCGGAGGCCTGCTCTCCCGTCGACCGTGTACGCGGTAAACGGGATGGAGTCGCCGGCGGCAGCAGCAGTCAAGGAACGAACGCGTGAGGCAGATGTGATCTGATTCTCGTGACGGCTAGGGTAGGCGGTCACGTGCTTATAAAGGCGGCTGGGTGGAGAGACGTGGGCCGAACCCACGTCCGAGTCGGTAACAGCCCACGATCCGACGTCTCGGATCGTGCCGTGTCCGTATTCTCCGTTACTGACCGGCAAAAATAAGCGCGTAGGTATGAGCTCGGCTCGGCTCATTCCCGCAACCCGCGGCGCGTCGTGACGAGGAGTGCGCGAGGGCACCTTCTCTTCTCACTCTCCAATAACATGTGGAAGAGAGACCCTTATAAAGGGGTCCAAACTCTCCTCCACTAGCGGGGTGGGACTAAACTTCCCACCACCTTGTCATGCCACCACCTACATGGGCCCTTGGAGATTTTTCTGAAATTCTCTAATGGGCCTAAAGCCCACCTTCAAATTTCAACAATCCCCCACCAGATCTCAAGGGCACATCGTGTTCCCTCGTTCCAATCACTGTTTTAATATACCAACATTTCAGTGAAGACCTGTTAAGGTTGAGCTTCACCTAGAACAAGTAGCTACACCCCTTTACAACTGAACAATGGACTATGCCTTGAATTGTCAGTTTGGCGTAAAGGAGCTTTACCACAAGTCTTACTAGTACTAGACTGCCGAAGGTGACCCCTCGGGTGGAGCATATTAGTCACACTCCTGGCCTATTCATGAGTTTACTAGAGATCACCCAAACCTCATAGACTGTGACCAGCAGTCAAGCTCATATAGGTGTGTTCCTCCAAAGATCGCTCTGTAGGACAACATCTTGCTTACATATAAGCTTTAGAACACATTAAGACAGTAGTCATCCTACCATACAGTATCCGAGAGTATTGCATCTCTAACGGAGTGGGTTAGTAAAGTTACTCTCCTCAGTTCACCACTGGCTTGTTTTCCCAGGTCCTACTTCACGGGATCTCCGATCATATAGGTTGGGTTACTACCATGGCAACTCATGTGGGTCTCATACCCATCTCCCTCGATGCACTATCTATCACAACACATGATAGCCCTTTAGTAAAGGGATCTGTCAGATTCTTAGCCGTTTGGATATAATCCAACGCTATCACTCCGGAGTTTCTCAAACGTCTGACAGACTTCAATCTCATTCTTATATGTTTGTTGGACTTCATATTGTCCTTTGAACTCTTCACTTTAACAATAACCGTCTGATTATCGCAGTTCATAAGGATAGCCGGAACCGGCTTCTCAACCACAGGTAAGTCCATCAAAAGATCTCAAAAAAATTCTGCTTCGACACCAGATGTGTCTAATGCTGTTAATTCTGCTTCCATTGTCGATCTTGTTAAGATCGTTTGCTTGCAAGACTTTCAGGAAACAACACCACCCCCAAGAGTAAACATATACCCAGTAGTGTCCTTCATCTCATCAGCATCAGAGATCCAATTCGCATCAGTATACCCTTCAAGTACCGATGGGAATCCCGTATAGTGAAGCCCGTGGTTGACAGTACCATTCAAGTAGCGCATAATTCTTTCAACAGCACGCCAATGAACATCGCCCGGGTTTGCAACAAACCGGCTAAGTTTGCTCACAGCAAACGCGATGTCAGGCCTCGTTGCGCTAGCTAGGTACATAAGTGAACCGATAATTTGAGAGAATATCAATTGATCTATAGCCATGCCTTTAAACTTTCTAATAAGCACACTAGGATCATATGGTGTTTGAGAATTTTTGCAGTCTGAATATCCAAAGCGACTCAAAATCTTCTCAACATAGTGGGATTGCAGAAGTGTAATCCCACCCTCATCATCTCTCAACAGCTTGATGTTTAAGATAACATCAGCCACCCCAAGGTCCTTCATCTCAAAGTTTTGAGACAGAAAATACTTAACCTCCTCAATTACTTTGAGGTTGGTTCCAAATATCAGTATGTCATCAACATACAAGCACAATATAACTCCTTCGCCCCCACCATGGCGATAGTATACACATTTGTCAGCTTCATTAACAACGAAGCCAACAGATGCGAGAGTTGTATTAAACTTCCCATGCCATTGCTTAGGTGCTTGTCTCAGACCATATAAAGATTTCAGCAACTTACACACCTTTCCTTCCTGACCTTCTATCACAAAGCCATCTGGCTGTTGCATATAGATTTCCTCATTTAGCTCTCCATTCAGGAAAGCCGTCTTAACGTCCATTTGATGAACGAGAAGACCATGAGAGGCCGCCAATGAGAGTAGTACTCGAATGGTGGTCAGTCTAGCCACAGGTGAATAAGTATCGAAGAAATCTTCTTCTTCTTTCTGGGCATAGCCCTTGGCCACAAGCCTAGCCTTGTACTTTTCAATCGTACCATCGGGCCTAAGCTTCTTTTTGAACACCCACTTGCATCCCAATGGTTTGCAACCATAGGGACGATCAGTGATTTCCCATGTCCCGTTAGCCATGATGGAATCCATCTCGCTACGGACCGCAGCTTTCCAGTAATCAGCATCTGGAGAAGCATACACTTCTGAAATAGAAGTGGGATTATCATCCACGAGGTATACGAAGAAATCATCACCAAAGGTCTTTGCAGTCCTTTGTCTCTTGCCCCTACCACGAGCTTCCTCGTCATCCTCCTTAGGATTTTCATCATGTGTTTGTTCATAGTATTCCATAGGAATGGCAGGCTCAGGAGTTATCTCAGATTCCTGTCTAGAAGTGCTTTGCACATCTCTCATGGGAAATATATCCTCAAAGAATGTAGCATCCCTCGACTCCATTATTGTACCGACCTTCACGTCAGGTACCTCAGATTTCACTACTAGAAATCTATAGCCTATGCTATTCTTAGCGTATCCCAAATTAACGCAGTCCACAGTCTTTGGTCCAAGCTTACGCTTCTTGGGGATCGGTACATTGACTTTCGCCAAGCAGCCCCAAGTACGTAAGTACGAGAGCGTCGTCCTTCTCTTCGACCACTCCTCGTAGGGAGTGACCTCATCATCTTTTGTAGGAACTTTATTCAGGACATGACTCGCGGTCAATATAGCCTCCCCCCACCATGCCTTGGATAAACCCGATGTATCTAACATGGCGTTAACCAAATCAGTTAGAGTACGGTTTTTCCGCTCGGCAACCCCATTTGACTGGGGTGAATAGGGAGGCGTCCTCTCATGAATAATGCCGTGTTCCGCACAAAATGAATCAAATTCGTTTGAGAAGTACTCTCCACCACGATCAGACCGGACTCGTTTAATTTTCTTTTCAAGTTGATTCTCAACTTCTGCCTTATAGATTTTAAAGTAGTGTAGAGCCTCATCTTTAGTATTTAACAGATACACATAGCAAAATCTAGTGGAATCATCTATCAATGTCATGAAGTATTTCTTTCCACCTTTAGTCAACACACCATTCATCTCACAAAGATCAGAATGTATGAGTTCTAATGGTGCTAAGTGTCTCTCCTCTGCAGCCTTGTGAGGCTTGCGAGGTTGCTTTGCTTGCACACATGAATGGCACTTAGAACCTTTGGCTAAAGTGAAAGTTGGGATTAAATTCAGTTTTGCTAGCCGCGACATAACACCGAAACTTATGTGACAAAGACGTGAATGCCAAACCTCAGATTCATTAACACTCGAATGAATATTGTTCACGACTTTATTACAAAAATCTGCAAGAGAAAGGCGGAACAGACCTCCGCATTCATAACCTTTTCCAACGAAAAGTCCATATTTCGTAACTACTACTTTATTAGACTCGAATACCAACTTAAACCCTTCTCTACACAGAAGGGAGCCACTAACGAGATTCTTCTTGATGGCGGGGACATGCTGCACGTTCTTCAGCTGCACGATCCTTCCCGAAGTAAACTTTAGATCGACCGTGCCAACACCAAGAACAGAAGCACTCGCGCCATTCCCCATCAATACGGACCCGCGACCGGTGGCCTGATAAGAAGAGAACAATGATAAGTCAGCACACACATGAATATTTGCCCCCGTGTCCACCCACCAATCGGTGGACTGACAAACTGTAAATACAGTAAGTAAATTACCGTACCCAGATGCACCACTTTCATTGTTGCCCACAATCATGTTGGCAGACTTGGAGTCCTGCGCCGGCTTCTTGTACTTGTTTGGGCATTTGTTCGCCCAATGTTCCTCTGAACCACAAGTATAGCAGCCATCTCCCTTCTTATTCTTCTTGAAGGGCTTCTTTCCCTTCTTCTTGAAGTCGGTATTCTGTTGGACAAAATTCTTTCCCTTGGGCTTGTGAGAATTGAAGTTCCTCTGATGTACCATATTGGCAGCAGAAGAGCTTTCCACCGCTTTTCCATTGGAGTCCTTTGCTCTCGAGTTCTGCTCAACACTCAGATGGCCGATGATGTCCTCTACTGAGAATTCACGCCTCTGATGTTTCAGAGTAGTAGCAAAGTTCCTCCATGAATTAGGGAGCTTAGCAATTATACAGCCCGCGACAAACTTGCCCGGCAAATTGCACTTAAGAACCTCAAGTTCCTTAGCTATGCATATTATCTCATGAGCTTGTTCCAATACAGAACGGTTGTCAACCATCTTGTAATCGTGGAACTGCTCCATAACATACATCTCACTCCCAACATCGGTGGCCCCGAATTTAGATTCGAGCGCCTCCCACAAGTCCTTGGCAACATGCATATGTAAATATGCATCAACCAGCTTATCTCCGATCACGCTAATGACTGCTCCAAGGAATAGGACGGTGGCCTCCTTAAACATCTTCTCCTGTTCAGGAGTGATAGTTTCCGTAGGAGTGACACCGGCTACCCAGAACACGTTCATAGCAGTGAGCCATAAGGTGGTTCTCGTTTGCCAACGCTTGAAAAAAGTACCGGTAAACTTATCCGGTTTCAGTGCAGCAGCAAAACCATTACTCGAAAAATTCCTACAGACATTAGGTTTTTGGATTGTTGAGTAAATAGGCAATTTTCCGAGTAGATTAATCCATGAAATAATTACTAACATGGCATTGACTAGGTTCATGACATACTGATCACGGAGTATACTAGCAAGTACTACACATATAGCAGAAACATCTACGCATATAGGCAGTATTACTAGTGCAGACAGAAACAGGAGAGAGATAAACATATCATACCCTTGGAGATTTTTCTGAAATTCTCTAATGGGCCTAAAGCCCACCTTCAAATTTCAACACATCTCCGGCCAAGTTTAGCGCAACCGTGGAGCGCGGGTGGGCGACGACGAGCGCGTCGGCGAGTGGAAACGCTTTCGCGAGTGCCACGAGTGGCGACGTGTCGTTCGTACCCCCGTCGCCGTGTAGCATCATGGCGATGTCCCGGCATTGGTTTCTGATGGCCTGGCTTTCCAGGCTCATCTTGGCGCGTTGCCTCCTGCTGACGATCATGGTCGCAGACGCAGATGGTGAAGCGAGCGCGTCAGCCTTGGTGGGCTGCGCCTCGGTGGGATGCTCGTCGTCGTTGGTATCTCCGCTTTCACCACGGCGACTCCCAGGCGCCTCCGCGAGCACCTCGTCGCGGGCGAGCCCCATGGGCATGGCACCCACTCCTTGGTTGCTGCTGATGATGTCGGTCGCAGGCGGTGAAGCCTCCGAGTTCGCCGGGTGCGCCTGGGCGAGAACCTCGTCGTCATCGGCGTCGCGGTTTTGACGACGGCGACTCCCAGGCGCCTCCGCGAGCACCTCGTCGCGGGCGAGCCCCATGGGCATGGCACCCACTCCTTGGTTGCCGCTGATGATGTCGGTCGCAGGCGGTGAAGCCTCCGAGTTCGCCGGGTGCGCCTGGGCGAGAACCTCGTCGTCGTCGGCGTCGCGGTTTTGACGACGGCGACTCCCAGGCGCCTCCGCGAGCACCTCGTCGCAGGCGAGCCCCATGGGCATGGCACCCACTCCTTGGTTGCCGCTGATGATGTCGGTCGCAGGCGGTGAAGCCTCTGAGTTCGCCGGGTGCGCCTAGGCGAGAACCTCGTCGTCGTCGGCGTCACGGTTTTGACGACGGCGACTCCCAGGCGCCTCCGCAAGCACCTCGTCGCGGGCGAGCCCCATGGGCATGGCACCCACTCCTTGGTTGCCGCTGATGATGTCGGTCGCAGGCGATGAAGCCTCCGAGTTCGCCGGGTGCGCCTGGGCGAGAACCTCATCGTCGTCGGCGTCGCGGTTTTGACGACGACGACTCCCAGGCGCCTCCGCGAGCACCTCGTCGCGGGCGAGCCCCATGGGCATGGCACCCACTCCTTGGTTGCCGCTGATGATGTCGGGTCGCAGGCGTTGCCTGTTTGGTGGTTGGTTGCCGCAGCGACGGCGTGGGCGTGTGATTGTTTCTCGAGTTTGCAAGATTTGGAGGAGGGAGGGGGGGTGCAGGTGACTACAAGCGCTGGGATGGTTGGAGGGTTCAAGCTTCTCTCCAATGCATTTTTTTTCTCTTCTTTTCTTTTCTTTACCTTTTCTTTTCTGCTTCCCCCTTCATTACTTCTGCACTCCTTTCGGATTTTAAACTCCTTTTCCACCCTACTAATTTCAAATATGATTTGCTCCTTTTTATTCATCTCATCAGATAGTTTCTTTTCAAGTTATAAAATGTCAGCTCATTCATCACAGCCAACATATATTTGGAATGAAGAACATCACCGCTTTTCAAGTATCTCCATCCTAATTGGTGGCAAAAAAAGGGGTGTTGTGCTATCGGCTTGCAAAATTAAGCATGATCACGCTATAAGAAATGCGGAAGTTAAATCAGCTCGAGCGGCTGCGTGGAGCGTGAGAGCAGTTTGCTTCATTCACTATGGGCGTGTTTGGTTCGTTGTATTGCATCTGGCTCGCACCCACCATGCAAAATATAGATTGTTTGGTATGCTGTATGTATAGTTGGACCTGGCCCGAGAGATGCAAAAAACGCCTCCGGGCCAGGCTGCGGGGAAACGCAAGTTCGGGCCGTTTCCGCGAGCCTGCACCCGCGCGTGCAGCGACCCGCGCGTGCATCGCTCTCGCCTGGAGGATAGGGTTCCCTCCCGACGCAACTGAAATGTTTTTTGCAATGTCACCAAAGAGGAAACGTCTGATAACACTATAAGATTATCTATAATCGGATCCCTATCCACTCTCTATACGTACGAGCGGATCGGCTGGTCAGTTACCGGTCACGAAAATGTGATCCTATCGGACCTCTCAAACCGACCTTATACTTTCGGGTTGGCCGGCGTCCCCCATACCTAGCTCATATCTGCAGCGGATATAGGGAGGTCCGGACGCGCCAGCTATGTCAGACGGGCGGAGCACATGCAGAAACCCAATGGTCCGACGGTAGCTCACCAGGCGGATATGGAGGCCGTCTAGGCACCACATGTAGCCTCCTAACTCTCCGGAGGAGTATAGGGTGGAGCAGGTGATGAGTATGTATTTTTCCTTATTTTTAGCTACATGGATGAATTTCACGTTGCATGTACTCCCTCCGTCCCAAAATAACCATCTCAAGCTTAGTATAATTTTATACTAGAGCTAGTACAAAGTTAAGACATTTATTTTGGGACGGAGGGAGTACTAGTTTTGATATGAGGATCAAGAAATTAGGACTATGCTGCAGTTATAAGAAATGAGGGGTGACCACTTACTGTTCGCGGTCATATAACTAGATAATGCTGAAGTCTGAATGTAGATGGTCTAGCATGTTGCTACGTGGCATGCATGTATATATTTGTAAGCCCGGCATACTTAACCTTTTTTCATTAACTGGATATATAATGGAAATACAAGATCAAGATCCAGAGTATAAGGCCTCGTTTGGTTAAGGGGGATTGGGGAGGATTTGAGAGGAAAATCCCCAGGGGGTCCAGAAACCCCACAGATCCTCGCGCGCTCATTTGGTAGGAGGGGTTTGCTTAGCCCAATCCCCTCCGTTCCCCTTCAATCCCTTCCTATCTATGTGTTTCAAAATCCTCCTCGAGGGACTAGTGGAAGCAAAACCCCGGGGATTTGAGAGGATTGGGTGAAACAAAGGGATTCACCCAATCCTCTGAAATCCCTCCCTCTCAAAACCTCTCTAATTCCCCTTAACCAAACGAGGCCTAAGGGGACGGAAAAAGAAAAAAGTTAGTTCAGTGTATAGCCGGAAAATTGACGAACATATTGCCGGGAAGGCCAGGCGTATTGCCGTCGTACGTTCGGCTCACCCGGCGTGGCACGCCCCTTTGGCTTTGGCCCTTTCTTCCTCCACCCTATTTCCTTCCACGCCCATCGCCAGAGAGCAACAGAGTAGGCCATCCTCGCCGTGTGCAATGACCCTGGTCCCGGGTGCACGATGTAGTATAGCTATTGTCTCGGGCTCGACCGCCGCACCGCGAACTGATCTGGTTCCGGACCGGAGGTGCCGTGTGTTGGCAAACCAGGGTGGATTAGGTTCGTCGATGCCCTAGTCACCACGATGATGGATGATCAGTCCACCACAACCCACGGCTGGCTACGACTAGGATCACGGTGCGAGCATCTTTGGGCGGGGCAAAACGGCGCGTACGTGGGATTCACATGCCTTTAATTTGGGATGTTCTGACACGCTGCCGGATAGGCTGGGTGCCACCCTACCTCTACGGTGCTTTTGTGTGTTGGCATTCCTTTTTGGGTGATGGGTCCCACTCAAGTACTTACTACTCCGTGCAACGTGCACACACGAGATGACGCTTCGTATTACCTCTCGTCTCTCTATCCAAACAAACCGTTTCCATTTTAATAATTGACATCACTGATATCTTCTGAACTGAAATTCTTTTGTTTTTATAATTGAACTCCTTTCGACAAGATCTTCGAAACGAGACCAATCTTGGATACGTTTGAATCTAAGTTATGTCTCATTGCTTTAGTCATGTTTTAGTTAACTGGAGTATATATGTACCAAAACATTTTGGAACGAATTTCAGTGATTTTGCAGCACGTTTAGGTGATATTTGAAATGTAGTTCTACAATTTTGGAATGCATTACTTCAATGATTTTGAAATGCATTCAAATAATTTTAAAATATGCACATTTGTATTTTGATGTTGCGGACGTGGGATTCACCTGCCTTTGGATGTAGCCGCTAAAAGCATTTATAACTGAACCTCTTAAACCTCACATCAAACTGTCCTAACACGGAAAAGAGAAAAAAAAATGTCACATCCTACTACCTCTACGATGTTGCCTGTGTGATATTCGGATTTTTTCACGTTTTTGACCCCTGGGATGAAAG
The DNA here is from genome assembly GCF_904849725.1 of Hordeum vulgare subsp. vulgare. Lineage (NCBI taxonomy): Eukaryota > Viridiplantae > Streptophyta > Magnoliopsida > Poales > Poaceae > Hordeum > Hordeum vulgare. The sequence goes on from NC_058519.1 coordinate 53,217,516, forward strand.
TATTTCACGGAATGAACTCTGACTGAAACTATTTCACGATCTGACCTTTTTTGAAACGCCAGAGCCCGTGGCGTTGCAGACGCACATAGAAACGCCTGTCTATCGTGGCGTTGCTGCCCTACAGTGAAACGCGTGTCTACCGTGGCGTTTTCTATTTTCTGCAACGCCAGTCTACCGTGGCGTTGCAGACCCACTGTGCAACGCCAACAGTGCTGGCGTTGCTGCCCTACAGTGACACGCCTGTCTACCGTGGCGTTTTTTCTTTCTTGCAACGCCAGTCTAATGTGGCGTTGCAGGCCGATTGTGAAACGCCAACAGTCCTGGCGTTGCAGACACACTATGGAACGCAACGACGACATCCAGCCAGCCCACGACATGCTGGTTTGGTCTGCAACGCCAGCCCCCTTGGCGTTTCTGCTTTGGTCCGCAACGTCAGCCCCCTTGACGTTTCTGCTAAGGGCTGCAACGTCCAGTAGACTGGCGTTGCACATAAGGCCTGCAACGTTCAGTAGACTTGCGTTTGGCCTAAGGCCTGCAACGCCACGGACTATGGCGTTTCCAAAAGGGTCAAAACGTGAAATACTTTCAAAACGAGTTTGTTATGTGATGAACTTACGCCTTAAGGATCAAAACAATGAAAAAATCCGTGATATTCCATATATGGCGATGGGTCCCACTCAAGCACGTACTACATGCAACGTGCAAACAGGATATGACGCTTCTTATTCTTTCACATCTCTCTATCCAAACAAACCCGTTTCATTTAATAATTTGGATCATTGATATTTTCTAAACTGAAATTCTGTTTTTAGTTTTATTTTCCATACTTGAACTCCTTCCAACAAGATCTTCAGAACAAGACCAATCTTGGATACTCCCTCTGTCCTAAAATAATTGCCTTAACTTTATACTAGCTTTAATATAAATTTATATTAAACATAACACACTTATTTTGAGACGGAGAAAGTACATTTGAATCTCAGTTAAACTCCTTTCTCAGTTGCAGATAGCTAGAATTGATCCACCTATGCAATTAACAGATAAGCTTGTCCCTATCCAACGGTGCGGACCGCTCGACGTCCGGGCTAAATTTGGGTCGACGCGCGGAAAGCCGGAAACATGCAAGAAGAGCTCCTCTTTGGTGGCTGCGGGAGGAACCACTCTAAAATGAAGAGTGCCCGATCGTACCCGTTCGTGTTTGGATGTGCTCATATGATTCCTATATTTGATTCCGATTTAAAATGTACCAACCAAATGAAGAAGGCTCTGGTTGAATAATTTTTCTTGACCAGGCATGACCGAAGGAACACGCTAAGAGCATCTCCAACAGTCGTACTAAACAAACGCCGCACCTCAAATTTATCCATTTTAGCGCACGCGCAATGAGGACAGTGTCTCCAGCGGGCGCGCAATAACCGCACGCGCGGCATATAGAGTTGGGCGCGCGGTCCGAATCGTCATCGCGCGTTGCGTATTTGGGGCGTCCGCTTCCGCACGCGGCACACACGACCGCTCGATGTTTGTGATTCAAATTATGCACTTTTGGGCATGTGAGCATGAACTTTTGGGCATCTTCACAAGAGAAAGCTTCGCCGCCTCCGCCTCCCATGGCGCCACCGCACGAAGGAGACGGAGCAGGCCCGCCTCCGCAATCGCCACCACTCGCTACATGGCAAAATCAGCACAGGCCGATCCGTCTCTATGGTCTGGAACGATTCAAGAATATACATGTTCTCGATCGAACAAACCAGAAAACCCCCCAATATGCAGACCAAGAATCACACACGTACGGAGACAGAGTTTGAGAAAACGAAGGAATCTTTCCCAGAGTTTCTAGTCAGTGGAAATTTTTGCTGACAGTGTGCGCGCAGGAGATTCCGTTCGGTAGAAACCCTCGTTGCCTCGATGATCTAGAGTACGAAAAACTATATGGATCAACGAGGTCACAAATTGCCAGACAACTGAGGAAAGAGAGAGAGAGAGAGCCCACCATCATTGTTGATGCCAGAAGGTCGGCACACCCGCTCTCACTATCTCCCCTGCCGTGAGAAATGAGAGGAGGAAGATGAGGAGAGCTCGAGGCGGAGGGCGGCGACGGCGTGTTCTTCCGCCCCTCGCTGGCTTTCAAGACGGGGCTAGTGTGGTGCGCGTGTCGGAATGTGTAGTACTTCAGACTGGGTGCGCATGATTTTCTACCGCGTATTTGAATTTGTGGGCACGAACTTGGTTGAATGATGTTTCTGATTGAAATTATACGCCATGTGTTTTGTGTTGAATGAAATGTGTGAAATTTGTGTTCAAAATAAAGAAATATGAGACATCGGCTGCGCGCGCTGTGCATTTTAGCGCGCTGCTGGAGCTGCGCGCTTATGCCGCATTTCAAACCTGACGATGGACGCGCTGCAAAACAGTTTTTTAAACGTCGGGCGATGCGTGCGTGTTGGAGATGCTACAACTTCACCACGTCAGCCAAATCTATAGAACCCCACCTGCAGCCACACAACCCCGTCCAAATTCATCCGCGTCGGAGGCCAAGCCGGAGCTCCCCTCGTGCTTGCGTCCGAGGCTGAGCGCGGAGCTCGCACGCCTGCATCAAAGGCCATCCCCTAGTTCGCGCGCGTGAAGCTTCCATGGCCACGGCCCTCGCTCCGCCCCCGAGCTCGCGCACCCACCGCCCGAAGCTCCCATGGCGACGGCCACGACAGAAGCGCGTGCGTGCGCTGTCCGCGCCCACCGCCCGAAGCTCTCATGGCCACGGCCACGACGGAAGCGCGTGCGTGCGCTGTGCGCGCCCACCACCCGAACCTCCCATGGCTACGGCCACGACATAAGCGCGTGCGTGCGCTGTGCGCGCCTACCGCCCGAACCTCCCATGGCCACGGCCACGACAGAAGCGCGTGCGTGCGCTGTGCGCGCTGGCCGCCAACGCCGTGTGCAGACGCAGCTGCCGTGATGCCGGACAGGAGCTCCTGCGCCATCGTGTGAGGCCGGACCTCGCGAGCGCGTCCGCATCTGAGGCCATGGCCGGAGCTCGCGCGCCCTTGCGCCCGCGTCCGCGTCTGAGGCCGGGTAGCGCGAGCAGCCGCGTGCGGGCTAGCAAGTCCGCTGCATGTGTGCTTGCTAGCTAGCCAGCTAGCTGGCCGCCGCCGCGTACTGGTCGCTGCCGTGCGTGCACCCAGCCGTGTGCACCGCTGCCGGCCTGGCCGCTGCTGCCGTGCGTTCACGGCCACGTGCTGCTGCTTGGCCTGGCTGCTACTGCCCGTGCGTGCTGCTGCTGCTGCGCCCGCGCGTACCAGCTGGTGCTGCCGCTCGGCCTGGCCGCGATCTGGCTGCTGCGCGCGTGATGTCCCAGCGCCACCGAGTGTGCTGGCCGAGGCTCTCGCGCCCTCTTCCGCTTCCGCAGAGCTCGCCACCACCACGGACAACGCCGGAGCTTGCGAGCTGGAGGGCCGGCCACCATCAACATCCATTTCCTGCGTGCTTTGCGTGCTCTGACGATGTCGCACACTACGTGCTTGTTGAAATGCTACAAAGTGGAGATCATAATTTGGCGATCATGTACCTGGAGAAAAGTAGGGGTTGACAAGGGACGTGTCCGCGGGCGTTTTGGAGCCAAAGTCTGTAAATTGTGGTTTCCTTTTACATAAAATACACACACAAACGTTTATATATACACATACGCATACTCATCTTTATGCATATACATACGTAAAATCTATCTTTATGAACATCTTCAAAATACTGAGCCGACATATCATCTTAAAATTTATAAAGTTATCATAGGCGTCGATGAGAACTTCTTCTCCTACTAAATGCACATCGTCGGAAATCCTGAAATATATCTAGAAATAAATACGAGCGTCGGGATTTGAACCCTCATGGGTTAGGAATAACACAGTCTCTCTAACCATTCAACCATAGGTAGGTTCGCTAAATTGTGGTTATAGGCACTGTAAGAGCATCTACAGTCACATCCCTCATACCCGTCTCAAACGCCCAGACAGCCCACCCGGTCACTGATCGGTCACCAAATTGCGACCCAACCGGACCTCTCAAACGGGCCTCAAACACCCAGGCTGACTGGCACCCCTCATATACAACCCAAATCTGGGGCGGATATGGAGAATCCCGGACGCGCCCGCCACGTCGGCTGGACGACATGGCCCCACACGGTCTCGCTCGAACATTCGACGCCTCGACGGGCGCCTAGACAATCGACGCGGCGTGCCGCTCTGGCTCCCCGCCTAACGCCATAGCCAGCTATTTAAGTCGGCCAATGTCTCCCAACCCTAGCACATCAACCTCCTCCCTTCATCGTCACAACCCGAGTCCGCCAGCCATGCCCCCACGCCGCCGCTACTACACGATACAATAGCGTCTCCGACTCCTTGAGCAGGTCCAGATCCGGAGAGCCACGAGGCTACCTTTGGATCCAGAGAAGGATTTCGAGGAGGATGAGGTGGTGGAGGAGGAAGAGGACGAGGAGCTGGGGGTGGAAGGGTACGAGGAGCAGGAGCCGGTGGAGGAGACATTGACGTTTAATATAAGTGATGAGGAGGCGTTGGTCATGGAGGACGTGGATATGTGGCCGGAGCAGCTGGTCATCTTGAACTACATCCGCTCGGAGTCAGTTGCGGAGGTCAAGTGTCTGCATCTGCAGCAGATGGAGGTGGTGCACCCGTCTTAGGCTCCGACGCAGGCGGCTCACACCATTTACGACGACGAAGAATAGTATAGTATGTAGTATATAGGTTATTCATTTTACATGTTTTTGTATGAATATAGGGGATGAAATATGAGAAAGTTGGAGGTGAACAAACATATCTGAAATGTAACCAATCAGTTCTTGCGAACATGTCTGAATGCGTTCACAAACATTTGAAAAGGTGTATTTACAAGTTACAATTGTAGATGCTTTACATAAGGCACGGAACGACAAGCACGGACACAAAATCGGAGCAGCATGCCGAACTAGCTGTGTTTGTGTCGAGGTACACCGTAATTTGCGAGCTGAGGAGCTAGTTGACCTCGACGTAGGTACTAGGTGAGGTACGTGCGGGTCACTGAAGGGAACCCCCGTCGCGTCGTCTCGACGAGTTGCGACGGTTGTCGTTGTCATATCCTCCCGGTCTTAGGGCATGTATAACAACGTCTTATTAGGGCATGTACATTAGTCAAGACATCAACCGTCTAACAATTTTCCATGTCACCTACACACAGCAGTAAAGACACCTTTTACAATAGACTAGTAAGGTTCGATTTAGACAACAAGTACATTCTTTTGTAAAATATTCTTAGGAAGACTAACTTAGTTATTTGAATTGTACTTTGGCCATTTACACAAAAATAAAGAGATGGTTTGAATAGTTGGCAAAAAGGGATATTCAGACACCAAACAAGGTTTCTAAATCGACCAAAACAAAATCCACAAATTAAGATAACATCATTCATTAGCTGTCATAAACATCTCATAATTTCTCATTTTTCCGTTGGCATCCTTCTTCATCCGGGCTCCCAACTGGTGCTGGTTCGACATCTCCACACGAAGCTTACCCTATGCATGTGCATCTCATTGGCGCGAGTGATGGGCATAAACACGGAGAGGATAAAATCAAAGCAAAATGACCGAACACATCCTTGCAAATTAATAAATTGTTATCTTGAATATAGTGATAATAAAATAAATGATTGTATCATGTAACACTAAAATAGGTCAATCTACTTTTCTATGCTCATTGGAATATCAACCCCTAATATATGTTGCCAAATATATTTATCATAATTCCAGCTAGGTTGAGCTATTTCGAGTGTGTCATTGAATTCCTTAAAAAATATGAATAATTTCAGTGCAACTCCAAGAGTTATAATGTCTAATGATTGTGATGTAGCAAGAGGGTCCAAGACATATAGGAGGCGTGTATGTTTCTTGATGGAGTATAAGAAAGTGGCTGAAGATGTATATGGCACCAAAATCCGCAACGATACATATTAGAAACCATAAAATCATAACAATAACGGATAACAACCCAAACATACCAAGTTACATGATGAATTGTTGTTGCCTACCCCCATGCAGAATATTCGTTTATGAGGCCAGGCTTATCTACACCCAATGAAGAGAAACATCGTAAAAAAATACTGCAAAAATTTAAACAAATCCTTTTTTGTATGAAATATAATTTGCTGCGTGAGGTACATTCAAATTTCAAATCATTCAAACATATGAGTAGATCGCAGCAAAAAAGACAAATTCGGCGTGAACAATACATGAACAATAAACTTTTCCTCATACCCCAAATTTATCATTTTCGATGAGAGCTACTCATATGCAGAAATTATCTGAATTTTGGAGCGCACCTCACGCACAAAATTTTCTTCCATGAAAAAAACAGTTTTTTATTTTGCTAGTATTTGTTTTGAATTGTTTGGTCGTTTTGGTTGGAGCTGAGTCTAGGCACCGAACTACTACTCCACTCCAGGCCGGCTATGAAACAACATTGCCAATGTATGAATAATGGGCTCCACGCGACACTTTAGATCTCGTACTGAATCTAAAGTGGGGACTGAGCAATAAGAATGTTTAAAACATGTTGATATTGACTATACAATATACGATTCTGATAACCTATGCAAAGCTGTAGATCCATGGACTGGGGGTCTATCAATAATAAGACCTCATTGCGTGCCAATATACGCACATCCATGTTTAAATGATCATTTTCCATAGACAAGTCCATTGAATGGGGTCTCGAGCTTTGCACCCATTCCTTTCTAAAATAATTATTAAGAATCATAATAATATATATCAACGTTTGATACATTTCTTATGTTGCTATGCATGTAGTGGAATTCTAGTATTAGTCACTGTTAAAAATGCTTTGACGCCCTTTAATTAGTCAAATGCGGATTGAAAATGCTTTGGAGCATAGTTTAAATTACATAAAATAGACAAACCTATACCCATATTCAAACTCACTTTCGTATGTTATGATTTGTAACCATGGACTAAATATTTTATGAGAAATTTATGAACAATCAGAAAACGCCTGATATTTTAGAATTTTTTTTGGAATGGAGAAAGTATGGTATATTTGAGAAAAAGAAACTAAATAACCCCCTTCATAGTACATGTGTTGCACATTTCATGAGCACCAAAGAATGAGTGTCGATCAAACGAACAACTCCGTCCCACACCACCAGTAGGATCGAACTGATTACTGTCAATTTGCTTCTTCATGCAAAACTTTGGCAAGAATAAACAGTAATCATTACTCCCACCTTGGCCCATAACTGAATAACTAACAAACAAGGGGGCAAAACAGAGGATGGTCTACTGAATCAACTTACTGATGCAATTCTTTTTTTAGTAGGACCCTTGAGGGCATTTTATTCTTTGGAGAGAAACTTATAGAATTAACACGAAGAACCTGTACTTGTCCTCTTGACACTACTAATATATTAAATAGCTTGAGAATAACCGGGAACATACAGGTGTTCATCTTTCTAGAGTCTCCATACAAAATACCTTTCAAGCAAGTAACTTCTGACAGAGAACATGATCTGTCAATTTTATTTTATTTTGAACACACATGATCTATCAATTTAATCAAATCAAACCTCAACAAATTAGGGCAAATATGAAGACACTGAGTTTGAAGTAATATATCTTACATGTCATGTAAAAATGGTGAACAATACTTGGGGAAAATTTAAAAGAAAAACTATAGATAAAAAAATATCACTAACACAAGTGAAACACGTTATCACCATGTTCCTGTAAATTGACAGTGGGTCCAAGGTGGCGGCAACATTGAGCTAGGCCCCAGACCTGCTTCATACAATGGCTACACAAAACATTGTGCAGTTATACTACCGAAAGCATGCATGCGGTCGCCGCACCCTGGAAGTGGCCAAAGGTGACGAGGGTTATTTGGTATGGACATCATATAGGATCAATCAAAGAGGAAGTAATTTGAAAATCTACATGTCTGAAACTTTTACCATTCTCAGCCATGGCACATGAATCTAAGGTGAAAATAGCACAAACATTACATAGTTTGGAACTAAAGATAAATAACCAAACTTGATCATATTCCATCCTTTCTCTTGCATGTTCCTAATTAGTAACATAAAAACTATAACCAACACCCGTATCCACAAGAGCAAGTGACAATATCTGATCTCAGTATTTTGTATTTACCTCTGAATGAGCCTAATTCGCTATCACTATGAACAGAACATACAAATCCCATAAATAAAAAGAGTAACTGAAAAATCGATTTTGTTACAAATGCTCTAGCTAGTACTTCATTATCATAGATCTTGAAATATATTCCACGTATAGAAAATATATTGTTATATGTCAAATAAATTTCTCATGATACAAGTTGTAAATAAATTCTTCACACATAAAAACAAAAGCTAATTCGACAAAGAGTTAAATTCAGAAAACAAATATCCAACACACACTACATGACACATGCTGTCGTGCAGTCATGTACATGACACGGACACACAACATTATTTGTTTCAGCTAACAATTCCTTTCTTAGCACATAAATATGATATGTATGATCAAGCAGTAAAAATGTTTAAAGAGTTATCTAAGTAGTCTGAAAATTAATTATTGTTCGAGAGAGAAAAACATACCCTGGGTAAGTCCTTTTTTCCATTACCCTACAGAGGGAAACAAAAATCAAAAGCATATAGACTGTCAGAATGAAACCAAGCCACCAATCTTCACACAAAGATACCTTATGTTACTTACCTGGCCTAAGACCATCTTAACAGGGTTATTTGCCACATAATGCACGTCGATGATGCCCATCTACTGAGTAGGATTATGTGAGATTCACAGATGTTTCCACTGTCATGCACGACAAAAAATTCGAAGTGTTTGGTGTGTATTACCTGAAAGTCAAACTTACATCTATGCATATCATGTAATATTTAAGTTGAAACCCCAAGTGTCCCAAGGTTTCGGCCTTGCAATCCATGTGCAATATTTCTTCTTCCATTTGCTGCTGCTCCTGCCATGACCTGATGCACCTAGAGCGGAATCTCACTTGGCGCGTGGAATGTCTGTCCATGAAAAATGGTCTCGATGTTTTCACCAGCATAGGAGCTGAGAAGAGAAGCCTCGAAGCCTACGATGGAAAGGGATCATGAGAAAAATGACTGCTAAAAGTTCTATTTTGAAATGCGTGAGTTGTGATTTAATTTTGCAAGTTTCTGGGTACAGGAATGGTGATAAATTACAAATATGATGTGCAGTTGGAGTAACATCAGGTGTCATTACATTCGTGTTCTTCACTGGCACAAATTCCTCTTCGCGTAGCACCTGAATTTTCAGATATGCATCAGTGAGTATCTCATGGTTTTAAAAACTCACAAAAAAGAGGAAAAGAAGAAGAGGTGTCAGAAGATGTTATATTAGGGTCGATTGTTGAAAGTGGTCGAACCTCAGTAAGTGTCATGGATGGGGATTAAATGGATATGTCGAATATGAACTACTCAAACTTCAGGGCTATAGCACATCCATGAATCAAAGGTATCTAAGTGCCAAGTGCTACAAATGAACATGATTTATGCTGGAGCAGGGCAATTTCCAAGTAAAATTACTTGCCATAACATGCCTTAAATCACAAACTGTAGCTCTAGATATAACTCCCATCCTCCTAGGTAAATTTGAGAAACGCACGCATTAAGCATGATGACTCACAAGTATAGGGGATCAATCGTAGTCCTTTCGATAAGTAAGAGTGTCGAACCCAACAAGGAGCAGAAGGCTCTGATAAATGGTTTTCAGCAAGGTAATAACTGCAAGCACTGAAAGTAGCGGTAACAAGTGATGGTGTAGCGAGGTGAAACTTAGCAAGCGAAAAGTGACAAGTAACAAGTAGTAGCAACGGTGCAGTAAGTGGCCCAATCCCTTTTGTAGCAAGGGACAAGCCTGAACAAAGTCTTATAGGAGGAAAAACTCTCCCGAGGACGCACGGGAATTTCTGTCATGCTAGTTTCATCATGTTCATGTGATTCGCGTTCGTTACTTTGATAGTTTGATATGTGGGTGGACCGGCGCTTGGGTACTGCCCTTACTTGGACAAGCATCCCACTTATGATTAACCCCTCTCGCAAGCATCCGCAACTACGAAAGAAGAATTAAGACAACGTCTAACCATAACATTAAACTAGTGGATCCAAATCAGCCCCTTACGAAGCAACGCATAGACTGGTGTTTAAGCTTCTGTCACTCCAGCAACCCATCATCTACTTACTACTCCCCAATGCCTTCCTCTAGGCCCAAATATGGTGAAGTGTTATGTAGTCGACGTTCACATAACACCACTAGAGGAAAAGACAACATACATCATATCAAAATACCGAACGAATACCAAATTCACATGACTATTATTAGCATGACTTATCCCATGTCCTCAGGAACAAAAGTAACTACTCACAAAGCATAATCATAATCATGATCAGAGGTGTAATGAATAGCATCAAGGATCTGAACATAAACTCTTCCACCAAGTAATCCAATAGCATCAACTACAAATAGTAATTAACACTACTAGCAACCTTACAAGTACCAATCGGAGTTGCGAGACGAAGATTGGTTACAAGAGATGAACTAGGGATTGGAGAGGAGATGGTGCTGATGAAGATGTTGATGAAGATGCCTCCCCTCCAATGAGAGGAGTGTTGGTGATGACGATGACGACGATTTCCCCCTCCGGGAGTGAAGTTTCCCCGGCAGGATTGTCCTGTCGAAGTTCTAGATTGGATCTGCTCAAGTTCCGCCTCATGGCGGCGGCGAAACCACGAAAAGCTCCCGATTGATTTTTTCTGGAACGAAACCCTTCATATAGCAAAAGAAGGGGCCTAGTGGGCCGTTAGGGAGCCCACAAGCCCTGTAGCCGCCACCAGGGGGTGGCGGCTACCAGGCTTGTGGGGCCCTGGTAGCTCCCCTCTGGTACTTCTTTCGCCCACTATTTTTTATATATTCCCAAAAAATTACACGTAAATTTTCAGGGCATTTGGAGCTGTGTAGAATAGAGGACTCAGATTTGCTCCTTTTCCAGTCCAGAATTCCAGCTGTCTGAATTCTCCTTCTTCAAATAAACCTTGCAAAATAAGAGAGAAAAGGCATAAATATGGTACCACAAAGTAATATAACAGCCCATAAAGCGATAAATATCAACATGAAAGCATGATGAAAAATGGACGTATCAACTCCGCCAAGCTTAGACCTCGCTTGTCCTCAAGCAAAAACCAAGTTCCATAAACATGTCCACATGTTTAGGAACGAAGGTGTCGATAAGACATAATACGGACATGACGGCATCATGGTCACACATAGAATAGCAATACATCATAAAGATTCTTATGGGAAAGTAACAATTCCTTCACAAAGCAAAGTATGAAGCAAAAAACCTTACCGAGAAATAACCAACAACAGTCCAAAGTCATTGAAGCAATTGCAATTCATCATAACATCAGAAATAGTCAAATAAGAGCTTGTAAGGGAAACCCACATGCTCAATCATCTCTTTTGTTTTCCACAATTTTTACAACTCACGTGGTACTCATGGTATCAAAGTTTCAGCTGGACAGAGAGGAAGATAGGGGCTTATAGTTTTGCCTCCCAACTATTTACCTCAAGGGTAAAGTCAACAATAATAAAGCATAGGTACTCAACTCCAAGTTGATATATGAATATAGATCTTTCTCAAGCATGTGACGGTAGCCAAGACAAAGGCAAAAATAGGGAATTGGTGAAGATCACCATGACTCTTACTAGGGCAAAAAGTAAAGGTACAAGATAGGCCCTTCGCAGAGGGAAGCAGAGGTTGTCATGCGCTTCTGAGGTTTGAATGTGTGTCCTCTTAGTGCAGAGGAATGTCACTTTATATTGCCTCCTGTGATAAAGAACTTTATTATGCAGTCTGTCGCTTTTATGTCTTCCTCATCACAGGTTCGTACAAAGCTTATTTTCCACACACTAATATATCATACACATTAGAGAGCAATTTTTATTGCTTGCACCGATGACAACTTACTTGAAGGATCTTATTCAATCCATAGGTAGGTATGGTGGAATCTCATGGCAAAACTGGTTTGAAGGTTTATGGATGCACAAGTAGTATCTCTACTTGGTGCGGGAGTTTTGGCTAAAATGAGGTGTAAGCGATCGTCACATTCTAAGGGATCTTTACTCATATAACATTGTTTGGAACCAAGCAAACACAATTCATTATGTTGTCTTCCTTGTCCAACATATACTCCTAAGCATGTAATAGTTTGGTGAGTGCTCACAATTGTAAAAAATGTCTAAGATGATACATTTATATGTGAACCTCTCTTTCCTTATTACTTCTTATTAATTGCAACAATGACTGAGGTCTATGTTGATTTATTCTCAACAAGTTTCAATCATCATACGTGTCATATGTGAAGCTATCACTTTCCATAAGATCATCTCATGATCTTTCATGCTATCGTTCTTTTTAAACTTTTGATCACGACACAAAGCAAAGCCCTTGACTAAGATACTCTTTATTATATAGCTCGCAAGGTCGAATACATTGGGAGAGAGACAAAAGCAAAATACTCAAACTAAACACTAAAAACTTATTCCACTAAGAGAAGAAATAAAAACTGAAAAGGAAAGAACTAAAACAAAGGTAAAAGCAAAAGATATAAAGGTGATACGATACCAGGGCAACTCCCCCAAGCTTGGCAGAAGTCAAGGGGATTGCCCATACCAATGCTTAGTTGTCTTCCTTTGGCGGTGATGGTGGTGGTGTTGTTGGAGTAGTCTGATCCTCCGTCTTCCAAGGCATAGGTGCTCCATCATGGCAAGATGAACGAGTCGCCGGAATCCTCAAATCTGCAGCCAACCTTATTAATTTAAATCTATACTCGTACTCACAGTTTTGGTTCTGCAGGTCATAGATCTGGCCCTGAAGTTGATCAACCCTGTCATAGAGCCTGGAGAGGTGCTTCCCAATGTCAATGGCATCCATCTTGTGCTTGCTGGCGAACTCCGTGATCATCATGTGGTTGGCGTTGAGTCCACGCTCCACCATCCCTTGGCACTTGAAGACTTGTTGCTCCATTGCTTCGAGCCTCGTCTCCACGCTTCCGGTCTTCTTAGGCCCCTCAACATCACGGATGTGCAACATCCCCTCACTCATCTTGATAGATTGAGGGTGTTTCAACACTTCCGTGAGGTAGGGATTGATGACCTTCTCGAAGATCTTGTCCTTAGGAGCGTTTGGGGAAGTCACGATGATCTAGATCTGCCACAGAAACGGGCTCGAAACGAAAATAGAGGAAAACTGTGCGATACGGAGATCAAAACCTTCGGGCGTATATATAATGATTTTTTCTGGACCAAAAGGAGTGCTCCGCAAGAAAACGGAGTCCGGGAGGCACACGAGGTGCCCACAAGCCCTCTAGCCGCCACCAGGGGGGGTAGGTGGTGGCTTCCAAGCTTGTGGCCGCCTCGTGCGCTCTCCGGACTGCTTTTTATTTTTCTAATTTTCCAAAAATTCCAAAACGGCGGAAATTTCCTATTGGAAAAGTTTCGGAGTCCAATTACTTACCGAAACAGACACCTCTTCGTTTTCAGGGTTTGAAACAGGCTGATAAACATCCCTTATGTACTCCTCTGGAGTTATGACATTGATGATATTGGTCTCAACATTTATGGGAGTACCGGAGATATAATGCTTGATTCTTTGCCCGTTTACCACTCTAGGAAAATTTCCTTCCGTATTATTGATTTTGATGGCACCGGAATGATATACTTCCTCGACAACGTAAGGGCCTTCCCATTTAGAGAGAAGCTTGCCTGCGAAGAATCTTAAGCGAGAATTGTATAGCAGGACATAATAACCTACATTGAACTCTCGTTTCTGTATTCATTTATCGTGCCATCTCTTAACCTTTTCCTTGAACAACTTGGCATTCTCATATGCCTGGGCCCTCCATTCATCTAATGAGCTGATATCAACCAACCGCTTCTCATCGACAAGTTTGAAATCGAAGTTGAGCTCTTTGATTGCCCAATAAGCTTTGTGTTCCAGCTCAAGAGTAAATTACAGGCCTTACCGTAAACCATTTTATACGTCAACATGCCCATGGAATTCTTATAAGCAATCCTATAAGCCCATAGTGCATCGTCAAGTTTGCTAGACCAATTCTTTCGAGATCTATTGACAGTCTTTTGTAGGATCAATTTGATCTCCCTATTACTCAACTCCACTTGACCACTAGACTGAGGATGATATGGAGATGCAACTCTATGGTTGACATCATACTTAGCAAGCATCTTGCGAAAAATACCATGAATAAAGTGTGAACCGCCATCAGTCATCAGATATCTAGGGACTCCAAATCTTGGGAAAATGACTTCTTTAAGCATCTTAATAGAGGTGTGGTGATCATCATTTTTAGTGGGGATAGCTTCTACCCACTTAGTGACGTAATCCACAACAACTAAGATGTGAGTGTACCCATTGGAACTCGGGAAGGGTCCCATATAGTCAAAGCCCCAGACATCGAACGGTTCAATGACAAGTGAATAGTTCATACGCATTTCCTGACGTTTACTGATATTCCCTATTCTTTGGCATTTTTCACAAGACAAGACAAACTTACGGGCATCCTTGAAGAGAGTGGGCCAATAGAAACCTGATTGCAATACCTTTTGAGCAGTTCTATCTCCAGCATGGTGTCCTCCGTAGGCTTCGGAATGACACTTCTGCAGGATCTGTCTGTGTTCATGTTCAAGCACACAACATCTAATAACACCATCTACTCCTTCCTTGTAAAGGTGAGGATCATCCCAAAAGTAGTGTCTCAAACCAAAGAAGAATTTCTTCTTTTGCTGATAGGTGAAACTAGGTGGTATGTATTTGGCTACGATATAGTTTCCATAATCAGCATACCACGGTGAACTATGTGAAGTGCAGATGACATTTATTTGCTCATCAAGAAAGCTGTCATCAATAGGTCGTGGGTCATCAAGGACATTCTCCAGCCTAGACAAGTTATCTGCTACAGGGTTATCAGCACCCTTTCGGTCAAATCAAATTCCTGTAGCAGGAGAACCCATCTGATTAGCCTAGGCTTAGCGTCCTTCTTCTCCATAAGGTACTTAATAGCAGCGTGATCAGAGTGAATAGTGACTTTGGAGTCAACTATATAAGATCTGAACTTTTCACATGCAAACACGACTGCTAAAAACTCCTTTTCCGTAGTGGCATAGTTTCTTTGGGCATTGTCTAGAGTTTTACTAGCATAGTGAATGACATTCAACTTCTTGTCAACTCTTTGTCCTAGAACAGCACCAACAACATAATCACTAGCATCGCACATGATTTCAAAGGGCAAGTTCCAGTCAGGTGGTTGAACAATAGGTGCGGTTATCAAGCCTTCTTAAGTATTTCGAAAGCTTCCTCACAATCCTCATCAAAAACAAAAGGAACATCCTTCTACAAGAGGTTGCTAAGAGGCCTAGAAATCTTAGCGAAGTCTTTAATGAACCTTCTATAGAAACTAGCATGACCTAGGAAACTTCTTATACCTCTGATATCGGTGGGGCAAGGAATTTTCTCAATTGCATCAACCTTAGCCTTATCAACTTCAATGCCTCTTTCAGAGATTTTGTGTCCTAAGACGATGCCTTCATTAACCATAAAATGGCACTTCTCCCAATTCAAGACGAGGTTGGTATCTTTGCATCTCTGTAAGACTCGATCAAGGTTGCTGAGGCAATCATAAAAGGAAGACCCGTAAACAGAGAAGTCATCCATGAAAACCTCGACAATATTTTCACAAAAGTCAGAGAATATAGCCATCATAGATCTTTGAAAGGTGGCAGGTGCATTGCATAAGTCAAAAGGCATGCGTCTATAAGCAAAGGTACCGAAGGGGCAGGTGAAAGTGGTTTTCTCCTGATCAGATTGTGCAACAGGTATTTGCAAGAAATCTGAATAACCGTCTAGAAAGCAGAAGTGTGTGTGTTTGGATAGCCTTTCTAGCATTTGGTCGATAAACGGCAAAGGATAATGGTCTTTCCTGGTTCCGTTGTTCAGTTTCCGGAAGTCTATCACCATCCTATAGCCAGTAATAATCCTTTGTGGGATTAATTCTTTCTTATCATTAGGAACGACGGTGATGCCTCCCTTCTTAGGTACGCAATGTACTGGACTTACCTAATTACTATGAGCAACAGGATAAATGATTCCTGCTTCCAGAAGCTTTAATATTTCTTTTCTCACGACCTCTTTCATCTTAGGATTCAATCTCCTTTGATGATCAGCAACTGGTTTGAAGTCAGGATCAGTTTTAATCTTGTGCTGACATAGAGTGGGACTAATACCCTTAAGATCATCAAGAGTATATCCAATAGCAGCACGGTGCTTCCTCGGAGTTTTTAGTAACTTCTTTTCTTCATGCTTTGAGAGGAGAGCACTAATCATAACAGGATATATCTCCTTCTCATCAAGATAGGCATACTTAAGAGTATCAGGCAACTGTTTAAGCTCGAACGCAGGATCACCCTTTGGTGGGGGAGGATCCCCAAGCAGTTCAACATGCAGATTATTCTTGAGAATAGGATATTGTTCTAAGACAATTTTGTCTATCTCATCTCTTTCATCCATATGCATATCATTTTCATGCTCAATCAGATATTGCTCTAAAGGATCCGTAGGAGGTACGACAATAGAGGCAAGAGCAATGATTTCATCCCTACCAGACGACTCCTTTTCATGGGGTTGTCTTCCAAACTTGGAGAAGTTAAATTCATGAGACACACCCTCGAAACTAACAGTGAAAGTCTACTTAATGCAATCAATGTGAGCATTGTTAATGTTGAGAAAGGGTCTACCGAATATGATGGGACAAAAGCTATCTTGTGCAATACCAAGGATGAGGAAATCAGTAGGATACTTTGTCTTACCACACAGGACTTCTACGTCTCTCACAATTCCTAGAGGGCAGATAGTGTCTCTATTAGCTACCGTAATAGTGACATCAATGGGTTCTAACTCAGCAGGTGCAATCTCATCTTTGATTTCATCATATAAGGAACGGGATATTGCATTAACACTAGCTCCCATATCACATAAACCATGGTAACAGTGATCTCCTATCTTGAAAGAAACAACGGTTTACTAGTCGATCTCTAAATTAAAGCGTCCAAATGTGAAACACGAAATGAAAAAAAAGGATGTTGAGCCAAGGGTGGAGGTTCTGGCACGTGCCATTTTGATTATCCCTGATTATCTTAGGGAAATCATCTCCATCTAACTATCTGAGTGAACCAAGAGAGCCTATATATATAATTCGGTTCTTCGCTTCAGAAAACCAACATCGGATTCCGGTTCGTTATACCCAGCATGCAGTGTTGTTATCTACTCCCTCCGTCCTTCAAATTAATACAAAATTAAGTTAAGTCATTTATTTTAAAACGAAGAGTGTATTATTGTGAAATAAATGCAAACTCGTGTTATGCGGAATCTAAAGTGACTACCTCGTCTGCGCTTGAAGAACTCGCAGCATGTACACTACCAGTTTTACATACATGCATGGCTCCATTTCATACATGCTGTGATGAAGAAGGGCCAAATATTGTTAGACGATGGGCTAGAGAGATACAATTTGGTTTAACTTGTTATTGTTTTCCTTTCTGTCTCTAACATAACTCTACTCCTTCTCAACCTCCGGGAATCCTCTCGTGGTGAACCCTAGTGACCATCGACTTGTATGCCAAGGATTTCATCCCTGGCGACTCAACCAAGCAGTTTACTATCGGGGCGGGTCTGGACCCCAAATAGCAAAGCGCGCTCATCGAATTCATCCATGAGAATCGGGACATCTTCGCGTGGAAACCTTCTGACATGCCTGGTGTATTGACAGAATTCGCTGAGCACCATCTTAATGTTGACCCAAAGGCAAAGCCGATTCAGCAATATCTTCGCGGGTTCAATGAGGAAAGACGCAAGGCAATGGGGAAGAAGTCGCCCGTCTTTTGGCCGCCGGATTCATTGTAGAGGTCTTCCACCCCAAGTGGTTGGCTAACCCGGTCCTGGTGCTCAAGAAGAACGGCACCTTCAGCATGTGCATTGATTACACATATCTTAACAGAGCCTATCCAAAGGACCCTTTCGCCCTTCCCCGCATTGATCAAATCATTGATTCAGTGGTGGGCTGCGAGCGTTTGTGTTTCCTGGACGCTTATTCCGGATATCACCAAATCAAGATGGTTGTGGAAGATCAGGAGAAGACAACTTTTATAACCCCCTTCGGGGCTTTTTGTTATGTGTCCATGCCGTTTGGGCTCAAAAGCGCTGGGGCGACTTACCAGCGCTGCATCCAAAATTGTCTCCGTGGCCAAATTGGACGCAATGTCCACGCTTACGTTGATGATATTGTGGTTAAAACTCATAGGAAGGATACACTCTTGGAAGATTTAAGGGAAACTTTTGACAACCTGCGGGTATACCAGATGAAGCTTAATCCCACCAAGTGTGTCTTTGGCGTTCCCGCAGGAAAGTTGTTGGGTTTCCTGGTGTCTGAGCGCGGCATTGAGGCCAACCCGGACAAAATCGAGGCGATTACTTCGCTTGGGAAACCAGCAAATATCAATCAAGTTCAACGGATGGCGGGTCGTATCGCGACTTTAAGTCGCTTCATAAGCCGTCTGGGAGAAAAAGCTATTCCCCTCTATCAGTTGCTTAACAAATCTGACCGTTTTGTTTGAACAGACGAGGCCAATGAAGCTTTTGAAGCCTTGAAGCAGCAGCTGGTCAACCCGCCAGTTTTGGCCGCCCCGACTGAAAAAGAGCCCATGCTTCTGTACGTTGCGGCAAACTCCAAGGCGGTGAGCGTGGCAGTGGCCGTCAAAAGGAAGGAAGAAGGGAAGGAATATCCGGTGCAACGCCCGGTGTATTTCATTAGTGAGGTGCTAACTCTCTCCAAACAACGATACCCGCACTGGCAGAAGCTGATCTATGGGGTCTTTATGGCGAGTCGAAAGCTCAGACACTATTTCCAAGAGCATCCCATCACGGTGGGTAGCTCCGCTCCTCTCGGGGACATCATCCAAAACCAAGAAGCAACAAGGCGAATCGCCAAATGGGCAATCGAACTTGGGCCGCACCACGTGCGATACACCCCTCGCACGGTTATCAAGTCTAAGGCCTTGGTTGACTTTATCAACGATTGGACCGAATTACAGATTCCGGAAGACAGGGCCGACCTCACATACTGGACTATTTACTTTGACGGGTCTAGGAAATTGGAAGGCTCGGGGGCTAGCGTGGTGTTGATTTCGCCCCAGGGAGACAAATTCTGTTATGTTCTCCGACTCATGTTTCCATGCACCAACAACGTTGTGGAGTACGAAGCCTTGCTTCATGGTTTGCGACTCGCCAAGGAGATGAACCTCACGCGTGTCAGATGTCACGGTGATTCTGATCTGGTGGCTCAGCAAGTTTCAGGTACTTGGGACTCTCGGGACCCCGTGATGGCGGCTTACAGAAGGGTTGTGTCCGATGTGGCGGGTCATTTCCATGGCTATCAAGTCGACCATATCGGTCGACGCCTTAATGAAGCAGCTGACGCCCTTTCACGTCTCGGTTCACAACGTAAGCCGGTTCCTCCCAATGTCTTCTTGATATTTTGCACAATCCTTCCATGAGTTTGCCCTCAAAAGAGGAGTTGGCAATACCAGACCCTGAGTCCCAGTTTGTGGTGGCTCTCCGTGTTACACCGGATTGGGTTCTTCCGTATTTGGCATATCTTGCACGAGGCGAGTTACCTTCGGATGAGGTGTTGGCTCGCCAAATTGTCCGTCGGAGCAAATCCATGGTCATCATCTATGGCGAATTGTTTAAGCGAAGCACTTCTGGGGTATTCCAACGATGCGTTTCTTCCGAAGAAGGATGCGTGATTCTAAATGACATCCATGCCGGAGATTGTGGGCATCATGTCGAGTCACGCTCCCTGGTCTCAAAGGCGTTCCGCCACAGATTCTTTTGGTTGACGACTCATGCAGATGCATAAGAGATAGTTCGTCGATGTGATGGTTGCCAACATTACGGACGACAGGCTCATGTGCCGGCTCAAGAACTAAGGATGATACCTATTACTTGGCCTTTCACGGTCTGGGGGCTAGACATGGTTGGCCCCTTTAAGATATCGTCCAACAAAAAAACTCATCTGCTGGTGGCGGTTGATAAATTTACCAAGTGGATCGAAGCAGAACCTGTTGGTGCTTGTGATGCGGAGACAGCGGTCAAGTTCTTGAAAAAACAGATTTTCCGGTTCGGATATCCACACAACATTATTACTGATAACGGTACTAATCTATCACAAGGAGCGATGCAGGAGTTTTGCCACTGGGAGCACATCCGGCTTGATGTCTCTGCAGTTGCTCATCCACAATCTAATGGGTAGGCGGAACGGGCGAATCAGAAAGTATTGCGAGGAATCAAACCCCGACTTATGGTTCCCCTGGAACGCACCCCATGGTGTTGGGTTGAGGAGTTGCCTTCAGTATTGTGGAGCATCCGGACCACCCCAAATCGTTCTACGGGTTTTACTCCCTTTTTCCTGGTATACGGAGCAGAAGCTATTCTTCCCACTGACATTAGGCATGACTTGCCCAGAGTTGCTGCTTATGTGGAACAGGACAACGAGTTGGCGCATCAAGATTCTTTGGACGCCTTGGAGGAAGCACGCGACTTGGCTGCCGCCCGATCGGCTATTTATGAGCAGGACTTGCGGCGTTACCACAGCCGCCGGGTCAAGAGCCGAACCTTTCAGGAGGGCGACTTAGTGCTCCGATTGATCCAAGATCGCACTGGCATGCATAAATTATCACCACCATGCGAAGGACCGTTCGTCGTCAGCAAAAGCCTTCGCAACGGGTCATACTATCTGGTGGATCTTCGGCCTGATCGGCCAACCACAGAGGCTGAGTCAACTCGCCCCTGGAACATAGCCCACTTGCGGCCTTATTACACTTGAGCTATTGGCTCTGTTTTTTCTTCTCTTGAAAAATTGTAAGTTTTTCATTTTTATGAAGCAATAAAATTGATGCCCACGAACTCGGGGCCTTTCCTACTATTTCATCTTATTGAAAGTATGGATCTTTTATTTTGCTCCTTAACAAGTCGCCCAAGCATGGACGCTATCCATACCAGAGAGCATAAGTCGCCATGCTGCACTTATTACAACACTGGGTATCGATAAGCCAAAGAGGATCAAGTTGCTACAAGCGCGTGATTCAAACATAGGCGCCTTATATGATTCTGTGGATTAGGCCGGCTTACTTGGGGGCTATTTGTTCCCAAGTCGTTTTGTGGTAAGAGCGTATACGCTTCTACAATCCTATGGCCGGTCTTTCCCCTAATCATAGGTCACTTGGGGGCTTCCTCTCACTGAGATCAGCCTTACTACCCATTTGGCCTGCGAAAAATTACCGCATTACAAATGGTTATACCGGACTGTGTGTTGGCCGAATCGCCATATGGACCTGTGAACTCTTGGCGAGTTACTCCGCTTTATGGACCCTGAACTCGCCTTGGTTAAAACATGTCTGGTACCGGCTAGCGCCCCACATGGAAAATAGAGAAACCATTGGTTCACTGAACCTGCTTCATTGAAGCTTGACTCGTGCCTGATCAGCCGGTCTAAAAACTTGAGCTTTTCTATACAAAAAGTCTCCCTCGGGTAGCACTTGAGTTTATATAACTCGTCCTATCCTGTCGCGACTTGAATGAGCCGACGAAATTCCTACTTTTCACCTTCCTGGCACTGCCACAAGTTTTTTCAAATTTTTCGGACTCACTCTAACATCCTGAGTTGGTTATTATTTATTATCATCCATTACTCACTGAGGTGGTTTGATGTATGTTTTTAAGCCTAATAGGTTGATGATCAAAATCACTATTGCCATGGCGGGTCAAGCATCATAAGATGCCCTGAGGGCGACACAAGGGTTTTAAAGAAATCACGGAACAAGGTTGT
Source organism: Hordeum vulgare subsp. vulgare (assembly GCF_904849725.1). NCBI lineage: Eukaryota > Viridiplantae > Streptophyta > Magnoliopsida > Poales > Poaceae > Hordeum > Hordeum vulgare. The sequence goes on from NC_058519.1 coordinate 53,239,566, forward strand.
TTTCTACGAATGACTTATTACATGGCTCTGATGGCCAAATCCATGAAGAACTACTCCGCTGATGTCCCCGGGCCAGCTTGCTTTGAGCTCTGACCGACTTCAATTTACAAGTCACCCAATACCCAATTACACTTGGATAAGGCAACAAATTCATCTTCATCGTTCAGAAATGATGAGAGATCCGCCTCCAAATCAAAAGGGTTCTTGGGTCAACGCGGAGTCAAGCTGGTTGTCACAAAGGTTGGCGGATTTACTTTCTTATTCTTGTCATCATAAGCAGCTTGATACTTTGATAAATCCAAGCTTGGTGCAAGCTGAGTCGCCGCCAAGTGGGATTCTTTGACAACGCGCTGGTAATCCTCTTGAGCAAATTCTGACCCGTCGTCTTTGAGCTGGGGAAAGCCTGCTGCTACTTCTTCGGGTTTTAACTCTGGAGCGTACGCTAAGCACCGACTCAACGTAGTCAGTACCCCTTTTCGGGCAGCTGACCAGGTTAGCTCACCTATCTGAGGCGGAAGGGTAGATAAGCAGCCAAGCATCTTTTTGATTGATGTTATGGGTTCCTTGGCACCCATCACTGCCTTCACGGTCAGCATGCTTCCGGTATACAGTTGCTCTGTTAATGTGTAATTCGCCTTCAGCATCAGGACACAATCATTCTGAAGGTTGGCGGCTCTCGGACCTATATAAGGGATAATGATGGTCACTAACTTCTTCATACTAAGTTATTTTTTACAAAGTGCAAGATTAGGGTTTTGCTTCTTACCAAAGATAGCCTGTGCCATGTTGGAGATATGTTGCTTTAAGCTGGCCATCTCTTGTTGCACGGCTTCCAATTTTGCTTCAACTTTTTCCGCTCGCTTTACCGCGGCGTCTTGATCAGCTTGAGCCTTCTTGTGGGTGGCCTTCAGTTTCTCCATCTCAGATAAGATTACTTGATATTTTTCTTCCGATTTTTCCTGCGCATCTTGCAGGTCGGCTAAACTTTTCTTTAAGTCACCAAATGCCGACTCAGCTTGGGCAAGAGATTCCTGTCAAAATATATTATCAAGGGGCAAGTCTCAGAATTATTGCAAGCAACATCTTTGACACTTGGGGGCTAATGTATAATTTTTTAGACAAAATTATACAATATCAAGACCCAGCTCATCTTTCAACAGATGACCCGGCCCTTGGGGGTTACAGGTCGAAAGATTTTTTCATATCAAGACCCGGCTCATCTTTCAACAGATGACCCGGCCCTTGGGGGTTACAGGTCGAAAGATTTTTTCATATCAAGACTCGTCTCATCTTTCAACAGATGACCCAGCCCTTGGGGGTTACAGGTTGAAAGATTTTTTCTAATGAAAAGACCCAGCTCATTTTTAAACAGATGACCCAGCCCTTGGGGGTTACAGGTTGAAAGATGTTTTCTAATATCAAGACCCGACTCATCTTTTAACAGATGACCCGGCCCTTGGGGGGTTAATGAGGATGGTATGCATTAAGGCGTACCTCATGTCTATTCTTCATCATAAGGAGAAGACTCTTCTCCATTTCATAACTCGCCTCCAGGCGACTTGCAAAGCCGGAACAGAGTTCTTTAAATTCAAGATTTTCGTATTGAGATAGCTTGGCCTTGGAAATCTCATGTTCAATAGAAGGCCAGGTTGATGTTGATACGTGCTTCGACAAGACTGCTGGAGCCGGCTTAGAGAAGCCGGTACCAGTGATGATTACAACATCTGGATCCTGTGCCGTTTTCAACGGACTCAGCGGATTGGGCATTTCCGTGCCTTCCTTGGGAGAATTCGGGAGATCCGCTTGGTCATCAGATTTATCCTTTGCCGGATTATCCTGAGTCGGCGCCGGTCTTTCAATAGGCTCTGGAGCTATGATGGAAGTTGACCCGCCAGTTTTCCTTTTCTTCGCTTGTGCCCTAAGAAGAGAAGGGGGTGCGCTTAAAAACAAACATCATATCATCAGGACAATGTAAGTATTATAAGAATTTACCCTGGAACGCGGATCATCGGCGGAAGGGCTGACATCACTGAGTCGCCTGACGAAGGGGGAGAATTCTGCAAAAATAATACCTCAAGATATGAGCAAGTTATAAGTATGATCCAAAAGGAAACGAAAGGGGACACTGTTAAAAGGATACCTCATTCTGCCTCTTCTTGGTAGGAGTTTTCGTTGGTAACCCGGACACCAAGTCTCCAGAGTGACTTCGAGTTTTCCGATTGGAAGCATATTGCGTTTTCTTCAAAAGGAAATTAGGATCCAAACAAGCGTTTGGGTGAGACATGGGAACCTTCCCACAAATCCGCCTGGTCGGTTTAGGCGAAGGAGAAGATGAGTCGGAGGAAACAGAAATTACCTCTACGGAGTCTTCTTGGCTTTCGTTGTCCTCATTCTACACAAGAGATACAGAGGTGTAAACATAAAACTATAGCAATGAATGGCAAGACAAAGAAGATAGAATTTTTACCTCTGAAAGTACATCGCCGACTTGGGATTCGTCCGCATCAGACGGTTCAGTAACGGCGGCTTTGCCTTTGCCCTTGGATTTCTTCTTTGGGGGCGGCCTGGCTTGCTTCAGGGCCATCTTTTTCGGCCTCTTAGACCAGAATTTGTCACCTTTTTGAAGTGGCATTTTTATTATAAGAATCATAATTCAAGTAAGTCGGAAGGAATAAAGTAAAGGCGGGTTAAGCTATTTACTTTAGGAGCCGGGTTAATCTTGCAGAATGGCTTAAGACCTATTTGGCCACACTTGGCCAAGGGCTCGCCGGTCAGCTTCTTGATGATGGACACAATGTCATTTTGTGTCAGTGATGTACGGAAGTAGCACTGGGGATGGTCCAAGGTGCCATCAAATTCACACATTAAGCCGTCTCGGCGACTTAAGGGGAGGATGCGCCATTCAACCGAGCAGCGGATCAAGTCAATCCCGGTAAGACCGTTGTTTGTCAGGGATCGTAACCCGGATAGCACCGGGAAAAAATCTGACTCCTCTTCTTCAGTAAGCTTGTCTAGAAGGTTAAAGTTTGTAGGAAGGCGTTCCTCCCTATAGCCAAGGAGCTTGTTTTCACCCTCAGGAGAAGTTTCTTGGCAATAAAACCAAGACTCGCCCCAGCCTTTGGGATGGCTTGGCATGGCGAGTGATGGGAATGGGTTGTCCCTACGGCGTTGAACGTTGACGCCTCCAAGTTCCAAGCTAGGGCCATTGGAAAATTCGGTCTGGTGATTCAAATGAAAGAAATACCAGAACAAAGGAACTGAAGGTTCCATCCGCAAGTAGGCTTCGCAGAACACTTGGAACTGACATAAGTTGCTAATCGAGTTAGGTCCTAAGTCTTGGAGGCGGACGTTCATGAAAGTCATGGCATCTCTAAGGAATTTTGACCCTGGCGGCTTAAACCCCCGTTCGAGGTGCTCAGCAAAGACAACTATTTCCCCTTCCTTCGGGTTGGGAATTTCTTCTCCAAACCAAGAACGCCATCCGATAACCTCTTTCGGGTCGAGATTTCCCGTCTTCACGCAGTCGTTGAGAAAAGCTTCATCAACTTTGGTCGGGAGCCAATCGGCTTTGAAAACGGTACCCATGGCTACAAAGGAAAAGATTACGGGTAAATTAACTCGCCGAGCGCTTGCTGAGTGGTTAAAAGATCAATTAACTCGCCGAACATTTGTCAGGTGACTAAGGGAGTCTGCTGACTCGCCAACAAGGGGCCGGGTCAGAATACAAGGGCGATTTAGGAATTTCCTACTACTTAAGAGAGACGACTCAGAGCTTCAGATATTTTCGTTAAAATGATGAAGTATGGATCTACAAACAGGTTTTATACAACAGGCAGTAACACATAGATCTACGGAGCAGGCGAAAGTGAATGAAAAAAAAGGCCTGGATAAGGTAAAACAACCTATGGCTAGGGCAAGAACAGTAAAGCTGATTCGACAGAAGCCTTTTTAGATCCTCAAACATGAGCTAATCAACTAAGGATATGGTTGATGCTACTGTACCTACTATTGTCATCGTGAACTAATCAGTAATTATGGAGACATTCGAGGTGTTCTAAGAAACCGGCAAGCAATGAACCTCGAGGAGCTAAGATCTACCTCTAATGGCGGAGGGCTGACCTGATGATGGCGACCAAAGGCGACCGAGGAAGATCCGCGGTGAGTGTTGCTCGCTTAGTCGGCCTGGGGATGCGTCGGACGCGGTGGCCGGAGACGGAGATCCTCGGGCGGCGATGGAGTTCTTGGTGCAGTCGCGAGGAAGAAGGGGTCGACGATATGGGTAGGTGGGAATGTTCCCTGCCCCCTTCCCCCAACCTATTTATTGGGTCGGGTGCTGGAATCAAGGCTCCTCGCGCGGAACATATGACGGGATAAGGATTATCTATAATGGCGCCCAAAATTTTCGGGATATCTGTGCCGAAGGATCCGTTGGGGATTGCGTCATCATTTCTTCCGAGATTAAAGGGATAAGATGATATCAACAAGGAGTGGTTCGGTGACTTGGGTATCTTCATGATAGGGTGGAGGATAAAGCGTATGATGCGTAAAAAGAGCAGAGTGAGTCGCCCCTGGCTAGGTGAGGATTGACATGAACAGGTTCAGGTCGATCTGGGGCCCAATGTTGGGGATATTATCTGTTGTGTGACCCGCTCTAGTTGGGCCGGGTCACCAAGCGGGCGACTCATCCTTTGGCGATTTAAGCTTTGGCCTGTGAGCCCAGGAGCTAGACGGCGGTTCAGGATCCTCGTGGAGAATCAATCATTGGGAAGACCTTTAAGTCTTGGAAAGCACGGCGACTTAGAGATAGAAAGAATCATGACTTGCATGATGGTAAGGACTCTTGTAAACCCTAAGGGCTTGACCTGTATATAAAGGCGAGTCCCGGGGAAGGAGAGGACAGGTTAGAAATCTTCGAGTGCTAGGTCAGGCGAGTTACGCCCTCCTTGTAATCGAAACATCGTCAATACAACACAAAGCAGGACGTAGGCTTTTACCTCCTCTCGAGAGGCCGAACCTGGGTAAATCTCTGTCTCGCTTCCGTTCAACCCCTTTGAGTCGCCACCAAGGTGCGATGGCTCCAACACTAAGTCCTTTCACGAGGACATCTGCCGTGACAAAACCACGACAGTAGGCGTCCATGCGTGGTTTGAACAACTTTCGACACGTTCAACCATTTGTCTGATTTTTTTAACCGAGAAAACTTCAGAAATGCAAAACTTGTTAAAAACCCAAACAACTTACCATGGTGTCTTGAATTGGTCATATGAGACCTTAGAAAAAATTTGGTCCATTTCAAGGATGTCGAGAAGCAATGTCTCTCGGGCGGACCCTTATGTCCTAGCCAAATGCTCTCCATTGAACATGATTTTTTTTTTTGGAAATCTCAATACTGATTACAACTTTTGCAAGTAAGTGGACATGCCATGTTAGGCGTCCATGCATGGTTTGAACGACTTCTGACATCGTATGCATGTTGCGACACATCCGGAGATTTATCAGCCTTTTTCCACCAGGAAAACTCCAGAATATGCAAAACTTATTGAAAACCCAAACAACTTTGGCACGATGCCTCGAACTGGTCGTAAAAGGCCATGGAAAAGATTGAGGTCATTTCAAGGATATCAAGAAACAACGTGCTCTCAGACATAGCCTTCTGGCCTATTCGAACATCTCGTTCAATATGGTATTTTTCTGAACATCCTTAAAATGACCCCAACTTATGCAAGCAGGTGGGCACGCCCATGTTAGATATCCATGTGAGGTTTGAACGATTTCCAATGCCATATGCAAGTTGCGACATGTCCAACCATATATCAGCCTTTAGAAAACTTGAGAAAATATAAAACTTGTCGAAACTCAATCAACTTGGCCCGATGTCTTGAATTGGTCATACAAGGCCATGAAAAAATTGATGTTATTTGACGGATGTCGAGAAAAAATGTGCTCTTAAACGAAGCCTTCTAACTTAGTCGGAGGTCCTACGTTGACACTATGTTTTCCTACACAAATACAAAAATGTTTGGGATTTAAAAAAATGTTTCAAACTTCTGTTCGAACTTTTATGTTTGTGTTTCAATTCCAAAGGTGTTAGTGTTTCTAAAAAATTGTTGAAATTCCTGCCTTGTTAATGTTATAAAAAAGTTCACCCTATTGAAATAAATGGTCAGCGTACATTCGGAAAATGTTTACTGTTTAATAAAATGTTCATCATGTATAGAATTTTTTTGCATTTTAAAAGATATCCGCCGTATATTCTACAAAATGTTTATCATGTATTTTAAAGATACTCATCCAATATGATAAAAGTGTTCAATGCGGTAAGGTATATTTATTAAAATGTTGATCCTATATTATGAAAATGATCAATATGCCTCTTAAAAATGTTCATCATGTATGTGAAGAAAAATCATTGTGTACTAAAAAGTACATTCATTGTTTTCAATTTTTTGTACAGGTATTCAATAATTATTCACGTTTAGAAACAATCACAGTATTTAAGAAAAATGTTCACTATGTATAAAAAGAATGCTCGAATTGTATAGAAAAAATGTTCAGCCTGCATTTCGAAAAAAAAAATCATTGTGTGTTCAAAAAAATTCAGTATGTATTTTAAATTCAACTTCTGAAAAGTTTGCGAAAGGGGTTCAAGTTAATGTTACAGGCCTCAACACAATATTGCAGGTGATCACGTGACATGCCATTTTTTTCTTCTACATAGGCAATGAATAATCTGGAAAAAGCAAAATATTCCAGTTTTTTTATTTAACAAGTAGTATTACAGCCATAACCAACAGAGTATAAACTGGACCTTGGCACACCGACAAAGATGTTCAATTTTCTTTCATCTCTGGACTTGGATGACTACCACCAGCATACGACTATGCTTTAGCGAACACCACCCTCCCAAGGAACCTTGAAGTTGAAGTAACTATGAGATTTTCCACCAGCCAGTGCCTAAACGATGAACGAAATAATGGTGCCGCCGGAACTCAGCATAGGTATGAAGTCTAGTGTTGCAGATTTCCTCCGGGCACTTGAAAGTTTGGCTCAACCTCAACTTGTGCTCATTCAAGTAGTGTAGACGCATCTGTTCAGCCAAAGCTAGAAGTCAGAAAATCAAATTAATATATGCAACAATTAGTATTAGAAAGATTCATACATCATGTATCTGCACTCGACGACAGTACATCCCCTCCAAACAGCACAAATGACAGACGAAGTTCTTCTTCGAGCATTGTGTGAGTGCTTGGCAATACTCAGCATAGAGGTTCACCTCAGACTCAGGTACGAGTTGCTGTTGAACGATCTGTGAATTAAAAAACCAGTCATTTAAAATACTAGCAGAATAATCTAAAGGTACAAGAAGTACTCTAATTAAAACTAGAAGTCTTCGATGGATTTGTTATTCGAGATAGGCAGATAATAACCTATTCTTCAAAAAAATAATAGACCATTCTTCAAAAAAGCCTTATCTCTCAGTTCCACCCTTCACAAGAACCAATCGAATACCCTTAGCTGCTTTTGTTGAGCTAAATGAAAATATTGGATTGGTTGGTAGTACCCTGATGTATGGTTCATGTCGCGAGCCTATAACCGCTGGAGCTAATCGTCATCATAACTAATGCTGGAAAACATTTCAAGTTGTTTGTGTTCTATTAGTTTTCTCCAAGGTGTCGTCTAAGCGAAGATGTTGGATACTCATATGTTGGCAACTCAGAACTGAAGTGTCACAAAAATTGATGACATGTTAACTAAGATCTGAACAACTGGATTGATTTTAGTTTGAATTGAAGTACTGTACAATATGCACCAGATTTTAGTTTCAATGTTGCGATCTGTATTCCCATTGAAACTAAAATAAATGCTATTTTGATTTAGTGAGATCTCAAATAAAACACTTTGCTCGTAAAAAGAAACAATCATTCGCTTAGACGACCCCGTGCTGTAATAACACTGCTCGTAAAAGGAAACAATCATTCTACTTTGTTTCAGCATGTACTATTGGTTGTCACACAAAATTAGATCCCAAAAGAACGAGTGTTATTGCAGTGAACACACCTTAGCAAACATCAGTTCTGCCTGGAGACAGGAACGAGTTGTGAAGGTTCAAAGTTGGTTGTAATTACTAAGGACAGAGATATTGCATCTGAGGAAGTTTAAGTGTTTACTGCCAAAGTTTAGTTTTATAGCTAAATGTTGGCATGTCCGGCTACGTTTAACTCAATAAGTTATAAGGACTCAAGTATAAAGAGGCATATAAAGGACTACATTTTAAGGAATCAACGAGAGATTGCCTTACGTGTAGAGGAATATCGTCTACAGGTTTAGCTGATGGTTTATTCTTCTGCAGCCATTCTTCCCATTCAGCTATTCTGCTCATTTTTTGCAGCATGTTCTGGCGAATCTCCTTGTTCTGTGAATACTTAAAAGCATAGTGCACTGGAGTCCTTTTGTTCACTTTCTTCTTCTTCCCCTTCCCATTGGTTGGAGTATATCTTCATCGTCAACCAGAGTGATATCTTCTTTGCTCGGTAAAATGTCTGAGGAAATAGAGGCAATCAATCGTCGATAGTTCAATTCACCCAGTTAACAATAGCAGTACACTGTTTTCAGATAAGAGGAAAAACAATTACCTGTTGGATGACTTGGTCTTTGTTTAGCTTCAATGTTAGCAAGCATCTTACTAAGTTGTTCTTGAACATCGGACGTCCTACCTTCACGGCAGTCCCCTGGGGTGCAACCAACAGGAACATCATGCTCTCCCGGGTCGTCGGGGTTATGGATACCAAGAGCTCTCCGAATAATGGCAGCTGCAGACTCATCTTGGTCAACCGAAGAATATATCTCGGCAAGAAACTTCGCGATTATGATAGATCGTCTGAAATCAGCTGATGCTTCATGTAGCATCCCTATCAACTCCCTTAACATTGCCAAACGCTGTGGTCCATCCACTGATATAATGTAGTGCAGGTCGACATAACCTGCTAGCATTCTTGCTCTAGCACAGTAGCCGTATGTTGCAGATAGTTTTCTTGCCTCCTCTCTTGCTGCAGCAAAATCCCCAGTAACAACCTCAAGCAAGATCTCCCCCACTTTAGCAGGAACGAGCTGATCGCAAACAAACTCCATGATCTTTTGGAGGTTCTCTTTAGCTTCGGCTCTTGCTTTGGCAATGTTGTCCTTGGGCGACGAATGAATGAGCTGGTAGCCATGTTCGAGCCCATCAAGCTTGGGGTTGGCGTGCTTGGTCTGACGATGTCTATTTCCGTGTTTCGTGCGCCTGAGAATGTCATACCAGACATGATGCTTTGCAGGGTCATCTGGATCAATCATCGTACTAGCACGGACAAACTCCTTTTGGACATCAGCAATGCAGTCAGTCAGTCATCCCGTCAGCCTTGGTGGGCTGCGCCTCGGTGGGATGCTCGTCGTCGTCGGTATCTCCGCTTTCACCACGGCGACTCCCAGGCGCCTCCGCGAGCACCTCGTCGCGGGCGAGCCCCATGGGCATGGCACCCACTCCTTGGTTGCTGCTGATGATGTCGGTCGCAGGCGGTGAAGCCTCCGAGTTCGCCGGGTGCGCCTGGGCGAGAACCTCGTCGTCGTCGGCGTCGCGGTTTTGACGACGGCGACTCCCAGGCGCCTCCGCGAGCACCTCGTCGCGGGCGAGCCCCATGGGCATGGCACCCACTCATTGGTTGCCGCTGATGATGTCGGTCGCAGGCGATGAAGCCTCCGAGTTCGCCGGGTGCGCCTGGGCGAGAACCTCGTCGTCGTCGGCGTCGCGGTTTTGACGACGGCGACTCCCAGGCGCCTCCGCGAGCACCTCGTCGCAGGCGAGCCCCATGGGCATGGCACCCACTCCTTGGTTGCCGCTGATGATGTCGGTCGCAGGCGGTGAAGCTTCCGAGTTCGCCGGGTGCGCCTGGGCGAGAACCTCGTCGTCGTCGGCGTCGCGGTTTTGACGACGGCGACTCCCAGGCGCCTCCGCGAGCACCTCGTCGCGGGCGAGCCCCGTGGGCATGGCACCCACTCCTTGGTTGCCGCTGATGATGTCGGTCGCAGGCGGTGAAGCCTCCGAGTTCGCCGGGTGCGCCTGGGCGAGAACCTTGTCGTCGTCGGCGTCGCGGTTTTGACGACGGCGACTCCCAGGCGCCTCCGCGAGCACCTCGTCGCAGGCGAGCCCCATGGGCATGGCACCCACTCCTTGGTTGCCGCTGATGATGTCGGTCGCAGGCGTTGAAGCCTCCGAGTTCGCCGGGTGCGCCTGGGCGAGAACCTTGTCGTCGTCGGCGTCGCGGTTTTGACGACGGCGACTCCCAGGCGCCTCCGCGAGCACCTCGTCGCAGGCGAGCCCCATGGGCATGGCACCCACTCCTTGGTTGCCGCTGATGATGTCGGTCGCAGGCGTTGAAGCCTCCGAGTTTGCCGGGTGCGCCTGGGGAGAACCTCGTCGTCGTCGGCGTCGCGGTTTTGACGACGGCGACTCCCAGCCGCACCCCGGTTGCCGCCGACGATCTGGGTCGCCGACGGTGAACCCAACGTCTCCGCGACCGCGAGCACCTGATCGCGGGTCAGAGCTTCCCCCACCCCTCTGCTTCGACGACGAGCCCTCTCGGCCGCTCCTGGATCGTTGACGACGGTAGCATTCGCCGACCGTGAGCCCACCTCGCCGCGAGCGAGCGCCTCGCCCATGCCGTCGTTTGGACGACGGCCCCTCTCCCGCTGCCTCTCTTCGACGGAGTGGAGCCACCGTTGCTCATGGTGGGGTGGAGGGAGGGAGGGAGCGCGGAAGACGCCGTGGCCCGCTTCGGAATGCCGGAGGTGGGGAGGTTGGCCCAGTCGACGCCGAGGCGCGGCACGGGGAGGGGAGGGCGTCGGCTTTGGGCGGAACGGCGACGCCGGTGGGGAGGGCGTCGATTTGCGCGGATTCGAGGCGGTGGAGGGAGAAAAGCTAATTTGGAGAGGATGGGTGTTTGCCTGTTTGGTGGTTGGTTGCCGCAGCGACGGCGTGGGCGTGTGATTGTTTCTCGAGTTTGCAAGATTTGGAGGAGGGAGTGTTAGCTAATCTAGCTGTTGGCGCAAGTAGTTTTAGTCTTTGCTTCTCCACATGAAATAACGGTCACGAGCCGCGACTTGTGCACGCCGTGAAGATAGCTAGGAGGGCCGTTTCGGACGTGGTCACCACGCCGTGCCCGGTAGTTTCGCAGGTGGCATAGGAGACACGATCAGCGCTCGTGGGATGGCGCGAGCACGGCGGATCGTGGCGCATAGATAGAATCGCTACCTGCCCACGTTCTTTCTCTCTGTAATCAGATAAATAGGAATGAGAAAAACCGAGAAAAGTCGCCAGTTGCACGCGACGCAAACCTACCGTCTACCTGAGAGCGAGCTCTAAGCACCTAGTTTTCCAACAAGTGGTATTCAGAGCACAGGCCGTTAGGAGATCCCGGCGATGTCAGAGCGCGGGGCAGCACCGGACGCCCCCGCGGCGGCGGGCGTGGCTAGCCTGAACGAGGGCGCGGGTGGAGCGGCCCGCTCGCAGACTCCACCACGGGACCGGAGCCGTGGCCGAAGCCGCGTCAGGCGTGAGCGGCAGGTGGTGATACACCAGGCTGCGGCGGCGGAACGAGCGCCGTTCGTACCAGGCGCCGGCACCACCTTTCCCACGCTCACCTCGACCAACTATATGGAGTGGTCACTGGTGATGAAGGTGCACCTGGAGTCCTGGGGACTCTGGGATGCGATCCAAGGCAACGCGCAATGCGTGCGCGACAACAAGCTGGCGCTAGGCGTCCTCTTCCGAGCCGTCCCACCGAAGATGCTCGGCGCCCTCGTCGTCAAGGAGACGGCGAAGGAGGCGTGGGACACCGTCAAAATCATGCGCATGGGGGTGCACAGGGTACGCGAGGCGACCGCGCAACGGCTCCGCACGGAGTTCGAGCAGATCACGTTCCACGACGGCGTGACCCTTGACGCTTTCAGCATGCGCATCACCGGCCTAGTCAACCAGCTGCGCACCCTCGGCGACAACCTGGAGGAGGTACGGGTTGTTCAGAAAGTCCTTCGTGTCGTACCCTCTCGCTACACCCAGATCGCGGTAGCGATCGAAACTCTTCTTGACCTGAACGCGATTTCGGTCGAGGAGTTGATCGGCCGCCTAAGGACCGCCGAGGAACGATGCGCGGTGCCAGCGCCGGCCCAGGGCGGAGGGCACCTACTCCTGACCGAGCAGCAGTGGGAGGCGCACAAGCAAGGGCAGGAGACTGGCCAAGGTTCTGGAGGCGGCGGCGCCGGCCAGAACACCGGCCGGGGAAAGAACCAAGGTAGGAGGAACGACTCCCGTCCACCGCAAAACGGCTCTGGCGGCCGCAACGGCAAGGGTGGGAACGACATGACCAAGGTAAAATGTTACAATTGCAACAAGATGGGCCACTTCTCGCGGGACTGCACCGAGCCCCGACGCGAGCGCAAGGAGCAGGTTCACCTGGCGGAAGGCGGGACTGAGGAGTCCACGCTTCTCCTGGCAAGCATGTACGCGCTCACCACGCCCACGGAGACGGGCATGGAGCACGTCATGCTCAACGAGGAACACTCCCAGGCGCGCCCTACGCCGAACGAGGAAGGCTGCGACACCTCCTGGTTCCTGGACTCGGGAGCCAGCAACCATATGTCCGGACGACGGGAGATATTCTCCGAGCTGGACACCGGCGTGCGCGGCTCCGTCAAGCTGGGCGACGGCTCTGCCGTGCAGATCGAAGGGAGGGGGACCATCCTGTTCCAATGCCTCAACGGTGAGCACTTGGTTCTGTCAGAAGTGTATTACATACCTAGACTATGCAGCAACATCGTGAGCCTAGGTCAGCTGGACGAGAACGCCTACGACACACGCATCCACCAGGGCGTCCTCCAGCTACGAGACCCAAACGGGCGCCTGCTCGCGCGAGTATAGCGCAACCATGGACGGTTGTATGTGCTGCAGTTGAGCGTGGCGCGCCCGGTCTGTCTGGCGATGCACGCAAGCGACGACGCGTGGCTGTGGCACGAACGCTACGGCCACGTCGGCTTCCAGGCGCTTCAATCCCTAGTACGGGGAGACATGGTGCATGGCCTGCCGCACCTCGATCAGGTGGATCGGGTCTGCGAGGCATGTCTTGCAGGCAAGCACCGACAAGACACATTCTCTCGCCAAGCTCTGAACCGCGCGGAGGACGTGCTCGGCCTGGTGCACGCCGACCTCTGCGGGCCGATCACGCCGGCCACGCCGGGAGGAAAGAAGTATTTCCTCCTGTTGGGGAACGTCGCATGGGAAACAAAAATTTTCCTACGCGCACGAAGACCTATCATGGTGATGTCCATCTACGAGAGGGGATGAGTGATCTACGTACCCTTGTAGATCGTACAGCAGAAGCGTTAGTGAACGCGGTTGATGTAGTGGAACGTCCTCACGTCCCTCGATCCGCCCCGCGAACAATCCCGCGATCAGTCCCACGATCTAGTACCGAACGGACGGCACCTCCGCGTTCAGCACACGTACAGCTCGACGATGATCTCGGCCTTCTTGATCCAGGAAGAGAGACGGAGAGGTAGAAGAGTTCTCCGGCAGCGTGACGGCGCTCCGGAGGTTGGTGATGACCTTGTCTCAGCAGGGCTCCGCCCGAGCTCCGCAGAAACGCGATCTAGAGGAAAAACCGTGGAGGTATGTGGTCGGGCTGCCGTGGAAAAGTCGTCTCAAATCAGCCCTAAAACCTCCGTATATATAAGTGGGAGGGAGGGGGCCTTGCCTTGGGGCTCAAGGAGCCCCAAGGGGGTCGGCCGAGTCCAAGGGGGGAGGACTCCCCCCCCAAACCGAGTTGGACTTGGTTTGGTGGGAGGAGTCCCCCTTCCTTCCCACCTCCTTCCTCTTTTTTTTCTTTCTCTTTGATTTTATCTCGATGGCACATAGGGCACTTGTGGGCTGTCCCACCAGCCCACTAAGGGCTGGTGTGCCTCCCTCAAGGCCTATGGGCTTCCCCGGGGTGGGTTGCCCCCCCCGGTGAACTCCCGGAACCCATTCGTCATTCCCGGTACATTCCCGGTAACTCCGAAAACCTTCCGGTAATCAAATGAGGTCATCCTATATATCAATCTTCGTTTCCGGACCATTCCGGAAACCCTCGTGACGTCCGTGATCTCATCCGGGACTCCGAACAACATTCGGTAACCAACCATATAACTCAAATACGCATAAAACAATGTTGAACCTTAAGTGTGCAGACCCTGCGGGTTCGAGAACTATGTAGACATGACCCGAGAGACTCCTCGGTCAATATCCAATAGCGGGACCTGGATGCCCATATTGGATCCTACATATTCTACGAAGATCTTATCGTTTGAACCTCAGTGCCAAGGATTCATATAATCCCGTATGTCATTCCCTTTGTCCTTCGGTATGTTACTTGCCCGAGATTCGATCGTCAGTATCCGCATACCTATTTCAATCTCGTTTACCGGCAAGTCTCTTTACTCGTTCCGTAATACAAGATCCCGCAACTTACACTAAGTCACATTGCTTGCAAGGCTTGTGAGTGATGTTGTATTACCGAGTGGGCCCCGAGATACCTCTCCGTCACACGGAGTGACAAATCCCAGTCTCGATCCATACTAACTCAACGAACACCTTCGGAGATACCTGTAGAGCATCTTTATAGTCACCCAGTTACGTTGCGACGTTTGATACACGCAAAGCATTCCTCCGGTGTCCGTGAGTTATATGATCTCATGGTCATAGGAACAAATACTTGACACGCAGAAAACAGTAGCAACAAAATGACACGATCAACATGCTACGTCTATTAGTTTGGGTCTAGTCCATCACATGATTCTCCTAATGATGTGATCCCATTATCAAGTGACAACACTTGCCTATGGCCAGGAAACCTTGACCATCTTTGATCAACGAGCTAGTCAACTAGAGGCTTACTAGGGACAGTGTTTTGTCTATGTATCCACACAAGTATTGTGTTTCCAATCAATACAATTATAGCATGGATAATAAACGATTATCATGAACTAAGAAATATAATAATAACTAATTTATTATTGCCTCTAGGGCATATTTCCAACACCTCCTCCTCGTCGACGACAAGAGTCGCTTCATGTGGCTGCGGCTTCTCACGACGAAGGACGAAGCAGAGACGGCCATCAGGCAGTTCGAGGCGGCAGCTGAGCGCGAATCAGGCCGCCGCCTCAAGGCTCTGCGCACCGATCGCGGAGGGGAGTTCAACTCCATGAGCCTCGGCGAGTCTTTGCCGAGCTAGGGGTTCATCGCCAGCTCACTGCCCCATACTCACCGCAACAAAACGGGGTGGTGGAGCGGCGGAATCAGACCATCGTGGGGATGGCACGCAGCCTGCTCAAGGCAAAGGATGTCCCGGCGCGCTTCTGGGGCGAGGTCGTGACGACGGCCGTGTACCTGCTCAATCGGGCGACGACGAAGAGTGTCGCTGGGATGACACCACATGAGGCCTGGTATGGGAGCAAGCCCAACGTACATCATCTCCGCACCTTCGGCTGTGTCGCCCACGTTAAGGTGACACGGCCGAACCCGAAGAAACTCGACGATTGCAGCGTGCCCATGGTGTTCCTGGGGTACGAACCCGGTTCTGCCGCCTACCGCGTCTACCATCCTCCGTCCGGCTGCGCTCACGTGTATCGCGATGTTGTTTTCGATGAACGCACACCGTGGGATTGGAGCACGGGATCGGAGGTACAAGGGGGAGGACTGGAGTCCTTCACCATCGAGCTGGAGCCCGTGGCCACCACGAGCGCGCGGGTGGAGCAGCCTGTGCCCAACGAGGACCGCGACTCGCCAGCACCCGTCGACGAACCGGCCACACCCAGGAGTGTGGCTGCGGCACCATCGCCTTCCTCCCCGGTGTTTGGCACGCCGATTGCAACACCCAAAGGCGTCGTGTTCGCTTCACCGCCCACCGCCGCTTCCGAAGCATCAGTCGGCGCGGAGGCGCCGCGTCGATACCGCACGCTGGAGAACGTCTGGAACACTTCAGAGGAAGTGGAGGCAGACTACAGCAACGAGGTGTGTATGTTTGTGGGAGAGGAGCCGGCCTCCTTCAACGAGGACGAGAAGGACCAAGGCTGGCGCGCCGCGATGGACGAAGAGATGCACAGCATCATCGACAACCGCACCTGGGAGTTGAGTGAGCTACCCGCCGGGCACCGCCCGATCGGCTTGAAATGGGTATACAAGCTCAAGAAGAACCCCCAGGGGGCGGTGGTGAAGCACAAGGCGCGCCTAGTGGCGAAGGGCTACGTCCAGAGGCACGGAGTGGATTTTGAAGAAGTGTTCGCGCCGGTCGCGCGCATGGACTCGGTGCGAGTTCTTGTCGCGCTCGCGGCACACAACGGCTGGCAGGTCCATCACATGGACGTCAAGTCCGCTTTCCTCAACGGCGACCTGCTCGAGGAAGTCTACGTTCAGCAGCCGCCGGGCTACGCCGTAGCAGGCCAGGAGGGCAAGGTATTGCGCCTACCCAAGGCGCTGTATGGGCTTCGACAAGCACCGAGAGCCTGGAACGTGAAGCTCGACGAAAACCTGGTCGCTCTGGGTTTCGAACGCTGTCCGTCGGAGCACGCTGTGTACCGACGCGGCACCGGTGACTCCCTGCTACTCGTCGGGGTCTACGTGGACGACCTCATCATCACCGGCGCGGGCACGGCGGAGATCAACGTCTTCAAGCAGCAGATGACCAAGCTGTTTCGCATGAGCGACCTGGTAAGCTCAGCTACTATCTAGGCATCGAGGTCAGCCAGGAGCGCGATCGTATCGTCCTCGGACAGGCGGCTTACGCCAAGCGCCTGTTGGAGCGCGCTGGGATGGAGGACTGCAACCCTACGAACACTCCGATGGAGGTACGACTCAAGCTGAGCAAGGAGAGCTCCGCCGCCCCGGTGGACAAGACGGAGTACCGCAGCATCATCGGTGGGCTACGATACCTGGTACACACGAGACCGGACATATCCTTTGCTGTCGGGTATTTAAGCAGGTTCATGGAGAAACCTACCTCCGACCACTACGGCGCAGTCAAGCACCTTCTGCGATATGTGGCGGGGACACTGGACCACGGCTGCGCGTACGAGCACGGGGAAGGAGCTCTACGGCTCACCGGCTACAGCGACTCTGACCACGCCGGGGACACGGACGACAGGAAGAGCACGACGGGGGTGATCTTCTTCCTCGGCAAGAGCCCGGTGAGCTGGCAGACTCAGAAACAACGGGTGGTGGCGCTCTCCTCGTGCGAGGCGGAGTACATGGCAGCTACCACCGCGGCATGCCAGGGCATCTGGCTGGGGCGTTTACTCAGCGAAATGCTAATCAAGGAGACGGCTCGGCCAAGGCTCTTCGTCGACAACAAATCGGCGATCTCCCTGGCGAAAAATCCTGTGTTCCACGACCGCAGCAAGCACATAGAAATCAGGTATCATTTCATTCGCGAGTGCGTGGAGCAAGGGCGGGTCGACATCGACTATGTCAGGACCAGCGATCAGCTTGCTGACACTTTGACGAAGGCACTTGGGCGTCTTGCGTTCCAGGAGCTGAGGAGAAGGATTGGCATTGGCAGAAATAAACCGCCAACACCAAGATTATGGGGGTGATTGTTAGCTAATCTAGCTGTTGGCGCAAGTAGTTTTAGTCTTTGCTTCTCCACATGAAATAGCGGTCACGAGCCGCGACTTGTGCGCGCCGTGAAGATAGCTAGGAGGGCCGTTTCGGACGTGGTCACCACGCCGTGCCCGGTAGTTTCGCAAGTGGCATAGGAGACACGATCAACGCTCGTGGGATGGCGTGAGCACGGCGGATCGTGGCGCATAGATAGGATCGCTACCTACCCACGTTCTTTCTCTCTGTAATCAGATAAATAGGAATGAGAAAAACCGAGAAAAGTCGCCAGTCGCACGCGACGCAAACCTACCGTCTACCTGAGAGCGAGCTCTAAGCACCTAGTTTTCCAACAGGGAGGAGGGGAGCAGGTGACGACTAGCGCTGGGATGGTTGGAGGGTTCAAGCTTCTCTCCAATGCATTTTCTCTTCTTTTCTTTTCTTTACCTTTTCTTTTCTGCTTCCCCCTTCATTACTTCTGCACTCCTTTCGGATTTTAAACTCCTTTTCCACCCTACTAATTTCAAATATGATTTGCTCCTTTTTATTCATCTCATCAGATAGTTTCTTTTCAAGTTATAAAATGTCAGCTCATTCATCACATCCAACAGATATTTGGAATGAAGAACGTCACCGCTTTTCAAGTATCTCCATCCTAATTGGTGGCAAAAAAAAGGGGTGTTGTGCTATCGGCTTGCAAAATTAAGCATGATCACGCTATAAGAAATGCAGAAGTTAAATCAGCTCGAGCGGCTGCGTGGAGCGTGAGAGCAGTTTGCTTCATTCACTATAGATTATGATACAGTATTGTTGCTACATTAAATGCTACAGTCATCAAAGGCTGCCTGGATCGGCCTGGGCATTGCTAATTCCTAGCGCCGCCACTGATGGTGGCTAAAGTGCAACAAGGAAAGGAACACAAGGAATTCTCAAAACTGAAATGTTTTTTGCATTTTTTTGCCATAATGTCACCAAAGACGAAACGTCTGATAACACTGTAACATAATCCCTCCGTCCCAAAATAACTGTCTCAAACTTAGTACAAGTTTCTACTAGAGCTAGTGCAAAATTGAGACACTTATTTTGGGACGGAGGGAGTATATAAGATTATCTATAATCGGATCCCTATCCACTCTCTATACGTACGAGCGGACCGGCTGGTCAGTTACCGGTCACGAAAATGTGATCCTATCAGACCTCTCAAACCGACCTTATACTTTCGGGTTGGCCGACGTCCCCCATACCTAGCTCATATCTGCAGCGGATATATATAGGGAGGTCCGGACGCGTCAGCTATGTCAGACGGGCGGAGCACATGCAGAAACCCAATGGTCCGACGGTAGCTCACCAGGCGGATATGGAGGCCGTCTAGGCACCACGTGTCGCCTCCTAACTCTCCGAAGGAGTATAGGGTGGAGCAGGTGATGAGTATGTATTTTTCCTTATTTTTAGCTACATGGATGAATTTCACGTTGCATGTACTCCCTCCGTCCCAAAATAACCGTCTCAAGCTTAGTATAATTTTATACTAGAGCTAGTACAAAGTTGAGACACTTATTTTAAAACGGAGGGAGTACTAGTTTTGATATGAGGATCAAGAAATTAGGACTATGCTGCAGTTATAAGAAATACGGGGTGACCACGTACTGTTCGCGGTCATCTAACTAGATAATGCTGAAGCCTGAATGTAGATGGTCTAGCACGTTGCTACGTGGCATGCATGTATATATTTGTAAGCCCGGCATACTTAACCTTTTTTCATTAACTGGATAATGGAAATACAAGATCAAGATCCAGAGTATAAGGGGACGGAAAAAGAAAAAATGTTAGTTCAGTGTATAGCCGGAAAATTGACGAACATATTGCCGGGAAGGCCAGTCATATTGCCGTCGTACGTCCGGCTCACCCGGCGTGGCACACCCCTTTGGCTTTGGCCCTTTCTTCCTCCACCCTATTTCCTTCCACGCCCATCGCCGGACAGCAACAGAGCAGGCCATCCTCGCCGTGTGCAATGACCCTGGTCCTGGTCCCGGGTGCACGATGTAGTATAGCTATTGTCTCGAGCTCGACCGCCGCACCGCGAACTGATCTGGTTCCGGACCGGAGGTGCCGTGTGTTGGCAAACCAGGGTGGATTAGGTTCGTCGATGCCCTAGTCACCACGATGATGGATGATCAGTCCACCACAACCCACGGCCGGCTACGACTAGGATCACGGTGCGAGCATATTTGGGCGGGGCAAAACGGCGCGTACGTGGGATTCACATGCCTTTAATTTGGGATGTTCTGACACGCTGCCGGATATGCTGGGTCCCACCCTACCTCTACGGTGCTTTTGTGTGTTGGCATTCCTTTTTGGGTGATGGGTCCCACTCAAGTACTTACTACTCCGTGCAACGTGCACACACAAGATGACGCTTCGTATTACCTCTCGTCTCTCTATCCAAACAAACCATTTCCATTTTAATAATTGACATCACTGATATCTTCTGAACTGAAATTCTTTTATTTTTATAATTGAACTCCTTTCGACAAGATCTTCGAAACGAGACCAATCTTGGATACGTTTGAATCTCAGTTATGTCTCATTGCTTTAGTCATTTTTAGTTAACTGGAGTATATATGTGCCAAAACATTTTGGAACGCATTTCAGTGATTTTGCAGCACGTTTAGGTGATATTTGAAATGTAGTTCTACAATTTTGGAATGCATTACTTCAATGATTTTGAAATGCATTCAAATAATTTTAAAATATGCACATTTGTATTTTGATGTTGCGGACGTGGGATTCACCTGCCTTTGGATGTAGCCGCTAAAAGCATTTATAACTGAACCTCTTAAACCTCACATCGAACTGTCCTGACACGGAAAAGAGAAAAAGAAAATGTCACATCCTACTACCTCTACGATGTTGCCTGTGTGATATTCCATATATGGCGATGGGTCCCACTCAAGCACGTACTACATGCAACGTGCAAACAGGATATGACGCTTCTTATTCTTTCACATCTCTCTATCCAAACAAACCCGTTTCATTTAATAATTTGGATCATTGATATTTTCTAAACTGAAATTCTGTTTTTAGTTTATTTTCCATACTTGAACTCCTTCCAACAAGATCTTCAGAACAAGACCAATCTTGAATACTCCCTCTGTCCTAAAATAATTGCCTTAACTTTATACTAGCTTTAATATAAATTTATACTCCCCCCGTCTTAAAATAAATGTCTTAAGCTTAGCACAACTTTGTACTAGAGCTAATGTAAAGTTGAGACAGTTATTTCGGGACGGAGGGAGTACTAAACATAACACACTTATTTTGAGACGGAGAGAGTACATTTGAATCTCAGTTAAACTCCTTTCTCAGTTGCAGATAGCTAGAATTGATCCACCTATGCAATTAACAGATAAGCTTGTCCCTATCCAACGGGTGCGGACCGATCGACGTCCGGGCTAAATTTGGGTCGACGCGCGGAAAGTCGGAAACATGCAAAAAGAGCTCCTCTTTGGTGGCTGCCGGAGGAACCACTATAAAATGAAGAGTGCCCGATTGTACCCGTTCGTGTTTGGATGTGCTCATATGATTCCTATATTTGATTCCGATTTAAAATGTACCAACCAAATGAAGAAGGCTCTGGTTAAATAATTTTTCTTGACCAGGCATGACCGAACGAACACGCTAAGAGCATCTCCAACAGTCGTACTAAACAAACGCCGCACCGCAAATTTATTCATTTTAGCGCACGCGCAATGAGCAGAGTGTCTCCAGCGGGCGCGCAACAACCGCACGCGCGGCATATAGAGTTGGGCGCGCGGTCTGAATCGTCATCGCGTGTTGCGTATTTGGGGCGTCCGCTTCCGCACGCGGCACACACGACCGCTCGATGTTTGTGATTCAAATTATGCACTTTTGGGCATGTGAGCATGAACTTTTGGGCATCTTCACATGAGAAAGCTTCGCCGCCTCAGCCTCCCATGGCGCCACCACACGAAGGAGACGGAGCAGGCCCGCCTCCGCAATCGCCACCACTCGCTACATGGCAAAATCAGCACATGCCGATCCGTCTCTATGGTATGGAACGATTCAAGAATATACATGTTCTCGATCGAACAAACCAGAAACCCCCCCAATATGCAGACCAAGAATCACACACGTACGGAGACAGAGTTTGAGAAAACGAAGGAATCTTTCCCAGAGTTTCTAGTCAGTGGAAATTTTTGCTGACAGTGTGCGCGCAGGAGATTCCGTTCAGTAGAAACTCTCATTGCCTCGATGATCTAGAGTACGAAAAACTATATGGATCAACGAGGTCACAAATTGCTAGACAACTGAGGAAAGAGAGAGAGAGAGAGAGAGCCCACCACCATTGTTGATGCCAGAAGGTCGGCACACCCGCTCTCACTATCTCCCCTGCCGTGAGAAATGGGAGGACGAAGATGAGGAGAGCTCGAGGCGGAGGGCGGCGACGGCGTGTTCTTCCGCCCCTCGCTGGCTTTCAAGACGGGGCTAGTGTGGTGCGCGTGTCGGAATGTGTAGTACTTCAGACTGGGTGCGCATGATTTTCTACCGCGTATTTGAACTCGTGGGCACGAACTTGGTTGAATGATGTTTCTGATTGAAATTATATGCCATGTGTTTTATGTTGAATGAAATGTGTGAAATTTGTGTTCAAAATAAAGAAATATGAGACATCGGCTGCGCGCGCTGTGCATTTTAGCGCGCTGCTGGAGCTGCGCGCCTACGCCGCATTTCAAACCTGACAATGGACGCGCTGCAAAACAGTTTTTTGAACGCCGGGCGAAGCGTGCGTGTTGGAGATGCTCTAAGACAACTCCACCAAGTCAGCCAAATCTATAGAACCCCACCTGCAGCCACACAACCCCGTCCAAATTCATCCGCGTCGGAGGCCAAGCCGGAGCTCGCGTGCCCGCGCCCAAGGCCGGAGCTCCCCTCGTGCTTGCGTCCGAGGCTGAGCGCGGAGCTCGCACGCCTGCATGGAAGCTTCCATGGCCACGGCCCTCGCTCCGCCCCCGAGCTCGCGCACCCACCGCCCGAAGCTCCCATGGCGACGGCCACGACAGAAGCGCGTGCGTGCGCTGTCCGCGCCCACCGCCCGAAGCTCTCATGGCCACGGCCACGACGGAAGCGCGTGCGTGCGCTGTGCGCGCCCACCGCCCGAACCTCCCATGGCTACGGCCACGACATAAGCGCGTGCGTGCGCTGTGCGCGCCTACCGCCCGAACCTCCCATGGCCACGGCCACGACAGAAGCGCGTGCGTGCGCTGTGCGCCCGCGTCCGCGTCTGAGGCCATGGCCGGAGCTCGCGCGCCCTTGCGCCCGCGTCCGCGTCTGAGGCCGGGTAGCGCGAGCAGCCGCGTGCGGGCTAGCAAGTCCGCTGCATGTGTGATTGCTAGCTAGCCAGCTAGCTGGCCGCCGCCGCGTACTGGTCGCTGCCGTGCGTGCACCCAGCCGTGTGCACCGCTGCCGGCCTGGCCGCTGCTGCCGTGCCTGCACGGCCACGTGCTGCTGCTTGGCCTGGCTGCTACTGCCCGTGCGTGCTGCTGCTGCTGCGCCCGCGCGTACCAGCTGGTGCTGCCGCTCGGCCTGGCCGCGATCTGGCTGCTGCGCGCGTGATGTCCCAGCGCCACGGAGTGTGCTGGCCGAGGCTCTCGCGAGCTGGAGGGCCGGCCACCATCAACATCGATTTCCTGCGTGCTTTGCGTGCTCTGACGATGTCGCACACTACGTGCTTGTTGAAATGCTACAAAGTGGAGATCATAATTTGGCGATCATGTACCTGGAGAAAAGTAGGGGTTGACAAGGGACGTGTCCGCGGGCGTTTTGGAGCCAAAGTCTGTAAATTGTGGTTTCCTTTTACATAAAATACACACGCAAACGTTTATATATACACATACGCATACTCATCTTTATGAATATACATACGTAAAATCTATCTTTATGAACATCTTCAAAATACTGAGCCGACATATCATCTTAAAATTTATAAAATTACCATAGGCGTCGATGAGAACTTCTCCTACTAAATGCACATCGTCGGAAATCCTGAAATAAATCTAGAAATAAATACGAGCGTCGGGATTTGAACCCTCATGGGTTAGGAATAACACAGTCTCTCTAACCATTCAACCATAGGTAGGTTCGCTAAATTGTGGTTATAGGCACTGTAAGAGCATCTACAGTCAGACCCCTCATACTCGTCTCAAACGCCCAGGCAGCCCACCCGGTCACTGATCGGTCACCAAATTGCGACCCAACCGGACCTCTCAAACGGGCCTAAAACACCCAGGCTGACTGGCACCCCTCATATACAATCCAAATCTGGGGCGGATATGGAGAATCCCGGACGCGCCCGCCACGTCGGCCGGACGACATGGCCCCACACGGTCTCGCTCGAACATTCGACGCCTCGACGGGCGCCTAGACAGTCGACGCGGCGTGCCGCTCTGGCTCCCCGCCTAACGCCATAGCCAATATTTAAGTGGGCCAATGTCTCCCAACCCTAGCACATCAACCTCCTCCCTTCGTCGTCACAACCCGAGTCCGCCAGCCATGCCCCCACGCCGCCGCTACTACACGATACAATAGCGTCTCCGACTCCTTGAGCAGGTCCGGATCCAGAGAGCCACGAGGCTACCTTTGGATCCAGAGAAGGATTTCGAGGAGGATGAGGTGGTGGAGGAGGAAGAGGACGAGGAGCTGGGGGTGGAAGGGTACGAGGAGCAGGAGCCGGTGGAGGAGACATTGACGTTTAATATAAGTGATGAGGAGGCGTCGGTGATGGAGGACGTGGATATGTGGCCGGAGCAGCTGGTCATCTTGAACTACATCCGCTCGGAGTCAGTTGCGGAGGTCAAGTGTCTGCATCGGCAGCAGATGGAGGTGGTGCACCCGTCTTAGGCTCCGACGCAGGCGGCTCACACCATTTACGACGACGAAGAACAATATAGTATGTAGTATATAGGTTATTCATTTTACATGTTTTTGTATGAATATAGAGGATGAAATATGAGAAAGTTGGAGGTGAAGAAACATATCTGAAATGTAACCGATCAGTTCTTGCGAACATGTCTGAATGCGTTCACAAACATTTGAAAAGGTGTATTTGCAAGTTACAATTGTAGATGCTTTACATGTGGCACGGAACGACAAGCACGGACACAAAATCGGAGCAGCATGCCGAACTAGCTGTGTTTGTGTCGAGGTACACCGTAATTTGCGAGCTGAGGAGCTAGTTGACCTCGACGTAGGTACTAGGTGAGGTACGTGCGGGTCACTGAAGGGAACCCCCGTCGCGTCGTCTCGACGAGTTGCGACGGTTGTCGTTGTCATATCCTCCCGGTCTTAGGGCATGTATAACAACGTCTTATTAGGGCATGTACATTAGTCAAGACATCAACCGTCTAACAATTTTCCATGTCACCTACACACAGCAGTAAAGACACCTTTTACAATAGACTAGTAAGGTCGAACGTGCAATGCACATCTCGATTTAGACAACAAGTACATTCTTTTGTAAAATATTCTTAGGAAGACTAACTTAGTTATTTGAATTGCACTTTGGCCATTTACACAAAAATAAAGAGATGGTTTGAATAGTTGGCGAAAAGGGATATTCAGACACCAAACAAGGTTTCTAAATCGACCAAAACAAAATCCACAAACTAAGATAACATCATTCATTAGCTGTCATAAACATCTCATAACTTCTCATTTTTCCGTTGGCATCCTTCTTCATCCGGGCTCCCAACTGGTGCTGGTTCGACATCTCCACACGAAGCTTACCCTATGCATGTGCATCTCATTGGCGCGAGTGATGGGCATAAACACGGAGAGGATAAAATCAAAAGCAAAATGACCGAACACATCCTTGCAAATTAATAAATTGTTATCTTGAATATAGTGATAATAAAATAAATGATTGTATCATGTAGCACTAAAATAGGTCAATCTACTTTTCTATGCTCATTGGAATATCAACCCCTAATATATGTTGCCAGATATATTTATCATAATTCCAGCCAGGTTGAGCTATTTCGAGTGTGTCATTGAATTCCTTAAAAAATATGAATAATTTTAGTGCAGCTCCAAGAGTTA
This sequence comes from Hordeum vulgare subsp. vulgare, assembly GCF_904849725.1. Lineage (NCBI taxonomy): Eukaryota > Viridiplantae > Streptophyta > Magnoliopsida > Poales > Poaceae > Hordeum > Hordeum vulgare. The sequence goes on from NC_058519.1 coordinate 53,265,340, forward strand.
TAATGTCTAATGATTGTGATGTAGAAAGAGGGTCCAAGACATATAGGAGGCGTGTATGTTTCTTGATGGAGTATAAGAAAGTGGCTGAAGATGTATATGGCACCAAAATCCGCAACGATACATATTAGAAACCATAAAATCATAACAATAACGGATAACAACCCAAACATACCAAGTTACATGATGAATTGTTGTTGCCTACCTGTAACGACCAAGATGCGGTCCTTTCCGATCTGGGGGTCGAGGCCCCGAATAGGAAAGAAGCGCATCTAAGCGTTTCGCAAGCAAGTAAACATAGCACATAATAATAAATACAGTAGACAATCTGGGATTCAACTGTCTGCTTATTAATAATACAGAGTACAACGCAGATACAAACAAGGTAGTTCCGGTACGGACTACAAAACAAGGAAAATGCTATGCTACCCGCTGCAGGTCCACGATCACGACCACGGCTCAGTCCTCTGGATAGTTCACGTAAAGGCGATCTGTCTCCTCGTCGTACTGCCACACCAGCTGGGTGCCGTCGGGATCATCTGACTCTGGGGTACCTATACCTGCTGGAAGTTTCGGAGGAATCCGTGAGCCACGGGGACTCAGCAATCTAAGACCTTGGTGCCAAAACTAGTCACGTTATTTGGGTAAGGAAGGGGTGAAGTGTTTCAGGCTGCTGCACCCTATGATTGAATAAGTGGCTAACTTACGCGAGAAGGAAGTGAAAGTGGTCTACGCTAACGATCGAGAATACTTGATCAGAAAGTGATCCTGAACACCTACCTACGGCAATCATAACCCCACCGTGTTCCCGGTCGAAGAGAGATCTTCGAAGGGACAGTCACGGTTACGCACACAGTTGGCATATTTTATTAGTTTATGTTTAAGTTCTCTAATACCGGATGTTAACAAAATATTCCAAGTTGCCACATAACCGCGGGCACGGCTTTCCGAAAGATTATACCCTGCAGGGGTGCTCCAACTAGTCCATCACAAACGTACACAGGCCGCAAAGGCATCCTCTTTCACGAATCTCGTGATCTCGTCGGATTCCTTAGAAGAAGACCTCAACTCTGGGGAAAACCAAAGCCTCACCCGAATTCCTATACGCAAGATATACCGCTAAGGCAAGACAAGACTAGCAGGACCTCCCGACGTGTCGACGACCCCGATAAGAGCCGCGTATCTCAGTCTCAGGACACGCCGAATGGAACTAGCTACAGGTGCCAAACCTCAAGTTTCCTTGTGGTGGGCCCGCAGGCAGACCAGTTTGGACCAACACTCATGAGGAGCACTGGCCCGGGTTGTTGATTAAATTCCTCGGGGTAGCTATTCCCTATGCAGTTTATTATTAGGTGATTAGTAAATAGTACCAAAGTTGGGTCCTGCCGGACAAGCCTTAACACAACGCGATTTATCAAGGGGGTCCCCATAACAACCCCGAACGTGTTAGGAGCGATCATTATGGAATCAAACACTGGTAACCGGTAACTAAGGCGGCAATAACGGAACAAGACACCCGGAAAAAGGCTAGGCCTCCCGTCATTTACCAAGTATATAGGTACATTAAATAAATAACAGAAATTAAAAATAATGATATCAAGCTCATGTCATCACATGAGTTATAAACACCTGCATCTAACAATGCTAACATAAGTAGCTGAGCAAGCCTACCTAGCCATGCAAGTTGCTAGGAAAGAGTAAGGTGTTTAGGCTCATGGCATATGAAGAGGCAATATATTTTCAGTGGTAGGCAGCGAGCAATTTGACATGGAATCGAAACTAACATAACAAGTCTAGAGGTGGATCAAGGTCATGTCATCTTGCCTGTGATATCCTCAGCTTGGAATGGTTCTGGATCGTCCTGCACGTACTCTCCTGACTCCACGTATTCGTTCTCCGCTCCCGGTGCTACCCAACACAAGAATAACAGCCAATGAACAGCAGCACCACAAAATGCAACACTCACATGATGCATGAGATGAAAGTTGAGCATGCACCACTATATCTAACACTAGCACGAGCAAGATAAACTACCACAAGTTTCTGGACAGAACTTTGCACTAACTTATCTGGACATGCATGGGTATGATATGAACAGATGCATCTCGTAAAAACGGTGCAAAACCATATAAAGAACTTTGCAAACGGAGCTACGAATCAACGGGAATCAACGAAACACGATACGAAGCTCTACGTGAAAGATTCACACCTCACACACAATGGGCACAAATCTGGTATTCCCAGGTTGCCAAGACATATATTAACCCAACATGAATGAAATGGAGCAAGGTAGAACACCCCAACAACAATTAAACACAAACTTTGAACAAAATGGCAAAACTACATAATCTGCCAGTTTTTGCATCTTAGCTGTTTGTGAGCAATATGCAACATAGCTACAGGTCTTCAAATAAGACAAATAATATATGTGGCTGTTGTAAACCAAGAACACTACAAGCTCCATTAAGAATCACAGCAAAAGGAATTAAACTCTAGAAGATACAAGGTCACAAACTTTCCCAAAACCATCAGTTCTCAGGGACTTAGTGAAAATTCCTGCACCTGAGATTCTGTTTCTGTTCTGAAGCTTTTTGACAGCAACCAAAACACAAGCTAATGGACTCCAAATGGCTTGAAAATTGACAGGAATCTTCACAAACATACCAGGTTCAAACCACTAGCACTGAACTAAGTCCAGTTCTCAACAGTATGACCAGAACATCCTCATCTACAGGGGAAGAAAATGTTTCCAGCATTCCAGACTTAGTGAAATTTTCAGAGTTCAAAAATCTGGAATTTTCCAGCCACATGCCCACTTTGTCTAGGCATAGTTTGCACACACATGCCACCAAGAGGTGATTGACACCACTACGGTGTTGAGTACAAACCCCTACTACTAACACACAAAATTCATGCCCTTGGGCTCCATCTATACCATGGCAACAAAGCCCAAACTTTCAACAAAATGAAAAGGCAACTCCATAAGGTATGCTTATAAGATGACAATTACATAGGTGAATCTTTTGTGCACAATGACAAAGTGACATGGGGGTTTGAACCCCATGTTTGTGTCATACACATCAATAACACCAACACACATGAGCCAACCCCACACACTCAATATGCTCTCTCTCATATTAACCATGAGGAGGTGCACCACTTGTAAGGTGGGAAGGTCCACACCACCCACATCTCTAGCATGACACAAAGCTAGTCCTACTAGAACTAATTAGAACATACAATCTCTACACTCCCTAAAAGAATCCAACACCACCACACACTACTAAGTCATATGCACAACAACGCTCTTCATGCCTACTATGGGTGAGGCTCTCACACACAATCTATACTAGTGCTAACTCAAGTTAATGCATACCCAACACAATCTATATCCTCCAAGGCTTAAACTTCAAGGCTTGCGCAATTGCACAAGCATGTGTATGGGGTTACACACACACTTGCACACACACACCACCCCAAGCTCAAACTCCCACACACATCAACTCACCACTACCACTATCACACTAACCCTACTTACAAGCTCTCCCTCACAAGAACACAAGCACACATGTCCTCAAGTGGCCATGCTATAGCAGCAAAGAAAACATACACATGCCCTCTGCCACCTAAGCTTACTTCACCACCCTCAACTAAGCAAATGAGCAAAAAGAGAAGAAACAAAAACAGGGAAAAGAAATGAAATAAAAGGGCACCCTGGGGTTTGATCCCCTGTGCCTCTGGTGTGCAAGCCTGGCGCACACCACTGGGCTGAGAGGGCATACTCGACAGGAAGTCTATTTCAGCAGAGATTTATGCAGTTGCACTGCTACTGAATTCCACTGTCAGGAAAGAAAAATAACAAAAGGGGCGGTGCATTCCCTGGGATTTGATCCCAGGACCTCGCGGGAACATCCCCACACACCAACCACTACGCTACGCTGCAATGACTGACGGAGGAAGGGACTAAAACTACGTAACATGCCTCGAACCTACTCGCTGGCCTGCACCTGCGATCCGGTGACAGGGAGGTCACCGGAGATGGCCATCTCTACCACGGCCTCTACCACGCCCGCGGGAGAGGAAAAAAATGCACCTTCCTCTACACTGAACCTCCCCACACCGAGGGTTCTAACCCTGCTAACACACCACACATCTCCTGTCGCCCTTTCCTATGAACAGAGAAGCACCACCTCTACCCCTGCAGATCCAACCGAGGAGAAGGGAGGAGGGGCGGTCGTCACCTAGAACCGGAAGAGGGGGCGCCGATCTGTGACGGGAGAAGCGCCGGAGAGGAAGAAGGCCGTCGGCATAGCTGTTCCTGAACTAAAGAACCGATGCAGGGGAAGGAGCACCGGGAAATCGCCGTAGACGTGGTCGGATCCGGCGGAGTAATCGGTCCCCGGGGCTCCTAGCACCGGGAATGGATCGCGGGGATCCACCCCGAGCTCCCGGACATGGCGACGGCGGCGATCGGAGACGGGAACGTGGCGTCCGCCGGCGAGGAACTGCTCACTCTCGGTCTACCCCTACAGAAACTCACCTGTCGACGGGAGGTGAAAGAAGGGAAGGAGGAGAGGTGGCGGCGGCGGACTGGGGAGAGGAGGAACCCTAGGAGGAGGGGGGAGGCACGGACGCCCAGGTTATAAGGGCCCCCCTCGACGTTGGCGCCCTCACGGCGTCAACAAACGCACTCACAGCCTGACGGGAAAAGTGCAGAGGAAAATACACGCCGTGAGAGGAGGAAGGAGGCGTCGTGGGACTGGGCCTCTACGCGCGAGGGAGGGAGCAGATGGGCCACGCCTACGCGGGAACCAGCCCAACATGGCGATAGATAAGGAATAAACCCCCCTAAGCAGTCTCCTATTTACAGGAATAAATAGGGAAGAAAGAAATGCCCATGGGTGTATACACATGATTAAAAAAATCACAAGAACATCCCTGGACTAGGAAAACCAAATCCTACTTTATAAAAATCAGAACAAGAATTTAGGAGCAGGTAGATATTTTACAAAACAGCAATATTTTGATCTGTTTTGTAATTTTATATGCCCCTATAAACACCCACACAAAACCAGCAACTTACATTTCTCATCCACCACAATTCTAGCTAAAACATGGGCATTATTTTAAAAGGAAAAAGAAGAGGTGAAATTTTACATAGGGGAAAAAAGAGAGGGGGAGAAGGTGGTTGGTTTTGAAAGGGAAAAAATAAGCACTTGCTAACACATGCTACACTCCACACAAGTCACACATCACATGATCACATGAAATATAACACCTCAATACTCACTCCTAGTAAGAGCATATGCAAACATGATCATGACATGCAATCATAAGGTATGGCAAGGAATGATATGTTATGCATGCATGCAAGGGAAGCAAGTAATAAGGGACACACATGAATTCATGGCTCAAAGGACAACATCACAATCTCTGACAAGGTGGTCCCACATGAAGTAGGTCCAAAAAGGATAGGTCCTACACTTGGGGCATTACACTACCCCCATGCAGAATATTCGTTTATGAGGCCAGGCTTATCTACACCCAATGAAGAGAAACATCGTAAAAAAATACTGCAAAAATTTAAACAAATCCTTTTTTGTATGAAATATAATTTGCTGTGTGAGGTACATTCAAATTTCAAATCATTCAAACATATGAGTAGATCGCAGCAAAAAAGACAAATTCGGCGAGAACAATACATGAACAATAAACTTTTCCTCATACCCCAAATTTATCATTTTCGATGAGAGCTACTCATATGCAGAAATTATCTGAATTTTGGAGCGCACCTCACGCACAAATTTTTCTTCCATGAAAAAAACAGTTTTTTATTTTGCTAGTATTTGTTTTGAACTGTTTGGTCGTTTTGGTTGGAGCTGAGCCTAGACACCGAATTGCTACTCTACTCCAGGCCGGCTATGAAACAACATTGCCAATGTATGAATAATGGGCTCCACGCGACACTTTAGATCTCGTACTGAATCTAAAGTGGCGGATTGAGCATTAAGAATGTTTAAAACATGTTAGTATTGACTATACAATATATGATTCTGATAACCTACGCAAAGCTGTAGATCCATGGACTGGGGGTCTATCAATAATAAGACCTCATTGCGTGCCAATATACGCACATCCATGTTTAAATGATCATTTTCCATAGACAAGTCCATTGAATGGGGTCTCAAGCTTTGCACCCATTCCTTTCTAAAATAATTATTAAGAATCATAATAATATATATCAACGTTTGATACATTTCTTATGTTGCTATGCATGTAGTGGAATTCTAGTATTAGTCACTGTTAAAAATGCTTTGACGCCCTTTAATTAGTCAAATGCGGATTGAAAATGCTTTGGAGCATAGTTTAAATTACATAAAATAGACAAACCTGTACCCATATTCAAACTCACTTTCGTATGTTATTATTTGTAACCATGGACTAAATATTTTATGAGAAATTTATGAACAATCAGAAAACGCCTGATATTTTAGAAATTTTTTTGGAATGGAGAAAGTATGGTATATTTGAGAAAAAGAAACTAAATAACCCCCTTCATAGTACATGTGTTGCACATTTCATGAGCACCAAAGAATGAGTGTCGATCAAACGAACAACTCCGCCCCACACCACCAGTAGGATCGAACTGATTACTGTCAATTTGCTTCTTCATGCAAAACTTTGGCAAGAATAAACAGTAGTCATTACTCCCACCTTGGCCCATAACTGAATAACTAACAAACAAGGGGGCAAAACAGAGGATGGTCTATTGAATCAACTTACTGATGCAATTCTTTTTTTAGTAGGACCCTTGAGGGCATTTTATTCTTTGGAGAGAAACTTATAGAATTAACACGAAGAACTTGTACTTGTCCTCTTGACACCACTAATATATTAAATAGCTTGAGAATAACCGGGAACATACAGGTGTTCATTTTTCTAGAGTCTCCACACAAAATACCTTTCAAGCAAGTAACTTCTGACACAGAACATGATCTGTCAATTTTATTTTATTTTGAACACACATGATCTATCAATTTAATCAAATCAAACCTCAACAAATTAGGGCAAATATGAAGACACTGAGTTTGAAGTAATATATCTTACATGTCATGTAAAAATGGTGAACAATACTTGGGGAAAATTTAAAAGAAAAACTACAGATAAAAAAATATCACTAACACAAGTGAAACACGTTATCACCATGTTCCTGTAAATTGACAGTGGGTCCAAGGTGGTGGAAACATTGAGCTAGGCCCCAGACCTGCTTCATACAATGGCTACACAAAACGTTGTGCAGTTATACTACCGAAAGCATGCATGCGGTCGCCGCACCCTGGACGTGGCCAAAGGTGACGAGGGTTATTTGGTATGGACATCATATAGGATCAATCAAAGAGGAAGTAATTTGAAAATCTACATGTCTGAAACTTTTACCAGTCTCAGCCATGGCACATGAATCTAAGGTGAAAATAGCACAAACATTACGTAGTTTGGAACTAAAGATAAATAACCAAACTTGATCATATTCCATCCTTTCTCTTGCATGTTCCTAATTAGTAACATAAAAACTATAACCCTCACCCGTATCCACAAGAGCAAGTGACAATATCTGATCTCAGTATTCTGTATTTACCTCTGAATGAGCCTAATTCGCTATCACTATGAACAGAACATACAAATCCCATAAATAAAAAGAGTAACTGAAAAATCCATTTTGTTACAAATGCTCTAGCTAGTACTTCATTATCATAGATCTTGAAATATATTCCACGTATAGAAAATATATTGTTATATGTCAAATAAATTTCTCATGATACAAGTTGTAAATAAATTCTTCACACATAAAAACAAAAGCTAATTCGACAAAGAGTTAAATTCAGAAAACAAATATCCAACACACACTACATGACACATGTTGTCGTGCAGTCATGTACATGACACGGACACACAACATTATTTGTTTCAGCTAACAATTCCTTTCTTAGCACATAAATATGATATGTATGATCAAGAAGTAAAAATGTTTAAAGAGTTATCTAAGTAGTCTGAAAATTAATTATTGTTCGAGAGAGAAAAACATACCCTGGGTAAGTCCTTTTTTCCATTACCCTACAGAGGGAAACAAAAATCAAAAGCATATAGACTGTCAGAATGAAACCAAGCCACCAATCTTCACACAAAGATACCTTATGTTACTTACCTGGCCTAAGAGCATCTTAACAGGGTTATTTGCCACATAATGCACGTCGATGATGCCCATCTACTGAGTAGGATTATGTGAGATTCACAGATGTTTCCACTGTCATGCACGACAAAAAATTAGAAGTGTTTGGTGTGTATTACCTGAAAGTCAAACTTACATCTATGCATATCATGTAATATTTAAGTTGAAACCCCAAGTGTCCCAAGGTTTCGGCCTTGCAATCCATGTGCAATATTGCTTCTTCCATTTGCTGCTGCTCCTGCCATGACCTGATGCACCTAGAGCGGAATCTCACTTGGCGCGTGGAATGTCTGTCCATGAAAAAGGGTCTCGATGTTTTCACCAGCATAGGAGCTGAGAAGAGAAGCCTTGAAGCCTACGATGGAAAGGGATCATGAGAAAAATGACTGCTAAAAGTTCTATTTTGAAATGCGTGAGTTGTGATTTAATTTTGCAAGTTTCTGGGTACAGGAATTGTGATAAATTACAAATATGATGTGCAGTTGGAGTAACATCAGGTGTCATTACATTCGTGTTCTTCACTGGCACAAATTCCTCTTCGCGTAGCACCTGAATTTTCAGATATGCATCAGTGAGCATCTCATGGTTTTAAAAACTCACAAAAAAGAGGAAAAGAAGAAGAGGTGTCAGAAGATGTTATATTAGGGTAGATTGTTGAAAGTGGTCGAACCTCAGTAAGTGTCATGGATGGGGATTAAATGGATATGTCGAATATGAACTACTCAAACTTGAGGGCTATAGCACATCCATGAATCAAAGGTATCTAAGTGCCAAGTGCTACAAATGAACATGATTTATGCTGGAGCAGGGCAATTTCCAAGTAAAATTACTTGCCATAACATGCCTTAAATCACAAACTGTAGCTCTAGATATAACTCCCATCCTCCTAGGTAAATTTGAGAAACGTACGCATTAAGCATGATGACTCACAAGAATAGGGGATCAATCGTAGTCCTTTCGATAAGTAAGAGTGTCGAACCCAACGAGGAGCAGAAGGCTCTGATAAACGGTTTTCAGCAAGGTAATAACTGCAAGCACTGAAAGTAGCGGTAACAAGTGATGGTATAGCGAGGTGAAACTTAGCAAGCGAAAAGTAACAAGTAACAAGTAGTAGAAATGGTGCAGTAAGTGGCCCAATCCCTTTTGTAGCAAGGGACAAGCCTGAACAAAGTCTTATAGGAGAAAAAACTCTTCCGAGGACACACGGGAATTTCTGTCATGCTAGTTTCATCATGTTCATGTGATTCGCGTTCGTTACTTTGATAGTTTGATATGTGGGTGGACCGACGCTTGGGTACTGCCCTTACTTGGACAAACATCGCACTTATGATTAACCCCTCTCGCAAGCATCCGCAACTACGAAAGAAGAATTAAGACAACGTCTAACCATATCATTAAACTAGTGGATCCAAATCAGCCCCTTACGAAGCAACGCATAGACTGGGGTTTAAGCTTCTGTCACTCCAGCAACCCATCATCTACTTACTACTCCCCAATGCCTTCCTCTAGTCCCAAATATGGTGAAGTGTTATGTAGTCGACGTTCACATAACACCACTAGAGGAAAAGACAACATACATCATATCAAAATACCGAACGAATACCAAATTCACATGACTATTATTAGCATGACTTATCGCATGTCCTCAGGAACAAAAGTAACTACTCACAAAGCATAATCATAATCATGATCAGAGGTGTAATGAATAGCATCAAGGATCTGAACATAAACTGTTCCACCAAGTAATCCAGCTAGCATCAACTACAAATAGTAATTAACACTACTAGCAACCTTACAAGTACCAATCGGAGTTGCGAGACGAAGATTGGTTACAAGAGATGAACTAGGGATTGGAGAGGAGATGGTGCTGATGAAGATGTTGATGAAGATGCCTCCCCTCTAATGAGAGGAGTGTTGGTAATGACGATGACGACGATTTCCCCCTCCGGGAGGGAAGTTTCCCGGCAGGATCGTCCTATCGAAGTTCTAGATTGGATCTGCTCAAGTTCCGCCTCATGGCGGTGGCGAAACCACGAAAAAGCTCCCGATTGATTTTTTTTGGAACGAAACCCTTCATATAGCAAAAGAGGGGGGCTAGTGGGCCGTCAGGGAGCCCACAAGCCCTGTAGCCGCCACCAGGGGGTGGCGGCTACCAGGCTTGTGGGGCCCTGGTAGCTCCCCTCTGGTACTTCTTTCGCCCAGTATTTTTTATATATTCCCAAAAAATTCCACGTAAATTTTCAGGGCATTTGGAGCTGTGTAGAATAGAGGACTCAGATTTGCTCCTTTTCCAGTCCAGAATTCCAGCTGTCTGAATTCTCCTTCTTCAAATAAACCTTGCAAAATAAGAGAGAAAAGGCATAAATATGGTACCACAAAGTAATATAACAGCCCATAAAGCGATAAATATCAACATGAAAGCATGATGCAAAATGGACGTATCAACTCCCCCAAGCTTAGACCTCGCTTGTCCTCAAGTGAAAACCAAGTTCCATAAACATGTCCACATGTTTAGGAACGAAGGTGTCGATAAAACATAATACGGACATGAGGGCATCATGATCACACATAGAATAGCAATACATCATAAAGATTCTTATGGGAAAGTAACAATTCCTTCACAAAGCAAAGTATGAAGCAAAAAACCTTACCGAGAAATAACCAACAACAATCCAAAGTCATTGAAGCAATTGCAATTTATCATAACATCAGAAACAGTCAAATAAGAGCTTGTAAGGCAAACCCACATGCTCAATCATCTCTTTTGTTTTCCACAATTTTTACAACTCACGTGGTACTCATGGTATCAAAGTTTCAGCTGGACAGAGAGGAAGATAGGGGCTTATAGTTTTGCCTCCCAACTATTTACCTCAAGGGTAAAGTCAACAATAATAAAGCATAGGTACTCAACTCCAAGTTGATATATGAATATAGATCTTTCCCAAGCATGTGACGGTAGCCAAGACAAAGGCAAAAATAGGGAATTGGTGAAGATCACCATGACTCTTACTAGGGCAAAAAGTAAAGGTACAAGATAGGCCCTTCGCAGAGGGAAGGAGAGGTTGTCATGCGCTTCTGAGGTTTGAATGTGTGTCCTCTTAGTGCAGAGGAATGTCACTTTATATTGCCTCCTGTGATAAAGAACTTTATTATGCAGTCTGTCGCTTTTATATCTTCCTCATCACAGGTTCGTACAAAGCTTATTTTCCACACACCAGTAGATCATACATATTAGAGAGCAATTTTTATTGCTTGCACCGATGACAACTTACTTGAAGGATCTTATTCAATCCATAGGTAGGTATGGTGGACTCTCATGGCAAAACTGGGTTGAAGGTTTATGGATGCACAAGTAGTATCTCTACTTGGTGCGGGAGTTTTGGCTAAAATGAGGTGTAAGCGATCGTCACATGCTAAGGGATCTTTACTCATATAACATTGTTTGGAACCAAGCAAACACAATTCATTATGTTGTCTTCCTTGTCCAACATATACTCCTAAGCATGTAATAGTTTGCTGAGTGCTCACAATTGTAAAAAATGTCTAAGATGATATATTTATATGTGAACCTCTCTTTCCTTATTACTTCTTATTAATTGCAACAATGACTGAGGTCTATGTTGATTTATTCTCAACAAGTTTCAATCATCATACGTGTCATATGTGAAGCTATCACTTTCCATAAGATCATCTCATGATCTTTCATGCTATCGTTCTTTTTATACTTTTGATCACGACACAAAGCAAAGCCCTTGACTAAGATACTCTTTATTATATAGCTCGCAAGCTCGAATACATTGGGAGAGAGACAAAAGCAAAAGACTCAAACTAAACACTAAAAACTTATTCCACTAAGAGAAGAAATAAAAACTGAAAAGGAAAGAACTAAAACAAAGGTAAAATCAAAAGATATAAAGGTGATATGATACCAGGGCAACTCCCCCAAGCTTGGCAGAAGTCAAGGGGACTGCCCATACCAATGCTTAGTTGTCTTCGTTTGACGGTGATGGTGGTGGTGTTGTTGGAGTAGTCTGATCCTCCGTCTTCCAAGGCATAGGTGCTCCATCATGGCAAGATGAACGAGTCGCCGGAATCCTCAAATTTGCAGCCAACCTTATTAATTTAAATCTATACTCGTACTCACAGTTTTGGTTCTGCAGGTCATAGATTTGGCCCTGAAGTTGATCAACCCTGTCATAGAGCCTGGAGAGGTGCTTCCCAATGTCAATGGCATCCATCTTGTGCTTGCTGGTGAACTCCGTGATCATCATGTGGTTGGCGTTGAGTCCACGCTCCACCATCCCTTGGCACTTGAAGACTTGTTGCTCCATTGCTTCGAGCCTCGTCTCCACGCTTCCGGTCTTCTTAGGCCCCTCAACATCACGGATGTGCAACATCCCCTCACTCATCTTGATAGATTGAGGGTGTTTCAGCACTTCCGTGAGGTAGGGATTGATGACCTTCTCGAAGATCTTGTCCTTAGGAGCGTTTGGGGAAGTCACGACGATCTAGATCTGCCACAGCAACAGGCTCGAAACGAAAACAAAGAAAAACTGCGCGATACGGAGATCAAAACCTTCGGGCATATATATAATTATTTTTTCTGGACCAAAAGGAGTTCTCCGCAAGAAAACGGAGTCCGGGAGGCACACGAGGTGCCCACAAGCCCTCTAGCCGCCACCAGGGGGGTAGGTGGCGGCTTCCAAGCTTGTGGCCGCCTCGTGCGCTCTCCGGACTGCTTTTTATTTTTCTAATTTTCCAAAAATTCCAAAACGGAGGAAATTTCCTATTGGAAAATTTTCGGAGTCCAATTACTTACCGAAACAGACACCTCTTCGTTTTCAGGGTTTGAAACAGGCTGATAAACATCCCTTATGTACTCGTGTGGAGTTATGACATTGATGATATTGGTCTCAACATTTATGGGAGTACCGGAGATATAATGCTTGATTCTTTGCCCGTTTACCACTCTAGGAAAATTTCCTTCCGTATTATTGATTTTGATGGCACCGGAACGATATACTTCCTCGACAACGTAAGGGCCTTCCCATTTAGAGAGAAGCTTGCCTGCGAAGAATCTTAAGCGAGAATTGTATAGCAGGACATAATAACCTACATTGAACTCTCGTTTCTGTATTTCTTTATCGTGCCATCTCTTAACCTTTTCCTTGAACAACTTGGCATTCTCATATGCCTGGGCCCTCCATTCATCTAATGAGCTGATATCAACCAACCGCTTCTCATCGACAAGTTTGAAATCGAAGTTGAGCTCTTTGATTGCCCAATAAGCTTTGTGTTCCAGCTCAAGAGTAAATTACAGGCCTTACCGTAAACCATTTTATACGGCTACATGCCCATGGGATTCTTATAAGCAGTCCTATAAGCCCATAGTGCATCGTCAAGTTTGCTAGACCAATTCTTTCGAGATCTATTGACAGTCTTTTGTAGGATCAATTTGATCTCCCTATTACTCAACTCCACTTGACCACTAGACTGAGGATGATATGGAGATGCAACTCTATGGTTGACATCATACTTAGCAAGCACCTTGCGAAAAACACCATGAATGAAGTGTGAAGCGCCATCAGTCATCAGATATCTAGGGACTCCAAATCTTGGGAAAATGACTTCTTTAAGCATCTTAATAGAGGTGTGGTGATCATCATTTTTAGTGGGGATAGCTTCTACCCACTTAGTGACGTAATCCACAGCAACTAAGATGTGAGTGTACCCATGGAACTCGGGAAGGGTCCCATATAATAAAAGCCCCAGACATCGAACGGTTCAATGACAAGTGAATAGTTCATAGGCATTTCCTGACGTTTACTGATATTCCCTATTCTTTGGCATTTGTCACAATACAAGACAAACTTACGGGCATCCTTGAAGAGAGTGGGCCAATAGAAACCTGATTGCAATACCTTATGAGCAGTTCTATCTCCAGCATGGTGTCCTCCGTAGGCTTCGGAATGACACTTCTGCAGGATCTGTCCGTGTTCCTGTTCAGGCACACAACGTCTAATAGCACCATCTACTCCTTCCTTGTAAAGGCGAGGATCATGCCAAAAGTAGTGTCTCAAATCAAAGAAGAATTTCTTCTTTTGCTGATAGGTGAAACTAGGTGGTATGTATTTGGCTACGATATAGTTTCCATAATCAGCATACCACGGTGAACTATGTGAATTGCGGATGACATTTAGTTGCTCATCAGGAAAGTTGTCATCAATAGGTCGTGGGTCATCAAGGACATTCTCCAGCCTAGACAAGTTATCTGCTACAGGGTTATCAACACCCTTTCGGTCAACAACATGCAAATCAAATTCCTGTAGCAAGAGAACCCATCTGATTAGCCTAGGCTTAGCGTCCTTCTTCTCCATAAAGTACTTAATAGCAGCATGATCAGAGTCAATAGTGACATTGGAGTCAACTATATAAGATCTGAACTTTTCACATGCAAACACGACTGCTAAAAACTCCTTTTCCGTAGTGGCATAGTTTCTTTGGGCACTGTCTAGAGTTTTACTAGCGTAGTGAATGACATTCAACTTCTTGTCAACTCTTTGTCCTAGAATAGCACCAACAACAAAATCACTAGCATCGCACATGATTTCAAAGGCAAGTTCCAGTTAGGTGGTTGAACAATAGGTGCGGTTATCAAAGCCTTCTTAAGTATTTCGAAAGCTTCCTCACAATCCTCATAAAAAACAAAAGGAACATCCTTCTGCAAGAGGTTGGTAAGAGGCCTAGAAATCTTAGCGAAGTATTTAATGAACCTTCTATAGAAACCAGCATGACCTAGGAAACTTCGTATACCTCTGATATCAGTGGGGCAAGGAATTTTCTCAATTGCATCAACCTTAGCCTTATCAACTTCAATGCCTCTTTCAGAGATTTTGTGTCCTAAGACGATGCCTTCATTAACCATAAAATGGCACTTCTCCCAATTCAAGACGAGGTTGGTATCTTTGCATCTCTGTAAGACTCGATCAAGGTTGCTGAGGCAATCATAAAAGGAAGACCCGTAAACAGAGAAGTCATCCATGAAAACCTCGACAATCTTTTCACAAAAGTCAGAGAATATAGCCATCATACATCTTTGAAAGGTGGCAGGTGCATTGCATAAGTCAAAAGGCATGCGTCTATAAGCAAAGGTACCGAAGGGGCAGGTGAAAGTGGTTTTCTCATGCTCAGATTGTGCAACAGGTATTTGCGAGAAATATGAATAACCGTCTAGAAAGCAGAAGTGTGTGTGTTTGGATAGCCTTTCTAGCATTTGGTCGATAAACAACAAAGGATAATGGTCTTTCCTGGTTCCCTTGTTCAGTTTCTGGAAGTCTATCACCATCCTATAGCCAGTAATAATCCTTTGTGGGATTAATTCATTCTTATCATTAGGAACGACGGTGATGCCTCCCTTCTTAGGTACGCAATGTACTGGACTTACCCAATTACTATGAGCAACAGGATAAATGATTCCTGCTTCCAGAAGCTTTAATATTTCTTTTCTCACGACCTCTTTCATCTTAGGATTCAATCTCCTTTGATGATCAGCAACTGGTTTGAAGTCAGGATCAGTTTTAATCTTGTGCTGACATAGAGTGGGACTAATACCCTTAAGATCATCAAGAGTATATCCAATAGCAGCACGGTGCTTCCTCAGAGTTTTTAGTAACTTCATTTCTTCGTGCTTTGAGAGGAGAGCACTAATAATAACAGGATATATCTCCTTCTCATCAAGATAGGCATACTTAAGAGTATCAGGCAACTGTTTAAGCTCGAACACAGGATCACCCTTTGGTGGGGGAGGATCCCCAAGCAGTTCAACATGCAGATTATTCATGAGAATAGGATATTGTTCTAAGACAATTTTGTCTATCTCATCTCTTTCATCCATATGCATATCATTTTCATGCTCAAGCAGATATTGCTCTAAAGGATCCATAGGAGGTACGGCAATAGAGGCAAGAGCAATGATTTCATCCCTACCAGACGACTCCTTTTCATGGGGTTGTCTTCCAAACTTGGAGAAGTTAAATTCATGAGAAACACCCTCGAAACTAACAGTGAGAGTCTACTTAATGCAATCAATGTGAGCATTGTTAATGTTGAGAAAGGGTCTACCGAATATGATGGGACAAAAGCTATCTTGTGCAGTACCAAGGACGAGGAAATCAGTAGGATACTTCGTCTTAGCACACAGGACTTCTACGTCTTTCACAATTCCCACAGGGCAGATAGTGTCTCTATTAGCTATCGTAATAGTGACATCAATGGGTTCTAACTCAGCAGGTGCAATCTCATCTTTCATTTCATCATATAAGGAACAGGATATTGCATTAACACTAGCTCCCATATCACATAAACCATGGTAACAGTGATCTCCTATCTTGAAAGAAACAACGGGCAAGCCAACTACAGGTCCGTATTTGTCTTTCGCGTGAGGTTTAGCAATTCTAGCGGAGTCCTCACAGAATTTGATAACATGCCCATCTATGTCTTCGGCTAAGAGATCTTTGATAATAGCAACACTAGGTTCAACTCTAATCTCCTCAGGGGGTGCAAGTGGTCTAATGTAACCCCTACGTATCATAGTTGGAGCTTTAGTATAATCCTTTATCCTAGCAGGGTATGGTGGTTTCTCAGTGTAAGCACAAGGAATAACAGGATCACTAAAAGCAATGACTTTCTCCTCAACTAGATTGGTTTTGGCTATGTTTCTGTCTACAGGAGGATGATATTTAAACCACTTCTCTTTGGGAAGATCAACATGAGCGGCAAATGATTCACATAGAGAAGCTACTATCTCAGAGTCAAGTCCATACTTAGTGCTAAAATCTCTAGAAGTGTTTGTCTCAACAAAAGATATAACGCAATCAAACTGGAAATTCATACCTCACTCCTTACCTTCTTCCACCTCCCAATCTTCAGAGTTACGTTTGATTCTTTCCAATAAATTCCACTTGTGGTCAATATCCTTCTTCATAAAAGAACCGGTACAAGAAGTGTCAAGCATGGTACGATCTTCATGAGAAAGCCGAGCATAAAAGTTTTGAGTGATAATTTCTCTCGAGAGCTCATGATTGGGGCATGAATATAGCATTGATTTAAGCCTCCCCCAAGCTTGAGCTATGCTTTCCCTGTCACGAGGCCAAAAGTTATAAATATAATTTCGATCACTATGTACTAAATGCATAGGATAAAACTTTTGACTAAATTCCAATTTCAACCGATTGTAGTCCCATGATCCAGTATCATCACATAGCCTATACCATGTCAACGCCTTATCCTTCAAAGATAAAGGAAAGACTTTCTTCTTTACCTCATCCTCGGGCAAACCTGCAAGCTTAAATAAACCACAAACTTCATCTACATATGTCAGATGCAAGTCTGGATGTGAAGATCCATCTCCTGTAAAAGGATTAGCCAGCAGTTTCTCAAGCATACCCGAAGGAATTTCATAAAATATATTTTCAGTAGGTACCTCAGGTCGAGGAACAACTCCTCATGCTTCCGTTCATGGCGAAGATACCCCGAAGAAACTCCTCAAAGGAACAGTTTCCATAGTGACAAGTGACAATAAATTTCAGCACAGTATATAAATGTTTCCTTACCAAATTCCACTTACCAAAGGTGCTGCACTCCCCGGAAACGGCGCGAGAAAAGAGTCTTGATGACCCACAAGTATAGGGGATAAATCGTAGTCCTTTCGATAAGTAAGAGTGTCGAACCCAACGAGGAGCAAAAGGCTCTGATAAACGGTTTTCAGCAAGGTAATAACTTCAAGCACTGAAAGTAGCGGTAACAAGTGATGGTGTAGCAAGGTGAAACTTAGCAAGCAAAAAGTAACAAGTAACAAGTAGTAGCAATGGTGCAACAAGTGGCCCAATCCCTTATGTAGCAAGGGACAAGCCTGAACAAAGTCTTATAGGAGGAAAAACGCTCCCGAGGACACACGGGAATTTCTGTCATGCTAGTTTTGTCATGTTCATGTGATTCGCGTTCGTTACTTTGATAGTTTGATATGTGGGTGGACCGGCGCTTGGGTACTGCCCTTACTTGGACAAGCATCGCACTTATGATTAACCCCTCTCGCAAGCATCCGCAACTACGAAAGAAGAATTAAGACAACGTCTAACCATAGCATTAAACTAGTGGATCCAAATCAGCCCCTTACGAAGCAACGCATAGACTAGGGTTTAAGCTTCTGTCACTCCAGCAACCCATCATCTACTTACTACTCCCCAATGCCTTCCTCTAGTCCCAAATATGGTGAAGTGTTATTTAGTCGACGTTCACATAACACCACTAGAGGAAAAGACAACATACAACATATCAAAATACCGAACGAATACCAAATTCACATGACTATTATTAGCATGACTTATCCCATGTCCTGGGGAACAAAAGTAACTACTCACAAAGCATAATCATAATCATGATCATAGGTGTAATGAATAGAATCAAGGATCTGAACATAAACTCTTCCACCAAGTAATCCAACTAGCATCAACTACAAATAGTAATTAACACTACTGGCAACCTTACAAGTACCAATCGGAGTCGCGAGACGAAGATTGGTTACAAGAGATGAACTAGGGATTGGAGAGGAGATGGTGCTGATGAAGATGTTGATGAAGATGCCTCCCCTCCGACGAGAGGAGTGTTGGTGATGACGATGACGACGATTTCCCCCTCCGGGAGGGAAGTTTCCCCGGCAGGATCGTCGTGCCGGAGCTCTAGATTGGATCTGCTCAAGTTTCGCCTCGTGGCGGCGGCGAAACCACGAAAAGGCTCCCGATTGATTTTTTCTGGAACGCAACCCTTCATATAGCAAAAGAGGGGGCCAGTGGGCCGTCAGGGAGCCCACAAGCCCTGTAGCTGCCACCAGGGGGGTGGCGGCTACCAGGCTTGTGGGGCCCTGGTAGCTCCCCTCTCGTACTTCTTTCGCCCAGTATTTTTTATATATTCCCAAAAAATTCCACATAAACTTTCAGGGTATTTGGAGCTGTGCAGAATAGAGGACTCAGATTTGCTCCTTTTCCAGTCCAGAATTCCAGCTGCCTGAATTCTCCTTCTTCAAATAAACCTTGCAAAATAAGAGAGAAAAGGCCTAAATATGGTACCACAAAGTAATATAACAACCCATAAAACGATAAATATTAACATGAAAGCATGATGCAAAATGGACGTATCAAAGCATCAGGTAGGTAAGATAGTAATGATATAATGTTATAACCAGATTCAGTTGTGAAGAGGGGGGAAACATAAGAGCGGTCTCAAATAACACATGATTTGAAGGTCACGATGCTACTAATAATAAATTCATTCTGCTAGGAGCGTCGACATGTGAAGAGAGGAAATGAAACATTTCTGGGTTTGCTTATATTACTCCGACGAATCACCTTTGTTCTCATCCCGTAGTCCAAGATCCGTCATCCGTGACCCGCGCATGATTCCTCCTTTTAGCGGCTGTGATCGATTCATCAATCAATCAATCCATTCCACCTGCAAATCTTACTTATTTAACTGATTAGTTTTATCTTCTTCTGTTATTAACAGTAGAGTATATGATACAAATATTAATGCTCAAGTTAATGTATGTAAATGGTAGCAAAGGGTTGCATGTAGAGTCAACTCAAAGAAGATGATCAACAACTAAAGAGGTGAATACTTGTACTATTGCCTCTTCAGAGTTGAGACCATTGACATTGCACAATCTTAAAAAATGAACTACAAAGAAAAATGCACACTAAAGATCTTAGGTGCTTAACTGCTTTTGATTCGTATAACTAAAGGGTTGAACAAATCATTATGAGTAAACAAACGTGCATTTGAGAATAGAGTAGTCAGTGCTAACACCTAGTTTAGAGCGTATTCAGTTCAAAAGTACGTAGTCATTTGTGATGAAATTAGTCAAGTAAATTTCAAAAAAGTAGGTTTCTCCCATCATATTGTGAAGTCCTTTCCAGCGGTGTCAAATAGATTTCCAGTAAGACATCATGGCATCAACCACTTAACAATTAAACACTTCACTTCACAACATAACACAAGCTTGCTCAGCAGTAATTAACAATGTACTTTTTTGAGACCGATGATGGACCAAACAACCTACAAGTACATGTGATTCCATGGTACGAGATTTTCCATTCATTTTTCAGAAGGTGAAGAGCAAGAGATGGTTGGTGGGGAAGCTCAAGACCCAACACTCGTTTGCCCTGCCAGCTCTAGAGCCAGAGCCGGCGACGGATCAGATTCAGATAAGGCAGGCGGAAGAAGAGCAGAGCAAGCATGCAGTGGCGGTTGCAGAGGCGGCCGTCGTGGCCGCGTGGAGGTGGTCCGCCTCACAGGGCCGCCCTCACCAGTGCCGACGCGTGAGCGTGACCCCATGTCTTCTGGCCACAAACTGTCCACAGACTCGCTCGGCATCTGGTCCGCGCGCTCCTCTACCATCTTGCGGTTGGCAACTGTGATCTCCTTGCTATACATCTTCTCCTGCAACGACACCGGTAGTGAATGGAGGTGAGTGAAGACCCCTACCATGGTACGACCGCGCATCCGTCGCCCCTGTCCTCTGTCAGTGAATTAAGTGGCAAGTCAAGGAGTTACTACGCTCAGGGGTGATCCAACGCAGCCAAAGCAGTTTTGCTTCACCAGCCATATTAGTTAAGAAGAAAGATGGTACTTGGCGTCTCCGCATTAACTATCGACACCTCAACGCGATGACGTGCATAAGTAAATTTCATGTGCCAGTCATCGAGGAACTGTTTGATGAACTGCATGGAGCCCAGTGGTTCTCAAAACTGGATCTTAAAGCAGGCTATCACCAAATCAGACTGCCAGAAGGGGAAGAGTACAAAACTGCATTCCAAATACACACATGGCATTATGAGTTCAAGGTCCTATCATTTGGCTTGGCAGGCGGTCCAACAATATTCCTCGGGGCTATGACAGACACTTTGCACCCTCTTCTGCGACACTGTGTATTGGTTTTCTTTGAAGATATCCTCATTTTCTGTTTGACGTGGGAGGAACACTTGGATCATATTCGGCAAGTCTTGAAACTTCTCTGCACGGATCAATGGAAAGTCAAATTGGCAAGTGTGAATTCGGTCAGCAACAACTGTCCTACTTGGGCCATGTCATCAGCGATCAAGGGGTAGCAACAGAGCCTAGCAGGATTATGGCAGTCCAAGCATGGACAACTCCTCAGGACACAAAGGATGTGAGGCGCTTTCTAGGACTATCAGCTTACTATCGTCGGTTCGTCCGCAATTTTGGCATCATCGCGCGACCCTTGTTTAATCTGTTGAAGAAGGGCCGACCCTTTGTCTGGACAGATAATACAGAATAGGCCTTCTAGCTTCTGAAACAACATTTGACCACAGCCCCCCGTCCTCGCGCTACTAGATTTCAACCGAACATCCATCATCGAGACCGATGCATGCGATAAAGGCATTGGAGTTGTGTTGCAATAGAATGGCCACCCCATTGCATTCATGAGCAAAAGCCTGAGCCCGAGGTACCAAGGACTGTCAACCTATGAAAAAGAATACCTCGCCATCGTGGTTGTTGTTGATCAATGGCGTCCCTATTTACAGCACAACGAGTTCATAATTCACACTGATCAAAAGAGTTTGATCCACCTAGAGGAGAAACAACTGACCACACCCAGGCAGCAACGAGCTTTCACTAAACTCCTGGGTCTCCGCTACACAATCAAGTACAAGAAAGGAACCGAGAACACTGCAGTTGATGCCCTGTCACATGCTCCCACTGAAGCTACCTTATTCCTGGTCACATCTTGTCAACCCCGAAAAGATTTTTTTTGGAACGGAAGAAGATCGGAGAACTTGGGAGCCAAGCCAGAGGAGCTCCAGGGGCCCCACAAGCCCCCACCCCGTGGCCGGGGGGGGCGCCATCCAGGCTTGTGGCCCCCCTGGAGATCCCCTGACCTAGATCTTTCGCCTATATAATCCCATAAATTCTAGAAAAAATCAAGAGATCATCACAATCACTTTTCCGCCACCGCTAACTTCTTTCTCCGCAAGATCCCATCTGGGGCACGTCCTGGTGCCCTGCCGGAGGGGGGATTCGGACACGGAGGGCTTCTCCATCAACACCATGACCTCTCCGATGATGCGTGAGTAGTTCACCATAGACCTACGGGTCCATAGTTAGTAACTAGATGGCTTCTTCTCTCTCTTGGATCTTCAATACAAAGTTCTCCATGATCTTCATGGAGATCTATCCGACGTAATCTTATTTTGCGGTGTGTTTGTCGAGATCCAATGAATTGTGGATTTATGATCAGATTATCTATGAATCTTATTTGAGTTTCTCCTGATCTCTCTTATGCATGATTTCATATCCTTGTAATTCTCTTCGAGTTGTGGGTTTTGTCTGGCCAACTAGATCTATGATTCTTGCAATGGGAGAAGTGCTTGGTTTTTGGTTCATACCGTGTGGTGACCTCACCAAGTGACAGAAGGGGTAGCGAGGCACGCATCGTGTTGTTGCCATCAAGGGTAAAAAGATGGGGTTTTCATCATTGGTTTGAGATTATCCCCGTACATCATGTCATCTTGCTTAAAGCGTTACTCTGTTCGTCATGAACTCAATACACTAGATGCATGCTGGATAGCAGTCGATGTGTGGAGTAATAGTAGTAGATGCAGAAAGTATCGGTCTACTTGTCTCAGACGTGATGCCTATATGTATGATCATTGCCTTAGATATCGTCATGACTTTGTGCGGTTCTATCAATTGCTCGACAGTAATTTGTTCACCCACCGTAATACTTGCCATTTTGAGAGAAACCTCTAGTGAACCCTATGGCCCCCAGGGTCTACTCCACACCATATTTTCATCCTTACACTTTTTACTTCGTTGCACTTTCCGCCTTCAGATCTCACTTTGCAAACAATCTTGAAGGGATTGACAACCCCTTTGAAGCGTTGGGTGCAAGCTTGTTTGTGTTTGCGCAGGTACTCTGGACTTGACGAGACCCTCCTTCTGGATCGATACCTTGGTTCTCAAACTGAGGGAAATACTTACTGCTCCTGTGATACATCACCCTTTCCTCTTCAAGGGAAGAACCAACGCAAGCCCAGTCTCTGTCAACGTGTCAAGTTCCGGCGCTGTTGTCTGTGGGATAGCAGAAGAATTTCTGGCGCCGTTGCCGGGGAGGAAGATCAAGTCAAGAACTCATCCAAGTAAGTGTCGCAAACTCATCTCTTGCATTTACTTTGTTTGCGAGCTGCCTCTCGTTTTCCTCTCCCCCACTTCACCAATTTGCCTTTTTCGTTCGCCTTTTCGTTCGCCCTTTTTCTCTCCTGCTTTTTGTTTGCTTGTGTTCTTGCTTGCTTACTGAAGTCACCATGAACGAAAACACCAAACTTTGTGACTTCTCGAATACTAATAATAATGATTTTATTAGTACTGCGATTGCTCCCGCCACTAGTGCGAAGTCATACGAAATCAATGCCGCTTTGCTGAATCTTGTTATGAAAGAGCAATTCTCTGGCCTTCCTAGTGAAGATGTCGCATCCCATCTCAATACCTTCATTGAGCTTTGCGATATGAAAAAGAAAAAATATGTGGATAATGACGTGATTAAATTGAAGCTTTTTTCCTTTCTCGTTGCGAGATCGCGCAAAAACTTGGTTTTCTTCTTTGCCCAAAAATAGTATCGATTCTTGGGATAAGTGCAAAGATGCTTATATATCCAAGTATTTTCTGCCGGCTAAGATCATCTCTCTCCATAATGATCTCATGAATTTCAAGCAACTTGATCATGAGCATGTTGCACAAGCTTGGGAGAGAATGAAATTAATGATTAGAAATTGTCCCGCTCATGGCTTGAGCCTTTGGATGATTATTCAAATCTTTTACGCTGGCTTGAATTTTGCTTCTAGAAATATCTTGGACTCCGCCTCAGGTGGAACATTCATGGAAATCACGTTAGGAGAATCCACAAAGCTCTTAGACAACATCATGAAAAACTACTCTCAATGGCACACTGAAAGGTCACCTACTAGTAAGAAGGTACACGCTATAGAAGAAATTAACTCGTTGAGTGCTAAGATGGATGGGTTAATGAATTTGGTTGCTAGTAGAAGTTCTCCTTTGGATCCTAATGATATGCCTTTATCTTCTTTGATTGAGAGTAGCAACGCTAGCTTGGACATTAATTTTGTTGGTAGGAATAACTTTGGCAACAACAATGCCTTTAGAGGAAACTATGTTCCTAGGCCTTTTCCTAGTAACTCCTCTAATAACTTTGGAAACTCCTACAACAATACTCATGGAAATTACAATAGATTACCCTCTGATCTAGAGAGTAATATCAAAGAGTTCATCAACTCTCAAAAGATTTTCAATGCATCCATAGAGGAAAAACTACTCAAAATTGACGATTTGGCTAAAAGCGTGGATAGGATTTATTGTGATGTTGATGCTTTGCAAGTTAGATGTGCTCCTCCCAAAATAAATATGGATGAAACTTTGAAAGCTATGTGTGTTTCCATGATTGAGAGCCAAGAAAGAACCGCCCAAATTCGTGCTAGAGATGAATGGCTTAAAAAGGCGTGTTCTCGTGATGAGAATCACGAAGATCTTAAAGTGCTTGGTGTGACTCCCATTGAATCTTTGTTTTCTTGTGTCAAACCTAATGATTATGGGGCGGGATATGAATCCACTTTGGTTGAAAAGTGCCCCAATGATTCGGAGTCCATCTATCTTGATGCTAAAAGCATTAAAAGTGGAGTAGAAGACGTTAAAACTTTGAGTAGTAATGAAATTACTACCGTGGATTTCAAGAAATTCAATTATGATAGTTTCTCCTTGATTGAATGCATTTCTTTGATGCAATCCATGTTAAACTCTCCACACACTTATAGCCAAAACAAAGCCTTTACCGATTATATCGTCAAAGCTATGATAAAAGCTCTTGAAGAGAAACTTGAATTGGAAGTCTCTATCCCTAGAAAGCTTCATGATGAGTGGGAACCTACCATCAAAATCAAAATCGAAAACTATGAGTGCAATGCTTTGTGTGATTTGGGTGCT
Source organism: Hordeum vulgare subsp. vulgare (assembly GCF_904849725.1). Lineage (NCBI taxonomy): Eukaryota > Viridiplantae > Streptophyta > Magnoliopsida > Poales > Poaceae > Hordeum > Hordeum vulgare. Next base: position 53,290,631 of record NC_058519.1, read on the forward strand.
AGTGTTTCTGCGATTCCAAAGTCTTTATGTGATGTTCTGGGTTTTAATGAGATTGAAGAGTGTTCTCTTAATTTGCATCTTGATGATTCTACCGTCAAGAAACCCATGGGAAGGATGAATCATGTTCTTATTATTTCAAATAGGAACTATGTACCCGTGGATTTCATTGTGCTTGACATTGATTGCAATCCTACATGCCCTATTATTCTTGGTAGACCTTTCCTAAGGACTATTGGTGCTATCATCGATATGAAGGAAGGGAATATTAGATTTCAATTTCCTTTAAGGAAGGGCATGTAACACTTCCCTAGAAAGAAAATAAGATTGCCTTATGAATCCATGATGAGGGTCACTTATGGTTTGAGCACCAAAGACGACGATACGTGATTCTATCGCTTCTATGCCTAGCTAAGGGCGTTAAACAATAGCGCTTGTTGGGAGGCAACCCAATGAATTTATCTTTTTATTTCTGTTATGTTGCGTCCACACTTTCATAATTCTGTTTTGATTGTGTTTTTTGTGTTTCTTTTTCTGTTTGAGCCAAGCAAAGCCTTTATGACTAGTCTTGGTAATGGTTGTTTGATCCTGCTGGAAAAAAAACAGAAACTTTTTGCTCACGAGATGATTTTTCATTTTTATTCAGAAACAACTTTTGAGTTGATTCTTTTTTGCTGCTGATTGATATGCTTTTTTCCTAGGCCTTCGTAATTTTGCAGATTTTTTGAGGTACCAGAAGTATACGAAGTATACATATTTCTACAGACTGGTCTGTTTTTGACAGATTCTGTTTTTGTTGAGTTGGTTGCTTGTTTTGATGAAATTATGGTTAATCGTGGGGTACTAGCCATGGGAAAGTGAGAATACAGTAGCCCATCATCAATATAGATATAATTCAAGTTTGCTACAGTACCAAAAGAAGTGGCAGTTTGTTTTCTTGTACTAATGTTATCACAAGTTTCTGTTTAAGTTTTGTGTTGTGAAGTTTTCAAGTTTTGGGTGATGTTCTCATGGACAAAGAGATAAGGAGTGGAAAGAGCTCAAGCTTGGGGATGCCCAAGGCACCCCAAGCCATATTCAAGGACACCAAAAAGCCTAAGCTTGTGGATGCCCCGGGAAGGCATCCCCTCTTTCGTCTTCAATCCATCGGTAACATTACTTAGAGCTATATTTTTATTCACCACATGATATGTTTTTTGCTTGGAGCGTCTTGTATCATAGGAGTCTTTTATTTTTGTTGTGTCACAATCATCCTTCTGCACACCTTTTTTAGAGAGAGATACATGCACTCATCGTGATTTTGCTAGAATGCTCATAGTGCTTCACTTATATCTTTTGAGCTAGACACTTTTGCTCTAGTGCTTCACTTATATCTTTTGAGCTAGATAATTTTGCTCTAGTGCTTCACTTATATCTTTTTGAGCTAGACACTTTTGCTCTTGTGCTTCACTTATATCTTTAGAGCACGGCGGTGCGTGATTTGGTAGTTGGCTTATGCTATGAAAGTAGTCCCATGTTCTAGGTACCCAAAGAGGATGCAAAAACCTCCATCTTCATGTGCATTGAGTAGAAAGAGAAGTTTCGATTCCTCTCAATTAGTTTTGAGACATGGATTCGGTAATATTAAGAGTTATGTTAGTAGGGTGTTGTGAATCTAGAAATACTTGTGTTGGAGTTAGTGATTCCCGTAGCATGCACGTATGGTGAACCGCTATGTTAGGAAGTCGGAGCATACTTGATCTATTGATTGTCATCCTTTGTGTTGAGGTCGGGATCGCGCGATGGTTTACACCTACCAACCCTTCCCCTCGGAGTATGCGTTTAGCACTTTGTTTTGATTACTAATAAAAACTTTCGCAACAAGTATGTGAGTTCTTCATGACTAATGTGAGCCCATGGTATAGATGCACTTTCACCTTCCACCATTGCTAGCCTCTCTAGTGCCACGCAATTCTCGCCGGTGCACAAACCCACCAAATTCCTTCCTCAAAACAACCACCATACCTACCTACTATGGCATTTTCATAGCCATTCCGAGATATATTGCCATGCAACTCCCACCGTTCAGTCTCATGACTTGCGCCATCACTCTCATATTGCCATTGCATGATCGTAAGATAGCTAGCGAGATGTTTTCAACGTCATACGCCACGCTAGATCATTGCACATCCCGGTACACTGCCAGAGGCATTTCCTATGGAGTCATCATCATTGTGATATTTGAGCTGTGAGTAAATAAAAGTGTGATGATCATCATTATTAGAGCATTGTCCCATGTGAGGAAATTAAAAAAGAGAGGCCAAAGAGCCCAAAAACAAAAAAAAAAGAAAAAAAAAGAAAAAAAAGAGGCCTAAGAGCCCAAATGAAAACAAGAAAAGAGAGAAAAAGAGAGAAGGGACAATGCTACTATCTTTTGCCACACTTGTGCTTCATGTTAGCACCATGTTCTTCATGATTGAGAGCTTCTTCCTTTGTCACTACCATATGTAGTGGGAATCTTCATTATATAACTTGGCTTCCTCAAAATTGCCCTAGGTCTTCGTGAGCAAGCAAGTTGGATGCACACCCACTAGTTTTCCTTTGAGCTTTCATATACTTATAGCTCTAGTGCATCTCTTGTATGGAAATCCCTCCTCATTCACATTGATATCTATTAATGGGCATCTCCATAGCCTATTGATATGCCGAGTCAATGTGACCATCTCCTCCTTTTTGTCTCACAACCACCACCACACTCTATTCCACCTATAGTGCTATATCCATGGCTCGCGCTCATGTATTGCATGATAGTTATAAAAAGTTTGAGAAAGTAAGAGTGCGAAAACAATTACTTTGCCAATTCCAGGGTTGTGCATGATTTACATTAGTTGTGTGAGGATGATGGAGCATAGCCAGACTATATGATTTTGTAGGGATAACTTTCTTTGGCCTTGTTGTTTTGAAAGTTCATGATTACTTTGCTAGTTTGCTTGAAGTATTACTGTTTTCATGTCAATAGCAAACTATTGTTTTGAATCTTACGGATCTGAACATTCATGTCACGTGAAAGAAGTTGCAAAGGACAACTATGCTAGGTAGCACTTCACATCAAAAATTCATTCTTTATCACTTCCCTACTCGAGGACGAGCAGGAGTTAAGCTTGGGGATGCTTTGATACGTCTCCAACGTATCTATAATTTTTTATGGTTTCATGCTATTATCTTGTCAAACTTTGGATGTTTTGCATGCCTTTTATTTATTTTTTGGGACTAACTTATTAACTCAGTGCCAAGTGCCAGTTCCTGTTTTTTCCATGTTTTTAACCCCATTCAGAGGAGATTTTGAAACGGAGTCCAAACGGAAGAAAATCCCCAAAAAGATTTTTTTTGGAACGGAAGAAGATCAGAGAACTTGGGAGCCAAGCCAGAGGAGCTCCAGGGGTGTATGATTTCTTCCTCTTGACGCAAGCCCATGGAAACACACCTAACCCCACATAGAACTCTCATGAAGACCATGGGTTAGTACACAAACACGTAATGGACAATGCTTACCATACCATGGGATCACTTGATCCTTCTCGGTACATCATGTACACTTTGTGTATTGATCATCTTGATTTACTCTTTGTCTGACGATCTTGATCAACCTTGTGTCTCTATGACCATTCTTTGGATAATATCTTGAATACCACCTTGGTCATCTTATAAACTCCTTGAACCCAACAGATGGACTTCAAGAAGTGCCTATGGACAAATCCTATAAATATAACTTAAGGCAACCATTAGTCTATAGAATTGTCATCAATTACCAAAACCACATATGGAGAGATATGCTCTAACAGTAGGCATACCTAGGACCCCCAATTTCTTAGGAACACCATCCTCAAAAGAATAATTAGCAAGCATAGTAGAAATTTCTGCTTAAGGAATTTTTCTTTTGTTTGTAACAATATCTTTCATATATTTTGCATAAGGAGGCATTTCAACATATCAATCAAGCGAGTACGTAAAACAACATGTCTAAGTATTTCAACAAAGCGATCAAAGTTTTCCTCCTCCTTACTCTTGGAAGGTTTATGAGGGAAAGGCATGGGCTTCTGAACCCATGGTTCTCTTTCCTTACCGTGCTTTCTAGCAACGAAATCCTTTTTCTCATACCTTTTGTTTTTAGGTTGTGGGTTATCAAGATCCTCACCTGGTTCAATATCGATATGATTATTTGGTTCTCCAACATTCTCTGGCTCAGAATCTGCAAGAATCTCATTAGTAACATCAGGTGTATGTATATCACCTGATCGAGTTTCAGCATCAGAAACAGGAACATCGCGATTAGCATGAGGAGGTTTTTCTACCTCAGGTTCACTACAAGCATGCAAAGTTTTATCGTTTTTCTTTTTCTTCTTCTTCTTAGAAGAACTAGGTGTATCAACATTAGTTCTTTGAGAGTCTTGTTCAATTCTCTTGGGATGTCCCTCGAGATAAAGAGGATCTTGGGTCTTCATACCACCCCTAGTCATAACTCTAACAGCATGATCATTCATATCTCTATTCATTTCAAATATCAACTCACTTTGAGATTTATCAACTTGTTCTAACTGAGTTTGAACCATAGAAGCATGCTTCCTAACTCCCTTAACGTCATTGACAATTCTAAATAGCAAGTTACTCAAGCGATCAATAGCATGGGTATTATGTTCTAACTATTTCATAACACGAGTATTCAAATATTTTTTTTCTTGCCAATATAATTATCAAACTCGAGATAACACCGACAAGGAGTCTTACCAAGAGGAACATCATTTCCATCAAACTTTAATCAACAATTTACCTCTACCACCGGTAGTGGTGGTGGTGGTGCATTAAGTCAATTTATTTCTTCGATGCGTGGTAATTTTTTCACATCTTCAGCTTTAATACCTTTTTCCTTCATGCACTTCTTTGCTTCTTGCATATCTTCGGGACTAAGAAATAGAATACCTCTTTTCTTAGGAATGGTTTCAGGTGTTGGCTCAGGAAGTGTCCACTCATTATCATTCTTTAAAATATTCATTAATAATTCCTTCGCTTGAGTAACGGTTCTTTCCCTGAAAACACAACCAGCACGACTATCTAGGTAGTCCTTAGAAGTATCATTAATACCATTATAGAAGATATCGAGGATTTCATTCTTATTCAAAGGATGATCTGCAAAAGCATTAAGTAACTGGATAAGTCTCTCCCAAGCTTGTGGGAGACTCTCTTCTTCAACCTGCACAAAGTTAAATATCTCCTGCAAGGCAGCTTGTTTCTTATGAGCAGGGAAATATTTTTCAAAGAAGTAGTAAATCATGTCCTGGGGACTATGGACAAAACCAGGAGCAAGAGTATTGTACCAAGCTTTAGCATCTCCATTTAATGAAAAGGCAACAACTTAAGGATATAGTAGTAGTGAATCTTTTCCTAATGAGTAAACAAAGTAGCAATATCATTTGACTTAGTAAGGTGAGCCACAACAGACTCAATACCATAGAAAGGATCAGACTCAACCAAAGTAATCAACTCAGGATCAATAGAGAATTCATAGTGCTTATCAGAAATAAAGATGTGAGAGGTAGCAAACTTAGGATCACACCTCATCCACTCCCTCGTAGATTTTTCTTTTATCACGGCAATCACAGCTAGAGCCTCTTCTCTAGTATTTGCAATTGAGAATAGCTAAATCAGATTCTTTGTGTAAGCATTATTCATCGGGTATTTTAGCTCTAGCAACAGGACGAAGCAATAAAGGCAGATCAATATTTTCAAGAGTTCCAGCACTCTCGGCTCTCTCAACCTCTCTAACCCTAGCAAGTTGTTCATCAAGAAAATCACCAAGTGGCATAGTAGTATCAAGCATGGTGTTAGCATCATCAGTAGTATCATTCAAAGCAGAAGTAGCATCATTCATATTCATAGCAGAAGTAGCATCATCAATAGAATGTGACATAGCAGAATTCATAGTAGGTGGTGGTGTTGCAAGCTTAATTAAAACAGACGGTGAATCAAGTGCAGAGCTAGATGACAGTTCCTTACATGTCCTCGTAGTGAGGGGAAGATTTTTGTTCTGTCATCCTTAAGATTCTTCATAGTGGAAAACAGATATAAATTTCAAGCGACTTCACAAATATTGCTATGCTCCCCGATAATGACGCCAGAAAAAGGTCCTGATAACCCACAAGTATAGGAGATCGCAACAGTTTTCATGGGTAGAGTATTTAACCCAAATTTATTGATTCCACACAAGGGGAGCCAAAGAATCTTGGAAGTATTAGTAGTTGAGTTGTCAATTCAACCACACCTGGAGGCTAAATATCTCTAGCGAGTGATTAGTAGCAAGATAATATGATAGTTTGATAGCAAGTAACCAAAGCAGAAGTAACGACAGTAGCGGTGACAGTAGATGATTGGTAGGAAGTGTAATAGTAGTAGCAATAATAATAGTAACTTAGCAAGTATTAATATGTGGAAACTCGTAGGAACTGGATCGGTGATGTTGGGTATGTGTTGGATGATATCGATCATGTATCAGTTATAACCTAGGGCGACACAGAACTAGCTCGGGTTCATCAATACAATGTAGGCATATATTCCGTAAATAGTCATACGTGCTTATGGAAAAGAACTTGCATGACATCTTTTGTCCTACCTTCCCGTGGCAGCGGGGTTCATAACGAAACTAAAGGATATTAAAGCCTCCTTTTAATAGAGAACCGGAACAAAGCATTAACACATAGTGAATACACCAACTCGCCAAACTACCGTAATCACCAGAAAGAATCCTAGTTATTGTCACCCTGGGGGATGCGGATCATAACACCTAGCAGTGGCATACAACTTGCAAAATTGGATCTAAAACACAAATATATTGGTGAAAACATAAATAGTTCAGATCTGGAATCATGGCACTCGGGCCCTAGTGACAAGCATTAAGCATAGCAAAGTCCTAATAACATCTATCTCAGAACATAGTGGATACTAGGGATCAAGCTCTAACAAAACTAACTCGATTGCATGATCGATCTCATCCAACCCCTACACCGACCAGCGAGCCTATGAAGAGATTACTCACTCCCGGCGAGGAGCATCGGGGAATTGGTGATGAAGAGAGGTTGGTGATGTCAAAGACCGAAGATTCCCCTCTCCGGAGCCCCAAACGGACTCCAGATCTGGCCTCCCGATGAAGAACAGGAGGTGGCGGCGGCTCCATCTCGTGAAACGCGATAATTTTTCCTCTCTGGTTTTTTTCTCCAGGAATGTGATTTTATAGGCTTGGAATTAGGGTTATATGGGCCACCAGGGGCCCACACAACATGAGGGCGCGCCTCAGGGGGGGCGCCTAGGTGTTGTGTGTGCACCCTGGTGGCCCTCTTATGTTTTTATTTGCTCCAATTTTCCTTATTAATTCCATCAAATTTCCTTGGAAAGCTTCAGCTCATTTGGAGAACTTTGATTCTTGCACAAAAAACAACACCATGGCAATTCTACTGAAAACAGTGACACTTCGTGTTAGTACCATTCAAATCATGAAAGTTAGAGTCCAAAACAAGAGCAAAAGTGTTTGGAAAAGTAGATACAACAAAGACGTATCATGTGCTCGATCACTTTTGACCCTGTTGCAAGTCCAATCTCAGCTCGCAACTGGGGCCATGCCTTTTTCCTAGTCGCAATCCCACCCTGGACTTGCAACTAGTTCCCAAATTTTTCTTGTGTGAGTTGCAAGTCCACCTTTTTGTCCGAGTTGCACGTTGACCCTCAACGCGCAACCGGGGCGTGATCTTTTTGGCCTAATTGCAGGCCCATCCTCGACTCGCAACTAAGATCCGACCTTTTTTGTCCCGATTGCAAGTCCATCCTTGACTCGCAATTGGGGTCCATATTTTTATTTGGCTGCAAGTCCATAATCTATTTGCAAATAGATCACAACCTTTTTTGGCCCCAATTGCAATCCAACCCTCAACTCGTAACTGGCGCTCGATCTTTTTTTGTCCCAGTTGCAAGTCCATCCTCCACTTGCAACTTGGGAACGACATTTGTTTTTATTCCAGTTGCAACTCGATCCTCGACTCGCAACCAGGGTCTGGCCTTTTTTTTGTTCTAGTTGCAAGTCCACTCTTGACTCGCAACTAGGGTTCGCAACTAGGGTCCGACCTTTTTTCTCATAGTTGCCATCTCACCTTGACTTACAACTGGCCCCGACATTCTTTTTTCCTAGTTGGAAGTCCACCCTCGACTAGCAATTAGGGCCTACTCATAGCTCAAGCGAACTTTTTTTGTCACCAATCCAGACGCAACTAGGCCCAATGTTTAGTCTCAATTGCGAGTCCACCCCCGACTCGTAACTTTAGTCTAACAAATTTTACAAACATCTGACAATTTCATGGATGTTGCAATTGGGACATTTTTGTATATAAAAACGTTTGTTCACCAATTAAAAAAAGGTGTGTATAAAAATGAGACACACCTTTCGAGGCATACCCTTTTGTATATAAAGCTAGTTTCTTCACCAAGTTAAAAAAATGTTCATGTTTGAAAAAAAATCTAGAATTTTAAAAAATGCATGCGTTTAAAAAATTGTGTTCACTAATTCAAAGAAAATATTCACTTCAATTTTGTTTCAGAATTTCAACAAATGTTCGCATTTTCAAGTTTTTTTACAAATTCAAAAAAATGTTCTGGACTTTTATTTTCATTTACTATTTTGAAAAATATATAGAAATTTTAAATATTGCAGATCCTGGGCTCGATAATATTTCTGTCTCAATTGCCCTAGTTAAGAGTCGAGCTCAACTTGCAACTTGGACTAACCTTTTTTTTATGTTGCATAAACATTTTTTTAAACACAAACGTATTTTTGGAACGCTTGAACATTTTTTCGAGGGGATTAGTCGTGTCTTTAAGATTTGTGTTTTTTAGCTTTTTTTGGCTGGTCTTATATATATATGACTTCTTCGATATGCATGTGGGCATGTGGCTTTCTCTATGCATGGGCGTTTTGCATGTGGTTTCTGCGCATGTGCTTTGGGCATTTCTTTTGTTTTTCTTTAGCTAATTTCCACATGCGTGTGTGTGTGACGAGGAGGGCTCAGAAGCAGATTTTCGTTTTAGTAGTACTAGTTGGCTGCCCGTACGTTGCTACGGACCAAAAAAAAAAACAAATGAGTCAAATAATTGTTTTGATTTGAAAGTGTATATGTGTATTCATCAATACTTCCTTCGTTCAAACGATAATCTTCAAGAACCCAACAGCTGCCTAGTTGTATAACCACCAGCCAACAAACGATATTTTGAATGTGTTCCTCACAAAGAGTGACCCATAGAATTATTGTTCGTTGAAAGAGAGAGAAATAAAAAAACCGTAGGCATTTTTTTTAGGGAAACCGTAGGAAAAAGATGATGCTTGAGGAAGAGGATTATTTGACATTTGTAATCCCCATAAGAAATATCCCTTACTAACACCGTTATCTATATAATCTTGGGAAATTTATTTGAGTTTTGTTTTTTGCACTGACGACTAAGATAGTTGTTGATGCCTTCTCCTTCCATATGTTTCTGCTCCTCGTACTCCTGGATTTTCAGGGTACTTCAGAGTTTAGTCCAACATCCTCTGGCTCACAATATAACAAGTAGGAGATGAGTAGAGGAGGTATTCAAAAAGTACACCCTCCGTCCAGAATTACTTGTCAAAGAAATATATGTATCTAGATGTATTTTAGTTTTAGATAAATTCATTTTCATTTTTTTTTGATAAATAATTTGGAACGAAGGGAGTACAAAATAGTAAAAAGTGTGTTTGAATACACTATCATCTCATCTATGTGGACCCATGGTCCTAAGCTCATTGATCTTCATAGGATTTCTAAGAGAAGAGTGTCTAAGTCCACTATGTAAAAAGGCCCGTGATACACCGCGTTGACTTCAACAGTAACAATACTTGATCCACACTAATCACAACTTGAATTTCAACCGTGACTTCAACAATAATCATACTCAATTTTTTTTAGTGAATCACAACCCGTAAATCGTGTCGGAGGCTCAGGACAACAATGAACAACAACGGGGAGTAGAAAGCAGCAGGCTCATCTATTGATAACCAAACCTAGACTGCATAAAATCTGAGGCCCCAAAAACCTGGGGGACCTGTGCGCCCGCACAGGTTGTCGCCTAGGACCGGGCTGCTACTTGGATTACAACCCACAATTTGACCATACCCTATTCGCACTTGATCAGCAAGCAGACAACAAGGTGGTGAGATGGAGACGCTTGAGAAGTGTTGTGTGGCGATGTGCTGTGTGCCAACTTCTGTCGTCTTGGTTGTCGATGAAGGGGCATAGGAGGTAGCACCATCATCAACCTGCTCGTCGAAGGAGTGGGTGATGGGGAGGGGAACATGTGTCTGTGCCCGACACATTTGGCGTGTCAAACATTCATAAACATAATGAAACAGGGCATAGGCCGAACCACGCCCACGTCCTAGGCAACATCAAAATGTCAAACAACTCATTTCAATAGAAAACATCGCGTAAAAGAAATTCACGAAAGGCATCCTAGTACCATAGCCCTCTTGAGTTTTTACATGGAACGAGGATCCCACAGTAGTATTGTACGTCTGAATTTTTGGTACAGGTCATCAGGGGAGAAAAGGACAACTTTTCAATTGAGCGTTGCAATCCGATCTTCGGTTTCATGGCTCAGAAACCAATACCTCCAAACAAAAAGCAGACAATAAGAGTGGATACATTCGTACTTTTTGCAGTTCATATAACACTGCAGAGTGCGCCTAAGGCTGAGCGAGTAGAAGAAATTGGCGGGTGAATGTGATTTCTGAAGCCCAGGTGGAGTGGAAGTTTCCCACGGAATTTGCTACCGGAACAGCTCCAAGACCTGTGTCCTCCAAGCATCTGATTTGATGAGTACCCGACCAGCACCAGCACACATAAACACGTACGATTTATGTGTCTGTAGATCCGTAAGATAAACCACCGAAAAAGGAATACCAGCATCAGCGTTAGAAGTACCGAAGAAATAACTTGTCAACAATAGGGAATAGAGGAACACATGGAAACTACCATTCCTCCTGTCTAAAAATCATCATAATGGGTCTCTATTGGCAAAACAACATGAGACTCTTTGTCGTCCCGTGTCTCTGGTTTGGCTTTGGCAGGCCAATCAAAATAAGAAACTTTCAACAATACTCTTTTCAAAGGTTAAAGGTTAACTACTGCAGTGGAATGGTATATATGGTCACAACATGTCATTCTTCATTGTTTTAGAATTTTGGCATAACTTGGGCAAAGGCTGAGCGCACAGACATACAGACCATGCAACTTAAGCTGCTTCTCTGACCGGCATGTTCACAATATCAGGGGAGGAGTACCTAAAATAAATTGCACGCCTAGCCATTAGAGGAAAATAATTTGAGAAGCCAAAGAAAGGTGAGATCCTGTAGAGCTGGAGGAGGATATGGATTCAACTAAGCACATGGTTACCAGTTATTTAAGTACTTGTAGTACCACTTCAAACAAGAAGTATGCACTATATGTCTGACATGGTAACCAGGGGTCAACAGCAAGTGTTGCACGGGTGCAGCGAGGGAAAGAAATAAACATAACTCACCAATTCTGTCAAACTCCCTAGTTAAAGCGTTGCTGCACATCCTCAGTTGGCTTGCAGCAACACCTATGCCTTCTTGGAGATTAGTCTGGGCACATTGTCAACATGTAATGCAGGATAGCAGCCTCCTTCAACTTGATTCCATTACAGGAAAAATAAAAAAGATGACTAAAAATGCAGTAAAATTTGTTTTAAACTTCCTAAGTGAACAAAAAATAGAAAGGAAAACTGCACAAGCTCAGATATCTGCTATCTTACTTTGCAGTTTCCAATTTTTCATGTAACTATGCCATCAATGAGCATCATTCAGACACACATGCTCCCGGACCCTGACAGCTGATTTCCCACAAACACAAGTAATTTGGCTCCCAGAAAAAAATGGAAGTAATTTGGCTTCTAGTAGCATCCGCACCCTCATTACCTGTACTTTTCATACGCTTGATGTGTCGCCACAACACCACCCCGAGCAGGGCAATACTCCGCACATTACCTCCTCTCTGCGTATGACAAATGAGAGATCCAGCGGTGCTGTCTCCTGGTTGAGGCCGCTGCTTTTTAGAGGGAGAGGGGATGGAGGAGTGAGTGTAGGAGGGGCTGCAACAGGTCAAAGCACCCACACCATTCATCCATGAAGAGTCAGCGAGAGAAATCCCGGTTCCCGACACAGTCGTCAATGCAGTCTCCAGGAGGGTTGACCTTCTCTTTTTGAAAGGGGGTTTTAGCCCATTGCACAAATATGACTGGACCCCCTACTTCCGAGCATAAAGGGTGAATATGTGGTATTATCTATGCATTATTAGATTGCCGTCTTTACACATCTCTATATATTGCCTGAACTGGTAGACAATGGATGGAAGGCTGAAGAGAACCGAAGGATAATCACACACATGAAGTCTGAACAGGTAGACAGCTACGCAACGAAATTGCAAACATTTCATGAATAAATACCAGGGATATTTATCGCCAGCATGAACAACAAAAACACAGGCATCTACTTGGTCGTGTTATTTGCCACATACATGTGCATAAATAAATTCTAGAGCTATGTCAACACAAATAGAGATAAAATAAGGAACAGGAGAAGCTTCAACAGTAGTTTATTAACCTTGTCCAGAATGTGACGGCAAGCAACATATGAAGCGATGGGGCATGCCGTCGTTCGGCGAGGCAGACGTTGGTACAACATCCGATGCACCCCCATGAGAAGTGGCGTCCTAGGACAAGGGAAACGCAATAGCGTCAAGACCGGTGCGTCCACGGAGTCGAGCACGAAACCCTTGGTCAGTTGGCCGGAACACTCAGGCCTCAGTCGCCTTCGTCCGTCCTCCACGCAGACAGATCGGGGGCCATGGCGAGGACCTAGGCCTATCGGTTGGCCAGCCCGCCGAGGTTGGGGATGTTAGGTTTCCTCCGGCGACGGTTGTCGAGATCCATGGCGGCCAGGGAAGGAAGATGAGTGCTCTAGAAGCACAAGATCCACCATGAGTCGGGGAGGGAGAGAAGGGAAGATCCATGGCGATTTGCTGAGGGGGAGGAGCATCGCCTCCCAACCACGGCACCATGCGCCGGAACCATGGCCGCCTCTTTCTTTGTGGGCAATTAGCCCCGCACCGTCGCTGCGCTCCTCCCTCTCTCCTAGCTCTCCCTCTTTCACGGCGGGCGGTAGACACAGGATTGGAGGCATCCTCCTCCCCTAGATCCATATGGGATCACATGCAGCAAGAACATCCTCCTCCCCTAGATCCATACGAGATCGGAGTCATGCTCCTCCTCCTCCCCTAGATCCATACGGGATCGAAGGCAACGAGAACAGATGGGAGCGAGGGGTTGGGGAGAGGCGAGACGTGGGACGTGTGTACTTTGACAGTTTTTCTTTGTTTCGAGTGGAGACGGGGTCGCGTGGAGGATGGGTTGTTTTTACGAGTGGTGGAAGAGAGGCGGGCTGCGGGCATCGAACGAGGAAGGTGGGGATCATAACAGGTCGAACCGGTTGATTTAGCAGAGATTAATCGCCTGGTTTATGGAGGGTTGAAAAAAAATCAAAAAAATCGATGGAAAGGCTAGCGGTAGGAGGGGGTCTGTCGTGGTCCAACCATCATGACGGTTGATCCCCTTTAATAATAGAGACTATATGCACACTCGTACCTGCGTTGCACTCGTATAAGCCTAACACTAACAGTGTACTGACGCGAACTAATATCAACCAAAACAAAGAAGCACACAAAAAAATAGGCCCGAGGTAACGAAGTTGAAAACGAGAGAAAGGGAGTGAACATCATATTAGATGTAAGATATTATCTCACATCTAGATGTGATATAGTCACACCCTTTTGTTTATGTTTGTTCCCAGCTCGAGCCGTGGTTTCTGTTGGAGTAATTCAGATCAAGGCGTAGTACGTAGTTATTTGCTGCATGCTTCACCCTCGGCTGCTGATGTACAAGGAGTAATGCTACACATACGGACGTCTATGGAGGGTTTACGGGCTCGGTGGATATGATTCGTTGGAAAATTGATTAAGGGTGGCGGCCCCACTAGTGAAAATCAGGGGGGCAATTAAATTAGGACACGTTGCCGTTCTGTAAAAGTCTGTAACAAGTTGTCCGTATGTTTAGCATTATTATTGATGTACAAGCCTGCCTGCCTGCAATCTCCGTGCTCTTGTTTGAAAGAAAAAAAAATCTTGGCGCTGAATAGGAGGACTCCCTGCTGGGATCGATGTTTCCTTATGTTTGTTCCCAGCGATCCATAATTTAAACAGCACCCTTGGCTGGAAGTCCGATTCTACAAGGCCTGGATTAATTCAGATCTATTTGCTGCTTCACCCTCGGCTGCTGATCTACTATTACAAGCCTGCCTGCAATCTCCGTGCTCTTCTCCGTCAATTAAACCTTTATTTATACTAGTACAAATGCCCGTACGTTGCACCGGGCTAGAAAAAAAATACAAACCCTACTTGTTTTGCCATTATGCAGCATTAATTTTAATAAATGTTAATTATAATGTTAAATGTTAGACATCTATTTTTAGACGGAAGGAGTTTCTTTTAAAGTTTTAATTTCTGTGGGATGAGTTACAACAGTAACAACAATGAGGGCAGTTCAGCCATTTGCGTGTGACACCAATACGGCAGTGAACACAATAGCAAAGGAAATCATGACACTATGAGAGATCGTATTTCATAATTGGGTATGTTAAACTATAAGCTTTGAAGATAAGAATATACTGCTTTCTGTCCACCTCCGATGAATCATAATGGTGCATCCTCTCAAAACCAGCAACACTCCATGAATCCGACATCAAGCTGGCCATCTAGAAATGATGCGCCTTCAAATCTTGTGATCCATATGGGAATCGAACCATTTGAAGATCTCTCCATTCTCCAGGCTGGTAAATTCATGGTATGCATACGCAATATTCAACTCCTCCGTTACATGCCTCTCCAGCCGGAACCCCTCCGGCAAGACCTTCTTTTCCTCCGCCACGGCCTTCCTATTCCCAAAACAGCCATCGTCCATGATCCAAGTCCCTTCCTCACATTGATATTAATGTTGAATCGAATTCAACTTCCATAATCAAGAAACAAAACTGTGGGCTGTTAGATTCAACTTCCTACAAAAAATCAAAACCATAAACTCAAGCACATCCTGTACCATATCCTATCACGGTCTTGTATAATTTTTCATGTAGAACTTCAGTCAACATCACCTAAAGAGTTAGTACAACTTCTACTCCCAAATATGGTGCTCAACCAAACAACACTTTCAGGTTTGTTTTGCGTGGCAACTCATTCTTTTAAGTAATGCAGCATGTCTGCATCATGTATTTTTGTGCATGTCATGGTTGTAGCAAGATGAGTGAATCTATCCATACACAATGCCAAGACGAAGAACATAAGGGGTGTGCTCTCAGAAGATGTGCTTACAAATTTCAGAAACATAAAAACGCACATCATATATAAAGAAGGGTTTCTTTTAGGTCACCTTCCCATCATATTCCTGGCGACAAAGAACGTCCAGTGCAATGTATGCTGGTGTACCCACTGCAGACTTGGGCCTTGAATGTAGTACCGATGACTTTCACAAAATGGCAAAGGGTACAATGATTAGCAGTAAACAGCAACCAATTATTCTTATGCAGACTTGCAGAAACATGACAGGATTTATAGTGCATGTGCCCACACTCCTATCAGATTTGTTGTTAACAAAAATTGCTCAGGAAAAAGAAACTATAATGAGATTCGACAACCAACCTTGGAGTACCCAAAATCGCATATCTTGAACCGCGGAGCTGGGCTGCCATCCAAGAGAACATTCTCTAGCTTCAAATTCCTATGGCATATTTGCTGGCAAGCAGTAAAGTGATTGCAACATTTAACATATTTTCAGGTCCCACTCACATTTATTTGAAAAATCAGCGTTGGGACCTTCTACTCAAAGAAAGATGTGAACTGTAACTTGCTTGATGTCCAGCTAGTATGAGAGTAATTTATTGCTTCTCCATACCATGTGATGGCAGTAGCTTACGCCGCAGATCAGCTGCTGGAAGAAATATGTGGCCTGCAGCAATCAGAGGGGGGGAGAACGCTCAACAGTAAATTTCACTCTGGATTTCGAACTTGTGCTGGGCAAAGAAGATAGAAAGAAGGGTTGTAAATCGTGACCTCGTCCTCGCTGAACCGCCCACGATCAACTATTCGATCAAAGAGCTCGCCGCCGGCCGCGTACTCCATCACAATTGCAAGATGCGTCGGTGTGAGGATCACCTGTCGAATTTTTCAAGCACTCGCGATTGTCAGTTTCACATAGGAAAGGAAACACCTTGGTGCCGAAGTAGTGCAGAATAATCGAAATTTTTGCCCCGACAGTTATCCACGCCACCGTCTAGACTCTAATGAAAAAATGTTCCCGTCCAGTAGCAGTGCAGCAGATTAAACACAAAGGGAACGTGGCATGACAACACCTTGGCATTGCTGTTGCCACTTTTTCATTCCCATTTGTCCTATAAAACGGAACACGGTGAGAAAAAGGAAGTAGCTCACTTGGTGCCACCACAATGTCAGATTTCTCCTTAACGGTCGCAAATAAACTGACAAAGCCTTCAATCCTGACTAATGGGACAACAGTAACGCCAGCACTAACTGAAAAAATTGACAGGACTTTCACGACTTCATATTCATAGGATCTATGATTATCTGCATCTGGTCCCCACTGCATGTTCTATCCCTTATAAAGAGCCTATACCACACCCTTACTGGGATGTACTTCATATTTCCTCCGTTTGCCTTCCATGAAACAATATTTAAAAACATGAGTCTGTCTTGCGATATATCTGTTGTTCCTAAGCTAAAGCTTGCACAAGCAACGGGCAGTTCTTCATCAGACCATTTCTCCTCTGCTTCATTCATTGCAATGCGCTCCAGCCAAGTGAGATGAACTTTAAAGTTGGAGGCATCAAAACCTTTTATTTTAGCATAATATCTTGGCATGCCATCAAGGTTATCAAAAAGGGCCCAGATCTGACCAATTGCAAACAGATTAGCATCCCTCAACTTCTCAAAATCGAAAAAACTGCATCAGGGAAAGAAAGCTTCACATAATAACAAGGTTGATTCTGACCAACAGTATCTGTAACTTCTGCACTGATATTGTCCCGATCACCTATATCTAGAGTTTTAGCTTCCTCTTGGATGTCTACTTTGCCAAATACATCAGATGGAACCGATTGCCTGTCAACATTAGTGACATTATCATCAAATATTTCTTTCCCATTCAAGTCAGCATTAGATGGAAAATTATTCTTTCTTCGCTTCTTTTTCCTATTATAGTTGAGGCTGCTGCTGCCATCAGCATCTTGCGTCCTCCTAGCTGCCAGAGATCCTAGAACGGTAGTCATTTGCCTTGGCCTATATCAACAAAAACAACAAACACCGTCGGATCTATTCAGATCACAATAATCCAAGTCATGCACAACTGTAACATCATCTAGAAGCATTTGCTCCTCCTTAATCCGGTGATTAACGTCTGTAGCAGGATGAGGTAGCAACTGCTCATTCTCCACCTGCTCCTCGGCATCTTGCTTTAGCATTGCTTCCTCATTGTTTAAAAGCATTTGCTCGCTCTCGGGATGTTGATCACCATGTCCATGCTCATTGGCTCTCTGAGTTTATAGATATTCCAGATGGAAAATTTGGACAGCAGATTCAGATTTAGGCATCGACTCCTATTATTAATTCCTTTCTTCAGTCAGCACGGATATTTCAGCTCAAGCAAGCCACTTTTCTCACTGAGTGTTTGCCTCTAGCCAAAGCTGCTGCAAGTAGAAGACTCGACTCTGACGATGTACATTGGACAGTCAGGCGCTCGCTAGCAGAATTTTTCTCCATCTCCATTCAGTTGCAGCCATCTGTTTATCATATATCCAGGATGCTAAATGGTATTGCACACAATGTGGTACATCAGGTTCTCAATTCCTCGATGGAACCTATCTTTGGACGTAATTATTCAGCTCAGGATTAAAAGATTGCCTGGCATGCATGATTTAGATAAGAACTACCAGAACAGCGAGCAAATGCTTGTAAATCGGAGGTTCAGATTCCTACTTACTTTGCGGAGCCTCCATTTCACCTGTCACTTGAAGTTCAGTTCCAATCGCGTAGCCGGCGGGGGCGGAGATCTCGGGGCGGGGGCTGGGGATGGGGTTGAGGTGCTTGGGGTCGTCCCTGGCGTGGAGAACGTGGTGCTGTTTGGGGCTGGGGGTCTTCCCGGGCGTGCTGAACGTGCTCGGGGAGGACGCCCTGCGCGACCACGTCGTGGGCGGCCAGGCGGCCGGCCTCGAGGAGCACGTCGGTGCGCCAGCGCCGCTCGGCGCAGGCGACGAGCGCGGCCGCTGGCGGCGGGAGGGGCTTCTCATCCAATCGGCGCGAGGGCGGCGGCCGTTCGGGGCTGCTGCGCCTTGGCGGGGGCAGCGGGTCGCGGGCCCGGCGCTGGTGGTGGTGGTGCGGCCGCGGGGAGGGCGGCGGCAAGGGCGGCGGGGACCGTCGGCGGTATCGTCCTCCCGATGACGGCGACGGCGGGGGCGGCGGCTCGCGACCTCGGGTGCATCGGGCCCTAGGAGGGGCAGACGGACGGGAAAGCCTCTCCCCCCGCGGCATGGGCCGGCTGCAGCGGGGTCCGGCAGGGGACGGTTGCGGCGGCATGTGGCGGGGATGGGGACTGCGGCGGGGGCCGGTGGCGCGCGATAGGTGGAGATGCGTCGGAGGTGGAGATGCAAGGCAAGGTCACCGTGCGTTTTTTTTTCTTTTCTCTTGCCTGTAACGATTTGATTAACTTATCAGAGGACTGCGGGTTGAATACCAATAAACATAGAGGGTTTTCTGCAAAATTGCCACGACGGACGGCAGAAGCGCTTCGCGCTTTATTACTAGGGGAGATATATACTACTGCCAAGAAAGGAACCGTACGTCTCCCCTTGGCGATGGAGGACGGGAGGATCCAGACGACGCCGGATCTGCCGCAGGACATCTTGATGGACATCTTCACCACGTTCGAAATCCCCGACCTGGTGCGTGCCGGCTCCGTGTGCGCCTCCTGGCGCTCCGCCTACCAAACCCTGCGCAACCACGGGCTGTACAAGCACTCCCAGACGCCATGTCTGTTCTACACCTCTGAGTCCGACGCCGAGAACACCGCGCGTCTCTACAGCCTCGTGGAGAAGAAGGTGTACAGGCTAGCTCTCCCGGACCCGCCTATCCGCACCAGAACTCTGATTGGCTCCTCCCCTCAGGGCTTGCTGGTTACGGTCGATGACAAGTCCGAGATGCACCTTCTCAATCCCATCACCGGTCAACAGATTGCCCTGCCGTCGGTGATCACCATCAAGCAGGTGAAACCCATATACGATGGCTCTGGCGTCCTCCGCATGTATAGATACTCAAATCATGTTCTCGAGCCGCCATCAGACCGTCCTCTTAGCGAGCTGCGGCACCAACTCCATCACAAGGCTTTTGTGTTTTCTCTTTCTGATGATGCATCATCCTCACAAGGAGGAGGAGGAGGAGGAGGAGAAGGATACATTGTGGTGCTAATTCACAACCCGTCTTGCCAGCTCTCCGTTGCAAGGGTAGGGGCTGACAGCTGGACCTGGTTGCCAATGCCACCTCACACATCCTATGCCGACTGCATGTATAAGGACGGCGTCATGTATGCAGTGACTTTCAAGGGACAAATCCATGGCTTCCATCTTACAAGCCATGCACCTGTGGCCACCATGAAGATGATTATGGAGGAACCAATGACTTTAAGATATCTTAGTACGTATATCATACAAGCTCCATGCGGTGACCTTCTGCAGGTTTGGAGAAAATTTAACTATTATGATTTAGAATCTACGCCCAATACAACTGTGTTTTGGATTACCCGCAAAATTAGAGTATATAAAGTTGATGCCGCAATGAACGTACTCGAGCCAACCAGTTGCTTGCACGGCCATGCCTTGTTTCTTGGGCATAATCAGTCACTTTGTCTTAGTACTGAAGAATACCCAGCTCTCAAGGCGAACCATGCCTACTTTACTGACGATAACAAAATTTGGACAATGGGACTTCAGAATAAGCGCCGTGATCTGGGAATCCTCAACTTGGATAATAACAGCAGGGAGGAACTTGTGTCTCCTCAGCTTTGGTCCAACTGTCCGGCCCCCATATGGATTACACCAAATCTCACAGAGATAAGTTTTCCTTTAGATAATTAGTTTGGAGTTCTTCCTTTTGTACCAAAAAATCATCTAGTTCGTTAGTAATGGTGGTGGTTCGTGATCTGGGTTTTACTATATGTACACGCCAGAAATTTCTAAAGAGAATGCTGCAAGTTTATTCTACTACTTGTAATTCTCAGTTTGTTTCCTCTTATAGTTCTCTGTTTTTCCTTTTGCGGTTTGTTTTTGTTTCAAACATAAGATGATTCAATTGGGAGCAAAAATGCTAGACATACAAAGAGTTACACAAGGTTACACGCTGACTAGGATTCTTTCAATCAAAATCCACCTCTTTGTAAAACCTATGTAAACTTATGTATGTGTAGCATTGCTGAATTGGGACAGAGGTCTTGGTCTTGAATCTTAGAGAGTACCTACAGCAGGACCCACTACTTCTTCCCGAAACGCCCGCCTGGTTGGTGTATAGTAAAAAAAAAAGGTCTTTTACCACTCTGCCGTTAGGTGCACTTATAAAAATGCCCTTTCCCACTATCGTCCGATCAACGTGCTTTGACAGCTATCTCAAAGTTTGCTGGACATTTTGCCTTTGCCTCCTTATCTCACTAACATGTGGGTCCCACAAAAATAGAAGGAAAAAGCACTCTCTTCCTCACTGGTTCTCTCTCTCTCACACGTACGATGGCCGCCGGGGCTCACCGGGGTGAGGTGCTCACAACTTTGACCCCCCTTCAACCTCTCTCTCTCTCGTATGCGCTCTCTCTCTCTCTCCTCTCTCCTCTTGCTAAATTCCTCAAGGTGAATCGCTGCTCCCTTGCCCTGGTTTAGGTTGCGGCTTGCACGGAGGGCACCATTGCTCGGCACCAGCTCGAGCCTGAAGACCATGTCCAATTGAATCGCTAGTCGCCTATCTTCCGCCCCACATGGTTAATTTGGGAGGGGGCTGCACATAGATGCTCAGAACCCTAACCTACACGACGACCATCACTCTTCGTCTCCTAAATTCGACCGCTCCGACCAACTGTAGAACACCCCGACCACCCTGTCGTCTTCTTCATGACCTTACGACCCGAATCCCCTCTTCTCCTACTCGATTTCATGCCCGAAGCACCTTGCCCGAAGTCGGCCTCCATGACCGAGTTCGACTAGATAGGTCGTGCACGTGCCAACCTACACCTGACGCGCCCCAGTGTGCTTGGAGTGCCTCCCGTAGCTTCCCTGCGCCTCGCGCCCTCCGACTCCGGACACATTCTCTGAGCTGAGGGCGAGCCACCAACGAGCGCAACCATTCAGGACCGGGGATGAGTTCCTGCGTGGACCAGTGTTAGCCCTAACGCTGGGTCCCTTGGCCCACATGTCAGGGAGGGAGATATTATGAGAAAGAAAGTTTTTTATTTATATTTATTTTGGTTGGGCCCACTAGTAAGTCAAAGAGAGGAGTGGGAGAAAGTGTGTACTATTTTTTCTTTTTTCTAGCTTGGTGTAACAGCCCGGAAGCGACACTCCAGAAGATTCCTTTTCATTACATTGTTGCCGTGTGATTTAATAGGTTGTCGCATTCATAATCGCATCATTCCCATTGCATCGGCACTAATTGCCGTCATTTTTCAAAACTTCCATCCAATGTTAGTTGCCGATTCTCTTTTTTTTGTCGTCGTCCGTTTAGAGACCAACCACACACGCACACGCCCGCGACATCGTCATAATATTATTTTTTTGAAAACTGTGTATGAAACTTTCTCGAATTGCCTTGAAAGTTGGCGTGCGGTCTTATTTTATTGTACGTTGACCGCCTGCCAAATTTCGTCGAAGTCGAAGTCCCTTAACCGAACCGTTAAATGTATAGCAGCACTATAGTCGGTTTATTGGTCGGATGTTTTCGGTGTTTAAAACGTTGTCGGGCCGCAAACTTCCCTCTCCTCTTGGCCCAACCACTCCTACACAACCACTAGCCTTCCCTTCGATCGGAGCCATCGTATCGCGGCGATCATAGGGTAAAAAAACACCCCAAACCCTCAAAACCCTAGCCCCTAGTTATAAAAGGAAGGTCCTCCGTGCACATTTGGCTCCTGACCCCGTCAAAATTGACAAATTTGATCTAGAAGTCAAAGGATTTCACAAACTGTACTACGTTTGAAAAAAATTCATCCAGCTGACCTTTTTGTATGACGTCTTTGTCTTAGACGCCACACTACACTGTGTGACGTCCGACACTACGTTGTGTGGCGCTTGAGACCTAGTGTGACGCATAAGGCATATGCGCCACACTATACTGTGTGGCGCCTAAGACAAAGACGTCACACAGTGTAGTGTGACGCCTGACTGTCTTGGCCACACAAAAGGATCAGCTGGGTGAAATTTTTTCAAACGTAATTTAGTTTATGAAATTCTTTGAATCCTTAGTTAAATTTATCAATTTTGCCCCTGACCCCCTCCTCCTCGTTTTCGGTGCCACCCAGCCACTAGCCGCCACAATCCCCTCCAAATCCGCCATCGCTAGCCCCTGTCTGCCACTTGGCCAGCCCTATCGAGCTCTGCCGCAGCAAGCCGCTGCACGCGACCATTCTAGCGTCGCCACGTGGCCTCCCTGTCGACCCGGCCTCCACCAACGCCGTTGGCCCTACCAGGCCCAGATCCGGCCCCGAGAAGTCATTCTGGGCCCCGATCGAGAGCCCCCGCAACCACGCTCTTCGTCCTCGCCCGCGAGCACCCCGTCGCCCGAGCAGCGGCGCCGCGCCCTGCCTCGCCTCGCCAGACCACCGGAGAGCTGCTTTCTCTCATGGCGCCCCGGCCTCCCGCTCCTTCATGCCAGCGTCGCTCGCGCGCCAACCCTCGCGTTCGCCATGGAGCTTGCCCCGAGTCCGTCCTCGCCCCGTGTAGGAATTGCGCCGCCGCCGGTTGCTCGTCCTGCCGCCTCGCTCATCCCCAGTGCCGCGACGTCAAGATCTCCGCCGCTGTCGTCTTCTGTAGCGAGATGTAGCAGTGCTGCATCGAGCGGTCGTCTGCCCCAAAGCCGCGTTCACCAGGCTGCGCGTGGGCCACCTGACCGCAGGCCGCAACTGCACCAGGCCCAACTGCTTCCCCGAGCCGGCCCAACCCCCTCAGCCCTGTGGTGGGCCTCCACACCCCCATGTCCCGCCTGGGTGCTGAATAGCTATCCAGTGCCCATCACTTTCGGCCCATGTGCTATTTTTTTGCTGAGACGAATTGTCTATTATCCAATGAATAACAGAATGACAGATTTGTCCCTGAAATCATGCATCTAATATATTTTTAACCGTGCATCGGATTTAAAAAACTTTATAAATGAAAAATGCTTAGGATTTTGTGTAGGTTCACAATATCCAACTTTCAAAAATATTTGAAATGTTTAAAGTTGTTGTTTAATTAAATTTGCTAGATGTCATGTTGAAATGATTTAATTTATAACTAGTTAACTGTAGATCCGATTAAAATGTTTCATATATGTAACTTGGCTAAACAAATGTGTAGAATAACATGATGACATTTATTTCGCTGTTTAACAACTCTAAAATTATGTTATAGGCCGGATCTTAATTTGCATTGTGAGAGAGGAGTGACACAATGAGTTTATTCCTTATATATTTTAGCGTAGGACCCACATGTTAGTGAGATAAGGAGATAAGAGCATCAATGTCCGACAAAAGTTGAGATAGTGGTAAAAGTACTTTGACCGGATGGTAATAGAACGGAAGGGCATTTCTATAAGTGCATTTGACAGCAGAGGGACAAATTTAAGCATGCTTCGAAATTTGGGGCAAATCTGAGTTGGTAGTTCGAGTTAGGGACATAAAAAGAAATGGCCCCAAAAAATATCACCCTTCCAGACCCTTCATTTGGTTCTTATACGCCCGAACTGACCGACACGCCATGGATCGAGACCAAATATAGAAACGATACGAGGGCACCCGGATGGTATACCTCCTTCAGCGCGCACTCTTTCTTGCGTCCCTCGGCGAACCACGCAGTTCCCCTCGCTCGCGCAGTTGCCATGACCCAGGCCGCTTGGATCTGGTTCCCAAAGTTTACGGTGGGGACGACCTAGAGAGGATGAAGAGGCTTCTAGGTAGAGATGAGGAATCAAACATATAAATGTGGTTGTGTTACCTGCCATTCTAGAGGCATCGTGATGTTTTTCATCCAGGATTAATTTACTGTCGCTCCTTTCACCGTGTTGTCGGGTGGTTGACCGTTCATCTCTTTCGTGCGTAGGCTTCGGCTGAGACTGTATGACTGGTGGGCTCATTCGTTTGTGGTGCCCACAAGCAATGAGTGGGTTGTGCACCCACAGCATCGGCGAGTGGCTGGGTCTGGGATTGGGCAGGTGAAAACCTAATGCACACACGCACATGGCCTTCCCCCTCTCAGTTTTACTCCCTCCTAGTAGCCGCCGCCGTCTCCTCCTCTTCCTCCTCCTCTCTCAGATAGCAGCTCCACTTTGCCTTCCTTTTATTCATCATCCATGCAACCACACGCGATCATCGACAACGTGTGGTTCCAAATCGGGCGTCTCCATGGAGAGCAGGGTGACCGCATCTTTGCATTTTGGATGAAGAAGAAGGAGAAGACTGCGGTGGGGGGCGAGCCGAGGAGAACCCGAGGATAGGGACAAGAACCCGAGGCAGGGGTAGCGCTCTTCTCGATGGGTTGGAGCTGCAGGGAAGAATAAAGGGGACCAACGACTTAGAGCAACTCTAGCAGACCTCGCATCGGGCCGGCCCGTAAAACACGTTTGTAGTTCGCGCAAAACCGTTTTTGCGGACCGGCGCGGGCTGGCACAGATGCAGACCCCGCATAATGGACCCGTAAAAAAGCATATTCACGGAATATTTTTTTTACGGGTCGGCTTCTGCGGGTTCTGGTCGGACGCAGCTCCTCCCGGCCCGTAAAACTTAGATTTGCAACACTTGGCGGGGGCAGTCATCGCACTCTATGAGCGGCATCGACGGGCCACAAAGACGCTGCGCGAGCGCCGAGCCCGGTGGACGGTCGGACGAGTCCATGCCCACAAACCTTCGGCGGCGGCGGGCGGACGAACCCGTGCCTACATGCGGCGACGCGCCCTTGCTTGGGCTGCGGGAGAGGCTCCCCGACCACTCCATCGCCTGGGGCAGCAACCGACGGCCGGAAAAAGCCAAATCCGGCGACCCATGATGAAGTGCCGTAGATCTGCAAATCTGGCCCGCTGACGCAGGGTGAAGGGAGGGGAGGCCTCGTGCGCGTGGCGGCCTTCCGGCGTGCTCCTGCCGGCTGCTGTCGCCGGAATCTTGGGCGGCGGCCGACTGTCGCGCGATGGGGGAGAGGAGAGGTGGTTGGTGGGATAAAGCGTGGGATGAAGGGCACCGCAGCCGCGAGGGGGAAACCCGCGTTTTCCCGGGTTGGGGTCGGGATTTTGCCATGCCCCCAAAAAATTTTTGCACGCCGGGGCGGGATGCGGGGTCTGATCGGGCTGGTTTTTCCGCCCCGACCCGCATTTTGGCGGTTATTTTACGAGTCAGGGCGGGATGCGGGGTCTGCTAGAGTTGCTCTTAGAGGGGGGGCAGGCTAGCCCATGTTCGGCATGGAGACGCTTCTGACACCGGCGAGCCAAGGGACGCCGCTAGCCACACAACACACGTGATCGTGTGTCTCTTTCCTTTCTCTTCTCCCGTCTCTCCCGTCTCTTTCTTTTCTCCCCATTTTCTACCCTAAAGAATCCCTCAAGAGCAGTAAACCATGGAGATTTGCACTAGTAGAAAAGAGGGCTTCGATTCATGTCAGATCAGAGCATTAGTCCCGGTCTTGTTACGAACCGGGTATTTGTGAGTATCAGTCCTAGTTCGAGCAGATAGTACGCTGGCCGGGCCTCGGAATGCATCATGATTAGTACCTGTTCGACTGGGACATTTAGTCCCGGTTCCACACACCAACCGGGACTAAAGGTCCTCGCTCCTGGCGCAACCCCTTAAGTCCCAGTATGTGTCTCCAACCGGGACTAAAGGTCCTCGCTCGTGGCGCAACCCCTTAAGTCCTAGTTTGTGTCTCCAACCGGGACTACATGTCTTTCTTCGGTCCCGGTTTTATACACCAACCGGGACTAATATGATGCATATATATCCTCTCCCCTGTGCCCCTCTCCTCTCTTTTTTGGCCATAGAAGGTATGGGAGGTGTGTGTGTTGTTCTGTTCTGCCTTCCTATGCACATGAGGTGTTCGATGAAATGCCCGAGCCACACTTAGGCTTTCTCCTCTATTCTTCCTCCAAGCTCGACCTCCAAGCTCCATTTTCCTCAAGATTTTTCTAGATTTGGCGGTGCACCAACTATCCAAGTGTTCTAAAAGGTTAGCAACTTCATCCTTTCATCTCTCACTTCTTGTTTAGCTCTTTCATATGTTCTAGAAGTGAAGTGGTTCGTGGGTTTTACTAGAGGAGTGTATGTGTGGGAGTTTATTTGATTTAGATGCACAATTTGAGCTTAAATTAACTTCTTAGTTTGCACATGTGTAGGGCGTAGTCCCGTCCCTGTCCCCTTCCCCACCGCCGTTGATCGTCCGCGCCGATCTCGTCGGTGGCACCACCGTGGTGAGCCTCTTGTTCTTATCTTTTTTAAAGAAAAACAATTCTTACTTGTATGATTTAGATAGCTACTTGTATAATTTTCTTACTTGTATTATTGTTTGTTATTATATAGTGCCATGGTTTTGGTATCCGCCCCCGTCGGCTCTCGTTTGTTCTATCATACGGATGAGGTATATTATCTTTTATAACTATTTGTTTCATTTAGTTTTAATGATCATTATGCCGACCAAATTGACATAGATGTATTTATCTAGGAGGTATGTGAACCAGAAATTACAACTGACCGTCTTGTCGAGAGGTTAAATCTAGTTGAACAAGAAAACAATTATGTGAAAGAAAAATTGAAAAGAATTGAAGAAGAGAAAATGAAATTGGAGTTGCATGTTGCCAATGTCGTCGATCTACACAAGATCCACATGGATGCAATGCGCTTGAAGATTAGAAAGATTAGAAAATATGTCATTGATAAACAGGCTTGGTATCATTATGTTGTTGAAACAATTGTTACCTTAGTTGCAATTTTGATCGCATTTTTTGTTGCATTTAAATGTTTTACCTAGTTGTATGTTGTTTTATGAGAATTATGTATGAACATTATGTATTTTTTTTGTAGTAATAACTACTGTACTTTGGTTTTAATGTGATGATGAACTTGTATTAATTTGGTCATTTCTCTATTCATGATGTTCTCTAATGATGCCCCCGTATATCAATGAACAGAAGAATATTCTACGCTCCAAACACCCGGAGTAATATGACTATTGGATTACAGGTGAACACATGGAGACTTTCAGCAGTTGGTTGAAAACACGTCTCATGAGTAACAACACTGTTGGAGATGACCTGTATGTTGGCACCAAGAGGAACACGAGTTCGCCTACTCGGTTGCTCCAAGTTGTTCCAAATTAGGTGTGAAAGAGAAGTTAAGCACTAGAGGTGTTGTCATGTCAGTCAAGTTGGTAGGCCACCTATAAAGCATGCTCTCTTATCGCAAATATAGGAAAGACTTGAAAGGGGAAGTTGATGATATGTTGAGGGCTGAGAAATCAAAGAATCCTATGAGAATAGTCTATTTTTTGGCATATCTTATGAACATCCAGACACCTTTATATTATCTTACATGAGGAGTACAAACCCACATCATGAGTATGTTGGGTTATACCCAAAGGGCTTCAGATTTCAAAAGAAATATTTTGACAAACCGGAGGGAATCTTTGTAAGAGTTAGGGTATATATGTGATTTGGCATTTTGTCATTTGAAGTATGATTTTATAATAATTGTTATTAAGTCTTGGGGACAAGAAAATGGGTAGGTCGGAGGCTTCGAGCACCAGTTTGAGATCTTTATAGAGCAGCAGAGTAGCCGAGATATGGGTGGCACTAAGAGGAACACGGGTTCGCCTGCTCGGTTTCTCCTAGTAAATTAGGCCTGAGAGAGAAGTTAAGTGCTGGATGATAAGAGAGAAACGATGTATGACATAAAGTTGGAGTTACTGTGTGGTTTCTCTAATCGGAGGACCCCTTAATACATCAGAAGCATCGGAGATGATAAGAGAGAAATGTTGTATGATATAATAGAGGCACCTTTATATTATCTTATGAAAAATAACTTGATAGAACTATTTGTCAATCTCTCATGAAAAATAACTTGATAGACCTATTTATCACTCTCTCATTAAAATCTATATAATCAAATATTACATTCATATAAGCATTCACTCTAGCAAGCATTCTAGCAATCAAAATACAATCAATGAATAAAGCAATAAAGAAAACAATATGGTTATTAGGTCAACAAAAAGTATTTTATAATATTCTTCAATAACAAAAAGAATAAACTAGAAAGCTTTTAGAAAACTCTAGTTATGATCAAAATAATATAAATTTAAAATTATATAAAATTTATCCAACTAAAATTTTCACAAAGTATTTTTTCTTAAAAATTAATAGAAAAAAGAATTAAATGAAAACTAGGCATGTATGCTTGTGTTTAAAAGAAAACTAAAACTAAAACTAAAACATCCTAAAAAGGTCTAAAACCAAAAAAATGGGAAAAAGGCATGATCTCTTTCATTAACACAAAAAGAATATGAAAGTTTTGAATTTTTTAGAATTTCATATATTTTGTTAAAATTCTTTGATAATCATGTGTATTACATATAAGTGAGTATGTATGAAAATTAGGATGTGATTTGAAGAAGATCAAAAAATGACATAACGTATGCAAAAAAAATGTCCGCCTACTAGGAGGAGAATTCACACACCACGGCTTGCATACGACTAGAAACCCAACTATATATGAGCCAGGATGCAGGCCCACGGGGCACGAATATCTGTTGTCAATAGGACCAACAGGGCACAGAGGGGCCAGGTTAGATGATGAGTTGTGTACTTTGAGAGGAACTTGCCAAAATGGCCGTATGTAGGCTTATAAACCGATGCGAGCGCCTCTCGCTTGGCGAGGTCGGACTAAACTCCCACCACCCCTCGGTTGTGCCAGAACTAGCCCTTTAGTCCCGATTGGTGGATCCAACCGAGACTAAAGGACCCCCTTTAGTCCCGCTCTGATCCACCAACCAGGACTAAAGGCCTGGGTTTTGCACCCTCTGAGCTAGTGAAATTCACCTTTAGTCCCGGTTGGTGACTTGGACCGGGGGTAAAGGAAGGCTTTAGTCCTAGTTCTTGCCACCAACCGGGACTAAAGGGAGGGGTATATAATCAGCACTTCGAAATTATTGCCCAAACACCATCTCCAGTTTCGATCTCTTCCCCGACGGTGACGGAAACCACCACGACGCTACGAGGCTGCCAGAACTCGTTGTTGCCTTCGAGCCATCCCCGAGCCCACTGACCATCGCCGAACCTCCTTGCCCTCCTCCTTGATCCCGCTCGTCGTTACCGCCCTTGACGATGTCCTCGAGCCCTTCCCTGACGCCGTCGTCAAGCCCTCTCCGTGTCGCCGCCCCCGAGCCCTACCCCGATGATAACCCACAAGTATAGGGGATCGTAACAGTTTTCGAGGGTAGAGTATTCAACCCATATTTGTTGATTCGACACAAGGGGAAGCCAAAGAATATTGTCGAGTATTAGCAGTTGAGTTGCCAATTCAACCACACCTGAAAGACTTAGTATCTGCAGCAAAGTATCAGTAGCAAAGTAGTGTGATAGCAACAGTAGCAACAGTATGAACGGTAACAGTAGCAACAGTGACAACAGTAGCGACAGAGTAACAGTAGCAGCAGTGACAACAGTAGTGACACAGTAACTGTAGAAACAAAGTAACATAGAAAGAACCAATAGGAAAAGACTCATAGGCATTGGATCGGTGATGGATAATTATGCTGGATGACATTCATCATGCAACAGTTATAACATGGGGAGATATGTAACTAGCTCCAGTTCGTCAATGTATTGTAGGCATGTATTCTGTATGTAGTCGTACGTGCTTAGGGAAAAGAACTTGCATGACATCTATTGTCCATCCCTCCCATGGCAGTGGGGTCCTAATGGAAACTATGGGATATTAAGGTTATCCTTTTAATAGAGAACCGGAACAAAGCATTAGCACTTAGTGAATACATGAACTCCTCATACTATGGTCATCTCCGGGAGTGGTTCCGGCTATTGTCACTCCGGGGTTGCCGGGTCATAACACATAGTAGGTGACTACAACTTGCAAGATATGATCGAGAACACACATATATTGACGAGAAAATAATAGGTTCAGATCTGAAATCATAGCACTCGGGCCCTAGTGACAAGCATTAAGCATGGCAAAGTAGTAGCAACATCGATCTCAGAACATAGTGGATACTAGGGATCAATCCCCATCAAAACTAACTCGATTACATGATAGATCTCATCCAACCCATCACCGTACAACAAGCCTACGATGAGATTACTCACGAACGGTGAAGAGCATCATGGAATTGGCGATGAAGGAAGGTTGGTGATGACGATGGCGACGATCTCCCCTCTTCGGAGCCCAGAACGAACTCCAGATCTGCCCTCCAGAGGAAGAACAGGTGGTGGCGGAGCGTCCGTATCGTAAAACGCGATGACCTCTTCTCCTTGATTTTTTTCCGGACAGAAGGGACTAAATAGAACTGGAGTTGGAGGCGATGGAGCTCCGAGGGCCCCACAAGCCTGCTAGGCGTGGCCAGGGGGTGCCCGCGCCTGGTGGGCTTGTGGGCTCCTCGCTCCACTCCTCTGGTTGAATCTTGCGCCGGTATTTTTTATATATTCCACAAAAAATCCTCGTAAATTTCCAGGTCATTTCGAGAACTTTTATTTCTGCGCAAAAACAACACCATGGCAATTCTGCTGAAAACAGCGTTAGTCCGTTAGTTCCATTCAAATCATGAAATTAGAGTCCAAAACAAGGGCAATAGAGTTTGGAAAAGTAGATACGATGGAGACGTATCAACTCCCCCAAGCTTAAAGCCTTGGTTGTCCTCAAGCAATTCAGTTGACAAACTGAAAGAGACAAAAGAAAAACTTTTACGAACTCTGTTTAATCTTGTTGCTGTAATTATGTCTAACTCATATTCAGATTTTCAGCAAGATCATAGGCTAACCACATAAGCTATGACATTTAGGTCTCATGGCAAACTCATATCAATGGCATAATCAACTAGCGAGCAATAATAATGAGTTTCAAATGTCAACACTTCAATCAAAACAATCATGAAGCAATATGAACACATGGTATCTCGCTAGCTCTTTTTGCGACCGCAAAACATAAATGCAGAGCACCTTTAAAGACCAAGGGCTGAATGAACATTGTAATTGATGGCAAAGAAGGTCCAGTCACGGTCATACTCAATAACAATTAAAAGCAAATCATAGAAATGACAGAGGTGCTCTCTAATTGGTGCTTTTATAAGAAGAGGATGGCTGAATAGAAACATAAATAGATAGGCCCTTCACAGAGGGAAGCATTGATTTGCAGAGGTGCCAGAGCTCAAGCTTTTAAAACAGAGATAAATAATTTTGGGTGGCATGCTTTCATTGTCAAAGCAATGACCAAGAGTTTTCATCATCTTCCATGATACACATACTATAGGCGGTTCCCAAACAGAAAAGTAAAGTTTTGACTCCTCCACCACCGATCAATCACACTCCACGGCTAGCCGAATACTCTGGTGCCGTCCATACCAACAACAATCCAGGAGGAGTTTTGTTTGCAATTATCTTTTTGATTTGAGCATGGAACTGGGCATCCCAATTACCGGCCCCTTTCTCATGAGTGATAGTGAATAAACACATATCGAGGATAACACGCCTAGCATGGAAGATACTGACCGCCCCTTGTCACCACATGAGCGGTTCGGGCATGCAAAACAGATTATTTCTTGAAGGTTTAGAGAGTGGCACGTGCAAATTTACTTGGAACGGCAGGTAGATACCGCATATAGGTAGGTATGGTGGACTCATATGGAACAACTTTGGGTTTATGGAAGTGGATGCACAAGCAGTATTCCCGCTTAGTAGAAGTGAAGGCTAGCAAAATACTGGGAAGCGACCAACTAGAGAATGACAACAGTCATCAATATGCATTGAGATTAACCAACATTGAGTGCAAGCATGAGTAGGACCTAAATCACCATAAACATGAATATCATAGAGGCTATGTTGATTTTGACTACATGCGTAAACATGCGCCAAGTCAAACCACTTGAATCATTCAAAGGAGGATACCATCCTATCATACTACATCATAATCATCTCAAAATTCATCTTGGCATCCAAGACAAACCATTATAAGCTCCTAGCTAATTAAGCATGACATCAGAAACTATGATCTCTAAGTTGTCATTGCAAACATGTTTCTCTCACAACAAAGCTGAGTTAGGAACGATGAGCTAGTCATATTTACAAAAATAAAATAGATCGAGTTCATACCAGCTTTTCCAGGCTCAGTCACTTCATCATATATCGTCATTATTGCCTTTCACTTGCACGACCGAATAATGTGAACAATAATAAGAGTGTACGTGCATTGGACTAAGCTGGAATATGCAAGCAAACACAAAGGAGAAGACAAAGTAATATGGCTCTGTGACAGATAAACACATATGCATGCGAGAGCCACTAAACATTGTAACCATGGTCTTCTACCTTGACCAAAGAAAAAGGAAACTATTTACACGGGAAAGCTCCCAACAAGCAAAAGAGGAACGAGAAATCTTTTTGGGTTTTCTCAAACTAGACAAACACACGAGAAGAAAGCGAGAAAAAGAAATAAACTAGCATGGATGATACGGTGGCAAAGTGTGAACACCGACTAACAGAGTGAAAGTGTGAGCAAGAATATAAAGTCGGTGAGAAACACGTACTCCCCCAAGCTTAGGCTTTTGGCCTAAGTTGGTTTACTCCCATGGCTGGTCTGGGCGATATCCAAAATCATAATGGGGGTTGTGCGGGAGCGCGACAACCACTGCCTGAATAGCTGCCTGATACGTCTCCAACGTATCTATATTTTTTGATGGTTCGATGCAATTATCTTGTCAAACTTTGGATGTTTTGTATGCCTTTTATATCTTTTTTGGGACTAACTTATTAACTCAGTGCCAAGTGCCAGTTCCTGTTTTTTCCGTGTTTTTTACCCTTTTCAGAGGAGGATTTTAATCGATGTCCAAACGGAATAAAACTTCCGAAAAGATTTTTTCCGGAACAGAAGATACACACCAGACTTGAGAACCAAGGCAGGGGCCAGCAGGGGACCCCACAAGCCCCCTAGGCGCGGCCAGGGGGGCCCGCGCCTAGCAGGCTTGTGGGCCCCCTGTGGCACGTCTGCCCTACCTCTTCTGCCTATAAATCCAGAAAAATTCCAAAACTGCCGAGGAGATCCACGAAAATACTTTTCCGTCGCCGCAAGTTTCTGTCTCCGCAAGATCCCATCTGGGGCACGTTCTAGTGCCCTGCCGGAGGGGGGATTCAGATACGGAGGGCTTCTTCATCAACACCATGACCTCTCCGATGATGCCTGAGTGGTTCACCATAGACCTTCGGGTCCATAGCTAGTAGCTAGATGGCTTCTTCTCTCTCTTGGATCATCAATACAAAGTTCTCCATGATCTTCGGGGAGATCTATCTGATGTAATCTTCTTTTGCGGTGTGTTTGTCGAGATCCGATGAATTGTGGATTTATGATCAGATTATCTATGAATCTTATTTGAGTTTCTTCTGATGTCTTATATGCATGATTTCATATCCTTGTAATTCTCTCCGAGTTGTGGGTTTTGTTTGGCCAACTTGATCTATGGTTCTTGCAATCGGAGAAGTGCTTGGTTTTGGGTTCATACCATGCGGTGACCTCACCCAGTGACAAAAGGGGTAGCGAGGCACGCATCGTGTTGTTGCCATCAAGGGTAAAAAGATGGGGTTTTCATCATTGGTTTGAGTTTATCCCTCTACATCATGTCATCTTGCTTAAAGTGTTACTCTGTTCATCATGAACTCAATACACGAGATGCATGCTGGATAGGTCGATGTGTGGAGTAATAGTAGTAGATGCAGAAAGTATCGATCTACTTGTCTCGGACATGATGCCTATATGTATGATCCTTGCCTTAGATATCGTCATGACTTTGCGCGGTTCTATCAATTGCTCGACAGTAATTTGTTCACCCACCGTATTATTTGCTATTTTGAGAGAAGCCTCTAGTGAACACTATGGCCCCCGGGTCTACTTCACACCATATTTTCAGCCTTACAATTCTACTTCTTTGCACTTTCCGCCTTCAGATCTCACTTTGCAATCAATCTTGAACGGATTGACAACCCCTTTATAGCGTTGGGTGCAAGCTCTTTTGTGTTTGCGCAGGTACTCTAGACTTGACGCGATTCTCCTACTGGATTGATACCTTGGTTCTCAAACTGAGGGAAATACTTACTGCTCCTGTGCTGCATCGCCCTTTCCTCTTCAAGGGAAAAACCAATGCAAGCTCAAGAGACGACAGAAGGATTTCTGTCGCCGTAACAGAAGAATTTTTGGCGCCGTTGCCAGGGAGGATCAAGTCAAGAACTCATCCAAGTAAGTGTCGAAAAATCATCTCTTGCATTTACTTTTTTGCCTCTCGTTTTCCTCTCCCCCACTTCTAAAAAACAAAAAAATTCAAAAATATTTGCCCTTTTCATTTGCCTTTCCTTTTCTTGTGTGCCATGTGCCTTCAATATGCTTGCATCTTTTCTTGCTAAGTATCTCTTGATATGGATCCTCATCAACTTGCTAATCTCTTTAAGAGATCCAATTATGTTGATCCAATTGCTAGTGAGTTGAGTGCACTTGACTATCTTTATGGAGTTTTGCTTGAGATGCGTGAATTTGAAAATCGTGATGTAGAAATTTATGAAGTGATTCACGAGGGCTCCTTGAATGAACAGCATGATTTCAATGGTTTCACTATGAATTCTATTAGTGACAATCATGCTAAAAATATGCAAAACCCTAAGTTGGGGATGCTAGTTTTGCTATGTCCACTACTGGTTGCAATGATCATGATTGGGGTGTTGATTTTTCTTATGATCTTGAAAATTTGTTTAAGCCTCGTGATGAATATGATATTTGCAATATTATTGAAAGTGGGTTTGGAGAAGTCATGACTTTAGTTGATGATAATCCCACTATTTTTGAAGAGCGTCTACTTTGCATGCATGTGGATCATGAAAAGAATATCCTATGTGATAGTTACATTGTTGAATTCGAATATGATCCCACATGTAATTATTATGAGAGAGGAAAATATGGTGGTAGAAACTTTCATATCACTAAGTCACCTCTCGTTATGTTGAGATTGCTCTTGTCTCTTTCTTCTTCCTTGCATTTGGCAGTTATTGCTTGTCTTGATAATTTGTTTTCCTATAAAATGCCTATGCATAGGAAGTTAGACGTAGATGTGATTTTCACATGCTTTATGATGCTCTCATTGTGCTTCAATTCTTGTATTTTGTGTGAGCATCATTGAATTATCAATGCCTAGCTAAGGGCGTTAAACAATAGCGCTTGTTGGGAGGCAACCCAATGAATTTATCTTTTTCTTTATGTTTTGTTGCGTCCACACCATCATAATTCTGTTATGATTGTGTCTTTTGTGTTTCTTTTTGTGTTTGAGCCAAGAAAAACCTTTATGACTAGTCTTGGTGATGGTTGTTTGATCCTGCTGAAAAAAGACAGAAACTTTTCGTTCATGAGATTGTTTTTCATTTTTATTCAGAAAGAGATTTTGAGTTGATTCTTTTTGCTGCTGGTTCATATGCCGTTTGCCCAGGCAGTCTAATGTTTCCGAATTTTTGAGGTCCCAAAAGTATACGAAGTATACAGATTGCTACAGACTGGTCTGTTTTTGACTGATTCTGTTTTTGTTGAGTTGGTTGCTTGTTTTGATGAAACTATAGATAGTATCGGGGGGGGGGTACTAGCCATGGAAAAGTGAGAATACAGTAATCTAACACCAATATGAATAGAAATCAAGTTTGCTACAGTACCTAAAGAGGTGGTAGTTTGTTTTGTTGTGCTAATGATATCACGAGTTTCTGTTTAAGTTTTGTGTTGTGAAGTTTTCAAGTTTTGGGTGATGTTCTCATGGAGAAATGGATAAAGAGTGGAAAGAGCTCAAGCTTGGGGATGCCCAAGGCATCCCAAGCCAAATTCAAGGACACCAAAAAGCCTAAGCTTGGGGATGCCCCGGGAAGGCATCCCCTCTTTCGTCTTCAATCCATCGGTAACATTACTTGGAGCTATATTTTTATTCATCACATGATATGTAAATTGCTTGGAGCGTCTTGTATCGTAGGAGTCTTTTCTTTTTGTTGTGTCACAATCATCCTTGCTACACACCTTTGGAGAGAGACATGCACTCATCATGAATTTGCTAGAGTGCTCATTGTGCTTCACTTATATCTCTTGAGCTAGATAATTTTGCTCTATGTGCTTCACTTAGATCTTTAAGAGGACGAGGGTGCGTTACTTGGTAGTTGGTTTGTGCTATGAAAGTACTCCCAAAGGTGATAGGTGCTACTGCGACAATAGACCTTCCCTGGCAACGGCGCCAGGAATCCTGCTGCTACGGGCTATGCCTATAGGGACTTCCTTGGCAAATATGCAAAGGATTTCCACGCGGCTTTGGAGCCTTGCGTTTTTGTTCCCTTGAAGAGGAAAGGGTGATGTAGCACATCGGCGGTAAGTATTTCCCTCAGTTTGAGAACCAAGGTATCGATCCAGTGGGAGGATCGCGTCAAGTCACAACTACCTGCATAAACACAAAGATCTTGCACCCAACGCTATGAAGGGGTTGTCAATCCCTTATAGATTGTTTGCAAAGTGAGAAGTGAAAGCAAAAAAGTAAACAAAGCAAAGTAAAAGTGAAAGTGGAGACGATAGTTGTGAATAGACCCGGGGGGCCGTAGTGTTCACTAGTGGCTTCTCTCATGAAAGCAAGTAGATAGTGGGTGAACGAATTCCTGTCGAGCAATTGATAGAACCGCGCAAAGTCGTGACGTTATCTAAGGCAATGATTATATCTATAGGCATCACGTCCAAAACAAGTAGACCGATAGTTTCTGCATCTACTACTATTACTCCACACGTCGACCGCTATCCAGCATGCATCTAGTGTATTAAGTTCAAAGGAACAGAGTAACGCCTTAAGCAAGATGACATGATGTAGATGGACAATCTCAAATCTATGATGAAAGCCCATCTTGTTACCCTTGATGAAAACAACATGATGCGTGCCTTGCTGCCCCTTCTGTCACTGGGAAAGGTCACCGCACGGTATGAACCCAAAACCAAGCACTTCTCCCATTGCAAGAATCATAGATCTAGTTGGCCAAACAAAACCCAAGACTCGGAGAGACTTACAAGGATATCAAATCATGCATATAAGAAATCAACAAAGACTCAAATATAATTCATAGATAATCTGATCACAAATCCGCAATTCATCGGATCTCGACAAACACACCGCCAAAGAGGATTACATCGGATAGATCTCCATGAAGATCATGGATAACTTGAAGATCCAAGAGAGAGAAGAAGCCATCTAGCTACTAATTATGGACCCGTAGGTCTGAAGTGGACTACTCACGAGTCATTGGATAGGCGATGATGTTGATGTAGAAGCCCTCCAACTCCAAAGTCCCCTCCGGCAGGGCACCGGGAAGGGTCTCCAGATGAAATCTCGCAGAAACGGAAGCTTGCGGCGGCAGAAAAGTGTTTTCATGGATGCCCTGGCTTTTTTTCTGCGATTTTAGGGAATTTATAGGCCAAAGAGCTAGGGCAGAGGAGTGCCAGGGAGGCCACAAGCCTGGTTGCCGCAGGCCCCCCTGGCTGTGGCAACAGGGCTTGTGGGCTCCCCGTGGGCCCCCTACCTTGGCCCTCAAGTCCCCCGATCTTCTTCTGTTCTGGAAAAAATTATTTCGGAGATTTTATTCCGTTTGGACTCCGTTCCAAAATCAGATCTGAAAAGAGTCAAAAACACAGAAAATACAGGAACTGGCACTTGGCACTGAATTAATAAGTTAGACCCAAAAAAGATATAAAAGGTATATAAAACATCCAAAGTTGACAAGATAACAACATGAAACCATCAAAAATTATAGATACATTTGAGACGTATCAAGCATCCCCAAGCTTAACTCCTGCTCGTCCTCGAGTAGGGAAGTGATAAAGAATGAATTTTTGATGCTTTCATGCTACCTAGCATATATGTCCTTTGTATCTCCTCTTATGTGACGTGAATGTTCAGATCCATTAGATTCAAAAGAATAGTTTGCTATTGACGTGGAGACAATAATACTTCATGCAAACTAGCAAGATAATCATGAACTTTCAAAATAATTAGGCCAAAAGAAAGTTATACCTACAAAATCATATGGTCTGGCTATGCTCTATCATCCTTGCACAACGAATTTAAATCATGCAAAACCTCGGTATTGGCCAAGTAATTGTTTTCACACCTTTACTTTCTCAAAATTTTCAACTCTCACGCAATACATGAGCGTGAGCCATGGTTTTAGCACTATAAGTGGAATGGAGTGTGGTGGAGGTTGCAAGGCAAACAAGGAGAAGATGGTCACATTGACTAGGCATATCAATGAGCTATGGAGATGCTCATCAATAGATATCAACGTGAATGAGTAGGAATTTCCATACAAATGATGCACTAGAGCTAAGAGTATGTGAAAGCTCTTAAAGAAAACTAGTGGGTGTGCATCCAACTTGCTTGCTCACGAAGACCTAAGGCAATTTTGAGGAAGCCTATCATTGGAATATACAAGCCAAGTTATATAATGAAAATTTCCCACTAGCTATATGGCGGTGACAAAACGAGAGACTCTCAATCATGAAGATCATGGTGCTTAATATGCACAAGTGTGGAAAGGTAGTAGCATTGTCCCTTCTCTCTTTTCTCTCATTTTTTGGTGGGCTCTTTGGCCTCTTTTTTTATTTTATTTTATTTTGGTGGGCTCTTTGGCCTCTTTTATTTCCTCACATGGGACAATGCTCCATCAATTATGATCATCACACTTACAACTCAAAACTTAGAGCAATGATGACTCTATATGGAATGCCTTCGGTAGTGTACCGTGACAATGGTCTAGCATGGCATAGACATCAATGGAAACATCATGCTAGCTATCTTATGATCATGCAATGGCAGTGTAGAAGTGGTGGCACATGTCATGGTGGTAGTTGTAGGGCAATATATCTCGGAATAGCTTTGAAAAAGCCATAGTAGGTAGGTATGGTGGCTGTTTTGAGGGAGGCTATATGGTGGGTTTTGTGCACCGGCAAAAGTTGCACGGCACTAAAGAAGATAGTGATGGTGGAAGCTGAAAGTGCATCTAAACCATGGACTCAACATTAGTCATCAAGAACTCATATACTT
Organism: Hordeum vulgare subsp. vulgare; assembly: GCF_904849725.1. Taxonomy (NCBI): domain Eukaryota; kingdom Viridiplantae; phylum Streptophyta; class Magnoliopsida; order Poales; family Poaceae; genus Hordeum; species Hordeum vulgare. The sequence continues at coordinate 53,330,418 of NC_058519.1, forward strand.
GTTGCAAAAGTTTTAGTAGTAATCGAAACAAAGCATTCAACGCATACTCCTAGGGGAAGGGATGGTAGGTATAAACCATTGCGCGATCCCGACCGCCACACAAAGGATGACAATCAATAGACTAATCATGTTCAGACTTCATCACATAGCAGTTCACCATACGTGCATGCTATGGGAATCACTAACTTCAACACAAGTATTTCTAGATCCACAACACCTTACTAGTATAACTTCAATATTACCACAACCACAACTCAAAACTAATTGAGATGAATCAAACTTCTCTTACTATTCAATGCACATGAAGGTGGAAGTTTTCATATCCATTTGGACAACTACCCCTTTTGAGACTACTATCATAGCATAGATCAACTACCAAGCCACGCGCTTCCGTGCTCTAAAATATAGAAGTGAAGCACATAGAGCAAAATCAACTAGCTCAAAAGATATACGTGAAGCACATGTGAGCTGAATTGTCTAACCAAAGGATATAAGTGAAGCTCGACAAAATCACGGTGAGTGCATGTCTCTCTATCTAGGTGTGCAGCAAGGAAGTTTGTGACACAACAAAAATAAAAGATTCCTACGATACAAGACGCTCCAAGGAAAACACATAACATGTGGTGAATAAAAATATAGCCCCAAGTAATGTTACCGATGGATTGAAGACGAAAGAGGGGATGCCTTCCTGGGGCATCCCCAAGCTTAGGCTTTTACGGCATACTTGAATCAACTTGGGGTGCCTTGGGCATCTGCAAGCTTGAGCTCTTGCCACTCTTTATCTTTTTGTCCATAAGAACTTCACCCAAAACTTGAAAACTTCACAGCACGAAACCTTAACAGAAACTCGTGATAACATTAGTATAAGAAAGCAAACCACCACTTCCTTAGGTACTGTAGCAAACTTAAATTCTACTTATGTTGATGTTGGGTTACTGTATTTTCAATCTTCCATGGCTAATACCCCCCGATACTATCCATAGTTTCATCAAAATAAGCGACCAACTCAACAAAAACAGAATCTGCTAACAGCAAACCAGTCTGTAGCAATCTGTATACTTCATATATTATGTTACTTCAAAAATTCTGAAAAATTATGACAGTATGAAGAATTTGCGTAGAAATCAGCAGAAAAAGGAATCAACTCAAAATCTCTTACAGAAAAAAAATGAAAATTCTTTTCGTGAGCAGAAAGTTTCTCTCTTTTCCAGCATGACCAAACGATCATCCCCAAGACTAATCATAACGGTTTTACTTGGCACAAACGCAAAAGAAACACAAAAAACACAATCATAACAGAATTATGAAAGTGTGAAAAACACAAAACAGAAATAAAAAGGATAGATTTGTTGGGTTGCCTCCCAACAAGCGCTATTGTTTAACGCCCTTAGCTAGGAAAAAGGTGATGGAATCACGTATAGTCATCTTTGGTGCTCAAACCATAAGTAGTGTGATCATTTATCATCTTAAGATCTTCATCTTTATTGGATGACTCGCCACTAGATTTAGGAACAAAAACAAACTTGACAGTCTTTTTGAGAGTGAGATTTGGAGTACTTTGCACACGGGCAAAAGCGGAACCCAAGTTGGTTATGGCATCTTCTAGTTTGCCAATTCTAGAGGAATAATTAACTATAGGTTCCTTCTCCCTTAAATTTTTCAAAACCATTCCCATTTTGGATCCATACTGAGTAATTTGATTGTGGATCTTTCTATCCAAACCCTCAATAAGTTCAACTGTGGCAATTTTGTTTTCAATAGCGTCAAGCCTTTGCATCACGTGTTCCAAGGTCAAGGAAGTTCCATTAACCATGAGCGGGGGTGAGCCTACCAAATTCATGATAGCTCCATAGGAGTCAACAGTATGACTCCCCAAAAAATTCCCGCCTATGATGGTATCAAGAATATACCTATTCCAAGGAGAGATTCCAACATAAAAACTGCGAAGAAGAACAGTAGTGGATTGCTTACGAGTAGATCTACTTTGAGCATTGCAAATCCTGTACCAAGCGTCCTTTAAATTTTCTTCCTCAATCTGCTTGAAATTGAGAACTTTGTTCTCAGGGGTATCGTTTGGAGTGGTGTGTCTAGCCATTGATGGACTACCCCACACACAAACGAGCAGGAAGTAAGCGAGTGAAACGGGCAAAAAGAACGGCAAAAAGGCAAAAGAAAACGGCAAAGGAGAAAGGCAAAAAGGCAAAATAAAACAACAAGGGAGAAAGGCAAATGAAAACGGCAAATGTGAAGTGGGGTAGAGGAAAACGAGAGGCAACTAGCAAAAAAGGTAAATGCAAGAGATGAGTTTGTGACACCTACTTGGATAGATCATGACTTGATCTCTCCTCCCCGGCAACAGCGCGAGAAATCGTTCTGCTACTCCAACAACAGACCTTCCCTGGCAACGGCGCCAGGAATCCTGCTGCTACGGGCTACGCCTATAGGGACTTCCTTGGCAAACATGCAAAGGATTTCCCCACGGCCTTGGAGCCTTGCGTTGGTGTTCCCTTGAAGAGGAAAGGGTGATGTAGCACAGTGGCGGTAAGTATTTCCCTCAGTTTGAGAACCAAGGTATCGATCGAGTGGGAGGATCGCGTCAAGTCACAAGTACCTGCACAAACACAAAGAGCTTGTACCCAATGCTATGAAGGGGTTGTCAATCCCTTATAGATTTTTTGCAAAGTGAGAACTGAAAGAAAAAGTAAACAAAGCAAAGTAAAAGTGAAAGTGGAGACGATAGTTGTGAATAGACCCGGGGGCCGTAGTGTTCACTAGTGGCTTCTCTCATGAAAGCAAGTAGATGGTGGGTGAACGAATTACTGTCGAGCAATCGATAGAACCGTGCAAACTCGTGACGTTATCTAACGCAATGATTATATCTATAGGCATCACGTCCAAAACAAGTAGGCCGATACTTTCTACATCTACTACTATTACTCCACACGTCGACCACTATCCAGCATGCATCTAGTGTATTAAGTTCAAAGGAACAGAGTAACGCCTTAAGCAAGATGACATGATGTAGATGGACAATCTCAAATCTATGATGAAAGCCCATCTTGTTACCCTTGATGGAAACAACACGATGCGTGCCTTGCTGCCCCTTCTGTCAGTGGGAAAGGTCACCGCACGGTATGAACCCAAAACCAAGCACTTCTCCCATTGCAAGAATCATAGATTTAGTTGGCCAAACAAAACCCAAGACTCGGAGAGACTTACAAGGATATCAAATCATGCATATAAGAAATCAGCAAAGACTCAAATATAATTCATAGATAATCTGATCACAAATCCACAATTCATCGGATCTCGACAAACACACCGCCGAAGAGGATTACATCGGATAGATCTCCATGAAGATCATGGAGAACTTTGTATTGAAGATCCAATAGAGAGAAGAAGCCATCTAGCTACTAACTACGGACCCGTAGGTCTAAAGTGGACTACTCACGAGTCATTGGAGAGGCGATGATGTTGATGTAGAAGCCCTCCAACTCCAAAGTCCCCTCCGGCAAGGCACCAGGAAGGGTCTCGAGATGAGATCTCGTGGAAACAGAAGCTTGCGGCGGCGGAAAAGTGTTTTCGTGGATGCCCTGGCTTTTTTCTCCGATTTTAGGGAATATATAGGCCAAAGAGCTAGGGCAGGGGAGCGCCAGGGAGGCCACAAGCCTGGTTGCCACGGCCCCCCTGGCCGCGGCAATAGGGCTTGCGGGATCCCTGTGGGCCCCGTGCCTTGGCCCTCAAGTCCCCCGATCTTCTTCTGGTCTCGAAAAATTTATTTCGGGGATTTTATTCCGTTTGGACTCCGTTCCAAAATCAGATCTGAAAAGAGTCAAAAACACAGAAAATACAGGAACTGGCACTTGGCACTGAATCAATAAGTTAGTGCCAAAAAAGATATAAAAGGTATATAAAACATGAAACTATCAAAACTTATAGATACGTTTGAGACGTATCAATAGGTACACAAAGAGGATTCAAAAAACTTCCATCTTCATGTGCATTGAGTAGAAAGAGAAGTCTGATTCCTCTCAATTAGTTTTGAGATGTGGATTTGGTAATATTAAGAGTTATGTTAGTAGGGTGTTGTGAATCTAGAAATACTTGTGTTGAAGTTAGTGATTCCCGTAACATGCATGTATGGGGAACCGCTATGTTAGGAAGTCGGAGCATAATTGATCTATTGATTGTCATCCTTTGTGTTGCAGTCATGATTGCGCGATGGTTAACACCTACCAACCCTTCCCCTAGGAGTATGCGTTTAGCACTTTGTTTCGATTACTAATAAAAACTTTTGCAACAAGTATGTGAGTTCTTCATGACTAATGTGAGTCCATGGTATAGATGCACTTTGACCTTTCACCTTTGCTAGCCTCTCTAGTGCCGCGAAACTTTCGCCGGTGCACAAACCCACCATATGCCTTCCTCAAAAAAGCCACCATACCTACCTACTATGGCATTTTCAGAGCCATTCCGAGATATATTGCCATGCAACTCCCATTGTTCCGTCTCATGACTTGTGCCGTCACTCTTATATTGCCATTGCATGATCGTAAGATAGCTAGCGATAAGTTTCAATGTCATACGCCAAGCTAGGCCGTTGCACATCTCGGTACACTGCCGGAGGCATTTCCTATAGAGTCATCATCGTTCTGAGCTTTGAGCTGTGAGTAAATAAAAGTGTGATGATCATCATTACTAGAGCATTGTCCTATGTGAGGAAATAAAAAAAATAGGCCAAAGTTTCCCACAATAAAAAAAAGGAGAGAAAAAAGAGGCCAAGAGCCCAAATAAAAAAAAGAAAAAGAGAGAAGGGACAATGATACTATGTTTTTCCACACTTGTGCTTCATAATAGCACCATATTCTTCATGATTGAGAGGCTCTCGTTTTGTCACCAACATATACTAGTGGGAATCTTTACTATATAAATTGGCTTGTATATTCCAAGGATGGGCTTCCTCAAATTGCCCTAGGTCTTCGTGAGCAAGCAAGAGTGCATCCATTGTATGGCAATCCCTACTCATTCACATTCATATCTATCAATGGGCATCTCCATAGCCCTTTGATACGCCGAGTCAATGTGACAATCTCCTCCTTTTTGTCTCACAACCACAACCACACTCTATTCCACCTATAGTGCTATATCCATGGCTCACGCTCATGTGTATTGCATGATAGTTGAAAAAGGTTTGAGAAAGTAAGAGTGCAAAAACAATTACTTGGCCACTACCGGGGTTGTGCATGATTTAAATTGGTTGTGTGAGGATGATGGAGCATAGCCAGACTATATGATTTTGTAGGGATAACTTTCTTTGGCCTTGTTATTTCGAAAGTTCATGATTACCTTGCTAGTTTGCTTGAAGTATTATTGCTTTCATGTCAATAGCAAACTATTGTTTTGAATCTTACGAATCTGAACATTCATGTCACATGATACAAGTTACAAAGGACAACTATGCTAGGTAGCATTCCACTTCAAAAATTCAGTCTTTATCACTTCCCTACTCGAGGATGAGTAGGAGTTAAGCTTGGGGATTCTTGATACGTCTCGAACGTATCTATAATTTCTGATGGTTCCATACTCAGTCCTCTTTTTTCCGTGTTTTTGACCCTTTTCAGAGGAGGATTTTAAACGGAGTCCAAACGGAATGAAACTTCCAAAAAGATTTTTTCTGAAAGAGAAGAAGATCGGGAAGCTTGGGAACCAAGTTAGGGTGTCTCCAGGGACCCCACAAGCCCCCTAGATGCGGCCAGGGGGGGCGCGCCTCCCAGGATTGTGGGCTCCCTAGGCCTCCCCTGCCCTAGGTCTTTCGCCTATATATTCCCATAAATTCCAGAAAAATTCAGGAGATCATCGAAAGTACTTTTCTGCCGTCGCAAGCTTCTGTCTCCGCAAGATCCCATCTGGGGCACGTTCTGGTGCCCTGACGGAGGGGGATTCGGATACACAGGGCTTCTTCATCAACACCATGACCTCTCCGATGATGCGTGAGTATTTCACCATAGACCTACGGGTCCATAGCTAGTAGCTAGATGGCTTCTTCTCTCTCTTGGATCTTCAATACAAAGTTCTCCATGATCTTCATGGAGATCTATCCGATGTAATCTTCTTTTGCGGTGTGTTTTTCGAGATCCGATAAATTGTGGATTTATGATTAGATTATCTATGAATATTATTTGAGTTTCTTCTGATCTCTCTTATGCATGATTTCATATCGTTGTAATTCTCTTCGAGTTGTGGGTTCTGTTTGGCCAACTAGATCTATGATTCTTGCAATGGGAGAAGTGCTTGGTTTTGGGTTCATACCATGCGGTGACCTCACCCAGTGATAGAAGGGGTAGCGAGGCACGCATCGTGTTGTTGCCATCAAGGGTAAAAATATGGGGTTTTCATCATTGGTTTGAGATTATCCCTCTACATCATGTCATCTTGCTTAAGGCGTTACTCTATTCGTCATGAACTCAATACACTAGATGCATGCTGGATAGTAATAGTAGTAGATGCAGAAAGTATCGGTCTACTTGTCTCGGACGTGATGCCTATATGTATGATCATTGCCTTAGATATCGTCATGACTTTGCGTGGTTCTATCAATTGCTCGACAATAATTTGTTCACCCACCGTAATATTTGCTATTTTGAGAGAAGCCTCTAGTGAACACTATGGCCCCCGGGTCTACTCCACACCATATTTTCAGCCTTACTCTTTTACTTCGTTGCACTTTCCGCCTTCAGATCTCACTTTGCAATCAATCTTGAAGGGATTGACAACCCCTTTATAGCGTTGGGTGCAAGCACGTTTGTGTTTGTGCAGGTACTCTGGACTTGACGAGATTGTCCTACTGGATTGATACCTTGGTTCTCAAACTGAGGGAAATACTTACTGCTCGTGTGCTGCACCACCCTTTCCTTTTCAAGGAAAAAACCAATGCAAGCCCAGCCTCTATCAACGTGTCAATCTCTGTCACTGTTGTCTGTTGCCGCAGCAATGACATTCATCATGCAACAATTATAACATGGGGAGATATGTAACTAGCTCCAGTTCGTCAATGTAATGTAGGCATGTATTCCGTATGTAGTCATACATGCTTAGGGAAAAGAACTTGCATGACATCTATTGTCCATCCCTCCTGCGGCAGCGGGGTCCTAATGTAAACTATGGGATATTAAGGTTCTCCTTTTAATAGAGAACCGGAACAAAGCATTAGCACTTAGTGAATACATGAAGTCCTCATACTATGGTCATCTCCGGGAGTGGTTCCGGCTATTGTCACTCCGGGGTTGCTGGGTCATAACACATAGTAGGTGACTACAACTTGGAAGATAGGATCAAGAACACACATATATTGACGAGAACATAATAGGTTCAGATCTGAAATCATGGCACTCGGGCCCTAGTGACAAGCATTAAGCATGGCAAAGTAGTAGCAACATCAATCTCAGAACATAGTGGATACTAGGGATCAATCCCCATCAAAACTATCTCGATTACATGATAGATCTCATCCAACCCATCACCGTCCAGCAATCCTACGATGAGATTACTCACAAACGGTGAAGAGCATCATGGAATTGGAGATGATGGAAGGTTGGTGATGACAATGGCGACGATCTCCCCTCTCCGGAGCCCAGAACGGACTCCAGATCTGCCCTCCACAGGAAGAACAGGTGGTGGCGGCGCCTCCGTATCGTAAAATGTTATGAACTCTTCTCCTTGATTTTTTCCCAGATGGAAGGGACTAAATAGAGCTGGAGTTGGAGGCGGTGGAGTTCCGAGGGGCCCACAAGCCTGCTAGGCGCGGCCAGGGGGGCCGCGCCTGGTGGGCTTGTGGGCTCCTCGCTCCACTCCTCCGGTTGATTCTTGCGCCAGTATTTTTTATATATTCCACAAAAAATCCTCGTAAATTTCCAAGTCATTCTGAGAACTTTTATTTCTGCGCAAAATAAACAACATGGCAAGTCTGCTAAAAACAGCGTTAGTCCGGGTTAGTTACATTCAAATCATGCAAATTAGAGTCCAAAACAAGGGCAAAATAGTTTGGAAAAGTAGATACGATGGAGACGTATCACCGAAGCCTCTCCTCGTCGCCGTCCCGATGCTGTCCCCGAGCCCTGCCACGTCGCAAACGCCTCCTTGCTGTGAGCGCCCCATGATACCCTCCTCGTCCTACCCCCCTGCTGGGTGCCGACGCCGACGCCGTCGACCTCGACGCCAGCCGCCCGCGCTGCTGCCCGACCCCGGCGCCAACGCCGATGCCGCCGCTGTGCTGGCCGACGCGAGCGTGTCATTTTTGGTGAATTTGTGAGTTACAAAATTTTGCATAGGTCATTGATAGAAGTTAGAGATATCTGCATATATAGGTTATTATCAAATTTATTCATGAACAAATTCATTTTTTAGAGAAAGTTAGAGATATTTGCATATGTAGGTGTTGCATCTCCGTGGAGTGATCGTCGATGTTGGTCCCTAATTGTATCTCCGTTGTTAGACAAAAGGTGTCCATTTGTTGTATAAACATAACCCCAATAATTTCGGTATAATTTTTGTAACATGTATGTGTTTAGTTGCCGCGGGCTTATATAGTTGATTGGACTTTGGAGTGCAAATTTAGTCGAGTACAACATCAATATTAGTGAATGATTTCAGATTGTTGGGCATCATGGAGAGTTGTGAGAGGATATTTCCCTTTGATAATTGATTCAAGATAGGACGACTCATCAGATATGATTCTAGATAATGTCCAACGCCTCATATCATGAACATAGTTATATTGGATAATTGATATATATATAAATGAAGCATAAAATTTTAGCAAACAGTTTCGCAATCACTTAGAAATTGCCATGTTGTAATATTTGCAGAAACTATGGAACACGCTAGAGACTTAGATCAAGAAGAGATGTTGGGGGATATAATCCGCGACGGAGGTGATGATATGATCACACAGTATCTCAATGACTCCGAGGCGAGGGAAGAGATGATGACGGCTGCAGGCATTGAATGGAGGGACGAGATGACGGCTTCGCCGGTGTTGGAGCCTTAAGTGTTGCAAAGCCCTCCGGATCGAGCCAACCTTCTATAAGGAGACAAGGCCCGGAAAAAAGGTTCGACAAGAATGAAAGGTTCACGATTGAAGAAGTCGCTTCAGATGGAAAACCGACCCTTCCCCAGCAGAGCTCACACCGATTTATACATCAGTGCGGAGTTGTTATTGGGGACATCACCCCGATCAGCATCCAAGAATGGAATAAGCCAAAGGCGGACGATGAATTTTCTTATGTCGACGATAGATCCAAAGATGAGCATTGGAATACGCTCATGATTTTTTTATCCTACCACCAGAGGAGGATCTAAATAACCCTGTTATACATCAATAGGTCAAGGTGTGGGGTGTTAAGAAGATGATCAAACAATTCAATAACTGGAAGAAAAGATTGCACAAACAGGTTGTCCTGAAAGAGGAGACTCCAATAAGCATTGGTCAATACAAGAAGGTAAACGATCACTGGCCCTCATTTGTGGTGTACAAGACATCAGAGAAAGGTAAGAAAATGTGAAAGATAAATAAGCAAAATGCTGCAAAGAATTAGTATCACAATGTTACGGGATCAGGTGGCAAAAGTTTGCTCGGCCCACGTGGGACAAAGATGAGAATGACTTGCTGGATAAAGGGATCCATCAAGAGACATTGAACTGGCCCGAACGGGTAAGGACTTGGTTCTTCGCGCATGGGGGAACTGTGCACCCAGAAACAGGCAAGTGTATTTATGTGAAAGCTCAACTTGCAACACCCATCAGAAACATTCAGGATGCAATCCAGGCCATGTGGGAAGGTAAGTTCGACCCCGACAGAGATAAGGATGAGCTATCACACGCCCTCGGGACTCCTGAACACCCTGGATGAACACGAGGCACATCAGGCTATGTTCTGTGGAAGGTTGGGTTTCCCGACAGCAGCGCCACTTATAGAAGCCAAGGGAGAAACAAGAGAGAGGAAACAGACCGACTTCATAAATTTGAAGAAAGATTAGCATTGCACGAGAAGAAAATAGAGGAACTTACCAGCCAGCTAGCTACCGTCCCCTCATCTCAGCGACACGAAGATCCTTCATTTGATACTGCCCACGGAGCTACCCCGCTATCTCAGCGGAAAAGCAGCATGGCTTCCATGGAGCTCGTTCGGCCTGATATCACGGCTCCTCGCTATCCCGTGTATGCTATCGTGGAGAGGGAACATTCTGAACTACATGTAAAATGCATTAACTTATTCTTGAGGGTTGTGGTCGGCTATGCCTTACCTCGTGGACCTAATGGAACTTACCATTGCTCTCTGATTCCAGATGGCTATGCTATTGTCGGGGTGGATGAAGTTATCAATGGATTTGAGCAACTGGATCTTGAGTAACCTAGGTGAAGGGGAGACTCATCTGGGAGATGCCATGAGGAGTGCCATTCTATGGAGAAAGGAACACATCATGCTTCCACACTGGATGCCACGTCAGCGCACTCAGCCGGAGGAGGCCCCTCAGCAGCAAAATCCTCACAGTCTGTGATGGGGTTATAGTCCTGGGGTAGGGTCATAGGCCTGCCCTGTAGGTCCTACCCAAGGACTACCCCTCCCAAAGGACAAGGGCCTTAGTCAGTTCCGACTGAATCAAGGTATCCACATCATCCAGTCGGTAACAGGTCCTTGATGATCCAGTCGGAGAGTAACAGTCGGAGGGCATCTAGCTGACCGACTGGATACCACTCGGTATGCCGTAACCCCCCTGGAAGGAAACGGTCGTATGTTTCCCAGTGCATTTATTAGCATTTAGATCGTCCGTTACCTGTAACGTACACATTCAATCGCCACTACTCCATCCCTGAATCAGAACCGTTGTGGAGGGCAGCGCACTCTATATAAGCCACCCTCCCCCACTGGTAAAGGGGTTAGCAAATCATTGTATTCCATATTCCACTCGACAACAAGCTCCGAGAGCACTGAGACGTAGGGCTGTTACCTCCACCGCAGAGGGGCCTGAACTCATAGAATCTCGCCGTAGCTAGGACTCTGCCCATCTCATTCGTACCCTACACATCTACTGTCAGGCTTATACCCACGACAGTTGGCGCCCACCGTGGGGCAGGCGTCTAAGCGACTTCCGGCGAGTTTGCGACTACTTCCTTTCGTCATGTCGACCGGTGGAGATTCGAGCATGGGTCACCAGATCTTCTTCGGCGCTCTCTCCTTCACCGTCGACGATTCGGCATGGCTTCGGGAGGCACCTCTCGACGTCGAGGCGCTTCCCCTTCGTGGGGCTACGCACTTCCGTGCCGGCGCCCGCGGCGTTCTTCTTCTCCAACAATCGGCTCTGTTGTCGACCTGCACCTCCGTCATGCGCCGCAACAAACGGTCCCGCCGTCCGCGTCTCCAACGTTGGGTGCAGCATGCCCGGGCGCGCCAGATCGCGTCTTCTCAAGTGGCAGTTCTAGAGTCTGTTGTGGTTACCCCGCGTTCCCAGCGCTCGGGCTCAGTTCCGACTGAGTTTCCTTCCGAGTACGCGGGTCGCGGGCCTGCAGCAGAAGTACAGATGGCCAACTCCCATGAAGATCCCCATCAAGCTGGTCGAAGCGAGCGCGAGGTCGGTGAAGCATCCGGTGCGCGTCGTCTGCCTCGCCGTTCTGCCAGTCGACACACTCGGCAGAGCAACGTGGAGTTGTTCCGCATGCCCCTCCTCAACTTGGCTGCGGCTGCCAAGATAGCCGATTCCCTCCAGCCGACTGATTCAGAGGCAGGAAGGGGGATCGAGCAGATCCGGGCCCTGTTACACACGGCGCAGCAGCATAATTCGGCAGTCTCCCAGTCGCACAACCGGATCTACAATAGTTCCGTCCATGCGAACACGCATCGGTCGGTTCACAGCCCTGGATCCCATCAGTGCCACAGGGGAGGCAGCCGTTCCATGATTCATGAAGATCGCCGCCGCTCACACACCCCTCCGTGGGGTGGGCCCTGCGGGCCCCGACATCATGATGATCGGCGTTCAGTCGGCGTCACTTACGACCCAAGACCCGACACAAGAGGACGTATTGCCCAGCGAAGAGTCGACAGGGGTCGAGCCCACCGTGATGGTCACGATATGGACCGTCCGAGTGGAAGCAGGGCCATCGTGTCCGGTCCTGAGTGTTTTAGTCGAGCCATCCGCTCGGCTGACATCCCGCCCAACTTCCGATTAGCAGCGGGAATCAGTAAGTTTACAGGAGAGTCCAAGCCGGAAACATGGCTGGATGACTACCGAGTGGCAGTCCAGATCGGAGGAGGGGATGACCATGTCGCTATGAAGCACCTCCCTCTGATGCTCGACGGCTCGGCGCGAGCGTGGCTGAACCAGTTGGCCCCCTCGAGCATTTAGAGTTGGGCGGATCTGGCCCGAGTGTTCATCAGGACCTTCGAAGGGACGTGCAAACGCCCTGCAGGCCTTGTAGAGCTCCAACACTGTGTCCAGAAGCCGAATGAGCCCATGCGCGACTTCATCCAGCGTTGGACAACTCTGTACCACACGGTGGAGAACGTCACCGAGCATCAAGCAGTCTGCGCCTTCAAGGCAGGCGTGCGGTACAGAGAGCTGTACCTAAAGTTCGGTCGACCAGGCGACATCTCCATGAGCAAGATGATGGAGATAGCGGCTCGCTATGCAAATGGCGAGGAAGAAGACCGCATCCGGAGCGGCAAGCACAAGACAGTCGGCGCTGGTGATGGAGGTAACACTCGGAAGCAGAAGCAAAAAGCTCCGCCCACACCGCAAGCAGAAGCTGCAGCCGTGACCAATGCCAAGTTCAAGGGCAAAGGGAAGGCGCAATTTACCCCTAAGAAGAAGCAGTTCAATAATCCCATCCTGGATCAGCCTTGTCCGGTTCACACGAAGATGGACGAAGAAGGCAACCCCATATATGCGAAGCATACCACTCGACAGTGTCGTCTCCTGATCCAGGGGTTCAACGAGGGGCAACCGAGTGAGAAGGACCCTGAACAAGATGAGGAGGATAAGGAGGATCCGTTCCCCCAAGTCCATGCGACCCTCATGATTTTTGCTGACATCGAAAGCAAGAGTTGACTGAAACTGGTAAACAGAGAGGTCAACATGGCCACTCCAACCAGTCCCAAGTTCCTGAAATGGTCTCAGACTGCGATCACTTTCGACCAGTCGGATCATCCCGCACATGTACCCACTCCGGGGAGACAGGCTCTGGTCGTCGACTCGGTGGTGGAAGGAGTCCGACGGCGCAAAGTCCTCATGGATGGCGGCAGCGGCTTGAACATCATGTACGCTGACACACTCAAGGGGATGGGCATTCCGATGTACAAACTCAGCGAGAGCAGCATGCAGTTTCACGGAGTCGTCCCTGGACGGAAGGCCAAGTCACTCGGCCAGATCGCGTTGGACGTCGTTTTCGGTTCCGACAAGAACTTCCGCAAGGAGAAGCTGACATTCGAAGTGGTAGACTTCCAGAGCGCTTACCACGCAATCCTGGGCCGCCCGGCGTATGCGCGTTTCATGGCCCGTCCGTGTTACGTCTACTTGAAGCTGAAGATGCCAGGCCCGAAAGGCGTGATCACCATCACGGGCAATCGACAGCGAGCCGAAGAGTGCTTACAGCAAGGTTCAAGAATCGCCGACCAGCAGATGGCCGTCCTCGAGCTCGACGACTACAAGAAAACAGTCGAACCCGCCGACCTGATGCGCTCAAAGAAGCCAGCTTCTGAATCCGCGTTCCAGTCGGCAGGAGAGACGAAGAAGGTCAGCATCCACCCGACGGACGACTCTGCTGCACCGACGAACATCTCCACCACCCTCAATCCCAAATAGGAAGCCGAGCTCACCCAATTCCTCCGTGAGAACTGGGACATCTTCGCATGGAAACCCTCTGACATGACAGGTGTACCCAGGGAGTTGGCTGAGCACCGACTGCACGTGGATCCTGCCGCTCGGCCCGTCCGAGAGCGCCTGCGCCGGTCCGCCGCGCACAAGAGGAAGGCAATCGGGGAAGAGGTGGCCAAGCTGCTGGCTGCCAACTTCATTCACGAGGTTCACCACTCCGAGTGGCTCGCCAATGTTGTCATGGTGCCCAAGAAGGACAAGTCGCTCCGAATGTGCATCGACTTCAAGCATCTCAATAAGGTCTGCACGAAAGACCATTTTCCGCTCCCCCGCATAGATCAAATTGTCGATTCGACTACGGGATGCGAGCGTTTGTCATTTCTTAATGCCTACTCGGGCTATCATCAGATCCGTCTGTATGGTCCCGATGGGTTAAAAACAGCCTTCATCACCCCATTCGGGTGCTTCTGCTACATCACTATGCCTTTCGGTCTGAAGAGTGCAGGAGCTACCTTTATGCGCATGATCCAAAAATGTCTCCTCGACCAGATCGGTCACAATGTGGAGGCATATATGGATGATATCGTAGTCAAGTCACGCAAAGGCTCCGACCTGCTGACTGACTTGGCAGAAACATTCGCCAACCTTCGTAGGTACGATATCAAGCTCAACCCAGCCAAATGTTCATTCGGTGTTCCCAGTGGAAAGTTACTCGGTTTCTTCGTTTCCGAACGAGGGATCAACTTCAACCCCGAAAAGATCAGGACCATCGTCCGAATGGAGAGGCCGGTCAGAATACATGATGTTCAACGGCTCACAGGTTGCCTAGCGGCTTTGAGCAGGTTCATCAGTCGACTCGGCGAAAAAGCACTTCCTCTGTACCGACTCATGAAGAAATCAGATACCTTCGAGTGGACAGACGAAGCCCAAGTCGCATTCGACGACCTCAAAGTACTACTTTCCACCCAGCCGGTTCTTACTGCTCCGCTCAGTAAAGAGCCCCTTCTTCTATATATCGCGGCTACAAATCAAGTCGTCGGTACTGTTCTTACAGTCGAACGAGAAGAAGAAGGCAAAGCATACAAAGTTCAGCGGCCAGTGTACTACGTCTCCGAAGTCCTAACTCCTTCCAAGCAGAGGTATCCCCATTATCAAAAACTTATCTATGGGATCTATATGACTGCGAAGAAGGTGGCTCATTATTTCCAAGACCACTCGGTATCTGTCGTTTCTGATGCTCCGTTGTCGGAAATTCTCCACAATCGAGACGCGTCAGGCCGAGTGGCGAAGTGGGCAATGGAGATGTTGTACTGTGACATCAAGTTCGAGGCCAAGAAAGCTATTAAGTCTCAAGCCCTGGCTGACTTTATAGCAGAATGGGTAGAACAACAGCAACCGACCCACATCTGCTCGGCTCATTGGACAATGTTCTTCGATGGGTCTAAGATGTTGAATGGCTCCGGCGCTGGTGTTGTGATCATATCACCAAAGGGCGACAAGCTCAAGTACATGCTGCAGATACACTTCGATTCCTCCAACAACGAGGCAGAGTATGAAGCTCTCCTCTACGGATTGCGCATGGCCATCCCACTCGGCGTCCGTCGCCTGATGGTTTACGGCAATTCAGATTTAGTGGTCAATCAAGTGATGAAAGAGTGGGACGTTAGGAACCCCACCATGACCACATACTGCAACGCAGTGAGGAAGCTGGAGAAGAAGTTTGAAGGTCTAGAGCTCCATCATGTTCCGAGATTGAAGAACCAAGCCGCTGATGAGTTGGCAAAACTCGGATCCACTCGGAGACCAGTCCCGAGTGACGTCTGCCTCGAACACCTCCACCTTCCCTCAGTCAAAGAAGATCCTTTCACAGAAGAACGAGTACAACCCATGAGCACAACAGATCCGACTGAAGTTGATGTACCTGCTGTGGTTGATATGGTCATGGAGATTCTAGCTGTCATTCCCGAGTGGACTGTGTCGATCATTGCATATATCTTGAGGCAAGAACTTCCAAAAGACGAAGTCCAAGCCAGGCAAATAGTCCACAGGTCGAAGTCATTCACTATCATCGGCGGCCAATTGTACAAGGAAAGCGTCTCAGGCGTTCTTCAACGATGCATCTCCCCAGAGGAGGGGCAGCTGATCCTGGAGGATATTCACTCGGGAACCTGCGGTCATCACGCTTCTTCGAGAGCAATCGTCGCCAAGGCGTTCAGAGCCGGTTTCTTTTGGCTGCAGGCAAACGAGATAGCTAAGGATATGGTCGACCGATGTGAAGGCTGTCAGTTCTACTCCAACAAGTCCCACAAGCCAACATCTGCATTGAAGACAATCCCTCTTGTGTGGCCATTTGCAGTTTGCGGATTAGATACAGTCGGACCATTCAAGACAGGCCAAGGAGGCTACACACATCTGTTGGTGGCAGTCGACAAGTTCACAAAATGGATAGAAGACAAGCCCATCAAGAAACTCGATGCCTCAACAGCTGTCAAGTTTGTCAGGGACATAGTTTCCAGATTCGGTGTACCTCACAGCATAATCACGGACAATGGGACAAACTTCGACTCGGACAGATTCAAAGGTTTATGTGCAAGCCAGGGTATCCGAGTGGATTTTGCTTCCGTAGCACATCCACAATCCAATGGACAAGAGCGGGCGAATGGGCTTATTCTTCAAGGTTTGAAGCCCCGACTCCTGCGAGAGGTGGGACACGCCGCTGGCGCATGGGTCACCGAGTTACCTTCAGTGCTTTGGGGCCTCCGCACCACTCCGAACAGATCAACGGGGCGATCACCGTTCTTCCTCGTTTATGGAGCAGAAGCGGTCCTTCCGAGTGACCTGCTTCATAATGCTCCACGAGTCGAACTCTTCTCCGAAGCTGAAGCAGAACAAGCAAGGCAAGATGGAGTAGATCTTCTAGAGGAGGAGCGCAAGATGGCACTAACTCGCTCAATAATTTATCAGCAAGATCTGCGATGCTTTCATGCGCATCACGTCAGGACTCGCACATTCCAAGCAGGCGACTTAGTGCTCCGAGTGGATCAGCAAAGACCCCACAAGTTGGCTCCGGCCTGGGAAGGACCTTTCATCATCTCCAAGGTGCTGAACAACGGAGCATACAGACTCTACAACATTCAGAGGGAGACAGACGAGCCGCGTGCATGGAACGGAGACCTCCTCAAGCGCTTCTATACGTGATCGTCGACTGAAGCAGTGTAACGAACAAGTATTGATGAAATAATATACAGCAGATTCAGTTTTTGCAGATTCAGAGTTTTTGCACGGTCGCAGACTCCGTCACACACACCCAAAAAAAACTTAGGTGTGATCAAGAATCACCTAAGTACTATCTTTCTCCGAGTGTGCACTAAACGTCGCACTCGGGGACTTAGCTGCAATCCTGAATCTCCTAAGTACTATCTTTCTCCGAGTGTGCACTAAACGTCGCACTCGGGGACTTAGCTGCGATCCTGAATCGCCTAAGTACTGACTTTCTCCAAGTCTGCACAAATCGTCGCACTCGGGGACTTAGCTGTGATCAAGAATCACCTAAGTACTAACTTCCTCCGAGTGTGCACTAAACGTCGCACTCGAGGATTTAGCTGCGATCCTGAATCGCCTAAGTACTAACTTCCTCCGAGTGTGCACTAAACGTCGCACTCGGGGACTTAGCTGCGATCCTGAATCGCCTAAGTACTAACTTCCTCCGAGTGTGCACTAAACGTCACACTCGGGGACTTAGCTGCGATCCTGAATCGCCTAAGTACCGACTTTCTCCGAGTGTGCACTAATCGTCGCACTCGGGGACTTAGCTGTGATCAAGAATCACCTAAGTACTAACTTCCTCCGAGTGTGCACTAAACGTCGCACTCGGGGACTTAGCTGCGATCCTGAATCGCCTAAGTACTAACTTCCTCCGAGTGTGCACTAAACGTAGCACTCGGGGACTTAGCTGCGATCCTGAATCGCCTAAGTACTAACTTCCTCCGAGTGTGCACTAAACGTCGCACTCGAGGACTTAGCTGTGATCAAGAATCTCCTAAGTACTAACTTCCTCCAAGTGTGCACTAAACGTCGCACTCGGGGACTTAGCTGCGATCCTGAATCGCCTAAGTACTAACTTCCTCTGAGTGTGCACTAAACGTCGCACTCGGGGACTTAGCTCTGATCAAGAATCACCTAAGTACTAACTTCCTCCGAGTGTGCACTAAACGTCGCACTCGGGGACTTAGCTGCGATCCTGAATCGCCTAAGTACTAACTTCCTCCGAGTGTGCACTAAACGTAGCACTCGGGGACTTAGCTACGATCCTGAATCGCCTAAGTACTAACTTCCTCCGAGTGTGCACTAAACGTAGCACTCGGGGACTTAGCTGCGATCCTGAATCGCCTAAGTACTAACTTCCTCCGAGTGTGCACTAAACGTAGCACTCGGGGACTTAGCTACGATCCTGAATCGCCTACTCCGAGTGTGCACTAAACGTCGCACTCGGAGACTTAGCTGCGATCCTGAATCGCCTAAGTTCTAACTTCCTCCGAGTGTGCACTAAACGTCACACTCGGGGACTTAGCTGCGATCCTGAATCGCCTAAGTTCTAACTTTCTCCGAGTGTTCACTAAGCGTCACACTCGGGGGGCTTAGCTGCGATCCAGACTCGCCTAAGTATTAACTTCCTCCGAGTGTGCACTAATCGTCGCACTCGGGGACTTAGCTGTGATCAAGAATCACCTAAGTACTAATCTTCTCCGAGTATGCACTAAACGTCGCACTCGAAACAATATTCAAACGCAAGAGTAAACGCTTTCATTCGGATTCTGAAATTCTCGCAAAGATAGCTAACTCTGTTCGGATCAAGCTTACCCGCACCGATTTAAAAGTGTGACGGCCAACAGAAGTGGCCAAAGTACCTTACAGATAAACACTCGGCATACCGAGGATAAAGTTTTCTTACGCGTCAGCTGGGCCGGCGCGAGGACTGGAGGGCTCCACGAAAGTGTCCAAGTCGATTCCGTCGGTGATGCGGGTAGCACTCTCAAGGAACGTCTCCATGAAGTCTTCGAATCGAAGCTTCTTCGTGTTGGCGACCTTCAGTGTCTTCAGTTTTTCCTCACGCACCTCCTTGCAATGGATTCGGACCAAGGACAGAGCAACATCTGCACCGCAACGCGCTGCCGATTTCTTCCATGATTGCACTCGGTTCGGAATCTCCTCCAGTCGCGCCATCAGGCTCTCCATCTCCTGCCGTGACTCGCCTTCTGGCCAAAGTTCCTTGTCAATTCGGCCGACGACCTCTCTCAGTCGACTGATGAAAGGACCCACTTTGCCTACGCGCATATGCGCCCGGAGCAGATCCCGATTGGCGTCCTCGCCGTGTGGCATGTTGTCGCGAATGGACCGCTCCACAGCCGCTGCTTCAGCTTCAGCATCACCACAAAAATCTGCAACAAAAGGACAAGCATACAATAAACGCCGAGTGTCACGCACACAGTACAAACACTCGACAACAAATAAGAATTACCAGCCAGACGAGTCATCATTTGCCCAGCCGAGTCGTTGACATACTTCTCCTGAGCTATGCATCGTCTATTCAAGACGGCCATCTGATTCGTGAGAGCAGTCCTCTGTTTCTTCATTCTTTCCACTTCCTTAGTCAACACCTTGTTAGCTTCACGCGCCTCCTCCAAAGACTTCTCTCGTCCCTCTAGAGCATCCTTCATGCCGGCCATTGCGAGCATAGCCACATCAAGCTCACCAGCGAACTGGTTCCTCTCCACTCTGAGAGCCTCATAGGCCGTCCCCATTTCACAAGTTTTCTGCCACCAAGAAACAAGGGACAATCAAAAAGTTCAACAGTTAACTTTCTAAGTTCTTCAGACCCCTGCCGACGCAAGCAGTCGACTGCGGTCTCGGGGACTACACCCAGTGGGTTCACTAAGAGTGACCCCACTGGCATGCAGCTCAAGCAGACCTGCCCTATTGAGATGCATGTTATCACCTACGCCTCCGAGGCCAATACTACCCGACCTCAGTACAACTTACTCTCGGGGACTCTTACCGTAAGTGCACTCCGACTGCAACAACTACTCGCACTCGGTAATCCTATCTACAGACACAACCAAACTCAAGGAAAAATGTATAAAGACAACTGTCGGTGCAAGCACTCGACAGAAGTCTCGGGGACTACACCCACTGGGTTCACTCAGAGTGAACCCATTGCAAACAACAGCTGCTATTCAAGAACACCCAGTGGGTTACAGGGGAAAAGTAAATACTTACTAGACCACTTACTCGGATATCATCGTGCAGCTCCAAGCTCCGCTGGTACAAGGCCGCAATGGAGTCGTAGGCCCTCTTGGCTTCTCCAGCCATCAGCTCCGCCTGCACCATAGCCCCCTTGGCCGCTCCCACCTGCTCCTCCGGAAGACGCTGGATGCTGAATTCAGCATTCGACGAACCTGGAATCGTCGGAGGTTCCTGAGGCATCCCAAGGTCCGCCCCAGTCGGCTCCTCATCCACCAGCACTGGTTCAGTCGGTGGCGGCGCCTCTGTCGGCAGCACGTCGGCGGCGAGAGCGGCAGCGGGAGGAGCAGCCTCAAGAACAGGCTCCACAGCTGGGTCGGCTCTCCCCTGGTCGCCCTCATCCAGGCAGATCGCCCCTGACAGGCCGAATGACACGAGGTCTCACAAAAAGAAAGAAGCACCTGGCTGGGACGCGATAGTATAAAACACTCGACGTTCCTACAACGCACCTGGCTGAGACGAGACGACATTGTCCGTGTCCATGGGGTCGTCTTCCTGACGCGCCGGAGAGGTGGCAGAAGTAGCGACCCTATCGAGTGAGATCCATTCGGCCAGTAAACAGAAGTTCACTCGGATATCAGAAAGAATTGAAAGCTGAGTACACTTATGTGGAGGTGACGGGGACAGCGACCCTCATTCGCGGCAGAGCCTTCCGAGGCTTAGGCCCACTCGGCTTGGCCGCCTTAGAAGACTGACCCACAGGCTCGGCGGCGGCATCCCTGGTCCTCTTAGTGTTTCGAACACTCGGGACCGCCGGAGCAGCAGGTGGAGCACTCGAAGACGCGGGAGGAGCCGAGGGGACGGCGGGCTCGTGTCGGCGCTTGGTCCGATGCTCTGGGTTTGGAGGTGGCGAGTCTTGCTCTTCGTCTTCTTCCTCTTCCTTGCTGGTCTCCTCCTTCGATTCCCCGCTGTCGGAGACGTATTCGGCGCTCTCCATGCTGCCCTCTTGGCGGCCTTCCTCCTCTTCCTCCGCCGGATTCCCGTTCGAGACGGGGGAGAACCAGTTGGTCCACTCCTGCATAAATTTCAGTCGGCAACGTCAGACATCACACAGAGATATAGACAAACGACAGGAAGTGAGACAGTTCAGTGCACTCGGCCAATGTCGCTCACCTGATTCGGTGGAGGAATATCCGCGTTGTAAGGCCTCACTCGCCGAGATCCTTTGGGATTCTCGTAGGGGCCCATGATTTGGAGCACCAACGAAGTCACCCTCTCCTCAGTCACGGCCACCACGTTGGTCTGAGTGGTGTCCTTGGGGCCTGTGTAATGCCACATGGCATGGTCACGAGCCTGCAGAGGCTGGATCCGTCGACCAAGAAAGACCTCCAGCAAGTCTATGCCGGTGACCCCCCTCCCGACGACGTCCACGAGTGACTCGACCAAGGGCTGGATGTCATTCTTCTCCGCCTTCGAGAGCGCGAGTTGCTTAGGTGGGGCGGGCCGATCTGAACTAAAAGGAGGCAGCCCAGTCGACGCATTCGGACAGGCGATATCCTGGCAGTAGAACCATGTTGACTGCCAGTTCCTGACCGATTCGCTTAACTGAAGAGCAGGATAGCTACTCCGACTCTTTTTCTGGAAGCCTAAGCCCCCGCAGAGCTGGAGGAGATGCGTCTTATCATCCGACTGGCTAAGTCGTTTGATGGTTTGGGATCTGGCGGAAAAGATGTGCTTGAACAAACCCCAATGGGGAGGGCAGCCGATGAAACACTCGCATAAAGCTATGAAGGCAGAAAGATGGGCGATGGCATTCAGAGGAAAATGGTGGAGTTGGGCCTCGAAGTGGTTCATGATGCCCTTAAAGAAAGGGTGCGGGGGCAAAGAAAAACCTCGGTAGACGTGGCTGAGCAGCAGGACGCGTCCCCCTCCCGAGGCGCTGGCTCGACCTCGTCCTCCGCCGGCAGTCTCCAGGACTTGTGCACGATCATCCCATGCTCCACCAGCTGCAGTAGATCCCCCTCCATCACCGTGGAGGGGAGGAAGTCGCCCTGGATCCATCCCGCCGGCAGCGGCCGCTGCCGCCGCTGAGCAGGCGCCGCCGTCTTCCCCTTCTTCTTCCTTGCCTCCATCTTGTTGGTCTAGCCCTTGGTCATGGTGGCAACTGCGAGCCCTCGAGAGGAAGGAGAAGGGAGGAGTATGGAAGCGCTGGAGGTGGCGAGAAGAGCGGAGCAGGCGAGAGCAAGGGATTCGGCGAGCGTAACGGAGAAGCCTCGCCGCCGAGATTTATATAGGGATCCGACTGGGTCGCTGGCAGGTGGCCCCGAAACCTTATCCCCCCGACCCACCGCGGCGATATTAGTGGAGAGGTTGAAGGCGCGAGAATCGAGGCATCAGGCGCTACTCGAGCGCGCTGGCGTCATCCCCGCTGAGCACGCGGAAACCGAAATTTGAGGATCCCGGAAAATCCGGCGCTGTCAGTTGACCAGTCGCGTCAGAAGATGCCGCCGAAGCACTCGGTTCCCGACAGTCTGTTTCGCGAGTACTTCCACTCGGATCATCGATCAGATAAGTCGAAATGGACCGAGGCAAGCAACGCCCAAGCCGAGTCTGTTCCAGTCGGGTCCAACTTCAAACATCACTTCGTCGTTCCAACCCCAATCCATTCGGGGACTAATGATGGGGTTATAGTCCTGGGGTAGGGTCATAGGCCTGCCCTATAGGTCCTACCCAAGGACTACCCCTCCCAAAGGACAAGGGCCTTAGTCAGTTCCGACTGAATCAAGGTATCCACATCATCCAGTCGGTAACAGGTCCGTGATGATCCAGTCGGAGAGTAACAGTCGGAGGGTATCTAGCTGACCGACTGGATACCACTCGGTACGCCGTAACCCCCCTGGAGGGAAACGGTCGTACGTTTCCCAGTGCATTTATTAGCATTTAGACCGTCCGTTACCTGTAACGTACACATTCAATCGCCACTACTCCACCCCTGAATCAGAACCGTTGTGGAGGGCAGCGCACTCTATATAAGCCACCCTTCCCCACTGGTAAAGGGGTTAGCAAATCATTGTATTCCATATTCCACTCGACAACAAGCTCCGAGAGCACTAAGACGTAGGGCTGTTACCTCCACCGCAGAGGGGCCTGAACTCATACAACCTCGCCGTAGCTAGGACTCTGCCCATCTCATTCGTACCCTACACATCTACTGTGAGGCTTATACCCACGACAGTCTGGCTCTATCTGTGTTGCACATTGAGTCAAAGTATATGATAACCATGTTGAATACATTTTTAGAACCACAAAAATATCAAATCCAATCAGTAAATGAAGATCCGATGAGTAAATAAAGTTCCATCGTTACCATGTTTTGAAAGAAATTTCTGACTTTGATTAGTGAACCTGCACCATATTAGTACTAAAAATAATAATTGAATATGCGTACCTGGACTTATTCCTCATCTTGTAGATAGAATTATAGCTTCCTCGATGTGTTTAACAAGTGACAGGTTGTGATGCACTTTCCACAATCTAATATGATGTGTGAAATTCCCTTAGCTGCCCGTCATTTGTTCCACTGCTTGAATGGAGCATACATTCCAGAAGCTAAGGTATGATAGTATTGTGAAGATACATAGAAATTCCAATACCATTAGTTTTATATTTTTTCCTCAGGAGTTCAAACATATTTCCTCACTGAATTTGGTTCCATGTACTTTAATAAGTTTGCAATTTTCCATAGTGAACATTTCAAAAAAAACATGTCCTATGTAATTCCACTCACAAAATATAGGAAGCCTCAAATGTTCCTTGTCACACCTAGTTTTTGGCTTTCCTCACTAATTAACTTATTTCAAAAATTAGGACCAATTAAAAATATTTGTGAATGCTTGTGATGCTTGAACTCAATATTGTTTGCGTGCTTGCTTGAATGCATGTGATTGCTCCCCCAATAATTCTTGCCATTTTCCATCTCACCTCCTCATCCCATGATCTCCTGCCTAATGATCATGCCATGCGTTTAGGACAAATATCTATTTTTACCAAACATTATTTTCACCAAAAAGCATTTCTTGGAATTAAACTTTCAAACCCGTGAGATGAGACTTCTACTACAAGTCCTCAAATTAGGGAATTTATTTTGGACCAATTATTTTATTTAAAACCTATTATCAAAATGTCTTCCAAAAACCATAATATTATTATTTTAAAACTTATTTTATTATTTTATTTAAATGCCTTTCCGAGAGGCCAGAAATGGTCTCCTATGAAGGAAAGTTATTTTTATTGCTTTCAAAAATATTTAAGAAAATTTAGGGAAACTCAGTGGATATATTTATTACATATATATGAGTTTCAACACATGGTCATATTCCAAATATTGGGCAAACCCCTCCAAAACCATTCCTGCCTATTTCAAGGTTTTGAAATATTTCTATTAGAAATATTCTCAATAAATTCTAGTAAAATTTCAGCATGTCATCTATGATATTCTTGGTGATCTTGCGAGGTTTCAACTCAATCCAAGTTGATTTGGCTCCCCTAATCATTCTAAAACCCTATCTGTCCAGATTCAAATTTGAGAAACTCTACATTGAGAAGTGTCTCCAATTGTGTTCAAATTTGGTGGACATGTTCTAATACTCTAATAAGGCATCCACACCAGGTGGTACATCAAGGAGAATAGAAAAACGTGTCCTAAGACCCTCAAAACTCTCTTTGTTGATTTTTGACTTACGTAAACTTTACATTATAAAGTTTCTCCATTTGACCCCAAACTTTTTGTGCACTCCTTAATGCTCAAATAATGCCCCTACACAAAATATTGGATTTGTGGGAATTGATTTGAGTAGGGTTGTAAGTAGAAGTCCATTTCTGCCCATTTTAGGGGTTTTCCAAGTCTACATTGGAAAAATTCTCCAGCAAATCCCAAATTTGGTGTGCAAGCCTATTTTCATCTATTATTTAATCCTGTTAAGTTTCATAGCCATTGGAATCCATCTAGTAGCCTAACCACAGATCAAACACCTTGTGTGCACTCACTAGATTGGCTTCTTTTACCCCTTCCACTTTTACCCTTGAGCTCAACTTTCTACCACAACTGTCTCTAGATACATTTTACCTCCAGTAACATCCCCGTGGCCACTGGTCAATTATTGGGGAAAGACTCTATGTAACTATCTCTCATTTTCACCTTGGCAACAATGTTTTACCTCTCTTCCCATACTTGTGCTTACCCCAAGGCTCCCAATTCTTTCCAGAGCATCTCTAGTATGCCAACGCTTCATCTCAAACCTAGAGATGGCATGCTCATGTGGAGAAAATGAGCAGCACATCTACAAGTTCATTTCTGGCTAAAAGGTAGCTTTGTACAGCAAGTGCTAGCTACACTTATTCGCTTGAGATGAATTTTTGCAGATGTGTAGTCCTTCTATACCACATGCTCCAGGACATGGTTTCACCTCCCATCTCTGCGTGTGAAAACCACTTGTATCAGCCTCTAGTTTCCTGCTGAAATGTTTACCTCAGTCAACAGCCGTTCAAACCAACTCCTCTTGAAGCCAAACTCCTCACTCACCTTCCAGGTAGCATGCCCCACCTCCCGGACATGTTTGACTGGCCATTTGGACCCTGTAGGCACAGGTGACCGTGGTGACCACCACCCTGGACTGCAATATGGGTGCTCTGCACTTGCTTTCCTCCAGTCCATCTCTTGCTAAATCAAGATGCCCCGGTGTGTCTCAGAGTTTTCCCTTGACCATTCAAAGCATCTCCATCCACTAGCTACCCTCCAAAGTTCCTCTGGGACGTGTGGCACCCATGCCCACGGGTGCACCCGAGAGCTTCCAAGATCTCCTCCCTCCTCCTCCTCTCTTATCTCCTCTTTCGCCCGAGCATCATCTTCTCTAGCATCTCTCCCCCTTCCTTGGGTTCCTCCAGGGCCCCTCCTTGAGTCTCCTCTCCCCAAGCTCCCTCCTCTCCCCATGGCCGCGGGGTAGAGCCCCGGCCTCCGCTCGGGCGGCATGCCCAGGGCCTCCCCTCGCCTCCTTCCGCCCTGCCAGAGACCCCCCAGGCCATCGCAGCTCCTCCCTAGCACCTCCAGGGCCTCCCCTCGCCCCTGGTGCCGATACCAGAGGGTCGACGGCCTCCCCACAGCCTCGTCGCCGGCACCCTTGCAGCCCTCCCCTGTAGGTGCTGAGAAGGGGAACGGCTGCGGCTAAACCCCCCGAGCCCGCCGGTGCTCTCGCCTTGGCCGGAGATGGCCGGAGGCGCCGGGCCGACGCTGGGGGCATCTCCTTCCTTTGCCCTCCCTATGCGAACGGGAGGAAGAAGAGAGATCCGACAGGTGGGAGCTGCATGTAAGCCACCCACCGATCGGGCCCGGCTTTGCTGGAGGCGCCCTGGTGGATTTGCGCCTCCCACTATGGAAAGCGCCTTCTGAGGAATACGCCTGCTGCATGGCCCCCTCGCTGGTGGCCGAGCCACTTGGCCGGCGCGAAGGCCTATCCAACGCCTGAGCATTAGATAAACCCGAAGCTAAGCCTTTCCCCTTTTTCTATTTGGATAAACTTATAAATTCCATCATAAATTCATATTGACTCCAAATTGCTTGATTCAAATTTCTACAGGTTCCTAAATTCAAGCTCTATCCACATATGTGATTTGCACATTTTTCCAAGAACATTTTCTGTAGTGTTATTACTCAAAATCCAAATCTGGATATAAAAGTCCCACCTTTCCAATTCCTAGCAGATTCAAATCAACTCCGAATGGAGTGATTCCAATTCCTAGGGCCTTCTAAAACCATGCCCTATTTTTTAAGCCTTGGTCAACATTTTTGTGTAAATCACTTCTGTTGCAATAAATAAATAGCTTCCTATTGCTATTTATTCCATATTAGAAAACTCCTAGAATATTCTTCTCAACTCCAAATCCAGTGAAACTACTTCCTAAATATTTCTAAAATCATGCTCTGTTTATTGAGTGCCTCCACTCATTTTTAAGAGAATGATTTCTGTAGGCTTATTCAATAATCACCTATTGCTCTTTCCATCCATTCAAAAATCCTTGATGATTCAAATCTCCTATGGAAAGCTACACGTATTTTTCTTATAACGAGAGAGGTCCAAGAGAAATAAAACTTCTATTTATAGGACACTTTTGTTTCTGCTTGATGTGAGGCTTACCATAATTATTTCTCACGATAGTTGACGGGTAGATGGAGTATTCGGAGTTGGAGCGGAAGACCTCGAAGACCCCGAGGACTTACTTGAGCAAGGCAAGCAGCCCTTTGACCATGACTGAGCATATGTTACTTTGCATGTTAAAATAGCAAGTATTCCCATTGCATTTGATCATAAGTGCCGGTAATCATTTTATATGATTTTACCGAGGGCTCCCCGGAGCACATGCATTGAGCTTGAGACTACCCCTTGAGGGTCATGCTAATACCATGTTGACAAGTATAGATAGAAGTAGTATTATCAT
Organism: Hordeum vulgare subsp. vulgare; assembly: GCF_904849725.1. Lineage (NCBI taxonomy): Eukaryota > Viridiplantae > Streptophyta > Magnoliopsida > Poales > Poaceae > Hordeum > Hordeum vulgare. Next base: position 53,358,014 of record NC_058519.1, read on the forward strand.
GAGCATGTTGTTGACATAAAGCAAGAGTTTATGAAAACCCCGTCGGGTGCCACTAATGCCTGAGGGTGATGATGAGTTAGGTGGTCACTTTTGGTGAAGTGATGCACCCAGTATTTGTGTGAGTATGGTTTCTGAAATGGGATTAGATTTATGATGTGTCGACCATCCCAACCTTACCAGTACGACCACGTTACCCCTTATGGGACGGGGCTATGTTAATTACTCTGGTCGGTGCTAGCAAAGAGCCACATTACTAGTGTCGGGAGTGATGTGTGGTCACTCTCGTGATGGGGTCGTGCCAGGTAGGACGACTATGCCATTTTTATGAGTTCCAGTCACACCGTTGGTCCTGCTACCGTGAAAAAAGACCTTCCCCTGCAACGGCACCAGAAGAATGCTGCTAGCACTCCCCGGCAACAAAACTAGAAGAATGTTGTTGATGGCCCACCAGCGCGTGGGTTCGCGACAGTTTTCGAGGGTAGAGTATTCGATCCAAATTTGTTGGTTAGCCAGACAGGAGGTGAGAGGATACTCTCGAGTATTAGCAGCTGAATTCGTCGGATTCAACCACACCTGAAAGATTAGTATCTGCAAGCAAAGTAGGATGATAACAACGGTGTCAGAAACGATCTGTTGATGGCAGACTATTCCTAACTGTCGTATCAATGGCGCCAGAAGTTGCCCGTTGACGGAAATTGTCTTTTCCCGTCAACGTCGAGCGAACCAGAATTGTAGCAGGTAGCAGCAGTGGCAAGGAACAACAGTAGTGACAGCAGTAGCAAGTAGCAACAGTAGCAAGCGACAGTAGTAACAGCAGCAGAGCAAAACAAGTAACATCAGTAACAGCAGCAGAGCAAGACAAGTAACAGCAGAAGTGGGACAAACTCGTAGGCAATGGGTCGGTGATTTGTTTGGATGATATTCATCATGCAACAGTTATAACACGGAGAGATATGTGGCTAGCTCCCGTTCGTCAATGTGATGTAGGCATGCATTCCATGTGTATTCATACGTGCTTAGGGAAAAGAACTTGCATGGCATCTATTGTCCATCCCTCCCATGGCAGCGGGGTCCAAAAGGATACTACGGGATATTAAGGTTCTCCTTTTAATAAAGAACCGAAACAACACATTAGCACTTGGTGAACGCATGAACTCCCCAAACTAAGGTCATCACCGGGAGTGGTTCCGGTTATTGTCACTCTAGGGTTGCCGGATCATAACACATACTAGGTAACTATAACTTGCAAGATCGGATCTAAAACACACATATATTGGTGACAACATAATAATTTCAGATCTGAAATCATGGCTCTCGGGCCCTAGTGACAAGCATTAATCATGGCAAAGTAGTATTAACATCAATCTCAGAACATAGTGGATACTAGGGATCAATCCCCGTCAAAACTAACTCGATTACATGATAGATCTCATCCTACTCATCACCGCCCAGCGAGCCTACGAATAGATTACTCACGAACGATGAAGAGCTTCATGGAATTGGAGAGGGAAGAAGGTTGATGATGACGATGGCGACGATTTCCCCTCTCCAAAGCCCAAAACGGACTCCAGATCTGCCCTCCAGATGATGAACAGGATGTGGCGGTGCCTCCGTATCGCAAACGCGATGAAATCTTCTCTTCTGATTTTTTTTTCTGGGCGAAAGTGAATTTATAGAGCTGAGGTTGGGGGCGGCAGGGCCACGTGGGCCCCACAAGCTTGGTTGCCGCGGCCAGGGGGGTGGCCGCGGCAACATGGCTTGTGGCCCACTGGCCCATCCCCTCCGGTGGATCTTTGCACAGGTATTTTTCATATTTTCCAGAAAAATTCTCCGTAAATTTTTAGGACATTCTGAGAACTTTCATTTCTGCACAAAAACAACACCATGGCAATTCTGCTGAAAACAGCATCAGTCCGGGTTAGTTCCATTCAAATCATGCAAATTAGAGTCCAAAACAAGGGCAAAAGAGTTTGGAAAAGTAGATACGATGGAGACGTATCAGGTCCCCGCATGGTTGGTACTATCCAGAGTTGGTGCTCGTAAGACGTACAACATGTGGGCTGGGTACCAATCGAGTGGACCTCTTTGTCTAGTATCGTCAGGGGAAAGGCATTGATCGGATACTTACCTCGGGTATGTGATATACCGCGAGTCATGGATGACACGGAAGTTTCGTGGATCTCGTGGGTCCAGCGTACTACCTCTGCAGAGTGTAAACTATTCGAATAGCCGTGTCCATGGTCAAGGAGAGTTGGGTAATCCTGCTTAAACTACGTCCAGCTATTTCCGCATAAACCAAGTGTGAGTGTGTGTGTGGTGTTGAAAAAGGTGTTGATATGACCAAGTTCGGTGACTTGGCATATAGGGTGAACCCGGATGCTTCTGCCCTCGACAGATATATTGATATCTGTAACCTATTCTTCAAAAGTAATTCTTTAACTTGATGCATATTCATGATCATTCCACCAAGATGACTTACACCAAAGATGCATGATATTGTTATCCTTCACTTTCATTGTTCATATCATGGGCTGTTTGCGAGTACATTCAAAGTACTCATTGGCTTGCCACTTGTTATTTCATTGACTAGGTATGAGAGAACAGGATATTGTGAAGATCAAATCCGTGACGTTCTTGCGAGCTAGGATGCTTCCCAGTCAGAATGCCTATAGGTTAAGGCTGATGGCATGGGTTCACGCTTACAACCAATAATTCCGCTATTGGTTCAGTTTGGAGTGTTGGCCTTTAGGGCCCTATATATGTAAGACTCGACCGAGGTGGTCATTTATTGTATCAAACGGTATGTATGGATGTAAGACTCTTTTATTCGGTATCTGTGTTCGGTGAGCATTGATCTCTGGGATCACTGAGCACGGAGGTCTCGACTCATAAGTCGGGGTCCCCACATTCCTTTCATATGAAAGTTAAAAAATGACCAAGCTTTCACTTCCATCAATGCGATTTTTATCATTGCAAACAACAAAACAATGTTAACGTATACAATAATAGAGAAAAATATTTTACACTTACTTTTGTAGATGACCGCCTTGCTTCATTGAGAAAACTATATGACCCTTCCATTCCATTGATGTGAAGCTTGTTATAAGAGATACATTACAATATATCCAATTAACAAACCATGTCTTTTGTTCCTCTTTCCCAAATTCCAGGAGTGAGAGTTTCAACAAAGTATACTTCCCTTTATGTGAAGAATTGAATAGCAAGAGTGACATTATAATATTCCAATGAGCCAAAACTTCCTTACAAAAAAAAAAGAAATCACTTCCACACAATAGGCTTGCGGTTGTTTGGTGTGATATTAATTTCCCAAACTATGTTCTTCCTAGTTTGAGTTTATTCCTTCTCATAATTCTTCCTCCCGTAGTTGTCATAAATGAGAAAACCTTCTTAAGAGAATTTAATCATTCCTATAAAAATTTAGAGTAACTTCCCCCAAAAATAAAAACACATAAAAATTATTTAGAGATGAAATTCCAAGTTAGTTCCTCCCACTTATCCTAAGCATGTTTGTGTGAGGAGTTATACTTGTAGTTTCCTTCGGGGTCAAGATTATATTATAGCATGCTTCTCAATAATTCCACCCTTTAATTATAATAATTATTGTGTTCCTACTTTTCCACCAGTTTTCCTTTTCTAGATAAAAAGAAAACACCCTTTGATCTACTAGAATAACCATGAAAAGTTCCTCGTGTAATCTTTGTAGTAATTAAGAATTCCCTGCCAAGTGACTGTGCGATATTGACAACCAACAGTATATATGCGATGCTTCTTCCAGAAAAGATATAGTAGTAAAAGTATTCAATTCCTCCATTTAACTTCGGAGTGTACGACCTGTTACAATGGTGAATAATTCCATGCTCTTTTCATGTCCAATTGACATATTCCTGAAGTGTACTTTCCCCCACCAATCAGGTGTTAAAACTTTGATGTCTTTTAATTAACTAATTTTCCACTTCAATACATAATGTGACAAGCATAATAAAACATTCTGACTTGTACTTCAAATAGTATAAACATAACCATATCAAGTGCAATTATCAATGAGTGTGATAAAATAAATAATCTAGCTTCTAGTGGGAGTGAAAAAAAAACATAACTATATAAAAATGATGTGAAGTTTCCTTTTGTAATCTCCTTCCACCTTAATAAAAGGTGTGCCCAAAAAAATATCCAGTATATATGCTTCACAAAATACCAAAATGCTCCCACTAAAGTTTAGAATTCCAGAATCAATAACCCAATTCATCTAGTTCCAAGATATGTGTCCAAGTCGTTGATGACGTAGATAGTAAAATTTCAAACATGTGCTCCCATTGTTGGTATTCCTCCATATAGAGTTATTTTTTCCAAATAAACAAATTTGTTTGACAAGTTCCAATGGACATCAAGAAAGATAGACCATTTTGTGAAAATCCATAATGCACTAATTTAACTATTGAGAAATATTTCCGCTCTTCCCTTTCCAAATAGTATGTCATAGTCAATAGATTCCAAGATAGATAATAAATCAAATCCCTTCTGAGTGAAGTTGCACAGAGTGTCCTATAACAATAACACTTTTCCTCCACAAGGGAGTTTGGTAGAATAATTCCAATCCAAAGTACAATGAATTTAGCATTAATTCTAAGTGTAAGTAAATAAATTTTCCTTCAAAATTGTTCTTTGCCAATAAAGTTGCTATTGTATTCACAACAATATATGTTGTATGTATACAAGAACCATAATCCAACTATTTGGAAAACTAGCCCCAAATAAATAAATATCGGAAATATTGTCATTAGACATACCGACGAGTGAAGAGCAAATTTCCTTGTCCTCTGAGTGATTCTCATCTTCTTTCGCAAACAAGTGATGCCCAATAATAATAGTTCTCTGAAATCCCTTTCCAGGTTATGTGTAAATTTCGGACAATATTTCCACCATAGCAATTTCCAGTATGCAAGTATATTTGCCTTGTGTAGTCCATCCACGCACTTACAATCCGCGGTCCTTCTAAATTTATTCTAAGGAGTATAAATATTTTCCCACCAAAAAATGATTCCCCCCCGCTTTGTATTACAAAGCAACCAACCGATACAATCAACAGCAGGTGCTGGGGCGGAAGCAGCACAATCACACCGAAAAGAAACGAAAGAGAAACAACAAGAGAAAAATGCCGACAATGGCGGATCGACGGAAACGAAGACGCTTCATGACCACTACGCCCACCGAAGATCTCCCACCAAGATCCAAGGCTCCGAAGCACCGGTACCAGTCAACACCTCCAAGAAGGACCGCAACGATGACGACGTTGCTGCCAAGGGTTCCCCCGGTACGTGACGAGGCAAGAGGAAGGGTTGCCCCCGACGCCCTCTAGGAAGGTCCGGGGGCACCCACAACACTACTGGAAAAAAGGCTATTAGTGGCGCATCTACTTTGGCTATTAATGGTGCACTATAGGTGCGCCACTATTATCACGCCACTACTAATAAATAGTAATGGTGCACGCCTGGTGCGCCATTACTATCCCAGACACTAATGTCGCAGCTAAAGTGCACCATTACTAGGCCCAGAAGTGCGCCACTGCTGTTACTCGAAGGGGCCAGGTGTACCTTGTGCTCTGGGTTACAAATGGCGCACTTTTAGATAATGTGCCACTGGTGTGTTTATTTATGTGTGCCACTAAAGTGCAATATGGTGCGACACTACTATGAATATTAGGATTTTTTTTGCTTTTATGATATTTGCACAGGTTACAAAATACATTACAACACAGAATATAAACAACACAACATATAAACAACAGATTTATCGAATACAATAGAAGATTAGTATGCGAATACAATTCATCATATTAGTCTCCGAATTCAAAATACCGAACAAAGTTACAGCATTACAAGTCTCGAGACCGCGAGTAGCGAGTTTCTCTTCAACTACCATCACATAGAAGAGGGTTGCGGTCACGATGAGCATCATCGCGATGAAACTGATCTTCATCCGGTTCCTCCTCCGCTCCCTCCTCTCTCCCGCTAGATAGCGCGCGTATCTAGCTTCCGCCTCCACCCTAGTGGTGTACCCTTTGTAACTGTTACCGCTGAAATGATGAACCTGTCTCTAACACTCCTTCCAGACGTCGTAGACTCCGGGAACCTCACCCTTGTACACGACATACGACGACATCTCTATGCACTAGACAAACAAAACGTTAGTAGAAATTCACAGATAATATATAAGCAATATATAAGTATGCAACAAAAGGATCGGAACAGAAAAGCAACACATTAATAGCACGATTCATGGTCCTACTAATAAATAGCATCGATTACATATAAGTTGAACGACTGTCCAAACTAAAGAGACATACAAGTTCACTAAAGTTTAATTACAACATGAGCTAATCGATATTTCAGAATTACATAACATCAATACTTTTGACTCGACTCAGGGACCGGAGCATGGATGAAGCCGCCGTCTATCATGATGGTCATGAATGTGCGGTCGTTGTCAGCCTGCATTTGTAGCGTTGTTTCTATTTCACTTTGGATGGTTGACAATTGAGGTAGAACTGCCCCGAAGTACGAAGGACATCTTGATGGATGATTTCTGCTAACTCCGACTGGATGCGAAAGAATTCTTGTCTGATGTCCTCGTCCTAGATTGCCGACAAGCGTGCGGACCATTCTTTGAGATTATTTGGTAGCATAAGGTGATGTTGGTCCCGTACGATCGCCCGCATGTAATGGAGGGCGTAGTAGGCATCCTTCTGACTGTCAGGCGGCTGCTTGACGCAGGGGAACGTCGTTACGTGGGTGAACACGTGCTTGCTGTACCTACAAATTGGCCTCCTGAAGGTGCCTACAGATTTGGCGTAGCCGGGGAGAGTATCATCAAGAACTTTCTTGATATTTGTGTAGTCTTTCTTCGACTGACGGTCCGAGTCGAAATACGTGGCCATGGAATATTTTGGGCTTAAGAGGATGAGTGTGCAATGTGCGTCACTGCACAAAACACGAAATGTTAGCAAAAAAGAACGATCGAAATCTAAGATATGATATGTTACGGGGCGGTGAGGGGCTGACTTACTCGTAAAAGTAAGGCACGAGGAAGTTATCCTTATCTGCGTTCGCCAGAATGACGCCTTCGAGGTATGAACTCGCGACTTGCCGGTCCCCAACGCTGCCCAAGATCTTGGCACACATGTAGAAGGGGTCGACTATCACGATGTCCAGGGTCTTGTCTCTAATGATCCCCAACTCCATACTGAGCGAAAATAGCCGAATGAAGGTGTAGTGCAGCGGATAAAGGTTAAACATAGCGAAGATGTCATCAAACCGCAGGACGATCAGACGCCTGATGGTGCTATCGACAAAGCCCTTGCCCTCTGGCACCTTGGCCACGAAAACCGGGTATGCCACATCATTCTCGGCGAGACACCGCTTCTCCACAGAAAGAACACTGTCATGCAGACTCTGCATATCACCGGTTGCAGCATTGAGAAGATTAGTCCGTAGCATCGGCCTACCCGCCACATGCACCCTCCTCGAGATATCATTTTGGTGGCCCATCCTGAGCACGGATCGTACTCGAAGCCGGCTGGCTCTCACCCTTGTTATATTTTATTTTTCGTCCCTTCTGCTTCTTCTGCTGTAATGGGATCGAGTTCTACTCAAAGACCACCTTCTTGAGTGTGTTGGGGCTGATAATATTCCGCACCTCGGCTATTTGAGTCTCGGTGAAGGTGGCAGCTGGAGGCGTCTCCTGAGAACTAAACAGACGACGCCTGTTGCAATTTGGTTTCTCCGTGGTACCAGCTAGATCGCGATCGTCTTTTGCAGGGTTGGGTTCTTGAGAAGGAGGCCCCAACAATTCATCACCGTACCCATGTTCGTTGACGTACTTATCGACGTTGGAAAATGTACCGTCGTCGTCGTCCGGATCCTGTGCCATATGCATGTCCGGATTAGCTGACGGCGGTAGCGTTGCGGCGGTCTTGCCATGGCTTGGCGCCGCCACGACTGGCGGTGTTGTCTATGGGGTGGTGTCCCCCGCCCCCAAACGAATCTGGCTCTTCGGCCAAAGCATGGACCAGTTTAAGCAGGCACTGAGGGTCATCACATCACCTTCCTCGGCCCCAGGGGGTCGATACGGAGGTAACAAGTCGTCGCAGCCCCACAGCACCCAAACCAGTTGAACCCTATACGCGGTGGGTGGCATCGGATTACCGTGGAACACGCGGTTGCCCGGTTCAACGATTTTGGCCTTGGTGACATCGATCAACTCGCCGTCCACGAAGTGCAGGAGAGTGCATGGAACATTGGCGGCGCTCTAAGAAAACATGTAGGGCGTTAGGGATGCCCAGTGAAAGGCATGGAGATGAAGTCATCGGCCGAGGCTTAGTTACCGTGATGGCGTCGAGCTCGGCTAATGTCGAGGCACCGCCAATGGCGGGCGTGCAAGTGACGGAGGGGCCGCTTGCTGCCGAGGTGCCGGCCGACGTATTCTTCCCACACCTGGGTGCATTAAGCTCCAATACCGGCGCCGACGCCGGAGACACCAATGTTGCCTCTGCCGGAGACACCGATGCCGGTGCGTTGTGCGAGTTGCTGCCCGTGAAGCTGGGAATCAGGGGCAGCCCCTGTTGGCCGCCCGCAATTCATCCATGCAGCCCCTCAAGCAAGGAAGGCATAATGGCGGTGATCGTCGCTCCCAGTTGATCTTACACTTGCTCTTGGACTATCTCCGGAATCCGCACCACTTGTGCCATGAGTTCTTTAACCTCGCGCTCCTGGCTTTCCGAGCTGGTCTTTCTCTCCTTTCACCCAGCCTTATAGTATTCTGACCATTTCGTGGACAAGCCTTTGCCGACCACACGACCAGCTGACGACGGCTTACTGAACTTATCCTTGTGTTTCATTACGTTCAACGCCCTATTTAAAGTGGTGTCCAAGGGGCGGACGGGGAGCTCTAAGACCCCGCGCTACTGCTTTCAGTTTCCTGTGGAAGGAACTTGAACCATTTAAAATTTGTCTTCATTAATTAGAATGCAACCATATGGAGCTAATTACGCGGGGGTGTATTCCTTACCAGAACACGCTCAAGCTCCTTCACCTTCGGATCCGTGGTAAGCTCCTTTGTTACCGGGTCCACCTTGTACTGGGCCCTGACATAGTTCCTGGTCTGTTTTTCATGGTATTTATCGAAGAGGGGCGGTAGGCCTTGCTCGGCACGCTCCGCGTCCTCCTTGTCCCATTTAGGTTCCGCCACTCTGTAACCGCCAGGACCGAGTTTGTGGACCCCTAAGTTCAAGTCCCGCATATATTTCCCCCACTGACTTGATTCCACGGATGCGTTGCTCTCGCACTTGATCTGAACTCCAGGTAGTCAGCTTTGTTGATCGAAGGATTTGTCTCCTTCATCTTCTCATAACTATCACCTCTTAGAATCCTTCTCTTCATCGCGGCTCTCCAAGTAGCCAGGGCCGTGCTCATCTTTGTGAGGGCGGCACTGTTCACTTTATTCCCTGAGAGGCGTGTGTTTGCGAAGTCACCGGGGAACTTGTATCGTTCGTGCAGTTTCGTGAAGAGGAGGTTGCGCAAATTCCCTCGGTCATGATGCCTTAGGTTCTCAGTGTTGATCGAGATGGTGCTCCGGAGAATGCACCTGAGTTGTTCCGCATACCCACCGACTAATTCTTTGGGCGTCGTTGGATGCCCACTGGTGGACACTTCAGTAAATTTCTCCTTGACGGTGTCGAGCACGTTCGGGCGTCGGTCCTTCCGTTGCCTCTTCGGTTGGCTGCCATTTGTGCGTTCGCTCCCATCATCAGTGGTGGCATCCCCGGCGGCACCATCAGTGGTGTCATCCCCGACGCCACTAGGGGTTGTTTAGTCGGGATCGGTGTCTTCCGCGGCGTCCTCATAGTGGTGAGGTTCTTCCTCCATCTCCTAGGAGAACTCCCAGATTGGCTTGCCCGAACCGCCAGCCTCATCATTGTCGTCCATGTTCGCTCTAAATAGGAAAAAAAAGCTACTAGAGTTATTGGATGAGATCATGCTAGTATCTGTTCTTCTCAGTTTTAGAGGAAAACTGAGAATAAAACATGCAAATTGATGCACACCCATAGGTAAGATCTCCTTTTCTTGGTTTATTTTACTTTGCATGTGATTCATACAAGTCCTTAGAAAAACTTGCTATCCCTGCATTCGTTACATCAACTACAAAATGATTTGATGCTCAGTTCAGGATGCCAGAGGATTTGATGCTGTCTCCACGGTCTTCTCTAGAGGCTTCAATGTCCACCCTAGCTTCTAAAGTTTCTCTGGACTACAAACAAGATTTTCTTCTAGTAAATTAGAGAGAAAATAAATTTCATCCAAGTTAAGCATTGAAAATCAGGGGTGAAGGACACACATCGATCAACATTTGGAGATCTGATGAAGCAACATTTGTTCATTAAAATTTGAAGGTCCATGTCACAGATTACATGCTCACTGGTATGGATACATGCAATGTGTTACAATTCTAGGAATGTGAATGTCTATTAGGATTTAGTTAATTTGTGAGTCCATCATTCAAACTTGAATTCTACAATTATCAATTAGCAGGAAAGGCAAATGGACGTTGAATTCCCTTCTTTTTGAAAAATGGACGCTGAATTTTTGTACATTTTCAAAGTGAACTACATCTAGGCCAATTCATTTGGTAGCTTAAAAAAAATAAGACACTCCCTACCTACCTTCTCCCATAAGCCAGCCACATCTTTTATTCATTGGAACTTCTAAACTAGTTTTCAAAAAACTAAGTTAAAAGCCTCAACAAATTTAGAAGGTGGCTTATTTTTCAAGATAAGGGACAACTTTTTTACCAAGCATACAAACAAAGCATTTTTCATGATAAACAACCAAGGCAACCAATATATATATCAAACAAATAAACCAATAAAAATGAGTTATTGCTAGAGCCTGATGGTTGAGCTTTCGTTTGCGTGGCATATGTATGGAAGAAAAAATAGTTTGCATTTCAACTTAAGGGAAAACTATAAAAGCCACTTAGAAATATTTGCTTTGTAGAAATAACATTGTCTCTAAATGTTGATTAATTTTTGTTTCGGTTGAGAATCGGGCACCTTCTATGTCAAGAAAATTGGGCATGACCTTTGCTAATTTTCTTGACCTAGGAGTGCCCCATTCTCAATCAAAACGGAAATTAATCAACATTTCAGGAGAAAGGGGTAACTATTTGTCCCCGCACAAAAAAAGACCTAGGAGAGAGCTGGGGCTGGTTCGACTGCTTAGTAAGAGAAACAGGAGCTGCACCGTGGAGAGACACTGCGCTATGCATCAATTGCTTCTGCAACCCAGGACTTGTCCTGCTTGAACAAACCCTACCCAGAGCCTGACGATACTGTACAAAATTCAGAGAACAGAGCTGCATCTCCCTGAACTTTAAATGAACATGACCAAGCATAGTTTTTTATATTTAAGCTTAATGAGATGGGCCTTACCGAGCACGAGCTTAGTGAGTCGAGCAGCTCGTTAATTCATCCCTAACTACAGTCAAACAACTATGACCAAACGTAAACAGAACATAATTTCATTCAGCTTCTGAAGTGCATCGAAATTATACAACCTAGTAGTGAAACTACAGAATGTCCGAGAATTTGATCAGTTTGTAATATTCACTACTTTGCCATGCTTAAGCATTGCAATTTTATTTCTACCCGTCTAATGCCCCATCACCGTCAGCGTACATCAGCACAAGTATGAAGGAGAGAATGGCTAAGCAATTACAGGTGGCAGCTCTTTCATCAATTAAATAAATAAATACAACTTTCAGCTTTCTGTGATACTTGTCAGTTATCACAATGGCAACATGGTAATGCCGCCTACATTTCTTTCGTGAGGTTAGTTGATGATATTGTATTAGCTCTGAACATGCTTTACATTTTGACTTGTGCAATTTCCTAGAAATGATTGATTGCCTGGTCTCTAAGTCTGTCGATCTGTCCACAATTTTTACCACAAAATATAAATTTCTGCACTTTGACAGTTTGACTTGACTAGCTTCTTCAGCTGGCTTTCCAAACTTATGTATATTATTTTCTGTTCTTCACTGGCTATTTGATTTATTGTTTCTCTTGCATTGACTAGATATACCAAATCCTCCAGTGTTATCTAGTTATGAATTTGTAACTTATCTAGTTATCTCTGTATGATCTGAACCATCTAGCACTTTCTATACTAGTTGTTTGAACAAAGGAGGAGAACCTCGTCGCCGACTTTTTCTACTGCAACTGCAAGGAGGAGAAGAGGAGGAAGGAACATACCTTCGATGGAGCAGAGGAGGCCGTGGAGGAGGAGGAGGGAGTCGCTATCGCGGTTTTAGGAGGGAGCCTTCGTCGAGGTCAGGAGCGAGCTGATACATCTCCAATGTATCTATAATTTTTGATGGTTTCATGCTATTATCTTGTCAAACTTTGGATGATTTGCATGCCCTTTATATATTTTTTGGGACTAACTTACTAACTTAGTGCCAAGTGCCAGTTCCTATTTTTCCATGTTTTTCACCCCTTTCAGAGGAGATTTCGAAACAGAGTCCAAACGGAAGAAAATCCCCAACAAGATTTTTTTCGTAACGGAAGAAGACCAGGAGGCTTGAGAGCCAAGGCAAGGGGGCCTCAGGGGCCCCACAAGCCCCCACCCCGCGGCCAGGGGGAGGCCGCGGCCCACAAGCTTGTGGGCCCGCTGGGCGCCCTCTTCCCTAGGGGTTGCGCCTATATATTTCCTAAAAATCCCAAAAAAACCAGGAGATCATCGAAAGTACTTTTCCGCCGCTGCAAGCTTCTGTCTCCGCAAGATCCCATCTGGGGCACGTTCTGGTGCCCTGACGGAGGGGGGATTCGGATACGGAGGGCTTCTTCATCAACACCATGACCTCTCCGATGATGCGTGAGTAGTTCACCATAGACCTACGGGTCCATAGCTAGTAACTAGATGAATTCTTCTCTCTCTTGGATCTTCAATACAAAGTTCTCCATGATCTTCATGGAGATCTATCTGATGTTATCTTCTTTTGCGGTGTGTTTGTCGAGATCCGATGAATTGTGGATTTATGATCAGATTATCTATGAATCTTATTTGAGTTTCTTCATATCTCTGTTATGCATGATTTCATATCCTTGTAATTCTCTTTGAGTTGTGGGTTTTGTCTAGCTAACTAGATCTATGATTCTTGCAATGGGAGAAGTGCTTGGTTTTGGGTTAATACCATGCGGTGACCTCACCCAGTGACAGAAGGGGTAGCGAGGCACGCATCATGTTGATGCCATCAAGGGTAAAAAGATGGGGTTTTCATCATTGGTTTGAGATTATCTCACTACATCATGTCATCTTGCTTAAGGCGTTACTCTGTTCGTCATGAGCTCAATACACTAGATGCATGCTGGATATCGGTCGATGTGTGGAGTAATAGTAGTAGATGTAGAAAGTATCGGTCTACTTGTCTCGGACGTGATGCCTATATGTATGATCATTGCCTTAGATATCGTCATGACTTTGCGCGGTTCTATCAATTGCTTCACAGTAATTTGTTCACCCACCGTGATATTTGCTATTTTGAGAGAAGCCTCTAGTGAACACTATGGCCCTCGGGTCTACTCCACACCATATTTTCAGCCTTACACTTTTTACTTCGTTGCACTTTCCGCCTTCAGATCTCACTTTGCAAACAATCTTGAAGGGATTGACAACCCCTATGAAGCGTTGGGTGCAATCTCGTTTGTGTTTGCGCAGGTACTCTGGACTTGACGAGACCCTCCTTCTTGATCGATACCTTGGTTCTCAAACTGAGGGAAATACTTACTGCTCCTGTGTTGCATCACCCTTTCCTCTTCAAGGGAAAAACCGACGCAAACAAGAGAAGTAGCAAGAAGAATTCCTGGCGTTGCTTGGGAAGGACTTTTGTTGCCGTAGCAGAAAAATTTCTAGCGCCGTTGCCGGGGAGGAAGATCAAGTCAAGAACTCATCCAAGTAGGTGTCGCAAACTCATCTCTTGCATTTACTTTGTTTGTGAGTTGCCTCTTGTTTTCCTCTCCCCTACTTCACCAATTTTCCTTTTTCGTTTGCCCTTTTTCCGTCTGCCTTTTCATTCGCCTTTTTCTCACTTGCTCTTTGTTCGCTTGTGGTCTTTCTTGCTTGCCGAAGTCACCATGAATGAAAACACCAAACTTTGTGACTTCTCGAATACTAATAATAATGATTTTATTAGTACTCCGATTGCTCCCGCCACTAGTGCGGAGTCATACGAAATCAATGCCGCTTTGCTAAATCTTGTTATGAAAGAGCAATTCTCTGGCCTTCCTAGTGAAGATGCCTCATCCCATGTGAATACCTTCATTGAACTTTGCGACATGCAAATGAAGAAAGATGTGGATTATGACGTGATTAAATTGAAGCTTTTTCCTTCCTCGTTGGGAGATCATGCAAAAACTTGGTTTTCTTCTTTGCCCAAAAATAGTATCGATTCTTGGGATAAGTGCAAAGATGCTTATATATCCAAGTATTTTCCGTCGGCAAAGATCATCTCTCTCCGTAATGATATCATGAATTTCAAGCAACTTGATCATGAACATGTTGCACAATCTTGGGAGAGAATGAAATTGATGATTAGAAATTGTCCCGCTCATGGCTTGAGCATTTGGATGATTATTCAAATCTTTTACACTGACTTGAATTTCGCTTCAAGAAATATCTTGGACTCCGCCTCAGGTGGAACATTCATGGAAATCACGTTAGGGGAAGCCACAAAACTCCTAGACAACATCATGACGAACTACTCTCAGTGGCACACTAAAAGGTCACCTACTAGTAACAAGGTACATGCTATAGAAGAAATTAACTCGTTGAGTGCTAAGATGGACGAGTTAATGAATTTGGTTGCTAGTAGAAGTGCTCCTTTGGACCCTAATGATATGCCCTTGTCTTCTTTGATTGAGAGTAGCAACGCTAGCTTGGACGTTAATTTTGTTGGTAGGAATAAGTTTGGCAACAACAATGCTTTTAGGGGAAATTATGTTCCTAGGCCTTTTCCTAGTAACTCCTCTAATAATTTTGGCAACTCCTACAACAATACCCATGGAAATTACAATAGATTACCCTTTGATCTAGAGAGTAATATCAAAGAGTTCATCAACTCTAAAAGATTTTCAGTGCGTCCATAGAGGAAAAGCTACTCAAAATTGACGATTTGGCTAAGAGCGTTGATAGAATGTCTAGTGATGTTGATGCTTTGAAAGTTAGATGTGCTCCTCCCAAAATCAACATGGATGAAACTTTGAAAGCTATGCGTGTTTCCATGATTGAGAGCCAAGAAAGAACCGCCCAAATTCGTGCTAGATATGAATGGCTTAAAAAGGCGTGTTCTCGTGATGAGAATCACGAAGATCTTAAAGTGCTTGGTGTGACTCCCATTGAATCTTTGTTTTCTTGTGTCAAACCTAATGATTATGGGGCTGGATATGAATCCACTTTGGTTGGAAAGTGCCCCAATGATTCGGAGTCCATATATCTTGATGCTAAAAGCATTGAAAGTGGAGTAGAAGATGTTAAAACTTTGAGTAGTAATGAAATTACTAACGTGGATTTCAAGGGATTCAATTATGATAGTTGCTCCTTGATTGAATGCATTTCTTTGATGCAATCCATGTTAAACTCTCCACACGGTTATAGCCAAAACAAGGCCTTTACCGATCATATCGTCGAAGCTATGATGAAATCTCTTGAAGAGAAACTTGAATTGGAAGTCTCTATACCTAGAAAGCTTCATGATGAGTGGGAACCTACCATCAAAATCAATATAAAAAACTATGAGTGCAATTCTTTGTGTGATTTGGGTGCTAGTGTTTCTGCAATTCCAAAGTCTTTATGTGATGTTATGGGTTTTAATGAAATTGAAGAGTGTTCTATTAATTTGCATCTTGCTGATTCTACTGTCAAGAAAACAATGGGAAGGATCAATGATGTTCTTATTATTGCAAATAGGAACTATGTACCCATGGATTTCATTGTGCTTGACATTGATTGCAATCCTACATGCCCTATTATTCTTGGTAGACCTTTCCTAAGGACTATCGGTGCTATCATCGATATGAAGGAAGGGAATATTAGATTTCAATTTCCTTGAAGGAAGGGCATGGAACACTTTCCTAGAAAGAAAATAAGATTGCCTTATGAATCCATGATGAGGGGCACTTATGGTTTGAGCACCAAAGACGACGATACGTGATTCTATCACTTTTATGCCTAGCTAAGGGCGTTAAACAATAGCGCTTGTTGGGAGGCAACCCAAGGAATTTATGTTTTTCTTTCTGTTTTGTTACGTCCAAACCATCACAATTCTGTTGTGATTGTGTTTTTTGTGTTTATTTTTGTGTTTGAGCCAAGCAAAACCTTTATGACTAGTCTTGGTAATGGTTGTTTGATCCTGCTGGAAAAAGACAGAACCTTTGCGCTCACAAGATGATTTTTCATTTTTATTCAGAACGAGATTTTGAGTTGATTCTTTTTTCTGCTGGTTGATATGCTTTTTGACCAGGCCGTCGTAATGTTTCAGATTTTTTGAGGTACCAGAAGTATACGAAGTATACATATTTCTACAGACTGGTCTTATTTTGACAGATTCTGTTTTTGTTGAGTTGGTTGCTTGTTTTGAAGAAACTATGGTTGGTATCGGGGGGTACTAGCCATGGAAAAGTGAGAATACAGTAGCCCTACACCAATATAGATGGAATTCAAGTTTTCTACAGTACCAAAAGAAGTGGTAGTTTGTTTTCTTGTACTAATGTTATCATGAGTTTCTGTTTAAGTTTTGTGTTGTGAAATTTTTCAAGTTTTGGGTGATGTTCTCATGGACGATGAGATAAGGAGTGGAAAGAGTTCAAGCTTGGGGATGCCCAAGGCATCCCAAGCCAAATTCAAGGATACCAAAAAGCCTAAGCTTGGGGATGCCCCGGGAAGGCATCCCCTCTTTCGTCTTCAAGTCATCGGTAACATTACTTGGAGCTATATTTTTATTCACCACATGATATGTGTTTTTCTTGGAGCATCTTGTATCGTAGGAGTATTTTCTTTTTGTTTTGTCACAATCATCCTTGCTGCACACCTTTTGAGAGAGAGAGACATGCACTCATCATGATTTGGCTAGAATGCTCATAGTGCTTCACTTATATCTTTTGAGCTATATACTTTTGCTCTAGTGCTTCACTTATATCTTTTAGAGCACGGCGGTGCGTGACTTGCTAGTTGGCTTATGCTATGAAAGTAGTCCCAAATGTGATAGGTACCCAAAGAGGATGCAAAACCTCCATCTTCATGTGCATTGAGTAGAAAGAGAAGTTTTGATTCCTCTCAATTAGTTTTGAGACGTGGATTCGGTAATATTGAGAGCTATGTTAGTAGGGTGTTGTGAATCTAGCGATACTTGTGTTGAAGTTAGTGATTCTCGTAGCATGCACGTATGGTGAACCGCTATGTTAGGAAGTCGGAGAATAATTGATCTATTGATCGTCATCCTTTGTGTTGAGGTCGGGATCGCGCGATGCTTAACACCTACCAACCCTTCCCCTAGGAGTATGCGTTTAGCACTTTGTTTCGATTACTAATAAAAACTTCCGCAACAAGTCTGTGAGTTCTTCATGACTAATGTGAGTCCATGGTATAGATGCACTTTCACCTTGCACCATTTCTAGCCTCTCTAGTGCCGCGCAACTCTCGCCGGTACACAAAACCACCATATGCCTTCCTCAAAACAACCACCATACCTACCTACTATGGCATTTTCATAGCCATTCCGAGATATATTGCCATGAAACTCCCACCGTTCCGTCTCATGCCTTATGTCGTCACTCTCATATTGCCATTGCATGATCGTAAGATAGCTAGCGAGATGTTTCCAACGTCATATGCCAAGCTAGATCGTTGCACATCCGGGTACACTGCCAGAGGCATTTCCTATAGAGTCATCATCATTTTGAGCTATGAGTAAATAAAAGTGTGATGATCATCATTATTAGAGCAATGTCCCATGTGAGGAAATAAAAAAAGAGCCCAAAGAGCCCAAAAACAAAAAGAAAAAAAAGAGGCCTAAGAGCCCAAATAAAAAAAAGAGAAAAGAGAGAAAAAGAGAGAAGGGACAATGCTACTATCCTTTTCCACACTTGTGCTTCATAATAGCACCATGTACTTGATGATTAAGAGCTTCTTGCTTTGTCACTACCAAATGCTAGTGGGAATCTTCATTATAAAACTTGGCTTATATATTCCAATGATGGGCTTCCTCAAAAATTGCCCTGGGTCTTCGTGAGCAAGCAAGTTGGATGCACACCCACTAGTTTTTCTTTTGAGCTTTCACATACTTATAGCTCTAGTGCATCTCTTGTATGGCAATCCCTACTCATTCACATTGATATCTATTAATGGGCATCTCCATGGCCATTTGATACGCCGAGTCAATGTGACCATCTCCTCCTTTTTGTCTCACAACCACCACCACACTCTATTCCACTTAGAGTGCTATATCCATGGCTCACGCTCATGTATTGCGTGATAGTTATAAAAAGTTTGAGAAAGTAAGAGTGCGAAAACAATTACTTGGCCAATACCGGGGTTGTGCATGATTTACATTAGTCGTGTGAGGATGATGGAGCATAGCCAGACTATATGATTTTGTAGGGATAACTTTCCTTGGCCTTGTTATTTTGAAAGTTCATGATTACCTTGCTAGTTTGCTTGAAGTATTAGTGTTTTCATGTCAATAGCAAACTATTGTTTTGAATCTTTCGGATCTGAACATTCATGCCACGTGAAAGAAGTTGCAAAGGACAACTATGCTAGGTAGCATTCCACATCAAAATTGTCATTCTTTATCACTTCCCTACTCGAGAACGAGCAGGAGTTAAGCTTGGGGATGCTTGATACGTCTCCAACGTATCTATAATTTTTTATGGTTTCATGCTATTATCTTGTCAAACTTTGGATGTTTTGCATGCCTTTTATATATTTTTTGGGACTAACTTATTAACTCGGTGCCAAGTGCCAATTCCTGTTTTTTCCATGTTTTTGACCCCTTTCAGAGGAGATTTTGAAACAGAGTCCAAACGGAAGAAAATCCCCGATAAGATTATTTCGTAACGGAAGAAGATCGGGAAGCTTGAGAGCCAAGGCAGGGGGGCCTCAGGGGCCCCACAAGCCCCCACCCCGCAGCCAGGGGGAGGCCGCGGCCCGTAGACTTGTGGCCCCCCTGGGCGCCCTCTACCCTAGGGCTTGCGCCTATATATTCCCTAAAAATCCCAAAAAATCAGGAGATCATCGAAAGTACTTTTCCGCCACCGCAAGCTTCTGTCTCCGCAAGATCCCATCCGGGGCATGTTCTGGTGCCCTGCCGGAGGGGGGATTCGGACACGGAGGGTTCTTCATAACCACAATGACCTCTCCGATGATGTGTGAGTAGTTCACCATAGACCTACGGGTCCATAGCTAGTAACTAGATGGCTTCTTCTCTCTCTTGGATCTTCAATACAAAGTTCTCCATGATCTTCATGGAGATCTATCTGATGTAATCTTCTTTTGCGGTGTGTTTGTCGAGATCCGATGAATTGTGGATTTATGATCAGATTATCTATGAATCTTATTTGAGTTTCTTCTGCTCTCTCTTATGCATGGTTTCATATCCTTGTAATTCTCTTCGAGTTGTGGGTTTTGTCTGGCCAACTAGATCTATGATTCTTGCAATGGGAGAAGTGCTTGGTTTTGGGTTCATACCGTGAAGGGCTAGCGAGGCACGCATCATGTTGTTGCCATCAAGGGTAAAAAGATGGGGTTTTCATCATTGGTTTGAGATTATCCCTCTACATCATGTCATCTTGCTTAAGGCGTTACTCTGTTCGTCATGAACTCAGTACAGTAGATGCATGCTGGATAGCGGTCGATGTGTGGAGTAATAGTAGTAGATGCAAAAAGTATCGGTCTCCTTGTCTCGGACGTGATGCCTATATGTATGATCATTGCCTTAGATATCGTCATGACTTTGTGTGGTTCTATCAATTGCTCGACAGTAATTTGTTCACCCACCGTGATATTTGCTATTTTGAGAGAAGCCCCTAGTGAACACTATGGCCCCCAGGTCTACTCCACACCATATTTTCGGCCTTACACTTTTTTACTTTGTTGCACTTTCTGCCTTCAGATCTCACTTTGCAAACGATCTTGAAGGGATTGACAACCCCTTTGAAGCGTTGGGTGCAAGCTCGTTTGTGTTTGCGCAGGTACTCTCGACTTGACGAGACCCTCCTTCTGGATCGATGCCTTGGTTCTCAAACTGAGAGAAATACTTACTGCTCCTGTGCTGCATCACCCTTTTCTCTTCAAGGGAAAAACCGACGCAAACAAGAGAAGTAGGAAGAAGAATTCTTGGCGTTGCTTGGGAAGGACTTTTGTTGCCGTAGCACGAGCCTTCGTCGAGGTCAGGAGCCAGCCATGGAGGAGGAGGAGGGAGTTGCCGTCGCGGTTGGAGGAGGGAGTCTTCGTTGTTGCTTCGTCCACCTCGATCCGGTGGCGCAGCCCTCGATCCGGTGGCGTCCTCGATCCGATCTGGTTCCAGTGAGAGGAGAGGTGGGGAGAAACGACTGGTTGTGGGGAGAGTGAGGGGAGGGAATGAAAAAGAAGGGGAAGGAGTAGGATAATGCCGTAGTGGGGGAGGGTTAGCAATGGCGCACGTTTTAGGGGTGCGCCATAAAAATTGATATATAAATGGCGCACCTTTTAGGGGTGCGCCATAAACATCGTGATAGCAATGGCGCACCTTTTCCTGGTCCGCCATTACTATTTTTTTTATTTTTTTGGATTTTTGGTTGCATGTAATAATTTAAGATTTGAGATAAAATAAAAGGAAAATGCAAATGCAGTTATAAAACCATTGTGCAAAGATTTAGAATTAGATGACATGGTTGAAATCAAGTGACATGAAATAACTGTTGGAATTATGCCCTAGAGGCAATAATAAATATAGTTATTATTATAATTCCTGTATCCAGATAATCGTTTATTATCCATGCTATAATTGTATTGAATGAAGACTCATTTACATGTGTGGATGCATAGACAAAACACCGTCCCTAGCAAGCCTCTAGTTGGCTAGCCAGTTGATCAAAGACAGTCATTGTCTTCTGATTATGAACAAGGTGTTGTTGCTTGATAACTGGATCACGTCATTAGGAGAATCACGTGATGGACTAGACCCAAACTAATAGACGTAGCATGTTGATCGTGTCATTTTGTTGCTACTGTTTTCTGCATGTCAAGTATTTGTTCCTATGACCATGAGATTATATAACTCACTAACACCGGAGGAATGCTTTGTGTGTATCAAACGTCGCAACGTAACTGGGTGACTATAAAGATGCTCTACAGGTATCTCCGAAGGTGTTGGTTGAGTTAGTATGGATCGAGACTGGGATTTGTCACTCCGTGTGACGGAGAGGTATCTCGGGGCCCACTCGGTAATACAACATCACACACAAGCCTTGCAAGCAATGTAACTTAGTGTAAGTTGCGGGATCTTGTATTACGGAATGAGTAAAGAGACTTGCCGGTAAACGAGATTGAAATAGGTATACGGATACTGACGATCGAATCTCGGGCAAGTAACATACCGAAGGACAAAGGGAATGACATACGGGATTATATGAATCCTTGGCACTGAGGTTCAAACGATAAGATCTTCGTAGAATATGTAGGATCCAATATGGGCATCCAGGTCCTCCTATTGGATATTGACCGAGGAGTCTCTCGGGTCATGTCTACATAGTTTTCGAACCCGCAGGGTCTGCACACTTAAGGTTCGGCGTTGTTTTATGCGTATTTGAGTTATATGGTAGGTTACCGAATGTTGTTCGGAGTCCCGGATGAGATCACGGATGTCACGAGGGTTTCCGGAATGGTCCGGAAACGAAGATTGATATATAGGATGACCTCATTTGATTACCGGAAGTTTTTCGTAGTTACCGGGAATGTACCGGGAATGACGAATGGGTTCCGGGAGTTCACCGGGGGGGGGGCAGCCCACCTCGGGGAAGCCCATAGGCCTTGAGGATGGCACACCAGACCTTAGTGGGCTGGTGGGGCAGCCCAAAAGGGCCCTATGCGCCTAGGAAAGAAAATCAAAGAGAAAAGGAAAAAAAAGGGAGGTGGGAAGGGAAGGAAGGACTCCCACCCACCAAACCAAGTCCAACTCGGTTTGGGGGGGGAGCCTTCCCCCTTGGACTCGGCCGACCCCCTTGGGGATCCTTGAGCCCCAAGGCAAGGTCCCCTCTCTCCCACCTATATATACGGAGGTTTCAGGGCTGATTTGAGACGACTTTTCCACGGCAGCCCGACCACATACCTCCATGGTTTTTCCTCTAGATCGCGTTTCTGCGGAGCTCGGGCGGAGCCCTGCTGAGACAAGGTCATCACCAACCTCCAGAGCGCCGTCACGCTGCCGGAGAACTCTTCTACCTTTCCGTCTCTCTTGCTGGATCAAGAAGGCCGAGATCATCGTCGAGTTGTACGTGTGCTGAACGCGGAGGTGCCGTCCGTTCGGTACTAGATCGTGGGACTGATCGCGGGATTGTTCGCGGGGCGGATCGAGGGACGTGAGGACGTTCCACTACATCAACCGCGTTCACTAACGCTTCTGCTGTACGGTCTACAAGGGTACGTAGATCACTCATCCCCTCTCGTAGATGGACATCACCATGATAGGTCTTCGTGCGCGTAGGAAATTTTTTGTTTCCCGTGCGACGTTCCCCAACAGTGGCATCATGAGCTAGGTTCATGCGTAGATGTCTTCTCGAGTAGATCACAAAAGTTTTTGTGGGCGGTGATGTGCGTTTTGCTGCCCTCCTTAGTCGTTTCTTGATTCCGCGGTATTGTTGGATTGAAGCGGCTTGGACCGACATTACTCGTACGCTTACGAGAGACTGGTTTCATCGCTACGAGTAACCCCGTTGCTCAAAGATGTCTGGCAAGTGTCAGTTTCTCCAACTTTAGTTGAATCGGATTTGACCGAGGAGGTCCTTGGATGAGGTTAAATAGCAACTCATATATCTCCGTTGTGGTGTTTGCGTAAGTAAGATGCGATCCTGCTAGATACCCATGGTCACCATGTAAAACATGCAACAACAAAATTAGAGGACGTCTAACTTGTTTTTGCAGGGTATGCTTGTGATGTGATATGGACAATGATGTGATGTGATATATTGGATGTATGAGATGATCATGTTGTAATAGAAAATATCGACTTGCACGTCGATGGTACGGCAACCGGCAGGAGCCATAGGGTTGTGTTTATACTAACAATTGTGCTTGCAGATGCGTTTACTATTTTGCTAGGATGTAGCTTTAGTAGTAATATCATGAGTAGCACGACAACCCCGATGGCAACACGTTGATGGAGATCATGGTGTGGCGCCGGTGACAAGAAGATCGTGCCGGTACTTTGGTGATGGAGATCAAGAAGCACATGATGATGGCCATATCATGTCACTTATGAATTGCATGTGATGTTAATCCTTTATGCACCTTATTTTGCTTAAAACGACGGTAGCATTATGAGGTGATCTCTCACTAAAATTTCAAGACGAAATTGTGTTCTCCCCGACTGTGCACCGTTGCTACAGTTCGTCGTTTCGAGACACCACGTGATGATCGGGTGTGATAGACTCAACGTTCACATACAACGGGTGCAAAACAGTTGCGCACGCGGAACACTCGGGTTAAGCTTGACGAGCCTAGCATGTGCAGACATGGCCTCAGAACACATGAGACCGAAAGGTCGATCATGAATCATATAGATGATATGATTAGCATAGGGATGCTTACCATTGAAACTATACTCAACTCACGTGATGATCGGACTTGAGCTAGTGTAAGTGGATCATGAACCAGTCAAATGACTAGAGAGATGTACTTTTTGAGTGGGAGTTTAGCAAATAATTTGATTAAGTTAAACTCTAATTATCCTGAACATAATCTAAGTCCATTTTGAATATATTTGTGTTGTAGATCATGGCTCACGCGATAGTCACCCTGAATTTTAATACGTTCCTAGAGAAAGCTAAGCTGAAAGATGATGGAATCAACTTTGTAGACTGGGGTCGTAATCTTAAGCTAATCTTGCAAGCTGGGAAGAAGGATTATGTCCTTAATGCTGCGCTAGGAGATGAACCACCCGCTACGGCTGATCAGGATGTTAAGAACGCTTGGTTAGCACGTAAGGAGGACTACTCAATAGTTCAATGTGCAGTCTTGTATGGCTTAGAACCGGGACTTCAACGTCGCTTTGAGCGTCATGGAGCATTTGAGATGTTCCAGGAGTTTAAGTTTATCTTTTAGAAGAACGCCCGGATCGAGAGGTATGAGACCTCCGATAAATTCTATGCTTGCAAGATGGAGGAGAACTCGTCTGTCAGTGAACATGTGCTCAAAATGTCTGGGTACTCAAACCGTCTAGCTGAGCTGGGGATTGAACTCCCGCAAGAAGCTATCACTGACAGAATCCTTCAGTCGCTGCCGCCAAGCTATAAAGGCTTTGTGTTGAACTACAACATGCAAGGGATGAACAAGTCACCCGGCGAGCTGTTTGCGATGCTGAAAGTCGCAGAGTCTGAACTCCTTAAAGAACATCAAGTGTTGATGGTGAATAAGACCACTAGTTTCAAGAGAAACGGCAAAGGCAAGAAGGGTAATTCAAAGAAGAGCGGCAAGCCTGTTGCCAATCCAACGAAGAAACCCAAAGCTGGACCTAAGCCTGAAACAGAGTGCTACTATTGCAAGGGTATGGGTCACTGGAAGCGCAACTGCCCCAAGTATCTGGCTGATAAGAAGGCGGCCAAAGATAAATCAGGTATATTTGATATACATGTTATTGATGTGTACTTAACCGGCTCTCATAGTAGTGCCTGGGTATTCGATACCGGTTCTGTTGCTCATATTT
Organism: Hordeum vulgare subsp. vulgare; assembly: GCF_904849725.1. Taxonomy (NCBI): domain Eukaryota; kingdom Viridiplantae; phylum Streptophyta; class Magnoliopsida; order Poales; family Poaceae; genus Hordeum; species Hordeum vulgare. The sequence continues at coordinate 53,383,040 of NC_058519.1, forward strand.
GGAACTCGAAACAGGAACTGCGGAATAGACGAAGGCTGGCAAAAGATGAAGTGACGATGCGTGTAGGAAATGGTTCCAAGGTTGATGCAATCGCCGTCGGCACAGTTTCACTTCAGTTACCATCAGGATTAGTGATGAACTTAAATCATTGTTATTTAGTGCCTGCGTTGAGCATGAACATTATATCTGGATCTTGTTTATTGCGAGACGGTTACTCTTTTAAGTCAGAGAATAATGGTTGTTCTATTTCTATGAGTAACATCTTTTATGGTCATGCACCTAATGTGAGAGGATTGTTCATATTGAATCTTGATAGCGATACACATATACATAACATTGAGACCAAAAGAGTTAGAGTTAACAATGATAGCGCCATATTTTTGTGGCACTCTCGCTTAGGTCATATTGGTATAAAGCGCATGAAGAAACTCCATGCTGATGGACTTTTGGAGTCACTTGACTTTGATTCACTTGACACGTGCGAACCATGCCTCATGGGCAAGATGACTAAGACTCCATTCTCCGGAACTATGGAGCGTGCAAGTGACTTGTTGGAAATCATACATACCGATGTGTGTGGTCCGATAAGCGTAGAGGCGCACGGCGGATATCGTTATTTTCTCACCTTCACTGACGATTTAAGTAGATATGGTTATGTCTACTTGATGAAGTACAAGTCTGAAACATTTGAAAAGTTCAAGCAATTTCAGAGTGAAGTGGAAAATCATCTTAACAAGAAGATCAAGTTCCTACGGTCTGATCGTGGGGGTGAATATCTGAGTTTCGAGTTTGGTGCTCACTTAAGACAATGTGGAATTGTTTCATAGTTGACACCGCCTGGAACACCACAGCGTAATGGTGTGTCCGAACGTCGTAATCGTACTTTATTAGAGATGGTCCGATCTATGGTGTCTCTTACCGATTTGCCGTTATCGTTTTGGGGTTATGCATTAGAAACGGCTGCATTCACTTTAAATAGGGCACCATCAAAATCCGTTGAGATGACACCATACGAACTGTGGTATGGCAAAAGGCCAAAGTTGTCGTTTCTTAAAGTTTGGGGGTGTGATGCTTATGTCAAAAAGCTTCAGCCTGAAAAGCTGGAACCCAAAGCGGAAAAGTGTGTCTTCATAGGTTACCCAAAAAAGACAGTTGGGTACACCTTCTATCTCAAATCCGAGGGCAAAGTGTTTGTTGCTAAAAACAGAGCTTTTCTCAAGAAGGAGTTTCTCTCGAGAGAATTGAGTGGGAGGAAGATAGAACTTGACGAGGTTGTCGAACCTCTCATCCCTCTGGATGGTGGCGCAGGACAAGGGGAACCCTCTGTCGTTGCGACGCTGGTTGAGGAGGAAGTTAATGATAATGATCATGAAACTCCGGTTCAAGTTTCTATCGAACCACGCAGGTCGACGAGACCACGTACTGCTCCACAGTGGTACGGAAATCCCGTCTTATCAATCATGTTGTTAGACAACAATGAACCTGTAAATTATGAAGAAGCAATGGTGGGCCCAGATTCCAACAAATGGCTAGAAGCCATGAAGTCCGAGATAGGATCCATGTATGAGAACAAAGTGTGGACTTTGGAAGTACTACCTGAGGGCCGCAAGGCTATTCAAAACAAATGGATCTTTAAGAGGAAGACGGGCGCTGACGGCAATGTGACCGTTTATAAAGCTCGACTTGTGGCAAAGGGTTTTTCACAAGTTCAAGGAGTTGACTACGATGAGACATTCTCACCCGTAGCAATGCTTAAGTCCGTCAGAATCATGTTAGCAATAGCTGCATTTTTCGATTATGAAATCTGGCAGATGGATGTCAAAATGGCGTTCCTTAACGGTTTCCTTAAGGAAGAGTTGTATATGATACAACCCGAAGGTTTTGTCGATCCTAAGAATGCTAACAAGGTGTGCAAGCTCCAGCGATCCATTTATGGACTGGTGCAAGCATCTCGGAGTTGGAACAAGCTCTTTGATGAGGTGATCAAAGCATTTGGGTTTATACAAGTGGTTGGAAAATCTTGTATTTACAAGAAAGTGAGTGGGAGCTCTGTGGCATTTCTAATGTTATATGTGGATGACATATTGCTGATTGGAAACAACGTGGAGTTTTTGGAGAGCATAAAGGATTACTTGAATAAAAGTTTCTCTATGAAGGACCTAGGAGAAGCTGCTTACATTCTAGGCATTAAGATCTATAGGGATAGATCAAAACGCCTGATAGGACTTTCACAAAGCACATACCTTGATAAAGTTTTGAAGAGGTTCAAAATGGAACAGTCCAAGAAAGGGTTCTTGCCAGTTTTACAAGGTACGAGATTGAGTAAGACTCAGTGCCCAGCAACTGATGAAGATAGAGAGCATATGCGCTCCGTCCCCTATGCTTCAGCCATAGGTTCTATCATGTATGCAATGTTGTGCACTAGACCGGATGTTAGCCTGGCCATAAGTATGGTAGGTAGGTTCCAGAGTAATCCAGGAGTGGATCAATGGACGCGGTCCAGAATATCCTGAAGTACCTGAAAAGGACTAAGGAGATGTTTCTCATGTATGGAGGTGACGAAGAGCTCGCCGGAAAAGGTTACGTCGATGCAAGCTTTGACACAGATCCGGACGACTCTAAGTCGCAAACTGGATACATATTTATTCTTAATGGGGGTGCGGTAAGCTGGTGCAGTTCCAAGCAGAGCGTCGTATTAGATTCTACATGTGAAGCGGAGTACATGGCTGCCTCGGAGGCAGCTAAGGAGGGTGTGTGGATGAAGCAATTCATGACGGATCTTGGAGTGGTGCCAAGCGCACTGAATCCAATAACCTTGTTCTGTGACAACACGGGTGCCATTGCCCTAGCAAAGGAACCACGGTTTCACAAGAAGTCCAGACACATCAAACGACGCTTCAACCTCATCCGCGACTACGTCGAAGGAGAGGACGTAAATATATGCAAAGTGCACACGGATCTGAATGTAGCAGACCCGCTGACTAAACCTCTTCCACGGCCAAAGCATGATCAACACCAGAACTGTACGGGTGTTAGATTTGTTACAATGTAATTCGCATGATGATGTGAGGGCTAGATTATTGACTCTAGTGCAAGTGGGAGACTGTTGGAATTATGCCCTAGAGGCAATAATAAATATAGTTATTATTATAATTCCTGTATCAAGATAATCGTTTATTATCCATGCTATAATTGTATTGAATGAAGACTCATTTACATGTGTGGATGCATAGACAAAACACCGTCCCTAGCAAGCCTCTAGTTGGCTAGCCAGTTGATCAAAGATAGTCAGTGTCTTCTGATTATGAACAAGGTGTTGTTGCTTGATAACTGGATCACGTCATTAGGAGAATCACGTGATGGACTAGACCCAAATTAATAGACGTAGCATGTTGATCGTGTCATTTTGTTGCTACTGTTTTCTGCGTGTCAAGTATTTGTTCCTATGACCATGAGATTATATAACTCACTAACACCGGAGGAATGCTTTGTGTGTATCAAACGTCGCAACGTAACTGGGTGACTATAAAGATGCTCTACAAGTATCTCCGAAGGTGTTGGTTGAGTTAGTATGGATCGAGACTGGGATTTGTCACTCCGTGTGACGGAGAGGTATCTCGGGGCCCACTCGGTAATACAACATCACACACAAGCCTTGCAAGCAATGTAACTTAGTGTAAGTAGCGGGATCTTGTATTACGGAACGAGTAAAGAGACTTGCCGGTAAACGAGATTGAAATAGGTATACGGATACTGACGATCAAATCTCGGGCAAGTAACATACCGAAGGACAAAGGGAATGACATACGGGATTATATGAATCCTTGGCACTGAGGTTCAAATGATAAGATCTTCGTAGAATATGTAGGATCCAATATGGGCATCCAGGTCCCGCTATTGGATATTGACCGAGGAGTCTCTTGGGTCATGTCTACATAGTTCTCGAACCCGCAGGATCTGCACACTTAAGGTTCGACGTTGTTTTATGCGTATTTGAGTTATATGGTTGGTTACCGAATGTTGTTCGGAGTCCCGGATGAGATCACGGACGTCACGAGGGTTTCCGGAATGGTCCGGAAACGAAGATTGATATATAGGATGACCTCATTTGATTACCGGAAGGTTTTCGGAGTTACCGGGAATGTACCAGGAATGACGAATGGGTTCCGGGAGTTCACCGGGGGGGGGGGGGGCAGCCCACCCCGGGGAAGCCCATAGGCCTTGAGGGTGGCACAGCAGCCCTTAGTGGGCTGGTGGGGCAGCCCAAAAGGGCCCTATGCGCCTAGGAAAGAAAATCAAAGAAAAAAGAAAAAAAAGGGAGGTGGGAAGGGAAGGAAGGACTCCCACCCACCAAACCAAGTCCAACTCGGTTTGGGGGGGAGCCTTCCCACTTGGACTCGGCCAACCCCCTTGGGGCTCCTTGAGCCCCAAGGCAAGGTCCCCTCCCTCCCACCTATCTATACGGAGGTTTTAGGGCTGATTTGAGATGACTTTTCCACGGCAGCCCGACCACATACCTCCACGGTTTTTCCTCTAGATCGCGTTTCTGCGGAGCTCGGGCGGAGCCCTGCTGAGACAAGGTCATCACCAACCTCCGGAGCGTCGTCACGCTGCCGGAGAACTCTTCTACCTCTCTGTCTCTCTTGCTAGATCAAGAAGGCCGAGATCATCGTCGAGCTGTACGTGTGCTGAACGCGGAGGTGTCGTCCGTTCGGTACTAGATCGTGGGACTGATCGCAGGATTGTTCGCGGGGCGGATCGAGGGATGTGAGGACGTTCCACTACATCAACCGCGTTCACTAACGCTTCTTCTGTACGGTCTACAAGGGTACGTAGATCACTCATCCCCTCTCGTAGATGGACATCACCATGATAGGTCTTCGTGCGCGTAGGAAATTTTTTGTTTCCCATGCGACGTTCCCCAACAATAACAGTCATCAAAGATTGAGCTTGCCACTCACACATACACGCGACCGACACGTCGTGATTCGATCTTAGCTATATTTTCACAATCTTCTTGCCCTTCTTTCATGCGGTTGAATAATTTAGCCCCGGAACCCCTTGAATTCTTCTCTTGAACGGACGTCCTTTAGGTAGGGTGGTCCCGCTTCTTCCTGTGGTGTGTGGTACTTCATCGCCGTCGTCATCTTCCATCTTTGGGTCACCGTACTTGTTGAAGTCTTGCTCATTGGCGACTCCATCCATTCCGATGATGTTCCTTTTGCCTCTCCTCATGACAACACGACTAGGCTTTGACCAGTCGGTAATGAAGAAGCATTGGTCCACTTAGCAAGCCAGTACCCATGGCTCATTTTTCGCGGTGACGTTTGCGCCCGCGGTCTTGGATTTTGCTTCGGGTATAACCATGGTGATGAAATACCGGTCTTATTTTAGGACGCTCTTGGCCCATCTGACACGGAACATCAGGACCTTCTCTCCAGCGTAGCTCAGCTGCCAGATCTCCTCGATCCTTCCATAGTATCTGTCCTTGTCGTTACCGGTGTAGGATTCCATCGTTACCCCGGAGTTCTGATAATTGCTCTTCATGTCCTTTTCCTCGGTGTAGAATGTACGCCTCATAGGTCATCAGGTTGTGCTCGACGCCCTGTGACAAGGCGAATATGAGTTTTTCTTCCACGGAAGAATCCTCATGTAAAGGGTACGACAGAAGCTTGTCCTTGAACCAACGCGTGAAACATGAGTTGTGCTCTTTGATTATATCTCCGTCCGTCCTCTGTTGGCCTCGGTCATTGTACATCTTCTCAATAAAGGTTTTGTGCTCTACCACCCAAGGATCGACCACGCCTATGTGTTGTAGCGTGACTAGGTTTGCTCTTTCAAAGTCGGCGAGTCGACCCTTGAAGTCGACATGCATTTCACGGCGAACCTCGTGGTGACCCCATCGAGCGAGCCTGCCGAGGTGCCTGTTGACGGGCAGACCAACGGGGTTCTCGATGCCTAGATAATTCATGCAGAAGGAGATGCACTCTTCGGTCAGAAAGCCCTTGGCTATGGTGCCATCTGGACGTGCCCTGTTGTGAACGTATCCTTTGATGACACAATTCATCCTTTCGAACGGCATCATGATGTGCAAGAATGTCGGCCCGAGTTGGATGATATCCTCCATGATATGGACGAGTAGATGCACCATAACATCGAAGAATGCGGGCGGGAAGTACATCTCAAGCTCGCATAGTATCACCACGATCTCTTCCTGTAGCCTTCTGAGTTGCCTCACACCAACCGACTTCCGAGAGATGACGTTGAAAAAGTTGCATAGTCCAAATAGCATTTCACGGACGTGCGCGTCCATGATCCCTGGAAATTGCAACTGGAAGTATCTGCGTCATCAGCACGTGACAGTCGTGAGACTTCATCCCGCTGAACTTCTACTTCGCTGAGTCTAGGTATCTGTTTATCTTCCCCGCGTAACCGTAAGGAAGTTTTACTCCTACGAGGCAGGTGAAAAACTGCTTGATCTCCTTCTGACTTAGAGTGAAGCACACGGGAGGGCAGTCATATTCGATCTTCTTGGCCTTTTTTCCTTTGTGACGGCTTTCTGTGTCCTTCGCCTCATCATCATCATCATCATCATCATCATCATCATTAGGGCGTTTTGCGTGAAGCTCCTCCCTAATGCCCATTGATTGCAAGTCTACCCTTGCTTTCGGCCCATCTTTGGTCCTCTCTGGCATGTTGAGCAGAGTACCAAGCAGACTCTCGCACACGTTCTTCGTGATATGCATGACATCAAGGCTGTGAGGCACACGGAGGATCTTCCAGTACGGCAAGTCCCAAAAAACAGACCTCGTTTTCCATACCTTCAGCAGCGGCTCTAGCGCCTTTCGCTTCTTTCCCGGCGGTGGGCACTCTTTCCAATTTTTCAACAGCTCGTCTATTTCCTCGCCGCTCCTCGTACGTGGGGGTCTTCGGGGTTCAGTTTCACCATCGAACAGATCCTTGCGTTTTCTCCATGCGTCATCCTCGCGAAGCCACCTTCGATGTCCCATGAACACGGTTTTCAAAGACCCGAGATCTCTATCTAGCTGGCGATACGTTGTTGTTGGGGAACGTCGCATGGGAAACAAAAAAATTTCTACGCGCACGAAGACCTATCATGGTGATGTCCATCTACGAGAGGGGATGTGTGATCTACGTACCCTTGTAGACCGTACAGCAGAAGCGTTAGTGAACGCGGTTGATGTAGTGGAACGTCCTCACGTCCCTCGATCCGCCCCGCGAACCGTCCCACGATCAGTCCCACGATCTTGTGCCGAACGGACGGCACCTCCGCGTTCACCACACGTACAGCTCGACGATGATCTCGGCCTTCTTGATCCAGCAAGAGAGACGGAGAGGTAGAAGAGTTCTCCGGCAGCGTGACGGCGCTCCGGAGGTTGGTGATGATCTTGTCTCGGCAGGGCTCCGCCCGAGCTCCGCAGAAACGCGGTCTAGAGGTAAAACCGTGGAGATATGTGGTCGGGCTGCCGTGGCAAAGTTTTGTCAAATCAGCCCTAAAACCTCCGTATATATAGGGGGAGGAGGGGGGAGCCTTGCCTTGGGGTCCAAGGACTCCCAAGGGGGTCGGCCGAACCTAAGGGGGGAAACCCTCCCCTTCCAAACCGAGTACAACTAGGTTTGGAAGGAGGAGTCCTTCCCCTTTTTCCCACCTCCCCCTTTTTTTTTCTTTTCTCTTTGATTTTCTTCCTATGGCGCATAGGGCCTTCTTGGGCTGTCCCAGCAGCCCACTAAGGTCTGGTGCGCCACCCCCAAGGCCTATGGGCTTCCCCGGGGTGGGTTGCCCCCCCCGGTGAACTCCCGGAACCCATTCGTCATTCCCGGTAACTCCGAAAACCTTCCGGTAATCAAATGAGGTCGTCCTATATATCAATCTTCGTTTCCGGACCATTCCGGAAACCCTCGTGACGTCCGTGATCTCATTCGGGACTCCGAACAACATTCGGTAACCAACCATATAACTCAAATACGCATAAAACAACGTCGAACCTTAAGTGTGCAGACCCTGCGGGTTCGAGAACTATGTAGACATGACCCGAGAGACTCCTCGGTCAATATCCAATAGTGGGACCTGGATGCCCATATTGGATCCTACATATTCTACGAAGATCTTATCGTTTGAACCTCAGTGCCAAGGATTCATATAATCCCGTATGTCATTCCATTTGTCCTTCGGTATGTTACTTGCCCGAGATTCGATCGTCAGTATCCGTATACCTATTTCAATCTCGTTTACCGGCAAGTCTCTTTACTCGTTACGTAATACAAGATCCCGCAACTTACACTAAGTCACATTGCTTGCAAGGCTTGTGTGTGATGTTGTATTACCGAGTGGGCCCCGAGATACCTCTCTGTCACACGGAGTGACAAATCCCAGTCTCGATCCATACTAACTCAACGAACACCTTCGAACATACCTGTAGAGCATCTTTATAGTCACCCAGTTACGTTGCGACGTTTGATACACACAAAGCATTCCTCCGGTGTTAGTGAGTTATATGATCTCATGGTCATAGGAACAAATACTTGACACGCAGAAAACAGTAGCAACAAAATGACACGATCAACATGCTACGTCTATTAGTTTGGGTCTAGTCCATCACATGATTCTCCTAATGATGTGATCCCGTTATCAAGTGACAACACTTGCCTATGGTCAGGAAACCTTGACCATCTTTGATCAACGAGCTAGTCAACTAGAGGCTTACTAGGGACAGTGTTTTGTCTATGTATCCACACAAGTATTGTGTTTCCAATCAATACAATTATAGCATGGATAATAAACGATTATCATGAACTAAGAAATATAATAATAACTAATTTATTATTGCCTCTAGGGCATATTTCCAACAGTCTCCCACTTGCACTAGAGTCAATAATCTAGTTCACATCACCATGTGATTCCAACGAATCCAACACCCATATAGTTATGAGGTCTGATCACGTCTTGCTCGTGAGAGAGGTTTTAGTCAACGATTCTGAAACTTTCAGATCCGTGTGCTCTTTACAAATCTTTATGTCATCTTATAGATGCTGCTACTATGTACTATTCGGAAATACTCCAAATATCTACTCTACTATACGAATCCTTTTCACTACTCATAGTTATTCAGATTAGTGTCAAAGCTTGCATCGACGTAACCCCTTATGACGAACTCTTTAACCACCTCCACAATCGAGAAAAATTCCTTAGTCCATTTAGTTACTAAGGATAACTTTGACCACTGATCAGTGATTCAATCCTGGATCACTCTTTGTACCTCTCAACAAACTTGCTGCAAGGCACAGATCAAGTGCGGTACTCAGCATGGCATACTTTAGAGTCTACGGCTAAGGCATAGAAGACGACCTTCGTCTATTCTCTTTATTTTGCCGTGGTCGGGTTTTGAGTCTTACTCAAATTCACACCTTACAACGCAACCAGGAACTCTTTCTTTACTGATCTATTTTGAACTCCTTCAAAACTTGTCAAGGCATGCATCTTGTTGAAACTTCTATTAAGCGTTTTGATCTATCTCCATAGATCTTGATGCTCAACGTTCAAGTAGCTCAATCCAGGTATTCCTTTGAAAACTCCTTTCAAACAACCTTGTATGCTTTACAGAAATTCTACATTACTTCTGATCCACAATATGTCTACCACATATACTTATCAGAAATTCTATAGTGCTCCCACTCACTTCTTTGGAAATACAAGTTTCTCATAAACCTTGTACAAACCCAAAATCTTTGATCATCTCATCAAAGTGTATATTCCAACTCCGAGATGCTTGCACCAGTACATTGAAGGATCACTGGAGCTTGCATAATTGCTTGTATCTTTAGGATCGACAAAACCTTCTGGTTGTATCACATACAATGTTTGCTCAAGAAAACCGTCGAGAAAACAATGTTTTGACATCCTACGTGCAATATTTCATAAAAAATGCATCAACAACTAACATAATTCTAACAGACCTTTAGCATCGCTATGAGTGAGAAAGTCTCATCATAGTCAACTGTTTGATCTTGTTGAAAACATCTTTGTGACAAGTCGAGCTTTTCTTAATAGTGACTTATCACCATCATCGTCTGTCTTCTTTTAAATATCCATTTTTACTCAATAGTCCTATGACCATCAAGTAGTTCTTCCAAAGTCTACACTTTGTTTTCATACATAGATCCTCTCTCGGATTTCATGGCTTCCAGCCATTTGTCGGAATCCGGGCCCACCATTGCTTTCTCCATAACTCGTAGGTTCACTGTTGCTCAACAACATGACCTCCAAGACAGGGTTACCGTACCACTCTGTAGTAGTACGCGACCTTGTCAACCTACGAGGCTTGTAGTAACTTGATCCGATGCTTGATGATCACCATCATCAGCTTCCACTTCAATTGGTGTAGGCGCCATAGGAACAACTTCCTGCGCCCTGCTACACACTGGTTGAAGTGATGGTTCAATAACCTCATCAAGTTCTACTACCCTCCCACTCAATTCTTTCGAGAGAAACCTTTCCTCGAGAAAGGATCCGTTTCTAGAAACAAACACTTTGCTTTCGGATCTGAGATAGGAGATGTACCCAACTGTTTTGGATATCCTATGAAGATGCATTTATCTGCTTTGGGTTCGAGTTTATCAGACTGAAACTTTTTCACATAAGTGTCGAAGCCCCAAACTTTCAAGAAACGACAGTTTAGATTTCTCTAAACCTCAGTCTATACTGTGTCATCTCAACGGAAATACGCGGTGCCCTATTTAAAGTGAATGCGGTTGTCTCTAATGCTTAACCCATAAACGATAGTGGTAATTCAATAAGAGACATCACAGCATGCACCATACCAAATAGTGCATGGCTATGATGTTCAGACACATCATCACACTATGATATTCTAGGTGGCATGAACTGCGAAAACAATTTCCACATTGTCTTAACTATGTACCAAAACTCGTAACTCAGATATTCATTTCTATGATCATATCGTAGACAGTTTATCCTCTTGTTACGACGAACTTCACTCCGAAACAGAATTGAACTTTTCAATATTTCAGACTTGTGATTCATTAAGTAAATACTCTAGTATCTACTCAAATCGTCATTGAAGTAAGAACATAATGATATCCACTGCGTGCCTCAGCACCCATTGGACTGCATACATCAAAATGTATTACTTCCAACAAGTTACTATCTTATTTCATCTCAATGAAAACAAGGCCTTGCTCATGTGGTATGATTTGCATGTCACTAGTGATTCAAAATCAAGTGAGTATAAAGATCCATCAGCATGGAGCCTCTTCATGCAATTTATACCAACATGACTCAAGCGGTAGTGCCACAAGTAAGTGGTACTATCATCATTACCTCGTATCTTTTGGCACCAATATCATGAACATGTGTAACACTACGATCGAGATTCAATAAACCATTTGAAGGTGATTATTCAAGAAAATAGAGTAACCATTATTCTCTTTAAATGAATAATCGTATTGCAATAAACACGATCCAATCATGTTCATGCTTAACGCAAGCACCAAATAACAATTATTTAGGTTTAACACCAATCCCGATGGTAGAGGGAGCGTGCGACGTTTGATCATATGAACCTTGGAAACACTTCCAACACGTATCGTCACCTCGCCTTTAACTAGTCTCCATTTATGCCGTAGCTTTCATTTCGTGTTACTAATCACTTAGCAACCGAACTGGTATCCAATACCCTCATGCTACTAGGAGTACTAGTAAAGTACACATCAACATCATGTATATCAAATATACTTCTTTCGACTTTTGCCAGCCTTCTTATCTACCAAGTATCTAGAGTTGCTCCGCCTCAGTGACTGTTCCCCTCATTACAGAAGCACTTAGTCTCGGGTTTGGGTTTAATCTTGGGTCTCTTCATTAGTGCAGCAACTGTTTTGCCGTTTCACGAAGTGTCCCTTCTAGCCCTTTGAAACTTAGTGGTTTTACAAACCATCAACTATTGATGCTCCTTCTTGATTTCTACTTTCGCAGTGTCAAACATCGCGAATCGCTCAAGGATCATTGTATCTATCCTTGATATGTTATAGTTCATCACGAAGCTCTCACAGCTTGGTGGCAGTGACTTTGGAGAACCATCACTATCTCATCTGGAAGATTAACTCCCACTTGATTCAAGTGATTGTCGTACTCAGACAATCTGAGCACACGCTCAACGATTGAGTTTTTCTCCTTTACTTTGTGGACAAAGAATCTTGTTGGAGGTCTCGTACCTCTTAACAAGGGCACAAGCATGAAATCACAATTTCATCTCTTTAGAACATCACTTATGTTCCGTGACGTTTTAAAATGTTTTCGACGCCTTGCTTCTAAGCCATTAAGTACTTTGCACTGAACTATCGTGTAGTCATCAGAAACGTGTATGTCGGATGTTCACAGCATCCACAAACGACGCTCGAGGTGCAGCACACCGAGTGGTGCATTAAGGACATAAGCCTTCTGCGCAGCAACGAGGACAATCCTCGGTTTTACAGACTTAGTCTGCAAAGTTTGCTACTATCAACTTTCAACTAAATTTTCTCTAGGAACATATAAAAACAGTAGAGCTATAGCGCAAGCTACATCGTAATTCGCAAAGACCATTAGACACTGTTCATGACAATTAGTTCAATTAATCATATTACTTAAGAACTCCCACTCAAAAAGTACATCTCTCTAGTCATTTGAGTGGTACATGATCCAAATCCACTATCTCAAGTCCGATCATCATGTGAGTCGAGAATAGTTTCAGTGGTAAGCATCTCTATGCTAATCATATCAACTATATGATTCATGCTCGACCTTTCGGTCTCATGTGTTCCGAGGCCATGTTTGCACATGCTAGGCTCGTCAAGCTTAACCCGAGTGTTCCACGTGCGCAACTGTTTTGCACCCGTTGTATGTGAACGTTGAGTCTATCACACCCGATCATCACGTGGTGTCTCGAAACGACGAACTGTAGCAACGGTGCACAGTCGGGGAGAACACAATTTCGTCTTGAAATTTTAGTGAGAGATCACCTCATAATGCTACCGTCGTTCTAAGCAAAATAAGGTGCATAAAGGATTAACATCACATGCAATTCATAAGTGACATGATATGGCCATCATCATGTGCTTCTTGATCTCCATCACCAAAGCACCAGCACGATCTTCTTGTCACCGGCGCCACACCATGATCTCCATCAACGTGTCGCCATCGGGGTTGTCGTGCTACTCATGCTATTACTACTAAAGCTACATCCTAGCAAAATAGTAAACGCATCTGCAAGCACAAACGTTAGTTATAAAGACAACCCTATGGCTCCTGCCGGTTGCCGTACCATCGACGTGCAAGTCGATATTATCTATTACAACATGATCATCTCATACATCCAATATATCACATCACATCATTGGCCATATCACATCACAAGCATACCCTGCAAAAACAAGTTAGACGTCCTCTAATTTTGTTGTTGCATGTTTTACGTGGTGACCATGGGTATCTAGTAGGATCGCATCTTACTTACGCAAACACCACAACGGAGATATATGAGTTGCTATTTAACCTCATCCAAGGACCTCCTCAGTCAAATCCGATTCAACTTAAGTTGGAGAAACTGACACCCGCCAGTCATCTTTGAGCAATGGAGTTACTCGTAGAGATGAAACCAGTCTCTCGTAAGCGTACGAGTAATGTTGGTCCGAGCCGCTTCGATCCAACAATACCGCGGAATCAAGAAAAGACTAAGGAGGGCAGCAAAACGCACATCACCGCCCACAAAAACTTTTGTGTTCTACTCGAGAAGACATCTACGCATGAACCTAGCTCATGATGCCACTGTTGGGGAACGTCGCATGGGAAACAAAAAAAATTCTACGCGCACGAAGATCTATCATGGTGATGTCCATCTACGAGAGGGGATGTGTGATCTACGTACCCTTGTAGACCGTACATTAGAAGCGTTAGTGAACGCGGTTGCTGTAGTGGAACGTCCTCACGTCCCTTGATCCGCCCCGCGAACCGTCCCGCGATCAGTCCCACGATCTAGTGCCGAACGGACGGCACCTCCGCGTTCAGCACACGTACAGCTCGATGATGATCTCAGCCTTCTTGATCCAGCAAGAGAGACGGAGAGGTAGAAGAGCTCTCCGGCAGTTTGACGGCGCTCCGGAGGTTGGTGATGATCTTGTCTCGGCAGGGCTCCGCCCGAGCTCCGCAGAAACGCGATCCAGAGCTAAAACCGTGGAGATATGTGGTCGGGCTGTCGTGGCAAAGTTGTGTCAAATCAGCCCTAAAACCTCCGTATATATAGGGGGAGGAGGGGGGAGCCTTGCCTTGGGGTCCAAGGACTCCCAAGGGGGTCGGCCAAACCTAAGGGGAGAAACCCTCCCCTTCGAAACTAAGTCCAACTAGGTTTGGAAGGAGGAGTCCTTCCCCTTTTTCCCACCTCCCCCTTTTTTTCTTTTCTCTTTGATTTTCTTCCTATGGCGCATAGGGCCTTCTTGTGCTGTCCCACCAGCCCACTAAGGGCTGGTGCGCCACCCCCAAGGCCTATGGGCTTCCCCGGGGTGGGTTGCCCCCCCCCCCCCGGTGAACTCCCGGAACCCATTCGTCATTCCTGGTACATTCCCGGTAACTCTGAAAACCTTCCGGTAATCAAATGAGGTCGACCTATATATCAATCTTCGTTTCCGGACCATTCTGGAAACCCTCGTGACGTCTGTGATCTCATCCGGGACTCTGAACAACATTCGGTAACCAACCATATAACTCAAATACGCATAAAACAACGTCGAACCTTAAGTGTGCAGACCCTGCGGGTTCGAGAACTATGTAGACATGACCCGAGAGACTCCTCGGTCAATATCCAATAGCGGGACCTGGATGCCCATATTGGATCCTACATATTCTACGAAGATCTTATCGTTTGAACCTCGGTGCCAAGGATTCATATAATCCCGTATGTCATTCCCTTTGTCCTTCGGTATGTTACTTGCCCGAGATTCGATCGTCAGTATCCGTATACCTATTTCAATCTCGTTTACCGGCAAGTCTCTTTACTCGTTCCGTAATACAAGATCCCGCAACTTACACTAAGTCACATTGCTTGCAAGGATTGTGTGTGATGTTGTATTACCGAGTGGGCCCCGAGATACCTCTCCGTCACACAGAGTGACAAATCCCAGTCTTGATCCATACTAACTCAACGAACACCTTCGGAGATACCTATAGAGCATATTTATAGTCACCCAGTTACGTTGCGACGTTTGATACACACAAAGCATTCCTCCGGTGTTAGTGAGTTATATGATCTCATGGTCACAGGAACAAATACTTGACACGCAGAAAACAGTAGCAACAAAATGACACGATCAACATGCTACGTCTATTAGTTTGGGTCTAGTCCATCACATGATTCTCCTAATGATGTGATCCCGTTATCAAGTGACAACACTTGCCTATGGTCAGGAAACCTTGACCATCTTTGATCAACGAGCTAGTCAACTAGAGGCTTACTAGGGACAGTGTTTTGTCTATGTATCCACACAAGTATTGTGTTTCCAATCAATACAATTATAGCATGGATAATAAACGATTATCATGAACTAAGAAATATAATAATAACTAATTTATTATTGCCTCTAGGGCATATTTCCAACAGTTGTGTCATCCATGCACCTTAGGCATGCACAAAATCCATGGTCCACCTGCCCGCGACATATCTGTAACCGAGATAGTCGTGCATCGTCGTGAGCAGTGCAGATCTCATAGGGAAATATTGTTTCGTTGCAGCGTCCCACGTATTGGCTGGCGTTTTCCACAGCATGTCTAACTCCTCTTTCAGCAGCCCCAGATACAGATTGATGTTGTTCCCTGGTTGTTTCGGCCCTTCAATTAGCATACTCATGTGAATGTACTTCCTCTTCATGCACATCGAGGGGGAAGGTTGTACATCCACACAAACATAGGCCAGGTGCTATGTGTGCTTCTCTGGCTGCCAAACGGATTGACTCCATCGATGCTCGTGCCTAGGATGATGTTCCTTGGATCGTCCCCAAATTCTGGGTGTTCGAAGTTCAACGCTTGCCACTGGCTCGCATCCTTAGGGTGACTCAACATCTTGTCTTTTTTATTTATCTTCGGATCATTTCTGTCATCTTCTCGCTTCTTCTCCTCCCTATCTGCATGCCAACGTAGGAGCTATGCTTGCTTAGGGTCCGCGAAATACCGCTGCAGATGAGGACTGATCGGAAAGTACCACACCACTTTTTGAGGAGCTTTCTTCCTCTTCTTGTATCGAGTGACGCCGCACACCGGACATATGGTAGACTCCGCGTGCTCGTCCTGATAAATGATCCGATCGTTCATGCACACATGGTATTTCATGTGTGGTAAATCAGAGGACACAAGATTTTCTTCGGCTCCTCGAAACTGGTCGGGCACTTGTTCCCCTTGGGAAGACGTTCATGCCAGAATGACATGTTCTCGTCGAAGCATGCGCCGGTCATTTTGTGTTTTACCTTCATCTCCAGAGCCATGAGCGTTACTTTCAGGCGGGTATCCTCGGGCCTGCATCCTTCATACAATGGAGTAATCGCGTCTATCTCCAGTTGATCCAGCTTGGCTTTCTCTCGGGCGGCAGCTCTTGCGTTACCCGTCTGCTTGAGAAGCAGCTCTTGAATATGAGGGTCCTGCACCTAGCCCATCGATGGTCCATCATCGCCTGCTTCGGCATCTTCATCTTCATGATCATGCCCTTCGTCTTGATCTTCCTCATCATCATGTCCGACATCTTTTACATGATGACCGTGTCCTGCATCTACTTCGTGATCATGTCCTGGAGATTCTTCGTCTTCTCGCCCGCCCTCGCCGCTATTGTCTTGCTGCCCTTCCTTATTTCTTGCCCGGCCCCCATGGACGACTTCATAATCATCTTCATCACCTTGCCACCTATAGCCATCCATGAAACCACGCACGAGCAGGTGGTCCCGCACCTGTTTGGAATCCGGGTCCATAAGGCTCTTCAGCTTGCATCTTCGACACAGACATCTTATCTCCGTCTCGTTCTTTTGAATCATCTCGGCCTTCGCGGAGCTCAAAAACCTATTCACGATGCCTTCGGTCATCGTGCGGACCATGGTCGCATGCGGGGTAGAGCAAAACGATATTTTAGAACCAAATTTTTTTTGGCATGACTTTGCCTAAAAATAGGACGAAAAAGAATGCATAGTGCCAAATTCTCGCCGAAACGGAAATGAATCAACATTCCGGCAAAATATTGGCAACTATCAAATTTCAAATACCGGTACCTGCAAACACAAACATATGCAACACTACAAACATACGTAGATCTAGGCCATAAAAAGTGTGTACGTTGGAGGGAGAAAAAAGTAGATCTAGAACATAAAGAAAGCTTTCCCCTTACTTACCTATCAAAAAAGGAAATTTAACCACTTAATTTGGGTGAATCTATGGTGCAAATGAGGTGAGGAGGAGGAGGCAGCCGAGACCAAGCTTGGTAGAGGTGGAGAGAATGAAGTGGGAAAAGTGAGTGTGGTAGGTGGTTATCAAAAATATCTAGCTGCTCTCAGGTTACCAATGGCGCACCTCCTAAGAATATGCCATTGGTAACCAGGGTTACCAATGGCGCACCTGGTATGTGATGCGCCATTACTAGTTTTGAAAAAAATTGAATTTTTTTTTGTTAGTAGTGGCGCACCGTGGGTGTGGTACGCCATTACTAGTTAGTAGTGGTGCACTAGGGTTAGCAGTTTTAACTAGTAATGGCGCACTTCCCCCTGGTGCGCCACTGCTAAGTCTGGGAAGGGTGTGGGGCCAGGACAAAACTAGTAATGGCGCACCACACACCAGGTGCGCCATTAGTAATATGGCAATTAATGGCGCACCTATATCTGGTGCGCCACTGCTAGATAGCAGTGGCACACCACTGATACGTCCATTTTGCATCATGCTTTCATGTTGATATTTATTGCTTTATGGACTATTATTATACTTTGTGGAACCTTACTTATGCCTTTTCTCTCTTATTTTGCAAGGTTTATTTGAAGAGGGAGAATACCGGCAGCTGGAATTCTAGACTCGAAAAGGAGCAAGACTAAGTGCTCTATTCTGCGCAACTCCAAATGCCCTAAAAATCAACGTGGATTTTATTTGGATTTTATAAAAAATATTGGGTGAAAGAAGTGTCAGAGAGAAGCAACCAGGGGCCTACAAGCCTGGTTGTCGCGGTCTACCCCCCTGGCCGTGGCAACAGGGCTTGTGGGCACCCTGACGGCCCACTGCCCCCCCCCCCCTCTTTTGCTATATGAAGGGTTTCGTCCGGAAAAAATGAGGGGGAGCTTTTTCGTGGTTTCTCCGCCGCCACGAGGCAGAACTTGAGCAGATCCAATCTAGAGCTCTAGCAGGACGATCCTGCTGGGGAAACTTCCCTCTCGGAGGGGGAAATCGTCGCCATCGTCATCACCAACACTCCTCTCATCGGAGGGGAGGCATCTCCATCAACATCTTCATCAGCACCACCTCCTCTCCAATCCCTAGTTCATCTCTCGTAACCAATCTCTGTCTTGCGACTCCGATAGGTACTTGTAAGGTTGCTAGTAGTGTTGATTACTCTTTGTAGTTGATGCTAGTTGGATTACTTGGTGGAAGAGTTTATGCTCAGATCCTTGATGCTATTCATTACACCTCTGATCATGATTATGATTATGCTTTGTGAGTAGTTACTTTTGTTCCTGAGGACATGGGATAAGTCATGCTAATAATAGTCATGTGAATTTGGTATTCGTTTGGTATTTTGATATGATGTATGTTCTTTTTCCTCTAGTGGTGTTATGCGAACGTCGACTACATAACACTTCACCATATTTGGGCCTAGAGGAAGGCATTGGGGAGTAGTAAGTAGATGATGGGTTGCTGGAGTGACAGAAGCTTAAACCCCAGTCTATGCGTTGCTTCGTAAGGGGCTGATTTGGATCCACTAGTTTAATGCTATGGTTAGACGTTGTCTTAATTCTTCTTTCGTAGTTGCGGATGCTTGCGAGAGGGGTTAATCATAAGTGGGATGATTGTCCAAGTAAGGGCAGTACCCAAGCTCCGGTCCACCCACATTTCAAACTATCAAAGTAACGAACGTGAATCATATGAGCATGATGAAACTAGCATGATAGAAATTCCCGTGTGTCCTCGGGAGCGTTTTTCCTCTTATAAGACTTTGTTCAGGCTTGTACCTTGCTACAAAAGGGATTGGGCCACTTGCTGCACCGTTGCTACTACTTGTTACTTGTTACTTTTCGCTTGCTACGTTTCACCTCACTACACCATCACTTATTACCGCTACTTTCAGTGCTTGCAGTTATTACCTTGCTGAAAACTATTTATCAGAGCCTTACTTATCGAAAGGACTACGATTATCCTCGTTGGGTTCAACACTCTTACTTATCGAAAGGACTACGATTGATCCCCTATACTTGTGGGTCATCAAGAATCTTTTCTGGCGCCGTTGCCGGGGAGGGTAGCGCCTTTGGTAAGTGGAATTTGGTAAGGAAACATTTATATACTGTGCTGAAATTTATTGTCACTTGTCACTATGGAAACTGTTCCTTTGAGGAATTTTTTTGGGGTAACTTCACCAAGAACGGAAGCATGAGGAGTTGTTCCTCAACCTGAGGTACCTACTGAAAATATCTTTTATGAAATTCCTTCGGGTATGCTTGAGAAACTGCTGGCTAATCCTTTTACAGGAGATGGATCTTCACATCCAGACTTGCATCTGATCTATGTAGATGAAGTTCGTGGTTTATTTAAGCTCGCAGGTTTGCCCGAGGATGAGGTAAAGAAGAAAGTCTTTCCTTTATCTTTGAAGGATAAGGCGTGGACATGGTATAGGCTATGTGATGATACTGGATCATTGGACTACAATCGGTTGAAATTGGAATTTCATCAAAAGTTTTATCCTATGCATTTAGTACATCGTGATCGGAATTATATTTATAACTTTTGGCCTCGTGACAGGGAAAGCATAGCTCAAGCTTGGGGGAGGCTTAAATCAATGCTATGTTCATGCCCCAATCTTGAGCTCTCGGGAGAAATTATCTCTCAAAACTTTTATGCTCGGCTTTCCTATGAAGATCGTACCATTCTTGACACTTCTTGTACCGGTTCTTTTATGAAGAAGGATATTGATCACAAGTGGAATTTATTGGAAAGAATCAAGCGTAATTCTAAAGATTGGGAGCTAGAAGAAGGTAAGGAGTCAGGTATGAATTTCCAGTTTGATTGCGTTAAATCTTTTGTTGAAACAAACACTTCTAGAGATTTTAGCGCTAAGTATGGACTTGACTCTGAGATAGTAGCTTCTCTATGTGAATCTTTTGCTGCTCATGTTAATCTTCCCAAAGAGAAGTGGTTTAAGTATCATCCCCCTGTAGAAATCAACATAGTTAAACCCAATCTAGTTGAGGAGAAAGTCATTGCCTTTAGTGATCCTATTGTTCCTTGTGCCTACGAGGAGAAAGCACCATACCCTGCTAGGAAAAAGGATTATTCTAGAGCTCCAACTGTGATACGTAGGGGTTACATTAGACCACTTGCACCCCCTGAGGAAACTAGAGTTGAACCTAGTGTTGCTATTATCAAAGATCTCTTAGACGAAGACATAGATGGGCATATTATCAAATTCTGTGAGGACTCCGCTAGAATAGCTAAACCTCACGCGAAAGACAAATATGGGCATATAGTTGGCCTGCCCGTTGTTTGTGTCAAGATAGGAGATCACTGTTAGCATGGTTTATGTGATATGGGTGCTAGTGTTAGTGCAATACCCCGTTCCCTATATGATGAAATCGAAGATGAGATTGCACCTGCTGAGTTAGAACCCATTGATGTCACTATTACGCTGGCTAATAGAGACACTATCTGTCCCCTGGGAATTGTGAGAGACGTAGAAGTCCTGTGTGGTAAGACGAAGTATCCTACTGATTTCCTCGTCCTTGCTACTGCACAAGATAGCTTTTGTCCCATCATACTTGGTAGACCCTTTCTCAACACTGTCAATGCTCACATTGATTGCATTAAACAGACTGTCACTGTTAGTTTCGAGGGTGTGTATCATGAATTTAACTTCTCCAAGTTTGGAAGACAGCCCCATGAAAAAGAGTCGTCTGGTAGGGATGAAATCATTGCTCTTGCCTCTATTGACGTACCTTCTACGGATCCTTTAGAGCAATATCTGCTTGAGCATGAAAATGATATGCATATGGAGGAAAGAGATGAGATAGATAAAATTGTCTTAGAACAATATCCTATTCTCAAGAATAATTTGCCTGTTGAACTGCTTGGGGATCCTCCCCCACCAAAGGGTGATCCTGTGTTTGAGCTAAAACAGTTACCAGATACTCTTAAGTATGCCTATCTTGATGAGAAGGAGATATATCCTGTTATTATTAGTGCTCACCTCTCGAATCACGAAGAGAAGAAGTTATTAAAAACTTTGAGGAAGCACTGTGCTGCTATTGGATATACTCTTGATGATTTAAAAGGTATTAGTCCCACTCTATGTCAGCACAATATTAAAACCGGTCCTGATTCTAAGCCAGTTGCTGATCATCAACGGAGATTAAATTCGAGGATGAAAGAGGTCATGAGAAAAGAAATATTAAAGCTTCTGGAAGCATGAATAATCTATCCTGTTGCTCATAGTGATTGGGTAAGTCCAGTACATTGCATACCTAAGAAGGGAGGTATCACCGTCGTTCCTAATGATAAGGATGAACTAATCCCGCAGAGGATTATTACTGGCTATAGGATAGTGATAGACTTCCGGAAACTGAACAAGGCAACCTGGAAGGACCATTATCCTTTGTCGTTTATCGACCAGATGCTAGAAAGGCTATCTAAACACACACACTTCTGCTTTCTAGACGGTTATTCAGGTTTCTCGCAAATACCTGTTGCACAATCTGATCAAGAAAAAACCACCTTCACATGCCCCTTCGGTACCTTCGCTTATAGACGCATGCCTTTTGGCTTGTGCAATGCACCTGCCACCTTTCAAAGATGTATGATGGCTATATTCTCTGACTTCTGTGAAAAGATTGTTGAGGTTTTCATGGATGATTTCTCCGTTTACGGTTCTTCCTTTGACGATTGCCTCAGCAACCTTGCTCGAATCTTACAGAGATGCAAAGGTACCAACCTCGTCTTGAATTGGGAGAAGTGCCACTTCATGGTTAATGAAGGCATCGTCTTAGGACACAAAATCTCTGAGAGAGGCATTGAAGTTGATAAGGCTAAGGTTGATGCAATTGAGAAAATGCCTTGCCCCACAGATATGAGAGGTATACGAAGTTTCCTAGGTCATGCTGGTTTCTATAGAAGGTTCATTAAAGACTTCTCTAAGATTTCTAGGCCTCTTACCAACCTCTTGCAGAAGGATGTTCCTTTTGTTTTTGATGAGAATTGTGAGGAAGCTTTCGAAATACTTAAGAAGGCCTTGATAACCGCACCTATTGTTCAACCACCAGATTGGAACTTGCCCTTTGAAATCATGTGTGATGCTAGTGATTATGTCGTTGGTGCTGTTCAAGGACAAAGAGTTCACAAGAAGTTGAATGTCATTCACTACGCTAGTAAAACTCTAGACAGTGCCCAAAGAAACTACGCCACTACGGAGAAGGAGTTTTTAGCAGTCGTGTTTGCATGTGAAAAGTTTAGATCTTATATAGTTGACTCCAAAGTCACTATTCACTCTGATCATGCTGCTATTAAGTACCTCATGGAGAAGAAGGACGCTAAGCCTAGGCTAATCAGATGGGTTCTCCTGCTACAAGATTTTGATTTGCACGTTGTTGACCGAAAGGGTGCTGATAACCCTGTAACAGATAACTTGTCTAGGCTAGAGAATGTCCTTGATGACCCACGACCTATTGATGACAGCTTTCCTGATAAGTAATCGAATGTCATCCGCACTTCACATAGTGCATCGTGGTATGCTGATTACGCAAACTATATCGTAGCCAAATACATTCCACCCAGTTTCACCTACAAGCAAAATAAGAAATTCTTCTTTCATTTGAGACACTACTTTTGGGATGATCCTCACCTTTATAAGGAAGGAGTAGATGGTGTTATTAGACGTTGTGTGCCTGAACATGAACAGGGACTGATCCTGCAGAAGTGTCATTCCGAAGCCTACGGAGGACACCATGCTGGAGATAGAACTGCTCATAAGGTATTGCAATCAGGTTTCTATTGGCCCACTCTCTTCAAGGATGCCCGTAAGTTTATCTTGTCTTGTGACGAATGTCAAAGAATAGGGAACATTAGCAAACGTAAGGAAATGCCTATGAACTATTCACTGGTCATTGAACCATTTGATGTCTCGCGCTTTGATTATATGGGACCCTTCCCGAGTTCCAATGGGTACACTCACATCTTAGTTGCTGTGGATTATGTCACTAAGTGGGTAGAGGCTATCCCCACTAAAAGTGATGATCACCACACCTCTATTAAGATACTTAAAGAAGTCATTTTCCCAAGATTTGGAGTCCCTAGATATCTGATGACTGATGGCGGTTCACACTTCATTCATGGTGTTTTCCGCAAGATGCTCGCTAAGTATGATGTCAACCATAGAGTTGCATCTCCTTATCATCCTCAGTCTAGTGGTCAAGTGGAGTTGAGTAAAGGGAGATCAAATTGATCTTACAAAAGACCGTTAATAGATCTCGAAAGAATTGGTCTAGCAAACTTGACGATGCACTATGGGCTTATAGGACTGCTTATAAGAATCCCATGGGCATGTCGCCGTATAAAATGGTTTATGGTAAGGCCTGTCATTTACCTCTTGAGCTAGAACACAGAGCTTATTGGGCAATCAAAGAGCTCAACTTTGATTTCAAACTTGCCGGTGAGAAGCGGTTGTTTGATATCAGCTCATTAGATGAATGGAGGGCCCAGGCATATGAGAATGCCAAGTTGTTCAAGGAAAAGGTTAAGAGATGGCACTACAAAAGAATACAAAAACGAGAGTTCAATGTAGGTGATTATGTCCTGCTATACAATTCTCGTTTAAGATTCTTCACAGGCAAGCTTCTCTCTAAATGGGAAGGTCCCTACATTGTCGAGGAAGTATATCGTTCTGGTGCCATCAAAATCAATAACACGGAAGGTAATTTTCCTAGAGTGGTAAACGGGCAAAGAATCAAGCATTACATCTCTCGTACGTACTCTCATAAATGTTGAGACCAATATCATCAATATCATAACTCCACAGGATTACATAAGGGATGTTTATCAGCCTGTTTCAGACCCTAAAAACGAAGAGGTATCTATTTCGGTAAGTAATTGGACTCTGAAACTTTTCCAATAGTAAATTTTCTCCGTTTTGGAATTTTTGGAAAATTGGAAAAATAAAAAGCAGTCCGGAGAGGCACGAGGCGGCCACAAGCTTGGTTGCCGCGGCCTCCCCCCTGGCCGCGGCAACAGGGCTTGTGGGCAGCTCATGTGCCTCCCGGACTCCGTTTTCTTGCGGAGCACTCCTTCTGGTCCATAAAAATCATTATATATACGCCCGAGGGTTTTGATCTCCGTATCGCACAGTTTTACTCTGTTTTCGTTTCGAGCCTGTTTCTGGTGCAGATCTAGATCGTCATGACTTCCCAAAAAGTTCCTAAGGACAAGATCTTCGAGAATGTCATCAATCCTTACCTAAGGGAAGTGTTGCAGCACCCCCAATCTATCAAGATGAGCGAGGGGATGTTGCACATCCGTGATGTTGAGGGGCCTAAGAAGACCAGAAGCATGGAGATGAGGCTCGAAGGAATGGAGCAACAAGTCTTCAAGTGCCAAGGGATGGTGGAGCGTGGACTCAACACCAACCACATGATGATCACGGAGTTCACCAGCAATCACAAGATGGATGCCATTGACATTGGGAAGCACCTCTCCAGGCTCTATGACAGGGTTGATCAACTCCAGGGCCAGATCTATGACCTGCAGAACCAAAACTGTGAGTATGAGTATAGATTTAAATCAATACGGTTGGCTGCAGATTTGAGGATTCCGGCGACTCGTTCATCCTGCCATGATGGAGCACCTGTGCCTTGGAAGACGGAGGATCAAACTCATGTTGCAACACCACCACCATCACCACCAAAGGAAGACTACTAAAGCATTGGTATGGGCAATCCCCTTGGCTTTTGCCAAGCTTGGGGGAGTTGCCCTGGTATCGTATCACCTTTATATCTTTTGCTTTTACCTTTGTTTTAGTTCTTTCCTTTTCAGTTTTTATTTCTTCTCTTAGTGGAATAAGTCTTTACTGTTTAGTTTGAGTCTTTTGCTTTGTGTCTCTCCCGATGTATTCGAGCTTGCGAGCTATATAATAAAGAGTATCTTAGTCAAGGGCTTTGTTTTGTGCCGTGATCAAAAGTATGAAAAGAACGATAGCATGAAAGATCATGAGATGATCTTATGGAAAGTGATAGCTTCACATATAACAAGTATGATGATTGAAACTTGTTGAGAGTAGACCAACATAGACCTCAGTCATTGTTGCAATTAATAATAAGTAATAAGGAAAGAGAGGTTCACATATAAATATATCATATTAGACACTTTCTATAATTGTCAGCACTCACCAAACTATTACATGCTTAGAAGTAGATGTTGGACAAGGAAGACAACATAATGAATTGTGTTTGCTTGGTTCCAAACAATGTTATATGATTAGAGATCCCTTAGCATGTGACGATGGCTTCCACTTCATATTAGCCAAAACTCCTGCACCAAGTAGACATACTACTTGTGCATCCATAAATACTTAACTCAGTTTTGCCATGAGTGTCCACCATACCTACCTATGGATTGAATATGATCCCTCAAGTAAGTTGTCATCGGTGCAAGCAATAAAAATTGCTCTCTAATAGGTATGATGTATTAGTGTGTGGAAAATAAGCTTTGTACGAACCTGTGATGAGGAAGACATAAAAGCGATAGACTGCATAATAAAGTTCTTTATCACAGGAGGCAATATAAAGTGACGTTCCTCCGCACTAAGAGGACACGCATCCAAACCTCAAAAGTGCATGACAACCTCTGCTTCCCTCTGCGAAGGGCCTATCTTGTACCTTTACTTTTTGCCCTTGTAAGAGTCATGGTGATCTTCACGAATTCCTTATTTAGCCTTTCCCTTGGTGAACGTCATATGCTTGGGAAAGATCTATATTCATATATCAACTTGAGCCGAGTACTTATGCTTTATTATTGTTGACTTTACCCTTGAGGTAAATGGTTGGGAGGCAAACTATAAGCCCCTATCTTTCTCTGTGTCCAACTGAAACTTCGATACCATGAGTACCACGTGAGTTGTAACAATTATGGAAAACAAAAGAGATGATTGAGTATGTGAATTTTCTTTACAAGCTCTTATTTGACTCTTTCTGATAATATGATAAATTGCAATTGCTTCAATGACTTTGGACGGTTGTTGGCCACTTCTCGGTAAGGTTTTTGTTTCATACTTTGCTTTGTGAAGGAAGTGTTACTTTCCCATAAGAATCTCTATGATGTATTGTTGTTCTATGTGTGATCATGATGCCCTCATGTCCGTATTTTGTTTTATCGACACCTTCATTCCTAAACATGTGGACATGTTTTGGGTCTTGGTTTTCGCTTGAGGACAAGCGAGGTCTAAGCTTGGGGGAGTTGATACGTCCATTTTTCATCCTGCTTTCATGTTGATATTTATCGCTTTATGGACTGTTATTATACTTTGTGGAACCTTAATTATGCCTTTTCTCTCTTATTTTGCAAGGTTTATTTGAAGAGGGAGAATACCGGCAGCTGGAATTCTGGACTGGAAAAGGAGCAAGTCTGAGTGCTCTATTCTGCGCAACTCCAAATGCCCTGAAAATCAATGTGGATTTTTTTGGATTTTATAAAAAATACTGGGCGAAAGAAGTGTCAGAGGGGAGCAACCAGGGGCCCACAAGCCTGGTTGCCGCGGCCTACCCCCCTGGCCGCGGCAACAGGGCTTGTGGGCACCCTGGCGGCCCACTGCCCCCCTCTTTTGCTATATGAATGGTTTCGTCCGGAAAAAATGAGGGGGGAGCATTTTCGTGGTTTCTCCGCCGCCACAAGGCGAAACTTGAGCAGATCCAATCTAGAGCTCCGGCAGGACGATCCTACATGGGAAACTTCCCTCCCGGAGGGGGAAATCGTCGCCATCGTCATCACCAACACTCCTCTCATCGGAGGGGAGGCATCTCCATCAACATCTTCAGCAGCACCACCTCCTCTCCAATCCCTAGTTCATCTCTTGTAACCAATCTCCGTCTTGCGACTCCGATTGGTACTTGTAAGGTTGCTAGTAGTGTTGATTACTCTTTGTAGTTGATGCTAGTTGGATTACTTGGTGGAAGAGTTTATGTTCAGATCCTTGATGCTATTCATTACACCTCTGATCATGATTATGATTATGCTTTGTGAGTAGTTATTTTTGTTCCTGAGGACATGGGATAAGTCATGCTAATAATAGTCATGTGAATTTGGTATTCGTTCGGTATTTTGATATGTTGTATGTTGTTTTACCTCTAGTGGTGTTATGTGAACGTCGACTACATAACACTTCACCATATTTGGGCCTAGAGCAAGGCATTGGGGAGTAGTAAGTAGATGATGGGTTGCTGGAGTGACAGAAGCTTAAACCCCAGTTTATGCGTTGCTTCGTAAGGGGCTGATTTGGATCCACTAGTTTAATGCTATGGTTAGACGTTGTCTTAATTCTTCTTTCGTAGTTGCGGATGCTTGCGAGAGGGGTTAATCATAAGTGGGATGCTTGTCCAAGTAAGGGCAGTACCCAAGCGCCGGTCCACCCACATATCAAACTATCAAAGTAACAAACGCGAATCATATGAGCATGATGAAACTAGCATGACAGAAATTCCCGTGTGTCCTCGGGAGCGTTTTTCCTCTTATAAGACTTTGTTTAGGCTTGTACCTTCCTACAAAAGGGATTGGGCCACTTGATGCACCGTTTCTACTACTTGTTACTTGTTACTTTTCGCTTGCTACATTTCACCTCACTACACCATCACTTGTTACCGCTACTTTCAGTGCTTGCAGTTATTACCTTGCTGAAAACCGTTTATCAGAGCCTTGTCCTCCTCGTTGGGTTTGACGCTCTTACTTATCGAAAGGACTACGATTGATCCCCTATACTTGTGGGTCATCAACCACATACATGGTGCGCCATTAATGTCCATATTAGCTATAGCCTTTTTCTAGTAGTGCAGGCGTCGCCGCGTCGGTGTCGGCCAGGCCGACAGGGGTTTCCCCCGATCCCAACCTTCACCTCGGATGCTCTAGAGCCTGCCATGAAACCGACCACCATCTTGCACCACCGCGGTCATGAAGTGTGACAGCCCGAGACCAACGTTCCAGAAGATTCCCCCTATATTCCCTTTTCGTCGTGTGATTATTTTTTATTTGTCGCATCATGCGCATCATCTGCATTGCATCGGCATCCCATTGCTGTCAGTTTTCAAAACTTGCATCCGATATTACTTGCAGGTTCTCTCCGTGTTCGTCGTTGCCCGTATTGAGCCCCACCACCCACGCACGCGCCCGCGACAACGTTTAGATCTTGTTTTTAAAAGTGTCTATAAAACTTTCTCTGATTGGGTTGAAGCTTGGCGTGCGGTCTTATTTAGTTGCAAGTAGGCCGCCTGCCAAATTTCATCGCAATCGGAGTCCGTCTGGTACCCGAACGGTCGACCGTAGCGGCACCGTCCCCAGTCTATCGTCGGACGTTTTTTGGTATTTTAATTTGCGTTGCCACGGGCCGCACCATTTCCCTCTCATCCCTACATAGTCCAACTACACAGCCCACTAGACCCATCTAGCTACTTCCTTCGTTCATGGTCGTCGGATCGCCATCGGACGGACGAGGTCCAACCCACCATAGCCCAACCCTATATAAGAACCACCCCATGGAGAGACCTCTCTCACTCCACTAGGGTTTCCCCTAGCTATTTTTGCACCCACCCCCTAGAAATCCCACCTGCTAGGCCAAATCCTTCAAATCCCGCAGCCCTAGCCTCATAGCCATTTCAGCATCAGATTTTGATCCAACGGCTCCAGTTCGTCCAAAACCCCGCCTAATGGACATGTCCGTGGCCAACTCGGACATGTCCGGGTGACCACAGTGCAACCGAGCCGTCGGCCTCCTCGAGCTCGCCTCCCATGGCAGCCTGCTGATATGTCCCGAGCAGCCGGTGCCCAGACGCCGTAGCGTCGCCCTGCCCGCCGCCTTCGGCCAGCCTGTAGGCGACCGCCGGAGCGCCACGAGGGCTTCCCTAGGCCAGTAACGCCCGATTCCGCCGCGTGCACGCCCGGCTCCCGCGAGCTCCCGCGCCTGCCCGCGACGGCTTGCCGCGCCGCCGCCACTCACCGGTGCCCCTGCCGACGGACCTGCGCCGCCGCCCCGCCCGTCTCACGTCGCGCCGGCCACCGGTTGCAGCCCCGTCGGTCGGAGCCCAAGCCGCCTGCCATCGCCCCGCTTCCTCGTCGCTCGATCTGGATCGAACCGATCCAGCATCGCTGCGGCGTTGACCCATGGAGTGGGCCGGCCTCCCACGCCGAGTTCCCTGGCCTAGCTCGGCTACCACCGGGCCGACCCACTCCCCATGTGGCCCAGCTGGCCGACCTCCTCTCCGTCCTAGGCCGAGCCCAAGGTGAGCCCCGTCTAAACCCCGCCCTAGGCGCTGCTTTCTTATCCTGCGCACCCCTGATTTGGCCCAACAATAGATAAGGCTCAGTAGTATTTGTTTAGGATTTTCAAATTTATTATTTCAGAATATGCTAAATATTTCAAAAGCCCGTAGATATTTAACCGTATGTTGGATCGGAGCAATTTATATATGAAACTTGATTAGTTTTCCGCATAGATTAATATTTTGTAACTTGCATGCATGTTTGGAGTGGTTTGACCCGATGTTTACCTAGTTTTGCGTGCTATCCTAATAGGGATATATTCCGTAGCTATTTTCGTGCGTGCCCGGATTTCTCAAATCCCGTACAAAAAATGCTCATGTTTTTAGGGACCTTTTGCAATGTATTTTAGAGTAGTTGTTTGTATTTTTGCATGTAGGATTCCGTCGGTAGTTTGCTATATCGTGCTTAGGACATATTCTCGCATATTCGTGTGGCGTTATTTTTGTTTTGCAACCTCACATGTTATATATGTTTTCGGGTAGAAAAATCCATATAATTTAACTGTGCATTTCGTTTTAGCTTTTGAGCAAGTTAGTTCGCATGGTATTTTGTCATGTTGCCCTTTTGCTTATTTTGTGGGATTTAATCCGTGCATGATATGAAGGAGTTGTCAACTAGAGATATGCCCTTGGATGTGTAGGCTAGCCCCTGGTAATTTTGGTTGAAATAGAAATCCTTTTTTAGGTGTGGTTTGCTTGCTCTCAACATGCTAGAAAATAGTGCTGATTTGGAGATGCTGAAATATTTCTAAGTCTGAAATCTGTTATATTTTGTTGATGTCTTCTAATGAGTTTATCTGGTGATCTGTAGCTCTTTTGAGGTTGGTGCAATGAAGTTAGTTGTAGACCTTAAGATTATCTAGCATGCCGTGTATTTTCATGCCATTTGGAGTCCTGTAGCTTATGGTTTTGCTGTTGTCAATATGCCTTCAGGTCAAAAACTGCACTGTCAAAACTGATATTTAAGTCTGAAATTGTGTGTGAGATGCCATTTTGTGAGTTCTTTTCCTAGTGATCCATGCTTCCATGCTAAATGTTATTAGTATCATATTGTAGTGCATCTTGCCCTCTATTGCCTCATGCCTTGTTTGAGCATTTTGGATTTGTCTAGCTAATTGTTCGAGGGCGTATAAAATGCTATGTGGCTGATTTTGGGCAGATTGTAGTGATTTCTTGTTTAGCTGGTAGTTGTTGAACCGTTGCTCCGTTTTGATCGTGTCCTATATGAAACTTGCTTAGAATCTCGAGTAGTTTCATATTATCTTGCTGGTTGTATGTTTTGAGATTCTTGTGGCTATCGTTGCACACATATTGCATTCATGCCATCATATCTTGCGGTGGTTGTATCTTTTGGACCATAGCTCCGTTGGAGATGTTCTCTATGTGTAAATTGGTTGTAATGAAGCATAGAATCACGTGAACCTATTTATTTTTCTGTTTAACAAACATTTAAACATGTTAATTCAGATCTGGACATAATTATAAATTAACGTACGAGGTTAGTTCGGAGATGCTATATATCGTTTCCGACCTCATTTAAGATGCCTAGATAGATAGTTTAGTTATGCTTCACCTCTTGCCATGTTTAACTGTTGGGGAACGTCGCATGGGAAACAAAAATTTTCCTACGCGCACGAAGACCTATCATGGTGATGTCCATCTACGAGATGGGATGAGTGATCTACGTACCCTCGTAGACCGTACAGCAGAAGCGTTAGTGAACGCGGTTGATGTAGTGGAACGTCCTCACGTCCCTCGATCCACCCCGCGAACAATCCCTCGACCAGTCCCACGATCTAGTACCGAACGGACGGCACCTCCGCGTTCAGCACACGTACAGCTCGACGATGATCTCGGCCTTCTTGATCCAGCAAGAGAGACGGAGAGGTAGAAGAGTTCTCCGGCAGCGTGACGGCGCTCCGGAGGTTGGTGATGATCTTGTCTCAGCAGGGCTCCGCCCGAGCTCCGCAGAAACGCGATCTAGAGGAAAAACCGTGGAGGTATGTGGTCGGGCTGCCGTGAGAAAGTCGTGTAAAATCAGCCCTAAAACCTCCGTATATATAGGTGGGAGGGAGGGGGCCTTGCCTTGGGGCTCAAGGAGCCCCAAGGGGGTCGGCCGAGCCAAGGGGGGAAGGACTCCCCCCCCAAACCGAGTTGGACTTGGTTTGGTGGGAGTCCTTCCTTCCCTTCCCACCTCCTTCCTTTTTTTTTCTTTCTTTCCTCTTTGATTTTTCTTCTCTTGGCGCATAGGCCCTCTTGGGCTGTCCCACCAGCCCACTAAGGGCTGGTGCGCCACCCCTAAGGTCCATGGGCCTCCCCGGGGTGGGTTGCCCCCCCCCCCCGGTGAACTCCCGGAACCCATTCGTCATTCCCGGTAACTCCGAAAACCTTCTAGTAATCAAATGAGGTCATCCTATATATCAATCTTCGTTTCCGGACCATTCCGGAAACCCTCGTGACGTCCGTGATCTCATCCGGGACTCCGAACAACATTTGGTAACCAACCATATAACTCAAATACGTATAAAACAACGCCGAACCTTAAGTGTGCAGACCCTGCGGGTTCGAGAACTATGTAGACATGACCCGAGAGACTCCTCGGTCAATATCCAACAGCGGGACCTGGATGCCCATATTGGATCCTACATATTCTACGAAGATCTTATCGTTTGAACCTCAGTGCCAAGGATTCATATAATCCCGTATGTCATTCCCTTTGTCCTTCGGTATGTTACTTGCCCGAGATTCGATCGTCGGTATCCGCATACCTATTTCAATCTCGTTTACCGGCAAGTCTCTTTACTCGTTCCGTAATACAAGATCCCGCAACTTACACTAAGTCACTTTGCTTGCAAGGCTTGTGTGTGATGTTGTATTACCGAGTGGGCCCCGAGATACCTCTCCGTTATACAGAGTGACAAATCCCAGTCTTGATCCATATTAACTCAACTAACACCTTCGAAGATACCTGTAGAGCATCTTTATAGTCACCCAGTTACGTTGCGACGTTTGATACACACAAAGTATTCCTCCGGTGTCAGTGAGTTATATGATCTCATGGTCATAGGAATAAATACTTGACACGCAGAAAACAGTAGCAACAAAATGACACGATCAACATGCTACGTCTATTAGTTTGGGTCTAGTCCATCACGTGATTCTCCTAATGACGTGATCCAGTTATCAAGCAACAACACCTTGTTCATAATCAGAAGACACTGACTATCTTTGATCAACTGGCTAGCCAACTAGAGGCTTGCTAGGGACGGTGTTTTGTCTATGTATCCACACATGTAAATGAGTCTTCATTCAATACAATTATAGCATGGATAATAAACGATTATCTTGATACAGGAATTATAATAATAACTACATTTATCATTGCCTCTAGGGCATAATTCCAACAGTCTCCCACTTGCACTAGAGTCAATAATCTAGCCCTCACATCATCATGTGAATTACATTGTAATAAATCTAACACCCATACAGTTCTGGAGTTGATCATGCTTTGGCCGTGGAAGAGATTTAGTCAGCGGGTCTGCTACATTCAGATCCGTGTGCACTTTGCATATATTTACGTCCTCTCCCTCGACGTAGTCGCGGATGAGGTTGAAGCGTCGTTTGATGTGTCTGGACTTCTTGTGAAACCGCGGTTCCTTTGCTAGGGCAATACACCCGTGTTGTCACAGAACAAGGTTATTGGATTCAGTGCGCTTGGCACCACTCCAAGATCCGTCATGAACTGGTTCATCCAGACACCCTCCTTAGCCGCCTCCGAGGCAGCCATGTACTCCGCTTCACATGTAGAATCTGCTACGACGCTTTGCTTGGAACTGCACTAGCTTACCGCACCCCCATTAAGAATAAATACGTATCCGGTTTGCGACTTAGAGTCGTCCGGATCTGTGTCAAAGCTTGCATCGACGTAACCTTTTACGGCGAGCTCTTCGTCACCTCCATACACGAGAAACATCTCCTTAGTCCTTTTCAGGTACTTCAGGATATTCTTGACCGCCGTCCAGTGATCCACTCCGGGATTACTCTGGAACCTACCTGCCATACTTATGGTCAGGCTAACATCCGGTCTAGTGCACAGCATAGCATACATTATAGAACCTATGGCTGAAGCATAGGGGACGGAGCGCATATGCTCTCTATCTTCATCAGTTGTTGGGCACTGAGTATTACTCAATCTCGTACCTTGTAAAACTGGCAAGAACCCTTTCTTGGACTGTTCCATTTTGAATCTTTTCAAAACTTTATCAAGGTATGTGCTTTCTGAAAGTCCTATCAGGCGTTTTGATCTATCCCTATAGATCTTAATGCCTAGAATGTAAGCAGCTTCTCCTAGGTCCTTCATTGAGAAACTTTTATTCAAGTAATCCTTTATGCTCTCCAAAAACTCCACGTTGTTTCCAATCAGAAATATGTCATCCACATAAAATATTAGAAACGCCACAGAGCTCCCACTCACTTTCTTGTAAATACGAGACTCTCCAACCACTTGTATAAAACCAAATGCTTTGATCACCTCATCAAAGCGTTTGTTCCAACTCCGAGATGCTTGCACCAGTCCATAAATGGATCGCTGGAGCTTGCACACTTTGTTAGCATTCTTAGGATCGACAAAACCTTCGGGCTGTACCATATACAACTCTTCCTTAAGGAAACCGTTAAGGAACGCCGTTTTGACATCCATCTGCCAGATTTCATAATCAAAAAATGCAGCTATTGCTAACATGATTCTGACGGACTTAAGCATCGCTACGGGTGAGAATGTCTCATCGTAGTCAACTCCTTGAACTTGTGAAAAACCCTTTGCCACAAGTCGAGCTTTATAAACGGTCACATTGCCGTCAGCGTCCGTCTTCCTCTTAAAGATCCATTTGTTCTGAATAGCCTTGCGGCCCTCAGGTAGTACTTCCAAAGTCCACACTTTGTTCTCATACATGGATCCTATCTCGGATTTCATGGCTTCTAGCCATTTGTTGGAATCTGAGCCCACCATTGCTTCCTCATAATTTGCAGGTTCATTGTTGTCTAACAACATGATTGATAAGACGGGATTTCCGTACCACTCTCCAGCAGCACGTTGTCTTGTCGACCTGCGTGGTTCGACAGAAACTTGAACTGGAGTTTCATGATCATCATCATTAACTTCCTCCTCAACCGGCCTCGCAACGACAGAGGTTTCCCCTTGCCCTGCGCCACCATCCAGAGGGATGAGAGGTTCGACAACCTCATCAAGTTCTATCTTCCTCCCACTCAATTCTCTCGAGAGAAACTCCTTCTCGAGAAAAGCTCCGTTTTTAGCAACAAACACTTTGCCCTCGGATTTGAGATAGAAGGTGTACCCAACTGTCTCTTTTGGGTAACCTATGAAGACGCACTTTTCCGGTTTGGGTTCCAGCTTTTCAGGCTGAAGCTTTTTGACATAAGCATCACATCCCCAAACTTTAAGAAACGACAACTTTGGTCTTTTGCCATACCACAGTTCGTATGGTGTCGTCTCAACGGATTTTGATGCTGCCCTATTTAAAGTGAATGCAGCTGTTTCTAATGCATAACCCCAAAAAGATAACGGCAAATCGGTAAGAGACATCATAGATCGCACCATCTCTAATAAAGTACGATTACGACGTTCGGACACACCATTACGTTGTGGTGTTCCAGGCGGTGTTAACTGTGAAACAATTCCACATTGTCTTAAGTGAGCACCAAACTCGAAACTCAGATACTCACCCCCACGATCAGACCGTAGGAACTTGATCTTCTTGTTATGATGATTTTCCACTTCACTCTGAAATTGCTTGAACTTTTCAAATGTTTCAGACTTGTGCTTCATCAAGTAGACATAACCATATCTACTCAAATCGTCAGTGAAGGTGAGAAAATAACGATATCCGCCGCGTGCCTCCACGCTCATCGGACCACACACATCGGTATATATGATTTCCAATAAGTCACTTGCACGCTCCATTGTTCCGGAGAACGGAGTTTTAGTCATCTTGCCCATGAGGCATGGTTCGCACGTGTCAAGTGAATCAAAGTCAAGTGACTCCAAAAGTCCATCAGCATGGAGTTTCTTCATGCGCTTTACACCAATATGACCTAAGCGGCAGTGCCACAAAAATATGGCGCTATCATTGTTAACTCTAATTATTTTGGTCTCAATGTTATGTATATGTGTATCGCTATCAAGATTCAATATGAACAATCCTCTCACATTGGGTGCATGACCATAAAAGATATTACTCATAGAAATAGAACAACCATTATTCTGTGACTTAAAAGAGTAACCATCTCGCAATAAACAAGATCCAGATATAATGTTCATGCTCAACGCAGGCACTAAATAACAATCATTTAAGTTCATCACTAATCCTGATGGTAACTGAAGTGAAACTGTGCCGACGGCGATTGCATCAACCTTGGAACCATTTCCTACGCGCATCGTCACTTCATCTTTCGCCAGCCTTCGTCTATTCCGTAGTTCCTGTTTCGAATTGCAGATATGAGCAACAGAACCGGTATCGAATACCCAGGCACTACTACGAGAACCGGTTAAGTACACATCAATAACATGTATATCAAATATACCTGATTTTTCTTTGGCCGCCTTCTTATCAGCCCGATACTTGGGGCAGTTGCGCTTCCAGTGACCCATACCCTTGCAATAGAAGCACTCTGTTTCAGGCTTAGGTCCAGCTTTGGGTTTCTTCGTGGGATTAGCAATGCCGCTCTTCTTTGAATTACCCTTCTTGCCTTTGTCGTTTCTCTTGAAACTAGTGGTTTTATTCACCATCAACACTTGATGCTCTTTACGGAGTTCAGACTCTGCGACTTTCAGCATCGCAAACAACTCACCGGGTGACTTGTTCATCCCTTGCATGTTGTAGTTCAACACAAAGCCTTTGTAGCTTGGCGGCAGCGATTGAAGGATTCTGTCAGTGATAGCTTCTTGTGGGAGTTCAATTCCCAGCTCAGCTAGACGGTTTGAGTACCCAGACATTTTGAGCACATGTTCACTGACAGACGAGTTCTGCTCCATCTTGCAAGCATAGAATTTATCGGAGGTCTCATACCTCTCGATCCGGGCATTCTTCTGAAAGATGAACTTCAACTCCTGGAACATCTCAAATGCTCCATGACGCTCAAAGCGACGTTGAAGTCCCGGTTCTAAGCCATACAAGACTGCACATTGAACTATTGACTAGTCCTCCTTACGTGCTAACCAAACGTTCTTAACATCCTGATCAGCCGTAGCGGGTGGTTCATCTTCTAGCGCAGCATTAAGGACATAATCCTTCTTCCCAGCTTGTAAGATTAGCTTAAGATTACGAGCCCAGTCTACAAAGTTGCTTCCATCATCTTTCAACTTAGCTTTCTCTAGGAACGTATTAAAATTCAGGGTGACAGTTGCGTGAGCCATGATCTACAACACAAACATATTCAAAGTGGACTTAGACTATGTTCAAGATAATTAGAGTTTAACTCAATCAAATTATTTGCTAAACTCCCACTCAAAAAGTACATATCTCTAGTCATTTGAGTGGTTCATGATCCACTTACACTAGCTCAAGTCCGATCATCACGTGAATTGAGTATAGTTTCAGTGGTAAGCATCCCTATGCTAATCATATCATCTATATGATTCATGATCGACCTTTCGGTCTCATGTGTTCCGAGGCCATGTCTGCACATGCTAGGCTCGTCAAGCTTAACCCGAGTGTTCCGCGTGCGCAACTGTTTTGCACCCGTTGTATGTGAACGTTGAGTCTATCACACCCGATCATCACGTGGTGTCTCGAAACGACGAAATGTAGCAACGGTGCACAGTCGGGGAGAACACAATTTGGTCTTGAAATTTTAGTGAGAGATCACCTCATAATGCTACCGTAGTTCTAAGCAAAATAAGGTGCATAAAAAGGATTAACATCACATGCAATTCATAAGTGACATGATATGGCCATCATCACATGCTTCTTGATCTCCATCACCAAAGCACCGGCACGATCTTCTTGTCACCGGCGCCACACCATGATCTCCATCAACGTGTTGCCATCGGGGTTGTCGTGCTACTCATGCTATTACTACTAAAGCTACATCCTAGCAAAATAGTAAACGCATCTGCAAGCACAAACGTTAGTATAAAGACAACCCTATGGCTCCTGCCGGTTGCCGTACCATCGACGTGTGAGTCGATATTTTCTATTACAACATGATCATCTCATACATCCAATATATCACATCACATCATTGGCCATATCACATCACAAGCATACCCTGCAAAAACAAGTTAGACGTCCTCTAATTTTGTTGTTGCATGTTTTACGTGGTGACCATGGGTATCTAGTAGGATCGCATCTTACTTACGCAAACACCACAAAGGAGATCTATGAGTTGCTATTTAACCTCATCCAAGGACCTCCTCGGTCAAATCCGATTCAACTAGAGTTGGAGAAACCGACACTTGCCAGTCATCTTGAGCAATAGGGTTGTTCGTAGCGATGAAACCAGTCTCTCGTAAGCGTACGAGTAATGTCGGTCCAAGCCGCTTCATCCAACAATACCGCGGAATCAAGAAAAGACTAAGGAGGGCAGCAAAACGCACATCTCCGCCCACAAAAACTTTTGTGATCTACTCGAGAAGACATCTACGCATGAACCTAGCTCATGATGCCACTGTTGGGGAACGTCGCATGGGAAACAAAAATTTTCCTACGCGCACGAAGACCTATCATGGTGATGTCCATCTACGAGATGGGATGAGTGATCTACGTACCCTCGTAGACCGTACAGCAGAAGCGTTAGTGAACGCGGTTGATGTAGTGGAACGTCCTCACGTCCCTCGATCCACCCCGCGAACAATCCCTCGATCGGTCCCACGATCTAGTACCGAACGGACGGCACCTCCGCGTTCAGCACACGTACAGCTCGACGATGATCTCGGCCTTCTTGATCCAGCAAGAGAGACGGAGAGGTAGAAGAGTTCTCCGGCAGTGTGACGGCGCTCCGGAGGTTGGTGATGATCTTGTCTCAGCAGGGCTCCGCCCGAGCTCCGCAGAAACGCGATCTAGAGGAAAAACCGTGGAGGTATGTGGTCGGGCTGCCGTGAGAAAGTCGTGTAAAATCAGCCCTAAAACCTCCGTATATATAGGTGGGAGGGAGGGGGCCTTGCCTTGGGGCTCAAGGAGCCCCAAGGGGGTCGGCCGAGCCAAGGGGGGAAGGACTCCCCCCCCAAACCGAGTTGGACTTGGTTTGGTGGGAGTCCTTCCTTCCCTTCCCACCTCCTTCCTTTTTTTTTCTTTCTTTCCTCTTTGATTTTTCTTCTCTTGGCGCATAGGCCCTCTTGGGCTATCCCACCAGCCCACTAAGGGCTGGTGCGCCACCCCTAAGGTCCATGGGCCTCCCCGGGGTGGGTTGCCCCCCCCCCCGGTGAACTCCCGGAACCCATTCGTCATTCCCGGTACATTCCCGGTAACTCCGAAAACCTTCTGGTAATCAAATGAGGTCATCCTATATATCAATCTTCGTTTCCGGACCATTCCGGAAACCCTCGTGACGTCCGTGATCTCATCCGGGACTCCGAACAACATTTGGTAACCAACCATATAACTCAAATACGTATAAAACAACGCCGAACCTTAAGTGTGCAGACCCTGCGGGTTCGAGAACTATGTAGACATGACCCGAGAGACTCCTCGGTCAATATCCAACAGCAGGACCTGGATGCCCATATTGGATCCTACATATTCTACGAAGATCTTATCGTTTGAACCTCAGTGCCAAGGATTCATATAATCCCGTATGTCATTCCCTTTGTCCTTCGGTATGTTACTTGCCCGAGATTCGATCGTCGGTATCCGCATACCTATTTCAATCTCGTTTACCGGCAAGTCTCTTTACTCGTTCCGTAATACAAGATCCCGCAACTTACACTAAGTCACTTTGCTTGCAAGGCTTGTGTGTGATGTTGTATTACCGAGTGGGCCCCGAGATACCTCTCCGTTATACGGAGTGACAAATCCCAGTCTTGATCCATACTAACTCAACTAACACCTTCGGAGATACCTGTAGAGCATCTTTATAGTCACCCAGTTACGTTGTGACGTTTGATACACACAAAGTATTCCTCCGGTGTCAGTGAGTTATATGATCTCATGGTCATAGGAATAAATACTTGACATGCATAAAACAGTAGCAACAAAATGACACGATCAACATGCTACGTCTATTAGTTTGGGTCTAGTCCATCACATGATTCTCCTAATGACGTGATCGAGTTATCAAGCAACAACACCTTGTTCATAATCAGAAGACACTGACTATCTTTGATCAACTGGCTAGCCAACTAGAGGCTTGCTAGGGACGGTGTTTTGTCTATGTATCCACACATGTAAATGAGTCTTCATTCAATACAATTATAGCATGGATAATAAACGATTATCTTGATACAGGAATTATAATAATAACTACATTTATCATTGCCTCTAGGGCATAATTCCAACATTAACAACATTTAATATTACCGTGTACCTAGTCGGGATAGAACTAAATAATCCATATGTGGAGCTTCGTCAATATGCATTGCATATTGAACTTCACTTAATGTGTAGTGTTTGATTGTTGTGAATTGCCATGCCATGTCTTGCATATATTCAACTGATCATGCATCATATGTGGATTGCATCTTGTCGTGCATGTGTCGTGGTGAATATCTTTGTTGATGCTTGTTTCCGGTTTGCTTCGTCTCGATAAAGTTCCGCAAGCTTGTCGGAATGTGAGGACTCGTTCGACTACATCGGTTCGTCTGCTTTACGGAGTCGTTCTTCTTCCAAGCGAGATCTCAGGCAAGATGACCATTTCCACAGATACCATTACTATCATTGCCATGCTAGTTTTACTGTTTCTATCATTATATCTCGCTGCCTACCACCAGTTAAATATCAGCCTTCCAACATTGCCATGAAAATCTTCAACCTGTTCACAACCTAGCAAACCACTAATTGGCTATGTTACCGCTTGCCTAACCATGTGTTAGCGTTGCTAGTTGCAGGTGCAGTTGCTTCCATGTGATAACATGGGTTCCTTGTTATATCACCCTATTAAA
This sequence comes from Hordeum vulgare subsp. vulgare, assembly GCF_904849725.1. Classification (NCBI taxonomy): domain Eukaryota; kingdom Viridiplantae; phylum Streptophyta; class Magnoliopsida; order Poales; family Poaceae; genus Hordeum; species Hordeum vulgare. The sequence continues at coordinate 53,423,943 of NC_058519.1, forward strand.
TGCTATTTAATTTAATGCACATATATACTTGGTAAAAGGTGGAACGCTTGGCCTTTCTAGCCTGGTGTTTTGTTCCACCTTTGCCCCCTTAGTTTCGGCTACCGGTGTTATGCTCCATAATTGAGCGCTCCTAACACGATCGGGGTTGTTATGGGGACCCCCTTGATAATTCGTCTTAGATTAAAGCTGGTCTGGCAAGGCCCAACATTGGTTCTATATTTTCCCAACATAATAATTCTGTTAATACTGAAATGCACACGGAGTTAGCGCTACCCGAGGAGTTTCTACATAATACAGGGGGACCAGTACTGATGGTATTGGTCCCAAAACAGAGCAGCTTACTAACGCTACCCGGGGCAACTCGACGTTTGGCGTGGTAACCATCGCTCATCCGGTGTGCCCTGAGAACGAGATACGCGGCTCCTATCGGGATTGTGGGCACGTCGGGCGGCCTTGCTGGATTAGTTTTACCTTTGACGGAATATCTTGTGCATCGGGATTCCGGTGATGCTTTGGGTAATCTCAGAGTTGAGGTTTTCCACTAAGGAGTCCGACGAGATCGCGAGCTTCGTGATCGAGGATTTCTATGTTGCTTGTGGTAATTTGTGATGGACTAGTTGGAGCACCCCTGCAGGGTTAAATCTTTCGGAAAGCCATGTCCGCGGTTATGTGGCAACGTGGAAACTTTGTTTAACACTGGTTCTAGACAACTTGAAGTTAACTTAATTAAAACTTGCCAACTGTGTGCGTAACCGTGACTATCTCATTCGTGAGCTCCTTCTTCGATCGAGGACATGGTGGGTTAAGCTTGACGTAAGTAGGTGTTCAGGATCATTCATTTGATCATCAATAGTTCACGTCCGCTATGCGTAGATCTTCCCCCTCTTTATTCTTGTACTCGTAAGTTAGCCACCTCACATATGCTTAGTCGCTTGCTGCAGCCTCACCACTTAACCATACCTCACCTATTAAGCTTTGCTAGTCTTGATACCTTTGGAAATGAGATTGTTGAGTCCCCTGTGGCTCACAGGTTACTAGAACACCAGTTTCAGGTACAGGTAAAGGTTACTTGACGCGAGCGCGTTGATTGTTCATTTGGAGTTGCTTCTTCTTCTTCTTCGTTATCGATCTAGGATGGGTTCCAGGCCGGCAGCCTGGGATAGCAAGGATGGACGTCGTTTTCTTTTCTCGTTTGTTTTCCTTCGTAGTCAGATCCTGCTCTTCTTCGTGTTAATTATGTATTGTACTGATGTGACTCCGATGTAGCTTGTGGCGAGTGTAAGCCAATTCCATATATCTCATCTTTTCAGTACGTGTACTTGTAATGATACCCATTCTTGCGAAACGACGAAATGCGCTTCTATCCCTGACGAGGCCCTCGTGCCAAATTGAGGATAGGATCGCATCCTGGGCATTACATGAAGCCTCCATGCCGTCTCACCATGACACCATGAAGTGACGCCTGCACAGTGGGGAATAGGAGCCGGGACTAGGGGCCACAACACCGTCGCCACGCGGGAGGGTACAACCTCCACCGTCGACGACGGTAGCCGACCGGGCACAATAGGAGGAGCATACCGAGCCCGTGGGCCCACAGGCCCGCCGGGCTCTCCACGCCCGTAAAGCTCCCGCCATCGCGCTGCAGCAGGCGCGCCTTCGGCGTCGCCGCCCCCGTCCGCTAGCACCCAGATGTGGCCCACAGGGCCCAGATCTGGGCCGGGGACGCGCCACCGGCCAACCTGCATCACTACGCCGTCTCATCGCCAAGGGACAACACCACCACCTCGCGCGTCACTGGCCACTGCTACCGGGTCGTCGGACCGTTGTCGAGCCGAGGAGCACCGCCGCCGCCCCCATGCCCCGGGTAGGGAGCCACGCACCCGGGGACAGGCAGTCCCGCCGCCGCCAACACCACCCGGCCAAGCGCCGGGGGCGGCCGTCGGCGGCGGCAGGGAGGGAAGGGGATTGGAGGAAGGCCGAAGAGCGGAGGGGCTCGCGCCGCCCCGGCCACCTCCCGGGGAGACGGCACGGGGCGGATCTGGGAGAGGAGAGGGGGAGAGGGCGGGGACGGCCGGCGGCAGCGGGGGCGTAGGAAGGCCGGCGGCGGCAGCGGGGGAGGGAGGGGGAACCCTAGGGAACGGGGGTGTCGGGCCCTTGGGAGATGTCGAGTATAAATATTTTCCTTACTATGATGTACATGCAGTGGATTAGCAACCAAACAAGTTTAGTCCGTTAATCAAAATCAAATAAAATAAACTAATGAATATAGATACTATAGTAAGGATACATAATTAACATCCCTTCCCTCATAGCACTGGCTTCCACAAAAATGCATGTGGTTCTTCCAGCCGACCGGTTGGCCGTGCAGTTGGCTACATGTTAGGCACACTAATCAACAGCATAAATTCCTTTTGTTTCCATCAATGAATGCCTTAGAAACTCCAGTAATTTTCAGAGGAATACTGCCGTTCTTGATGTAAGTAGTGGCGGCAGCAAGCTTGGACGTGACGTTGTAGGAGGCGTCGGGTTCCGTCGTGTGCTATATTCCGACGCAAGGCATCGGCAGCGGTGCGCACATATGTAGGCCAGCACGAATCGGTCTAAAACTTTCTAATTCTTTCCTTTCCTTCCCGATTCGAACTCGAGCTTCAGTCTGTATTTTCATGAAGCTTGACCACATGAAGCATGCAGCCTTCAACCGTCAACAGAACAAACGTATTGCTTTTAGTTCCGATCATAGCTTGAGCATGCCACAAATCGTACTCCATCAGTTTTAGTTTACAAGTCCGGCACATATATCTAAATCGTTAATTTAACCAATTTAATAAGAGACATATATAATAAAAAATATATCATTAAAAACTTTAGATATTTTACTTTCTAATGTTATAATTCTTATGTTAAACAATATATTTTATATAAATCAAATCGACGATTTAGATACACGTACAATGCCTTTTAAACTGTGACAGCGGAAGTAGTAGTTTTTCGACGAGCAGCCGTTCCGCGTTATGGCGCCTTCCGATCAGATACAAGTTTCGGGGGCTGCCCGTGGATTTGTACACAAAAAAAGAACTTCATGCATGATCCCATGAGCCACATTTTTTTATTTTTTAAGAAAAGGAGGTTCAACCCCCGGTCTTTGCATCAATCGATGCATACAACCATCTTTATTAATTATTTCATAAAGGTTTGATAAAAATATACATCAAACCATCCAAAGCCATCATTCACACCTACAGACGTGCAGTGCTTTCAATTCTCATATCTGAAACCGGTGTTATCGTCAATCCATCCTCATAACGTATCGGGACCAACAGCCGGTGCAGCATATCTAAAACGCACACCATCCTGTGAGCCATATGCATGTTGTCTTTTGACAAGCGCACGTGGATCAGCTTGACGAGAGACAAGATGGGTTGTCGCTTGACTACTTCATGCAGTCAGAACAACAGGCTAAAGCACGCAGCAGGTCATCATCGACAAGGGGCGGCGCTTGGTAGAGTTTGCAGCGGATTAAGGGCCACGAGCGAAGACCATGTCGGCAGAGTTGCATGGCGGACGAACCTTGCTCTAGATGCTAATGTTAGAATTTAGGATTTGCCCGTCTACCTTCTATTTCTCTGCGCTTATCCATGATGTCGTTCACAATTCGCATATCTGAAGTTAGGGAGTAAGGACATTTTTATACTGTCTTTCCAAAGAGTCCACCTCTTATACTGATAGAAGATTCCTAGTATTTTTAACTAGTTTTCCGGCATAGACTACAAATCAAATTACCATCCACGATCATATTTGCATGTTAACGGATTTTACCTGTTTATGTCCCCAGAGCACACACTTGTGAGCAACGCGCCATAATAGAGTGTAAATTCCTCTAATTATGTAGATCAACATTAGGACTGTAATCTAACTATATGATCTAGCTTCTTCCGATCATCAGTGTACCCGGGTAGTCTTTCCAATATAAATAATATATTATATTCCATCGATGATCGACCAGCTTTCTTAAGCATATAACTTAAGTACGTTCCAACAAGTGATAATTCCATGACAATCATGTAAAGCTATTCCATGCATAAATACATGTGTAATTCCACAATGAGGTATTTCGAATATTAGTAATTCCTATATTAATGGTTGAATATAGTTGCAGGACACATAATTCCAACATAAATACATCCAGCTCGTACTGGGCGTGAAACTATTTCACATTTGACCCTTTTGACAATGTCACACAGTGGTGTTTCTGAGCCACATAGAAACGCCGAGGATGTTCGTGTTTGTGAGCAACATAGAAACGCCGAGCCCGACCGCGTTTCTGCCCTGGCCAGCGCGCGCGTTGCTCGTTGACGTGGCAGGCCAGAAACGCCGACCCACATTGCGTTTCTGAAAACACTAGGGTCTTTGGCGTTTTCGTCCCATAAATACGGGCAGGTCGGCTCTGCTGTGAGGCCTAGTGCTAGCTAGGTTCTACGGCTGGCCGGCTCGGGTAGACCTCCATGGAATGGTATGCATGAGCGCAGAAGCGATAGGCAGGCATGCGTGCAGCTGGTGGGGGCACGGACCGGCGGTGCCTGGTGATATGTTATTTTAGTTAATCGTGATCCCGTAGCTGTGTGTGAGAAGCAACGCCATGGTACATGGCGTTTGCAGCAAGGGCAGTAACGCGGAAGCCCTGGCGTTTCCATGTGGAGCAGCAACACAAACGAGTTCGACGTTTTTATGTGGAGCAACAACACAAACGAGTTCGATGTTTTTATGTGGAGCAGCAACATAAACGAGTTCGCCGTTTCTATGCGGAGAAAAAACGCCACTGTATCTGTCCGTTGCCAAAAGGATCAAATTGTAAAATAATTTCAAATAGAGTTCATTTTGTGTTATAGTTTACGATTAAGATCAAAACAGTGATGTCGTCAAGGTAGGGAGAGGCCTCATAGACCTTATTCCAGCACATCATGTCGGCACCACTGCGTTGATGATGCCAGAGAAACAAAAACATAAGGGAAACACCAATTAAGAAAAAACGAAAGGGGCGGGTCCCTAATCCTCTAGCCGTGAGGGTGTCAGACGGGAGAGAGGGGAGGGGTCCCATGAGTACGAAGTTTGTGTGACCGAGCACCTCTGTGCACTATATCTGGTACGTCCAAGCGTGTGTGGGGATTCTAAACAGTCAGGTGGATGTCCCCTTGCATGCCGCACTAGCAATAGGAGCTAATTTGTCTAGGCATCGCTACTTGGCACAAATGTTTGCCCCTTGGTCCAGGCACGAAGTGTTCAACCGAAGTTGACATAAAGCTGACATGGGCCTAAAGCTGACATGAATCCTTAAAGAAAAAATAGTCTCAGTACTTTTGTAGATGGGTTGTGGGCCTGAAGCTGACATGAATCCTTAACTGGGGGACTAAATTGAATAATAAAATTCACTCATGCTAAACCATTGATAATTCAGACTATATAAATTTTTGATTTTAGGTTTAGAATTTAGTTTGCCGTCAATTTAGTTGTGAGCCTGCAAGTAACTAGATTTGATATGATTGTGAATGACTGGATCTTGAATTGGTTTTATGGAAAACAACACTAGTTGAGGGATTGATATCATAATTTTAGTTTGATGTGTACTGCTGGATTGATTTCATATAACGTGTGTGGTTTTTTTAATGGAGGATGTGTAGCTGGAATTTGTTTTGATGAAATGAATAATCGTTTTGCTTATAATCCATTTTCCAACTGCAGGAGGGTCGGCAGTTCATGCTTGCTGATTGTTGTGCACAAGTGGAGGAGGAAGAAGGCGATGTTGCATGCAGGTGGGATGGGCGCTTGGGGGTAAATGCATTCCCTCATGAATGGCCTAATAAAAAATAGAAAAGTATTATTGATTTGACCTGACCACCCTGTTGGACCGGATTCCACACACTATTTCCACGATGTACACTATTTAGACCTGCGCATTGGTACTGCTCCCATGTGCTCTCTGAGTAGTAGTACTAGTAGTCAAAATTATGGCGTGGACAAGACCTAGATTCTACACCTCATGTGCTCTCTGACCTTGGCCTAAATACACGGGCTGCTGCAGTGATAAGAGGGGGCAGGGAACGAAAATACCGGAAGAGCACACATCCCAAGCACATGCAAACGGTTTGGATGTAGTGCACCGAGGTGCTCGGTCACAAAAACGAATTTTCGGGGGTCCCATGCGATGGCGTGGAGGAGACTTGGTCACACCTAGGCTTGGAAGAGAGAGTGGGGAACGATGAAACCTAGCATAGAAGAAAGCAAAGAGGAAAAGATGGAACAAAAAAGGCAGCGAACGAGGGTGGAAAGGTGATAGGCGATGGGGCAGAGCATGTCCGTGCCCGGTGGGCCAGGCGCTAGCTACTAGAGTTGCGCTAGGCTAGGAGTCACCAATTTCCAAAGAAAAATAGTTAGTACTTGCTCGTAAACTAATATAAGAGCATTTAGAACACTATTTTAGTAATCTAAACGTTCTTATATTAGTTTACAGAGGGAGTATGTGTCAATGGGTAACCTCCATATAGGTTACAAGATGATATCCCACATGACTTGTTTTGGGAATGTTTTGCAATATATTTCAATGAGATTTGGTTGTATGGAACATGAATATTTGCAGTAATATTATGATAACTAGAACCAAAAATACATGTATTTTTTTGTGTTTGATTATTGTATGGGTTTGAATTATTTATTAAAGTAGCATCATAAAAATGGAAATTCTCATCCATTTCAGTATGTTGAGATGGGACTTCTCCATGCATGTTGCATGTTGAGGTGACATGTTGTTGGGAATCATAGTAGAAAATAAATTAATTTTTTGCCCCATGAATCAAGGACCGGACCACTATGAAGATGCATACAAGGTTAGATCTAATCATTAACAACTCAGAGTTGCAATGGAAGAAGAGTTGATGAAGATCGTTCTTGAAGTCCCCCTAAACCCGTTCCACAAACTGTCCCTCGAACGAAGAACAAAAGCACGATCTCTCTGGCTTACACGCATACGAGATAGGTGATCTGACTACACTTCGTCGCCCAGAGCTAGGCGTCGCCGGAGAACTAGAAGAGGGAAAAGCAGCCTTGTGGTGAAGCTACTTTTCTAGAGAACTAGAAGCAGAGAGGGGGTGTCTCTTTTGCACAGGAACTTTTGCGCAAACAAGGGTCACCACACTTGGGTATATATAGGTGTATGGAAGGGGAGGTCGAGTTCCTCCTCGTGACGGAGCACCAAAGGGTGGGGCCAACCCAAAAACCATAGTTGCACCAAGGCAGGCTTGGGCGCAAAGGTTTGGGGGTGCCACCCTATTACACCCGTATTGACGAATGATTATCCAGTGAACCTGTAGTGACCACATGCTATTGATTTTGCTTCTCGATACTTTGTAAACCCTTAGGTGAAATACATTGGCATCAAGTCAACACATGATCACTAATTTCAAATCTTTGAATTATTTGACAATTTAATCTCCAATCACCCCTACTCACTGCTCTAGCGTGGAGCACTCATTTCAAATTGTCTAATCCTCTCACTAATCCAGCCCAAGTACGCTTAACTTTCTGTTTCAATCTCCACTAGTTTCCAAGTCTCCACTTGTTATTTTCTTGACAATAGTAAGCTATCAATCTTATTAACCCTTAGGTCTTGATGTCACATGATTTAATTTTTTTAATTCCAAACAATTATTAGAATAAACAACAGTGATTAATGAACAACAATAATTAATTTAAAAACTTAAAAAAACTCAAAAAGGCAAGAATTTTAAAAAAATCAAATAATTCTTAAAAAGCATAAAAACAAAGACTCCAAAATAACTAAAAATTTCAAAATAAAATAAGTAATAATAATGATATTGAATTTCAATGAAAATCAATTAAGTAATAATATTGTTTTATTATTTTTTTGCCATTTATTCATTTAATATGGTATAATAAATATCTTTAAATCTGTAAATTGTACTTCGACAAATAATATATCCATTATTATCAGAAAAATGTGAGGAATCCAAATATGACACCTTTTTAAAATAAAATTAGAAACAACTAACATAGCATTAAGTAATATTAACTAATTACAAAAACAAAAATATTGTCAAACAATATAAACTAAAGTTAATTATATTAAAGTGGCAAAAAAATTACTTTTAATATAGCAAAAAACTAATTCTACCAACTAAAGTGCCAACTTTCAACCTTTTCGGTGTTCATTTGTATTGCTTTTTAATTTCAGGGTCATTTAGCTCAAAAAACCATTAAATATAAAAAAAGTAGCAAATGAAGTTAGAAAGGGTTAAAATTTGAAGATGTGGTTTAAAATGGTGCATATTGAATGCACAAAAAGTCTGGAGTTGAAATGAGTTAAAAAATGAAATGTCTTTGTAAGAGATGAGTTTTCGTCCGAAACCCTCATACTTCGAAGGAGATGGTCTAGTTTGTACACGAAGTGCATCTAGTTTTTCCTGTAACCCTCTCAACTTTTTAGCACATGCTATGTGGTCGAAATGATGATATCATGCAAAGTTTCAACCTTTTCAGTGTACATTTGTATTGCTTTTTAATTTCAGGGTCATTTAGCTCAAAAAATAATTAAATGCATTAAAGTACCAAATGAAGTTAGAAAGGGTTGAAATTTGAAGATGTGGCTTAGAATGATGCATAGTGAATGCACAAAAGTGTGGAGTTGAAATAAGCTAAAAATGAAATGCCTTTGTAAGAGATGAGTTTTCGTCTGAAACCCTCATACTTCAAAGGAGATGGTCTAGTTTGTACACGAAGTGCATCCAGTTTTTGTTGTGACCCTCTCAACCTTTTAGCACATGCTATGTGGTCGAAATGATGATACCATGCCAGGTTTCAACCTTTTGAGTGTTCATTTGTATTGCTTTTTAATTTTAGGGTCATTTAACTCAAAAAATCATTAAATGCATGAAAAGTAGCAAATAAAGTTAGAAAGGGTTGAAATTTGAAGATGTGGCTTAAAATGGTGCATAGTGAATGCACAAAAAGTATGGAGTTGAAATAAGTTAAAAAATGAAATAGCTTTGTAACAGTTGAGTTTTCGTGTGAAACCCTCATACTTCGAAGGAGATGGTCCAGTTTGTATTCGAAGTGCATCCAGTTTTTGTTGTAACCCTCTCAACTTTTTATCACATTCTATGTGGTTGAAATGATGATACCATGCCAAGTTTCAACATTTTTAGTGTTCATTTGTATTGCTTTTTAATTTTAGTGTCATTTAGCTCAAAAAATTCATTAAATGCATGAAAAGTAGCACATGAAGTTAGAAAGGGTTGAAATTTTAAGATGTGGCTTAGAATGGCGCATAGTGAGTGCACAAAAAGTCTGGAGTTGAAATAAGTTAAAAAATGAAATGTCTTTGTAACACATGGGTTTTCGTGTGAAACCCTCGTACTTTAAAGCGGATGGTCCAGTTTATAAACGAAGTGCATCCAATTTTTGTTGTAACCATCTCAACTTTTTATCACATGCTATCTGGTCGAAATGATGATACCATGCCAAGTTTCAACCTTTTCAGAGTTCATTTGTAGTGACAACAATTAAAAAACAATTAAATGACTAAAATAACTATATAAGCAAAACACTATTGTTTTAATTTAAATCATTCTAAAAATAACCAAATAAATCTTACTGTGACAACAATCTAACATGTGACTAGGAGCAAAAAGAGTTAAATTAAAAATTATTTTTAAACTCAGGTTATTTACAATCTAGTGTTTGAAGCAAATTTGAAAAAATTCAAATTTAAACCATTCAAATTTGAAAACTAAGGCACAAACAGAAACAAGACAAAATTTTGAATCTAATGCAAAAAGAATCACTCAAAAACATCAAATATCCTAAAAGATATAAGGAATTTAAATCAGAAACTAAAAACAGACAACAAATAGAAAATACAAAAAAGAAACTTTCAAAACCCTTTAGTCCGGGTTGGTATCTCCAACCGGGACTAAAGGTTAGACCCACTTTAGACGTCCCGGTTTGTATCACCAACCGGGACTAAAGGTCTATATCTAGTCCTGGTTGGTGATACCAACCGGGACTAAAGGGGTTCGTCGGGGGCCCAGCCTGCCACCACCCCTTTAATCCCGGTTGGTAACACCAACCGGGACTAGAGGTCACAAATGAATCGGGACTAAAGCCTAGCCGTTGGAACCAGGACTAGAGGTCACATTACTTCCGGTCCAAAATCCAACCGGGACTAATGCTCCGAACGAAAGGTCCTTTTTCTACTAGTGATTGTCATACCGAGAGGGCCCTAAGAATATCTCTCCATCACCGGAGGAGCAAATCCTAGTCTCGAGTATCTAGTCCCTTGTCATATGTCTTCGATGAACTTGTAAATTTGCTTTATGATCACCCTGTTACGGTTGATGTTAGAACAACCTCAAAGTGCATCGTCTAGTATGAAACGGTAATATCTTGGTGTAAGGAATTATGCATACATTAACTTTCTCGTGTTATGGACTAAAGACTTGTGAAGAAATCATCTCCTATTATAACATACAACTTGGGTCAATTCAGCACAAATGTTCCGCTAACATCGTGCCCTCAATGCTGGCAGCATCATTGTTACACTTAACTTACGTCCATGATTAGAAAAACAGAACCATCATGCAACACTTGAGCTAGTCCTAGAGGCAAGACTAGGAATTTATTTTAATGTTTATTATTCTACACATGCACATGAGTTTTGCTCTGAGCCTCGTTTAAAGGATCAGTATGGTCGCTAGAGGGAGGGGGTGAATAGGCGACTAACAATCTTAACTTCTTTTCTAACTTTATGGTTACAACAAGAATATAGATTACCTACATATGCAACTAAGGGGACAACCTATATGCAAAGCTCAAAACGGTAAACACGAGATATAATATAATAACAATAATACAAGTTTGCATAAAGTAAGTCAAAGAAGAATAAAGTGGAGAAGATGAGGTTGTTCACCTTCGCACAATGCAAGGTCCTACGAATCCACTAATGTTGCCCTTGAAGGTGGCAACCAAGACCTTCATAAACAAGATTGGGGAAATCTCTACAACTTAATTAGAGGCTCAACACTACCATGAAGCTTCACCACAGTGAAATGTGGCTTAGAAGTGACCTCTTCTGTCTAGGGTTCCCAAACACCAAAGAGTAATGAGATCCACAATAAAAAGTATGGGGAATCCAATTTTATTTTGTGCAAATGTAGGTATAGGTTTCCTCTCCGTATCCCTAGAAAACCAACAAGTTGGAGTGGCTAGAGAAGGAGGTCGAGCAAGATAAAGCTTAGCTCAACAATGGAGGATAGAGAGATGCAAAAGTTAGGAGGGAGGATGAAGAAGGTCCTCCTTTTATAGCTCCCTAAATCCAATCATTGTGTGCAGAGATTGCACTAAGCGGTAGTACCGGTCTCTCTGGAGCGGTACTACCGCCGTCCCTTCGAAAACTGCTAGCCTAGGTAGTAGTACTGCTCATCAGAACCGTACTACCACAGTTCCCTTCAGGGCTGCAACAGAAACACCAGAGTGGTGCTACCGATGGGGTGTCCAATAGTATCGACTATGGTTGGGTTGGAATGTGGGGTGTTAAAGGAAAAGTTGTGACCGAGGAGGGTCGTTAGGACTAGAGATAGGGAGGTTTTGTTCGCTATGTGATTGTACTTCGTTGGCTATGGATAAAGTCCAATTGTTTAAACCTCTTTTGTAACCCAAATTGTACAAACCCAAGGCCGATTATCTCCCTATCAATATATATACATGTCGCAACCTGCGGGGTGTAGACTATAAGAAGTTTGAGAAAATCATATTATTACACGTGTGTGCATTATTGAAGAGAACAATGTACTATATAATTAGCTCATATATATGTGTGTGGTTCGTTATGTACTGTTATATTTAGCGAAAAACTTAACAACATGCTGTTTTGGCATTTCCCTAAAAAACATGGTGTTTGGCATTTATCTTAAGATACGAGAAAAATATTGTTCAACGACATATGTCCTCGCACATGGCTTGAACCTGCATACAAGATTCACATGGGTTACAGAGGTTGGGTTCGAGTTGATAAAGAAGATGATAGAAGCTATAACCCTAACAAATGAGGAAGGTATCAGATTTATTACATCTAAGAATCCGGAAAATTCAACACAACCATAATGCAGAGATTCCTTTCATCAAACGGTGTTATTAATCCTTATGCCAAAGCCATTTATGACATCTTCATCCTTTTTTGGTGGATTTTGAAAGCCAGGAATGACCTAATTTTCTCAGTCATTCATAGCTCGACCAATGATACCATATGTGGATCCACAAAAATCATTGCTATACGAATCATGAAATACGTAACTTTAGATAAGACAACCCTTCTCTCATTTCATTTCTTTCTTTTTCCGTGGCTTGTGTAGTTCTATTTTGCTTCTCTTCACTTTGTTTGCCATTTTTAAACTCTTGTATCCCGTCTAGGACTTCTCCGATTCTCTTTCGGATTGATATAAGTTTTCACGCGACGGAGACACGCCTTCTCTCATTTCATTTCTTTGTCTTTTCGCGGCTTGTGTAGTTTTTTTTTTGCTTCTCTTCACTTTGTTTGCCATTTTTTAAACTCTTGTAATCCGTGTAGGACTTCTCCGATTCTTTTTCGGATTGATATAATTTTTCACGCGACGGAGACACGCATTAAACGTATGGAAAGAAAAAAAAACTATTGGTCAATCGGGCAAACTGTCTACATATGTAATTAAGTCACACATCTTTGTCCTGGCAAAGATGAACACCCAACACATTCACATTGCTCCGAGAAATTTACATCTTCAAACAAAACAGACCATGGAAGAAGAGCTCCAGGATAAAAAAAAATTAACAACTACTTCCTCCTTTCATAATATAGGACGTTTTTTTGACACTAGTATAGTGCCAAAAAACATTTTACATTATAGGACGGAGAGAGTAGAATGAAAATGCCTTGGCTCAAACAGCATGACCGAGACCGAGTGTCCCTCATTAACGATGCCATTCATGCATCTTAACCATGCCAAAACTAAATAAAATGAGACGAGATACATCATACATGACCATGCACTATGCACGAGGATTCTCTCCTGACATGGGAGCAAAAGGACTCCAAGAAATGCTCCAGGATCGGCGCCTCACTGCAACCCGGACTCCATGTCATCCAAGAACTGCATCATATCATCAATGGGGAGGCTGGCGCTCGAGTTGGTGCCGCCGCCGTCGTGGCCACCAGTACTGTAGCCATTATAGTCCAGGGCGTTGTGGTCCCCCTCGGACCTCACCGTGTCATGCCAGCCCTCCTGTTGCTGGTGCGGCGCGTGATACATCTGCAGAGGCACCATGTCGACGCTGCCGGTGACATTTGGCGCCTGGGGCTGGAAGACCGGTGGCTGCCAGCCCTCCTGTTGCTGCGGCGGCGCCTGATAAATCTTCGGAGGCCCCATGTCGACGTTGCCGGTGACGTTTGGCACCTGGGGCTGGATGGCCGGTGGCTGCCAGCCCTCCTGCTGCTGCGGCGGCGCCTGATACATCTGCGGAGGCCCCATGTCGACGCCGTCGGCGACATTTGGCGCCTGAGGCTGGAAGAACTGCGGCTGCCAGCCCTCCTGCTGCGGCGGCATCTGATACAGCGGCGGAGGCCCCATGTCGACGCTGCCGGTGACGTTTGGCGCCTGGGGCTGGAAGACCGGTGGCTGCCAGCCCTGCTGCGGCGGCGGCGCCTGATACATCGGCGGAGGCCCCATGTCGACGCTGCCGGTGACGTTTGGCGCCTGGGGCTGGAAGACCGGTGGCTGCCAGCCCTGCTGCGGCGGCGGCGCCTGATACATCGGCGGAGTGCCCATGTGGACGCTGTCAGTGATGTATGGCGCCTGGGGCTGGAAGATCGGTGGCTGCCAGCCCGCCTGTTGCTGTGGTGGCGCCTGATACACCGGCGGAGTGCCCATGTGGACGCTGTCAGTGATGTATGGCGCCTGGGGCTGGAAGATCGGTGGCTGCCAGCCCGCCTGTTGCTGTGGTGGCGCCTGATACACCGGCGGCGGCCCCATGTGGGCGCCGCCGGTGACGTTTGGCCCTTGGGGCTGGAAGACCGGCGGCTGCCGGGTGGTTTTAGCGATGCGCTCGCGGAGGCTCTTGTGGATCTCCCCCGACTTAGAGCCAACCCTGGCGACCTCCTCAGCGCTGAGGTCGCCACCGAGCATGGCCTTGTGCAGCAGGGCCCTGATGTCGCGGTCCTCACGCTCGCGCCGGAGCTTGTCGGCCTTATATTGGAACTTAGCGACGCACTTGGTGAGGAACTCCTCGTGGCTCACCGTCTTCTTGAACTGCACCATGTTGGGCGTGGCCTTGTAGCGGTTCAGGATAGCCGCCGCCTCGGCATGGGACGGGTAAACGACATCCGGCACCGACGCGCCCTGATCGTACACCAGCACGCAGGCCTTGGTGTTGCACAGGATGCGCAGCTCGCCCGCCTTCTTCATCAGGTTCTTGCGGCGCGTCTGGTAGGTACGGCGTCGACGGGCTGAGTCGTTGCCGATGTACCGGAGGGGCACCTTCTTGCGAGCCATCGCCGGAGACGACGGGGAAAGCCAGCAGAAGATGGAAAGGGAGGTCGCTAGTTTTGGCGAATTGCAAACGAGGGAGGAGGGGTGGATTTATAGGGGACGATCGGCCAGGATGAGCGTGCTGCAGCCTCTTCCGTCCTTCACTGTGCTCATCTCTAACTTTGGCGTCCATTTACAGCTTTTCACTCTCTCTACGTAGATATGCATGCTAGTGCTAGCTAGTTCATTAATGCGTCATAACAATACAGATATATTTTATAATTAATGTATACATGCTTTTTAGCTACTTATTGCAAAATTAATTGTGCATTTAATTTTTTCTAAAATTAGATTGGTATTCAAACATGTACAGCGTCCCATCACCGCGTTAAGAAAATATCAATAAATAACGTACTTACATGAATTATCTCATAATGCAGTGAAGTGGTAAGCAAAAATTACAAATCTACTAATAAGATATACAAGCAATTAAACCATAATTCATATGCATTGTGTGAAAAAGTTAAGCCAGTTTTTGCAACATATATATCGAATGGTGTTCCATATATACATCAGGTTGGACGGCTATGATGCGTTACTTACTTCCAGACTTAGTTATGTAGTCCAAGTAAGTAATCACTTTCAGTCGTGCACAAGTATAGGTACCGCTTCGGCGAAACCTACGCCCCCAACAACAAGTGTGCTCGCTCGACAATGACCATATAGAGCATTGGTATGAACTAGTACATTTATGCCTCAAACAGAATAGGTATATGGCCATTACATTTTTTTGGCTTTTTGACCCCATATTGTAGGACGGATCTCGAAAGATAGGAAAACGTTGGTAATATTATTCTCCACACCCCTAGTTCTCCATGCTCCACAAGACACTGTAAATCTTATTTATGTGCATCATCTAACTATCGATAATAAAACTATTATGAAAACTTACCCTGCCTTCTTTTTTATCAAGGATCATGCCACAATGAGTGTGATTCATCGAAGTATATGTGGAGGAGGTTTGTAGCCCCTCAAGCTACAATCACATTCTTCATACAAACACGACTACAAGTGTCCAAGCCTTCATCCACGGAATGACATCATCATTTAGATCATCCTTCTTTCGATATGGTCAATTGTGTCCTTCAAACTAATAAACTTCCATGCACAAGTGAGTCATATAGCAAACCACGGTATGCTGGTATGAAATCAGAGAGTCGTCATCTTGGTTATCCGAAATATGTAAGTGTGTCCATGTCACGAAATTTGTCATTTATGATATTAGGGGACCAACACATTCTTCCGTTATTGCCTTATTGGTCATCACACATATTCCCTCCGTCCCAAAATAAGTGTCTCAAGCTTACTATATGATTTTATACTAGAGTTAATATAAAGTTAAAAAAATTATTTTATGATGGAGGGGGTACTATTTAAATGTTATTGATGACTACAATAAGTACGCATGGAATTGTCTTCTTAAAAAAAGTCTGAAGTGCTCTCTATATTCTCAAATTTCCTTTTCTCGTAGAGCGACAATTCAATTATGGAATCTTTTCCACGCAAACCGACTTGATTGGTGAGTACTGTAATTTAAATTATTTCTTTAATAAAATTGACATTTCTCACGAGGTTTCATGTCTCAATACTCACTGATAGTATTGCTCGGCAAAAAGAAAGAATGGACACAATGTTGAGGTAGGGTTAGATGTTGCACAAGCATCCATGCCTCTCAAATTTTTGCACGAAAACTTTTTAACCACAACATACTTCATTAATCAATTTCATATCAAGGCGGTCAACTATGACAAGCCAGTAGATCATCTTCTTAAAAATAAAACCCCACTATTAATCCTTCAGAAATTTCAAGTGCGTGTGTGGCCAAACTTGTGCTCGTTTAATTCTCACAAGTTTGAGTTTTGTTCCAAACAGTGTGCCTTTGTCTGATATACTCCCCAACATATTGGATTCGAATGTCTACATATCGCAACCTACCATTTATATATATTTGGCGATGTTGTGTTCGATGAGGATGTTTCCCCCTTTCTATCTTTGCATGCTAGTGACGTGCTATCCTCCGCAAATGACCTCTACAACGTCCGCGAATGTATGAAAGGTCATTTGAGATGTCCGACTGTAAATGCTCTTAGTCCCACCACCTATCAGCTCCACATCTTCCTCGTGCCGAAGGCATGGCTAGTAAAGGAATAGAGAACAAAGGGTAAAAACAATATTGAGGGGACTACACACCACTAGATTCTCAGAAGTCACTCTATTGTACACAATTCAGGTAGCCCAACAAAGAACAAAAATGGTAAACATATAAAAGCCGGAATTGGGATAGCATAAACTACCCACTGTTGATCCCATCACACACCCAAAGGCCCAAAACACATGAGAATCACAATTAACAAATGAAGAACAAGTGTTGGGTCGTTTTAATTTGATCACAAAAGGAACAGATACAGGATCCCATACACGTACACTTTCACCACCTCTGTCTTGTCAAGGGAAAAATCAGTGCACAATACATGAAAATTTGAATTTTTGAAGGAATTTTTGCTTTCTAGATCCACTTGTAATGGACTCTTTGTTCAAGGCATTGATAAATAGGCAAGGTACTGGATACTCAGGGACCAAAGCACGTCATCAAGATTTTCATGACGATCGAGGTGCCCTTCCCCCACTCACTCATAGTGAATATTTTTCCATCTCCATGGAAGATCATAATGTAGCTAACGACGGAAAATAAAGGGCCCTCCGTTCGGAAATAATTAGCATGGTTATAGTTCAAATTTGAACTGAAAGCACCTCGGCTATTTTCGAACGGATGTAGTAGAAGACTATTTATCAATCCTTGTAATAGTTAATGCCTCCAATATGATTTAACATTTCTTTAAAAGAAACTTTCATATGCTTTACTATTATATAATATTTATGATGGAGTTGTTTGGATATCCGTTAACTGCCGTCGTGAGTTTGATCGAACAATAATCAATGGCCCTCTGTGATCTTTTTTGAAATGTTTATAACTAATGTTCTACCGACCCGCAAAAAAAGGTAATGTTCTACCGATCTCGAACTCCTGCTTTCGGTTAAGGGACATAACACATATCAATTAAGCGACACGCAAATCAAATATAATGGGATTGTGGATATTTTAACACACACACCTCAGGCAAACATTTACACAACTGATTCCTGAGCAGTTTCTCTGAATCTGCAACTAAAAGAAATTTTCATATATACATGATGAAAAGCCAAGTTCTTGCTTCGACAAATTACAACCAATCAAATACCCGGCCAGCTCGCTTGATCAAGAACCATTATGGTAATGTCGCCCACATTGTTGAGCGGTGAGGGGGGCCAATAGGGAGGGTGCATCACTTTTTTCTCACATCTGTTATTTCTTTTATGTTTTTTAGTGCTCACTTAATTTTTCTTTTTTACCTCATCGCCCTAAAAAAATCTTGAAATGTTTATAAATTATTACAGAGTATACATAGAATTTGACATTTTTTTCTAAAAAAAAGGAAAACAAAATTGTAGCTATTAATGGACCACGCCAGTTGTTGGGCCATTTACGCTTTCCTTTGGGCGTTATACATAGAATAGAGCCTACGTCGCACAGTTGGGCGGACCCACCGGCGATTTGTGCGCCACTAGCCGATACTCAGCCAGCCCAGTACCACGTGACCGCGTCACGCTATTGCCATATACTTTTTTTTCTAGTATTACCGAAATATTTTGAATACATATATTATGAATAACTAAATAAATTATTTTAAAAAATGTTAATCCAACATAACCAAATTTAGATGTAGTGTAAAAATTATTCACTTTACCTTTCGACAAATATATGTACATATCGAAAATGTATGTGACATTGCTAAAAAAATATGCATTTCAAGATATATGCGTGAGATTTTTAATAAAATGTAATACAATGTAAAAAACCTGGTCTTATAATTCCAAAAAGTGTCGTGTGCCATTAAAAAAAATGTATGTTGCACTTTCTAAAAAATGTTCACATGTTCAAAAACTATTTGTGACATTTAGAAAATACATTATCCAGTTTATAATTATTTACACATTTCAAAAATGGTCTTCCTTATCATGCAAATAATATTTCAAGTCTATTAGAAAACATGTTTGTAACAGTATTTGCAAAATATATTCATCATGTAGTTAAACTTTTTAAAACTTATATAAGAAAATGTTTTAGATATATACGAAAGATGTAAAATATGCATGGAAAATAGGCATCAAAACATGTATCTTTTTTAAAACTAATCTTGTACTTGAAAATGTTAAATTTTTATAAAACATGTTCCTCATGTGTACAAAAGATGTACAATGTGTATGAAAAATAGATATATGTTGAATTACAAAATTAAATAAGAACCAAAGGAAATCAATGAAAGCAGAGAAATAAACTATGTAAATGGATGAAAAAGAAAAATAAAAACAGGAAAAAACATGCAAAACCTGAGGGAAACCGTGGTACAAACATTGGAAAAGTCAAAAAAGACAGGAAAAAATCTCGCGCTCTGCTATAATTTTCGATTGGCCCGAAAACCGCCCGATATTGGCGATTTCTACTACTTCCCCCATTTGTAAATATAAATCTTTATAGAGGTTCAATTAATGAACTACATACGAATATATATATAAACATGCTTTAGAATATAGGTTCATTCATTTTGCTCCGTATGTAGGCACCTAGTGAAATATTCTAAAAGACTTATATTTAGATACGGAGGGAGTAGGAATTAGTACAGGCCACACACAGCCCTGGCGCCATTCGCTCACGAATCCTCCAATGCAGCACTACAAGTTTCAGTTAACTCATTAATGTTATTAATCACCCACCTGTCCCGATATGATAGTTCCTAAATGGGGGAGCGCGTAATTTTTCCTCACCGGTTTTTGGAACCTTCTAGAGAGGTTCCACCAGTTTTCTTGGCAAGGGTTTCCCTGGTTGGGTTTGTTTGGTTTTAGTCTTTTTTTTACTTTTCTCTTTTTACCTTCATGTTCATTTATGAAATTCATGAACTATTTTAAATCCATGAATATTTTCCAATTTCATGACTATTTTTTAAATTTGTGAACTTTTCAAATCCGAGTACATTTTGAAATTATAAAATTGCATTTATTTTCAAATTTTTGAAATTTTAAATTCATGATTTATTCTTTCACATAATTTGAAATTCTCAAATTCCTTTCAAATTCGCTGATTTCTTGAGACTAGCTGTCATTACTTCCAAATTTGCAGACTTTTTCATGAACTTTCTTTGAACTCACGAAATTTTAAAGTTTTGATGTTATTCAAGTTCATGAATTTTGTTGAAAAAGTCAACTAGTCAATGGTCCATTTGAACTCATGAATGGACAACGTCAGCCGGGCAAGAAGTCAACTGTCAACCGAGCGAGTTATAGATTTTGGCGTTATTGGGCCGCCCCACGGGAGTAAGCACATAAGACCTAGTTTGGGCTGTCGGTGGTTGAGGCGCTAACTAGAACCCCTTCGGTTCGTTTGCTCCTTGTGCTTGTTTTTTCTCTCGTGTCTACTACTATGAGAAAAACAATTGGTGGAGAAAATTAGCAGCCTCTCGGCTCGAAAAAAATGGTTGTAGATTTTTAACAGATTGGTAAAGTTCGTGAATTCGAAAATTATTTATGAATTTCTATAATATTCATGAATTTTTCAAAATATTGACAACCTAACGGGGGTGCTCACAACCGAAACGCATTGTTGGTCAGCAGTCCATGTAACACTTCATGCAACCGCACAATACAATTTCTAGCCTTTTTCTATTTTGGTAATTTCTTGTCATTTTTTATATTCTATAGCTTCTTTTTGAACTTTTAAATTATTCATGAGTCTGAGTAAAATATTAATGTAACAGTAAATCTTTGTTAATTTCAATAATTTTCCATCCTATTAAAAATGATTGTAAATTTTTAAAAATATTCACAAACTAAAATCACTCATGAATATAAAAAATGTGCAATCCACTGCGAACAATTATATGATGCAACATGAAAGCTAGCAACAAGGTAAGAACGAGCAATAACCTAACAAGCAAGCGCAACACAAAATAGAAAGGATTAACCACAAGTTGAGACAGATGATGTATCCCGAAATTCATATTTTTAGGAGTGTTAGTCTTAGTTGGAGAGGTGCGAGAGCCAAAGGTTTACAAATTTGTTTGCTTGTACCACTGGAAAAACATGTATACTTTCTATAAGAAATTTAACCTCTTGCTATAACTCTAAGAGGTATTCAAAAGGTCTCACCTTTTGTTAGAATTCTATAAAAAAATACTACCTATATCGCATAATATAAGATGTTTTTGCAGTTTAATTTAAAAGTGCAAAAACATAGGTAAGCAAGCCATATGATTTCTTAGAGACTTCGTTTCTTTAAACCAAAATATTTTTTTACAAAATCCTTTTAGAAGTCCTCGTGATCAAAATACATTTGAAATTTCTTAAAGTACATCAAACGAATCGTTTTGACGCTGTCCATTCATGAAGTTATAGCTTACGATTAAAACGGGCCACGCAACCAAGGGGCGCACAAGAAGGCAGTGTGGATGCCTCGTGGCCACCTAGGTGGGACCAAGCCCACAAGGGGCGAGCTCCCTCCCTTGAGCAAGTCAACGTCACCAATCATAATTTTTCCAACTCCATCTCGTGCGACGTTGCACGTCCTGCAAATGATGCTTTGCATATAAGGGCGAGGTTGTGCTTCGAGCACGCAAACACGATGCTTCAAAGCCGATGTTGCAAGAGGCCACGAGACGTCTTACTGGGACCCAATGTCACCAACACGGCAAGCGACGGTGGGCGTGTTGCAAAAGGCCAGGAGAGGTCGTACTCGGACCCAATGTCACCATCCTGGTAAGCGGCGGTTGGCGTGTTGCGAGAGGCTAGGAGATGTCGTACTCGGACCCAATATAAAAAACCCGACAAGCGGCGGTGGGTGTATTGCGAGGCGGTGTGCTGAGAGCGATGACCCCCGTTCGCTATGACCAACATAAGCGTTGTTGTGACCACAATCACTTCATCCCGAAACCACTCGGCATCCGTTGCTATGGGCATCGTGTGGTGGAACCGGCTAGCGGTGTTTTGCATCACAATCATTGTGTGCTAGAACCGACTGGCGTCCCTGTTGCGACCATGATCATGATTTGTTGGAACCAGCCAACTGCCTTGCTGCTATCGCAGCCACCACATGCTGGAATTAGTCGGCAACACAATTGTAACCATTGTAACCATGTGTTGGAACCGACCAACGAAGAAGTACAACCACAAGAGAAAAGTTGCAATCATGGTGGGAGAAGCTATACCCCCCCCCCTTGTTGCGACTGTTCGTGGCAGTCATGCGTGCGGTGACTGGTGGCGAAATGATCAGAGGGCTAGAATGCTATAGTTTGTGCCTGGTTGTGCTGGAACCGATGCACAATGATGCTGGAACGGGTTAGGCCACGTCCAATGCACGACCTCATCCGGCCCGGGTGTGTCCATTTTGGCCAAAATGGACACACGGCATGGCCCAATGCACGACCCATCCTGATTTGTTGTCTTTTTGGCATCCGACCTACTCCATTTCTGGCACAAATTTGTGCATGGTTTTCGTCTAGATGGACGACATACGGATGCACACGTGCCCGCTCTGTGTTCGTCTCGGGCCCGTGTGGCAGCCACCCACCTACCTCCCGCCGTCCACATTTACGGCGCACCCACTAGCACCCCTGTCTGTCAGCCGCCCAGCCGGGGGTCATACTCCGTTTTAATGTGTATGCAGTTCACACTTCCACTCCCACCGACGCATGCCTTCTCAAAGCCCGACATGCCCAAACCCTAGATTCGGACGCCTCCTCTCACTCACCTCACCACCGGTAGAATGGGCTGGCATTGGATTCCCGGCCGCAAGGGGAAGCACGACCACGAGGCCGGGTTGTCATCCGCCATCATAGCTGCTCCTCCTCCACCCCCACCTCGAGTGTTTCACAACTCGTTGTCATCAGGCGCTCCTCGCATGTAGTCGTATGTAAAAGCAGAGATATGCAAGCGTTATTGGGAGATGGACACGCCAATGTCGTGGAGGTACGTGCACATTGATGACCCACAAGTATAGGGGATCAATCGTAGTCCTTTCGATAAGTAAGAGTGTCGAACCCAATGAGGTGCAGAAGGATCTGACAAGTGGTTTTCAGCAAGGTAAAATCTGGAGGCACTGAAATTGTCGGTAACAAGTGATTGTGTGGTGAGATGATTCGTAGCAAGCAACAAGTAACAAACGTAGCAACAGTGCAGGAAAGTGGCCCAATCCCTTTTGTAGCAAGGGACAAGCCTGGGCAAAGTCTTATAGGAAGAAAGACGCTCCCGAGGACACACGGGAATTTCTGTCATGCTAGTTTTCATCATGTTCATATGATTCGCGTTCGTTACTTTGATAGTTTGATATGTGGGTGGACCGGCACTTGGGTACTGCCCTTACTTGGACAAGCATCCCACTTATGATTAACCCCTCTCGCAAGCATCCGCAACTACGAAAGAAGAATTAAGACGAAGTCTAACCATAACATTAAACTAGTGGGTCCAAATAAGCCCCTTACGAAGCAACGCATAAACTAGGGTTTATGCTTCTCTCACTCTAGCAACCCATCATCTACTTACTACTTCCCAATGCCTTCCTCTAGGACCAAATAATGGTGAAGTGTTATGTAGTCGACGTTCACATAACAGCACTAGAGGAAAAACAACATACAACATATCAAAATACCGAACGAATACCAAATTCACATGACTACTATTAGCATGACTTATCCCATGTCCTCAGGAACCAAAGTAACTACTCACAAAGCATAATCATATTCATGACCAGAGAGGTAATGAGTAGCATCAAGGATCTGAACATAAACTCTTCCACCAAGTAATCCAACTAGCATCAACTACAAAGAGTAACCAACACTACTAGCAACCTTACAAGTACTAATCGGAGTCGCGAGACGGAGATTGGTTACAAGTGATGAACTAGGGTTTGGAGATGACATGGTGCTGATGAAGATGCTGATGGTAACGAGTCCCCTCCGATGAGAGGAGTGTTGGTGATGACGATGGCGACGAGTTCCCCCTCTGGGAGGGAAGTTTCCCCGGTAGGATCGTCCTGCCGGAGCTCTAGATTGGTTCTGCTCAAGTTCCGCCTCGTGGCGGCGGCGAAACCCTTCATATAGCAGAAGAGGGGGGCAAGTGGGACAACAGGTTGCCCACAAGTCCTCATGGCGCGACCTGGGGGGTGGCCGCGCCGTGCAGTCTTGTGGCCCCTACTGGCGCCCCTCTGGCGCTTCTTCGGCCCAGTATTTTTTATAAATCCGGAAAAAATCCTCATTGATTTTTACGGTGTTTGGAGTTGCGCAGAATAGGTATCTCAAACTTGCTCCACTTTCAGGCCAGAATTCCAGCTGCCGGCATTCTCCCTCTTCACGTGAACCTTGAAAAATAAGAGAGAAAAGGCATAAGAATTGTACCGTGAAGTGAAATAACAGCTCAAGAAGCGATAAAGATCAAAATGAAAACATGATGCAAAATGGACGTATCACACATCCCCAATAATTGGCATCTCCTCGCGGATCGGGTATTCATTCCATTGATCCCGGTGTGCGTCCGTGCCCGCCACGAGGAAATCGACCACCACCACACACGCTTGCTACCGGACCTCGTCAACGACCGCATGTATGCCTTAGATTCACCTCCATGGGATACTTGGTTTCGTGATGAGCGCGACCTGCGATGGCATTCGTATTCTGCCGGTCGTCCACACAGTCTGCCATGGGCGCTCCCTGTCCGTCGCGCGTTCTCCCAGCCTGTTTCAGCCTCGTGGGCGTAGGATAGTTCACGACCTTACTCCCACGCCTTCGTCATTGCCGTCCATGCCACCACCGGCTCGGATGATCGCCGACGAGGAGGAAAAGCTGAGGGTGGTGATGGAGGACTCCTTATGCGCCCACGACGAGAGCCAATGGCAGGCCCTTGAGGAGATGATGGCCCTCTCCGTGACCGACAATGTCGCCATCCTAGAACTGCACGCCTTGGTCAAGGAGGAGGCCATGGAGCACGTGCACGAGGAGGAGCCAGCGGCATGGAATCCGGCCTTGGTCGTCCGGTCCTAGTTTTGGACGGACATGGTGTTGTGCACGCCGGAGTGGGTGGACGCCGACCAATGGACACCTTCACCGCTGCGGGAGTCCAGGATTCTGGGGTCCTCGGGCGGCTGGTTAGTCAATACCGGGTGGGCCCATTGGGCCGCGCTATAGAAGACCGGGCCTTATGATGAATGTTGGTAATATGCCCTAGAGGCAATAATAAAATATTTATTATTATATTTCCTGTTTCAAAATAATCATTTATTATCCATGCTATAATTATATTGAGTGGAAACACAAATGCATGTGTGGATATATAGACAAAACAATGTCCTTAGTGAGACTCTAGTTGACTAGCTCGTTTATCAAAGATGGTTGAGATTTCCTGGCCATGGACAAGTGTTGTCAGTTGATAACGAAATCCCATCATTAGGGGAATGATGTGATGGACAAGACCCAGACTATGACCGTAGCATTTGATCGTGTCAGTTTGTTGCTATTGTTTTCTGCATGTCAATGTATGTGTTCCCTATGACCATGAGATCATGCAATTCCCGGACACCGGTGGAATACCTTTTGTGTATCAAACGTCACAACGTAACTGGGTGAAAATAAAGGTGCTCTACAGGTATCTCCAAAGGTGTCTGTTGGGTTGGCATGAATCAAGACTGCGATTTGTCACTCCGTGTGACGGAGAGGTATATCGGGGCCCACTCGGTAATACAACATCACAAAAAAGCCTTGCAAGCAATGTGACTAAATACTTAGTCACGGGATCTTGTATTACGGAACGAGTAAAGAGACTTGTCCGTAACGAGATTGAACTAGGTATAGAGATACCGACAACTGTTGGGTTGGCATGAATCAAGACTGGGATTTATCACTCCGTGTGACGGAGAGGTATCTCGGGGCCCACTCGGTAATACAACATCATAAACAAGCCTTGCAAGCAATGTGACTAAATACTTAGTCACGGGATCTTGTATTACGGAACGAGTAACGAGACTTGCCGGTAACGAGATTGAACTAGGTATAGAGATACCGACTATCGAATCTCGGGCAAGTAACATACCGAAGGATAAAGGGAGCAACATACGGGATTAACTCAATCCTTGACATAGAGGTTCAACCGATAAAGATCTTCGTAGAATATGTAGGAGCCAATATGGGCATCCAGGTCCCGCTCTTGGTTATTGACCAGAGAGTGCCTCGGGTCATGTCTGCATAGTTCTCGAACCCACAGGGTCTGCACACTTAAGGTTCAGTGACGTTTCGGTATAGTTGACTTATTGATGTTGTTAACCGAATGTTGTTAAGTCCCGGATGAGATCCCGGATATCATGAGGGTTTCCGGAATGGTCCGAAAACAAAGAGTGATATATAGGAATGTTGCATTTGGCTTCCGGAAAGATTTCGGGCATTACCGGTAAAGTACCGGGAGTAACGAATTGGTTTCGGGGTTTTATCGGGAGGGGCCACCCACCCGGGAGAGGACCTAATAGGCCCATGGGTGGCGCACCAACCCTTAGTGGGCTGGTCAGGCCAGCCCAATAAACCAATTTCGGCTGGATGCAGAAAAAGGAAAAAGAAAAAAAGGAAGGAAGTGGACAAGTAGGAAAGGAGCCCTCTACCAAACCGAATTGGAGGAGGACTCCTCCCTCTTGGCTCGGACGAAGCTCCTCCTTGGAGTAGGAGCCAAGGCAACCCTCCCTCTTGTTCCTCCTATATATAGTGGAGGTTTGAGAGGCTTTTGGCACCCCAAGCCATAGTGCAGCCTTCTCTCCCTCCACCACTTCATGACGCCCTGTAGCTAGTTCGATACGACATGACAAAGCCCTGCCGGAGTAGCTCCACCACCATCACCGCCACACCGTCGTGCTGCCATATAATTCAGCTACCTCTTCATCTCTCTTGCTGGATTAAGAAGGCGGAGATCGTCATTGACCTGTACGTGTGCTGAACGCGGAGGTGCCGTCCGTTCGGTACTAGATCAGGACGGAGTTCGTGGGATGCTCGCGATTCGGATCGCGAATACGTTCGACTACATCAACTGTGTTTCTTAACGCCTCTTGCTTAGCGATCTATAAGGGTATGTGGATCCGATATCTCCTCTCGTAAATGATCATCACCATGATAGGTCTTTTGTGTGCGTAGGAATTTTTTTGTTGCCCATGCAACAATCCCCAACAATGACCTCTACTCTCGAAGGAATATCCCAAAGATTGGCGTGTACTTCAAGCTTAGAAAGGCTAGGTAGGCTCATCTATTCACGATTATAGTTGGTAACTTGTAAAACCTAGGGTCCCTGGTGTCTACATAAACCACGAACCCCTATCCGTGTAGAGGAGGTCGAATCATCTAGGGTTTAGCATATACGATCTCGAGGTAGATCTACTCTGTAAGCATCTTCATCAATACAATCAAGCAGGACGTAGGGTATTACCTCCATATGAGGGCCCGAACCTGGGTAAACCGTTGTCTCCCCCTTCTTCCTAGAACCCATCGATCAAAGGTCCACAGTTCCGGACCCCCTACCCGAGATCTGCCGGTTTTGACACCGACATTGGTGCTTTCATTGAGAGTTCCACTGTTGGATCGCTGAGCAGATCGATGGCTCGTTTAATGTTAGCGATAGAATTAGCAACGGGGACATATTTGTCCCCGGGCTCGTTCTCTCATTCGGCAGCATTACGCTGCGTGCTGGCCCAACCGGTCGTCTGGGCCAGATTGAAGGTTTCACCCCTGATCAGCAAACAAAGTCAGGGAGTCTCGAACTCTCAACCCATCCGTGTACCGATTTGGTCCTCGCAAGAATCCTGGCTTCAGACGATGAGGTCAAAAACCACGAAGCTTTAACTTCAGGTCCCGTGTCCGGCCGTGTCCTCGGATCCCTCTCTTCCAAAGAGTCGACCCGCAAATCGGATCCGACCCTGACGCCTGGATCACAGCAAACGGCTTTGGCCGAACACGCCTCCCTCACGGCGGCCCCGGAGGTTAACTCCAGAAACCATCTGATGATGTACCATGAGCTCTCGGCGTTAAACGACATGCTCGGCCAGATCCAATCGTTGCACATCTCAACCAGCCCGACCCGCTCATAGTACGACTCAGAATATGGGAACTTTTATGGCCCACCCCACCCACTTGGTAGCAACCGTTGAAGATTTAACTCACGCGTTAGACTACGGCTCCGAGGAGCTTGAGGGCATGGACGACGAGGCCGATGAACCCACTCCCACAAATACAGGGCGATGGGCAGCAACTTCCACTTATGACGTTGATACGTCCAGTTTGCATCATGTTTTCATGTTGATATTTATCGCTTCTTTGGCTGTTATTTCACTTCACGGTACAATACTTATGCCTTTTCTCTCTTATTTTGCAAGGTTTACATGAAGAGGGAGAATGCTGGCAGCTGGAATTCTGGCCTGAAAAAGGAGCAAAGTTGAGATACCTATTCTGCGCAACTCCAAACGCCGCAAAAATCAACGAGGATTTTTTTCGAATTTATAAAAAATACTGGGCCGAAGAAGCGCGAGAGGGGCGCCAGCAGGTGGCCACAAGCCTGCTTGGCACAGCCACCCCCTAGCCGTGCCTAGGGGGCTTGTGGGCAGCCTGCAGGCCCACTAGGCCCCTCTTCTGCTATATGAAGGGTTTTGTCCAGAAAAAAAATCAAGGAGGAGCTTTTTCGTGGATTCGCTGCCGCCACGAGGCGGAACTTGAGTAGAACCAATCTAGAGCTCCGACAGGACGATCTTACCGGGGAAACTTCCCTCCCGGAGGGGGAAATCGTCGCCATCATCATCACCAACACTCCTCTCATCGCAGGGGACTCGTCACCATCCACATCTTCATCAGCACCGTCTCATCTCCAAACCCTAGTTCATCACTTGTAACCAATCTCCGTCTCGCGACTCCGGTTGGTACTTGTAAGGTTGCTAGTAGTGTTAATTACTCTTTGTAGTTGATGCTAGTTGGATTATTTGGTGGAAGAGTTTATGTTAAGATCCTTGATGCTACTCATTACCTCTCTGGTCATGAATATGATTATGCTTTGTGAGTAGTTACTTTTGTTCCTGAGGACATGGGATAAGTCATGCTAATAGTAGTCATGTGAATTTGGTATTCGTTCGGTATTTTGATATGTTGTATGTTGTTTTTCCTCTAGTGGTGTTATGTGAACTTCGACTACATAACACTTCACCATTATTTGGGCCTAGAGGAAGGCATTGGGAAGTAGTAAGTAGATGATGGGTTGCTAGAGTGACAGAAGCTTAAACCCTAGTTTATGTGTTGCTTCCTAAGGGGCTGATTTGGATCCACTAGTTTAATGCTATGGTTAGACTTTGTCTTAATTCTTCTTTCGTAGTTGTGGATGCTTGCAAGAGGGGTTAATCATAAGTGGGATTGTTGTCCAAGTAAGGGCAGTACCCAAGCGCCGGTCCACCCACATATCAAACTATCAAAGTAACGAACGTGAATCATATGAACATGATGAAAACTAGCATGACAGAAATTCCCGTGTGTCCTCGGGAGCGTTTTTCCTCCTATAAGACTTTGTCCAGGCTTGTCCCTTGCTACAAAAGGGATTGGGCCACTTTGCTGCACCGTTGCTACTTTTGTTACTTGTTGCTTGCTACGAATCATCTCACCACACAGTCACTTGTTACCGATAATTTCAGTGTGTGCAGATTTTACCTTGCTGAAAACCACTTGTCAGATCCTTCTGCTCCTCGTTGGGTTCGACACTCTTACTTATCGAAAGGACTACGATTGATCCGCTATACTTGTGGGTCATCAAGACTCTTTTCTGGCGCCGTTGCCGGGGAGTGAAGCGCCTTTGGTAAGTGGAACTTGGTAAGGAAACATTCATATAGTGTGCTGAAATTTATTGTCACTTGTCAGTATGGATACTAATCCTTTGAGGGGCTTGTTCGTGGTATATTCACCTTGAACGGAAGCACAAAGAGTTGCTCCTCAACATGCTACACCTACTGAAAATATTTTCTTTGAATTTCCTTAGGGTATGCTTGAGAAACTGCTGGCTAAACCTTTTACACGAGATGGGACATCACATCCAGACTTGCATCTAATCTATGTAGATGAAGTTTGTTGTTTATTTAAGCTTGCAGGTTTGCCCGAGGATGAGGTCAAGAAGAAGGTCTTTCCTTTATCTTTGAAGGATAAGGTGTTGACATGGTATATGCTATGTGATGATACTGGATCATGGGACTACAATCGGTTGAAATTGGAATTTCATCAAAAGTTTTATCCTATGCATTTAGTACATCGTGATCGGAATTATATTTATAATTTTTGGCCTCGTGATAGAGAAAGCATCTCTCAAGCTTGGAGGAGGCTTAAATCAATGCTATATTCATGCCCCAATCATGAGCTCTCGAGAGAAATTATCATTCAGAACTTCTATGCTTGGCTTTCTCATGATGATCGCACCATGCTTGACACTTCTTGTACTGGTTCTTTTATGAAGAGAGATATTGACTTCAAATGGAATTTATTGGAGAGAATTAAACGCAACTCTGAAGATTGGGAGGTTGAAGAATGTAAGGAGTCAGGTATGAATTTCACGTTTGATTGCGTTAAATCCTTTGTTGAGACAAATACTTTTTGTGACTTTAGCGCTAAGTATGGACTTGACCCTGAGATAGTAGCTTGACTGTGTGAATCATTTGCTACTCATATTGACCTCCCCAAAGATATGTGGTTTAAATATCACCCTCCTTTAGAAGTCAATGTAGTTAAACCCAATTGAGTTGAAGAGAGAGTCATTGCCTATAATGACCCTGTTGTTCCCAGTCCTTACATTGAGAAACCACCTTTCCCTGTTAGGATAAAGGATCATTCTAAAGCTTCAACTGTGATACGTAGAGGCTACAATAAAACACCTACACCCCTTGAGAAAATTAGAGTTGAACCTAGCATTGCTATCATCAAAGATCTTCTGTCCGACGATGTTGAGGGACATAATATTCACTTCTGTGAAGATACTGCTAGAATTGCTAAACCTCACGCTAGAGACAAACATAGGCCTGTTATTGGCACGCCTGTTGTTTCTGTTAAGATAGGATATCATTGCTATCATGGTTTATGTGACGTGGGTGATAGTGTTAGTGCAATACCTCAATCCTTATATGATGAAATTAAAGACGAGATTGCACCTGTTGAGATAGAGCCTGTTGATGTCACTATTTAGCTTACCAATAGAGATACTATCTGCCCTGTGGGAATTGTTAGGGATGTTGAAGTCTTGTGTGGTAAAACGAAGTATCCTGCTGATTTCCTCGTTCTTGCTACTGCACAAGATAGCTTTTGTCCCATCATATTTGGAAGACCTTTTCTCAATACCGTAAATGCTCATATTGACTGTGAGAAGCAAACTATCAGTGTTGGCTTTGAAGGTGTGTCACACGAGTTCAATTTATATCCTAAGATGAATGAAGCACTACAGGAATTAGCTTCTTTGCCGTCTGCCATCACAGACGGCAAAGAGTCAATCCCGGACGGCAAAGAGAATATCACAGACGGCAAAGAATCTCACGGCCGGCAAAATTTCTGCGTTAGCCTACGACGGCATTGTAGCTTCTTTGCCGTCTATCTCCCCAAAGCGGACGGCAAAGAGCTTTGCCATCAGCTTTTCATAGGAGCTGTTGGCAAAGTGGTCGAGACGGCAGCCGACAGGCGTTGCCTCCGTTAGGGGCTAACAGAGGCTTTGTTGTCTGCCTGCCCCCTCTTCTTTGTCGTCTGCCTCCCCCCTCTTCTTTGCCGTTTGCCTTCCCCCTCTTCTTTGCGGTCTGCCTCCTCCTCCTCCCCCCTCCACTCTTTGCCATGAGCAGATGGCAAAGATACTATATGGCCAGCTACTACTGCCCAGGTTGCACAGCTGGGCGCCACGTGGCACCTTTGCCGTCTGCCAGCTCACGACAAAGGCCTTTGCCATCAGCTGGCAGACGACAAAGAGCCTATATTGTCACATTTTTGTTTTTTTTTTCTATTTCACAGCACATATACATATAATTCATAGCACATATATGATAAATAGGTCACAACACATATATGATATACATATAAAGCTCATCAATGCCATTTGTTCATCAACGTACATCCCATATATCAAAAGAACTAATACATACAAAGTTTCATCCATATATACATACATATAGTTGCACATATATTGTTCATCCATATATACATATACATATAGTTCCACATTGTTCATCAACTCAAATAAAAACGGAAACTAAAGCACTCCAATGCCAGCTTCCATGCATGTAGTACATCCAATCTGCAAAATGGGAATAAGAAAGTCAGAAGAAGAAGAACAACAACATATATATGACAAATAAGCTAAATTAAAGAAGAAAGAGAAGAAGCAAGAAGAGAACAAGGAGAAGAAAAACAAGAAGGAGGAGGAGGAGGAGGAGGAGGGGAAGGAGAAGGAGAAGGAGGAGGAGAAGAAGAAAAAAGAAGAAGAGAAGAAGAAGGAGGAGGAGGAGGAGAATATGAAAGAGGAGAAGAAAGAGGAGGAGGAGGAGAAGAAGAAGAAATAAAGAAGAAGGGGGAGAAGGAGGAGGAGGAGGAGAAGG
The DNA here is from genome assembly GCF_904849725.1 of Hordeum vulgare subsp. vulgare. NCBI lineage: Eukaryota > Viridiplantae > Streptophyta > Magnoliopsida > Poales > Poaceae > Hordeum > Hordeum vulgare. The sequence goes on from NC_058519.1 coordinate 53,456,265, forward strand.
ACTAGAAGGTCCTTGGCCTTCTCCTCCTCCTCCTCCTCCTCCTCCTCCTCCTCCTTCTTCTTCTCTTCTTCTTCTTCTTCTTTCTTTTCATTTTTCCTATTTCTTCTCCTCTTCTCCTCTTCTTGGAGCTAAATTAGCTAACTATGTCTTTTCGGAGCTAAATGGGCTAATTATCCCATTTTAGAGGAAAACAAGCTAAGTATATAATATTAATGAGCTAACCAAGGTTCTTATGCCATTTTGAGCTTATTATGGCATTTTGGAGCTAAATGGGCTAATTATGTCATTGTTGGGGAAATTAAGGCAAGGAGAATATGAAAGAGGAGAAGAAAGAGGAGGAGGAGGAGGATAAGAATAATAAATAAAGAAGAAGGAGGAGAAGGAGGAGGAGGAGAAGGACTAGAAGGTCCTTGGCCTTCTCCTCCTTCTCCTCCTCCTCCTCGTCCTCCTCCTTCTTCTCTTCTTCTTCTTCTTCTTTCTTTTCATTTTTTCTATTTATTCTCCTCTTCTCCTCTTCTTGGAGCTAAATTAGCTAACTATGTCTTTTTGGAGCTAAATGGGCTAATTATCCCATTTTAGAGCAAAACAAGCTAAGTATATAATATTAATGAGCTAACCAAGGTTCTTATGCCAATTTGAGGTTATTATGGCATTTTGGAGCTAAATGGGCTAATTATGTCATTGTTGGGGAAATTAAGGCAAGGAGAATATGAAAGAGGAGAAGAAAGAGGAGGAGGACGAGAAGAAGAAGAAATAAAGAAGAAGGAGGAGAAGGAGGAGGAGGAGGGGAAGGACTAGAAGGTCCTTGGTCTTCTCCTCCTTCTCCTCCTCCTTCTCCTTCTTCTCTTCCTCCTTCTTCTCCTTCTCCTTCTCTTCTCTTTCTCTTCTTCTTTTTTTTCTTCATTTTCATTTCTCCTCTTCTCCTCTTCTTGGAGCTAAATTAGCTAACTATGTCTTTTTGGAGCTAAATGGGCTAATTATCTCATTTTAGAGGAAAACAAGCTAAGTATAGAATATTAATAAGCTAACCAAGGTTCTTATGCCATTTTGAGGTTATTATGGCATTTTGGAGCTAAATGGGATAATTATGTCATTGTTGGGGAAATTAAGGCAAGGAGAATATGAAAGAGGAGAAGAAAGAGGAGGAGGAGAAGAATAAGAAGAAGAAATAAAGAAGAAGGAGGAGAAGGAGGAGGAGGAGGAGAAGGGCTAGAAGGTCCTTGGCCTTCTCCTCCTTCTCCTCCTCCTCCTCCTCCTCCTCCTTCTCCTTCTTCTCTTCTTCTTCTTCTTCTTCTTTCTTTTCATTTTTCCTATTTCTTCTTCTCTTCTCCTCTTCTTGGAGCTAAATTAGCTAACTATGTCTTTTTGGAGCTAAATGGGCTAATTATCTCATTTTAGAGGAAAACAAGCTAAGTATATAATATTAATGATCTAACCAAGGTTCTTATGCCATTTTGAGCTTATTATGACATTTTCGAGGTAAATGGGCTAATTATGTCATTGTTGGGGAAATTAAGGCAAGGAGAATATGAAAGAGGAGAATAAAGAAGAGGAGGAGGAGAAGAAGAAGAAATAAAGAACAAGGAGGAGGAGGAGAAGGACTAGAAGGTCCTTGGCCTTCTCCTCCTCCTCCTCCTCCTCCTCCTTCTCTTCTTCTTCTTCTTCTTTCTTTTCATAGGTCCTATTTCTTCTCCTCTTCTCCTCTTTTTGGAGCTAAATTAGCTAACTATGTCTTTTTGGAGCTAAATGGGCTAATTATGTTATTGTTGGGGAAATTAAGGCAAGGAGAATATGAAAGAGGAGAATAGAAACTTACCGTAGTGGTCATCAAGAAGGAGAAACACCTGGAGAAGGGTCGTGCAATGCCGCTCGGGAGTTATTCTGCAAAATAGATATTTTGCAATGTCTTAGTTACCATGATGACACTCAATTATTAATACTAGTTTATAATGAAACTCACCGTGCCAATCGAAGAGAAGACGGGCATCGGCGGAGGGACTTGACCGCTCTTCTCGCACAGACCCTGAAGAGTGGGTCGTATTAGTTAGTAATGAAATAGACATTACACACATGATTTGGCTAATGTGAAAAAAACTTACCACAAAAAGCTCGTACAGGGCCCGTTGACCCGCCTCATTCCGGGATCTGTCCTCCTCAATCAATCGTGCCGTGGTCTGGTCCCTCTCATCAAGAGCAGCCTGACTTGCCAATCTCTCTTTCTCAAGAGCAGCCTCAAGAGCGGCCTGGCTTGCCAATCTCTCTTTCTCAAGAGCAGCCTGGTTTGTCAATCTCTCTTTCTGAAGAGCAGCCTGAAACACCATTCCTCGTTACCACAGTAATGATCTATAGTGACACACATAATGAAATGGATGAAACTGTTCTTACTCCGTACAACTAACCTCGATGGCAAGATCGACTGGCTGTGGACGACGCGTTATCTCAGGACAGCTGCTCGACTGGCGCGCCTTGATCTCCGGGAGAGTGAGTGGACAACGTATTATCCCATCTCCAATGGCTATCGAGCCATGGGGCCTCCCGCCACCAGATATCATCACCAGCTCTGGATCCAAAGGTTCCTGGCTAGGGTTAAAGTCATCCCCTTTCGTAGCCTTCCCCGCGTCCCTGTATGCCACGAGCTTCTGGTGGGATGATATGTTGGTGAAGTTATTGGGATCATCCAGGTCAGACTCAGAGAATGCCTTCGCCTTCTTGTACGAGGCAGTATGGGCCATTCCATAAAGGTCGTACAAGTGTTGCATCTCCGTCTTATTGTGATGCGCCTAAAAGAGAGGAACAAAATACTAGCATGAAGAATGAATTGCATGAATCATGAAGCAAATCACATAGCCAGTTTCGTCCGAACTGAAGTAAGTTGGCGCTGCCTTGATGGTGTGGCACACCAACCATTTGGCTACGCCGATCCTTCACATTCTCTTGGACGGCTCGCCAGCTGCCTGTGCACCACTCATCAACCAACGCCTCCCAACAATCCATCTTATCCGCACACCATATCGAGGGCACCTGTAAGTTACTAGAAAGAATTTTGAGCGCTACCCCTATGAATGAAATCAAGAAAACTACGTAGAAGGACTTAAGAATAGGTAATTACCTTCATGTATTGCTCCTTCTTCAGAAACTTTCCGCGACAATGCTTCTTCTGCTTCTTAATACCACGCATGGCGTAGTAGTCTCGAATAGCCTCCGGCCGAGCCTCGTGGCGTAAGTTCTGTAGTAACCGCCTACACTCGGCCTCAAGACCCCTGGCCGCCTCCTCCTCATATCCATCCTCACACCTATACAAGGTCTACAATCAAACGTGAAAACACCGATTAGTACAATAGTTAGCTATATTGTTAATTTTAGATTGTGTAAAAGGATAATTTACCCAAAATCTCTTGATCACCATCTTGGCCCTCGTCTGGCACAAGACACCATCTATAATCTCCTCCGGCGGGGCCTGCGCAGCCTGGTTGTGCTCCCAGGAAAATCCTAGTGTAGGAACCTGACCCTCACCAGGCAACATGACATACCCCGGGAAATTTGTCCGGCAAAGCACACCAAGGACGGAGTTCGTGTTGGGGAACGTCGCATGGGAAAAAAAAATTCCTACGCGCACGAAGACCTATGATGGTGATGTCCATCTACGAGAGGGGATGAGTGATCTATGTACCCTTGTAGATCGTACAGCAGAAGCGTTAGAGAACGCGGTTGATGTAGTGGAACGTCCTCACGTCCCTCGATCCGCCCCGCGAACAATCCCGCGATCAGTCCCACGATCTAGTACCGAACGGACGGCACCTCCGCGTTCAGCACACGTACAGCTCGACGATGATCTCGGCCTTCTTGATCCAGCAAGAGAGACGGAGAGGTAGAAGAGTTCTCCGGCAGCGTGACGGCGCTCCGGAGGTTGGTGATGACCTTGTCTCAGCAGGGCTCCGCCTGAGCTCCGCAGAAACGCGATCTAGAGGAAAAACCATGGAGGTATGTGGTCGGGCTGCCGTGGAAAAGTCGTCTCAAATCAGCCCTAAAACCTCCATATATATAGGTGGGAGGGAGGGGACCTTGCCTTGGGGCTCAAGGAGCCCCAGGGGGGTCGGCCGAGTCCAAGGGGGGAGGACTCCCCCCCCCAAACCGAGTTGGACTTGGTTTGGTGGGAGGGAGTCCCCCTTCCTTCCCACCTCCTCCTTTTTTTTTCTTTCTCTTTGATTTTTATCTCTATGGCGCATAGGGCACTTGTGGGCTGTCCCACCAGCCCACTAAGGGCTGGTGTGCCTCCCTCAAGGCCTATGGGCTTCCCCGGGGTGGGTTGCCGCCCCCCCCGGTGAACTCCCGGAACCCATTCGTCATTCCCGGTACATTCCCGGTAACTCCGAAAACCTTCCGGTAATCAAATGAGGTCATCCTATATATCAATCTTCATTTCCGAACCATTCCGGAAACCCTCGTGACGTCCGTGATCTCATCTGGGACTCCGAACAACATTCGGTAACCAACCATATAACTCAAATACGCATAAAACAACGTCGAACCTTAAGTGTGCAGACCCTACGGGTTCGAGAACTATGTAGACATGACCCGAGAGACTTCTCGATCAATATCCAATAGCGGGACCTGGATGCCCATATTGGATCCTACATATTCTACGAAGATCTTATCGTTTGAACCTCAGTGCCAAGGATTCATATAATCCTGTATGTCATTCCCTTTGTCCTTCGGTATGTTACTTGCCCGAGATTCGATCGTCAGTATCCGTATACCTATTTCAATCTCGTTTACCGGCAAGTCTCTTTACTCATTCCGTAATACAAGATCCCGCAACTTACACTAAGTTACATTGCTTGCAAGGCTTGTGTGTGATGTTGTATTACCGAGTGGGCCCCGAGATACCTCTCCGTCACACGGAGTGACAAATCCCAGTCTTGATCCATACTAACTCAACTAACACCTTCGGAGATACCTGTAGAGCATCTTTATAGTCACCCAGTTACGTTGCGACGTTTGATACACACAAAGCATTCCTCCGGTGTCAGTGAGTTATATGATCTCATGGTCATAGGAATAAATACTTGACACGCAGAAAACAGTAGCAACAAAATGACACGATCAACATGCTACGTCTATTAGTTTGGGTCTAGTCCATCACGTGATTCTCCTAATGACGTGATCCAGTTATCAAGCAACAACACCTTGTTCATAATCTTAAGACACTGACTGTCATTGATCAACTGGCTAGCCAACTAGAGGCATGCTAGGGACGGTGTTTTGTCTATGTATCCACACATGTAAATGAGTCTTCATTCAATACAATTATAGCATGGATAATAAACGATTATCTTGATACAGGAATTATAATAATAACTATATTTATTATTGCCTCTAGGGCATAATTCCAACAGTCTCCCACTTGCACTAGAGTCAATAATCCAGCCCTCACATCACCATGTGAATTACATTGTAATAAATCTAACACCCATACAGTTCTGGAGTTGATCATGCTTTGGCCGTGGAAGAGGTTTAGTCAGCGGGTCTGCTACATTCAGATCCGTGTGTACTTTGCATATATTCACGTCCTCTCCCTCGACATAGTCGCGGATGAGGTTGAAGCATCGTTTGATGTGTCTGGTCTTCTTGTGAAACCGTGGTTCCTTTGCTAAGGCAATGGCACCAGTGTTATCACAGAACAAGGTTATTGGATTCAGTGCGCTTGGCACCACTCCAAGATCCGTCATGAACTGCTTCATCCAGACACCCTCCTTAGCCGCCTCCGAGGCAGCCATGTACTCCGCTTCACATGTAGAATCTGCTACGACGCTTTGCTTGGAACTGCACCAGCTTACTGCACCCCCATTAAGAATAAATACGTATCCGGTTTGCGACTTAGAGTCGTCCGGATCTGTGTCAAAGCTTGCATCGACGTAACCTTTTACGGCGAGCTCTTCGTCACCTCCATACACGAGAAACATCTCCTTAGTCCTTTTCAGGTACTTCAGGATATTCTTGACCACTGTCCAGTGATCCACTCCTGGATTACTCTGGAACCTACCTGCCATACTTATGGCCAGGCTAACATCCGGTCTAGTGCACAGCATCGCATACATGATAGAACCTATGGCTGAAGCATAGGGGACGGAGCGCATATGCTCTCTATCTTCATCAGTTGCTGGGCACTGAGCTTACTCAATCTCGTACCTTGTAGAACTGGCAAGAACCCTTTCTTGGACTGTTCCATTTTGAACCTCTTCAAAACTTTATCAAGGTATGTGCTTTGTGAAAGTCCTATCAGGCGTTTTGATCTATCCCTATAGATCTTAATGCCTAGAATGTAAGCAGCTTCTCCTAGGTCCTTCATAGAGAAACTTTTATTCAAGTAATCCTTTATGCTCTCTAAAAACTCTACGTTGTTTCCAATCAGCAATATGTCATCCACATATAATATTAGAAACGCCACAAAGCTCCCACTCACTTTCTTGTAAATACAAGATTCTCCAACCACTTGTATAAACCCAAATGCTTTGATCACCTCATCAAAGCGTTTGTTCCAACTCCGAGATGCTTGCACCAGTCCATAAATGGATCGCTGGAGCTTGCACACCTTGTTAGCATTCTTAGGACCGACAAAACCTTCGGGTTGTATCATATACAATTCTTCCTTAAGAAAACCGTTAAGGAACGCCGTTTTGACATCCATCTGCCAGATTTCATAATCGAAAAATGCAGCTATTGCTAACATGATTCTGACGGACTTAAGCATCGCTACGGGTGAGAAAGTCTCATCGTAGTCAACTCCTTGAACTTGTGAAAAACCCTTTGCCACAAGTCGAGCTTTATAAACGGTCACATTACCGTCAGCGTCCGTCTTCCTCTTAAAGATCCATTTGTTCTGAATGGCCTTGCGGCCCTCAGGCAGTACCTCCAAAGTCCACACTTGTTCTCATACATGGATCCTATCTCGGATTTCATGGCCTCCAGCCATTTGTTGGAATCTGGGCCCACCATTGCTTCTTCATAATTCGCAGGTTCATTGTTGTCTAACAACATGATTGATAAGACGGGATTACCGTACCACTCTGGAGCAGCACGTGGTCTCGTCGACCTGCGTGGTTCGACAGAAACTTGAACTGGAGTTTCATGATCATCATCATTAACTTCCTCCTCAACCGGCGTCGCAATGACAGTGGTTCCCCCTTGCCCCGCGCCACCATCCAGAGGGATGAGAGGTTCGACAACCTCGTCAAGTTCTATCTTCCTCCCACTCAATTCTCTTGAGAGAAACTCCTTCTCGAGAAAAGCTCCGTTCTTAGCAACAAACACTTTGCCCTCGGATTTGAGATAGAAGGTGTACCCAACTGTCTCTTTTGGGTAACCTATGAAGACGCATTTTTCCGCTTTGGGTTCTAGCTTTTCAGGCTGAAGCTTTTTGACATAAGCATCACATCCCCAAACTTTAAGAAATGACAACTTTGGTCTTTTGCCATACCACAGTTCATATGGTGTCGTCTCAACGGATTTTGATGGTGCCCTATTTAAAGTGAATGCAGCTGTTTCTAATGCATAGCCCCAAAATGATAACGGCAAATTAGTAAGAGACATCATAGATCGCACCATCTCTAATAGAGTACGATTACGACGTTCGGACACACCATTACGCTGTGGTGTTCCAGGCGGTGTTAACTGTGAAACAATTCCACATTGTCTTAAGTGAGCACCAAACTCGAAACTCAGATATTCACCCCCACGATCAGACCGTAGGAACTTGATCTTCTTGTTACGATGATTTTCCACTTCACTCTGAAATTGCTTGAACTTTTCAAATGTTTCAGACTTGTGCTTCATCAAGTAGACATAACCATATCTACTTAAATCGTCAGTGAAGGTGAGAAAATAACGATATCCGCCGCGTGCCTCCACGCTCATCGGACCACTCACATCGGTATGTATGATTTCCAACAAGTCACTTGCACGCTCCATTGTTCCTGAGAACGGAGTCTTAGTCATCTTGCCCATGAGGCATGGTTCGCACGTGTCAAGTGAATCAAAGTCAAGTGACTCCAAAAGTCCATCAGCATGGAGTTTCTTCATGCGCTTTACACCAATATGACCTAAGCGGCAGTGCCACAAAAATATGGCGCTATCATTGTTAACTCTAACTCTTTTGGTCTCAGTGTTATGTATATGCGTATCGTTATCAAGATTCAATATGAACAATCCTCTCACATTCGGTGCATGACCATAAAAGATGTTACTCATAGAAATAGAACAACCATTATTCTCTGACTTAAAAGAGTAACCGTCTCGCAATAAACAAGATCCAGATATAATGTTCATGCTCAACGCAGGCACTAAATAACAATGGTTTAAGTTCATCACTAATCCTGACGGTAACTGAAGTGACACTGTGCCGACGGCGATTGCATCAACCTTGGAACCATTTCCTACGCGCATCGTCACTTCATCTTTCGCCAGCCTTCGCCTATTCCGCAGTTCCTGTTTCGAGTTGCAAATATGAGCAACAAAACCGGTATCGAATACCCAGGCACTACTACGAGAGCCGGTTAAGTACACATCAATAACATGTATATCAAATATACCTGATTTTTCTTTGCCCGCCTTCTTATCTGCCAGATACTTGGGGCAATTGCGCTTCCAATGACCCATACCCTTGCAATAGAAACATTCCGTTTCAGGCTTAGGTCCAGCTTTGGGTTTCTTCGTCGGATTGGCAACAGGCTTGCCGCTCTTCTTCGAATTGCCCTTCTTGCCTTTGCCGTTTCTCTTGAAACTAGTGGTCTTATTCACCATCAACACTTGATGCTCTTTACGGAGTTTAGACTCTGCGACTTTCAGCATCGCAAACAACTCGCCGGGAGACTTGTTCATCCCTTGCATGTTGTAGTTCAACACAAAGACTTTATAGCTTGGCGGCAGTGATTGAAGGATTATGTCAGTGATAGCTTCTTGCGGGAGATCAATCCCCAGCTCAGCTAGACGGTTTGAGTACCCAGACATTTTGAGCACATGTTCACTGACAGATGAGTTTTCCTCCATCTTGCAAGCATAGAATTTATCGGAGGTCTCATACCTCTCGATCCGGGCGTTCTTCTGAAAGATAAACTCCAACTCCTGGAACATCTCAAATGCTCCATGACGCTCAAAGCGACGTTGAAGTCCCGGTTCTAAGCCATACAAGACTGCACATTGAACTATTGAGTAGTCCTCCTTACGTGCTAACTAAGCGTTCTTAACAGCCTGATCAGCCGTGGTGGGTGGTTCATCTCCTAGCGCAGCATTAAGGACATAATCCTTCTTCCCAGCTTGTAAGATTAGCTTAAGATTACGAGCCCAGTCTACAAAGTTGCTTCCATCATCTTTCAACTTAGCTTTCTCTAGGAACGTATTAAAATTCAGGATGACTGTCGCGTGAGCCATGATCTACAACACAAATATATTCAAAGTGGACTTAGACTATGTTCAAGATAATTAGAGTTTAACTTAATCAAATTACTCGCTAAACTCCCACTCAAAAAGTACATGTCTCTAGTCATTTGAGTGGTTCATGATCCACTTACACTAGCTCAAGTCCGATCATCACGTGAGTTGAGTATAGTTTCAGTGGTAAGCATCCCTATGCTAATCATATCATCTATATGATTCATGATCGACCTTTCGGTCTCATGTGTTCCGAGGCCATGTCTGCACATGCTAGGCTCGTCAAGCTTAACCCGAGTGTTCCGCGTGCACAACTGTTTTGCACCCGTTGTATGTGAACGTTGAGTCTATCACACCCGATCATCACGTGGTGTCTCGAAATGACGAACTGTAGCAACAGTGCACAGTCGGGGAGAACACAATTTCGTCTTGAAATTTTAGTGAGAGATCACCTCATAATGCTACCATCGTTCTAAGCAAAATAAGGTGCAAAAAAGGATTAACATCACATGCAATTCATAAGTGACATGATATGGCCATCATCACGTGCTTCTTGATCTTCATCACGAAAGCACCGGCACGATCTTCTTGTCACCGGCGCCACACCATGATCATCCATCAACTTGTTGCCATCGGGGTTTCCGTGCTACTCATGCTATTACTACTGAAGCTACATCCTAGCAAAATAGTAAACACATCTGCAAGCACACACGTTAGTATAAAGACAACCCTATGGCTCCTGCCGGTTGCCGTACCATCGACGTGCAAGTCGATATTTCTATTACAACATGATCATCTCATACATCCAATATATCACATCACATCATTGGCCATATCACATCACAAGCATACCCTGCAAAAACAAGTTAGACGTCCTCTAATTTTGTCGTTGCATGTTTTACGTGGTGACCATGGGTATCTAGTAGGATCGCATCTTACTTACGCAAACACCACAACAGAGATATATGAGTTGCTATTTAACCTCATCCAAGGACCTCCTCGGTCAAATCCGATTCAACTAAAATTGGAGAAACCGACACTTGCCAGTCATCTTTGAGCAACGGAGTTACTCGTAACGATGAAACCAGTCTCTCGTAAGCGTACGAGTAATGTCGGTCCAAGCCGCTTCAATCCAACAATACCGCGGAATCAAGAAAAGACTAAGGAGGGCAGCAAAACGCACATCACCGCCCACAAAAACTTTTGTGTTCTACTCGAGAAGACATCTACGCATGAACCTAGCTCATGATGCCACTGTTGGGGAACGTCGCATGGGAAACAAAAATTTTCCTACGCGCACGAAGACCTATCATGGTGATGTCCATCTATGAGAGGGGATGAGTGATCTACGTACCCTTGTAGATCGTACAGCAGAAGCGTTAGAGAACGTGGTTGATGTAGTGGAACGTCCTCACGTCCCTCGATCCGCCCCGCGAACAATCCCGCGATCAGTCCCACGATCTAGTACCGAACGGACGGCACCTCCGTGTTCAGCACACGTACAGCTCGACGATGATCTCGGCCTTCTTGATCCAGCAAGAGAGACGGAGAGGTAGAAGAGTTCTCCGGCAGCGTGACGGCGCTCCGGAGGTTGGTGATGACCTTGTCTCAGCAGGGCTCCGCCCGAGCTCCGCAGAAACGCGATCTAGAGGAAAAACCGTGGAGGTATGTGGTCGGGCTGCCGTGGAAAAGTCGTCTCAAATCAGCCCTAAAACCTCCGTATATATAGGTGGGAGGGAGGGGACCTTGCCTTGGGGCTCAAGGAGCCCTAAGGGGGTCGGCCGAGTCCAAGGGGGGAGGACTCCCCCCCCCAAACCGAGTTGGACTTGGTTTGGTGGGAGGGAGTCCCCCTTCCTTCCCACCTCCTCCTTTTTTTTTCTTTCTCTTTGATTTTTATCTCTATGGCGCATAAGGCACTTGTGGGCTGTCCCACCAGCCCACTAAGGGCTGGTGTGCCTCCCTCAAGGCCTATGGGCTTCCCCGGGGTGGGTTGCCCCCCCCCCCCCGGTGAACTCCCGGAACCCATTCGTCATTCCCGGTACATTCCCGGTAACTCCGAAAACCTTCCGGTAATCAAATGAGGTCATCCTATATATCAATCTTCGTTTCCGGACCATTCCGGAAACCCTCGTGACGTCCGTGATCTCATCCGGGACTCCGAACAACATTCGGTAACCAACCATATAACTCAAATACGCATAAAACAACGTCGAACCTTAAGTGTGCAGACCCTGCGGGTTCGAGAACTATGTAGACATGACCCGAGAGACTTCTCGGTCAATATCCAATAGCGGGACCTGGATGCCCATATTGGATCCTACATATTCTACGAAGATCTTATCGTTTGAACCTCAGTGCCAAGGATTCATATAATCCCGTATGTCATTCCCTTTGTCCTTCGGTATGTTACTTGCCCGAGATTCGATCGTCAGTATCCGTATACCTATTTCAATCTCGTTTACCGGCAAGTCTCTTTACTCATTCCGTAATACAAGATCCCGCAACTTACACTAAGTTACATTGCTTGCAAGGCTTGTGTGTGATGTTGTATTACCGAGTGGGCCCCGAGATACCTCTCCGTCACACGGAGTGACAAATCCCAGTCTTGATCCATACTAACTCAACTAACACCTTTGGAGATACCTGTAGAGCATCTTTATAGTCACCCAGTTACGTTGCGACGTTTGATACACACAAAGCATTCCTCCGGTGTCAGTGAGTTATATGATCTCATGGTCATAGGAATAAATACTTGACACGCAGAAAACAGTAGCAACAAAATGACACGATCAACATGCTACGTCTATTAGTTTGGGTCTAGTCCATCACGTGATTCTCCTAATGACGTGATCCAGTTATCAAGCAACAACACCTTGTTCATAATCAGAAGACACTGACTATCATTGATCAACCGGCTAGCCAACTAGAGGCATGCTAGGGACGGTGTTTTGTCTATGTATCCACACATGTAAATGAGTCTTCATTCAATACAATTATAGCATGGATAATAAACGATTATCTTGATACAGGAATTATAATAATAACTATATTTATTATTGCCTCTAGGGCATAATTCCAACAGTTCGGCCTGCGGACTCCAAGAGGGTGTACCCATCCCCTGTAGTATGATAAGGTCAACGCATTAGATATTTGAACAAACTTGAAGGCAAAAGCTAAAAACAGAGTAAATGTACTTACCTATCTCGTTCAGGTTTAATCACCAGCCTGCACGCGGGTAGCCGGCACGACCGGGAGACGTGTACTACCACACTTGTACACGGTGGCCCCATCCACCTGCACATCGCCCTCACTATCCGTAAGCTCATTCCCGCCTCCTGAGCCACCCAGACCCTCGGTCCAATCCGGCAACTCGGTCCGATCTGGCCAGGTCTCCCATCCGGGCCTCTCCACGTCAGGTGAAGCCTCCAAAACCGTAGTCTCATGGGCCGAATGCACCTCGACCCGAGGCTGCTCCTGGACCGGAGTCTCATGGGACAAATGCCCGTCAACACCAGGCTCCTGGAACAAAGTCCCCCTAGCCTCCTCCGCAAACGGGTCGACCATAGTAGTCCTATGCTCGGGTGAATGAGCTAGTGGTGGTGGCGAGGACGGCTCAAAAGTCCTCCTGGATCTTCCGCGGCCACCACCTCTCCCTATACCCTTCCCCTTCTTCCCTACCCGACCAGCACCTCTCCCAGTGGGCAATGTCACCGATGAAGAAGAACCCACGGGTGGTGTCGACAGACTGTCTGCCAAGGCTCTACGGAGAGATAGGGGTGGAAGGGAAGTACCACCCCTCGTGCGGGGCACCTGGGAAGAACCCGTCGAGCGATCTGGACCAGCGCCCACCATCTTTCAACACCTGGTGACCTGCCATGATAAAGATTAAAAGAAATTAGTACAACATAAAAAAATTGAATAACTGACATGAATAATAAAGATTAAAAAATATATAATTTAAGTTGTGAATCTTACAAACTAATAATCATCATCAATAAATGCATCATCATCACTATCACGCATGTCTTCGTGAATGACGTGCTCCTCGGGTTCAACGGCGTGAAGTTGTGAAAGGCCTTTCTTTAATCGTTGAAGCATTGACAGGTCATACGCATCAGTAACCTCTACGAGTTCCAGGTCTTCTGGTTCCGCCTCAGGGCTGGAGCCGGATTCATTGTCGCTGTCTACTTCCATGTTCTTGGGTGAAGCACGGCGGTTCTTGAAACGTTTCTTGGAAAGATGTGTTTCTTGGAAGAATTCTCCATCATATGTGTCTGGGTTAATGTGAGGTTCATAATCCTGTTCATTTGGGAGAGGTGGTCTGACATGTGGCGGCACTTCATAAACAACATACCAACCTTACAGATTCTTATCCGTTTGGCATGCCCACGGTAGATAGAAAACTTGGGTCGCCTGTTGAGCCGTAATATAGACATCGGGAACATCTAAATGGGTGTTTGGATTGATTTCGACTAGTCCTATACGTTCATGAGACCTTCTAGTCTCCTTCAGCTGGAACGAGTAACATTTGAAGACTACGACGTTCGACGGGTTTTCACCATAGAATTGAAGTTCATAAATTGCTTCAACTCTTCCATAATACTCGATAACACCTTTGCCGATAGCAGAGACACCACAATTTGTAGATTTCTGGTCGGGCATAGATAGCTCTTTGCCAAAGGTACGAAAGAGATACCCGTTGATGTTGTATTTCTCAAATGAACGGACCTTATAGTCAAAACCATTAGCGACTTGTCTCAATTCGGCGTCCATAGACTCTGAATTAGCCTACAAGTTTAATACGAAACGATTGTTGCATTAGCCGCAAGTTAGACCAAGAAATGAAATGGTCCATTATTGATAATTACCGTTTGTTTGAACCAAGAGATGAAACCGGGATAGTCGCCTCCTGTCTTTGACAGAAGCTCATACTCTTCGACGAATTCATTTTCGATCACCGCTCCATCCGAGAATTTGGCGACGTAACGGCTGTTTGAAATATCCGGGAATAAGAGCAATTCAAATGAATTAGAAGTTACGGGAAAATGTGCCGAGAACTCACTCGATGTACGGCCGCACTTCTGTTAGGTTGTTGAAGATATACAACGAAATGTTCCACCATTCTTCGACATCCAACGTTATTGGTTTCGAAGCACCGGCTGGTGCGAGCTTCCCTTTGTATAGGCTGAGGTTGGACCCACCTTTTTTAGGGTCTTCATCATTGTGCCAAGGCTTCGGATTATGCAAATGATAATTTTTGGCTTCGTAGTGTGCTGTCATAAAGTTTGCCACCTCCTGAGTAATGAATGCCTCAGCCATCGATGCTTCAATTCTACGCTTATTTTTACATTTAGCTCGAAGGGTCTTCTGCATCCTCTTAGTTGCATAGCACCAACAATATTGCACGGGCCCACCCAATCTTGCCTCGGTCGGTAGATGTAAAATAAAATGCTGCATTGGATTAAAGAAGCCCGGTGGAAAGATCTTCTCTAACTTGCACAACAACTCCGGTGCAAACTCCTCCATGTCTTATACCACGCCAGGCGACAATTCTTTCGCACAAAGAACATGGAAGAAATAGCTCAGCTCCGCCAGTACTAGCCTTTCATTCTCCGGAATAAAGCCACGTAACATCACCGGCATTACCCGCTCTAGCCATATATGCCAATCATGACTCTTGAGACCAAAGATTTTTATTTTTTCAAGACTCTCTCCCCTCTTTAGATTCGCTGCATACCCATCGGGGAACATCAAGTGCATTTTGACCCACAGGTTAATTTCCCTTATAGCTGGCCTTCCAAGATTGAACCAGGCCTTTGGCTTCGACCACTTCTGCTTTCCTTTGCCTTCTCGCATGTTTTGTAACGGTCTATGACATAGTGTCTCTTGATCGACTCTAGCCTTAATATTATCCTTTGTCTTCCCATCTATGTCGAACAATGTACCAAAAATAGCCTCTCCGATATTCTTTTCAGTGTGCATCATGTCGATATTGTGTGGAAGAAGGAGGTCTTTGAAGTAAGGCAGATCCCAGAAGCATGGCTTGTGAGTCCAGGCGTGTTTTGAATTATACCCCTTGAAATAACCTGGACGCTCTGGATCAGGCTCGAGGGCGTTTAACTGATCCAGGATCTATTGGCCTGTCAACGCAGGTGGTGCCAAGTTTTTGACAACTTTACCTTTTGTAAAGTTCTTCTTGTCTTTTCTGAACTGATGGTCAGGATCCAGGAACTGTCTATGTAAGTCAAAGCAAGAATACTTCCAACCCTCCTGCAACCAATGAAATTGAAGAGCTGCCTTGCATTGGGGGCACGGGAACCTTCCATGCACACACCATCGAGAGAATAGCGCATACGCTGGCAAGTCATGCATAGAGTACATGTACCACACATGCATTTGAAGTTTTCTTTTCTAGCGGCATTGTATGTCTTGACCCCATTATCCCAAGCTTCTTCCAATTCATCCTTAAGCGGTTGCAGGTACACATTCATATTCTTCCCCGGATAATTGGGCCCTGGAATTATCAACGTCAGAAATATGTTCTTTGTTTGCATAATCTGCCCAGGGGGGGGGGAGATTGAGTGGAATGACAAACACAGGCCAACAACTATATTGGGTTGCCGTCATGCCGAAGGGATTAAAACCATCCGTGGCGGTGCAGACTCAAGGATTCCTTGGATCTGCCGCTTTATCCTGATGCAATCCATCGAAATGTTTACACGCTTCCCCATCCGATGTGTGTACCACCATCTTATTCCCATCCGCATCTAGTTCGGTTCTTTTGCCCAATTTGTGCCATGTCATCTGTTTGGCTGTCTCTTCGATCATGAAAAGACATTGAAGTCTTGGTACGATTGGCATATACCGAAGAACACTAACTGCGATTTTGGTCTTCCTCTTCTCACCCATACCGTTGTCTACCACAAGATACCTGCAAGACTCGCAATTGGGACAATAGTCCAAGTGTGCATACTCCTTCTTAAATAAGACACATGCTTTCTCACATGCATCTATCTTCTCATAGGGCATCTTAAGTACACGAAGTATTTTGTCCGACTGGTACAGGTTTGCAGGCATGACATGGCCTTTCGGTTGGAAGCGTCCAAATAGTGTCATCATCGCGTCGTAGCATTCTCTTCCCAAGTTGAACCGAGCCTTCAGAGCCATTACTTGTGCAATTGCATCCAGCTGACAGAGCTCAGTGTGCTCATGGAGAGGACGTTTTGAAGACTCCAACATTTCATAAAAGGCCTTTGCAGATTCCTCCATCTCATCTTCCGAATCCCGAGCATCATCAAAGTCTTGCACCATGTCTTCGATCCCGGTACCATACTCGTTCGTGCGACGACGGACCACCTCAGCTCTTGTGCGTTGTATAGACTCACCATGAAATGTCCACACTGTATAATTAGGATTAAAACCCCTCCTCTGCAGGTGTTTAATCATTACAGCCTCTATCGTCTTTTTATAGTTGTCGCATCCAGGACAAGGGCAATAGTTTCTTTCCCGGCCATTTGCAAATGCGGCTTTCACAAATTCCTTTGTTTTTACAAACCATTCTTTCGTCATCTCTTTCTGACTAGGGTGACCGGTATACATCCACGCACGATCACTCAACTTGCCTAGCTACTAAAGACTGAAGAAATATATTTATATATATTTAGCATTTATATTCATCGGTTAATCAGGTTCGCCATTTTTATTACGTCCACGCAACCTACACGCTAATAGGTAAAGATAGGTCCTAATCCCACCCGAGTATGTGTAGATTGGGTTCATTTTCCCATGCTCTGCTTCGGATCCAACGCAAAATTTCGGCAGCACCTCCCCGCTGTTCTCCTGATACACGTCTCCGCAATAAACAGAGAGGATGTGCATCCGGAGAACAATAGGGAGGCACTGACGAAATTCCGCATCGGATCCAGAGCACAGCATACGGGAAAACGAACCCAATATACACATACTCGGGTTGTCCATGGATAATGTTGGACAATTCGAAAGGATGGCGGTTATAAATATGCAAAGACATGCATATTTATAGATGTCGCCCTTTCGAACGAGAGACACATACTCGTCATGCATACTGATGAATTAATTTAATTACCTAAATCTAGAAAGTTTCATCTAGAAACCGAGCCACAGTAAATGAAGGGGCGGGGAGGAGATGAAATTTGTACTGACCCACGAATGCACGGGCGGAGCTCGTACAACGCACGGGCAGGTCTTCGCACAGCAAACCTCACAGCGACGAGATAACTATCACATGTAAATCCACCCGATCAACACAAATATTCTAATTATGTCATTTTAGAGGAAAACAAGTTAAGAATATAATATTCATGAGCTAACCAAGGTTTTTATGCCATTTTGTAGCTAAATGGGCTAATTATCTCATTGTTGGGGAAAATAAGGTAAGGAGAATAAGATAGTGGAGAAGAAAGAGGAGGAGGAGGAGAAGAAGAAGAAATCAAGAAGAAGGAGAAGGAGGAGGAGGAGAAGAAGGAGAAGAAGGAGGAGAAGGTATTCTTCTTCTCTTCTTCTCTTCTTCTCCTTCTTATTTTTGTCTTCTCCTCCTCCTCCTCCTCCTCTTCTTCTTCTTCTTCTTCTCCTCCTCCTCCTCTTCTCCTCTTCTCCTCCTCCTCCTCTTCTTCTTCTTCCTATTCTTTCTATTAAGCTAACTAACTAACTAACCTAACTAACCAAGCTAACTAAACCTATCGCTAAACCTAGATAGCACTAAACAGCAAAAAAATAACAAAAACAGAATCTACCACTAAGTAACTAAAAAAGAATCTAGCTACCACTAAATAACAAAACAAAATCTACCACTAAACTACCTACTAAATCTACTAATTAACTAACTAAGTCTACCAACTAACTAAACTACCACTAAAACTACTAATTAACTAACCTACCAACTAAACTATATATGCCACAACAACTACAATAACAACAACAACTACAAAAACTACAATAGCAAGAACAACTACTACAACAACAATAAAAAATCATGCCGGTAGTTATAATCTAATTCCAAAAAACTAAATACCAAACAATAAAAAATCAACTTCTTCTTCTTTTTTCTCTTCTTCTCCTTCTTATTTTTTTCTTATTCTCTTCTTCTCTTCTTCTTTACTTCTTATCCTTCTTATTTTTTTCTTCTCTTCTTCTTCTTCTTCTTCTTCTTCTTCTTCTTCTTCTCCTTCTTATTTTTTTCTTCTGCTCTTCTTCTTCTTCTTCCCCTTCTTTTTCTTCTCCTCCTCCTCCTACTCCTACTCCTCTTCTTCTTCTCCTCTTCTCCTCCTCCTCTTCTTCTTCTTCTTCTTCCTCCAAATAACTAAATAACAAGGGGGTGGGGGTGGATGGGCTTACCGGTAGTGTTGGGGCTGCGGGGGCGGCGCTGGGCCTGCAGGGCAGTGGCTGGGCCGGCGGCACCGGCGGTGGGGCTGCGGGGGTGGCACCAGGGGTGCCGGGGGTGGGGCAGCGGGGGCGGCACCAGGGGCACTAGCGGCGCCGGCGGTGGGGCTTCGGGGGCGGCACCAGGGGCGCCGGAGGGTTGTGGGGCTTCGGGGGCGGCACCAGGGGCACCGGGGCGGCGCCGGGGGTGGCCGGGCGACGGTGGTGGCGGCGTTGGGCGTCGGCGGAGGAGAGAGAGAGAGCGAGTGGCCGTTTGAGAGAGAGAGGCCCGGGTGGGGGCGGGACAGCCGTTACTAGATTCAGGACCTTTGCCGTCTGCTGGCGGACGGCAAAGGGGTCTATACTCTTTGCTGTCTGCCTCTGGCATCTTTGCCGTCGGCCAGCAGACGGCAAAGAAGGGAGTAGTTTGACCTAAGGTTCCCTCGGCCAGATGAGCTTCTTTGCCGTCTGCTGGCCCCTTCTTTGCCGTCTGCGGCAGACGGCAAAGAGTTGACTGCTGGCAAAGACCTTCTTTGCCATCAGCCTGTTCTTTGTCGTCAGTTTTGCTGAAGCTGATGGCAATGAGTGTCTTTGCCGCCAGCTAGCAGACGACAAAGACTAGGCAGATGGCAAAAAACTGTTTTCCAGTAGTGAAGTAGTAAGAAAAGAAATACTAAAGCTTGTGGAAGCGGGTATTATCTATCGTGTTGCTCATAGCGATTGGGTGAGTCCGGTGCATTGCGTCCCTAAGAAGGGAGACATTACCGTTGTCCCTAATGATAAGGATGAATTGATCCCACAGAGGATTATTACTGGCTATAGGATGGTGATCGATTTTAGGAAACTGAATAAAGCCACTAGGAAAGATCATTACCCTCTACCTTTTATCGACCAAATGCTAGAAAGGCTGTCTAAACACACACATACTTCTGCTTTCTAGACGGTTATTCTGGTTTCTCCCAAATACCAGTTGCACAATCTGATCAGGAGAAAACCACTTTCACCTGCCCTTTCGGTACCTTTGCTTATAGACGTATGCCTTTTGTCTTATGTAATGCACCTGCCACCTTTCAAAGATGTATGATGGCTATATTCTCTGACTTTTGTGAAAAGATTGTCGAGGTTTTCATGGATGACTTTTCCGTTTACGGGTCTTCTTTTGATGATTGCCTCAGCAACCTTGATCGAGTCTTACAGAGATGTAAAGACACCAATCTTGTCTTGAATTGGGAGAAGTGCCACTTTATGGTTAATGAAGGTATCGTATTAGGACATAAAATTTCTAAAAGAGGTATTGAAGTCGATAAGGCTAAGGTTGATGCAATCGAGATAATGCCATACCCCACAGATATCAAAGGTATAAGAAGTTTCCTTGGTCATGCTGGTTTCTATAGAAGGTTCATTAAAGACTTCTCTAATATTTCTAGGCCTCTTACCAATCTCTTGCAAAAGGATATTCCTTTTGTTTTTGACGATGATTGTGAGGAAGCCTTCGAAATACTTAAGAGGGCTTTGATAACTGCACCTATTGTTCAACCATCTGATTGGAACTTACCTTTTGAAATCATGTGTGATGGTAGTGATTATATTGTTCGTGCTGTTCTAGGGCAAAGAGTCCATAAGAAGTTGAATCTTATTCACTACGCTAGTAAAACTCTAGACAGTGCCTAGAGAAACTATGCTACTACGGAGAAGGAATTTTTAGTAGTCATGTTTGCATGTGAAAAGTTCAGGTCTTACATAGTTGATTCCAAATTCACTATTCACACTGATCATGCTGCTATTAAGTACCTCATGGAGAAGAAGGACGCAAAACCTAGACTTATAAGATGGGTTCTCTTGCTACAAGAATTTTATTTGCACGTTGTTGACAGGAAGGGTGCTGATAACCCAGTAGCAGATAACTTGTCTAGGTTGGAGAACGTTCTTGATGACCCACAACCTATTGATGATAGCTTTCCCGATAAGCAATTGAATGGCATCAATGCTTCACATAGTGCCCCGTGGTATGCTGATTATGCAAATTATATCGTAGCCAAATACATACCACCTAGTTTCACGTACCAGCAAAAGAAGAAATTCTTCTTTGACTTGATACACTACTTTTGGGATGATCCTCACCTTTATAAGTAAGGAGTAGATGGTGTTATTAGATGTTTTGTACCCGAATATGAACAACGACAGATCCTACAGAAATGTCACTCCGAGGCCTACGGAGGACACCATGCGGGAGATAGAACTGCACACAAGGTATTGCAATCAGGTTTCTATTGGCCCACTCTCTTCAAGGATGCCCGTAAGTTTGTCTTGTCTTGTGACGAATGTCAAAGAATAGGTAATATTAGCAAACGTCAGGAAATGCCTATGAACTATTCACTTGTCATTGAACCGTTTGATGTTTGGGGCTTTGATTATATGGGACCTTTTCCCAAATCCAATGGGTATACTCATATCCTAGTTGCTGTTGATTACGTCACTAAGTGGGTAGAAGCTATCCCCACTAGTAGTGCTGATCACAACACCTCTATCAGGATGCTGAAAGAAGTTATCTTCCCTAGATTTGGAGTCCCTAGATATCTAATGACCCACGGTGTTCACACTTCATTCATGGTGCTTTCCGTAAAACGCTTGCTAAGTACGATGTCAACCATAGAATTGCGTCTCCCTATCACCCTCAGTCCAGTGGTCAAGTAGAGCTAAGCAACAGAGAGATTAAACTGATTCTGCAAAAGACTGTCAACAGGTCTAGAAAGAATTGGTCTAAGAAGCTCGATGATGCACTGTGGGCATATAGAACTGCCTATAAGAATCCCATGGGCATGTCTCCATACAAAATGGTGTACGGTAAATCATGTCTTTTACCTCTTGAGCTAGATCATAAAGCTTATTGGGCAATCAAAGAGCTCAACTTTGATTTCAAACTTGCGGGTGAGAAGAGGTTATTTGATATTAGCTCGCTTGATGAATGGAGAACTCAAGCATATGAGAATGCCAAGTTGTTCAAAGAAAAGGTAAAGAGGTGGCATGATAAGAGGATACAAAAGTGTGAGTTCAATGTAGGTGATTATGTCTTGCTATATAACTCCCGTTTAAGATTCTTTGCAGGCAAGCTTCTCTCTAAATGGGAAGGTCCCTATGTTGTTGAGGAAGTATATCGTTCCGGTGCTATCAAGATCAACAACACGGAAGGTAATTGTCCGAGAGTTGTAAATGGGTAGAGAATCAAGCATTATATCTCAGGTACTCCCATAAATGTTGAAAGCAATATTATCAATACCATAACTCCAGAAGAATACCTAAGGGACATTTATCAGCCTGCTTCAGACTCCGAAAACGAAGAGGTATGTGATTTCGTAAGAAAAAAGACTCCAAAACTTTTCCAGTAGGAATTTTTCTCCGTTTTGGAATGTTTGAAAAAATACAAAAAATGGAAGTAGTCCAGAAAGTGCGCGAGGAGGCGACAAGCCTGCCAGGCGCGGGCCCACCCCCTGGCCGCGCCTGGGGGGCTTGTGGCCACCTCGTGCGCCTCCCGGACTCCGTTTTCGTGTGGAGTACTCCTTCTGGTCTGAAAAAAAAATCAATATATATTCTCCCGTGAGGCCTGACCCTCGTATCATGCAGATTTCCTCTGTTTTCGTTTCGAGCCTGTTTTCTGCCGCAGATTTAGGGCGAGATGTCTTCTCAAGATTCAGAGGGGGAGAGCTATGTGGCAGATTACCTTGCTAACCCCAAGGTCTATGGGGATTTGGATCCATATGGCTGGATCACTGATGAGGAAGAAGATTATAATCCCAAGGGGAAGGAACAAACAAGTTCTGATGAAGAGGAGGCTCCTCTACCTCAACCTGGACACACGCATGTGGAGTTCAAGAAGTCGAGCCTCCCTGACTCAAGGAAGAAGCCTAAGACTTTGTTTATCCCTTCTCGTTTCTTGCAGGAGAGTAAGCAGGATTTATGCCAAAGGGTGTTGAAGCTTGAAGAGGAAAATAATGATCTGAGGGAGCTGAATTTTATGCTCAAGTAGAAATTAAACAAGCTCAAGACTTCTGCAACAACTCCACCACCATCACCTCCAAAGGAAGACAACTGAGCATGGGTATGGGCAATTCCCTTGGCTTGTGCCAAGCTTGGGGGAGTTGCCCTGGTATCGTATCACCATCACATCTTTTGCCTTTACCTTTGTATTAGTTTTCATTTTTAGTTTTCTCTTTCTCTAGTAGATTAAAAGTCTTAGTGTTTTCGTCTTGAGTTTTGCTTTGTGTCACCCCCGATGTATTTGAGCTCGTGAGCCATATAATAAAGAGTGTCTTAGTTGTAGGGCTTTGCCTCTTGCCATGATCAAAAGAGTGAGGAAAGAACAAAAGCATGAAAGATCATGTAATGATCTTATGGGAAGTGATGGCTTCACATATAAAAAGAATGAGGATTGAAACTTGTTGAGGGTAGGCAAACGTAGACCTTGGTCATGGTTGCAATTAATAGGAAGTGATAAAGAAGGAGAGGTTCACATATAAATATATCATCTCTGACACCATCTGTGATTGTGAACACTCACTAACCTATTGCATGCCTAGAAGTAGATGTTGGACAAGGAAGACAACATAATGAATTGTGTTTTCTTTGCTCCGAACAATGTTATATGATTAGAGATCCCTTAGCATATGACGATTGCTTCCACCTCACATTAGCCAAACCTCATGCACTAAGTAGAGATACTACTTGTGCATCCATAAACCATCAACCCAGTTTTGCCATGTGAGTCCACCATACCTACCTATGGATTGAATAAGATCCCTCAAGTAAGTTGTCATCGGTGCAAGCAATAAAAATTGCTCTCTAATATGTATGATCTATTAGTGTGCGGAAAATAAGCTTTGTACGAACCTGTGATGAGGAAGACATAAAAGTGATAGACTGCATAATAAAGTTCTTTATCACAGGAGGCAATATAAAGTGACGTTCCTCCGCACTAAGAGGACACGCATCCAAACCTCAAAAGCGCATGACAACCTCTGCTTCCCTCTGCGAAGGGCCTATCGTGTACCTTTACTTTTCGCCCTTGAAAGAGTCATGGTGATCTTCACCAATTCCCTATTTCGCCTTTATCTTGGCTAACGTCATATGCTTGGTAAAGATCTATATTCATATGTCAACTTGGAGGTAAGTATTCATAAATTATTATTGTTGACATTATCCTTGAGGTAATAAGTTGGGAGCCAAAACTATAAGCCCCTATCTTTCTCTGTGTCCAGCTAAAACTTTGATCTCATGAGTACCACGTGAGTTGTAGCAATTGTAGAGAACGAAAGAATGATTGAGTATGTGGATTTGCTTTACAAGCTCTTATTTGAATGTTTCTGATGTTGTGATAAATTGCAATTGCTTCAATTACTAAAGGCTATTATTTGTTACTTCTCGGTAAGGTTCTTGATCCATGCTTTACTTTGTGAAGGAATTATCACTTTAGCATGAGAGATTATATGTTGGTATTGTTGTTCTGATCATGATCATGATGCATGCATGTTCGTATCTTGTTTTGTCAACACCTCTCTCCCTAAACATGTGGACACATTTATTGAGCTAGGCTTTCGCATGAGGACAAGCGAAGTCTAAGCTTGGGGGAGTTGATGTTGGAAATATGCCCTAGAGGCAATAATAAAATGGTTATTATCATATTTCCTTGTTCATGATAATCGTCTATTGTTCATGCTATAATTGTATTAACAGGAAACAGTAATACATGTGTGAATAAATAGATCACAATGTGTCCCTAGCAAGCCTCTAGTTGGCTAGCTCGTTAGTCAATAGATGATCATGGTTTCCTGATCATGGGCATTAGATGTAATTGATAACGGGATCACATCATTGGGAGAATTATGTGATGGACAAGACCCAATCCTAAGCATAGCACTAGATCGTATTGTTCATATGATAAAGCTTTTCTAATGTCAAGTATCTTTTCCTTCGACCGTGAGATTGTGCAACTCCCGGATACCGTAGGAGTGCTTTGGGTGTATCAAACGTCACAACGTAACTGGGTGACTATAAAGGTGCACTACGGGTACCTCCGAAAGTGTCTGTTGGGTTGGTACGAATCGAGATCGGGATTTGTCACTCCGTGTGACGGAGAGGTATCTCTGGGCCCACTCGGTAGAACATCATCATAAGCTCAATGTGACTAAGGAGTTAGTCACACGATGATGTGCTACGGAACGAGTAAAGAGACTTACCGGTAACAAGATTGAACAAGGTATAGGTATACCGACGATCGAATCTCGGGCAAGTTCTGTACCGACAGACAAAGGGAATCGTATACGGGATTGATTGAATCCTTGACATCGTGGTTCATCCGATGAGATCATCATGGAGCAAGTGGGAGCCACCATGGGTATCCAGACCCCGCTGATGGTTATTGGCCAGAGAGGTGTCTCGGTCATGTCTGCCTGTCTCCCGAACCCGTAGGGTCTACACACTTAAGGTTCGGTGACGCTAGGGTTATAGGGAATTGTTATAAGAGGTTACCGAAAGTTGTTCGGAGTCCCGGATGAGATCCCGGACGTCACGAGGAGCTCCAGAATGGTCTGGAGGTAAAGATTGATATATAGGACGGATGGTTTCGGATACCGGAAGTGTTTCGGGCATCACCGGTAACGTACCGGGACCACCGGAGGTGGCCCCGGGGAACCACCGAAGGGGGGCAACGACCCCGGGAGGTAAGGTGGGCCAAGTGGGGGTGGGAACCAGCCCCTAGGTGGGCTGGTGCGCCTCCTCACTCAGCCCAATGCGCACGGGAGAGAAAAGGGGGGGGGGCAAACCCTAAGCCAGGTGGGCCTAAGGCTCACCAGGTAGTACGCCACCCCCTCCTCCCCCCTCTGGCCGCCGCACCTCCCATCTGGGGGGCTGCCGCACCCCCTAGGGTGGGAACCCTAGGGGTGGCACCCCCTCTCCCCTCCCCCTATATATAGTGGGCACTTTTGGCCATTGGGAATCAGACTTTTGCCTCTCCCTCGGCGCAGCCCTGCCCTTCTTCCTCCTCCTCTCTGCCGGTGCTTGGCGAAGCCCTGCCGGGAGACCTCATCTTTCCATCTACACCACTCCATCGTGCTGCTGGAGTTCTTCCCCAACCTCTCCCTCCTCCTTGATGGATCAAGGTGCGGGAGACGTCATCGGGCTGCACGTGTGTTGAACGCGGAGGTGCCATAGTTCGGCACTAGATCGGAATCGCTGCGAGTACGACTCCATCAACCGCGTTCTAGAAACACTTCTGCTTAGCGATCTTCAAAGGTATGAAGATGCTCTTACCCCTCTCTCGTTGCTGGTCTCTCCATAGGAAGATCTGAATATGCGTAGGAAAATTTTGAATTTATGCTACGTTACCCAACAGTGGCATCCGAGCCAGGTTTTCTATGCGTAGATTCTATGCACGAGTAGAACACAAAAGTTGTGGGCGATGATTTGTCAATTTGCTTGCCACTACTAGTCTTATTCTTTTCCGGCGGTATTGTGGGATGAAGCGGCCCGGACCGACTTTACACGTACGCTTACGTGAGACTGGTTCCACCGACAGACATGCACACCGTGCATAAAGGTGGCTAGCGGGTGTCTGTCTCTCCTACTCTAGTCGGATTGGATTTGATGAAAAGGGTCCTTATGAAGGGTAAATAGATTTGGCATATCATCATTGTGGCTGTCACGTAGGTAAGAAGGTGTTCTTGCTAGAAACCCAAATCAGCCACGTAAAACTTGCAACAACAATTAGAGGACGTCTAACTTGTTTTTGCAGGGTTTGACATGTGATGTGATATGGCCAAAGTTGGGATGTTGCATGTATGATGTATGAGATGATCATGTTATTGTAATAGGTTTCACGACTTGCATGTCGATGAGTATGACAACCGGCAGGAGCCATAGGAGTTGTCTTAATTCATTGTATGAGATGCAACGCCATGTGCTTACTACTTTTACTTAATTGCTAACGGTTAGCTATAGTAGTAGTGATAGTAGTAGTTGGCGTGACGACTTCACGGAGACACGATGATGGAGATCATGATGATGGAGATCATGGTGTCACGCCGATGACGATGATGATCATGCGATGCCTGAAGATGGAGATCGAAAGAGCAAAGATGATAATGGCCATATCATGTCACTATATGATTGCATTGTGATGTTTATCATGTTTTACATCTTATTGCTTAGAATGACGGTAGCATAATAAGATGATCCCTCTCAAAATTTCGAGAACGTATTCCCCTAAGTGTGCACCGTTGCGAAGGTTCGTTGTCTCAAAGCACCACGTGATGATCGGGTGTGATAGATTCTAACATTCGCATACAACGGGTGTAAGCCAGATTTACACACGCGAAACACCTAGGTTGACTCGACGAGCTTAGCATGTACAGACATGACCTCGAATACAAGAGACTGAAAGGTCGAACATGAGTCGTATGGTTGAATACGATCAGCATGGAGTTGCTCACCATGGTGACTAGTCCGTCTCACGTGATGATCGGACACGGGTTAGTCAACATGGATCATGTATCACTTAGATGACTAGAGGGATGTCGATTTAAGTGGGAGTTCATACTTAATATGATTAAATGAACTTAATTGTCATGAACTTAGTCTAATAGTTGTCTTTATAAATATTGTAGATGGCCAACGTCAACCTCAATTTCAACGCATTCCTAGAGAAAAACAAGCTGAAAGATGATGGTAGCAACTATGCGGACTGGGTTCGCAACTTGAAGCTCATCCTTGAAGCAGCTAAAAAGGCTTATGTCCTTGATGCGCTGCTAGGTGACCCTCCCGCTCCCGCAGCAGCCCAGGACATTCTGAACGTCTGGCAAACGCGGAGTGATGACTACTCTCTGGTTAGGTGTGGCATGTTATACAGTTTAGAAACGGGGTTCCAAAGGCGTTTTGAGCAACACGGGGCATATGAGATGTTCCAGGAGCTGAAGCTAGTTTTTCAAGCTCATGCCCGTGTCGAGAGATATGAAGTCTCCAGCAAGTTCTTTAGCTGTAAGATGGAGGAGAACAGTTCTGTCAGTGAGCACATACTCAAAATGTCTCGGTTACACGGTCGTCTAACTTCACTTGGAGTCGAACTTCTGGATGATGCTATAATTGACAGAATCCTCCAATCTCTCCCACCAAGCTACAAAGGCTTTGTGCTTAACTACAACATGCAAGGGATGGAGAAGACCATTCCCGAGTTGTACTCGATGCTCAAGTCTGCAGAAGTAGAAATCAAGAAAGAGCATCAAGTGTTCATGGTCAACAAGACCACTAGTTTCAAGAAAGGCAAGGGTAAGAAGAACTTCAAGAAAGACGGCAAAGCTGTTGCCGCGCCCGGTAAGCCAGATGCCGGGAAGAAGAAAAAGAACGGACCCAAGCCTAAGACTGAGTGCTTCTATTGCAAGGGAAAGGGTCACTGGAAGCGGAACTGCCCCAAATACTTAGCGGACAAGAAGGCCGGCAACGTTAAAGGTATATGTGATATACATGTTATTGATGTGTACCTTACCCGTGCTCGTAGTAGCTCCTGGGTATTTGATACCGGTGCTGTTGCTCACATTTGCAACTCAAAGAAGGAACTGCGGAATAAGCGGAGACTGGCCAAGGACGAGGTGACGATGCGCGTCGGGAATGGTTCAAAGGTCGATGTGATCGCCGTCGGCACGCTACCTCTACGTCTACCATCAGGATTAGTTTTAAACCTTAATAATTGTTATTTAGTACCAGCTTTAAGCATGAACATTGTATCAGGGTCTTGCTTAATGCGAGACGGCTACTCATTTAAGTCAGAGAATAATGGTTGTTCTATTTATATGAGTGATATGTTTTATGGTCATGCTCCGTTGGTGAATGGTTTATTCTTGATGAATCTCGATCGTGATGTTACACATATTCATAGTGTGAGTACCAAAAGATGTAAAGTTGATAATGATAGTCCCACATACTTGTGGCACTACCGCCTTCGTCATATCGGCGTTAAGCGCGTGAAGAAGCTCCATACTGATGGACTATTAGAGTCTCTTGACTTTGAATCATTTGACACATGTGAACCGTGCCTCATGGGCAAGATGACTAAGACTCCATTCTCAGGAATAATGGAGAGAGCAACCGACTTATTGGAAATAATACATACTGATGTGTGTGGTCCAATGAACGTTGAAGCTCGCGGTGGTTATCGTTATGTTCTCACTCTCACCGATGATTTGAGTAGGTATGGGTATATTTACTTGATGAAGCCCAAATCTGAGACGTTTGAAAAGTTCATGGAATTTCAGAGTGAGGTTGAGAATCAACGTGACAGAAAAATTAAATGTTTACGATCTGATCGTGGAGTAGAATATTTGAGTCACGAGTTTGGCACACACCTAAGGAAGTGTGGAATCGTTTCACAACTGACGCCGCCTGGCACACCGCAACGCAACGGAGTGTCTGAACGTCATAATCGCACTTTATTAGATATGGTACAATCTATGATGTCTCTTACCGACTTACCGCTATCATTTTGGGGATACACATTAGAAACTGCAGCATTCACTTTAAATAGGGCACCGTCTAAATCCGTTGAGACGACACCGTATGAACTATGGTTTGGCAAGAAACCTAAGTTGTCGTTTCTTAAAGTTTGGGGCTGCGATGCTTATGTGAAGAAACTTCAACCAGAAAAGCTCGATCCCAAAGCGGAGAAATGCGTATTCATATCTCGAACAGGATAGTAGCGCAGCGCGGGAAGTTGTTCCTGTGGCGCCTACACCGACTGAAGAGGAAGTTAATGATGATGATCATGAAGCTTCGGATCAAGTTACTACTGAACCGCGAAGGTCCACAAGGGCACGCTCTGCACCAGAGTGGTACGCAACCTTGTGATGGAAATCATGTTGTTAGACAACGGTGAACCTTCGAACTACGAAGAAGCGATGGCGGGCCTGGATTCCAACAAATGGCTTGAGGCTATGAAAACCGAGATAGGATCCATGTATGAGAACAAAGTATGGACTTTGGTGGACTTGCCCGATGATCGGCGAGCCATAGAAAATAAATGGATCTTCAAGAAGAAGACTGATGCAAATGGTAATGTAACCGTTTACAAAGCTCGACTTGTCGCAAAGGGTTTTCGACAAATTCAAGGAGTTGACTATGAAGAGACTTTCTCTCCTGTAGCGAAGCTGAAATCTGTCCAAATCATGTTATCAATTGCCGCCTTTTATGATTATGAAATTTGGCAAATGGACGTCAAAACAGCGTTCCTTAACGGGAACCTTAAGGAAGAGTTGTATATGATGCAACCAGAAGGTTTTGTCGACCCTAAGGGTGCTAACAAAGTGTGCAAGCTCCAGCGCTCCATCTATGGGCTGGTGCAAGCATCTCGGAGTTGGAACATTCGCTTTAATGAGGTGATTAAAGCGTTTGGGTTCATACAGGTTTACGGAGAAGCCTGTCTGTACAAGTAAGTGAGTGGGAGCTCTGTAGCTTTCCTCATACTGTATGTGGATGACATATTATTGATGGGGAATAATATAGAGATGTTGGAGAGCATAAAGGCCTATTTGAACAAGAGTTTTTCAATGAAGGACCTTGGAGAAGCTGCATACATATTAGGCATCAAGATCTATAGAGATAGATCGAGACGCCTCATAGGTCTTTGGCAAAGTACATACCTTGACAAGATATTGAAGAAGTTCAATATGGAAAACTCAAAGAAAGGGTTCTTGCCAGTTTTGCAAGGTATGAGATTGAGTAAGACTCAGTCACCGACCACGGCAGCAGATAGAGAGAAGATGAGTTCTGTCCCCTACGCTTCAGCCGTGGGCTCTCTAATGTATGCCATGCTGTGTACCAGACCTGATATAAACCTTGCCATAAGTTTGGTAGGGAGGTACCAAAGTGATCCCGGTATGGAACACTGGACAGCGGTCAAGAATATCCTTAAGTACCTGAAAAGGACTAAGGAAATGTTTCTCGTTTATGAAGGTGACGAAGAGCTCGTCGTAAAGGATTACGTCGATGCTAGCTTCGACACAGATCCGGATGACTCTAAGTCATAGAACGGATACATATATGTGTTGAATGGTGGGGCACTGAGCTGGTGCAGCAGCAAGCAAGAAGTCGTGGCAGCATCTACATGTGAAGCGGAGTACATAGCTGCTTCAAAAGCGGCTCATGAAGGAATTTGGATGAAGGAGCTCATCATCGACCTTGGAGTGGTTCCAAGCGCGTCGGGTCCAATGACACTCTTCTGTGATAACACTTGAGCCATTGCCATAGCCAAGGAGCCCAGGTTTCACCGGAAGACGAAGCACATCAAACGCCGCTACAACTCTATACAGGACCATGTCCAGAGTGGAGTGATAGATATTTGTAAAGTACACACGGATCTGAATATTGCAGACCCGTTGACTAAACCTCTTCCACGAGAAAAACATGATCAACACCATAATGCTATGGGTGTTCGATACATCACAATGTAACTAGATTATTGACTCTAGTGCAAGTGGGAGACTGTTGGAAATATGCCCTAGAGGCAATAATAAAATGGTTATTATCATATTTCCTTGTTCATGATAATCGTCTATTGTTCATGCTATAATTGTATTAACAGGAAACAGTAATACATGTGTGAATAAATAGATCACAATGTGTCCCTAGCAAGCCTCTAGTTGGCTAGCTCGTTAGTCAATAGATGATCATGGTTTCCTGATCATGGGCATTAGATGTCATTGATAACGGGATCACATCATTGGGAGAATGATGTGATGGACAAGACCCAATCCTAAGCATAGCACTAGATCGTATTGTTCGTATGCTAAAGCTTTTCTAATGTCAAGTATCTTTTCCTTCGACCGTGAGATTGTGCAACTTCCGGATACCATAGGAGTGCTTTGGGTGTATCAAACGTCACAGCGTAACTGGGTGACTATAAAGGTGCACTACGAGTACCTCCGAAAGTGTCTGTTGGGTCGGTACGAACCGAGATCGGGATTTGTCACTCCGTGTGACGGAGAGGTATCTCTGGGCCCACTCCGTAGAACATCATCATGAGCTCAATGTGACTAAGGAGTTAGTCACACGATAACGTGCTACGGAACGAGTAAAGAGACTTACCGGTAACGAGATTGAACAAGGTATAGGTATACCGACGATCGAATCTTGGGCAAGTTCTGTACCGACAGACAAAGGGAATCATATACGGGATTGATTGAATCCTTGACATCGTGGTTCATCCGATGAGATCATCATGGAGAAAGTGGGAGCCACCATGGGTATCCAGACCCCGCTGATGGTTATTGGCCAGAGAGGTGTCTCGGTCATGTCTACCTGTCTCCCGAACCCATAGGGTCTACACACTTAAGGTTCGGTGATGCTAGGGTTATAGGGAATTGTTATACGAGGTTACCGAAAGTTGTTCGGAGTCTCGGATGAGATCCCGGATGTCACGAGGAGCTCCAGAATGGTCCGGAGGTAAAGATTGATATATAGGACGGATGGTTTCAGATACCGGAAGTGTTTCGGGCATCACCGGTAACGTACCGGGACCACCGGGACCACCGGAGGTGGCCCCGTGGGACCACCGAAGGGGGGCAACGACCCCGGGAGGTAAGGTGGGCCAAGTGGGGGTGGGAACCAGCCCCTAGGTGGGCTGGTGCGCCTCCCCACTCAGCCCAATGCGCAGGGGAGAGAAAAGGGGGGGCAAACCCTAAGCCAGGTGGGCCTAAGGCCCACCAGGTGCTGCGCCACCCCCTCCTCCCCCCTCTGGCCGCCGCACCTCCCATCTGGGGGGCTGCCGCACCCCCTAGGGTGGGAACCCTAGGGGTGGCACCCCTCTCCCCTCCCCCTATATATAGTGGGCACTTTTGGCCATTGGGAATCAGACTTTTGCTTCTCCCTCGGCGCAGCCCTGCCCTTCTTCCTCCTCCTCTCTGCTGGTTCTTGGCGAAGCCCTGCCGGGAGACCTCGTCTTTCCATCGACACCACGCCGTCGTGCTACTGGAGTTCTTCCCCAACCTCTCCCTCCTCCTTGCTGGATCAAGGTGCGGGAGACGTCACCGGGCTGCACGTGTGTTGAACTCGGAGGTGCCGTAGTTCGGCACTAGATCGGAATCGCTGCGAGTACGACTCCATCAACCGCGTTCTAGCAACGCTTCCGCTTAGCGATCTTCAAAGGTATGAAGATGCTCTTACCCCTCTCTCGTTGCTGGTCTCTCCATAGGAAGATCTGAATATGCGTAGGAAAATTTTGAATTTATGCTACGTTACCCAACAGCTGATACGTCCATTTTGCATCATGTTTTCATGTTGATATTTATCGCTTCTTTGGCTGTTATTTCACTTCAAGGTACAATACTTATGCCTTTTCTCTCTTATTTTGCAAGTTTTACATGAAGAGGGAGAATGCCGGCAGCTGGAATTCTGACCTGAAAAAGGAGCAAAGTTGAGATACCTATTCTGCGCAACTCCATACGCCGTAAAAATCAACGAGGATTTTTTCTGGATTTATAAAAAATACTGGGCCGAAGAAGCGCCAGAGGGGCGTGAGCAGGTGGCCACAAGCCTGCTTGGCACGGCCACCCCCCTGGCCGCGCCTAAGGGGCTTGTGGGCAGCCTGCTGGCCCACTGGCCCCCTCTTCTGCTATATGAAGGGTTTCGTCCAGAAAAAAATCAAGGACGAGCTTTTTCGTGGATTCGCCGCCGCCACGAGGAAGAACTTGAGCAGAACCAATCTAGAGCTCCGGCAGGACGATCCTGCCGGGGAAACTTCCCTCCCGGAGGGGGGAATCGTCGCCATCATCATCACCAACACTCCTCTCATCGGAGGGGACTCGTCACCATCAACATCTTCATCAGCACCATCTCATCTCCAAACCCTAGTTCATCACTTGTAACCAATCTCCGTCTCGCCACTCCCATTGTTACTTGTAAGGTTGCTAGTAGTGTTAATTACTCTTTGTAGTTGATGCTAGTTGGATTATTTGGTGGAAGAGTTTATGTTCAGATCCTTGATGCTACTCATTACCTCTCTGGTCATGAATATGATTATGCTTTGTGAGTAGTTACTTTTGTTCCTGAGGACATGTGATAAGTCATGCTAATAGTAGTCATGTGAATTTGGTATTCGTTCGGTATTTTGATATGTTGTATGTTGTTTTTCCTTTAGTGGTGTTATGTGAACGTCGACTACATAACACTTCACCATTATTTGGGCCTAGAGGAAGGCATTGGGAAGTAGTAAGTAGATGATGGGCTGCTAGAGTGACAGAAGCTTAAACCCTAGTTTATGCGTTGCTTCATAAGGGGCTGATTTGGATCCACTAGTTTAATTCTATGGTTAGACTTTGTCTTAATTCTTCTTTCGTAGTCGCGAATGCTTGCGAGAGGGGTTAATCATAAGTGGGATTCTTGTCCAAGTAAGGGCAGTACCCAAGCGCTGGTCCACCCACATATCAAACTATCAAAGTAAGGAACGTGAATCATATGAACATGATGAAAACTAGCATGACAGAAATTCCCGTGTGTTCTCGGGAGCGTTTTTCCTCCTATAAGACTTTGTCCAGGCTTGTCCCATGCTACAAAAGGGATTGGGCAACTTTGCTGCATTGTTGCTACTTTTGTTACTTGTTTCTTGCTTCGAATCATCTCACCACACAATCACTTGTTACCGATAATTTCAGTGCCTGCAGATTTTACCTTGCTGAAAACCACTTGTCAGATCCTTCTGCTCCTCGTTGGGTTCGACACTCTTACTTATCGAAAGGACTACGATTGATCCCCTATACTTGTGGGTCATCAGACGTCTACATGGTGGACACTCCCGGTAACAACAACGACCTTCCCCCTCAGCCAAACGATGATAAGTTCGGGGAGGAGAATTGAAACCGCCAAAATCAGCGTAAGCGTGCTAAGGCAAACAAGGGAAAAGTCTCTGCACAATGCACTCGGGAAAATAAAACCCGAGAGCACCACGGTAACCTCGGAATTCCAGAACATTCGCCCGAGGATGTGGACAAAATCGAGGAGCAGGACGACCTTGATGACTTCCTCCCCCCTCTCGAGGACTACCCGGAAGACGAAGACTTCACAGTTCCCGATGACCTTGGAGGTCACGAAGAAATTCGGCAGCTACTCCAAGCCACCGCTCGAAGCTTAAAGGCAAAGAAGCGTCAACTCCAGGCCAAACAAGACACTATAAACAGAAGATGGACCAAGGTACTCGCCGCCTAAGAAGAACACGGCCTTGGATGGCCGGATCATAAGAGAAGTTAAGCATGTCGTCGACTGTTGCCACAGTTTGATGATGAGGCCCTGAAGCCTGCATCCCCGAAATGCACAGATTATGACCAACTAGACAGCCAACCCCAAGGGGGCGACACGGTGGCATCGGACGCCAAATACTGTCCCGGGCCTCCTCACGGAAAGGTGAAGGATAAATCACACCCTCGTGGTAGAAACGACCTACGATACAACCTGGATAACAAGACTTGTCCCAGTAGGTCCATTTAGGGTCCACACGGTGCTCCCCCACTAGATGGATGGAGAGCCACATCGGGTTCCCTACTACACCATAGATCGGGATTCATACCGGACTCAACCCAAAGCCGACCTTTGGCACAAGATAGTCCGTACTAGGGGCGCCGCACGCCCACTATGCTTCACAGACGAAGTAATGCATCATCAATTTCCGGAGGGATTCAACCCCGTCAACATAGAGCAATACGACGGAACTATGGATCCTGGCATGTGGATAGAAGACTTCCATCTCCATAGTCACATGGCAAGAGGAGATGATCTCCACACCATCAAATACCTGCCCCTCAAGTTTAAAGGGCCAGCACGACACTGGTTAAATAGCCTACCCGAGGACTTGATCAGAAGCTGGGAAGAGCTCGAAGAAGCCTGCATGTCCAATTTCCATGGGACCTACGTCCGACCCGCGGATTCCTCCAACCTAAGCAATGTCGTCCACAAGACAGGAGAGTGGGCTAGAGAGTTATGGAATTGGTTCTTAACAAAGAAAAATCAAATTCTGGATTGCCCGGACGCCGAAGCAATAGCCTCTTTTCGGAAAAACATCCGAGACGAGTGGTTGACTCACGAGCTCGGACATGACCGGCCAACGACGATGTCCGCCCTCACCTCCCTCATGAACCGCTTTTGTGCAGATGAGGACAACTGGCTAGCTCGGCGTAGCCACAACACGGACGGTCCTAGAACCTCTGAAGTTCGGGATGGAAATGGCAAGCCAAGGAAAAATAAGAACAAA
This sequence comes from Hordeum vulgare subsp. vulgare, assembly GCF_904849725.1. NCBI lineage: Eukaryota > Viridiplantae > Streptophyta > Magnoliopsida > Poales > Poaceae > Hordeum > Hordeum vulgare. The sequence goes on from NC_058519.1 coordinate 53,492,359, forward strand.
CGCAACCTCCGCACTGGTGACGCCGATGACACAATAGTAAATGTCGGGATCCGCAGCTCCAAGCCAGGACAGTGGAAGGAACCCTTCAAAGAGAACAAATATGGGCCAACCCAATGGAACAAAATTATGGAACGACCGTGTCAAATCCACAACATCCAAGAAGCTAGACACTCACACCAACCGTAACTGTTGAGTATTCAAGCAGGACGGCAAAGCAGCGGCCAAAGAACAAGGTCGGAGCCCTCTAAGCAAAGACAACGAGGAGCCCCATGGCCCGAACAACAGGGGGCCAAAAATAGTCCCCCCTCGAGGTAAAGACCGTAAACATGATTTACGTGACTCACGTACCCGAGAAGGAGCGGAAGCGACTCCTCCGAGAAGTCTTCGTCGTAGAGCATGTAGCTCCAAAGTATAATCCATGGTCGGCTTGTATGATCACATTTGACCGCAGGGATCATCTAACCAGTATCCGTCACGTAGGGTCGGCCGCACTCGTCCTCGATCCCTTCATAGATGGGTACCACCTCACCAGAGTCCTCATGGACGAAGGAAGTAGACTTAATCTGATTTACGCAGATACGGTGAAAAAGATGGGTATTGACCCATCTAGAATGAAACCAAGCAACACTACCTTTAAAGGAGTGATTCCACGCGTTGAGGCCCGCTGCTCTGGAACTATAACTCTCGAAGTCGTGTTTGGATCACCCAATAACTTCCGCAGTGAAGACTTGATCTTTGACATTGTCCCCTTCCGCAGCGGGTACCACGCACTGCTCGGTCACACCACCTTCGCCCACTTCAATGTGGTGCCTCACTATGCCTATCTCAAGCTCAAGATGCCCGGACCCCGACGAGTCATCACCATCAATGGCCACACAGAACGATCTCTCCCGACCGAAGAACAAGTGCGGCCTTAGCAGCCGAAGGCGAGCACGATGGAGAACTATCAAGTCACAAGACGATCAAGCCGCGACAGGCATGTAAGTGGTCGTGAGCTCAATGAGGTCCCGTGGAGAACTCCTCGGCTCCGAACACATAGGGTTACCCCTCCCACAGCATGTCCCGAGCACCTTCAAGGTATGTCCCCCGAGTACACAATTTCATTCTTCAAATAATATGAGACACTGTGGGAACCCCGGAGCAAGTACCATATGCTCGGCTAGACCAAACTATAGTGTTGACTTCTTCTCGGATACATAAGGGATACCATAAAGATCCTCCCAAGCGTCAAGCTCTATTTCATGGGCCACTTTTCATGGCTCCTCGATTGAAAGCCCGTCTGCCATCTGCAACAACCTTTTAAGGAAAAAACGAACTCCCCTCAATGTTTCGAGCTAATGCAGCTAGAAGCCAGGTGTACATCAAGTCACTCGCAAAAAGGCTGTAGGGGAGGCGTTGCCTAATTTCGATAGTTTCCTGTACAGAATGGTCGTGGTGTCGAGAATTATAAAAATTCCTCGCCGATCTCTGTCACATATGCTTTTATTTTAAGGAACTTATTCTTATGCCTATTTTTCTATTGCGTGGCGCTGAGAGGACAAATTTGTTTTATGACTGCCAAAAAAAAGTGTGAACGTCTACTAAACTAGGGGCCAAGACACATTGACCGCCCCGAGAACTACACTGTCACTCTTTCTTTTATATATGTTTTGGATTTCTCGGGATTTTGCATTATATGCATCAGTTCTGAATTATGTCTTTGGTCTACAGTTGGATTGCCCTGCTCCTGTGCTTACCCCCTTACGTTCCGCTAGTTCGGCTAAAGGGGGGAGAACCACTGCGATTGTATTGCCAGCTTCCATGGTCTTGAAATACCTTAGTGGAGAAAGCCAAAAATTGACCGTCATAATGAGCGAGAACTGGTCCGCAATCCGAGATTATTTATATAGTCGATAGAGGCTATTCCGTGTCACACGGACGGGTTTGCCATTAAGCAAACCCCACGGTAGTCATTTCGATCTTTAGTTTTTCCGACTACCGTAACAAGGGCTGGGGGCTTGTCATTAGCCCCCGCGTTATAAAACTCCTAAGGCTAAGTGAAAGAGATAAAGCCTCATAGTACGATTGCCTCGTTTCCATCCTACACTACCACCTTTGGGCAGGGACTAAATCGGCTAAGAGTTGTGTACGGACGACAAAACACCCCAAGTAGTATCAACATGGGGGCTGAAGTCGACGACTTGAAACTTTCAGATTAAAACGGCCAGAATAGGAATCAAAATAATATTGAGCATTTTAAACATGGGACTTGTATTGCTTAAAGCAAATTGTTCTCAGTTACATCCACATGTATTTATTCTAATAATACATCCTTGGAGCGTTGCGACTCGATTGCCTGAGCACCTTCCATGGCGGATGCGACGTAGAGCTCGGGGCGCCTATGCTCCTTTCCTGGAAAGTGCACCATCGCTCGCGCAAAGGCCATCCGAGCCCCTCTATACATGTTGAGCACTGTAGGGCTTCAACCCGAGGTGCGTCCTCAGTCAGCTTCCGCACCAGGGCAAAGTAACTAGTCGGCAAGGGCTCGGTAGGTCACAGCCGAACACACAGGTCCTTCATAGCCGGTTCGGACATCTTGTGTAGTTCAAGGAGCTGCTTCATTTGGTAGCTCAGGCTGGGTTTTGCCTCAGGAGCCTCAAATTGAGCCGAGAATAGTCGTTGCTCAGCATCCCCGTCGTGAGCCGCAAAGTACTTGGCTACATCTGCCTCACTCTGCGGGAGGTTGGTGAAGGCGTCCGCGGAATGTCATATCCACGTAAGAAAGGCAAATCGGTTCCCATCGAACACACACTGCATTAAGTATGGCTTACCGGTTGCCATAAGCTTGACATGGCGCACTTCTTCTTCATATAACATCCGCTCTACCCGCTCTGATTGGAGCTCGGCGGATATCTTGGTCTGCTCGGCCGCCTTATCTTTGGCTTTTTGCTCAAAGGCCTCGCTTTTGGAGCTCGCCTCCTCCAGTTCTTGATGGACCTCCGTCACCCTGGAGTCATATCGCTTGTTTGCGGCCTTAAGGGTGTCCAGCTCAGTAGCCGCCAGTTCGTCCGCCGCCTTGTGGAAAACGGCCTCTTGTTTGGCCCTCTCCACCTCCGCCTGGAGCTTTTCAAGCTCTTTGTCTTGAGTTGCTAATCAAAGACAGAACAAAAAAGGTTAGACGGCAGGGCCAAGACATTTTGTCATATATAACTAAAAGGAAGGACTCTTATACAAAATCACACTCGTTCTCGTCAAACCAACCATTGAGGCAGTCAAGCTCTTCATCGGACACTTGCAGTTTCTGAGTTTGTTCGTCTATTTCCAATGCGTTAGCATTGGGAGCCAATGACGAGGCATGCAAAGTGCACAATCCATCAGCACGATTTCAGCCTACTGAGCTCAACTCATTTGGCCAAATTTCTTAAAATAAGTATTCTAAGCTAAGTCTTCCAACTATTTTTTGTGTATTTCCTTTGAGCCACGGGATAGCTTTTCAAACTCTCCCTGGCTCGGTGGCTATCATACTAGTAAAATTATATTTCAAATATATAAAAGAACATTGACAAATGGGTTGTTTACCTTCAAACCCGTCAATAAGCCGGTAAAGGCTTCATTCAGTCTTTTGTTAACAAACTGAATGCTCCGCAAGACCACACCCATTAAGGTGCGGTGCTCATCAACAATGGAGGAGTTGGCTAGGATCTCCTCCATCACTGTCAAACCCTCAACCATGGCCCATTCTGACACGAGCGACACCAAGGGTGGCTCCAAGGACGTTGGAGGGAGCTCGGTCGAATTCTGACCCTCCCTTCCACCTTCTGAAGGGCCGATCTCCCGAGTAGTGTTGACCTGGGAGTTGGCCCCAATTAGAGCCTCCTGGTTCACTGTGGCGGGCACATCTTTCGTAACCGGGACCTCACGGTCCTCGGATTCTGAGGTATTCACCTCGGTCATCACCTCCTCCCCCCCCCCCCCCCCCGCGCATTAAGCGAGGCTGGGTGGGAGGCCACCTCCACGGCCTCCTTGGAGGCTTGGTAAAGGGAGGTGTGGGACGCGTTCCCACTCCCCGCCAGCTCGAATGGCAGTGAATCTCCCTCCGAGACTTGATCCGTTGGCAGATCTCGGACGGGGGTGCGATAAGTAAAAATATATGCAGGCCAGTTAATATAGGACTCGGTATAAATTCACCCAATAAATTCGTCGGATTTCATACCTTCGGGCCAGGGGTTTGATACGTGGGGCTCGGCAAGGAACCATCTCGAACTCCCCGATCTTGTCATCGGAACCTGGATAGTTGTCAAGAGAAGCAACCTTGCTTTTGCAAGGCTCCTTCGGGACCCTAGGAGGCAGGGCTTCTTTCGCCACCTCCTGCAGGGCTCTCTTCTTGGATTGGGGGGAGTCCTTATCCCCCTCCTCTTCTATGTCCTCCACCTCTTGGGTAGAGGAAACGCGTGTGTCCTCGGGCTTAGTATCCGAGGGACCCCCGGACTTAGTGTCCGGGGGACCCTGGAACAAAGACCTTCGCGAGTCTCCTTCTAAGGCTCCGGCACCGTATAAGGCTTCGGAACCAACATTGTGGTCAGCAAGTGTGATCTAGGCCCTTCAGATAGAGGGGCTGTTTCATCGATGTTCTTGGCCTTGGACAGCCACTCATGTCGAAACAATTTACGGGAGGCTAGATATCCAAAAAGGAAATCAGAACTTGGGGACAGAAAATAATACTCGGACATACCCCGACGGGAGGTGTCGTCGAGACCTCTATCTTCGTCCTCGGCAGGCCACACTAGTTGGGGCTTGAATAGAGCCTGTCATACGTCCTCATGGGTTGTGCGGAAGAACTCCTTTATGATCTTTGGGTCATCGGGCTTGTAGGCCCACATCGAATTGACTCGATGCTGGCACGGTTGGATGCGCCGATGAAGCAAAACTTGGATCACATCGACTAGTTGAATGTTTGCGTCCACCATCTGTTGGAGGTGTTCTGCATCATCTTCACATCCCTACAAAACCTCCAATCTATGCCTTTCTTGACCTAGGAGGTCAGCCTCACAGGAGGGCCGAACTTGAAATCGGCGGCGCTGCCCAGTTCGCCTCCCATGGTTCGGTGATGTAGAACCACTCCTTCTGTCATCCCTGCATAGTGTCTATCAAGGTGTCCTCTTGCCATATTACGTTGCATAGCTTGCTTATCACCGCTCCACCGCAATCGGCCTCCTCTCTGTTCACCGATTTTGGCTTGACAATGAACGTCTTGAGCCACAGCCCAAAATGCGCATGAACCCGCAAGAAAGCTTTGCATGCGATGATGAAGGAGGTATTGTGCATGATGGAATTGGGAGGGGGTCATGGAAATGCAATCCATAGAAGAACATGAGGACCCTAACTAAAGGATGAAGGGGAAAGCCCAGGTCCCGGAGGTAATGGGGAATAAACACTACCCGCTCGCCCGGTCTTGGTGTAGGGATAACCTGGCCTTCTTCTGCCGCGCGGTGGAAAATGTTAGAGGGAAGATAGCTGGAGCGCTTTAGGTCCCAAATGTTGGCTTCAGAGATGGTCGACACCTCCCACTTGCCATGAGAGTCGGCCATGGTGCGAGCTTGAAGACGGCAACAGGAAAAAAGAGCGGAAAGGAGATTGGATCTGGGCGCTCGAGCTTGGAGGAGGCAAGAGAGAAGCCACGGATGCAGGTGGTAAAAATCTTTAGATCTTTGTTCCTTTTTATAAGGGACTCTAATACCAAGGGTCCCTGTTAATGCGCCGGTTGCTCCGCCACCCTCCCCCGTAAAATTATCGAGTCGTTGTGCATATAGGTAAGCCTATCCCAGTAAATGCGGAAGCACGATCTCCTCGAAGAGGACGTGACCCTTGAAACATGGCGCCAAGCCGCGGTTCAAGGTGTCCTTTCGTGAGGAAAGCCTGTCAATTGAGGGACTATTTACACAAGGTTTTTTTAAATGCCTTTGCCGAAAAAGATGCCGGTTTTAAAGACATGCATGTTACTAAAGCGATCACATCGTAGTCAGACGAGCATGAGTGGAACTCACCTTACAAGCCGATTACTATCGATACGTGAGCAGCCGAAGACTGAACACAATGGAGTTGAAGGCTAGTTAGGGGGTTACTAAAGGAGTCCAGGATACTGCGGTCCTCGGGCGGTCGGTTAGTCAATACCGGGTGGGCCCATTGGGCCGCACTATAGAAGACCGGGCCTTATGATGACCTCTACTCTCAAAGGAATATCCCGAAGATTGGCGTGTACTTCAAGCTTAGAATACTAGGTGGGCTCATCTATTCCCGATTATAGTCGGTAACTTCTAAACCCTAGGGTCCCTGGTGTCTATATAAACTAAGGACCCCTATCCATGTATAGGAGGCTGAATCATCTAGGGTTTAGCATATTTGATCTCGAGGTAGATCTACTCTATAATCATCTTCATCAATACAATCAAGCAGGACGTAGGGTATTACCTCCATAGGAGAGCCCGAACCTGGGTAAACCGTTGTCTCCCCCTTCTTCCTACAACCCATCGATCCAAGGTCCACAGTTCTGGACCCCCTACCCAAGATCTGTCGGTTTTGACGCCGACAACTTCCTCGACCAAAGGTTGTGCATGCACCATCGTAGTCGTCACAGCACGGGCCACTGATACGTCCCATATCTATAATTTCTGCTTGTTTCATGATCTTTTGGGTGACATTGTTATATGGTTTGCTACACTTTTATACCATTTTACAAATATTTGGACTAACCTACTAACTCAGTGCAACCAGTGCCAGTTTATGTGTGCTCATGTCTATTTTACAGGGGCTTTTACCCAATTTTCCGAAGCCCGGAAAATTCCAGAAAAAATATATAAAAAATTAGCGAAATAGAAGCTTCCGGATCACCGAAGATGGGCCAGAGGGGGGCCAGGGGCCTCCCAGGCGGCCTGGTGGTGCGGCCAGGCCCTAGGCCGCGCCAGGAGGTCGCCTGGGTGGGTCCCACCTCCTCCGATGCCCTCCTTTGTCCTATATTTAGAGTCCCGGGAGGAAACCCTTACAGACATTCTGGAATTGCGAATTTCTCCATCGTTCCGCCGCCACAGCGCTTCCGAAATCGGGATCGTCAGGAGACCTCTTCCCGGCACCCTGCCAGGGGGAGGATTGACCACCAGGAGCTTCTCCACCGCCATGGACGCTTCACGGACGTGCCGTGAGTAGTCCTCCTTGGACCATGAGTCCATGACCAGTAGCTATGTGATGTCTTCTCTCCAATCTTGTGCTTCAATGGTTAGTCCTTGTGAGCTGCCCTACATGATCAAGGCATCTATGTAATTCTCTTGCTATTGCTATGCTCGGTTTGTTGGGATCCGATGGATTATGAGATGATGTTCAGATTGTTATGAGTTATATATTTGATTATCCTTTTATATTATGTTCCTTAGTGATTCATGCATGTTCTTCATTGCTATTTATTGCTTTGGCCGAGTAGTAGATTGTAACTCCAAGAGGGAGCGTTATGCATGATTGTGGGTTCATGCCCCTCGATGTCTAGCTTGAGTGACAGAAACATGAGACTAGAGGATGTGCTTGTTGGCACGAGGGAGAAAACAATGGTGCTTGTGACCACGGTTGCAAGGATTGTTTACCTTACGCATAGTTCGTTAATGCAGTTGTCCGTTGCTTTGAGTTTACACTTTGGGTGGGGCTCACAACTTAATACCGGCGAGATGTTCTGGATAGATATCTCAAGGTGGATGATTAGTAAGTAGATGATGATGAATAAATGGTCTGCTTGTCTTGGCGTACTGCCCATTACTATTGAACCTCTAACTATCAAGTAGCATAATTAGCATTGTGATGCGATCATAATTCTGTCAATTGCCCAACTGTGATTTGGTTACCCAAGCATAGTTGTCTATCGTCTTTTGGGAGAGAGACATCACTAGTGAACATCATGTGACTCCGGTCCATATCACCATCATTGTTTACACCTCCATCATTTACCGATTTCATTTACTTTTTCGTTGCAATCACTATTACCTTCCCGCTTGTGTTTTGATCCTTTGCAAACTACAAGGCCGGAGATATTGACAACCTCTCTGTACTCGTTGGGAGCAAAGTTATTTGTTGTGTGTGCAGGTCCACGTCTTCTGCTAGCGCTAGGGTGGAAGACACCTATGTATTGAGCCTAGGAGTCCTCCTGGTTCGATAAACCTTACAGTCTCCGTGTAAGGGAAATCTACTGCTAACTACATCTCCACCTTCCACTTGGGGTAACCAACGATGGGCGAGAAGTATATCCATCAACTCGTCATCAAGAAAATTTCTGGCGCCGTTGCCGGGGACTCGAGTCTTCAAAATAGGGGAGTTGCACGCTATCCTTTATCTTTTATTTTTATTCTTGTTAGTTTTCTTTTTAGTTTTTGCTTTAGAGTCTTATACCAAAAGCCACAAAAAATTAGTTGCTTTGTTCTTGCTTGTTGCTGCTCCCGCCACTGAGGCCACGTCCTATGAGATTAAACCTGCTTCACTGAACCTTGTTATCAAAGATCAATTCTCTGGTGCTGGAGATGATGCTGCCTTGCACTTGAACAATTTTGTTGAGCTCCGTGATATGCAAAAATTTAAAGAAGTAGATGGTGATATTGTTAAACTTAAACTTTTTCCTTTCTCCTTGAGAGGAGGGGCTAAATTGTGGCTTCAATCTTTGCCTAGGAATAGCATAGATTCTTGGGATAACTGCAAAGATGCTTGTATTGGGAAGTATTACCCGCCTGCTAAGATTATCCAGTTGAGGAGTAATATTATGAATTTTAGGCAATTGGATAATAAACATGTTTCTCAAGCTTGGGAACGTATGATAAGAATTTCCCTACACATGGTTTGACTACTTGGATGGTTATCCAAACTTTCTATGCATGATTGAACTTTACCTCGTGGAATCTGTTAGACTCGGCTGCGGGAGGAACCTTTATGTAAACTTCACTTGGTGCTGCCACAAAGCTATTGGATGAGATGATGACAAATTATTATCAATGGCACACTGAGAGAGCTCCAACAGGTAGGAAGGTAAACTCTGTTGAGGAGATTTCCTCCCTTAATGATAACTTTGACATGATCATGACTTTACTTACTAAGCAAGCTCCTATTAATCCTCATGACGTTCCTTTAAATTATTTGGTTGCTCAAGAAAAAGAGCAAGTTGATGTTAATTTTATCTCTAGGAACAACTTTAATAACAATGCTTATAGGAGTAATTTTGGTAGCAATCCTAGACCATTCCCATCCAACAACTATGGGAATAGCGACACCTGTAGTAACACTCCTAATGATAGAAGAATGCCTAGTTATGAAAAACTATTAGAGATAGAGAAGGCTACAAAGAATTATATGCACACCCAATATGAATAGAACAAGGCCTTCTCTAGATACTTAGACGAGCATTCTTCTATCTTGCAAAACATTGGAAAACAACTTGAGAGCCTGAATAGCGAGATTTCCAATCTCCAAACTAGACTCACCACCACGGAGACCCAAGTTTCTAATATGTCTCACACACAGTCCACTTTGATAAATCAAATGGCAGCCAAACCCGAAGTGGTTGTAACTCAGGAAGAGGAAGAGAGAATTAAGAGCCTCCCTACACACACTACCATTGCTACTATACAAGTTGTTGAGGATCTCAAAACTTTTAGCACCCATCGCACTCCTAGTCCCAATGGACCTATTAATGGTGATGCTAATACCTCTACTATAGGACAAGAAGGTCCTTTGAATTTAGAGACTACCAAAATAATAAGCTTAGATGACATTACTACCACTTTAATTAATGGTAGTAATCTTGATTTTGACAATTGTAGTCTCTCCGAAGTTATCACTTTTTTGCAAAGAATGGCTAAAGACCCCCACACTAGTACGCTTAATATTGCCTTCACCGAGCATATTACCAATGCTATTATCAAAGCTAGGGAGGAGAAGCTCAAGCTAGAGACTTCTATTCCTAGAAAACCACAAGAAGGTTGGGATCCTATGGTCAAAATTAAATTGAATAATATATCTTGCTTTGCTTTATGTGATGTTGGAGCTAGTGCTTCCGTTATGCCCAAAATAATGTAGGATATGCTTGATTGGAAACCTTTTGATCCATATTCTTTTGGTGTTCGTCTCGTTGATTCTTCCATAAATAAACCTTTAGGGAGAATTGATGATGTTCTTATTATTGTCAATGATAATTATGTGCCTGTTGATTTCTTATTATGGACATTGAATGTGATCGTTCATGTCCAATTATTTTGGGACGTCCTTTTCTCCGCACCGTTGGTGCTATCATTGACATGAAAGAGGGAATTATTAAATTCCAATTTCCTCTTAAAAAGGGAATGGAACACTTCCCTAGAAAGAAGATTAAGTTACCGCATGAGTCCATTACTCGGGCAAGTTATTATTTTGGAGTTGATAACACTTGATCTTCATGCATTATGCCTATCTCAAAGGCATAAAAGAAAGCGCTTGTTGGGAGGCAACCCAATTTGTTTTTACTTTCTGTTTTAGTGGTCTTGATGCTTATTACTACTGTAGCAACATCATTGTATCTTTATTTTTAAGCTTTGTGCCAAGTTATAGCCTCCAATTGCAATAAAGTTCAAAAATTGTGACATGTTGTCCAGAAACACATTATGTATTCTTGACGAAAAAAATCACCAAAAATCACCTTTCTGATCTGAATTGTTTTGACAACATGCTCTATATAATTGCCTTTCTTGCATCTATTTTGAGTTTGTTGATTTGACTTGCAGAAGTGTTCCAAATAAATTATTTGTTGTTCTGTTTTTCACAGATTCTGCCATGTTTTGCGTTTTCATTGTTTTGCAAATCCTAAGATTACTTTTTATTTGCAAAAACCTTTTGTCTTTCATAAGAAGCAGTAGCTTTTCATGAAATCTTTATTTCCAGCAGGTAATGAATTATTTTATTAAGGGTACTAACCACTCTAATCAGCTTATGATGAGTTTCGTATGAAGGGAGTTTTCAAGTATTTGATGGGAGATGATGAAAGAAGATACAGGAGTGTAAAGCGCTCAAGCTTGGGGATGCCCCCATGCACCCCGAGAAATATTCAAAGGAGACTCAAGCGGCTAAGCTTGGGTATGCCCCCGTGCATCCCCTTCTCTATCAACAATCAACAGTTCTTCCATCTCCATGCTATATTTTTATCACTTCATATGATATGTGCTATGCTTGGAGCGTCTCGCTATTTACTTTTTGGTTTGTTTTGTTTTGCTTGCTGGTCATAACAAGTCGGAACCTAGCCTACCTTGTTTGGGAGAGAGACACGCTCCATTCCACTCTAGAACACAACATAGGTTTTCATGCTTATCTTTTTCGTGTGTTCTTCATGTTTTCGTAGCTACTGTCATGCTTAGCTCTTAGTTTTCATGCTTATATTTTTAAGAGCTATTATTTAGGTTGCTTTTGGAACTCTCTTGATTTATCATGCTTATCTTGTTTAGTGAGTTGGCTCGTTGCACTGAGTTGTGTGTCTTGCATGAGTAGGTAATTCAGGTTGCTATTTAAGTATAGTAGTAACTTGCAATAGTTTTGAGGTATTGATTTGAGTAATGTTTGGACTGTTGGTGCCAATAGCTTGAGCCTATTAGTGATAGGTGCCGTATTTCGAGAAATCCGTGTGTTTTTCAAAAACTAAAATTAGTTGAGAACTCTAGCTACTAAATTGATCGCTAACCTCTGAAGGGGTTGGAATATATAGAGTACCCTAACGTTAACATGAGTCGAGGATGCACAAGGATAACCAAACCCCCAAACACTCCTCCTCAGGGTACTTGTCTCTTTGTGAATTTCCTGACTAGATAGAGAGTTACCGATAATAAGTGTATGAGTTCTTCGGACTAATGTGAGTATTTGATTGTTGGCACTTCCACCATCCATATTTTGCTAGCCTCTTCGGTACCATGCATTGCCCTTTCTCACGTTGAGATTTGGTGCAAACTCCACCGGTGCATCCAAACCCATGACATGATACGCTCTGTCATACATAAGCCTCATTATATCTTTCCTCAAAACAGCCACCATACCTACCTACTAAGGCATTTCCATAGCCTTTCCGAGATACATTGCCATGCAACATCCACCATCTCATGACTTGATCTTCATGTCATACACGCTTTTGTTTGATCATAGAGCCGCATGCTAGTTGGGCCTTGCCCTTATTACTGCTACATGATGTGCTAGCATCATTGCATATCCTGCTACACTCGCAGAGGCATACATTTGCATATATCATGATAGTTTTCACTTGTCTTTATGTTGAGTACTTCTTATAAAGTGTGATGATTTTTCTTTTTATTCATGTAAAACATAGAGTGTTGCCCTTAAGTGAGGAAAAGATCCCAAAGTGGACAACACAAAAGATCCCAAAGAGGACAAGTGAGAGATAAAAAAGAAAGAGCCAAAGATGCCACACAACATTAAAAAAAGAGAAAAATAAAAATAAAAAGAAATAAAAAGTGAGAAAAGGGCAACACTACTATTCCTTTTGAAAGATCCACACTCGTACTCCATTACTATATTAATACTACATAGAGATTATCATTCATGCATAACTATGTGGGGACCCTTACACTATAGAACTTGGTCTGCATAGTTCAATGATGAGCCTCCTCAAATGAGCTCTAGGTCTTCATGAGAAAACAAGTTGGATGCACCCCCACTAGTTCCATTGGAGAGCTTACCTTAGCTCATATGTGCATCCGTTACATGGAAATCCCTACTCCTCATATCATATCTATCATTTGGCTTTCTCTCGCCTATCGTTGTCCTCATTGATGTGAGCCTTTCACACCCTTTTGTCTTCCTTCTCCATCATTATTCTATTTGCCATCCTAAGTGCCAACATATCTTGCTTACGCTCATCCATTGCATGAGTGCTCAAAATCGAAAGGGAGAGAATCATTTTGATTTGTGCCTGACTAGTGGTCTGGGGATGAGTCAAAATAAGATTCCGAAGGAGTCCAAGTGTGAAATTTTAGTAGATTGAATTCTCAATTAAAAATATTTTATGATCTCAACCTATCTCCCACTTCTTGCACGCAAACACCATTTGGAGACATTCGAGTCACGGACAACGAGAGCTCTTGCACCTTTATGTTCTTACTTTGCTAAACTCAATACTAGATATACACTCTTGCTTGTTATTGTCTTGACTTGAATTTCATATCTTACTTGCTTTACTTTGAAGTTCCTATATGTCTATTAGCATGTCACCACAGAAGTTATTGTGTTATCATTTATCTACTCGAGGACGAACAGAAATTAAGCTTGGGGATGTTGACACGTCCCAAATGTATCTATAATTTCTGCTTGTTCCATGATCTTTTGGGTGACATTGTTATATGTTTTGCTGCACCTTTATATTATTTTACACATATTTGGACTAACCTACAAACTCAGTGCAACCAGTGCCAGTTTTTGTCTGTTGATGCCTATTTTACACGGGCTTTTACCCAATTTTCCGAATACCAAAAAATTCCAGAAAAAATATATAAAAAATCAGCGAAATAGAAGCTTTCGGATCACCGAAGATGGGCCAGAGGGGGGCTAGGGGCCTCCCAGGCGGCCTGGTGGTGCGGCCAGGCCCTAGGCCGCGCCAAGAGGTCGCCTGGGTGGGTCCCACCTCCTCCGATGCCCTCCTTTGTCCTATATTTATAGTCTCAAGAGGAAACCCTTACAAACTTTCTGGAATTGCGAATTTCTCCATCGTTCCGCCGCCACAGCGCTTCCGAAATCGGGAGCGTCACGAGACCTCTTCCCGGCACCCTGCCGGGGGGAGGATTGACCTCCAGGAGCTTCTCCACCGCCATGGACGCTTCACGGACGTGCCATGATTAGTCCTCCTTGGACCATGAGTCCATGACCAGTAGCTATGTGATGTCTTCTCTCCAATCTTGTGCTTCAATGGTTAGTCCTTGTGAGCTGCCCTACATGATCAAGGCATCTATGTAATTCTCTTGCTATTGCTATGCTCGGTTTGTTGGGATCCGATGGATTATGAGATTATGTTCAAATTGTTATGAGTTATATATTTGATTATCCTTTTATATTACGTTCCTTAGTGATTCATGCATGTTCTTCATTGCTATTTATTGCTTTGGCCGAGCAGTAGATTGTAACTCCAAGAGGGAGCGTTATGCATGATTGTGGGTTCATGCCCCTCGATGTCTAGCTTGAGTGACAGAAACATGAGACTAGAGGATGTGCTTGTTGGCACGAGGGAGAAAACAATGGTGCTTGTGACCACGGTTGCAAGGATTGTTTACCTTACGCATAGTTCGTTAATGCAGTTGTCCGTTGCTTTGAGTTTACACTTTGGGTGGGGCTCACAACTTAATACCGGCGAGATGTTCTGGATAGATATCTCAAGGTGGATGATTAGTAAGTAGATGATGATGAATAAATGGTCTGCTTGTCTTGGCGTACTGCCCATTACTATTGAACCTCTAACTATCAAGTAGCATAATTAGCATTGTGATGCGATCATAATTCTGTCAATTGCCCAACTGTGATTTGGTTACCCAAGCATAGTTGTCTATCGTCTTTTGGGAGAGAGACATCACTAGTGAACATCATGTGACTCCGGTCCATATCACCATCATTGTTTACACCTCCATCATTTACCGATTTCATTTACTTTTTCGTTGCAATCACTATTACCTTCCCGCTTGTGTTTTGATCCTTTGCAAATTACAAGGCCGGAGAGATTGACAACCTCTCTGTACTCGTTGGGAGCAAAGTTATTTGTTGTCTGTGCAGGTCCACGTCTTTTGCTAGCGCCAGGGTGGAATACACCTACTTGTTGAGCCTAGGATTCCTCCTGGTTCGATAAAGCTTACAGTCTCCGTTTAAGGGAAATCTGCTGCTGACTACATCTCCACCTTCCACTTCGGGTAACCAACAAGGGGCGAGAAGTATATCCATCAACTCGTCATCAGCCACCAGCCCGCCTCTAGCAACCGCCTCCATACGTTGACCTCACCGGGGACGACGAGGAGGAGGACGGTGGCAACTCAAGGCGACGGCGGTGCCGACAGCAACATGCCTTATCTAGTTTTTTTGTGCCTTTTAATTTTAAGTTTAGTTAAGAAATGTGTTGGACTCGAACTTTGTGGACATTAATTTATATATGAATGTTTTTACATTATTTGCAATGTCTATTTAGATTTGTTTTGGGTGAAATTTAAGTCCAAAAAACTAAGAGTTAAGTTGGACACACCAACGACCGCACAATCACAAACGAAAGCGCATGTCCATTTTGTCAACTCATCAGATGGATAATATTCAAACAAAACAAACGTATGCCATCCCAATCTAACGACGCGGAAGCGACCGATCAGCGCGTTTGGATTCTATAGATCAGATGGCTTGATTTGACTCCGTCCATTCGTCGATGTAGCATCGTCTTCGATGGTTCGGCGGCGAGTAAATAAACTGAACACAAGATAGCAAGAGAAACCCTATTGGTAAAATTTCGTGTTTTGACCTTTTTATGTAAGTTCAGCTGGATCTGACCCCGACTGGGAATTTGTTTCGGAATTGACCCTTTTGCTACCGCTGGAGCCCTTGGCGATAGGGTATAACAACCTACCGCCAAGGCCACTAGCGATAGGGTTGCACGTCTACCGTAAAAAGATTTCTAAGTTGCAGATCCGGTATGCGCGAGTGCCTACTGCCGGACCCCTTGGCGGTAGGGTCACAAGTGCTACCGCCAACCTCTCTGAGGGTAGGCCATTTTCCTACCGTCGCCAAAGCCCCTGGCGGTACCAAAAGGGTCAGACCGGAAAAAAATCGAACTAGGGTCAAATTCAGCTAAACTTACGCAAAAAGGTAAAAAGAGTGAAATTTGCCAACCCTATCCCCCGCCCGAGATGTCCAGATCACAATGGCGCCGACAGCGTGCCATCCTGAAGCCCTGACGACGACGCTGCTCACCCTGCCATTGGAGCTACCCGTGGCCGCCGATCTCGCCCACGCCTTCATGGCCTCCGTCTCCATCCGCCGCGTCGTCACGGATCACCGCTTCCTCCACCGCTTCCGCACCCACCACCCGCCGCCTCTCCTAGGCATACTTTCTCCCCGATGCATCCCGAACCAGCTGCTGCTGCAACTGGCCCAGCCACTGCACCCCTTCGTCGCCGCCGCGAGCACTTTTGCCGAATTCCACACTGCCGACTTCTCGTGCTCCTTCCTCCCTTCCCCAAGCGCTGCTGCAGGCGTGATTTGTGGGACGTTCGCGTCCTCCTCTCCGGCGTCCCAGAGGGGAGCAGATTCAGCTGCCTCTCCCTGGTCAGGGACCTGGCTGTCTGTGACCCACTGTACCGTCGCTACATCTTGCTACCTCCCATCCCCGACAACCCGTCCTCATTAGCGCAGCCGCCGGACACGTTGCGTTTCGAGCCCTTCCTTGCTCCTCCCGCCACCGAGGATGAGGGCGACATGTCTTTCAGGGTGTGTGTGGCAGTTGTTCTCACCCTAGCATAGTTGTTCCATGTTGATCCATGCTAAGTATAGACATGATGAATATATACATTTTCAGTTGTTTGGTGGTCATGTATGTGTTGAGACATGTTTGGATGAGACTGTGTTTGGTAGGAAGAGGGATGAGGAAGTGGGAGGAGGAAGAGGGGGACGGGGCGGCGGCGGCGACGGCGACGGCGGGGTAGACCCTGCTCCTCCACAACCGTGACCTCGTCGGATCCGTAGCCCCACGCCGCCTAGCAACCGGTTCCGTAGCCCCACGCCGCCTAGCGATCGGTTCCATAGCCCCACGCCGCGTAGCGACCCGATCCAGATCCAGGCGCCGCCACGCGGTGGAGATCGAGGAGGAGGAGGAGGAGCAGAGAGGGCGAGGCTGCCGGGGCTCGGGCGGGGCGCGGCGGGGCTCGGGCGAGGCCGCCGGAGATTGGACGAGGCGTGGCGGAGCTCGGACGAGGCGCGGCGGGGCTCGAAAGAGGCCGTCGGACCTCGGGCGGGCTCAGGAGGGGCGCGGGAGGGCGAGCGCGAGGCGGCGGGGAAGCGATAGGGCGAGGGCGAAGCGGCATGGAAGCGATGGGGCGAGGGCGAGGCGGGGCGAGGGTGCATGGGCTCAGCATATCTCTCCTCAGCTCGCCTCCGCGGGGGTGCTGGGCTGAGCTATGCTGAGGCCCTTTTTTGCATCAGTTGATGCATACTCTCCTCAGCCCATACACCCTACCAAATAGCAAAAAGTGGGTTGGGCAGGGAACTTTTGGGCTCATACACTCTACATGCAGGCTTCCAAATACGCCCTCAGAGTTATTTGCTTGGCGCGGTGCATAACCAGGCTGGTCCTCATCATCTTCTCTTCAGGCGTGTTTGGTAGCCTGCACGGAGAGTGTATGAGCACAAAAGTTCCCTTCCCGACCCACTTTTTCTGTTTGGTAGGGTGTATGGGGTAAGGAGAGCATGCATCAACTGATGCAAAAAAGGGCCTGAGCATAGCTGTGCCCAGCACCACCACGTAGGCGAGCTGAGCAACCTATGCTGAGCCCATGCACCCTCGCCCCGCCTCGCCCTCGCCCCGTCGCTCCCCGGCAGCCTCGCCCTCGCCCTCCTGCACCCCTCCCAAGCCCCGGTGGCCTCGCCCGAGCTCCGACGGCCTCGTCCGAGCCTCGCCGCGCCTCGTCCGAGCCCCGGTGGCCTCACCCGAGCCCCGTCGCGCCCTGTCCGAGCCCCTGCAGCCTCTCCCTCTCTCCTCCTCCTCCTCCTCGATCTTCACCGCGTGGCGGCGCCTGGATCTGGATCGGATCGCTAGGCGGCGTGGGGGCTACGGATCCGGTTGCTAGGCGGCGTGGGGCTGCGGATCCGACGAAGTCACGGTGGTGGAGGAAGACCGGATCCCGCAGGAATGGCTACCAAACACAATCTGAACACAACATGTTTAAATAGATACATCACTACCAAACAACCACACATGCATGCATACAGCATGTCTCGACTTAGCATGTCTCAAAGGAAAACAACTATGCTGGAATGGAAATAGCTACCAAACACACCCTTCAGGTTCAGGTGATGGACAGTGGCGTGCTGTTACATTTGACAATTGGATCAGTTTGCTCAGAGGATCGGACAACGCAGCTCCACGCAACGATCCCGAGGCCGCGAATGCGCCACTATGCACATGGATACTACTGCTGACCATTTTATCCGGCGAGCAAGTTGCTCAT
This sequence comes from Hordeum vulgare subsp. vulgare, assembly GCF_904849725.1. NCBI lineage: Eukaryota > Viridiplantae > Streptophyta > Magnoliopsida > Poales > Poaceae > Hordeum > Hordeum vulgare. The sequence goes on from NC_058519.1 coordinate 53,510,574, forward strand.
GCTCGACACACGCAGCATGGGTTTCTCTGCTGTCAACCTCCCGCCCGGCACCAGTGAAACACAAGTTGTCATTCTGGAGGCAGGGAAATGAAAGATTGGGATGTTTATGAATCAGTATTCGTTCTCAGGTATAATCTGTTGCAGAATGATGGAGTTGGTGCAAACCAGCGGCTGTCAGAGGCAATGTTCAATTTACCCGTAAATAAGGGCAACTTCAATGGACCGATCCAAACGGACGGTGATTTTATCCGTTTTTCGTTCGTTTGGATCGTCCGTCGGCCTGTTCGTGTCCGTTTTTTAAATGGATCAACACATGTATCCAACGAGAAGCAAGTGGGCAGCAGCAGTGTGGCAATATAATAATGGGAGAAAGGTGGGCGGAGGTGACCAGCGAATTAAATGAGAAGACATAGGTGGCTGGATGGCTATATAACAAGTGGGTCAGGCCGGCCACATGCGGACACCAAAAGGGTGCGTGCACGGACGCCACATGCGGACACCAAAAGGGCGCGTGCACGGACGCGAATCCATTTCAGTCCCAAATTTAAACCGAAAATGAGTCGACGTGGACGCGTTTTAGCAATGGATCCGCGCGTTGGGTTATCACTTTTGTCTGCGTGAACCCAAACGGACAGCCACGGCAAAATGGATCGGCCCCATTGAAGTTGCTCTAATCTTTACATGCTCTTGGGCGTTGCCGGGGGGATACTTACTCCTACAAGGGCTTCCAGAAGACCGATATTCATCCCTTTGGTACAAAAGGAAGACTCGGACGTTTATTCGTTGAATGTGAAGACTTTACAGCTTGAGTGGCTCCTTTCATCAAAGTACGACAACTTTGATGCTGATTTGTTTGCCGGTTTCCAACCATCCTTGTCTCCGCCAACTCTTTGACATGGTATCCTTGCTCTCAATATTAGCATACTTGTACTTTGCGCTCTATAGGACTTGATATTAATATTTTAGGTATTACTCGTAGTAGTGTGCTTTGCCATTATATATAGTTATTTTTAGCAAATAGTTATCCATGCAGTTTGGAAAGCTGTGGAACTTGGGAGATATACAGACACTATTTTAAGATTATCGTACAAATAACAAAGCACCGTCATGTCCTTTTTTTCTAGTTATTTACTCCTGAATCCCTTGCTTGTATTTGGCCGTTGTCCCTCATATCAAAATCGAATCAGGTGTCATTTCTAACATTGTAACAACAAAGCAGTGCGGAGGCACGGCCGTCGCGGGCTAGTCACTGCTTGTTGTGTGTGGTCGGTTGCTTCTTGTGTCTTGAGTCTTGACATTAAGGGCGTGTTTGGTTGAGGAACCAATTGTCATGGAAAGTAATGTTTCCATTCTAAAAGAATGGGTTGATTTAGTTTCTGTGTTCGGTTTGTGCAAAATAGTAGAACGGGTCAGTTCCGTTCGAGTGTTTGGTTTGGAAGAATGGAATGAAAAAAGGAATGAAAAAATTAAAATTTCAGCACCATTTTGTTTGTATTTTCAAAAAACAACAACATAACAATATATATATTGGGGCACCTAGGTGCATGGGCACCTTGCCTATCTGTCGTTGGATCGTCTGTAACGGTTGATTTGGAAACCAATATAAATGTCTCAATTACTAGTTAATTTAGTAGGTTTTAGTTTGTTGACCATCGCATGCATGCATGACACATTATAGAAAGGTGGGACATTAATTAACATTTATTACTTCCTTATGTAACATTTATTGATTCTTGTAATAAATAATTGGGTATATGCGTATCCATGTATGTATATTATTCAAAATATTTATGTTCATACATAATTAGGCATATATATATAACAACGTATATGTAAATAACTTCATCTATAGGTATACACATATCCATGGATGTACATTATTTCATAAGTAGGTATATATATATATACCCGCATATATATATTATTTTGTTAGTAGGTATATCATATCTAGGTATGTACATAATTACGTTACTAGGCATACATATATATCCGTATATGTATATAATTTTTTTTACAAGGTACAACCTAAAATACTGGGTATATCTCTACAATCTAGAGTCGATGCATAATTTGTTGGGTTTAGATAATAAAAATATTTTTTCTCGCATACGTAATGAAATAATCAATATTCGTATATACATGTATTCATCTATGCGTAGAAGGTTCATTGACCTACGAGCCACATTATGCGTGCATGCATGTATACCTTGACCCTGAAAAAAAGCATGTAAACATGTATATCCCTTTCCTTTTATTTTTTGATTCCCACTCTCAATTAATGTGTGTTTTAATTCTGTTCAAATTAATAAATGGCAATGGATTGACATGCAAACTAATAAATGCTAGGTGCCCCAAACATTTTATATATATATATATATATATATATAACACAATTTTCAGCAATAATATCATCAGGTAGCAAGTAATTTGGCACATTCAAAAGCAATCATTTCGAAGGTTGTGCCCAATTGTATGCAAAAACATCGTTAACTGTTGCTCCACGCTAAAATAGATGCTTGTTGTGCCGTAGGTTCTACAAAAGTTGGCTGAAATAACCCTATTCCGAAGGTTATATGCAAAAACATCGTTAATTGTTGCTCCATGCTAAGATGTGGGCTATCTTCTAGCAACTTGCGACCCCTCGGTATGTCACACAAGCGAAAGAACGGAGCTCTTTCAAACCTTCACATAATTTTACACAACACATCACTTTGCCAAAAAAGTTGGTTCAGATAATTAAATCTGTTTCGATCTCTTTCATGCATTGGGCCATATGTAACACGTGGCCTTCTCTTCCTTACTAAAGCTCGAACAATAACTGCTATTGCAGCTAGTGTGAAAAAAACAGTAGCTCCCCTAACCATACTTTTTCTTTTGTTCATCTTCTTCACCATCTACAATTGATACATGCTACCATAAATTACACATCACCACATATTGCAAAGATGCACCGGACAACAACAATTTGAACACAAATATATACTGAACAACAACAATTTAAGCAATAAAATGTAGCAACAACAACAACATATACAAGGGAAGAGGAAGAAGGTTCGTACCTTCAGGAGAGGAAGCTCTGCTTCGCTCTGCCGCCACGCTGGAGTACCCTGCCTTGTTCTCCTTCAATCCTGCAGATCAAGAAAGAAATGAGATGCATCAGATCATATCGAGAGAGGATGAGAACGAGGGAGGGAGGAAGAGGGCCGGCGGTGCAGCAGGGAGGGAGGTAGACGGCTGGCGGTGCATCAGGGAGTGAGGGAAAGGGACGGCGGCGCAACGCATTGAGGGATGGCGACGCAGCACATCGAGGGTTGACGGCAGCGCGACAGAGGAAGGGAGGGAGAAGAGGGCCGGCGGCGCAGGGAATGGAGGGAGGAAGAGGGCCGGCGGTGCACGGAAGGATGTGAGGAAGAGGGCGATGGCGCAAGTAAGGGAGGCAGGAAGAGGCCGGCACACTTGAGCAGGATGAGAGGAGGAGGAGGTTGAGCGGAGGAGCCTGGTTTCGCGTGATTTCTTGGATTTGCTGGTATTGGCACATTCTGGATGTGGATGGAATATTCCCTAAGGTGGAATGAGTGTGTTCTGTTTCGGTTGGTAAACCAAATGCTGGAACGAGGCCTAGTAACCGGTCCGACCCGTGATACTTGATATGTCTCCAACGTATCTATAATTTTGATGGTTTCATGCTATTATCTTGTCAAACTTTGGATGTTTTGCATGCCTTTTATATGTTTTTTGGGACTAACTTATTAACTCAGTGCCAAGTGCCAGTTCCTGTTTTTTCCATGTTTTTGACCCCTTTCAGAGGAGAATTTGAAACGAGTCCAAATGGAATAAAATCTCCGAACATATTTTTTCCGTAACAGAAGAAGATCGGGAGACTTGAGAGCCAAGGCAGGGGGTCCCGAGGGGCCCCACAAGTCTCCTCACCGCGGCCAGGGGAGGCCGCGGCCACCAGGTTTGTGGGCTTTGTGGACCTCCTTTGCCCTAGGTTTTGCGCCTATATATCCCCAAAAATTCCACAAAAAATCAGGAGATCATCGAAAGTACTTTTCCGTCGCCGCAAGATTCTGTCTCCGCAAGATCCCATCTAGGGCACGTTCTGGTGCCCTGCCGGAGGGGGGATTCGTATACGGAGGGGCTTCTTCATCAACACCATGACCTCTCCGATGATGCGTGAGTAGTTCACCATAGACCTACGGGTCCATAGCTAGTAACTAGATGGCTTCTTCTCTCTCTTGGATCTTCAATACAAAGTTCTCCATGATCTTCATGGAGGTCTATCCGATGTAATATTCTTTTGCGGTGTGTTTGTCGAGATCCGATGAATTGTGGATTTATGATCAGATTATCTATGAATCTTATTTGAGTTTCTCTGATCTCTCTTATGCTAGATTTCATATCCTTGTAATTCTCTTCGAGTTGTGGGTTTTGTTTGGCCAACTAGATCTATGATTCTTGCAATGAGAGAAGTGCTTGGTTTTGGGTTCATACCGTGCGGTGACCTCACGCAGTGACAGAAGGGGTAGCGAGGCACGCATCGTGTTGTTCCCATCAAGGCTAAAAAGATGGGGTTTTCATCATTGGTTTGAGATTATCCCTCTACATCATGTCATCTTGCTTAAGGCGTTACTCTGTTCGTCATGACCTCAATACACTAGATGCATGCTGGATAGCGGTCGATGTGTGGAGTAATAGTAGTAGATGCAGAAAGTATCGGTCTACTTGTCTCGGACGTGATGCCTATATGTATGATCATTGCCTTAGATATCGTCATGACTTTGTGCGGTTCTATCAATTTCTCGATAGTAATTTGTTCACCCACCGTGATATTTGCTATTTTAAGAGAAGCCTCTAGTGAACACTATGGCCCCCTGGTCTACTCCACACCATATTTTCAGTCTTACACTTTTTACTTCGTTTCACTTTCCGCCTTCAAATCTCACTTTGCAAACAATCTTGAAGGGATTGACAACCCCTTTATAGCGTTGGGTGCAAGCTCGTTTGTGCTTGCGCAGGTACTCTGGACTTGACAAGACTCTCCTACTGGATCAATACCTTGGTTCTCAAACTAAGGGAAATACTTACTGCTCCTTTGTTGCATCACCCTTTCCTCTTCAAGGGAAAAACCAACGCAAGCAAGTATCCATCAACATGTCAATTTCTGGCGCTGTTGTTTGAGAAGGAGCAAGAAGAATTTCTGGCGCCATTGCCAGGGAAGGACTTTTTTTGCCGTAGCAATACTCCCGCCCATGTTAGCAACCAAACACACCCTAGATGTGAACGATACACTTTGGAACAGAAAGGTGACATGAGTACTGCATATGTTCAATGCATTCGAGAAATCTTTGAGAAAGGTATGCCTCATTTGATGTATTGCGAATTCTGAAAATGTCTGATCACCGGGTATTTTTACATGATGTGTTTTGCCGGTTAACATACATGACATAATCTACCTAATTGCAACAGTATGCAAGCAATCTATAGATTGTTCGGCAGATTACATAGGGTTTCGAGGCTTAAGCCGAGACCCTTTGTAAATTGACAACTGACAATGGCACACGAAAGTTTCGGGATCAGGGATTGTGTAGCTCTTGCACCTTTCGTATTACAAACCAGAACCCTTTGCAAAATGACAACTGACAATTGCACGGGAAGGTTTGGGGCTCACGAATTGTGTAGCTCTTGCACCTTCCGTATTACAAACCAGAACTTGACTAAAATGAAACACGAAACTAGAACTTGATTAAAATGAAATGTGAACTCGATAACATACAGGTTGAGCTTTGATGTAGAGAGCTTCGGGTTGTAGCTAATTCAGCCGGGAGCTTCGGGTTGACATGGACTAGGGTCAACATACTTTTGTGGAAGTTTATCGAAAGGCCTGTGGCCTTAGAGAACTGCAGGTTTTTTTGTCATCATTGATAAGATCGACCAGAGGCGGCCAAATTTACTATTTTGATCCTTCTCCCTAAGTTTAGCCGGATCTAACCTCGGTCATTAAAAAACCCTGGATCTGACCATTTTCCTACCGCCACCCGCTGTGGCGGTAGGGTAACACAGGCTACTGCCATCTACGGTGGCGGTAGGGTCCCGTTACGCCAGACATCACCATCTGGGGCGCTCACGTGGATTAGTATCCTACCGCCAGAGGTCGTGGCGGTAGGGTTTGGCGGCCTATCGCCACCCACTACAACGGTAGGTTGTGGCGTGCAGCATCGGACTCTTCCACCATCTTGTATGGTCCCTCGCGTAATTTTTCAAGGTCCTACCACCGTAGGCACTGGCGGTAGGATATGGAAGTCCTTTCGATAAGTAAGAGTGTCGAACCAAACGAGGAGCAGAAGCCTTTGATAAACGGATTTCAGCAAGGAAATAACTGCAAGCACTGAATGTAGCGGTAACAAGTGATTGTGTAGCGAGGTGAAACATAGCAAGCAAAGAGTAACAAGTAACAAGTAGTAGCAATGGTGTAGCAAGTGGCCCAATCCCTTTTGTAGCAAGGGACAAGCCTGAACAAAGTCTTATAGGAGGAAAAACGCTCCCGAGGACACATGGGAATTTCTGTCATGCTAGTTTCATCATGTTCATATGATTCACGTTCGTTACTTTGATAGTTTGATATGTGGGTGGACCGGCGATTGGGTACTTCCCTTACTTGGACAAGCATCCCACTTATGATTAACCTAGCATAGCATTAAACTAGTGGATCCAAATCAGCCCCTCACGAAGCAACGCATAGACTGGGGTTTAAGCTTCTGTCACTCCAGCAACCCATCATCTACTTACTACTTCCCAATGCCTTCCTCTAGGCCAAAATATGATGAAGTGTTATGTAGTCGACGTTCACATAACACCACTAGAGGAAAAACAACATCCAACATATCAAAATACCGAACGAATATCAAATTCACATGACTATTATCAGCATGACTTATCCCATGTCCTCAGGAACAAAAGTAACTACTCACAAGACATAATCATAATCATGACCAGAGGTGTAATGAATAGCATCAAGGATCTGAACATAAACTCTTCCACCAAGTAATCCAACTAGCATCAACTACAAAGAGTAATCAACACTACTAGCAACCTTACAAGTACCAATGGGAGTCGCGAGACGAAGATTGATTACAAGAGATGAACTAGGGATTGGAGAGGAGATGGTGCTGATGAAGATCTTGATGAAGATGCCTCCCCTCCAACGAGAGGAGTGTTGGTGATGACGATGGCGATGATTTCCCCCTCCAGGAGGGAAGTTTCCCCGGCAGGATCGTCCTGCCGGAGCCCTAGATTGGATCTGCTCAAGTTCCGCCTCGTGGCGGCGGGGAAACCACGAAAAGGATCCCTCTTGATTTTTTCCAGACCAGGACGCTTCACATAGCAAAAGAGGGGGGCTAGTGGGCCTTCAGGCAGCCCACAAGCCTGCCCTGCGCCACCAGGGGGGTGGTGGCGGTGGGCAAGCTTGTGGAGCCCTGGTGGCCCCCCTCCGGTAGTTCTTTCGCCCGGTATTTTTAATGTATTCCATAAAAATCCACGTAAATTTTCAGGGCATTTGGAGATGTCAGAATAGTGGACTAGGATTTGCTCCTTTTCCAGTCTAGAATTCCAACTGGCTGAATTCTCCCTCTTCAAATAATCCTTGCAAAATAAGAGAGAAAAGGCATAAATATGGTACCACAAGTAATATAACAGCCCAACAAGTAATAAATATCAACATGAAAGCTTGATGCAAAATGGACGTATCAGGGAGGTGCAAAACAGGGGAATAGCTCGGGAAGGATGAAGCAGGCAGCAAATGAGTGGATGCGAGTGGGTGGACTTGGCTTTGCCAACCACTTAAAGGGCTCCAGGACCCTACCGCCAGTGCCTACGGTGGTAGTCTATACTACCCTATTGCCATAGAAGGTGGCGGAAGGATCCTTCATTGTTCTAAATGCACAGTGCTACTTCTCAAACAACAGCGCTAGAAATTGACACGTTGACGGAGATTGGGCTTGCGTTGGTTTTTCCCTTGAAGAGGAAAGAGTGATGCAGCACAAGAGCAGTAAGTATTTCCCTCAGTTTGAGAACCAAGGTATCGATCGAGAAGGAGGGTCTCGTCCAGTCCAGAGTACCTGCACAAACACAAACAAGCTTGCACCCAACGCTTCAAAGGGGTTGTCAATCCCTTCAAGATTGTTTGCAAAGTGAGATCTGAAGGCGGAAAGTGCAACGAAGTAAAAAGTGTAAGGCTGAAAATATGGTGTGGAGTAGACCCTGGGGACCATAGTGTTCACTAGAGGCTTCTCTCAAAATAGCAAATATCATGGTGGGTGAACAAATTACTGTCGAGCAATTGATAGAACCGCGCAAAGTCATGACGATATCTAAGGCAATGATCTAGCATATAGGCATCACGTCCGAGACAAGTAGACCGATACTTTCTGCATCAAGTACTATTACTCCACACATCGACCGCTATCGAGCATGCATCTAGTGTATTGAGTTCATGACGAACAGCGTAACGCTTTAAGCAAGATGACATGATGTAGAGGGATAATCTCAAACCAATGATGAAAACCACATCTTTCTACCCTTGATGGCAACAACACGATACGTGCCTCGCTACCCCTTCTGTCACTGGGTGAGGTCACCGCACGGTATGAACCCAAAACCAAGCACTTCTCCCATTGCAAGAATCATAGATCTAGTTGGCCAAACAAAACCCACATACTCAATCATCTCTTTTGTTTTCCACAATTGTTACAACTCACGTGGTACTCATGGTGTCAAAGTTTCAGCTAGACACAGAGGAAGATAGGGGCTTATAGCTTTGCCTCCCAACGGTTTACCTCAAGGATAAGGTCAACAACAATAAAGCATGAGTACTCAACTCCAAGCTGATATACAAATATAGATCTTTCCCAAGCATGTGATGGTAGCCAAGACAAAGGCGAAAAGGGAATTGGTGAAGATCACCATGACTCTTACAAGGGTAAAAAGTAAAGGTACAAGATAGGCCCTTCGCAGAGGGAAGCAGAGGTTGTCATGCGCTTTTGAGGTTTGGATGCGTGTCCTCTTAGTGCGGAGGAACGTCACTTTATATTGCCTCCTGTGATAAAGAACTTTATTATGCAGTCTGTCGCTTTTATGTCTTCCTCATCACAGGTTCGTACAAAGCTTATTTTCCACACACTAATAGATCATACATATTAGAGAGCAATTTTTATTGCTTGCATCGATGAAAACTTACTTGAAGGAGCCTATTCAATCCATAGGTAGGTGTGGTGGACTCTCATGGCAAAACTGGGTTGGAGGTTTATAGATGCACAAGTAGTATCTCTACTTGGTGTTGGAGTTTTGGCTAATATGAGGTGGAAGCAATCGTCACATGCTAAGGGATCTCTAATCATATAACATTGTTTGGAACCAAGCAAACACAATTCATTATGTTGTCTTCCTTGTCCAACATCTACTCCTAAGCATGTAATAGTTTGGTGAGTGCTCATAATTGTAAAAAGTGTCTAAGATGATATATTTATATGTGAACCTATATTTCCTTATTACTTCTTATTAATTGCAACAATGACTGAGGTCTATGTTGATTTATTCTCAACAAGTTTCAATCATCATACGTGTCATAAGTGAAGTTATCACTTTCCATAAGATCGTCTCATGATCTTTCATGCTATCGTTCTTTTCATACTATTGATCATGGCACAAAGCAAAGCCCTTAACTAAGACACTCTTTATTATATAGCTCGTAATCTCGAATGCATCGGGGGAGAGACAAAAGCAAAAGACTCAAACTAAAAACTAAAGACTTATTCCTCTAAAAGAAGAAATAAAAACTGAAAAGGAAAGAACTAAAACAGAGGTAAAAGAAAAATATATAAAGGTGATACGATACCAGGGTAACTCCCCCAAGCTTGGCAGAAGCCAAGGGGATTGCCCATACCAAAGCTTAGTTGTCTTCCTTTGGTGGTGATGGTGGTGTTGTTGTTGGAGTAGTCTGATCCTCCGTCTTCCAAGGCATAGGTGCTCCATCATGGCAGGATGAACGAGTCGCCGGAATCCTCAAATCTCCAGCCAACCTTATTGATTTAAATCTGTACTCATACTCACAGTTTTGATTCTGCAGGTCATAGATCTGGCCCTGAAGTTGGTCAACCCTATCGTAGAGCCTGGAGAGGTGTTTCCCAATATCAATGGCATCCATCTTGTGGTTGCTAGTGAACTCCGTGATCATCGTGTGGTTGGCGTTGAGTCCACGCTCCAACATCCCTTGGCACTTGAAGACTTGCTGCTCCATTGCTTCGAGCCTCGTCTCCATGCTTCCGGTCTTCTTAGGCCCCTCAACATCACGGATGTGCAACATTCCCTCACTCATCTTGATAGATTGAGGGTGTTTCAGCACTTCCGTGAGGTAGGGATTGATGACCTTCTCGAAGATCTTGTCCTTTGGAGCGTTTGGGGAAGTCATGATGATCTAGATCTGCGGCAGAAACAAGCTCGAAACAAAAACAGAGGAAAACTACGCGATACGGAGATCAAAACCTTCGAGCGACTATATATTGATTTTTTCTGGGCCAGAAGGAGTCCTCCACAAGAAAACGGAGTCCGGGAAACACACGAGATGCCCACAAGCTTGCCCACCGCCACCAGGGGGTGGCGGAGTGGGGGCTTGTGGCCGCCTCGTTCGCTCTCCGGACTACTTTTTATTTTTCTAATTTTCCAAAAATTCCAAAACGGAAGAAATTTCCTATTGGAAAAGTATCGGAGTCCAATTTCTTACCGAAACAGATACACCTTCGTTTTCAAGGTTTGAAATAGGCCGATAAACATCCCTTATGTACTCCTCTGGAGTTATGACATTGATGATATTGGTCTCAACATTTATGGGAGTACCAGAGATGTAATGCTTGATTCTTTGCCCATTTACCACTCTAGGAAAATTTCCTTCCATGTTACTGATTTTGATGGCACCGGAACGATATACTTCCTCGACAACATAGGGACCTTCCCATTTAGAGAGAAGATTGCCTGCAAAGAATCTCAAACGAGAATTATATAGCAAGACATAATCACCTACATTGAACTCTCGTTTCTATATTCGTTTGCCGTGCCATCTCTTAACCTTTTCCTTGAACAACCTGGCATTCTCGTATGCCCGGGATCTCCATTCATCTAACGAGCTGATATCAAACAACCACTTCTCACCGGCAAGTTTGAAATCAAAGTTGAGCTCTTTGATTGCCCAATAATCTTTGTGTTCCAGCTCAAGAGGTAAATGACAGGCCTTACCGTAAACCATTTTATACGATGACATGCCCATGGGATTCTTATAAGCAGTCCTATAAGCCCATAGTGCATCTTCAAGTTTGCTAGACCAGTTCTTTCGAGATCTATTGACGGTCTTTTGTAGGATTAACTTGATCTCCCTATTACTCAACTCCACTTGACCACTAGACTGAGGATGACAAGGAGATGCAACTCTATGGTTGACATCATACTTAGCTATCATCTTGCGGAAAACACCATGAATGAAGTGTGAACCGCCATCAGTCATCAAGTATCTAGGGACTCCAAATCTTGGGAATATGAATTCTTTAAGCATCTTAATAGAGGTGTGGTGATCAGCATTTTTAGTGGGGATAGCTTCTACCCACTTAGTAACGTAATCCACAACAACTAAGATGTGAGTGTACCCATTGGAACTCGGGAAGGGTCCCATATAATCAAAGCCCAGACATCAAATGGTTCAATGACAAGTGAATAGTTCATATGCATCTCTTGATGCTTACTGATGTTCCCTATTCTTTGGCATTCGTCACAAGACAAGACAAACTTACGGGCATCCTTGAAGAGAGTGGGTCAATAGAAACCTGATTGCAATACCTTATGGGCAGTTCTATCTCCAGCATGGTGTCCTCCGTAGGCTTCGGAATGACACTTCTGCAGGATCTGTCCCTGTTCATGTTCAGGCACACAACTTCTAATAACACCATCTACTCCTTCCTTATAAAGGTGAGGATCATCCCAAAAGTAGTGTCTCAAATCAAAGAAGAATTTCTTCTTTTGTTGATAGGTGAAACTGGGTGGTATGTATTTGGCTACGATATTGTTTGCATAATCGGCATACCACGGTGCACTATGTGAAGTGCGGATGACATTTAACTGCTCATCAGGAAAGTTGTCATCAATAGGTAGTGGGTCATCAAGGACATTCTCTAGCCTAGACAAGTTATCTGCTACAGGGTTATCAGCACCCTTTCGGTCAACGACGTGCAAATCAAATTCCTGTAGTAGGAGAACCCATCTGATCAGCCTAGGCTTAGCGTCCTTCTTCTCCATGAGGTACTTAATAGCAGCATGATCAGAGTGAATAGTGACTTTGGAGTCAACTATGTAAGATTTGAACTTTTCACATGCAAATACGACTGCTAAAAATTCCTTCTCCGTAGTGGCATAGTTTCTTTGGGAACTGTCTAGAGTTTTACTAGCGTAGTGAATGACATTCAACTTCTTGTCAACTCTTTGTCCTAGAACAGCACCAACAGCATAATCACTAGCGTCACACATGATTTCAAAGGGCAAGTTCCAGTCAGGTGGTTGAACAATAGGTGCGGTTATCAAAGCCTTCTTAAGTATTTCGAAAGCTTCCTCACAATCCTCATCAAAAACAAAAGGAACATCCTTCTGCAAGAGGTTGGTAAGAGACCTAGAAATCTTAGAGAAGTCTTTAATGAACCTTCTATAGAAACCAGCATGACCTAGGAAACTTTGTATACCTGTGATATCTGTGGGGCAAGGCATTTTCTCAATTGCATCAACCTTAGCCTTATCAACTTCAATGCCTCTTTCAGAGATTTTGTGTCCTAAGACGATACCTTCATTAACCATAAAGTGGCACTTCTCCCAATTCAAGACGAGGTTGGTTTCTTCGCATCTCTGTAAGACTCGATCAAGGTTGCTAAGGCAATCATCAAAGGAAGATCCGTAAACGAGAAGTCATCCATGAAAACCTCGACAATCTTTTCACAAAAGTTAGAGAATATAGCCATCATACATCTTTGGAAGGTGGCAGGTGCATTACATAAGCCAAAAGGCATACGTCTGTAGGCAAAGGTACCGAAAGGGCAGGTGAAAGTGGTTTTCTCTTGATCAGATTGTGCAACAGGTATCTGCGAGAAACCTGAATAACCGTCTAGAAAGCAGAAGTGTGTGTGCTTTGATAGCCTTTCTAGCATTTGGTCGATGAACGACAAAGGATAATGATCTTTCCTGGTTGCCTTGTTCAGTTTCCGGAATTCTATCACCATTCTATAGCCGGTAATAATCCTTTGTGGGATTAGTTCATTCTTATCATTAGGAACGACGGTGATACCTCCCTTCTTAGGTACGCAATGTACTCGACTTACCCAATCACTATGAGCAACAGGATAAATGATTCCTGCTTCTAGAAGCTTTAATATTTCTTTTCTAATGACCTCTTTCATCTTAGGATTTAATCTCCTTTGATGATCAGCAACTGGTTTAAAGTCAGGATCGGTTTTAATCTTGGGCTGACATAGAGTAGGACTAATACCCTTAAGATCATCAAGAGTATATCCAAAAACAGCGCGGTGCTTCCTCAGAGTTTTTAGTAACTTCTTCTCTTCGCGCTCTGAGAGGAGAGCACTAATAATGACAGGATATATCTCCTTCTCACCAAGATAGGCATACTTAAGAGTATCAGGCAATTGTTTAAGCTCGAACACAGGATCCCCCTTTGGTGGGGGAGGATCCCCGAGCAGTTCAACATGCAAATTATTCTTGAGAAGAGGATATTGTTCTAAGACAATTTATCTATCTCATCTCTCTCCTCCATACGCATATCATTTTCATGCTCAAGCATATATTGCTCTAAAGGATCCGTAGGAGGTACGATAATAGAGGCAAGAGCATTGATTTCATCTCTACCAGACGACTCTCTTTCATGAGGTTGTCTTCCAAACTTGGAGAAGTTAAATTCATGAGACACACCCTTGAAACTTAGTGTGACAGTCTGCTTAATGCAATCAATGTGAGCATTGACAGTGTTGAGAAAGGGTCTACCAAATATGATGGTACAAAAGCTATCTTGTGTAGTACCAAGGACGAGGAAATCACTAGGATACTTCGTCTTACCACACAGGACCTCTACGTCTCTCATAATTCCCAGAGGGCAGATAGTGTCTCTATTAGCTAGCGTAATAGTGGCATCAATGGGTTCTAACTCAGCAGGTGCAATCTCATCTTTGATTTCATCATATAGAGAACGGGGTATTGCACTAACACTAGATCCCATATCACATAAACCATGGTAACAGTGATATCCTATCTTAACAGAAACAACGGGCATGCCAACTACAGGTCCGTGTTTGTCTTTTGCGTGAGGTTTAGCAATTCTAGCGGAGTCCTCATAGAATTTGATAACATGCCCATCTATGTCTTCGGCTAAGAGATCTTTGATAATAGCAACACTAGGTTCAACTCTAATCTCCTTAGGGGGTGCAAGTGATCTAATGTAACCCCTACGTATCACAGTTGGAGCTTTAGAATAATCCTTTATCCTAGCAGGGTATGGTGGTTTCTGAGTGTAAGCACAAGGAACAACATGATCAATAAAAGCTATGATTTTCTCCTCAACTAGATTGGTTTTGGCTATGTTTCTTTCTACAGGAGGATGATATTTAAACCACTTCTCTTTGGGAAGATCAACATGAGCAGCAAAAGATTCACATAGAGAAGCTACTATCTCAGAGTCAAGTCCATACTTAGCGCTAAAATCTCTAGAAGTGTTTGTCTCAACAAAAGATTTAACGCAATCAAACTGGAAATTCATACCTGACTCCTTACCTTCCTCCAACTCCCAATCTTCAGAGTTGCATTTGATTCTCTCCAATAAATTCCACTTGTGATCAATATCCTTCTTCATAAAATAACCGGCACAAGAAGTGTCAAACATGGTACGATCTTCATGAGGAAGCCGAGCATAAAAGTTTTGAATGATGATTTCTCTCGAGGGCACATGATTGGGGCATGAATGTAGCATTGATTTAAGCCTCCCCCAAGCTTGAGCTATGCTTTCCCTGTCACGAGGCCAAAAGTTATAAATAAAGTTCCGATCACGATGTACTAAATGCATAGGATAGAACTTTTGATGAAATTCCAATTTCAACCGATTGTAGCCCCATGATCCAGCATCATCACATAGCCTATACCATGTCAACGCCTTATCCTTCAAAGATAAAGGAAAGAATTTCTTCTTTACCTCATCCTCGGGGAAACCTGCAAGCTTAAATAAACCACAAACTTCATCTACATAGATTAGATGCAAGTCTGGATGTGAAGATCCATCTCCTGTGATAGGATTAGCGAGCAGTTTCTCAAGCATACCCAAAGGAATTTCATAAAATATATTTTCAGTAGGTACCTCAAGTTGAGGAGCAACTCCTCGTGCTTCCGTTCGTGGTGAAGATACCCCGAACAAACTCCTCAAGGGAAGAGTTTCCATAGTGACAAGTGACAATAAATTTCGGCATAGTATAAAAATGTTTCCTTACCAATTTCCACTTACCAAAGGCACTTCACTCCCGGGCAACGGCGCCAGAAAAGAGTCTTGATGACCCACAAGTATAGGGGATTAATCATAGTCCTTTCGATAAGTAAGAGTGTCAAACCCAACGAGGAGCAGAAGGCTCTGATAAACGGATTTCAGCAAGGTAATAACTGCAAGCACTCAAAATAGCGGTAACAAGTGATTGTGTAGCGAGGTGAAACGTAGCAAGCAAAGAGTAACAAGTAACAAGTAGTAGCAACGGTGTAGCAAGTGGACCAATCCCTTTTGTAGCAACGGACAAGCCTGAACAAAGTCTTATAGGAGGAAAAACGCTCCCGAGGACACATGGGAATTTCTATCATGCTAGTTTCATCATGTTCATATGATTCACGTTCATTACTTTGATAGTTTGATATGTGGGTGGACCGGCGCTTGGGTATTGCCCTTACTTGGACAAGCATCCCACTTATGATTGACCTCTCTCGCAAGCATCCGCAACTACAAAAGAAGAATTAAGACAAAGTTTAACCATAGCATTAAACTAATGGATCCAAATCAGCCCCTCACGAAGCAACGCATAGACTGGGGTTTAAGCTTCTGTCACTCCAGCAACCCATCATCTACTTACTACTTCCCAATGCCTTCCTCTAGGCCCAAATATGGTGAAGTGTTATGTAGTCGGCGTTCACATAACACCACTAGAGGAAAAACAACTACAACATATCCAAATACCGAACGAATATCAAATTCACATGACTATTATCAGCATGACTTATCCCATGTCCTCAGGAACAAAAGTAACTACTCACAAGACATAATCATAATCATGACCAGAGGTGTAATGAATAGCATCAAGGATCTGAACATAAACTATTCCACCAAGTAATCCAACTAGCCTCAACTACAAAGAGTAATCAACACTACTAGCAACCTTACAAGTACCAATCGGAGTCGCGAGACGAAGATTGATTACAAGAGATAAACTAGGGATTGGAGAGGAGATGGTGTTGATGAAGATGTTGATGAAGATGCCTCCCCTCCAACGAGAGGAGTGTTGATGATGACGATGGCGACGATTTCCCCCTCCGGGAGGGAAGTTTCCCCGGCAGGATCGTCCTGTCGGAGCCCTAGATTGGATCTGCTCAAGTTCCGCCTCGTGGCGGCGGCGAAACCACGAAAAAGCTCCCTCTTGATTTTTTTTCCAGACCAGGACGCTTCATATAGCAAAAGAGGGGGGCTAGTGGGCCTGCACGCAGCCCACAAGCCTGCCCTGCGCCACCAGGGGGGTGGTGGCGGTGGGCAAGCTTGTGGAGCCCTGGTGGCCCCCCTCCGGTAGTTCTTTCGCCCAGTATTTTTTTATATATTCCAGAAAAATCCACGTAAATTTTCAGGGCATTTGGAGATGTGCAGAATAGTGGACTAGGATTTGCTCCTTTTCCAGTCCAGAATTCCAGCTGCCTGTATTCTCCCTCTTCAAATAATCCTTGCAAAATAAGAGAGAAAAGGCATAAATATGGTACCACAAGTAATATAACAGCCCAAAAAGCAATAAATATCAACATGAAAGCATGATGCAAAATGGACGTATCAGGGAGGTGCAAAAGAGGGGAATAGCTCGGTAACGATGAAGCAGGCAGCAAATGAGTGGCTGCGAGTGGGTGGACTTGGCCTTGCCAACCACTTAAAGGGCTCTAGGACCCTACCGCCAATGCCTACGGTGGTAGGCTATACTACCCTATTGCCATAGACAATGGCGGAAGGATCCTTCATTGTTCTAAATGCAGAGTGCTACTTCTCAAACAACAGCGCCAAAAATTGACACATTGACGGAGATTGGGCTTGCGTTGGTTTTTCCCTTGAAGAGGAAAGAGTGATGCAGCAGAAGAGCAGTAAGTATTTCCCTCAGTTTGAGAACCAAGGTATCGATCCAGAAGGAGGGTCTCGTCAAGTCCAGAGTACCTACGCAAACACAAACAAGCTTGCACCCAACGCTTCAAAGGGGTTGTCAATCCCTTCAAGATTGTTTGCAAAGTGAGATCTGAAGGCGGAAAGTGCAACGAAGTAAAAAGTGTAAGGCTGAAAATATGGTGTGGAGTAGACCCTGGGGGCCATAGTGTTCACTAGAGGCTTCTCTCAAAATAGCAAATATCAGGGTGGGTGAACAAATTACTGTCGAGCAATTGATAGAACCGCGCAAAGTCATGACGATATCTAAGGCAATGATCTAGCATATAGGCATCACGTCCGAGACAAGTAGTCCGATACTTTCTGCATCTACTACTATTACTCCACACATCGACCGCTATCCAGCATGCATCTAGTGTATTGAGTTCATGACGAACAGAGTAACGCTTTAAGCAAGATGACATGATGTAGAGGGATAATCTCAAACCAATGATGGAAACCCCATCTTTTTACCCTTGATGGCAACAACACGATACGTACCTCGCTACCCCTTCTGTCACTGGGTGAGATCACCGCATGGTATGAACCCAAAACCAAGCACTTCTCCCATTGCAAGAATCATAGATCTAGTTGTCCAAACAAAACCCACAACTCGGAGAGAATTACAAGGATATGAAATCATGAATAAGAGAGATCAGAAGAAACTCAAATAAGATTCATACATAATCTAATCACAAATCCACAATTCATCGGATCTCAACAAACACACCGCAAAAGAAGATTACATCGGATAGACCTCCATGAAGATCATGGAGAAATTTGTATTGAAGATCCAAGAGAGAGAAGAAGCCATATAGTTACTAGCTATGGACCCGTAGGTCTATGGTGAACTACTCACGCATCATGGGAGAGGTCATGGTGTTGATGAAGAAGCCCTCTGTGTCCGAATCCCCCCTCCGACAGGGCACCAGGACGTGCCCCAGATGAGATCTTGCGGAGACAGAAGCTTGCGGCGGCGGAAAAGTGATTGCGATCGCCCTCTGATTTTTTTGGGAATATTTGGGAATTTATAGGCGCAAGATCTAGGTCAGGGGACCTCCAGGGGGCCGACAAGCCTACATGGCGCGCCCCCTGGCCACGGGGTGGGGGCTTGTGGGGCCCCTGGGGCTCTTCTGGCTTGGCTCCCAAGTCCCCCGATCTTCTTCCATTCCAGAGAAAATCTTTTAGGGGATTTTCTTCCGTTTGGACTCCGTTTCAAAATCTCCTCTGAAAGGGGTCAAAAACATAGAAAAACAAGGAACTGGCACTTCGCACTGAATTAATAAGTTAGTCCCAGAAAATAAAAAAAAGGCATGCAAAACATCCAAAGTTTGACAAGATAATAGCATGCAATCATTAAAAATTATAGATACGTTGGAGACGTATCACACAGCAGCAAGGTGACAGAGATTTTGCATTATTTTGTATAGTAAATTTTGATAGTACACAACAACAAATATGCATCATAATTGACAGAAATATATAGTTCACCATGACCATAACACGTTAGAGTTCGACATGACAAGAGAAGTTCAACAACAAGCTAAACAGGTAGTTGCAAATTCGACATGACGAAATACTAAAGGCTCAACATCCCCAACGTAGCCACAAACTAAACAGCCATCAAAAACCCGCATCCCCTTCTTCCTCTCTTTGAGTCCCCTTGCTAACGGTTTTCTTTCGGCAACAAGGCACCTCTTTTTGAAACAGATCTGCAAAAAATACATCCCAATGAGGGTGTGAAGCCCTTTTCGCCTGGGAAAGCGGTGGTGCATCTGACATTTGTGAGATGTTCATCTCCTCCGCGCCCTCGTCATGCGAGTCCTCCTCTTCTTGGTCAGATTTGTCAATATGCGTAGAAGATCCATCGGCACAGCTAGAAGAAGCGGCAGCTCCACTTGCATGCACGGATGTGCGAGGAGCATGCACGTCAATGTTGGCAGGGAGTGTGCACCCAAGCATGGTGACTATCTTCGGGCAGCGTGTTATGAAGCGCTGCAATGACAACATTTGAACACATTTCACTGAAAGATAAACATTTGTGAAGTAAACAGTAGGATAAGGAGTTTGACTGCTTACTTTCATAGTGTCCCTCAGTGTCGGCTCGGGCTGCATGAGTGCATTCGAGCCTTCGATGATACTTTTGTTATGCTCACGAATCTGAAAATAAAACAACGTCAAAAGTGTGCATGATTTCAAAACCATTCCCGACATAATTTGAGGTCAAATGAGGTCAAACAAGGTCAAAAGACTCACCACTCGGTCAGTCATGGACGCGTACTCTCTACGTGCACCTTGTGTACTTCTCACCATGACGTCGTACTCATCTTCCGCGGTAGTCTTGAAGGGCTTCAGCGAGATCTGCATCGGTCCACCATGGTCTCAAACGCAACCGATAACGTGTTCTGTTGTCATACCATTTGAGATGTTTTTCTTTGAATTGCTTCATATTCAACGGTGCCATATCAGTCTCTGTGGAACCTTCCCTCTCCATCCACATCTTAACAAAAGTTGCATGGTGTTGTCCCCACTCAATAATACTCTGATTATTCTCTCGTCTAAGCCTGCGTAGAGTAAAAACAGTAAATTGGTTAAAAGACCTTCGGTTATGTAACTCACTCGTGGAGCTTGAATCCACCCGTGCTTGAGTTTTCCGGTGGGGTGACTTGCCCCCTACCAAATTTCCGTGACACTCGATGCGGTAGATGCCACTCGAGAACAAAAATGTATATGAGGTGGCACCTGATCCGCCAAAAATGATTGTCCCTCGTACACATCTGGTTCAATAGAAAATCCCTTTGTGCGTGTTCCTCCACCACTGTGATTTCGTGTCCGGGGGACCCCTGGAACAAAGACCTTCGCGGGTCTCCTTCTAAGGCTCCGACACCGTATAAGGCTTCGGAACCAACATTGCGGTCAGCAAGTGTGACCTAGAGCCTTCGGATAGAGGGGTTGGTTCATCGATGTTCTTGGCCTTGGCAAGGCACTCATGTCGAAACAATTTAGGAGGATGCTAGATATCCAAAAAAGAAATCAGAACTTGGGGACAGAAAATAATACTCGGACATACCCTGACGGGAGGTGTCTTGTCGTCAAGATCTCTATCTTCGTCCACGGCTAGCCACACTAGTTGGGGCTTGAACAGAGCCTGCCATACATCCTCATGGGTTGTGCGGAAGAACTCCTTTCTGATCTTGGGGTCATCGGGCTTGTAGGCCCATGTCGGATTGACCCGATGCTGGCACTGTTGGATGCGCCGCTGAAAAGCAACTTGGATCACATCGGTCAGTTGGATGTTTGTGTCCACCATCTGTTGGAGGTGTTTCTGCATCATCTTCACATCCCTACAAAACCCCCAATCTATGCCTTTCTTGACCTAGGAGGTTAGCCTCACTTGAGGGCCGGACTTGAAATCGGCGGCGCTGCCTAGTTCGCCTCCCGTGGTTTGGTGATGTAGAACCACTCCTTCTGCGAGCCCTTCATAGTGTCTATCAAGGTGTCCTCTCACCATATTACCTTGCATAGCTTGCTTATCACCGCTCCACCGCAATCGTCCTGCTCTCTGTTCACCGATTTTGGCTTGACGTTGAACGTCTTGAGCCAGAGCCCGAAATGTGGATGAACCCGCAAGAAAGCTTTGCATACGATGATGAAGGAGGTAATGTGCATGATGGAATTGGGAGGGGGGTCATGGAAATCCAATCCATAGTAAAACATGAGGCCCCTGACTAAAGGATGAAGGGGAAAGCCCAGGCCCCGGAGGAAATGGCGAATAAACACTACCCGCTCACCCAGTCTTGGTGTAGGGATAACCTGGCCTGCTTCAGCCGCACGGTGGACAATGTTAGAGGGAAGATACCCGGGGCAGATTAGCTCCCGGATGTTGGCATCGGAGACGGTCGACACATCCCACTTGCCATGAGCGTCGGCCATGGTGCGAGCTCGAAGAGGGCAACAGGAAAACAGAGTGGAAAGGAGATTGGATATGGGCGCTCGAGCTTGGAGGAGGCAAGAGAGAAGTCGCGGATGCAGGTGGTAAAAATCTTTAGATCTTTGTTCCTTTTTATAAGGGACTCAAAAACCAAGGGTCCCTGTTAATGCGCCGGTTGCTCCTCCACCCTCCCCCATAAAATTATCGAGCCGTTGTGTGTGTAGGTAAGCCTATCCTAGTAATATTTTAGGTATTACTTGTAGTAGTGTGATTTGCCATTATATATAGTTATTTTTAGCAAATAGTTATCCATGCAGTTTGGAAACCTGTGGAACTTGGGAGATATACAGACACTATTTTAAAACTATCACACAAATAACAAAGCACCATCATGTTCTTTTTTTAGTTATTTACTCCTGAATCCCTTGCTTGTACTTAGTCATTATCCCTCATATGAAAAACAAATCAGGTGTCATTTCTGACATTGTAAGAATCTAGCAGTGCGGAGGCGTGGCCCTCGCGGGCTAGTCACTGCTTGTTGTGTGTGGCCGGTTGCTTCTTGTGTCTTGAGTCTTGACATTAGGGGTGTGTTTGGTTGAGGAACCAACTGTCATGGAATGTAATGGTTCCATTTCGGATGAACGGGTCGGTTCCATTCGTGTGTTTGGTTTGTGCAAAATAGTAGAACAGGTCGATTCCGTTCTAGTGTTTGGTTTGGAAGAATGGAATGAAAAATGGAATGACAAAAAATCAAAATTTCGGCAGCATTTCATTTGTATTTTGAAAAAAACAACAACATAACAGTATATATATTGATATAGAACACAATTTTTAGCAATAATATCATCAGGTAGCAAGTAATTTGACACATTCAAAAGGAATCATTTCGAAGGTTATGCCCAATTGTATGCAAAAACATTGCTAATTGTTGCTCCACGCTAAAATAGATGCTTGTTGTGTCATATGATCTACAAAAGTTGGCTGAAATGACCCTATTCCAAAGGTTATGCCCAATTGTATGCAAAAACATCGCTAATTGTTGCTCCACGCTAAGATGTGGGCTATCTTCTAGCAACTTGTGATCCCTCAATATGTCACACAAGCGAAAGAACGGAGCTCTTTCAAACCTTAATATATTTTTACACAACACATCACTTTGCCAAAAAATTTGGTTCAGATAATCAAATCTGTTTTGATCTCTTTCATGCATTGGGCCATATGTAACACGTGGCCTTCTCTTCCTTACTAAAGCTCGAACAATAACTGCTATTGGAGCTCATGTGAAAAAAACAGTAGCTCCCCTAACCATCCTTTTTCTTTTGTTCATCTTCTTCACCATCTACAATTGATACATGCTACCATAAATTACACATCACCACATATTGCAAAGATGCACTCGACAACAGCAATTTGAACACAGATATATATTGAACAACAACAATTTTAGCAATAAAGTGTAGCAACAACAGCAGCATATACAAGGGAAGAGGACGAAGGTTCGTACCTTCAGAAGAGGAAGCTCTGCTTCGCTCTGCCGCCACACTGGAGTACACTGCCTTGTTCTTCTTCTATTATACAGATCAAGAAAGAAATGAGATTCATGAGATCAGATCGAGAGAGGATGGGAACGAGGGAGGGAGGAAGAGGGCCAGTGGTGCAACAGGGACGGAGGTAGACGACTGGCGGTCCATCAGGGAGGGAGGGAAAGGGACGACGGCACAACACATTGAGGGACGGCGGCGCATCACATCAAGGGTTGACGACGACGTGACAGAGGGAGGGAGTGAGGAAGAGGGCCGGCGACGTAGGGCATGGAGGGAGGAAGAGGGCCGGCGGCGCACGTAAGGAAGGGAGGAAGAGGGCTGCGGCGCAAGGAATGGAGGGAGGAAGAGGCCGGCGCACCTGAGCAAGATGAGAGGAGAAGGAGGTCGAGCAGAGGAGCCTGGTTCCGCGTGATTTCATGGATTTGGTGGTATTGGCACATTCCGGATCTGGATGGAATATTCCCTAAGGTGGAATGAGTGGATTCTGTTCCGGTTGGTAAACCAAACGCTGGAACGAGGCCTAGTAATGGGTCCGACCCGTGACACTCCAGCCCATGATAGCAACCAAACACACACTAGATGTGAACGATACAACTTTGGAACGGAAAGGTGACATCAGTACTGCATATGGCCAATGCATTTGAGAAATCTTTGAGAAAGGTATGTCTGATTTGATGTACTGCGAGTTCTGAAAATGTCTGATCATCGGGGATTTTTACATGATGTGTTTTGCCGGTTAACATACATGACACAATCTGCCTAATTGCAATAGTATGCAAGCAATCTATAGATTTTTCGGTAGATTACATAGGATTTCGAGGCTTAAGCCAAGACCCTTTGCAAATTGACAACTGACAATTGCACAGGAAAGTTTGGGGATCAAGGATTGTGTAGCTCTTGCACCTTCCGTATTACAAACGAGAACCCTTTGACAATTGACAACTGACAATTGCACAGGAAAGTTTGGGGCTCAGGAATTGTGTAGCTCTTGCACCTTCCGTATTACAAACCAGAACTTGATTAAAATGAAACACCAAACCAGAACTTGATTAAAATGAAATGTGAACTCGATAACATACAGGTTGAGCTTTGATGTAGAGAGCTTCGGGTTGTAGCTAATTCAGCTGGGAGCTTCGGGTTGACATGGACTGGGGCCAACATACTTTTGTGGAAGTTTATCGAAAGGCATGTGGCCTTGAGAACTGGAGGTTTTTTGTCATCATTCATAAGATCGACCGGAGGCGGCCAAATTCACTGTTTTGATCAATTTCCCTAAGTTTAGCCGGATCTGACCTCGGTCATTAAAAAACCCGGATCTGACCCTTTTCCTACCGCCACCCGCTGTGGCGGTAGGGTAACACAGGCTATCGCCATCTATGGTGACGGTAGGGTCCCGTTATGCCAGCCAGCGCCATCTGGGCCGCTGACGTGGATCAGTATCCTACCGCTAGAGGTCGTGGCAGTAGGGTTTGGCAGCCTATAGCCACCCACTACGGCGGTAGGTTGTGGCGTGCAATATGAGACTCTTCCACCATCTTGTATGGTCCCTCGCGTAATTTTTCAAGGTCCTATCGCCATAGGCAGTGGCGGTAGGTTGTGGAAACTTACCGCCGTAGTGGGTGGCGGTAGGGTCCTGAAAAAACAAGATTTTTTTGGGGGGTGAGGGGGAGGTGAAAGAGAGGGTAATAGCTCGGGGAGGATGAAGCAGGAAGCAAATGAGTGGCTGCGAGTGGGTGGACTCGGCCTTATCAGCCACTTAAAGGGCTCCACGACCCTACCGCCAGTGCCTACGGTGGTAGGCTATAGTACCTTATTTCCATAGATGGTGGCGGCAGGATCCTTCATTGTTCTAAATGCACAGCAGCAAGGTGACAGATATTTTGCATTATTTTGTACAGTAAATTTCGATAGTACACAAGAGCAAATATGCATTATAATTGACAGAAATATATAGTTCACCATGACCATATCATGTGATACGTCTCCAACGTATCTGTAATTTTTGATGGTTCCATGTTATTATCTTGTCAACTTTGGATGTTTTATATGCATGAATATGCTATTTTATATCTTTTTTGGGACTAACCTATTAACTCAGTGCCAAGTGCCAGTTTCTGTTTTTTCCGTGTTTTTGGCCCATTTTCAGACGGAGTCCAAATGGAATGAAACTTTACGATGATTTTTTTGGACCAAAAGAGAACCCCGAAGCTTTGGGAGAAGGCCAGATGGGCCACGAGGGAGTCACAAGGCCTCACACCGCCACCCCCCCCCCCCGTGGTGGCGCGCAGGCTTGTGACCTCCTCGTGGGCCCAACTAACGCAATTCCACCGCCATAAATTCCTATAAATTCAGAAACCCCCAAAAAGAAACCTAGATTGGGAGTTCCGCCGCCGCAAGCCTCTGTAGCCACCAAAAACCAATATGGAGCTCGTTCTGGCACCTTGCCAGAGAGGGAATCCATCTCCGGTGGCCATCTTCATCATCCCAGCGATCTCCATGATGAGGAGGGAGTAGTTCTCCCTCGGGGCTGAGGGTATGTACCAGTAGCTATGTATTTGATCTCTCTCTCTCGTGTTCTTGAGATGTCTTGATCTCAATGTACCATGGGCTTTGCTACTATAGTTGGATCTTATGATATTCTTCTCCCTCTCCCTCTTGTAGTGAATTGAGTTTCCCCTTTGGAGTTATCTTATCGGATTGAGTCTTTGAGAACACTTGATGTATGTCTTGCACGTGTCTATCTGTTGTGATCAACTTGCGGGTTTGTGACATTGGGAACCTATGCATATGGGTTGGCACACGTTGGATTCATGTGAGTACTTGATGTATGTTTTGGTGATCAACTTGTGGGTTCGTGACATTGGGAACCTATGCACAGGGGTTGGCACACGTTTTGACTCTCTGGTAGAAACTTTGGGGCACTCTTTGAAGTTCTATGTGTTGGTTGAATAGATGATTCTGAGATTGTGTGATGCATATCGTATAATCATACCCATGGATACTTGAGGTGACAATGGAGTATCTAGGTGACATTAGGGTCTTGGTTGATATGTATCTTAAGGTGTTATTCTAGTATGAACTCTATGATAGATCGATCAGAAAGAATAACTTTGTGGTGGTTTCGTACCCGACAATAATCTCTTCGTTTGTTCCCCGCTATTAGTGACTTTGGAGTGACTATTTGTTGCATGTTGAGGGCTAGTTATATGATCCAATTATGTTATCATTGTTGAGAGAACTTCACTAGTGAAAGTATGAACCCTAGGCCTTGTTTCCACGCATTGCAATACCGTTCGTGCTCACTTTTACCATTTGTTACCTTGCTGTTTTTGTAATTTCAGATTACAAAAACCTATATCTACCATCCATATTGCACTTGTATCACCATCTCTTCGCCGAACTAGTGCACCTATACAACTTACCATTGTATTAGGTGTGTTGGGGACACAAGAGACTCTTTGTTATTTGGTTGCAGGGTTGCTTGAGAGAGACCATCTTCATCCTACGCCTCCCGCGGATTGATAAACCTTAGGTCACCCACTTGAGGTAAAATTGCTACTGTCCTACAACCCTCTGCACTTGGAGGCCCAACAACGTCTACAAGGAGAAGGTTGCGTAGTAGACATCAAGCTCTTTTCTTGCACCGTTGCCGGGGAGGCTAGGTAAGCGGCGCTAACATCCCGTCAACGAAGCTCTTTTCTGGCGCCGTTGCCAGGGAGGTTAGCGCTTGAAGGTATATTTTTAGATCTTGCAATCGAATCTTTTTGTTTCTTGTTCTTTCACTAGAAAACTACAAAAAAATGGAATTGAGGATGCCTCATATGCTCCATCTTTTCAATTTCTTTCATGAGCATGATGGGAAGGAAAATTGTGCTCAAGTGTTGAAAGAAGAATTATATAGAACGCTTGGCATAGAATATGTGAATGATGAGCATGATTGCAATGTTCTTAGCATGAATTCTTTGAATACCCATGATGCTAATGATATGCAAAGCCACAAGCTTGGGGATGCTATATTTGATGAATATGATCTTTTTAGTTCTTCCACTTTGAATGATCAAAATTATTTTGATGAAAGCATGCCCCCTATCTATGATGATTATTGTGAGGATACTTATGCTTTGAAGAAGATGGATGATAAAGCTTGTCATACTTTCGAAAACCCCTTTGCTAAACCTTGCTTTTTCATTGTGGACACAATTTGTAGTGCTCAAGTCTTTTACGATACTCCTACCACTATTCTTGAGAATAGATTTCTTATGTGGAGAGTAGTAAAATTTCTATGCTTGTAGATCATGAAAATAATGCTTTAGGTGCTGGTTATATTGTTGAATTCGTTCATGATGCTACTGAAAATTACTATGAGAGAGGATCATACGCTTCTACTTATTGCAATAGTATCAAGCTTCCTCTCCATGTGTTGAAATTTTTGAAGCTATGCTTGTTTTGCCTTCCTATGCTAGTTGATTCTTGCTCCAATAAATTGTTTGATCACAAAATCCCTATGCATAGGAAGTGGATTAGACTTAAATGTGCTAGCCATTTTCTCCATGATGCTCTCGTTGTGTTTCAATCCTTACCTTTTATGTGAGCATCATTGAAATCAATGCCTAGCTAAGGGCGTTAAACGATAGCGCTTGGTGGGAGGCAACCCAATGAATAAATTTTTCTTTGCTTTTTGCTTACTGTTTAGTTTTCTCAACACCATCATAATTCTGTTATGATTGTGTCTTTTGTGTTTCTTTTTGCGTTTGTGCCAAGCAAAACCGTTATGATTAGTCTTGGGGATGATCGTTTGGTCATGCTGGAAAAAGCAGAAACTCTCTGCTCACGAAAAGAATTTTCATTTTTATTATGTAAGATATTTTGCGTGGATTCTTTTTTCTGCTGATTTCTATGCAAATTCTTCAGACTGTCGTAATTTTTCAGAATTTTTGAAGTACCAGAAGTATACAAAATATACAGATTGCTACAGACTGGTCTGCTGTTAACAGATTATGTTTTTGTTGAGTTGGTTGCTTATTTTGATGAAACTATGGATAGTATCGGAGGGTATTAGCCATGGAAGATTGAAAATACAGTAACCCAATATCAGCATAAGTAGAATTTAAGTTTGCTAGAGTACCTAAGGAAGTGGTGGTTTGCTTTCTCATACTAATGTTATCACAAGTTTCTGTTTAAGTTTCGTGTTGTGAAGTTTTCAAGTTTTGGGTGAAGTTCTTATGGACAAAGAGATAAAGAGTGGCAAGAGCTCAATCTTGGGGATGCCCAAGGCATCCCAAGAGATTCAATGATGCCGTAAAAGCCTAAGCTTGGGGATGCCCCGGGGAGGCATCCCCTCTTTCGTCTTCAATCCATCGGTAACGTTACTTGGGGCTATATTTTTATTCACCACATGTTATGTGTTTTTGCTTGGAGCGTCTTGTATCGTAGGAGTCTTTTATTTTTGTTGTGTCACAATCTTCCTTGATGCACACCTAGAGAGAGAGACATGCACTCACCGTGATTTTGTCGAGCTTCGCTTATATCTTTTGGTTAGACAATTCAGCTCACATTTGCTTCACTTATATCTTTTGAGCTAGATACTTTTGCTCTATGTGCTTCACTTATATCTTTTAGAGCACAGCGGTGCATCACTTGGTAGTTGATCTATGCTTTGAAAGTAGTCTCAAAAGGGGTAGTTATCCAAAGGGATACGAAAACTTCCACCTTCATGTGCATTGAATAGTTAGAGAAGTTTGATTCATCTCAATTAGTTTTGAGTTGTGGTTTTGGTAATATTGAAATTATGCTAGTAAGGTGTTGTGGATCTAGAAATACTTGTGTTGAAGTTAGTGATTCCCGTAGCATGCATGTATGGTGAACCGCTATGTGATGAAGTCTGAGCATGATTAGTCTATTGATTGTCATCCTTTGTGTGGCGGTCGGGATTGCGCGATGGTTTATACCTACCAACCCTTCCCCTAGGAGTATGCGTTGAATGCTTTGTTTCGATTACTAATAAAATTTTTGCAACAAGTATATGAGTTCTTCATGACTAAAGTTGAGTCCATGGTTTATATGCACTTTCACCTTCCACCATCACTATCTTCTTAGTGCCGTGCAACTTTCGCCGGTGCACAAAACCCACCTTTAGCCTCCCTCAAAACAGCCACCATACCTACCTACTATGGCTTTTCCGAAGTCATTCCGAGATATATTGCGATGCAACTACCACCATGACATGTGCCACCACGTCTACATTGCCATTTCATGATCGTAAGATAGCTAGCATGATGTTTCCATTAATGTCTATGCCATGCTAGATCATTGTCACGGTACACTACCGAAGGCATTCCATATAGAGTCACCGCTGCTCTAAGTTTTGAGTTGAAACTGTGATGATCATCATTGATGGAGTATTGTCCCATGTGAGGAAATAAAAGAGGCCAAATATGCCCACCAAAATAAATAAAAAAATAAATAAAAAGAGGCCAAAGAGCCCACCAAAAAAAATATGAGAGAAAAAGAGAGAAGGGACAATGCTACCACCTTTCCACACTTGTGCATATTAAGCACCATGATCTTCATGATTTAGAATCTCTCATTTTGTCACCACCATATAGCTAGTGGGAAATTTTCATTATATAACTTGGCTTGTATATTCCAATGATGGGCTTCCTCAAAATTGCCTTAGGTCTTCGTGAGCAAGCAAGTTGGATGCACACCCACTAGTTTTCTTTAAGAGCTTTCACATACTCTTAGCTCTAGTGCATCATTTGTATGACAATCCCTACTCATTCACATTGATATCTATTGATGAGCATCTCCATAGCTCATTGATATGCCTAGTCGATGTGACCATCTTCTCCTTATTTGCCTTGCAACCTCCACCACACTCCATTCCACTTATAGTGCTAAAACCATGGCTCACGCTCATGTATTGCGTGAGAGTTGAAAAAGTTTGAGAAAGTAAAGGTGTGAAAACAATTACTTGGCCAATACCGAGGTTGTGCATGATTCAAATTCATTGTGCAAGGATGATAGAGCATAGCCAGACTATATGATTTTCTAGGGATAACTTTCTTTTGGTCTTGTTATTTTGAAAGTTCATGATTACCTTGCTAGTTTGCTTGAATTATTATTGTTTCCACATCAATAGCAAACTATTGTTTCGAATCTAACGGATCTGAACATTCATGTCACGTGAGAGGAGTTACAAAGGACATCTATGCTAGGTAGCATGCAACATCAAAAATTCATTCTTTATCACTTCCCTACTCGAGGACAAGCAGGAGTTAAGATTGGGGATGCTTGATACGTCTCCAACGTATCTATAATTTTTTATGGTTCCATGTTATTATCTTGTCAACTTTGGATGTTTTATATGCATGAATATGCTATTTTATATCTTTTTTGGGACTAACCTATTAACTCAGTGCCAAGTGCCAGTTTCTGTTTTTTCCGTGTTTTTGGCCCATTTTCAGACGGAGTCCAAATGGAATGAAACTTTACGATTAATTTTTTGGACCAAAAGAGAACCTCGAAGCTTTAGGAGAAGGACAGATGGGCCACAAGGGAGTCACAAGCCCTCACGCCGCCACCCCCCCTGGTGGTGGCGCGCAGGCTTGTGACCTTCTCGTGGGCCCAACTGACGCAATTCCATCGCCATAAATTCCTATAAATTCACAAACCCCCAAAAAGAAACCTAGATAGGGAGTTCCGCCGCCGCAAGCCTCTGTAGCCACCAAAAACCAATCTGTAGCTCGTTCCGGCACCCTGCCGGAGAGGGAATCCATCTCCGGTGGCCATCTTCATCATCCCGGTGATCTTCATGACGAGGAGGGAGTAGTTCTCCCTCGGGGCTGAGGGTATGTACCAGTAGCTATGTGTTTGATCTCTCTCTCTCTCTCGTGTTCTTGAGATGTCTTGATCTCGATGTACCATGGGCTTTGCTACTATAGTTGGATCTTATGATATTCTTCCCCCTCTCCCTCTTGTAATGAATTGAGTTTCCCCTTTGGAGTTATCTTATCGGATTGAGTCTTTGAGAACACTTGATGTATGTCTTGCACGTGTCTATCTGCTGCGATCAACTTGCGCGTTTGTGACATTGGTAACCTATGCATATGGGTTGGCACACGTTGGATTCATGTGAGTACTTGATGTATGTTTTGGTGATCATCTTGCGGGTTCGTGACATTGGGAACCTATGCACAGGAGTTGGCACACGTCTTGACTCTCTGGTACAAACTTTGGGGCACTCTTTGAAGTTCTATGTGTTGGTTGAATAGATAATTCTGAGATTGTGTGATGCATATCGTATAATCATACCCACGGATACTTGAGGTGACAATGGAGTATCTAGGTGACGTTAGGGTCTTGGTTGATATGTATCTTAAGGTGTTATTCTAGTACGAACTCTATGATATATCGATCAAAAAGAATAACTTTGTGGTGGTTTCGTACCCGACAATAATCTCTTCGTTTGTTCCCCGCTATTAGTGACTTTGGAGTGACTCTTTGTTGCATGTTGAGGGCTAGTTATATGATCCAATTATGTTATCATTGTTGAGAGAACTTCACTAGTGAAAGTATGAACCCTAGGCCTTGTTTCCACGCATTGCAATACCGTTCGTGCTCACTTTTACCATTTGTTACCTTGCTGTTTTTGTAATTTCAGATTACAAAAACCTATATCTACCATCCATATTGCACTTGTATGACCATCTCTTCGCCGAACTAGTGCACCTACACAACTTACCATTGTATTAGGTGTGTTGGGGACAGAAGAGACTCTTTGTTATTTGGTTGCAGGGTTGCTTGAGAGAGACCATCTTCATCCTACGCCTCCCGCGGATTGATAAACCTTAGGTCACCCACTTGAGGGAAAATTGCTACTGTCCTACAACCCTCTGCACTTGGAGACCCAACAACGTCTACAAGGAGAAGGTTGTGTAGTAGACATCAGCACGTTAGAGTTCGACATGACAATAGAAGTTCAACAACAAGCTAAACAAGTAGTTGCAAATTCGACATGATGAAATAGTAAAGGCTCAACATCCCCAATGTAGCCACAAACTAAACAGCCATCAACCACCCGCATCACCTTCTTCCTCTCTTTGAGTCCCCTTGCTAACGGTTTTCTTGTGGCAACACGACACCTCTTTTTGAAATGGATCTGCAAAAAACACATCCGAATGAGGGTGTGTATCCCTTTTCACCTCGGAAATCGGTGGTGCATCTGACATCTGTGAGATGTTCATCTCCCCCGTGCCCTCGTCATGCGAGTCCTCCTCTTCTTGGTCAGATTTGTCGATATGCGTAGAAGATCCACCAGCACGGCTAGAACATGTGGCAGCTCCACTTGCCTGCATTGATGTGCCTGGAGCATGCACATCAATGTTGGCAGGGGGTGCACACCCAAGCATGGTGACTATTTTCGGGCAGCGTGTTATGAAGCGCTGCAATGACAACATTTGAACACATTTCACTGAAAGATAAACATTTGTGAAGTAAACAGTAGGATAAGGAGTTCGACTGCTTACTTTCATAGTGTCCCTCAGTGCCGGCTCGGGCTGCATGAGTGCGTTCGAGCCTTCGATGATACTTTTGTTAAGCTCGCGAGTCTAAAAATAAAACAAGGTCAATAGTGTGCATGATTTCAAAACCATTCCCGACATAATTTGAGGCCAAATGAGGTCAAACAAGGTCAAAAGACTTACCAATCGTTGAGTCATGGACGCATACTCTGTACGTGCACCTTGTGTACTTCTCACCATGAGGTTGTACTCATCTTCCGCGACGGTCTTGAAGGGCTTCAGCGAGATCTGCATCGGTCCACCATGATCTCAAACGCAACCGATTACGCGTTCTGTTGTCATACCATTTGAGATGTTTTTCTTTGAATTGCTTCATATTCAACGGTGCCATATCAGTCTCTATGGAACCTTCCCTCTCCATCCACATCTTAACAAAAGTTGCATGGTGCTGTCCCCACTCAATCACACTCTGATTATTCTGTCGGCTAAGCCTGCGTAGATTAAAAAACAATAAATTGGTTAAAAGACCTTCGGTTATGTAACTCACTCGTGGAGCTTGAATCCACCCGTGCTTGAGTTCGTCTGTGGGGTGACTTTCCCCCTACCAAATTGCCATTCCACTCGATGCGGTAGATGCCACTAGAGAGAAAAAATGCATATGAGAGGGCACCTGATCCGCCAAAGATGATTGTCCCCCGTACACATCTGGTTCAACAAAAAATCCCTTTCTGCCTCGTAAGGCCTCCAATTCACCTGTAAAAGAGCTAGTTAGTCGATCCAATGTATTCCAAGAATAGATGATATAAAAATGATGAGTATATATACCTCACGATATGTGAGGTTGTCAATCTCGTTGATGAAGCTCTTGTACAAGGACTTTTGCTTGCTCCCAAACATTTTAACTTTGTTCCAGGAGAATGCCAAAGTGGGGACTTCCAGCAGTATCGGGTCTTCATCAACAAGGCCTACACACGGATTCGGTTTTCTGGGGTCAATTTTAGGACATCCAACCGGCAAACGCTCCCACATCCAAATAGATAGGCCCCAAATACATCTGCCCATGCATGACCTCTCGGTCGTTTTCCTACAAGCATCGTCAAGCTGCAAACCAACATTTCATTCCTGGTTAGCTTCGCAAAGATTATTGTGTACTACCATGGTTGATGAGAATTGCACTTACATGACGGTACAAGTAGGCGAGCCCGGCAGACCCCCAGTTTGTAATTCTGATCCCAATCGGCCAAGAAGTCAATATACATCCAAGGATCAACATCTCCGGATGTATCTCCAAAAACAACCTCGCTTAGGAGATGCCACACGTACGCTCGCGCATACTGCTCCACCGTCTCTGGGTTGGCATCGGCTGTCCATCCCGACCTATTAGCCTCGAGCCAGACGAATGGGATGTCGTTTGTCCTGTTGTCGGTCCTTCCCTGTTCAGAAAGATAAGTAGAGCACTCAGCGATGAGAGAGGTAACCCTCTGACGCCAGTTATACTTGTCCACTCATCTGGTGAGAGCCTGGCCCTCGATGGGAAGCCCTGTGATCATGGGAAAGTCCTCGAGCATCACGGTTATCTCGCCACAAGGGATATGAAAGCTTTGTGTCTCCGGCCGCCAACGATCCAGCAATGCTGTGAGAGCTGCATGGTTCATCACCGGCGGCACGCGTTTGAACTGAAGGACAAACGGTAGAAGGCTGGCATGCTCGAAGAAGGGCTCATAGCACACGTCATATGCCATCTGGGTACCCTTCGTGTGACTCCTCATTTGCATGACCGTAAGTGTCTGTCAAATTTGAACAAATATGTTAGAAGCTTACTTTATCTATGAAACAATTCCATGAAAATTATTATGGCTTCAATCGTTACCTCTCCATTCTCGAGAGCACGAAGACGATGGTTCTTGTCGAAAGCCATGTCAAGTCGCGTATACACACGCCCATTGGGCTCGGCCATCCTGACATAATGTAAATTGCAAACATATAAATAAAAACTACATCAATAGATATGGTACCCGGATAAAAGAGATGGATTTCAATACATTCCAATAGCAAAGATTTTGCAATCTACATGCATATGCACTCAACATCCACTATCCATATACATATTTCAATATATGTAGAACAATAATGTAACATATGCCATACAAATTTTTAATCCACATAAATTAATAAAACTTCAATCATATCCATACAATCTTCTCATGCATTCATCAGGACTACATCATATCATACTAAAAACATCAAACTTAAGCAAATTTAAAAAAATTACAAGACCTAGGGTTGCACCTAGTGCCAAAGATAACTAGAAAACTACAAATATTTGGTAAAATGTAATTCGAGGTATTGGAGGAGCCTACCGGCCTCTTTGTTTTACCCCAAAGAACACCGAAAACCATGGAATGTAGAGGGAGATCGAAGGAGGCGATCGGGAGGAGGAGTGAGGTGTCGCGGGCCTCTGTTCGTACGAGGGAGAGGTTGAAGATGGGTGGGCGGGCCCCACCCAAAAGTCCACGGGCTCATATCTATCTGGGGACCCTACTGCCACCCATTGCGACGGTTGTCTGGCACAACCTATCGCCACCCACTATGGCGGTAGGCTACTAATCCATGTCAGCGAATCAGACGGCTCCGTATGGCCTAACGGGAGCCTACCGCCATTGCTGCTCGCGGTACCCTGTGGTGCCCTAAGGCCACACTGGGTGGCGGTAGGAAAATGGTTAGATCCGAAACATTTCACGATCGGGGTCAGATCCGGCTAAACTTAGGTAAAAGGGTCAAAAGAATGAATTTGACCACCGGAGGTTTGCGGGATGGAGAGGGCTCATGCTCTCCTTTCCCGACACGGCCATCCTAGTTCGTGCAGCTATACGTGCGTCAACGATCTATGCTATGAGTACATTGTTGCTGCCATTAGGGATGCTGCAGGAGATAAACAAATGATGTGGGGTGTTTTTCTGGTCTGGGCTGGAGACGACCACGGGCGGTCAGTGCAAACTGGCTTGGGAGATCTTGTTTGTGCTCCTGTCTCGCACGGGGGTTTAGGTTTTTCCTCTCTTAAACAGATGAATCTCTGCCTGCTCCTAAAGTACCAATCCAAACTTCATGACTCGGGCAGTAACCCAGAGTCCCAATACCTCATCGTGGGTAATAGCTCCACCACCTCCTTTTGGTATGATCTTTTCCCAAACTCCAACCAAATGCTGGCTCAAAAATTCCAAGCCCTCTTCTCACACTAAGATAAACAGTCGACCTCGATTGCTTGGTTTTGGGGTTCTCCCAACCTAAACCTTGACCTTGCTGCTCGATTATCTCATGCGGCAGAAGATGAACTAGCTCAATTTCATGCTATTATGGCTACAATTAACTTGGATTTGCAGGTCACGAATAGGAGAATTTACACGCAGGACACAAAGCCGTTGACAACCAAATGCTTGTACGGCACTACGGTCTACCGGGCCAGCCGACATGCTAGTTATGACTATGTGGAAGAACTGCGCCCTCAATAATGGTCATCGCTCTCCTTTGGAACATTTGGAAACGCAAGGTCTTGCGGAACATTTCCCGAGGCATGTACCACATGGCTAGGGAAGACAATGATGACTAGATGCTCTTGTCCAATCGATGTAGCAATGCTCAAAAGCACACTCTGCTCCAGGACTAGGGCACCATGTTGTTCCACGTTGTCGGGAGATTATGTCAGGGTAAAAATGGAACCGACACACTCCGGCAATCATCGGAGACAACAAGCAAACGCGAGAGAGGCAACACCCGAGCTTTTCCGGTGCACAAACACCTTCCCAGAGCGCGTGAACCTCAGCGCCTCACTATCTCTCTAGCAAAGGAGGAAGAAGAACAGGGACCTGGCGAGGTGGTTTTTCCGACGCTCGAACGCCTTTCCTTGAGCTCAGACTCAAACACACACACCACACACTTACATTGATCGCCACGGTGATTCTTATACGCGGGCAACGCCAGGCCATGACCCGCTTGCACCTGCCCACTACACCATGCTGGGTAGGCCCGCTCAGCGCGCGCACGAAGCGCTCCCGCGCGCTCTCCATGCCAAGCCCTCAACTAACCTACGTGATCGCCGTGCCCCCGATCATGTAGCTGTTGTGCCACGCACACACTTGTGCACCACACGCATGCACGCACATCGCGGTCCCAACGCACCAGACGCACCCAGCGCGCGCCCATATACGCACCAGACGCGACTGGCTCGCCGCCGCGACTTATTTCACGCAACAATCACCTCCTAAGTCGCGGCTCAGAGGAGCCCGACATTCTCGACATCGATGTCCGCCAGGAGCGCCTGCTCCGTCGCCGGCCCCTTCCTCCGCTGAGGGCAGTCCCTCTTGAAGTGGCCGCTTTCGTTGCAGTGGTAGCAGCGCCCGCGTCGGTTCCCACGACTGCTCGATGCCATGCTCTTGCCGTCGTTGTCATCGTCCCGCGCACCGCTTTGCCGGCGCTCCCGCGCTCACCATTGCTCCGCCGTGAGCATAAACTGGCCTTCCTCCCGCTCGCCGCCCGTCTATCCGCGTCATCGCAGCCTCTCGTCGAATGCCTTGAGTCGCCCCAGTGAGTCCTCGAAGAGCATCGTGGACACGTCACAAAACCGCTCAATCCCGGCCACCGCCGCATACAGGCGGTCTGGCACCGAGTCGAGCAGCTTCTTGACGAGTGTCGCATCCTCCAGGGTTGACCCCAACGCTGCATAGCGCGCCGCCATGCCACCCATCCTACCGGCGAACGCGTCTAGGGTTTCGGTCTCCGCCATGCGCAGGAGCTCGACACCCCCCCCCGAAGCGTGCCTAGCCGCGTCGCGCGCACGCGGTCCGCGCCCATGAACCTGGCTTGCAGGCTTGCCCAGATATCCGCCGCCATATTCTTCGCAGCTACCTGCAACAGCAAGTCGTCGGCGAGCGCCCGCAGCAGATAAGTCCGCGCCGGCTTGTCCTTCTTGGCGATCACCGCCAACACCGTGTCCTCCGGCGGCACCACCGCCTCCCAGAGCCCGGCGGCGTCCAGGTCGGCCTCCACCTTGATGGCCCAGGTGGTGAAGGTCTCCCCTGTGAGCAAGGGAACCGACGTCGACATCGCAGTCCCAGACCAACCAGAGTACGGAACGAGCGCCATGGCCGGTGACCTCCCCCTTTCAACCTCGCTCTAATACCAAATGTCAGGGTAAAAATGGAACCGACACACTCCGACGATCACCAGAGACAACAAGCGAACGCGAGGGAGGCAACACCCGAGCTTTCCCGGTGCACAAACACCTTCCCGGAGCGCTTGAACCTCAGTGCCTCACTGTCTCTCTCTCTGTGAGGCAGTGGCTCGAGCCAGCGGAGGAAGAAGAAGAACAGGGACACGGCGAGGTGGGTTTTCCGGCCCTCGAACGCCTTTCCTTGAGCTCAGACCCAAACACACACACCGCACACTTACAGTGATCGCCATGGCGATTCTTATACGCGGGAAACACCAGGCCATGACCCGCTCGCACCTGTCCACTACACCACGCTGG
The DNA here is from genome assembly GCF_904849725.1 of Hordeum vulgare subsp. vulgare. Taxonomy (NCBI): domain Eukaryota; kingdom Viridiplantae; phylum Streptophyta; class Magnoliopsida; order Poales; family Poaceae; genus Hordeum; species Hordeum vulgare. Next base: position 53,548,603 of record NC_058519.1, read on the forward strand.
GTAGGCCCGCTCAGCGCGCGCGCTCCGGCGCTCTCTCCGCGCCGAGCCCTCAACTAACCCGCGTGATCGCCGCGCCCCCCGATCACATAGCTGTTGTGCCACGCACGCACGCACACCGCGGTCCTGGCGCACCAGACGCACCCAGCGCGTGCCCATACACGCACCACACGCGACTGGCTCGCCACCACGACTTATTTCACGCAACAGATTATAGTCCTAATGTGATATTTTATTTTGATCCTCTCAAAGACTTGCTTCTTGTAATTGCGTCTGTTTGGGTAATATAAGGTTCAAGCCGACGTAAGCCCGTCATTGACGTGTCAACAAAAAATATAGATTGAGCACGGACGAATATAAGGAGCAGCTTACCCGAGAAAATATGTAATGGTATCAAGCCTAATCTATCTACCATGGAAGTAAACTTCATCGGCCAAGGCGCCAAAGTAGGATGGTCATCTTGAGCTGCCATCAATATATACTGGAGTATTCCCTCGGTCCTCAATTACTCGCCGCTCAAATGGGTGTATCTAGCACTAAAATAGTGTTAGATGTATCCATTTGAGTGACCAATAATTCAGGATGAAGGTAGTAGAATGTAAAAAATGATTGACATGATATAGATATGGTTTTTAGAAAATGTGGATGATGAAAGCACATATGCTCCCTTTGAGGTTTTGATGATTCATGACAACATACATTATCTCTTGGACTAACAATTTTACCTGGTGTTTTTCAGATTAGTCCAAAGATAATCAAGGTTGGGAATCGTAAGGAGGATCCCCAAGAAGGAAAGGAACACTATTGGCATAAGCTTCATGCTTCAAGACTCTGCATTTTACTTTATTTGAGAAATCACAATTGAGTCCATAGGAAAGGCAATACTATTAAAAGGGGATGATGTATTGATAATGATTTGGTTTCTCAAACTGCTTAGAGATTAGCCACCGAAAACCTCAGTCATTCTCCCACAAAACAATCTGACCAAAACCCAAATAATCAAATTCGGTGCCACCAATATTTTTTATTTCGGCCCCACTGAGTTTTCTTTACACAAATCCCAAGCCAAATCCTAGCAACTCGGTAGAGCCGAGACTCGCTTTGGTACAGCCAAAACGCAGTGACCACCTTGTTGTTGCCCAATTGCTAAAATTCGAAATTTCCGAGTTTTGCATTTCGGTACTACCAGGTCACTAGAACAGCTTAGGCCAACCGATTCGGTCTCACTCAGATGTTACCTTTCAGTCTCACCGAAATGCCAAAAGTTAGGACATTTTTCTCTAGTCGGTGCAACCGAGTTTTTTTACTTCGGTTCCATCGAGTTGGTCAATAATGTTGTAACGGTTGGATTTTTGGAGATGGATATATATACCCCTTCACCTCCATCTCGTTCATAGAGAGGTCACTTAGAACAAGCAAACACTTCCACCATTCATTTTCTGGGAGAGAACCACCTACTCATGTGTTGAGATCAAGATCTTTCACTCCAACCATATGAATCTTGATTTCTAGCCTCCCCAAGTTGCTTTCCACACAATAAATCTCTTATACCAAGCCAAATTCTGTGAGAGAGTGATTGAGTGTTGAGAAGAATATCTTTTGAAGCACTAGAGCAAGGAGTTCATCATCCATACAACATATATTAAATTTTGGAGAGTGGTGTCTCCTATATTGTTTAGGTGTCTCTTGGGAGCCTCCAAATCGTGTGGAGTTTTACCAAGAAGTTTCTAAGGAAAAGGAGATCGTCTACTTCGTGAAGATCTACCACGAGTGAGGCTATCCCTTCGTGGACGTAAGCCACGGTGGAATAGACAAGGTTGCTTATTCGTGGACCCCTTGTGGGTGGATCCCTTCATGGACTCGTGCAACCGTTACCCTCTGTAGGTTGAAGTCACCATCAACATGGACGTATGTTAGCACCACCTATCGAAACCATGCCAAAAATTTATGTGTCCTCAATGTGTTTGATGTTCCTATCTCTACTCTTCACTTACACATCCATGTGATTACTTTGCACTGTTATACTCGTAGACTTGCATGTGTAGGGTGTGCTAGACTTGATAGAATTTCTAAAACTTGCTAACCTTTAAAATTGGAAAAAGGGTAAAAAAATGGTCAAGTAGTCTATTCACCCCCTCTAGACGTCTTTTATCAATCTCACGATTGGTATCAGAGCTTTGGTCTTCATTGCTTTGGTTTTATCACCATTGGAGGAAGATGGATGTGTCTACTTTGGGGAGTCTTACCTGTAGAGTACCTATTCTCAATGGGGAGTACTATAGTCAATTGAAAGACGAAATGCTTGATATATTTGATAAATTTCAGTTGAGCAAGTATGTTGATAGTCCCTATGTGCCTCCTATTGATCCCTTACAACCTTCTAGCGAGGAAGAAATTGATATGCTTCGTAATCTTAGAACCGTCAATCTTATCATTAGAGGATTACCAAGAATGGTGTTTGGCCATATGAAAAACTTTGAGTGTGCCTATACTTTGTGGACGTACTTGGAAGAAAGATATCCAAACAACTCTTTGAAAAATCTTGATGTTGTTCTCCATAAATGGCCTTTCACAAAATGAAGCCTAGTGATCCTAATTTTGATGATTGCCTATTTGATCTCCGTGACCTCATGTGTCCTAAAGGAGATGTCATTACAACCAATAATACCATTATATAAGCCATCACATTCATAATGTTGAACATTGTCATAGTCTAAATTCTAGTGACTTACTTGATCTGTGTGATAAGGACGTTCCATTTGATGATGACAACGTGGAACATGGCTACTATGATGAAGATGAGGAATTCGACATTGAATTTGAGAAGACTATGAAGAACCTAAGTCTCATGGAAAACTTCAAACATTACATGTCCCGAGGAATAGAATGGATTCTTGATAGTGGATGCACCGATCATATGACCGAAGAGAGAGAGACATGTTTCATGAGATCACACTGAACAATGGACCATCAAGGTACGTAACTTTTGGAGACAACTCCAAGGGTAAGGTACTTGTCCTCGTTAAGGTGGTCATATCTCGTGATAGTTTTATTCAAAATGCCATGCTCGTTGAATCTCTTGGTTATAATCTTCTTTCCATATCTAGACTTGTCGACTTTGGTTTCAATGTGCTATTTACCAAAGTAGATTGCTAAGTGTTTCATTGAGACAATCATGACATGGTCTATGCCGATTTTGGTAGAGGTGATATATACATTGTTAATTTCACTAAGAGAGCCCAACCTCGTACTTGTCTCATTGAAAAATATTCTAAAGGTTGGCTACGACATAGAAGGCTAGGACATGCTGGTATGCGTAATCTCGACAAGTTCATTAAAGGTGATCACATACCTGGTGTTAAAGATGTTATCTTTGATAAAGATAGACTTTGTAGTGCTTGTCAAGCAGGAAAACAACTTAAAGGAAGTCATCCCATCAAGAATGTCATGACTACTACAAGACCACTCGAGTTTCTTCATATGGATCTTTTCAGTCCCAATGCTTATAAGGGTATTGGTGGAAATTCTTTTAGTCTAGTTAAAGTTAATGGTTTTTCCAGATTTACGTGGGTATTCATTCTTGATAGCAAGTCACACGTACAAAAGATCTTCAAGAACTTCGCTCGGAAGGCCGAAACATCAATTTGAAGTGAAGATCAAGAAAGTTCAGAGCGACAACGGATCAGATTTCAAGAACACTAATATGGATACTTTTCTTGACAAAGAAGGTATCTTACATGGGTTCTTGGCTACATACACGTCTCAATAAAATGGAGTTGTTGAGAGCAAGAACCGGACTCTCACAGAGCTGGCTAGAACGATTCTCCACGAGTAAAAAACTCCAAGACACTTTTGGGCAGAAGCCGGAGGAACAGCTTGTCATGCGACAAACCAACTCTACCTACACAAGCTTCTCGGTAAAACGACATATGAGCTACTCACCGGTACAAACGCCAGTTGGACACTTTTGGTATTTGGCTCAGAATGCTATATTCTTGATAAGCATCGTCGTTCTAAATTTTCTCCTAAATCTCATGCATGAAGGTTTCCTACTTGGTTACGGATCAAACTCTCACACTTAACGTGTCTACAACAACTTCAATCAAAAAGTTGAAGAGACAGTAGATGTGAAGTTTTATGAGACTAATGGTTTACAAGCCGAACGATTGCCAAATGATGTAGGAGATAATGAACCTTCAGATGCCATCCAAGACATGTCCATTGACAGGATTCGTCCCATGGAGGTGAAGGAAAGTACTGCATCAACTCAAGTGGAAGACTCCACTTCACATCAAGGTGAACCACAAAATGAAGTTGAGGCATCCACAAGCGGTACACACCAATATGAAGGGAATGAAGAAGTACATCAAGATGATCCACCTCAACCTCCTTCACCACCTCCACAAGGAAACAACACCTTCAATGACAACGAAGAATATGAGGATTAGGAAGCTCCTCTGTCCAACAAGCAAAAGCTACCTCGAGTTGGAGCAAGAGTGGACAAGAATCATCTCGTAGAGCTAATTTTTGGCGACATAAGAAACAGGAGAATCACTCCCTCTAAAACTCATTTAGCTAACTTTTGTGAGCATTACTCATTTATCTCTAGTAATGAGCCTATCAAGGTGGAATAAGCCCTTGAAGACTCAAATTGGGTGCATGCCATGCACGAGGAGCTACACAACTTCGAGAGGAATCAAGTATGGACTCTAGTGGAGAAACGAAGGGACGAGCACATCATCATTGGAACGAAATGGGTGTTTGGCAACAAGCAAGATGAAGATGGACAAGTAGTATATAACAAGGCTCGCCTTGTAGCACAAGGCTAAACTCAAGTCGAAGGTATGGACTATGGTGAGACTTACTCCCCCGTTGCCAGACTTGAGTCCATTCGCATACTTCTTTCTTATATTAATCACCGTGGTATTACTCTTTACCAAATGGACATCAAAACTGCTTTTCTTAATGATGAAATTGAGGAGGAAGTCTATGTTAAACAACATCCCCCTTTGTGAACCCTAATAAATCTAATCATGACTATAAACTCCGCAAAGCTTTATGTAGGCCCGGTGTTCAACGTCATAGTCATCATTCAAAAGCCACACCATCCTACATATTTTAAGAAAATAGACATATATGACCACGTGAGTATCTCATACATATAATGACCAAAGATGAACCAATATGTCCCTACTATGAACAAATATTGAAACAAATAATAGAAATCAATATCAAAACAAATAATATGCGAACACTAATATCAACAAATATTGAAAATATGCTCTTTTTGTTGTATTTCTACATATATTTTCCTACTACATTAGTTTCTATCAAAATTAACAATCTACATTTTCGTAAGTGACTACTATACGTATGTTAATGCTACACATCAAAGAATCATGTCGTTCCTCCATAACACATTCAAAATTCAATAGGATATAACTCAAACCGAAGAGGGTGCAAAAAGGAGAAATGAGATGGTTTTTACGGATGAAAGTTAAGGGATCATAAGAGAAATACCATAGGGATGGCTTAGGGATGAAATCCCCACTTGTTTGCTCCGGATTGGGGTGGGTTTGATAGAGGGATTTAGTGAGGGTGGACGAACCCTAGTCGCCACCCTCTTCGTTCTTGCTGGATGGGGGAGGGAAATGGGGGGGGGGGGAGGGGGGCGGCCCGCGGTTGCATAACTCAATGTGTGCTGCCATCTAAGAGCGCAAGTGTGTCGCCTTTGTCTTAAGGGATAATTTGATGAGGTCATGTCCATAACAGTGGGATTAAGTTTAATAATATGTACTGATTAGTACACTAAGCTAGTGTAGGAATTCCTAATTTCATTGGGGTCAAATGACCCCAATGGCTACAAGGCAGCTTCGTCCCTGGCTGGCAGGTGTGCCAGCATGGCCAGATATGCGACGACTAGGACTCCGATGCCATATGGTGTAGTGTGACATCTTTCTGTCAAACGTCACACAAAAGAATTAGACGGATGAAATTCTTTCACGAACAATTTACTTTGTGAATTACTCTCCCCGTTTCTACATATAGGTCTTTTAAGAGATTTCATTAAAGACTACATATGAATATATATAGACATAATTTAAAGTATTGATTCGTTTATGTTGCTCAGTATTACATAGTGAAATCTTTAAAAAAGACTTATGTTTAGAAACGAAAGGAGTAGTTACGTGAATATATTAAATTTGTCCATTTTACCACGGGAGCTAGTAGTAGATAGATCAACTTTTTCTTTCTTGAACACGATAGATCAATCCACGGGTCCATCTCATTGAAGAGGCGAAGGCGAAGCGTAACACGAGGCGATCAAAGGCGGTGCGTAAGTGACACATATGGGCCGGGTCCCACACGAGAGCCACCATACAGCAGGATACGGTACGTATGCCAGTACCCCCCGGAGGACCCCCAGCCCGGATACATGCCACACCCTGCAATTTCCGACTCTTCAGAATAATGCACCGCACGCCCTTTCCAAGAAAAGGAGTGAGTGAGCAGGCCTACTGCTGTACTAAATACTACGGCGTAAATGCCAGCGCCCAGCCGACTTCCCTGCGGTAGTCAAGCTTGTCTTTTGCACACCCAGTGGCACTCAGTCACCGTTCACCGAGAGCTTTTCTCTCTAGAAAAAGGAGCCCAGAGTGGGGGCTGCTAGAAGTCCAAAACAGGAGCCGCGGTCTCCATCCATCTTCTCCGGCCGGCCTCCACCATGGCCTCCTTCGCCGCGCTTCCTCTGGCGGCTCTCCTGGTGCTGGCGGTCTCGTGGGCGTGGGAGCGCCTCCTCGTGCGCCTCGTGTGGAGGCCCTACGCCGTGGCCAGGAGGCACCGGGCGCAAGGGATCCATGGCCCCCCTTACAGGTTCCTCAGGGGCTCCAACGAGGAGGTGAGGAGGATGAAGGCGGAGACGGCCCACGTCGTGCTCCACGTTCGCGACCACGACTACCTCCACAGGGTCGCGCCGCACTTCCTCAAGTGGAGGGCGCAGTACGGTACGCGGTCCTGCTGCCGGCTATTTTTGCTCAACGTCTCTGTTGCTGCTCCGGTCAATTTGTTACTGTGTATGCTACTATATATGTATGGTCGATTTTAGTAACCCGCGAGTGTGACCTTGTTGTTGATCTTGTGCGTTTATGATCGATTCTGGTACTGGTAGCAACATGGATGTTGTGTGGAGTACTACTATAGTCGATGATAACATGCATGCTTGCACGTGTGTGATATGTGAATGGTACTGTAATATATAGTACACTACACAGGGGAGCCGTTTCTGTTCTGGTTTGGCGCCAAGCCCCGGATCTGCGTCTTCGACTACGAGTTGGTGAGGCAGATCCTTTCGAGCAAATCCGGACACTTTCCCAAGAACGACGCGCACCCGAACGTGCTGGAATTGCTCGGCAAGGGGCTGGTGTTGGTGAACGGCGTCGACTGGGTGCGGCATCGCAGGGTCATCGACCCTGCTTTCGCAATGGACAAGATAAAGGTAATTAAAGAAAGTTATGCCTTAATCTCCACATAAAAAAAATATAGTCCACGCACAGATTTTGTACTTATTGGTTGAATAGCAAGCGTGATGCAAGGTGAATTCTAATATGGATGTCTGTCCACCTTGTACTAGTTTCAAGTAGGAAAAGAATAACGATCATATACAGAGTGCCAAATCAGTGACCTGTCCAAAAAGGAACCAAATCATCAGTGAATGAAAATACAAAATAGGCATGGTTAAATAATTTTCTATGCAATTAGTACTCAAATTGTTTTCACCTTGAATGTCAGGCGATGACGAAAACGATGGTGTCTTGCGCCCAAAGCACGTTCGGTGTGTTCGAAGAGCAGGCATCCAAGAACACAAACAAAGAAATCCAAGTGGAATTCGACAAATCTGTCCAAGAGTTAACAGCAGACATCATATCCCATACAGCCTTTGGAAGCAGCTACAAGTTAGGAATGGAAGCCTTCTATGCCCAGAAAGAGCTCCAGGCAATCGCCATATCCAGTTTACTGAATGTGCAGATACCAGGATTCAGGTAATACGTACCCCATATGCTTCCATTAATTTGCATAATCCTGCAGGATGAGAGGTTCATTTCCTCGTATATGATGCACATCCATATTCGACTCACTTAACTCCATATGTTCTTGTGATCAGCTACCTGCCCACGAAAAGGAACAGGAGGAAGTGGATGCTCGAAAAGAAGCTTCGAAGCACGCTCATGCGCATCATAAACTCGCGGTTAGCGTCGCAGGGGAGCGGATACGGAAATGACCTGCTTGGCTTGATGCTTGAGGGTTGCACTGAAACAGAGCAAGGCGGCAAGCAGGAGCAGCTAAGCTTGAGCATGGAGGAGATCCTACACGAGTGCAAAACGTTCTTCTTCGCCGGTTACGAGACGACGTCGCTCCTGCTTACCTGGACAGTGTTCTTGCTCAGTGTGTACCCTGAGTGGCAGGAGAGGCTCCGGGCGGAGGTCTTGAGGGAAGTTGGAAAGGGTGACCCCAGCGGCGACAACCTCGGCAAACTGAAAGAGGCAAGATCAAAAACTAAGAGCTCCTTATCTTGATTGCTTGATTCTGTTTTCAGAAATTACCTTGTGCATTAAAATATATGACACAATAACATGTCATGAAATTTCAAGACATTTACAGCTAACTAGAACATGACATGTGTTGCAGATGACAATGGTCCTCCATGAAACCCTGAGGCTCTACGGCCCGGCTCTTTTCATGCAGAGGAAGACCACAACTGACATGGTGGTCGGAGCCATAACAATTCCCAAGGAACATGCCATTGTGATCGGCGCCCCGTTCATGCACCGGGACAAGAAGGTCTGGGGCGAGGACGCGGATCAGTTCAACCCGATGAGGTTCGCGAACGGGGTCGCGAGAGCGGCCAAGGTTCCGCACGCCCTGCTCGCATTCTCGATCGGGCCGAGGGCGTGCATCGGCCAGAACTTCGCGATGCTGGAAGCCAAGTCGGTCATGGCGACGGTCCTGCAGAAGTTCTCCTTCGCTCTCTCGCCGAGCTACGTGCACGCCCCCGCGGATTTCCTCACTCTGCAGCCCAAGTTCGGCCTCCCCGTCGTCATGAAGCTGTTGGATGTATGAAATGGAACCGGTTGGTTCTGAATGTTGGGGGTACAGAACTTCTGAAGTTTCTGCCGGGGGCTGGCTGTGGTGCTTATAGTGCACGCAGCGTATATATTCTCTTCCAAATTAAGGTTGGAAAAGTAGTGCACTTACAAGAAAATACTGTATATTGCATGTGGCTAATATATGCCTCTTGCCTGCATGGATACTCTAATTTTCGCTAATATATGCCTCCTGCCTTGCCTTTATCCCTATGCTGAATCTCCTCAAACGCCTGTTGCGTCACTTGCACCGTTGTGGATGGTTTGCTGTCAAAGACTCTTGAATTCCGTCCTAGCCATAGCTTTCTCATGCGCGATTGTGTTAGCTCTCACAGTCGAATTAATGGCGGTTATAGGAGGAATTGGATTACAGCGGAATGGAGGGACCCTAGGAAAATTCTGCTTCAAAGTTTCCTTATCTTCCCAGGTAGCCATCCGGATGCGGCAGAGAATGCGCCGTACCGGTGTGGGACCCGGTCCTTGTATATGGCTTGGCTGATGTTAGGGTTTGATGCGATGTTTTTTTTATTTGATCCGGATATTCGGCACACCTTTATGAAGGCATAGGAGTATCAATATGTATTGTTTAGATGACGGTTTCAAATTAACTGAGGTATTATCTCGTATGATTTTTACGAATAATTAATTAAATGGACGGTGCAGAGGGTGTGGGTATATCCTGTTTTTCAAAAAAAAAAAAGATAGCCATCTAGATAGGACAAGTTGCTTCACCGCACTAAAACCTGAACAATGGAATCAGAACCAGACGGTGCACCAATCACTGCTGCAAAACCTGCTATCGAACTTGAAGATGGACGTGTGGAGAAGGAAGTTGAGGCAGAACCTGACAGTCTGGAGTCAAAACTTTTTCGCAATACAGAAACATGAAAATCAGTGCGTACTCGGCTGGTCGCAGGTAATGTCAATTCATTATCTCAAGAAAGAAAAAAGGTAATGCCAATTCATAAGGCTGGCCATAGTGGGGAGTAACATAGTAGTAACATCACACATTACAATGCAAATTTGCTTATGTGGCAGTGAGTTAATGAGGAGAGAGGTGCTTGTGGTAACTAGCTATGTTACAGTAACATCACACATACTAATACAAAATGAGTCTATATCCTAATTAATATGACATCCCACAAATGTTACTACCCACTATGGAGGTAGTAACATAGACCAGTAACATGTGCATGTTACTTGGCTAAGTTACTCCCCACTATGAGCAGCCTAAGCCATTTCCCCCACACGAGCCAAGATTTCAAAAGGGTCGTAGAACTTGAAGGCCGATTTATGGTTGGCCCTGGGTGCAATAGAAGACTGGCTACGAGGACCGACAGCCGGATGGCTCGAGGCGACGCGTGTGGCGACACGCCACCTACCGCCATTAATGGCGAGACACACCTACCGCCATTAATGACACTTACTGCCCACCACCGCCCGCCCCCGAGCCGTCCCACCGCATTTCCTCTCCGTTGCGCGACACTTGCATCGGGCAGGCTCTTCGCCCATCTCCCTCTTCGGCCCTTCCCCTTCCTCAACGCGCATCTGATGGCAGGAGAGAGGAGGAGAAGTCGAGGGCAGCGACCTCGCTCGGTGTCGCCTCCCAGGGATGCGCCGGTGACCCTCCTGCCGACAGCAGCGCTCCACTCATCGGAGGCCCGCGAGGAGATGATCCGAGTTGTTCGTGGGAAGTTCCCGAATCAAGCGCGCTGGCCGGGGATCATGGTGGAGATAATCCGCATGGCGACGCTTGAGGAGCGAGATCGCTTCTGTGGGGACGGCGGAGGCATGGACTACGAATTGATCTACTCGGCGATGCGGGAGACGGAATCAACGACGAAGTGGAGCAGATTCAAGACGGCGATCCCCTTCCTCCTCAACATCGACCCTCCTCCAATGATGGTGTTGTCACCGGTGCCTCTCGCGGTGCTGCCGCAGGGGGTCAACCCTCCTCCCGACCATTGATTCCTTGGGTGGGGGAACCTCCCCCATGGCATGGTGGCCGTGGGAAGGTTCCCCGGAGATGGAGAAAGGTACGTAATAAGAATTTGTTCTATGTTTGTGCAATTGGGGATGTTGTTAGGATTGAGGATAATGTTTCGAGGATTGTTCCTCCTGTGGTAGATGAGGTAGTTGATAATAGCATGGAATTAGAGGTTAGGCTTGTGCCTGGTTGTAGATTGCCTGTTGTTTCTGTTCGTAACCTGGGATCTCACGAGGGTAGCGATGAACCTGCTTCTGCAGAGGGAAAATGTAGTTCGAGGATTGTTCCTCCTCTGGAATTTGGAGTAGGTGGTCATAGTAGGCCTGAATTAGATGTGGAGCTTGCGCCCGATGGTTGTTTGTCTCCATCTCCTGATTGTTCTCACCAGATTAGAGACGATCCTACTTTTGCAGAGAGTGCTGCCGTGAGCTTTGAGAAAAAAAGGCAGGTTGATGCCGAAAATTATGCTGCTGTTAATCATAGGTTGAATACAGTATCTGCAGCTGTTGAGAGTGCTGATAAAGTGGCAGAGAGAGACTGGCCTCTTCTGGGGTCGAGGATGGCTCCCAAACCATTGATCAAAGGATCTGTGGTTCCTAGGAAAGCAGGAAAGAGGAATACGCCTCCTGGGCGCCATCAGAACTTTGAGGAAGAGGTGGCAAATTTCTATGGACAGCTCTGGGTTATCCCTTACCCCAGCCGCCGCCAGAACAGACCTAGCCACAGTCTGCCCCCTCCCAACCCTAGCTCCTCCCTCGATAGCCACCTTTTCTGGATCAGGAAAGACTTATTCAGATTTGGTTGTTTTTCTGTGGAGGATTGCTACCCTGTAGTTCGCCCTGGTCGTTTTGACCCAGTTCCTACCAAATTCCAGATCAGCTGTGAGGGGATTGGTCGTGGTAGCATCTCCTTTGCGGCTGTTGTGAAGAAGAATATGGATCGACGAGGGGGGCAACGAGCTAAGAGGCAGCCTCCAAAGAAGGGGGGACACGGAGTTCCTCCCCCTCCTCCTGCTGCTCCTCCTACTGCTCCTGCTGTAAAGATGGGGGTGCCAGCCCCGAAGCCACCTGCTGGCAATGTCCCTAAAGCCACAGCCACCACTGCTGGGCAAGCTGCAGCCCCTGTCCTCCCTCCAACCCCTGTGGTGCAGCCTTTGGATCCAAGGCACAAGGAAATGATATGCTTCAATTGTAGTTGGCCTGGCCACTATGTAGGAAATTGTGTAGAGCAAAAGAAGTGTTTCATCTGCTCTAGGTTTCATAATGTCAACAACTGCATTGCCTGGGCTAAACTTCAACCATCTGCTGAATTCTTTGGGAGTGCAGCTACAGGATTGGGTTTCTATCATATAGATATCCCCATGGCTGCTGAATCCAATTGGCTGAACTTTAAGAACTGTGCTATTCTTAAAGTCCTGAAGGGTGAGGTTTCTGCTTCAGATTTAATTACCCAACTGAATGGCATTTTTTGTAAGGGAAAAGAGTGGCCTTGGCAGAACAGGGAGCTTGAAGAGAGGAAATTCCTGCTGAGATTCCCTCTGTGGAAGAAAGTGGAAGACCTCATAGAGTTCCCTGCTTTTGATCTTCCAATTGATGGTGTTTCTGTCAAAATCTGTGAATGGGTTGGTATGCTGGAACATTATGGAGAGCTCACTGAGGTGTGGATCAAGGTGGAAGGGATTCCCCCTAGATGGTGTGCTTGAAAGGTGTTTGTCCAGATAGCTTCTTGTTTTGGAATTCTAGTTGATGTAGATTGGAATGGAATATTCAAAAGTTTTTATGAGAAGATCAGGATCAAAGTTGCTTGTAGAGACCCCACTAGAATTCCTTATGAGAGGCTGGCGGAGATGAAGAAGAAGCTATACATTATGTACTTTTCTGTGGAGGGGTTTACTCAAATTGGGGAAGGATCTAATGGGGATGATGAGGATCCTGATTTGGATATTGATGAGGAGGATAAGTTGGAGGATGATCTGGACCAGGATAAAGACTTTCTGGGAGAGGGAACTGAACCTATTGATGAATTAGATAAAGCTAACTTTTCAAGTGGGGAACCTTCTGGTTCTGGTGGAAAAGGGGAGAAAAATATATGGCTGCAGCTTAGTTTCACCCCATGATTCAGAATGATGATCTTCATGAACAATTCATTGAAGAGGTTGGAAACAGGACCCCCCTGCTCATGTGGAAGACCTCCTTGAAGATGTTGCTGCAATCAACCAAGAGGATATGGATATCTGCTCCCACATGGATTACTACTCTTCCCAGCTTAGGAAGTTTGAAATGGGAGATTCTGAAGGAGAGGATGATATTCCTATGCCTGAAATGGTTTGCCTCCCTGAGAAGATGGCATCTAATATTGGTTCTGCTAAGAGATCTCTAATGGAATCTTTGGAAATGGCTGAGATGGAGAAGAAGCTGAAAGGAGATTCCAACAAGATGAAGAAATGGGGGCATGTGCTCTCTACTAGACCCATCACAAGGCAACATGGCAATGTCAAGATTATGGAAAAAGCTACAGCTTACGTGCAGAAGAAGAATCTGGAGATTCCTTCATCCTTTCAAGGTAGCTCTTTTATTAATACTACAGTTAATGTTCTTGCTAATCAAATTTCTAGCATAGATTTGTGTATGGGTGAGGATGGTGAGGAACAAAATAAAATTATCCAAGATTTAGTGGTTGGAGAACATATTAGATGCTTAGAAATTGCTGATAACAACCCTGAAACTGTTTTACCTACTGATCTATACACATCTGTTCATGGTGATGAGAGGGGTTCTAAATGGGATGATACTACTAGGTCAAAGGGCGCTCGTGATCTAGATGGTGTCTGCCCAATCCCAAGACAACCCAGAAGGCTTTGTAGCCTGTCCCACCCTTTTAAGATTTCATGATAGGAGCTTTTTCGAATATTAGAGGTCTTGGTCAACCTGGTAAAGTACAACGCCTGAGAGAGTACAGATATGAATACTTTGAGTACCATTGCTGGTAATAAAAGCTTTTCATGGCATCAATTACATGCCCTGAAAACTGCCGGGGGTGTCCTTGTGGGCATGAATGAGGATGTTTTTGAAGTCATTGGCTTTCTCAATAGGAAGTTTTGTGTGACTGCCATGGTTAAGAACAAGCAGGATAAAAATGTTTGGCAATTCGTTGTGATTTAGGGCACTTCTTATAATGAATACAAGTTAGAATTTATTTCTAAGTTGCATGAGGTGATGAGTTGTGCAACCTATCCCATCCTTCTGGGTGGTGATTTTAACCTAGTCAGGTCTGATTTGGATAAGAGTAATGGCAATGTGAATCAATCGACTACTTTAATTTTCAATGTTTGGGCTAATAAATGGGGTCTGATGGAGATTAATGTTGCCAACAGGAAATATACCTGGTGCAATAATCAGGAAAACCCCATTTATGCTACCATTGATAGAGTGTTTTGTATCACCTTCCTGGGATACTTTGTTTCCATTGTCAGTGTTGAGGGCCCTACCCAGGATTGGTAGTGATCACACTCCTTTATTACTTGACACTATGGCTCGGAGAGTTGTCTCTCCTAAAATGTTTAGGTTTGGAAAGTGGTGGCTGGATCAGCGTGGTTTTAGGGAGATAGTGGAAAGTGTTTGGAATACTCCCAGTTTAGGTGGAGAGGCCATTGATGTTTGGATTTCTAAAACCAAACGTCTAAGAAAAAAGATTAAAGGTTGGAGTGCAAATGTGGAGGCTGCTATTAAGAGGAAGAAAAGAGATCTGATTCAGGAATTTGACATTCTGAATGTTTTTGCGGAAACAGACAGAGTTACGGGGGAGGATAAAAATCGTATGGAAGATATTAAAATTGAGTTGGAGAATATTATGAGGAAGGAGGAGACTGCCTTGTGGCAGTGATCTAGAGATCGGAGGATTAAGGATGGGGACAAGAATAATGCACACTTTCATGCTTTAGCTAATCATAGACATCGTAAGAACCATCTTTCCGAATTAGTGGGGGACCAGGGCCCTGTTTCTACTACGGAAGAGATGTTAGCCATTGCGACTTCCTTTTATAAAAACTTGTTTGCCCGAGAAGAGAGACATAATATACATCTTGGTCCTGCATTTTGGCAGGATGATGAATTGATCACTGAATATGAGAATGATGATCTTCAAAAGAATTTTTCAGAGGAGGAAACTAAAAGTGCATTTTTTGGCTCATATGCCAATGGTGCTCGTGGACCTGATGGCCTTTCTTTTCTGTTTTATCAAATTTTTTGGACCCTGATCAAATCTGACCTTATGGCTCTGGTGGAAGACTTTGCGGAAGGAAGATTAGAGTTACATAGACTAAATTTTGCTTTAATCATTCTAATTCCCAGAGAACCAGATGCGAATATTACGAAAAAAATTAGGCCTATCAGCCTTAGCAACTGTGTGGTTAAGATTTTTTCGAAGGTGTTAACTAATAGATTATCTCCTATTAGTAATAGATTGATTTCCCCAAATCAAACTGCTTTTATTAAAGGCGGGTATATCCTGGAGAGTGTGGTCCTATCTCATGAAGTGATTCATGAGGTGAAAAAAATCTAACAATCCAGGGCTTGTGCTTAAGCTGGATTATGAGAAAGCTTATGATAGAGTTAGTTGGGATTTTCTGTTTGAGTTGTTAGAATCAAGGGATTTCTGCCCTAAGTGGATTTCTTGGATTAAATGCCTATTATTTCAAAACACTTTTAGTGTTAGAATCAGTGACACTACAGGCCCATATTTTATGAGTGGAAAAGGCCTCAAACAAGGGGATCCTATATCTCCTCTTCTTTTTAATTTAGTTGCGGATGTCTTCTCTAAGATGCTAAACAAAGCCTCTGATCAGGGATTAATTTCTGGGCTGCTGACTAATGTTGTCCCAGGTGGGATAATTAGTCTTCAATATTTGGATGCTACTCTCCTTTTTTAGAGGACTCGTATGAAAAAGCAAGCAATTTCAAATGGATTTTGTCATGTTTCGAGAATCTCTCGGGTATGAAGATCAACTTTCATAAGAGTGGTCTCATCACTATAAATATTGATGAAAACAGGGTTAATTGTTTTGCCCAGATTTTCTACTGTAACATAGGATCTTTTCCTATCAAGTATCTGGGAGTACTTCTTCATTATGACAAATTGAGGAGGGAAGATTTACAGCCATTGATTGACAGGATTATCAAAAGTATCTATGGTTAGTGATACGTATCAAACGTATCTATAATTTTTGATGGTTTCACGCTGTTATCTTGTCTTCTTTGTACGTTTTATGTATATTTTTATAACTTTTTTGGGACTAACTTATTGATTCAGTGCCAAGTGCGAGTTCCTGTTTTTCCGTGTTTTTGACTCTTTTCAGATCTGATTTTGGAACGGAGTCCAAACGGAAGAAAAACCCAGAAATGATTTTTTTCCCGAACGTAAGAAGTCGAGGGGGCTTTTGGGCCAAGCCAGGTGGGCTCCAGGGAGCCCACAAGCCCCCACTCCGCCACCAGGGGGAGGCGGCGGTGGGCAGGCTTGTGGCCTCCCTGGCCGCCCCCTGACCTAGGTCTTGCGCCTATATATTCCCAAATATTCCGCAAAAAATCAGGGGAGCCTCGAAAATACTTTTCCGCCACCTCAAGCTTCCGTTTCTGCGAGATCCCATCTGGAGACCCTTCCCGGCGCCCTGCCGGAGGGGACTTTGGAGGTGGAGGGCTTCTTCATCATCATCATCGCCCCTCCAATGACTCGCGAGTAGTTCACTTCAGACCAACGGGTCCGTAGTTAGTAGCTAGATGGGTTCTTCTCTCTCTTGGATCTTCAATAAAAAGTTCTCCATGATCTTCATGGAGATCTATCCGATGTAATCTTCTTTGGCAGTGTGTGTGTCGAGATCCGATGAATTGTGGACTTGTGATCAGATTATCCATGATATATATTTGAGTCTTTGCTGATTTCTTATATGCATGATTTGATATCCTTGTAAGTCTCTCCGAGTCTTGGGTTTTGTTTGGACAATTAGATCTATGATTATTGCAATGGGAGAAGTGCTTGGTTTTGGGTTCTGCCATGTGGTGACCTTTCCCAGTGACAGTAGGGGCAGCAAGGCACACATCAAGCAGTTGCCATCAAGGGTAAAAAGATGGGGTTTTTATCATTGGTTTGAGATTATCCCTCTACATCATGTCATCTTGCTTAAGGCATTACTCTGTTCTTATGGACTTAATACACTAGATGCATGCTGGATAGCGGTCGACGTGTGGAGTAATAGTAGTAGATGCAGAAAGTATCGGTCTACTTGTTTCGGACGTGATGCCTATAGAAATAATCATTGCATAGATATCGTCACGACTCTGCACAGTTCTATCAATTGCTCGACAGTAATTTGTTCACCCACCGTCTACTTGCTTTCATGAGAGAAGCCACTAGTAAACACTACGGCCCCCGGGTCTATGCACATCCATCGTTTACAACTCCGCTTTTACTTTGCTTTGTTACTTTGTTGCTTTAAGTTTTCACTTGGAAAACAATCTATAAGGGATTGACAACCCCTTCGTAGCGTTGGATGCAAGCTTTTGTGTTTGTGCAGGATCTTGAGATACTCTTCCGCCGGATTGATACCTTGGTTCTCAAACTGAGGGAAATACTTACCGTCGTTGTGCTACATCACCCTTTCCGCTTCGAGGGAACACCAACGCAAGGCTCCAAAGGCACGGGGGAAATCCTTTGTATACTTGCCTAGGAAGTCCCTTAAGGCGTAGCCGTAGCTGAAGGATTCCGGGTGCCGTCGACACAACTACTTCCTGGCACCGTTGTCGGGGATCTTTTTGAGGTAGCAGAAGTATTTCTGGCGCCGTTGCAAGGGATACACAGCAGAACAATCAGAAGTATTTATGGCATCGTTGCCGAGGAGGAGAAATCAAGATCTATCCAAGTAGGTCTCACAAACTCTTCTCTTGCATTTACTTTTGTTGCGAGTTGCCTCTCGCTTTCCTCTCCCCCACTTCACTTTTGCTGTTTTCATTTGCCTTTCTCCTTTGCCTTTTTCGTTCGCCCTTTTCTCTCGCTTGCTTTCTGTTCGCTTGTGTGCCATGTGCCCTCAATATGCTTGCATCTTCGCTTGCTGAAAATCTAGTGATATGGATCCTCATCCCCTTGCTAGTCTCTTTAACAGACCCACTTGTGTGGAACAAATTGCTAGTGAGTTGAGGGAAATTGACTATTTCTTTGGAGTTTTGCGTAAGATGCGTGAATCTGAAAATTGTGAGGAAGAAATTCATGAAGTGATTCACGAGGGTTCCTTGGATGAAAAGCATGATTGCAATGGTTTCACTATAAATTCTATTAGTGACAATCATGCTGAAATTATGCAAAACCCTAAGCTTGGGGATGCTAGTTTTTCTTTGTCCACTACTTGTTGCAATAATCATGATTGGGGTGATGATCTTTCTTATGATCTTGAAAATTTGTTTAAGCCTCATGATGAATATGATATTTGCTATAAGATTGAAAGTGGGTTTGGAGACGTCATGACCTTAGTTGATGATAATCCCACTATTTTTGAAGAGCGTCAAATTTGCATGCATGTGGATCATGGAAAGAATATCCTTTGTGATAGTTACATTGTTGAATTTGAATATGATCCCACATGTAATTGCTATGAGAGAGGAAAATATTGTGGTAGAAACTTTCATGTTACCAAATCACCTCTCGTTATGTTGAGATTGCTATTGTCTCTTTCTTCTTCCTTGCATTTGGTAACTT
Source organism: Hordeum vulgare subsp. vulgare (assembly GCF_904849725.1). NCBI lineage: Eukaryota > Viridiplantae > Streptophyta > Magnoliopsida > Poales > Poaceae > Hordeum > Hordeum vulgare. The sequence goes on from NC_058519.1 coordinate 53,567,467, forward strand.
TTGGTTGTCTTGCCAATTTGTTCTCCTATAAAATGCCTATGCATAGGAAGTATGTTAGACTTAGATGTGATTTTCACATGCTTTATGATGCTCTCGTTGTGCTTCAATTCTTGTCTTTTGTGAGAGCATCATTCAATGCCTAGCTAAGGGCGTTAAACAAAAGCGCTTGTTGGGAGGCAACCCAACGAATCTATCCTTTTTCTTTCTGTTTTGTGTTTTCCAAACTTTAATAATTATTTTATGATTGTGTTTTTTGTGTTTCTTTTTGCGTTTGTGCCAAGCAAAACCGTTATGATTAGTCTTGAGGATGATCGTTTGGTCATGCTGGGAAAGACAGAAACTTTCTGCTCACGAAACGAATTTTAATTTTTTTTATGTAAGAGCTTTTGAGTTGATTATTTTTGCTTCTGATTTCTATGCAAATTCTTCAGACTTTCATAATTTTTCATAATTTTTGAAGTACCAGAGGTATACGAAACATACAGATTGCTACAAACAGGTCTGGTGTTAACAGATTCTGTTTTGTTGTGTTGGTTGCTTATTTTGATGAAACTATGGATAGTATCGGGGGGTATTAGCCCTGGAAGATTGAAAGTACAGTAACCCAACATCAGGACAATTAGAATTTGAGTTTTCTACAGTACCTAAGGAAGTGGTGGTTTGCTTTCCAGGACCGGCCCTGAGGGGGGACGAGCGGGGCGGCCGCCCCGGGCCCCTGCGACCGAGGGGCCCCGTGCTCTGTACTAGGCCTACCCCAAAGTGACAGTTGACTCCACGATCTGCGTTGAGGCGTAGCACACAATTTCTTCCTATGATTGCGAGGTCGACTCCATTATCTCCTCTGCGCGTCGTCAATCATCTCCCAGATTCTCCATCGATTGTTGCTGCACAGATCAAATATCACCCCGCCAAGATCGAAATATATGGGTACGTGCGTACGCCAAGTCCAAAGCACCCTCCGACGAGCCGGAATAGTCGATGGGATGCAGCCTGCAGGTCTACGGCAACCTCGTCGGCTCGTCCTGCTGACCGATTACCACGAGGAGAATAGATCTCCATCCCGCGGACCACTGGGGTGATGATAGCTTTGTGCTTTGAACCCGTCGTCTATTCCGGCCAGACTGGGTGAAAGCGTTGCCTTCAATCCTCGGAGCTAGGTACGAGAATGCATACTACATCAATCTGCCGCATACATGTATACATATACGATTGTAAAATTCTTGATACGGGCAAAGTTCCATAGGATTGTAGTTTTTCCCTCTTTGCCGAATAAATTGATTGATGGAATCTAGCAATGTGAAGTTACTTTCAATGTTTTGGGGACATCAACAACACAATAAGAAATCATAGCCCAATACGCCATATAATTAACTCTTCGGCGAGAATTGATTTGTTCATTTGTTGTTAGATTTAGAACTGTGGTAAAGTAAGAAAAAAAGGCCAATGCTAATGTTGCAAACGAATGGAGCGATGGATCAAATGAAGTAGTACCAAACGATATACTCCATCCGTCCCAAAATAACTGTCTTAACTTTGTACTAGCTCTAATACAAAATTATACTAAGCTTAAGACAATTATTTTGGGACGGGGGGAGTATATAGAAAAATGACCGTGATTCCTACTGTATATTCTGTCTGTAGTATGTTGTACAAGAAAAATTCTTCAAACTTGTACAAATTTTATGCTGAAAAAAGCCTTACAAAGTTAAAATTGTACCATTTTCTTATATTGAGAGGCCCCGGTTTCAGCTTTGCCCCGGGCCCCCGAAATCTCAGGATCGGCCCTGTTGCTTTCTTGTACTAATGTTATCACGAGTTTCTGTTTAAGTTTCGTGTTGTGAAGTTTTCAAGTTTGGGGTGAAGTTCTTATGGACAAAAAGATAAAGAGTGGCAAGAGCTCAAGCTTGGGGATGCCCAAGGCACCCCAAGAGATTCAAGGATGCCGTAAAAGCCTAAGCTTGGGGATGCCCCGGGAAGGCATCCCCTCTCTCGTCTTCAATCCATCGATAACGTTACTTGGGGCTATATTTTTATTCACCACATGTTATGTGTTTTTGCTTGGAGCGTCTTGTATCGTAGGAGTCTTTTCTTTTTGTTGTGACACAATCATCCTTGCTGCACACCTAGAGAGAGATACACGCACACACCATGATTTTGTCGAGCTTCACTTATATCTTTTGGTAGACAATTCAGCTCACATGTGCTTCACTTATATCTTTTGAGCTAGATACTTTTGCTCTATGTGCTTCACTTATATCTTTTAGAGCGCAGCGGTGCGTGGCTTGGTAGTTGATCTATGCTTTGAAAGTAGTCTCAAAAGGGGTAGTTATCCAAAGGGATACGAAAACTTCCACCTTCATGTGCATTGAATAGTTAGACAAGTTTGATTCATCTCAATTAGTTTTGAGTTGTGGTTATGGTAATATTAAAGTCATGCTAGTAAGGTGTTGTGGATCTAGAAATACTTGTGTGGAAGTTAGTGATTCCTGTAGCATGCACGTATGGTGAACCGCTATGTGATGAAATCTGAGCATGATTAGTATATTGATTGTCATCCTTTGCGTGGCGGTCGGGATCGCGTGATGGTTTATACCTACCAACCCTTCCCCTAGGAGTATGCGTTGAATGCTTTGTTTCGATTACTAATAAAACTTTTGCAACAAGTATATGAGTTCTTCATGACTAATGTTGATTCCATGGTTTAGATGCACTTTCACCTTCCACCATCACTGTCTTCTTAGTGTCGTGCAACTTTCGCCGGTGCACAAAACCCACCATTAGCCTCCCTCAAAACAGCCACCATACCTACCTACTATGGCTTTTTCAAAGTCATTCCGAGATATATTGCATGCAACTACCACCATGATATGTGCCACCACGTCTACATTACCTTTGCACGATCGTAAGATAGCTATCATGATGTTTCCATTGATGTCTATGCCATGCTAGATCATTGCCACGGTACACTACCGAAGGCATTCCATATAGAGTCATAGCTGCTCTAAGTTTTGAGTTGAAAGTGTGATGATCATCATTATTGGAGCATTTTCCCATGTGAGGAAATAAAAGAGGCCAAAGAAGCCCATAAAAAGAGGCCAAAGATCCCACCAAAATAAAAAAAACTGAGAGAAAAAGAGAGAAGGGACAATGCTACCACTTTTTCCACACTTGTGCATTTTGAGCACCATGATCTTCATGATTGAGAGGCTCTCATTTTGTCACTACCATATAGCTAGTGGGAAATTCTCATTATATAACTTGGCTTGCATATTCCAATGATAGGCTTCCTCAAAATTTCCTTAGGTCTTCGTGAGCAAGCAAGTTGGATGCACACCCACTAGTTTTCTTTAAGAGCTTTCACATACTTGTAGCTCTAGTGCGTCATTTGTATGGAAATCCCTACTCATTCACATTGATATCTATTGATGAGCATCTCCACAGCTCATTGATATGCCTAGTTAATGTGACTATCTTCTCCTTTTTGTCTTGCAACCCCCACCACATTCCACACCATATATAGTGCTATAACCATGGCTCACGCTCATGTATTGCGTGAGAGTTGAAAATGTTTGAGAAAGTAAAGGTGTGAAACAATTACTTGGCCAATACTGGGGTTGTGCATGATTTAAATTCGTTGTGCAATGATGATAGAGCATGGCCAAAATAATGCTTTTGTAGGGATAACTTTCTTTTGGCCTTGTTATTTTGAAAGTTCATGATTACTTCGCTAGTTTGCTTGAATTATTATTGTTTCCACGTCAATAGCAAACTATTGTTTTGAATCTAATGGATCTGAACATTCACGTCACATAAGAGGAATTACAAAGGACACCTATGCTAGTGTGACATCCTCGACTTTTGCTACAGTAGTGATTGTAATTAAGCTACAGTGATCAACCGCTAATGATGCCACGTCATCGAATTCCCATCTCCGACCCGCGTGGATTCGCGTCTGTCCGGATCGATGATTTGAAAGCAAAGGAAAGCACTTTATCGGTTCATTACAAGTATTAAAAGGATATATATATAAAAGGAAAGTATTAAATAAATAATAATGATGAAAGAAAGAAAGAAAACTGAAAGAAAGAAATAATAAAAAAGGTAAAAGGTAAAACAAAACAAAACAAACAAAAAAAAAGGAAGAAAGCCCCCCCCCCCCAGCCGGCCCAACTGGGCCAAGTGGCCCAGCCGGCCTCCCCAAAAACCCTAGCGCGCCCCCCTGGCGACCAGACCCTCCTCCCCTCGCCAAACTCCCTCCCTTTCCCACGCCGCCGCCAGCCACCCCCCCCCCCTCGTGGGGGGCCCCACCCCACGCGCCATCTCCTCCCCCTCTCTCGGCCCCCCACCTCACGAGAGCCCCCCCACCCCCCGAGATCCCGTCGCCCCCCTCTGCCCCTCTCGCCTCTCCCTCCCCATCTCGCCTCCTCCACCTCGCCCCTCTCCCTCCCCAGCCGGCGGCCACCCTCCTCCCGCCGGCAGCCCCCCGGCGGCCACCTTCCTCCCGCCGGCGGCCTCCTCTCCCCACGGCCGCCTCCCTCCTCCGACCATCCTCTCCCGGCGGCCTCCCCCCACCTCACGACCTCCTCCCCCGGCGGCTCCTCCCCTCTCTTCGCGGCGAGCCCCCTCTCGGTCTCCACCCCGCCGGCAGGGGCGCCGGCCACCTCGGCCCCCCCTCCAGGTCCGGCGGCCGGGGCCCTCCCCATCCCGTCGGCCGACCCCGGGAGCCCCGCCGGCCGAGCCCCTCACCATCGGCGGCTCCATCTCCTGGGGGCCCTCCTCACTGGCTCCTCCTCGCCGGCACATCACCACCATCGGCACCGTCACCGCCTCCACGCCCGTCTCCACCGTCAACTACGTGCGAACTCCGGCTTCACCGGGCCGTCACGTCACCGTCGGTGAGCCCCTCCTCGGGCTCCTCCCACCGTGTCGATCTCCTCGCCGTCCCGGTTCCGTTCCGGCAAACGGGGCCTCGATCCGTCGACGGTGGACTCCGGTAGGAGGATTTGAACTTTCGGTTCTTCTATGGAGTTAGAGAGAGTTCTCTGTCTCTGTTAACAGAGAGAGAGAGATGAGTGTTGAGAGAAAAGAAAAAAGAAATAAAAACAAAGGTTGTATTCCGTATGTATGTATGAGATGTGATGTATGTATTTGTGTATTTGGATATTTAGAGGAATACGGTATTTGCACGGATAGGTATCTAACAAAAATAAATGAGGAAATAACCAAAGGCCACTTACCGGTGGGGCCAATGCACCGCTGTCAATGACAGGGAGGCCCCACGCGACAATTAAAAATAATGTTTTCTTAAAATAGATAAATAAATAGATATTTAGTTAAAATAATTAATTAACATAATTAGAGTATGACACGTGGGTCCCTCGTTGAATTAATCTGATTAATAAATATTTAATCTTAAATAAAACTTGTGCCTATGACGTTCGGGACCCGCTGGTCAGTTGACTAGTCAAATGTGATGTCAGCCTGACATCGCGATGATGTCATATTGGAATTTTATTAAATCTTTTAAATCTGTTTTTAACTCCTAAATAATTAATAAAACTTTGAAAATTAATATTAAATAATCCGTAAGTCAGATCAAAATAATTTCAACATGAAAGTTGATCAGCAAAGCGAGATGAACCCGGATACACGGTCCGTTCGTCTGTCACGCGTCCCTAGCATAGTAAACATGGAACTTTTCCATCGTTTCCAGTATAACCGGTAGTAGCCCGAGACCCGGAAAATATCGTCAGATATTCTTCCGACCCGTCTATGACGGGTGTTGCTGCGTTAGCTCATGTCTAGCCTGCATATTTCCATGTCATGCTTTGTGTTGCATCGGTGCTATTATTTATTGTTTCTTCCCCCTCTTCTTACCGGTAGACCCCGAGACTGACGCTGCTGCCGGGTTCATCTACGCCCCTGCCGATCAGTCCTTTGCCGCAGAGCAGCAAGGCAAGCAAACTCCCCTTGATCATTCCTATATCGTCTATGTCTTTCTTCCTACTGCTTGCATTAGTATTTTGCTACTGTTGTAGTTAGCTCCTATATCTGATGCATAGCCTGTTTTTGATGAACTGCTACTTTCAGTCCTGTACCTTTAATCTGCTTAGTATAGGTGGAGCAGTCACCCCCTCTGACCCCGTAGATCAGTTGCCCCGCTTGTTTTCAAATCTCGATCTCTGATCGACGAGCCAGACCCGACACATCACATTCACCCCCCTTCGTTGTACGACGCTACAGAGATACTATCGGGTACCGAGGGTGACACCTCGCTAAGTACTCCTGATGATATCTCTGTAGTATAGCTAGTCGGTCGTGGTTATCGAGGGTGATCCCTCTTTCACCATTCCCGATGGCGTCTCTGTCGTGCCACCCCGCGAGTGTGGGACCCCCGAGGGTGATTCCTCTAAGCCCACCTTGACGGGTACATCATTCGGAATCCAACGAGGGTGATACCTCGGATTCCCCCGATGTTACAACCACACAGTTACTCGACCATGTTACTGGGATCTTCGGTGTTTAGTTGTAAGACGGGTGGATTCCCGCGAGACTGTGTTGCTAGCCTAATTAAAATGCTAATGGATTTGGGTATTTGATCTGGGTTGGTCGGAGGCCTTTTCGCACTAACCGGCTACGCGGGAAGAATTATGGGTACTCGACGTCGCGGTATCAGCCGAAGCTTTTCAGATGCCAGCAGTGTAGCGGCGCGCGCCCGAGTGGTCCCGAGATGCATCGCGCTTGTGATTAAGGGATGCTAGGACTGACGTCGGCCGCCCACGCCACGTGCAGGAGCGTGAAGGGGAACTGGGCCCACGAACCCTTTGTGCTTAGGATTTAGACCGGCGGGCTGGCCTCTCTGATTAGTCTTAGGTGGGGCTGCGACGTGTCGATATTCCGAGGCCGGGCAGGACCCAGAAAAGTATGTCCGGCCAGAGTGTTATCGAGCGTGACGGGACATGTGGTGCACCCCTGCAGGGATGAAAATTAACTATTCGGATAGCCGTGTCCACGGTTACAGGACGACTTGGAGTTGTGCCCCGATCTTTTACAACTACAATTGTTACTTAACTGGATCATTAGTTTGCCTCGGGATTGCTTCCTCGCAGGGAGTCGAGGGAGGATCTTTAGGCGTGACCTCACTTTAATATTGCTGTAACAATATGACTATTATTGTGTTACCCCTGTTCTACTCTCGTCTATTGCTGCAAGACCCTGAAGATGCTAGTCTTCGATAGGACTAGGCCTTCTCTCTCTATTCTCGCATTGCTGCAGTCAGTCCACATATAACCCCCTTCTTTGATACTGGTGCATAATTAGAATAGTTCTGATGTAAGACTTGCGAGTACTTTGGATGAGTACTCACCGCTGCTTTGCTCCCCCCTTGTCCCCTTGATCCGTTTGCTGCGACCAGATGATGGAGCCCAGGAGATGGAGGTCCCCGCCGCTGACGACTGCTACCCCGACGGTGCCTACTACTAGTGGAGGCCGCTGATGATCAGGAGTAGTTAGGAGGTTCCCAGGCAGGAGGCCTCGCCTCGTTCGATCGTTGTATCTTTTGTGCTAGCCTTCTCTAAGGCACCCCATGTTTTATGTCTGTACTCAGATATTTGTTGCTTCCGCTGACTCGTGTGTTTATCGAGCTTTCGTATTCTAGCCCTCGAGGCCCCTGGCTTGTAATATGAAGCTGATGTTATTTTTATTTGTGTCTAGAGTTGTGTTGTGATATCACCCCGTGAGTCCTTGGGTTTGATCGTACGCATTTGCGTGTTTGATTAGCGTACGATTAAATCGAGGGCGTCACAGCTAGGTAGCATGAAAGCATCAAAAATTCATTCTTATCACTTCCCTACTCGAGGACGAGCAGGAGTTAAGCTTGGGGATGCTTGATACATCTCAAACGTATCTATAATTTTTGATGGTTTCACGCGTTATCTTGTCTTCTTTGTATGTTTTATGTATCTTTTTATATCTATTTTGGGACTAACTTATTGATTCAGTGCCAAGTGCCAGTTCCTGTTTTTCCGTGTTTTTGACTCTTTTCAGATCTGATTTTGGAACGGAGTCCAAACGGAAGAAAAACCCCGAAATGATTTTTTCCCGAACGGAAGAAGTCCAGGGGGCTTTTGGGCCAAGCCAGGTGGGCTCCAGGGAGCCCACAAGCCCCCACTCCGCCACCAGGGGGAGGCGGTGGTGGGCAGGCTTGTGGCCTCCCTGGCCGCCCCCTGACCTAGGTATTGTGCCTATATATTCCCAAATATTCTGCAAAAAATCAGGGGAGCCTCGAAAATACTCTTCTGCCGCCGCAAGCTTCCGTTTCCGTGAGATCTCATTTGGAGACCCTTCCCGGCGCCCTGCCGGAGGGGACTTTGGAGGTGGAGGGCTTCTTCATCATCATCATCGCCCCTCCAATGACTCGTGAGTAGTTCACTTCAGACCTACGAGTCCGTAGTTAGTAGCTAGATGGCTTCTTCTCTCTCTTGGAACTTCAATACAAAGTTCTCCATGATCTTCATGAAGATCTATCCGATGTAATCTTCTTTGGCGGTGTGTTTGTCGAGATCCGATGAATTGTGGACTTGTGATCAGATTATCTATGATATATATTTGAGTCTTTGCTGATTTCTTATATGCATGATTTGATATCCTTGTAAGTCTCTCCGAGTCTTGGGTTTTGTTTGGCCAACTAGATCTATGATTCTTGCAATGGGAGAAGTGCTTGGTTTTGGGTTCTGCCATGTGGTGACCTTTCCCAGTAACAGTAGGGGCAGCAAGGCACACATCAAGCAGTTGCCATCAAGGGTAAAAAGATGGGGGTTTTATCATTGGTTTGAGATTATCCCTCTACATCATGTCATCTTGCTTAAGGCGTTACTCTGTTCTTATGGACTTAATACACTAGATGCATGCTGGATAGCGGTCGACGTGTGGAGTAATAGTAGTAGATGCAGAAAGTATCGGTCTACTTGTTTCAGACGTGATGCCTATAGAAATAATCATTGCATAGATATAGTCACGACTCTGCACAGTTCTATGAATTGCTCGACAGTAATTTGTTCACCCACCGTCTACTTTCTTTCATGAGAGAAGCTACTAGTAAACACTATGGCCCCCGGGTCTATTCACATCCATCGTTTACAACTCCGCTTTTACTTTGCTTTGTTACTTTGTTGCTTTCAGTTCTTACTTGGCAAACAATCTATAAGGGATTGACAACCCCTTCATAGCGTTGGGTGCAAGCTTTTGTGTTTGTGCAGGATCTTGAGATACTCTTCCGCCGGATTGATACCTTGGTTCTCAAACTGAGGGACATACTTACCGTCGCTGTGCTACATCACCCTTTCCGCTTTGAGGGAACACCAACGCAAGGCTCCAAGGCCACGGGGGAATCCTTTGCATACTTGCCTAGGAAGTCCCTTAAGGCGTAGCCGTAGCTGAAGGATTCCTGGTGCCGTCGACACAACTACTTCCTGGCACCGTTGCCGGGGATCTTTTTGAGGTAGCAGAAGTATTTCTGGCGCCGTTGCAAGGGATACACAGCAGAACAATCAGTTGGCTGGGTAGATATCTTACTTTTAGGGGCAAGATTATATTACTTTGTGCTTGTATTGTGAGCATTCCTGCTTACCTTATGGCGATTGTGAAGTTTCCTAAATGGGCTATCAATGCCATCAATTCCCAGATGGCCCATTTTTTGTGGGGTAATATAGGAGATCAGCACAAATTCCATTTGGCTAACTTGGGTTTGGTGTCTAGGAAGAAGAAATTTGGTGGTTTGGGGATTCCCAATATAAGAGATTATAATATGGCTCTGCTGGCTTCCTGGGGAAAAAGATTTTTTCTTAATAGTTCTGGGGATTGGAAGAGAGTGAATACTTACAAGTATAATGTGTCTAGCCCAAATATATTCTGGGCCAGACAGCAAATAGGCTCCCCTTTCTGGAAAGGTGTGTCCTGGGCATTACAAGCCACCAGGAACTTTTACCATTGGAAGATTGGCAATGGTGTTAATGTTAGTTTTTGGCATGACACTTGGGCTCGGGATTGTTCCCTTAAGGTTAAATTTTGGGATCTGTTTGATATATGTAATCAACAGGATTGTACTGTGTCCCAGGTTTGGGATGGGATGGTTCTTAGGCTATCTTTTAGAAGATCTGTTGATGGTAGGGTCATGAATGAATGGGAGAATCTTATTGGCCATATTAGAGAATATCCTTTGTCTGACTCTCCTGATACACCTATATGGACACTGGAAACTAAGATTCATGTGTTTTTGTGGCTTTGTCTGCACAATAAGGCCCTAACTAGAGATAACGTGGCTAAAAGAAAGAGTGTGGAAGATAACACATGCTTATTTTGTAATGAAGCTGAGTCTATTCAACATTTATTCTTTGATTTGTGAATTCTAACCTCATTTGGGCTATCATTTCTGAGTTCTTTAAAATCTACAGAATTACTTGTATTACTCAGGTTGCTTCCTTTTGGAAATTAAACAAACAGAAACATGTTCTTAATTTGGTGTTTGTTGCCTCCTTGTGGAGTATCTGGAAATTGAGGAATGAATTTTGTTTCCAGGGGCGCATGTGGAGAAGTCTAGACTGCAATCTTGCCAAATTAAGAGGGATGCTACATCGATGGGGGGTTCTCTGCGACACTGCACAGCTAGCCGAACTGAAACAATTCATCCTCCTACTGGACAAGCGGCGCGGGGAAGTACCGAGGATTCCCTGGCGCGGATTTGATTTGTAATCTGTCATTTAGAATGCTATCTATGTTTGTTATCCTGGGTGCAAAACTTTAGCTATTGTTCGTTTTGTAATAGGTAGTTAATTACCTCCTTCCACGACAGTTCCTTTGGTTCTGCCTTAAGCGAGGGGTTTTCCTCTTTCATGTCTTTGCTGGTAGTTGCTATGTAGCCTGGAGTTGTATGGTTGGACCATTCTGCTTCATTTTAAATAAAATGGGGCAGGGGGTGATGACCCACAAGTATAGTGGATCAATCATAGTCCTTTCAATAAGTAAGAGTGTCGAACCCAACGAGGAGCATAAGGATCTGACAAGTGGTTTTCATCAAGGAAATATCTGCAAGCACTGAAATTATTGGTGACAAGTGATTGTGTGGTGAGATGATTCGTAGCAAGCAACAAGTAACAAAAGTAGCAACGGTGCAGCAAAGTGGCCAAATCCGTTTTGTAGCAAGGGACAAGCCTGGACAAAGTCTTATAGGAGGAAAAACGCTCCCGAGGACACATGGGAATTTCTATCATGCTAGTTTCATCATGTTCATATGATTCGCGTTCGTTACTTTGATAGTTTGATATGTGGGTGGACCGGCGCTTGGGTACAGCCCTTACTTGGACAAGCATCCCACTTATGATTAACCCCTCTCGCAAGCATCCGCAACTACGAAAGAAGAATTAAGACAAAGTCTAACAATAGCATTAAACTAGTGGATCCAAATCAGCCCATTACGAAGCAACGCATAAACTAGGGTTTAAGCTTCTGTCACTCTAGCAACCCATCATCCACTTACTACTTCTCAATGCCTTCCTCTAGGCCCAAATAATGGTGAAGTGTTATGTAGTCGACGTTCACATAACACCACTAGACGAAAAACAACATACAACATACCAAAATACCGAACGAATACCAAATTCACATGACTATTATTAGCATGACTTATCCCATGTCCTCAGGAACAAAAGTAACTACTCACAAAGCATAATCATACTCTTGGGTAATGAGTAGCATCAAGCATCTGAACATAAACTCTTCCACCAAATAATCCAACTACCATCAACTACAAAGAGTAATCAACACTACTAGCAACCTTACAAGTACCAATCGGAGTCGCGAGACAGAGATTGGTTACAAGCGATGGGGTTTGGAGATGAGATGGTGCTCATGAAGATGTTGATGGTGACGAGTCCCCTCCGATGAGAGGAGTGTTGGTGATGACGATGGCGACGATTTCCCCCTCCGGGAGGGAAGTTTCCCCGGCAGGATCGTCCTGTCGGTGCTCTAGATTGGTTCTGCTCAAGTTCCGCCTCGTGGCGGCGGTGAATCCACGAAAAAGCTCCTCCTTGATTTTTTTTTCTGGACGAAACCCTCCATATAGCAAAAGAGGGGGGCCAGTGGGCCAGTGGGCTGCCCACAAGCCCCCATGGCGCGGCCTGGGGGGGTGGCCGCGCCGTGCAGGCTTGTGGGCACCCCTTGGTGCCCCTCTGGCACTTCTTCGGCCCAATATTTTTTATAAATTGGGAAAATAATCCCCGTTGATTTTCACGGCGTTTGGAGTTGCGCAGAATAGGTATCTCAACTTTGCTCCACTTTCAGGCCAGAATTCCAGTTGCCGGTATTCTCCCTCTTCATGTAAACCTTGCAAAATAAGAGATAAAAGGCATAAGAATTGTACCGTGAAGTGAAATAACAGCCAAAGAAGCGATAAATATCAACATGAAAACATGATGCAAAATGGACGTATCAACTCCCCCAAGCTTAGACCTCGCTTGTCCTCAAGCGAAAGCCTAGCTCAATAAATATGTCCACATGTTTAGAGAGAGAGGTGTCAACAAAACAAGATACGAACATGCATGCATCATGATCATGATCAGAACAGCAATACCAACATATAATCTCTCATGCTAAAGTGATAATTCCTTCACAAAGTAAAGCATGGATCAAGAACCTTATCGAGAAGTAACAACCGATAACCTTTAGTCATTGAAGCAATTGCAATTTATCACAACATCAGAAAGAGTCAAATAAGAGCTTGTAAAGCAAATCCACATACTCAATCATTCCTTCGTTCTCTACAATTGCTACAACTCACGTGGTACTCATGAGATCAAAGTTTCAGCTGAACAGAGAGAAAGATAGGGGCTTATAGTATTGCCTCCCAACTGCTTACCTCAAGGGTAATGTCAACAATAATAATTCATGAATGCCTACCTCCAAGTTGACATATGAATATAGATCTTTCCCAAGCATATGAGTTAGCCAATATAAAGGTGAAATAATGAATTGGTGAAGATCACCATGACTCTTTCAAGGGCAAAAAGTAAAGGTATAAGATAGGCCCTTCGCAGAGGGAAGCAGAGGTTGTCATGCGCTTTTGAGGTTTGGATGCGTGTCCTCTTAGTGTGGAGGAACATCACTTTATATTGCCTCCTGTGATAAAGAACTTTATTATGCAGTCTGTCGCTTTTATGTCTTCCTCATCATAGGTTCGTACAAAGCTTATTTTCCACACACTAATAGATCATACATATTAGAGAGCAATCTTTATTGCTTGCACCGATGACAACTTACTTAAGGGATCTTATTCAATCCATAGGTAGGTATGGTGGACACTCATGGCAAAACTAGTTTGAAGGTTTATGGATGCACAAGTAGTATCTCTACTTGGTGCGGGAGTTTTGGCTAATATGAGATGGAAGCAATCGTCACATGCTAAGGGATCTCTAATCATATAACATTTTTCAGAGCCAAGCAAACACAATTCATTACGTTGTCTTCCTTGTCCAACATCTACTTCTAGGCATGTAATAGTTTAGTGAGTGTTCACAATCATAGATGGTGTCAGTGATGATATATTTATATGTGAACCTCTCCTTCTTTATCAATTCCTATTAATTGCAACAATGACCAAGGTCTACGTTTGCCTACCCTCAACAAGTTTCAATCCTCATTCTTTTTATATGTGAAGCCATCACTTCCCATAAGATCATTACATGATCTTTCATTCTCTTGTTCTATTCTCACTCTTTTGATCATGGCAAGAGGCAAAGCCCTTCAACTAAGACACTCTTTATTATATGGCTCACGAGCAAGAATACATAGGGGGTGACACAAAGCAAAACTCGAAACTAAAACACTAAGACTTTTGAACTACTAGAGAAAAAGAAACTGTAAAGGAAAACTAAAAAGGAAAACTAAAACAAAGGTAAAGGCAAGAGATGTGATGGTGATACGATACCGGGGCAACTCCCCCAAGCTTGGCAAAAGCCAAGGGGATTGCCCATACCAATGCCCAATTGTCTTCCTTTGGTGGTGATGGTGGAGTTGTTGCAACATGAGTTTGATCCTCCGTCTTCCAAGGCATAGGTGCTCCACCATGGAAAGATGAACGAGTCTCCGGAATCCTTAAATCTGCAGCCAACCTTATTGATTTAAATCTATACTCATACTCACAGTTTTGGTTCTGCACGTCATAGATCTGGCCCTGGAGTTGATCAACCCTGTCATAGAGCCTGCAGAGGTGCTTCCCAATGTCATTGGCATCAATCTTGTGCTTGTTGGTGAACTCCGTGATCATCATGTGGTTGGCGTTGAGTCCACGCTCCACCATCCCTTGGCACTTGAAGACTTGTTGCTCCATTGATTTGAGCCTCGTCTCCATGCTTCCGGCCTTCTTAGGCCCCTCAACATCACAGATGTGCAACATCCCCTCACGCATCTCAATAGATTGAGGGTGTTGCAGCACTTCCATGAGGTAGGGATTGTTGACCTTCTAGGAGATCTTGTCCGTCGGAGCTTTTGGGGAAGTCATAGCGATCTAGATCTGCAACAAAAACAGGCTCGAAACGAGAAACAGAGAAAATCTGCGTGATGCAGGGGTCAGACCAAACGGAAGTATATATAATGATTTTTCCAGACCAGAAGGAGTACCCTGCACGAAAACGGAGTCCGGGAGATGCACGAGGTGGCCACAAGCCCTCACGACACGGCCAGGGGGTGGGCCCGCGCCGTGCAGGCTTGTCGCCTCCTCGCGCACTTTCCAGACTACTTCCAATTTTTGTATTTTTTCAAATATTCCAAAACAGAGAAAATTTCCTACTGGAAAAGTTTTGGACTCTGTTTTCTTACCGAATCACATACCTCTCCGTTTTCGAAGTCTGAAACAGGCTGATAAACATCCCTTAGGTATTCCTCCGGAGTTATGGTATTGATGATATTGCCTTCAACATTTATGGGAGTACCTGAGATGTAATGCTTGATTCTCTGCCCATTTACAACGCTCGGACAATTACCTTTCGTGTTGTTGATCTTGATAGCACCAGAACGATATACTTCCTCAACAACATAGGGACCTTCCCATTTAGAGAGAA
This sequence comes from Hordeum vulgare subsp. vulgare, assembly GCF_904849725.1. Lineage (NCBI taxonomy): Eukaryota > Viridiplantae > Streptophyta > Magnoliopsida > Poales > Poaceae > Hordeum > Hordeum vulgare. The sequence continues at coordinate 53,582,577 of NC_058519.1, forward strand.
GCTTGCCTGCAAAGAATCTTAAACGAGAGTTATATCGCAAGACATAATCACCTACATTGAACTCACGGTTTTGTATCCTCTTATCATGCCACCTCTTAACCTTTTCGTTGAACAGCTTGGCATTCTCATATGCCTGAGTTCTCCACTCATCAAGCGAGCTAATATCAAATAACCTCTTCTCACTAGCAAGTTTGAAATCAAAGTTGAGCTCTTTGATTGCCCAATAAGCTTTATGCTCTAGCTCAAGAGGTAAATGACATGCTTTCCCGTACACCATTTTGTACGGAGACATACCCATGGGATTCTTATAGGCAGTTCTATAAGCCCACAGTGCATCATCGAGCTTCTTAGACCAGTTCTTTCTAGACCTGTTGATAGTCTTTTGCAGAATCAGTTTAATCTCTCTATTGCTTAGCTCTACTTGACCACTGGACTGAGGGTGATAGGGAGACGCAATTCTATGGTTGACATCATACTTAGCAAGCGTTTTACGGAAAGCACCATGAATGAAGTGTGAACCACCGTCGGTCATTAGATATCTAGGGACTCCAAATCTAGGGAAGATAACTTCGTTCAGCATCTTGATAGAGGTGTTGTGATCAGCACACCTAGTGAGGATAGCTTCTACCCACTTAGTGACGTAGTCAACAATAACTAGGATGTGAGTATACCCATTGGATTTTGGAAAAGGTCCCATATAATCAAAGCCCCATACATCAAATGGTTCAATGAAAAGTGAATAGTTCATAGGCATTTCCTGACGTTTGCTAATATTACCTATTCTTTGACATTCGTCACAAGACAAGACAAACTTACGGGCATCCTTGAAGAGAGTGGGCCAATAGAAACCTGATTGCAATACCTTGTGTGCAGTTCTATCTCCCGCATGGGGTCCTCCGTAGGCCTCGGAGTGACACTTCTGTAGGATCTGTCCATGTTCATGTTCAGGTACACAACGTCTAATAACACCATCTACTCCTTCCTTATAAAGGTGAGGGTCATCCCAAAAGTAATGTCTCAAGTCAAAGAAGAATTTCTTCTTTTGCTGGTATGTGAAACTAGGTGGTATGTATTTGGCAACGATATAGTTTGCATAGTCAGCATACCACGGTGCACTACGTGAAGCATTGATGACATTCAATTTCTCATCGGGAAAGCTGTCATCAATAGGTTGTGGGTCATCAAGAACGTTCTCCAACCTAGACAAGTTATCTGCTACTGGGTTATCAGCACCCTTTCTGTCGACAACGTGCAAATCAAATTCTTGTAGCAAGAGAACCCATCTGATAAGTCTAGGTTTAGCGTCCTTCTTCTCCATGAGGTACTTAATAGCAGCATGATCAGTGTGAATAGTGACTTTGGAATCAACTATGTAAGACCTGAACTTTTCACATGCAAACACGACTGCTAAAAACTCCTCCGTAGTAGCATAGTTTCTCTGGGCATTGTCTAGAGTTTTACTAGCGTAGTTAATAACATTCAACTTCTTATCGACTCTTTGCCCTAGAATAACACCAACAGCATAATCACTAGCGTCACACATGATCTCAAAAGGCAAGTTCCAATCAGGTGGTTGAACAATAGGTGCAGTTATCAAAGCCCTCTTAAGTATTTCGAAGGCTTCCTCACAATCATCGTCAAAGACAAAAGGAATATCCTTTTGCAAGAGATTGGTAAGAGGCCTAGAAATCTTAGAGAAGTCTTTAATGAACCTTCTATAGAAACCAGCATGACCAAGGAAACTTCTTATCCCTTTGTTATCTATGGGGTATGGCATTTCTCGATTGCATCAACCTTAGCCTTATCGACTTCAATACCTCTTTCAGAAATTTTATGTCCTAAGACGATGCCTTCATTAACCATAAAGTGCCACTTCTCCCAATTCAAGACAAGATTGGTGTCTTTACATCTCTGTAAGACTCGATCAAGGTTGCTGAGGCAATCGTCAAAGGAAGACCCATAAACGGAGAAGGCATCCATGAAAACCTCAACAATCTTTTCACAGAAGTCAGAGAATATAGCCATCATACATCTTTGAAAGGTTGCAGGTGCATTACATAAGCCAAAAGGCATACGTCTATAGGCAAAATTACCGAAAGGGCAGGTGAAAGTGGTTTTCTCCTGATCAGATTGTGCAACTGGTATTTGGGAGAAACCAGAATAACCGTCTAGAAAGCAGAAGTGTGTGTGTTTGGACAGCCTTTCTAGCATTTGGTCGATAAAAGGCAAAGGGTAGTGATCTTTCCTAGTGGCTTTATTCAGTTTCCTAAAATCGATCACCATCCTATAGCCAGTAATAATCCTATGTGGGATCAATTCATCCTTATCATTAGGGACAACGGTAATGCCTCCCTTCTTAGGGACGCAATTCACCGAACTCACCCAATCGCTATGAGCAACAGGATAGATGATACCTGCTTCCAAGAACTTTAGTATTTCTTTTCTCACTACTTCTTTCATCTTAGGATTTAATCTCCTTTGATGATCAGCAACTGGTTTGAAGTCAGGATCAGTTTTAATCTTGTGCTGGCATAGAGTAGGACTAATGCCCTTAAGATCATCAAGAGTATATCCAATAGCAGCACGGTGCTTCCTCAGAGTTTTTAGTAACTTCTTTTCTTCCTGCTCTGAGAGGCTAGCACTAATAATAACAGGATATATCTCCTTTTCATCAAGGTAGGCCTATTTAAGAGTATCAGGCAACTGTTTAAGCTCGAACACAGGATCACCCTTTGGTGGGGGTGGATGTTGGAAATATGCCCTAGAGGCAATAATAAAATGGTTATTATCATATTTCCTTGTTCATGATAATCGTCTATTGTTCATGCTATAATTGTATTAACAGGAAACAGTAATACATGTGTGAATAAATAGATCACAATGTGTCCCTAGCAAGCCTCTAGTTGGCTAGCTCGTTAGTCAATAGATGATCATGGTTTCCTGATCATGGGCATTAGATGTCATTGATAACGGGATCACATCATTGGGAGAATGATGTGATGGACAAGACCCAATCCAAAGCATAGCACTAGATCGTATTGTTCGTATGCTAAAGCTTTTCTAATGTCAAGTATCTTTTCCTTCGACCGTGAGATTGTGCAACTCCCGGATACCGTAGGAGTGCTTTGGGTGTATCAAACGTCACAACGTAACTGGGTGACTATAAAGGTGCACTACGGGTACCTCCGAAAGTGTCTGTTGGGTTGGTACGAATCGAGATCGGGATTTGTCACTCCGTGTGACGGAGAGGTATCTCTGGGCCCACTAGGTAGAACATCATCATGAGCTCAATGTGACTAAGGAGTTAGTCACATGATGACGTGCTACGGAATGAGTAAAGAGACTTATCGGTAACGAGATTGAACAAGGTATAGGTATACCGACGATCGAATCTCGGACAAGTTCTATACCGACAGAGAAAGGGAATCGTATACGGGATTGATTGAATCCTTGACATCGTGGTTCATCCGATGAGATCATCGTGGAGCAAGTGGTAGCCACCATGGGTATCCAGACCCCGCTGATGGTTATTGGCCAGAGAGGTGTCTCGGTCATGTCTGCCTGTCTCCCGAACCCGTAGGGTCTACACACTTAAGGTTCGATGACGCTAGGGTTATAGGGAATTGTTATACAAGGTTACCGAAAGTTGTTCGGAGTCCCGGATGAGATCCCGGACGTCACGAGGAGCTCCGGAATGGTCCGGAGGTAAATATTGATATATAGGACGGATGGTTTCGGATACCGGAAGTGTTTCGGGCGTCACCGGTAACGTACCGAGACCACCGGAGGTGGCCCAGGGGGACCACCGGAGGGGGGGCAACGACCCCGGGAGATAAGGTGGGCCAAGTGGGGGTGGGAACCAGCCCCTAGGTGGGCTGGTGCGCCTCCCCACTCAGCCCAATGCGCAAGGGAGAGAAAAGGGGGGGGCAAACCCTAGGCTAGGTGGGCCTAAGGCCCACCAGATGGTGCGCCACCCCCTCCTCCCCCCTCTGGCCGCCGCACCTCCCATCTGGGGGGGCTGCCGCACCCCCTAGGGTGGGAACCCTAGGGGTGGCACCCCTCTCCCCTTCCCCTATATATATCGGGCACTTTTGGCCATTGACAGACACGGTTTTTCCCTCTCTCTCGGCGCAGCCCTGCTCTTCTTCCTCCTCCTTTCTGCCGGTGCTTGGCGAAGCCCTGCCGGGAGACCTCGTCTCTCCATCGACACCACGCCGTCGTGTTTCTGGAGTTCTTCCCCAACTTCTCCCTCCTCCTTGCTGGATCAAGGTGCGGGAGACGTCACCGGGCTGCACGTGTGTTGAACGCGGAGGTGCCGTTGTTCGGCACTAGATCGGAATCGCTGCGAGTACGACTCCATCAACGGCGTTCTAGCGACGCTTCCGCTTAGCGATCTTCAAAGGTATGAAGATGCTCTTACCCCTCTCTCGTTGCTGGTCTCTCCATAGGAAGATCTGATTATGCGTAGGAAAATTTTGAATTTATGCTACGTTTCCCAACAGTGGCATTCGAGCCAGGTTTTCTATGCGTAGATTCTATGCACGAGTAGAACACAAAAGTTGTGGGCGATGACTTGTCAATTTTCTTTCCGCTACTAGTCTTATTATTTTCCGGCGGTATTGGGATGAAGTGGCCCGGACCGACCTTACACGTACGCTTACGTGAGACTGGTTCCACCGACAGACATGCACACCGTGCATAAAGGTGGCTAGCGGGTGTCTGTCTCTCCTACTCTAGTTGGATTGGATTTGATGAAAAGGGTCCTTATGAAGGGTAAATAGCTTTGTCATATCATCGTTGTGGCTGTCACGTAGGTAAGAAGGCGTTCTTGCTAGAAACCCAAATCAGCCACGTAAAACATTCAACAACAATTAGAGGACGTCTAACTTGTTTTTGCAGGGTTTGACATGTGATGTGATATGGCCAAAGTTGTGATGTTGCATGTATGATGTATGAGATGATTATGTTATTGTAATAGGTTTCACGACTTGCATGTCGATGAGTATGACAACCGGCAGGAGCCATAGGAGTTGTCTTATTTTATTGTATGAGATGCAACACCATGTGCTTACTACTTTTAATTCATTGCTAACGGTTAGCTATAGTAGTAGTGATAGTAGTAGTTGGCGTGACGACTTCACGGAGACACGATGATGGAGATCATGATGATGGAGATCATGGTGTCACGCCGGTGACTATGATGATCATGCGATGCCTGAAGATGGAGATCGAAAGAGCAAAGATGATAATGGCCATATCATGTCACTATATGATTGCATTGTGATGTTTATCATGTTTTACATCTTATTGCTTAGAACGACGGTAGCATAATAAGATGATCCCTCTTAAAATTTCAAGAACGTATTCCCCTAAGTGTGCACCGTTGCGAAGGTTCGTGGTCTCGAAGCACCACGTGATGATCGGGTGTGATAGATTCTAACGTTCGCATACAACGGGTGTAAGCCAGATTTACACACACGAAACACCTAGGTTGACTCGACGAGCTTAGCATGTACAGACATTACCTCGAATGCAAGAGACCGAAAGGTCGAACATGAGTAGTATGGTTGAATACGATCAGCATGAAGTAGTCACCATGGTGACTAGTCCGTCTCACGTGATGATCGGACACGGGTTAGTCAACATGGATCATGTATCACTTAGATGACTAGAGGGATGTCGATTTAAGTGGGAGTTCATACTTAATTTGATTAAATGAACTTAATTGTCATGAACTTAGTCTAAAAGTTGTCTTTATAAATATTGTAGATGTCCAACGTCAACCTCAATTTCAACGCATTCCTAGAGAAAAACAAGTTGAAAGATGATGGTAGCAACTATGCGGACTGGGTTCGCAACTTGAAGCTCATCCTTGAAGCAGCTAAAAAGGCTTATGTCCTTGATGCGCCGCTAGGTGACCCTCCCGCTCCCGCAGCAGCCCAGGACATTCTGAACGTCTGGCAAATGCGGAGTGATGACTACTCTCTGGTTAGGTGTGGCATGTTATACAGTTTAGAAACAAGGCTCCAAAGGCGTTTTGAGCAACACGGGGCATATGAGATGTTCCAGGAGCTGAAGCTAGTTTTTCAAGCTCATGCCCGTGTCGAGAGATATGAAGTCTCCGACAAGTTCTTCAGCTGTAAGATGGAGGAGAACAGTTCTGTCAGTGAGCACATACTCAAAATGTCTGGGTTACACGGTCGTCTGACTTCACTTGGAGTCGAACTTCCGGATGATGCTATCATTGAAAGAATCCTCCAGTCTCTCCCACCAAGCTACAAAGGCTTTGTGCTTAACTACAACATGCAAGGGATGGGGAAGACCATTCCCGAGTTGTACTCGATGCTCAAGTCTGCAGAAGTAGAAATCAAGAAAGAGCATCAAGTGTTGATGGTCAACAAGACCACTAGTTTCAAGAAAGGCAAGGGTAAGAAGAACTTCAAGAAAGACGGCAAAGCTGTTGCCGCACCCGGTAAGCCAGATGCCGGGAAGAAGAAAAAGAACGGATCCAAGCCTGAGACTGAGTGCTTCTATTGCAAGGGAAAGGGTCACTGCAAGCGGAACTGCCCCTAATACTTAGCGAACAAGAAGGCCGGCAACATTAAAGGTATATGTGATATACATGTTATTGATGTGTACCTTACCAGCGCTCGTAGTAGCTCCTGGGTATTTGATACCGGTGTTGTTGCTCACATTTGCAACTCAAAGCAGGAACTGCGGAATAAGCGGAGACTGGCCAAGGACGAGGTGACGATGCGCGTCGGGAATGGTTCAAAGGTCGATCTGATCGCCGTCGGCACGCTACCTCTACATCTACCGTCGGGATTGGTTTTAAACCTTAATAATTGTTATTTAGTACCAGCTTTAAGCATGAACATTGTATCAGGGTCTTGCTTAATGCGAGACGGCTACTCATTTAAGTCAGAGAATAATGGTTGTTCTATTTATATGAGTGACATGTTTTATGGTCATGCTCCGCTAGTGAATGGTTTATTCTTGATGAATCTCGATCGTGATGTTACACATATTCATAGTGTGAGTACCAAAAGACGCAAGGTTGATAATGATAGTCCCACATACTTGTGGCACTGCCGCCTTGGTCATATCGGCGTTAAGCGCATGAAGAAGCTCCATACTGATGGACTATTAGAGTCTCTTGACTTTGAATCATTTGACACATGTGAACCGTGCCTCATGGGCAAGATGACTAAGACTCCATTCTCAGGAATAATGGAGAGAGCAACCGACTTATTGGAAATAATACATACTGATGTGTGTGGTCCAATGAACGTTGAAGCTCGCGGTGGTTATCGTTATGTTCTCACTCTCACGGATGATTTGAGTAAGTATGGGTATATCTACTTGATGAAGCACAAATCTGAGACGTTTGAGAAGTTCAAGGAATTTCAGAGTGAGGTTGAGAATCAACGTGACAGAAAAATTAAATGTCTACGATCTGATCGTGGAGGAGAATATTTGAGTCACTAGTTTGGCACACACCTAAGAAAGTGTGGAGTCGTTTCACAACTGACGCCGCCTGGCACACCACAGCGCAACGGAGTGTCTGAACGTCGTAATCGCACTTTATTAGATATGGTACGATCTATGATGTCTCTCACCGACTTACCGCTATCATTTTGGGGATACGCATTAGAAACTGCAGCATTCACTTTAAATAGGGCACCGTCTAAATCCGTTGAGATGACACCGTATGAACTATGGTTTGGCAAGAAACCTAAGTTGTCGTTTCTTAAAGTTTGGGGTTGCGATGCTTATGTGAAGAAACTTCAACCAGAAAATCTCGAACCCAAAGCGGAGAAATGCGTATTCATAGGATACCCTAAGGAAACTATTGGGTATACCTTCTATCTTAGATCCGAAGGTAAAAACTTTGTTGCCAAGAACGGATCCTTTCTAGAGAAAGAGTTTCTCTCGAAAGAAGTAAGTGGGAGGAAGGTAGAACTTGATGAGGTAATTACACCCCCTCTCGAACAGGAAAGTAGCGCAGCGCGGGAAGTTGTTCCTGTGGCGCCTACACCGACTGAAGAGCAAGTTAATGATGATGATCATGAAGCTTCAGATCAAGTTACTACTGAACCGCGAAGGTCCACAAGGGCACGCTCCGCACCAGAGTGGTACGGCAACCCTGTGATGGAAATCATGTTGTTAGACAACGGTGAACCTTCGAACTATGAAGAAGCAGTGGCGGGCCCGGATTCCAACAAATGGCTTGAGGCCATGAAATCCGGCATAGGATCCATGTATGAGAACAAAGTATGGACTTTGGTGGACTTCCCGGATGACCGGCGAGCCATAGAAAATAAATGGATCTTCAAGAAGAAGACTGATGCAAACGGTAATGCAACCGTTTACAAAGATCGACTTGTCGCAAAGGGTTTTCGACAAATTCAAGGAGTTGACTACGAAGAGACTTTCTCTCCCGTAGCGAAGCTGAAATCAGTTCGAATCATGTTAGCAATTGCCGCCTTTTATGATTATGAAATTTGGCAAATGGACGTCAAAACAGCGTTCCTTAACGGGAACCTTAAGGAAGAGTTGTATATGATGCAACCAGAAGGTTTTGTCGACCCTAAGGGTGCTAACAAAGTGTGCAAGCTCCAGCGCTCCATCTATGGGCTGGTGCAAGCATCTCGGAGTTGGAACATTCGCTTTAATGAGGTGATTAAAGCGTTTGGGTTCATACAGGTTTACGGAGAAGCCTGTCTGTACAAGAAAGTGAGTGGGAGCTCTGTAGCTTTCCTCATACTGTATGTGGATGACATATTATTGATGGGGAATGATATAGAGATGTTGGAGAGCATAAAGGCCTATTTGAACAAGAGTTTTTCAATGAAGGACCTTGGAGAAGCTGCATACATATTAGGCATCAAGATCTATAGAGATAGATCGAGACGCCTCATAGGTCTTTCGCAAAGTACATACCTTGACAAGATATTGAAGAAGTTCAATATGGAAAACTCAAAGAAAGGGTTCTTGCCAGTTTTGCAAGGTATGAGATTGAGTAAGACTCAGTCGCCGACCACGGCAGCAAATAGAGAGAAGATGAGTTCTGTCCCCTATGCTTCAGCCGTGGGCTCTCTAATGTATGCCATGCTATGTACCAGACCTGATATAAACCTTGCCATAAGTTTGGTAGGGAGGTACCAAAGTGATCCCGGTACGGAACACTGGACAGCGGTCAAGAATATCCTTAAGTACCTGAAAAGGACTAAGGAAATGTTTCTCGTTTATGGAGGTGACGAAGAACTCGTCGTAAAGGGTTACGTCGACGCTAGCTTCGACATAGATCCAGATGACTCTAAGTCACAGACCGGATACATATATGTGTTGAATGGTGGGGCAGTGAGCTGGTGCAGCGGCAAGCAAGAAGTCGTGGCAGCATCTACATGTGAAGCGGAGTACATAGCTGCTTCAGAAGCGGTTCATGAAGGAATTTGGATGAAGGAGCTCATCACCGACCTTGGAGTGGTTCCAAGAGCGTCGGGTCCTATGACACTCTTCTGTGATAACACTCGAGCCATTGCCATAGCCAAGGAGCCCAGGTTTCACCGGAAGACGAAGCACATCAAGCGCCGCTACAACTCCATCTAGGACCATGTCCAGAGTGGAGTGATAGATATTTGTAAAGTACACACGGATCTGAATATTGCAGACCCGTTGACTAAACCTCTTCCACGAGCAAAACATGATCAACACCATAATGCTATGGGTGTTCGATACATCACAATGTAACTAGATTATTGACTCTAGTGCAAGTGGGAGACTGTTGGAAATATGCCCTAGAGGCAATAATAAAATGGTTATTATCATATTTCCTTGTTCATGATAATCGTCTATTGTTCATGCTATAATTGTATTAACAGGAAACCGTAATACATGTGTGAATAAATAGATCACAATGTGTCCCTAGCAAGCCTCTAGTTGGCTAGCTCGTTAGTCAATAGATGATCATGGTTTCCTCATCATGGGCATTAGATGTCATTGATAACGGGATCACATCATTGGGAGAATGATGTGATGGACAAGACCCAATCCTAAGCATAGCACTAGATCGTATTGTTCGTATGCTAAAGCTTTTCTAATTTCAAGTATCTTTTCCTTCGACCGTGAGATTGTGCAACTCCCGGATACCGTAGGAGTGCTTTGGGTGTATCAAACGTCACAACGTAACTAGGTGACTATAAAGGTGCACTACGGGTACCTCCGAAAGTGTCTGTTGGGTTGGTACGAATCGAGATCGGGATTTGTCACTCCGTGTGACGGAGAGGTATCTCTGGGCCCACTCGATAGAACATCATCATGATCTCAATGTGACTAAGGAGTTAGTCACACGATGACGTGCTACGGAACGAGTAAAGAGACTTACCGGTAACGAGATTGAACAAGGTATAGGTATACCGACGATCGAATCTCGGGCAAGTTCTATACCGACACACAAAGGGAATCGTATACGGGATTGATTGAATCCTTGGCATTGTGGTTCATCCGATGAGATCATCTTGGAGCAAGTGGGAGCCACCATGGGTATCCAGACCCCGCTGATGGTTATTGGCCAGAGAGGTGTCTCGGTCATGTCTGCCTGTCTCCCGAACCCGTAGGGTCTACACACTTAAGGTTCGATGACACTAGGGTTATAGGGAATTGTTATACAAGGTTACCGAAAGTTGTTCGGAGTCCCGGATGAGATCCCGGACGTCACGAGGAGCTCCGGAATTGTCCGGAGGTAAATATTGATATATAGGACGGATGGTTTCGGATACCGGAAGTGTTTCGGGCGTCAGCGGTAACGTACCGGGATCACCGGGACCACCGGAGGTGGCCCCGGGGGACCACCGAAGGGGGGCAACGACCCCGGGAGATAAGGTGAGCCAAGTGGGGGTGGGAACCAGCCCCTAGGTGGGCTGGTGCGCCTCCCCACTCAGCCTAATGCGCAAGGGAGAGAAAAGGGGGGGGGGCAAACCCTAGGCCAGGTGGGCCTAAGGCCCACCAGATGGTGCGCCACCCCCTCCTCCCCCCTCTGGCCGCCGCACCTCCCATCTGGGGGGGCTTCCGCACCCCCTAGGGTGGGAACCCTAGGGGTGGCACCCCCTCTCCCCTTCCCCTATATATATCGGGCACTTTTGGCCATTGACAGACACGGTTTTTCCCTGTCTCTCGGCGCAGCCCTGCTCTTCTTCCTCCTCCTCTCTGCCGGTGCTTGGCGAAGCCCTGCCGGGAGACCTCGTCTCTCCATCGACACCATGCCGTCGTGTTGCTAGAGTTCTTCCCCAACCTCTCCCTCCTCCTTGCTGGATCAAGGTGCGGGAGACGTCACCGGGCTGCACGTGTGTTGAACGCGGAGGTGTCGTTGTTCGGCGCTAGATCGGAATCGCTGCGAGTACGACTCCATCAACCGCGTTCTAGCAACGCTTTCGCTTAGCGATCTTCAAAGGTATGAAGATGCTCTTACCCCTCTCTCGTTGCTGGTCTCTCCATAGGAAGATGTGATTATGCGTAGGAAAATTTTGAATTTATGCTACGTTTCCCAACAGTGGATCCCCAAGCAATTCAAGAGGCAGATTATTCTTAAGGATAGGATATTGTTCTAAGACAACTCTATCTATCTCATCCCTTTCATCCATATGCATATCATTTTCATGCTCGAGCAAGTATTGCTCCAAGGGATCAGTAGGAGGTACGGCAATAGAAGCTTAGGCAATAGTTTCATCCCTACTAGGCAACTCCTTTTCATGAGGTTGTCTACCAAACTTAGAGAAATTGAACTCATGTGACACACCTTCAAAGCCAACAGTGACAATTTGCTTCTCACAATCAATATGAGCATTGACAGTATTGAGAAAAGGTCTACCAAATATGATGGGACAAAATCTATCTTGTGCGGTAGCAAGAACGAGGAAATCAGCAGGATACTTTGTTTTACCACACAAGACTTCAACATCCCTAACAATTCCCACGGGGTAGATAGTATCTCTATTGGCAAGCTGAATAGTCACATCTATAGGTTCTATCTCAACAGGTGCAATCTCATCTTTGATTTTCATCATATAAGGATTGAGGTATTGCACTAACACTGGCACCCACGTCACATGAGCCATGATAACAATGATCTCATATCTTAACAGAAACCATAGGCATGCCAACAACAGGCCTATGTTTGTCTCTAACGTGAGGTTTAGCAATTCTAGCAGCATCTTCACAGAAGTGAATATTATGTCCCTCAACTTCTTCAGACAGAAGATCTTTGATAATAACAATGCTAGGTTCAACTCTAATTTTCTCAGGGGGTGTAGGTGTTCTAATGTAGCCTCTACGTATCACAGTTGAAGCTTTAGAATGATCCTTTATCCTAACAGGGAAAGGTGGTTTCTCAATGTAAGCACTGGGAACAACAGGATCATTATAGGCAATGACTTTCTGTTCAACTGGAGTGGGTTTAACTACATTGACTTCTAAAGGAGGGTGATATTTAAACTAATTCTCTTTGGGGAGATCAATATGACCACAAAAGGATTCACACAATGAAGCTACTATCTCAGAGTCAACTCCATACTTAGCGCTAAAATCACTAAAGGTATTTGTCTCAACAAAGGATTTAACGCAATCAAACATGAAATTCATACCTGACTCCTTACCTTCTTCAAGCTCCCAATCTTCAGAGTTGCATTTAATTCTCTCCAATAAATTCCATTCGAAGTCAATATCTCTCTTCATAAAAGAACCGGTACAACAAGTGTCAAGCATGGTGCGATCATCATGAGAAAGACGAGCATAGAAGTTCTGAATGATAATTTCTCTCGAGAGCTCATGATTGGGGCATGAATATAACATTGATTTAAGCCTCCCCCAAGCTTGAGCGATGCTTTCTCTGTCACAAGGCCAAAAATTGTAAATATAATTTCGATCACGATGTACTAAATGCATAGGATAAAACTTTTGATGAAATTCCAATTTCAACCGATTGTAGTCCCATGATCCAGTATCATCACATAGCCTATACCATGTCAACGCCTTATACTTAAAAGATAAAGGAAAGACCTTCTTCTTGACCTCATCCTCGGGCACACTTGCAAGCTTAAATAAACCACAAACTTCATCTACATAGATTAGATGCAAGTCTGGATGTGATGTTCCATCTCCTGTAAAAGGATTAGCCAGCGGTTTCTAAAGCATACCCGAAGGAAATTCAAAGCAAATATTTTCAGTAGGTGCAGCAGGTTGAGGAGCAACCATTCGTGCTTCCATTCTAGGTGAAGATACCCCGAACAAGCCCCTCAAAGGATTAGTATTCATAGTGACAAGTGACAATAAATTTCAACACACTATATGAATGTTTCCTTACCAAGTTCCACTTACCAAAGGGGCTTCACTCCCCGGCAACGGCGCCAGAAAAGAGTCTTGATGACACACAAGTATAGGGGACCAATCGTAGTCCTTTCGATAAATAAGAGTGTCGAACCCAACGAGGAGCAGAAGGATCTGACAAGTGGTTTTCAGCAAGGAAATATCTGCAAGTACTGAAATTATCGATGACAAGTGATTGTGTGGTGAGATGATTCGTAGCAAGCAACAAGTAACAAAAGTAGAAAAGGTGCAGCAAAGTGGCCCAATCCCTTTTGTAGCAAGGGACAAGCCTGGACAAAGTCTTATAGGAGGAAAAACGCTCCCGAGGACACACGAGAATTTCTGTCATGCTAGTTTCATCATGTTCATATGATTTGCGTTCGTTACTTTGATAGTTTGATATGTGGGTGGACCGGCGCTTGGGTACTGCCCTTACTTGGACAAGCATCCCACTTATGATTAACTCCTCTCGCAAGCATCCGCAGCTATGAAAGAAGAATTAATACAAAGTCTAACCATAGCATTAAACTAGTGGATCCAAATCAGCCCATTACGAAGCAACGCATAAACTAGGGTTTAAGCTTCTGTCAATCTAGCAACCCATCATCTACTTACTACTTCCCAATGCCTTCCTCTAGGCCCAAATAATGGTGAAGTGTTATGTAGTCGACGTTCACATAACACCACTAGAGGAAAAACATCGTACAACATATCAAAATACCGAACGAATACCAAATTCACATGACTATTATTAGCATGACTTATCCCATGTCCTCAGGAACAAAAGATAACTCACAAAGCATAATCATACTCATGATCAGAGGGGTAATGAGTAGCATCAAGGATCTGAACATAAACTCTTCCACCAAATAATCCAACTAGCATCAACTACAAAGAGTAATCAACACTACTAGCAACCTTACAAGTACCAATCGGAGTCGCGAGACGGAGATTGGTTACAAGCGATGAACTAGGGTTTGGAGATGAGATGGTGCTAATGCAGATGTTGATGGTGACGAGTCCCCTACAATGAGAGGAGTGTTGGTGATGACGATGGCGACGATTTCCCCCTCTAGGAGGGAAGTTTCCCCGGCAGGATCGTCCTGCCGGAGCTCTAGATTGGTTGTGCTCAAGTTCCCCCTCGTGGCGGCGGCGAATCCACAAAAAAGCTACTCCTTGATTTTTTTGGACGAAACCCTCCATTTAGCAAAAGAGGGGGGCCAGTGGGCCAGTGGGCTGCCCACAAGCCCCCATGGCGCAGCCTGGGGGGTGGCCGCGCCCTGCAGGCTTGTGGGCACCCCCTGGTGCCCCTCTGGCACTTCTTCGGCCCAGTATTTTTTATAAATTGGAAAAAAATCCCCGTTGATTTTCACGGCGTTTGGAGTTGTGTAGAATAGGTATCTCAACTTTGCTCCACTTTCAGGCCAGAATTCCAGTTGCCGGTATTCTCCCTCTTCATGTAAACCTTGCAAAATAAGAGAGAAAAGGCATAAGAATTGTACCGTGAAATGAAATAACAGCCAAAGAAGCGATAAATATCAACATGAAAACATGATGCAAAATGGACGTATCAGGGGGCAACCCCTTTTGTTCAAAAAAAAGACTACACGTACGGCGAGTTAATTGCACAAAAACATCATATTTGGAGTTAGATTTGCAGAAAAGCACATAGTCCCGAATTATTTGCAAAAGCCATCGTGTTTCTAGTAAAATATTTGTAGAAAGCATTAATCAGGTGATTTGCTATATTTGATCACTTTTTTACAAATGGGGTTGGATCTTAAGGAGTTGATTTGGTAAAAAAATGGCATACACCTCCCTGCATGTCCCAAAGACACCCTTATTCAAGAAATAAAAAAGCAATCAGCCACCTCCCACCCCCATCACCTGCCTCCTCCAAGGTGGTGGCTGGCCACCGCGAGACAGCCTCCAATGGGATGGCTTCCCTCCTCCCTCGCCTTGCTCGTAGGGAGGGGCGGCCTTCCTCCTCCCTGGTCGTCACAGCTGGTCGACGACTAGCCCCGAACCAGAAGCTCTTTGTTCCAACATGAAGCGACTTCCAATCCCTCATGTTCACCCGGCCTTGCCGTTGTGCTATCGGATCTCTCCGGTCGGCGAATGCTCCACCCCACTTCCCACTGCCTCCTGTTCAACTCGTTTCCTTGCTCCTCGTAAGGGCGAGCTCGCCTTGAACACGAGGCATTTGTGGCCATGACGCCACCCACCACAACTCCTCACCTATCAAGCCAACAAGATGTACAAGGAGTGTTTCAAGCATCCGTGGTCATGGCAATGAATTCCCATCCGTGGTCACAATAGCTGTGCTTGCGGACGGCGTTGATGGTCGGCATTCCACCCTTCCGTTCTTCATCCCCTCCCACGAGCGCAATAAGGGATGGCCTCCTGATACGTCTTTAATGTATCTATATTTTTTTATTGTTTCAAGCTACTATTTTATCAATCTTGTATGTTTTGTATATCATTTTACATTATTTTTTAAAACTAACGTGCTTCCCTATTAACTCAGTGCCAAGTTTTAGTTGTTGCTTTCTGGGTTTTTTTTTGTTTTACGGAAAAACAATAACAAACGGAGTACGAACGGGATGAAACATTTTGATGATTTTTTTGGATTAAAAGAAAACCTGGGAGCTTCGAACGGAGGCCATAAGCCGCATGAGGCCATGACAAGTCACCCTGGGCGCTTGGGTATTTTGGTTCGGATAGTTCGGCTTATAGGTAATTTGGCTAGTCAAAATGGGAACCGAAATTTTTCTGCCAAAAGAGTAGTCGAACCCAAATTAACCAAAATTTCAGTTCGAGTACCCTAAAAACCTGAAATACTCGGAGCACACATCAGCTTTTGATATGAATAATTAGGGTAGTATGGGTATTTTGGATAGTATGGGTAACATGACAACGTGATAATAGCATGAATAATTTGTTTAGTATGAATAATTCGGGTAGTATAAGTATTTCAGGTTTTCTAGACTAGAACTTGAACACTAACCAAAAATCCGAATAGCCAGGAAATGAGAACCGAACCCAAACCCGATGCCCGAATTACCCGAACGGGTAATTCGGTTTAGTTCGGGTTCAGGTAGCGGGTTAGGGTACCCAAACGCCCGGGGTGAATGACAAGTCACCCTGGGAGATCGGGTAGTTCCGTTTATGGGTAATTCGGCTAGTAAAAAATAGGAACCAAAAAAATTTCTGCCAAAAAAATACCCGAACCCAAATTAACAAAGTTTTAGTTCGGTAATTCGGATACCCTAAAAAACTGAAATATTCGGATCACACATCAGCTTTTGATATGAATAATTAGGGTAGTATGGGTATTTCAGATAGTATGGGTAACATGGCAACATGATAATAGCATGAATAATTTGTTTAGTATGAATAATTCAGGTAGTATAAGTATTTCGGGTTTCCAGACTAGAACTCGAACCCTAACCAAAAAACCGAATAGCTAGGAAATGAGAACCGAACCCTAAACCGATTCCCGAATTGCCCGACAATTTGGGTAATTTGGTTTGGTTCGGGTTCGGGTAGCCGGTTAGGGTACCCAAACGCCGAGGGTGAACAACAAGTCACCCTGGGCGTTTGGCTATTTTGGTTATTTCGGTTCGGGTAGTTCGGTTTATGGGTAATTCGGCTAGCAAAAAATGGGAAAAGGATTTTTTTTCTGCAAAAAAAATACCGAACCCAAATTAACCAAAATTTCAGTTCGGGTAATTTGAGTACCCTAAAAACCTGAAATATTCGGAGCACACATCAGCTTTTGATATTGTAAGTGCATCTAGTGCCCCTTAGTGATTTTGGTGGTTTGAAGACTTATAGGTTAAGAGACTAATATGTTTGTGAGTGTACACAGGCTCTATAAGTTGCTGAGGAGTTTGAGTTATACGATGAATATCGACCCCTAAAATGTATGTCTTCGATTGAAGACTTTGGTCTTTCCTTGAAGACTTTGATCGCGAAGAAATTGCGATCAAATTGATATTCCTCATGAAGATATTGAAGATGAGAAATTTGGTGTGTCCTGAAGAAAACAATGTGAAGACTTTGAAGCATGAAGATTTACTCCTTGTGTTTTATTTTCTTTACTCTTGAGTCATAGGAACACCGTACTGTTAAAGGGGGTCGAGGTAAAACTACGGAATGATTTTCCTCATGATGCTCAACCCAAGCCTAAATCTAGGTGTTCCTGTGTGGAACTGAAGCATGTTACCTTTGAGGACTGTGCATCCTCCACACGATTAGGTGTCATGGTCTAGAGCATCTAGGAGTCAATTGTGAATAGCCAGGTGACCGAGTTTGTGAGGGTTTGGAAGTTTGCCCTAAATACTTACCATGAGTGTGGGCGAGGACTGTGTGTCCTTAGCTCAAGGAGAATATGGTAGGGACAGTGTGTCCCGAGACTCTGTGTCCTTTTGGTTTCAATACCAAGCCGCTCCGAACCAGACGTACAACTGTCACAGCTGTTGGAACTGGGTCATCGACAACTGTCTTCATCGAGCTACGGGTTCTATTTCTTCAACTCATTCATTTCCTCAAATTGTATGTTGAAGACTTTCATCTCTGCTGTTTCAAGAATTTGTCTGGAGACTTTCTTTGAATTTCCTCAACCTCAAATTCTTCACTTGAGTTAGTCTTCACCTGCGTATTCTGTACTTGCGAACTGTGCAAACCATTTCTCATAAACTTCATCGAGTACTTTGATGCAGTCATTTTGCAATCCTGATTATGCGCTATTTCCGTGCACTAAGTTCATTATTGATGAATTTCCTCACAAGGAATTTCCTTAGTGATGAAATTCCAAAAATCACCTATTCCCCCCCTCTAGTTGATATAACGCACTTTCAGATATGAATAAGTAGGGTACTATGGGTATTTCAAATAGTATGGGTATTTTAGTTATTATGGGTAACATGACAACATGATAATAGCATGAATAATTTGTTTAGTATGAATAATTTGGGTAGTATGGGTATTTCGGGTTTTCCAGACTCGAACTCAAACCCTAACCCAAAAATTGAATAGCCAGGAAATGAGAATCGAACCCTAACACGGTGCCCGAATTACTCAACAATTTGGGTAATCGGTTCGGTTCGGGTTCGGGTTCGGGTAGCGGGTTAGGGTACCCAAACTCCCAGGGTGAACGACAAGTCGCCCTAGGAGTTCGGGTATTTTGGTTATTTCGGTTTGGGTAGTTCGGTTTATGGGTAATTCTGCTAGTCAAAAATGAGAACCAAAATTTTTTCTGCCAAAGAAATACCCGAACCCAAATTAACCAAAATTTCAGTTCGGTTAATTCGGGTACCCTAAAAACCTAAAATATTCAAAGCACACATCAAATTTTGATATGAATAATTAGGGTAGTATGGGTATTTCAGATTGTATGGGTATTTTAGTTAGTATGGGTAACATGACAACGTGATAATAGCATGAATAATTTGTTTGTTATGAATAATTCGAGTAGTATGGGTATTTCGGGTTTTCCAAACTGGAACTCGAACCCTAACCCGAAAACAGAATAGCTAGGAAATGAGAACCAAACCCTAACCCGATGCCCGAATTAACCGACAATTCAGGTAATTTGGTTCGGTCCGGGTTCGGGTAGCGGGTTAGGGTACCGAAACGCCCAGGGTGAATGACAAGGCTAGAGAGAGTGCCCAAGGGGTAGGGCGCGTGCCTGCCCTCGTGGGTCCCCTGCATCACCTCTCCTTCCTATAAATTCCTAAAATCCAGAGAACCCAAAGGGGGGCCGTGAAACAAAATTTTCGGAGCCACAAGTCTCTATTCTTCTGTGTTCCCATATTAAGGCCCTTGTCGGTACTCTGTCAGAGGGGGGTCGATTACGGAGACCGTCTTCATCAACCTTGATGCCTCCCACATGATGTGTGAGTAGTTCCTACATGACCTACGGGTCCATAGCAGTAGCTAGATAGTTCTCTCCCTCATTTGTTCTTCAATACAATGATCTCTTCGAAGACTTATTCGACGTAATCCTTGCGGTGTTTTTGTTGGGATCCGATGAATTGCGGGTCTATGTTCACATTATTCATTAAAAGCAATTGATCCAATCTGAGTTTTATTATGTGTGATTTCATATAACTATGTACGCTTTTCGATCTATAAGTTTGTTTGGCCAAGTAGATGAATAGGTCATTAGAGGGAGTGGTGCATAGTAGTAGCTTTAATCTTGCGATGTCCTCACTCTGTGACTAGAGGAGTAGTGAGGCACGCATTTGTATTGTTGCTACTAAGGATTAAATGATGGGGTCAGGACATTTTATTTGGTCTTACTTTCTCTACATTATTTCAGCTTGCTTAGGGCATTACTTTATTCGTATGAACTTAATTACCGTAGATGCAAGCAGGAGTCGCTCGATTGGTGGATTAATGTAGTAAATGCACGCAGGAGTCGGTCTACTTATTACGGACGTAATGCTATATATTGATCATGTCACGAATAACACCATAATTATTTATGTTTGTGTCAATTGTCCAATAGTAATTTATGCATCCACTCCCACTATGTATGCTCATCAGAGAGATGCATCTAGTTAATGATATGGCCCACCGGGTCCATCTATATATTTTATATATCAAAACCATATAAAAATATTTGTTGTTATTTATTTACCTTTTATTATAATTATCTATCCTTCTTATACGATTTAATATTTGTAATTGGCGAGCACAAGGGGCTTGCCAACCCTCTTGTCCATGTTGGGTGCAAATATTTGCTCTTATGTGTGCAGGAACTATTGATCGCGTGTTTCGGTAACTTCCTATTGGTTCGATAACCATGGTTCTTAACTGAGGATAAATACTTGTTTCTACTTTACTACATCATCCCTTCCTCTTTGGAAGAAATTCCAACACATCTACTGTAACATCCCAAAATTATAAATTTTGGAATGTTAATATAATTATTAGATTGATTGTTTGTTTGTTTGCTGAGTGACTGAAACTTGTGTGAAATTTGAAACTTTTCGAAACTTTTGAATGCGAGGGAATAAAATGACTTTCCCCTTCTCCGGTGAATTCAAATTCAATCTTTTAAAAGCAAAGAGAGAAGATGACATGACTTCTTCAACTATAAAGAATTTGAACGGAGATATTTGCATTGAATTCTTTTGCATTTCCATTCGTTTTCTTCGTGTAAGAAATGCAGGGAAATACATTCTAGAGAGGAGGAACATGACCCTCGAACCCACGGGCATTTTGAAAGTTATTTGAACCCTCAAACTTAGAGGGTCATTTGAAAATTATTTGCAAAGGAAAATAAATCTTTTAGGCAAATTTGTGAAAATAATTTTTTCTGAAGTTTTTATTTTTGCCGTGGAAAAATGCCCATCATCTATATTTTATTTTTCTGATAATTTTAGTATATAAAAACTCTTTATTCCGAATTGATTTGATTTCCTTTTTATCGTTTTAGTTTCCTAGTTTTGAAAATAGGAAAGGAAATCACTTTATTAGGAAATACCTGCTGGCCCATTAAGACTTTCCTTTCACTGGCCCAAGAAGATCATCTTCTTCCTCCTCTCTCCCTCACGTCACACAAAAACTTGCCTTCCATGGACAGAGGATCCCCACCTCCGGGATTCGCGAAGCACATTCCTTCCCAGCGCCTCCCGTCGCCTCTATAAGAACCCCGTGCACCTCCTCGTTCCATTCCCGTTGAAAACTTCCCCTCTCCTCGCCTCTAACTCGCGCCCCACCTCGCCGGAGTCGTCACCAAGAACTCGCCAGAGAACTCCATCCCGTCGGCCCCCTGCACCCACCCCTCCCTGCCGAGCCCCCCACCGCTTCGGCCACCCCTCCTCCACCACCCCTCCACCTCTTCGGTTCCCCCTGCACCACCACCTCGCCCCTCCCCAGGAAACTCCACCACGACCAGAGAGCTGCTGCTCCTCCCATAGCCAGCAGTTCCTCCACCTCGCCCCCCTGCACTCCCACCACCTCGCCTCCCTCCCCCCCCTGGAGCCTCGCAACCCCACCCCTTCCTCACCCCCGCCGGAGTGCCCCCTTCCCCGCCGGCGACCCACCCCACCGGAGCTCCACCCCCTGCACCCCTTCCCATCGGCCATTACAGCCACGGGAGCCCCAGCCACGGTAAGGCCCCTCCCTCCTTTCTATTTTTTTTACTTGTCTTGTTTTTTTAGTTTTAGCCCTTAGATCTATTTCCAACGGTGTAGATTAGGAGGTACTTCCCCCTTCAGTCTTTTAGATAAAACCGATCGGTTTTTCTTTCACTTAAGTTTAGCCGAAGCGAATTAGTTAAATAGCGGTCGTTTGTTAGTTATCCCCGCAACACTCACCCCCTTAGCCAATTAGAAAAGGCCACGT
The DNA here is from genome assembly GCF_904849725.1 of Hordeum vulgare subsp. vulgare. NCBI lineage: Eukaryota > Viridiplantae > Streptophyta > Magnoliopsida > Poales > Poaceae > Hordeum > Hordeum vulgare. The sequence goes on from NC_058519.1 coordinate 53,604,297, forward strand.
TGACCCCTGTCCACAAATCAGTTTTTCCCTTTTTCTGTTTTAATTCCAAAACAGCAAAGTTTCTGTTTTGTTTTGGCCATAGATTTTGATCCAGAAGTCCAATGATAGTGATTCTTTTTCCAGTAGCTCACAAATTTCCTGTAGTTTTTAAAAACATATAATTTGTTTATGTTTTAAATGTTCAAATATAAGTTAGATCAGATTTAGTTTAAACCTTGTTTTTCTTATTCCAGGAGTTTAAAAATAGCTTTTAATTTGATTCCTTTGGGTACTGATCACTAGTGATCTTATTGATAAGTGGTAAAAATTTCAGAATTGTTTGAGTATCTTAGCTCACCTTTTCTTGTGAAACAATTTCTGTTTCACCTCTTTTAGGATTTCGGCTAATTCCTTTTCTATTTTTGTTTTAAAATATTTTCTTTATTATTTCAGAAACATTATTATGTTTTGTTTCTGTTAGATAAACAGTAGTTTTGCAACAAGTTTTTATTTTATATTTATTTGTTATCATGAAATCAATTCTAGTTCCGTAGTACCATGCAATTGTTTTCACCATTGTTTCAAATCCCGTTTGGGAATACTTTCAAAAAGTTTTGTGAAAAATACTTTATTTTATCTTAGTTAGATTTATATCTTAGTTCCTTGTTATTATTTTCTGTTAGACAAAAACTATTTAGTGTTTGACGTAGTAGAAGACTCTCTAGTCTTATTTGAAGTTTCCTTCAGATTCCTATTCGCTCTCTCTTTTGTTTTGATTGCTAGAATGATTGCTAGTATGAGTGCTTATGTGAATGATATGTTTGTTATATAGATTTCATCGGAGAGTGACGAGTAGTCTATCAAGTTATTTTCTCGAGAAATTCTTCTTCGTCAACATCACCAGGCAAGTCACCTTGATCATACTATCACCTATGTTTTATGCATCGTAGTTCTACCATCCTATGCCCAAATTTGCATGCTGCTTAGGTACTTGGAAATTTTAGTATAGATTGTAGTATCATGTGGTAGGCACACAACAACCCCGATACTTGGCCCCGGGACGACAATTTCTTATTGCTATGCTTGAGTAGACGGGTTTTCGGTTGAGTGCATAACACGAGTGATGCGAGGTTGATTAAATAATCAAGACCGGTTAAGACAAGATTTTCAAGACCTCGGACGCAATGCAACTCTGGGTGAAGGACGGTTGATCGGCTCCCTCGAGAACCCAGTGGATGCCCGGGATGCTGGGGACGGCCATGACATCCTGCGGAAAGCTTCACCCAGGCTCAAAGAGACGGACGGATATTTTCAAGACCCAAGGCTTACCTGCACAGCCACAAGTCATTATGGGCTCTAGCTTGGTTGGACAACGCGGCGACTCTGAACAGGCGGTGCTAGCAGATGTAGAAGAACGGTAGGAATGGATGGGCACCGAGAGGGATTCAGAGGGACCCGTTGAAAGACCATGTTTTGATCATCCGGTCTTCAAACACCCTGAAGTGCGAGGACATACTCGGAGGCGATCAAATCTTGTGGGGAACGTGTGCAAAACTCTGCAGAGTACTCAAACCTAATCGATTAGCCGTGTCCACGGTCATGGACAACTTGAGCCAAAGGAACTGAAGTTATCTGGATTTCTCAACACCTTTAAATATATTTGACGAGGGTAATGATTGACAACTTGGGTACGAGAACTGGTTGGCGGAACCATCTCGTTAACAACCAACAATGTAGTAACATTTTGCTTTTAGCCCTCTTTTGTTGTAGGAAAAAAATTTGCTTTCTGCTAAAAACTTATAGCCCCACCTGCCATATATGCATATAGTATAGATGATTACTTTTCACCCCTCTCTTATGTGACTTGCCAGCATATTCAATATGCTGACCTACACGGCTGCAACGTCTTATGTTGCAGATATTTTTCTTCGACGAGTAAGAGTACGATTCAGGGTTACGGTCTACACTCAACTTGCCGTTGGTGTTTATTGGGACTCCACTCCCTTGACTGCTTCCGCTGAGATAATTAAGGTATATATATCAGTTTTACGCTATTTACATGTGATTGCACTTTGATATATACATTGATGTACTGTGTGTGCCAGCATACTGATCCAGGGATGGCACAGAAACAGAGAGGCTTGACTCGTCTTGAGTCGGGTCGCTATAGAAATGGTATCAAAGCACATGTTGACTGTAGGACGTGACCCTAGAAATTAGAAATTTCTTAGGAAAGAATCGCTCAAAAAAAATTTATTTTCAAGAACACCTTTTACTTCTCATCTCTTCTGATTTCATCAAATGTTCTCTCTCACCTCAAATAGTTATACAACCCCCTTACCCCTTTGACCTCAGGAAGAATCAACGGAGTTATACTTCAAAGTAAAGAGTATTCACCATGCGTTTAAAGAATTGACGCTACACCAACAGAGGACTCTCAAGACCCGAAGAACTCGAAGACCCTGAAGTGTTTGAATAATTATATGACCGTTAGAAGTCCAAACCCCTTTTATATACCCACGTTAGATACGATGATTTGTGAACCGTCTTTGGTGTGTGTTTTCCGACGGCCACAAATAAAATCTATTTTCAAAAATATTGTTTGTATTGTGTGTATCTCCCTCCCTCTCTTACCCGTCTCATCCCCAAAACCTCAACCCTACCAGATGGAGTATGAAGCTGGACTTGTAGTCTCTGGACCAATGACCCAGCTGGAAGCTGAGATATGGATTCAGAACATGGAGAACCACTTCGGGAGCAACTTGATCTCAAGGAAGTATGAAGTGGAACATGCTCTCTAGTACTTTACCCAAAGTGTTGCTATCTGATGGAAAATGCATCATGCCATACAAGGATTTAGTGGAGCAGAAAGTTGGGAAGAATTCAAGAACACTCTGTTAAGATCCCGACTTATTCATAAGTGCTATGACAATCCGAAGGAGAAGACTTGTGCATGCAAGATCTGTGGAGAAATAGGACACACCCAGGAAGAACACACGGATGGATGCACTCATTGTGAAGAAAATCACCCAGCTGAGGAGTGCCCAAGTAGTCAGGTGACTTGTTTCCTTTGTGAGGGAACCACCCACTACCCAGCTCAATGTCACATTTATCCCAAGGTGCAACAAGTTGTCAAGCAGCAGAAAGATGCAGTGACGAAAACCCTCAAGAAGAATACTCTAGAAGAACCGGTGATGATAGAATATATTGAAGACCCTGATGGACAAGGTCTGACCAGATTTTTCTCCAACACATGCTACTCATGTGGAGAAGAAGGACATTATTCACAGGACTGCACGAAGAGAAGCCAAGAGTATCTAGGATACTTCCCGACAGAAGAAGTGGAGTTTGATCCATTTGAGATAGAAGAACTGGCCAAATAAAGGAGTCCGGAAAGAAGAAAAAGTACCCTCGGAAGAGCCAAATCTCTGCAGACATAGACCTGAGTCATGTCAGATGTTACAAGTGTATGAAATTTGGCCACCACAAATACATGTGCTCAGGAAGGAAGCTGGGAATCCAAGGAGCAAAAGCAGAAGCTAAGAAGCCTCGAGACTTGTCAGAAATCATTTGTATTTGTTGCAAGGAAGCAGGACATTTTGCCAGCGATTGTCCACAAAGGAAGAAAGCTAGAATGGAGTAGTTAAGTTTTGACCATGGCAATAAGTGTAATCCGAAGCACTCCTGTTTTTCATGAGATCATGGAGTGAAATTTTTGTAATAGAAGTCCCTGAGATTGTAATAACATCATGAATTAATGGAACTTATTGTCTCATGATTTCCTATGTTGAAAATGTATGCATTGTTTCTCTACGAGCAAAGATCTCTGAACATTTATGAGGATAAGAGAAATATGATCTATGCAGGCATGAGTATAATTCATTTAAGTGTGGTAGTAATCGGTAAACCCACAGGATCCATTGAGTAGGAGTGTACCATAATTGCCAAGGAGACACATACATTCCTGTGAGTACCTATTTACTGACACCTGCAGATGACAACTCTCTACGAGTCATTCCTCAAGGGACCAGAAACGATCATGACCCTGACCAGTGATCATGATTACCCGAAAATCCTGAAGGACATGATGAAGCACATTCATCTTGAAGGAGATGCAGTCTACAAAGGCTACCCATTCATGGAAAATGGAGTGGAACTTTGGTACGTGGAAGTACACCTCCACCATGTGAAAGGAGTTTGTCCAAAGACTATGGGGCAATACTTTTTCATTTCACGTGTACCACGAGCAACCTTCTTTGATGCTGTTTGTGAAGCTGCCATGGAAGCCATACGTCAGATCGGAGAAATACTTGAAGCAAGACTTCGTCATACCCAGGAATACATGAGTGAAGTGCATGCTGAGATGATGGAGATGAAGCTAATGGCCACCTTGATGAAGCAAAAGATGGATGATTTCAAGGAGCACCTCGGAAAATTCGAGTGGAACTAAAGTACCTCCAAAAGAGGCAGATGAATAAAGTTGGCAGAAATGCTCGACCATACCGAACAATGTGGATGGCAGCATTTGTAATAGAGTACTTTTGAATTGGAGTTTTTGAGGATAAATTAAGGATGTAATAAAGGATTGATTATGAAATGAATATAATTTATGGAAGAAACTATGATGGATCAGCAAAAGTTTTCTTAGGAGCATACAAAAACCTGAGAGTTGTGAAGATACGATAGATGTTTCGTTCAGCTTGCAGAACCAATGGATTTTCTGAACTTCGTTCGTGGACAAGATAAATTCTACAACGCTTGTGAGGATGCCCAAGTGTTAGAATGCGAGATTCGCTAAACCTTATACAGAGAAATGATTTGGGTGCGGAATGGATTGATCACCATGACGACTTACTCTTATCATTTATCTTGCTATTCGGAATGGTAAATCTGAGAGACTTACCCATATAGAGAGACGACGTTCTTTGAAGCTTTTGTTTAGGCCTTAGAGTGGTATAAGAAAATCCCAAGTACATGGCAATTGTTGTCATGCGTAGGAAATTTTACGGTGAGAATGAAACCAAGACCCTCTCTCTGCAGGATAACCACAAATGGTAGACCACCATGAGGACCATCAATATGTTATTTAGAATTGATCACGAGACTGTCAGTTAAGAAGACCCAGTGACGGAAGAAGCTTATATCAACGGGAGAGCATCACCAAAGGATTTAATATGAAGACTGTGCGATGTCAGTTGCCAAAACCCCAGAGGATCGTTAAAGCATTTTGAGGGACCCGTATCTCTCATTTTAAGTGTGGTAGCATCCCACCATGCCGGAGATTGGATTGTTAGAACACCCCCAAACCCTAACCTTTCTTTCTACCCTCTTCGAATCTCGAGGACGAGATTCATTTTAAGTGTGGTAGTTTGTAACATCCCAAAATTATAAATTTTGGAATGTTAATATAATTATTAGATTGATTGTTTGTTTGTTTGCTGAGTGACTGAAACTTGTGTGAAATTTGAAACTTTTTGAAACTTTTGAATGAGAGGGAATAAAATGACTTTCCCCTTCTCCGGTGAATTCAAATTCAATCTTTTAAAAGCAAAGAGAGAAGATGACATGACTTCTTCAACTATAAAGAATTTGAACGGAGATATTTGCATTGAATTCTTTTGCATTTCCATTCGTTTTCTTCGTGTAAGAAATGCCGGGAAATACATTCTAGAGAGGAGGAACATGACCCTCGAACCCACGGGCATTTTGAAAGTTATTTGAACCCTCAAACTTAGAGGGTCATTTGAAAATTATTTGCAAAAGAAAATAAATCTTTTAGGCAAATTTGTGAAAATAATTTTTTCTGAAGTTTTTATTTTTGCCGTGGAAAAATGCCCATCATCTATATTTTATTTTTCTGATAATTTTAGTATATAAAAACTCTTTATTCCGAATTGATTTGATTTCCTTTTTATCATTTTAGTTTCCTAGTTTTGAAAATAGGAAAGGAAATCACTTTATTAGGAAATACCTGCTGGCCCATTAAGACTTTCCTTTCACTGGCCCAAGAAGATCATCTTCTTCCTCCTCTCTCCCTCACGTCACACAAAAACTTGCCTTCCATGGACAGAGGATCCCCACCTCCGGGATTCGCGAAGCACATTCCTTCCCAGCGCCTCCCGTCGCCTCTATAAGAAACCCGTGCACCTCCTCGTTCCATTCCCGTTGAAAACTTCCCCTCTCCTCGCCTCTAACTCGCGCCCCACCTCGCCGGAGTCATCGCCAAGAACTCGCCAGAGAACTCCATCCCGTCGGCCCCCTGCACCCACCCCTCCCTGCCGAGCCCCCCACCGCTTCGGCCACCCCTCCTCCACCACCCCTCCACCTCTTCGGTTCCCCCTGCACCACCACCTCGCACCCCCCCCCCAGGAAACTCCACCACGACCAGAGAGCTGCTGCTCCTCCCATAGCCAGCAGTTCCTCCACCTCGCCCCCCCTGCACTCCCACCACCTCGCCTCCCTCAGCCCCCTGGAGCCTCGCCGCCCCACCCCTTCCTCACCCCCGCCGGAGTGCCCCCTTCCCCGCCGGCGACCCACCCCACCGGAGCTCCACCCCCTGCACCCCTTCCCATCGGCCATTACAGCCACGGGAGCCCCAGCCACGGTAAGGCCCCTCCCTCCTTTCTATTTTTTTTTACTTGTCTTGTTTTTTTAGTTTTAGCCCTTAGATCTATTTCCAACGGTGTAGATTAGGAGGTACTTCCCCCTTCAGTCTTTTAGATAAAACCGATCGGTTTTTCTTTCACTTAAGTTTAGCCGAAGCGAATTAGTTAAATAGCGGTCGTTTGTTAGTTATCCCCGCAACACTCACCCCCTTAGCCAATTAGAAAAGGCCACGTTGACCCCTGTCCACAAATCAGTTTTTCCCTTTTTCTGTTTTAATTCCAAAACAGCAAAGTTTCTGTTTTGTTTTGGCCATAGATTTTGATCCAGAAGTCCAATGATAGTGATTCTTTTTCCAGTAGCTCACAAATTTCCTGTAGTTTTTAAAAACATATAATTTGTTTATGTTTTAAATGTTCAAATATAAGTTAGATCAGATTTAGTTTAAACCTTGTTTTTCTTATTCCAGGAGTTTAAAAATAGCTTTTAATTTGATTCCTTTGGGTACTGATCACTAGTGATCTTATTGATAAGTGGTAAAAATTTCAGAATTGTTTGAGTATCTTAGCTCACCTTTTCTTGTGAAACAATTTCTGTTTCACCTCTTTTAGGATTTCGGCTAATTCCTTTTCTATTTTTGTTTTAAAATATTTTCTTTATTATTTCAGAAACATTATTATGTTTTGTTTCTGTTAGATAAACAGTAGTTTTGCAACAAGTTTTTATTTTATATTTATTTGTTATCATGAAATCAATTCTAGTTCCGTAGTACCATGCAATTGTTTTCACCATTGTTTCAAATCCCGTTTGGGAATACTTTCAAAAAGTTTTGTGAAAAATACTTTATTTTATCTTAGTTAGATTTATATCTTAGTTCCTTGTTATTATTTTCTGTTAGACAAAAACTATTTAGTGTTTGACGTAGTAGAAGACTCTCTAGTCTTATTTGAAGTTTCCTTCAGATTCCTATTCGCTCTCTCTTTTGTTTTGATTGCTAGAATGATTGCTAGTATGAGTGCTTATGTGAATGATATGTTTGTTATATAGATTTCATCGGAGAGTGACGAGTAGTCTATCAAGTTATTTTCTCGAGAAATTCTTCTTCGTCAACATCACCAGGCAAGTCACCTTGATCATACTATCACCTATGTTTTATGCATCGTAGTTCTACCATCCTATGCCCAAATTTGCATGCTGCTTAGGTACTTGGAAATTTTAGTATAGATTGTAGTATCATGTGGTAGGCACACAACAACCCCGATACTTGGCCCCGGGACGACAATTTCTTATTGCTATGCTTGAGTAGACGGGTTTTCGGTTGAGTGCATAACACGAGTGATGCGAGGTTGATTAAATAATCAAGACCGGTTAAGACAAGATTTTCAAGACCTCGGACGCAATGCAACTCTGGGTGAAGGACGGTTGATCGGCTCCCTCGAGAACCCAGTGGATGCCCGGGATGCTGGGGACGGCCATGACATCCTGCGGAAAGCTTCACCCAGGCTCAAAGAGACGGACGGATATTTTCAAGACCCAAGGCTTACCTGCACAGCCACAAGTCATTATGGGCTCTAGCTTGGTTGGACAACGCGGCGACTCTGAACAGGCGGTGCTAGCAGATGTAGAAGAACGGTAGGAATGGATGGGCACCGAGAGGGATTCAGAGGGACCCGTTGAAAGACCATGTTTTGATCATCCGGTCTTCAAACACCCTGAAGTGCGAGGACATACTCGGAGGCGATCAAATCTTGTGGGGAACGTGTGCAAAACTCTGCAGAGTACTCAAACCTAATCGATTAGCCGTGTCCACGGTCATGGACAACTTGAGCCAAAGGAACTGAAGTTATCTGGATTTCTCAACACCTTTAAATATATTTGACGAGGGTAATGATTGACAACTTGGGTACGAGAACTGGTTGGCGGAACCATCTCGTTAACAACCAACAATGTAGTAACATTTTGCTTTTAGCCCTCTTTTGTTGTAGGAAAAAAATTTGCTTTCTGCTAAAAACTTATAGCCCCACCTGCCATATATGCATATAGTATAGATGATTACTTTTCACCCCTCTCTTATGTGACTTGCCAGCATATTCAATATGCTGACCTACACGGCTGCAACGTCTTATGTTGCAGATATTTTTCTTCGACGAGTAAGAGTACGATTCAGGGTTACGGTCTACACTCAACTTGCCGTTGGTGTTTATTGGGACTCCACTCCCTTGACTGCTTCCGCTGAGATAATTAAGGTATATATATCAGTTTTACGCTATTTACATGTGATTGCACTTTGATATATACATTGATGTACTGTGTGTGCCAGCATACTGATCCAGGGATGGCACAGAAACACAGAGGCTTGACTCGTCTTGAGTTGGGTCGCTACAAAGTAGCACCTCCCTCACCTGATCACCCGACGAAGTAGCCTCACTCCTCCTGCGTTTGAAAGCTCCAGCCAAGGCACGGCATCCCGATGGGGTTAGTCAACTCGCTCCTCTTGCGTGTGACAACTTCAGTCAAGGTGTCGCATCCGGCGGGGTCAGTCAACTCTTTCCTTCCACGCGTGACAGCTCCAGCAAGGGCGCGACATCTCGGCGGGGTTAGTAAAACTCGCTCCTCCCGCAAGTGATGCCTCCGTCTAGGCACGCCATCCTTGCGGGTTGTGACTAATTTTGTTTTTTAGGTGCAGGGGTCTGTATGCAATTTTTTGCCAAGTGAGCTTCTTACAATCTGGTCACACTTGTCAAAAATTGATCAAACGCAACAAATCTCCCGATTAGTGCTTTTTGGAAAAAGTTTACTAGAAACACGATGGTTTTGCAAATAATGAAGAACTAGGTATTTTTCTACAAAACAAACCCCAAATGAGGTGGTTTTCTTCTTTTAACTCTAGGTATGGCTGAAGTTTCTGAAACACCTGATCCCCAACAGCAAGAACAAGTTCAGTGTGATGTCTGCTTGAGCTTTCATGTGGTGTTAAGCACGTAGGAGATATTACCTAATAGACTCCAACACCATGTGACGATTGTCGAGCCATGGTTGCAGTTTTTCAGACTGAATAGTGTCATCGGGTTTTCGACCAAGTGACGAGGTAGATGGCCATAGATGATTTGAAAAGGACCTTTACATGTAGCTGAATGCCAATTAGTATTATACTAAACCTCCCAAAGAGGGATCCATTGGGGCCAGCGAGAAGGATGGCTACTGATGCAAGAAACACTCAACTTATTGATTGGCACGTTCTATCTAGCCATCACACTGCGGACGGCGAGTTAAACTCCTACGAAGGAGAGTGCCTATTTTCTTGAACAATTCCTTCCAAAAAACACTAGTGAAAATGTGATCATGATCATACACAATAGAGAGTGGCATGCCATGGAGCTTATAACCAAAATCCAGGAAAGCCTCTGCCACAATTTTGAGCCGTGAAAGGGTTATGTAAGGGAACAAAATAACCGTATTTGGACAATTTCCCGATGGTCACAAGAAAACAGTTATACCCGTCATATGTGGGCGGTCCCTTATACAAAATCTATCATGGCCATTTCCTAAGGAATTTTACGTATTGGTAATGGCTGCAACAAGCGAGGGTAAGGAATCCTCTCTGGTTTGTCCTGCTGGGAGACAAGATAGTATCGCACAAAGTGTTTGATAAAACCTTTCATGGCAGCCCAACGAAAAAGCCGATGAACATGACGATAGGTGAGTGGTGGTAGGGAAATCAGAGTGCCCTCCCAAGGGGTTGTCATAGAAGGCATTGGCTATTTTCTTGTGCGGTTGTCAACTTGGACTAAACCAACTTTAAGAGAAAATTTAGAGTCAGCCAGAGGAATAGTTGGCCAGTATTTTCAAAAGTTCAGAAGCAAATGAATCGTTTGTGTAGCTGGTCACAATATCATCGTGCCGCACCGGTTGGGCAGAAGAAATAGCATGCATGACGGGTAATGTTTCACTCAATGAATGAGGCCTCGCAACAAATCATCAATAGCTCTATTCTGAAATCCTTTATTATAGTTGATGGTATACTGTAAACCCAAAAGCTTGGTTAAAGCCTTTTGCTACCAACTAATGTGCAAACGTTGATCAGTCAAACTAGCCAAACAGCCCTGATCTGTGTGAATGTTGAAGCCTGATAATTGCAGGTACTGAGGCTAATGCTCCACTGCCAACATAATTACTAGGTGCTCCTTTTCATACAAAAATATTGTTTGATTTCTTGGACCTAAAGCTTTACTAAAAAAATTGAAAAGAAGGAAGGTCGCCGGCGTGTGCAACAAAAGGATGCATGGAACAATCTTGTTAATGAAAAGGTCCAACAAAAGTGTGCAATATAATTCATAATCTCCTCGAGAGACAAATAAAGGGAGATCTCAAAACCATATCTGGCTAACCATAAAACTAGATGCCTAACCACCTATATTATTGTTGGACCACCATCCAAACCGGTTGTAGGTATCCCGTGCTACCATCTTCCATCGGTTGCACTCATAAGTCATATGCTCATTGGATTTCACACGGCCAAGTAGCAACCACGTACAGATCCAGCCAGTTTCTCTCTAGATAACTTGCAAAAAAATCATGATATCGTGCCTGGTAAAAATGACGACATTCCGATAGTTCCATATGGCCCAAGGTAATGCACATACTCTGACTCGAATATGCACCGCTAACTTAGGTTCTGAATCATTTAGCCAAGTCCCAAACAGGGTGTCAATGTTATTAGGAGGGATGACGTTAAAAGCTAACTGCCCCGTGCGCCAAAGTAGCTTAGCCTGAGGACAAGCAATGAAAAGATGTTGTATTGATTCACCCTTATTGAAAAACAACATCATTTCCTACCCACCCAATTTTGTTTTGCTAGATTGTCTTTAGTGAGTATCACTTTTTGTGCACAAACCAAGTAAAATTTTAATATTGAGGGAAACTTAATTTTCTAAATGTGGAGAGACCTTGGGATTGGACTAGTGTTAATCAGGTTTGTATACATAGAACTCAATGAGAATATACCTGACGCCCAAACTTTCCAGTGGTGTGTATCTGGTTCATGAGACAAGTTAATCTGCATCAAACTATGCACAAGATGTAACTATCTATCCCATTTCTCCTACAAGTGACTTTCTCAAGAAAAGATGATGTTTAAGGGAACTGAGCCTAGAATTGTACCAACGAGAGCCTCTTTTCGTTCTACAATGTTGTATAGGGTTGGATAATATATGGCCAACGACGTTTCCCCTAGCCATGTATCTTTCAAAAATATAGTTGAATTTTCGTCCGTGACACTGAATTTGCTCCTATTGAAAAGGTCTACCTTTGTCCTCGTGTGGCTTGATAACCCACAAGTATAGGGGATCACAACAGTCTTCGAGGATAGTATTTCACCCAAATTTGTTGATTCGACACAACGGGAGCCAAAGAATATTTATGAGCCTTAGTAGTTGAGTGGTCAATTCGAGCACACCTGAAATATAATATCTCTGCAGCAAAGTGTTTAGTAGGAGAGTAGTTTGATAGTTTTCATAGTTTCAGTAACAGTAGAAATAGTAATAGGAATAATAACAGAAGCAATTTGTGATTTTTGTAACAGAGGCAGCAATAGTAACCTAGCAAAGATCAATATGAGAAAATCATAGGCATTGGATCAGTGATGGATACTTATGTTGGATGGCATTCATCATGTGATAGTCACAACCTAGAGTGATACACAATAGCTACAATTCATCAATGTAATGTATTATGTGCTTACAATAAGAATTTGCATGGCATCTTTTGTCCTACTCTCCCGTGGCAGTGGGGTCCAAAGGGAAACTAAGGGATATTAAGGCCTCCTTTTAATAGAGAACCAGAAAAAACATTAGCACATGGTGAATTCATGAACTCCTCATACTACGGTCATCATCGGAGAGGATCCCAACTATTTTCACTCTCGGCCCTACGGATCATAACACATAATATGTGCATACAACTTGCAAAATAGGATCTAAATACTATTATATTCATGGAAACGTAATAGGTTCAAATCTGAAATCATGGCCCTCGGGCCCTGGTGACAAGCATTAAACATAGCAAAGTCATAGCAACATCAATCTCAGAACATAGTGGATACTAGGGATCAAGCCCTAACAAATTGACTCAATTACATGAAAAATCTCTTCCGACTCGATAACTACCCAGCAAGTCTATGGAGGAATTAATCACTCCCGATGGTGAGCTTCATGGAGTTGTTGATGGAGAAGGTTTGATGATGACAACAATGATGAATCCCAATCTCCGGAGCCCCAAACGATCTCTAGATCAGTCCTACCGATGAAGAACGTGAGGTGTCGACGTCTCCATATTGTAAAGCACCATGAAAGTTTCTCTGTAATTTTTTCTCCACAAAATGATACTTATGGAGTTGCAATTATGGTAGCCGGAGGTCCATAGGATAGACGAGCCTACATGGCGTGCCCACCCCGAACGTGAGCTCGTCGCTCTATGGTAGACCCCATCCAGCAGTTATCTCCACAAGTATTAATAGGGATAATTTGTTTTATGCCCCTAGTTGGGTCACACTCAACTGGTTTACACCTAATTTCCGAAAACACACATTTTTTTCGAAACCACTTTGCTCGTCTTATCCTTTGACCCTTTGACTGTTTGACCATCATTTTGAAAACTTCATAACTAATTCATACTAACTCGGAAAAATGCAAACAAGATATCAAAATGTTCATAAAAACATCACCTATATGCTATCAATTGCCCAACAATAATTTGTCTACCACCGTATGCTATCTTCGAGAAATATGTCACTAGCGACAACTATGGCACCCGGTTCTACACAAAATATATTACTAAAACCCTAAAAAAATATTGCTGCCATTTATCATATGTTATTTTGTTTTATATTTATATTATCTATCTATCACTACTTAATCCTTGTAACTAACAAGTTCAATGGGCTTCACAACACTCTTACCCGCGTTGGTTGCAAGTGTTCGCTCTTTTGTGTGTAGGTGCTGACGACGAGAGTTTGCGTAGTTCTCCTACTGGTTTAATAACCTTGGTTCTCACTGAGGGAAATACTTATCTCTGTTGTGCTACATCTCCTCTCCACTTCGGGGGAAAACTCAATGCAGTGTACAAGTAGCACACTACCATGCGCCCATTCACACCGCCCGATCCGATAGTTTTGCCGCCGCCTACACCCCTTGGGCGGTGCGAATGAGCGCATGGTAGTGTGCTCTGCAGCAAAGTGTTTAGTAGCGCAGTAGTTTGATAGTTTTGATACTTTCAGTAACGGTAGCAATAGTAACAAGAACAGTAACAGAAGTAGTTTGTGATGTTTGTAACAATGGTAGTAGTAGTAACTTCACAAAGATTAATATAATAAAAGCATAGGCATTGGATCAGCGATGAATAGTTATGTCAGATGATATTCATCATGTGACAGTCCATGATCATGTATGCTTATAATAAATCCTAGAGCGATACACAATAGCTCCAAATCATTAATGTAATGTAGGCATGTATTTCGTATATAGTCATGTGTGCTTATAATAAGACCTTCCATGACATTTTTGCCCTACCCTCCTATAGGAGTGGGGTCCAAAGGGAAACTAGGGATATTAAAGCCTCCTTTTAATCGACAGATGTAATAAAGCATTAACACATGGTGAATACATGAACTCTTGTTACTACTATCATCACGAGAGAGGATCTGAACTATTGTCACTCTGGGGTCTATGGATCATAACACATAATAGGTGGATACAACTTTCAAGATAGGATATAAGACACTCTATTACTCATGAAAACATAACAAATAGGTTCAGATCTGAAATCGTAGCACTCGGGCCCTAGTGACAAACATTAAGCATAACAAAGTCATAGCAACATCTATTGCAAAACATAGTGGATACTAGGGAACAAGCCCTAAAATATTGACTCGATTACATGACTAATCACATCCAACTCCGTCATCGTCCAGCAAGCCTACAAATGAATTACTCACTCCCAGTGGTGAGAACCATGGAACTGTTGATGGAGAAGGGGTGATGATGATGACGGTGATGAATCCCCCTTTTTAGGGGTCCAGATCAGCCCTCTCAAAGAAGAACACCAGGTGGGGGCGGCTCCATCTCATAAAACACGATGACAGCTTCTCTCGAATTTTTTCCTCCATGAGACGGTACTCATGGAGTTGGAATTAGCTCAGTTGGTTGTCCGTGGGACCAATGAGCTTGCATGGCGCGCCCTAGGGGATGGGCGTGCCATGTGAGCTCGCCGCTCTGTGCTGGCCCCCTCTGGTAGTTTTCTTCGCCAGTATTTTTATATATTTAGAAAATAATCTCCATAAATTTCTAGGCCAATCTAACAATTTTTAGTTCTGCACAAAAACAACACCATCATAGTTCTGCTAAAATCAACATCGGTCCGGGTTACTTTCATTTAGATCATGCAAATTAGAGTTCAAAACAAGAGCAAAAGTGTTTGGAGAAGTAGATACATTTGGGACGTATCAAGGTCCTTCCAAAATGGAGAGTCCATCATTTGTGTCGTCACTTGGGCTAGTGTCATGGAGTCTAGATATTGTGACGCTCTAGATTTTGGCCCTTTCTTTTTCTTTTGAATTTCTTTAAGATTTTATTTGAAATTGCTTTTTTGTGGCTCTGTGGTGTGGAAACCTCGGAAGATCATCTCTTCCTAGTCTCCAAACTGTCTTGACATCCTCAAAACCTTCCCAAGACCATGTCATTTCCAATCTTGGACTCATCCTAATATTCTTTTTCTTGAGAATATTCATTTTTCTACTAAAGGAATCACCCTATTTGCTCAAGGTTATGAAGCAACCTATATTTCTGTCTCTCCCAAAATTCCCAAATAATTCTCATAGTTTTATGGGTCATATATTCCTCAAATATATCAAAAATGATTCCTTGTCTAGTTCAAAAATAATTCAAGGATATTCTTTTTCCTATTCTGTCGTGAATGACACTTTCTGAAATATTCCTTAGCTAATTTCCAAAGTTTCTGTCGACAAAGGAACTTTTTGAAGGAGTTACTAGCTAGGATGATCCAAATGATTTGAAATTTTGACATGACCTTCATATGCTCAAATAATAGCTCTCCTCCAAGATTTGAGAATCATTCCATCATCCATCTCATCCCAACATCAAATCTTAGTTTCTGGTCACATTTCCATTTTGTGAAGCAACTATATTTTATATTGTTTCATAATTGTTGAAAATTTACTAGGACATGATCCTACCCATATCTCATGTCTCCACCAAATTTGGGATCATTTCATTGAGCCAATATTCCTCTACAAATTTTCTTAGTTTGTGTCGAGAGATTCATTGTGAAGGAAGTACCATTTTGGTGTATCCAAATGGTATGAAATTTTTTAGAGTGCATCCATTTGCCTAAATAGCTCGTCTCCCCCAAATTTCAGCTCAACCCAATCAAGCATGTGAGTGCTACTTCAAATTTTGCATTTCTGTCCAATGCGGTACATTGTACAACAAGTGCTATCTAGCTTCATCCTATTGAGCTGAAAATTTGCATATATGATCATCTTAGTGATGGATCACCCTCTGAAAAATATCAGCATCTTTGTCTAGACCAATCTTCCTCAGTAAGCAACAAACACCTTGTTTTTTTATTCTCTTCAAGATCTTTGTGGTCACATCATTGGCTACTATGCTTGATCCTTTCCCCTTGGCCCTCCCTGGTAAATGACCCTTAGAGCAGACACAGTCTGCCCGACCAAAGCACGTGTCACCGCCTCGTTCATGCGTTGTCCATGTAGATGGCATGCCAATGCTCACGCTCTGGCAGCTCGGGCCCTTTGTTTCGTCCGTTGCCTCACGCCCTCGACACCTAGCCATGTCCAGCAACTCTGTCTTGGCCTCGCCTTCGCCCTGGACCCCTTTCCCCCTCTGGATTCTTCCTCTTTACGTTGTCCTTGTCGAGGAACAGAGTGTGCCCGTGAACTCCTTTGTCTTCCTCTGCCAAGGCTTGTTGCCCACGTTGCCCAGAGCCTTCCCAAGCTCTCCACGATGCTATTTGTAGCGTTCCCGAGCTCTCCCACAAACCGTAGCCCTCCCCAAAGCCTCTGGAGCTCCCCATTTCCCCCATGGCCAAAGAACTCGCCACCGATCCCCTCGGCCGAACCCATACCTTGAACTTTTCCCCTCCCTCTCTTCGTGTGCGTAGGATCCTTGGATGCTCGCCAACCGCCTCCGCTCTCACCCTAGTCCAGTGAGACCCCTGCGAGCGTGGCTCCGCTAAAGCTCTTCTACCACGGTAGCCTTCTGGTGGCCACGGCACTGTGAGCCACCCCAGTCGCTCCCGTGGCTACCCTCGAATGCGGAAAGGAGCTACGGTGCCGCCGTGCTCGTATGTCAGCTCTCTAGAGCAGTAAGGTGACGGCTGCGCCAGTGCCTGAGCCCCGTGCCTCTGGTCGTGAGAAAGAAGACGACCGAGTTGCCTAGGAGTTGACCGGGTCGGCCCGTTGACCCGCATAAGTGAAGGTGTATTCCTCTGAATACATCTTCGTCCTCCAAAAGCGCCTTTTAGATCATTTTCGGGCAGAAATGTGTTTTCTCTTCTCTGAAAGCATACTTTCCCTAAAGGCATTATCTGTTCAAACCAGCCAAGGACCTGTTTGTGAATACTTCTGTTATAGATTAGTCCCCAGTATTCAACCATCCATATCTCCGTGACCGTAACTCCGATTCAGGTGATTCCAAAGCCCTCGGTCTTGTATCATAGAGCCCGTTCTATTGGTTCGTTTTCACTATGTTATAACATATTGAAAATGACCATTTTTCCCTTACCCTTGTTCAGCCCCCTTCAAGAGAGAATTTTTTTCGGTGAATCGTTCCATGAGTTCCTTGCACTTCTACCCGGTGAATCCTTCATCCCCACACAAGCCACAACAGCCACTTGCATGATGGCCTTGCAGTAGCCATGGTTTTCTATATAATATTTAATAAAAAAAATTCTCATCTACTACTGGTATTTTTGTTTTGGTATGCTTGTGGATTCATGTTCATCTTCATTCTTTGTGCTTATGCACCCTATTAGTCATGTGACTACTTGCTAGTATTATTCTCATATGTCATGCTTGTTATTATTACATCCTCATGATAGTAGTGTTCCTCTGATGCATGATTACCGTCAATTATGAAAAGTACATGTGACATGCATGATCATCACTATGCCATGTTCACATGCATCCACTAGACTAAGTGCTTTATTATTGTTGATGCTAATGATACACATGTTAAATGGTTATACTTCCCCTCCATATTCATGTTGATATCATGCTTATATACATTCTCATCCTGTTATTTTTATTATGACTCGGTTCATTACTTTTCAACTTTAACGGTATATTAATTGAAGTTGAACATTTGTTGGCTGAGTTATAGTGCCATCGAGTCGAGTTGACTAGTGCAGCCACACTTACCTGTATGGGAAGGCCTTAATTAATGCGGTATGTTGTCATGCCTCCCGCCGGTGCCTCCAACTAGGGAACGTTATGTGCGCGTGCTACCCTGATCAGGTAGGCGTTCATAAACCTTTTGTGCTCAAGTTGTGTTGTACCCGAGTTATCCCCATTTGGGACCATTTTGTTTTGCCGTGACGATGGCCGTTGGATGTCTAGAGTGGCATCAGGGCCACCGGTGACTTAGCCCAAAGGGGAGTTGGTCGGAGTGGTCGGCAAAGTGTCATGCAATAGATTGGTTTTGTCAAAACGTCGTTGGTCCACCTGAATGGGAGCATGAGGCCTTGGGTTATGTGGTGTGGGTATAGTGTACTAACCTCTTCAAAGTGTATAACTATCGATAATCGCGCCCGCATATATGGGCCCAGTTCGTAGTAGGTCACACTATGGGTCAACGGTAATAATAACCTTCTTATTAAATGTCACGACCGTTTCCAAATAAAGAGTTAATTGGAAATCAGCCATGTGCGTCCCCAGAGAAGAAAAATATTTCTTACTGACAGACTCATCTTGATACAGAAAAAACAATAGTACTTAATATTATACAATTAGAGCAAGGGTTGCTCTAAATTATTACAACATATCCAAGTCTCAAGCAGATGGAATGTTACACTGGTCTTAGGGTGACTCTACTGCACGTAATAAACAGGGGCACCTCACTTGAGAGTAATGTGACATGACAAGTACTACTATGCGTCAAGCATCAGAGTGAGGCTTGACGATTTATTCGCGGTGGCAGAAGAAGTGAAATAATGCAGCGGTAGACTCCAGGATCGCCAGGCTGACTGGGACTCCTCTAGACATTAGACTCGATATCGAACTCTTCATCCATGAGGTCTCCTTCATCCATATCTGGCCACATCAACAAGCCAGTGAGTACTTCAAAAAGTAGTCGCAAACAATTTGCACAAAAGATGATAAGCATGCAGTTGATTATTAATATGCATAGTTCAAATCATGTTATATTAAAAATATAAGTGCTGAAAGTAAATTATGTTAGTGGATAAATCAGGCGGTAGTCCTCCCGAGATATCCTTAACATAAAACAAAAATGCACCGATCGGGTGTCCGGAGCGACGCCTCGAAAGGTTAACACGGGTTAGTAAAACCACCGTGGGCGTCTGAGAGACAACACATACAAGGCATGACATAAAATAAATAACAAGCCGCAGTTGGGCGTCTTCGCGACACCACGGAAAGGGTATAATAAATAAATAACAGGTCGCTGTCGGGCGTCTCGGCGACACCGCACATAGAGCATAATAAATAAATAACAACCCGCACTCGGGCATCTTAGCGACACAGCAGAAAGGGCATAAATAATAAATAACAAGCCACACTCGGGCGTCTCAGCGACACCGCGGAAAGGGCATAAATAATAAATAACAAGCCGCAGTCGGGCGTCGGAGCGACACGTAGAAAGGGCATAATAAAAAAATAACAAGAAGTATTCGGGTGCTACAACTAACCTTCAGGATAATTCTTGAACCAATAAAAATATTTGATCATGTTCCGCATTATAATACGATTTTCCACAACCATTATTATTATCATCACTTATACTCCATAGACCGACGCTAGGACCGACACTTGACTCGTCAAACAACCCTTAACCGGGGACACGGCTACTCGAATAGTTTTGACTCTGCAGAGGGTTTACTGTTTACCCATAGCTCACGGGTTTCGATAGTCAAGAAGACTAATCCCACGTACGGCATTTTAGAAGCGGACACTCAGAACCAGCACACGCCCATTTTACGTCCACGAAGCCCGGCTTCACGCGAACTACGCTGCCAAGGCAAAACCATAAGACGAGGAGGCTCCAACCTCAACTGGCATGGGATCAAAATTTATACCCCGTGCTCACGGGGAGTGCCCTCCCTTCCATTCCCAGACCGGAAACACCCTTGCCCCCTGACTGGATGACTGGATTTAGTCCAGGGCCATGGATACCTTCATACCGTCCCCTCTACTTGGTGTGTGAGTGATAATAGGTCTACAACTGACTTTACCGAATCCATTATCCAGGAAACTGTGGTAACATGTTATAGAAGTATGACACGGACAAGACTCGATCTAGGTCGATACTGGAGTTTAACCAAGTTTTACGGGCACCATCGTGCACATATCATGACCAGGCCATAACCTATCACGTTCCTCGTGACTAGGTTATTCCACGACCTCTCATAACTATCACATGCCATCACCATGTTTTACTATTGTTATAATATAAGTAGCATGTATGAAATATGCAAGGTGATGAATATTAAATATGAGTTAGGTTAGCAAACAGCACATAAAGAGTTCAAACATGCTTGTCGGGTTCCATGTAGTCGGGATCAAGCTCGATGCAATTAACGGTGGTGTTCCCTCTGTCGGAATCTACGGTATAAAGCAAACAATGACGTAAGTGGCACTGCCTAGCTACTGGCTCCAAAATATCTTTAGAAAAATCTTAAAATAAACTAGGCATTATAAGGATCATTTTGCAAAAAGAATCACCGAAAAGGAGTTGTGGATCAAAAGTTATAGCTAAAACAGTTTCAGGGACTAATCAATAATAAGAATAATAGAAAGAGGGGCTAGCTTGAGATAAGTCAAAGCCCCCGAATAGAAAGACGTTTCCCCGAAAGGAAAACAACTTCAGAGAGAATACGTTTTCCTCGAAAACGTTTCAGAGGAGGGGGAGACACTGACAAGGGGGGTCCCCCTGTCAGGTTCGAAGGCTTCACCAGCGCCAGAAGCACACGATGGTCGCCGACGTCGATAGGAGCGAGGAGAGGGCTGGCTGAGGGTGCGGCTGCACTTACCTTCGACCCACCTTTCTGTTGGAGGTGGTTTTGGCTGAGGGGGAAGCTCCACGTCGACGGCAGCAAGACTCCGGCGGACGGCAGCTCCGGTGAGATGGGGATTTGACGACAGAGAAGTTCCTAAGATTAACTGGACGAGGGGTTAGGAGGAGAAGGGCTCCTGGGTGCGAATGGAAGCTTCTGGAGGTCCTACCACGACTTACCCAGCTCAGGAATGGCCGGATCCCGAAGCGGATCGGGGCGGCCGATGTTGGGGAAGAAGGCACCTCGAGGACTCCTTCCTGGATCGAGTGGTGCTGTGGAGTGAAGCACGGGTGTGGAGAGGAGCGGGATGAACTCCGAAGCTCGGGGGAGAGGCTCTATATATAGGCGTCGTGGGAGGAGCTTCGACATTTACTCCGGCAAGCGATTCCGGTGAGGCAGGGGCTCGAGCAGGCGATTAGGTGGTGCGGGTAGTACCTAACCACCATGGGGTCTCATTTTTGACCAGAGACGGGCTGGTCATCGACGGAGGGAGCGTGGTGACAACGCGGCTCTTGCTCTACGCAGTGGCGGCAGAAAATGCGCTCTGAGCAGCTCGGTGCATGGCGACGGCTTTCGCGGCATGCACT
The DNA here is from genome assembly GCF_904849725.1 of Hordeum vulgare subsp. vulgare. Taxonomy (NCBI): domain Eukaryota; kingdom Viridiplantae; phylum Streptophyta; class Magnoliopsida; order Poales; family Poaceae; genus Hordeum; species Hordeum vulgare. The sequence goes on from NC_058519.1 coordinate 53,625,791, forward strand.
GGCGATGGAGGACACGCGGAGGCTGCAGAGCCGTTGGACAGTGTCGGGCGACGCGGGGCTACAACAGAGGAGGTGTTGCGGCTGATGTAGGGCCGCTATCGGAGTTTGGCCGTCTCTGCCAGCTTGCCACCAACACTGGGATGCCTCCAAGCTTCGAGCGGCGCAATGGATAAGCTTGGGCATAGTATCGACGGTGCATGCGATGATACTGGCGATATTGTAGAAGGTTTGGAGTTGCGGCTCTCAACTGAATCTTGTGTGAAATTAAATTCAGACAGGTGCGGTTTCAGAGTGTAGGTGAGGTGTGTGGTGAATTGAAAGTGGTAGGTGTTGAATGAATTTCGAGCTGAAATTTTTTGGGAAGTATTCTCTTTGGGTGCAGAAGCATTGCAGAAATTTTGGAGAAGTTTTAGACGGGTTTGAAAAGAAAACAAGCTTCTGAGATCAAACTTCAGTCAGACCAAATTTGAAATTTTCAAACTTGTGGACTCAAAGTTTTTGATGGAAATGAATGGAGATACTAAGGGCTACAAACTGCCACAGTTTGGGGTCAAGACTCCAAAGGAATAAAAGAGTCCTTTGTAAAATGGCTGGAGTTCAAAATGATTACAGAAAATCCATTTTTATCAAAATAAAATATGAAGGGTGATCCAACCCTTCTAAAGTTTTAAAAAAATAAGAAATGAATCTTTAGGGCTAGGAGAGGTGTAAACTGATTTAAAACAGAATGGGGATGAAGTAAATCTTTTTGAAAGAAAGAACATAAGGTTTATGGAATAATTTCCAAAGTTGCAAAAAAAATTCTTGTAAACCAAATTATTTTTTAGAAGAGGTTAAGAGAATATCTTTAAAGCTTATTTGGTGGAGAAAGAAGGCTCCACAAGTTTTCTTAAGAAGGTTTGTAAAAGAGCTTCAAAGTTTTTTATCAAGGCCAAAAACTTAAAAATCCAAGGAAATAAAAAAAATCCAAATTTAAAAATCTTGGGTGTTACAACACCTACCCCCTTAAGAAAAATCTCGTCCCCGAGATTTCAGCCAGTCCTCGAGAAGTTGCGGTTTCTCTTTCTGCACGTAATCCTCTCTTTCCCAAGTGGCCTCGTCCTTTGAGTGGTTGCTCCAGTGTACTCTAAATAGCGTGGTGACCTTTTCTCCTGTCCTTGTTTCTAATTCCTCTAATATTCTCATGGGTGTTCCTAATAGGATAGGTCTGGTTGCGGTTATATGTTGTCATGAGCTACCTATTGTTCGGGGTTCCTCACACACTTCCTTAGCTGAGAAATGTGGAACACATCGTGTACATGTGACAGTTTTGCGGGTAGGTCCAGTTGGTAGGCAACTTGTCCTCTTCGAGCAATTATGCGGAATGGTCCGATGAAACGGGGTGCAAGCTTGCCCTTGACTTTGAACCTTTGTAGTCCTCTCATGGGTGATACCTTAAGATACACATAATCATCAGGATTGAAGCTGATATCACAGTGTTTCTGATCGTAGTAGTTCTTCTGACGGCTTTGGGCTATTTTGAGTTTCTCTCATGATCTTTACCTTGTCCTCTTCCTCTTTAAGTAGTTGCGGGCCGAAGATGCGGCTATCTTCGATTTCTGACCAATTTAGAGGAGTTTGACATCTTCTTCCATATAAGGCTTCGAAAGGTGACATTTCCAAGCTTGCCTGATAACTGTTGTTGTATGAGAACTCGGCGTAGGGAAAACTGTTTTCCCAACTCTTCCCATATGTGAGCACACAATCCCTGAGCATGTCTTCGAGAATCTGATTTACACATTCAGTTTTTCCTCCAGCTTGAGAGTGATATGTTGTGCTTAATACTAGTTGAGTTCCCAAGGCTTGTTGCAAATACTCCCAAGATCTTGAAGTAAATTGGGTGCCTCTATCAGGTACAATAGTCTTAGGTATCACGTGTAAGCACACAATACGGGCGAGGTATAGCCTTATTAGCTTCTGAGTGGAGTATGTAGTCTTTACTGGGATGAAGTGAGCCACTTTTGTGAGTCGATCAGTGATCACCCATATAGCATCGGTTTCGTGCCTTGACCGGGGTAGTCCGACAATAAAGTCCATTCCTACCTCATCCCATTTCCATTCGGGTACCTTCATAGGTTGTAGCAGCCCTGCTGGCTTCTGGTGTTCTGCCTTAATTCACAGACATGAATCACAGCGGGCAATGAAAGAGGCAATATCTCTCTTCATCCCGTGCCACCAATATTTTGTCTGGAGATCCTTGAACATTTTTGTGCCTCCTGGGTGGATAGAATAGGGCACATTGTGAGATTCTTCGAGAATTTGATTTTTGAGGTTTTCCTGGTCCGGTACACACAGTCGGTCTCCGTACCATAGGATCCCTTGCTCATCAACAATAAACTCTGGGCCTTCCCGAGGCTCATCTTTTTCTTTATGCCTTCTATACTGGGGTGTCCTTTCTGAGCTTCCTTGATATTGCATCCAGAGTAGGTTGTACTTCAAGTTGTGCCACTATACCTTCTGGAACGAGAAGCAGGTTTACTAGAGCGAACTCTTTTGCAAGCTCAGGTCTCATCTTTGGTATGGGGTTCTTGCTTGAGGCGGGGTTCCAGCTAAGAGCATCTGCTACTACGTTAGCCTTACCAGGGTGGTAATGAATGCCCACATCATAATATTTAATTAACTCCAACCAACGCCGTTGTCGTAGGTTGAGATCTGGTTGCGTGAAAATATACTTGAGACTCTTATGATCCATGTATATTTCGTAGCGATTTCCAAGCAGAAAGTGTCTCCATTCCTTGAGAGCGTGAATCATGGCGGCCAACTCCAAATCGTGAGTGGGGTAGTTTTGTTTGTGTCGCCGTAGTTGTCGTGATGCATAAGCCACGACCTTCCTTCTTGCATGAGTACGCATCTGAGGCCTTTCCTGGAGGCATCACGGTATATTTCAAAATCCTTGTTTAAGTCTAGCACAATCAACACAAGAGTTGTGGTCAATCTCTTCTTCAACTCCTCGAAACTTCTTTCACAAGCTTCGGTCCATTCAAACTTATTTTCCTTTTTGAGGAACTGGGTCATGGGTCGGGCAATAGTGGAAAAAACTTCAACGAACCTCCGGTAATATCCTGCTAACCCCAGGAAACTCCGGATGTCTGTCACATTGGCTGGTTGCGGCCATTCACTTACGGCCATGACCTTCTCTGGGTCCACTGCTATGCCATCTTGGGTCATTAAATGTCCTAAAAATCCAACTTGTTTAAGCCAAAACTCACATTTGCAGAACTTTGCATATAATTGGTGTTTACGTAGTTCTCCCAACACAATTCTCAGGTGTTCCGCATGCTCTTCGGGGTTTCTCGAGTAGACAAGGATGTCATCTATGAAGACCACGACAAACTTATCCATGTACTTCATGAATACCTTATTCATCAAATGTACGAAGTAAGCTGGTGCATTTGTTAGTCCGAAAGGCATTACTGTAAACTTGTACAATCCGTATATGGATGTAAAGGCTGTCTTTGGAATGTCTTCTGAGAGGATCTTAAGCTGATGATACCCTGACCTCCAATCTATCTTTGAAAATACCTTTGCTTGAGCTAATTGATCAAACAAATCATTTATTCGGGGCAGTGGGTATTTGTTCTTGATCATGGCCATGTTGTGGGCTCGATAATCGATGCACAGTCTCAGTGTCCCATCTCTCTTTTTGGCAAACAGTACTAGTGATCCCCAAGGTGAAGAGCTTGGTCTAATGTATCCTTCGTCCAATAGTTCTTTTATTTGCTTCTTGAGCTCGACTAACTCAGTTGGTGCCATGCGGTACGGCTTCTTGTATATTGGGGTGCTACCCGGTGCAAGCTCAATAACAAATTCTATTTCCCGGTCCGGTGGCATGCCTGGTAGTTCATTAAGAAATACATCCAGGAATTCACATACCACTGGGACGTCTTTCAACTCACTGGCTTCTGTCTGATTTAACCTTGCTTTGCTTGATTTTTCCCTCCGTAAGGCTGCAACTGTTACTCTTTTACCTTGATGGTGGGTAAGGGTGACCGTACGATTGAAGCAGTCAATAAATCCCTTGTTGGTGTTTAGCCAGTCGATTCCCAGAATAATATCCACATGGTTGCTTTCAATTACAATAAGATTTGCCTAGAACACCAAGTCTTTGATCTCAATAGTGACATCCTTGCAATATTCTTGTGTAGTTTGTTGTACTCCCGGGGACTTGATAGTCATTGAATTTTCCAAGGGGAGGGTTGAAAAGTTGTGTTTCGAAACAAATCTTTTCGAGATGAACGAATGGGAAGCTCCAGAAACAAACAAAACTAGGGCAGGAATTTTGTTGACAGGAAACTTACCGAGTACAATTTCAGGCGCGTTCATAGCATCTTCCTTGGCGACAAGATTTACGTGACCCTTCCTGTGATTGTTGTTGGGGCTCAAATGGTTGCGCTTTGGTGCTGAAGCAAAGTTGGAAGTGTTGGTCTTGGTCGTACCATTTCCGGCCTTTGGGCATTCCCGGGCGTAGTGTCCTACTTCTCCACATGCAAAACAGGTGATACTAGGGCAGGGAGTAAAATCCTTGTTCCTTGCATAAGAGTTGTTGTTGAATTTAGTTGTTGGTGCTGGAGTATGCGGAGCTTGATTCTTTGTGTCCTTTGTTTTGTGCTTGATGTTGCGTACTGGGGCAGAATTATTGCGATGACGTTTGTGAATGTCATCCAAGCTGCGACGTTCAGCTTCTAGCATATTGGCTTTGTCTACCAGTGTTTTAAAATCTGGAAACGTGTGAACAACCAGCTGGCATTTTAATGCCGGAGCAAGTCCATCCAGAAATTTCTCCATCCTTCTTTCCTCTGTCTTGTAGTCCTCACTTGCATAACGGGACAGTTGATTATCCTGATCCAGATATTCCATCACATTGGAACTTCTTTGCTTCAGGTCTTCAAATTCCCTCTTCTTGATTTTCATGACGCTGTTGGGGATGTGTGCCCCACGAAAAATTTCCTTGAACTCAGCCCACGTGATGATGTTCTCGTCTGGATACACGCGGAGGATATTTTCCCACCACGAGGTTGCGGCTCCAGTCAAATAGTGGGGTGCATAAAGTACTTTTTCATGATCTGAAAATTGTGCAATTTTAAGCTTCCTTTCAATGTCACGCAGCCAATCACCCGCTTGCATTGGTTTGTCGGTGTGCGAAAATGTTGGCGGACGTGTCTTTTGCAGTTCAGTCAGTCCGGAGTGTTGTGGGTGCCGACCACGCTGATTCTCCATATTCATCAGTTGATTCATCATTTCGTGATGTTGTTGCTGGCTCTGCTCGTATAAACGACAAACCTCTGAAAATGTTGGGTTGCTTTCTTGCTGGCTTGGCTGACCCTCAGTGAAGTTGTTCCTTGTCTCAGCGGATTGATTCTCTCCATGATCCCTTGGCATGGAGCGTGTCCAGGGATGGCTCATTTTCTCAAATCTGGGTTAATGTTGCAAGAGCCAATAAGAAAATTGAAGCTCGAGGAAAAATAAAAAAATTAGAAATATTTTCCAAGGAAACATTGCAAGTTATCCAGATTAAACTATCGTGTTCGGAGAAGGACTGCGGTACATCTTACATCGTACATAATCTTACACGTCACTCATTTCGTACTCTCATATGCCTGACTTGTTATTTAAGCTAGTGCACTTCTTGTATCCTACATGACGCAACACGACTACTCCACTTCGGTCTAGGAGTATGTAACACCCCAAAAATCGGGTTATCAATTTTTGTGTTGTTATTCCCTCCTAGCTTTTCTCTCCCGGATTTTTTCCTCTGGAATTTGGCAAATGACCAGGTGAACCTAGTCTATCCTCAACCTCTCTGTGCCTTTCCCATGTCCTTGTGCCAGTTTGTTCTCCGAATCTCTTGGAAACCCTAGCTCCGAAATATTGGAACTAGGAATCCTGTCTTTGTGTTTTCAAAGGAACCATCATTTCCCTTGCTCCGTTGATCCTTCAAGTCTTCCCAGATATCATCATTCCCTCATAGACCCCATATGTGCAAAAATGTTGCAAAGTCATATGCAATATTTCCCCATTGGAATTAATTCCTGCTTCTGCTTGTTTGAGGAATTAAATCCAAGAAAATAGTTATCCATCTCCAATGCTCATGAAATCTTGCAGCGATGTTCTTTGTGACCCTATGGAGCTCTCATAAAATATTGGCCATCATAGAATAAAGGAAAATTGCATTTTCCTATTTTATGCCAATGTAGCATTTTGGGGCCTTTCCAAAGGAACTACCATTTTGGTAGCTAGGAAAACTCCCAAATAATTTGTGGAGCTTCTCATATCCATATAATCATCATTTCAATCAAAAGATCAAGTTCCCCAATTCAAAAATTGAGCACAATATCCCTTTGCAAATTCTGTCCAGATCTTCTGTTTGCAAAGGAAGTGCTTGATTCCTTGTTCCCCTTGAGTTGCAATTTTGCATAGTTGTTTATCATGTTAAATCATCCTTGCCCGCCAAAATTTAGCTCATTTCATCACCCCATTCTCCCCCAGCAAACTATTTAAGTTTCTGTCCAGAATGAAGCATTGTGAAGGAAGTACCATTTATATGTGTGCAAATGGTATGAATCCTTGCCAGCCTCTTCATATGTCTAATTCATGAGTCTCCTCCAAATTTCCGCCATTTTCATTTAGCCATTTGACCCCAGCATAACCTTCTTCATGTCTGCTCAGTATGCCAAGTTACAAAGGAAGTGCCCCATAGACTTATTGGATTGAGCTGCATTTTGGCCAGCATAGTGACCTTAGGGAGTGGTCAACCTCAGCCAAGTATCATGCCAAGAGGTGCACTGTGGAGGTGACACCACAGCACAAACACCTTGCTGTTGCAAACTATTTGGCTATGGTCTGGTCATCTCATTGCTCCCCATGGTTATCCAAAGGCACAGTGAACGCCTTGCTCCGACCGCCCTAGTGTCTAGGCCCCTCCCTAGGGTGCGGTGGGGCATGGGGCACCTTCCCCAATCGTCGGTTCCACCTCCCGCGCAGAAGAGCAGCAGCAGCAACGCCGGCAGCGGCCGGCCGAGCTCGCCCCTGGCTCCTGTCGCGATGGAGATAGGAAGAAGAAGGACCGGGATAGGAGAGAGAGAGGATAGGAGAGATGGGGGCGGGCCCCGCCCGAAGTGAGAGAGAGGAGAGAGAGAGAGGGGGAGTGGATAAGGTGGGTCAGCGCTGTCATTGAGAGTCCCCCTGGGCGCGCGCGCATAAGTGGAAACGTAAATGGCAGAATACGCTTTCGGTTGACCGAAAGCGTATTTCCCCGAAAGGCGCTTTCTCTTTTAAACCCAGTCGGCCGAAACTGCTAAGTTATGAACGTTCACTAGTTAAGAGCAGAAATGAATGACTCTGATTTGTTTTCTCCTTAACTAATGAACGGCCATAACTTTGCGACTATAACTCCGATTGAGGTAAAACCAGCGCCCACATCTTCGTCTCGTCGAGCCCATTTCGATAGTCTTATTTTCATGAGATGTTTGTCCAGTAGAAATAACCATTTTGCCCTTGCCTTTGTTTGAGCCTTCCGAGAGGGAGACCCTCCCCGGCAAAGATTTCCGGTGTGTTATTGCTCTTCTCCCCGGAGTATTCATCGACCCCTAGGCAAGCCAACCTCTTACTATGAGCGTCGGACCTGCGTGATAACATTGCTTGCACTTTGTGTGTTTATCTGTATTGCCTGTTAACCTGCATTGGTATATAACCGCGATGATAGTAATAGTGGTTCTTAGTTCTACTTTTCACCCAACAAACACCCTCAGACGTTCCTCTTGCATATTTTATTTATAATGCTTATATCCTAGTACATAGTGAGGCGTTGTGTGTGATGTGTTGGGTAACATAGCATAAGTTCAAAATTTTCCTACGCCATATTCAGATCTTCCTATGGAGAGACCAGCAACGAGAGAGGGGTGAGTGCATCTTCATACCTTTTAAGATCGCTAAGCGGAAGCGTTCCTAGAACGCGGTTGATGGAGTCGTACTCACGGCGATTCAGATCGTGGTGTGATTCCGATCTAGTGCCGAACCACGGCACCTCCGCGTTCAACACACGTGCAGTCTGGTGACGTCTCCCGCACCTTGATCCAGCAAGGAGGAGGGAGAGGTTGGGGAAGATCTCCGGCAGCACGACGGCGTGGTGTCGATGGAGAGACGAGGTCTCCCGGCAGGGCTTCGCCAAGCACCGTGGGAGAGGAGGAAGAAGTGGGGCAGGGCTGCGCCGAGGGAGAGACAAAACTATGTGTAAAACAACCCCAAAACCCCCACTATATATAGGAGGAGGGGAGGGGGGTGCCACCCCTAGGGTTCCAACCCCTGGGTGGTGCAGCAGCCTCCCCACATGGGAGGTGCGGGGGCCAGGGCAGGGGGAGGGGGTGGCGCACCCCTAGGTGGGCCTTAGGCCCACCAGCGCCTAGGGTTTCCCCCCTCTCCACCTCCTGCGCCTTCGCCCTCCTTGTGGGAGGCGCACCAGCCCACTTTGGGCTGGTTGCCCTCCCTCTTTTGGCCCATGCTACCTCTTGGGGCTGGTGGCCCCTCCCGGTGGACCCCCGGGACCATTTTCGGTGGTCCCGGTGGTCCCGGTACATTACCGGTGACGCCCGAAACATTTCCGGTGTCCAAAACCATCCATCCTATATATCAATCTTTACCTCCGGACCATTCCGGAGCTCCTAGTGATGTCCGGGATCTCATCCGGGACTCCGAACAACTTTTGGTAATCTCGTATAATAATTCCCTATAACCCTAGGGTCATCAAACCTTAAGTGTGTAGACCCTACGGGTTCGGGAGACAGGCAGACATGACCGAGACACCTCTCCGGACAATAACCATCAGCGAGGTCTGGATACCCATGGTGGCTCCCACTTGCTCCACAATGATCTCATCGGATGAACCACGATGTCAAGGATTCAATGAATCCCGTATACAATTCCCTTTGTCTGTCGGTATAGAACTTGCCCGAGATTCGACCGTCGGTATACCTATACCTTGTTCAATCAAGTTACCGGTAAGTCTCTTGACTCGTTCCGTAGCACGTCATCGTGTCACTAACTCCTTAGTCACATTGAGCTCATGATGATGTTCTACCGAGTGGGCCCAAAGATACCTCTTCGTCACGCGGAGTGACAAATCCCGATCTCAATTCGTACCAACCCAACAGACACTTTCAGAGGTACCCTAGTGCACCTTTATAGTCACCCAGTTACATTGTGACGCTTGATACACCCAAAGCACTCCTACGGTATGTGGGAGTTGCACAATCTCACGGTCGAAGGAAAAGACACTTGACATTAGAAAAGCTTTAGCATACGAACAATACGATCTAGTGCTATGCTTAGGATTGGGTCTTGTCCATCACATCATTCTCCCAATGACGTGATCTTGTTATCAATGACATCTAATGCCCATGACCAGGAAACCATGATCATCTATTGACTAACGAGCTAGCCAACTAGAGGCTTGCTAGGGACACATTGTGATCTATTTATTCACACATGTATTACTGTTTCCTGTTAATACAATTATAGCACGAACAATAGATGATTATCATGAACAAGGAAATATGATAATCACCATTTTATTATTGCCTCTAGGGCATATTTCCAACAGTATCCCACTTGCACTAGAGTCAATAATCTAGTTACATTGTGATGTATCGAACACCCATAGCATTATGGTGTTGATCATGTTTTTCTTGTGGAAGAGGTTTAGTCAACGGGTTTGCAACATTCAGATCTGTATGTACTTTACAAATCTCTATTACTCCACTCTGGACATGGTCCTGGATGGAGTTGTAGCGGCGTTTGATGTGCTTCGTCTTCCGGTGAAACCTGGGCTCCTTGGCTATGGCAATGGCCCAGTGTTATCACAGAAGAGTGTCATTGGACCCAACGCGCTTGGAACCACTCCAAGGTCGGTGATGAGCTCCTTCATCCAAATTCCTTCATGAGCCGCTTCTGAAGCAGCTATGTACTCCACTACACATGTAGATGCTGCCACGACTTCTTGCTTGCTGCTGCACCAGCTCACTGCCCCACCATTCAAAACATATACGTATCCGGTCTGTGACTTAGAGTCATCCAGATCTGTGTCGAAGCTAGCGTCGACGTAACCCTTTACGATGAGCTCTTCGTCACCTCCATAAATGAGAAACATCTCCTTAGTCCTCTTTAGGTACTTAAGGATATTCTTGACCGCTGTCCAGTGTTCCATACCGGGATCACTTTGGTACCTTCCTACCAAACTTATGGCAAGGTTTATATCAGGTCTGGTACACAGCATCGCATACATTAGAAAGCCTACGGCTGAAGCGTAGGGGACAGTACTCATCTTCTCTCTATCGGCTGCCGTGGTCGGTGACTAAGTCTTACTCAATCTCATACCTTGCAAAACTGGCAAGAACCCTTTCTTTGAGTTTTCCATATTGAACTTCTTCAATATCTTGTCAAGGTATGTACTTTGCGGAAGACCTATGAGGCGTCTCGATCTATCTCTATAGATCTTGATGCCTAATATGTATTCAGCTTCTCCAAGGTCCTTCATTGAAAAACTCTTGTTCAAATAGGCCTTTATGCTCTCCAACATCTCTATATTATTCCCCATCAATAATATGTCATCCACATACAGTATGACGAAAGCTACAGAGCTCCCACTCACTTTCTTGTACAGACAGACTTCTCCGTAAACCTGTATGAACCCAAACCCTTTAATCACCTCATTAAAGCGAATGTTCCAACTCCGAGATGCTTGCACCAGCCCATAGATGGAGCGCTGGAGCTTGCACACTTTGTTAGCACCCTTAGGGTCGACAAAACCTTCTGGTTGCATCATATACAACTCGTCCTTAAGGTTCCCGTTAAGGAACGCTGTTTTGACGTCCATTTGCCAAATTTCATAATCATAAAAGGCGGCAATTGCTAACATGATTCGGACTGATTTCAGCTTCGCTACGGGAGAGAAAGTCTCTTCGTAGTCAATTCCTTGAATTTTTCAAAAACCCTTTGCGACAAGTCGAGCTTTATAAACGGTTACATTACTGTTTGCATCAGTCTTCTTCTTGAAGATCCATTTATTTTTTATGGCTCGCCGGTCATCGGGCAAGTCCACCAAAGTTCATACTTTGTTCTCATACAAGGATCCTATCTCGGATTTCATAGCTTCAAGCCATTTGTTGGAATCCGGGCCCGGCATTGCTTCTTCATAGTTCGAAGGTTCACCGTTGTCTAACAACATGATTTCCATCACAAGGTTGTCGTACCACTCTGGTGCGGAGCGTGCCCTTGTGGACCTTCGCGGTTCAGTAGTAACTTGATCCGAAGCTTCATGACCATTATCATTAACTTCCTCTTTATTTGGTGCAGGCGCCACACGAACAATTTCCCGCGCTGCGCTACTTTCCTGTTCGAGAGCGGGTGTAATTACATCATCAAGTTCTACTTTCCTCCCACTTACTTCTTTCAAGAGAAACTCTTTCGAGAGAAACTCTTTCTCTAGAAAGGATCCGTTCTTGGCAACAAAGGTTTTACCTTTGGATCTAATATAGAAGGTATACCCAATAGTTTCCTTAGGGTATCCTATGAATACGCATTTCTCCGCTTTGGGTTCGAGCTTTTCTGGTTGAAGTTTCTTCACATAAGCATCGCAGCCCCAAAGTTTAAGAAACGACAACTTAGGTTTCTTGCCAAACCATAGTTCATACGGTGTCGTCTCAACGGATTTAGACGGTGCCCTATTTAAAGTGAATGTTGCAGTTTCTAATGCGTATCCCCAAAATGATAGCGGTAAGTCGGTAAGAGACATCTTAGATCGTAACATATCTAATAAAGTGCGATTACGACATTCACACACTCCATTGCATTGCGGTGTGCCAGGCGGCGTCAGTTGTGAAACGATTCCACACTTCCTTAGGTGTGTGGCAAACTCGTGACTCAAATATTCTCCTCCACGATCAGATCGTAGACACTTAATTTTTCTGTCACGTTGATTCTCGACCTCACTCTGAAATTCCTTGAACTTTTCAAACGTCTCAGATTTGTGCTTCATTAAGTAGATATACCTACTCAAATCATCAGTGAGAGTGAGAACATAACGATAGCCACCGCGAGCTTCAACGTTCATTGGACCACACACATCAGTATGTATTATTTCCAATAAGTCGGTCGCTCTCTCCATTATTCCTGAGAATGGAGTCTTAGTCATCTTTCCCATGAGGCACGGTTCGCATGTGTCAAATGATTCAAAGTCAAGAGACTCTAATAGTCCATCAGTATGGAGCTTCTTCATGCGCTTAACACCCATATGACCAAGGCGGCAGTGCCACAAGTATGTGGGACTATCATTGTCAACTTTACATCTTTTGGTATTCACACTATGAATATGTGTAACATCACGATCGAGATTCATCAAGAATAAGCCATTCACCAGCGGAGCATGACCATAAAACATATCACTCATATAAATATAACAACCATTATTCTCTAACTTAAATGAGTAGCCGTCTCGCATCAAGCAAAACCCTGATACAATATTCATGCTCAAAGCTGGTCCTAAATAACAATTATTAAGGTTTAAAACTAATCCCGACGGTAGATGTAGAGGTAGCATGCCGACGGTGATCACATCGACCTTGGAGCCATTCCCGACGCGCATCGTCACCTCGTCCTTGGCCAGTCTCCGCTTATTTCGCAGTTCCTGCTTTGAGTTGCAAATGTGAGCAACAGCACTGGTATCAAATACCCAGGAGCTACTACGAGCGCTGGTAAGGTACACATCAATAACATGTATATCACATATACCTTTAACGTTGCCGGCCTTCTTGTCCGCTAAGTATTTGGGGCAGTTCCGCTTCCAGTGACCTTTTCCCTTGCAATAGAAGCACTCAGTCTCAGGCTTGGGTCCATTATTTTTGTTCTTCCCAGCATCTGGCTTACCGGGCGCGGCAACGGCTTTGCCGTCTTTCTTGAAGTTCTTCTTACCCTTGCCCTTCTTGAAACTAGTGGTCTTGTTGACCATCAACACTTGATGCTCTTTCTTGATTTCTACTTCTGCAGACTTGAGCATCGAGTACAACTCGGGAATGGTCTTCTCCATCCCTTGCATGTTGTAGTTCAACACAAAACCTTTGTAGCTTGGTGGGAGAGACTAGAGGATTCTGTCAATTATAGCATCATCCGGAAGTTCGACTCCAAGTGAAGTCATACGACCATGTAACCCAGACATTTTGAGTATGTGCTCACTGACGGAACTGTTCTCCTCCATCTTACAGCTAAAGAACTTGTCGGAGACTTCATATCTCTCGACACGGGCATAAGCTTGAAAAACCAGCGGGAGCGGGAGGGTCACCTAGCAGCGCATCAAGGACAGAAGCCTTTTTAGCTGCTTCAAGGATGAGCTTCAAGTTGCGAACCCAGTCCGCATAGTTGCTACCATCATCTTTCAGCTTGTTTTTCGCTAGGAATGTGTTGAAATTGAGGTTGACGTTGGCCATCTACAATATTTATAAAGACAACTTTTAGACTAAATTCATGACAATTAAGTTCATTTAATCAAATTAAGTATGAACTCCCACTTAAATCGACATCCCTCCAGTCATCTAAGTGATACATGATCCATCTTGACTAACCCGTGTCCGATCATCACGTGAGACGGACTAGTCATCATGGTGAGCAACTTCATGCTGATCGTATTCAACCATACGACTCATGTTCGACCTTTCGGTCTCTTGTATTCGAGGTCATGTATGTACATGCTAAGCTCGTTGAGTCAACCTAGGTGTTTCGCGTGTGTAAATCTGGCTTACACCCGTTGTATGCGAATGTTAGAATCTATCACACCCGATCATCACGTGGTGCTTCGAGACAACGATCCTTCGCAACGGTGCACACTTAGGGGAATATGTTCTCGAAATTTTAAGAGGGGTCATCTTATTATGCTATCGTCGTTCTAAGCAATAAGATGAAAAACATGATAAACATCACAATGCAATCATATAGTGACATGATATGGCCATTATCATGTTTGCTCTTTCGATCTCCATCTTCAGGCATCACATGATCATCATTGTCACCGGCGTGACACCATGATCTCCATCATCGTGTCTCCGTGAAGTCGTCACGCCAACTACTACTATCACTACTACTATAGCTAACCGTTAGCAATGAAGTAAAAGTAGTAAGCACATGGCGTTGCATCTCATACAATAAATTAAGAAAACTCCTATGGCTCCTGTCGGTTGTCATACTCATCCACATGCAAGTCGTGAAACCTATTACAATAACATGATCATCTCATACATCATACATGCAACATCACAACTTTGGCCATATCACATCACATGTCAAACCCTGCAAAAACAAGTTAGACATCCTCTAATTGTTGTTGCAAGTTTTACGTGGCTGATTTGGGTTTCTAGCAAGAACGCTTTCTTATCTACGTGACAGCCACAACGATGATATGCCAAAGCTATTTACCCTTCATAAGGACCCTTTTCATCAAATCCAATCCGACTAGAGTGGGAGAGACAGACACCCGCAACCACCTTTATGCACGGTGTGCATGTCTGTCGGTGGAACCAGTCTCACGTAAGCATACGTGTAATGTTGGTGCGGGTCGCTTCATCCCACAATACCGCTGGAAAAGAATAAGACTAGTAGCGGCAAGAAATTGGCAAATCATCGCCCACAACCTTTTGTGTTCTACTCGTGCATAGAATGTACGCATAGAAAACCTGGCTCGGATGCCATGTTGGGTAACGTAGCATAAATTCAAAATTTTCCTACGCCATATTCAGATCTTCCGATGGAGAGACCAGCAACGAGAGAGGGGTGAGTGCATCTTCATACCTTTGAAGATCACTAAGCGGAAGCGTTGCTAGAACGCGGTTGATGGAGTCGTACTCGCGGCGATTCAAATCGCGGTGTGATTCCGATCTAGTGCCGAACCACGGCACCTCAGCGTTCAACACACGTGCAGCCCGGTGACGTCTCCCGCACCTTGATCCAGCAAGGAGGAGGGAGAGGTTGGGGAAGATCTCCGGCAGCACGACGGCGTGGTGTCGATGGAGAGACGAGGTCTCCCGGCAGGGCTTCACCAAGCACCGTGGGAGAGGAGGAAGAAGGGGGCAGGGCTGCGCCGAGGCAGAGAGAAAATTGTGTGTAAAATAGCCCCAAAACCCCCCACTATATATAGGAGCAGGGGAGGGGGTGCAACCCCTAGCGTTCCCAACCTAGGTGGTGCGGTGCCCCCCCCCCAGATGGGAGGTGCGGCGGCCAGGGCAGGGGGAGGCGGTGGCGCACCCTAGGTGGGCCTTAGGCCCACCAGCGCCTAAGGTTTCCCCCCCTCTCCACCTCCTGCGCCTTGGGCCTCCTTGTGGGAGGCGCACCAGCCCACTTTGGGCTGGTTGCCCTCCCTCTTTTGGCCTACGCTACCTCTTGGGGCTGGTGGACCCCCGGGACCATTTCCGATGGTCCCGGTGGTCCCGGTACATTACCGGTGACGCCCGAAACATTTCCGGTGTCCAAAACCATCTATCCTATATATCAATCTTTACCTCTAGACCATTCCGGAGCTCCTCGTGACGTCCGGGATCTCATCCGGGACTCCGAACAACTTTAGGTAACCTTGTATAACAATTCCCTATAACCCTAGCGTCATCGAACCTTAAGTGTGTAGACCCTACGGGTTCGGGAGACACGCAGACATGACCGAGACACCTCTCCGGCCAATAACCATCATCAGGGTCTGGATACCCATGGTGGCTCCCACTTGCTCCACGATGATCTCATCGGATGAACCACGATGTCAAGGATTCAATCAATCCCGTATACAATTCCCTTTGTTTGTCGGTATAGAACTTGCCCGAGATTCGATCGTCGGTATACCTATACCTTGTTCAATCTCGTTACCGGCAAGTCTCTTTACTCGTTCCGTAGCACGTCATCGTGTGACTAACTCCTTAGTCACATTGAGCTCATGATGATGTTCTACCGAGTGGGCCCAGAGATACCTCTCCGTCACGCGGAGTGACAAATCCCGATCTCGATTCGTACCAACCCAACACACATTTTCAGAGGTACCCGTAGTGCACCTTTATAGTCACCCAGTTACATTGTGATGTTTGATACACCCAAAGCACTCCTACGGTATCCCGGAGTTGCACAATCTCACGGTCGAAGGAAAAGACACTTGACATTAGAAAAGCTTTAGCATACGAACAATACGATCTAGTGCTATGCTTAGGATTGGGTCTTGTCCATCACATCATTCTCCCAATGATTTGATCTTGTTATCAATGACATCTAATGCCCATGACCAGGAAACCATGATCATCTATTGACTAACGAGCTAGCCAACTAGAGGCTTGCTAGGAACACATTGTGATCTATTTATTCACACATGTATTATTGTTTCCTATTAATACAATTATAGCATGAACAATAGACGATTATCATGAACAAGGAAATATGATAATAACCATTTTATTATTGCCTCTAGGGCATATTTCCAACATGATGCTGACGAACCCTTGCTCGCATTTCTTTCAATACTGGCACCATGCCTGAGTCTGTGCGGTTTCCGGTCGTCCGGGGTGGATGCCAAGTTTATATTTCTTTTGTCAGCAGTTGTCCCGTGTTCTGAGCTGCTTTTCGGCCGTCGCGGGCAACTATTGAATTTCTTCCCACAACGGTGACCCTATGCTCTGAGCTGTGCTTCGGCCGTCTTAGGAAACTGCTACTTTCTTCTTATCAACACCGTCTCATGCTCTGAGCTGCTTCCCAGCCGTCGTGAGCCGAGGTTGAGTTATTCCGGTAACGCCCCAGATCTGTGTTGTAAAGACTGTCCTGGTGGCTACCGATTTATTTGCTGATTTTATGCGAGGGTTCTGAAGGTCCCACTTATAGCTAGAATCGGTAAAGTAATAGTTTGCTAATTATATTATACTGTTGAGATTAATGTCTATGATTACTTTGTGTTTTATCCGACAGCTTATGTATATAGCTTAACAGTAGTGGCTTGATCTGGTTATCGGATTGTGGTGACATCGGAGTGTCAGCTATGACAGATTATATTCAGGATAAGATACCTAGTTGGTTGATTAGAGTCACCTGTCCGGGCATTATCGTGCAACCACATTCTGCTGGTATGGGATGGCCGTGACTTGAGCTGATCGCGTGATCGCTCTCACCGGTACCTCCAAAGAGGGAGGGCTATGCACGCGCGCTGACCCTGATCAGGTAGGCGGTGATAACCCTGTGAGCCCAGTTAAGTTGAGTTGGGTCCCCGTCCCCGTTTGGGACAGTTTTGTTTGGCCAGGACACTGGCACGTGTCATGAGGACACAGGGCCACCCAGGGCAGGACTCTAGAGAGGGAGTGGTTGCCGGAGGTACGTTGAGGGGTTCACGGTTCAGGAAAGTCTAGTGGAGTAATGTTGGTCCACCCGAATGGGATCACGAGGTCAGTGCTCCAGAGTGTGGGTAAAGTGTGCAACCTCTGCGGAGTGTCAAACCTATTCGAATAGTCGTGTCCATGGTAATGGACAGCCCGACCAGACCTCAGCAGATGGTCAACCGTATCTATAATAGTAGTGATGGAAGAACTCGTCTCGTGTGAACATCAAAGGATGTTGATGACATGATGTGTTAGCCAAGAGAGGGCTAATTGATGAGTGGTTAGATGACCGTGTGATGTGATCCATGCAGGTTGGATCACGAGTATGTCGAGGGTTGTGGTACAACCCAGAAGAGAGTAAGTTGATATTCGGTAACAGTAAACTAGTTAAGCACTTATTGTGATTGTTGCCATGCTAGTGAGTTAGATTACATGTTTAGTCCATGACATGCTATGCTTGATTTATATTTTTCCTGTTGATTCCATGCCATGCTTAGAATAGCTATTATATAATCATAGTGCTTGCTTTGTTATCTGCTTGTTTGGATGCCATGTATTTGGTTGTCTTGCAAGTACATTCAAAGTACTCACCTGGCCTTGCACGTGGCCGGTTGCAGGAGAAGACTCGTCGTGCTAGATCGTAACCAAGCAGTCCTGCGAGTTATGGAGCCCAGCCAGGGACGTCGTTGCCGATGTATCAAGACCTCTGCTGCCATTTAGCTAGCCTTGGAGTCATGTAACATTGTTGTAAGAAACAGTATTGTAATACTCCATCATTTTAATAAAGCCATATTTGCCTAGAATTTCTGTATCATGCTCTTGACGTGCGTCCGGTCTTATCCTGGGGACGGACGTGTGTCGGCCCTCTATCGGGGTGCCACAGAGCACAACATCATACATATCATACAAGCGTACTAGCGATCTGTTGTACCATCTCTAGGCGGAGTCGGAAGGAACCTGGATTGGCTGACCCAGGGAAAGTCCCAAATGAGGAGCTGGGGAGTTCACTTCCTCTTGCACTGGCTCTAAGCGGACTGCATGAGACGGCGAAGCATGCACAGGACTAGCAGACATAGCAGCTCTAATGGGGCAGGAGCAATGACTTGATTGAACTCCTCAATGGTAGGCAGCTGACGACGAAGCTGAGCTGGCGGAGTGCATGAGGCACAAGAAGACGGGCATGACCGAGGTGGTGCGGGATGAAGGGGCTCAGTCCTATGGTGAGGACGAGTAAGGTGCTCCATGCGAGCAGCCACCAAGTCATCCACTAAGCCATCAAAGGCTGACTCTAGGGCTCTGACGTACTGCACGAGCATCCTAAGAGCATCTTCTTCCTCTCCTCTGGGGCATGCAAAAGCATAGTGACTGGTGTATGGCACGTGGCAAGGCAGGTAATAATAAGGACGAGTCTTCATCGCTGGAAGGGTGTCCCAGAGACGGGCAATCGCCTCCCTAGCTGCCATCTGAATAGCCTGCCTCTTCGTAGGCATGGCTCTCCCAACAAAGCGAAGACGACGGATCTCTGGTCGTCCACCAATAAAATGCACCGACGCCTGATGCATAGTCAGGGAGTCGCTGATCTTGTGGCGGTAAAACGTGTACTCAGTACGAGTCGCCGGTCCAATCGTGATCTTAACGGTGATGGAAAGAAGAAGCGAAAATCCCGTCGGCTCATTGGTGAACACCTGGGACGGGCAACCCCTGCCAGCCATCTACACAAGAAACAAAATTTTCATATAGTCAAAACATAAATATATGTTGACTGACAGAAAATATCTACCATAAAAAAACAACCAAGGTTAGCGATCGTGCCTAGGGGTTTTCTACAATCAGCCTCGCTGTGATACCAAGGTTGCCACGACCGGTTTCCAAATAAAGAATTAATTGAAAATCCGCCATGTGCGTAGCCAGTGAAGAAAAATATTTCTTACTCACAGACTCATCTTGATACAGAAAAAAATAGTAGTACTTAATATTATACAAGTAGAGCAAGGGTTGCTCTAAATTATTACAACATATCCAAGTCTCAAGCAGATGGAATGTTACAGTGGTCTTAGGGTGACTCTACTGCACGTAATAAAAAGGGGTAAGTCACTTCAGAGTAATGTGACATGAAAAGTACTACTACGAGTCAAGCATCAGAGTGAGGCTTGAAGATTTATTTGCGATGGCGGAAGCGGTGAAATAATAAAGCGGCAGACTCCAGGATCGCAAGACTGACTCGGAATCCTCTAGACATCGGACTCGCTATCGAACTCTTCATTCATATCTCGCCACATCAACAAGTCAGTGAGTGCTTCAAAAAGTACTCGCAAACAGTTTGCACAAAAGATGAGATGCATGCAGTTGATTATTAATATGCATGGTTCGAATCAGGTTATATTAAAAATATAAGTGCTGAAAGTAAATTATGTTAGTGGATAAATCAGCTGGTAGTCCTCCCGAGATATCCTTAACAGAAAAAAAAATGCATTGATCGGGTGTCCGGAGCGACGCCTCGAAAGGTTAACATGGGTTAGTAAAATCACCGTCGGGCATCTGAGCGACACCACATACAGGGCATAACATAAAATAAATAACAAGCCGTGGTCGGGCGTCTGAGCGACACCACATACAGGGAATAATAAATAAATAACAGACCGCAGTCGGGCTTCTTGGCGACACCACAAAAAGGGCATAATAAATAAATAACAGGCTGCCGTCGGGCGTCTCACCGACACCGTAGAAAGGGTATAATAAATAAATAACAGGCCGTAGTCAGGCATCTTAGCGACACCACGGAAAGGGCATAAATAATAAATAACAAGCCGCAGTCGGGCGTCTCAGCGACACCGCAGAAAGGGCATAAATAATAAATAACAAGCCACAGTCGGGCGTCTCAACGACGCCGCAGAAAGGGCATAATAATAAAATAACAAGAAGTATCCGGGTGGTACAACCAACCTTCAGGATAATTCTTGGACCAATAAAAATATTTGATCATGTTCCATATTATAATACGATTTTCCACAACCATTATTATTACCATCACTTATACTCCATAGACCGAGTCTAGGACCGACACATGACTCGTCAAACAACGTCCTTGACTGGAGACACGACTACTCGAATAGTTTTGATTCTACAGAGGGTGTACTCTTTACCCACATCTCATGGGTTTTGATAGTCAAGAAGACTAATCCCGTGTACGACATTTTAAAAACGGACACTCAGAACCACCACACACCCATTTTACCTCTGTGAAGCCCAGCTTCACCAGAACTACGCTGCCAAGGCAAAACCATAAGACGGTGAGGCTCCGACCTCGACTAGCATGGGATCAAAATTTATACCGCGCGCAAACGGGGAGTGCCCTCCCTTCCGGTCCCAGACCGGAAACACCCATGCCCCCTGACCGGATGACTGGATTTAGTCCAGGGACATCGATACCTTCATTTCGGCCCCTCTACTTGGTGTGTGACTGATAATAGGTCTACAACTGGCTTTACCGAATCCATTATCCAGCAAATTGTGGTAGCACGTTATAGAAGTATGACACGGACAAGACTCGATCTAGGTCGATACTGGAGTTTAACCAAGTTTTACTGGCACCATCGTGCACATGTCATGACCAAGCCATAACATATCACGTTCCTCGTGACTAGGTTATTCCATGAACTCTCATAATTATCACATGCCATCACCATGTTTTACCATTATTATAATATAAGTAGCATGTATGAAATATGCAAGGTGATGAATATTAAATATGAGTTAGGTTAGCAAATAGCACATCAAGAGTTCAAACATGCTTGCATGGTTCCACGTAGTCGGGATCATGCTCGATGCAGTTAACGTCGGTGTTACCTGTGTCGGAATCTATGGTATAAAGCAAACAATGACGTAAGTGGCACTTCCTAGTTACTTGCTCCAAAATATCTTTACAAAAATCTTAAAATAAACTAGGCATTCTAAGGATCATTTTGCAAAAATAATCACTGAAAAAGGAGTTGTGAATCAAAAGTTATAGCTAAAACATTTTTAGGGATTAATCTGTAATAAGAATAAATAGAAAGAGGGGCTAGGTTGAGATAAGTCAAAGCGCCCGAATAGAAACACGTTTCCCCGAAAGGAAAACAACTTCAGACAGAATACGTTTTCCTCGAAAACGTTTCAGAGGAGGGGGAGACACTGACAAGGGGGTCCCCGGGTCAGGTTCGAAGGCTTCACCGGTGCCAGAAGCACACGGTTGCCGCTGGCGATGATAGGAGGGAGGAGAGGGTTGGCTGAGGGTGCGGCTGCACTTACCTTCGACCCGTTCGTCTGATGGAGGTGGTTTTGGCTGAGGGGGAAGCTCCACGTCGACGGCAGCAAGACTCCGGCAGACGGCAACTTCGGTGAGATGGGGATTCAATGACAGAGAAGTTCCTAAGATCAATTGGACGAGGGGTTAGGGGGAAAGGGCTCCTGGGTGCGAATGGAAGCTTCTCGTGGTCCTACCACGGCTTACCCAGCTTAGGAATGGACGGATCCCGAAGCCGATCGGGGCGGACGGAGTTGGGGAAGAAGGCCCCTCGAGGACTCCTTCCTCGATCGGGTAGTGTTGTGGAGTGAAGCAGGGGTGTGGAGAGGAGCGGGATGAACTCCGAATCTCGGGGAAGAGGCTCTATATATAGGCGACGTGTGAGGAGCTTCGGCATTTACTCTGGCGAGCGATTCCGATGAAGCAGGGGCTAGGGCAGGCGATTAGGTGGTGCAGGTCGTACCTAACTATCATGAGGGTCTCATTTTTGACCAGAGACAGGCTCGCCATCTACGGAGGGATCGCGGCGACGACACGGCTCTCGCTATGCGCTGCGGCGGCACAAAATGCGCTCTGAGCACCTCGGTGCATGGCGATGGCTTTCGCGGCATGCACAAGCGATGGAGGACACACGGAGGTTGCAGAGGCGTTGGATGGTGCCGGGCGGCGCGGGGCTGCAGTAGAGGAGGTGTTGCGGCTGATGCAAGGCCGTTGCCGGAGCTTGGCCGGCTCTACCAACTTGCCACCGACACTGGTATGCGTCCAAGCTTCGAGCGGCACAATGGATAAGCTTGGGCACAGGATCGATGGCGCATGCGATGATACTGGCGAGATTGACGAAGGTTTGGAGCTGCCGCTCTGAACTGAATCTTGTCTGAAATTAAATTCACACACGTGCAGCTTCAGAGTGAAGGTGAGGTGTTTGGTGAATTGAAAGTGGTAGCTCTTGAATGAATTTCGAACCAAATTTTTTTGGGGAAGTATTCTCTTTGGGTGCAGACGCATTGCAGAAATTTTCAGAATTTTTGGAGAAGTTTAAGACAGGTTTGAAAAGAAAACAAGATTCTGAGGTCAAACTTCAGTCAAACCAAATTTGAAATTTTCAAACTTGTGGACTCAAAGTTTTTGATGGAAATGAATGGAGATACTAAGGGCTACAAACTGCGAGAGATTGGGGTCAAGACTCCAAAGGAATAAAAGTGTTCCTTTGTAAAATGACTCGAGTTCAAAATGATTACAGAAAATCCCTTTTTATCAAAATAAAATTTGAAGGGTGATCCAACCCTTCTAAAGTTTTAAAAAAATAGGAAATGAATCTTTACGGCTAGAAGAGGTGTAAAAAGACTTAAAACGAAATGGGGATGAAGTAAATCTTTTTGAAAGAAAGAACAGAAGGTTTATGGAATAATTTCCAAAGTTGCAAAAACAAAAATAAGATTATTCTTCTAAACCAATTTATTTTTGAGAAGAGGTTAAAAGAATATCTTTAAAACTTATTTGGTGGAGAAAGAAGGCTCCAAAAGTTTTCTTAAGAAGGTTTGTAAAAGAGCTTCAAAGTTTTTTATCAAGGCCAAACTTAAAAATCCAAGGAAATCAAAAAAAATCCAAATTTAAAAATCTTGGGTGTTACATTAAACAACCCTGCGTCGATGAGGAAAGAAGTTGGTTGATCTTTATGTGGTCAAGGAAGGATCACGATGGTATACTTGATAATGATATGGTGATCTTGTGAGGATCACAATGGTATTCTTGATTATTGATTGACGTGATCCCGTGATGACTACAATGGTAAGTAAGTTGATACATGTGGTGGTTATGGGATAACCCCGGTCAGAGTAAGTTCACATATGATAGTTTAAACATGTTGCATTCAAGTATCATCAGGTTCATATGTTCATGCCATGCTCATCTCATATTGTTCTAGCGATATCATGTTCATCATTGATTTGTAACCTGTTGATTGCTTCAGTTGTTGTGAGCTTGCGAGTACATTAAAAGTACTCACCTCGCGTGTCATGCCGGTTTGTAGGTCATGCCATGATTGCTTGATTGCCCAGAATCCAGAGTTTGCGAGCTAGGACAATCGTTCCACCCACAGTCCCTGCGGAGTGGAGTCCATCGCCATCGTCGTTGTTCCGCTCCTAGAAGTTATTCCGCTGCTTCGAGTTATTCTGTTGCTTGCATAGAGCAATCTGAGTAGGCGTAGTGTCATCGTGCCAATGTAATTCACTGTGACATCAGAACCATTGTATTCGTATCATTTGTAATAAAGAGCTTATTTTTTCTATGTCAAGCAGTGTCGTATTCCACAAGACTTAACCTCTGGGATGGAATATGGGGTGTTTCGATCTCTCTCTCAGTCGAGGTGCCACATCGTTGGTATCAGAGAAGGTCTGGCTATAGGACGCCCTAGCCCGCACGAGCATTAGAATCGCTAGTCTAAAGTCTAGTCGGTTTGCTGCACTTGATTGCTGCATAGCATGCATATAATTTTTTATCTTATCGCTAACTGTTGATCTTGTGAGTGTAGGTGGCATCGGTTTCGATCCACTACATGCACCCTCCAGCTTTGCATACGTGCTTTTCGTTGTTTGGCGTCATCTCTGTCCCAGCAGAGTGATGTCGAGGTACCTAGTATGAGACACACCATTTGCACAAGTTGTGCTCAGTATCGCGTCGATATCCTTCCGCCAGCCACACCCATCGTTTTGGTGATAGACATGTTTCTATCACGAATCATGCCATCCAACTCGCCATTTTGGTAACCCTTACTGATTTTGGGTATCAAAAAAGGGCAATGGCAACAAGCCCGGTTTCCACCGCTGTCCTATCGTGTCACCCATTCCATGGACGAGTACGGTTCCCTATGCCACTCAGTAATGGAAGATTTGACTTTTCATGTTAGTCAATGTTTTTGGCCATAAGATTACTTCGTTATACTAAGCCTATTAATTTTAACTCCAAAAGAACAGTTTGATGTACCTATTAATTTGTCCTACTCCTACCTATTTGGAAGTACTAGTACTAGTTATGTTCCTTGCAGCATTGTTGTGTCGTAATTCATATGATGTTAATTAATCCACACAGTTTTAGAAATTGGGTACTCCCTCCGTTCTATAATATAAGATGTTTTTACAAGTTGTTTTAGCTTGCAAAAACCTCTTATACTGTGGGACAGAGGGAGTAGTAGTTTTCTTTGTGAAATGTTCTAAGAGAATGTTGTTGTTCATTTCATGTATTTCAGCATGTCTTTGAGGTCTTGTGTTCAGTTAGTATCTTGAACCATTGGCCCTGATCATGGATTAGCTAACGAGAAGGTTAAACTGGGTCAAAGGAAAGGAGATCGTGCTGATGAATGGAAATGTATGTGCTAAACAGCGAGACAACCGCCTTGATGGAGGCCATCAATGACACCACCATCAACGACAAGGTGATGCTTGCATCAACCAAGGTCTGCTGTAAAGGCATAACACTTGTTGGTCAATGCATGGCATGCATTGCGAGTAATCTTCAAATTGTTCAAAAACATTGTTGGTGCCTCACGAGTAGTTCTCCTCATTGTCATGTGGAATTCTTTTGTTCAAAGACAACGATTGGGCGAGCATGTAGAAGCCTGTGCCGAAACGACCGAGAGGGGGGGGGCAAATGCCCCCCACAAAAAAATAGCAAAATGTTTTTTTACTTGTGCGCGCAAATCCATATGCCCATTATATTAATTTTGGTGCAGCCTAAAATACTCCAAAACTTCAACCTTTCAAAGTGTTGCCTTCACATTGGTCGAAATCTAGGTCCGCCATGCACGAGAGGTGATTATCTTTTTAAGCATGAAAACATATAACAATATTGTACTTCCTCTGATCCAAAATAAGTGTCACGATTTAGATTTGAACTAAAAATACAACACTTACTTTCATTCAGAGGGGGTATAATATCAAGAACTTGCTCCATTCCTAAATTTTAGTTTGTAAAATAAAATTCTCGAATAGCTAATTTTGGACTCTTCTCCTTTCGGTTACCATAGAGCATGTTCTGTTTTGCCACTGCAAATTTAAAAACATGAAGAAGAAAAGGAAAACTAGTTCTAAAAGAAAAGAGGAATAGATTTAGGAGGAAACATAACCTATATCACTAAAAAATATGTTATGTTTCGTCCTAAATCTATTCCTAATATAGGTTATGTTTCCTCCTAAATCTATTCCCCTTTTGGATGCAGAGGGGGAGGGGCGGGGGATGGGATGGTCTAAAGAGACAAAGGGGATTCAGCAAATGTGAAGCAAAATGATGGGGTCTTTCGTTAAATTGTTATAGCTTACTATGTCATGCGTTAGCTATGGATTGGATGTTTAGAAATGACGAATGACAAACGTACCATCATCACTAACCTTGTCTTTTATAGGAGTGGGATTTGCTAGTATGATGCTATTTCTCATGGTTTTTATCTGCCACGTCCAGTGTTTAACACGCGGTCTAGAAAGTAGTTCTTTTTTCGTCTTCATCCATCTTTCTATTCTCCTCTCCTCTGTGAGATCTCGCCCGCCATGGGTAGCCTCCATGAGCTCCTACACAAGCGGCGAGTGGTGGTTCCTGCCAACGAACACACATGATGCAGTTTAAGGCTTCCCGCCGCCAACGAACGAACTCTCACTGCTACGACAAAAGCGATCGTGTCGTGCTGCAAAGTCCGCACTCCCTCCATTGCTTCATGGATGCAACGCCATGGCAGGGGACCTTGTTGCAAGCCGATGTTGTGTCTGTTGATGTTGTGAAGGCGTCGCCGTGCTGCGAGCCGATGCTGCAACGACCGGCGCCGTGCTGCAAGACTGGTGCCACGACCGACCGAAGACATGCTGCGAGCCGTCAACGATGGAATGAGTTGTTTGAGGCGACCGTGGGTTGTTGCAAGGCTTGCGACAACACCGTCTATGGCGGAACCGTGTCATGCGCTATGGTGATGCTGCATGTGACTGAGTCATCATGCTGTCGTGAGCTCCGGTATGCTGCATGTGACTGAGTCATAAACGTGGTTGTACGAACAGAAGGTTGTGATTGTGCGTATCAAACAGCTGACTAGGCGGCTGCATTTTGGCTAGGTACATCTAAATCAAAACTACGGAGTATTAAGCAACCATAGAGGACTAGGCACGAGATTCTAATTGCTCGGTCGTAAGATTGAGTTTCGAGTCCATCTGAATAATCCTATCACAGTTAGAAAAGACTGAGTTTACTCCCCATGATAGATGTTTCGCC
The DNA here is from genome assembly GCF_904849725.1 of Hordeum vulgare subsp. vulgare. NCBI lineage: Eukaryota > Viridiplantae > Streptophyta > Magnoliopsida > Poales > Poaceae > Hordeum > Hordeum vulgare. The sequence goes on from NC_058519.1 coordinate 53,652,731, forward strand.
ATTACAAACTGCTCAGCAATTCAACTATTTAAAGGTAACAGACATTCAAGACCAGGGCTTGACTCAAAAACAAAACCAGTAGCATTTCTGTAAGAGGGGTAACTAAATGGGACGACAGAGACAGACCAATCCCAGTACCAAGAATCCAGCAGCAACAGGTGAGCGGACAAAGATTCTAGATCTTGTTGAAGGCAACGATGTCACACGACTGGACGTACTCGTTGATGGGCGCCTCGCAGAGCACTTCCTCAATGAGAGTGTCGACAGACACGAGGTCATCAATGATCGTCAGCATGATCTGGAGCTTCTTGATGCCATAACCCACAGGCATGAGCTTAGCTGTGGGTACAAGAACAGTGTGTCAAATTTGTCACGCTGTTACATCAGTTAGGTATGATAGAGTTACTCTGAAGAGAAATGAGTCCCTTACATGCACCCCAGGTGAGACCCTCCATTTGAACACCGCGGACAGCCTCCTCCAACTTCTTCATGTCAGTCTCATCGTCCCATGGCTTGATGTCCATGAGGACAGAGGATTTGCCACCTAAATAAGATTGGTGTTAGCACAAAATGGACAATGACAATATAAGCCAGACTAAGTGAATGCTGCAGGATAGTTGCCTAGAATGCAGAAAATCTAAGCACACAACACTAGTAGAGCTTACTTTCTTTCTTCTTTGCAGGCTTGGCAGCCTCACGCTCAGCTGCTGCTTTCTTGTCCTCCTCGGTCTCATCGCCGAACAGATCCATGTCATCATCATCATCTTCATCCTGCAAGAAGGTCAAACACATAATGCAAAACAAAAATTATATTCGAATTCAAAAGAGATCTATGACGATTGACATAAAAACAATAATTATATTTGAATTAAAAAGAGATCTATAACGATTGAAATAAATGTAACTGAGATAGTACTTCAGCAAAAAATCATTAGTGTGAAGCATCCAGAGCTTGGTATAGACACAGTTCTAATTACCAAAATAACTATTATCATTCCATCAGCACTAAGAAAATGCTAAAAGTACAATCTGGAGTTTTAGCATATGATGCAGTCACTATAGAAGTTATTAACATAGCAATAAAGCCTTCACTGGCAAATAAAAGCCACCAATCAAGTGCCCAAACTCTCAAAGCGACAGGTAGGACCAAACCTTGGAAGCAGCAGGAGCAGCTGCAGCAGGAGCCGATGATGCACTCACCCCAGAGGCCTGGCCAGGGAACCTGCATAATCAGCAAACACATTAAGCAACCATGCATACAATTAAGCCAATCCATCGGTGAGATTAACCGGCTCCTGACCTGCCAAGTGACAGCATGCAATGGAAGAACATCAGGCACTACGGCACGTACCTCGGAGAAACAGCCGCGGCAACGGCGTCGTACCAGCGGGCAGCGTTTGGGAACTCCGCGCTGGGCTTCACGGGCACTGCCGCGAACACCTTGACGTCGTCCTTGGTGATCGCATCGCTGCGGGAAGCATCAAAATCACCACTGATAAGCAAACACAGCCGCATCCAGCCAAATAAGTTACCAGATTTGCGAAATTCGAATCGAAGGGGACGAGATCTCGTAGCATATAGCATAGGCATCACTATCCAAGCGCAGATCAGTTCAAAATTGGGTAATCCAACCGCAGACCACTACGAACAAGCAGATCTGATCGGCTACAGCGAGTGAGGCGCTACTAGCAGGACAGGCAACTGAGGGCTCACCCGGAGATGTAGGTCTTGCCGGCGAGGTGCGCCTCGAGGGCCTTGAGCCCGTCGGCGGAGTGGAGGTCGGAGAAGGTGACGGCCATCGGATCCGGCGAGCTCGGGAGCTTGTCGAATTCGCTGGGCGGCGGCGGCGGCGGGGAGGCTAAAATCCCAAAACCCTAGAGACCGAGAGGGGAATGCGGGGCAGCGAGGGCCGGTTATTTATACCTGGCGGGCGCGCCGGTGGGCCCCGCGCGGCGCGCGCCCGTGCGATCTGGCATCTACGGTGGGGATATTCCCAGGGGAAGCTACACGGGCGTCCTGGCCGTTCGATCGGATCTCTCACGATGGACGGTTGAGATTCGGTCTCGTCAGCGGATAGAGCCCTCTCTGCCGCTTGCTCAGCTCCCTCGTCGTCTTCTCCGGCGAGCTCCTGCCCATGGCGTCGCTCGCTGCCCCGGCCTTCCACTCGCTGGCCGCGCAAATCTCCAGGGCCTCCACCGCGAGGGCGTCTTCGCAGTGCGTGACCGCGCCCGGCCGCCGAGGAGCGAGGGCGCGGCCTCGGGCGGCGGAGACTGCGCAGGCGGCGGCGGCGGAGACGCCGAGGTTCAGATGGGATGAACTTGGGACCGGCCTGTCCGATCCCCAGGAGCAGGCGATGCGCGGGCTGTCCCCGAAGCTGCCCAACCGGTGCAGGGCGCTGATGCCGCGCGTCGTGTCGCTGTCCCCCGGCGATGAGAACCTCGGCGTGGTCCTTGCGTTCTGGGTGAAGGCCATGAAGCCCAAGAGGGCCGACTGGTTGCTGGTCCTCAAGGAGCTCAAGGCCATGGAGAGCCCGCTTCTCGCTGAGGTCAGTGAGCATTACGTTTCAATTTCATCAATCTTGTTGCTAAAAACTTTTGAGGAAATGGAAATTTCGAGCTGTTCTATGCTATCCTGTGGTCAGGGACTTGGGGGTGCCTGCTGAAGTAACAGAATCACCTTGGGAGCAATCATGCTCATGTTTATGAAGCAATTGAGTTAGCTATACTTGAGAAACTGAAACGTTCTCTGAATGTTGCTGTGCTAGGTTGAGATCGTTGTTGTTTTTTTGGCACCACCATTCCCCAAGATTTGTGAGATTATTACTATTATTATTTGCTTGGAGGATGAACATGCTCTTAGTTTACCCACATCTTCTTTAGGGAATTTTGAGTTTGAATTTCTGAACTTCTAATCTGGACTCTTTACTGAAAATTGGATTAGAAATGACTGAATTTCGGATTTGCACTTATTTTGCCAGCAATGTAACCTTGCAAATGCACTGTGTTGGCTAGGTGCTAGAATATGTGCTGCTGGAGGATTCTTTCGAAGCGAATGTGCGCGACTACACCAAACTGATACAAATCTACGGCAAGCAAAATCTGTTGCGGGAAGCCGAGGAAGCATTCCACGCCATGAAAGCCAGAGGCCTCCCCTGTGATCAGGTCATGCTGACTGCACTGGTGGACATGTACAGCAAGGCCGGGGATCTCACCCGCGCAAAGGAGACGTTTAAAGAGATCGTGCTGCTCGGCCTACCGCTCGACAAGCGCGCATACGGTTCGATGATCATGGCCTACATCAGAGCAGACATGCTAGACCAAGCAGATGATCTGATCAAACAGACGGAGGACCAGCAGGTCTTCGCGGGGAAAGAGGTCTACAAGGCTCTGCTGAGAGCATACTCGTACAGAGGCGATTCAGAGGGGGCGCAGCGAGTTTTCGATGCGGTGCAGTTTGCGGGGACGGTGCCGGACACGAAGCTGTGCGCGCTCCTGGTGAACGCCTACTGCCTCTCCAATCGGATCGACGAGGCAGTCTGCGTGACCCGAAACATGAGGAGTGCGGGACTGGAACCGTGCGACAGGTGTGTCGCCTTGATTCTGGGCGCGTATGAGAATGCCGACAGGCTGGAAGGAGCGCTGGAGTTTCTGGCGGAGCTCGAAGAGAATGGCGTCGTAATCGGCCAAGAGCCATCGCAGTTGCTCGCGGCATGGTTTGGTAGGCTCGGGGTGGTTCATGAAGTGGAGCAGGTCCTGGAGGAAGTGGGGAAGAGTGGCAAGAGCAAGCAGAGTTCTTCTGTCCTGAAGGAAGGGGTGAAGAGCAGGATGAGCGTTCACAGTGTTTCAGTTCAGAAGGAATGGAGAAGAGGAAGCAGGAGCACACACAGCATTTCAGTCCAGAAGAAAAGGACAACCAACAGGAAGAGCAAACACAATAGTAGTCCATCACCTCTGCAACTGAAGTGAATTTGTAACTCGAGTGCCATTAGCATTCATATTATGACAATATGCTGTCAAGAAATCGCATGCAAAATCATGAAGTGTTGAGTGTATGTAGCTGAAACTCCAGTAGAAGAAAATTAATATTTGACAAAAAAACTGGTAACAGTAATGTCCATTTAACCTTCCTGAAGAACACACAATCTCAAGTACTAATCAAAAACACCTTAGTTGAAGAAAGACACTGTAGTGCAACAGGTCTACTTACTATATGAAGCATGAACCACAGAACGGTGAAACAGAACAACGGAAGAGTAGGGCTCTTCTGCATTATAGACCTCAATACATGCTCTTCTGCATTATAGTGAACAGCATCCTCAACAGTGCATGCTCTACTGCATTATATACCTCAAAATGTGATCACCACCACCATCGGATGAAAGATTCAATAATTAAGACCCAATTAGATCCATGGTTGTGCATAAATTATACACTAGATAGATGTTTAAGTTCATTAAGCAGCACGAACAGGTTCTAGTCTAATCGTCGGCCTCGGTCTTGGACTTCTTTTTTTTCTTCTTCCCTTCTGTGGCTGTCTTAGGCTCAACAGACTCTGCAGCATCACGGTTCTTCTTTTTCTTTTTCTTGGGAGTCTCATCTTGTTCGGCATCACCATTGGCTGCGATCTCTTGATCCTGGGGCTCCTCTAGCTTGTGCTTCTTTTTCTTTTTCTTCTTCCCTGTCTCAGGTTCAGCTTCTGCTGCGGCTGTGTTGGCAGGCTTATCAAGATCCATGGCGTCACCATCAGCCTCGGATTTGGACTTCTTTTTCTTACTTTTCTTGGCAGATGTGCCACCGTTCTCCTTATCTGCGAAAGAAATGTTCGGATGAAGGTGTAAATGACTTGAAATTAAGTGACTGAGAGATCTACGTATAAAGAGAAATGTCCTTACCCTCCTCTGAGACTGCGTCGGCCATACCCTCAATTGCAGCTTTCATCACATCAAGGTTCTTGCGTGGTGCAACACCCTTGTCATAAAAGTCTAATCTCTCCTCAACTTGTTCACGCAACTTCTCACCAAAAATGGAGCTACTCATATCTGGAATTCATAACCTAGTAAGGAAAACAAACAGAAAAGGTAGTCGAGATGTTTTAACCTTTGCGAACAGTCCTTCAACTGACCTGAATAACAGTCAATACGTGAAGCAATTGAGCATTTGTTTGCCAGGTATCTAGCCATTCTTCCCTTGTTCTTCGTCGATGCACGACCAATAAAAGATGAATGGAATATGAGGCCATACTTCGGTGTGTTTCCTCGTGTTTTAAGAGCTCTGCAGTAAAATTAGCAAATCAATCACAACATTTCAGAAGCATGGAGGAGAAAGTCTGAATACGTGACAAAACATTTGAGTACAAGTGCAACTACAAATAAGAAAGCACAGCTTGGAAATAGTGTGGGAATACATAAGCAGTCCAGTCAGACAAAATAACCTGAAGAGTGCCTTCTCAGCACCTAGTATCTGGAGAGTGGAGGCAGGGCATTTTGCAAGATTTGAAAGACTGCCAGCATGAGAGATTAACCGAGCTCCAACCATTTCACCAATCAATGACGTCAGATTTGGTGCAATATCGTTCATCTTTGTCACCAGATATTCATAGAGATTTTTACGGTACTCAGATAGATTCATGACCCTTTGAGCAAACTGTTGGACATTGATCAAATCAACTGGTGAAAGGTCCTGGCCTGAAAATAAAAAGAAGATTACGTAAACTAAGCAACCGTGGCAACTAATGAGAAGCATACCAATTGTGGACATGGTTGTTACCCATAGATGCCTTTGCTGCTTCAACAATTTCTTTTGCCTTGTCCTCATCTCCAATCAGATCTGCTAAAGCTGGAACGTCTTTCTCTGACAAATCAGATTTGTTTACTACAAACTTGGCAAGCTTAGCATACAGGTAGTTGTCATTCACGATTTTGACCAGCTCAGGAAAATGCCATCCATACCACTCCCTGCATCATGGTTAAGCAACAATTAATACACCCATGCAATTAACACAATTACAGTGACAAATGTTCAAAACTACTTACAGCGTCAACAGGGGTAAAAAGAAAAAAAAAATATAATTACACCCACCGAAAGCATACAGTGTTCCCCCCCCCCCCCCCCCAAAAAAAAGCATACATTGTAGAATATACTGCACAGTTGATAAGTTAAAATGATCATTCAGTACTATGGGATATATCTATATCTATACTACTACATAGTGTACGAGTTTTGAATTGTAACTAGAGCATCAATCCTAGCCATTGGTCTCCATTATCTAACGGTTGAGGCTTGAAGGATTCGCAGTGAATAGTAGCACGCATCTACTTCTGCTGGGTTCTGGAACCATCGCTTCACAACTCCTGCCTGCTCTGTCATTTTGCATTGTCAGGCTGAGACCTAAATACCAGAGTCCACAGACGCATGTCTGGTCTAGGAGGAGGAAGGAAAAAACATAAGTAAACAATTTATGGGTCCATCACATACATCTGCCTTTTTTTTCTGGAAATTTCTGGGTGCCACTAGGCCAGGGGAGTTGCATCATATACCAAGTTTCTACTACATAATTTATGCATGCGTACATTTCATTGTAAAGTGTTGTATATCCATTTTTTTCTTTTACAAAAATCATAAAGATAATATTGTTAAGACGTGCATTGCACGTGCATACATACTAGTACTGTAAGATAGTACAGTGTACACAGAACATGTCACTGTAAGCCAGACAGTACCGTGACTGGACATGCAACTAAAATAAACACATGAGATGTATTTGATCATGTGAATTGAGGAAATTTGTCAAGACTTCAACACAATACGCAATTGAACGCACATGGTAAAACTAGAGACTTGGGCTTAGGGTAAATATAGCATATAGACAAAATATGTTTGATGCCACTGATGCAATATATATATATATATATATATATATATATATATATATATATATGGTTACAAAAGAAGAGGTCATACAAACGAAATTAATCAAATTCCTGCTGTTTTTTTAACTCCTGCGATCAGAAAATGTGGCATAGGCAGTATATACCGACAGCTAAACTGGAAAAGTAATGAACAAATGTCAACTCTAGTACCTATATCTAGAACTTTCTCAGGAATTCTATGTCGCCATCAACTTTTCTTTTTGAGATAATCCAAGTCTCGTCGCGCGACAGCCAAACCAAAGAACCAGATACTGGTTAAATTAAGCAAATTAAGAATAAGACGAGGAACCAACCTCACTCTCATGGAGAAGGAATTGACATCCTTATCAAGTGTATCCAATAGAAAGATCGCTTGAATCACCATGTTATCCACACGATTCACATTGAACTTGACCTTTGCCCTGCTATAGCTATGCCCCAGACCTAACTGAGCCTTCTCCAGGTCAGATGGCTGCAATCAAAAAGAAATGGAACAAAGTTTACAAACAAGTATATATGAAATAAGAACAGTGATGGAATAAAACCCTTGAAGAACGATCAACATGTCAACAACCAATTTGTGAAACTCCAGGCAATTCACTGTATGATCTAGGTAAACTTAACTAGTAAAAATGATGTGTCAAGCATAAGGTAGTAATTGTCCAACTCTCTGCACATAGTTCATACCACCAAAACATTAAACTTTTTCCACTGCTGCACAATCCTCTAAAATCAAATAAACCAGCCACAACCCCAGTCAGACCACAATGTGATTTATCCTAATAATGCAGCCTACAGCTTTACGACCCATGTTGAACAGTTCCATCTTTTACGGAACAATGTAAAACTTCAATACTAGACGCAAATGCAAAATTCCATCACCTTGAGTTGTTCAACGAACTGATCGAAGTGCAGCCGCACCGCACGAAGCAGTTCCTGGATATAGTCGTTTGACTCGCAAGGGATTCCGGTGGCCTCGGTGATGTGGGACCCGACCTTGGGCTCCATGACGCCGACCCTGAACTTGGCTTTCTTCCCCTCCTTCACCTTGGGCAGGTTGAGCTCCAGGAAGTTCCTCAGCTCGTCCGTCATGATCCCTGAGTCACCACACGCCATTCGCTTGCCACGGGAGTCATAAACCAGGGAGACTTGACACGAGCATTCCATCGGGAGAGGAGGCGGGGGACACGATACCTTCGGAGATGGCGTTGCACTGGTTGAGGGCGTCGACGGCGGAGAGGAAGGGGGGTGAAGCCGGCGAGCTTGACAGCCTTGCTGAACCGCTTGAGGTCCAGCACGGTGGAGCGGACGGCGTCCACGCTCTGCCCGATCTCGTCGATGCCGTAGGCGTGGAATAGCGCGTATCCCGACGCCGACTCGAAGAGCAGGTAGAGCGCCATCTCGCCCGCGCGCTTCGCCGGCGGCGGCCGAGGGGTTTAGGGGCGGAGGCTGGGAAGAGGCTAGGCTAGGGTTTAGGAGTGGGCTTCGCCGGGGCCTTAGAGCAACTCTATCAAACCCCGCATCCCTCCCCAACCCGCAAAATAACCGCCAAAGTGCGGGTCGGAACCGAAAAACCTGCCCGATCACACTCCGCATCCCGTCCCGGCCCACAAATATATTTGCGGGGCGCGACAAAACTTCTCCCCCAACCTCTAGTTTCACTGGCCGGGAGGCCGACCCAAGCTCAGCCTCTATCCGCAGCAAGATTTGATGGGAGGGACATTTCCGCGCGGCCTCCCCCCCCCCCCCCCGCACCCGCCACCACCATTGCCTCGCCACCGCACGCTCCGGTGCATCCTCCGCGGTCGTCCCTCGCCGCCATGGACGCCTCCTTGCTGCCCCCCGTCACCTTTGAGATCGCGCACGCTCCTTCCCCTCGGGCGGATCTCGACGCCGGCCATGTTGGGCCCGCCGTCGCTCAAGCTAGCGCCGCGCCTGCCCGCAAGCGGCAGGGCAACGTGGTCGTGCCGGGCGGAAATCCGACAGCCCCCGCCGCGAAGGCTCGCGCTCCGGGGCGCTAACGCTGTTGTGCGATCTCGGCCGGCGGCGGAGAAGGTCACCAAGGCCGCGGGCGTCAAGAGGAAGAGGATTCAGGCTCCTTCATCCTCTCACTCCATCCCGGAAAGAGATGCTCCGGTGATGCCATCCAACGGTGTCGCTCCCCCCGCAAGCGAGGTGTTCGACGAAATGGCTGGAAGGTGTGTGTCTTCGGTCATGGTCATTTCCTTTTGTTTTCGCCATTTGTTGCGATAGCTTCTGACTTGTCAATCGTTCAATATAGCCAAAGATCGAAGAACTACACGATCTTGGAAGATCAAGCTTTGATCCAAGCATGGAGTGCGGTGTCTCCTGATGTATGCACGGATACTTCTCAAACCGCCAAGAGATATTGGCAAAGGATCGAAGATCAATACTTCCGCGTTATGGCAAAGTATCTCAATAGGACTCCACGCACATTTCGATCACTTGAAGGGCGTTGGGAGAATATCAAGCCTATGTGCAGCCGTTGGGCAGCTTGCTTGGAGCAAGTACGCAATGTTCAAGTTGTGCGTAATCATATTTGCATCATGAGAATTGATTACATCACTTTGTTCACATTGTGTAGGACAAGATTGCCCAACATAGATACAAAGACATGGAAGCTTCTGAAGGCAAATTCTTCAAACTAGAGCATTGTTGGGAGTTGCTCCAAAAGTGCGAGAAGTGGAAGTTGATTGACAAAGAATCTTTGTTGCTCGCCGGACAGAACAAGATCATGTCAATGAACCGCGATGACATGGACGACCTCACCAAAACATGGCATGATATGGCAAGGAGAGAGATCTTGAAGAGAAGAATGGTCTTCTCTGCTCCATATGGTGGCAATGCCGATGAACTTCAAGATGGACTCGATGGCGCGGAGTGAAGATCGACCAAGATGATGCAAGACCCTCTTTTGCGTTTATCGTACTGAACTTGACTTCTATTTGCGCGTAAAACTGTGTTATGTTTGTTTGAATTTGAACTTATTTGTGAGAACTTATGTCAAATGCGAGAATTGAGCGTTTTCTGCTTTCGGGGCGACGCGGCCGTGTTCGAACAGACCCCGCAAAAGCCGACCCGTATAAAAGCATATTCGGTGAATATACTTTTATACGGGTCCGTTTGGGGGGTCTGCATCCATGCCAGCCCGCGTCGACCCGCAAAAGGGGTTTTACGCGAACTGCAAACGCGTTTTGCGGGCCGGCATTATGCGGGATCTGCTAGAGTTGCTCTTAGAGCTAGCACCCTCAAACCCTTAAATCCTTAAAAATAACTGTTTTTTACAGTTTACGAGTAAAAGCCGTGTAGACTAGAACCCCTTAACCCTCAAAAAAAATTAAGGATCCGACCTTCAAATCCTCTTCCAACCTGTACAAGTGAGGATTGGGGAGCAAAACCTAACCCTCACTTGCGAGCCATCCGAGCGCGGGAGGGAAATTTCCCGTCCCCAACTCCCGCCCGCACCCACCCGAGCCGTCGTCGCCGTCCCGTCCCCCGGCCCCCTCCCCTCCACCTCCCCAGCCACCACCGCCATCCCGCCCTCCGGCCACCTCTCCTCCCGTCCGAGCCCGCCCTGCCCCGCCCACCAGCCGCCGCCCGTAGGAGGCCGGCTGCCGCGCCCGCCCCACGCCTCCCCTCGACCTCCCCGGTCGCCGCCCGCCCTCCGCCCCGCAGCAGGCCGGCCGCCTCTCATCCACCTCCTCCCGCCCGCGCTCGCCCCGCCCCGCCCCCCAGCCGCCGCCCGCCCCCCCTGGTCGCCCTCCGCCTCCCGCCTTCTGCCCTCCGCCTTCCGCCCTCGCGCCGCCCCGAGCTTTCCTCGCCGACCCGCAGGTATGCATTTTTTTTCTTTTTTTGTTTAATTTTTTCCTTTTTGATTCATTGTTGGCACTCACAATTTTTTGTTTTGTGTTGTGTAGATGGAGGCGTTGTCCGATGATTTTGGTTGGTCGTCATCGGACGATTCGGACATTGAGGACTTGCTTCAAGATGATGACGTCGAGATGATGGGCCTCCTCCTCGACGTGCAAGAGTTTGAAGATTGCGCGAAGCTGATGGATCAGAGGAGAGGGTCGAAGATGGGGCGAGTCACCATCTACCGGAACTGCGGTCTCAGACACGAGCATTTGATGCAAGACTACTTTGCGGAGGTACCAACATACCCACCTCGCCTGTTCCGGAGAAGGTATCGAATGCGCCGTAGTTTGTTTGTGAAGATTGTCACCGATTGTGAGGCCGCCTCAGATTACTTCAAGCGTCGTAGATCCACCGCCGGTATCATGGGGTTTAGTGGGTACCAAAAGATATCGGCTACAAAGTGGGTGCTCGCCTATGGCATACCCGCGGACTATACCGACGAGTATCTTCGCATTGGACAAGATACAACCACGGCGTCCGTTCATAGGTTTGCAAAATTGGTCATCCGGTTGTATGGTGATGAGTATCTTCGGGCACCCAACGAGGAAGATACAAAGAGATTGATGGAGATGAATGAAAAAAGGGGATGGCCGGGGATGCTTGGTAGTCTTGATTGCATGCATTGGACATGGAAAAATTGTCCAAAGGCATGGCAAGGAATGTATTGTGGTAAAAGTCGTGATGCTACCATTGTGCTTGAGGTCGTGGCATCGGAGGACACATGGATTTGGCATGCATTTTTTGGTTTGCCGGGAACACTCAATGATATCAATGTGCTCAATAGATCTCCTTTGTTCAAAAGATTAGTTTGTGGGGATGCTCCAACTTGCAACTACAAAATCATGGGCAATGAGTACTCAATGTGATACTATCTCACCGATGGAATTTACCCCGATTGGGCAACTCTTGCGAAGTCCATCAAGGAGAAAAATGGGGTGCCCTTAAGCAGAAAAGAGGCTCATGTCACCAAGGCACAAGAGAATACCATCCTATCATACTACATCATAGTCATCTCAAAATCTATGTTGACAATCAAGACAAACCATTATAAGCTCTCAGCTAGTTAAGCATGGCATCAGAAACTATTATCTCTAAGTTGTCATCATAAACATGGTTCTCTCACAACAAAGCTAAATCTGGGTCGACAAGCTAGTCATATTTACAAAAACAAAATAGATAGAGTTCATACCAGCTTTTCAGTCTCAGTCACTTCATCATATATCATCATTCTTGCCTTTCATTTGCACGATCGAACGATGTGAACAATAATAAGCGCATTGGACTAAGCTGAATCTGCAGGCAAACACAAAAGAGAAGACAAAGTAATATGGCTCTTTGAAAGCTAAACAGGTAAGCATGCAAGAATCAATAAACATTATAACCAATATCTTCTACCTTGACCCAAAGAAAAAGAAAACTATTTACACGGGAAAACTCCCAACAAGCAAAAGAAGAAAGAAAAAACTTTTTGGGTTTTCTCAAAAGGACACAAAACAAGAAAACAAAAATAAACTAGCATGGATAATACAGTGGCAAAGCGTAAACATCGGCTAACAAAGTTAAAGCATAAGCATGAATGTAAAGTCGGTGAGAACACGTACTCCCCCAAGCTTAGGCTTTTGGCCTAGCTTGGTCTACTCCCATGGTGGGAAATCACCAGCTCCAGGATACTCTGGAGCAGACTGTGGATGCACTGCTATGTGAGCTCCTCTGGCTTCCACTGATAAATTGGCGTCTGGTACTCGACTGGCGGCTCGGGCACGGGCGCGTGTGGTTGGGCCAAGCCCCAATATGCGTAGATGTCCGAGAGCATAATAGTGTACCTGCCTGCATGAAGATCGAACAAAGAAGGAGCAGGCAAATTAATGGTCTCTCGAGTACCCTGACTAAATACCAGGTTATAAATCATCCGTCTGCTAGCATCTCTATCCAGAAAATCATGGCGAACCATGTTGTCATAATCCAGATATTTCTCAGGGAGAAGCATCTCTCCTTCCTCTCCCAGTCTAATGGGTATCTCAAAGTGTCTGGCAAGACGGGTAGCATAGATACCTCCATAGACAACACCTTTAGAATGGTTCAGGTTCAACTGTTGAGCTACTATAGCACCCAAGCTATAAGTATTATCGTTATATAGGCCTTCGTGCAAAACCGCAAGGTCTGGAGAACTAAGTGATCCAGCCTCCCCACGGCCAATCAAACATTTTCCCACAAATAGTGAGAAGTACTGAAGCACAGGAAAATGTATGCTAGCAATTCTAGCACGAGACACTCCTCTCTCCTCTCCAACAGCAGTAGAACCAATGAAATCCTCCAAGTCCCGTGGACGAGGGTCACGGATATCCCCAACATAAGGTAATTTGCATACATTGCAAAAATCCTGCAGCGTCATGCACTGGGGGACATCGTATATCATGAACTCAACAATGTGAGGATTCTTCCTCGGATAAAAGTTGAAGCTTTGAGCGAAAATATTGGTGAGGAGGAGGTATTGTGAGCACTTATCTTCAACGAACACAGTAAGACCTACGTTCTCCACCAAGTAATAAAAGTCTTCATAAAGTCCGGCGACGCGCAAAAATTCATCACTTGGCCACTCGCACGCTCGAACTTCTATGACTCGAGGGACTACGTACTTGGGGTGGTTCTTCTCATCCTCCTTGGGGTTACGGCTTAAAGAGCCTCTCAAGAACCTCCTCATCTTTTCCTTTTTCTAGCTCTAAATTTTTTTGAAATTTTTAGAGACTTCGAAAGAAAAGTGAATAAAGATTAATCCAACTTGTAGAAACTACTCCTACTAGTGCCTAGAGACCGTATCACATGCTAAAACTACTTGGGACCAGCTAAAATCAACATTTCTAGCTCAAGAACAGGGTCACCAAGGTAGCAATAATACACGAAGGATAAAGCACTAGAGCAAAAACTAATTGGAGCAATGGAGGAGTCACTTACCAAGGAGTAATTTCTGCAAAATAGTTCAGAGAATGGTGCTTTGAGCAAGGAGATCGAAAATCACAGCCAAATGAGCAAGAACACGAGTTTGAGTTGCGAAACAATTTTTTCTGGAGGTGGAAGAAGAGGCTGAGAGCTGGAATGAGTGGAGGGGGTGCTTGTGGGCCCCACAAGCTTGCACTCCGCCACCAGGGGGTACGTGGCGGTGGCAGGGCTTGTGGCCCACTGGTCTGGCCCCCAGGCCCAGAAATTTTCAAAAATTCCAGAAAAAATCATACTAAATTTTCAAGACCATCGGAGAACTTTTATTTTCGAGGTATTTTTCTCCGGGACGCTAAGACAGAAAACAGGAAAAACTAAACTAATTCTATCATTTTTCTTCGAAGCAAAAGAAAATGAAAGCTTAAAACAGAGGTATGTGACTCTTTGATTCATCCGTTTCATGGTCATCGGAAGAAATCCGTCGATGGGATTGATCAAGTCCTCATGACAAAACCTTCTCGAATCTCAAGAGAGAACGGAGAATTTTCGAATAGCCACTAAGTCACCTCAATGGGGATATGTATCTCCCCAACTAGCAAATAATACTTCATCTTGACACGAGGAATAGGGCATTCAAAGCTCCCAATGAGAATCGATGAAGTCTTTTCGATAGCATTGATGCAACGTACTTGATATCGTTTCTTCAGAAAGTGCACGGTGTGCTCATTACCGTTAACATGGAAAGTGACATTGCCTTTGTTGCAATCTATAACAGCCCCTGCCATGTTTAAAAAGGGTCTTCCGAGGATGACGGCCATGGCATCGTCCTCGGGAATATCCAAGATAACAAAGTCTGTTAAGATAGTGGTGTTAGCAACCACAACACGCACATCCTCGCAAATGCCGATAGGGAAAGCAGTTGATTTGTCGGCCATTTGCAGAGAAATTTCAGTGGGTGTCAACTTATCCAATTCAAGTCTACGATAAAGAGAGAGCGGCATAACACTAACACCGGCTCCAAGGTCACATAAGGCAGTTCTTACGTAGTTTCCTTTAATGGATCAAGGTATAGTGGGCACTCCGGGATCACAAAGTTTCTTAGGAGTTCCACCTTTGAAAGTGTAATTGGCAAGCATGGTGGAGATCTCAAGATCTGGTATCTTCTGTTTATTAGTCACGATATCTTTCATGTACTTGGCATATGGAGACATCTTGAGCATATCAGTTAACCGCATCTGTAGAAAGATGGGTCTTATCATCTCAACGAAGCGCTCAAAATCCTCATCATCCTTTTTCTTGGATGGTTTAGGAGGAAAGGGCATAGGTATCTGAACCCATGGCTCTCTTTCTTTACCATGCTTCCTAGCAGTGAAGTCATCCTTATCGTATTTCTTAGGTTGTGGGTTATCATGATTAACCGTAGGTTCAATCTCCACATCCTCATCATTGCTAGGTTGAGCATTATTATGAACATCACTGTCCATATTGCCACCAGGTTCATGTTCATCACCAGATTGTGTTTCTGCATCAGACGCAGAAATATCATTAGGTTCTTCCGGTGTGAAAGTATTTGGTGAACTGGCATGTAGGTTTCTATCATCCTTCTTCTTATCCTTAGGATGACTGGGTGTATCAGCATTGATTCCTTGAGGATCTTGATCAATTCTCTTAGGATGACCTTCAGGATACAAAGGTTCCTGAGTCATTTTGCCTCCTCTAGTAATGACTCTGACAGAGTTGTCATTTAATTCATTGAGCAAGTCATTCTGAGCTTTAAGTACTTGTTCTACCTGAGTAGTAATCATAGAGGCATGTTTACTCACAAGCTTCAGATCATTGACATTTCTGTCTACACAAGCACTTAAATGGCTAAGCATACGAGTACTTTGTTCCAAATGTCTGCTAACATAATCATTGAAACTCTGTTGTTTGGCAACAAAGTTGTCAAATTCATCAAAGCATAGGCTAGCAGGTTTGTCAAAAGGAATATCACTCTCATCAAACCTACGCAGAGAATTCACTTCTACTACCTGTATCGGGTTATCGATACCATGGATCTCTTCGATAGGTGGTAGATTTTTGACATCTTCAGATCTAATGCCTTTCTCTTGCATAGATTTCTTGGCTTCTTGCATATCTTCGGGACTGAGGAATAGAATACCTCTTTTCTTAGGAGTTGGCTTAGGAGGTGGTTCGGGAATAGTCCAAGCATTATCGTTGATCAAGATGTTATTCAGTAGAGTCTCAGCTTGTTCTACAGTTCGTTCCCTAAAAACACAACCAGCACAACTATCTAGGTGGTCTCTAGAGGCATCGGTAAGTCCGTTATAGAGGATATCAAGTATCTCGTTCTTCTTAAGAGGGTGATCAGGAAAGCATTTTGTAGCTGGACGAGCCTCCCCCAAGCTTGTGGAAGACTCTCTTCTTGGAGTTGAGCAAAGTTGTATATTTCCTGCAAGGGAGCTTGCTTCTTATGGACAGGGAAATATTTCTCACAGAAGTAATAGACCATATCCTGTGGACTACTCACACATCCAGGAGCAAGAGAGGTGAACCAGGCTTTAGCATCATCCTTTAGAGAGAAAGGAAACAACTTCAGGATATAGTAGTGGCGGATCTTCTCCTCATTAGTGAAAAGGGTGGCTATATTGTGTAGTTTGGCAAGATGGGCTACGACCGTCTCAGACTCATAACCCTGAAAAGGATCAGATTCGACTAGAGAGATTATCTCAGAATCGACAGAGAATTCATAATCCTTATCGGTGATAAAGATAGGTGAAGTGGCAAACTTCGGGTCGTATTTCATCCTAACTTTCAGAGATTTTTCCTTCCACTTGAGAAGTAATTTCTCAGCGTCATAAGTGCGGAGCTAGATGGCAGTTCCTTACCTCCCCTCGTAGTTGAGGGCAAGACTTTGGTTTTTGGATCCTTCACATTCTTCATAGTGATCAACAGATATAAATCCCAAGTAACTCAGAGAATATAGCGATACCTCCCCGGCAACGGTGCCAGAAAAATGATGACTCCGTAACAGCAGACCTTCCCTTGCAACGGCACCAAAAGAATGCTGCTACCACTCTCCGGCAATCAAAACTAGAAGAATGTTGTTGACGGCCCACCAGCGCGTGGGATCGTAGCAGTTTTTGAGGGTAGAGTATTCGACCCAAATTTGTTGGTACGCCTATAGGAGGTGAGAGGATACTCTCAAGTATTAGCAGCTGAATATGTCAGATTCAACCACACCTGAAAGATTAGTATCTGCAAATAAAGTAGTAACAACAAAGTAGCGAGTAACGACAGTGGCAAGGAACAACGGTAGTGACAATAGTAGCAAGTAGCAATAGTAGCAAGCGATAGTAGTAGCAACAGTAGCAGTAGAGCAAGACAAGTAACAACAGCAGTAGGACAAACTCGTAGGCAATGGGTCGGTGATTTGTTTGGATGATATTCATCATGCAACAGTTATAACACGGAGAGATATGTGGCTAGCTCCCGTTCGTCAATGTGATGTAGGCATGCATTCCGTGTGTCGTCATACATGCTTAGGGAAAAGAACTTGCATGACACCTATTGTCCATCCCTCCCGTGGCAGCGGGGTCCAAAAGGAAACTACGGGATATTAAGGTTCTCCTTTTAATAAAGAACCGGACCAACGCATTAGCACTTGGTGAACACATGAACTCCTCAAACTATGGTCATCACCGGGAGTGGTTCCGGTTATTGTCACTCCGGGGTTGCCGGATCATAACACACAGTAGGTAACTACAACTTGTAAGATCAGATCTAAAACACACATATATTGGTGACAACATAATAATTTCAGATCTGAAATCATGGCACTCGGGCCATAGTGACAAGCATTAAGCATGGCAAAGTAGTAGCAACATCAATCTCAGAACATAGTGGATACTAGGGATCAAGCCCCATCAAAACTAACTCGATTACATGATAGATCTCATCCTACTCATCACCGCCCAGCGAGCCTACGAATAGATTACTCACGAACGACGAAGAGCTTCATGGAATTGGAGAAGGAAGAAGGTTGATGATGACGATGGCGACGGTTTCCCCTCTCTGGAGCCCAAAACGGACTCCAGATCTGCCCTCCAGATGAAGAACACGATGTGGCGGCGCCTCCGTATCGTAAACGCGATGAAATCTTCTCTTTTGATTTTTTCTGGGACGAAAGTGAACTTATAGATCTGAGATTGGGGGTGGCAGAGCCGTGTTGGCCCCACAAGCTTGCCCACCGCCACCAG
Organism: Hordeum vulgare subsp. vulgare; assembly: GCF_904849725.1. Classification (NCBI taxonomy): domain Eukaryota; kingdom Viridiplantae; phylum Streptophyta; class Magnoliopsida; order Poales; family Poaceae; genus Hordeum; species Hordeum vulgare. Next base: position 53,670,767 of record NC_058519.1, read on the forward strand.
GGGGGTGGTGGCGGTGGCAGGGCTTGTGGCCCACTGGCCCACCCCCTCAGGTGGATCTAAGCGCATGTATTTTTCATATTTTCCAAAAATGTTCCCCGTAAATTTTCAGGACGTTTGGAGAACTTTGATTTCTGCACAAAAATAACACCAAGGTAATTCTGCTGAAAACAGCGTCAGTCCAGGTTAGTTCCATTCAAATCATGCAAATTAGAGTCCAAAACAAGGGCAAAAGAGTTTGGAAAAGTAGATACGATGGAGATGTATCAACCAACTCCATCCCGCGGCCCAGCGCAGCGCCCCTTCGGCCCACCTCGCACCCCTAGCCGAGCCGGCCCAGCTCCGCCCCCCTCCAGATTAGGCCCAAAAGGCCCAAGGTGAGCCTCCAGTTGCCCCTCTCCCTCGCCCTAGGCGCATTTTACTATCCCGCGCCATACTGTGATTTCACCCATTGTAGTTTCGACCCACTGTATTTTTTTTAGCACCGACGATTTTATTTAGTTTCAGAAAAAGCATTGATTTTCAAACGCCCATAAAACTTTAACCCTGAGTCGGATCGCAACAAGTTATATATGTAACTTCGCTAGAATTTTGCGTAGATTAATAATTTCCATCTCTCATGCATGTTTAAGGCTGTTAGCTGTGCTGTTTGCATCGGTTTACATGTTGACGTGATTGAAACGGTTTATGTCGTAATTAATTAACCGTAGCTCCGTTGGAGATGAGCTATATATGTAAATGGACTAGAACAACATGTAGTTTCACGTGAACCAATTTGCTTTGCTCTTTAACAAACATAAAATGTGATTAGGACAATTCTGGACATATTTAGAATTTAACGAGTGGGGTCAGTTCGGAGACGCTATATGTCGTTTCCGACCTCATTTAAAATGCCTAGATAGGTAGTTTAATTTGTGTTTCACCTCCTGCCATGTTTAACAACATTTTAATATTTCCATGTTAATAAATGGAAGTGAACTAAATAATTAAATGTGGAGTTCCGTCAATATGCAACTCGTTGCATATTGAGCTTCACTTAATGTGTAGTGTTTGCGTGATGTGAACTGCCATGCCTTGCATATTCGAAACTGATCATCCATCATTTGTGTTGTGCATCAAATCGTGCATGTGCCGTGGTGTATATTGCGTGTTGATTCTGTTTCTGGTTTGCTTCGTCTCGATAGAGTTCCGCAAGCGTGTCGGAATGTGAGGAACCGTTCGACTACGTCGATTCATCTGCTTCACGGAGTCGTTCTTCTTCCAAGCAGGATCTTAGGCAAGATGATCATTTCCCTAGATACCATTACTATCATTGCCATGCTAGTTGTATCGTTTCTTTCATTATGTCTCGATGTCTACTACCTGTTTAATATGCCTCCCAACATTGCCATGAAAACCTTCAACCTGTCCACAACCTAGCAAACAACTGATTGGCTATGTTACCGCTTGCTTAACCACTAGATAGCGTTGCTAGTTGCAGGTGCAGTTGCTTCCATGTGATAACATGGGTTCCTTGTTATATCACCATATTAAATTCTATTTACTTTAATGCACCTATATACTTGGTAAAAGCTGGAAGGCTCAACCTTTCTAGCCTGGTGTTTTGTTCCACCTTTGTCGCCTTAGTTTCGGCTACCGCTGTTATATTCCATAAATGAGAACTCCTAGCATGCTTGGGGTTGTTATGGGGACCCTCTAGATTCTCGTTTTGGAATAAAGCTCGTCTGACAAGGCCCAACATTTATACTATATTTGCCCAACATAATAATTCTGTTAATACTGAAAAACATAGGGCGTCATGAACCCGAGGAGTAATTCAGCATAATACAGGGAGGGCCAGTGCTGATGGTGCTGGTCCAAAACAGAGCATCGTGCGGGCCAACCCAGGGCAACTCGGGTGATGTATATCAGGTCATCGTATGCTTCTCTTGTCCGTCGTGTCCTGAGAACGAGATATGCGGCTCCTATCGGGATTGTCGACATGCCGGGTGGCCTTGCTGGACTTGTTTTACCTTTCTTAAGCGTCCTGTGCGAGGGATTCCGATGATGCTTTCGGTTATCTGGAGGTTGAGGTTTTCCAATAGGAACCCAAGGAGATCACGGGTTTCCTTGATCGAGGTCATTCTGTCGCAGCGTGTGGTAGTTTGTGATTGACTAGGTGGAGCACCCCTGCAGGGTTAAATATTTCCAAAAGTCATGCCCGCGGTTATGTGGCAACGTGGAAACTTTGTTTAACATTCGTTCTAGATAACTTGAAGTAAACTTAATTAAAAACTTGCCAACTGAGTGCGTAACCGTGATTGTCTCTTTAGTGAGCTCCTTCTCCGATCGAGGACAAGGTGGGGTTAAGTCTGACGTAAGTAGGTGTTCAGGATCATTCATTTGATCATCAGTAGCTCACGTCCGCTATGCGTAGTTCATCCCCCTCTTTCTTTATTGTACTCGTAAGTTACCACCTGAAATAAATGCTTAGTCGTTTGCTGCAGCCTCACCACTTAACCATACCTCACCCATTAAGCTTTGCTAGTCTTGATACCTTTGGAAATGAGATTGCTGAGTCCGTGTGGCTCACAAATTACTACAACACCAGTTGCAGGTACAGGTAAAGAGTTACTATGACGTGAGCGCGATGATTGTTCATTTGGAGTTTCTTTTTCTTCTTCTTCATAGATCTAGGATGGGTTCCAGGCCGGCAGCCTGGGATAGCAAGGATGGACGTCATTCTTTTGTCGTTTGTTTTCGTCCGTAGTCGGACCCTGCTCTTCTTCATGATGATTGCATGAACTGTACTAATGTGACTCTGATGTAGCTTGTGGCGAGTATAAACCAACTCTTTATACTCATCTTTTTAGTACATGTACTTGTAACGGTATCCATTCTTTCGAAACGACAAGATGCGTTTCTATCCCTATCGAGGCCCTCACACCAAAATAAGGATATGACCGCATCTTGGGCATTACAAGTTGGTATCAGAGCAGTACCGACCTAGGATCTCCCTTGATTGATCGAACTTGGCCGAGTTGAGTCTAGTGATAAAAACTACTTTAAGTCTAGTTATATATCGGAGAGTAGGATTCTTTTTTCTCCTCTTCTATGCTCTGGTGAGGAATCTCGATGTAAGAATTTTAATTCTACTCCTATTCTCACTCAAATTTTTGTTAGGATCACGCGGACATTTTTGGAATCTATATGATGTCGATGTGACGGAGTTTTGACTTGGTGCTTCCTATTGTGTTGATTTTATTCCTGGAAATTGAGCTCGAGGGATTCTTGACCACATCGTTATCATTCAAATTTCTTAGTATCTTAGGACGGAGGATGTTCGAAATTTCTTCAATACTAGTAGTGGCGAGATAACCCAGGCATCCCCAGTACTGGTGCAGAGAGTTCGGGGGTACTGCCATACTTAGTATGTTGGAAATATGCCCTAGAGGCAATAATAAATTAGTTATTATTATATTTCTTAGTTCATGATAATTGTTTATTATCCATGCTATAATTGTATTGATTGGAAAACAGTGCATGTGTGGATACATAGACAAAACACTGTCCCTAGTAAGCCTCTAGTTGACTAGCTCGTTGATCAAAGATGGTCAAGGTTTCCTGGCCATAGGCAAGTGTTGTCACTAGATAACGGGATCACATCATTAGGAGAATCATGTGATGGACTAGACCCAAACTAATAGACGTAGCATGTTGATCGTGTCATTTTGTTGCTACTGTTTTCTGCGTGTCAAGTATTTGTTCCTATGACCATGAGATCATATAACTCACGGACATCGGAGGAATGCTTTGTGTGTATCAAACGTCGCAACGTAACTGGGTGACTATAAAGATGCTCTACAGGTATCTCCGAAGGTGTTCGTTGAGTTAGTATGGATCAAGACTAGGATTTGTCACTCCGTGTGACGGAGAGGTATCTCGGGGCCCACTCCGTGTGACGGAGAGGTATCTCGGGGCCCACTCGATAATACAACATCACACACAAGCCTTGCAAGCAATGTGACTTAGTGTAAGTTACGGGATCTTGTATTACGGAACGAGTAAAGAGACTTGCCGGTAAACGAGATTGAAATAGGTATGCGGATACTGACGATCGAATCTCGGGCAAGTAACATACCGAAGGACAAAGGGAATGACATACGGGATTATATGAATCCTTGGCACTGAGGTTCAAACGATAAGATCTTCGTAGAATATGTAGGATCCAATATGGGCATCCAGGTCCCGCTATTGGATATTGACCGAGGAGTCTCTCGGGTCATGTCTACATAGTTCTCGAACCCGCAGGGTCTGCACACTTAAGGTTCGACGTTGTTTTATGCGTATTTGAGTTATATGGTTGGTTAATGAATGTTGTTCAGAGTCCTGGATAAGATCACGGACGTCACGAGGGTTTCCGGAATGGTCTGGAAACGAAGATTGATATATAGTATGACCTCATTTGATTACCGGAAGGTTTTCGGAGTTACCGGGAATGTACCGGGAATGACGAATGGGTTCCGGGTGTTCACCGGAGGGGGGCAACCCACCCCGGGGAAGCCCATAGGCCTTGGGGGTTGCGCACCAGCCCTTAGTGGGCTGGTGAGACAGCCCAAGAGAGGCCTATGCGCATAGGAAAGAAAATCAAAGAGGAAAGGAAAAAAAAAGAAGGAGGTGGGAAAGGGAAGAAGGACTCCACCTTCCAAACCAAGTGGATTTCGGTTTGGGAGGGGGAGACCTTCCCCCTTGGCTCGGCCGACTCCCTTGGGAGTCCTTGGACCCCAAGGCAAGTCTCCCCCCTCCTCCTCCTATATATAGTGGGATTTTAGGGCTGATTTGAGACAACTTTGCCAAGACAGCCCGACCACATATCTCCACGGTTTCACCTCTAGATCGCGTTTCTGCGGAGCTCGGGCGGAGCCCTGCTGAGACAAGATCATCACCAACCTCCGGAGCGCTGTCACGCTGCCGGAGAACTCTTCTACCTCTCCGTCTCTCTTGCTGGATCAAGAAGGCCGAGACCATCGTCGAGCTGTACGTGTGCGGAACGCGGAGGTGCCGTCCGTTCGGCACTAGATCGTGGGACTGTTCGCGGGATAGTTCGCGGGGCGGATCGAGGGACGTGAAGACGTTCCACTACATCAACCACGTTCACTAACGCTTCTGCTGTACGGTCTACAAGGGTACGTAGATCACACATCCCCTCTCGTAGATGGACATCACCATGATAGGTCTTCGTGCGCGTAGGAAATTTTTTGTTTCCCATGCGACGTTCCCCAACAGTGGCATCATGAGCTAGGTTCATGCGTAGATGTCTTCTCGAGTAGAACACAAAAGTTTTTGTGGGCAGAGATGTGCGTTTTGCTGCCCTCCTTAGTCTTTTCTTGATTCCGCGGTATTGTTGGATCGAAGCGGCTCGGACCGACATTACTCATACACTTACGAGAGACTGGTTTCATCGCTACGAGTAACTCCATTGCTCAAAGATGACTGGCGGGTGTCAGTTTCTCCAACTTTAATTGAATCGGATTTGACCGAGGAGGTCCTTGGATGAGGTTAAATAGCAACTCATATATCTCCGTTGTGGTGTTTGCGTAAGTAAGATGCGATCCTACTAGATACCCATGGTCACCACGTAAAACATGCAACAACAAAATTAGAGGACGTCTAACTTGTTTTTGCAGGGTATGCTTGTGATGTGATATGGCCAACGATGTGATGTGATATATTGGATGTATGAGATGATCATGTTGTAATAGTTAATATCGACTTGCACGTCGATGGTACGGCAACCGGCAGGAGCCATAGGGTTGTCTTTAAACTAACGTTTGTGCTTGCAGATGCGTTTACTATTTTGCTAGGACGTAGCTTTAGTAGTAATAGCATGAGTAGCACGACAACCCCGATGGCGACACGTAGATGGAGATCATGATGATGGAGATCATGGTGTGACGCCGGTGACAAGAAGATCGTGCCGGTGCTTTGGTGATGGAGATCAAGGAGCACGTGATGATGGCCATATCATGTCACTTATGAATTGCATGTGATGTTAATCCTTTTATGCACCTTATTTTGCTTAGAACGACGGTAGCATTATGAGGTGATCTCTCACTAAAATTTCAAGACGAAATTGTGTTCTCCCCGACTGTGCACCGTTGCTACAGTTCGTCGTTTCGAGACACCACGTGATGATCGGGTGTGATAGACTCAACGTTCACATACAACGGGTGCAAAACAGTTGCGCACGCGGAACACTCGGGTTAAGCTTGACGAGCCTAGCATGTGCAGACATGGCCTCGGAACACATGAGACCGAAAGGTCGAGCATGAATCGTATAGTTGATATGATTAGCATAGAGATGCTTACCACTGAAACTATTCTCGACTCACGTGATGATCGGACTTGAGATAGTGGATTTGGATCATGTACCACTCAAATGACTAGAGAGATGTATTTTTTTGAGTGGGAGTTCTTAAGTAATATGATTAATTGAACTAATTGTCATGAACATAGTCTAATGGTCTTTGTGAATTACGATGTAGCTTGCGCTATAGCTCTACTGTTTTTATATGTTCCTAGAGAAAATTTAGTTGAAAGTTGATAGTAGCAAACTTTGCAGACTAAGTCTGTAAAACCGAGGATTGTCCTCATTGTTGCGCAGAAGGCTTATGTCCTTAATGCACCACTCGGTGTGCTGCACCTCGAGCATCGTCTGTGGATGCTGTGAACATCCGACATACACGTTTCTGATGACTACACGATAGTTCAGTGCAAAATACTTAATGGCTTAGAAGCAAGGCGCCGAAAACGTTTTAAAACATCATGGAACATAAGTGATGTTCTGAAGAGATGAAATTGTGATTTCATGCTTGTGCCCTTGTTAAGAGGTACGAGACCTCCAACAAGATTCTTTGTCCACAAAGTAAAGGAGAAAAGCTCAATCGTTGAGCGTGTGCTCATATTGTCTAGGTACGACAATCACTTGAATCAAGTGGGAGTTAACCTTCCAGATGAGATAGTGATGGTTCTCCAAAGTCACTGCCACCAAGCTGTGAGAGCTTCGTGATGAACTATAACATATCAAGGATAGATACAATGATCCTTGAGCGATTCGCGATGTTTGACACTGCGAAAGTAGAAATCAAGAAGGAGCATCAATAGTTGATGGTTTATAGAACCACTAAGTTTCAAGAAAGGAAAGGGCTAGAAGGGATACTTCGTGAAACGGCAAAACAGTTGCTACACTAATGAAGGACCCAAGATTGAACCCAAACCCGAGACTAAGTGCTTCAGTAATGAGGGGAACAGTCACTGAGGCGGAGCAACTCTAGATACTTGGTAGATAAGAAGGCTGGCAAAAGTCGAAAGAAGTATATTTGATATACATGATGTTGATGTGTACTTTACTAGTACTCCTAGTAGCATGAGGGTATTGGATACCGGTTCGGTTGCTAAGTGATTAGTAACACGAAATGAAAACTACGGCATAAATGGAGACTAGCTAAAGGCGAGGTGACGATACGTGTTGGAAGTGTTTCCAAGGTTGATATGATCAAACGTCGCACGCTCCCTCTACCATCGGGATTGGTGTTAAACCTAAATAATCGTTATTTGGTGCTTGCGTTAAGCATGAACATGATTGGATCGTGTTTATTGCAATACGATTATTCATTTAAAGAGAATAATGGTTACTCTATTTGCTTGAATAATCACCTTCAATGGTTTATTGAATCTCGATCGTAGTGTTACACATGTTCATGATATTGGTGCCAAAAGATACGAGTTGATGATGATAGTACCACTTACTTGTGGCACTGCCGCTTGAGTCATGTTAGTATAAATTGCATGAAGAGGCTCCATGCTGATGGATCTTTGTACTCACCTGATTTCGAATCACTAGTGACATGCAAATCATACCACATGAGCAAGGCCTTGTTTTCATTGAGATGAAATAAGATAGTAACTTGTTGGAAGTGATACATTTTGATGTATGCAGTCCAATGGGTGCTGAGGCATGCAGTGGATATCATTATGTTCTTACTTCACTCACGACTTGAGTAGATACAGGATTATTTACTTAATGAATCACAAGTTTGAAATATTGAAAAGTTCAATTCCGTTTGAGAGTGAAGTTCGTCGTAACAAGGGGATAAACTGTTTACGATATGATCATAGAAATGAATATCCGAGTTACGAGTTTTGGTACGCAGTTAAGACAATGTGGAAATTGTTTCACAGTTCATGCCACCTGGAACATCATAGTGTGATGATGTGTCTGAACGTCATAGCCACACACTATTTGGTATGGTGCATACTAAGATGTCTCTTATCGAATTACCACTATCGTTTATGGGTTATGCATTAGAGACAACTGCATTCACTTTAAATAGGGCACCACGTATTTCCGTTGAGATGACATAGTATAGACTGAGGTTTAGAGAAATCTAAACTGTCGTTTCTTGAAAGTTTGGGGCTTCGACACTTATGTGAAAAAGTTTCAGTCTGATAAGCTCGAACCCAAAGCGGATAAATGCATCTTCATAGGATATCCAAAACAGTTGGGTACATCTCCTATCTCAGATCCGAAAGCAAAGTGTTTGTTTCTAGAAACGGATCCTTTCTCGAGGAAAGGTTTCTCTCGAAAGAATTGAGTGGGAGGGTAGTAGAACTTGATGAGGTTATTGAACCATCACTTCAACCAGTGTGTAGCAGGGCGCAGGAAGTTGTTCCTGTGGCGCCTACACCAATTGAAGTGGAAGCTGATGATGGTGATCATCAAGCATCGGATCAAGTTACTACAAGCCTCGTAGGTTGACAAGGTCGCGTACTACTACATAGTGGTGCGGTAACCCTGTCTTGGAGGTCATGTTGTTGAGCAACAGTGAACCTACGAGTTATGGAGAAAGCGATGGTGGGCCCGGATTCCGACAAATGGCTGGAAGCCATGAAATCTGAGAGAGGATCCATGTATGAAACCAAAGTGTAGACTTTGGAAGAACTACTTGATGGTCATAGGACTATTGAGTAAAGATGGATCTTTAAAATGAAGACAGACGATGATAGTGATAAGTCACTATTAAGAAAAGCTCGACTTGTCGCAAAGATGTTTTCGACAAGATCAAACAGTTGACTATGATGAGACTTTCTCACTCGTAGCGATGCTAAAGGTCTGTTAGAATTATGTTAGTTGTTGATGCATTATTTATGAAATATTGCACGTAGGATGTCAAAACATTGTTTCCTCGACGGTTTCGTTGAGCAAACATTGTATGTGATACAACCAGAAGGTTTTGTCGATCCTAAAGATACTAGCAAGTATGCAAGCTCCAGTTATCCTTCAATGGACTGGTGCAAGCATCTCGGAGTTGGAATATACACTTTGATGAGATGATCAAAGATTTTGGGTGTGTACAAGGTTTATGAGAAACTTGTATTTCCAAAGAAGTGAGTGGGAGCACTATAGAATTTCTGATAGGTATATGTGGTTGACATATTGTGGATCAGAAGTAATGTAGAATTTCTGTAAAGCATACAAGGTTGTTTGAAAGAAGTTTTCAAAGGAGTACCTGGATTACTCTACTTGAACGTTGAGCATCAAAGATCTATGGCGATAGATCGAAAGTGCTTAATAGAAGTTTCAACAAGATGCATGCCTTGACAAGTTTTTGAAAGAGTTCAAAATAGATCAGCAAAGAAGGAGTTCTTGGTTGCGTTGTGAGGTGTGAATTTGAGTAAGACTCAAAACCCGACCCCGGCAGAATAAAGAGAATAGACGAAGGTCGTCTTCTATGCCTTAGCTGTAGAATCTGAAGTATGCCATGCTGTGTACCGCACCTGATGTGTGCCTTGACTCAAAGTCTGTTGAGAGGTACAGAGAGTGATCCATGATTGAATCACTAGCAGCGGTCAAAATTTATCCTTGGTAACTAATATACTAAGGAATTTTTCTCGATTATGGAGGTGGTTAAAGAGTTCGTCGTAAAGGGTTACATCGATGCAAGCTTTGACACTAATCCGAATAACTAAGAGTAGTGAAACGGATTCGTATAGTAGAGTAGATATTTGGAGCATTTCCGAATAGCACGTAGTAGCAGCATCTATAAGATGACATAAAGATTTGTAAAGAACGCACGGATATGAAAGTTTTAGAACCTTGACTAAAACCTCTCTCACGAGCAAGACGTGATCAGACCCCATAACTATATGGGTGTTGGATTCGTTGGAATCACATGGTGATGTGAACTAGATTATTGACTCTAGTGCAAGTGGGAGACTGTTGGAAATATTCCCTAGAGGCAATAATAAATTAGTTATTATTATATTTCTTAGTTCATGATAATTGTTTATTATCCATGCTATAATTGTATTGATTGGAAACACAGTGCATGTTTGGATACATAGACAAAACACTGTCCCTAGTAAGCCTCTAGTTGACTAGCTCGTTGATCAAAGATGGTCAAGGTTTCCTGGCCATAGGCAAGTGTTGTCACTTGATAACGGGATCACATCATTAGGAGAATCATGTGATGGACTAGACCTAAACTAATAGACGTAGCATGTTGATCGTGTCATTTTGTTGCTACTGTTTTCTGCGTGTCAAGTATTTGTTCCTATGACCATGAGATCATATAACTCACGGACACCGGAGGAATGCTTTGTGTGTATCAAACGTCACAACGTAACTGGGTGACTATAAAGATGCTCTACAGGTATCTCCGAAGGTGTTCGTTGAGTTATTATGGATCGAGACTGGGATTTGTCACTCCGTGTGACGGAGAGGTATCTCGGGGCCCACTCGGTAATACAACATCACACACAAGCCTTGCAAGCAATGTGACTTCGTGTAAGTTACGGGATCTTGTATTACGGAACGAGTAAAGAGACTTGCCGGTAAACGAGATTGAAATAGGTATGCGGATACTGACGATCGAATCTCGGGCAAGTAACATACCGAAGGACAAAGGGAATGACATACGGGAATGAATCCTTGGCACTGAGGTTCAAACGATAAGATCTTCGTAGAATATGTAGGATCCAATATGGGCATCCAGGTCCCACTATTGGATATTGACCGAGGAGTCTCTCGGGTCATGTCTACATAGTTCTCGAACCCGCAGGGTCTGCACACTTAAGGTTCGACGTTGTTTTATGCGTATTTGAGTTATATGGTTGGTTACCGAATGTTGTTCGGAGTCCCGGATAAGATCACGGACGTCACGAGGGTTTACGGAATGGTCCGGAAACGAAGATTGATATATAGGATGACCTCATTTGATTACCGGAAGGTTTTCGGAGTTACCGGGAATGTACCGGGAATGACGAATGGGTTCCGGGTGTTCACCGGAGGGGGCAACCCACCCCGGGGAAGCCCATAGGCCTTGGGGGTGGCGCACCAGCCCTTAGTGGGCCGGTGAGACAGCCCAAGAGAGGCCTATGCGCATAGGAAAGAAAATCAAAGAGGAAAGGAAAAAAAAGAAGGAGGTGGGAAAGGGAAGAAGGACTCCACCTTCCAAACCAAGTGGATTTCGGTTTGGGAGGGGGAGACCTTCCCCCTTGGCTCGGCCGACTCCCTTGGGAGTCCTTGGACCCCAAGGCAAGTCTCCCCCCTCCTCCTCCTATATATAGTGGGGTTTTAGGGCTGATTTGAGACAACTTTGCCACGGCGGCCCGACCACATATCTCCACGGTTTCACCTCTAGATCGCGTTTCTGCGGAGCTCGGGCGGAGCCCTGCTGAGACAAGATCATCACCAACCTCCGGAGCGCCGTCACGTTGCCGGAGAACTCTTCTACCTCTCCGTCTCTCTTGCTGGATCAAGAAGGCCGAGATCATCGTCGAGCTGTACGTGTGCGGAACGCGGAGGTGCCGTCCGTTCGGCACTAGATCGTGGGACTGTTCGCGGGATAGTTCGCGGGGCGGATCGAGGGACGTGAAGACATTCCACTACATCAACCGCGTTCACTAACGCTTCTGCTGTACGGTCTACAAGGGTACGTAGATTACACATCCCCTCTCGTAGATGGACATCACCATGATAGGTCTTCGTGCGCGTAGGAAATTTTTTGTTTCCCATGCGACGTTCCCCAACATAGTATAGTTGTGATTTCGAGGATCTGAGATAGATGAGTTTCTAAGATCTCTGGTTATGTGTTGACGGATGTGATACACTGGACGGGTAGTGTTATTGCTAGGAGTTGAGTGATGGATTTTACTCGTTACATCCGTGGACCCAATTGCATGACCATAAATTTCAGGAGTTATTAGGTGGGAATTCAAGTAGTTACTTATAGGACAATCTTCCAACAGATGCATGATGTGAGGTTGGGGTTCGACATCTAGTGGATTCATTTGTTCACGGTCGTCTTACAACGGTTCTCGTTGTGTCTTAAAGAGTCCTTGTAGCTTGCTACGACTCGCGGATGCTTCGTATGTAGTGTGCACTGCCTTGTACATGATGGCTACTGTAGATTCGAGCCCGTGCGAATCTATCCACGAAAATATCGGATGAAATCTGTGTCATGAATTTGTTCTCGCTTGTTTCGTAAGCCTCATCCTTTGTTTTATTGGAGTATGGTAATTCAAGTTGCTTCGATGTCAAATGGTGATTTCATATCTTTCCAAGAGGTGTTCCCATACTTTTATGGGAATGCAAATAATTTTGCTCAATCAAGTTGTCTTTTCAATTCTTGTCAACTGGACTCGTCCTGTCACTTCTTTTCCACTCGGTGTGCTTCTCTTTAAGTAAATTATATCCTTTTCTTTCCGGAGTTCATCTCATCTATCCCAAGTTGTCTTTGTTTTCCCCACCCTCCCTCCCTTTTTCATCAATGTTTCACTTATCATCCAAGTGCCCTTCTTTTCAGGGATGCTTCCGCTACCTTTCTTCTGTATCCTATCTGGTGATTCATTGTGAAGATTCTCAGGAGTTTGAAATTCATCATTTCTTAATTCTTGTTTTCTTCTCCGGTGAATTCAATTCAAGCTATATGCGTACATCATATCCTTTACTTCCTATATAAGTTTTGTGTGGAAATTCTTATTCAAGTCTCTCTTGTTTTTCATCTCTCTTTATTCTATCCGGAGTGCTGAATATATCCCAGGAGTTTCTTGTTTTCGACCCTTTCAATTATTTCGAGGTTCCCAACCTCATCAAATTTTCAGCATACCGGTGCAATATCTCTTTTCTAATCATTGGTTTCAATGGTGTTTTCTTTTAGTGGGCCCATAACCCACATGTTTTTCCCAGGATCTTAGCTCGATCTTCTAATCTTTTACCGGAGATCTCTAATTCTTTTCAATGATGACGTAAGTATGAATTTCACCAGTCATATTCCTTCTCGAAGATCGTTTCAAATTAATTCTCGTCTTTGTCTCAACCTTTCATTCTTCATTATTCTAGAGTGTCGCAGTAATTCTTGGTGGTGTTCCTCTCTTCTTTCTCAATCTGAACACCGAAGGAGTGTTTCTGTTAATCTTGGCCAATTATCTTGAAGATTCATCATTTCAGCTTTGTGTTATCATCTTGAATTGTTCTCGATCATTAGTAATCCCTTTCTTGCTATCCGGTGCATTTTAGAGTTGTTTTCATTCTTGATCCTCCGAAGGCCATCATTTCAGAAGATTTCTTCGTTCTCAACTTTCAGCTTTCATCCTCAAATTCTTCTCAATTCTTGTCTCTTTGTTCGTCTCTCAATTATTCCGGTGCCTTGTTCAAGTTTTTTCTCTCAGGTGTCTCATGATCTCTTCATTCTCATATATCTCCATTCATTCTTGTTATCCCCATTCATTCCAATTCTTACCGGTGTCTCCTTCAAGACTTCTTCAAGTTTGTGCTCATATCTCTCCTCAATCATTTCAAGAAGAATAAGTGGTATACTAAATCCGTTGCTTGTCATCAATTAAACTTGATGAGGGATAAGCATAACATAATTCTTATTCTTGTTCATAGTGATTTCAATTATTCTTCCGGAGTGGCTCATGATATCAATTCTTTTCCCAATTGCTCCATCTTTTCTTTTCCTTTATCCTTTGAGGTGGTGTTATACGTTCTTTTCAGTGGAGGAGTCTCGACGAGAATTTGTTCAAGAATGAGATATGTAAACCCACCGATTCCTTAAGCATGGGATATTTTTAACCCATGGTTTCTTCATGGAGTTAACTGGATTTAGATTCACCTAAATCTTGGTATAAGGATTGTTGCTATTATGGTGTTTCCATTAATCCAAGTTTTCAATGTATCCTCTTGCTGTAAGAAGTTTTGCCTTTCTTCTTGCATCCAATCAATCCTTGTTCTGTTAGTGGTTGGTTGTCACCTCATTAGTTGGGGATGGTTTTCATAAGTCCACTACAAGCTTGTTCTTTTCGTTGTTGGTTTGCCAACAACTCCTTCCAATTCTTCTTGCAAGGTTTCTTGTCAAATTCAATTGTGATAGAAGTTGTCATTTTCTTCTCCATTTCCCTCTTCCCAAAGATCTAGTTTCTATCCTCTTGTTCCGGAGTTGTGGTGATGTTGCTCTCTTCAAGCTATCATCTCTGTTTTATATAGATCATGATCTCTCCTTGCTTATTCAATTTAGTTAGTTTGTTGTGAATCTTCTCAAGATCTTTATATTTTATAGAATTTTTGTCCCCTTTTCCTACCGAAGTGCTGCCGAAATTTTCTTTGAATTCTTGCTTGTTTCTCATATCATTCTTCATCTCCTTGCAACCTTCAAGGATCGTTGGTTTCACTCGTTTATCAAAGAAGAAACTAAGTTTTACCTCTAGCTCTTTCTCTTCCTCTTCCCCTTTCATTCTTGGATCTCGGGTCGAGATCCTCTTGTAGTGTAGGAGAGTTGTGACAGCCCGAGACCGACGCTCCAGAAGATTCCCCTTTTATTCCGTTCTCGTCGTGTGGTTCGTTTGTCTGTCGCATTCATCACCGCATCATGCGCATCATCTGCATTGCATCGACACTCCGTTGCCGCCAATTTTCTAAACTTGCATCCGTTGTTAGTTGCCGGTTCTCTCCGTGTTCGTCGTTGACCGTTTTGAGCCCGACCATACTCGCACGTGACCGCGACATCGTTAAAATATTGTCTTTAAAGGTGCCCATAAAATATTCTTGGATTGGGTCGAAACTTGGCGTGCGGTCTTATTTTTATGTAGGTAGGCGCTTGCCAATTTTTGTCGCAATCGGAGTCCGTTTGATAGCCGAACGGTCGATCGTAATGGCACCATCAACGGGTTATCGTCGGACATTTTCAGTGTTTTAAATCTTTGTCGCCGGGTCGCACCATTTCCCCCTCATCTCAGCCCAACACCCACTCTACACGGCCCAACTAGCCCACTGTGCCAACCCTGCGACCGGGGACGTCCGATCGCGATCGTGCGGTCGAAATCGGTCCTGAAAACCCCAAACCCTAGACAAAACTGCTATAAATGGGCATTCCCACGTCCAAATCGGGCAGCCCAGCCCTGCCTTGGGATCCGTGCGCCCCTCAAACACTAGCGCACACTCTCCTCCTCCCTCAGCCGCCAGGCCCACCCGGTCTCAGATTCGGCCCTCCCTTGGGCCGGGTCGTGCCGCCGCCAGCCGCCCGAAGCTCCTGCCCGAGCTCCTGCCCGCACTCCTCTCTAGCCGGAGCCCCAACCCCTTGTCCACCTACCTCGCCGGAGTAGGGCCGCCACGCCGCGCGCCTGCACCTCCGGCCGCCCCAGGCCTCACCGGAGAGCTGCCATCGACCACCAGAACCAGCCACATCATCCCCGCGCGTTGCCTCATCGATGCCACTTGGGGCCAGCCCCTGGCCGCAACCGACTCGCCGGATCCCATAGCTGCCTTCGCCGCCCGGTCTTGCCGTCGCTAGATTTGGGCCGGCCACCCCCGGATCCGGCCCCCACCGGCGAGCCCCACCAAGTCCATCACCCCTGCCTCGCTGCCGTCGTCGGAGTTCGTTGCCAGGAGCCGCCATGGCTGCTGCCCTGTTGTTCGTGCGGGAGGACGAGGCGAGCCGTCGTGTGGTTGCCCGAGCGGCCCAACTGGCTGAGGCTTTCAGCAGGCCTAGCTGCACCTCCCCACTGGCCAGGCCTCGCGTGGCCCACCAACACCAAGGCCCGAGCCGGCCTGCACCACTTCAGCCGCGGCCCGACTCCATCCCGCGGCCCAGCACAGCGCCCCTTCGGCCCACCTCGCACCCCGTGCCGTGCCGGCCCAGCTCCGCCCTCCCCTCCAGATTTGGCCCAAAAGGCCCAAGGTGAGCCTCCAGTTGCCCCTCTCCCTCGCCCTAGGCACATTTTACTATCCTGCGCCATGTTGTGATTTCGTCCCATTGTAGTTTCAGCCCACTGTATTTTTTTAGCACCGGCGATTTTATATAATTTCAGAAAAAACATTCATTGTCAAACGCCCGTAAAACTTTAACCCTGAGTCGGATCATAGCAAGTTATATATGTAACTTGGCTAGAATTTCACGTAGATTAATATTTTCCATCTCTCATGCATGTTTAAGGCTGTTAGCTGTGCTGTTTGCATTGGTTTGCATGTCGACGTGATAGAAACGGTTTAGGTCGTAATTAATTAACCGTAGCTCCGTTGGAGATGAGCCATATATGTAAATGGACTATAATGACATGTAGTTTCACGTGAACCAATTTTTTTTGCTGTTTAACAAACATAAAATGTTATTAGGACAATTCTGGACAGGTTTAGAATTTAACGAGCGGGGTAAGTTCGGAGACGCTATATGTCGTTTCCGGCCTCATTTAGAATGCCTAGATAGGTAGTTTATTTTGTGCTTCACCTCTTGCCATGTTTAACAACATTTTAATATTGCCATGTTAATAAATAGGAGTGAACTAAATAAGTAAATGTGGAGTTCCGTCAATATGCAACTCGTTGCATATTGAGCTTCACTTAATGTGTAGTGTTTGCGTGATGTGAATTCCCATGCCTTGCATATTCGAAACCGATCATGCATCATTTGTGTTGTGCATCAAATCGTGCATGTGCCGTGGTGTATAGTACGTGTTGATTCTGTTTCTGGTTTGCTTCGTCTCGATAGAGTTCCGCAAGCATGTCAGAATGTGAGGATCCGTTCGGCTACGTGAGTTCGTCTGCTTCACGGAGTCGTTCTTCTTCCAAGCAGGATCTCAGGCAAGATGATAATTACCCTAGATACCATTACTATCATTGCCATGCTAGTTGTCTCGTTTCTTTCGTTATGTCTCGATGCCTACCACCTGTTTAATATGCCTCCCAACATTGCCATGAAAAACCTTCAACTTGTTCACAACCTAGCGAACCACTGATTGGCTATGTTACCGCTTGCTTAACCATTGGATATCATTGCTAGTTGCAGGTGCAGTTGCTTCCATGTGATAACATGTGTTCCTTGTTATATCACCATATTAAATGCTATTTAATTTAATGCACCTATATACTTGGTAAAAGGTGGAAGGCTTGGCCTTTCTAGGCTAGTGTTTTGTTCCACCTTTGCCGCCCTAGTTTCGGCTACCGTTGTTATATTCCATAAATGAGCACTCCTAACATGCTTGGGGTTGTTATGGCGACCACCTAGATTATCGTTTTGGGATAAAGCTCGTCTGGCAAGGCCCAAGATTGGTACTATATTTGCCCAACATAATAATTCTGTTAATACTGAAAAACCTAGGGCGTCATGAACCCAAGGAATAATTCAACATAATACAGGGAGGGCCAGTGCTGCTTGTGCTGGTCAAAAATAGAACACCGTGCGGGGCCAACCCAGGGCAATTCGGGTGATGTCTATCAGACCACCGTACTCTTCGCTTATCCGTCATGTCGTGAGAATGAGATACACGACTCCTATCGGGATCGTCGACATGCCGTGCGGCCTTGCTGGACTCGTTTTACCTTTCTTGAGCTTCTTGTGCGAGGGGTTCCGAGGATGTTTTGGGTCATCTCGAGGTTGAGGATTTCTAGTAGGAACTCGAGGCGATCACGGGTTTCCCTGATCAAGGTAATTCCGTCGCAGCATGTGGTAGTTTGTGATGGACTAGTTGGAGCACCCCTGCAGGGTTAAATCTTTTCGAAAGTCGTGCCCGCGGTTATGTGGCAACGTGGAAACTTTGTTTAACATCCGGTTCTAGATAACTTGAAGTAAACTTAAATAAAAACTTGCCAACTGAGCGCGTAACCGTGACTGTCTCTTTCGTAAGCTCCTTCTCCGATTGAGGACACGTTGGGGTTATGTCTGACGTAAGTAGGTGTTCAGGATCATTCATTTGATCATCAGTAGCTCACATCCGCTATGCATAGATCACCCCCTCTTTCTTTCTTGTATTTGTAAGTTAGCCACCTGAAATAAATGCTTAGTCGCTTGCTGGAGCCTCACCACTTAACCATACCTCACCCATTAAGCTTTGCTAGTCTTTATACCTTTGGAAATGAGATTGCTGAGTCCCTGTGGCTCAAAGATTACTACAACACCAGTTGCAGGTACAGGTAAAGAGTTAATATGACATGAGTGCGATGATTGTTCATTTGGAGTTTCTTCTTCTTCTTCTTCATCGATCTAGGATGGGTTCCAGGCCGACAGCCTGGGATAGCAAGGATGGACGTCATTCTTTTATCGTTTGTTTTCGTCCGTATTCGAACCATGGTCTTCTTCATGATGATTGTATGAACTATACTGATGTGACTCTGATGTAGCTTGTGGCGACTGTAAGGCAACTCCTTATACTCATCTTTTCAGTACATGTACTTGTAATGATATCCATTCTTTCAAAACGACGAGATGCATTTCTATCCCTGTCGAGGCCCTCGCACCAAAATAAGGATAGGACCGCATCTTGGGCGTTGCATTTCTCCGGTGGAATCACTCCGCCGGAGGGCAAAAGTGCTCCTGCCCAAGTTCCGGCTCGAGACGGCGGCGCTTCATCCCGAAAGTCCTCTCCTCCTTTTTTCCAGGTCAAAATGACTTATATACCGGAAGAGGGGCACTGAAGGTGGGCGTGGGTGAGCACAACCCACCGGGGCGCGCCTGGGTTCCCTAGATCGCCTAGGTGGGTTGTGCCCACCTGGTGGGCCCCCTCTGGTACTTATTTGCTCCAATATTTCTCAAATATTCCATAAAAATTCCTCGTAAAGTTTCAACTCATTTGGAGTTGTGAAGAATAGGTAGCCTGACGTAGCTTTTTCAGGTCTAGATTTCCAGATGCCAGAATTCTCCCCCTTTGTGTATGCCTTGCATATTATGAGAGAAAAGGCATTAGAATTACTAAAAAACATTATTATACAATAAAACAACATAAATAACAGTAGGAAAACATGATGCAAAATGGACGCATCAACTCCCCCAAGCTTAGACCTCGCTTGTCCTCAAGCGAAAACTGAAATCGAGAAACATGTCCACATGCTTAGAGAGAGAGGTGTTGATAAAAACAAAAATACGGACATAGTAGCATCATGTAACTTATTATAACAGTAACAAACTTTAAGATACAACTTTTATCATAGGCTTCTCATGAACAAGTGACAATTCATCAGAACATCAAAGTATAAAGCATAAACTCTAATGGAAACCAACAAACTATGTTCTTAGTCAACTTTGCAACTAAAATTCATCATCTTTTCAGGAAGGGTCACGTATCGGAGCCTTTAGGCAAGTCGACATACTCAAACATCATTTAGTCTTCTATGATTGCTAACACTCACCGCGTACACATGAGCAAAACGTTTCAACCGGACACATAGAAAGGTAGGGGCTTATAGTTTCGCCTCCCAACGAATTCACCTCAAGGGTGATGTCAACAATAATAACTCATGCTATCCATATTCAACTGGATATATGTGACTAGATCTGTCCTCACCACATGATTCTTGCCAAAGGAGAAAATAAAAAGGAATAGAGAGAAAACTTTGACTCTTGCATGAAAGTAAATACATAAAAGTAAAAGATAGGCCCTTCGCAGAGGGAAGTAGAGGTTGCCATGCACTATTTGTTTGTATGCTCAACCCCTTAGTGCAAGAGAACGTCACGTTATATTGCCCCTTGTGATGGCAACCTTTATTATGCAGTTTGTCACTTTTATTCTTCACCATCCCAAGTTCGTACAATGCTCAATTTCCCCTTACACTAAATGATCTTACACTTTTAGAAGCAATTTTTATTGCCCTTTTTGCACCGATGACAACTTACTTGAAGGATCTTACTCAATACATAGGTAGGTATGGTGGACTCTCAAACAAGATTTGGGGTTAAGGGTCTTGGATGCACAAGTAGTATCTCTACTTAGTGCGGAGTTTTTGGCTAGCAAAGGTAGGGGCAAGAACCACATGTTGAAGGATCCATGACAATATAACTTCTGTGTGAATATGAACAAACATAATTCATTACATTGTCTTCCTTGTCCAACGTCAACAATTTTGGCATATAATATTTTGATGGGTGCTTACAATCACAAAAGATTTCTAGGATAGTGTATTTGCATGTGAATCTTCTCTTCCCTTATTAATTCTTTCATGAGTTGCATCATTGACCAATGCTATGTTTGTCAATCTACAATAAAATTTTCTACTTATACTTTTCCTTGTGCAATGTCATCACTTACCATAAAATTAGCATATGGTCTTTTTCATTTATTTCCTTTCTTTTCATTGAAACAAGAAAGTAAAGAAGGCAAAACTCAAACTAAACTTTATTGTATATCTTGCACACGATTGCATAGATTGATCACCAAGCAAACTCTTGGAAAGAAAGGATCGGAGTAAACTTGTATTCATCTAAAGCAAAAGATAACCATCGATCGAACTAAGAAAAGTAATGGCAAAAGGTAGTGGAGATGATACAATACCGGGGCACCTCCCCCAAGCTTGGCGAAAGCCAAGGGGAGTGCCCATACCCGATACTCAATTTTCTTTTGGTGATGAAGAAGGAGGTGGTGGTGATGAAGTAGAAGCAATCTTGTCCTCCGGTTTCCATGGCAGAGGCTCACCATCATAAGAGGAAGAGTGAGTCTCTCGGATCCTGGAACTGGTAGCCAAACTCATACCTTTAAACCTTGCCTCATATTCAAAGACTTGGCTTTGAAGGTCGTTACTCTGGCTATGGAGGATGTTGATTTGCACGTTGAGGGAGAATACAATGTCCTTCATGGACTTGCCATCCACCTTGAGATCACGGGTGTAGTCCGCGATCATGAGGTGATTGGCATTGAGCCCACGTTTCTCCATCCCCTTGCATCGGAAGACTTCCTGCTCTATAGCTTCAAGCCTGGCCTCCATGGATCCATTCCCCTTGGGTCCTTGCACATCGCGGATGTGCAACACCCAATCATGCATCTGGATAGCTTGAGGGTGTTGCATCACTTCCGGCAGATATGGGTTGATGATGTTGTCGAAGAACTTGTCCTTGGAGGAGCTTGAAGCGGCCATGATGGATTGGATCTGACAGAAAACAACAAGAAAAGAAAACAGGAGATTTCTCCGTGATACGGAGGTCAACAAGTTCGGGGGGTATATAAAGATTTTTATCTTTGGGAACAAGCAGAACGAAAGAAAAATGTAGTTCGGAATGTACCCGAGGTGGGCACAACCCACCGGGGCGCGCCTGGCAAGCCAGGCGTGCCCTGGTGTATCGTGCCCACCAGGGTCACTTTCCTGGAAGTTTCTTATTTTCCCAATTTTTTAAATATTCAAAAACCGTCAAAAAATATTTTTGTGGGTTTTTCGGAGTCCGTTTACTTACCGTATAAGGTACCTCCCTTTTTTCACGATTCTGGAGTGTTCCGGAAGGTTTCTTTTATGTGTTCTTCCGGTGTCATAGTTTGGATAATATTGCTTTCAACATTAATGGGCGTACCTGAGATATAATGTTTTATTCGTTGCCCATTGACAACCTTTGGGTTAGTACCTTCACATTATTTATTTTTATAGCTCCGGATCGATCGACCTCCTCGATAACATAGGGTCCTTCCCATTTGGAGAGGATTTTTCCTGCAAAGAATCTGAAACGAGAGTTGTACAAAAGAACATATTCTCGAACTTTGAACTCACACTTTTGGATTCTTTTGTCATGCCATCTTTTAAATTTTTCTTTAAATAACTTTGCATTTTCATAAGCTTGGATTCTCCATTCATCTAATGAGCTAATATCAAATAACCTCTTTTCACGAGCAAGTTTGAAATCATAGTTGAGTTATTTGGTTGCCCAATAGGCTTTATGTTCTAACTCAAGAGGCAAATGACAAGCTTTTCCATAAACCATTTTATAGGGAGACGTACCCAAAGGATTTTTATATGTTGTTCTATAAGCCCAAAGTGCATCATCTAATTTCTTAGACCAATTCTTCCGGTACCTATTGACAGTCTTTTGTAAGATTAGTTTTATTTCTCTATTGCTAAGTTCAACTCGACCACTAGATTGAGGATGATAAGGTAATGCAGTTCTATGGTTAACATCATACTTAGCAATAATTTTACGGAAAGCACCATGAATAAAGTGTGAACCACCATCAATCATAAATATCTAGGGACTCCAAACCTTGGGAAAATAACTCCCTTAAGCATTTTAATAGAGGTATTGTGATCAGCACTACTAGTTGGAATAGCTTCTACCCACTTAGTAACATAATCAACAACAACCAAAATATGTGTATACCCATTAGAGGAAGGAAAAGGTCCCATGAAATCAAATTCCCAAACATCAAATGGTTCAACAACAAGTGAATAATTCATAGGCATTTCTTGACTCTTACTGATATTACCTATTCTTTGACATTTATCACAAGATGAGACAAACTTACGGGCATCCTTAAAGAGAGTAGGCTAATAAAAACCAGATTGCAATACCTTATGAGCATACCTAGCCAAACGGGCCGGCCCGGCACGACACGGCCCGGCACGCCGTAATCGTGCCAGGCACGGCACGGCCCGCCTGGGCCCGATTAATATACGGGCCATGCCGTGCCGGCCCGCGTGCTCGAGGTCCAGGCCCAAGCACGGCACGTGGCCTAATCGGGCCGGCCCGACGGCACGCTAGGCCCACGGCACGCTAATCTCCCTCACGATTTTTTTTCTAAAAACCCTTCTAATATCCCGCCCATGCGGTCCCGCCCAACCAGCTCGCTGCCTCAAGCCTTGCGCCCCTGCGCCGCTCCCCCCAGATGGCCAGATCGCTGACGCGCCCGAGCCCCCCGCTGCATTGACCGCGCGTGCCACACTGCCTCGCTCGCTGCCTCGCTTCTCGCTGTGCCGCCCGCCCGCCTCGGCGCCTCGTTGCTGTGCCACCCACCTCGCTCGCTGTGCCGCACGCCTCGCTCGCTTGTTGTGCCGCCCGCCTGCCTCGCTCGCTGTGCCGCATGTCGCAGAGAGCCTGAGACGCTTACTGCTAATCGTGTCGTGCCGGGCCGACACGCGGGCTCGGGGTGGAAGCCCGGGCACGGCCCACGGCGGGCTCGTGCCTGGCCCGAGCACGATTAGGCTGTGCCGGGCCCGGCCCGTGTCGTGCCTAGCCTGTGGGCTGTCGGGCCGGCCCGCGTGGCACGACCCGTTTGGCTAGGTTTGCTTATGAGTGGTTCTGTCTCCCGCGTGATGCCCTCCATAAGCTTCAGAGTGACATTTCCGTAGGATTTGTTCCTGTTCATGCTTAGGTACACAACGTCTAATAATACCATCTACTCCTTCTTTATAAAGATGTGGGTCATCCCAAAAGCAATGTTTTAAATCATAGAATAATTTTTTTTCTTTTGTTGGTATGTGAAGCTAGGTGGTATGTATTTAGCAACAATATAATTAGCGTAATCAGCATACCAAGGTGTACTATTAGAAACATTTATGGCAGCTAATTTTTCATGAGCAAAGTTATCATTAATAGGTTGTGGGCCATCAAGAATACTTTCAAGCCTAGACAAGTTATCAGCTATGGGGTTCTCTGCTCCTTTCATATCAGTGATATGCAAATCAAATTCTTGTAACAGAAGAACCCACCTAATGAGTCTAGGTTTAGCATCATTATTTTCCATAAGATATTTAATATCAGCATGATCGGTGTGAACAATAACTTTAGAATCAATAATGTAAGGTCAGAATTTATCACAAGCAAACACTACTGCTAAGAATTCTTTTTCAGTAGTAGCATAATTTTGTTGAGCACTCTCGAGGGTTTTACTAGCATAATGGATAACATTCAATTTCTTATCAACTCTTTGTCCTAGAACAACACCAGCAACATAATCACTAGCATCACACATAATCTCAAAAGGGGCAAGTTCCAGTCAGGTGGTTGAACAACAGGTGCAGTAATTAAGGCTTTCTTTAGTGTTTTGAAGGCTTCCAAACAATCATCATCAAACACAAATGTAATATACTTTTGCAAAATATTTCTAAGAGGCCTAGAAATTTTAGAAAAGTCTTTGATAAACCTCCTATAGAAACTAGCATGACCAGGGAAACTACGAATACCATTGATATTTTTAGAACATGGCATTTTCTCAATTGCATCAAGCTTGGCTTTGTCCACCTCAATGCCTCTTTCAGAAATTTTATGGCCCAAAACAATACCTTCGTTAACCATAAAGTGGCACTTCTCCCAATTCAAGTCAAGATTTTTTTTGTTCACATCTCTGCAAAACTCGATCAAGATTGCGTAAACAATCATCAAAAGACTTCCCGTAAATAGAAAAGTCATCCATGAAAACCTCAACAATCTTTTCACAAAAATCAGAGAATATAGCAGTCAGACATCTTTGATAGGTAGTAGGTGCATTACATAAACCAAAAGGCATACGTATATAAGCATAAGTTCCAAAAGGACAAGTAAAAGTGGTCTTTTCTTGATCAGGTTGTGAAACAGGTATTTGTGAAAAACCAGAATATCCATCAAGAAAGCAAAAATGTCTGTGCTTAGATAGTCTTTCTAACATTTGATCAATAAAAGGCAGAGGATAATGATCTTTTCTAGTTGCTTTGTTTAATTTTCTAAAATCAATTACCATCCTATAGCCTATGACAATTCTTTGTGGAATAAGTTCATTCTTATCATTAGGAACAACGGTAATACCTCCCTTCTTAGGGACACAATGAAAAGGACTTAGCCATCTACCATCAGCTATAGGATAGATTATACCTGCTTCCAGAAGTTTCAGTATTTCTGTTCTTACCACTTCTTTCATCTTCAGATTTAACCGACGTTGGTGATCAACAACGGGTTTAGCATCAGGTTCCATATTAATCTTGTGCTGACATAGAGTGGGACTAATGCCCTTAAGATCATCAAGAGTATATCCAATAGCAGCTCGGTGCTTCCTTAGAACTTCCAATAATCTTTCTTCTTCATGTTCTCAAAGGTTAGCACTGATAATAACAGGATATATCTTTTTCTCATCAAGATAAGCATATTTCAAAGTGTCTGGTGATACGTCTCAAACGTATCTATAATTTTTGATGGTTTTCCTGTAGTTATCTTGTCATCTTTGGATGTTTTAGGTACCTTTTATATCTTTTTTGGGACTAACTTATTAATTCAGTGCCAAGTGCCAGTTCCTGTTTTTTCTGTGTTTTTGGCTCTTTTCAGATCTGATTTTGGAACGGAGTCCAAACGGAATAAAATCCCCGAAATAAATTTTTCCCGAACGGAAGAAGATCAGGGGGCTTGAGGGCCAAGCCAGGAGAGCTACAGGGGGCCCACAAACCTTGTAGATGCCATGAGGGGGCAGCTAGCAGGCTTGTGGCCTCCATGGCGCCCCCTGACCTAACTCCTTTGCCTATATATTCCCTATAATACAGAAAAAATCAGGGAATCCACGAAAACACTTTTCCGCCGCCGCAAGCTTCTGTTTCCGCGAGATCTCATCTGGAGACCCTTCCCGGTGCCCTGTCGGAGGGGACTTTGGAGTTGGAGGGCTTCTACATCAACATCATCGCCCCTCCAATGACCCGTGAGTAGTTCACTTCAGACCTACGGGTCCGTAGTTAGTAGCTAGATGGCTTCTTCTCTCTCTTGGATCTTCAATACAAAGTTCTCCATGATCTTCATGGAGATCTATCCGATGTAATCCTCTTTGGCGGTGTGTTTGTCGAGATCCGATGAATTGTGGATTTGTGATCAGATTATCTATGATATATATTTGAGTCTTTGCTGATTTCTTATATGCATGATTTGATATCCTTGTAAGTCTCTCCGAGTCTTGGGTTTTGTTTGGCCAACTAGATCTATGATTCTTGCAATGGGAGAAGTGCTTGGTTTTGGGTTCTTACCGTGTGGTGACCTTTGCCAGTGATAGTAGGGGCAGCAAGGCACACATCGTGTAGTTGCCATCAAGGGTAACAAGGTGGGCTTTGTCGTAGATATGAGATTGTCCATCTACATCATGTCATCTTGCTTAAGGCGTTACTCTGTTCTTTTGGACTTAATACACTAGATGCATGCTGGATAGCGGTCGACGTGTGGAGTAATAGTAGTAGATGCAGAAAGTATCGGTCTACTTGTTTTGGACGTGATGCCTATAGATATAATCATTGCCATAGATGATGTCATGACTTTGCGCGGTTCTATCAATTGCTCGACAGTAATTTATTCACCTACCGTCTACTTGCTTTCATGAGAGAAGCCACTAGTAAACACTACGGCCCCCGGGTCTATTCACACCTATCGTTTCCACTTTCGCTTTTACTTTGCTTTGTTACGTTGTTTCTTTCAGTTCTCACTTGGCAAACAATATATAAGGGATTGACAACCCCTTCATAGCATTGGGAGCAAGCCTTTTGTGTTTGTGCAGGTACTTGTGATACTCCTTCACTGGATCGATACCTTGGTTCTCAAAACTGAGGGAAATACTTACCACTGCTGCGCTACATCACCCTTTCCGCTTCGAGGGAACACCAACGCAAGGCTCCAAGGCCACGGGGGAAATCCTTTGCATATTTGCCTAGGAAGTCCCTTAAGGCGTAGCCGTAGCAGAAGGATTCCTGGTGCCGTTGCTGAGGAATATCAAGACATGAACAGTCTCCCGTCAGCACGTGTTTCTGGCGCCGTTGGAAGGTCTTTTGTTGCAGTAGCAGAAGTATTTCTGGCGCCGTTGCCGGGAAGGAGAGATCTATCCAAGTAGGTCTCACAAACTCATCTCTTGCATTTACCTTTTTTTGCTAGTTGCCTCACGTTTTCCTCTCCCCCACTTCACATTCTCTGTTTTCATTTGCCTTTCTCCTTTGCCGTTTTCTTTTGACTTTCTCCTTTGCCGTTTTCATTTGCCTTTTTCGGTCGCCTTTTCGTTCGCCCTTTTCTCTCGCTTGCTTTCCGTTTGCTTGTGTTGCCATGTGCCTTCAATATGCTTGCATCTTTGCTTGCTGAAAATCTAGTGATATGGATCCTCATCCACTTGCTAATCTTTTCAAGAGGCCCAACTATGTTGAACCAGTTGCTAGTGAGTTTTGCTTAATAGATTATCTTTATGGAGTTTTGCTTGAGATGCGTGAATCTGAAAATCGTGATGAAGAAATTTATGAAGTGATTCACGAGGGCTCCTTGAATGAAAAGCATGATTGCAATGGTTTCACTATAAATTCTATTAGTGACAATCATGCTAAAAATATGCAAAACCCTAAGCTTGGGGATGCTAGTTTTGCTATGTCCACTACTTGTTGCAATAATCATGATTGGGGTGATGATCTTTCCTATGATCTTGAAAATTTGTTCAAACCTCATGATGAATATGATATTTGCAATAATATTGAAAGCGGGTTTGGAGAAGTCATGACTTTAGTTGATGATAATCCCACTATTTTTGAAGAGCGTCAACTTTGCATGCATGTGGATCATGAAAAGAATATCCTATGGGATAGCTATATTGTTGAATTTGAATACGATCCTACATGTGATTGCTATGAGAGAGGAAAATATTGTGGTAGAAACTTTCATGTTACCAAATTACCTCTCGTTATGTTGAGATTGCTATTATCTCTTTCTTCTTCCTTGCATTTGGTAACTATTGGTTGTCTTGCCAATTTGTTCTCCTATAAAATGCCTATGCATAGGAAGTATGTTAGACTTAGATGTGATTTTTCACATGCTTTATGATGCTCTCATTGTGCTTCAATTCTTGTCTTTTGTGTGAGCATCATCGAATTATCAATGCCTAGCTAAGGACGTTAAACAATAGCGCTTGTTGGGAGGCAACCCAACAAATATATCCTTTTTCTTTCTGTTTTGTGTTTTTCACACTTTCATAATTCTGTTATGATTGTGTTTTGTGTTTCTTTTTGCGTTTGTGCAAAGCAAAACCGTTATGATTAGTCTTGGGGATGATCGTTTGGTCATGCTGGAAAAGACAGAAACTTTCTGCTCACGAAAAGAATTTTCATTTTTTTTCTGTAAGAGATTTTGAGTTGATTATTTTTGCTGCTGATTTCAATGAAAATTCTTCAGACTGTTGTAATGTTTCAGAATTTTTGAAGTACCAGAAATATACGAAGTATACAGATTGCTACGGACTGGTGTGCTGTTAACAGATTCTGTTGTGTTGATTGCTTATTTTGATGAAACTATGGATAGTATCGGGGGGTATTAGCCATGGAAGATTGAAAATACAGTAACCCAACATCAGCATAAGTAGAATTTAAGTTTGATACAGTACCTAAGGAAGTGGTGGTTTTCTTTCTTATACTAATGTTATCACGAGTTTCTGTTTAAGTTTCGTGTTGTGAAGTTTTCAAGTTTTGGGTGAAGTTCTTATGGACAAAGAGATAAAGAGTGGCAAGAGCTCAAGCTTGGGGATGCCCAAGGCACCCCAAGAGATTCAAGGATGCCGTAAAATCCTAAGCTTGGGGATGCCCCGGGAAGGCATCCCCTCTCTCGTCTTCAATCCATCGGTAACGTTACTTGGGGCTATATTTTTATTCACCACATGTTATGTGTTTTGCTTGGAGCGTCTTGTATCGTAGGAGTCTTTTATTTTTGTTGTGTCACAATCATCCTTGCTGCACACCTAGAGAGAGAGACATGCACTCACCGTGATTTTGTCGAGCTTCACTTATATCCTTTGGTAGACAATTCAGCTCACATGTGCTTCACTTATATCTTTTGAGCTAGTCGGTTTTACTCTATGTGCTTCACTTATATATTTTAGAGCACAGTGGTGCGTGGGTTGGTAGTTGATCTATGCTTTGAAAGTAGTCTCAAAAGGGGTAGTTATCCAAAGGGATACGAAAACTTCCACCTTCATGTGTATTGAATAGTTAGAGAAGTTTGATTCATCTCAATT
Organism: Hordeum vulgare subsp. vulgare; assembly: GCF_904849725.1. Classification (NCBI taxonomy): domain Eukaryota; kingdom Viridiplantae; phylum Streptophyta; class Magnoliopsida; order Poales; family Poaceae; genus Hordeum; species Hordeum vulgare. The sequence continues at coordinate 53,699,963 of NC_058519.1, forward strand.
AGTTTTGAGTGTGGTTGTGGTAATATTGAAGTTATGCTAGTAAGGTGTTGTGGATCTCGAAATACTTGTGTTGAAGTTAGTGATTCCCGTAGCATGCATGTATGGTGAACCGCTATGTGATGAAGTCTGAGCATGATTAGTCTATTGATTGTCATCCTTTATGTGGCGGTCGGGATCGCGCGATGGTTTATACCTACCAACCCTTCCCCTAGGAGTATGCGTTGAATGCTTTGTTTCGATTACTAATAGAACTTTTGCAACAAGTATATGAGTTCTTCATTACTAATGTTGAGTCCATGCTTTAGATGCACTTTCACCTTCCACCATCACTATCTTCTTAGTGCCGTGCAACTTTAGCCGGTGCACAAAACCCACCATTAGCCTCCCTCAAAACAGCCACCATACCTACCTACTATGCCTTTTTCAAAGTCATTCCGAGATATATTGCCATGCAACTACCACCATGACATGTGCCACCACTTCTACATTGGCATTGCATGACCGTAAGATAGCTAGCATGATGTTTCCATTAATGTCTATGCCATGCTAGATCATTGTCACGGTACACTACCGAAGGCTTTCCATATAGAGTCATCGTTGCTCTAAGTTTTGATTTGTAATTGTGATGATCATCATTGATGGAGCATTGTCCCATGTGAGGAAATAAAAGAGGCCAGCAAAGCCCATATAAAAAAAGAGGCCAAAGATGCCCACCAAAAAAAAAGAGGCCAAAGAGCCCACCAAAAAAATGAGAGAAAAAGAGAGAAGGGACAATGCTACTATCCTTCCACACTTGTGCTTATTAAGCACCATGATCTTCATGATTGAGAGTCTCTCGTTTTGTCACCACCATATAGCTAGTGGGAAATTTTCATTATATAACCTGGCTTGTATATTCCAATGATAGGCTTTCTCAAAATTGCCTTAGGTCTTCGTGAGCAAGCAAGTTGGATGCACACCCACTAGTTTTGTTTAAGAGCTTTCACATACTCTTAGCTCTAGTGCATCATTTGTATGGCAATCCCTACTCATTCACATTGATATCTATTAATGAGCATCTCCACAGCTCATTGATATGCCTAGTTAATGTGACCATCTTCTCCTTGTTTTTCTTGCAACCTCCACCACACTCCACACCACTTATAGTGCAAAAACCATGGCTCACACTCATGTATTGTGTGCGAGTTGAAAAGGTTTGAGAAAGTAAAAGTGTGAAAACAATTACTTGGCCAATACCGGGGTTGTGCATGATTTAAATTCGTTGTGCAATGATGATAGAGCATAGCCAGACTATATGCTTTTGTAGGGATAACTTTCTTTTGGCCTTGTTATTTTGAAAGTTCTTGATTACCTTGCTAGTTTTCTTGAAGTATTATTGTTTCCATGTCAATAGCAAACTATTGTTTTGAATCTAATGGATCTGAACATTCACATCACATAAGAGGAGTTACAAAGGACATCTATGCTAGGTAGCATGAAAGCATCAAAAATTCATTCTTTATCACTTCCCTACTCGAGGACGAGCATGAGTTAAGCTTGGGGATGCTTGATACGTCTCAAACGTATCTATAATTTTTGATGGTTTCATGCTGTTATCTTGTCATCTTTGGATGTTTTATGTACCTTTTATATCTTTTTGGGACTAACTTATTAATTCAGTGCCAAGTGCCAGTTCCTGTTTTTTCTGTGTTTTTCGCTCTTTTCATATCTGACTTTGGAACGGAGTCCAAACGGAATAAAATCCCCGAAATAAAATTTTCCCGAACGGAAGAAGATTAGCGGGCTTGAGGGCCAAGCCAGGAGAGCTATAGGGGGCCCACAAGCCCTGTAGCCGCCACTAGGGGGTGGCGGCTAGCAGGCTTGTGGCCTCCCTGGCGCTCCCCTGACCTAGCTCCTTCACCTATATATTCCCTAAAATACATAAATTTTTTAGGGAATCCATGAAAACACTTTTCCGCCGCCGCAAGCTTCCGTTTCCGCGAGATCTCATTTGGAGACCCTTCCCGGTGCCCTGCCGGAGGGGACTTTGGAGTTGGAGGGCTTCTACATCAACATCATCGCCCCCTCCAATGACTCGTGAGTAGTTCACTTCAGACCTACGGGTCCGTAGTTCGTAGCTAGATGGCTTCTTCTCTCTCTTGGATCTTCAATACAAAGTTCTCCATGATCTTCAGGAGATCTATCCGATGCAATCCTCTTTGGCGGTGTGTTTGTCGAGATCCGATGAATTGTGGATTTGTGATCAGATTATCTATGATATATATTTGAATCTTTGCTGATTTCTTATATGCATGATTTGATATCCTTGTAAGTCTCTTCGAGTCTTGGGTTTTGTTTGGCCAACTAGATCTATGATTCTTGCAATGGTAGAAGTGCTTGGTTTTGGGTTCTTACCATGTGGTGACCTTTCCCGGTGACAGTAGGGGCAGAAAGGCACACATCGTGTAGTTGCCATCAAGGGTAACAAGGTGGGCTTTGTCGTAGATATGAGATTGTCCATCTACATCATGTCATCTTGCTTAAGGCGTTACTCTGTTCTTTTGGACTTAATACACTAGATGCATGCTGGATAGTGGTCGATGTGTGGAGTAATAGTAGTAGCTGCAGAAAGTATCGGTCTACTTGTTTTGGACGTGATGCCTATAGATATAATCATTGCCATAGATGATGTCACGACTTTGCGCGGTTCTATCAATTGCTCGACAGTAATTTGTTTACCCACCGTCTACTTGCTTTCATGAGAGAAGCCACTAGTAAACACTACGGCCCCCGGGTCTATTCACACCCATCGTTTCCACTTTCTCTTTTACTTTGGTTTGTTACTTTGTTGCTTTAAGTTCTCACTTGGCAAACAATCTATAAGGGATTGACAACCCCTTCATAGCATTGGGAGCAAGCTTTTTGTGTTTGTGTAGGTACTTGTGATGCTCCTTCACTTGATCGATACCTTGGTTATCAGAAGTGAGGGAAATACTTACCACCGCTGCGCTACATCACCCTTTCCGCTTCGAGGGAACACCAACTCAAGGCTCCAAGGCCACGTGGGAGATCCTTTGCATATTTGCCTAGGAAGTCCCTTAAGGCGTAGCCGTAGCAGAAGGATTCCTGGTGCCGTTGCTGAGGAATATCAAGACAAGAACAGTCTCCCATCAGCACGTGTTTCTGGCGTCGTTGGAAGGTCTTTTGTTGCAGTAGCATCTGGCAATTGTTTTAGTTCAAACACATGATCACCTTTAGGTGGAGGGGGACCTCCTCGAGTTTCAATAGGCAAATTGTGTTTAACCAGAGGTTGTTGTTCGAAAAATATTCTAACTATTTCATTTCTTTCACGCATACGCAAATCATTTTCATAGTCTAGCAAATATTGTTCTAAAGGATTAGTAGGAGGTAAAACAATAGAAGCAAGACCAATAATTTCATCCTTACTAGGAAAATCTTTCTTATGCGGTTGTCTACTAAACTTGGAAAAGTTAAATTCTCGAGATTCATCACCAAAGCTAACATCGACAGTTTGTTTGTTACAATCTATTTGGCATTGACGGTGTTCAAGAAAGGTCTACCAAAGATAATGGGACAAAATTCATCTTGTGGGGAGCCAAGAATAACAAAATTAGTAGGGTATTTTATGTTCCCACACAAGACTTCAACATCTTTGAGAATCCCAATTGGTGATATAGTATCTCTATTGGCAAGTTTAATAGTAACATCTATGTCTTCTATTTCAGCAGGTGCTATTTCATTCTTAATTTCTTCATATAAGGAAAAAAGAATAGCACTCACACTAGCACCTAGGTCACATAACCCATGATAACAGTGATCTCCTATCTTAACTGAGACAGCAAGCATGCCAACAACTGGTCTATGTTTGTATTTTTTTTATCCGGTATGGCAATTCTAGAAGCTTCATCACAAAAGTAAATAACATGCCCATCGATATTATCGACCAAGAGATCTTTAATCTAGCAATGCTAGGTTCAACTTTGATTTGTTCAGCTGGTTTGGGTGTTCTAACATAACTTTTGTTAACCACAGTTGAAGCTTTAGTATGTTCCTTCATCCTAACAAGAAAGGTGGTTTTTCAATATAAGCAGTGGGAACAACTGGATCAACATTGTAAATGATAGTTTCTTTTTTAGCTTTTACCGATTCTTTAACTTCTTCTTTAATAGATGGGTGATATTTAAACCACTTATACTTAGGGAGATCAACATGAGTAGGAAAAGATTCACAAAAGGAAACTACTATCTCAGAGTCAAGTCCATATTTAGTGCTAAACTTTTGAAAAGCATTGGTATTCATAAAAGATTTAACACAATCAATCTTAGGTTCAATACCTTACTCTTTACCTTCTCGAGTTCCCAATCTTCAGAGTTGCATTTAATTCTTTCTGAAAGATCCCACCGGAATTGTAACATCCCAAATTTTCCATTTGGAATGTTTTACAACTATATATAGCTAAGCATCTATGCATTTTGATTGAAATGAATGGGCCATTTGAATTTTCATTTGGTATTTTGAGTTCATTTATTTTGGCACGTGAATTTCATTCACAAATCCCTCACAAAATATCTTGCCAAACAAGTATGAGAGGAGGTAACATGACACCGCAAAAGTCATAAGAAAAATAGTGCCAGTTTATTTAAAGGTCAAATTTGATTTTATTTGGAGTTAAATAAATAAAGTTTTATAAAGTTTTTATTTTGTGTCTAAAAAAATGTTCACGTTGTGGGAATTATTTTTGTGATAATTTTGATATATAATACTCCTATATTCGGAGTAGATTTTATTTCCTTTTCCTTGTTTTTTCTTTCTGGTTTTTAAATAAAAGGAAAATATTCTTTTATTAGGAAAACACCATGGCCTAGTTAGGAATAGTTGCAACCCAAAGATTACCTCGCCAGATCTGAATCGCCTTCGGATCGGCCACCGACCCGCCGCTCCTCCTCCTTTCCCAGTGACACCCCGACCCCACCGCCCGACCGCAGCCCAATGCGGTCATCTCCTTCCTTCCCTCCCTCCTCTTTCCTTCGCCGGCCACCGCCTCGAATCCGCCTTGGATCTCTTTGATCCCCCGCAGTTTCTTCAACCCCGAGGCCCCCTATAAATACCCCCGCTCCCCGCTCTCCGTTCCACCCTAATCCCTCGAGAGCCCCTCGCCAGAGCACCGCCAAGCCACCTCGCCAGAGCTCCGCCTCCAACCGAAGCTCTTCGAGCTCGTGCCGCTCCCCACCGTCACCCCCGAGTTCCGTCGATGCCGCCAAACAACACCGGAGCATCGCCGCCGTCTCCTGGTCACCTCCGCTGCCGTCCCCGACCACCGGAGCCCCTCCCCAACCACCTCCAAGCTCCGGTCGCCGTCGTTCTCGCCGGAGTTTCACCAACCCCCCGATGAGCACCCCACCCCCTCCTCAACCGTAGGATCTGGATCTAACGATCCAGATTAGGCTACTTAACTGCGAACCATTTTGTTCTATTTAGAGAGAATTCTCTCTATAGCCCCGCACGTGCACACCTCCAGCCACTAAGAAGCTGTCACGTAGCCCATCGTTCACTAGTGTTTTAATATTTTTTCTGTTTTCTGTTTTAAAAATAGAATAGTTTTTGTTTTTGTTTTTGATTTTGCTTTAACTTTTTTGTTTTAACACCAAATTAGACGATTCTTTTTGCATTGTGTCATAAATTTTATGTAGTTTCTGTAGATATAAAGTTTGACGATGTTTGAATATTTTAAATTTGAATTTAAACAGTTTTGATTCAAATCTTATTTTGTGAATATATTTAGTTTAAAAATAGGTTTTGAGTTGATTCTTTTTGCTACCAGTCACTAGTGACATTGTTTTAGAATATTTTAAATTAGGGCTTTAAATAAAACAGAATCTGTTTTAGCTCTTTTAGGTTATTTGTTCTCTTTTTGATCTAGTTAGTTTTGATTGTTGTTTTCATTTATACCTGCTGTTGTGATGCATATTGTGTGAATTGCTTGTCCTATTAGATCATTCGTTGTGCGAGGCTTGTTATCTAGAGGTGCTCGAGTTCGAGAATCGTCAACAAGGCAAGTTCATATTGATCATGTTTTTACCTATGGTTATATTGCATTAGTTCAACCTTCTCCACCCATTGCATGCAAAGTAGGTACTTGGAAATTTGGTTCTTAATGTAGTATCATGTGGTAGGCACTCATAAACCCTTGTTACTTCGGCCCGGGTTGCTATTTTTATTTTGCTATGCTCCTAGTAGACGGGGTTTGGTTGAGTGTTTGTCATGAGTGTTGTGAGAACTTAATAATCAAGACCTGAAGACTTCAAGATTTTCAAGACCGCATGATGCAATATACCTCTGGGTGAAGGATGGACTAGATGGGCACCCTGGAGTAACCAGTGGATGACCCGGGATGCATGGGGAAGTGCCATGACATCTTGCGAAAAGCTTCACCCAGGCACGAAGAGATGGATGGATACTTCAAGACCAGAGGCTTACCTGCACAGATACATATCATTATGGGATCTGGCTTGGTTGTACATCGTGGTGACTCTGGACACGCGGTGCTACGAGATGTAGAAGAACAGTAGGATTGGATGGGCACCAACGGTGTCTCAGAGGAACCCTTTGGAAGACCATGTTTTGATCATACGGTTCTCAAACACCCTGAAGTGCGAGGACTTCAAAGGAGGCGATCAAATCTTGTGGGGAACGTGTGCAAAACTCTGTATAGTACTCAAACCTAATCGATTAGCCGTGTCCACGGTCATGGACAACTTGATCCAAAGGAACTGAAACTATCAGGAATTCTCAACACAAATAATATTAATGATGTGGGTATTATTTATAACTTGGGTATGAGAAACAGCTGGTGGAACCTTCTCATTAACAACCAGCTATGTTGTAAATTTTGCTTTTAGCCCCTCTCTTGTTGTAGGAAAAATTCGCTTTCCGCTAAAACTTACAGCCCCACCTGCCATATATGCATATAGTATAGATGATACTTTTTACCCCTCTCTTTTGTGACTTGCCAACATATTCAATATGCTGACCTACACGACTGCAATGTGTCATGTTGCAGAGTACTTTTCCAACAAGGAGTGAGGACACGGTCTATGCTCGGTGATACGCCCTTGGAGTCAGATGGACAAAACTACCTTTGAAGCTTCCGCTAGTTTTTGTTTAGTTTTATCTCATGAGTTGGCCTTCGGCCACTTTATTGTAATCTTTATTGTAATAAAGGACTCGATATGAGATTTCAATTAATAAAGTTGTGTGCTTAGACTCTCGATATATACATTGATGTACTGTGTGTGTACCAACATGATCTTGGGATGGTACAGAAAGACCAGAGTCTTGACCGATTCAGGTCGGGTCGCTACAGATATGGTATCAGAGCACACGCTGACCGTAGGATGTAACCTCTAGGATTGGAAAAGCCTTAGGAAGAAAACAAATTTTCTTATATCTTTAAAACTTTTTATGTTTCTCTTCTGCTCAATTCTGAGTTCTCTCCGATTTCCAATATTTCTTGATGGCCACCTTCAACCCATTTATGGTCACGGAGTTTTGCCAGCCCGACGCAACAATGCCCTTCGGCAAAGAGCCGGTGCAGATTGTCAAGGACATAAGGATTGCTCTGCCAACCATCACCGGAAAACCTACCAAGTCTTTCCCGGCAGACGCTCGCTACAGGATTGAGGTGCACATCCCTAGAAGGACCTTCGAGCATCGCACAAAACCTATTGACTTCAAGTTCATCGCACCCAACTAGATTCTCGGAAGAGACATGGCGATTCACTGTGCACTTGGACATATCAAGGAGGTGTACAAAGGCTACCCCATTTCACCGGACCTGTACACGGTCTGCTGGAGAGGAGCAGATGGAGAAATCATAGAGACCAAGACTGAAGATGCTCTCTTTTCCTAGGCCCAAACATTGGAGACACACATCAGGACTCTGGAGCTTCGTGTAAGCAAAGACATGAAGAAGATCAAACAACTGATGCTCCGTGAACTTGACCTCGAAGCAGAAGCCCGAGAAGCCCACTACGAGCATGAACAAGAAGTGAAGGACTTCCTGGAGAGGATCGAGAAGATGAAGTCTCGCGTTGCATACCTAGAGGAGGAATTGGACATGGGAGAAAATCTTCGCCCACAAGGAGACGTAGCCCCCTTGATCAGTAATGAGGAGGACTATGAAGAGAGCTCCACCGACAGACCCACCACCATGTTCTTCTGAGGAGGACACATAGACAAGACCACCAATTTATCTTATTGTTAAATGTTTAGGCCGATGTTTAGGTTATCACAAACTTGTATCTTCGTGTTTGAACCTTTTGAGATGATTAATGAATAAATGTGTGGTGTGATAATTGTTTGTTGCATTTCATATGAGTAATGTATTTTCTCTTTAGACCCTTGTTCTATGCTAATTCCCATCCCTCTAAAAACACCAGATGCCTCCGAGACGTGACCCTGCCTCCAACTTCCCGCCGGAACTCACCCAGCTGATCCAACAACAGAATACCCTGATGCAGTTGATCATTCAGAACCAGACAAACAATAACAACAACCTTCCACCCCATCCCGACAATCTCACCCGTTTTCTGAGGTTGAATCCCCCAACATTCTCCAGCAGCGTTGAGCCCATTGTGGCAGATGATTGGCTCCGCAAGATGGAGAGGGAACTGATCACTCCTGGATGCACTGAAACTGAGAAAGTATGCTTTGCCGCATATCAACTTGAAGGACCCGCAACTGCATGGTGGGAGAACTACACCACCACATAACCCATTGCTGGTGTGACTTGGGAGCAGTTCAAGCAGGCCTTCCGCATCGCTCATGTCTCAGCTGGTGCCATGAGTCTGAAGAAGCGTGATTTTGGCAACTTACGCCAGGGAAATCGCTCTGTGGCCCAGTATGTTGATGAATTCAGCATGTTGGACCGATATTCACCTGGAGATGTGGCCGATGATGCTGCCAAGCAGGAGAAATTCATGGAAGGACTCAATGATGAGTTGAGTATTCAGCCGACCGTGGCCACCTTGAACAACTACCAGGAGCTGGTAGATAAGGCCCTCATCTTGGAGGGAAAGCAACAACAGATTGAGAACTGCAAAAGGAAGTATGGACATGGGAAGTATAGTTCTGGAGCTCAGCAGAAGCCTCGTTACTCTCCCTATTCAGGGAATACCGGATCAGGATCTGGAAAGTTTGGAGGACACACTCACCATAACCACGCAGTGCATAACCATGGAGGAAATGGGAACAATCACAACCACACCAACTTCAAGAATGGCAATGGGGGGAATGACAGTCAGCAGCATACCGCTTCAGCTCAGAAGGATCTGAGCCATATTACCTGCTTCAAGTGACAGAAGACGGGACACTATGCCACCGAATGTCCCCAAAACAAGCAGGGAAATGGAAACGGTAATGGTAGCTCATCAGCAAAGAATCCCAACCCTTTACCCCGAGCTCAGGTGAAACACATTGATGTTGAAGAGGTCTATGATCACCCCGATACGGTGGTTGGTAAGTTCTTGCTAAATTCACGTCCATTACTGGTACTTTATGATTCTGGTGCAACCCATTCATTCATAACAAGGGTAGTTGTGGAGAAGTATAGTTTACTGACTAGAACCCTCAGTCAGCCCATTAAGGTCAGTTCCCCAGGGGCATGATGCCACGCATTGAACCTCAACATTGGATACCATAAATTTCCCACTGACCTCATCGTATTAGAGTCGTAGGGATTGGATGTCATCCTAGGCATGGATTGATTGCCCAAGTATGAAGGAAACATCGATTGTGCCCTTAAGTCTATTTTGCTCACCACCCCAGAGCAAAAGAGGATTAAGTACATATCCCAACACCCACCAAAGATGAAATGGGTGAATTCCCTCACAGGAGTTGTTCACGAGGAAGTGCCCATTGTACAAGACTTCCTATATGTATTCCCGGAAGAATTGCTAGGCATGCCACCGGATAGAGGGATTGAGTTATTGCCAGGGACATGCCCAATACCCAAGAGACCCTATCAGATGCCCGCAAATCATTTGGAGGAAATCAAGAAGCAGATCAAGGAGTTATTCGAGAAAGGCTACATTCGCCCAAGTTCGTCACCTTGGGGAGCCCTGATCGTCTCCGACATATCTATAATTTTTGATGGTTTCATGCTGTTATCTTGTCAAACTTTGGATGTTTTGCATGCCTTTTATCTATTTTCTGGGACTAACCTATTAACTTAGTGCCAAGTTCCAGTTCCAGTTTTTTCCATGTTTTTGACCCCTTCTAGAGGAGATTTTGAAACGGAGTCCAAATGGAAGAAAATCCCCGAAAAGATTTTTTCTGGAATGGAAGAAGATTGGAGAGCTTGGGGTCAAGCCAAAAGAGCCCTAGGGGCCTCACAAGCCCCCACCCCGCGGCCAGGGGGCCGCCCCATGCAGGCTTGTGGGCCCCCTGGAGGTCCCCTGACCTAGATCTTGTGCCTATAAATTCCCAAATATTCCCAAAAAAATCAGGGGAGCATCATAATCACTTTTCCGCCACCGCAAGCTTTTGTCTCCGCAAGATCCCATCAGGGGCATGCCTTGGTGCCCTGTTGGAGGGGGGATTCGGATACGGAAGGCTTCTCCATCAACACCATGACCTCTCCGATGATGGGTGAGTAGTTCACCATAGACCTACGGGTCCATAGCTAGTAACTATATGGCTTATTCTCTCTCTTGGATCTTCAATACAAAGTTCTCCATGATCTTCATGGAGATCTATCCGATGTAATCTTCTTTTGCGGTGTGTTTGTCGAGATCCGATCAATTGTGGATTTATGATCAGATTATCTATGAATCTTATTTGAGTTTCTTCTGATCTCTCTTATGCATGATTTCATATCCTTGTAATTCTCTTCGAGTTGTGGGTTTTGTTTGGCCAACTAGATCTATGATTCTTGCCATGGGAGAAGTGCTTGGTTTTAGGTTCATACCGTGCGGTGACCTCACCCAGTGGCAGAAGGGGTAGCGAGGCACGTATCGTGTTGTTGCCATCAAGGGTAAAAAGATGGGGCTTTCATCATTGGTTTGAGATTATCCCTCTACATCATGTCATCTTTCTTAAAGCGTTACTCTGTTCGTCATGAACTCAATACACTAGATGCATGCTGGATAGCGGTCGATGTGTGTAGCAATAGTAGTAGATGCAGAAAGTATCGGTCTACTTGTCTCAGACGTGATGCCTATATGCTAGATCATTGCCTTAGATATCGTCATGACTTTGCGCGGTTCTATCAATTGCTCAACAGTAATTTATTCACCCACCGTAATACTTGCTATTTTGAGAGAAGCCTCTAGTGAACACTATGGCCCCCAGGGTCTACTCCACACCATATTTTCAGCCTTACACTTTTTACTTTGCTGCACTTTCCGCCTTCAGATCTCACTTTTGCAAACAATCTTGAAGGGATTGACAACCCCTTTGTAGCGTTGGGTGCAAGTTTGTTTGTGTTTGTGCATGTACTCTGGACTTGACGAGACCCTCCTTCTGGATCGATACCTTGGTTCTCAAACTGAGTGAAATACTTACTGCTCCCGTGCTGCATCACCCTTTCCTCTTCAAGGGAAAAACCAACGCAAGCCCAATCTCCATCAACGTGTCAATTTATAGCGCTGTTGTTTGAGAAGTAGCAAGCCCCAGTTCTCTTGGTGGAAAAGAAGGATAAAACCTTGAGAATGGTAGTCAATTATCGTGCATTGAACGAGGTGACCATCAAGAACAAGTACCCTTTGCCGATGATTAACGATTTGTTTGACCAGCTAGTTGGAGCGAGAGTGTTCTCCAAGATCGATCTTCGATCAGGGTATCATCATTTGAAAATTCGTGAACATGATATACCCAAGACAACCTTCACCACAAGGTATGGTCTATATGAGTACACAATCATGTCATTTGGGTTGACTAATGCTCCTGCATATTTTATGAGTATGATGAACAAGGTATTTATGGAATATCTGGACAAGTTTGTCGTGGTGTTCATCGATGATATACTGATATTCTCCAAGAACGAGGAAGAACACAAGGAACACTTGCTTATAGTTTTGGAGAAGCTTCGAGAGCATCAGTTATATGCGAAGTTCAGCAAATGTGAATTTTGGTTGAACGAAGTCGGATTCCTCGGACACATTATTTTTGAAGACGGAATAGCAGTGGATCCCGCCAAGGTTGCAGCAGTCACCGAATGGAAGGCACCCACCTCAGTTAGGGAGATCCATAGTTTTCTCGGACTTGCCGGATATTACCGGAGGTTTATTGAGAACTTCTCGAAGATTGCCAAGCCCATGACAGAGTTATTGAAGGAGGAGTCCAAGTATAATTGGACCAAGGAATGTGAAGCCAGTTTCCAAGAGTTGAAGAAACGTTTGGTTACGGCCCCAGTGCTGATATTGCTGAACATTCAGAAGGACTTTCAGGTGTATTGTGGCGCATCACGTCAAGGACTTGGAGGAGTGCTCATGCAAGAGGGAAAGGTTGTGGCCCATGCATCCAAACAGCTCCGATCTCATGAGCTGAACTATGCCACACATGATTTGGAGTTAGCAGCCGTAGTGTACGCACTCAAGACCTGGAGACATTTCCTTATCAGAAATAGTTGTGATATTTACATTGATCACAAGAGCCTAAAGTTTATCTTCACGCAGAAGGAGTTAAACCTGAGATAGAGGAGATGGCTAAAGTTGATCAAGGACTATGACATGAGATTGCATTATCACCCAGGGAAGGCAAATATTGTAGCAGATGCCTTGAGCCGTAAGAGTTATGTGAACACACTCATAGCGGGAGGATTACCCAGGAGTTAGCTGACGATCTTAAAGAGCTCAAATTGGAGATAGTTCCAAGAGGATATGTAGCCACACTGGAGATTCAGTCCACCTTGGCCGAAAGAATCCATGAATCCCAGAAGTCAGACAAGGAAATAGCTGAGATAAAGTAAAGAATCAATGATGGGAAGGCTAAAGGCTTTCGTAAGGATGAACATGGAACTATATGGTTTGAGGACCGTATCTATGTGACCAATGACCCTGAACTCAGGAAATTGATACTCTAGGAGGCCCAGGATTCACCGTACTCGATACACCCAGGCAACACCAAGATGTATCTAGACTTAAAGGGAAGTTTCTGGTGGACAGGAAAGAAGAAGGATATTGCCGAGTATGTAGCAATATGCGATGTTTGTCAGCGAGTAAAGGCCGAACAAAGCCAGCAGAGTTACTTCAACCTTTGCCGATACCCGAGTGGAAATGGGAGAAGCTTGGTATGGACTTCATCACAGGATTACCCATGACCCGTTCAGGTTATGATTCCATTTGGGTAGTGGTCAATCGTTTGACCAAGGTAGCTCACTTCATTCCCGTGAAGACTACCTACACGAGTGATAAGTTGGCCAAGATATATATGACCAGGATCGTATCTCTGCATGGACTTCCAAGGAGTATCATGTCAGATAGAGGAACCCAATTCACATCTGTCGTGGGTATAAGTCTGACAGTAGATGTGTAGGGTACGAAAGGATGGGCAGAGCCTTAGCTATGGCGAGGTTGTATGAGTTCAGGCCCCTCTACGGTGGAGGTAAAAGCCCTACGTCTCAGTGCTCTTGGGAGCTTAGTGTCGAGTGGAATATGGGATTACAGTAAATGCCAACCCCTGCACCACTGGGGAAGGGTGGCTTATATAGAGTGCGCTGCCCTCCACAACGGCCCGGTGGACAGGGGTGGAATAGTGGCGAATAAATGCCTACGTTACAGGTAACGTATGCCTTAAATGCTAATAATGGTGTATGAAAACGTATGACCGTTGCCCTCCTGGGAGGTTACGATGTACAGAGTGGAATTCAGTTGGTACGATAAATATGCTCCGAATGCTCGTCACCGACTGGATGATGGGAGGTCCTTAGTTCAGTCGGAACTGTCTAAGGGCCTTGCCCTCTATGAAGGGTAGTCCTTGGGTAGGACCTATAGGGCAGGCCTATGACCCTACCCTGGGACTATAACCCCATCATTAGTCCCCGAGTGGATCGGGGTTGGAGTGACGAAGTGGTGTCTGGAGTACGGATCCGACTGGTATGGATGTGACTTTGGTGTTGTTTGCCTCGATCCATTTTATCCTTTCGACCAGTGATCCGAGTGAATATACCAGTGAAACGAACCTTCAGGGACCGAGTGCTTCCGTGGAATCTTTCGATGTGACCGGTCAAACTGACAGCGACGGATTTTCTGGGATCTTCAAATTTCGGTTGCCGCGCGCTCAGCGGGGATGTCGACATCGTCATCGAGTAGTTTCTGCCGCCTTGATTACCGCGCCTTTATCTTCTCCACTAATATCACAGCAGCCGGTCGGGGGATAAGATTTCGGGGCCACCTGTTAGTGACCGAGTCGGAACCTTATTTAAGCCTCTCCGGCGGGGGTTTCTTGTTGCGCTGCCGTTGTTACTCGCACTCGCCTCGCTTCTCCTGTAGCTCCCTGCGCGTTCCAAGCCTCCTGCTTCCTCTCCTCCTCTGTGGATCTGCTGCCTTCACCATGATGAAGGGGCAGACGAGCAAGCTCGAGTCACAGAAGAAGAAGAAGAAGGCGGCGGCCCCTGCTCAGCGGCGACAGCGAGCACTACCGGCGGGTTGGATCGAGGGGGATTTTCTCCCCTCCACGGTGACGGTGGACGACCTGCTGGAGCTGGTGGAGCAAGGCATGATCGCCAACAAGTCGTGGAGGCTGCCGACGGAGGGCAAGACGGAGCCGGCGCTGTAGGAGGGAGAGTGCGTCTTGCTTCTCAGCCACGTGTACAGGGGCTTCTCCTTGCCTCCCCACCCCTTCTTTAGAGGTATTATGAATCACTTCGGGGCGCAGCTCCATCATTTTCCTCCCAACGCGATAGCCCATCTCGCCGCATTCGTCACTCTGTGCGAGTGCTTTATTAGATGTCCCCCCATTGGGGGCTCTTTAAGTACATCTTCTCCGCTAGGTCTTAGACTGTCAAAAAGCTTAGCCAGTCGGACGATAAAACCCATCTCATCCAGCTCTGTGGGGGCTTAGGCTTCCAAAAGAAAACAAAGAGTAGCTACCCCCTTCTCCAGCTGTCCGAGTCAGTTAGGAACTGGCAGTCGACCTGGTTCTACTGCCAGGACATAGCTTGTCCAAATGCTGCGACTGGGTTGCCGCCCTTTATCCTAGACCGTCCGGCCCCTCCCAGGCAGCTTGCGCTCTCAAAGTTGGAAAAGATCCAGATCCAACCTCTGGTCGACGCGCTGATAGCTGTCGTCCGCAAGGGAATCACCGACACAGATTTAATGGAGACTTTTCTGGGTCGGCGCATCCAGCCGCTGCAAGCCCGAAACCATGCCATGTGGCACTACGTGGGGCCCGAGGATTCCACTCGGACTCATCTCGAGTGCGTGATCGGGGAGACCGTGACAGCGTGGGTCCGCGGCATTACAGGCGCATGCGACAACCCCCATGGAGCCCGGCGAGTGAGGCCCTTCCGCGCCGAGAGTCCTCCTCCGAATGAGGTGAGTGCATCTTGTCGAGTGCCTTCAATCTTCTTAGATCTATTGTTTTTCTTGTATCACCGCCTGACGTTCGACATTGCCGACTGTGTTTTGTGCAGGAGTGGACCAACTGGCATTCTCCCGTCTCGAACGGGAATCCCGCTGAGGAAGAGGAGGGCAGCCAGGAGGGCAGCGTGGATAGCGCCGAGTACGTCTCCGACAGTGGGGAGACGGAGGAGGAGACTGAAGAGGAGGAGGGGGAGGTTGGGGAGCAGAGCTCGCCACCTCCACCATCAGAGCCTCGAACTAAGCGCCGTCACGAACCCGCGGCTCTGCCGGCTCCTCCAGCAGCTCCGAGTGCTCCGCCTGCTTCTCCCGTGGCTCCAAGTGCTCTGCCAGCTCCTCCCGTGGCTCCGAGTGCTCGGAGCGTGAAGAGGACCAGGGACGCTGCTGCCGAGCCCACGGACCAACCGTCCAAGGTGGCCAAACCGAGTGGGTCCAAGCCTCGGAAAGCTTTTCCTTGGATGAGGATCGCTGTTCCAGTTGCCTCGGCGTAAGTGTCTTGTTCTCCCATCTTCTTTCAGTATTTGATTGAACTCATGCTTATCGGTCGAGTGGATTTTACTCGATAGAGCTGCTACATCCACCACCTCTCTGCCACGCCAGGATGATGATCCCATGGATATGGATAACGCTGCCACATCCCAGCAAGGTATGTTGTGACGACTCCGAGAGTTTGCATTATCGTTTCGCGAGTGCTGTCTTTAATCTTGCCCTTTTTCTGCAACCTCATTTTGTTCAGTCGGGCTTCCTTCGGAGGTGATTCATCTGGAGGAGGACGACCAAAGGGGATCAGGGCCAACTTTGGCGCCTGTCCTTGAGGTTGTTCCATCTGCTGCTGCTCCCACCATGGACGCGCCGCCGACCGAGCCGATGCCGTCGACTGAGGTGGTTTCCCTCGCGGCAGAACCGACTGGAGCGGGACTTGGGATGCCCAAGGAGTCTTCTGTCGTGCCAGGTCCATCGACCGTCCAGTACGATGCCCGACACCTCCCGGAAGACCAAGTGGGAGCCGCCAAGGAGGCCATGGTGCAGGTGGAGTTGATGGTGGGTGATGCCAAGGGAGCGTATGACTCCATCGCGTCTTTGTACAAGAGAAGCTTGGAGCTCCGAGACGATATTCGAGTAAGTGCGGTAGTAAGTGTTTACTTTCGTCTTGTAAACCACTGGGGGTTTAAGTGATATACTCGGATACAGTAGGATTATTTTGCAGTGGGTTCACTCAGAGTGAACCCAGTGGGTGTAGTCCCTGAGACTTCTGTCGAGTGCTTGCACCGGCAGTTGTCTTTATATGTATTTCCCGTTTTCTGAGCAGATCGGAGTTGGTCTGCCCAAATATTACCAGTGGGGGCACTTGGAGTGCATCCACTGGATGTAGTCCCCGAGAGTAGTGTTACTCAGGTCGGGTAATAGCATTCTCGTAGATTTGTCTATATGTCATGTAGCTCAATAGGGCCGGCCTATTCGATCTTCATGCCAGTGGGGTCACTCTTAGTGAACCCACTGGGTGTAGTCCCCGAGACCGCTGTTGAGTGCTTGCATCGGCAGGGGTCTGAAGAACTTTGAGCTTTGTTTGTTTTCCTTGTTGAATGTGTCTCAGCTTCCCTTTGCGCTAATTTGGCAGAAGACTTGCGAAATGGGATCTGCGTACAATGCTCTGAAGGCTGAAAAGGTTCAGCTTGCTGCGGAATTGGAGGCGGCTGTGAATGACTTGGCTGGTGTGAAGGGGGCTCTTGCTGACCGAGAGAAGTCTTTGGAGGAGTCCTGGGAGACCAACAAGGCATTGGTGGCCGAAATTGAGAAAATGGGCAAGCAAAGAACTGAACTGATGGGTCACATGAAGGTGATGAACCGTGGATGCATTTCGCAGGAGAAGTATGTCAACGACGGGGCAAGGAAGATGATTGCACTGCTCGGTGGTAAGCTTTTTGCCGAGTGCTTCTTGACTTTGTAATTCATTCTGCGCTTACTTTCTGCTCGTCTTTTCTTTGCAGATTTTTGTCTGGACGCTGAGGCTGAAGCAGCCGACATTGAACGGTCGGTTGTTCCGAACGTTCCACTCGGCGACGAAGCCAATGAGGACATGCTCCGAGCACATATTCACCTTGGTAGAGTGGGACCTTTCATCGGCCGTCTGAGAGAAGTCATCGGCCGGATCGACAAGGAGCTGTGGCCCGAAGACGATTCCCAGCAGGAAATAGAAGGGTTGATGACTCGGCTGGAGGACGTCCCAAACAGAGTGCAGGCATGGAAGAAGTCCGCCGCTCGTTGTGGTGCGGACGTGGCGCTATCGCTGGTCCGAGTGCACTGCAAGGAAGCTCGCGAAGAAAAGCTGAAGGCGTTGCAGGTCGCCAACACCAAGAAGCTTCGATTCGAAGATTTCATGGACACCTTCCTGGAGACAGCCACTCGTATCGCGGACGAGATCGACCTTGAGACCTTTGTGGAGCCTGCCAGTCCCGGTGTGAGTCCTGATGACGCTTGAAAAACTTTACCTCGGTATGCCGAGTGGTATCTGTATCAAACTTGGGCCACTGCTGTTGGCCGTCACATTCGTGGTTCGGTGTGGATAAGCTTGATCCACACCGAGCCGACTATTGTAGATCCAACTTTGAATTTGAATCGAATATTTTGCGCTTCTTTCGCCAAGTTTTTTTTTGACACGATTTTGGCTCGTGGTTTTTGTTTGGCGTTTCTTGGTGAAGCCAATGACAAACATGCGGAGCATGTAATTGTCAGTTGTCTTCACATCCACATGAGCCTCAATGAGGGTCTGCTAAGCCTCTGAGTGGATCTCGAGGATACACTCGAAGGAAGCTTTTTTACTTAGGCGATTCTAGATCGCAGCTAAGTCCCCGAGTGCGGCATCTCGTGCGCACTCGGAGTGAGTTGATACTCATGTCAGTTGTCTTCACATCCACATGAGCCTCAATGAGGGTCTGCTAACCCTCCGAGTGGATCTCGAGGATACACTTGAAGGAAGCTTTTTACTTAGGCGATTCTGGATCGCAGCTAAGTCTCCGAGTGCGGCTTTTAGTGCGCACTCGGAGCGAGTTTTGTACTTAGGCGATTCTGAATCGCAGCTAAGTCCCCGAGTGCGGCTGTTAGTGCGCACTCGGAGCAAGTTTGTACTTAGGCGATTCTGGATCGCAGCTAAGTCCCCGAATGTGGCTTTTGGTGCGCACTCGGAGCGAGTTTGTACTTAGGCGATTCTGGGTCGCAGCTAAGTCTCCGAGTGCAACTTTTAGTGCACACTCGGAGCGAGTTTGTACTTAGGCAATTCTGGATCGCAGCTAAGTCTCCGAGTGCGGCTTTTAGTGCACACTCGGAGAGAGTTTTTTACTTAGGCGACTCTGGGTCGCAGCTAAGTCCCCGAGTGCGGCTGTTGGTGCGCACTTGGAGCGAGTTTGTACTTAGGCGATTCTGGGTCACAGCTAAGTCCCCGAGTGCGGCTTTTAGTGCACACTCGGAGAGAGTTTTTTTACTTAGGCGACTCTGGGTCGCAGCTAAGTCCCCGAGTGCGGCTGTTAGGGCACACTCGGAGAGAGTTTTTTTACTTAGGTGACTCTGGGTCGCAGCTAAGTCCCCGAGTGCGGCTGTTAGCGCACACTCGGAGAGTTTTTTTACTTAGGCGACTCTGGGTCGCAGCTAAGTCCCCGAGTGCGGCTGTTAGCGCACACTCGGAGAGAGTTTTTTACTTAGGCGACTCTGGGTTGCAGCTAAGTCCCCGAGTGCGGCTGTTAGCGCACACTCGGAGAGAGTTTTTTACTTAGGCGACTCTGGGTCGCAGCTAAGTCCCCGAGTGCGGCTGTTAGCGCACACTCGGAGAGAGTTTTTTACTTAGGCGACTCTGGGTCGCAGCTAAGTCCCCGAGTGCGGCTGTTAGCGCACACTCGGAGAGAGTTTTTTACTTAGGCGACTCTGGGTCGCAGCTAAGTCCCCGAGTGCGGCTGTTAGGGCACACTCGGAGAGAGTTTTTTACTTAGGCGACTGAGGGTCGCAGCTAAGTCCCCGAGTGTGGCTGTTAGCGCACACTCGGAGAGAGTTTTTTACTTAGGCGACTCTGGGTCGCAGCTAAGTCCCCGAGTGCGGCTGTTAGCGCACACTCGGAGAGAGTTTTTTACTTAGGCGACTCTGGGTCGCAGCTAAGTCCCCGAGTGCGGCTGTTAGCGCACACTCGGAGAGAGTTTTTTACTTAGGCGACTCTGGGTCGCAGCTAAGTCCCCGAGTGCGGCTGTTAGCGCACACTCGGAGAGAGTGTTTTAGACCGGAGTGTGCAAACGCGGAAGAATTTTGGACCTGCAAAAAATCACTCTGCTTTGTATTACTTCAATGATACTTGTTTTTTACATTGCCTCCGTCGGCGGTCACGTGTAGAAGCGCTTCAGGAGATCTCCGTTCCATGCTCTCGGCTCGTTTGTTTCCCTGTCGAGGTTGTAGAGTCGATATGCTCCGTTGTTGAGCACCTTAGAGATGATGAAGGGTCCTTCCCAGGCGGGAGCCAACTTGTGAGGCCTCTGCTGGTCCACTCGAAGCACCAGGTCGCCTGCTTGGAATGTGCGACTCCTGACGTGCCGCGCGTGAAAACGCCGCACATCTTGTTGATAAATTGTTGAGCGAGTCAGTGCCATCTCGCGCTCTTCTTCTAGTATATCCACTCCGTCTTGCCTGGCCTGCTCCGCTTCGGCTTCGGAGAAGAGTTCAACTCGTGGAGAGTTGTGAAGCAAGTCACTCGGAAGGACTGCCTTTGCTCCATAAACGAGGAAGAACGGGGATCGCCCTGTAGATCTATTCGGAGTTGTGTGGAGGCCCCACAACACCGAAGGCAGCACGGTGACCCATGCGCCAGCGGCATGTCCAACTTCTCGCAGGAGTCGAGGCTTCAACCCTTGAAGAATAAGTCTGTTCGCCCGCTCTGCTTGCCCGTTGGTTTGAGGGTGCGCCACAGATGCAAAATCCACTCGGATACCTTGGCCTGTGCAAAAACCTTTGAATCTGTCCGAGTCAAAGTTTGTGCCATTGTCAGTGATAATGCTGTGCGGGACTCCGAATCTGGAGATGATGTCTCTGACAAATTTGATGGCCGTAAGGGCGTCGAGCTTCTTGATGGGCTTGGCTTCAATCCACTTGGGTGAACTTGTCGACTGCTACCAACAGATGAGTGAATCCCCCTTGGCCTGTTCTGAATGGACCGACGGTATCCAATCCCCACACTGCGAACGGCCAAACAAGAGGGATTTTCTTCAGCGCAGACATTGGCTTGTGGGATTTGTTCGAATAGAACTGACAGCCTTCGCATCGGTCGACCATATCCTTTGCCATTTCATTCGCCTGCAACCAGAAGAAACCAGCTCTGAATGCTTTGGCGACGATTGCTCTTGAGGAGGCATGATGGCCGCAGGTTCCCGAGTGAATTTCTTCCAGGATTAACTATCCCTCCTCAGGGGAGATGCATCGCTGAAGGACTCCTGAAACACTTTCCTTGTACAACTGGCCATCAATGACGGTGAAGGACTTCGACCTGCGGACGATCTGCCTCGCTTGGACTTCGTCCTCTCGTAATTCTTGCCTCTGGAAATATGCAATGAACGACACGGTCCAATCGGGGATGATAGCAAGAATCTCCATGATCAAATCAACCATAGTGGGGACCTCGACTTCAGTCGGATCTGTTGAACTCTTCGGTTGTCCCGGTTCCTCTATAAAAGGATCTTCTTTCATCGAAGGGAGATGTAGGTGCTCGAGGCAGACATCACTCGGGACTGGTCTCCGAGTGGATCCGAGTTTTGCCAACTCATCACTTGCTTGGTTTTTCAGTCGCGGAACATGGTGAAGTTCCAGACCTTCAAACTTCTTCTCGAGCTTCCTTACTGCGTTGCAGTATGCAGTCATGGTGGGGTTCCTAACATCCCACTCCTTCATCACTTGATTAACCACCAAATCTGAATCGCCATAGACCATCAGGCGACGGACGCCGAGTGAGATGGCCATGCGCAATCCATAAAGGAGAGCTTCATACTCTGCCTCATTGTTGGAGGAATCGAAATGTATCTGCAACACATACTTAAGTTTATCACCTTTTGGCGATATGATTACTACGCCAGCGCCGGAGCCATTCAACATCTTGGACCCATCGAAGAACATAGTCCAATGAGCCGAGTAGATGTGAGTCGGTTGCTGCTGTTCTACCCACTCTGCTATGAAGTCAGCCAGAGCTTGAGGCTTTATAGCCTTCTTGGCTTCGAACTTGATGTCGTAGTATAACATCTCCATAGCCCACTTCGCCACTCGGCCTGATGCGTCTCGATTGTGGAGGATTTCCGACAACGGAGCATCAGAAACGACAGACACCGAGTGGTCTTGGAAATAGTGAGCCACCTTCTTTGCAGTCATGTAGATCCCATAAATAAGCTTTTGATAATGGGGATACCTCTGCTTGGAAGGAGTCAGGACTTCGGAGACATAATATACTGGCCGCTGAACCTTGTACGCTTTGCCTTCTTCTTCACGTTCGACTATGAGAACAGTGCTGACGACTTGATTTGTAGCCGCGATGTACAAAAGAAGGGGTTCTTTACTGAGCGGGGTAGTAAGAACCGACTGGGTGGAAAGCAGGGCTTTGAGGTCGTCGAATGCAATCTGGGCTTCGTCTGTCCATTCGAAAGTATCTGATTTCTTCATGAGTCGGTACAGAGGTAACGCCTTCTCGCCGAGTCGAGCGATAAACCTGCTCAAAGCCGCTAGGCAACCTGTGAGCCTTTGAACATCATGTATTCTGACCGGCCGCTCCATTCAGACGATGGTCCCGATCTTTTCGGGGTTGACATCGATTCCTCGTTCGGAAACGAAGAAACCGAGTAACTTTCCGCTGGGAACACCGAATGAACACTTGGCAAGGTTGAGCTTGATATCGTACCTACGAAGGTTGGCGAATGTTTCTGCCAAGTCAGTCAGCAGGTCGGAACCTTTGCGTGACTTGACTACGATATCGTCCATATATGCCTCTACATTTCGACCGATCTGGTCAAGGAGGCATTTCTGGATCATGCGCATAAAAGTTGCTCCTGCATTCTTCAAACCGAATGGCATAGTGATGTAGCAGAAACACCCGAATGGGGTGATGAAGGCTGTTTTTAATTCATCCGGACCATACAGACGGATCTGATGATAGCCCGAATAGGCATCAAGGAATGATAAACGCTCGCAACCCGCAGTCGAATTGACAATTTGATCAATGCGGGGGAGCGGGAAATGATCTTTCGGGCAGACCTTATTGAGATGCTTGAAGTCGGTGCACATACGGAGGGACTTGTCCTTCTTGGGCACCATGACAACATTGGCGAGCCACTCGGAGTGGTGTACCTCGCGAATGAAGTTGGCTGCTAAAAGTTTAGCCACATCCTCTCCGATTGCCTTCCTTTTGTGCGCGGCGGACCGACGCAGGCGTTCTCGGACGGGCCGAGCAGCAGGATCCACATGCAGTCGGTGCTCAGCCAACTCCCTGGGTACACCTGGCATGTCAGCGGGCTTCCATGCGAAAATGTCCCAGTTCTCACGGAGGAATTGGATGAGCTCGGCTTCCTATTTTGGATCCAGGGTGGTGGAGATGTTTGTCGGGGCGGCGGTGTCGTCCGTCGGGTGGATGCTGACTTTCTTCGTGTCACCCGCCGACTGGAATGCGGACTCCGAAGCTGGCTTCTTCGAACGCATCAAGTCAGCGTGGTCGGCTGTCTTCTTGTACTCATCCAGTTCGAGGATAGCCATCTGCTGATCGACAATCCTTGACCCCTGCTGCAGACACTCCTCGGCCCGCTGCCGGTTGCCTGTGATCATGATCATGCCTTTGGGACCCGGCATCTTCAGCTTCAAATACACGTAACATGGACGGGCCATGAAACGTGCATATGCCGGACGACCTAGAATTGCATGGTATGCACTCTGGAAGTCCACCACCTCGAATGTCAGCTGTTCCTTGTGGAAGTTCTTGTCGGAGCCGAAAACGACGTCCAACGCGATTTGGCCGAGTGACTTGGCCTTTCGTCCTGGGACGACTCCGTGGAACTGCATGCTGCTCTTGCTAGGTTTGGACATCGGAATGCCCATCCGCTTGAGAGTGTCAGCGTACATGATGTTCAAGCCGCTGCCGCCGTCCATGAGGACTTTGCGCAGTCGGAATCCTTCCACCACCGGGTCGACGACCAGAGCCTGCCTCCCTGGGGTGGGCACATGTGCTGGATGGTCCGACTGGTCAAAGGTGATCGCAGTCTGAGACCATTTGAGGAACGTGGGGTTTGTTGGCGTTGCCATGTTCACCTCCCTATTCACCAGCTTCAATCGACTCTTGCTTTCCACGTCAGCAAAAATCATCAATGTTGCATGGACTTGGGGGAACGGATCCTCCTTGTCCTCGTCATCCTGCTCGTTGTCCTTTTCACTCGGTTGCCCTTCATCGAACCCTTGGTTCAGGAGGCGACATTGCCGAGTGGTGTGCTTCGGGAATATGGCGTTGCCTTCTTCATCCATCTTCGTGTGAATTGGACATGGCTGATCCAGGATGGAGTTCCCGAACTGCTTCTTCTTGGGGGTGTACTGAGCTTTCCCCTTGCCCTTGAACTTGGCATGGGTAACGGCTGCTGCCTCTGCCTGCGGAGTGGACGGAGCTTTCTTCTTTTGCTTCCGATTGCTGTTCCCATCTCCATCGGCGACTGCCTTGTGCTTGCCGCTACGTATGTGGTCCTCTTCTTCGCCATTTGGATAGCATGCGGCTATCTCCATCATCTTGCTGATGGAGATGTCACCTGTCCGACCGAACTTCAGGTACAGGTCTCTGTACCGCACGCCTGCCTTGAAGGCGCAGACTGCTTGATGCTCTGTGACGTTCTCTACCGTGTGGTAGAGGGTCGTCCAGTGCTGGATGAAATCACGCAGGGGCTCATTCTGCTTCTGGACACAGTGCTGGAGCTCCACGAGACCAGCAGGGCGTTTGCACGTGCCCTCGAAGGTCCTGATGAACACTCGGGACAGATCTGCCCAGCTGTAGATGCTTGATGGAGCCAACTGGTTCAGCCACGCTCGTGCCGAGCCGTCAAGCATCAGGGGGAGATGTTTCATGGCAACTTGGTCATCTCCGCCACCGATCTGGACCACCACTCGGTAGTCGTCCAGCCACGTTTCTGGCTTGGATTCTCCTGTGAACTTGCTGATCCCCGTCGCCAATCGGAAGTTGGGAGGGATGTTAGCCGAACGGATGGCTCGACTGAAGCACTCGGGGCCAGAGATGATGGTCCTGCTTCCACTCGGACGGTCTCTATCGTGACCATCACAGTGGGCTCGACTCATGTCGACCTTCCTCTGGGCGATGTACCCTCTTGCGTTGGGCCTTGGATCATACGTTTCACCGACTGAACACCGACCATCGTGATGTCGGGGCCCGAAAGGCCCACCCCGCGGAGGGGGTACGCGAACGGCGACGATCTTCGGGATTCGTGGAACGACTGCCTCCTCTGCGTCACTGATGAGAGTGGGGGCTGTAAACCGACCGATGCGTGTTCGCGTGAACAGAACTGTTGTGGATCCTGTTGTGTGATTGGGAGACCGCCGAATTCTGCTGCTGTGCCGTGTGCAACAGGGCACGGATCTGCTTGATCCCTCTACCAGCCTCTGAGTCAGTCAGTTGGAGGGAGTCGGCTATCTTGGCAGCGGCAGCCAGGTTGAGGACGGGTGTGCGGAACACCTCCACGTTGCTCTGACGAGTGCGCTGACTGGCAGAACGGTGGGGTTGACGGCGAGCGCCGGATGACTCGCCGACCTCGTGCTCGTTCCGACCAGTCCGGCGGGGACTTTCATGGGAATTGGCCATGAGAACTTCGGCTGCAGGCCCGCGACCCAAGTACTCGGAAGGCAACTCAGTCGGAACTGAGTCCAAGCACTGGGACGGCGGCGCGACCACAACCGACTCGAGGACCGCCACTTGAGAAGACGCGCTCTGTCGCGCCTGGGCGTGTCGCACCCAACGCTGAAGCCGCGGACGGCGGGACCGCTTGTTGCGGCGCGTGACAGGGGCGAAGGTCGACACCAGGGCTGACTGCTGGAGAAGAAGGACGCCACGGGCACCGGCACGAAAGTGCGTAGCCCCGTGACTGGGGAGCGCCTCGACGTCGGGAGACGCATCCCAAAGCCATGCCAAATCGTCGACGATGAAGGAGAGTGCACTGAAGAGGATCTCACGACCCATGCATAAATCTCCGCCGGACGACATGATGAAAAGGTGAAGTTGCAAACTCGTCGGAAGTCGCTTAGACGCCTGCCCCACGGTGGGCTCCAACTGTCGTGGGTATAAGTCTGACAGTAGATGTGTAGGGTACGAAAGGATGGGCAGAGCCTTAGCTATGGCGAGGTTGTATGAGTTCAGGCCCCTCTACGGTGGAGGTAAAAGCCCTACGTCTCAGTGCTCTTGGGAGCTTAGTGTCGAGTGGAATATGGGATTACAGTAAATGCCAACCCCTACACCAGTGGGGAAGGGCGGCTTATATAGAGTGCGCTGACCTCCACAACGACCCGGTGGACAGGGGTGGAATAGTGGCGAATAAATGCCTACATTACAGGTAACGTATGCCTTAAATGCTAATAATGGTGTATGAAAACGTATGACCATTGCCCTCCTGGGAGGTTACGATGTACAGAGTGGAATTCAGTCGGTACGATAAATATGCTTCGAATGCTCGTCACCGACTAGATGATGGGAGGTCCATAGTTCAGTCGAAACTGTCTAAGGGCCTTGCCCTCTATGAAGGGTAGTCCTTGGGTAGGACCTTTAGGGCAGGCCTATGACCCTACCCTGAGACTATAACCCCATCAACATGAAAGTTTTGGCATCCACTACACAAAACCTTGGGTACAAGGTTGGAGTTCAGCACAACTTTTCACCCATAGTTCGTTGGACAGACCGAGAGAGTCAACCAGATTCTGGAGGACATGTTGAAAACGTGTGCACTAGACTATGGGTCTAGCTAGGACGACAACTTGAAGAGGAAAGGGTGATGCAACACAGTAGTAGTAAGTATTTCCCTCAGTTTGAGAACCAAGGTATCAATCCAGTAGGAGTATCAAGGCAAGTCTCCAAAGTACCTGCCCAAAAACAAACAAACTTGCACCCAACGCTATAAAGGGGTTGTCAATCCCTTCACGACTGATTGCAAGGTCAGATCTAAAGGCGGAAAGTGCAACAAAGTGAAAGTGTAGAGCTGAAAATATGAAGTGAAGTAGACCCGGGGCCATAGTGTTCACTAGAGGCTTCTCTCATGATAGCAAGTATTACGGTGGGTGAACGAATTACTGTCGAGCAATTGATAGAATCGCGCAAAGTCATGAGGATATCTAAGGCAATGATCATACATATAGGCATCACGTCCGAGACAAGTAGACCGATACTGCCTGCATCTACTACTATTACTCCACACATCGACCGCTATCCAGCATGCATCTAGTGTATTGAGTTCATAACAAACAGAGTAACGCCTTAAGCAAGATGACATGATGTAGTGGGATAAATTCATGCAATAGATATAAACCCCATCTTTTTACCTTTGATGGCAAAAACACTATGCGTGCCTCGCTATCCCTTCTGTCACTAGGTGAGGACACCGCACGGTATGAACCCAAAACAAAGCACTTCTCCCATTACAAGAATTATAGATCAAGTTGGCCAAACAAAACCCACAACTCGAAGAGAATTACAAGGATACGAAATCATGCATATAAGAGATTAGAGGAAACTCAAATAATATTCATAGATAATCTGATCATAAATCCAAAATTCATTGGATCTCGACAAACACACCGCAAAAGAAGATTACATCGGATAGATCTCCATGAAGATCATGGGGAACTTTGTATTGAAGATCCAAGAGAGAGAAGAAGCCATCTAGCTACTATCTATGGACCCGAAGGTCTGTGGTGAACTACTCACGTATCATCGGAGAGGCAATGGTGTTGATGAAGAAGCCCTTGATACGTCCATTTTGCATCATGCTTTCATGTTGATATTTATTGCTTTTTGGGCTGTTATTCCACTTCACAATACAATACTTATGTCTTTTCTCTCTTACTTTGCAAGGTTTACATGAAGAGGGAGAATGCCGGCAGCTGGAATTCTGGCCTGAAAAATGAGCAAGTTTGAGATGCCTATTCCGCGCAACTCCAAACGCCGTAAAAATCATCGAGGATTTTTTTCGGGATTTATAAAAAATACAGGGCCCAAGAAGTGCCAGAGGGGCGCCAGCAGGTGGCCACAAGCCTGCTAGGCGCGGCCACCCCCTGGCTGCGCCTAGGGGGCTTGTGGGCACCCAGCTGGCCCTCTGGCTCCCCCCTTTTGCTACAAGAAGTGTTTCGTTCAGAAAAAAATCAGGAGGAGGCTTTTTCGAGGATTCGCTGCCGCCACGAGGCGGAACTTGAGCAGAACCAATCTAGAGCTCCGACAGGACGATCCTGCCGGGGAAACTTCCCTCCCAGAGGGGGAAATCATCGCCATCGTCATCACCAACACTCCTCTCATCGGAGGGGACTCATCACCATCAACATCTTCATCAGCACCATCTCATCTCCAAACCCTAGTTCATCACTTGTAACCAATCTCCGTCTCGCGACTCCGATTGGTACTTGTAAGGTTGCTAGTAGTGTTAATTACTCTTTGTAGTTGATGCTAGTTGGATTAATTGGTGGAAGAGTTTATGTTCAGATCCTTGATGCTACTCATTACCTCTATGGTCATGAATATGATTATGCTTTGTGAGTAGTTACTTTTGTTCATGAGGACATGGGATAAGTCATGCTAATAATAGTCATGTGAATTTGGTATTCGTTCGATATTTTGATGTGTTGCATGTTGTTTTTCCTCTAGTGGTGTTATGTGAACGTCGACTACATAACACTTCACCATTATTTGGGCCTAGAGGAAGGCATTGTGAAGTAATAAGTAGATGATGGGTTGCTAGAGTGACAGAAGGTTAAACCCTAGTTTATGCGTTGCTTCGTAAGGGGCTGATTTGGATCCACTAGTTTAATGCTATGGTTAGACTTTGTCGTAATTCTTCTTTCGTAGTTGCGGATGCTTGCGAGAGGGTTTAATCATAAGTGGGATGCTTGTCCAAGTAAGGGCAGTACCCAAGCGCCGGTCCACCCACATATCAAACTATCAAAGTAACGAACGCGAATCATATGAACATGATGAAAACTAGCATGACAGAAATTCCCGTGTGTCCTCGGGAGCGTTTTTCCTCCTATAAGACTTTGTCCAGGCTTGTCCCTTGCTACAAAAGGGATTGGTCCACTTTGCTGCATCGTTGTTACTTTTGTTACTTGTTGCTCGCTACGAATCATCTCACCACAAAACTACTTGTTACCAACAATTTCAGTGCTTGCAGATATTACCTTGCTGAAAACCACTTGCGAGATCCTTCTGCCCCTCGTTGGGTTCGACACTCTTACTTATCGAAAGGACTACGATAGATACCCTATACTTGTGGGTCATCAAGACTCTTTTCTGGCCCCGTTGCCGGGGAGTGAAGCGCCTTTGGTAAGTGGAACATGGTAAGGAAACATTCATATAGTGTGCTGAAATTTATTGTCGCTTGTTACTATGGAAACTAATCCTTTGAGGGGCTTGTTCGGGGTATCTTCACCTCGAACGGAAGCACAAAGAGTTGCTCCTCAACCTGCTGCACCTACTGAAAATATTTGCTTTGGATTTCCTTTGGGTACGCTTGAGAAACTGCTGGCTAATCCTTTTACAGGAGATGGAACATCACATCCAGACTTGCATCTAATCTATTTGGAGGAAGTTTGTGGTTTATTTAAGCTTGCAGGTTTGCCCGAGGATGAGGTCAAGAAGAAGGTCTTTCCTTTATCTTTGAAGGATAAGGCGTTGACATGGTATAGGCTATGTGATGATACTGGATCATGGAACTACAATCGTTGAAACTGGAATTTCATCAAACGTTTTATCCTATGCATCTAGTACATCGTGATCGGAATTATATTTATAATTTTTGGCCTCATGACTGAGAAAGCATCGCTCAAGCTTGGGGGAGGCTTAAATCATTGTTATATTCATGCCCCAACCATGAGCTCTCGAGAGAAATTATCATACAGAACTTCTATGCTCGGCTTTCTCATGATGATCGCACCATGCTTGACACTTCTTGTACCGGTTCTTTTATGAAGAGAGATATTGACTTCAAATGGAATTTATAGAGAGAATTAAACGCAACTCTGAAGATTGGAAGCTTGAAGAAGGTAAGGAGTTAGGTATGAATTTCAAGTTTGATTGCGTGAAATCCTTTGTTGAAACAAATACTTTTTGTGATTTTAGCGCTAAGTATGGACTTGACTCTGAGATAGTAGCTTCATTGTGTGAATCTTTTGCTGCTCATATTGATCTCCCCAAAGAGAAGTGATTTAAATATCATCCTCCTTTAGAAGTAAATGTAGTTAAACCCAATCCAGTTGTTCCTATTGTTCCCAGTGCTTACATTGAGAAACCACCTTTACCTATTAGGATAAAGGATCATTCTAAAGCTTCAACTGTGATACGTAGAGGCTACATTAGAACACCTACACCCCCTGAGCAAATTAGAGTTGAACCTAGCATTGCTATTATCAAAGATCTCCTGTCCAATGATGTTGAGGGACATAATATTCACTTCTCTAAAGATGCTGCTAGAATTGCTAAACCTCACGCTAGAGACAAACATAGGCCTGTTGTTGGCACGCCTGTTGTTTCTGTTAAGATAGGAGATCATTGTTATCATGGTTTATGTGACGTGGGTGCTAGTGTTAGTGCAATACCTCAATCATTATATGATGACATCAAAGACGAGATTGCACCTATTGAGATAGAACATATTGATGTCACTATTCAGCTTGCCAATAGAGATACTATCTGCCCTGTAGGAATTGTTAGGGATGTTGAAGTCTTGTGTGGTAAAACGAAGTATCCTGCTGATTTCCTCGTTCTTGCTACCGCACAAGATAGCTTTTGTCCCATCATATTTGGCAGACCTTTTCTCAATACTGTCAATGCTCATATTGACTGTGAGAAGCAAACTGTCACTGTTGGCTTTGAAGGTGTGTCACATGAGTTCAATTTCTCCAAGTTTGGTAGACAACCTCATGAAAAGGAGTTGCCTAGTAAGGATGAAACTATTGCCTTAGCTTCTATTGCCGTGCCTCCTACTGATCCCTAAGAGCAATACTTGCTTGAGCATGAAAATGATATGCATATGGATGAAAGGGATGAGATAGATAGAGTTGTCTTAGAACAATATCCTATCCTTCAGAATATTTGCCTGTTGAACTGTTTGGGGATCCACCCCCACCAAAGGGTGATCCTGTGTTCGAGCTAAAACAGTTGCCTGATACTCTTAAGTATGCTTATCTTGATGAAAAAGAGATATATCCTGTCATAATTAGTGCTAGCCTCTCAGAGCATGAAGAAAAGAAGTTACTAAAAACTCTGAGGAAGCACCGTGCTGCTATTGGATATACTCTTGATGATCTTAAGGGCATTAGTCCCACTCTATGTCAGCACAAGATTAAAACTGATCCTGATTCTAAGCCAGTTGCTGATCATCAAAGGATATTAAATCCTAAGATGAAAGAGGTAGTAAGAAAATAAATACTAAAGCTCCTGGAAGCGGGTATTATCTATCCTGTTGCTCATAGTGATTGGGTGAGTCCGGTGCATTGCATCCCTAATAAGGGAGGCATTACCGTTGTCCCTAATGATAAGGATGAATTGATCCCACAGAGGATTATTACTGGCTATAGGATGGTGATCGATTTTAGGAAATTGAATAAAGCCACTAGGAAAGATCATTACTCTTTGCCTTTTATCGACCAAATGCTAGAAAGACTGTCTAAACACACACACTTCTACTTTCTAGACGGTTATTCTGGTTTCTCTCAAATACTAGTTGCACAAGCTGATCAGGAGAAACCCAGTTTCACCTGTCCTTTCGGTACCTTTGCTTATAGACGTATGCCTTTTGGCTTATGTAATGCACCTGCCACCTTTCAAAGATGTATGATGGCTATATTCTCTGACTTTTGTGAAAAGATTGTTGAGGTTTTCATGGATGACTTCTCTGTTTACGGGTATCCCTTTGATGATTTCCTCAGCAACCTTGATCGAGTCTTGTAGAGATGTAAAGACACCGATCTTGTCTTGAATTGGGAGAAGTGCCACTTTATGGTTAATGAAGGCATCGTCTTAGGACATAAAATTTCTGAAAGAGGTATTGAAGTAGATAAGGCTAAGGTTGATGCAATCGAGAAAATGCCATACCCCACATATATCAAAGGTATAAGAAGTTTCCTTGGTCATGCTGGTTTCTATAGAAGGTTCATTAAAGACTTCTCTAAGATTTCTAGGCCTCTTACCAATCTCTTGCAAAAGGATATTCCATTTGTTTTTGATGATGATTGTGAGGAAGCCTTTGAAATACTTAAGAAGGCCTTGATAACTGCACCTATTGTTCAACCACCTGATTGGAACCTACCTTTTGAGATCATGTGTGATGCTAGGGATTATGATGTTAGCGCTGTCCTAGGGCAAAGAGTTGATAAGAAGTTGAATGCTATTCACTATGCTAGTAAAACTCTAGACAGTGCCGAAAGAAACTATGCTACTGCGGAAAAGGAGTTTTTAGCAGTCGTGTTTGCATGTGAAAAGTTCAGGTCTTACATAGTTGATTCCAAAGTCACTATTCACACTGATCACGCTGCTATTAAGTACCTCATGGAGAAGAAGGACGCTAAACCTAGACTTATCAGATGGGTTCTCTTGCTACAAGAATTTGATTTGCACGTTGTCAATAGAAAGGGTGCTGATAACCCCGTAGCAGATAACTTGTCTAGGTTAGAGAACGTTCTTGATGACCCACAACCTATTGATGATAGCTTTCCCGATGAGCAATTGAATGCCATCAATACTTCACGTAGTGCACCGTGGTATGCTGATTATGCAAACTATATCGTTGGCAAATATATACCACCTAGTTTCACATACGAGCAAAAGAAGAAATTCTTCTTTGACTTGAGACATTACTTTTGGGATGATCCTCACCTTTATAAGGAAGGAGTAGATGGTGTTATTAGACGTTGTGTACCTAAACATGAACAGGGACATATCCTACAGAAGTGTCACTCCAAGGCCTACGGAGGACACCATGCAGGAGATAGAACTGCACACAAGGTATTGCAATTAGGTTTCTATTGGTCCACTCTCTTCAAGGATGCCCGTAAGTTTGTCTTGTCTTGTGACGAATGTCAAAGAGTAGGTAATATCGGTAAACGTCAGGAAATGTCTACGAACTATTCACTTGTCATTGAACCATTTGATGTTTGGGGCTTTGATTATATGGGACCTTTTCCAAGATCCAACGGGTATACTCACATCTTAGTTGCTGTTGATTACATCACTAAGTGGGTAGAAGCTATCCCCACTAGTAGTGCTGATCACAACACCTCTATCAGGATGCTTAAAGAAGTTATTTTCCCTAGATTTGGAGTCCCTAGATATCTAATGACCGACGGTGGTTCACATTTCATTCATGGTGCTTTCCGTAAAACGCTTGCTAAGTACGATGTCAACCATAGAATTGCGTCTCCCTATCACCCTCAGTCCAGTGGTTAAGTAGAGCTAAGCAACAGAGAGATTAAACTAATTCTGCAAAAGACTGTCAACAGGTCTAGAAAGAATTGGTCTAAGAAGCTCGATGATGCACCGTGGGCTTATAGAACTGTCTATAAGAATCCCATGGGCATGTCTCCGTACAAAATGGTGTACGGTAAAGTGATACGTCCATTTTGCATCATGCTTTCATGTTGATATTTATCGCTTTATGGACTGTTATTATACTCTATGGTACCATGCTTATGCCTTTTCTCTCTTATTTTGCAAGGTTTATTTGAACGGGGTGAATACCGGCAGCTGGAATTCTGGACTGGAAAAGGAGCAAGTCTGAGTCCTCTATTATGCACAACCCCAAATGCCCTGAAAATCAACGTGGAAATTTTTGGGAATATATAAAAAATACTGGGCGAAAGAAGTGTCAGAGGGGAGCTGCTAGGGGCCCACAAGCCTGGTAGCCGCGGCCTGCCCCCTGGTCGCGGCTACAGGGCTTGTGGGCACCCTGGTGGCCCACTGCCCCCTCTTCTGCTATATGAAGGGTTTCGTCCGGAAAAAATCAGGGCGGAGCTTTTTCGAGGAGGCGCCGCAGCCACGACGCGAAACTTGAGCAGAAAGAATCTAGAGCTCCGGCAGGACGATCCTGTCGGGGAAACTTCCCTCCCTGAGGGGGAAATCATCGCCATCGTCATCCACAACACTCCTCTCATCGGAGGGGACTCGTCTCCATCAACATCTTCATCATCATCATCTCATCTCCAAACCCTAGTTCTTCGCTTGTAACCAATCTCCGTCTCGCGACTCCGATTGGTACTTGTAAGGTTGCTAGTAGTGTTGATTACTCTTTGTAGTTGATGCTAGTTGGATTACTTGGTGGAAGAGTTTATGTTCAGATCCTCTATGCTACTCATTACCTCTCTGGTCATGAATATGATTATGCTTTGTGAGTAGTTACTTTTGTTCCCGAGGACATGGGATAAGTCATGCTAATAGTAGTCATGTGAATTTGGTATTCGTTCGGTAATTTGATATGTTGTATGTTGTTTTTCCTCTAGTGGTGTTATGTGAGCATTGACTACATAACACTTCACCATTATTTGGGCCTATAGAAAGCCATTGGGGAGTAGTAAGTAGATGATGGGTTGCTAGAGTGACAGAAGCTTAAACCCCAGTCTATGCGTTGCTTCGTAAGGGGCTGATTTGGATCCACTAGTTTAATGCTATGGTTAGACTTTGTGTTAATTCTTCTTTCATAGTTGCGGATGCTTGCAAGAGGGGTTAATCATAAGTGGGATGATTTTCCAAGTAAGGGCAGTACCCAAGTGCCGGTCCACCCACATATCAAACTATCAAAGTAACAAACGCGAATCATATGAACATGATGAAAACTAGCATGACAGAAATTCTTGTGTGTCCTCGGGAGCGTTTTTCCTCCTATAAGACTTTGTTCAGGCTTGTACCTTGCTACAAAAGGGATTGGGCCACTTTGCTGCACCGTTGCTATTACTTGTTACTTGTTACTTTTCACCTGCTACGTTTCACCTCACTACACCATCACTTGTTACCGCTACTTTCAGTGCTTGCAGTTATTACCTTGCTGAAAACCGTTTATCAGAGCCTTCTGCTCCTCGTTGGGTTCGACACTCTTACTTACCAAAAGGAATACGATTGATCCCCTATACTTGTGGGTCATCAAGACTCTTTTCTGGCGCCGTTGCCGGGGAGTGAAGCGCCTTTGGTAAGTGGAATTTGGTAAGGAAACATTTATATACTGTGCTGAAATTTATTGTCACTTGTCACTATGGAAACTATCCCTTTGAGGAATTTTTTCGGGGTATCTTCACCACGAACGGAAGCATGAGGAGTTTCTCCTCAACCTAAGGTACCTACTAAAAATATCTTTTATGAAATTCCTTCGGGTATGCTTGAGAAACTGCTGGCTAATCCTTTTACAGGAGATGGATCATCACATCCAGACTTGCATCTAATCTATGTAGATGAAGTTTGTGGTTTATTTAAGCTTGCAGGTTTGCCCGAGGATGAGGTAAAGAAGAAAGTATTTCCTTTATTTTTGAAGGATAAGGCGTTGACATGGTATAGGCTATGTGATGATACTGGATCATGGGACTACAATCGGTTGAAATTGGAATTTCATCAAAAGTTTTATCCTATGCATTTAGTACATCGTGATCGGAATTTTATTTATAACTTTTGGCCTCGTGACAGGGAAAGCATAGCTCAAGCTTGGGGGAGGCTTAAATCAATGCTACATTCATGCCCCAATCATGTGCCCTCGAGAGAAATCATCATTCAAAACTTTTATGCTCGGCTTCCTCATGAAGATCGTACCATGTTTGACACTTCTTGTGCCGGTTATTTTATGAAGAAGGATATTGATCACAAGTGGAATTTATTGGAGAGAATCAAATGCAACTCTGAAGATTGGGAGTTGGAGGAAGGTAAGGAGTCAGGTATGAATTTCCAGTTTGATTGCGTTAAATCTTTTGTTGAGACAAACACTTCTAGAGATTTTAGCGCTAAGTATGGACTTGACTCTGAGATAGTAGCTTCTCTATGTGAATCTTTTGCTGCTCATATTGATCTTCCCAAAGAGAAATGGTTTAAGTATCATCCTCCTGTAGAAGTCAACATAGTTAAACCCAATCTAGTTGAAGAGAAAGTCATTGCCTATAATGATCCTATTGTTCCTTGTGCCTACACTGAGAAACCACCTTACCCTGCTAGGAAAAAGGAGTATTCTAAAGCTCCAACTATGATACGTAGGGGTTACATTAGACCACTTGCACCCCCTGAGGAAATTAGAGTTGAACCTAGTGTTGGTATTATCAAAGATCTCTTAGCCGAAGACATAGACGAGCATGTTATCAAATTCTATGAGGACTCTGCTAGAATTGCTAAGCCTCACGCAAAAGACAAATACGGACCTATAGTTGGCTGCCCGTTGTTTCTGTCAAGATAGGATATCACTGTTATCATGGTTTATGTGATATGGGTGCAAGTGTTAGTGCAATACCCCGGTCCCTATATGATGAAATCAAAGATGAGATTGCACCTGCTGAGTTAGAACCCATTGATGTCACTATTACGCTAGCTAATAGAGACACTATTTGCCCTGTGGGAATTGTGAGAGATGTAGAAGTCTTGTGTGGTAAGACGAAGTATCCTACGGATTTCCTCGTCCTTGCTACTGCACAAGATAGCTTTTGTCCCATCATATTTGGTAGACCCTTTCTCAATACTGTCAATGCTCATATTGATTGCATTAAACAGACTGTCACTGTTAGTTTCGAGGGTGTGTCTCATGAATTTAACTTCTCCAAGTTTGGAAGACAACCCAATGAAAAAGAGTCGTCTGGTAGGGATGAAATCATTGCTCTTGCCTCTATTTCCGTGCCTCCTACGGATCCTTTAGAGCAATATCTGATTGAGCATGAAAATGATATGCATATGGATGAAAGAGATGAGATAGATAAAATTGTTCTAGAACAATATACTATCCTTAAGAATAATCTCCCTGTTGAACTGCTTGGGGATCCCCCCCACCAAAGGGTGATCCTGTGTTCGAGGTAAAACAGTTACCAGATACACTTAAGTATGCCTATCTTGATGAGAAGGAGATATATCCTATTAATATTAGCGCTCACCTCTCGAATCACGAAGAGAAGAAGTTATTAAAAACTTTGAGGAAGCACCATGCTGCTATTGGATATACTCTTGATGATCTTAAGGGTATTAGTCCCACTCTATGTCAGCACAAGATTAAAACCGATCCTGATTCTAAGCCAGTCGCTGATCATCAACGGAGGTTAAATCCTAGGATGAAAGAGGTCGTGAGAAAAGAAATATTAAAGCTTCTGGAAGCAGGAATCATTTATCCTGTTGCTCATAGTGATTGGGTAAGTCCAGTACATTGCGTACCTAAGAAGGGAGGTATCAGCGTCGTTCCTAATGATAAGAATGAACTAATCCCACAGAGGATCATTACTGGCTATAGGATGGTGATAGATTTCCGAAAACTGAACAAGGCAACCAGGAAAGACCATTATCCTTTTCCGTTTATCGACCAAATGCTAGAAAGGCTATCTAAACACACACACTTATGCTTTCTAGACGGTTATTCAGGTTTCTCGCAAATACCTGTTGCACAATCTGATCAGGAGAAAACCACTTTCACCTGCCCCTTCGGTACCTTTGCTTATAGACGTATGCCTTTTGGCTTATGCAATGCACCTGCCACCTTTCAAAGATGTATGATGGCTATATTCTCTGACTTTTGTGAAAAGATTGTTGAGGTTTTCATGGATGATTTCTCCGTTTACGGTTCTTCCTTTGACAATTGCCTCAGCAACCTTGATCGAGTCTTACAGAGATGCAAAGATACCAACCTCGTCTTGAACTGGGAGAAGTGCCACTTCGTGGTTAATGACGGCATCATCTTAAGACACAAAATCTCTGAGAAAGGCATTGAAGTTGATAAGGCTAAGGTTGATGCAATTGAGAAAATGCCTTGGCCCACAGATATCAGAGGTATACGAAGTTTCCTAGGTCATGCTGGTTTCTATAGAAGGTTCAATAAAGACTTCTCTAAGATTTCTAGGCCTCTTACCAACCTCTTGCAGAAGGATGTTCCTTTTGTTTTTGATGAGGATTGTGAGGAAGCTTTCGAAATACTTAAGAAGGCCTTGATAACCGCACCTATTGTTCAACCACATGATTGGAACTTTCCCTTTGAAATCATGTGCGACACTAGTGATTATGCTGTTGGCGCTGTTCTAGGACAAAGAGTTGACAGGAAGTTGAATGTTATTCACTACGCTAGTAAAACTCTAGACAGTGCCCAATGAAACTATGCCACTACGGAGAAGGAATTTTTAGCAGTCGTGTTTGCATGTGAAAAGTTTAGATCTTATATAGTTGACTCCAAAGTCATTATTCACTCTGATCATGCTGCCATTAAGTACCTTATGGAGAAGAAGGACGCTAAGCCTAGGCTAATCAGATGGGTTCTCCCGCTACAGGAATTTGATTTGCACGTTGTTGACCGAAAGGGCGCTGATAACCCTGTAGCAGGTAACTTGTCCAGGCTAGAGAATGTCCTTGATGACCCACGACCTATTGATGACAACTTTCCCGATGAGCAATTGAATGTCATCCGTACTTCACATAGTGCACCGTGGTATGCTGATTATGCAAACTATATCGTAGCCAAATACATACCACCCAGTTTCACCTACCAGCAAAAGAAGAAATTCTTCTTTGATTTGAGACACTACTTTTGGGATGATCCTCACCTTTATAAGTAAGGAGTAGATGGTGTTATTAGACGTTGTGTGCCTGAACATGAACAGGGACAGATCCTGCAGAAGTGTCATTCCGAAGCCTACGGAGGACACCATGCTGGAGATAGAACTTCTCATAAGGTATTGCAATCAGGTTTCTATTGGCCCACTCTCTTCAAGGATGCTCGTAAGTTTGTCTTGTCTTGTGACGAATGCCAAAGAATAGGGAACATCAGTAAACGTCAGGAAATGCCTATGAACTATTCACTTGTCATTGAACCATTTGATGTGTGGGGCTTTGATTATATGGGACCCTTCCCGAGTTCCAATGGGTATACTCACATCTTAGTTGCTGTTGATTACATCACTAAGTGGGTAGAAGCTATCCCCACTAGAAATGCTGATCACCACACCTCTATTAAGATGCTTAAAGAAGTCATTTTCCCATGATTTGGAGTCCCTAGATATCTGATGACTGATGGCAGTTCACACTTCATTCATGGTGTTTTCCGAAAGATGCTCTCTAAGTATGATGTCCACCATAGAGTTGCATCTCCTTATCATCCTCAGTCTAGTGGTCAAGTGGAGTTGAGTAATAGGGAGATCAAACTAATCTTACAAAAGACTGTCAATAGATCTCGAAAGAATTGGTCTAGCAAACTTGACGATGCACTATGGGCTTATAGGACTGCTTATAAGAATCCCATGGGCATGTCGCCGTATAAAATGGTTTACGGTAAGGCCTGTCATTTACCTCTTGAGCTAGAACACAAATCTTATTGGGCAATCAAAGAGCTCAACTTCGATTTCAAACTTGCCGGTGAGAAGCGGTTGTTTGATATCAGCTCATTGGATGAATGGAGGGCCCAGGCATATGAGAATGCCAAGTTGTTCAAGGAAAATGTTAAGAGATGGCACGATAAAAGTATACAAAAACGTGAGTTCAGTGTAGGTGATTATGTCCTGCTATACAATTCTCGCTTAAGATTCTTCGCAGGCAAGCTTCTCTCTAAATGGGAAGGTCCCTATGTTGTCGAGGAAGTATATCGTTCCTGTGCCATCAAAATCAATAACACGGAAGGTAATTTTCCTAGAGTGGTAAATGGGCAAAGAATCAAGCATTATCTCTCGTACTCCCATAAATGTTCAGACCAATATCATCAATATCATAACTCCACAGGAGTACATAAGGGATGTTTATCAACCTGTTTCAGACTCTGAAAACGAAGAGGTATGTGTTTCGGTTAGTAATTGGACTCCAAAACTTTTCCAGTAGGAATTTTTCTCTGTTTTGGAATTTATGGAAAAATAGAAAATAAAAGCAGTCCAGAGAGCGCACGAGGTTGCCACAAGCTTGGTAGCCGTGGCCTCCCCCCTGGCCGCGGCTACAGGGCTTGTGGGCACCTCGTGTGCCTCCCGGACTCCATTTTCTTGCGGATCACTCCTTCTAGTCTAGAAAAAATCATTATATATACGCCTGAGGGTTTTGATCTCCCTATCAGACAGTTTTCCGCTATTTTCGTTTCGAGCCTGTTGTCTGCCGCAGATTTAGGTCAAGATGTCTTCTCAAGATTCAGAAGAAGAGATCTATGTGGCCGATGACCGTGCTAACTCCAGGATTAATGGGGACTTAGAGCCTTATGGTTGGACCACAGATGAGGAAGAGGATCATGAACCAAAGGGGAAGGAGCAAACAAGCTCTGATGAGGAGGAGGCTCCTCTACCTCAACCTGCAAACACCCATGTGGAGTTCAAGAAGTCAAGCCTCCCCAACTCCAGGAAGAAGCATAAAACTTTGTTTATCCCTTCTCATTTCCTGCAGGAGAGTAAGCAGGAATTATGCCAAAGGGTGTTGAAGCTTGAAGAAGAAAACGACAATCTGAGGGAGGAGAATTTCATGCTCCATTGGAAATTAAACAAGCTCAAGACCTCTGCAAAGACTCCACCATCACCACCAAAGGAAGACAACTAAGCATTGGTATGGGCAACTACCTTGGCTTTTGCCAAGCTTGGGGGAGTTGCCCTGGTATCGTATCACCTTTATATCTTTTACTTTTACCTTTGTTTTAGTTCTTTCTTTTTTAGCTTTTACTTTCTTCTCTTAGTGGGATAAGTCTTTAGTGTTTAGTTCGAGTCTTTTGCCTTGTGTCTCCCCCGATGTATTCGAGCTTGCGAGCTATATAATAAAGAGTATCTTAGTCAAGGGCTTTGTTTTGTGACGTGATCAAAAGTATGAAAAGAACGATAGCATGAAAGATCATGAGACGATCTTATGGAAAGTGATAGCTTCACATATAACAAGTATGATAACTGAAACTTGTTGAGAATAGACCAACATAGACCCCAGTCATTGTTGCAGCTAATAAGAAGTAATAAGGAAAGAGAGGTTCACATATAAATATATCATCTTAGACACTTTTTACAATTGTGAGCACTCACCAAACTATTACATGCTTAGAATTAGACATTGGACAAGGAAGACAACATAATGAATTGTGTTTGCTTGGTTCCAAACAATGTTATATGTCTAGAGATGCCTTAGCATGTGACGATTGCTTCCACCTCATATTAGCCAAAACTTCCGTACTAAGTAGAAATACTACTTGTGCATCCATAAACCTTCAACCCAGTTTTGCCACGAGAGTCCACCATACCTACCTATGGATCGCGTAAGATCCTTCAAGTAAGTTGTCAATGGTGCAAGCAATAAAAAGTTGCTATCTAAAGTATGTATGATTTATTAGTGTGTGGAAAATAAGCTTTGTACAAACTTGTGATGAGGAAGACATAAAAGTGACAGACTGCATAATAAAGTTCTTTATGATAGGGGGCAATATAAAGTGACGTTCCTTTACACTAAGAGGTCGTATATCCAAACCTTAAAAGCGCATGACAACCTCTGCTTACCTCTGCGAAGGGCCTATCTTGTACCTTTACTTTTGTCCTTGTGAAAGTCATGGTGATCAACACCAATTCCCTATTCCGTCTTCATCTTGGTGAATGTCATATGCTAGGGAAAGATCTATATTCATATATCAACTTGGAGATGAGTACTCTTGCTTTATTATTGTTGACTTTACCCTTGAGGTAAATGGTTGGGAGGCAAAATTATAAGCCCCTATCTTTCTCTGTGTCTAACTGAAGCTTTGATACCATGAGTACCACGTGAGTTGTAACAATTGTGGAAAACAAAAGAGATGATTGAGTATGTGGATTTTCTTTACAAGCTCTTATTTGACTCTTTCTGATGTTATGATAAATTGCAATTGCTTCAATGACTATGGAC
The DNA here is from genome assembly GCF_904849725.1 of Hordeum vulgare subsp. vulgare. Classification (NCBI taxonomy): domain Eukaryota; kingdom Viridiplantae; phylum Streptophyta; class Magnoliopsida; order Poales; family Poaceae; genus Hordeum; species Hordeum vulgare. The sequence goes on from NC_058519.1 coordinate 53,741,807, forward strand.
TGTTGTTGGCTACTTCTCGGTAAGGTTTTTGATTCATACTTTGCTTTGTGAAGGAATTGTTACTTTCCCATAAGAATCTTTATGATGTATTGCTTTCTATGTGTGATCATGATGCCCTCATGTCCGTATTATGTTTTATCGAAACCTTCATCCCTAAACATGTGGACATGTTTATGGATCTTGGTTTTCGCTTGAGAACAAGCGAGGTTTAAGCTTGGGGGAGTTGATACATCCATTTTGCATCATGCTTTCATGTTGATATTTATCGCCTTATGGACTGTTATTATACTTTATGGTACCATACTTATGTTGGGTAACGTAGCATAAATTCAAAAAAAAATCCTACGCATATTCAGATCTTCCTATGGAGAGACCAGCAACGAGAGAGGGGGTGAGTGCATCTTCATACCTTTGAAGATATCGTAGAGGAAGCGTTGCTAGAACACGGTTGATGGAGTCGTACTCGCGGCGATTCAGATCGCGGTGTGATTCCGATTTAGTGCCGAACCACGTCACCTCCGCGTTCAACGCACGTGCAGCCCAGTGACGTCTCCTGCACCTTGATCCAGCAAGGAGGAGGGAGAGGTTGGGGAAGATCTCCGGCAGCACGACGGCGTGGTGTCGATGGAGAGACGAGATCTCCCGGCAGGTCTTCGCCAAGCACCGGCAGAGAGGAGGAGAAAGAAGAGCAGGGCTGCGCCGAGGGAGATGGAAATCTGTGTCCAAAACAGCCCCCAAACCCCCACTATATATAGGAGGAGGGGAGGGGGGTGCCACCCCTAGGGTTCCCACCCTAGGTGGTGCGGCAGCCCCCCAGATGGGAGGTGCGGCGGCCAGGGCAGGGGGAGGGGTGGCGCACCCCTAGGTGGGCCTTAGGCCCACCAGCGCCTGGGGTTTCCCCCTTCTCCACCTCCTGCACCTTGGGCTGAGTGTTGGGGGTGCACCAACCCACCTAGGGGCTGGTTCCCTCCCACACTTGGCCCATCTAGCCTCCCGGGGTTGTGGCCCCCTTCCGGTGGACCCCCGGGGCCACTCCCGGTGGTCCCGGTACGTTACCGGTGACGCCCGAAACACTTTTGGTGTCCAAAACCATCCGTCCTATATATCAATCTTTACCTCCGGACCATTCCGGAGCTCCTCGTGACTTCCAGGATCTCATCCGGGACTCCGAACAACTTTCTATAACCTCGTATAACAATTCCCTATAACCCTAGTGTCCTCGAACCTTAAGTGTGTAGACCCTACGGGTTCGGGAGACAGGCAGACATGACCGAGACACCTCTCCGGCCAATAACCATCAGCGGGGTCTGGATACCCATGGTGGCTCCCACTTGCTCCACGAGGATCTCATCGGATGAACCACGATGTCAAAGACTCAATCAATCCCGTATACAATTCCCTTTGTCTGTCGGTATAGAACTTGCTCGAGATTCGATCGTCGGTATACCTATACCTTGTTCAATCTCGTTACCGGTAAGTCTCTTTACTCGTTCCGTAGCACGTCATCGTGGGACTAACTCCTTAGTCACATTGAGCTCATGATGATGTTCTACCGAGTGGGCCTAGAGATACCTCTCCGTCACGCGGAGTGACAAATCCCGATCTCGATTCGTACCAACCCAACAAACACTTTCAGAGATGCCCGTAGTGCAGCTTTATAGTCACCCAGTTACGTTGTGATGTTTGATACACCCAAAGCACTCCTACGGTATCCGGGAGTTGCACAATCTCACGGCCGAAGGAAAATACACTTGACATTAGAAAAGCTTTAGCATACGAACAATATGTTGGAATTATGCCCTAGAGGCAATAATAAATATAGTTATTATTATAATTCCTGTATCAAGATAATCGTTTATTATCCATGCTACAATTGTATTGAATGAATACTTATATACATGTGTGGATACATAGACAAAACACTGTCCCTAGCAAGCCTCTAGTTGGCTAGCCAGTTGCTCAACGATAGCCAGTGTCTTCTGATTATGAACAAGGTGTTGTTGCTTGATAACTGGATCACGTCATTAGGAGAATCACGTGATGGACTAGACCCAAACTAATAGACGTAGCATGTTGATCGTGTCATTTTATTGCTACTGTTTTCTGCGTGTCAAGTATTTGTTCCTATGACCATGAGATCATATAACTCACTAACACCGGAGGAATACTTTGTGTGTATCAAACGTCGCAACGTAACTGGGTGACTATAAAGATGCTCTACAGGTATCTCCGAAGGTGTTCGTTGAGTTAGTATGGATCAAGACTGGGATTTGTCACTCCGTGTGACGGAGAGGTATCTCGGGGCCCACTCGGTAATACAACATCACACACAAGCCTTGCAAGCAATGTGACTTAGTGTAAGTTGCGGGATCTTGTATTACGGAATGAGTAAAGAGACTTGCCGGTAAACGAGATTGAAATAGGTATGCGGATACTGACGATCGAATCTCGGGCATGTAACATACCGAAGGACAAAGGGAATGACATACGGGATTATATGAATCCTTGGCACTGAGGTTCAAACGATAAGATCTTCATAGAATATGTAGGATCCAATATGGGCATCCAGGTCCCGCTATTGGATATTGACCGAGGAGTCTCTCGGGTCATGTCTACATAGTTCTCGAACCCGCACGGTCTGCACACTTAAGGTTCGACGTTGTTTTATGTGTATTTGAGTTATATGGTTGGTTACAGAATGTTGTTCGGAGTCCCGGATGAGATCACTGACGTCACGAGGGTTTCCATAATGGTCCGGAAACAAAGATTGATATATAGGATGACCTCATTTGATTACTGGAAGGTTTTCGGAGTTACCGGGAATGTGCCGGGAATGACGAATGGGTTCCGGGAGTTCACCGGGCGGGCAACCTACCCCGGGGAAGCCCATAGGCATTGGGGGTGCCGCACCAGTCCTTAGTGGGCTGGTGGGACAGCCCAAAAGAGCCCTATGTGCATTGGAAGAAAAATCAAAGAGAAAAGAAAAAAAAGAAGGAGGTGGGAAAGGGAAGAAGGACTCCACCTTCCAAACCAAGTAGGACTTGGTTTGCGGGGGGAGACCTTCCCCCCTTGGCTCGGCCGAACCCCTTGGGGGTCCTTGGACCCCAAGGCAAGGCTCCCCCTCCCTCCTATATATAGTGGGGTTTTAGGGCTGATTTGAGACAACTTTGCCACGGCAGCCCGACCACATATCTCCACGGTTTTACCTCTAGATCGCGTTTCTGCGGAGCTCGGGCGGAGCCCTGCTGAGACGAGATCAACACCAACCTCCGGAGCGCCGTCACGCTGCCGGAGAACTCTTCTACCTCTCCATCTCTCTTGCTGGATCAAGAAGGCCGAGATCATCGTCGAGCTGTACGTGTGCTGAACGCGGAGGTGCCGTCCGTTCGGCACTAGATCGTGGGACTGATCGCGGGATAGTTCGCGGGGCGGATCGAGGGACGTGAGGACGTTCCACTACATCAACCGCGTTCACTAACGCTTCTGCTGTATGGTCTACAAGGGTACGTAGATCACACATCCCCTCTCGTAGATGGACATCACCATGATAGGTCTTCGTGCGCGTAGGAATTTTTTTGTTTCCCATGCGACGTTCCCCAACAGTGGCATCATGAGCTAGGTTCATGCGTAGATGTCTTCTCGAGTAGAACACAAAAGTTTTTGTGGGCGGTGATGTGCGTTTTGCTGCCCTCCTTAGTCTTTTCTTGATTCCGCGGTATTGTTGGATCGAAGCGGCTCGGACCGACATTACTCGTACGCTTACGAGAGACTGGTTTCATCGCTACGAGTAACTCCGTTGCTCAAAGATGACTGGCGGGTGTCAGTTTCTCCAACTTTAGTTGAATCGGAATTGACCGAGGAGGTCCTTGGATGAGGTTAAATAGCAACTCATATATCTCCGTTGTGGTGTTTGCGTAAGTAAGATGCGATCCTACTAGATACCCATGGTCACCACGTAAAACATGCAACAACAAAATTAGAGGACGTCTAACTTGTTTTTGCAGGGTATGCTTGTGATGTGATATGACCAACGATGTGATGTGATATATTGGATGTATGAGATGATCATGTTGTAATAGATAATATCGACTTGCACGTCGATGGTACGGCAACCAGCAGGAGCCATAGGGTTGTCTTTATAACTAACGTTTGTGCTTGCAGATGCGTTTACTATTTTGCTAGGAAGTAGCTTTAGTAGTAATAGCATGAGTAGCATGACAACCCCGATGGCGACACGTTGATGGAGATCATGGTGTGGCGCCGATGACAAGAAGATCGTGTCGGTGCTTTGATGATGGAGATCAAGGAGCACGTGATGATGGCCATATCATGTCACTTATGAATTGCATGTGATGTTAATCCTTTTATGCACCTTATTTTGCTTAGAACGACGGTAGCATTATGAGGTGATCTCTCACTAAAATTTCAAGATGAAATTGTGTTCTCCCCGACTGTGCATCGTTGCTACAGTTCGTTGTTTCGAGACACCACGTGATGATCGGGTGTGATAGACTCAACGTTCACATACAACAGGTGCAAAATAGTTGCGCACGCGGAACACTCGGGTTAAGCTTGACGAGCCTAGCATGTGCACACATGGCCTTGGAACACATGAGACCGAAAGGTCGATCATGAATCATATAGATGATATGATTAGCATAGGGATGCTTACCACTGAAACTATACTCAACTCACGTGATGATCGGACTTGAGCTAGTGTAAGTGGGTCATGAACCACTCAAATGACTAGAGAGATGTACTTTTGAGTGGGAGTTTAGTGAGTAATTTGATTAAGTTAAAATCTAATTATCTTGAACATAGTCTAAGTCCACTTTGAATATATTTGTGTTGTAGATCATGGCTCACACGACAGTCACCCTGAATTTTAATACGTTCCTAGAGAAAGCTAAGTTGAAAGATGATGGAAGCAACTTTGTAGACTGGGCTCGTAATCTTAAGCTAATCTTACAAGCTGGGAAGAAGGATTATGTCCTTAATTCTGCGCTAGGAGATGAACCACCCGCTACGGCTGATCAGGATGTTAAGAACGTTTGGTTAGCACGTAAGGAGGACTACTCAGTAGTTCAATGTGCAGTCTTGTATGGCTTAGAACCGGGACTTCAACGTTGCTTTGAGTGTCATGGAGCATTTGAGATGTTCCAAGAGTTGAAGTTTATCTTTCAGAAGAATGCCCGGATCGAGAGGTACGAGACCTCCATAAATTCTATGCTTGCAAGATGGAGGAGAACTCATCTGTCAGTGAACATGTGCTCAAAATGTCTGGGTACTCAAACCGTCTAGCTGAGCTGGGGATTGAACTCCCGCAAGAAGCTATCACTGACAGAATCCTTCAATCACTGCCGCCAAGCTATAAAGGCTTTGTGTTGAACTACAACATGCAAGGGATGAACAAGTCTCCCGGCGAGTTGTTTGCGATGCTGAAAGTCGCAGAGTCTGAACTCCGTAAAGAGCATCAAGTGTTGATGGTGAATAAGACCACTAGTTTCAAGAGAAACGGCAAAGGCAAGAAGGGTAATTCAAAGAAGAGCGGCAAGCCTGTTGCCAATTCGACGAAGAAACCCAAAGCTGGACCTAAGCCTGAAACAGAGTGTTACTATTGCAAGGGTATGGGTCACTGGAAGCGCAATTGCCCCAAGTATCTGGCTGATAAGAAGGCGGCCAAAGAAAAATCAGGTATATTTGATATACATGTTATTGATGTGTACTTAACCGGCTCTCGTAGTAGTGCCTGGGTATTCGATACCGGTTCTGTTGCTCATATTTGCAACTCGAAACAGGAACTGCAGAATAGACGAAGGCTGGCGAAAGATGAAGTGACGATGCGCGTAGGAAATGGTTCCAAGGTTGATGCAATCGCCGTCGGCACAGTTTCACTTCAGTTACCATCAGGATTAGTTATGAACTTAAATCATTGTTATTTAGTGCCTGCGTTGAGCATGAACATTATATCTGGATCTTGTTTATTGCGAGACGGTTACTCTTTTAAGTCAGAGAATAATGGTTGTTCTATTTCTATGAGTAACATCTTTTATGGTCATGCAACCAATGTGAGAGGATTGTTCATATTGAATCTTGATAGTGATACACACATACATAACATTGAGACCAAAAGAGTTAGAGTTAACAATGATAGCGCCATATTTTTGTGGCACTGCCGCTTAGGTCATATTGGTGTAAAGCGCATGAAGAAACTCCATGCCGATGGACTTTTGGAGTCACTTGACTTTGATTCACTGACACGTGCGAACCATGCCTCATGGGCAAGATGACTAAAACTCTGTTCTCCGGAACAATGGAGCGTGCAAGTGACTTGTTGGAAATCATACATACCGATGTGTGTGGTCCGATGAGCGTAGAGGCACGCGGCGGATATCGTTATTTTCTCACCTTCACTGACGATTTAAGTAGATATGGCTATGTCTACTTAATGAAGCACAAGTCTGAAACATTTGAAAAGTTCAAGCAATTTTAGAGTGAAGTTGAAAATCATCGTAACAAGAAGATCAAGTTCCTACGGTCTGATCGTGGGGGTGAATATCTGAGTTTCGAGTTTGGTGCTCACTTAAGACAATGTGGAATTGTTTCACAGTTGACACCGCCTGGAACACCACAGCGTAATGGTGTGTCCGAACGTCGTAATCGTACTTTATTAGAGATGGTGTGATCTATGATGTCTCTTACCGATTTGCCATTATCATTTTGGGGTTATGCATTAGAAACAGTTGCATTCACTTTAAATAGGGCACCATCAAAATCCGTTGAGACGACACCATACGAACTGTGGTATGGCAAAAGGCCAAAGTTGTCGTTTCTTAAAGTTTGGGGATGTGATGCTTATGTCAAAAATCTTCAGCCTGAAAAGCTGGAACCCAAAGCGGAAAAGTGCATCTTCATAGGTTACCCAAAAGAGACAGTTGGGTACACCTTCTATCTCAAATCCGAGGGCAAAGTGTTTGTTGCTAAAAACGGAGCTTTTCTCGAGAAGGAGTTTCTCTCGAGAGAATTGAGTGGGAGGAAGATAGAACTTGACGAGGTTGTCGAACCTTTCATCCCTCTGGATGGTGGCGCAGGGCAAGGGGAAACCTCTGTCGTTGCGACGCCGGTTGAGGAGGAAGTTAATGATGATGATCATGAAACTCTGGTTCAAGTTTCTGTCGAACCACGCAGGTCGACGAGACCACGTGCTGCTCCAGAGTGGTACGGTAATCCCGTCTTGTCAATCATGTTGTTAGACAACAATGAACCTGCAAATTATGAAGAAGCAATGGTGGGCCCAGATTCCAACAAATGGCTAGAAGCCATGAAGTCCGAGATAGGATCCATGTATGAGAACAAAGTGTGGACTTTGGAGGTACTACCTGAGGGCCGCAAGGCTATTCAGACCAAATGGATCTTTAAGAGGAAGACAGATGCTGAGGGCAATGTGACCATTTATAAAGCTCGACTTGTGGCAAAGGGTTTTTCACAAGTTCAAGGAGTTGACTACGATGAGACATTCTCACCCGTAGCGATGCTTAAGTCCGTCAGAATCATGTTAGCAATAGCTGCATTTTTGGATTATGAAATCTGGCAGATGGATGTCAAAACGGCGTTCCTTAACGGTTTCCTTAAGGAAGAGTTGTATATGATGCAACCCGAAGGTTTTGTCGATCCTAAGAATGCTTACAAGGTGTGCAAGCTCCAGCGATCCATTTATGGACTGGTGCAAGCATCTCGGAGTTGGAACAAATGCTTTGATGAGGTGATCAAAGCATTTGGGTTTATACAAGTGGTTGGAGAATCTTGTATTTACAAGAAAGTGACTGGGAGCTCTGTGGCGTTTCTAATATTATATGTGGATGACATATTGCTGATTGGAAACAACGTAGAGTTCTTGGAGAGCATAAAGGATTACTTGAATAAAAGTTTCTCTATGAAGGACCTAGGAGAAGCTGCTTACATTCTAGGCATTAAGATCTACAGGGATAGATCAAAACGCCTGATAGGACTTTCACAAAGCACATACCTTGATAAAGTTTTGAAGAGGTTCAAAATGGAACAGTCCAAGAAAGGGTTCTTGCCAGTTTTACAAGGTACGAGATTGAGTAAGACTCAGTGCCCAGCAACTGATGAGGATTTGAGAGCATATGCGCTCCGTCCCCTATGCTTCAGCCATAGGTTTTATCATGTATGCAATGCTGTGCACTAGACCGGATGTTAGCCTGGCCATGAGTATGGCAGGTAGGTTCCAGAGTAATCCAGGAGTGGATCACTGGACGGCGGTCAAGAATATCCTGAAGTACCTGAAAAGGACTAAGGAGATGTTTCTCGTGTATGGAGGTGACGAAGAGCTCGCCGTAAAAGGTTACGTCGATGCAAGCTTTGACACAGATCCGGACGACTCTAAGTCGCAAACCGCATACGTATTTATTCTTAATGGGGGTGCGGTAAGCTGGTGCAGTTCCAAGCAGAGCGTCGTAGCAGATTCTACATGTGAAGCGGAGTACATGGCTGCCTCGGAGGCGGCTAAGGAGGGTGTCTGGATGAAGCAGTTCATGCCGGATCTTGGAGTGGTGCCAAGCGCACTGAATCCAATAACCTTGTTCTGTGACAACACGGGTGCCATTACCCTTGCAAAGGAACCACGGTTTCACAAGAAGTCCAGACACATCAAACGACGCTTCAACCTCATCCGCGACTACGTTGAAGGGGAGGACGTAAATATATGCAAAGTGCACACGGATCTGAATGTAGCAGACCCGCTGACTAAACCTCTTCCACGGGCAAAGCATGATCAACACCAGAATTGTATGTGTGTTAGATTTATTACAATGTAATTCGCATGATGATGTGAGGGCTAGATTATTGACTCTAGTGCAAGTGGGAGACTATTGGAATTATGCCCTAGAGGCAATAATAAATATAGTTATTATTATAATTCCTGTATCAAGATAATCGTTTATTATCCATGCTATAATTTTATTGAATGAAGACTTATATACATGTGTGGATACATAGACAAAACACTGTCCCTAGCAAGCCTCTAGTTGGCTAGCCAGTTGATCAACGATAGTCAGTGTCTTCTGATTATGAACAAGGTGTTGTTGCTTGATAACTGGATCACGTCATTAGGAGAATCACGTGATGGACTAGACCCAAACTAATAGACGTAGCATGTTGATCGTGTCATTTTATTGCTACTGTTTTCTGCGTGTCAAGTATTTGTTCCTATGACCATGAGATCATATAACTCACTAACACCGGAGGAATACTTTGTGTGTATCAAACGTCGCAATGTAACTGGGTGACTATAAAGATGCTCTACAGGTATCTCCGAAGGTGTTCGTTGAGTTAGTATGGATCAAGACTGGGATTTGTCACTCCGTGTGACGGAGAGGTATCTCGGGGACCACTCGGTAATACAACATCACACACAAGCCTTGCAAGCAATGTGACTTAGTGTAAGTTGCGGGATCTTGTATTATGGAACGAGTAAAGAGACTTGCCGGCAAACGAGATTGAAATAGGTATGCGGATACTGACGATCGAATCTCGGGCAAGTAACATACCGAAGGACAAAGGGAATGACATACGGGATTATATGAATCCTTGGCACTGAGGTTCAAACGATAAGATCTTCGTAGAATATGTAGGATCCAATAAGGGCATCCAGGTCCCGCTATTGAATATTGACCGAGGAGTCTCTCGGGTCATGTCTACATAGTTCTCGAACCCGCAGGGTCTGCACACTTAAGGTTCGACGTTGTTTTATGCGTATTTGAGTTATATGGTTGGTTACCGAATGTTGTTCGGAGTCCCGGATGAGATCACGGACATCATGAGGGTTTCCAGAATGGTCCGGAAACGAAGATTGATATATAGGATGGCCTCATTTGATTACCTCAAGGTTTTCAGAGTTACCGGGAATGTACCGGGAATGACAAATGGGTTCCGGGAGTTCACCGGGGGGGGGGGGGGGGGGCAACCCACCCCGGGGAAGCCCATTGGCATTGGGGGTGCCGCACCAGCCCTTAGTGGGCTGGTGGGACAGCCCAAAAGAGCCCTATGCGCATTGGAAGAAAAATCAAAGAGAAAAAAAAGAAGGAGGTGGGAAAGGGAAGAAGGACTCCACCTTCCAAACCAAGTAGGACTCGGTTTGGGGGGGGGACCTTCCCCCCTTGGCTCGGCCGAACCCCTTGGGGGTCCTTGGACCCCAAGGCAAGGCTCCCCCTCCCTCCTATATATAGTGGGTTTTTAGGGCTGATTTGAGACAACTTTGCCACGGCAGCCCGACCACATATCTCCACGGTTTTACCTCTAGATCGCGTTTCTGCGGAGCTCGGGCGGAGCCCTGCTGAGACGAGATCATCACCAAACTCTGGAGCGCCGTCACGCTGCCGGAGAACTCTTCTACCTCTCCATCTCTCTTGCTGGATCAAGAAGGCCGAGATCATCGTCGAGCTGTACGTGTGCTGAACGCGGAGGTGCCGTCCGTTCGGCACTAGATCGTGGGACTGATCGCGGGATAGTTCGCGGGGCGGATCGAGGGATGTGAGGACGTTCCACTACATCAACCGTGTTCACTAACGCTTCTGCTGTACGGTCTACAAGGGTACGTAGATCACACATCCCCTCTCGTAGATGGACATCACCATGATAGGTCTTCGTGCGCGTAGGAAAATTTTTGTTTCCCATGCGACGTTCCCCAACACAGTACGATCTAGTGCTATGCTTAGGATTGGGTCTTGTCCATCACATCATTCTCCCAATGATGTGATCCCGTTATCAATGACATCTAATGCCCATGACCAGGAAACCATGATCATCTATTCACTAACGAGCTAGCCAACTAGAGGCTTGCTAGGGACACATTGTGATCTATTTATTCACACATGTATTACTGTTTCCTGTTAATAAATTTATAGCATGAACAACAGACGATTATCATGAACAAGGAAATATGATAATAACCATTTTATTATTGCGTCTAGAGCATATTTCCAATAGTCTCCCACCTGCACTAGAGTCAATAATCTAGTTACATTGTGATGTATCAAACACCCATAGCATTATGGTGTTGATCATGTTTTGCTCGTGGAAGAGGTTTAGTCAACGGGTCTGCAACATTCAGATCCGTGTGTACTTTACAAATCTCTATTACTCCACTCTGGACATGGTCCTGGATGGAGTTGTAGCGACGTTTGATGTGCTTCGTCTTGGTGAAACCTGGGCTCCTTGGCTATGGCAATGGCCCCAGTGTTATCACAGAAGAGTGTCCTTGGACCCGACGTGCTTGGAACCACTCCAAGGTCGGTGATGAGCTCCTTCATCCAAATTCCTTCATGAGCCGCTTCTGAAGCAGCTATGTACTCCGCTTCGCATGTAGATGCTGCCACGACTTCTTGCTTGCTGCTGCACCAGCTCACTGCCCCACCATTCAAAACATATACGTATCCGGTCTGTGACTTAGAGTCATCCGGATCTGTGTCGAAGCTAGCATCGACGTAACCCTTTACGACGAGCTCTTCGTCACCTCCATAAACGTGAAACATTTCCTTAGTCCTTTTCAGGTACTTAAGGATATTCTTGACCGCTGTCCAGTGTTCCATACCGGGATCACTTTGGTACCTCCCTACCAAACTTATGGCAAGGTTTATATCAGGTCTGGTACACAGCATGGCATACATAAGAGAGCCTACGGCTAAAGCGTAGGGGACAGAACTCATCTTCTCTCTATCTGCTGCCGTGGTCGGCGACCGAGTCTTACTCAATCTAATACCTTGCAAAACTGGCAAGAACCCTTTCTTTGAGTTTTCCATATTGAACTTCTTCAATATCTTGTCAAGGTATGTACTTTGTGAAAGACCTATGAGGCGCCTCGATCTATCTCTATAGATCTTGATGCCTAATATGTATGCAACTTCTCCAAGGTCCTTCATTGAAAAAATCTTGTTCAAATAGGCCTTTATGCTCTCCATCATCTCTATAGTATTCCCCATCAATAATATGTCGTCCACATACAGTATGGGGAAAGCTACAGAGCTCCCACTCACTTTCTTGTATAGACAGGCTTCTCCGTAAACCTGTATGAACCCAAACGCTTTAATCACCTCATTAAAGCGAATGTTCCAACTCCGAGATGCTTGCACGAGCCCATAGATGGAGCGCTCGAGCTTGCACACTTTGTTAGCCCCCTTAGGGTCGACAAAACCTTCTGGTTGCATCATATACAACTCTTCCTTAAGGTTCCTGTTAAGGAACGCTGTTTTGACGTCCATTTGCCAAATTTCATAATCATAAAAGGCGGCAATTGCTAACATGATTCGGACTGATTTCAGCTTCACGACGGGAGAGAAAGTCTCTTCGTATTCAATTCCTTGAATTTGTCGAAAACCCTTTGCGACAAGTCGAGCTTTATAAACGGTTACATTACCATTTGCATCAGTCTTCTTCTTGAAGATCTATTTATTTTCTATGGCTCGCCGGTCATCGGGCAAGTCCACCAAAGTCCATACTTTGTTCTCATACATGGATCCTATCTCGGATTTCATAGCTTCAAGCCATTTGTTGGAATCCGGGCCCGCCGGCGCTTCTTCATAGTTCGAAGGTTCACCATTGTCTAACAACATGATTTCCATTACAGGGTTGCCGTACCACTCTGGTGCGGAGCGTACCCTTGCGTAGTAACTTGATCCGAAGCTTCATGATTATTATCATTAACTTCCTCTTCAGTTGGTGTAGGGACCACAGGAACAACTTCCCACGCTGCGCTACTATCCTGTTCGAGAGGGGGTGTAATTACCTCATCAGGTTCTACCTTCCTCCCACTTACTTCTTTCGAGAGAAACTCTTTCTCTAGAAAGGATCCGTTCTTGGCAACAAAGGTTTTACCTTCGGGTCTAAGATAGAAGGTATACCCAATAGTTTCCTTAGGGTATCCTATGAATACGCATTTCTCCGCTTTGGGTTCGAGCTTATCTGGTTGAAGTTTCTTCACATAAGCATCACAGCCCCAAACTGTAAGAATCGTCAACTTAGGTTTCTTGCCAAACCATAGTTCATACGGTGTCGTCTCAATGGATTTAGACGGTGCCCTATTTAAAGTGAATGCTGCAGTTTCTAATGCGTATCCCCAAAATGATAGCGGTAAGTCGGTAAGAGACATCACAAATCGTACCATATCTAATAAAGTGCGATTACAACGTTCAGACACTCCATTGCGTTGCGTTGTGCCAGGCGGCGTTAGTTGTGAAACGATTCCACACTTCCTTAGGTGTGTGCCAAACTCGTGACTCAAATATTCTCCTCCACGATCAGATCGTAGATACTTAATTTTTCTGTCATGTTGATTCTTGACCTCACTCTGAAATTCCTTGAACTTTTCAAACGTCTCAGATTTGTGCTTCATCAAGTAGATATACCCATACCTACTCAAATCATCGGTGAGAGTGAGAACATAACGATAGCCATCGCGAGCTTCAACGTTCATTGGACCACACACATCAGTATGTATTATTTCCAATAAGTTGGTTGCTCTCTCCATTATTCCTGAGAATGGAGTCTTAGTCGTCTTGCCCATGAGGCACGGTTCGCATGTGTCAAATGATTCAAAGTCAAGAGACTCTAATAGTCCATCAGTATGGAGCTTCTTCATGCGCTTAACACCGATATGACCAAGGCGGCAGTGCCACAAGTATGTGGGACTATCATTATCAACTTTACATCTTTTGGTACTCACACTATGAATATGCTTAACATCATGATCAAGATTCATCAAGAATAAACCATTCACTAGCGAGCATGACCATAAAACATATCACTCATATAAATAGAACAACCATTATTCTTTGACTTAAATGAGTAGCCGTCTCGCATTAAGCAAGACCCTGATACAATATTCATGCTCAAAGCTGGTACTAAATAACAATTATTAAGGTTTAAAACTAATCCCGATGGTAGATGTAGAGGTAGCGTGCCGACGGCGATCACATCGACGTTGGAGCCATTCCCGACGTGCATCGTCACCTCGTCCTTGGCCAGTCTCCGCTTATTCCGTAGTTCCTGCTTTGAGTTGCAAATGTGAGCAACATCACCGGTATCAAATACCCAAGAGCTACTATGAGCGCTGGTAAGGTACACATCAATAACATGTATATCACATATACCTTTAACGTTGTCGGCCTTCTTGTCCGCTAAGTATTTGGGGCAGTTCCGCTTCCAGTGACCTTTTCCCTTGCAATAGAAGCACTCAGTCTCATGCTTGGGTCCATTCTTTTTCTTCTTCCCGGCATCTGGCTTACCAGGCATGGCAACGGCTTTGCCATCTTTCTTGAAGTTCTTCTTACCCTTGCCCTTCTTGAAACTAGTGGTTTTGTTGACCATCAACACTTGATGCTCTTTCTTGATTTCTACTTCTGCAGACTTGAGCATCGAGTACAACTCGAGAATGGTCTTCTCCATCCCTTGCATGTTGTAGTTCAGCACAAAACCTTTGTAGCTTGGTGGGAGAGACTGGAGGATTCTGTCAATTATAGCATCATCCGGAAGTTAGACTCCAAGTGAAGTCAAACGACCGTGTAACCCAGACATTTTGAGTATGTGCTCACTGACATAACTGTTCTCCTCCATCTTACAGCTAAAGAACTTGTCGGAGACTTCATATCTCTCGACATGGACATGAGCTTGAAAAACTAGCTTCAGCTCTTGGAACATCTCATATGCACCGTGTTGCTCAAAGCGCCTTTGGAGCCCCGTTTCTAAACTGTATAACATGCCACACCTAACCAGAGAGTAGTCATCACTCTGTGTTTGCCAGACGTTCAGAATGTCCTGGGCTGCTGCGGGAGTGGGAGGGTCACCTAGCGGCGCATCAAGGACATAAGCCTTTTTAGCTGCTTCAAGGATGAGCTTCAAGTTGCGAACCCAGTCCGCATAGTTGCTACCATCATCTTTCAACTTGTTTTTCTCTAGGAATGCGTTGAAATTGAGGTTGATGTTGGCCATCTACAATATTTATAAAGACAACTTTTAGACTAAGTTCATGACAATTAAGTTCATTTAATCGAATTAAGTATGAACTCCCACTTAAATCGACATCCCTCTAGTCATCTAAGTGATACATGATCCATGTTGACTAACCCGTGTCCGATCATCACGTGAGACGGACTAGTCACCATGGTGAGCAACTTCATGCTGATCGTATTCAACCATCTGATTCATGTTTGACCTTTCGGTCTCTTGTATTCGAGGTCATGTCTGTAATGCTAAGCTCGTCGAGTCAACCTAGGTGTTTCGCGTGTGTAAATCTGGCTTACACCCGTTGTATGCGAACGTTAGAATCTATCAGACCCGATCATCACGTGGTGCTTCGAGACAATGATCCTTCGCAACGGTGCACACTTAGGGGAATACGTTCTTGAAATTTTAAGAGGGATAATCTTATTATGCTACCGTCGTTCTAAGCAATAAGATGAAAAACATGATAAACATCACAATGCAATCATATAGTGACATGATATGGCCATTATCATCTTTGCTCTTTCGATCTTCATCTTTAGGCATCGCATGATCATCATTGTCACCGGCGTGACACCATGATCTCCATCATCGTGTCTCCGTGAAGTCGTCACGCCAGCTACTACTATCACTACTACTATAGCTAACTGTTTAGCAATGAAGTAAAAGTAGTAAGCACATGGCGTTGCATCTCATACAATAAATTAAGACAACTCTTATGGCTCCTGCCGGTTGTCATACTCATCGACATGCAAGTCGTGAAACCTATTACAATAACATGATCATCTCATACATCATACATGCAACATCAAAACTTTGGCCATATCACATCACATGTCAAACCCTGCAAAAACAAGTTAGGCGTCCTCTAATTGTTGTTGCAAGTTTTACGTGGCTGATTTGGGTTTCTAGCAAGAACGCCTTCTTACCTACGTGACAGCCACAATGATGATATGCCAAAGCTATTTACCCTTCGTAAGGACCCTTTTCATCAAATCCAATCCGACTAGAGTGGGAGAGACAGACACCCGCTAGCCACCTTTATGCACGGTGTGCATGTCTGTCGGTGGAACCAGTCTCACGTAAGCGTACGTGTAAGGTTGGTCCGGGCCGCTTCATCCCACAATACCGCCGGAAAAGAATAAGACTAGTAGCGGCAAGCAATTGACAAATCATCGCCCACAACCTTTTGTGTTCTACTCGTGCATAGAATCTACGCATAGAAAACCTGGCTCGGATGCCACTATTGGGTAACGTAGCATAAATTCAAAAAATTTCCTACGCATATTCAGATCTTCCTATGAAGAGACCAGCAACGAGAGAGGGGGTGAGTGCATCTTCATACCTTTGAAGATCGCTAAGAGGAAGCATTGCTAGAACACGGTTGATGGAGTCGTACTCGCGGCGATTCAGATCGCGGTGTGATTCCGATCTAGTGCCGAACCACGGCACCTCCGCGTTCAACGCACGTGCAGCCCGGTGACGTCTCCCGCACCTTGATCCAGCAAGGAGGAGGGAGAAGTTGGGGAAGATCTCCGGCAGCACGACGGCGTGGTGTCGATGGAGAGACGAGGTCTCCCGGCAGGGCTTCGCCAAGCACCGGCACAGAGGAGGAGAAAGAAGAGCAGGGCTGCGCCGAGGGAGATGGAAAACTGTGTCCAAAACAGCCCCAAACCCCCCACTATATATAGGAGGAGGGGGGGTGCCACCCCTAGGGTTCCCACCCTAGGTGGCGTGGAAGCCCCCCCACATGGGAGGTGCGGCGGCCAGGGCAGGGGGAGGGGTGGCGCACCCCTAGGGTTTCCCCCTTCTCCACCTCCTGCGCCTTGGGCTGAGTGTTGGGGGTGCACCAACCCACCTAGGGGATGGTTCCCTCCCGTACTTGGCCAATCTAGCCTCCCGGGGTCGTGGCCCCCTTCCGGTGGACCCCCGGGGCCACTCCCGGTGGTCCCAGTGGTCCCGGTACGTTACTGGCGACGTCCGAAACACTTCCGGTGTCCAAAACCATCCGTCCTATATATCAATCTTTACCTCCGGACCATTCCGGAGCTTCTCGTGACGTCCGAGATCTCATCCAGGACTCCGAACAACTTTCGATAACCTCGTATAACAATTCCCTATAACCCTAGCGTCATCGAACCTTAAGTGTGTAGACCCTACGGGTTCGGGAGACAGGCAGACATGACCGAGACACCTCTCCGGACAATAACCATCAGCGGGGTCTGGATACCCATGGTGGCTCCCACTTGCTCCACGATGATCTCATCGGATGAACCATGATGTCAAAGATTCAATCAATCCCGTATACAATTCCCTTTGTCTGTCGGTATAGAACTTGCCCGAGATTCGATCGTCGGTATACCTATACCTTGTTCAATCTCGTTACTGGTAAGTCTCTTTACTTGTTCCGTAGCATGTCATCGTGTGACTAACTCCTTAGTCACATTGAGCTCATGATGATGTTCTACCGAGTGGGCCCAGAGATACCTCTCCATCACGCGGAGTGACAAATCCCGACCTCGATTCGTGCCAACCCAACAGACACTTTAAGAGATACCCGTAGTGCACCTTTATAGTCACCCAGTTACGTTGTGACGTTTGATACACCCAAAGCACTCCTACAGTATCCGGGAGTTGCACAATCTCACGGTCGAAGGAAAAGACACTTGACATTAGAAAAGCTTTAGCATACGAACAATACGATCTAGTGCTATGCTTAGGATTGGGTCTTGTCCATCACATCATTCTCCCAATGATGTGATCCCGTTATCAATGACATCTAATGCCCATGACCAGGAAACCATGATCATCTATTGACTAACGAGCTAGCCAACTAGAGGCTTGCTAGGGACACATTGTGATCTATTTATTCACACATGTATTACTGTTTCCTGTTAATACAATTATAGCATGAACAATACACGATTATCATGAACAAGGAAATATGATAATAACCATTTTATTATTGCCTCTAGGGCATATTTCCAACAACTTATGCCTTTTCTCTCTTATTTTGCAAGGTTTATTTGAAGAGGGAGAATACCGGCAGCTGGAATTCTGGACTGGAAATGGAGCAAGTCCGAGTCCTCTATTCTGCGCAACTCCAAATGCCCTGAAAATCAACATGGAAATTTTTGGGAATATATAAAAAATATTGGGCGAAAGAAGTGCTAGAGGGGAGCTGCCAGGGGCCCACAAGCCTGGTAGCCACGCGTGTGATACGTCTCAAACGTATCTATAATTTTTGATGGTTTCACGCTGTTATCTTGTCTTCTTTGGATGTTTTATGTACCTTTTATATCATTTTTGGGACTAACTTATTAATTCAGTGCCAAGTGCCAGTTCTTGTTTTTTTCCGTGTTTTTGATTCTTTTTAGATCTGATTTTGGAACGAAGTCCAAACGGAAGAAAAACCCCGAAATGATTTTTTCCCGAATGGAAGAAGACCAAGGGGCTTTTGGGCCAAGCCAGGTGGGCTCCAGGGAGCCCACAAGCCCCCACTCCGCCACCAGGGGGGAGGCGGCGGTGGGCAGGCTTGTGGCCTCCCGGGCCGCCCCCTGACCTTGGTCTTTGGCCTATAAATTCCCAAATATTCCGCAAAAAATAAGGGGAGCCTCAAAAATACTTTTCTGCCGCCACAAGCTTCCGTTTCCGCGAGATCTCATCTGGAGACCCTTCTCGGCACCCTACCGGAGGGGGCTTTGGAGTTGGACGGCTTCTTCATCATCATCATCGCCCCTCCAATCACTCGTGAGTAGTTCACTTCAGACCTACGGGTCCGTAGTTAGTAGCTAGATGGCTTCTTCTCTCTCTTGGATCTTCAATACAAAGTTTTCCATGATCTTCATGGAGATCTATCCGATGTAATCTTCTTTGGCGGTGTGTTTGTCGAGATCCGATGAATTGTGGATCTGTGATCAGATTATCTATGATATATATTTGAGTCTTTGCTGATTTCTTATATGCATGATTTGATATCCTTGTAAGTCTCTCCGAGTCTTGGGTTTTGTTTGGCCAACTAGATCTATGATTCTTGCAATGGGAGAAGTGCTTGGTTTTGGGTTCTACCATGTGGTGACCTTTCCCAGTGACAGTAGGGGCAGCAAGGCACACATCAAGTAGTTGCCATCAAGGATAAAAAGATGGGGTTTTTTATCATTGGTTTGAGATTATCCCTCTACATCATGTCATCTTGCTTAAGGCGTTACTCTGTTCTTATGGACTTAATACACTAGATGCATGCTGGATAGCGGTCGACGTGTGGAGTAATAGTAGTAGATGCAGAAAGTATCGGTCTACTTGTTTTGGACGTGATGCCTATAGAAATAGTCATTGCATAGATATCGTCATGACTTTGCGCGGTTCTATCAGTTGCTCGACAGTAATTTGTTCACCCACCGTCTACTTGCTTTCATGAGAGAAGCTACTAGTAAACACTACGGCCCCCGGGTCTATTCACATCCATCGTTTACACCTCCACTTTTACTTTGCTTTGTTACTTTGTTGCTTTGAGTTCTCACTTGGCAAACAATCTATAAGGGATTGACGACCCCTTCATAGCGTTGGGAGCAAGCTTTTGGGTTTGTGCAGGATCTTGAGATACTCCTCCACTGGATTGATACCTTGGTTCTCAAACTGAGGGAAATACTTACCACCACTATGCTACATCACCCTTTCCGCTTCGAGGGAACACCAATGCAAGGCTCCAAGGCCACAGGGGAAATCCTTTGCATACTTGCCTAGGAAGTCCCTTAAGGCGTAGCTGCAGCAGAAAGATCAAGCCAAGTGTTCTCCCGTCGAAGTGCCTATTTCTCGCGCCGTTGGAAGGTCTTTTGTTCAGTAGCAGAAGTATTTCTGGCGCATTTGCCAGGGATACACAACAAACTTCAGAAGTATTTCTGGCGCCGTTGCCGGGGAGGATAAATCAAGATCTATCCAAGTAGGTCTCACAAACTCTTCTCTTGCATTTACTTTTGTTGCCAGTTGCCTCTCGTTTTCCTCTCCCCCACTTCACATTGGCCATTTTCATTCGCCTTTCTCCTTCACCGTTTTATTTTGCCTTTGTCGTCCCCTTTCGCCCGTCCGCTCTTAGATTTGTTCGTGAGAGACCTTTCCTCATGGCCAAACTAAACTATTTCCGAAAATTGGAAGAGATTGAAACTAATGTCAAAGGTTTCATGTCGTCTCAGTTTGACCAAAATAGTTACTTCCGTAGGGAATTAAAAGAGAAAAATTCCTTTTTGGTATGTTTGAATAAAGAGGTTGATGATATGGCCAATGATTTCCTTGCACTTAGTTCTCAGTTTGCTGACCTAGAAAAATTGGTGGGTCAAATTTCTGACAAGCAGGCTACCTTAGTCAATAGGATGGCAGCTAAACCTGAAATTTGTGATGCAAATCACGAAGATCTTAAAGTGCTTGGTGTGTCTCCTCTTGAATCTTTGTTTTCGTGTGTCAAACCTACTTATGGAGGGGCTGGATATGAATCCACTTTGGTTAAAAAATGCCCCAATGATTCGGAGTCCACCAATCTTGATGATAAATGTGTGGAGAGTGGAGTAGAAGAAGTCAAAATTATGGGTAGTAATGAAACTCCCACTTTGGATTTCAAGGAATTAAATTATGATAATTTCTCCTTGTTTGAATGCATTTCTTTGATGCAATCCATTGCAAACTCTCCACATGCTTATAGCCAAAGTAAAGCCTTTACCGCGCATATCGTAAATGCTATGATGAAATCTCTTGAAGAGAAGCTCGAACTAGAAGTCTGTATACCTAGAAAACTTCATGATGAGTGGGAACCTACTATCAAAATCAAGATCAAAAACTATGAGTGCAATGCTTTGTGTGATTTGGGTGCTAGTGTTTCCGCGATTCCAAAGTCTTTATGTGATATTCTTGGTTTTCATGAGATTGAAGAGTGTTCTCTTAATTTGCATCTTGCGGATTCTACTGTCAAGAAACCCATGGGGAGGATCGATGATGTTCTTATTGTTGCAAATAAGAACTATGTACCCGTGGATTTCATTGTACTTGACATAGGTTGCAATCCTTCATGTCCCATTATTCTTGGTAGACCTTTCCTAAGGACTATTGGTGCTATCATCGATATGAAGGAAGGGAATATTAGATTTCAATTTCATTTAAAGAAGGGCATGGAGCACTTTCCTAGAAAGAAAATAAGATTGCCTTATGAATCTATGATGAGGGCTACTTATGGTTTGAGCACCAAAGATGACTATACGTGATTCCATCACTTTCGCCTAGCTAAGGGCGTTAAACAAAAGCGCTTGTTGGGAGGCAACCCAACGAATCTATCATTTTTCTTTCTGTTTTGTGTTTTCCACACTTTCATAATTCTGTTATGATTGTGTTTTTTTGCTTCTTTTTGCGTTTGTGCCAAGCAAAACCGTTATGATTAGTCTTGGGGATGATCGTTTGGTCATGCTGGAAAACACAGAAACTTTCTGCTCACGAAAAGAATTTTCATTTTTTTGTAAGAGCTTTTGAGTTGATTCTTTTTGCTGCTGATTTATACGCAAATTCTTCAGACTGTCGTAATTTTTCAGAATTTTTTATGTACCACAGATATACGAAATATACAAATTTCTACAGACTGGTCTGCTGTTAACAGATTCTGTTTTTTGTTGTGTTGGTTGCTTATTTTGATGAAACTATGGATAATATCGGGGGCATTAGCCATGGAAGATTGAAAGTACAGTAACCCAACATTAGCACAAGTAGAAGTTAAGTTTGCTACAACACCTAAGGAAGTGGTGGTTTGCTTTCTTGTACTAATGTTATCACGAGTTTCTGTTTAAGTTTCGTGTTGTGAAGTTTTCAAGTTTTGGGTGAAGTTCTTATGGACAAAGAGATAAAGAGTGGCAAGAGCTCAAGCTTGGGGATGCCCAAGGCACCCCAAGAGATTCAAGGATGCCATAAAAGCCTAAGCTTGGGGATGCCCTGGGAAGGCATCCCCTCTCTCGTCTTCAATCCATCGGTAACGTTACTTGGGGCTATATTTTTATTCACCACATGTTATGTGTTTTTGCTTGGAGCGTCTTGTATCATAGGAGTCTTTTATTTTTGTTGTGTCACAATCATCCTTGCTGCACACCTAGAGAGAGACAAGCACTCACCATGATTTTGTCGAGCTTCACTTATATCCTTTGGTAGACAATTCAGCTCACATGTGCTTCACTTATATCTTTTGAGCTAGATACTTTCGCTCTATGTGCTCCACTTATATCTTTTATAGAGCAGCGGTGCGTGGCTTGGTAGTTGATCTATGCTTTGAAAGTAGTCTCAAAATGGGTAGTTATTCAAAGGGATACGAAAACTTCCACCTTCATGTGCATTGAATAGTTAGAGAAGTTTGATTCATCTCAATTAGTTTTGAGTTGTGGTTATGGTAATATTGAAGTCATGCTAGTAAGGTGTTGTGAATCTAGAAATACTTGTGTTGAAGTTAGTGATTCCCGTAGCATGCACGTATGGTGAACCACTATGTGATGAAATCTGAGCATGATTAGTATATTGATTGTCATCCTTTGCGTGGCGGTCGGGATCACGCGATGGTTTATACCTACCAACCCTTCCCCTAGGAGTATGCGTTGAATGCTTTGTTTCGGTTTCTAATAAAACTTTTGCAACAAGTATATGAGTTCTTCATGACTAATGTTGAGTCCATGGTTTAGATGCACTTTCACCTTCCACCATCACTATCTTCTTAGTGTCGTGCAACTTTCACCGGTGCACAAAACCCACCATTAGCCTCCCTCAAAACAGCCACCATACCTACCTATTATGGCTTTTTCAAAGTCATTCTGAGATATATTGCCATGCAACCACCACCATGACATGTGCCACCACGTCTACTTTGCCTTTGCATGATCGTAAGATAGCTAGCATGATGTTTCCATTGATGTCTATGCCATGCTAGATCATTGCCACTGTCCATATAGACTCATAGTTGCTCTAAGTTTTGAGTTGAAAGTGTGATGATCATCATTAATGGAGCATTGTCCCATGTGAGGAAATAAAAGAGGCCAAATAAGCCCATAAAAAGAGGCCAAAGAGCCCACCAAAAAAAGAGAGAGAAAAAGAGAGAAGGGACAATGCTACCACCTTTTCCACACTTGTGCATATTAAAGCACCATGATCTTCATGATTGAGAGTCTCTCGTTTTGTCACCACCATATAGCTAGTGGGAAATTTTCAGTATATAACTTGGCTTGTATATTCCAATGATAGGCTTCCTCAAAATTGCCTTAGGTCTTCGTGAGAAAGCAAGTAGGATGCACACCCACTAGTTTTCTTTAAGAGCTTTCGCATACTCGTAGATCTAGTGCATCATTTGTATGGCAATCCCTACTCATTCACATTGATATCTATTGATGAGCATCTCCACAGCTCATTGATATGCCTAGTTAATGTGACTATCTTATCCTTTTTTTTGTCTTGCAACCTCCACTACATTCCACACCATCTATAGTGCTATAACCATGGCCCACACTCATGTATTGCGTGAGAGTTGAAAATGTTTGAGAAAGTAAAGGTGTGAAACAATTACTTGGCCAATACCGGGGTTGTGCATGATTTAAATTCGTTGTGCAATGATGATAGAGCATACCAGACTATATGCTTTTGTAGGGATAACTTTCTTTTGGCCTTGTTATTCTGAAAGTTCATGATTACCTTGCTAGTTTTCTTGAATTATTATTGTTTCCACGTCAATAGCAAACTACTGTTTTGAATCTAATGGATCTGAACATTCACGTCACATAAGAGGAATTACAAAGGGCACCTATGCTAGGTAGCATGAAAGCATCAAAAATTCATTCTTATCACTTCCCTACTCGAGGACGAGCAGGAGTTAAGCTTGGGGATGTTTGATACGTCTCAAACGTATCTATAATTTTTGATGGTTTGATGCTGTTATCTTGTCTTCTTTGGATGTTTTATGTACCTTTTATATCTTTTTTGGGACTAACATATTAATTAAGTGCCAAGTGCCAGTTCCAGTTTTTTTTCCGTGTTTTTGACTCTTTTCAGATCTGATTTTGGAATGGAGTCCAAACGGAAGAAAAACCCCGAAATGATTTTTTTCCCAAATGGAAGAAGACCACGGGGCTTTTGGGCCAAGCCAGGTGGGCTCCAGGGAGCCCACAAGCCCCCAATCCGCCACCAGGGGGGAGGCGGCGGTGGGCAGGCTTGTGGCCTCCCTGGCCGCCCCCTGACCTTGGTCTTTGGCCTATAAATTCCCAAATATTCCGCAAAAATCAGGGGAGCCTCGAAAATACTTTTCCACCGCCGCAAGCTTCCGTTTCCGCGAGATCTCATCTGGAGACCCTTCCCGGCACCCTGCCGGAGGGGGCTTTGGAGTTGGAGGGCTTCTTCATCATCATCATCGCCCCTCCAATGACTCATGAGTAGTTCACTTCAGACCTACGTGTCCGTAGTTAGTAGCTAGATGGCTTCTTCTCTCTCTTGGATCTTCAATACAAAGTTCTCCATGATCTTCATGGAGATCTATCCGATGTAATATTCTTTGGCGGCGTGTTTGTCGAGATCCGATGAATTGTGGATTTGTGATCATATTATCTATGATATATATTTGAGTCTTTGCTGATTTCTTATATGCATGATTTGATATCCTTGTAAGTCTCCCCGAGTCTTGGGTTTTGTTTGGCCAACTAGATCTATGATTCTTGCAATGGGAGAAGTGCTTGGTTTTGGGTTCTACCATGTGGTGACCTTTCCCAGTGACAGTAGGGGCAGCAAGGCACACATCAAGTAGTTGCCATCAAGGGTAAAAAGATGGGGTTTTTATCATTGGTTTGAGATTATCCCTCTACATCATGTCATCTTGCTTAAGGCGTTACTCTGTTCTTATGGACTTAATACACTAGATGCATGCTGGATAGCGGTCGACGTGTGGAGTAATAGTAGTAGATGCAGAAAGTATCGGTCTACTTGTTTTGGACGTGATGCCTATAGAAATAATCATTGCATAGATATCATCACGACTTTGTGCGGTTCTATCAATTGCTCGACAGAATTTGTTCACCCACCGTCTACTTGCTTTCATGAGAGAAGCCACTAGTAAACACTACGGCCCCCGGGTCTATTCACATCCATCGTTTACACCTCCGCTTTTACTTTGCTTTGTTACTTTGTTGCTTTCAGTTCTCACTTGGCAAACAATCTATAAGGGATTGACAACCCCTTCATAGCGTTGTGAGCAAGCTTTTGTGTTTGTGCAAGATCTTGAGATACTCCTCCACTAGATTGATACCTTGGTTCTCAAACTGAGGGAAATACTTACCACCGCTACAATACATCACCCTTTCTGCTTCGAGGGAACACCAACGCAAGGCTCCAAGTCCCCGGGGGAAATCCTTTGCATACTTGCCTACGAAGTCCCTTAAGGCGTAGCCGCAACAGAAAGATCAAGCCAAGTGTTCTCCTGTCGACGTGCCTATTTCTGGCGCCGTTGGAAGGTCTAATGTTGCAGTAGCAGAAGTATTTCTGGCGCATTTGCCAGGGATACACAGCAAACATCAGCCTGCCCCCTGGCCGCGGCTACAGTGCTTGTGGGCACCCTGGTGGCCCACTGCCCCCCTCTTCTGCTATATGAAGGGTTTCATCTGAAAAAAAATCAGGGCAGAGCTTTTTAGAGGAGGCGCCGTAGCCACGAGGCGGAACTGGAGCAGAACCAATCTAGAGCTCCGGCAGGACGATCCTGTCGGGGAAACTTCCCTCCCGGAGGGGGAAATCGTCGCTATCGTCATCACCAACACTCCTCTCATCAGAGGGGACTCGTCTCCATCAACATCTTAATTACAACCATCTCATCTCCAAACCCTAGTTCTTCACTTGTAACCAATCTCCGTCTCGCGACTCCGATTGGTACTTGTAAGGTTGCTAGTAGTGTAGATTACTCTTTGTAGTTGATGCTAGTTGGATTACTTGGTGGACGAGTTTATTTTCAGATCCTTGATGCTACTCATTACCTCTCTGGTCATGAATATGATTATGCTTTGTGAGTAGTTACTTTTGTTCCTGAGGACATGTGATAACGTGCTAATAGTAGTCATGTGAATTTGGTATTCGTTTGGTAATTTGATATGTTGTACGTTGTTTTTCCTGTAGTGGTGTTATGCGAACGTCGACTACATAACACTTCACCATTATTTGGGTCTAGAGGAAGGCATTGGGGAGTAGTAAGTAGATGATTGGTTGCTACAGTAATAGAAGCTTAAACCCCAGTCTGCGTTGCTTCGTAAGGGGCTGATTTGGATCCACTAGTTTAATGCTATGGTTAGACTTTGGCTTAATTCTTCTTTCATAGTTGTGGATGCTTGCGAGAGGGGTTTATCATAAGTGGGATGCTTGTCCAAGTAAGGGTAGTACCCAAGCACCGTTCCACCCACATATCATACTATCAAAGTAACGAACGCGAATCATATGAACATGATGAAAACTAGCATGACATAAATTCCCGTGTGTCCTCGGGAGCGTTTTTCCTCCTATAAGACTTTGTTCAGGCTTGTCCCTTGCTACAAAAGGGATTGGGCCACTTTGCTGCACCGTTGCTATTACTTGTTACTTGTTACTTTTCACCTGCTATGTTTCACCTCACTACACCATCACTTCTTACCGCTACTTTCAGTGCTTGCAGTTATTACCTTGCTGAAAACCGTTTATCAGAGCCTTCTGCTCCTCGTTGGGTTTGACACTCTTACTTATCAAAATGACTATGATTGATCCCCTATACTTGTGGGTCATCATAAAGCATGTCATTTACCTCTTGAGCTAGAGCATAAAGCTTATTGGGCAATCAAAGAGCTCAACTTTGATTTCAAACATGCTGGTGAGAAGAGGTTATTTGACATTAGCTCGCTTGATGAATGGAGAACTCAGGCATATGAGAATGCCAAGTTGTTCAAATAAAAGGTTAAGAGGTGGAATGATAAGAGGATACAAAAGCGTGAGTTCAATGTAGGTGATTATGTCTTGCTATATAATTCTCGTTTAAGATTTTTTGCAGGCAAGCTTCTCTCGAAATGGGAAGGTCCCTATACTGTTGAGGAAGTATATCGTTCCGGTGCTATCAAGATCAACAACACGGAAGGTAATTGTCCGAGAGTTGTAAATGGGCAGAGAATCAAGCATTATATCTCAGGTACTCCCATAAATGTTGATAGCAATATTATCAATACCATAACTCCGGAAGAATACCTAAGGGATATTTAAGCCTGTTTCAGACTCCGAAAACGAAGAGGTATGTGATGCAGTAAGAAAACAGACTCCAAAACCTTTCCAGTAGGACTTTTTCTCCGTTTTGGAATATTTGAAAAAATAGAAAAATTGGAAGTAGTCCGGAAAGCGCGCTAGGAGGCGACAAGCCTGCCAGGCGCGGGCCCACCCCCTGGCCGCACGTGGGGGGATTGTAGCCACCTCATGTGCCTCCCGGACTCCATTTTCGTGCGGGGTACTCCTTCTGGTCGAAAAAAAATCAATATATATTCTCACGAAAGGTCTGACCCTCGTATCACGCAGATTTCCTCTGTTTTCGTTTCGAGCCTGTTTCTGTTGCAGATCTAGATCGCTATGACGTCCCCAAAAGCTTCGAAGGACAAGATCTTCGAGAAGGTCATCAATCCTTACCTCACGGGAGTGCTGCAACACCCTCAATCTATCGAGATGCGTGAGGGGCTGTTGCACATCCGTGATGTTGAGGGGCCTAAGAAGACTGGAAGCATGGAGGTGAGGCTCGAAGCAATGGAGCAACAAGTCTTCAAGTGCCAAGGGATGGTGGAGCGTGGACTCAACGCCAACCACATGATGATCACGGAGTTCACCAGCAAGCACATGATCGATGCCAATGACATTGGGAAACACCTCTCGAGGCTCTATGACAAGATTGATCACCTCCAAGCCGAGATCTATGACCTGCAGAACCAAAACTGTGAGTATGAGTATAGATTTAAATCAATACGGTTGGCTGTAGATTTGAGGATTCCGTATACTCGTTCATCTTTCCATGATGGAGCACCTATGCCTTGCAAGACGGAGGATCAAACCCTTGTTGCAACAACTCCACCACCATCACCTCCAAAGGAAGACAACTAAACATGGGTATGGGCAATCCCCTTGGCTTGTGCCAAGCTTGGGGGAGTTGCCCCGGTATCGTATCACCATCACATATTTTGCCTTTACCTTTTTTTAGTTTGTTCCTTTTCAGTTTATCTTTCTCTAGTAGATCAAAAGTATTAGTGTTTTAGTCTTGAGTTTTTCTTTGTGTCTCCCCCGATGTATTCGAGCTCGTGAGCCATATAATAAAGAGTGTCTTAGTTGAGGGCTTTGCCTATTGCCATGATCAAAAGAGTGAGAAAAGAACAAAAGCATGAAAGATCATGTAATGATCTTATGGGAAGTGATGGCTTCACATATAAAAAGAATGTTGATTGAAACTTGTTGAGGGTAGACAAACGTAGACCTTGGTCATTGTTGCAATTAATAGGAAGTGATAAAGAAGGAGAGGTTCACATATAAATATATCATCTTTGCACCATCTATGATAGTGAACACTCAATAAACTATTGCATGCTTAGAAGTAGATGTTGGACAAGGAAGACAACATAATGAATTGTGTTTGCTTGGTTCCGAACAATGTTATATGATTAGAGATCCCTTAGCATGTGACGATTGCTTCCACCTAATATTAGCCAAAACTCCGCACCAAGTAGAGATACTACTTGTGCATCCATAAACCTTCAACCCAGTTTTTCCATGAGAGTTGACCATACCTACCTATGGATTGAATAAGATCCCTCAAGTAAGTTGTCATCGGTGCAAGCAATAAAAATTGCTCCCTAATATGTATGATCTATTAGTGTGTGGAAAATAAGTTTTGTACGAACCTGTGATGAAAAAGACATAAAAGAGACAGAGTGCATAATAAAGTTCTTTATCACAGGAGGCAATATAAAGTGACGTTCCTCCGCACTAAGAGGACACGCATCCAAACCTCAAAAGCGCATGACAACCTCTGCTTTCCTCTGGGAAGGGCCTATCTTGTACCTTTACTTTTTGCCCTTGAAAGAGTCATGGTGATCTTCACCAATTCTGTCGTGGTTTTGTCACGGCAGATGTCCTCGTGAAAGGACTTAGTACTGGAGCCATCGCACCTTGGTGGCGACTCAAAGGGGTTTGAGCGGGAGGAACACGGTGATTTACCCAGGTTCGGCCCCTCGAGAGGAGGTAATAGCCTACGTCCTGCTTTGTGTGTATTGATGTGGATTCGATTACAAGGGAGGCGTAACTCGCCTAACCTAGCACTCGATGATTTCTAACCTCCCTCTCCTCCTTAGGACTCGCCTTTATATATAGGTCGAGGCCTTAGGGTTTACAAGAGTCCCTTCCTCCTTACAATTCCTGACCATCGTGGTCTCTAAGTCGCCGTCCTTCAAAACCCGGAGACCTTCCAGAAATCATAACCGTCCCGCGGCCATGAACCGGCCAGGCAGAAGCTCGAGTAACCTAGAGGATGAATCGCCTTACTGGTAACCCGGCCCATCTTGGGCGGGTCACTTTAATAAGTAATATCCCCAACATTAGGCCCCAGATTGACTTGAACTTTCACGCCAATACTTCCGCTCAGTTGAAGGTGATTCACTCCTTCGTCTTTCTCCATACGTCAGAAATTGTAACTCGCCATCTGGCACCGAAAAAATCTTTGAGTCGCCAAACCATTTCCTGTTGGCATCTTCTTATCCCTCGATTCTCGGGAAAACTAACATAATCCCAACGGATCTTTAGTGCATCGTTATCCCAAAATCTTCGGACGTCATCATGGCGAATCTTTTTATTCCCCAGCGGTTCCCGCTCACGGCGCCTCGATTCCAACGCCCGTCCTGATAAATAGACGGAGGGGACAGGGCTGGCGCTTCCCACCTACCAGTCTCGTCAGTCCCCCCCCATTATCACAGCAAAAGGCCTCATCGCTTCCCGAGGGTTCCGCCGCCGGCCGCACCTTACGCCCTCGTCCGAGAAGCCTCAGCGCCGCCCATAAGCTGTTGCCGTCGTCAAGCCTCGCACCTCGGACGATCCGTCCGCCGCCATTGACCATCGCATCATCATCGACCACCTCGTTGCTCGCCTCGAACTCCGCCGCCGCCGAAGATCTCTTCGTTCGTCGGGACCCCCGCGCTTCTTCAACGATCTCCGTCACCGTCAGCCTTCTTCGATCGAGAGCATCAGGTTAGGCCTTCATTCACCTTCTTAGGAGTAGGTTCATTCCTTGCGTGAGCTTCCGCCATTGCCGTACCTTTGAAGCTTTTCGCTCATAGTTGCTCATCTTCCTCGAATCGATTAACACGAGCACCGATAGGGTAGCCAGTGCCGTGAATAATTTTAATTATCCGCTGTACCCGCGAATCTTTGAACACAATGTCTTCACCAAACGAGGGGCGTCACTTGATAATAAATTGTTCGTGCCCAATTATATTCGTAGGTTTTCACATCTGTTTGGTAGATCCATTCCACATTTACTGTTTGCGAAAAGCCGTTTGTAGCCTTCATCCCCCCTTAGTGCTTCGGAATGAATAGATTTTACCATCCGCAGAAACGTAGCCTTTGGGAATAACCCTACTTCCATAAGTCGCCATAGCAACCCAACCCGGCCTCTTGGTCTAGCGGGTTAAATGAACCGATTCCATCCCATATAGTAGGTGTCCAAGACATGTAA
This sequence comes from Hordeum vulgare subsp. vulgare, assembly GCF_904849725.1. NCBI lineage: Eukaryota > Viridiplantae > Streptophyta > Magnoliopsida > Poales > Poaceae > Hordeum > Hordeum vulgare. The sequence continues at coordinate 53,772,576 of NC_058519.1, forward strand.
TATCATACTTTTACCTACTTGTAGCATGGGCGCCGTCTTCAAGAGTGACTGGCTTCCTACCAAGGTTGATGACGCTGTCTTAGCTAATTATGTGAAAGCGGGCTGTTTGGATCCTCAAGATGTCATTGGATGGCGCACCGGGTTGGGAGAAGATCTCCCTAACCCCAAAGAAGGGGAAATAGTAGTTGTTTGTTGAACATTTGGAACAGGGTTTTAAGCCTCCCGGATCGAAATTTCTTAGGGACGCTTTGACCTTCATGAACGTCCGACTCCAGGATCTGGGACCCAATTCCATAAGCAATTTGAGCCAGTTCCAAGTTCTTTGTGAAGCTTATCTGCGAATCGAGCCTTCTGTCCCTCTATTCTGGCATTTTTTTCATCTGAATCGCCAGACGGAATTCCACAATGGCCCCAGTTTGGAACTCGGCGGCGTCAACGTCCAGCGCCGTAGGGATAGTCCGTTCCCTTCACTCATCATGCCTAGCCATCCCAAGGGCTGGGGCGAATCTTGGTTTTATTGTCAAGAGACGTCTCCTGCTGGTGAGAATAAACTTCTGGGTTACAGGCCAACCCGCCTTCCGGTCAACTTCAAGCTCCCAGACAAGCTCACCGAGGAAGAAGAGTCGGAGTTCATCCCAATATTATCTGAGCTAAGATCTCTGACGAACAATGGTCTTACCGGGGTTGACCTGATCCGCTGCTGGGTCGAATGGCGGATTCTTCCTCTGAGCCGCCGAGATGGTCTGATGTGTGAGTTTGATGGCACTCTGGATCATCCTCAATGCTACTTTCACACAACATTAACAGAAAAGGACATTGTTGCCATCATCAAAAAGTTGACCGGCGAGCCTGCGGGAAAGTGCGGCCAAATCGGCCTTAAGCCCTTTTGCAAGATTAACCCGGCGCCCAAGGTAACCAAAACTGACCTGCCCTCGGTATTTATCCCTTCTGTTTCATTGCCGTCATGGTTTCACAATATATACCTTTCCAGAAAGGCGATAAGTTCTGGTCCAGGAGACCTGAAAAGCAAGCCATGAAAACTGCTAAGCCGCCCTCTAAGAAAGCCAGGGGCAAAGGAAAATCTGCTGCGGCTGAGCCATCCGAAGTTGACGAACTCAAGTCGGCGATGCACTTTCAGAGGTACAAATCCGTCCTCTTTTCACTCGCCACCTATCACTTTTGACCTTTTATTTATATCTTTTCCCCTCCTTGTAATAGAATGAAGATAACGAAAGCCAAGAAGACTCTGTTGACGTAATTTCTGTTTCCTCCGATTCATCTCCTTCTCCACCTAAGCCGGCCCGGCGAATATATGGGAAAGTCCCCTTCTCACATCCAAATGCTTATTTGGACCCAAATTTCCTACTGAAGAAAGCACACCACGCCTCAAACCGGAAAACGCGAAGTCACTCTGGCGATCTGGTATCTGGCTTACCAGCAACGAACAAAAGAAAGCCAAGCGAGGTACTTTTATGAGTAACCATTATTCGTGCTTCTTTGGATCACATTTGTAACCCGCCTGTATTATTGATATATAACTCTTGCAGAACTCTCCTCCCACTTCCGGCGACTCAGTGATGTCAACACTTCCACCAATGATTCGAGTTCCGGGGTAAGTCTTTTGATAACCTTGCCTCGACTTTTGAGAATAATGATCTTTTCAATTCCTTAACGTGCTTATTCGCTTTTGTTAGGGCACAAGCCAAGAAAAGGAAAACCAGTAGATCAATTCCTGATGCAACTTCAGAACTCCCAAAGAAATCAACTCCGACTCAAGACGATCCGGATCATGTTGAGCGTGCGATTCAAGTGGATCTTCCTGAGTCGCCGAAGGAAACAATGGATGCCTCTAAATCGCCGAACCCATTGATGACAATAGAAGACCCAGATGCTGTAGTTATTACTGGCTCTGGCTTTTCTAAGCCGACAGCGACAGTTTTGTCCAAACATGTAGCATCCTCCTCTCAGGCCATTCCCGAGTCTGGGCTCTCCAAGGCGAAACTTTCTGACTATGCAAATCTGGAGTTTAAGGAACTCTGTTCTGGCTTTGCAAGTCGCCTGGAGGCGAGCTATGAGATGGAAAAAAACCTGCTGAAGATGTTAAACAACAAACATGAGGTAAATTTTGTTATACTTATATTATTCCGAGTAACCCCCAAGGGCCGGGTCATCAGTAAAAAGATGAGCCGGGTCTTGAAAATGTAGAAAAAGCTTCGCGACCAGTAACCCCCAAGGGCCGGGTCATCAGTAAAAAGATGAGCTGGGTCTTGAAAATGTAGAAAAAGCTTCGCGACCAGTAACCCCCAAGGGCTGGGTCATCAGAAAAAAGATGAGCCGGGTCTTGAAAATTTAGAAAAAGCTTCGCGACCAGTCTTGATTTCTGTATAATTTCTCCTGAAAAAATTATACATTAGCCCCCAAGTGTGAGGGATATTGCTTTGCAGTAATTCTGAGACTTGTCCTTATTTTAAACTTTCAATAGGAAAACCTTGCTCAGACCGAATTGGCGCTGGGCGATTTAAGGAAAAACTTAGCTGAACAACAAGACGCCCGAACTCAGTCGGAAGAAAAGTGTAAATTGGCTCTGGCCGAACTGGAAAAACTCAAAGCCGAGTTAGAAAAAGCTCAAGCTGACCAAAACGACGCTTTGAAGAGAGCAGAGAAAGCTGAAGCGAGGTTGGTGACTGTTCAACAGGAGTTATCCGGCTTAAAATGTCATATCTCTAACATGACGCAAGCCATCTTTGGTAAGCCTTACCTAAATCTTCAACTTTATCCCCCCCTTTTTTTACTCAAATTTCTGATGTTAAGTCACTAATCATCATATTTCAGGTCCAAGAGTCGCCAACCTGCAAGAAGACTGTGTGTTGATGCTGAAGGCGATTTATACGCTGACAGAGCAGCTGTACACAGGCAGTGTGTTGACCACCAAAGCTGTGATGGGTGCCAAAGAGCCTATTACTTCCATCAAGAAGGTACTTGGATGTTTGTCCACACTTCCTCCCCAGATTGGCGAGTTAACCCGGTCCGCCGCCCGGAAAGGTGTCCTGACTGCCCTGAGTCGCTGCTTAGCGTATGCCCCAGAGATCAATTTAGAAGAAGTAGCCGCTGGCTTCCCTCAGCTTAAGGACGATGGATTGGAATTTGTTGAAGAGGATTACCAAAAAGTTGTCAAGGATTCTCGGCTGGCTGCAACTCGACTCGCCGCAAGCCTTGATTCAACGAAGTACCAGGCGGCTTATGATAGTAGGAATAAGAAAGTCAGCCCGCCAACCTTCGTGGTGAACAACCTAATTCCTCGGCGACCCAAGAATCCTTTCGACTGGGAAGCATACTTGGCATCAATTTTGACCGACGAAGACGACTTTGCTGCTTTGGCCAGGTGCAATTGGGTATTGGGCGATTTACAAATCGAAGTTGGCCAGAGCTCACGCTAGGATTTAGCGAAGTAGACTTTCCTGAATTTGGCCTGCGAGCCATGTAATAGTCAGTACTATTTTTTGATGATATCTTCTGCGAGGAAAACCCTTATATCGCTTTTTAAGGCGATTTGAAATATTTGGCCCGCCTTTATAAGAGTCTTCTATAATGCTTAATCCGCCAAGGATGAAACAAATCTTAGCACCCCCCGGTCTTAAACTTTGAAAACATCATCTGTGAAAACAAATGAACTATGGATAGTTTCAACAAGTATGCAGAAAGGAAAAATGGTTCAAAACTTTCAAGATTAAATCATAATAAAAGTAACTTCGTCGGCTCATACGGTCGCGACAGGGGGAGGCGAGTCAGAAAGCTCGTGCACCCACCCTAAATGCAGGTTCCGTCGGCTCATACGGTCGCGACAAGGGGAGGCGAGTCAGAAAGCTCGTGCACCCACCCTAAATGCAGGTTTCGTCGGCTCATACGGTCGCGACAGGGGGAGGCGAGTCAGAAAGCTCGTGCACCCACCCTAAATGCAGGTTTCGTCGGCTCATACGGTCGCGACAGGGGGAGGCGAGTCAGAAAGCTCGTGCACCCACCCTAAATGCAGGTTTCGTCGGCTCATACGGTCGCGACAGGGGGAGGTGAGTCAAAAAGCTCGTGCACCCACCCTAAATGCAGGTTTCGTCGGCTCATACAGTCACGACAGGGGGAGGCGAGTCAAAAAGCTCGTGCACCCACCCTAAATGCAGGTTTCGTCGGCTCATACGGTCGCGACAGGGGGAGGCGAGTCAAAAAGCTCGTGCACCCACCCTAAATGCAGGTTTCGTCGGCTCATACGGTCGCGACAGGGGGAGGCGAGTCAAAAGGCTCGTGCACCCACCCGAAATGCAGGTTTCGTCGGCTCATACGGTCGCAACAGGGGGAGGCGAGTCAGAAAGCTCGTGCACCCACCCTAAATGCAGGTTTCGTCGGCTCATACGGTCGCGACAGGGGGAGGCGAGTCAAAAAGCTCGTGCACCCACCCTAAATGCAGGTTTCGTCGGCTCATATGGTCGCGACACGGGGAGGCGAGTCAGAAAGCTCGTGCACCCACCCTAAATGCAGGTTTCGTCGACTCATACGGTCGCGACAGGGGGAGGCGAGTCAGAAAGCTCGTGCACCCACCCTAAATGCATGTTTTGTCGGCTCATAAGGTCGCAACAGGATGACACAATTTGCACTTTTCAATGAAGAAGCCCCCAAGTCGGAGAGTGTTTTATTACTTCATAATGAAACTGAAAAAACTTACAAAACGTGGAGCTTTAAGAGCTCAAGTGTAGTAAGGCCGCAAATGAGCAATATTCCAGGGGCGAGTTGACTCAGCCTCTGTAGTCGGTCGATTAGGCCGAAGATCCATCAAATAATAAGAGCCATTGCGGAGGTTCTTGCTGACGACGAACGGCCCTTCCCAAGGGGGTGATAGCTTGTGCATGCCTGCCCGATCTTGTATCAGGCGAAGTACTAAGTCGCCCTCCTGAAAAGTCCGACTCTTAACCCGACGACTATGATAGCGCCGCAGATCTTGCTGGTAGATAGCCGAACGAGCCGCAGCCAGGTCACGCGCCTCTTCCAAGGCATCCAAGGAATCCTGACGCGCCAGCTCATTATCTTGCTCCACATATGCAGCGACTCTAAGAGAATCATGTCTTATGTCAGTAGGGAGGACAGCCTCTGCTCCGTAGACCAAAAAGAAGGGAGTGAACCCTGTGGATCAATTCGGGGTGGTCCGAATACTCCACAGTACCGAAGGTAACTCTTCAACCCAACACCCTGGAGTCCTTTCCAGGGGAACCATGAGCCGAGGTTTAATCCCTCGCAAGACTTCCTAATTCGCCCGCTCTGCTTGCCCGTTGGACTGCGGGTGAGCAACTGCCAAAACATCAAGCCGGATATGTTCTCGACGACAAAAATCCAGCATCGCTCCTTGGGACAAGTTAGTACCATTGTCCGTGATAATACTGTGCGGATATCCAAAACGGAAAATCAGCTTTTTCAGAAATTTGACCGCTGTCTCTGCATCGCAAGCTCCAACAGGTTCCGCCTCAACCCATTTAGTGAACTTATCAACTGCCACCAATAAGTGAGTTTTCTTGTTAGAGGACATTTTAAAGGGACCGACCATGTCCAGCCCCCAGACCGCGAAGGGCCAAGTAATGGGAATCATCCTCAATTCTTGAGCCGGCACATGAGCCTGTCTCCCATATCGTCGGCACCCCTCGCACCGCCGTACTATGTCTTCTGCATCTGCATGAGCCGTCAGCCAAAAGAAACAATGTCGAAAAGCCTTTGAAACCAAAGAACGTGACCCGGCGTGATGCCCGCAGTCTCCAGAATGAATGTCATTTAGGATCACGCATCCTTCCTCGGAGGAAACATATCGCTGAAAGACCCCAGAAGCACTCCGTTTATGTAACTCGCCATTAATGATGACCATGGATTTGCTACGTCGAACGATCTGGCGAGCCAAAACTTCGTCGGCGGGTAATTCGCCGCGAGTGAGATAAGCCAAATAAGGAAGAACCCAGTCCCGAGTGACATGGAGGGCCGCCACGAGCTGAGACTCGGGATCTGGTATCGCCAACTCCTCCTCCGTGGGTAAAGCCACATACGGTTTATGCAAGATATCCAAAAAAACATTAGGGGGGACCGGTTTTCTTTGTGAGCCGAGTCGCGAGAGGGCATCAGCTGCTTCGTTGAGTCGCCGATCAACATGATCCACCTGATATCCATGAAAATAGCCCGCCACATCAGATACAGCTCGTCTGTAAGCCGCCATCATAGGATCCCGAGAGTCCCAGGTACCCGAAACCTGTTGCGCCACCAAATCTGAATCACCAAAACATCTGACTCGGGTTAGGTTCATCTCTTTTGCCAGTCGCAAACCGTGAAGCAGAGCTTCATATTCCGCCGCATTATTCGTGCAGGGAAACATGAGTCGGAGAACATAACAGAACTTATCTCCTTGAGGGGATATCAGCACCACACCAGCCCCCGAGCCCTCCAACTGCCTGGATCCATCAAAGTAAATAGTCCAATAGGTAAGGTCAGGCCGATCTTCCGGAGCCTGAAGTTCCGTCCAATCGTTAACGAAATCAACTAGTGCCTGGGATTTGATGGCTGTGCAGGGGGTATATTGTATGTGATGAGACCCAAGCTCTATCGCCCATTTGGCGATTCGCCCTGTTGCCTCCCGATTTTGGATGACGTCACCGAGGGGGGGCGGAACTGACCACAGTGATCGGGTGCTCCTGGAAATAATGTTTAAGCTTTTGACTCGTCATGAACACCCCATAGACCAGTTTTTGCCAATGCGGGTATCGCTGTTTGGAAAGAGTTAACACCTCACTGATAAAATATACCGGACGTTGCACCGGGTATTCCTTTCGTTCCTCCTTTCTTTCGACGACCACAGCCACGCTGACTGCCTTGGAATTTGCCGCGATATACAGGAGCATAGGTTCCTTTTCAGTTGGGGCTGCCAGGACCGGCGGTTAACCAATTGATGTTTCAAGGCCTGAAGCGCCTCGTCTGCCTCATCTGTCCATACGAATCGGTCAGATTTCCTCAACAATTGATAAAGAGGAATCGCCTTTCCCCAAGGCGGCTCACGAAACGACTTAGAGCCGCAATGCGGCCCGCCAGTCGCTGAACTTGATTAACATTCGTCGGCTTCCCGAGAGAGGTAACCGCTTCAATTTTGTCCGGGTTAGCCTCGATGCCGCGCTCCGATACCAAGAAACCCAGTAATTTTCCTGCAGGTACACCAAAAACGCACTTGGTAGGATTTAGCTTCATCTGATATACTCGTAAATTATCAAAGGTTTCCTTAAGGTCTTCCAAAAGTGTCTCCCCCTGGCGGGTCTTGATCACAATGTCGTCAACGTAAGCATGGACGTTGCGGCCAATTTGGTTATGAAGACAATTCTGGATGCAGCGTTGATAAGTCGCCCCTGCGCTCTTGAGTCCGAACGGCATGGACACATAGCAAAAGGCCCCGAAGGGGGTTATGAAGGCCGTCTTCTCCTGATCTTCCACGACCATCTTGATCTGATGATAACCTGAATAGGCGTCCAAAAAGCATAATCGTTCGCATCCCGCCACCGAGTCAATGATTTGGTCGATGCGGGGAAGAGCGAAAGGATCTTTGGGACAAGCTCTGTTGAGATCCGTATAGTCAATACACATACGAAAAGTGCCATTCTTCTTGAGTACTAACACTGGGTTAGCCAGCCATTTGGGGTGAAAAACTTCCACGATGAACCCGGCGGCTAAAAGACGGGCGACTTCTTCTCCAATCGCCTTGCATCGCTCCTCGTTAAATCTGCGAAGGTACTGTTGGACAGGTTTGCATTTTGGGTCAATATTAAGATGGTGCTCAGCGAATTCTCTCGGTACACCCGGCATGTCAGAGGGCTTCCATGCGAAGATGTCCCGATTCTCACGGATGAATTCGATGAGCGCGCTTTCCTATTTGGGGTCCAGACCCGTCCCAATGGTGAACTGCTTGGATGAATCGCCAGGCACGAAATCGATTGTCTTAGTATCATCCGTCGGTTTGAAGTTGAGGGGCGACTCAGAATCTGTAGTCGGCTTCTTGAGTGGTGACATGTCTGCCAGGTCAACATTGGCCCGATGATGTTTGAGCTCTTCTGCCGCACAGGCGACTTCCGCATAAGCCGCGTCCCCTTCCTCACACTCCTTTGCGATTCTTCTATCTCCATCAACCGTGATGGGTCCTTTAGGACCAGGCATTTTGAGCTTGAGGTAGACGTAGCATGGGCGGGCCATGAAGCGGGCGTAAGCCGGTCGCCCGAACAGCGCACGGTACAGGCTTTTCAGCTTGACCACCTCGAAGATTAGAGACTCCGACCTGTAATTCTGCGCAGTTCCAAACGCTACTGAGAGCCTGACCCGGCCTATGGTATAAGCCGACTTGCCCGGGACAATGCCGTGGAAAACCGTGGTTGAAGGCATCAAGTCTTTCTCCAATAGATTCATCCTCCGGAAGGTGTCGAAGTATAGGATATTAATGCTGCTGCCGCCATCCATTAATACCTTTGACAGGGTGTAACCCCTCACTTGGGGAGCCACGACTAATGCCAGGTCGCCCGGGTTATCTATTCTTGGCGGGTGATCCTCTCTGCTCCATGTTATGGTCTGCTCGGACCAGTGGAGATATCTGGGAATCGTTGGCTCAGTTACGCTGTACGCCCGGTGATTTACCTTTTTATCACGCCTGCAAGCATTAGTGGTGAAAACGTGGTACTGCCCATTACTTAACTGTTTGGGATTGCTGCGGAAGCCCCCATTGTCATCCTGGTCCTGTGGAGCCCCCTGTGGGGGCGGCTGCTGGAAAACTCCCGGCGGGTTGTACCGCCGCTGGTGGTGCACCGGGTACTGGCCGCCGCCTGGTTGCGGGCCTCCCTGAGCCCCCTGTTCTGGAAAGCCGCCGAAGGGGTTCTGCCTTTGGTTGGACGCGGCGAGTTGGTCCTGGCACCGGTTCGGATCTTCGTTTTGGCTCTTCTTGATTGCCTCCGCCCGAAATTCTCGCATCACGAAAGAGTTCTCCCAAGAGTGGCCCGCCGGGCCGTCGGCCGTGGCGTGGTGCGGGCAAGGGCCTTTGAGTAGCTCTTCATAGTTACGCGGCCTTTTCCCACTGAAACCTCGATTCTTCTTTTTGCCGTCATTGGCATTGGTGTTGGCAACCAAGTCCGAGGGCTCCTCCTGTGGCCTACGCTTCCCGTTGGTCCCCTGATTGTGACGGTTGCGGCCCTGGAAACGGGTGTGATTTTTTGTCGAATCGCCCTTTTTGGGCGGGTTACCCTTACCATCCTCGCCGGGATCCTTGGTATCATCGGCTCGGCATACCTAGTGAGGGTGTCCATCAGTTCGCCCATGTCCTGAACTTTCCGTTTGAGTCGCCCCAATTTCTGGACCAACGGTTCATAGTGGCAGTTGTGCTCGAGGATAAGCACAGCTTGTGCTGCCGTGATACCATCTGATGAATGAATAATTTCTGCGACCCACCGTGACCAATGGTGTGCCGACTCATCCGGGCGTTGTACGCAGTGTTGTAAGTCGACGATCGTCATCGGTCGTTTACAGGTTCCCCGGAAGTTTTTGATGAAACGCTCTTTCAGCTTGGCCCAGGACTGGATAGAATTGGGAGGTAAGTTTTTCAGCCAAGTGCGCGCCGACCGCTCGAGCATCATGGTGAAATATGTGGCGCAAACCGCCTCATTTACGTCGAGCATGTCCATGGCAATCTCATAGCCCTCGATCCATGATGTTGGTTTGAGATCTGGTGTGTAATTAGGCACCTTTCTTGGTCCTTTAAAATCCTTGGGCATTCTTTCGTTCCGAAGGGCTAGGGACAAGCATGGTACCCCAACTCGCCCTCCGGTCCCTGCGAGGGGGGCCTGGGAGTCTTGAATGTTGGGGAGATCTCTGCCCGGCGGGTTCCGCTCGGGCGGGTTGTCCTGCGGGAAGTGTCGCGGGTCACTGTTTACGGCTGGCTGATCCTCCGGCCTACTCCTGATATAGCTCGCCTGAGGGGTGGAGTGCAATCTCTCAAGGCTGTGTGAGAACTGTGCGTTTTGAACCACCGTTGTTTTCAACATCTCGATGGCGTTCCTCGCTTCAATCTCAGCTGGGGTGTTGCCGTGAATCGGAAGGGACTCCAAGTGGCGAGTTGCGGCAAGCACGTTATCCACCGGGTTGGAGAAGTGGCCTTGAGGGGTCCGGAAACGAGGAATTTGACCCTCAGTCGGCTGAACCGGCGGGTTAGGTGGGCGGCCCGGTCCTCCTGCTGGGGCGGCCCCCATCCCGGGGGTTCGAGGGGTGTCGAACAGACGGGTCGGGTTGAGGTCATGGGGCACGCGACCCTGGTGTCTCCGCTGATGGACGGCGTCGGACGCGCGCTGCTGTCTTTCAAGCCGCCAGTTGTCAGTGTTCAATCGCATCCTTTCGGCCGTGATTTGGGCTTGTCGAGTCTCGATCCTGGCGGACTCCATCTCAGCATCCTGATGGGCCTTTGCCACCGCCTCTCTGAGCTTTGCTAACTCTACATTTATCTCCTCTTGGTTCTCTGGCGTGAGGGGAGTCGCCATTAGTCTCGTGATTTCCGCCGCTAAATCCACCAGGACTGCAGATGCACTTCTGGATGTCCCGCCGGTCCCATCGCCTCCGGTGGGGTTTTGTGCGGGTTGAGTTGCCCCTGCCATGTAGATGGCGATCTGGCGGCGGGTTCGATCAAGGATTTCCGGATCCATAGCCAGTGACAAGCCTCCGAGACCGTCCCCATGGAGAGACCGGATGGAATCTGAATCGCCCATGGATGACTCATCGTCAGAGTTGACCGGGGTAACTTCCTAAGTCGCCAAGTGTTCTGGTTCCTCCGATCCCTGCGTGAATCCCACAAAGACCGGGCGAGTTAGATTCTGTGTTATGACTGGGCAGACGTACCTTTCCGGCTCGACGATGTCGGTGGAGATGTCCGGCTCAGGAACGGATGATCCGATCATGCCAATGAAGATGTTGATCTTGCCGAAGGGGACCCTGTAGCCCGATTCGATCGAATTTGCTTCAGGTCCCCATCGTTGGTTGTCGACGTAGGATATCCCGCGGCGGCTCCGAGTCATGAGCGCCGTCGCATAACTCCCAAACCCTGGTAGGGCTCCCTTTGAGAACTCAACTCCACCGTGCGTAGGCCCCACGGTGGGCGCCAACTGTCGTGGTTTTGTCACGGTAGATGTCGTCGTGAAAGGACTTAGTACTGGAGCCATCGCACCTTGGTGGCGACTCAAAGGGGTTTGAGCGGGAGGAACACGGCGATTTACCCAGGTTCGGCCCCTCGAGAGGAGGTAATAGCCTACGTCCTGCTTTGTGTGTATTGATGTGGATTCGATTACAAGGGAGGCGTAACTCGCCTAACCTAGCACTCGATGATTTCTAACCTCCCTCTCCTCCTTAGGACTCGCCTTTATATATAGGTCGAGGCCTTAGGGTTTACAAGAGTCCCTTCCTCCTTACAATTCGTGACCATCGTGGTCTCTAAGTCGCCGTCCTTCAAATTCCGGAGACCTTCCAGAAATCATAACCGTCCCGCGGCCATGAACCGGCCAGGCAGAAGCTCGAGTAACCTAGAGGATGAATCGCCTTACTGGTAACCCGACCCATCTTGGGCGGGTCACTTTAATAAGTAATATCCCCAACAAATTCCTTGTTTCGCCTTTATCTTGGCTAACGTCATATGCTAGGGAAAGATCTATATTCATATGTCAACTTGGAAGTAAGTATTCATGAATTATTGTTGTTGACATTACCCTTGAGGTAAGTGGTTGGGAGGCGAAACTATAAGCCCCTATCTTTCTTTGTGTCCAGCGGAAACTTTGATCTCATGAGTACCACGTGAGTTGTAGCAATTGTAGAGAAGGAAAAGATGATTGAGTATGTGGATTTGCTTTACAAGCCGTTATTTGACTCTTTCTAATGTTGTGATAAATTGCAATTGCTTCAATGACTAAAGTCTATCGGTTGCTAATTCTTGGTAAAGTTCTTGATCCATACTTTACTTAGTGAAGGAATTGTCACTTTAGCATCATAGATTATATGTTGGTATTGCTGTTCTGATCATGATCATGATGCCTGCATGTCCATATCTTGTTTTGTCGACACCTCTCTCCCTAAACATGTGGACATATTATTGAGCTAGGCTTTCGCTTGAGGACAAGCGAGGTCTAAGCTTGGGGGAGTTGATACGTCCATTTTGCATCATGCTTTCATGTTGATATTTATTGCTTTTTGGGCTGTTATTCCACTTCACGGTACAATACTTGTGCCTTTTCTCTCTTATTTTGCAAGGTTTACATGAAGAGGGAGAATGCCGGCAGCTGGAATTCTGGCCTGAAAAAGGAGCAAGTTTGAGATGCCTATTCTGCGCAACTCCAAACGCCGTAAAAATCAACAAGGATTTTTTTCGGGATTTATAAAAAATACTGGGCCGAAGAAGTGCTAGAGGGGCGCCAGCAGGTGGCCACAAGCCTGCTAGGCGCGGCCACCACCTGGCCGCACCTAGGGGGCTTGTGGGCACCCAGCTGGCCCTCTGTCTCTCCCCTTTTGCTACAAGAAGGGTTTCGTCCGAGAAAAAAAATCAAGAGGAGGCTTTTTTGAGGATTTGCCGCCGCCACGAGGCAAAACTTGAGCAGAACCAATCTAGAGCTCCGGCAGGACGATCCTGGCGGGGAAACTTCCCTTCCGAAGGGGGAAATCGTCGCCATCGTCATCACCAACAATCCTCTCATCGGAGGGGACTCGTCACCATCAACATCTTCATTAGCACCATCTCATCTCCAAACCCTAGTTCATCACTTGTAACCAATCTCCGTCTCGCGACTCCGATTGGTACTTGTAAGGTTGCTAGTAGTGTTAATTACTCTTTGTAGTTGACGCTAGTTGGATTACTTGGTGGAAGAGTTTATGTTCAAATCCTTGATGCTACTCATTGCCTCTTTGGTCATGAATATGATTATGCTTTGTGAGTAGTTACTTTTGTTCCTGAGGACATGGGATAAGTCATGCTAATAATAGTCATGTGAATTTGCTATTCATTCGATATTTTGATGTGTTGTATGTTTTTTTCCTCTAATGATGTTATGTGAACGTCGACTACATAACACTTCACCATTATTTGGGCCTAGAGGAAGGCATTGGGAAGTAGTAAGTAGATGATGGGTTGCTAGAGTGACAGAAGCTTAAACCCTAGTTTATGCGTTGCTTCGTAAGGGGCTGATTTGGATCCACTAGTTTAATGCTATGGTTAGACTTTGTCTTAATTCTTATTTCATAGTTGTGGATGCTTGAGAGAGTGGTTAATCATAAGTGGGATGCTTGTCCAAGTAAGGGAAGTATCCAAGCGCCAGTCCACCCACATATCAAACTATCAAAGTAACAAACGCGAATCATATGAACATGATGAAAACTAGTATGACAGAAATTCCCGTGTGTCCTCGGGAGCGTTTTTCCTCCTGTAAGACTTTGTCGAGGCTTGTCCCTTGCTACAAAAGGGATTGGGCCACTTTGCTGCCCTGATGTTACTTTTGTTACTTGTTGCTTGCTACGAATCATCTCACCACACAACTACTTGTTACCGATAATTTCAGTGCTTGCAGATATTACCTTGCTGAAAACCACTTGCTTGATCCTTCTGCTCCTAGTTGGGTTCGGCACTCTTACTTATTGAAAGGACTACGATAGATCCCCTATACTTGTGGGTCATCAGCCCTCCGTGTCTGAATCCCCCTCCGACAGGGCACCAGAACGTGCCCAGAGGGGATCTTGCGGAGACAGAAGCTTGCAGCGGCGGAAAAGTATTTTCGTGGCTCTCTCCCATGGTTTAAGATTTTTAGGGAATTTATAGGCGGAAGAAGTAGGGCAAAGGAGCCACGGGGGGCCCACAAGCCTGGTAAGCGCGCCCCCAGGCCGCGGCTAGGGGGCTTGTGGCCTCCCCCGGGATCCTTTGCCTTGGTTCTCAAGTTCCCTGCGTATCTTCTGTTACGGAATAAATCATTTCGAAGATTTTATTATGTTTGGACTCCGTTTAATATTCTTCTCTGAAAACGGTCAAAAACACGGAAAAAACAGGAACTGGTACTTGGCACTGAGTTAATAGGTTAGTCCCAAAAAAGATATAAAATGCATACAAAACATCCAAAGTTGACAAGATAATAGCATGGAACCATAAAAAATTATAGATACATTGGAGACGTATCAGCTCCCGCTCTCCTTTCCACCCAAACGCTTAAGAGCCCCTCGCCAGAGTGCCGCCAAGCCACCTTGCCGGAGCTCCGCCTCCAACCGAAGCTCTACGAGCTCATGCCGCTCCCCACCGTCACCCCCGAGTTCCGTCGACGCCGCCAAACGACGCCGGAGCATCGCCATCGTCTCCTGGCCACCTCCGCTGTCGTCCCCGACCACCGGAGCCTCTCCCTGACCACCTCCAAGCTTCGCTCGCCGTCGTTCTCGCCGGAGTTTCACCAACCCCACGGTGAGCACCCACCCCTCCTCAACCGTAGGATCTGGATCTAGCGATCCACATTAGGCTACTTAACTGTGAACCGTTTTGTTCGATTTAGAGAGCATTCGCCCTATAGGCCTGCACGCACACACCTCCAGCCACTAAGAAGCTGCCACGTATCCCATTGTTCACTAGTGTTTTAATTCTTTTTCTAATTTTTGTTTTAAAAACAGAATAGTTTCTGTTTTTTGTTTTTGCTTTAACTTTTATGTTTTAACTCCAAATTAGATGATTCTTTTTGCATTGTGTCAAAAAATTTATGTAGTTTCTGTAGATATAAAGTTTGACCATGTTTGAATATTTTAAATTTGAATTTAAACAGTTTTGGTTCAAATCTTGTTTTGTGATATCTTCAGCTCAAAAATAGGTTTTGAGTTGATTCTTTTTTCTACTGGTCACTAGTAATCTTATTTATCAGTAGGTTTAATTTACGAATTTTTAGAATATTTTAAATTAAGGTTTCAATAAAACATAATCTGTTTTAGCTCTTTTAGGTTATGTGTTCTCTTTTTGATCTAGTTAGTTTTGATTGTTGTTTTCTTTTATACTTGTTGTTGTAATGCTTATTGTGTGAATTGCTTGTCCCAATAGATCATTTGGAGTGCAAGGCTTGTTTTCTAGAGGCACTCGAGTTTGGGAATCGTCAACAAGGCAAGTTATTGTTGATCATGTTTTTACCTATGGTTTTATTGCATTAGTTCAACCTTTTCCACCCATTGCATGCAAAGTAGGTACTTGGAAATTTGGTTTTTGATGTAGTATCATGTGGTAGGCACCCATCAACCCTTGTTACTTCGGCCCGAGATGCTATTTTTATTTTGCTATGCTCCTAGTAGACGAGGTTTGGTTGAGTGTTTATCATGAGAGTTGTGAGAACTTAATGATCAAGACTTGAAGACTTCAAGATTTTCAAGACCGCATGATGCAATATACCTCTGGGTGAAGGATGGACTAGATAGGCACCCTGGAGTAACTAGTGGATGACCCGGGATGCATGGGAAAGTGCCATGACATCTTGCGGAAAGCTTCACCCAGGCACGAAGAGATGGATGGATACTTCAAGACCCGAGGCTTACCTACACAGCCACAAGTCATTATGGGCTCTGGCTTGGTTGGACATCGTGGTGACTCTAGACGGGCGGTGCTACGAGATGTAGAAGAACGGTATGATTGGATGGGCACCGATAGTGTCTTAGAGGAACCCTTTGGAAGACCTTGTTTTGATCATCCGGTTCTCAAACACCCTGAAGTGCGAGGACTTCAACGGAGGCGATCAAATCTTGTGGGGAACGTGTGCAAAACTCTGCAGAGTACTCAAACCTAATCGATTAGCCGTGTCCATGGTCATGGACAACTTGAGCCAAAGGAACTGAAACTATTAGGAATTCTCAACACAAATAAATTTAATGATGTGGGTATTATTGATAACTGGGGTATGAGAAATGGTTGGTGGAACCTTCTCATTAACAACCAATTATGTAGTAAATTTTGCTTTTAGCCCCTCTCTCATTGTAGGAAAAATTTGCTTTCCGCTAAAACTTACAGCCCCACCTGCCATATATGCATATAGTATAGATGATAATTTTCACCCACTTCTTTTGTAAATTACCGACATATTCAATATGCTGACCTATACGGCTGCAACGTGTCATGTTGCAGAGTACTTTTTCGACCAGGAGTGAGGACACGGTCTATGCTCAGTGATATGCCCTTGGAGTCAGATGGACTCAACTACCTTTGAAGCTCCCGCTAGTTTTTGTTTAGTTTTATCTCATGAGTTGGCCTTCAGCCACTTTATTGTAATCTTTATTGTAATAAAGGACTCGATATGATATTTCGATTAATGAAGTTGCGTGATTGGACTCTCGATATATACATTGATGTACCGTGTGTGTACCAGCATGATCTTGGGATGGTATAGAAACACCAGAATCTTGACCGGTTCAGGTCGGTCGCTACAGGAATTCAATAGTCTTCTTCATAAAAGAACCCGTACAAGAAGTATCGAGCATGGATTGATCACTACGAGAAAGCCGACCATAAAATTTTTGAATAATAATTTCTCTTGAGAGCTCATGATTGGGGCATGAATATAACATTGACTTAAGCCTCCCCCAAGCTAGAGCGATACTTTCTCCTTCACGAGGACATAAATTACATATATAATTCTGATCACGATGAATTAGATGCATAGGATAATTTTTTTGATGGAATTCCAATTTCAACCGATTCCAGTTCCAAGATCCAATATCATCGCATAGCCTATACTATGTCAATACTTTTCCCTTCAAAGATAAAGGGAAAACCTTATTCTTAGCTTCATATTTGTGTAAACCTGCAAGCTTAAATAGTCCACAAATTTCATCCACATATATAAAAGTGCATATGAGGATGTTCGGTTCCGTCTCTTGCATAAGGATTAGCTAGCAGTTGTTCTACCATACTCGAAGGAATTTCATATTCAATATTTTCAGTAGGTGCAGTAGGTTGAGGGGAAACTAATTGTGGTTCCGGTCGAGGTGAAGATACCCCGAATAAACCCCTCAAAGGATTGTTTTCCATAGTAGCAAGTGACAATAAATTTCAGCACATAGTAATAATGTTTGCTTACCAATTTCCACTAACCAAGAGCGCTTCACTTCCCGGCAACGGCGCCAGAAAGTAGCCTTGATGACCCACAAGTATATGGGGTCAATTGTAGCCTTTTCAATAAGTAAGAGTGTCAAACCTAACGAGGAGCAGAAGGAAATGACAAGTGGTTTTCAGCAAGGTAATGTGTGCAAGTGCTAAAATTGTAAGTAGCGGAGTAGTTTGATAGCAAGATAATTTGTAACGAGCAAGTAACGATAGTAGTAACAAAAGTGCAGCAAGGTAGCCCAATCCTTTTGAGGCAAAGGACAGGCCAAAACGGTCTCTTATGATAAGCAAAGTGTTCTTGAGGGTACACGGGGATTTCATCTAGTCACTTTCATCATGTTGGCTTAATTTGTGTTCGCTACTTTGATAATTTGGTATGTGGGTGGACCGGTGCTTAGGTGCTGTTATTTCTTGAACAAACCTCCTACTTATAATTAACCCTCTCGCAAGCATCCGCAACTATGATAAAAGTATTAAGAATAAATTCTAACCATAGCATTAAACTTTTGGATCCAGTCGGTCCCTTACGGAATAGCGCATAAACTGGGGTTTAAGCTTCTGTCACTCTCGCAACGCATCATGTAATAACTACTCCACAATGCATTCCCTTAGTCCCAAATATGGTGAAGTGTCATGTAGTCGACGTTCACATGACACCACTAAGGGAATCACAACATACATATCATCAAAATATCAAACACATATCAAGTTCACATGATTACTTCCAACACGATTTCTCCTGTGACCTCAAGAACATAAGTTACTAGTCACAAATGATAATCATGCCCAAGATCAGAGGGGTACTAAATAGCATAATGGATCTGAACATATAATCTTCCACCAAATAAACCATATAGTAATCAACTACAAGATGTAATCAACACTACTAGTCACCCACAAGCACCAATCTATAGTTCTGGTACAAAGATTGAACACAAGAGATGAACTAGGCTTTTAGAGGAGTTGGTGTTGTTGAATATTTTGATGAATATAGCCCTTCCCAAGATGGGAGAGTTGTTGGTGATGATGATGACGATGATTTCCCCCTCCAGGAGGGAAGTTCCCCGGCTGAATTGCTCCGCCGGAGGGCAAAAGTGCTCCTGCCCAAGTTCTGCCTTGAGACGGTGGCGCTTCGTCCCGAAAGTCCTCTCCTCCTTTTTTCTAGGTCAAAATGACTTATATACCAAAACAGGGGCACCAGAGGTGGGCCTGGGTGAGCACAACCCACCGGGGCGTGTGCGACTTCTCAAATAACAGCGCCAGAAATTGACACGTTGACGGAGACTTGCTTGCGTTGGTTTTTCCCTTGAAGAGGAAAGGGTGATGCAGCACAGGAGCAGTAAGTATTTCCCTCAGTTTGAGAACCAAGGTATCAATCGAGTAGGAGAATCTCGTCAAGTCTAGAGTACCTGCGCAAACACAAAAGAGCTTGCACCCAACGCTATAAAGGGGTTGCCGATCCCTTCAAGATTGATTGCAAAGTGAGATCTGAAGGCGGAAAGTGCAACGAAGTAAAAGTGAAAGGGTGAAAATATGATGTGAAGTAGACCCCGGGGCCATAGTGTTCACTAGAGGATTCTCTCAAAATAGCAAATATTATGGTGGGTGAACAAATTACTGTCGAGCAATTGATAGAACCGCGCAAAGTCATGATGATGTCTAAGGCAATGATCATACATATATGCATCACATCAGAGACAAGTAGACCGATACTTTCTGCATCTAGTACTATTACTCCACACATCAACCGCTATCCAGCATGCATCTAGTGTATTGAGTTCATGACGAACAGAGTAACGCCTTTCGCAAGATGACATGATTTAGAGGGATAAACTCAAACCAATGATGAAAAACCCATCTTTTTACCCTTGATGGCAACAAAACGATGCGTGCCTCGCTACCCCTTCCGTCCCTGGGTGAGGTCATCGAACGGTATGAACCAAAAACCAAGCACTTCTCCCATTGCAAGAATCATAGATCAAGCTAGCCAAACAAAACCCACAACTTGAAGAGAATTACAAGGATATGAAATCATGCATGTAAGAGATCAGAAGAAACTCAAATAAGATTCATAGATAATCTGATCATAAATCCACAATTTATCGGATCTCTACAAACACACCGCAAAAGAAGATTACATCGGATAGATCTCCATGAAGATCATGGACTTTGTATTGAAGATCCAAGAGAGAGAAGAAGCCATCTAGCTACTAGCTATGGACCCGTAGGTCTATGGTGAACTACTCACGCATCATCGGAGAGGTCATGGTGTTGATGAAGAAGCCCTCCGTATTCGGATCCCCCCTCCGGCAGGGCACTAGAACATGCCCCAGATGGGATCTTGCGGAGACAGAAGCTTGCGGCGGCGGAAAAGTATTTTCGTGGCTCTCTTTATTTTTTCTGGGATTTTAGGGAATATATAGGCGAAAGACCTAGGGAAGAGGAGGCCCAGGGAGCCCACAAGCGTGGGAGGCGCGAGCCCCCCTGGCTGCGGCAAGGGGGCTTGTGGGGTCCCTGGTGACCCCCTGCCTTGGTTCCCAAGTCTCCCGATCGTCTTCTGTTTCGAAAAAAAACTTTTTGGAAGTTTCGTTCCGTTTGGACTCCGTTTAAAATCCTCCTCTAAAAAGGGTCAAAAACACGGAAAAAATAGGAACTGGCGCTTGGCACTGAGTTAATAAGTTAGTCCCAAAAAAGATATAAAAGGCATACAAAACATCCAAAGTTTGACAAGATAATAGCATGAAACCATCAAAAATTATAGATACGTTGGAGACGTATCAAGAATCCCCAAGCTTAACTCCTGCTCGTCCTCGAGTAGGTAAGTCAAAAAAACTGAATTTTTGATGTGGAATGCTACTTAGCATAGTTGTCCTTTGTAACTTCTTTCATGTGACATGAATGTTCAGATCCGTAAGATTCAAAACAATAGTTTGCTATTGACATGAAAACAATAATACTTCAAGCAAACTAGCAAGGTAATCATGAACTTTCGAAATAGCAAGGCCAAAGAAAGTTATCCCTACAAAATCATATAGTCTGGCTATGCTCCATCATCCTCACACAACTAATGCAAATCATGCACAACCCCGGTATTGGCCAAGTAATTGTTTTCGCACTCTTACTTTCTCAAACCTTTTTCAACTATCACGCAATACATGAGCGTGAGCCATGGATATAACACTATAGGTGGAATAGAGTGTGGTGGTGGTTGTGAGACAAAAAGGAAGAGATTGTCACATTGACTCGGCGTATCAATGGGTTATGGAGATGCCCATTAATAGATATCAATGTGAATGAGTAGGGATTGCCATACAAAGGATGCACGAGAGCTATAAGTATGTGAAAGCTCAAAAGGAGAACTAGTGGGTGTGCATCCAACTTGCTTGCTCACGAAGACCTAGGGCAATTTGAGGAAGCCCGTCATTGGAATATACAAGCCGAGTCACATAATAAAGATTCCCACTAGCATAAGATGGTGATGAAACGAGAGGCTCTCAATCATGAAGAACATGGTGCTATTATGAAGCACAAGTGTGGAAAAATATAGTAGCATTGTCCCTTCTCTCTTTTTCTCTTTTTTTAATTGGGCTCTTTGGCCTGTTTTTTATTTGGGCTCTTTGGCCTCTTTTTTTATTTCCTCACATGGGACAACGCTCTAATAATGATGATCATCACACTTTTATTTACTTACAACTCAATACTTAGAGCAATGATGACTCTATAGGACATGCCTCCAGCAGTGTACCGGGATGTGCAACGATCTAGCTTGGCGTATGACGTTGAAACATATCGCTAGCTATCTTACGATCATACAATGGCAATATGAGAGTGACGGCACAAGTCATGAGACGGAATGCTGGGAGTTGCATGGATATATATCTCGGAATGTCTATGAAAATGCCATAGTAGGTAGGTATGGTGGCTGTTTTGAGGAAGGCATATGGTGGGTTTGTGCACCGGCGAAAATTGCGTGGTACTAGAGAGGCTAGCAATGGTGGAAGGTGAAAGTGCATCTATACCATGGACTCACATTAGTCATGAAGAACTCACATACTTATTGCGAAAGTTTTTATTAGTAATTGAAACAAAGAGCTAAACGCATACTCCTAGGGGAAGGGTTGGTAGGTGTTAACCATCGCGCGATCCCGACCTGAACACAAAGGATGACAATCAATAGATCAATTATACTCCGACTTCCTAACATAGCGGTTCACCATACGTGCATGTTACGGGAATCACTAACTTCAACACAAGTATTTCTAGCTTCACAACACCCTACTAACATAACTCTTAATATTACCAAATCCACGTCTCAAAACTAATTGAGAGGTATCAAAACTTCTCTTTATACTCAATACACATGAAGATGGAGGTTTTTGTATCCTCTTTGGGCACCTATCACCTTTGGGACTACTTTCATAAGCACAAGTCAACTACCAAGTCACGCACCGCCGTGCTCTAAAAGATCTAAGTGAAGCACATAGAGCAAAATATCTAGCTCAAAAGATATAAGTGAAGGACAATGAGCATTCCAGAAAAATCATGATGAGTGCATGTCTCTATCAAAAGGTGTGCAGCAAGGATGATTGTGACACATCAAAAAGAAAAGACTCCTACGTTACAAGACGTTCCAAGCAAAACACATATCATGTGGTGAATAAAAATATAGCTCCAAGTAATGTTACCGATGGATTGAAGGCGAAAGAGGGGATCCCTTCCCGGGGCATTGTAACATCCCAAATTTTGGAATGTTAATATAATTATTATATTGTTTGTTTGTTTGCTTGAGTGATTGAAAATTGAGTGAAATTTGAAACTTTTCAAAAACTTTTGAATGAGAGGGAATAAAATGACTTTCCCCATCTCCGATGAATTCTAATTCAATCTTTTAAAAGCAAAGAGAGAAGATGACATGACTTCTTCAACTATAAAGAATTTGAACGGAGTTTGCATTTGAACCCCTTCAAAATATTTGCCCTTGCTTCTATATTTTTCTTCCCCGAGAAAATGCCCCGACAAAATTCTTGCACGCAAGAAAGAGCGGAGGAAAATGACCCTCCAAAATGTGAGGCATTTCTGAAATATTTTGAGCCAAGAAGACCCAAGTTTATGGGGAAAATATTTTGCCAAAAGAAAATATAGCATAAGGGGTTTTTTCTGAAAAAACATTTTTAAAAAGTTTTTATTTTGGTTTTGGAAAAATGATAATCAATTAGGAAATATTTTTCTGATCGATTTGGTATATAATACTCCATATAAATGATTTCCTTTTATTTTTTCTCTTGCTGTTTAAAAAAAAGAAAAACAAACAGGGGGCCAGATCCCCATATCGCTCGGAGTCCTCCTCCCCACGCGAGCAAGAATCCCCGTGGCCCAGCGCACCCCTTCTTTCCTTTCTCTTTTTTCCCTTTCTTTTTCTTTTTCTTTTTCTTTCCTTCTTTCTTCTTCTTCTTTCCTTCTTTCTTCCCATGGGACTTTCCTTCCCAGCGCACCAGCCTTTCCATGGCACCACCTCCCCTGATCACGGGATCCCCTTCCCGATTCCCCCTCCCCTTCCTTCTCTCGACCTCCCTCGCCCCCTATAAAAACCCGACCCCTGAGCCGCCCTCGCCCCGTTCCGCACCCCGCCGCCCCTGCACAGCCACCTTGCCACGCCGCATGAGCTCGCCGGAGCTCGGCCCTGCTCGAGCTAGCAGGAACCCCTACTGCCTCCCCCGTCGCCCCGGATGCCTCCCCTGCTGCCTCCCCCGACGCCCTGGAGCCGACCGCCCCCTCCTCCTCCGCCCCACCCTGCCGGCGACCAGCCCCCCTCGTGGGAGTGCCTCTCCACCCTCGCCGGAGCAGCCACCGGAGCTCCCAGCCTCCCGTGTCCACGGTGAGATCCTCTCCCTCCTCTAGTTTTACATTTTGTTGTTTTTCCACCGTAGGATCTTAGATCAATGGGTTAGATTAGATCCAGCATACCCCTTCGGTTCTTTTCAAAGAACCGACGGTTTTAACTTATTAGTAAGTTTAGCCGAAGCGGTTTCTTATATAGCGGTCGTCCGCTGTTTAGCCTATGCAACGCACACCAATCAGCCAATCAGAAGCCGCCACGTGGATTCCCTGTTTGTTTTATTTTTCAGTTTTAATTCAAAAACAGAGGCAGATACAATTTTATTTTGCTCATAACTTTTGATACACAACTCCAATGAGGTTGATTCTTTTTCCAGTAAATCACAATTTTTCTGTAGTTTTTAAAAACATATAATTTGTCTATGTTTGAAATTTTCAAATTTGAATTAGATCAGATTTAGTTTAAACCTTGTTTTGCTTATTCGAGGAGTTAAAAATATATTTTAATTTGATTCTTTTTTCTACTGATCACTAGTGATCTTAATTATCGGTGGTCAAAATTTCATAATTATTTGAGTAATTTAGCTTATTGTTTCTTGTGAAACAATTTCTGTTTCACCTCTTTTAGGATTATGGCTATTTCCTTTTCTATAATTGTTTTTAAATTATTTTATTTTATATTTCAGAAAGATTATGTTTTGCTTCTGTTAGTTAACAGTAGGTTTGCAAAAAGTTTTGATTTTTATTTTTATATGTTATCATGAAATCAATTCTAGTTCTCTAATAACTTGCAATTGGTTTCTCCACTGTTTCAAATCCCGTTTGGAAATACTTTCAAATTTTTTTGTGAAAAATACTCTATTTTATCTTATTTAAATTTATATCTTAGTTCCCTGTTATTATTTTCCGTTGGACAAAAACTATTTAGTGTTTGACGTAGTAGAAGACTCCCTAGTCTTATTTGAAGTTTCCTTCCAATTCCTATTCGCTCTCTCTTTTGTTTTGATTGCTAGAATGATTGCTAGTATGAGTGCTTATGTGAATGATATGTTTGTTATATAGATTTCATCGGAGAGTGACGAGTAGTCTATCAAGTTATTTCTCGAGAAATTCTTCTTTGTCAACATCGCCAGGCAAGTCATTTGATCATGTATCACCTATGTTTTATGCATTGTAGTTCTACCATCCTATGCCCAATTGCATGCTGAGTAGGTACTTGGAAATTATGGTTGCATATTGTAGTATCATGTGGTAGGCACCCAACAACCCCGTTACTTGGCCCGGGACGACAAATTTCATATTGCTATACTTGAGTAGACGGGATTCTGGTTGAGAGTTTATCACGAGTGATGCGAGAATAATTTAATAACCAAGACCGGTTAAGTCAAGACTTTTCAAGACCTCGTGATGCAATGCAACTCTGGGTGAAGGACGGTTGATCGGCTCCCTGGAGAAACGAGTGGATGACCCGGGATGCTGGAGACGACCATGACATCTTGCGGAAAGCTTCACCCAGGCTCAAAGAGACGGACGGATATTTTCAAGACCCAAGGCTTACCTGCACATCCACAAGTCATTATGGGCTCTGGCTTGGTTGGACAACGCGGCGACTCTGGACAAGCGGTGCTAGCAGATGTAGAAGAATGGTAGGAATGGATGGGCACCGACAGGGATTCAGAGGGACCGGTTGAAAGACCATGTTTTGATCATCCGGTCTTCAAACAGCCTGAAGTGCGAGGACATACACGGAGGCGATCAAATCTTGTGGGGAACGTGTGCAAAACTCTGCAGAGTACTCAAACCTAATCGATTAGCCGTGTCCACGGTCATGGACAACTTGAGCCAAAGGAACTGAAGTTATTTGAAATTCTCAACACAAATAATAATATTGATGAGGGTAATATTGACAACTTGGGTATGAGAACTGGTTGGCGGAACCATCTCATTAACAACCAACAACGTAGTAATATTTTGCTTTTAGCCCCTCTTGTTGTAGGAGAAAACTTGCTTTTCGCCAAAAACTTATAGCCCCACCTGCCATATATGCATGTAGAATAGATGATTATTATTTTACCCCCCTCTCTTATGTGACTTGCCAGCATATTCAATATGCTGACCTACACAACTGCAACGTCTTATGTTGCAGATCTTTTTCTTCGACGAGTAAGAGTACGATTCAGGGTTACGGTCTACACTCAACTTGCCGTTGGTGTTTATTGGGACTCCACTCCCTTGACTGCTTCCGCTGAGATATTTAAGGTATATATCAGTTTTACGCTATTTACATGTGATTGCCCTTTGATATATACATTGATGTACTGTGTGTGCCAGCATACTGATCGAGGGATGGCACAGATACACAGAGGCTTGACTCGTTTTGAGTCGGGTCGCTACAGGCATCCCCAAGCTTAGTCTTTTTGGTGTCCTTGAATTTGGCTTGGGATGCCTTGGGCATCCCCAAGCTTGAGGTCCTTCCACTCTTTATCCATTTGTCCATGAGAACATCACCCAAAACTTGAAAACTTCACAACACAAAACTTAAACAGAAAGTCGTGATAACATTAGCACAAGAAAACAAACTACCACCTCTTTAGGTACTGTATAAATCTTGAATTCTATTTATATTGGTGTTAGATTACTGTATTATCACTCTTCCATGGCTAGTACCCCCCGGATACTATCCATAGTTTCATCAAAACAAGCAACCAACTCAACAAAAACAGAATCTGTCAAAAACAGACCAGTCTGTAGCAATCTGTATACCTCGTATACTTCTGTTACCTCAACAATTCTGAAAAATTACGACTGCCTGAAAAAAAGGCATATCAACTAGCAGCAAAAATAATCAACTCAAAAGCTCTTTCTGAGTAAAAATGAAAAATAATCTCGTGAGCGAAAAGTTTCTGTCTTTTCCAGAAGGATCAAACAACCATCACCAAGACTAGTCATAAAGGTTTTGCTTGGCTCAAACACAAAACGAAACACAAAAGACACAGTAATAACAGAATTATGATAGTGTGGAAGCAAAAAAACAGAAGGAAAAGATAAATTCATTGGGTTGCCTCCCAACAAGCGCTATTGTTTAACGCCCTTAGCTAGGCATAAAGCGATAGAATCACGTATCGTCGTCTTTGGTGCTCAAACCATAAGTAGCCCTCATCATGGATTCATAAGGCAATCTTATTTTATTTTTAGGAAAGTGTTCGATGCCCTTATTTAAAGGAAATTGAAATCTAATATTCCCCTCCTTCATATCGATGATAGCACCAATAGTCCTTAGGAAAGGTCTACCAAGAATGATAGGGCATGTAGGATTGCAATCAATATCAAGCATAGTGAAATCCACGGGTACATAGTTCCTATTTGCAATAATAAGAACATCATTGATCCTTCCCATGGGTTTCTTGACAGTAGAATCTGCAAGATGCAAATTAAGAGAGCACTCCTCAATCTCATTAAAGCCTAGAATATCACATAAAGACTTTGGAATCGTGGAAACACTAGCACCCAAATCACACAAAGCATTGCATTCATAGTTTTTGATTTTTATTTTGATAGTAGGTTCCCACTCATCATGAAGCTTTCTAAGGATAGAAACTTCCAATTCAAGTTTCTCTTCAAGAGATTTTATCATAGCTTCGACGATATGATCGGTAAAGGCCTTGTTTTGGCTATAAGCGTGTGGAGAGTTTAGCATGGATTGCATCACGGAAATGCATTCAATCAAGGAGAAACTATCATAATTGAATTCCTTGAAATCCAAAGTAGTAATTTCATTACTACTCAAAGTTTTAATATCTTCTACTCCACTTTCAATGCTTTTAGCATCAAGATAGATGGACTCTGAATCATTGGGGTGTTTCTCAACCAAAGTGGATTCATATCGAGCCCCATCATCATTAGGTTTGACACAAGAAAACAAAGATTCAATGGTAGTCACACCAAGCACTTTAAGATCTTCGTGATTCTCATCACGAGAACACGCCTTTTTAAGCCATTCATGTCTAGCACAAATTTGGGTGGTTCTTTCTTTGCTCTCACTCATGGAAACACGCATAGCTTTCAAGGTTTCATCCATATTGATCTTGGGAGGAGCAAATCTAAATTTCAAAGCATCAATATCACTAGACATTCTATCAACGCTCGTAGCGAAATCGTCAATTTTGAGTAGTTTTTCCTCTATGGACGCATTGAAATCTTTTGCGAGTTGATAAACTCTTTGATATTACTCTCCAGATCAGAGGGTAATCTATTGTAATTTCCATGAGTATTGTTGTAGGAGTTGCCAAAGTTATTAGAGGAGTTACTAGGAAAAGGCCTAGGAACATAGTTTCCTCTAAAAGCATTGTTGTTGCCAAAATTATTCCTACCAACAAAATTAACGTCCAAGCTAGCGTTGCTACTCTCAATCAAGGAAGACAAGGGCATGTCATTAGGATCTAAAGGAGCACTTCTACTAGCAACCACATTCATTAACTCATCCATCTTAGCACTTAACGAGTTAATTTCTTCTATAGCGTGTACCTTCTTACTAGTAGGTGACCTTTCAGTGTGCCACTGAGAGTAGTTCGTCATGATATTGTCAAGGAGTTTTGTACCTTCTCCAAACGTGATTTCCATGAACGTTCCACCTAAGGTGGAGTCCAAGATATTTCTAGAAGCGAAATTCAAGCCAGCGTAAAAGATTTGTATAATTATCCAAAGACTCAAGCCATGAGCTGGACAATTTCTAATCATCAATTTCATCCTCTCCCAAGATTATGCAACATGTTCATGATCAAGTTGCTTAAAATTCATGATATCATTACGGAGAGAGATAATCTTAGCCGGCGGAAAATACTTGGATATGTAAGCATCTTTGCACTTAATCCAAGAATCAATACTATTTTTGGGCAAAGACGAAAACCAAGTTTTTGCTCGATCTCGCAACGAGAAAGGAAAAAGCTTCAATTTAATCACATCATTATCCACATCTTTCTTCTTTTGCATATCTCAAAGCTCAATGAAGGTATTAAGATGGGATGCGGCATCTTCACTAGGAAGGTTGGAGAATTGCTCTTTCATAACAAGATTCAGCAAAGCAGCATTGATTTCGTATGACTTCGCACTAGTGGCGGGAGCAATCGGAGTACTAATAAAATCATTATTATTAGTATTCGAGAAGTCACAAAGTTTGGTGTTTTCAGTCATGGTGACTTCAGCAAGCAAGCAAGCACACAAGCGAACAGAAAGCAAGCAAGAGAAAAAGGCAAACGAAAAAGGCAAACAAAGAAAAGGGCAAAAAAAATTGTAAATTTTTGTTTTTCAGAAGTGGGGTAGAGGAAAACGAGAGGCAAAAAGTAAATGCAAGAGATGAGCTTGCAACACTTACTTGGATGAGTTCTTGACTTGATCCTCCCCGATAACGGCGCCAGAAATCCTTCTGCTACTTCTCAAACAACAACGCCAGAAATTGACACGTTGACGGAGACTTGCTTGCGTTGGTTTTTCCCTTGAAGAGGAAAGGGTGATGCAGCACAGGAGCAATAAGTATTTCCCTCAGTTTGAGAACCAAGGTATCAATCCAGTAGGAGAATCTTGTCAAGTCCAGAGTATCTGCGCAAACACAAAAGAGCTTGCACCCAACGCTATAAAGGGGTTGTCAATCCCTTCAAGATTGATTGCAAAGTGAGATGTGAAGGCGGAAAGTGCAATGAAGTAAAAGTGTAAGGGTAAAAATATGATGTGAAGTAGACCCACGGGCCATAGTGTTCACTAGAGGCTTCTCTCAAAATAGCAAATATTACAGTGGGTGAACAAATTACTGTCGAGCAATAGATAGAACCATGCAAAGTCAACCGCTATCCAGCATGCATCTAGAGTATTGAGTACATGACGAACAGAGTAACGCCTTAAGCAAGATGACATGATGTAGAGGGATAAACGCAAACCAATGATGAAAACCCCATCTTTTTACCCTTGATGGCAACAACACGATGCGTGCCTCGCTACCCCTTCTGTCACTGGGTGAGGTCACCGCACTGTATGAACCCAAAACCAAGCACTTCTCCCATTGCAAGAATCATAGATCAAGCTGGCCAAACAAAACCCACAACTCGAAGAGAATTACAAGGATATGAAATCATGCATATAAGAGATCATAAGAAACTCAAATAGGATTCATAGATAATCTGATCATAAATCCACAATTCATCGGATCTCGACAAACACACCGCAAAAGAAGATTACATCGGATAGATCTCCATGAAGAACATGGAGAACTTTGTATTGAAGATCCAAGAGAGAGAAGAAGCCATCTAGCTACTAGCTATGGACCCGTAGGTCTATGGTGAACTACTCACGCATCATTGGAGAGGTCATGGTGTTGATGAAGAAGCCCTCCGTATCCGAATCCCCCCTCCGGCAGGGCACCAGAACATGCCCAAGATGGGATCTTGCGGAGACAGAAGCTTGCGGCGGTGGAAAAGTATTTCAGTGACTCTCTTTATATTTTCTAGAATTTTAGGGAATATATAGGCGAAATACCTAGGGCAGAGGAGGCCCAGGGAGCCCACAAGCCTCGGAGGCGCGGCCCCCCTGTCCGCGGCTAGGGGGCTTGTGGGGTCCCTGGTGACCCCCTGCCTTGGTTCTCAAGTGTCCCGATTGTCTTCTATTTCAGAAAAAATCTTTTTGGAAGTTTCATTCCATTTGGACTCCGTTTAAAATCCTCCTCTGAAAAGGGTCAAAAACACGGAAAAAACAGGAACTGACACTTGGCACCGAGTTAATAAGTTAGTCCCAAAAAAGATATAAAAGGCATACAAAACATCCAAAGTTTGACAAGATTATAGCATGAAACCATAAAAAATTATAGATACGTTGGAGATGTATCAGTGCGCTTGGGCTCCCTGGCTCGCCTAGGTGGGTTGTGCTCACCTGGTGGGGCCCCTATGGTACTTATTTGCTCCAATATTCTTCAAATATTCCATAAAAATTCCTCATAAAGTTTCAGCTCATTTGGAGTTGTGCAGAATAGGTAGCCTGACGTAGCTTTTTCAGGTCCAGATTTCCAGCTGCCAGAATTCTCCCCTTTGTGTGTACCTTGTATATTATGAGAGAAAAGGCATTAGAATTACTCCAAAAAGCATTATTATACAATAAAACAACATAAATAACAGTAGTAAAACATGATGCAAAATGGATGTATCACTTCGCTACATCATCCTTTCCTCTTCAAGGGAAAACCAACGCAAGCTCAAGAGGTAGCAAGGTGCACGCACGAGTTAGCCTATTTGTTTATGGACGTGATGCTTATATACACATGATCATTGCTGGGAATATCACATAACTATCCGATTTTCTGCCAATTTCCCAAGAGTAATTTGCTTACCCACCGTATGCTATTTTTCATGAGAGATGCCATTAGGGAAAGCTATGGCCCGAGGTCTATTCACAACATATTGATAAAACCTTCATTACCTTGCTTCCATTTACTTGTTTTTATTTTATCTTGCTATCTAGAATTATCTACACACCTCACTTGCTTGCAAGTAAAAGACAAGAAGATTGCTACCCTCTTGCCCGTAAGTTGTTTGTTCTTTTGTGTGCATCCACTGAAGACGGTCGTGGTTGATATTCCTATTGGTTCGATTAACCTTGGTTTCATAACCGAGGGAAATACTTACCCACATTGTGCTGCAATGACCCATTCCTCTTCATAGAAAACCCAACATAGATCACAAGTATCAATTACCTCCACAAGGCCATTCTTCATAATCCTCGACACAAGCACAACTTTATCATGCCTTACTTAGAAACATAAGTTCATTTCTTTTTGCTTGCACATATACACCTGAGTAATTTGATGTCAATCTCATTAATGTTGCATTGTTCAATTGTTTTGCGCAACAATGAACAATGGATCATCATCAGCTGATGCCCTGGGACGTCCGAGCTTATTTCTTTGATTCCAGGAGAGACCCTAAGAAGCCATGGACCTATCTAAAGACAGTTCCCAATGCTGCTCTTCGGATGAAATAATCGGTCTTGCTTCTATTGTTGTACCTCCTGCCGGTCCGCTAGAACAATATTTGCTAGAACATGAAAATGATATGCATATGAATGAAAGGAATGAAATAGATAAGATATTCTTTGATCAACAACCTATACTTAAGCACAATCTACCAGTTGATATTTTAGGGGATCCTCTTCCACCGAAGGGAGATACCATGTTTGAGCTTAAGACATTACGTGATACTTTGAAATATTCTTATCTTGATGAAAATAAGATATATCCTGTTATTATGAGTGCTAACCTTTCAAGGCATGAAGAAAAGAGATTACACAAAACTCTAAAGAAGCACATGGCTACTATTGGATATACTCTTGATGATCTTAAGGGCATAAACCCAACTCTCTGTCAACACAAGATAAATATGGAACCGGATGCTAAACCTGTCATTGATCATCCACATTGTCTCAATCCTAAGATGAAAGAGGTGGTAAGAACTGAAATACTAAAACTTCTGTAGGCAGATATAATTTATCCTATTGCTGATGTAGACGGGCAAGTCATGTTCATTGTGTTCCTAAGAAAGGTGGTATAACTGTTGTTCCTAATGATAAAAATGAACTTATACCACAAAGAATAGTAACTAGTTATAGGATTGTAATTTATTTCAGGAAATTGAATAAAGCTACTAGCAAAGCTCATTACCCCTTGCCTTTTATTGATCAAATGTTAGAAATATTATCCAAGCACACACACTTTTGTTTTCTTCATGGATATTCTGGATTCTCTCAAATACCTCTCTTAAAAGAGGACCAAGAGAAAACTACCTTTACTTGCCCTTTTGGAACTTATGCTTATAAGTGTATGCCTTTTGGTCTATGCAATGCACTTGCTACCTTTCAAAGATGTATGACTCCTATATTGTCTGTTTTCATGGATGATTTTTCCGTTTACGTGACTTCTTTTGATGATTGCTTGAGCAATCTTAATCGAGTTTTGTAGAGATGTGAAGAAACTAATCTTCTCTTGAATTGGGAGAAGTGCCACTTTATGGTGAATGAAGGTATAGTACTTGGGCATACAATTTCCGAACAAGGTATTGAGGTGGATAAGGCCAAAGTTGATGCAATAGGGAAAATGCCGGGCCCAAAAGATATCAAAGGTATAAGAAGTTTCCTTGGTCATGCTGGTTTCTATAGGCATTTCATTAAAGATTTCTAGGCCATTAACTAATCTTCTTCAAAAATATTTTCCTCTTGTTTTTATGATGATTGTGTAGAAGCCTTCAAAATACTTAAGAAAGCCTTAATTTTTGCACCTATTATTCAAGCACCCACCTGATAAGTCTAGGTTTAGTATTCCATTTGAAATCATGCGTGATGCTTGTGATTATGCCGTTGGTGCTGTTCTAGGGCAAATAGTAGACACGAAATTAATTCATTATGATCGTAAGACCCTATATAGTGCCCAAATAAATTATACTACTACTGAAAAAGAATTCCTAGCAGTTGTGTTTGCATGTGATAAGTTTAGACATTACGTCTTTGATTCTAAAGTAACTATTCACACAGATCATGTTGCTATTAAATACCTTATGGAAAATAAACATACTAAACCTAGACTTATCAGGTGGGTGCTTTTACTCCAAGAATTTTACTTGCATATCATTGATAGGAAGGGAGCTGAAAACCCTATAGCAGATAACTTGTCTAGGATGGAAAATGTTCTTGATAACCCACTGCCTATTTATGATAATTTTGCTCATCAGTAACTTGTTGTTATAAATACTTCACGTAGTACTCCTTGGTATGTGAATTATTCTAATTACATTGTTGCTAAATGCTACCTCTTGAGCTTGCGTTGGTTTTTCCCTTGAAGAGGAAATGGTGATGCAGCAAAGTAGCGATAAGTATTTCCCTCAGTTTGAGAACCAAGGTATCAATCCAGTAGGAGTATCAAGATGAGGCAGCAATGTACCTGTGCAAAAACAAACAAACTTGCACCCAACGCTATAAAGGGGTTGTCAATCCCTTCACGATTACTTGCAAGGTGAGATCTGAAGGTGAAAAGTGCAACAAAGATTTTTTGGTATTTTTGTAGATCTGAATATATGATGTGAAGTAGACTCGGGGGCCATAGTGTTCACTAGAGGCTTCTCTCATGATAGCAAGTATTATGGTGGGTGAACGAATTACTGTCGAGTAATTGATAGAATGGCGCAAAGTCATGACGATATCTAAGGCAATGATCATACATATAGGCATCACGTCCGAGACACGTAGACTGATACTTTCTGCATCTACTACTATTACTCCACACATCGACCGCTATCCAGCACGTATCTAGTGTATTAAGTTCATAACAAATGGAGTAACGCCTTAAGAAAGATGACATGATGTGGAGGGATAAATTCATGCAATATGATATAAACCCCATCTTTTTACCCTTGATGGCAACAACACGCTGCATGCCTCACTACCCTTTCTGTCACTGGGTGAGGACACCGCACGGTATGAACCCAAAACCAAGCACTTCTCCTATTGCAATAATTATAGATCAAGTTGGCCAAACAAAACCCATAACTCGAAGAGAATTACAAGGATACGAAATCATGCATATAAGAGATCAGAGGAGACTCAAATAATATTCATAGATAATATGATCATAAATCCACAATTCATTGGATCTCGACAAACACACCGCAAAATAAAGTTACATCGGATAGATCTCCATGAAGATCATGGAGAACTTTGTATTGAAGATCCAAGAGAGAGAAGAAGCCATCTAGCTACTAGCTATGGACCCGAAGGTCTGTGGTGAACTACTCACGCATCATCGGAGAGGTAATGGTGTTTGATGAAGAAGCCCTCCATGTCTGAATCCCCCTCCGGCAGGGCACCAGAACAGTCCCCAGATGGGATCTTGCGGAGACAGAAGCTTGCAGCGGCGGAAAAGTATTTTCGTGGCTCCCTTCTTTGGTTTCAGGAATTTCGAGAATTTATAGGCGAAAGAGGTAGGGCAAAGGAGGCATGTGGCTCCCACGAGGTATCCTGCCTTGGTTCTCAAGTCCCCTGCGTATCTTCTATTATGGAAAAAATTACCCCGCAGGTTATATTCCATTTGGACTCCGTTTAATATTCTTTTCTAAAAAACGTCAAAAACACGAAAAAACAGAAACTGGCACGAGGCATTGAGTTAATAGGTTAGTCCCAAAAAAGATATAAAATAGCATATTCATGCATATAAAACATCCAAAGTTGACAAGATAATAGCATGGAACCATCAAAAATTATAGATACATTGGAGACGTATCAAGCATCCCCAAGCATAACTCCTGCTCGTCCTCGAGTAGGGAAGTGATAAAGACCGAATTTTTGATGTGCAATGCTACCTAACATATTTGTTCTTTGTAACTTCTTTCTTGTGGCATGAATGTTCAGATTCGTAAGATTCAAAATAATAGTTTACTATTGACATGAAAACAATAATACTTCAAGCATACTAGCAAAGTAATCATGAACTTTTGAAATAACAAGACCAAAGAAAGTTGTCCCTATAAAATCATATAGTCTAGCTATGCTCCATCATCCCCATGCAATGAATTTAAATCATGCATAACCCCGGTATTGGCCAAGTAATTGTTTTCGCACTCTTACTTTCTCAAACTTTTTCAACTCTCACGCAATACATGAGCGTGAGCCATGGATATAGCACTATAGGTGGAATAGAGTGTGGTGGAGGTTGTGAGGCTAAAAGGAGGAGATGGTAACATCGACTCGGCGTATCAATGGGCTATGGAGATGCCATCAATAGATATCAATGTGAATGAGTAGGGATTGCAATGCAATGGATGCACTAGAGATAAAAGTGTATGCAAGCTCAAAAACAAAACTAGTGGTTGTGCACCCAACTTGCTTGCTCACGAAGACCTAGGGCAATTTTGAGGAAGCCCATCATTGCAATATACAATCCAAGTTATATAATGAAAATTCCCACTAGTATATGGAAGTGACAAAACAAGAGACTCTCTATTATGAAGAACATGGTGCTATTTTGAAGCAAAAGTGTGGAAAAATATAGTAGCATTGTCCCTTCTCTCTTTTTCTCTCTTTTTTTGTTTGGGCTCTTTGGCCTCTTTTTTTCATTTTTTTGGTGGGAATCTGTGGCCTCTTTTTTTTCCTCACATGGGACAATGCTCTAATAATGATGATCATCACACTTTTATTTACTTACAAGTCAATACTTAGAACAATTATGACTCTATATGAAATGCCTCCGGCAGTGTACCGGAATGTGCAACGATCTAGCTTAGCGTATGACATTGAAACATCTCGCTAGCTATCTTACGATCATGCAATGGCAATATGAAAGTGACGACACATGTCATGAGACGGAATGGTGGAATTTGCATGGCAATATATCTCGGAATGGCTATGAAAATGCCATAATAGGTAGGTATGGTGGCTGTTTTGAGGAAGGTATATGGTGGGTTTGTGCATTGGCGAAAGTTGCGCGGCACTAGAGAGGCTAGCAATGGTGGAAGGTGAGAGTGCATCTATACCATGGACTCACATTAGTCATGAAGAACTCATATACTTATTGCGAAAGTTTTATTAGTAATCGAAACAAAGTGCTAAACGGATACTCCTAGGGGAAGGGTTGGTAGGTGTTAACCATCACGCGATCCCGACCGCCACACAAAGGATGACAATCAATAACTCAATTATGCTCCGACTTCCTAACATAACGGTTCACCATACGTGCATGCTACGAGATTCACTAACCTCGACACAAGTATTTCTAGATTCACAACACCCTACTAACATGACTCTAATATCACCATATCCATGTCTCAAAACTAATTGTGAGGAATCAAAGTTCTCTTACTAATCAATGCACTTGAATATGAAAGTTTTTATAACATCGTCTTTGGATGCCTATCATATTTGGTTCTAATTTCATAGCACACGCCAATTACCAAGTTACTTAGAGAGAGCACTCTCAAAAAGATATAAGTGAAGATCGAGAGTTTTTATTTCTTCAAAATATTACAACGCCGTGCTCTACAAAGATTTAAGTGAAGCACTAGAGCAAAATTATCTAGCTCAAAAGATATAAGTGAAGCACATTGAGCATTCTAACAAATTGACGATGAGTGCATGTATTTCTCAAAAAGGTGTGCATCAAGGATGATTGTGACAAAAAAAAAGCAAAGACTCCTATAATACACGACGCTCCAAGCAAAACACATATCATGTGGTGAAGAAAAATATAGCTCCAAGTAACGTTACCGATGGATTGAAGACAAAAGAGGGGATGCCTTCCCGGGGCATCCCCAAGCTTACGTTTTTTGGTGTCCTTGAATTTGGCTTGGGATGACGTGGGCATCCCCAAGCTTAAGCTCTTTCCACTCTTTATTCCATTGTCCAAGAGAACATCACCCAAAACTTGAAAACTTCACAACACAAAACTTAAACAGAAACTCATGATATCATTAGCATAAGGAAACAAACTACCAACTCTTTAGGTACTGTAGTAAACTTGATTTATATTTATATTGATGTTATATTACTTTATTATCACTTTTCCATGGCTAGTACCCCTGATACTAACCATAGTTTCATCAAAATAAGCAATCAACACAACAAAAACAGAATCTGTCAAAAAGCAGACCAGGCTGTAGCAATCTGCATACTTCGTATACCTATGGTATCCCAAAAGTTCTTACAAATTATGACAATTAGGTAAATTCTCATATTAATCAGAAGAAAAAATAATCAACTCAAAAGCTCTTTCTGGATAGGAATTAAAAATAATTTCGTGATCACAAAGTTTCTGTCTTTTTCAGCATGATCAAACAACTATCACCAAAACTAATCATAAAGGTTCTACTTGGCACAAACACTAACTAAAACATAAAAAACACAATCATAACAGAATTATGATGGTGTGGACACAACAAAACAGAAAGCAAAAAGCAAAAATAAATTTATTCATTGGGTTGCCTCCCAACAAGCGCTATCGTTTAACGCCCTTAGCTAGGCATAAGGCGATAGAATCAAGTATCGTCATCTTTGGTGCTCAAACCATAAGTATCTCTCATCATGGATTCATAAGGCAATCTTATTTTATTTGTGAGAAAGTGTTCCATGCCCTTCTTTAATGTAAATTGAAATCTAATATTCCCTTCCTTCATATCGATAACAACACCAATAGTCCTAAGGAAAGGTCTACCAAGAATGATGGGACATGTCGGATTGCAATCAATATCAAGCCCAATGAAATATACGGGTACATAGTTCCTATTTGCAATAATAATAACATCATTGATCCTTCCCATAGGTTTCTTAATCGTAGAATCCGCAAGATGCAAATTAAGAGAGCACTCATCAATCTCATTGAAGCCTAGAACATCACATAAGGACTTTGGAATAGCGGAAACACTAGCACCCAAATCACACAAAGCATTGCATTCATAATTTTTAATCTTGATTTTGATAGTAGGTTCCCACTCATCATGAAGTTTTCTAGGAATAGATATTTCCAACTCAAGTTTCTCTTCAAGAGATTTCATCATAGCATCAACGATATGATCGGCAAAGGCCTTATTTTGGCTATAAGCATGTGGAGAGTTTAGCATGGATTGCATCAAGGAAATACATTCAATAAAATAGCAACTATCATAATTAAATTCCTTGAAATCCAAAGTAGTAATTTCATCACTGCTCAACGTTTTGATATCCTCTACTCCACTTTCAGTGTTTTTAGCATCAAGATAAGTAGACTCCGAATCATTGGGACGTTTCTCAACCAAAGTGGATTCATATCCAAACCCATCATCATTAGGATTGACATTAGAAAACAAGGATTCAATAGGAGTCACACCAAGCACTTTAAGATCTTCGTGATTCTCATCACGAGAACACACATTTTTAAGCCATTCATTTCTAGCACGATTTGGGCTGTTCTTTCTTTACTCTCATTCATGGAAACACGCATAGCTTTCAAAGTTTCATCCATATTAATGTTGGGAGGAGCACATCTCAATTTCAAAGAATCAATATCAAGAGACATTCTATCAACGGTCCTAGCCAAGTCATCAATTTTAAGAAGTTTTTCTTCTATGGACGCATTGAAAATCTTTTGCGAATTGATAAACTGTTTAATATTACTCTCAAGATCAGAGGGTAATTTATTATAATTTCCATGAGCATTGTTGTAGGAACTGCCAAAGTTATTAGAGGGATTACTAGGAAAAGGCCTAGGATTAAAGTTACCTCTATAAGCATTGTTGTTGCCAAAATTATTCCTACCAACAAAATTAACATCCAAACTTTCATTGCAATTCGTAGTCAAGGAAGACAAAGGCATATCATTTGGATATAGAGGAGCACCTTTACTAGCAAACAATTTCATTAACTCATCCATCTTAGCACTCAAAGAGTTAATTTCTTCTATAGCATGCACTTTTTTACTAGTAGGTGACCTTTTAGTGTGCCATTGAGAATAGTTTGTTATGACATTATCTATGAGTTTTGTGGCTTCTCCTAGTGTGATTTCCATAAAAGTTCCACCAGAGGCGGAATCCAAGATATTTCTAGAAGCAAAATTCAAACCAACATAGAAAATTTGAATAATCATCCAAAGACTCAGGCCATGAGCGGGACAATTTCTAATCATCAATTTCATTCTCTCTCAAGTTGTGCAACATGTTCATGATCTAGTTGCTTAAAATTCATGATATCATTACGGAGAGAGATAATCTTAGCTGGTGGAAAATACTTGGAAATAAAGGCATCTTTACACTTGTTCCATGAATCAATACTATTTTTTGGTAAAGATGAAAAGCAAGTTTTTGCTCGATCTCGCAATGAGAATGGAAATAGCTTCAATTTAATCATATCATTATCCACATCTTTCTTCTTTTGCATATTGCATAACTCAATGAATGTATTAAGATGGGATGCAACATCTTCACTGGGAAGGCCGGAAAATTGCTCTTTCGTAACAAGATTCAACAAGGCAGCATTGATTTCATATGATTCCGCACTAGTTGAGGGAGCAATCGGAGTACTAATAAAATAATTGTTATTAGTATTCGAGAAGTCACACAATTTGGTGTTTTCATACATGGTGACTTAGCAAGAAGACAAGCAAACAAGCAAACAAAAAGCAAGCGAAATAAAGGGCGAATGAAACAGACAAATATTTTTGTAAATTTTGTTTTTTCAGAAGTGGGGGAGAGGAAAACGAGAGGAAAAAGGAAAATAATGTAAATGCAAGAGATGCGTTTGTGATAGTTACTTGGTATGCTTCACTTGAATACTCCCCGGCAATGGCGCCAGAAATCCTTCTTGCTACCTCTTGAGCTTGCGTTGGTTTTTCCCTTGAAGAGGAAAGGGTGATGCAGCAGAGTAGCGATAAGTATTTCCCTCAGTTTGAGAACCAAGGTATCAATCCAGTAGGAGTATCAAGATGAGGCACCAATGTACCTGCGCAAAAACAAACAAAGTTGCACCCAACGGTATAAAGGGGTTGTCAATCCCTTCACAATTACTTGCAAGGTGAGATCTGAAGGTGAAAAGTGCAACAAAGTATTTTTGGTATTTTTGTAGATCTGAATATATGATGTGAAGTAGACCCGGGGGCCATAGTGTTCACTAGAGGCTTCTCTCATGATAGCAAGTATTACGGTGGGTGAAAGAATTACTGTCGAGCAATTGATAGAATCGCACAAAGTCATGACGATATCTAAGGCAATGATCATACATATAGGCATCACGTCCGAGACAAATAGACCGATACTTTCTGCATCTACTACTATTACTCCACACATCGACCGCTATCCAGCATGCATCTAGTGTATTAAGTTCATAACAAATGGAGTAACGCCTTAAGCAAGATGACATGATGTGGAGGGATAAATTCATGCAATGTGATATAAACCCCATCTTTTTACCCTTGATGGCAACAACACGATGCGTGCCTCGCTACCCTTTCTGTCACTGGGTGAGGACACCGCACGGTATGAACCCAAAACCAAGCACTTCTCCTATTGCAAGAATTATAGATCAAGTTGGCCAAACGAAACCTATAACTCAAAGAGAATTACAAGGATGCGAAATCATGCATATAAGAGATCAGAGGAGACTCAAATAATATTCATACATAATCTGATCATAAATCCACAATTCATCGGATATCGACAAACACACCGCAAAAGAAAGTTACATCGGATAGATGTCCATGAAGATCATGGAGAACTTTGTATTGAAGATCCAAGAGAGAGAAGAATCCATCTAGCTACTAGCTATGGACCCAAATGTCTATGGTGAATTACTCACGCATCATCGGAGAGGCGGTGTTGATGAAGAAGCCCTCCGTGTTCGAATCCCCCTACGACAAGGCACCGAATGGTCCCCATATGAGATCTTGCGGAGACACAAGCTTGCGGCGGCGGAAAAGTATTTTCGTGGCTCCCTTCTTTGGTTTCGGGAATTTAGAGAAATTATAGGCGAAAGAGGTAGGGAAAAGGAGGCACGTGGGGCCCACAAGCCTGCTAGGCGCGGCCCCCCTAGGACGTGCCTAGGGGGCTTGTGACCTCCCACGAGGTCTCCTGCCTTGGTTCTCAAGTCACATGCGTATCTTCTGTTATGGAAAAAATCATCCCGCAGGTTTTATTCCGTTTGGACTCCGTTTAATATTCTTTTCTGAAAAAGGTCAAAAACACGGAAAAAACATAAACTGGCACGAGGCACGGAGTTAATAGGTTAGTCCCAAAAAAGATATAAAATAGCGTATTCATGCATATAAAACATCCAAAGTTGACAAGATAATAGCATGGAACCATCAAAATTATAGATACGTTGGAGACGTATCACTAAATATATTTTGCCTAGCTTCACCTATCAACAAAATAAAAAATCTTCTATGATTTACGCCATTAATTTTGGGATGACCCACATCTTTATAAAGAAGGAGTAGATGGTTTTATTGGACATTGTATACCTGGGCATGAACATGAACAAATCCTAAGGAAGTGTCATTCTGAAGCCAATGGAGGACACCATGCTGGTGATAGAACTACACACAAGGTATTACAATCCGGTTTCTATTGGCCTACTCTTTTTAAAGATGCTCGTAAGTATGTCCTTTCATGTAATGAATGTTAAACAGTTGGTAACATTGGTAAACATTAGGAAATTCCTATGAATTATTCACTTGTTATTGAACCATTTGATGTCTGGGGCTCTGATTTTATGGGACCTTTTCCTTCCTCTAATGGGTATACTCATATTTAGTTGTTGTTGATTACTTACTAAGTGGGTAGAAGCTATTCCAACTAGTAGTGTTGATCATAACACATCTATTAAAATGCTTAAAGACATCATTTTCCCGAGGTTTGGAGTCCCTAGATATTTAATGACAGATGGTGGTTCACATTTTATTCATGGCGGTTTCCATAAACTTCTAGCTAAATGTGATGTTAACCATATAATTTCATCACTTTATCATCGTCAGTCTAGTGGACAACTTGAATTGAGAAACCGATAAATAAAATTAATCTTGCCAAAGATTGTCAATAGGTCTAGAAAGAATTGGTCTAATTAACAAGATGATGCTTTATGGGCTTAGAGAACTGCTTATAATAATCCTATGGGGATGTCTCCTTAAAATGGTTTATGGAATAACTTCTCATTTACCTCTTGATTTAGAACATAAAGCTTATTGTGCAATTAATGAATTAATTAAGACTTTAAACTTGCCGATGAAAACAAATTATTTGATATTAGCTCATTAGATGAATGGAGGACACAAGCCTATTAAAATGCCAAGTAATGTAAAGAAAAAGCTCAAAGATGGCATGATAAGAGAATCCAAAAATGAGAACTCAATGTAGGAGATTTCGTGCTTTTGTACAATTCCCGTTTCACATTCTTAGCACGTAAACTCCTCTCCAAATGGGAAGGCCCATACATTGTCGAGGAGGTCTATCGCTTCGGTGCTATAAAGATCAACAACTTCGAAGGAAAAAATCTGGGAGTGGTAAATGGGAAAATAATTAAGCATTATATCTCAGGTACACCCAAATGTTGAAACTAACATTATTCAAGTAACGACACCGGAGGAGCACATAAGAGAGACCTTCTCGAACACTCCAGAAACCTAAAAAGGAGTAGGTACATGAAACGGTAAGAAAATTGACTCCCAAAATTCCAAAAAAAATATGTTCTGTTGGTTTTAGTATTTTAGAAAAATTCCAAAAATAAAAAGGAATGAGGGGGACCCACGAGGGTGGCACAAGCCAACAGGGCGCGTCCACCCCTGGCCGCGCCTTGATGGCTTGTGGGGCCCTCGTGTGCCTCCCGAACTCTTTTTTCTCCCCGAGCATGTATTCTAACATGAAAATAATCATTATATATACTCCGAACTATTTTTACCACCGCATAATGAGTTTTGCCTCTGTTATTATTTAGGGCTGTTTTCTCACAGATCTAGATCATCATGGCTCCACCGGCCCTCCACAAGAAACATCGCATAGTTCGACCTTCACCAGGCATGCATCCATACATCCAGGTCTATTATGTTTTGTCCTTAGGAGAGGAGGATACACAAGGGGTCCTAGAAAACGTCATGAGGAGGGGTCAAGAGGGAGCTGAAGGATCCAAAGGAGACTACACAAATCCTCCTTCTGCAGTCTCTAACAAGGGAGAATCACTATTACTTCTTCATGATGATACTTCCTTACCTAAAATTGATGCATTAAAAGCCATGGAATCTATATGTGCCCGAAATACAGCTCTGACTAATGAAGTCATCCTGCAAGAAGAACAGAATCATGCCTCATCATCATCATCATCATCAACATCATCACCCAAGAAGTACGCCACCCTCAACTTATTCCAAGCTTGGGGGATTAGGTTTTTGGGGAGCGATCACGCGACTGCTCGCCTCCGTCCGACTGCTTCATCTACGTTCGCGTCGCCATGTCTTCACCAACCGAAGCCGACTGTCTCGTCCGCGAGAAGGCTGAAGATGAGAAGAAGGCAACAGAGGATGCCGCCGCTGCTGAAATGCACAACAGGCTGATCGGAGGATATAACTCGTTTATCCCACTCCTGTTTATTTTACTCCTAGTAGTACTAACTATATGCGTAGATGTTTCTACTATATCGTTGTACTTGCTAGTCTCTTCCGTAATCAGTACGTCATCAATCTAGTCAATGCCATGTTAGTAATTATTTCATGGATTAATCTATTTGGAAAATTGCCTATTTAATCAACAATCCAAGGGTGATATAAAGTTTGCTATCACAAGGGGCAATATGAAGTGAAGTCCCTTCGCATTAAGAGTTTGCACATCCAAAAACTTAAAAACACATGAAAACTTCTGATTCCCTCTGCGAAGGGCCTATGTTTTATCTTCAGGGGTTCATTCATGTGTGTGAGTCAATAAAATTTACTCCTCTTCCTACCTATTAACTATATAGTGGCAAGCATTATGTATTGAGGAAAGATTCAGACTTATATATCCATGTGGATGTAGATTATCATGATTTATTATTGTTGACATTATCCTTGTTGTAAATGAGTTGGGTGGAAAATCATTTAAGCCCCTATCATCCTATTTGTCCTATGGAAACATGAGCTCCAAAAATATGACTTGAATGTGAGCAATCATAGAAGATTAAATGACAGTTGAGTATGTGAACTTGCTAATAATAAAGCTCTTACATAGACTCTCCTCTGAAATATGATGAATTATGATTGTCCCATTGACTGAGAACATAGTTTGTTGATTGTCAGTAAGGTTTATGCTTCATACCCCAATAGTTGTGAATGGATTATTACTTGCTTATGAGAATATATATGATAAAATACTTGCTTCTATGCTAATATTCATGATGCTCTCATGTCTGTTTTTACTTTTATCGACTCCTCCCTCTCAAATCATGTGGTCATCATTTTCGAGCTCGGCTTTCGCTTGATGACAAGCGAGGTCTAAGCTTGGGGGATTCGATACGTCTATTTTGCATCATGAATTATTATTGATATTTGTGTTATTCTTGTCCATTATTCCCTATTATCATACAATTCATATGCCATTTCCCTCTGAATATGCAAGGTACATCACAAAGAGGGAAATGTGTGTAAATTGGAATTTTTGACCGGGAAACCGAGAAAAAGACAGAAAAATCAACATACTCCAAATGACCTGAAACTACATGGAGAATTTTTCTGGAATTTTTAAGAATTATTGTGCCAAAAATATACCAAAGGGACGTGCTGGCCACAAGACAACAAGGCACGACCACCCCCTGGCTGCGCTGTGATGGCTTGTGGGCCCCTTGCAGGTCCTGTGACGTCCCTCTTCTCCTATATGGTATGCATTACCCTAGAAAAAAATCATAAGAAACCTTTCGGGACGAAACGTCACCATCATGAGGCGGAAACCTAGACAGAGGCCCTTTTGCTCTCTGGCACAGAGATTCTGCCCGGGAAGCTTCCCTCCGGGAGGGGGAAATCAAAGCCATCATCATCA
Organism: Hordeum vulgare subsp. vulgare; assembly: GCF_904849725.1. Classification (NCBI taxonomy): domain Eukaryota; kingdom Viridiplantae; phylum Streptophyta; class Magnoliopsida; order Poales; family Poaceae; genus Hordeum; species Hordeum vulgare. Next base: position 53,817,117 of record NC_058519.1, read on the forward strand.
TCACCAACGCTTCCTCCTTCGTGGGAGGACAATAATTCATCAACATATTCACCAGCACCATATGATATCCAACCCTAGTTCATCTCTTGTATTCAATCTTTGTTTCAAAACCTCAGATTGGTACGAGTGGGTTACTAGTTGTGTTGATTACATCTTGTAGTTGATTCTTGTTGGATTACTTGGTGGAAGATATTATGTTCAGATCCTTAATCATTATTGTTATACCTCTGATCTTGAACATGTTTATGTGTTGTGAGTAGTTAATTTTGTTCCTGAGGACATGGGAGAAATTTTGTTATAAGTAATCACTAGTACAAATGACCGTGTGTTGCATCGGGCGAAATATTTAGTATAATTTGCTTCATATGCCATTATGCAATATTTTTTAACTAAAGTTTTGCAAGCATTAGAAGCAAGGTCTATCTCCTGCACTGGAAGTCGTACCATCTAGCGGAGGAGCACGCCCAGGCCGAGCGATAGATGGAGCTAGAGCACTGCTAAGCACAGGAGGGGGAGAAGGAGCGTCGAGAGAGGGAGGCGATGGAGCACACCTGATGGCCCGCGCCCTAGCCGCCAATGCTGCCATTGGGTGCTGCTTAGGCCTGGGAGGCGTGATAACCCACAAGTATAGGGGATCGCAACAGTTTTCGAGGGTAGAGTATTCAACCCAAATTTGTTGATTCGACATAAGGGGAAGCAAAAGAATATTCTTGAGTATTAGCAGTTGAGTTGTCAATTCAACCACACCTGAAAGACTTAGTATCTGCAGCAAAGTATCGATAGCAAAGTAGTGTGATAGCAACAGTAGCAACGGTAATAGTAGCAGCAGTGATAGCAGTAGCGGTAACAGTAGCAGCAGTGACAACAGTAGCAGCAAAGTAATATAACAAGGACCAGTAGGAAAAACTCGTAGGCATTGGATCGGTGATGGATAATTATGTTGGATGACATTCATCATGCAACAGTTATAACATGGAGAGATATGTAACTAGCTCCAGTTCCTCAATGTAATGTAGGCATGTATTCCGTAAATAGTCATACGTGCTTAGGGAAAAAGAACTTGCATGACATCTATTGTCCATCCCTCCTGTGGCAGCGGGGTCCTAATGGAAACTAGGGGATATTAAGGTTCTCCTTTTAATAGAGAACCGGAACAAAGCATTAGCACTTAGTGAATACATGAACTCCTCATACTATGGTCATCTCTGGGAGTGCTTCCGGCTATTGTCACTCCGGGGTTGCCGGGTCATAACACATAGTAGGTTACTCCAACTTGCAAGATAGGATCAAGAACACACATATATTGACAAGAACATAATAGGTCCAGATCTGAAATCATGGCACTCGGGCCCTAGTGACAAGCATTAAGCATGGCAAAGTAGTAGCAACATCAATCTCAGAACATAGTGGATACTAGGGATCAATCCCCATCAAAACTAACTCAATTACATGATAGATCTCATCCAACCCATCACCATCCAGCAAGCCTACGATGAGATTACTCACGAACGGTCAAGAGCATCATGGAATTGGCGATGAAGTAAGGTTGGTGATGACGATGGCGACGATCTCCCCTCTGCAGAGCCCAGAACGGACTCCAAATCTGCCCTCCAGAGGAAGAACATGTGGTGGCAGTGCCTCCGTATCGTAAAACGCGATGAACTCTTCTCCTTGATTTTTTTCCGGACGAAAGGGACTAAATAGAGCTGGAGTTCGAGGCGGCGGAGCCCCGAGGGCCCCACAAGCCTGCTAGGCGCGGCCCGGGGCGCCTCTTGGGCTTGTGGGCTCCTCGCTCCACGCCTCCGGTTGATTCTTGCGCCAGTATTTTTTTTATATTCCACAAAAAATCCTCGTAAATTTCCAAGTCATTCTGAGAACTTTTATTTCTGCGCAAAAACAACGCCATGGCAATTTTGCTCAGCGTTAGTCCGGGTTAGTTCCATTCAAATCATGCAAATTAGAGTCCAAAACAAGGGCAAAAGAGTTTGGAAAAGTAGATACGATGGAGACGTATCAACTCCCCCAAGCTTAAAGCCTGGCTTGTCGTCAAGCAATTCAGTTGACAAACTGAAAGAGACAAAAGAAAAACTTTTACGAACTCTGTTTGATCTTGTTGCTGTAATTATGTCTAACTCATATTCAATTTTTCAGCAAGATCATAATATAACCACATAAGCAATGACATTTAGGTCTCATGAAGAACTCACATCAATGGCATAATCAACTAGCGAGCAATAATGATGAGTTTCAAACGTCAACACTTCAATCAAAACAATCATGAAGCAATATGAACATGTGGTATCTCGCTAGCTCTTTCTGAGACCGCAAAACATAAATGCAGAGCACCTTCAAAGACCAAGGGCTCACTGAACATTGTAATTCATGGCAAAGAAGATCCAGTCATAGTCATACTCAATATCAATTAAAAGCAAAGCATAAAAATGACGGAGGTGCTCTCTAATTTGTGCTTTGAAAACAAGAGGATGACTCAACAGAAAAATATATAGATAGGCCCTTTGCAGAGGGAAGCATTGATTTGCAGAGGTGCTAGAGCTCAAGCTTTTAAAACAGATATAATAATTTTGGGTGGCATGCTTTCTTTGTCAACGCAATAACCAAGAGTTTTCACCATCTTCCATGCTACACATACTATAGGCGGTTCCCAAAGAGAAAAGTAAAGTTTTGACTCCCCCACCACCGATCAATCACACTCCACGACTAGCCGAATACTCGGGTGCCGTCCGTACCAACAACAATCCAAGGGGAGTTTTGTTTGCAATTATCTTTTTGATGTGAGCATGGAACTGGGCATTCCAATTACCGGCCCCTTTCTCGTGAATGATAGTGAATAAACACATATCAAGGATAACACACCTAGCATGAAAGATACTGATCGCCCCTTGTCGCCACATGAGCGGTCCGGGCATGCAAAACAGATTATTTCTTGAAGCTTTAGAGAATGGTGCATGCAAATTTACTTGGAATAGCAGGTAGATACCGCATATAGGTAGGCATGGTGGACTCATAGGGAACAACTTTGGGTTTATGGAAGTGGATGCACAAGCAGTATTCCCGCTTAGTACAAGTGAAGGCTAGCAAAAGACTGGGAAGCGACCAACTAGAGAGAGACAAGAGTCATCAATATGCATTGAGATTAACCAACATTGAGTGCAAGCATGAGTAGGACATAAATCACCATAAACATGAATATCATAGAGGCTATGTTGATTTTGTTTCAACTACATGCATTAACATGCGCCAAGTCAAGCCACTTGAATCATTCAAAGGAGGATACCATCCTATCATACTACATCATAATCATCTCAAAATTCATGTTGGCATCCAAGACAAACCATTATAAGCTCCTAGCTAATTAAGCATGGCATCAGAAACTATGATCTCTAAGTTGTCACTGCAAACATGTTTCTCTCACAACAAAGCTGAATTAGGAATGATGAGCTAGTCATATTTACAAAAACAAAATAGATCGAGTTCGTACCAGCTTTTCCAGGCTTAGTCAATACATCATATATCATCATTATTGCCTTTCACTTGCACGACCGAATGATGTGAACAGTAATAAGAGTGTTCGTGCATTGGACTACGCTGGAATCTGCAAGCAAACACAAAGAGAAGACAAAGTAATATGGCTCTTTGACAGATAAACAGATATGCATGCGAGAGCCACTAAACATTGTAACCATGGTCTTCTACCTTGACCCAAAGAAAAAGAAAACTATTTACACGGGAAAGCTACCAACAAGCAAAAGAAGAACGGGAAATCTTTTTGGGTTTTCTCAATCTAAACAAACACACGAGAAGAAAGCGAGAAAAAGAAATAAACTAGCATGGATGATACAGTGGCAAAGTGTGAACACCGACTAACAAAGTGAAAGCGTAAGCAACAATATAAGGTCAGTGAGAAACACGTACTCCCCCATGCTTAGGCTTTTGGCCTAAGTTGGTCTACTCCCATGGCTGGTCCGGGCGATATCCAAAATCATAATGGGGGTTGTACGGGAACGCGACAGCTACTGCCTGAATAGCTGCCTCACGGAGTCGAGCAGCCTTTGCCTCCCTTTCATACTCCTCAGCCTCTCCTCTAGTTATGTAATATCTCCGTTTTACCTGAAAGTCAAAGAAGGCAGGAGCAGGAAGGGTAATATGGAAAACACGTTGTCGGCTAAATATTAACCGGTATAGGAGGGATTCATTATCCATCTCAAGGAACTGATAGCGTGTCATAGCGGCGCGATCAAGGAAAGCTGTATGGAGCGGGGGATCTCCTTCGCGGATGGGTACTCCAAGAAAATTTTCTATGCGAGTGGCATAGATCCCACCAAATAAATCCCCTTCATTAGCATTATTATTTAGCCTCCTCGCGATTATAGCTCCCATGTTGAAACTTCTATCACCCGTTACTGTGCTCTTAAGAATGCTAAGGTCACGTGCGCAGAGGTGACAATGCTCAATCTTGCCGTTAATGCATCTACCTATGAAGAGGGCAAAGTAATGCAAGGCAGGAAAATGAATGCTCCCCATGGTAGCCTGCGTAATATCTCTAGTTTCTCCGACAGTGATACTAGAGATACAATCTCTAACCGAAGACTTAGGAGGATCATTGAGACTACCCCAATCAGGTATCTTGCAAATTCTATTGAAATCCTCTAAATCCATGGTATACGATTTTTCATACAGATCAAACAGTATGGATGTGTCACGGCCAGCTGAAAATTTGAATCTACAAACAAAAGAGGCAGTGAGAGTAGTATACTGTTCACATTTATTGGAGATGAAATCTTCGAGCCCGGCATTGTGAACAAGTGTATCAAACTCGTCTTTGAAACCTGCATCAATCATGAATTCATCAGAAGGCCATTCACATGGTTGTACCTGTGTGTTCCTCGGTTGGTAAGGATCGGGCTCCTGAATCGCGAGACGGGGACCCTTCTTGCTTGAGGAACCACCATGATAGTTTCTCCTGAACATCTTCCTTTTCTGAAATTTTTAGTGACTCAAAGGAAAAGTGAACAAGGCTCAACGAAACTCATAGCAACTACTCCTACAAGCGCCTAGAGGCCATATCACGCATCAAAACCACTTGGGACCAGCTAAAATTAGCATGCAAAGCTCAAGAACAGGGTCACCAAGGCAGCAAAAATACGCAACGAATAAGGCACTAGAGCAAAAACTAATTGGACCAATGGAGGAGTCACATACCAAGGAACAATTTCCCCAAAACAGTTTGGTGAGTGGGGCTTTGCACAAGGAGATTGAAAACCGTAGCAAGAAGAGCAAGAACACGGGTTTGAGCTGTAGAATGAATTTTTTTGGAGGTAGGAGAAGGAGATGGGAGCTAGAATAAGTGGAGGGGGACACGTGGGCCCCACAAGCCTGGTAGGCGCGGCCAGGGGGGTGCCCGCGCCTCCTGGGCTTGTGGCCCACTGGTGCATCCCCCTGACTAGCTCTCGATCTCAGAATTTTTAAAAAATTCCAGAAAAAAACATACTTGATTTTCAGGGCTTTTGAAGAACTTTTATTTCCGGGACACTTTTCTAAGGGACGCAAAAAGCAAAAAACAGGAAAAACTAAAGTTAAATCTATCATTTTTCTTCTAAGCAACCGAAGGTAAAGGTCTGGAACAGAGGGTTGTGACTCCTAGATTCATCCATCTCATGGTCATCAAAAGAAATCTGTCAATGAGCTTGATCAAGTCTCCTTGACAAACTTTTTCGAATCGCATAAAACCGTAGGATTTTTGAATAGTCACTAGGTTACCTCAATGGGGATGTGCATATCCCCAACAAGCAAATCATACTTCATCTTAACAGTAGGTATAGGGCATTCAAAGCTCCCAATAAGAATCAATGAAGTTTTTTCAATAGCATTGATGCAATGTACTCGATGTTGTTTCTTCGGAAAGTGCACCGTATGCTCATTACCATTGACATGGAAAGTGACATTGCCTTTGTTGCAATCAATAATAGCCCCTGCAGTGTTTAAAAAGGGTCTTCCAAGGATGACCGCCATGGCATCATCCTCGGGAATATCCAGAATAACAAAGTATGTTAAGATAGTAACGTTAGCAACCACAACAGGCACATCCTCGAAAATGCCGATAGGGAAAGCAGTTGATTTGTCGGCCATTTGCAAGGAGATTTCAGTGGGTATCAACTTATCCAATTCAAGTCTACGATAAAGAGAGAAAGGCATAACACTAACACCGGCTCCAAGATCGCATAAAGCGGTTCTAACAAAATTGCCTTTAATGGAGAAAGGTATAGTGGGCACTCCGGGATCACCTAGTTTCTTATGAGTTCCACCCTTGAAGGTGTAATTAGCGAGCATGGTGGAAATTTCAACCTCAGGTATCCTCCTCTTATTAGTCATAATATCCTTCATGTACTTAGCATACAGAGACATTTTGAGCATATCTGTCAAATGCATTTGCAGAAAGACATGTCTAATCATTTCAACAAAGCGCTCAAAATACTCATCATCCTTTTTCTTGGATGGTTTGGGAGGAAAGGGCATGGGTTTCTGAACCCATGGTTCCCTTTCTTTACCATGCTTCCTAGCAATGAAATCATTCTTATCGTATCTCCTATTCTTAGGTTGTGGGTTATCAAGATCAGCTGGTTCAATCGCCACATCCTTATCATTGCTAGATTGAGCATCATCATGAACACCACTATCGATATTATCATTAGGCTCATGTTCATCACCAGATCATGTTTCGGCATCAGAAACAGATACATCATTTGGATTCTCGGGTGTAACAGCAACATGGTTACTAGCATGCAAGTTCCTATCATCTTTCTTTTTCTTCCTAGGATGACTAGGTGCATCAGTGCTAACTCCTTGAGAATCTTGTTCAATTCTCTTAGGATGACCCTCAGGACAAAGGTTCCTGGGTCATTCTACCACCTCTAGTGACGACTCTAACAAAATTGTCATTCAACTCATTGAGCAAGTCATTCTGAGCCTTAAGTACTTGTTCTACCTGAGTAGTAACCATAGAGGCATGTTTACTCAAGAGCTTAAGATCATTGACATTTCTATCCACACAAGCACTTAAATGACTAAGCATACGAGCATTCTATTCCAAATGTCTGCTAACCTAATCATTGAAACTCTGTTGTTTGGCAACAAAGTTATCAAATTCATCCTGGCATAAGCTAGCAGGTTTATCAAAGGAATATCACTCTCATTGAATCTACGAAAAGAATTTACCTCTACTACCTGTGTCGTGTTATCAAGACCATGGATCTCTTCGATAGGTGGTAGATTCTTGACATCTTCAGATTTAATGCCTTTCTCTTTCATAGATTTCTTAGCTTCTTGCATATCTTTAGGACTGAGAAATAGGATACCTCTTTTCTTCAGAGTTGGCTTCAGAGGTGGTTCGGGAATAGTCCAAGCATTCTCATTGCACAAGATATTATTCAATAGAATCTCAGCTTGTTCCACAGTTCGTTCCCTGAAAACACAACCAGCACAACTATCTAGGTGGTCCCTAGAAGCATCAGTTAGTCCATTATAGAAGATATCAAGTATTTCATTCTTCTCAAGAGGGTGATCAGGCAAAGCATTCAGCAGCTGGACGAGCCTCCCCCAAGCTTGTGGGAGACTCTCTTCTTCAACTTGCACAAAGTTATATATATCCTGCAAGGCAGCTTGTTTCTTATGGACAGGAAAATATTTCTCAGAGAAGTAGTAGATCATATCCTCGGGACTACGCAGACAACCAGGAGCAAGAGAAGTGAACTAAGTCTTAGCATCATCCTTTAGCGAGAAAGGGAACAGCTTAAGGATATAGCAGTGGCGGATCTTTTCCTCACTCGTGAATAGGGTGGCTATATCGTGCAACTTAGTAAGATTTTCTACAACTGTTTCAGACTCATAACCATGAAAAGGATCAGATTCGACCAAAGTGATTAACTCAGGGTCGACAGAGAATTCATAATCCTTATCGGTCACAAAGATAGGCGAAGTAGCAAACTTCGGGTCGTATTTCATCCTAGCGTTCAGAGATTTTTCTTTCCACTTGCGCAGTAATTTCTCAAGATCATAGCTATCCTTACAAGCAAGAAAGTCCTCAACTATCTATGCCTCCATAACATAACCCTCGGGTATATCAGGCAATTCATATCTAGGAGAGCTAGTTCTAACAGGTGAAATAGCAGGTTCTACTTCAATAATCTCAGCAGTTTCAGAAGTATCATTACATTCAGTATCAAGCAAAGCATCATCACAAGCATCATGGATAGCAGAAGTAGCATCATCAAGCACAGGCGACATATCAAAATTTCTAGCAGGAGGTGGTGCCGCAAACTTACTCATAACTGAAGGTGAATCAAGTGCAGAGCTAGATGGCAGTTCCTTACCTGTCCTCGTAGTTGAGGGCAAGACTTTAGTTTTTGGATCTCTCGGATTCCTCATAGTGATCAGCAGACGTAAATCCCAAGTGACTCAGAGAATAGAGCTAGGCCTCCCCGGCAACGGCGCCAAAAAATAGTCTTGATAACCCACAAGTATAGGGGATCGCAACAGTTTTCAAGGGTAGAGTATTCAACCCAAATTTGTTGATTCAACACAAGGGGAAGCAAAAGAATATTCTCGAGTATTAGCAGTTGAGTTGTCAATTCAACCACACCTGAAAGACTTAGTATCTGCAGCAAAGTATCAGTAGCAAAGTAGTGTGATAGCAACAGTAGCAATGGTAACATTAGCAACAGGGACAGCAGTAGCGGTAACAGTAGCAGCAGTGACAGCAGTAGCAGCAAAGTAACGTAGAAAGGATCAGTAGGAAAAATTCGTAGGCATTGGATCGGTGATGGATAATTATGCCGGATGACATTCATATGTAACTAGCTCCAGTTCATCAATGTAATGTAGGCATGTATTCCGTATATAGTCATACGTGCTTAGGGAAAAGAACTTGCATGACATCTATTGTCCATCCCTCCCGTGGCAACGAGGTCCTAATGGAAACTACGGAATATTAAGGTTCTCCTTTTAATAGAGAACCGGAACAAAGCATTAGCACTTAGTGAATACATGAACTCCTCATACTATGGTCATGTCCTGGAGTGGTTCCGGCTATTGTCACTCCGGGGTTGCCGGGTCATAACACATAGTAGGTGACTACAACTTGCAAGATAGGATCAAGAACACACATATATTAACGAGAACATAATAGGTTCAGATCTGAAATCATGGCACTCGGGCCCTAGTGACAAGCATTAAGCATGGCAAAGTAGTAGCAACATCAATCTCAGAACATAGTGTATACTAGGGATCAATCACCATCAAAACTAACTCGATTACATCATAGATCTCATCTAACCCATCACCATCCAACAAGCCTACGATGAGATTACTCACGAACGGTGAAGAGCATCATGGAATTGGCGATGAAGTAAGGTTGGTGATGACGATGGCGACGATCTCCCCTCTCCGGAGCCCAGAACGGACTCCAGATCTGCCCTCCAGAGAAAGAATAGGTCGTGGTGGTGCCTCCGTATCATAAAACGCGATGAACTCTTCTCCTTGATTTTTTCCCGAATGAAAGGGACTAAATAGAGCTGGAGTTGGAGGCGACGGAGCCCCGAGGGACCCACAAGCCTGCTAGGCGCGGCCAGGGGGGCCCGCGCCTCCTGGGCTTGTGGGCTCCTCGCTCCACGCCTCCGGTTGATTCTTGCGCCAGTATTTTTTATATATTACACAAAAAATCCTCATAAATTTCCAGGTCATTCCGAGAACTTTTATTTCTGCGCAAAAACAACACCATGGCAATTCTGCTGAAAACAGCATTAGTCTGGGTTAGTTCCATTCAAATCATGCAAATTAGAGTCCAAAACAAGGGCAAAAGAGTTTGGAAAAGTAGATACGACGGAGACGTATCAAGGCGTTGTTTTCTTGGGTTAGCCTGGCGCCTGAGTTCGTTGACCTCACATGCTAGGGGAGGACGACGATGCCTAGGGCAGCAGGACACGGGAAGGGTTGGTTTAATTATGTTTATTTGGACATGGGCCGACGTTGTACCTGTGTTTTAATGTTTAATTATTGTTGTTTGGGATTTTCAAATTTTTTGTTTCTAGTTTGTATTTAATAATTTGTGTCTAGGCCTGTGTTGGATACATGCACCGACTCAAATAAAAAAATGAACGTCAACGTCCGCTTGGCTCATCCAAACGGATAAAGACGAATGTTTGAGTCGGGCCGTTAGAGTTTTTCTCGAACACTCACACACGATCCAACAGATTTTTGAAGAAAAATAAACATAACCCAACGTATGATCACCGAAAAAATTATAGTCAGTGCATCCAATAGCTACCAGTCGGTGTACATCTAGCAAAACGATTGACTCAAAAAAGAAATAGCCATTCATCATACCACCGAGCCGTTCTTCTTATCCACAACATCTCCATTCCTCCGCCTCCAGTTTTCTTCTCCTGCTACAGAGGTCTCCGCCTCAATCATATTCCTTCTGCTAGAGAGGAGAGCAGTGCCCACCCCTCGTTCCCCATCATGCTCGAGGCTGCTGTTGCTACTCCCCTGATACTTGTGATCTGCATTGGGTTTTCCGTGAAGAGGAACGGGTTATCGCAGCACAATGTGGGTAAGTATTTCCCTCATTTATCAAACCAAGGTTTATCAAACCAATTGGAATATCAACCACAACCATCTTCAGCGGCTGCACACAGAAGAACAAACAACTTGCACCCAACGCAAGAAAGAGGGTTGTCACTCCGCTTGTCTTGTTATTTGTAGCTAAGTGAGGTGTGTAGATAATTGTAGATAGCAAGATAAAATAAAAGTAAGTAAATGGAAAAAAGGTAATGGTTGTTTTATCAATATGTTGTGAATAAACCCGAGGGCCATAGCTTTCCCTAATGGCATCTCTCATGAAAAATTGCATACAGTGGGTCAACAAATTCTATTGGGCAATTGACAGAAACGCGGATAGTTATGTGATTTTCACGACAATGATCATCTGTACATAGGCATCACGTCCATAAAAAAATAGGCCAAGTCCCACGTGCACCTATTACTATTACTCCACTCATCGACTGCTATCCAACATGCATCTAGAGTATTAAGTAAAACAGAGTAATGTATGGATAACAATGATGTGATGTAGACAAAGTAAACTCAAGCAATATGAATAAACCCCATTGTTTTATCCTTAGTAGCAGCAACACAAAGACGCATCTCTTCCCCTTCTGTCATTGGGATATAGAAATTCACTAGGTTGAACCTACCACAACGCACCTCTCTCACCAAAGAAATATCGATCTAGTTGGCAAAACTATTTCAATAGATCGGAGAGAATTACAAACTATCATAATCATGCACGTAAGAATCATATAATTATTCAGAGGTGAATCAAATATTTATCATGAATAATCTGAACATAAACCACAATTCATCGGATCCTGAAATATGTACCGCACAAAAGGAATTACATCATATGGTCAAAGTGAAGATGCGATGATCATTGTATTGAAGATCAAAGAGAGAAAGATTGCCATCTATGTACTGCTCATGGACTCCTAGCTCTGTGGTGAACTACTCATACATCATAGTGAGGGTGTCAAGGTAGATAATATGCCCTCCATGATCGATCCCCCCTTTCGGCAGGGTGCCAGAACGAAGCTCCACATGGCCTCCCGTCAGAACAGAGACTTCTGGTGGCGTAAAAACTGTTTTGGGACTCCCTCTTGTGTTTTAAGGGTATATGATAATTTATAAGCCAAAGAACAGAGTCGAGAGGGACACGATAGAGGCACAAGTGATCATTGGGCCCCCGGCCACACCCTATTGGCTTGTGAGCCCCTCATGAGGCCTCGAGCCTTTTTCCAATGCTCGTTGGTCTTATTTTAGTCCAGAAAAAAATCACCAAAAGTTTTAGGGCAATTGGACTTCGTATGGAAAACCTAAAAAGTGAAAAACACGCAGAAAACAACAACTCGCACTAGGCACTGGGTCAATAGGTTACTGCTAAAAAATAATATATATTGGTAAATAAATACCCCAAAAGTATGCTAGAATGATAATATATCAACATGGAACAATAAAATATTATAGATATGTTGGATACGTATGAAGCATTTCCAAGCTTAATTCCTGCTCGTCCTCGAGTAGGTAAATGATAAAACAGAATTTTTGATGTGACATGATATCCAAGCTTATTATATTTGCCATCCTAAGTGCCAACATATCTTTCTTACGCTCATCCATTGCATGAGTGCTCAAAGTCGAAAGGGAGAGGATCATTTTGACTTGTGCCTGACTAGTGGTCTGGGGATGAGTCGAAATAAGACTCCGAAGGAGACCAAGTGTGAAATTTTAGTAGATTGAGTTCTCAATTTAAAAAATATTTTATGATCTCAACCCATTTCTGACTTCTTTCATGCAAACACCATTTGGAGACCTTCCAGTCACGGACAACGAGAGCTCTTGCACCTTTATGTTCTTACTTTGATAAATTCAATACTAGATATAGACTCTTGCTTGCTATTGTCTTGACTTGAATTGCATATCTCACTTGCTTTACTTTGAAGTACTTATATGTGAGTTAGCATGTCACCACATAAATTATTGTGTTATCATTTATCTACTCGGAGATGAGCAGAAATTAAGCTTGGGGATGTTGATACGTCCCAAACGTATCTATAATTTCTTCTTGTTCCATGATCTTTTGGGCGACGTTGTTATATGTTTTGCTACACTTTTATATCATTTTACACATATTTGGACTAACCTACTAACTCAGTGCACCCAGTGCCAGTTTCTGTCTGCTGATGTCTATTTTGCTGGGGCTTTTACCCAATTTTCCGAAGCCCAAAAAATTCCAGGAAAAACATATAAAAAAATCAGCGTAACGGAAGCTTCCAGCTCACCGAAGATGGGCCAGAGGGGGGGGGCAGGGGCCTCCCAAGCGACCTGTGGGCGCGGCCTGGCCCTAGGCCGCTCCAAGACGCCGCCTGGGTGGTTCCCACCTCCTCCGGTGCCCTTCTTTGGCCTATATTTAGTCCTCCAAGAGAAAACCCTTCCATCACATCCAGAATCGCGAATTTCTCCATCATTCCGCCGCCGCAGCGCTTCCGAGATTGGAGCGTCAGGAGACCTCTTCCCGGCACCCTGTTGATGACCCACAAGTATAGGGGATCAATCATAGTCCTTTCAATAAGTAAGAGTGTCGAACCCAATGAGGAGGAGAAAGCTCTGATAAATGGTTTTCAGCAAGGTAATAACTGCAAGCACTGAAAGTAGCGGTAACAAGTGATGGTGTAGTGAGGTGAAACGTAGCAAGCGAAAGGTAACAAGTGACAAGTAGTAGCAACGATGCAGCAAGTGGCCCAATCCCTTTTGCAGCAAGGGACAAGCCTGAACAAAGTCTTATAAGAGGAAAAACGCTCCTGAGGACACACATGAATTTCTGTCATGCTAGTTTCATCATGTTCATATGATTCGCGTTCGTTACTTTGATAGTTCGATATGTGGGTGGACCGGCACTTGGGTACTGCCCTTACTTGGACAAGCATCCCACTTACGATTAACCCCTCTCGCAAGCATCCGCAACTACGAAAGAAGAATTAAGACAACGTCTAACCATAGCATTAAACTAGTGGATCCAAATCAGCCCCTTACGAAGCAACGCATAGACTAGGGTTGAAGCTTCTGTCACTCCAGCAACCCATCATCTACTTACTACTCCCCAGTGCCTTCCTCTAGGCCCAAATATGGTGAAGTGTTATGTAGTCGACGTTCACATAACACCACCAGAGGAAAAACAACATACATCATATAAAAATACCGAACGAATACCAAATTCACATGACTATTATTAGGATGACTTATCCCATGTCCTCAGGAACAAAAGTAACTACTGACAAAGCATAATCATAATCATGATCAGAGGTGTAATGAATAGCATCAAGGATCTGAACATAAACTCTTCCACCAAGTAATCCAACTAGCATCAACTACAAAGAGTAATCAACACTACTAGCAACCTTACAAGTATCAATCGGAGTCGCGAGATGGAGATTGGTTACAAGAGATGAACTAGGGTTTGGAGAGGAGATGGTGCTGATGAAGATGTTGATGGAGACGACTCCCCTCCGACGAGAGGAGTGTTGGTGATGATGATTTCCCCCTGCGGGATCGTCCTGCCGGAGCTCTAGATTGGATCTGCTCAAGTTCTGCCTCGTGGCGGTGGAGAAACCACGAAAAAGGTGTACCCTGGTTTTTTAAGGACGAAACCCTTCATATAGCAAAAGAGGGGGGCCAGTGGGCCACCAGGGTGCCCACAAGCCCTGTTGCCGCGGCCAGGGGGTAGGCCGCGACAACCAGGCTTGTGGGCCCCTAGTTGCTCCCCTGTGAAACTTCTTTCACCCAGTATTTTTTATAAAATCCAAAAAAAATCCACATTGATTTTCAGGGCATTTGGAGTTGCACAGAATAGGGGACTCAGACTTGCTCTTTTTCCAGTCCAGAATTCCAGCTGCCGGTATTCTCCCTCTTCAAATAAACCTTGCAAAATAAGAGAGAAAAGGCATAAGTATGGTTCCACAAAGTATAATAACAGCCCATAAAGCGATAAATATCAACATGAAAGCATGATGCAAAATGGACGTATCAACTACCCCAAGCTTAGACCTTGCTTATCCTCAAGCGAAAACCAAGACCCAAAACATGTCCACATGTTTAGGGATGAAGGTATCGATAAAACACAATACGAACATGAGGTCATCATGATCACACATAGAACATCAATATATCATAGAGATTCTTATGGGAAAGTAACAATTCCTTCACAAAGCAAAGTATGAAACAAAAACCTTACCGAGAAGTAGCCAACAATAGTCCATAGTCATTGAGGCAATTGCAGTTTATCATATTATCAGAAAGAGTCCAATAAGAGCTTGTAAGGCAAATCCACATACTCAATCATCTCTTTTGTTTTCTAGAATTGTTACAACTCACGTGGTACTCATGGTATCGAAGTTTCAGTTGGACACAGAGAAAGATAGGGGCTTATAGTTTGCCTCCCAACCATTTACCTCAAGGGTAAAGTCAACAATAATAAAGCATAAGTACTCAACTCCAAGTTGATATATGAATATAGATCTTTCCCAAGCATATGAAGTTCACCAAGAAAAGGCTAGATAAGGAATTGGTGAAGATCACCATGACTCTTACAAGGGCAAAAAGTAAAGGTACAAGATAGGACCTTCGCAGAGGGAAGCGGAGGTTGTCATGCGCTTTTGAGGTTTGGATGCGTGTCCTCTTAGTGCGGAGGAACGTCACTTTATATTGCCTCCTGTGATAAAGAACTTTATTATGCAGTCTGTCGCTTTTATGTCTTCCTCTTCACAGGTTCGTACAAAGCTTATTTTCCACACACTAATAGATCATACATATTAGAGAGCAATTTTTATTGCTTGCACCAATGACAACTTACTTGAGGGATCTTATTCAATCCATAGGTAGGTAGGGTGGACACTCATGGCAAAACTGGGTTGAAGGTTTATGGATGCACCAGTAGTATCTCTACTTGGTGCGGGAGTTTTGGCTAATATGAGGTGGAAGCAATCGTTCCATGCTAAGGGATCTCTAATCATATAAAATTGTTTGGAACCAAGCAAACACAATTCATTATGTTGTCTTTCTTGTCCAACATCTACTTCTAAGCATGTAATAGTTTGGTGAGTGCTCACAATTATAGAAAGTGTCTAAGATGATATATTTATATGTGAACCTCTCTTTCCTTATTACTTCTTATTAATTGCAACAATGACTGGGGTCTATGTTGGTCTATTCCAACAAGTTTCAATCATCATACTTGTCATATGTGAAGCTATCACTTTCCATAGGATCATCTCATAATCTTTCATGCTATCGTTCTTTTCATGCTTTTGATCACGGCACAAAACAAAGCCCTTGACTAAGATACTCTTTATTATATAGCTCGCAAGCTCGAATACATCGGGGGAGACACAAGTCAAAAGACTCAAACTAAAACACTAAAGACTTATTCCACTAAGAGAAGAAATAAAAACTGAAAAGGAAAGAACTAAAACAAAGGTAAAAGCAAAAGATAAAAAGGTGATACGATACCAGGGCAACTCCCCCAAGCTTGGAAAAAGCCAAGGGGATTTCCCATACCAATGCTTAGTTGTCTTCCTTTGGTGGTGATGGTGGTGGTGTTGTTGAAGTAGTCTGGTCCTCCGTTTTCCAAGGCATAGGTGCTCCATCATGGCAGGATGAACGAGTCGCCGAAATCTTCAAATCTGCAGCCAACCGTATTGATTTAAATCTATACTCATACTCACAGTTTTGGTTTTGCAGGTCATAGATCTGGCCCTGGAGTTGATCAACCCTGTCATAGAGCCTGGAGAGGTGCTTCCCAATGTCAATGGCATCCATCTTGTGATTGATGGTGAACTCCGTGATCATCATGTGGTTGGCGTTGAGTCCACGCTCCACCATCCCCTGGCACTTGAAGACTTGTTGCTCCATTGCTTCGAGCCTCGTCTCCATGCTTCCGGTATTCTTAGGCCCCTCAACATCACGGATGTGCAACATCCCCTCGCTCATCTTGATAGATTTAGGGTGTTTCAGCACTTCCGTGAGGTAGGGAATGATGACCTTCTCGAAGATCTTGTCCTTAGGAGCTTTTGGGGAAGTCATGATGGTCTAGATCTGCGACCGAAACATGCTCGAAACAAAAACAAAGGAAAACTGCGTGATACGGAGATCAAAACCCTCGGGCGTATATATAATGATTCTTCTGGACCAGAAGGAGTGCTCCGCAAGAAAACGGAGTCCAGGAGGCACACGAGCTGCCCACAAGCCCTGTTGCCGCGGCCAGGGGGAGGCCGCGGCAACCAAGCTTGTGGACGCCTCGTGCGCTCTCCGGACTGCTTTTTATTTTTCTAATTTTCCATAAATTCCAAACCGGAGAAAATTTCCTATTGGAAAAGTTTCGGAGTCCAATTACTTACCGAAACAGATACCTCTTTCTTTCCAGGGTCTGAAACAGGCTAATAAACATCCCTTATGTACTCCTCTGGAGTTATGATATTGATGATATTGGTCTCAACATTTATGGGAGTACGAGAGATGTAATGCATGATTCTTTGCCCATTTACACCCTAGGAAAATTACCTTCCGTGTTATTGATCTTGATGGCACCGGAACGGTATACTTCCTCGACAACGTAGGGACCTTCCCATTTAGAGAGAAGCTTGCCTGTGAAGAATCTTAAACGAGAATTGTATAGCAGGACATAATCACCTACATTGAACTCTCGTTTTTGTATTCTTTTATCGTGCCATCTCTTAACCTTTTCCTTGAACAACTTGGCATTCTCATATGCCTGGGCCCTCCATTCATCTAATGAGCTGATATCAAACAACCGCTTCTCACTGGCAAGTTTGAAATCAAAGTTGAGCTCTTTGATTGCCGAATAAGCTTTGTGTTCCAGCTCAAGAGGTAAATGTCACGCCTTACCGTAAACCATTTTATACGGTGACATGCCCAGGGGATTCTTATAAGCAGTCCTATAAGCCCATAGTGCATCGTCAAGTTTGCTAGACCAATTCTTTCGAGATCTATTGATGGTCTTTTGTAATATCAATTTGATCTCCCTATTACTCAACTCCACTTGACAACTAGAATGAAGATGATAAGGAGATGCAACTCTATGGTTGACATCGTACTTAGCGTGCATCTTGCGGAAAACACCATGAATGAAGTGTAAACCGCCATCAGTCATCAGATATCTAGGGACTCCAAATCTTGGGAAGATGACCTCTTTAAGCATCTTAATAGAGGTGTGGTGATCAACATTTTTAGTGCGGATAGCTTCTACCCACTTAGTGACATAATCCACAGCAACTAAGATGTGAGTATACCCATTGGGACTCGGGAAAGGTCCCATATAATCAAAGCCCCAGACATCGAATGGTTTAATGACAAGTGAATAGTTCATACACATTTCTTGACGCTTACTGATGTTCCCTTTTCTTTGTCATTCGTCACAAGACAAGAAAAACTTACGGGCATCCTTGAAGAGAGTGGGCCAATAGAAACCTGATTGCAATACCTTATGAGCAGTTATGTCTCCAGCATGGTGTCCTCCGTAGGCCTCAGAATGACACTTCTGCAGGATCTATCCCTGTTCATGTTCAGGCACACAACGTCTAATAACACCATCTACTCCTTCCTTATAAGATCATCCCAAAAGTAGTGTCTCAAATCAAAGAAGAATTTCTTCTTTTGTTGGTAGGTGAAACCGGGTGGTATGTATTTGGCTATGATATAGTTTGCGTAATCAGCATACCACGGTGCACTATGTGAAGTGCGGATGACATTCAATTGCTCATCAGGAAAGCTGTCATCAATAGGTCGTGGGTCATCAAGGACATTCTCTAGCCTAGACAAGTTATCTGCTACAGGGTTATCAGCACCCTTTCTGTCAGCAACGTGCAAATCAAATTCCTGTAGCAGGAGAACCCATCTGATTAGCCTAGGATTAGCGTCCTTCTTCTCCATGAGGTACTTAATAGCAGCATGATCAGAGTGAATAGTGACTTTGGAGTCAACTATATAAGATCCGAATTTTTCACATGCAAACACGACTGCTAAAAATTCCTTCTCCGTAGTGGAATAGTTTCTTTGGGCATTGTCTAGAGTTTTACTAGCGTATTGAATGACATTCAACTTCTTGTCAACTCTTTGTCCTAGAACAGCACCAACGGCATAATGACTAGCATCGCACATGATTTCAAAGGGCAAGTTCCAATCAGGTGGTTGAACAACAGGTGCGGTTATTAAGACCTTCTTAAGTATTTCGAATGCTTCCTCATAATCCTCATCAAAAACAAAAGGAACAGCCTTCTGCAAGAGGTTGGTAAGAGGCCTAGAAATCTTAGAGAAGTCTTTAATGAACCTTCTATAGAAACCAGCATGACCCAGGAAACTTCGTATACCTCTGATATCTGTGGGGCAAGGCATTTTCTAAATTGCATCAACCTTAGCCTTATCAACTTCAATGCCTTCTTAGAGATTTTGTGTCCTAAGACGATGCCTTCATTAACCATGAAGTGGCACTTCTCCCAGTTCAAGACGAGGTTGGTATCTTTGCATCTCTATAAGACTCGATCAAGGTTGCTGAGGCAGTCATCAAAGGAAGAACCGTAAACGGAGAAATCATCCATGAAAACCTCAACAATCTTTTCACAAAAGTCAGAGAATATAGCCATCATACATCTTTGAAAGGTGGCAGGTGCATTGCACAAGCCAAAAGGCATGCGTCTATAAACGAAGGTACCGAAGGGGCATGTGAAGGTGGTTTTCTCTTGATCAGATTGTGCAACAGGTATTTGCGAGAAACCTGAATAACCGTCTAGAAAGCAGAAGTGTATGTGTTTAGATAGCCTTTCTAGCATCTGGTCGATAAACGGCAAAGGATAATGGTCTTTCCTGGTTGCCTTGTTTAGTTTCTGGAAGTCTATCACCATCCTATAGCCCGTAATAATCCTCTATGGGATTAGTTCATTCTTATCATTAGGAACGACAGTGATACCTCCCTTCTTAGGTACGCAATGTACTGGACTTACCCAATCACTATGAGCAACAGGATAAATGATTCCTGCTTCCCGAATCTTCAATATTTCTTTTCTCATGACCTCTTTCATCCTCGGATTTAGTCTCCGTTGATGATCAGCCACTGGATTAGAATCTGGATCGGTTTTAATATTGTGCTGACATAGAGTGGGACTAATACCCTTAAGATCATCAAGAGTATATCCAATAGCAGCACGGTGCTTCCTCAAAGTTTTTAATAACTTCTTCTCTTTGTGATTCGAGAGGTGAGCACTAATAATAACAGGATATATCTCATTTTCATCAAGATAGGCATACTTAAGAGTATCTAGTAACTGTTTTAGCTCAAACACAGGATCACCCTTTGGTGGGGGAGGATCCCCAAGCAGTTCAACAGGCAGATTATTCTTGAGAATAGGATATTGTTCTAAGACAATTTTATCTATCTCATCTCTTTCCTCCATATGCATATCATTCTCATGCTCAAGCAGATATTGCTCTAAAGGATCCGTAGGAGGTACGGCAACAGAGGCAAGAGCAATGATTTCATCCCTACCAGATGACTCTTTTTCATGGGGTTGTCTTCCAAACTTGGAGAAGTTAAATTCATGAGACACACCCTCAAAACTAACAGTGACAGTCTGTTTAATGCAATAAATGTGAGCATTGACAGTGTTGAGAAAGGGTCTACCAAATATGGTGGGACAAAAGCTATCTTGTGCAGTAACAAGGACGAGGAAATCAGTAGGATACTTCGTCTTACCACACAGGACTTCTACGTCTCTCACAATTCCTAGAGGGCGGATAGTGTCTCTATTAGCTA
Organism: Hordeum vulgare subsp. vulgare; assembly: GCF_904849725.1. Taxonomy (NCBI): domain Eukaryota; kingdom Viridiplantae; phylum Streptophyta; class Magnoliopsida; order Poales; family Poaceae; genus Hordeum; species Hordeum vulgare. The sequence continues at coordinate 53,837,563 of NC_058519.1, forward strand.
GGGTAATAGTGACATCAATGGGTTCTAACTCAGCAAGTGCAATCTCATCTTTGATTTCATCATACAGGGAACGGGGTATTGCACTAACACTAGCACCCGTATCACATAAACCATGATAACAGTGATCTCCTATCTTGACAGAAACAACAGGCAGGCCAACTACAGGTCCGTATTTGTCTTTCGCGTGAGGTTTAGCAATTCTAGCGGAGTCCTCACAGAATTTGATAACATGCCCGTCTATGTCTTCGGCTAAGAGATCTTTAATAATAGAAACACTAGGTTCAACTCTAATTTCCTCAGGGGGTGCAGGTGGTCTAATGTAACCCCTACGTATCACAGTTGGAGCTTTAGAATAATCTTTTTTCCTAGCAGGGTAAGGTGGTTTCTCAGCATAGGCACAAGGAACAATAGGATCAATAGGCAATGACTTTCTCTTCAACTAGATTGGGTTTAACTATGTTGATTTCTATAGGAGGATGATACTTAAACCACTTCTCTTTGGGAAGATCAACACGAGCAGCAAAATATTCACATAGAGAAGCTACTATCTCAGAGTCAAGTCCATACTTAACGCTAAAACCTCTAGAAGTGTTTGTTTCAACAAAAGATTTAACGCAATCAAACTGGAAATTCATACCTGACTCCTTACCTTCTTCAAGCTCCCAATCTTCAGAGTTATGCTTGATTCTTTCCAATAAATTCCACTTGTGATCAATATCCTTCTTCATAAAAGAACTGTTACACGAACTGTCAAGCATGGTACGATCTTCATGGGAAAGCCGAGCATAAAAGTTTTGATTAATAATTTCTCTCGAGAGCTCATGATTAGGGCATGAATATAGCATTGATTTAAGCCTCCCCCAAGACTGAGCTATGCTTTCCCTGTCACGAGGCCAAAAGTTACAAATATAATTCCGATCACGACGTACTAAATGCATAGGATAAAACTTTTGATGAAATTCCAATTTCAACCGATTGTAGTCCCATGATCCAGTATCATCACATAGCCTATACCATGTCAGCGCCTAATCCTTCAAAGATAAAGGAAATACTTTCTTCTTTAAGTCATCCTCGGGAAAACCTGCAAGCTTAAATAAACCACAAACTTCATCTACATAGATTAGATGCAAGTCTGGATGTGAAGATCCATCTCTTGTAAAAGGATTAGCCAGCAGTTTCTCAAGCATAACCGAAGGAATTTCATACAAGATATTTTCAGTAGGTACCTCAGGTTGAGGAACAACTCCTCGTGCTTCCGTTCCTGGTGAAGATACCCCGAACAAACTCCTCAAAGGAACAGTTTCCATAGTGACAAGTGACAATAAATTTCAGCACAGTATATAAATGTTTCCTTACCAAAGGCGCTTCCTCCCCGGCAACGGCGCCAGAAAAGAGTCTGGATGACCCACATGTATAGGGGATCAATCGTAGTCCTTTCGATAAGTAAGAGTGTCGAACCCAACAAGGAGGAGAAGGCTCTGATAAACGGTTTTCACCAAGGTAATAACTGCAAGCACTGAAAGTAGCGGTAACAAGTGATGGTGTAGTGAGGTGAAACGTAGCAAGCGAAAAGTAACAAGTGACAAGTAGTAGCAAAGGTGCAGCAAGTAGCCCAATCCCTTTTGCAGCAAGGGACAAGCCTGAACAAAGTCTTATACGAGGAAAAACGCTCCCAAGGACACACGGGAATTTCTCTCATGCTAGTTTCGTCATGTTCATATGATTCGCGTTCGTTACTTTGATACTTTGATATGTGGGTGGACCGGCGCTTGGGTACTGCCCTTACTTGGACAAGCATCCCACTTATGATTAACCCCTCTCGCAAGCATCCGCAACTACGAAAGAAGAATTAAGACAACGTCTAACCATAGCATTAAACTAGTGGATCCAAATCAGCCCCTTAGGAAGCAACGCATAGACTGGGGTTTAAGCTTCTGTCACTCCAGCAACCCATCATCTACTTACTACTCCCCAATGCATTCCTCTAGGCCCAAATATGGTGAAGTGTTATGTAGTCGATGTTCACATAACACCACTAGAGGAAAAACAAGATCAACATATCAAAATACCAAACGAATACCAAATTCACATGACTATTATTAGCATGACTTATCCCATGTCCACAGGAACAAAAGTAACTACTCACAAAGAATAATCATAATCATGATCAGAGGTGTAATGAATAGCATCAAGGATCTGAACATAAACTCTTCCACCAAGTAATCCAACTAGCATCAACTACAAAGAGTAATCAACACTACTAGCAACCTTACAAGTACCAATCGGAGTCGCGAGACGGAGATTGGTTACAAGAGATGAACTAGGGTTTGGAGAGGAGATGGTGCTGATGAAGATGTTAATGGATGTCACGCCCAAGATGCGACCCTATCCTCAATTTGGCACGAAGGCCTCGTCAGGGATAGAAGCGCATCTTGTCATGTCGCAAGAATGGATATCGTTACAAGTACATGTACTAAAAAGAAGAGATATATAAAGAGTTGGCTTACACTCGCCACAAGCTACATCAGAGTCACATCAGTACATTACATATCATCAAGAGTAAGAGCAGGGTCCGGCTACGGACGAGAGGAGTGTTGGTGATGATGATTTCCCCCTGCGGGATCGTCCTGTCGGAGCTCTAGATTGGATCTGCTCAAGTTCTGCCTCGTGGCGGTGGAGAAACCAAGAAAAAGGTGTACCCTGGTTTTTTAAGGACAAAACCCTTCATATAGCAAAAGAGGGGGGCCAGTGGGCCACCAGGGTGCCCACAGGCCCTGTTGCCGCGGCCAGGGGGTAGGCCGCGACAACCAGGCTTGTGGGCCCCTAGTTGCTCCCGTGTGAAACTTCTTTGACCCAGTATTTTTTATAAAATCCAAAAAAAATCCACGTTGATTTTCAGGGCATTTGGAGTTGCACAGAATAGAGGACTCAGACTTGCTCTTTTTCCAGTCCAGAATTCCAGCTGCCGGTATTCTCCCTCTTCAAATAAACCTTGCAAAATAAGAGAGAAAAGGCATAAGTATGGTTCCACAAAGTATAATAACAGCCCATAAAGCGATAAATATCAACATGAAAGCATGATGCAAAATGGACGTATCAACTCCCCCAAGCTTAGACCTTGCTTATCCTCAAGCGAAAACCAAGACCCAAAACATGTCCACATGTTTAGGGATGAAGGTATCGATAAAACACAATACGGACATGAGGTCATCATGATCACACATAGAACATCAATATATCATAGAGATTCTTATGGGAAAGTAACAATTCCTTCACAAAGCAAAGTATGAAACAAAAACCTTACCGAGAAGTAGCCAACAATAGTCCATAGTCATTGAGGCAATTGCAGTTTATCATATTATCAGAAAGAGTCCAATAAGAGCTTGTAAGGCAAATCCACATACTCAATCATCTCTTTTGTTTTCTAGAATTTTTACAACTCACGTGGTACTCATGGTATCGAAGTTTCAGTTGGACACAGAGAAAGATAGGGGCTTATAGTTTGCCTCCCAACCATTTACCTCAAGGGTAAAGTCAACAATAATAAAGCATAAGTACTCAACTCCAAGTTGATATATGAATATAGATCTTTCCCAAGCATATGAAGTTCACCAAGAAAAGGCTAGATAAGGAATTGGTGAAGATCACCATGACTCTTACAAGGGCAAAAAGTAAAGGTACAAGATAGGACCTTCGCAGAGGGAAGCGGAGGTTGTCATGCGCTTTTGAGGTTTGGATGTGTGTCCTCTTAGTGCGGAGGAACGTCACTTTATATTGCCTCCTGTGATAAAGAACTTTATTATGCAGTCTGTCGCTTTTATGTCTTCCTCTTCACAGGTTCGTACAAAGCTTATTTTCCACACACTAATAGATCATACATATTAGAGAGCAATTTTTATTGCTTGCACCAATGACAACTTACTTGAGGGATCTTATTCAATCCATAGGTAGGTAGGGTGGACACTCATGGCAAAACTGGGTTGAAGGTTTATGGATGCACCAGTAGTATCTCTACTTGGTGCGGGAGTTTTGGCTAATATGAGGTGGAAGCAATCGTTCCATGCTAAGGGATCTCTAATCATATAAAATTGTTTGGAACCAAGCAAACACAATTCATTATGTTGTCTTTCTTGTCCAACATCTACTTCTAAGCATGTAATAGTTTGGTGAGTGCTCACAATTATAGAAAGTGTCTAAGATGATATATTTATATGTGAACCTCTCTTTCCTTATTACTTCTTATTAATTGCAACAATGACTGGGGTCTATGTTGGTCTATTCCAACAAGTTTCAATCATCATACTTGTCATATGTGAAGCTATCACTTTCCATAGGATCATCTCATAATCTTTCATGCTATCGTTCTTTTCATGCTTTTGATCACGGCACAAAACAAAGCCCTTGACTAAGATACTCTTTATTATATAGCTCGCAAGCTCGAATACATCGGGGGAGACACAAGTCAAAAGACTCAAACTAAAACACTAAAGACTTATTCCACTAAGAGAAGAAATAAAAACTGAAAAGGAAAGAACTAAAACAAAGGTAAAAGCAAAAGATAAAAAGGTGATACGATACCAGGGCAACTCCCCCAAGCTTGGAAAAAGCCAAGGGGATTTCCCATACCAATGCTTAGTTGTCTTCCTTTGGTGGTGATGGTGGTGGTGTTGTTGAAGTAGTCTGGTCCTCCGTTTTCCAAGGCATAGGTGCTCCATCATGGCAGGATGAACGAGTCGCCGAAATCTTCAAATCTGCAGCCAACCGTATTGATTTAAATCTATACTCATACTCACAGTTTTGGTTTTGCAGGTCATAGATCTGGCCCTGGAGTTGATCAACCCTGTCATAGAGCCTGGAGAGGTGCTTCCCAATGTCAATGGCATCCATCTTGTGATTGATGGTGAACTCCGTGATCATCATGTGGTTGGCGTTGAGTCCACGCTCCACCATCCCCTGGCACTTGAAGACTTGTTGCTCCATTGCTTCGAGCCTCGTCTCCATGCTTCCGGTATTCTTAGGCCCCTCAACATCACGGATGTGCAACATCCCCTCGCTCATCTTGATAGATTTAGGGTGTTTCAGCACTTCCGTGAGGTAGGGAATGATGACCTTCTCGAAGATCTTGTCCTTAGGAGCTTTTGGGGAAGTCATGATGGTCTAGATCTGCGACCGAAACATGCTCGAAACGAAAACAAAGGAAAACTGCGTGATACGGAGATCAAAACCCTCGGGCGTATATATAATGATTCTTCTGGACCAGAAGGAGTGCTCCGCAAGAAAACGGAGTCCAGGAGGCACACGAGCTGCCCACAAGCCCTGTTGCCGCGGCCAGGGGGAGGCCGCGGCAACCAAGCTTGTGGACGCCTCGTGCGCTCTCCGGACTGCTTTTTATTTTTCTAATTTTCCATAAATTCCAAACCGGAGAAAATTTCCTATTGGAAAAGTTTCGGAGTCCAATTACTTACCGAAACAGATACCTCTTTCTTTCCAGGGTCTGAAACAGGCTGATAAACATCCCTTATGTACTCCTCTGGAGTTATGATATTGATGATATTGGTCTCAACATTTATGGGAGTACGAGAGATGTAATGCATGATTCTTTGCCCATTTACACCCTAGGAAAATTACCTTCCGTGTTATTGATCTTGATGGCACCGGAACGGTATACTTCCTCGACAACGTAGGGACCTTCCCATTTAGAGAGAAGCTTGCCTGTGAAGAATCCTAAACGAGAATTGTATAGCAGGACATAATCACCTACATTGAACTCTCGTTTTTGTATTCTTTTATCGTGCCATCTCTTAACCTTTTCCTTGAACAACTTGGCATTCTCATATGCCTGGGCCCTCCATTCATCTAATGAGCTGATATCAAACAACCGCTTCTCACTGGCAAGTTTGAAATCAAAGTTGAGCTCTTTGATTTCCGAATAAGCTTTGTGTTCCAGCTCAAGAGGTAAATGTCACGCCTTACCGTAAACCATTTTATACGGTGACATGCCCAGGGGATTCTTATAAGCAGTCCTATAAGCCCATAGTGCATCGTCAAGTTTGCTAGACCAATTCTTTCGAGATCTATTGATGGTCTTTTGTAAGATCAATTTGATCTCCCTATTACTCAACTCCACTTGACAACTAGAATGAAGATGATAAGGAGATGCAACTCTATGGTTGACATCGTACTTAGCGTGCATCTTGCGGAAAACACCATGAATGAAGTGTAAACCGCCATCAGTCATCAGATATCTAGGGACTCCAAATCTTGGGAAGATGACCTCTTTAAGCATCTTAATAGAGGTGTGGTGATCAACATTTTTAGTGCGGATAGCTTCTACCCACTTAGTGACATAATCCACAGCAACTAAGATGTGAGTATACCCATTGGGACTCGGGAAAGGTCCCATATAATCAAAGCCCCAGACATCGAATGGTTTAATGACAAGTGAATAGTTCATACACATTTCTTGACGCTTACTGATGTTCCCTTTTCTTTGTCATTCGTCACAAGACAAGAAAAACTTACGGGCATCCTTGAAGAGAGTGGGCCAATAGAAACCTGATTGCAATACCTTATGAGCAGTTATGTCTCCAGCATGGTGTCCTCCGTAGGCCTCAGAATGACACTTCTGCAGGATCTATCCCTGTTCATGTTCAGGCACACAACGTCTAATAACACCATCTACTCCTTCCTTATAAGATCATCCCAAAAGTAGTGTCTCAAATCAAAGAAGAATTTCTTCTTTTGTTGGTAGGTGAAACCGGGTGGTATGTATTTGGCTATGATATAGTTTGCGTAATCAGCATACCACGGTGCACTATGTGAAGTGCGGATGACATTCAATTGCTCATCAGGAAAGCTGTCATCAATAGGTCGTGGGTCATCAAGGACATTCTCTAGCCTAGACAAGTTATCTGCTACAGGGTTATCAGCACCCTTTCTGTCAGCAACGTGCAAATCAAATTCCTGTAGCAGGAGAACCCATCTGATTAGCCTAGGATTAGCGTCCTTCTTCTCCATGAGGTACTTAATAGCAGCATGATCAGAGTGAATAGTGACTTTGGAGTCAACTATATAAGATCCGAATTTTTCACATGCAAACACGACTGCTAAAAATTCCTTCTCCGTAGTGGAATAGTTTCTTTGGGCATTGTCTAGAGTTTTACTAGCGTATTGAATGACATTCAACTTCTTGTCAACTCTTTGTCCTAGAACAGCACCAACGGCATAATGACTAGCATCGCACATGATTTCAAAGGGCAAGTTCCAATCAGGTGGTTGAACAACAGGTGCGGTTATTAAGACCTTCTTAAGTATTTCGAATGCTTCCTCATAATCCTCATCAAAAACAAAAGGAACAGCCTTCTGCAAGAGGTTGGTAAGAGGCCTAGAAATCTTAGAGAAGTCTTTAATGAACCTTCTATAGAAACCAGCATGACCCAGGAAACTTCGTATACCTCTGATATCTGTGGGGCAAGGCATTTTCTAAATTGCATCAACCTTAGCCTTATCAACTTCAATGCCTTCTTAGAGATTTTGTGTCCTAAGACGATGCCTTCATTAACCATGAAGTGGCACTTCTCCCAGTTCAAGACGAGGTTGGTATCTTTGCATCTCTATAAGACTCGATCAAGGTTGCTGAGGCAGTCATCAAAGGAAGAACCGTAAACGGAGAAATCATCCATGAAAACCTCAACAATCTTTTCACAAAAGTCAGAGAATATAGCCATCATACATCTTTGAAAGGTGGCAGGTGCATTGCACAAGCCAAAAGGCATGCGTCTATAAACGAAGGTACCGAAGGGGCATGTGAAGGTGGTTTTCTCTTGATCAGATTGTGCAACAGGTATTTGCGAGAAACCTGAATAACCGTCTAGAAAGCAGAAGTGTATGTGTTTAGATAGCCTTTCTAGCATCTGGTCGATAAACGGCAAAGGATAATGGTCTTTCCTGGTTGCCTTGTTTAGTTTCTGGAAGTCTATCACCATCCTATAGCCCGTAATAATCCTCTATGGGATTAGTTCATTCTTATCATTAGGAACGACAGTGATACCTCCCTTCTTAGGTACGCAATGTACTGGACTTACCCAATCACTATGAGCAACAGGATAAATGATTCCTGCTTCCCGAATCTTCAATATTTCTTTTCTCATGACCTCTTTCATCCTCGGATTTAGTCTCCGTTGATGATCAGCCACTGGATTAGAATCTGGATCGGTTTTAATATTGTGCTGACATAGAGTGGGACTAATACCCTTAAGATCATCAAGAGTATATCCAATAGCAGCACGGTGCTTCCTCAAAGTTTTTAATAACTTCTTCTCTTTGTGATTCGAGAGGTGAGCACTAATAATAACAGGATATATCTCATTTTCATCAAGATAGGCATACTTAAGAGTATCTAGTAACTGTTTTAGCTCAAACACAGGATCACCCTTTGGTGGGGGAGGATCCCCAAGCAGTTCAACAGGCAGATTATTCTTGAGAATAGGATATTGTTCTAAGACAATTTTATCTATCTCATCTCTTTCCTCCATATGCATATCATTCTCATGCTCAAGCAGATATTGCTCTAAAGGATCCGTAGGAGGTACGGCAACAGAGGCAAGAGCAATGATTTCATCCCTACCAGATGACTCTTTTTCATGGGGTTGTCTTCCAAACTTGGAGAAGTTAAATTCATGAGACACACCCTCAAAACTAACAGTGACAGTCTGTTTAATGCAATAAATGTGAGCATTGACAGTGTTGAGAAAGGGTCTACCAAATATGGTGGGACAAAAGCTATCTTGTGCAGTAACAAGGACGAGGAAATCAGTAGGATACTTCGTCTTACCACACAGGACTTCTACGTCTCTCACAATTCCTAGAGGGCGGATAGTGTCTCTATTAGCTAGGGTAATAGTGACATCAATGGGTTCTAACTCAGCAAGTGCAATCTCATCTTTGATTTCATCATACAGGGAACGGGGTATTGCACTAACACTAGCACCCGTATCACATAAACCATGATAACAGTGATCTCCTATCTTGACAGAAACAACAGGCAGGCCAACTACAGGTCCGTATTTGTCTTTCGCGTGAGGTTTAGCAATTCTAGCGGAGTCCTCACAGAATTTGATAACATGCCCGTCTATGTCTTCGGCTAAGAGATCTTTAATAATAGAAACACTAGGTTCAACTCTAATTTCCTCAGGGGGTGCAGGTGGTCTAATGTAACCCCTACGTATCACAGTTGGAGCTTTAGAATAATCTTTTTTCCTAGCAGGGTAAGGTGGTTTCTCAGCATAGGCACAAGGAACAATAGGATCAATAGGCAATGACTTTCTCTTCAACTAGATTGGGTTTAACTATGTTGATTTCTATAGGAGGATGATACTTAAACCACTTCTCTTTGGGAAGATCAACACGAGCAGCAAAATATTCACATAGAGAAGCTACTATCTCAGAGTCAAGTCCATACTTAACGCTAAAACCTCTAGAAGTGTTTGTTTCAACAAAAGATTTAACGCAATCAAACTGGAAATTCATACCTGACTCCTTACCTTCTTCAAGCTCCCAATCTTCAGAGTTATGCTTGATTCTTTCCAATAAATTCCACTTGTGATCAATATCCTTCTTCATAAAAGAACTGTTACACGAACTGTCAAGCATGGTACGATCTTCATGGGAAAGCCGAGCATAAAAGTTTTGATTAATAATTTCTCTCGAGAGCTCATGATTAGGGCATGAATATAGCATTGATTTAAGCCTCCCCCAAGACTGAGCTATGCTTTCCCTGTCACGAGGCCAAAAGTTACAAATATAATTCCGATCACGACGTACTAAATGCATAGGATAAAACTTTTGATGAAATTCCAATTTCAACCGATTGTAGTCCCATGATCCAGTATCATCACATAGCCTATACCATGTCAGCGCCTAATCCTTCAAAGATAAAGGAAATACTTTCTTCTTTAAGTCATCCTCGGGAAAACCTGCAAGCTTAAATAAACCACAAACTTCATCTACATAGATTAGATGCAAGTCTGGATGTGAAGATCCATCTCTTGTAAAAGGATTAGCCAGCAGTTTCTCAAGCATAACCGAAGGAATTTCATACAAGATATTTTCAGTAGGTACCTCAGGTTGAGGAACAACTCCTCGTGCTTCCGTTCCTGGTGAAGATACCCCGAACAAACTCCTCAAAGGAACAGTTTCCATAGTGACAAGTGACAATAAATTTCAGCACAGTATATAAATGTTTCCTTACCAAAGGCGCTTCCTCCCCGGCAACGGCGCCAGAAAAGAGTCTTGATGACCCACATGTATAGGGGATCAATCGTAGTCCTTTCGATAAGTAAGAGTGTCGAACCCAACAAGGAGGAGAAGGCTCTGATAAACGGTTTTCACCAAGGTAATAACTGCAAGCACTGAAAGTAGCGGTAACAAGTGATGGTGTAGTGAGGTGAAACGTAGCAAGCGAAAAGTAACAAGTGACAAGTAGTAGCAACGGTGCAGCAAGTAGCCCAATCCCTTTTGCAGCAAGGGACAAGCCTGAACAAAGTCTTATACGAGGAAAAACGCTCCCAAGGACACACGGGAATTTCTCTCATGCTAGTTTCGTCATGTTCATATGATTCGCGTTCGTTACTTTGATACTTTGATATGTGGGTGGACCGGCGCTTGGGTACTGCCCTTACTTGGACAAGTATCCCACTTATGATTAACCCCTCTCGCAAGCATCCGCAACTACGAAAGAAGAATTAAGACAACGTCTAACCATAGCATTAAACTAGTGGATCCAAATCAGCCCCTTAGGAAGCAACGCATAGACTGGGGTTTAAGCTTCTGTCACTCCAGCAACCCATCATCTACTTACTACTCCCCAATGCATTCCTCTAGGCCCAAATATGGTGAAGTGTTATGTAGTCGATGTTCACATAACACCACTAGAGGAAAAACAAGATCAACATATCAAAATACCAAACGAATACCAAATTCACATGACTATTATTAGCATGACTTATCCCATGTCCACAGGAACAAAAGTAACTACTCACAAAGAATAATCATAATCATGATCAGAGGTGTAATGAATAGCATCAAGGATCTGAACATAAACTCTTCCACCAAGTAATCCAACTAGAATCAACTACAAAGAGTAATCAACACTACTAGCAACCTTACAAGTACCAATCGGAGTCGCGAGACGGAGATTGGTTACAAGAGATGAACTAGGGTTTGGAGAGGAGATGGTGCTGATGAAGATGTTAATGGATGTCACGCCCAAGATGCGACCCTATCCTCAATTTGGCACGAAGGCCTCGTCAGGGATAGAAGCGCATCTTGTCATGTCGCAAGAATGGATATCGTTACAAGTACATGTACTGAAAAGAAGAGATATATAAAGAGTTGGCTTACACTCGCCACAAGCTACATCAGAGTCACATCAGTACATTACATATCATCAAGAGTAAGAGCAGGGTCCGGCTACGGACGAGAGGAGTGTTGGTGATGATGATTTCCCCCTGCGGGATCGTCCTGTCGGAGCTCTAGATTGGATCTGCTCAAGTTCTGCCTCGTGGCGGTGGAGAAACCAAGAAAAAGGTGTACCCTGGTTTTTTAAGGACAAAACCCTTCATATAGCAAAAGAGGGGGGCCAGTGGGCCACCAGGGTGCCCACAGGCCCTGTTGCCGCGGCCAGGGGGTAGGCCGCGACAACTAGGCTTGTGGGCCCCTAGTTGCTCCCGTGTGAAACTTCTTTCACCCAGTATTTTTTATAAAATCCAAAAAAAAATCAACGTTGATTTTCAGGGCATTTGGAGTTGGACAGAATAGAGGACTCAGACTTGCTCTTTTGCCAGTCCAGAATTCCAGCTGCCGGTATTCTCCCTCTTCAAATAAACCTTGCAAAATAAGAGAGAAAAGGCATAAGTATGGTTCCACAAAGTATAATAACAGCCCATAAAGCGATAAATATCAACATGAAAGCATGATGCAAAATGGACGTATCAACTCCCCCAAGCTTAGACCTTGCTTATCCTCAAGCGAAAACCAAGACCCAAAACATGTCCACATGTTTAGGGATGAAGGTATCGATAAAACACAATAAGGACATGAGGTCATCATGATCACACATAGAACATCAATATATCATAGAGATTCTTATGGGAAAGTTACAATTCCTTCACAAAGCAAAGTATGAAACAAAAACCTTACCGAGAAGTAGCCAACAATAGTCCATAGTCATTGAGGCAATTGCAGTTTATCATATTATCGTTACAAGTACATGTACTGAAAAGAAGAGATATATAAAGAGTTGGCTTACACTCGCCACAAGCTACATCAGAGTCACATCAGTACATTACATATCATCAAGAGTAAGAGCAGGGTCCGGCTACGGACGAAAACAAACGACAAAAGAAGAACGACGTCCATCCTTGCTATCCCAAGCTGCCGGCCTGGAACCCATCCTAGATCGAAGAAGAAGAAGAAGAAGAAGAAGAAGAAGAAGCAACTCCAAATGAACAATCAACACGCTCACGTCGAGAAACCTTTACCTATACCTGCAACTGGTGTTTTAGTAATCTGTGAGCCACAGGGTACTCAGCAATCTCATTTCCAAAGGTATCAAGACTAGCAAAGCTTAATGGGTGAGGTATGGTTAAGTGGTGAGGGTGCAGCAGCGGCTAAGCTTATATTTGGTGGCTAAACTTACGAGTACAAGAATAAGAGGGTGGGTGATCTACGCATAACGGACGTCACTACAGATGATCAAATGAATGATCCTGAACACCTACCTACGTCAGACATAACCCCACCGTGTCCTCGACGGGAGAAAGAACTCACGAAAGAGATAGTCACGGTTACGCATGTAGTTGGCATGTTTTAATTAAGTTAACTTCAAGTTATCTATAACCAGTGTTAAACAAAGTATCCACAGTGCCACATAACCGCGGGCACGGCTTTCCGAAAAGATTTAACCCTGCAGGGGTGCTCCAACTAGTCCATCACAAATTACCACAAGCCGCATAGAAATCCTCAATCACGAAGCTCGCGATCTCGTCGGATTCCCTAGTGGAAAACCTCAACTCTGAGATTACCCAAAGCATCACCGGAATCCCGATGCACAGGATATTTCGTCAAAGGTAAAACTAATCCAGCAAGGCCGCCCGACGTGTCGACGATCCCGATAGGAGTCGCGTACCTCGTTCTCAGGACACGACGGATGAGCGATGGTTACCACGCCAAACGCCGAGTTGCCCCGGGTAGCGTTAATAAGCTACTCTGTTTTGGACCAACACTCATGAGGAGCACTGGCCCGGGGGTTGATTAAATTTCCTCGGGTTAATTACTCCCTATGCAGTTCATTAGTTATTAGACAAATGTAGTACCAAAGTTGGGCCTTGCCAGACCAGCTTTAATCTAAAACGAATTATCAAGGGGTCCCCATAACGACCCCGATCGTGTTAGGAGCGCTCATTTATGGAAAATAACACCGGTAGCCGGTAACTAAGGGGGCAAAGGTGGAACAAAACACCAGGCTAGAAAGGCCGAGCCTTCCACCTTTTACCAAGTATATAGGTGCATTAAATTAAATAGCATTAATATGGTGATATAACAAGGAACCCATGTTTTCACATGGTAGCAACTGCACCTGCAACTAGCAACGCTAACAACAGGGTTAAGCAAGAAGTAACATAGCCAATCAGTTGTTTGCTAGGTCGAACAGGTTGAAGGTAATCATGGCATTGTTGAGAGGCTGATATGGAAACATGTGGTACGCAACGAGACATAAACAATAGAAGCGATAACTAGCATGGCAATGATAGTAATGGTATCTGGGGAAATGATCATCTTGCCTGAGATCCCGCTTGGAAGAAGAACAACTCGGTGAAGTCAGCGAACCAACGTAGTCGAACGGGTCCTCACATTCCGACACGCTTGCGGAACTCTATCGAGACGGGCAAACCGGAAACAAACATCAACACAGATATTCACCACGGCAAATGCAAGACATGATGCACACCCTAATATGATGCATGATGAGTTCAATGATGCAATGGATGACATGGCAAAACACCTCACGCAAAAACTACACATTAAATGAAGCTCGATATGCAACGGGTTGCATATCGACGAAACTCCACATTTAATTATTTAATTCACCCTCAATTATTTACACGGCAAAATTAATGTTGTTTAACATGGCAAGGGTGAAGCGACGAACCTACATGACATCCTAGTCAGTTATCAAACGGAGCACGGAACGTAGCTACGGGTACAAGCGGCGTGCAGCTCACGGTATATATGCCATGAATGCGTCATGCATGCAAGTCATCACACCACGCCAAGAAGGGAAAGAAGCAAGGTGTCGCCACGGCGAGCGAGAGGAAACCATGGCGGCAAATCGGAAACGATGCCACGACAACGTTCCGGTCCCGATAACTCGAGGAGAAACCGGTGCCAACGTATACGAACGCGTGCGGGAACGGTAAATAAAGATGGGGTGATCCCGTATCTCGGGTTCCCATGTGTCGAGGGCTCGACGAAAAGGAGGACGACGTGCACAGTAAATAAACGGTGCATACATTCCTACAACTTGTTCAACACAAACATTCGTCATCACTAACACACGGTACATGACATGTCCCATCGGTATACCTTCGACGCGTGCGAATCAGAGGGGTTCGGTCGAAGCGGACGTCGTGGTCGTCGTGGAAGTCGTGGTACACGCGCCGGTAGTTGAAGTAGTGGTACACGGTCTCGTCGACGGCAGTCGTACTCTCGGCGTCGGTAGACGGTCTTCGGCGTCGGTAGTCGTTCACGAATTCGTAGATGTCCGGGGTCGTCGGGGCGTCGTGGTACTAGCGGCGAACTTGTCGGTTCCATGGAGGGGGGTTGGTGCACGCGGCGACGGCAGGCGACAGCACAAGCATCAAACGTCGGCGACGGCAACACGCAACCAACATAGCAATGGCAACAATGTGCAGGCCATAATCAACTACACGGCTAGGACTAGCAGGCAAGCACACCTCCGCAGCAGCAAAGCAACTACACCTAGCAGCTATCAGCAGCAGCTAACACTACTAGCTAGCAGCGAGGCAGCCTATCACATCAACTAGCAAGCTGAACCAACAGCGGCTACAGCAAGAGCAAAGGCAACAGCAACAGGCGGCTAATAAAATGCAGTAACAGCAACTAGCACCAGCAACTGCACACGGCAGCAGGCAGTGGCGCAGCACACTAGGCAGAAGCAATATGCACAGGAGGCGAGTGAGGCAGCACAGGCATCAGCAATACACAGCAGCACGGACACAGCTAGGGCGGCGCCGGCGAGCAGCAAGCAGGAGGCCGGGCTTGGAAGGGCAGCTCGGCACGCGGCAGCAGGGCGACCCGACGGCGGGGCGAACGGCGAGGCGGGGCGGTGCAGCGAGCACGGAGGCGAGGGCTCGTGAGGTCGAGGGGGCGAGGCTAGGAACGTGCGTAGCACGGGAGAGCTCGGCGAGCACAGCGGCTCGACGGGGCGCAGCGCGGGGAGGAGCAGCTCGAGGTCGGCATGGTCCCGGCACGGGCTGCAGGCCATAGAGACGCAGCACGGCGGGGCGGCGTGGACGGGAGGCCAGGGCGACGAAAGCGGGGCGCACGCGGGAGACGACGGTGCTGCAGGGCGAGGGCGGCGGCTCGGACTCGGGGAAGAGGAGGAGCAGAGGGGCGAGCCGGCCGGCTCGCGAGCACGACGGGGCGTCGCCGCGGAGGCGCAGCGCGGGGCTGCCGGAGGCGGGAACTCGGGGGCGACGGGCGAGCGCAGGCGGCGGGTCTCCTGCAGGTGGGCGGCGGCGCGCGCATGCGGGAGGAGGTGGCCAGGACGGCCATGGCGGCGGCTGCGCGCCCGGGGAAGAGGCGGCGCTGGGTGACGAGGAGAGGAGGCGCTGGGGAGGACGAGAGAGAGATGGGATCGGGCTGAGAGAGAGGAGGCGCACGGGGGATGCGGGCTAGGTCACGGGGGAAGCTGGGCCTTGGCCGGCTGGGCCTTGGCCTGGGTCCTCCCCCAGATGTTTTTTTTACCTCTTTTTTTTTAAAAAAAACCTTTAAAACCGAAATCTGTAAATAAAGAAAGGTTTTTTTCACGAAATAAAATAAACCAGAATAAATGCCTTTTGACCCCTTTAAAACAAACCCCAACTATAAATAGATTGGGCATTTTTTTTAAGAAATAAAAAAAAGAAACCTTTTTCTAAAGAATAAATATAAAACCCTTTTAAGAGAATTAAAAATCACAACCCTTTTTTTAAAGAATTTAAAAACAATTCAAAACCCCTTTTAAGGAATTAAAATAAAACTCTTTATTTAAAGAATAAATAAAGCCTTTTAAAAGAGAAAATAAAATGGGAGGGTTTTAAAATAAAACAAACGGAGAGTTAAAATAAAACCTAAGGGTTGCCCCTACATTTAATAAAAGGACTTTTATTGAAAAGAAGAAGACGCACCCTAATAAATAGGGGTTTAAACGAAGACTTTAGCAAAACCACAAAAACGAAATGAGAGAGGAGAGAAGGGGAGAAGGTTTAGGTCGACGGTGCAAC
This sequence comes from Hordeum vulgare subsp. vulgare, assembly GCF_904849725.1. Lineage (NCBI taxonomy): Eukaryota > Viridiplantae > Streptophyta > Magnoliopsida > Poales > Poaceae > Hordeum > Hordeum vulgare. Next base: position 53,854,128 of record NC_058519.1, read on the forward strand.
GGGGTTTAGCGGTGGCTCTCACGTACCCTCTCTTATCACTCCAACAAAACGACGCCACTCACGAAGCACTATCACCCAACAACACGGAGCAACAGGCAGCACCGACAAAACACGGTTGACGTGATGCCATGCATGATGCGATGATGCAAACTACATGACGATGCAATGAATAAATCTAATCACTCGACGGAAACGGAAATAAAGGGGAATCTTCTGGAACGTCGACATCGGGCTGTCACAACTCTCCTACACTACAAGAAGATCTCGCCCCGAGATCCAAGAATGAAAGGGGGAGAGGATGAGAAAGAACAAGAGGTAAAACTTAGTCGCTTCTTTGACAAACGAGTGAAACCAACGATCCTTGAAGGTTGCAAGGAGAAGAGGAATGACATGAGAAAGAAGCCAGAATTCACGGAAAATTTCGGCAGCACTTCGGTAGGAAAAAGGAACAAAAATTTCGAAAAGGTAGGAGAATTAGACAATATTCATAACAAACAAGTAAATAGAGCAAGGGAACACCATGATCTTGATAGAACAAGAAGATTGATCCAAAAGAGCAATAACACAAAGCCTCCGAAAGAAGAGAATATGAACTAGCTCATACGAAAGAAGAGAATGAAGAAAGAATGACAACTACTAACTCCAATGAACTTGAGAAGCACCCTTGCAAGAAAAATTGGACGGAGTTGTTGGAAAAACAAAAACAAAAGAACAAGATACTAGTGGGCTTATGAAAATCATCGCAACAAATATGAGGTGACAACCAACCACTACAAGAACCAGGGATAGAAGAAAGCAAGGATAACAAAACTTCTTACACCGAGAGGATACATTGAGAACTGGGATTAATGACAAGCACCATGATAGCACAATCCATAGGAAAGCTTTAGGTGAAGTCCAAACCAAGATAGCTCAATGAAGAAATCATGGGTTGAAAATATCTCAACACCATAGAATCGGTGGGTTTAATTATCCTATCCTTGAAAGGAAAACTCTGTGAGGCTCCTACACTAACAAGAAGGCTATAATACCACCTCAAAGGATCAAGGAAGAACAAATGCACTTGGGAATGCAAGAGAACGGATACTTGAGAAAAGAATTGATATCATGGGCCACTCCGGAAGAAAGATTGAAATCTCTTGGAAGAAAGAAGGACAATAATAAGAATTATGTTATGCTCGTCCTTCATCAAATTAAATTGATGACAAGCAACGGATTAGCATACAACTTATTCTTCTTGAAATGATCTTGGAGAGACAGAGAGATAAGCACCATTTGAGGCATGATTGAAGGGCACACCGATAAGAATTCACAATTGAGTGGGAATTTCAAGAATGCGTGGAAACACCTAAGAATGAAGAGATCATGAGCCACCTGAGAGAAAACTGAACAAGGCACCGGATAATTGAGAGACGAACGAAGAGACAACAATTGAGAAGAATTGAGGATGAAAGTTGAAAGCTGAGAACGAAAAAGTCCTCTGAAATGATGGCCTTCGGAGGATCGAGTAATAAAAACAACTCAGAGAAGCACCGGATAGCACGAAAGGGATTACTCATGATTGGAAACAATTCCAGATTATAACACAAGGCTGAAATGATGAATATCTAAGAGAATGAACCAAGATTCGAGAAAAACACTCCTTCGAATTGCAAGCTGAGAATGAAGACGAGAGCAACACCAAAAATTAATGAGACACTCTGGAATAAGAAAAATGCAAGGTTGAGCCAAATATGAGAGTTAATTCAAATTGATCTTGAAGAAGGAATATGACTGATGAAAATCATACTTACGTCATAGTTGAAAAGAATTAAAGATCTCCGGAAAAGATTAAAGAGCCAGATAAGATCGTGGGAAAGAACCTGTGGGTTATGGGCCCACACAAGAAACCACCGTCAGAAAAGATTGCTTAGAAGAGAGATATTGCACCGGTACAAATGAAAACTAGATGAGGTTGAGAACCTTGAAATAATGAAGATCTGAAACAAGAAACTCTGAGATATCTTCAACGCACCGGATGAGAGGAATGGATAACCAAGATAGGTTGAAAGAATCTCCAACATGAAAAAGAATTACAAGGATAATTAGGATATGATGAACACGGATAGCCGAATTAAATTCACCGGTAAGGATGACAAGAACGAACAAAGATGAACACGAAGCTCCTGAGAATCTTCACAACGAATCACCGGATAAGAGAGAAAAGAACACATAGCGGAAGCACAATGAAAAGAAACTCTTGGATGGAAATTGAATCGCTCAGAAAAGGGCGGGAGGGTGGGGAAAAACAAAGACAACTTGGGCTAGATGAGATGAACTACGGAATAAAATGAGAGAATGCCCTTGCAAAAATTGGAGAGGATTGAATCCACTTGGAGAGAAACACACCGGTTGAAAAAGAATTGATATGGCAACTCCGGTTGACAAAATTGATAAGACAACTGATTGATCAAAAGGATTAGCACTCTCACATAAAAATATGAGAACACAGATTAGGAAAGATCTGAAATCACCACTTGACATCGAAGCAACACGAATTACCATATTCAACAAAACAAAGGGATGAGGCTTACGAAACAAGCCAGAACAAACTCATGAGAAAGATTTCCGTTCGATATTTTCGTGGACAGGATCGCACGGGCACGATTTTACAGTAGTCATCAAGTGCAAGTCAGTGCACCCGACATACGAAGCATCCCCGAGTCGTAGCAAGCTACAAGGACTCTTTAAGACACAACGTGTACCGTTGTAAGTCGACCGTGAAGAAAAGAATCCACTAAATGTCGAACCCCAACCTAACATCATGCATTTGTTGGAAGATTGTCCTATAAGCAACTACTTGAATTCCCACCTATGAATTCCCGAAATATCTGGTCATGCAATCTGGTACACGGATACAAGGAGTAATATCACACAACTCCTATACTAACCCGTCACTTGTATCACATCCGTCAACACACGACCAAAATCTCGGACCTTCATCTACAACAGACCCTCGTGATCACAACGATACAAAGTATGGCAGTACTCCCGAACAATCTGCAGCAGTACTGGGGACATCGGGGTTATCTCGCCACTACTAGTATTGAAGAAATTACGAACATCCTTCGTCCTGAGATACTAAGAAATCTGAATGATAACGATGTGCTCAAGAATCCCCTGGAGCTCAACTCCCCGGAAGAAGATCAAGTCAGACAGGAGGCACCAAGACAGAACTCCGTCACATCGGCATCATATAGATCTCAAAAATATCCGCGTGATCCTAAAAAAATTTTGAGTGAGAAGAGTAGAATAAATTATTACGTCAAGATTTCCCACGAGAGCATAGAAGAGGACAAAAAAGAATCCTACTCTCCGATATATAACTAGACTCAAATAGTTTTTCACTAGACTCGACTCGGCCAACTTCGATCAATCAAGGGGGCTCCTAGGTCGGTCCAGGCTCTGATACCAACTTGTCACGCCCAAGATGCGACCCTATCCTCAATTTGGCACGAAGGCCTCGTCAGGGATAGAAACGCATCTTGTCATGTCGCAAGAATGGATATCGTTACAAGTACATGTACTGAAAAGAAGAGATATATAAAGAGTTGGCTTACACTCGCCACAAGCTACATCAGAGTCACATCAGCACATTACATATCATCAAGAGTAAGAGCAGGGTCCGGCTACGGACGAAAACAAATGACAAAAGAAGAACGACGTCCATCCTTGCTATCCCAAGCTGCCGGCCTGGAACCCATCCTAGATCGAAGAAGAAGAAGAAGAAGAAGAAGAAGAAGAAGAAGAAGCAACTCCAAATGAACAATCAACGCGCTCACGTCGAGAAACCTTTACCTATACCTGCAACTGGTGTTGTAGTAATCTGTGAGCCACAGGGGACTCAGCAATCTCATTTCCAAAGGTATCAAGACTAGCAAAGCTTAATGGGTGAGGTATGGTTAAGTGGTGAGGGTGCAGTAGCGGCTAAGCTTATATTTGGTGGCTAAACTTACGAGTACAAGAATAAGAGGGGGGGTGATCTACGCATAACGGACGTCACTACAGATGATCAAATGAATGATCCTGAACACCTACCTACGTCAGACATAACCCCACCGTGTCCTCGACGGGAGAAAGAACTCACGAAAGAGATAGTCACGGTTACGCACATAGTTGGCATGTTTTAATTAAGTTAACTTCAAGTTATCTATAACCAGTGTTAAACAAAGTATCCACGGTGCCACATAACCGCGGGCACGGCTTTCCGAAAAGTTTTAACCCTGCAGGGGTGCTCCAACTAGTCCATCACAAATTACCACAAGCCGCATAGAAATCCTCAATCACGAAGCTCGCGATCTCGTCGGATTCCCTAGTGGAAAACCTCAACTCTGAGATTACCCAAAGCATCACCGGAATCCCGATGCACAGGATATTTCGTCAAAGGTAAAACTAATCCAGCAAGGCCACCCGACGTGTCGACGATCCCGATAGGAGTCGCGTACCTCGTTCTCAGGACACGACGGATGAGCGATGGTTACCACGCCAAACGCGGAGTTGCCCCGGGTAGCGTTAATAAGCTGCTCTGTTTTGGACCAACACTCATGAGGAGCACTGGCCCGGGGGTTGATTAAATTTCCTCGGGTTAATTACTCCCTATGCAGTTCATTAGTTATTAGACAAATGTAGTACCAAAGTTGGGCCTTGCCAGACCAGCTTTAATCTAAAACGAATTATCAAGGGGGTCCCCATAACGACCCCGATCGTGTTAGGAGCGCTCATTTATGGAAAATAACACCGGTAGACGGTAACTAAGGGGGCAAAGGTGGAACAAAACACCAGGCTAGAAAGGCCGAGCCTTCCACCTTTTACCAAGTATATAGGTGCATTAAATTAAATAGCATTAATATGGTGATATAACAAGGAATCCATGTTTTCACATGGTAGCAACTGCACCTGCAACTAGCAACGCTAACAACAGGGTTAAGCAAGCAATAACATAGCCAATCAGTGGTTTGCTAGGGCGAACAGGTTGAAGGTAATCATGGCATTGTTGAGAGGCTGATATGGAAACATGTGGTAGGCAACGAGACATAAACGATAGAAGCGATAACTAGCATGGCAATGATAGTAATGGTATCTAGGGAAATGATCAACTTACCTGAGATCCCACTTGGAAGAAGAACAACTCGGTGAAGTCAGCGAACCAACATAGTCGAACGAGTCCTCACATTCCGACACGCTTGCGGAACTCTATCGAGACGGGCAAACCGGAAACAAACATCAACACAGATTTTCACCACGGCAAATGCAAGACATGATGCACACCCTAATATGATGTATGATCAGTTCAATGATGCAAGGGATGACATGGAAAAACACCTCACGCAAACACTACACATTAAATGAAGCTCGATATGCAACGGGTTGCATATCGACGAAACTCCACATTTAATTATTTAATTCACCCTCGATTATTTACACGGCAAAATTAATGTTGTTTAACATGGCAAGGGTGAAGCGACGAACCTACATGACATCCTAGTCGGTTATCAAACGGAGCACGGAACGTAGCTACGGGTACAAGCGGCGTGCAGCTCATGATATATATGCCATGAATGCATCATGCATGCAAGTCATCACACCACGCCAAGAAGGGAAAGAAGCAAGGTGTCGCCACGGCGAGCGAGAGGAAACCATGGCGGCAAATCGGAAACGATGCCACGGCAACGTTCCGGTCCCGATAACTCGAGGAGAAACCGGTGCCAACGTATACGAACGCGTGCGGGAACGGTAAATAAAGATGAGGTGATCCCGTATCTCGGGTTCCCATGTGTCGAGGGCTCGACCAAAAGGAGGACGACGTGCACAGCAAATAAACGGTGCATACATTCCTACTACTTGTTCAACACAAACATTCGTCATCACTAACACACGATACATGACATGTCCCATCGGTATACCTTCGACGTGTGCGAATCGGAGGGGTTCGGTCGAAGCGAACGTCGTGGTCATCGTGGAAGTCGTGGTACACGCGCCGGTAGTTGAAGTAGTGGTACACGGTCTAGTCGACGGCAGTCGTACTCTCGGCGTCGGCAGACAGTCTTCGGCGTCGGTAGTCGTTCACGAATTCGTAGATGTTTGGGGTCGTCGGGGCGTCGTGGTACTCGCGGCGAACTTGTCGGTTCCATGGAGGGGGGGTTGGTGCATGCAGCGATGGCAGGCGACAGCACCAGCATCGAACGTCAGCGACGGCAACACGCAAGCAACATAGCAATGGCAACAATGTGCAGGCCATAATATACTACACGGCTAGCACTAGCAGGCAAGCAAACCTCCGCAGCAGCAAAGCAACTACACCTAGCAGCTATCAGCAGCAGCTAACACTACTAGCTAGCACCAAGGCAGCCTATCACATCAACTAGCAAGCAGAACCAACAGCGGCTACAGCAAGAGCAAAGGAAACAGCAACAGGCGGCTAATAAAATGCAGTAACAGCAACTAGCACCAGCAACTGCACATGGCAGCAGGCAGCGGCGCAGCACACTAGGCAGCAGCAATATGCACAGGAGGCGAGCGAGGCAGCACATGCATCAGCAATACACAGCAGCAACAACACAGCTAGGGCGGTGCCGGCGAGCAGCAAGCAGGAGGCCGGGCTTGGAAGGGCGGCTCGGCACGCGGCAGCAGGGCGACCCGGCGGCGGGGCGAACGGCGAGGCGGGGCGATGCAGCGAGCACGGAGGAGAGGGCTCGCGAGGTCGAGGGGGCGAGGCTAGGAACATGCACAGCACGGGAGAGCTCGGCGAGCACAGCGGCTCGACGGGGCGCAACGCGGGGAGGAGCAGCTCGAGGTCGGCATGGTCCCGGCGCGGGCTGCAGGCCATAGAGACGCAGCACGGCGGGGCGGCGTGGACGGGAGGCCAGGGCGACGACAGTGGGGCGCGCGCGGGAGACGACGGCGCTGCAGGGCAAGGGCGGCGGCTCGGACTCGGGGAAGAGGAGGAGCAGAGGGGCGAGGTGGCCGGCTCGCGAGCACGACGAGGCGTCGCCGCGGAGGCGCAGCGCGGGGCTGCCGAAGGCGGGGAACTCGGGGGCGACGGGCGAGCGCAGGAGGCAGGTCTCCTGCAGGTGGGCGGCGGCGCGCGCATGCGGGAGGAGGCGTCCATGACGGCCATGGCGGCGGTTGCGCGGCCGGGGAAGAGGCGGCGCTGGGTGGCGAAGAGAGGAGGCGCTGGGGAGGACAAGAGAGAGATGGGATCGGGCTGAGAGAGAGGAGGCGCACGGGGGATGCGGGCTAGGTCACGGGGGAAGCTGGGCCTTGGCCTGCTGGGCCTTGGCCTGGGTCCTCCCCCAGATGTTTTTTTTACCTCTTTTTTTAAAAAAAAACTTTAAAACCGAAATCTGTAAATAAAGAAAGGTTTTTTTAACAAAATAAAATAAACCATAATAAATGCCTTTTGACCCCTTTAAAACAAACCCCAACTATAAATAGATTGGGCATTTTTTTTAAGAAATAAAAAAAAGAAACCTTTTTTTAAAGAATAAATATAAAACCCTTTTAAAAGAAGTAAAAAATCACAACCCTTTTTTTTAAGAATTTAAAAATAATTCAAAACCCCTTTTAAGGAATTAAAATAAAACTCTTTATTTAAAGAATAAATAAAGCCTTTTAAAAGAGAAAATAAAATGGGAGGGTTTTAAAGTAAAACAAACGGAGAGTTAAAATAAAACCTAACGGTTGCCCCTACATTTAATAAAAGGACTTTTATTGAAAAGAAGAAGACGCACCCTAATAAATAGGGGTTTAAATGAAGACTTTAGCAAAACCACAAAAACCAAATGAGAGAGGAGAGAAGGGGAGAAGGTTTAGGTAGACGGTGCAACGGGGTTTAGCGGTGGCTCTCACGTACCCTCTCTCATCACTCCAACAAAACGACACCACTCATGAAGCACTATCACCCAACAACACGGAGCAACAGGCAGCACCGACAAAACACGGTTGACGTGATGCCATGCTTGATGCGATGATGCAAACTACATGAAGATGCAATGAATAAATCTAATCACACGACGGAAACGGAAATAAAGGGGAATCTTCTGGAATGTCGGCATCGGGCTGTCACAATGGAGATGACTCCCCTCCGACGAGAGGAGTGTTGGTGATGACGATGGCGACGATTTCCCCCTCCGGGAGGGAAGTTTCCCCGGCAGGATCGTCCTGCCGGAGCTCTAGATTGGATCTGCTCAAGTTCTGCCTCGTGGCGGCGGAGAAACCACGAAAAATCTCCACCCTGACTTTTTCCGGACGAAACCCTTCATATAGCAAAAGAGGGGGGCCAGTGGGCCACTAGGGTGCCCACAAGCCCTGTTGCCGCGGCCAGGGGGTAGGCCGCGGCAACCAGGCTTGTGGGCCTCTGGTTGCTCCCCTCTGACACTTCTTTCGCCCATTATTTTTTATAAAATCCAAAAAAATCCACGTTGATTTTCAGAGCATTTGGAGTTGCGCAGAATAGAGGACTCATACTTGCTCCTTTTCCAGTCCAAAATTCCAGCTGCCGGTATTCTCCCTCTTCAAATAAACCTTGCAAAATAAGAGAGAAATGGCATACGTATGGTTCCACAAAGTATAATAACAGTCCATAAAGCGATAAATATCAACATGAAAGCATGATGCAAAATGGACGTATCACCTGCCGGAGGGAGGATTGACCTCCGGGGGCTTCTCCACCGCCATGGACGCTTTGCGGACGTGCCTTGAGTAGTCCTCCTTGGTCGGTGGGTCCATGACCAGTAGCTATATGATGTCTTCTCTCCAATCTTGTGCTTCAATGTTAGTCCTTGTGAGCTGCCCTACATGATCAAGGCATCTATGTAATTCTCTTGCTATTGCTATACTCGGTTTGTTGGGATCCGATGGATTATGAAATTATGTTCAAATTGTTATGAGTTATATATTTGATTATCCTTTTATATTATGTTCCTTAGTGATTCATGCATGTTCTTTGTTGATATTTATTGCTTTTGCCGAGTAGTTGATTGTAACTCGAAGAGGGAGCGTTATGCATGATTGTGGGTTCATGCCCCTCGATGTCTAGCTTGAGTGACAGAAACATGAGACTAGGGGATGTGCTGTTGCCACCAGGGAGAAAACAACGGTGCTTGTGACCACGGTTGCAAGGATTGTTTACCTTATGCATAGTTCGTTAATGCAGTTGTCTGTTGCTTTGAGTTTACACTTTGGGTGGGGCTCGCAACTTAATACCGGCGAGATGTTCTGGATAGATATCTCAAGGTGGGTGATTAGTAAGTAGATGTTGATGAATAAACGGTCTCCTTGTCTTGGTGTACTGCCCATTACTATTGAACCTCTAACTATCAAGTAGCATAATTAGCATTGCGGTGCGTTCATAATTCTGTCAATTGCCCAGCTGTAATTTGTTTACCCAAGCATAGTTGTTTATCGTCTTTTGGGAGAGAGACATCACTTGTGAACATCATGTGACTCCAGTCCATATCACCATCAGTGCTTACACCTCTACCATTTACCATTTTCATTTACTTTTCCGTTGCAATGAGTACTACTATTGCCGCTTGTGTTTTGATCCTTTGCAAACTACAATGCCGGAGAGATTGACAACCTCTGTCTACTCGTTGGGAGCAAAGTTATTTGTTGTGTGTGTGTAGGTCCACGTCTTCTGCTAGCGCCAGGGTGGAAGACACCTACTTGTTGATCCTAGGAGTCCTGCTGGTTCGATAAACCTTACAGTCTTTGTGTGAGGGAAAACTTGTTGCTGGCTACATCTCAACCTCCCAGTTGGGGTAACCAACGAGGTGCGAGAAGTATATACATCATCTCGTCATCACGCGGCAGCTTTGGCATGAGGCGGCTCCGAGGCTGTGTCAAGCTCCTCCCGATGGCTCTTCCTTAGCTGCTTGGGTGGGTGGCAGCGAGCCAGGATGTGCACTGTAAAGATCCCCCTCCCGCCCCTGATTCCCTCCTTGGCAACCTCACACCTCTCCGCACCGACGATACACTATGCCTCCTGGACTGCACCGGGCGGGCGAGTGACGGGGTCGGGCCGGTGTGGGGAAGGGGGGCCATGCCAAGATCAAGATGGTAGCGGTGTGTCCGTCGAGTGCACGTCATGCGCTTTCGGCTCTGCTCTGCTCCAACGCCCAACCTTGTGTTGTCGCCTTGATTTGGTCTTTACACCCGCAACGATCGTTTGCCGCGGCTGACTTGGACGCCCGACGTCTGTGGCGACAACCTTGTGGCTCTTGGAGACGTCAAGTCATGCATGGCCCTCTCCTCCAGCCTACTCCAGCACCGATCATGCCACGCCTGGCCCTCTCCTCTAGCCTCCTCTCACGCCCGACTCAATCTACTAAGCTAGTCTCGTCCACCTTCGGCCACCACCATCAAACAAAGCCTTCGTCCACGCGCTCTGGCTAGCTCAGACTGCCACCCCCTCAGCTTGGCCACATCAGTCGCCCCTCCGAACTTCCTCGTCGGCTTTGCCTCCTCCACGAGCCCCCGTCGTTCGTGCGCTCTGGCCAGCTCCCCATCGCTCCCAAGACCGCCTTGAGTCTTCCTGCGGAGACCTCCGCTGCGACCACCCTTTAACATGGGTCTCCTGCCCGCCTCGGCACAGACGCCCGCCGTAACGCTGGCGGCAAGCAGCAGCGTGTGCCCAGTGGAGACACGCGGTGGTCAGCGAGTCCTATAAGAGATTGGGGCCGCGGGGCATAATTTCTAACTAATGTAGTGTTTTGTATGCAAAAACAAAAGATTTTTTAGAGTGCCACTTAAACATGGACTAAGGGTTGATTTCGAAGAAACAATGGCTTTTTCACAAAAACACCAATGACGTACGGGCAGAAGCGATCTGTTCTTTATTAGTAGGTATAGATGTAAAGTTGGTATTCATTCGATTTTGATGATATGTATATTGTTACTTCTCTTAGTGGTGGCATGTGAACGTCGACTACATGATACTTCACCGTGTTATGGACCTAAGGCAAGCCATTGTGGAGTAGCAAGTAGATGATGGGTTACGAGAGTGACAGAAGCTAAAACCCGAGTTTATATGTTGCTTCATGAGGGGCTGAGTTTGATCCACACGTTTAATGCCATGATTAGATTTATCTTAATTCTTCTTTCGTAGTTGCGGATGCTTGTGAGAGAGGGTAATCACGAGTTGATTGTTTGGTCAAGTAAGAAAAACACCTTAGCACCAGTTCACCCACATATCAAATTATCAAAGTAGCGAATGTGAATCAACTAAACATGATGAACATGACTAGACAAGAATTCTCACGTGTCCATAGGAGCGCTTTCTTAATATAAGAGTACTTTCACGCCTTTCCTTTTCTACAAAAAGGATTGGACTACCTTGCTGCACCTTTGCTACTATTGTTACTTGTCACTTATCATGAATTATCTTGCTACAAAACTATTTATCATTGTCATTTATAACATGGTGCCAGAGAATTCCTTGCTGAAAATTGCTTGCCATTTCCTTCCGCTCCTCGCTGGGTTCGACACTCTTACTTATTGAAAGGACTATGATTGATCCCCTATAGTTGTGGGTCATCAGGACCCCGCTGCCACGGGAGGGTAGGACAAAAGATGTCTTGCAAGTTCTTATCGCAAGCACGTATGACTATTTACAAAATACATGCATATATTATATTGATGAATTGGAGCTAGTTCTATGTTGCACTAGTGTGTAACTGTTACATGATTGATGTCATCCATATCTATCCATCGCTTATCCATGGCCTAAACTTTTCATATATTGCATCTTGCTATGTTACTATTACTGCTACTACCGTTACAATCACTACAAAACTATTGTTGTTACCGTTACTACTACTGCTTTGCCGTGCTACTATAATCTTTCCTGGAGAGAGATATCCCAGGTGTGGTTTAATTGATAACTCAGCTGCTAATGCCAATAAATACTCTTTGTCTCCCCTTGTCGAATCAATAAATGAAGGTGTAATACTACCCGCAAAGACTATTGCGACCCCCTATACTTGTGGGTTATCAAGACTATTTCATGGCGCCATTGTCGGGGAGCATAGCTCTACTTATTGTGTTCACTTGAGGATATCCAATTGCTACTATGAAGAATCTGAAAGATGTTAAAATGAAGATCATACCCTCTAAGACGAGGGGAGGTAAGGAACTGTCATCTAGCTTTGCTTTTGATTCACGTGTTGTTTTGAATCAGCTTATGACACCACCACTTGCTGCTCGTTCTGATGTGTCACAATTACTTGATGATGCTACCTCCAAAATTCATGAAACTTATGATGATGCTATTGCTATGCTTGACAAAAATAAATCTTTGCCAATTGGTGAATTGCTTGATGCTCATATTGCTAGATCCTTAGAAATTGAAATTTTTTGAAACTGAAGAATATTTCGATTCACCTATTATGCCTAGCTCACTTGATAGATATGAATTACTTGATGTACCCGAGGGTTATGTTATGGATGGGGAGATAGCTAGAGACTTTCTAGCTTGTAATGATAGAGATGATTTAAAGAAAGTGCTATGCAAACTGAAAGAACAAACTATGATGGAGAAAATGAAGCATGATCCTAAAGTTGCTATTTCTCCTATACGTGTTACTGATAAGGATTATGAATTCTCTGTTGACCCTAAGTTAATTACTATAGTAGAATCAGATCATTTCCATGGCTATGAAACTGAAACTGTTGTGGGACATCTCACTAAATTAAATGATATTTCCACTTTGTTTACTCATGAGGAAAAGATGTGTTACTATAATATCTTTAACCATTTTTCCTTTTTTGCTAAAAGGCAATGCTAGGGAGTGCTTCCTCACTCTAGCTCTTGATTGTGTGCATAGCCCCGAGGATATGATTTATTACTTCAGTGAAAAATATTTTCCTTCTCATAGTAAACAAGCCGCTTTACAGGAAATATTTAACCATGTGCAAATTGAAAAAGAGAATCTCCCTCAACCATGGGGGTGGGGGGCTTTCCCAGCCACTAAGAGTTTTCCCTAATCTTCCTCTAAAGAAAAACAAAATACTTGATATCTTTTATAATGGGCTAACAGATGCTTCTAGGGACTACCTAGATAGTTGCGTTGGTTGTTGATAACCCACAAGTATAGGGGATCGCAACAGTTTTCGAGGGTACAGTATTCAACCCAAATTTATTTGTTCGACACATGGGGAGCCAAAGAATATTCTCGAGTATTAGCAGCTGAGTTGTCAATTCAACCACACCTGAAAGACTTAATATCCGCAACAAAGTATTCAGTAGCAAAGTAGTATGGAAGTAACGGTAACGTTAGCAAACATAACAGTAGCAGTTTTGTAGTGATCCTAACAATAGCAACGGAAAAGTAACTTAGCAAAGATCAATATGTGGAAAGCTCGTAGGCAATGGATCAGTGATGGATAATTATGTCGGATGACATTCATCATGCAACATTCATAACATAGGGTGATACAGAACTAGCTCCAATTCATCAATGTAAAGTAGGCATGTATTCCATATATAGTCATACGTGCTTATGGACAAGAACTTGCATTACATATTTTGTCCTACCCTCCCATGGCAGCTGGGTCCTAATGGAAACTAAGGGATATTAAGGCCTCCTTTTAATAGAGAACCAGACCAAAGCATTAGCACTTAGTGAATACATGAACTCCTCAAACTACGGTAATCACTAGAAAGAATCCCAGTTATTGTCAACCTGGGGGATGCGGATCATAACTCGTAATAGGTATCTACAACTTGCAAGATAGGATCAAGAACACATACATATTTATGAAAACATAATAGGTTCAGATCTGAAATCATGGCACTCGGGCCCTAGTGACAAGCATTAAGCATAGCAAAGTCATAGAAACATCAATCTCAGAACATAATGGATACTAGGGATCAAACCCTAACAAAACTAACTCGATTACATGATAGATCTCATCCAATCCAGCACCGTCCAGCAAGCCTATGATGGAATTACTCACGAACGATGGAGAGTATCATGAAATTGGTGATGATGGATGGTTGGTGATGACGACAGCGTCGATTTCCCCTCTCCGGAGCCCAAATCAAACTCCAGATCTACCCTCCCGAGGAAGAACGGGAGGTGGCGGTGGCTCCGTATCATAAAACGCGATGAACTCTTCTCTCTAATTTTTTCTTCGCAGATGGGAATATATAGGAGTGAAAAATAGGTCGGTGGAGCTTCAGGGGCCCCACAATCCCAGGGGGCGCGTCCTAGGGGGCACCCTAAAGGATTGTGGCTTTGGGGTAGCCCCTCTCCGGTACATTCTTTCGCCGGTATTGTTTATTAAATCAAAAAATATTCTGCGGAAATTTTCAGGTCAATCCGAGAACTTTTATTTTTGCACAAAAATAACACCAAGGTAATTCTATTGAAAACAATGTGAGTTTGGGTTAGTTCCATTCAAATCATGCAAATTAGGGTCCAAAACAAGGGCAAAAGAGTTTGTAAAAGTAGATACGTTGGAGACGTATCAACTCCCCCATGCTTAAACCTTTGATTGTCCTCAAGAAATTCAGTTGATAAACTGAAAGTGATAAAGAAAAACTTTTACAAACTCTGTTTTATCTTGTTGTTGTAAATATGTCTAACTTATGTTCAGATTTTCAGCTCAAAATATAGACTAACCACATTCATAATAATATTTAGGTCTCATGTTTACTTATATCAATGGCATAATCAACTAGCGAGCATTAATAATAAGTCTTAGATGACAAAATTTTTATCAAAACAATCATGATACAATATGATAAACTGGTATCTCGCTAGCCCTTTCTGAAATCGCAAAACATAAATGGAGAGCACCTCCAAAGAACAAGGACTGACTAGACATTGTAATTCATGGCAAAAGAGATCCAGTCATACTCCTACTCAATATCAATTAATATTGAAGCATATAGATGATGGGGGTGCTCTCTAACTCGTGTCTTTTATAAGAAGAGGATGACTCAACAATAAAGTAAAATAGATAGGCCCTTCACAGAGGGAAGCATTGATTTGCAGAGGTGCCAGAGCTCGAGCTTTTAAAACAGGGATGAATCAAAATTTTGGGTGGTATGCTTTCATTGTCAACGTAACAACTAATAGTTCTCAATATCTTCCATGATAAATACATTATAGGTGGTTCCCAAATAGAATAGTAAAGTTTTTACTCCCCCTCCACCAATCAATCACATTCCACGGCGGGCCGCATCCACGGCTACCGTCCATACAAACAACAATCCTGGGGGAGTTTTATTTCATTAGGTTTGATTTGACTTTTGAGCATGGAACTAGGCATTCCGATTACCAGCCACTTTCTCGTGAATGATAGTGAATCAACACATATCGTGAGAATAACCCACCTAGCATGGAAAATACTAATATCCCCTAGTCACCACATGAGCGATTCGGGCATACAAAACATAATATTTATTTTAAGGTTTAAAGTATGGCACATGCAAATTTACTTAGGACGCAGGTGAATACCGCATATAGGTAGGTATGGTGGACTTATATGGAACAACTTTGGATTTATGGAAATGGATGCACAAGCAGTATTCCCGCTTAGTACAAGTGAAGGATAGCAAAAGACTCGGAAGCGACCAAATAGAGAGCGAGAATAGCCATAGACATGCTTTGAGATTAACCAACATTGAATGCAAGCATGAGTAGGATATAAATCACTATGAACATAAACATCATAGAGGCTATATTGATTTTGTTTCAACTACATGCGTGAACATGTGCCAAGTCAAGCCACTCGAATCATTCCGAGGAGGATACCATTCTATCATACTTCATCACAACCATTTTAATATGAATGTTGGCACTCAAGACAAACCATTATTCATTCCTAGCTAATTAATCATTGCATAAGCAACTATAATATCTAATTGTCATTGCAAACATGTTCAATCCATAACGAGTTGCACTCAGAATGATGAGATAATCATATTTACAAAAACAAAATAAGTTGAGTTCATACCATCTTTTCTCCATCTCCGTGACTTCATCATATATCGTCATTATTGCCTTTCACTTGCAGGACTCAACGATGTGAAAAATAATAATATGAGTGTTCGTGCATTGGGCTAAGCTAGAATCTGCAAGCAATAACTCAAAGCAGAAGACAAGGTAGTATGGACTCTTTGATAGATAAACATAATGAATATAAGAGCCACTCATCATGTGATCGTGGTCTTCTCCTTACGACCCAAAGAAAAAATAAAAACTATTTACACGGGAAAGCCCGCAACAAGCAAAAGAAGAACAAAAAATCTTTTTGGGTTTTCTTTTAACACTACAACTAAACAACTAGAAGGTCAAGCTAAAACTATTTTTTGGATTTTCTCAAGGTTAATGAAACATACAAGAAGAAAACAAAAAGAAGAAATAAACTACCATGGATAGTACAATGAAAAATATGAACACCGACAACTGGAATGTGTGTGTGAACATGAATGTAATGTCATTGAGAAATACGTACTCCCCAAGCTTAGGATTTTGTTCAAAGTTGGTCTAAGGCCACGGTTGGCCCGGATAATATCCAAAGTCATAGCTGGGGTTGTACAGGGCTGCACCAGCTGCCGCCTGAACAACTTCAGCATGGAGGCGAGCTGCCTTTGCCTCTCTCTCGTACTCGTGTGCCTCCTCTCTGGTTATGAAGTACCTTTGTTTTTCCTAAAAGTTAAAGAAGGTAGGAGCAGGAAGGGTAATATGGACATCATGTTGTCTATAAAAAATTAGTCGATATAGGAGATGTTGTTCATTTCTCTTGAGGAACTGGTAGTGCACCATGCTCTCATAATCAAGAAAAGTAGGTGGTAACTCAATATCATTCTCCTTGTAGATATCCTAAGATAATTGGCTATGCGGGTGGCATAAATTCCACCAAATAAATCTCCATCCTTAGCATTTTTGTGTAGCCTCCTAGCAATAATAGCTCCTAAGTTATATCGTCTATCACCCATGACCGCACTCTTAAGAATGCTAAGGTTAGGTACACAAAGGTGGCAATGCTCATGTTTACCGTTATTACATATACCTATGAAGGGAGCAAGATAATGTATGGCAGGAAAGTGAATGCTCCCCACGGTAGCCTGTGTAATATTTCTAGTTTCTCCCCTAGTGATGCTAGCAAGAAAATCATTATATTCAGCTTTGTGAGGATCACTAAAGCTACCCCATTGTGGAATCTTGCATGCATGGTTAAAATCTCCTAGGTCCATAGTATAAGATTCATCATAAAGATTAAATAGAACGAAATGCGTGTTATGCCTGGATGAAAATTCAAACCTCCGCACAAAGGAATCAGTGAGTTGATAATATTGCTTGCATTGGTCTGAAACAAAATCTTCAAGGCCAGCATTTCGTATATATGCGTAAAATTCTTCCTTGAATCCAGCGTGGACCATGAATGATTCCATTGGCCATTCACAAGGCCGCACTTGAGATTCCCTTGGGTGTTCAAGGTCGGGCTCGCATATCGCGAGTCTCGGGGTCTTCTTGCTCAAGGAAACACCTTGGTATATTTTCCTTCACATTTTTCTTTTTATGAAAAATAAATCTGACATTCTTAATGACTCCACATAAAAATGAACAAAACTCAATCAAAGCTTATAGCAACTAGCCCCACAAGTGCCTAGAAGCTATATCATGTATGAAAACTACTTGGGACCCTACAAATTTGACATGAAAACTCAAGAACAAGGTCACCACAACAACAAGATTTTGCAATATATAAAGCACTAGAACAAAAACAGATTGGACCATTGGAGGAGTCACATACAGATGAACAATCCCCTAGAATAGTTTTGCAAATGAAGCTTTGAGCAAAGAGATCGAAAATGGCACCAAGATGAGCTAAAACATGGGTTTGAGCAATGGTGGGATTTTTTTTAGAGGAAGAAAGAGTGGATGGGTACTGGAATAAGTGAAGGGGCCCCACGTGGGACCCACAAGCCAGGGGCGTGCCCAGGGGGTGGCCGCACCCTGCAAGCTTGTGTCCCACTTGTGCAGCCCCCTAATGTGTTCTTAGTACCAAAAATTCTTAAATATTCCAGCAAAAATCATACTAAATTTTCAGGGAGTTCTGAGAACTTATATTTTTCAGGATATTTTTCTATTGCACGGGTAAAATGGAAAACAAGGAAATAATATTTTTTTACTAAAATGAAACTAAGGAACAGAAAATAAAAGTTGGGTACATGAAGTTGTGCTTTCTAATTTCATTCATCTCATGCCCGTCAAAAAGAATCCATCAATAAGGTTGCTCAAGTCTTCTTGACAAAAAAATTTCCGAATGACATGGAACGGGAGAACTTTCGAATAGCACTAGGTTAACTCAATGGGGATATGCATGTCCCCAACAATAAGTATATCATATTTCTTCTTGGCAGTAGGAAGAGGGAATTCAATGTCTCCAATAATGAATGTTGGAATTTTTTCAATGGAGTTGGTGCTATGAACTTGAGATTGCTTCTTCGAAAAGTGTACCGTATGCTCATTATCAATGACATCAAAAGTGACATTGTCTTTGTTGCAGTCAATAACAGCCCCTGCAGTATTTAGAAAGGGTCTACCAAGGATGATTGACAAGCTGTCGTCCTCGGGAATATCAAGAATAACAAAGTCCGTTAAGATAGTAACGTTTGCAACCACAACATGCACATCCTCACAAATACCGATAGGTAAAGAAGTTGATTTATCAGCCATTTGAAGAGAGATTTCAGTACGTGTCAATTTATTCAATTCAAGTCTACGATATAAAGAGAACGACATAACACTAACACCACCTCCAAGGTCACATAAAGCAGTTTTAACATAATTTCCTTTAATGGAGCATGGTATAGTAGGTACTCCGGGATCTCCTAATTTCTTTGGCATTCCACCCTTAAAAGTATAATTCGCAAGCATGGTGGAAATCTCAGCTTCAGGTATCTTTATTTTATTTGTAACAATATCTTTCATGTACTTAGCATAAGGAGACATTTTCAGAATATCAGTTAAGTGCATACGTAAAAAGACATGTCTCAACATTTCAGCAAAGCGCTCAAAATCCTCATCATCCTTCTTTTTGGATGGTTTAGGAGGAAAGAGCATGGGTTTCTAAACCCATGGTTCTTTTTCTCTACCATGCTTCCTTGCAACAAAATCTCCTTTATCATAACTCTTACTCTTAGGTTGTGGGTTATCAAGATCAACAGCAGGTTCAATCTCCAAATCATTGTCATTACTAGGTTTAGCATCAATATGAACATCATCATTAATATTATCACTAGGTTCATGTTCATTACCAGATTGTGTCTCAGCATCAGAAATAGAGGTATCATTTGGGTTTTCATGTGACTCTATAACAGTTTCACTCTCAGCATGCAAAGTCCTATCATCATTCTTTTTCTTTTTATTAGAAGGACCAGGTACATTAATATTATCTCTCTGAGATTCTTGCTCAATTCTCTTAGGATGGCCCTCGGGATACAAGGGTTCCTGAGTCATTCTACCACCTCTAGTCACAACCTAACAGCATGATCATTGTTCTTACTAGTCATCTTATTGAGCAAATCATTTTGTGCCTTAAGTACCCGTTCTACTTGAGTAGTTACCATGGAAGCATGTTTACTAATAAGCTTAAGGTCATTAACAGTTCTACTCATATATTCACCCAAGCGATCAAGCATGTAAGCATTATGTTTCAATTGTCTACTAACATAAGCATTGAAATTTTCTTGTTTAACAACAAAATTATCAAATTCATCCAAGCATTGGCTAGTAGACTTATTATAAGGAATATCACCTTCATCAAATCTACGAGGAGAATTTACCTCTACTACCTGTGTAGGGCTATCAAGACCATGTATTTCTTCAATAGGTCGTAGATTCTTAACATCCTCGGCTTTAATACCTTTTTATTTCATAGATTTCTTTGCCTCTTGCATATCTTCAGGACTGAGGAATAGAATACCTCTTTTCTTCAGAGATGGTTTTGGTTGTGGTTCGGGAATAGTCCAATCATATCATTTCTCAATATATTATTCAATAGTAGTTCAGCTTGTTCAATAGTTCGTTCCCTGAAAACACAACCAACACAACTATCTAGGTGGTCCCTAGAAGCATTAGTTAGTCCATTATAAAAGATATCAAGTATTTCATTTTCTTGAGAGGGTAATCACGCAAAGCATTAAGTAACTGGAGAAGCCTCCCCCAAGCTTGTGGGAGACTCCCTTCTTCAATCTGCACAAAGTTAAATATTTCCTGCAAGGCAGCTTGTTTCTTATGGGCAGGATTTTTTTTGAGATAAGTAATAAATCATATCCTGGGGACTACGCACACAACCAGGAGCAAGAGAATTAAACCATATCTTAGCATCACCCTTTAAATGAGAACGGAAAAGGCTTAAGAATATAATAGTAACGATTTTTTTCCTCATGAGTAAATAGGGTGTCTATATCATTCAATTTAGTAAGGCGTGCCACAATAGTTTTAGATTCATAACCATGAAAAGGATCAGATTCTACCAAAGTAATTAACTCAGGATCGGTCGGAGAATTCATAACCCTTATCAGTAATACAGATAGGTTAAGTAGCAAACTTGAGATCATATTGCATTCTAGCATTCAAAGATTTTTCCTTCCACTTGCATAGCAATTTCTTAAGATCGTCTCTATCCTTACAAGCAAGAAAGTCCCTAGCTACTTCTCCTTCCATAACATAACCCTCAGGTATAGTAGGCAATTCACATCTAGGAGAGCTAGGCCTAACAGGTGAATCATAGTGTTTAGTTTCATCAGATTCAGCAATATTACCAGTTTCAACATTCACTCTAGCAATTTTTTCATCAAAAAATTCAGCAAGTGGCACAGTAGTATCAATAAAAATATCATTATAAGCATCATGCAAAGTAGAAGTAGCATCATCGATTACTTGCGACATATCAGATTCAGTAGTAGGTGGTGGCGTCACAAATTTACTCATAACAGACGGTGAATCAAGTGCAGAGCAAGATGGCAGTTCCTTACCTGCCCTCGTAGTTGAGGGGTAGATCTTGGTTTTGCCATCTTTCAGATTCTTCACAGTGATCAACAGATATAAATTCTAAGTGACTCAGAGAATAAATCTATGCTCCCCGGCAACGGTGCCAGAAAAAGGTCTTGATAACCCACAAGTATAGGGGATCACAAAAGTTTTTTTAGGGTAGAGTACTCAACACAAATTTATTGATTCGACACAAGGGAGCCAAAGAATATTCTCGAGTATGTCGGGACCCCGATCCTAAGCCATAGGAATCTAGCCTGTAACACATCGCATCCCTTTGTGATCTCACGCACGGTTAACTCCACGGCTGCAGCCTTACCTTAGCCGGGACCGTTTGCGTCTTTTGACTCACGTATGCGATAGTGTCGCTAGCAATCCAATGTCAAAGAACCCGGATCGACATGTCTAGTCATAAACCAAAGTGGCAGTACCGCACAAGGACAGGCATACATGACCCAACAAAGCAGGTGTCGGTCATCGGCGAATGTAGACGAGTCGTAGCAAGCTACAAGGACTCCATTACATCGCGTGACATTTCCCCAAAGGGGACAGACACAGCAGCTAAGAAGGACACATGCCGGTCAACCAATGTGTCCGGAGCAGTAGCGAACTACCAAGGCTCATTGGATCACAAAGGGGCATTTCCTTGTAAGGAGTGCTACTAAAGTTCACGACTAGGTATTCGAACCCCATACATACCAAGTAAGACACACGTATGCATGGCATACCGATATGTATAGATACATCGATGGCATCACAACATAACCATAAACATACAAGCTTTATTTAAGAGGCTCGGAAGAGCCACATACATAATATTACACATTAAGGGTCTCACGACCCTTACTAGTAGTCATACAATACAAGCCAGCGGAAGAGTTATAAACTGTCTGGGTACAGACAGGGCAACTAGAAGGCACATGGCCTGACTATACTACAGAGCCGACGTAGGGTCAGATCGTAGCTGGGACACCAGCTACTCGTCGTCGTCGATGTCTACGAAGAACCCTCCATTAGGGTCATTAGCAACCTCTGCACAATTTATTAAGCAAACATGATTACGAAGGTACTCAGCAAGACTTTAGGAGAACTAACTACTCATGCAAGGTATCAAAAGGTACTATGGGGTTTCATGCGGGAAGCCAGCATTTGACTCGTGGCTAGACAACTTGCATTTTGAAATTAGTTTTGACAACTTGATTTCTCGCACACGAGTCCACTAACACCACAACAATACACTATCGTGGAATCATTCCGTCTCCATACGGAAATGCCGTCCACGACACTCACGCTTATCTTGCCAAATTTTATGAGTAGCCATTGAAGTTATCTATGAACAACATATGTCTCCAAGTAGTCCATATCCGCGGACGCGGCTATTCGAATAGATCATAACCCTGCAGGGGTGTACTTCGTCACACACGCTCTCGCCACTTATCGCCATGTGCACGTCATGCACCTCGGCAACCTTCAAGCGGAAGCCCAGCGAGGGACTCGGCCACGACCGTTAACCACACTAGTACCTAGTCCAGGTTTATCGCCTATCTGAGAGTAACCCGTACGGAAGTCCGGCCGGGGTTTCCGCCACGGCCTCAAACGATGTGCGCAGGGTTCCCAAGCCCACCATCCGGGTGCCACTTGGTACACCGTGCCACTGCCTACCGCGTCACGGTCCACCTCTCAGGTCAGCACCATGCACGGCCTCCAGCATTACTATAAACACGAGAAACTACTTGCAACTCCTGGACCGAGTACTACGCGATTAATAGGCCGAGCGGGGTCATATTTGAGGGCCCAGCATGTGGTAGTATCTAGTCTTGGATTACATACACGGAACTCAGTTCCTAAGGACGGTTCCAACGAAACAACCCGCGATGTACTCCTACACAGCCTTTCACCGATACCTTTACCAAATCAAGTTCAACACACAACCTTTGCTCACCGAACACATTCCACATTTTTGTTCATCTCCCAGATGACAGACCATACACAACTCTAAGCATAGCATGCATAGCAGGATAAGGCACATCATAGCTCAAGCAACTACCAGGTATGCTAGGTTGCAAGGTTCGGCTATTTACTGTGACAAGGTTAAGTCATGCAAAGGAAGTGGGTCCAACTATCGTGGCAAAAGCAGTTGAAGCATTTGATCCTAATGCAATGAATAGGTGCAGGAGCAAGAACTTAGGAGTTATCAGGATGATCAAAAGGGTTGCTTGCCTTGTTGCTCAGAGGAGGAACGATATCCGCCAGACGGATATTCGGTGGAATCCGGGGGTGCGGAGCCTACCGAAATGAATGGCAACATTCAATAACAATCATATGCACTCAAAATGATGCATGAGCATGGCATGAGAATGCAAGGTGATAAGTTATTATTTTCAACATGTAATAGGTTTAGAGTTGATTTGAATCACATTCGAATAGCAATTCAAACGGGTATTCTCGGATACCGGTTTAATTGATTCGACCTGATGCTCGGTTCAACTTGATGTTAACATGCATGAAATGTCATGTTATGATACTGATTTGTAATTAGGGCAGTGTGTGATCATTGCATATATAATGAAATTTGAATATTTTTGCAAATTCCATTTATAAAGTGATTAAAAGAATTGAATTATTCCTTATTTCACAATTTAGGGTTCTGTAACTTTTTCAGACATGGTTGAAAATAGCATAATCAGAATCCTTGAATTTTTCTGATGCTTTTTCATATATAAATTATTTTCATTGGAGTTACAGATTAATTTCTATGATTTTTACAAATTTTAGCAATTTCCTGAATTAGTTTTATACTGGAAATTCTATTTATTGCATCAGGCTGACGTCAGCAGGTCAGCCGACCTGTTCAGGTCAAACCTGACAGGGGGCCCCACTGGTCAGCCTCTCTGGGACTAATCCCGCGCTGACCAGCCCTAACTGAGGTTTGACTTGGCCTTGGGCCCACTTGTCACCGAGTGATTAGGTCACTATTCGGCTGGTTTAGCTTGCCACGTCGACATCCACCGGCGACGAGGTCGTCCTCGCCGGCGGGGAGCCTCCGGCGACCACCAGCACGGCGGAGGGGCTCGGAAACGGCGCACAGGGGGCCAAATGCTGCGAGGAGAGCACCAGAGGAACAACACGTCTCCCGCAGCTTCATTTCTGCGCCTAGCCGGGGCTGATCTGGCCGGAGATGACGCCGGCGATGAGCTTGGCGGCGGCCAAGGCTCGGGCGTCATCGGGGTCTTTGAATCAGGGGGATCTACGCTCGGTTCTTAGCTGCTACGGCATCTACACGTCGTCCTGGAGCTGCTGGTGCCCTCGGAAGGACGAGCTGATCATCGGAGGGCTACCGGCGACGAGCGGCAGCGGCGGTCCTCGTCGGGCTCCGGTGAAACTAGAGCTAGAGAAGGGGATCGACGGGGAAAACTTAGTGGAAACGACCGCATTCTCACGGGGAGTGCAGAGCAGAGCTTAGACGGCTCGGGGAAGGCCTGGGGGCGACGAATCGACGGGAGAGGTCCGACGGACGGAGGTGGAAGACGACGGCGTTGCGGGCGTTGCAGGGCTCGAGGAAGCTTCGGCTTCTGCAGACATGACCAGGGCGGCGAGGCGGAGCTAAAGGCGTGCTCTGGGAGGGAATCCTATGGCCAGGGGCACGGGCAGCTCGAGCTCGAGCTCGGCTCTAATGGCGGCAGCAAGGAGGAGGAGGAGATCCGGGAGGAGGAGGAGAACCGAGGCGGGGAATGGATAGGGGAGTCTCTTGGGAGCTTATCCCCGTCATCGCCAGCGCGAGGAGGCAGCCAGGCAGGCACGCAGGTGCGTGGCCGCGCTAGAGGAGGCGGCGGCCACCTCCTACTGCCTACTGGCGCGAGGGAGGGGACGAGCGGGGAGATGGGCCGGGCCAGGCTTAGGCGACAGGTAAGGTTTCCCATTTTTTTGTGTTTTGTTTTTTTCTGTTTTGCTAACTAGTGTTTTGCTAATTATTTCAGCTCCAAAACAAAAAGTAAAAACTATTTTAGACCTCCTGAAATATTTGTTATAATATCCCCACTCATTTCCAATGTTTTCAACATTTTTGGAAATTTATAGATTCTGATTTCAAATTTTAAAGTTTGAAACCAGTGGCTTTTGCATTTATTTAACATGCTTAAAGTGTCAAGAAAATAGTTTTCTCCAATGCTCATTTACTTTCATGATTTATCAGAAAGTTTGAACATTTCTTGACGCCATTTTGGGTTCATTGATTTTGAACTAGTTTGAGATTTCCTTTAATCGAAATGGTGGCTAGGGTTTTGAGTATTTCCTTTGCCACTTTGTTGTTTTTGCTGAAACTTCTTCTTAGATGCAAATGCAAAGAAGACATGAGCACAATGCTATCTTGCTTAAGGGTTAGGGATGTGACAACTCACCCCCACTCAAAAGAATCTCGTCCTGAGATTTAGAAGTCGTCGGGAATAACGCAGGATACTCAAGTCGGAGACGATCCTCTCTTTCCCAAGTTGCCTCCTTTTCAGAATGATTTGACCATTGAACTTTAAGAAACTTGAGGTTTCGACGTCGAGTGGTACGCTCAGCTTGATTAAGAATACGCACGGGGTATTCTCGGTAAGAAAGGTTATCTTGTAGATCAAGCGTTTCGTGGTCCACTTCACGGATAGGATCCGAGAAGCAACGCCTGAGTTGCGAGACGTGGAAAACATCATGAACCTTGGAAAGGTGCGGAGGAAGTTCCAACTGGTAGGCAACTTCTCCTCGTTTGGCAAGAATGCGAAAAGGACCAATGTAACGAGGAGCCAATTTGCCCTTGATACCGAATCGATGGGTACCCTTCAAAGGTGTAACCCGAAGGTAAGCCTTCTCGTCAACTTCAAAGGTCACAGCCTTATGATGACGATCATATTGGCTCTTTTGATGAGACTGGGCTGTTTTCAACTTTTCACGAATAATGCGAACCTGCTCTTCTGCATCCTGGATCATATCCGGGCCAAAGAGTTGCCTCTCTCCGGTTTCTGACCAATTAAGAGGGGTTCGACATCTTCGTCCATAGAGAACTTCAAAAGGGGCTTTGCCCAAGCTTGATTGATAACTATTGTTATAAGCGAATTCGGCGAATGGAAGGCACTTCTCCCAATTCATACCGAACGAAATAACACAGGCTCGGAGCATATCTTCTAAGATTTGATTCACTCTTTCTACTTGACCACTTGATTGAGGATGGAAAGCAGTGCTAAAGGATAAGTGAGTCCCCATGGCATTCTGAAAACTTTCCCAGAAGCGAGAAGTAAAGATACTTCCACGGTCCGAGTTAATTTCCAGGGGAACACCATGAAGAGACACTATTCGAGAGATATATAACTCTGCTAGCTGGCTAGCTATTATACTCTCACGAACAGGAAGAAAATGAGCCACTTTGGAAAGACGGTCAATGACCACAAAGATAGCATTATTTCCTTTCTTGGTCTTGGGAAATCCGGTAATGAAATCCATGCTAACCTTATCCCATTTCCATTCAGGAATAGCTAAAGGTTGAAGGGTGCCAGCAGGCCTTTGATGTTCTGCCTTAACTCGGCGACAAACGTCGCAGTTAGCAACGAACTCAGCAATTTCTCTCTTCATCCTAGTCCACCAGAACCTCTGGCGTAGGTCCTGATACATCTTAGTACTACCAGGATGAATGGTGAGAGGAGAATCATGAGCCTCCTTAAGGATTAACTGCCTTAGATGTGGGTTCTTAGGAACCACTAAACGATTCTGGAAGAACACAACACCTTGATCATTCATGGAAAATTCTTTAGCGTTTCCGCTAAAAATATTCTCCTTCATTCGTGATATACCCTTGTCACGCTTTTGGCCAGTTATAATTTGATCCTTAAGAGTAGGCTTCGCCACCAGGGTAGAAAGGAATCCTTGAGGAACAATATGAAGATTTAACTTCCGAAAGTCCTCATGGAGATGTGGATGACCTTGTTGTAGCATCAAATTGTTACAATAAGATTTACGACTTAGTGCATCGGCCATAACATTGGCCTTCCCCGGGGTGTAAGTTATCCATAAGTCGTAATTGGAGATCAACTCAACCCGCCGTCTTTGCCTGAGATTCAAATCTGGCTGGGTGAAGATATATTTCAGACTTTGGTGATCAGTGAATATTTCGCAACGATTACCCAAAAGGTAATGTCGCCAGGTTTTTAGTGCATGGACCACAGCTGCAAGCTCAAGGTCATGTGTGGGATAATTATCCTCATGTGGACGCAACTGTCGAGATGCGTATGCGATCACATGACGATCTTGCATGAGAATGCAACCTAATCCTTGTCGCGAAGCGTCGCAATAGATAACAAAGTCCTTAGAAAAATCTGGTGGTAGCAACACAGGTGCGGAAGTCAGGCGTCTTTTCAGTTCCTGAAAACTATGCTCACACTGTGGTGTCCACTCGAACTTTTTATCCTTCTTGAGGAGTTCAGTTAGAGGCTTTGCAACCTTGGAGAAATTCTCGACGAAGCGGCGACAATAGCTCGCTAGACCAAGAAAACTCCTAACTTGCTTAACCGATTCAGGTTGAGTCCAATCAAGGATAGCTTGAACTCTCTCGGGATTGACAGCAATACCCTTACCAGAGATTACGTGGCCTAGATAGGTCACTTCTGATAACCAGAATTCACATTTTGAAAATTTGGCATAAAGGCGATGCTCTCGAAGTTTCATCAATACCAGCCTTAGATGCTCGGCATGTTCTTGTTCATTCTTTGAGTAGATGAGAATATCATTGTGGTATACTACGACGAATTTATCCAAATACTCCATAAAGATTGAATTCATCAGTCGAGAGAAGGTGGCTGGGGCATTGGTTAAACCGAAGGACATAACGGTGTACTCATATTGGCCATAACGAGTAACAAAGGCCGTTTTTGGAATGTCCCCGTTCTTGATCTTGATTTGATGGTATCCCAACCTCAAATCCATTTTGGAGAAGACTGAGGATCCAGCGAGCTGATTGTACAGGTCGTTGATCCTGGGGAGTGGATACTTGTTCTTAATGGTGACCAGATTAACTGGTCGGTAATCTACAACCATCCGATCCGTTCTGTCTTTCTTCTTGACGAAGAGGACGGTACAAGCCCAAGGAGAAGAGCTAGGACGAATGAAACCCTTGTTCAAGGCCTCATCTAATTGCTTCTTAAGTTCGGCTAGCTCCAGGGGTGCCATCTTATAAGGTCTTCTGGCTATTGGAACAGTTCCCGGAACAAGATCTATCACAAACTCTACATCTCTGTCAGGTGGAATTCCTGGCAGTTCCTCTGGAAAAACATCCGGAAAGTCACGGACTATCGGAATGTCTTCAAGTTTCGGAAGAGGGTTGGCATTTAAGGAATAGAGCTGGCATTTGGCAACTCGAGTAGAGACATTTACTATCTCACCCGAGGGATGGGTAAGCTGGACATTTCTAGAGTGAGTATCAATCTTGGCATAGTGAGCTGACATCCAGTCCATGCCCAAGATGATATTAATATCCGAAGATTTCAATAATATCAATGAGGCTAGAAAAACTAGCCTGTCTACTAGAATTTCATTGTCATAGGTTATCCTAGAGGTTTGCCATTTACTACCAGGGGTTTGGACAACCAATGGGATTGGCATATCACAAAATGACATGTTATGAAACTGTGCATAGCTTTCTGAAATGAAGGAATGAGAAGACCCAGTGTCAAAGAGAACGGACGCGGGGTGATGATTAACAAGAAGCGTACCCAGCATGATGTCGGGATCCTCTGCAGCTTCTTCTGGTGACACATAGTTCACACGGCCACGTGCAGGAGTTGGCTTCACGTAAAAAGCTTTGCCCGACTTGGCCTGCCCGACGGACTTTCCGGGTTGCTTGGCACCCACATTCTGAGGACACTCACGGGAATAATGCCCTGGTTCTCCACACTTGTAGCATATCACCTGGTTGGCACGTGGTGCAGCATTGCTAGCTGGACCACCATAAGCTTTTGCTGGAGGGTTGGCCTGATTCGTCTGAGGCGCCATGTGGGATGGCCTCGGAGTGTATCTTGGCGGCAGAGAACTGTTTGGAACCCACAGCCTGCGTTTTGGAAACGCGGAACCAGAAGATGAGCCAAAGTCACGGGAGTGCTTCCTTGTGGCTTCGAAGTCAGTATGACCAGTCTCCGCACTGATCGCTTTGTTGACCAGGGCTTGAAAACTTGCACACTCATGGAGGCGCAGGTCTCGACGGAGCTCAGGGCTCAGACCCTTACAGAATCTTGCTTGCTTCTTGGCGTCAGTAGACACCTCCTCTGTTGCATAGCGGGCGAGGTTACCGAACTCGCGACTATAGGCATCCACAGACAACTTGCCCTGAGTGAAGGCACAGAACTCCTCTCTCTTTCTGTCCATCAGGCCCTCTGGAATATGGTGTAGACGAAAAGCTGCACTGAAGTCTGCCCATGTGGCCACTGGTTCAGCGGGACGCATAGCTTCAAAATTCTCCCACCACAGATTGGCGGGTCCTTCCAGGAAATACACCGCAAAGGTCACCTTGTCGGCCTCAGACACATTCACCGAGCGAATCTTGCGTGAGATGCTGCACAGCCAGTCATCAGCGTCGAGGGGATTGACGGAATGATGAAACTTTGGAGGATTCAGCTTCACAAAGTCATTGAGGGACACTGCAGCATTCCTAGGCTGTCGAGCCGTATTCTGCTCAATACGCTCTAGCAGTCGGTTGGTCTCCCTTTTGTTTCTTTCTGCCTCAAGCATCACTTCTACCAGAGAAGGCGGGTGAGGCAGGTCTTCCTGCGACGCTTGACTACCCTCACCTTGCTCATGAGCAGGGGCACGGTTCAACCTGGTGAACACCATCCTGACAAACAAAATCATAGCTTAGACCAATATCATATCAATACTAGCTATGGATTAAGAATGTACTGAACACACGGAATGCGGAAATGAATATCCGAACAACATGGTAACAAGCAACTGCTATATATACACCATGGTTCATACACACCCTTACATAGTTCACTACAAACTTACCCGAAGAGCAAACTACTAAAATGGTGGAACTACTCATCAGAGGCTTACAAGCTTCCTATACATTATTTATCTAGGCCTCCGGAATTCATTTCACATTACTACCATACTTCACAAGTCACGCAGGACTGTGAATGTACGGCTACTACCATACTATCCTTCCGCTCACAGCTCAGGCATCCGCATAGAACATCTCATAGAGATTACCTCCATGACCTGGAAGCTCAACTTGCGGATCAGGAAATACTCTAGCCTGAGATCCCTGGGATCCATAAGGACACGGATGTGGCCTTGGTCCCCTGACTGGTGGTAAGAGGGGTCCCCGAAGAGGTGTGACTCCTCCTATAGCTGGCCAGTCAACGTGGGCCGGAAGATGGGTCCTAACAGGGTTCAGCATCTCCATCTCTCCATACCCTGTCTGGACTACCGGTGCCAGCTGCGTCAGAGCTGTCAACAGACGGGCACGGGTAGCATAAAGCTCCATGCGGAGAGCACGAGCATCCCTGTCTCTGTTCTCTAGCATCTCAACAGTGGACTGCAGAAGTGGATCCTCCATAGAAGAATCAAAATAGACTCCATTGAGGTATCCCTCTTCACCAGACTGAGAGGCCGGAACATAGCAGAACTCTGAATTCTGCAGCAGTGCATGTCTCGCTCTCATAATAGTCAGCATTGAATAGGCAGCATCCTGTACTGCCATGTCAACGGTGACCCCCAACCCATAAGACCAATGGATTGGCTTCTCCGCTCCAGGGTAGTCTGGGAATACCTTAATAGTGCAGATGTACTGGCTCTGGTTGAAGTCCCGGTACTGTTCCTCCACTGTGTACTCGGGGTACCAGCGGTAACCGCACACCGACATCACCCTGACCAGCATGGCCGGATGACCCGGTACATCAATGCACCTGGTCAGACGTACCACCTGACGAGAAGGACGGCCAGGCATCTGTAAATAGAGAGTAATGCAAAAGCATTAGAGCTCTGAATGCAAAATTGGGCAGCATAACGGCTGTAAATGCTCAAAACAAATTTGAGACAACCCAAAATGGAATAGCGTAACCACTCAACTATCAAGTTCAACTCTCTGATCATCAAACTTACTTCCTGCTTCCTAGGAATAAAAGAAACCCAATATCTCTCGACCCGTAGTCCTATAAGCTATCGATCGGAAACACGAGCCTAGGAGAAGATGAGTAACCTAGTCCTTAATTCCCGCAGAAAAGACGAGGATGACCAGGATAGAATATCTTGAGAAGAGAACAAGAGTCTTACGTTCCCTTCCACAAACAATTCCCTTATATATAACTAAAAAATTCTAGACTCAACTTCGACCAGTTTGGCTTAGTAACCCTACAGTCAGTCAGGCACTGATACCAACGCTGTCGGGACCCCAATCCTAAGCCATAGGAATCTAGCCTGTAACACATCGCATCCCTTTGTGGTCTCACGCACAGTTAACTCCACGGCTGTAGCCTTACCTTAGACGGGACCGTTTGCGTCTTTTGACTCACGTATGCGATAGTGTCGCTAGCAATCCAATGTCAAAGAACCCGGATCGACATGTCTAGTCAGAAACCAAAGTGGCAGTACCGCACAAGGACATGCACACATGACCCAACAAAGCAGGTGTCGGTCATCGGCGAATGTAGACGAGTCGTAGCAAGCTACAAGGACTCCATTACATCGCGTGAAATTTCCCCAAAGGGGACAGACACAGCAGCTAAGAAGGACACATGCCGGTCAACCAATGTGTCCGGAGCAGTAGCGAACTACCAAGGCTCATTGGATCACAAAGGGGCATTTCCTTGTAAGGAGTGCTACTAAAGTTCACGACTAGGTATTCGAACCCCATACATACCAAGTAAGACACACGTACGCATGGCATACCGATATGTATAGATACATCGATGGCATCACAACATAACCATAAACATACAAGCTTTATTTAAGAGGCTCAGAAGAGCCACATACATAATATTACACATTAAGGGTCTCACGACCCTTACTAGCAGTCATACAATACAAGCCAGCGGAAGAGTTATAAACTGTCTGGGTACAGACAGGGTAACTAGAAGGCACATGGCCTGACTATACTACAGAGCCGACGTAGGGCCAGATCGTAGCTGGGACACCAGCTACTCGTCGTCGTCGATGTCTACGAAGAACCCTCCATTAGGGACATTAGCAAGCTCTGCAACATTTATTAAGCAAACATGAGTACGAAGGTACTCAGCAAGACTTTAGGAGAACTAACTACTCATGCAAGGTATCAAAAGGTACTATGGGGTTTCATGCGGGAAGCCACCATTTGACTCGTGGCTAGACAACTTGCATTTTGAAATTAGTTTTGACAACTTGATTTCTCGCACACGAGTCCACTAACACCACAACAATACACTATCGTGGAATCATTCCGTCTCCATACGGAAATGCCGTCCACGACACTCATGCTTATCTTGACAAATTTTATGAGTAGCCATTGAAGTTATCTATGAACAACATATGTCTCCAAGTAGTCCATATCCGCGGACGCGGCTATTCGAATAGATCATAACCCTGCAGGGGTGTACTTCGTCACACACGCTCTCGCCACTTATCACCATGTGCACGTCATGCACCTCGGCAACCTTCAAGCGGAAGCCCAGCGAGGGAGTCGGCCACGACCGTTAACCACACTAGTACCTAGTCCAGGTTTATCGCCTATCTGAGAGTAACCCGTACGGAAGTCCGGCCGGTGTTTCCGCCACGGCCTCAAGTGATGTGCGCAGGGTTCCCAAGCCCACCATCCGGGTGCCACTTGGTACACCGTGCCACTGCCTACCGCGTCACGGTCCACCTCTCAGGTCAGCACCATGCACGGCCTCCAGCATTACTATAAACACCAGAAACTACTTGCAACTCCTGGACCGAGTACTACGCGATTAATAGGCCGAGCGGGGTCATATTTCAGGGCCCAGCATGTGGTAGTATCTAGTCTTGGATTACATACACGGAACTCAGTTCCTAAGGACGGTTCCAATGAAACAACCCGCCATGTACTCCTACACAACCTTTCACCGGTACCTTTACCAAATCAAGTTCAACACACAACCTTTGCTCACCGAACACATTCCACATTTCTGTTCATCTCCCAGATGACAGACCATACACAACTCTAAGCATAGCATGCATAGCAGGATAAGGCACATCATAGCTCAAGCAACTACCAGGTATGCTAGGTTGCAAGGTTCGGCTATTTACTGTGACAAGGTTAAGTCATGCAAAGGAAGTGGGTCCAACTATCATGGAAAAAGCAGTTGAAGCATTTGATCCTAATGCAATGAATAGGTGCAGGAGCAAGAACTTAGGAGTTATCGGGATGATCAAAAGGGTTGCTTGCCTTGTTGCTCAGAGGAGGAACGATATCCGTCAGACGGATATTCCGTGGAATCCGGGGGTGCGGAGCCTACCGAAATGAATGGCAACATTCAATAACAATCATATGCACTCAAAATGATGCATGAGCATGGCATGAGAATGCAAGGTGATAAGTTATTATTTTCAACATGTAATAGGTTTAGAGTTGATTTGAATCACATTCGAATAGCAATTCAAACGGGTATTCTCGGATACCGGTTTAATTGATTCGACCTGATGCTCGGTTCAACTTGATGTTAACATGCATGAAATGTCATGTTATGATACTGATTTGTAATTAGGGCAGTGTGTGATCATTGCATATATAATGAAATTTGAATATTTTTGCAAATTCCATTTATAAAGTGATTAAAAGAATTGAATTATTCCTTATTTCACAATTTAGGGTTCTGTAACTTTTTCACACATGGTTTAAATTAGCATAATCAGAATCCTTGAATTTTTCTGATGCTTTTTCATATATAAATTATTTTCATTGGAGTTACAGATTAATTTCTATTATTTTTCCAAATTTTAGCAATTTCCTGAATTAGTTTTATACTGGAAATTCTATTTATTGCATCAGGCTGACGTCAGCAGGTCAGCCGACCTGTTCAGGTCAAACCTGACAGGGGGCCCCCACTGGTCAGCCTCTCTGGGACTAATCCCGCGCTGACCAGCCCTAACTGAGGTTTGACTTGGCCTTGGGCCCACTTGTCAGCGAGTGATTAGGTCACTAATCGGCTGGTTTAGCTTGCCACGTCGACATCCACCGGCGGCGAGGTCGTCCTCGCCGGCGGGGAGCCTCCGACGACCACCAGCACGGCGGAGGGGCTCGAAAACGGCGCACAGGGGGCCAAATGCTGCGTGGAGAGCACCAGAGGAACGGCACGTCTCCTGTAACTTCATTTCTGCGCCTAGCCGGGGCTGATCTGGCCGGAGATGACACCGGCGACGAGCTTGGCGGCGGCCAAGGCTCGGGCGTCGTCGGGGTCTTTGAATCAGGGGGATCTACGCTCGGTTCTTAGCTGCTATGACATCTACGCGTCGTCCTGGAGCTGCTGGTGCCCTCGGAAGGACGAGCTGATCATCGGAGGGCTACCGGCAACGAGCGGCAGCGGCGGTCCTCGTCGGGCTCCGGTGAAACTAGAGCTAGAGTAGGGGATCGACGGGGAAAACTTAGGGGAAACGACCGCATGCTCACGGGGAGTGCAGAGCAGAGCTTAGACGGCTCGGGGAAGGCCTGGGGGCGACGAATCGACGGGAGAGGTCCGGCGGCCGGAGGTGGAAGACGACGGTGTTGCGGGCGTTGCAGGGCTCGAGGAAGCTTCGGCTTCTGCAAAGATGACCAGGGCGGCGAGGCGGAGCTAAAGGCGTGCTCTGGGAGGGAATCCTATGGCCAGGGGCACGGGCAGCTCGAGCTCGAGCTCGGCTCTAATGGCGGCAGCAAGGAGGAGGAGGAGATCCGGGAGGAGGAGGAGAACCGAGGCGGGGAATGGATAGGGGAGGCTCTGGGGAGCTTATCCCCGTCGTCGCCAAAACAAAAAGAACCGAGAGCGCGAGGTGGCGGCCAGGCAGGCACGCAGGTGCGTGGCCGCGCCGGAGGAGGCGGCGGCCACCTCCTGCTGCCTACTGGCGCGAGGGAGGGGACGAGCGGGGAAATGGGCCGGGCCAGGCTTAGGCGACAGGTAAGGTTTCCCATTTTTTCTGTTTTGTTTTTTTTTCTGTTTTGCTAACTAGTGTTTTGCTAATTATTTCAGCTCCAAAACAAAAAGTAAAAACTATTTTAGACCTCTTGAAATATTTGTTATAATATCCCCACTCATTTCCAATGTTTTCAACATTTTTGGAAATTTATAGATTCTGATTTCAAATTTTAAAGTTTGAAACCAGTGGCTTTTGCATTTATTTAACATGCTTAAAGTGTCAAGAAAATAGTTTTATCCAATGCTCATTTACTTTCATGATTTATCAGAAAGTTTGAACATTTCTTGAGGCCATTTTGGGTTCATTGATTTTGAACTAGTTTGAGATTTCCTTTAATTGAAATGGTGGCTAGGGTTTTGAGTATTTCCTTTGCCACTTTGTTGTTTTTGCTGAAACTTCTTCTTAGATGCAAATGCAAAGAAGACATGAGCACAATGCTATCTTGCTTAAGGGTTAGGGATGTGACAGAGTATTAGCAACTGAGTTGTCAATTCAACCACACCTGAAAGACTTAATATTTGTAGCAAAGTATTTAGTAGCAAGGTAGTATGGAAGTAACAGTAACGGTAGCAAACGTAACAGTAGCAGTTTTGTAGAGAACGTAACAATAGCAGTGGAAAAGTAACTTAGCAAAGATCAATATGTGGAAAGCTCGTAGGCAATGGATCACTGATGGATAATTATGTCGGATGGCATTCATCATGCAACAGTCATAACATAGGGTGATACAGAACTAGCTCCAATTCATCAACCTAATGTAGGCATGTATTCCATATATAGGCATACGTGCTTATGGAAAAGAACTTGCATGACATCTTTTGTCCTACCCTTCCGTAGGAGCGGGGTCCTAATGGAAACTAAGGGATATTAAGGCCTCCTTTTAATATGGAACCGGACCAAAGCATTAGGACTTAGTGAATATATGAACTCCTCAAACTACGGTAATTACCAGAAAGAATACCAGTTATTGTCACCCTGGGGGTTGCGGATCATAACTCATAATAGGTGTCTATAACTTGCAAGATAGGATCAAGAACGTACACACACACACACTGTGTGTGTGTGTGTGTACATATGAAAACATAATAAGTTCACATCTAAAATCATGGCACTCGGGCCCTAGTGACAAGCATTAAGCATAACAAAGTCATAGCAACATCAATCTCAGAACATAATGGATACTGGGGATCAAACCCTAACAAAACTAACTCGATTACATGATAGATCTCATCCAACCCATCACCGTCCAGCAAGCCTACGATGGAATTACTCATGAACGATAGAGAGCATCATGAAATTGGTGATGAAGGATGGTTGGTGATGACGACGGCGTCGATTTCCCCTCTTCAGAGCCCAAACCAGACTCGAGATCTACCCTCCCGAGGAAGAACAGGAGGTGGCGGCGGCTCCTATCATAAAACGCGATGAACTCTTCTCTGTGATTTTTTTCTTTGCAGATGGGAATATATACGAGTGGAAAATAGGCCGGTGGAGCTTCAACGACCACACAAGCCCAGGGGGCGTGGCCTAGGGGGGCGCCCTGCATGCTTGTGCCCTAGGGTGGACCCTCTCCGGTAGATTCTTTCGCCGGTATTTTTTATTAAATCCAAAAATATTGTCCGTAAATTTTTAGGTCAATCCAAGAACTTTTATTTCTGCACAAAAATAACACCAAGGTAATTCTGTTGAAAACAACATCAGTCCGGGTTAGTTGCATTCAAATCATGCAAATTAGAGTCCAAAACAAGGGCAAAAGAGTTTGGAAAAGTAGATACCTTGGAAACGTATGAGTTGTGTTTTCATGGAACGAACTGTTAATAATTGGACGCTCCATGAACCACCGTCGGAACCTATTCAAAAGAAGAGATGTATTCTATTCCTCGATCCAGAAGATATGAAAGAAACCAACAGATCTATGAAAGGAAAAGGAAGTAAATCTGAAGATGTCAAGAATTTACCACCTATTGAAGAAGTACATGGACTTAACATCCATGCACAAGTATTAGAGGTGAACTCTCTCCGTAGATTTAATGAAAGTGATATACCTTATACGAATACTCCTAGTCAATGCATGGATGAATTTGATAATTAGGTTGTCAAGCAAGAGCACTTTAATAATTATGTTAGAGATCAATTAGAACATAATGCTATGATGATAGATTGTTTGAGTGACTTGATGTTTATAATTGCTAATGATGTTAAAGGTCTAGGTAAACATGCTTCTATGGTTCTCACTCTTAGACCAAGTTCCTACGTCATAAAATGATTTGCTTGCAGAATTAAAATATAACATCAATAACCATGAAAGAAACTAATTCCTTTGTAGGCTTGCTCGAAGATGATGGGATTGGAAGAGATTGATCATGTAATCGAGTTATCTTGATAGGGCTTGATCTCTAGTATCCACTATGTTCTAAGATTGGTATTGCTATGACTTTGCTATGCTTAATGCTTGTCACTAGGGCCCGAGTGCCATGATTTAAGACCTGAACCTATTTATTTCTCTGAATATGAAAGTGTTTAAATCCTATATTGCAAGTTGTATGCACCTATTGCGTGTCATGATCCGCATACCCAAAGGTGACAATAATTGGGATTCTTTCCGGTGATTATCGTAGTTTGAGGAATTCATGTATTCACCATGTGTCAATGCTTTGCTCTCATTCTCTATTAAAAGGAGGCCTTAATATCCCTTAGTTTCCTTATGGACCCCGTTGCCACGGGAGGGTAGGACAAAATATGGCATGCAAGTTCTTATCGCAAGCACATATGACTATTTACGGACTACATGCCTACATTACATTGATGAATTGGAGCTAGTTATGTGTCGCTCTAGTGTGTAACTGTCAATGATTGATGTCATCCATATCTATCCATTGCTGATCCATGGCCTACGCTTTTCATATACTGCATCTTGCTAATTTACTATTGTTGCTACTACTGTTACAATCACTACAAAATTGTTGTTGTTATCGTTACTACTACTGCTTTGCTGTGCTACTAAAATCTTTGCTACAAAGAGGTATCCTAGGTGTGGTTGAACTGACAACTCAGCTGCTAAGACCAATAAATATTCTTTGGCTCCCCTTGTGTCAAATCAATAAATCAAGGTGTAATACTACCCACGAATACTGTCGCAATCCCATATACTTGTGGGTTATCACACCCATGCCTGAAATTATCAAAGTAATGAACGCAAATCAACTTAACATGATGAACATGGCTAGATGAAAATTCTCATGTGTCCTCAAGAACGCTTTTCTCATTGTAAGAAACACTTACGGCTTATCCTTTGTTATAGAAAAGATCCCCCCCCCCCCGTGCTACACTCTTGTTACAATTGTTACATGTTAAGAAGTATCTTGATACAAAACTATCTGTTGTCACACTTGCAGAGAATACCTTGATGAAAATTGCTTGCCATTTTCTTCTGCTCCTTGTTGGGTTTGATACTCGTACTTATTGAAAGTAATACGATTGATCCCCTATACTTGTGGGTCATCAGCCATCATCATTGCACCCTCCACAATGGACTCTAATACGT
This sequence comes from Hordeum vulgare subsp. vulgare, assembly GCF_904849725.1. Classification (NCBI taxonomy): domain Eukaryota; kingdom Viridiplantae; phylum Streptophyta; class Magnoliopsida; order Poales; family Poaceae; genus Hordeum; species Hordeum vulgare. The sequence goes on from NC_058519.1 coordinate 53,892,846, forward strand.
CTTCAACGTATCTATAATTTTTTATTGCTCCACGCCATTATATTATCATTTTAGGATAATTTTTGGGAGTTTATTTACCCATTAATATTGAACTAACCTATTAACCCAGTGCCTAGTGCGAGTTGCCATTTTCTGTATGTCTTTGGATTTTCAGGTTTACAGTACCGAACAAAGTCCAATTGCCACAAAATTATTTGATGATTTTTGTGGACCAAAGGAACAATTGGAAGCTTCGGGAGGACGCCAGAGGCCTCACGAGGGAGCCATGAGCCAATAGGGTGCGGTCATGGGGTAGGGCGCACCCTGTTGCCTCGTGCTCCCCTCCGCTTCCTCCTCGTGCACCTCTTCGTCCTATAAATCTAAATATGTCCCAAAAATCCTAAGGACCAACCAAAACACTGTTTCCGCCACCGCAAGTCTATGTTCCGTCGTGTGCCAGTTGGAGCCCTGTTTCAGTGCCCTGCCGGAGGGGGGGTCAGTCATGGAGGGCCTCTACATCATCCTTGCTACTCCCATGGTGATGTGTGAGTAGTTCACCACAGATCTACGGTTGCGTAGTTAGTACCTAGATGGCTCTCTCTCTCCCTCGATCTTCAATACAATAGTCATCGCATCTTCGCTTTGACCTATCCGATGTAATTCTTTTGTGCGATGCATTTGTTGGGATCCAAAAAATTGTGGGTTTATGTTCAGATTATTTATGATAAATATTTGAGTCTTCTCTAAATTCTAAATATGATTCTTATGTGCATGATCATCATAGCTTCATAAATCTCTCCGTTCTATTGATTTGCTTTGGCCAAGTAGCTTGATCTTTCTTAAGTGAGAGGAGTGCATTGTAGTGGGTTTAATCTGATGGATTTCTATATCCCAGTGACAAAAAGGTCCAAGATACATATTTGTATTGTTGCCACTAAAAATAAAATGATAGGATTAGTTCATATTAATTGAATTATCTTTGTCTACATCATGTCAATGTTCTCCAAGCATTACTCTGTTTTACTTAATACTCAATATGCATGCTGGATAGCGGTCGATGGGTGGAGTAATAGTAATAGTGCAGGCAGGAGTCGACCTATTTTCTTATGGACATGATGCGTATATACACATGATCATTGCCGTGAATATCACATAACCATGCACTTTTCTATCAATTGTCCAAGAATAATTTTTTTACCCACTGTATGCTTACTTTCACGAGAGATGCCACTAGGGAAAACAATGTCCCCCGGGTCTATCCAGTTATAAGTTTTCAAACGCTAAAATACCTCACTATTCTCATTTACTTTTTATTTTATTTTTGCAATTTACAATTATCTACTACCAACCACACTACTTACAAGCTTGCAAATAACAAGTCCAAGGGGATTGACAACCCTCTTGCCCGCGTTAGGTACAAGTGTTTGCTCTTTTGTGTGTAGCCGATGAAGACGGCGGTTGGTTGTTAATCCTATTGGTTCTACAAACCTTGGTTATCTACTGAGTTAAATACTTACCTATATTGTCCTGCATCACCCGTTCCTCTTCACGGAAAACCCAACGTAGATCGAAAGTATCAAGAAGGATTTCTAGCGCCATTGCCGTGGAATATCATCAACCTACTATCAAGTAACATCACATCAATTATCATTCACTTGTTCTTCTTTTTATTTGCTGTTATATTTTGCTTGCTTTACAAAATCAAAAATACAAAAATATTTATCTTTGCTAGTTGCTAGTTTACTTCTTTGCTCGCTTTACTTGCTAGTTTACTTGTCCTGCGTGTTACTTTGCTTGCTCGTTCGCCATGTAACTAGAAAGATTCTATAATATTTCCTACTACCAAAGCATGGCTGAAATTGAGAACTCCATGAAAAATTTCATGACATCACAATATGAGCACAACAAACTTTTGTCCGCTGAAATTAAGGAACACTCAACTATCCTTGATGCAATTAGTAAACAACTTCATGAAGTCAATCAAGAAGTATCTAATCTTCAACAACAATTTGCTCAATCTAAAGAATTAATAGGGAAGATTTCGGATAAACAAACCACTCTAGTAAATAGGATGGCTGCTAAACCGGAATCTCTCTCCATTAGTAATCATGATGAAGATATTAAAGTACTTGATACTTCTCCTATTGAATCTTTGTTTAATTCTCTGAAAATAAATGATAAAGGAACTGGAGATGAGTCAATTCTAGTTAGAGAGCATCCCAATTGCTTGGAGGGTGATGATTCTAATACTAAAACTAAAAAAGTGGGTTTGGAGAGGTTAAAACTTTAACTAGTGATGTGCCCACTATCTTAGATCACAAGAATTTTAATTAATATAATTTTTCTTTAGTAGAATGTATTTCCTTTGTGCAATCCATTAATAGATCACCCAATGTTATGAACAAAATAAAGCTTTTACTCAACATATAGTAGAAGCTATGGTAAATGAAAGGGAATGTTGCATGGGAAACAAAATTTATCCTACGCACACGAAGACCTATCATGGTGATGTCCATCTACGAGTGGAGATTAGATCTACGTACCCTTGTAGATCGCACAGCGGGAAGCGTTAAGAAACGCATTTGATGTAGTGGAACGTCTTCACGTCCCTCGAACCGTCCCACTAACCATCCGACGATCCCTCTCACGATCCGTTCCGATCTAGTGCCGAACGGACGGCACCTCCGCGTTCAACACACATACAGTTCGACGATGATGTCGGCCTTCTTGATCTAGCAAGCAAGACGGAGAAGTAGATGAGTTCTCCGGCAGCGTGATGGCACTCCGGTGGTGGTGATGATCTACTCCTGCAGGGCTCCGCCCTAGCTCCGCAGAAATCCGATCTAGAGGTGAAACTATGTGGTTTAGGCTAGAGTTGCACGTGGCAAAGTTGTGTCTCAAAAAGCCCTAAACCACCACAACATATAGGAGGGCGGGGGAGGGCCTAGACTTGAGGGACAAGTCCCTGAAGGTGCGCCGGCCGCGAGGAGGAGGAGGAGCACTCCTCCTCCAATTCAGTTTGGGAAGGAGGAGTCCTCCTCTTCCTTCCCACCTCCCTCTTTCCTTTTTCTTTTTCTTTTCTTTTGGTATTTTCTTTATGTGGCGCCATGGACTCCTTGGGCTGACTCCACCAGCCCACTAAGGACTTGTGGCACCACCCTAGGGCTTTGGTCTCACTCCCGGATGGGTGGGCCCCTCCCGGTGAACACCCGGGACCCATTCGTCACTCCCGGTACACTGCCGGAATTGCCCAAAACTTTCCGATGACCAAATGAAACCATCCTATATATCAATCTTCGCTTGTGGACCATTCCGGAAACCCTAGTGATGTCTGTGATCTCATCCGGGACTCCGAACAACATTCGGTAACCAAACATATATCTCAACTATACTAAAACATCATCGAACCTTAAGTGTGCAGTCCCTGTGGGTTCGAGAACTATGTAGACATGACCCGAGACACTCCTCGGTCAATATCCAATAGCGGGACCTGGATGCCCATATTGGATCCTACATATTCTCCGAAGATCTTATCGGTTGAACCTAAGTGCCAAGGATTCATATAACCCCGTATGTCATTCCCTTTGTCCTTCGGTATGTTACTTGCCCAAGATTCGATCGTTGGTATCCGCATACCTATTTCAACCTCGTTACCGGCAAGTCTCTTTACTCGTTCCGTAATATAAGATCCCGTGACTTACACTTAGTCACATTGCTTGCAAGGCTTGTGTGTGATGTTGTATTACCGAGTGGGCCCCGAGATACCTCTCCGTCACACGGAGTGACAAATCCCAGTCTTGATCCATACTAACTCAACGGACACCTTCGGAGATACCTATAGAGCACCTTTATAGTCACCCAGTTACGTTGCGACGTTTGATACACACAAGGTATTCCTCCGGTGCCAGTGAGTTATATGACCTCATGGTCATAGGAATAAATACTTGACACGCAGAAAACAATAGCAATAAAATGACACAATCAATATGCTACGTTCATAGTTTGGGTCTAGTCCATCACATGATTCTCCTAATGATGTGATCCAGTTATCAAGTGACAACACTTGCACATAGCTAGAAAACCTTGACTGTCCTTGATCAACTGGCTAGCCAACTAGAGGCTTGCTAGGTATATTGTTTGATCTATGTATCCACACATGTATCTATGTATGCATTCAATACAATTATAGTATGGATAATAAACGATTATCATGAACAAAGAAACATAATATTAACTAATTTATTATTGACTCTAGGGCATATTTCCAACAGTCTCCCACTTGCACTAGAGTCAATAATCTAGTTCACATCACCATGTGATTTTAACGAATCCAACACCCATATAGTTCTGGGGTTTGATCACGTCTTGCTCGTGAGAGAGGTTTTAGTCAATTCTACCTCTTGAGCTTGCGTTGGTTTTTCCCTTGAAGAGGAAAGGGTGATGCAGCACAGTAGCAGTAAGTATTTCCCTCAGCTTGAGAACCAAGGTATCAATCCAGTAGGAGTATCAAGGCAAGTCTCCAAAGTACCTGCGCAAAAACAGCAAACTTGCACCCAACACTACAAAGGGGTTGTCAATCCTTCACGATTGATTGCAAGGTGAGATCTGAAGGCGGAAAGTGCAACAAAGTAAAAGTGTAAGGCTGAAAATATGATGTGAAGTAGACCCGGGGGCCATAGTGTTCACTAGAGGCTTCTCTCATGAAAGCAAATATTACGGTGGGTGAACGAATTACTGTCGAGCAATTGAAAGAACCGCGCAAAGTCATGACGAATCTAAGGCAATGATCATACATATAGGCATCACGTCCGAGACAAGTAGACCGATACTTTCTGCATCTACTACTATTACTCCACACATCGACCGCTATCCAGCATGTATCTAGTGTATTGAGTTCATAACAAACAGAGAACGCCTTAAGCAGGATGACATGATGTAGAGGGATAAATTCATGCAATAGATATAAACCCCATCTTTTTACCCTTGATGGCAACAACACAATGCGTGCCTCGCTACCGCTTCTGTCACTGGGTGAGTTCACCGCACGGTATGAACCCAAAATCAAGCACTTCTCCCATTGCAAGAATTATAGATCAAGTTGGCCAAACGAAACCCACAACTCGAAGAGAATTACAAGGATATGAAATCATGCATATAAGAGATCAGAAGTGTAACATCCCAATTTTCCTAATTGGGAATGTTCTACAAATGTAGCTAAGCATCTGTGCATTTTGTTTGCAACAAAGTTTTGCATTTGAATTCTTTCAAATATTTTATTTTGCTTTTCTATTTTTCTTCCCCGATGAAATACCCCGAAAATAATTCTTGCAAGCAAGAAAGAGCGGAGGAATATGACCCTCCAAAACCAGGGGCTCTTTTGATATATTTTGAGCCAAGGAAACAAAAACTTTGTGGGGAAAATAATTGCAAAAGAAAAAGAAAAATAAAGCTTTTAGAAAAATAAAGCTTTTCTGAAAAAACATTTTTTTTTAAGTTTTTATTTTGGTCTTGGAAAAATGTTAAATGGATAGAGATTTTTTTCTGAAAATTTTGGTATATAATACCCTATACTTATTATTTATTTTTGTTTCCTTTTTATTTTATTTCCTTCTGTTTTGAAAAAAAAAAACAAAATCAGGAAAGTTATTTTTTTAAATGGAAAGCGCCATGGGCGCGATTTAGTTTTGGGCCAGATCCCTTGAGGCCCGGGACCGAGATCCTTTCGGATCGGCCAGCGAGCCCCTCGCCTCTCCCCTTCTCTCTCTGCTGCTCGGCCCCGCGCCCGATCTTCTCCCTCCCTCGGTCATCTCTTTCCTTTCTCTCCTCCCCTCTCTTTCCTTCCCAGGAGCGCCACCGATCTCCTCCCCACCGCCACCGATCCCCCTCCTCTCCTTTCCCTCTACGGCCCCCCTCTCTCCCCTATATAAGCCTCGCCTCCCCGCAGTCCCGCCCCCCCCCCCCTCGACCCCTCGCCCCACGCCGCCTTGCCCAGCCACTGTCCCTCGCCGGAGCAACTCCAGAGAACCACCCCGCCACCCTATCACGCCACCCCTCGCCTTCCCGCACCACCCGAGACCGCCACGAGCTCCCCCATCGCCCCCGCAACCCATTTTCCCCCTAGCCCGAGCCCTCGCCGCCTCCTCACCACCCCGCGCCTCGCCGGAGCCCGAGCAGGAGACGAAGCCCCCTGGTCTCCCCTGCTAGCCCCGACGCCCCACTCGCCACGCCGTCGCCGCCATCCGTCGGAGGAGCCCCGCCGTCACCCTCTGTACCTCTCTGTCATCGCCAGAACTCGCCGGAGACGCAACCCCCGTCGACCTCCACTTCTCTGCTCGCCGGAGAAGAAACAGCCACGGTGAGCTACCCCCATCTCTCCTGTAGCCGTAGGATCTTCCATCTACGGTATAGATTAGAACGAGGTACCCATTCGGGTTTTAGTTAAAAACCGAACCGAATTTTACTTCACTTACTATTTAGCCGAGGGGTTTTATCTAAATATCGGCCGTTTGCTAGTAACTACCGCAGCAAACACCTCTGCATCCAATCAGTGACTGCCACGTGTACCCCTGTCCGATTAGAAGCAAATTTTATTTTTCTGCTTTAATTCCAAAACAGAGAGAGTTTTGAAATTGTTTTGATCATAACTTTTGATCCATAACTCCAATGGAGTTGAAACTTGTTCCGGTAGATAACAATTTTTCTGTAGTTTTCAAAAACATATTAATTGTCTAGGTTTGAAATTTTCAATTTTGAACTATATCAGATTTAGTTTAAACCATGTTTTTCTTATTCCAGGAGTTTAAAAATAGATTTTTATTTGATTCTTTTTGCTACTGCTTCCTAGTGATTATATCTTTCTGTAGTATAAGTTTCAAATTTCTTTAAATAATTTTGTTTGGGGTTTTATCAAAAACAGATTCTGTTTTGTTAGGTGAAGAGAATTCTTTCACTTTATGCCATAATAACTTTATGCTAGTGTTGTTATTTTTGCTTGTTGATGACTGTAGTGCTTATGGTGTGTATTTGTTTGTATCGATAGATCAGCCAGAGTGCGAAGCTTGCTACTTAGAAGCACTCGATCACGACCACTATCAGCAAGGCAAGTCACTTTGATCATACTATCGCCTATGTTTTCTATGAATGGTAGTTTCACCTTTCTTTGCCCAATTGCATGCTGAGTAGGTACTTGGAAATTATGGTTACATGTTGTAGTATCATGTGGTAGGCATCCAACAACCCCGTTACTTGGCCCGGGACGACAAATTTCATATTTCTATGCTTGAGTAGACGGGATTCGGGTTGAGAGTTTATCACGAGTGATGCGAGAATAATTTAATAACCAAGACCGGTTAAGTCAATACTTTTCAAGACCTCATGAAGCAATGCAACTCTGGGTGAAGGACGGTTTTGACGGGCTCCCTGGAGAAACCAGTGGACGACCCCGGGATGCTTGGAGACGTGCCATGACATCTTGCGGAAAGGTTCACCCAGGCTCGAAGAGACGGACGGAGGCTTCAAGACCCAAGGCTTACCTGCATAGCCACAAGTCATTATGGGCTCTGGCTTGGTTGGACAATGCGGCAACTCTGGACAGGCGGTGCTAGCAGATGTAGAAGAACGGTAGGATTGGATGGGCACCGACAAGGGTTCAGAGGGACCCGTTGAAAGACCATGTTTTGATCATCCGGTCTTCAAACACCCTGAAGTGCGAGGACATACCCGGAGGTGATCAAATCTTGTGGGGAACATGTGCAAAACTCTATAGAGTGCCCAAACCTAATCGATTAGCCGTGTCCACGGTCATGGACAATTTGAGCCGAAGGCATTGAATTTTTCCTAAACTCTCAACACAATTTAAAATGATGTGGGAATTATCGACAACTCGGGTACGAGAATTGGTTGGCGGAACCATCTCGTTAACAACAAACAATGTAGTAATATTTTGCTTTCAGCCCTCTCTTGTTGTAGGAAAAAAATTGCTTTATGCTAAAACTTATAGCCCCACCTGCCATATATGCATGTAGAAATAGTTGGTTATTATTTCCCCCCTCTCTTTGATGACTTGCCGGCATATTCCATATGCTGACCTACACGGCTGCAACGTATCATGTTGCAGAGTACTTTTCCGACCAGGAGTGAGGCTACGATCTACGCTCGGTGATATGCCCTGGAGTCGGATGGACTCGTCTACCTTTGAAGTTTCCACTAGTCTTCATTAGTTATCTCATGAGATGGCCTTCAGCCACTTTATTGTAATCTATTATTGTAATAAAGTACTCGGTATGAGATCCGATTAATAAAGTTGTGTGATTGAACTCTCGATATATACATTGATGTACCGTGTGTGTACCAGCATGATCTTGGGATGGTACGGAAACACCAAAGACTTGGCCGTATCAGGTTGGGTCGCTACAGAAATGGTATTCAGAGCACACGCTGACCGTAGGACGTAACCTCTAGGAATGGAGAAGCCTTAGGAAGAAAACTATTTTCTTATGTCTATAAATCTTCTATTTTCTCTTCTAATCATTTATGACTTCTCTCCGATTTTCCAATGTTTTAGATGGCCACCTTCATCCCCGTTAAGTTCACGGAGTTTTGCCAGCCCGACGCCACTATGCCTTTTGGAAAGGAGCTGATGCAGATCACCAAGGACTTGAGGATTGCTCTGCCGACTATCACATGGAAGCCTACTTCGTCTTACCCAGAGGATTCACGCTACAGGATTGAGGTGCACGTTCCTGGAAGGACATTCGAGCCGCGCACTGAGCCTGTGGACTTCAAGTTCATCGCAGCCAACTGGATTCTCGGAAGGGACATGGCGGTCCATTGTGCACTCGGGCGTATCAAGGAAGTGTACAGAGGCTTCCCTATTTCACCGGACCTATTCACGGTATCCCGGAGAGGAGAAGATGGAGAAATCATCTCAAGCAAGACCAAGGATGCTCTCCTATCCTATGCCCAGACCTTGGAGAAGCACAGCGGTTCTCAGGAGCATCGTGTGATCAAGGACGCCAGGAAGATCAAGAAATTGTCGCTCCGCGAACTCGAACTCGAAGGAGCAGCCCGGGAAGCCCACTATGAGCACGAATTGGAGGTAAAGGACTTCCTGGAGAGGATCGAGAAGCTGAAGACTCGTGTCGCACATCTGGAGGAAGAACTGGACATGGGCGAGAACCTTCATCCTGAAGGAGACGTAGCCCCCTTGATCAGCAATGAGGAGGACTACGAAGCAAGCTCCACCGAAGGACCCACCACCATGCTTTTTTGAGGAGGACACTTAGACTAGTCCACCAATTTATCTTATCGTCAAACGCTTAGGCCAATGTTTAGGTTATCGAAACTTGTATCCCCGTGTGTGAACCTTTTGTGATGGTATTGAATAAAATGTGTGGTGTGATACTTGTTTGTTGCATTTCATATGGGTAGTGTAATTACTCTTTAGACCATTGTTCTATGCTAATCTCACCCCTCTACAAACACCAGATGCCTCCGAGGTGTGACCCTGCTTCCAACTTCCCGCCGGAGCTCACTAAGTTGATTTAGCAGCAGAATACCCTAATGCAGCTGATCATCCAGAACCAGAACAATAACAACAACCATCATCCACCCCAGGCCGACAATCTCACCCGTTTCCTGAGGTTGAACCCTCCGACTTTCTCCAGCAGCATTGAGCCCATTGTGGCAGATGATTGGCTCCGCAAGATGGAGCGGGAACTAATCACTACTGGTTGTACTGAAGCTGAGAAGGTGCGCTTTGCCGCCCATCAACTTGAAGGCCCTGCAACTGCATGGTGGGAGAACTACACCACCACATACCCCATTGCTGGAGTCACTTGGGAGCAGTTCAAGCAAGCCTTCCGCACCGCTCATGTCTCAGCTGGGGCCATGAGTCTGAAGAAGCGTGAGTTTCGCAACTTACGCTAGGGAAATCGCTCTGTGGCTCAGTATGTTAATGAATTCAGCATGCTCGCCCGTTATGCACCTGGAGATGTGGCCGATGATGCGGCCAAGAAGGAAAAGTTCTTGGAGGGACTCAATGTGAGCTGAGCATTCAACTAACTGTAGGCAACTTCAACAACTACCAGGAGCTGGTAGATAAGGCCCTCATCTTGGAGGGGAAACATCAGCAGATGGAGAACCGCAAGCGGAAGTATGGCAATGGGAAGTTCAACTCCGGCACTCAGCAGAAGCCTCGCTACACCCCCTATTCAGGGAATACCAGGACTGGATCCGGTAAGTTTGGAGGACACGTCCAGCATAACCAACCAGTGCACAACCATGGAGGCCACAACCATGGAGGAAACGGGAACCACCGCAACAACAACAACATCAAGAATGGCGGTACCGGCACTCAGCATCATTCCGCTCCAGCTCAGAAGGACCTGACTCATATCACCTGCTTCAAGTGTCAGAAGACGGGACACTATGCCACTGAATGTCCCCAGAACAAGCAGGGAAATGGAAACGGCAACGGAAACTCTGCAGCAAAGAAGCCCAATCCTTTTCCTCGAGCTCAGTTGAATCACATTGATGTTGAAGAGGTTTATGATCACCCCGATACTGTGGTTGGTAAGTTTTTGCTAAATTCACATCCAGTATTGGTACTTTTTGACTCTGGTGCAACGCATTCATTCATATCAAGGGTAGTTGTGGAAAAGTATAGTTTGCCAACTAGAACCCTCAGCCAACCTATTAAGGTCAGTTCCCTAGGAGGCATGATGACAGCCGGGATAGGATGCCATGCTTTGAGTCTCAACATCGGGAACCATAAGTTTCCCACCGACCTCATCGTATAAGAGTCTCAGGGATTGGATGTAGTCCTAGGCATGGATTAGTTGTCCAAGTACGAAGGAAATACTGATTGTGCCCTTAAGTCTATTTTGCTCACCACCCCCGAGCAAAAGCGGATTAAGTACGTATCCCAGCGCCCGACTCGGAGTAATCGGGTAAACTCTCTCACGGGAGTAGTCCAGGAGGAAGTACCGATTGTGCAAGAATACCCAGATGTATTTCCGGAAGAATTGTCGGGCATGCCACCGGATAGAGAGATTGAGTTCCTGATTGAGCTATTACCCGGAACAGCCCCGATATCCAAGAGACCCTATCGGATGCCCGCAAATGATTTAGTAGAAATCAAGAAGCAAATTAAGGAGTTGTTGGACAAAGGGTATATTCGCACAAGTTCTTCACCTTGGGGAGCCCCAGTGCTCTTGGTTGAAAAGAAGGATAAGTCCTTGAGAATGGTTGTCGATTATCGTGCATTGAACGAGGCGGCCATCAAGAACAAGTATCCCTTGCCGATGATCAACGATCTGTTTGACCAGTTAGTTGGAGCCCGAGTGTTCTCCAAGATCGACCTTCGATCCGGGTATCATCAGCTGAAGATTCGTGAACAAGATATACCCAAGACAGCTTTCACCGCCCGGTACGGCTTGTATGAGTACACGGTCATGTCATTTGGACTGACTAATGCTCTGGCATATTTTATGAATCTGATGAACAAGGTATTTATGGAATACTTGGACAAGTTTGTCATGGTGTTCATCGATGACATACTGATATTCTTCAAGAACGAGGAGGAGCACAAGGAACACTTACGTCTGGTTTTGGAGAAACTTCGAGAGCATCAGCTGTATGCGAAGTTCGGCAAATGTAAATTTTGGTTGAAGGAAGTCGGATTCCTCGGACACGTCATTTCAGGAGAAGGAATAGCAGTGGACCCTGCCAAGGTCGCAGCAGTCACCGAATGGGTAGCACCCACTTCAGTTAAGGAGATCCGCAGTTTCCTCGGACTTGCCGGATATAACCGGAGGTTCATTGAGAATTTCTCAAAGATCGCCAAGCCCATGACAGAGTTGTTGAAGAACGAGTCCAAGTATGTTTGGACCGAGGAATGTGAAACCAGTTTTCAAGAGTTGAAGAAACGTCTGGTTACAGCCCAGTGCTGATTTTGCCGAACATTCGGAAGGATTTCTAGGTTTACTGTGACAATTCTCGTCAAGGACTTGCAGGAGTGCTCATGCAAGAAGGCAAAGTTGTGGCCTATGCATCCAGACAGCTCAGACCCCATGAGCTGAATTATGCCACGCATGACTTGGAACTAGCAGCCGTAGTGCACGCTCTCAAGACTTGGAGACATTTCCTGATCGGAAATAGTTGTGATGTTTACACTGATCACAAGAGCCTGAAATATATCTTCACGCAGAAGGAGTTGAACCTCAGACAGAGGAGATGGCTAGAATTGATCAAGGACTATGACATGAGATTGCACAATCGCCCTGGCAAGGCAAATGTTGTAGCCGATGCATTGAGCCGCAAGAGTTATGTGAACACACTCATAGTGGGAGGATTACCCCAGGAGTTAGACAATGATCTCCGAGAGCTCAAATTGGAAATAGTTCCAAGAGGATTTGTAGCCACACTGGAAATTCAGTCCACTTTGACAGAAAATATCCGCGAAGCACAGAAATCAGACAAGGAGATAACTGAGATTAAGCAGAAAATGAAAGACTGGAAGGCTAAAGGTTTCGTGAGGATGAACATGGAACTTTATGGTTTTTGGATCGCATCTATGTGCCCAATGATCCCGAACTCAGGAAGTTGATACTTCAAGAGGCCCATGATTCCCCGTACTCGATACACCCAGGCAACACCAAGATGTATTTGGATCTGAAAGAAAGTTTCTGGTGGACACGAATGAAGAAAGACATTGCCGAGTTTGTAGCAATATGCGATGTTTGTCAGCGAGTAAAGGCCGAGCATCAGAAGCCAGCAGGTTTGCTTCAACCTCTGCCAATACCCGAGTGGAAATGGGAAAAGCTTGGTATGGACTTCATCACGGGATTACCCAGGACCCGTTCTGGTTATGATTCTATCTGGGTTGTGGTCGATCGTTTGACCAAGGTAGCTCACTTCATTCCCGTGAAGACTACCTACACGAGTGCCAAGTTGGCCAAGATCTATATGACTAGGATTGTATGTCTGCATGGAGTACCGAAGAGTATTGTGTCAGATAGAGGGACTCAATTCACGTCAAAATTTTGGCACCAACTGCACGAAACCTTGGGAACGAGATTGGAGTTCAGTATAGCCTTTCACCCTCAGACCGACGGACAAACTGAGAGAGTCCATCAGATTCTGGAGGACATGCTGAGAGCTTGCGCACTAGACTATGGGTCTAGCTAGGATGACAATTTACCTTATGCCGAGTTCTCATACAACAACAGCTATCAGACCAGTCTGAAGATGGCCCCTTTCGAAGCTTTATACGGAAGGAGGTGCAGAACACCGCTGATGTGGGATGGAGTTGGAGACCGACAACTTTTTGGTCCCGACCTTATCCGAGATTCTGAAGAGAAGGTCAAGCTGATTCGTGACCGACTCAAGATAGCTCAGTCGAGACAAAAAAGTTATGCTGACAGCAAACGCAAGGAAGTGACATACGAAGTGGGAGACCGAGCATATCTTCGGGTGTCTCCACTTCGAGGAATCAAGAGATTTGGTGTGAAAGGAAAGTTAGCACCCCGATTCATTGGCCCCTACAAAAATTTTGATAGTAGAGGCGAAGTTGCATATAAACTGGAATTTTCGGAAGGATTGTCCGGAGTTCATGATGTCTTCCATGTTTCCCAGTTGAAGAAATGCCATGCTGACATGGTTGATGTTCCTTTGAGAGATACAGTGCCCCTAGAGGCCATACAGCTTGACAGTGATCTGGCATATGAGGAAAAACCCGTCAGGATTCTCGAGACCGCCAACAGAGTTACCCACAGCAAGATCATCAAGTTTTGCAAGGTGTTGTGGAGTCACCACACAAAGGAAGAAGCCACCTGGGAACGAGAAGGGGATCTTCGTCGAGACCACCCGCACCTATTTTCTAGCCAACCCGAATCTCGAGGGCGAGATTCATCTTAAGGTGGGTAGGTTTGTAACATCCCAATTTTCCTAATTGGAAATGTTCTACAAATGTAGCTAAGCATCTATGCATTTTGTTTGCAATAAAGTTTTGCATTTGAATTCTTTCAAATATTTGCTTTTGCTTTTCTATTTTTCATCCCCGATGAAATACCCCGAAAATAATTCTTGCAAGCAAGAAAGAGCGGAGGAATATGACCCTCCAAAACCAGGGGCACTTTTGATATATTTTGAGCCAAGGAAACAAAAACTTTGTGGGGAAAATAATTGCAAAAGAAAAATAAAGCTTTTAGGAGCTTTCTCAAAAAACATTTTTTTAAGTTTTTATTTTGGTCTTGGAAATATGTTAAATGGATAGAGATTTTTTTCTCAAAATTTTGGTATATAATACCCTATACTTATTATTTATTTTTGTTTCCTTTTTATTTTATTTCCTTCTGTTTTTGAAAAAAAACCAAAATCAGGAAAGTTATTTTTTTAAATGGAAAGCGCCAGGGGCGCGATTTATTTTTGGGCCAGATCTCTTGAGGCCCGGGACCGAGATCCTTTCGGATCGGCCACCGAGCCCCTCGCCTCTCCCCTTCTCTCTCTGCTGCTGGCCCCCGCACCCGATCTTCTCCCTCCCTCGGTCATCTCTTTCCTTTCTCTCCTCCCCTCTCTTTCCTTCCTAGGAGCGCCACCGATCTCCTCCCCACCCCCACCGATCCCCCTCTCCTCCTTTCCCTCTGCGGCCCCCCTCTCTCCCTTATATAAGCCTCGCCTCCCCGCAGCCCCGGACCCCCCTAGACCCCTCGCCCCACGCCGCCTCGCCCAACCACTGTCCCTCGCCGGAGCAACTCCAGAGAACCACCCCGCCACCCTATCATGCCACCCCTCGCCTCCCCGCACCACCAGAGACCGCTACGAGCTCCCCCACCGCCCCCACAACCCATTTCCCCCCTAGCCCGAGCCCTCGCCGCCTCCTCACCACCCCGCGCCTCGCCGGAGCCCGAGCAGGAGCCGAAGCCCCCTGGCGATCAAATCTTGTGGGGAACGTGTGCAAAACTCTGTAGAGTGCCCAAACCTAATTGATTAGCCGTGTCCACGGTCATGGACAACTTGAGCTGAAGGCATTGAATTTTTCCTAAACTCTCAACAGAATTTAAAATGATGTGGGAATTATCGACAACTCGGGTACGAGAATTGGTTGGCGGAACCATCTCGTTAACAACAAACAATGTAGTAATATTTTGCTTTCATCCCTCTCTTGTTGTAGGAAAAAATTGCTTTATGCTAAAACTTATAGCCCCACCTGCCATATATGCATGTAGAAATAGTTGGTTATTATTTCCCCCCTCTCTTTGATGACTTGCCAGCATATTCCATATGCTGACCTACACGGCTGCAACGTATTATGTTGCAGAGTACTTTTCTGACCAGGAGTGAGGCTAATATCTACGCTCGGTGATATGCCGTGGAGTCGGATGGACTCGTCTACCTTTGAAGTTTCCGCTAGTCTTCGTTAGTTATCTCATGAGATGGCCTTCAACCATTTTATTGTAATCCATTATTGTAATAAAGTACTCGATATGAGATCCTATTAATAAAGTTGTGTGATTGAACTCTCAATATATACATTGATGTACTGTGTGTGTACCAGCATGATCTTGGGATGGTACGGAAACACCAGAGACTTGGTAGTATCAGGTCGGGTCGCTACAAGAAGAAACTCAAATAAGATTCATAGATAATCTGATCATAAATCCACAATTCATCGGATCTCGACAAACACACCGCAAAAGAAGATTACATCGGATAGATCTCCATGAAGATCATGGAGAACTTTGTATTGAAGATCTAAGAGAGAGAAGAAGCCATCTAGCTACTAGCTATGGACCCGAAGGTCTATGGTGAACTACTCACGCATCATAGGAGAGGCAATGGTGTTGATGAAGAAGCCCTCCGTGTCCGAATCCCCCCTCCCTCAAGGCACCAGAACGTGTCCCAGATGGCATCTTGCGGAGACAGAAGCTTGCGGTGGCGGAAAAGTATTTTCGTGGCTCTCTCCCGTGGTTTTAGATTTTTCAGGGATTTATAGGCAGCAGAAGTAGGGCAAAGGAGCCATGGGGGGCCCACAAGCCTGCTAGGCGCCCCCCACCCAGGTCGCGGCTAGGGGGCTTGTGGCCTCCCCCGGGACCCTTTGGCTTGGTTCTCAAGGTCCCTGCGTATCTTCTGTTCCAGAAAAATCTTTTTGGAGGTTTTATTCCGTTTGGACTCCGTTTGATATTCTCCTCTGAAAAGGTCAAAAACACGGAAAAAAACAGGAACTGGCACTTGGCACTGAGTTAATAAGTTAGTCCCAAAAAAGATATAAAATGCATACAAAACATCCAAAGTTTGACAAGATAATAGCATGGAACCATCAAAAATTATAGATACGTTGGAGACGTATCGGTCAACGGTTCTGAATCTTTCAGATCCGCGTGTGCTTTACAAATCTTTATGTCATCTTATAGATGCTGCTACTACGTGCTATTCCGAAATACTCCAATATGTACTCTACTATACGAATCCGTTTTACTACTCAGAGTTATTCGGATTAGTGTCAAAGCTTGCATCGACGTAACCCTTTACGACGAACTCTTTAATCACCTCCATAATCGAGAAAATTCCTTAGTCCACTAGTTACTAAGGATAACTTTGACTGTTGTTTTAGTGATTCAATCCTGGATCACCTTTTGGTACCCCTTGACAGAATCATGGCAAGGCACACATCAGGTGCGGTACATAGCTTGGCATACTTTAGAGCCTACACCTAAGGCACAGGGGTCGACCTTTGTTCTTTCTCTTTCTTATGTCGTGGTCAGGCTTTGAGTCTTATTCAAATTACCACCTTACAACACAGCCAAGAACTCCTTCTTTGCTGATCTATTTGGAACTCTTTCAAAAACTTGTCAAGGCATGCATTTCATTTAAAGTTCTATTAAGCGTTTTGATCTATCTCTATAGATCTTGATGCTCAATGTTCAAGTAGCTATATCCAGGTTTTCCTTTGAAAAACTCCTTTCAAACAACCCTTTATGCTTCATAGAAATTCTATATTACTTCCGATCTACAATATGTCAACCACATATACTTATCAGAAATTCTATAGTGCTCCCACTCACTTCATTGGAAATACAAGTTTCTCATAAGCCTTGTACAAACCCAAAAGCTTTGATCATCTCATCAAAGCGTATATTCCAACTCCGAGATGCTTGCACCAGTCCATAGAAGGATCGCTGGAGCTTGCATACTTGTTAGCATCCTTAGGATTGACAAAACCTTTTGGTTGTATCACGTACAGCCTTTCCTCAAGGAAACCGTCGAGGAAACAATGTTTTCACATAATATGTGCAATATTTCACAAACAATGCAGCAATTGCTAACATAATTCCAACAGATTTTTAGCATCGCTACGAGTGAGAAAGTCTCATCATAGTCAACTCTTTGAACTTGTCGGAAACATCTTTGCGATAAGTCGAGCTTTTCTTAATGGTGACTTTTCACCATCATCGTTTGTCTTCCCTTTAAAGATCAATCTTTACTTAACAGTCCTACGACCATCAAGTAGTTCTTCCAAAGTCTACACTTTGTTTTCATACATGGATCCTCTCTCGGATTTCATGGCCTCCAACCATTTGTCGGAATCCGGGTCCACCATCGCTTCTCCATCGCTCGTAGGTTCATTGTTGTTCAACAACATGACCTCCAAGACAAGGTTACCGTACCACTCTGTAGTAGTACGCGACCTTGTCGACCTACGAGGTTTGTAGTAACTTGATCCGAAGCTCAATGATCACCATCATCAGTTTCCACTTCAATTGGTGTAGGCGCCACAGGAACAACTTCCTGCGCCCTGCTACACACTGGTTGAAGTGACGGTTCACTAACCTCATCAAGTTCCACCACCCTCCCACTCAATTCTTTCGAGAGAAACCTTACGTCGAGAAAGGACCCGTTTCTAGAAACAAACACTTTGCTTCCTGATCTGAGATAGGAGATGTACCCAACTTTTTTGGATATCCTATGAAGATGCATTTATCCGCTTTGGGTTCGAGCTTATCAGACTGAAACTTTTTCACATAAGCATCATAGCCCCAAACTTTTAAGAAATGACAGCTTAGGTTTCTCCAAACCATAGTCTATATTGTGTCATCTCAACGGAAATACGTGGTGCCCTATTTAAAGTGAACGCGGTTGTCTCTAATGCATAACCCATAAACGATAGTGGTAATTCGATAAGAGACATCATAGTATTCACCATATCAAATAGGGCGCGGCTATGACGTTCGGACACACCATCACACTATGGTGTTCTAGGTGGCATGAACTGTGAAACAATTTCCACATTGTCTTAACTGTGTACCAAAACTCGCAACTCAGATATTCATCTCTATGATCATATCGTAGACAGTTTATCCTCTTGTCACGATGATCTTTACTCTGAAATAGATTTGAACTTTTCAATATTTCAGACTTGTGATTCATCAAGTAAATAATCCTATATCTACTCAAATCATAAGTGAAGTAAGAACATAATGATATCCACTGCTTGCCTCAGCACTCATTGGACTACACACATCAAAAATGTATTGCATCCAACAAGTTACTTTCTTGTTCCATGTGGTATGATTTTGCATGTATCAAGTGATTCAAAATCAAGTGAGTCCAAACAATCCATCTGCATGGAGTTTCTTCATGCTTTTATACCAATGGGTATGGTTTGCATGTCTCAAACATTTCAAAAATGAGTGAGTACAAAGATCCATCAGCATGGAGCTTCTTCATGCATTTTACACCAACATGACTCAAGCGGCAGTGCCACAAGTAAGTGGTACTATCATTATTACTTTGTATCTTTTGGCACCAATATTATGAACATGTGTAACACTACGATCGAGATTCAATAAACCATTGAAGGTAATTATTCAAGCAAAAAGAATAACCATTATTATCATTAAATGAATAATCGTATTGCAATAAACACGATCCAATCATGTTCATGCTTAACGCAAACACCAAATAACAATTATTTAGTTTTAACACCAATCTCGATGGTAGAGGGAGCGTGCGATGTTTGATCACATCAACCTTGGAAACACTTCCAACACTTATCCTCACCTCGCCTTTAGCTAGTCTCCGTTTATTCCGTAGCTTTTATTTCGAGTTACTAATCACTTAGCAATCGAACCGGTATCTAATACCCTCGTGCTACTAGGAGTACTAGTAAAGTACACATCAATATCATGTATATCAAATATACTTTTGTTGACTTCGCTAGCCTTCTCATCTATCAAGTATCTAGGGTAGCTCCGCCTCAGTGACTGTTCCCGTCATAACAGAAGCACTTAGTCTCGGGTTTGGGTTTAATCTTAGGTTTCTTCATTAGAGCAACTGGTTTATCGTTTCATGAAGTATCCCTTCTAGACCTTGCCCTTCTTGAAACTAGTGGTTTTACTAACCATCAACAATTGATGCTCCTTCTTGATTTCTACTTTCGCAGTGTCAAACATTGCGAATCGCTCAAGGATCATCATATCTATCCTTGATATGTTATAGTTCATCACGAAGCTCTAGTAGCTTAGTGGCAATGACTTTGGAGAACCATCCCTATCTCATCTGGAAGATCAACTCCCACTTGATTCAAGCGATTGTTGTACTCAGACAATCTGAGAACATGCTCAACGATTGTGCTTTTCTATTTTACTTTGTAGACAAAGAATTTTATCGGAGGTCTCATACCTCTCGACAAGGGCACTAGCATGAAATATCAATTTCATCTCTTAGAACATCTCTTATGTTCTGTGACGTTTCAAAACATCTTCGGTGCCTTGCTCCTAAGCCATTTAAGTATTACACACTGAACTATCACGTAATCGTCAAAAACGTGTATGTCAGATGTTCGCAACATCCACAGACGATGCTCGAGGTGCAGCAAACCGATTGGTGCATTAAGGACATAAGCCTTCTGCGCAGCAATGAGGACAATCCTCAGTTTTACGGACTCAGTCCGCAAAGTTGCTACTATTATCTTTCAACTAAATTTTCTCTAGGAACATATAAAAAATAGTAGAGCTATAGCGCAAGCTACATCATAATTCGCAAAGACCTTTTGACTATGTTCATGATAATTAGAGTTTAACTCATCAAATTACTGATAAACTCCCACTCAAAAAGTACATCTCTCTAGTCATTTGAGTGGTACATGATCCAAATCCACTAACTCAAGTCCGATCAACACGTGAGTTGAGAATAGTTTTAGTGGTAAGCATCTCTATGCTAATCATATCAACTATATGATTCATGCTCGACCTTTCGGTCTCATGCGTTCCGAGGCCATGTCTACACATGCTAGGCTCGTCAAGTTTAACCCGAGTGTTCCGCGCGTACAACTATTTTGCACCCGTTGTATGTGAACGTTGAGTCTATCACACCCCATCATCACGTGGTGTCTCGAACGACGAACTATCGCAACGGTGCACAGTCGGGGAGAACACAATTTCGTCTTGAAATTTTAGTGAGAGATCACCTTATAATGCTACCGTCGTTCTAAGAAAAATAAGATGCATAAAAGGATTAACATCACATGCAATTCATAAGTGACATGATATGGCCATCATCTTGTGCTTCTTGATCTCCATCACTTAAACACCGGCATGATCTTCTTGTCACCGGGGCCACACCATGATCTCCATAATCATGATCTCCATCAACGTGTCGCCATCGAGGTTGTCGTGCTATCTATGCTATTACTACTAAGGCTACGACCTAGCAATATAGTAAACGCATCTGCAAACACAAACGTTAGTTTAAAGACAACCCTATGGCTCCTACCGGTTGCTGTAGCATCGATGTGCAAGTCGATATTAACTATTACAACATGAGCATCTCATACATCCAATATATCACATCACGTCATTGGCCATATCATATCACAAGCATACCCTGCAAAAACAAGTTAGGTGTCCTCTAATTTGTTGTTGCATGTGTTACGTGGCTGCTATGGGTATCTAGTATGATCGCATCTTACTTACGCAAAAACCACAATGGAGATGTCAAATTGCTATTTAACTTCTCTCCAAGGACCGCTGCTACCTCTTGAGCTTGCGTTGGTTTTTCCAATGAAGAGGAAAGGGTGATGCAGCACGGTAGCAGCAAGTATTTCCCTCAGTTTGAGAACCAAGGTATCAATCCAGTAGGAGTATCAAGGCAAGTCACGAATGTACCTGAGCAAAAAAAAGAAACTTGGACCCAACGCTATAAAGGGGTTGTCAATCCCTTCACGATTAATTGCAAGGTGAGATCTGAAGGTGGAAAGTGCAACAAAGTGAAAGTGTAGAGCTGAAAATATGATGTGAAGTAGACCCATGGGCCATAGTGTTCACTAGAGGGTTCTCTCATGAAAGCAAGTATTACGCTGGGTGGACGAGAAATTGATAGAATCGCGCAAAGTCATGATGATATCTAAGGCAATGATCATACATATAGGCATCATGTCCGAAACAAGTAGACCGATACTTTCTGCATCTACTACTATTACTCCACACATCGACCGCTATCCAGCATGCATCTAGTGTATTAAGTTCTTAACAAACGGAGTAACGCCTTAAGCAAGATGACATGATGTGGAGGGATAAATTCATGCAATAGATATAAACCCCATCTTTTTACCCTTGCTGGCAACAACACGATGTGTGCCTCGCTACCCCTTCTGTCACTGGGTCATGACACCGCACGGTATGAACCCAAAACCAGGCACTTCTCCCATTGCAATAATTATAGATCAAATTGGCCAAATGAAACCCACAACTTGAAGAGAATTACAAGGATACGAAATCATGCATATAAGAGATCAGAAGAAACTCAAATAATAATCATAGATAATCTAATCATAAATCCACAATTCATCAGATATCTACAAACACACTGCAAAAGAAGATTACATCGGATAGATCTCCATGAAGATCATGGAGAACTTTGTATTGAAGATCCAAGAGAGAGAAGAAGCCATCTAGCTACTAGTTATGGACCCGAAGGTCTGTGGTGAACTACTCATGCATCATCGGAGAGGCAATGGTGTTGATGAAGAAGCCCTCCGTGTCTGAATCCCCCCTCCGGCAGGGCAACAGAACGTGCCCCAGATGGGATCTTGCGGAGACAGAAGCTTGCGGCGGCGGAAAAGTATTTTCGTGGCTCTCTCTGGCAGCTTCAGATTTTTCGAGAATTTATAGGCGGAAGAAGTAGGGCAAAGGAGCCACGGGGGGCACAAGCCTGGTAGGCTTCCCGCCCCCAGGCCGCGGCTATGGGGATTGTGGCCTCCCCCGGGATCCTTTGCCTTGGTTCTCAAGTCCCCTGCGTATCTTCTGTTACGGCAAAAATCATTCCGAAGACTTTATTCTGTTTGGACTCCGTTTGATATTCTCCTCTGAAAAACGTCAAAAACATGGAAAAAACAGAAACTGGCACTTGGCACTTAGTTAATAGGTTAGTCCCAAAAAAGATATAAAATGCACACAAAACATCCAAAGTTGACAAGATAATAGTATGGAACCATCAAAAATTATAGATACGTTGGAGACGTATCAAGCATCCCCAAGCTTAACTCCTGCTCGTCCTCAAGTAGGGAAGTGATAAAGACTGAACTTTTGATGTGGAATGCTACCAAACATATTTGTCCTTTGTAACTTCTTTCTTATGACATGAATGTTCAGATCCGTAAGATTCAAAACAATAGTTTACTATTGACATGAAAACAATAATACTTCAAGCATACTAGCAAAGTGATCATGAACTTTTGAAATAACAAGGCCAAAGAAAGTTATCCCTACAAAATCATATAGTCTGGCTATGCTCCATCATCCCCACACAACGAATTTAAATCATGCACAACCCCGATATTGGCCAACTAATTATTTTCGCACTCTTACTTTCTCAAACTTTTTCAACTCTCACGCAATACATGAGCGTGAGCCATGGATATAGCACTATAAGTGGAATAGAGTGTGGTGGAGGTTGTGAGGCAAAAAGGAGGAGATGGTCACATCGACTCGGCGTATCAAAGGGCTATGGAGATGCCCATCAATAGATATCAATGTGAATGAGTAGGGATTTCCATGCAACGGATGCACTTAGAGCTATAAGTGTGTGAAAGCTCAAAAGGAGAACTAGTGGGTGTGCACCCAACTTGCTTTCTCACAAATACCTAGGGAAATTTTGAGGAAGCCCATCATTGGAATATACAAGCCAAGTTATATAGTGAAAATTCCCACTAGTATATCGAAGTGTCAAAATGAGAGACTCTCTATCATGAAGAAAATGGTGCTATTGTGAAGCACAAGTGTGGAAAAATATAGTAGCATTGTCCCTTCTCTCTTTTTTTCTCTCTCTCTCTTTTGGGCTCTTTGGCCTCTTTTCATTTTTTTGGTGGGCATCTTTGGCCTCTTCTTTTTTTTATTTCCTCACATGGAACAATGCTCTAATAATGATGATCATCATACTTTTATTTACTCACAGTTCAATGCTTAGAGCAATGATGACTCTATAGGAGATGCCTCCGGCAGTATACCGGGATGTGCAACGATCTAGCTTGGCGTATGACGTTGAAACATCTCTCTAGCTATCTTACGATCATGCAATGGCAATATGTAAGTGACGACACAAGTCATGAGACGGAACGGTGGGAGCTGCATGGCAATATATCTCGGAATGGCTATGAAAATGCCATAATAGGTAGGTGTGGTGGCTGTTTTGAGGAAGGTATATGGTGGGTTTGTGCACCGGCGAAAGTTCAGCGGTACTAGAGAGGATAGCAACGGTGGAAGGTGAAAGTGCATTTATACCATGGACTCACATTAGTGAAAGTGCGTTATATCGACTAGAGGGGGTGAATAGGAGATTTTTAGAATTTCATCACTGAGGAAACTCCTTTTGAAGAAATTCCTCACTAATGACTAACTTGCAATGGAAACAGCAAAGGATCAGGAGTGCAAAGTATCACTACAGCAGTTTTTCAGAGTGAAGAATATGAAAAACAGTTTGCACAGTATGCAGGCACAGAGAAAAGAGATGAGGGTTAACTCGCGTGAAGAATTTGGGGTTGAGGAATTTCAGAGAAAGTCTTCAGCAAATTCTTCAAACAGTGACAGTGAAAACATCAACACACAATCTGAGGAATGTAAAGAGTTGAATAAATAGAACCCGTTTCACAGTGAAGACAGTGGTTGATGACCCAGTTCCAACTGTTGTGACAGTTATACATCAGGTTTGGACCGGCTTGGTATTGAAACCAAAAGACACACGGTCCCGGGACACACAGTCCTTACCGTATTCTCTATCGGCTAATAACACACAGTCCTCTCCCAACACTCGTGGTAAGTCTTCGGGGCAGACTTCCAAACCCTCACAAACTTGGTCACCTGGCGATCCACAATTGACTGCTCGATTGCTCTAGACCATGAAGCCTAATCCTCTGCAGGATGCACAGTCCTCAAAGGTAAAAGGCTTCAGTCCCACACAGGAACAACTTCTTCAGTGATACTCAATCACTTGGTTTTCGTTTTGTGGTTTGGTGTTTGGGGTATTTCCTCACTAATGAATTACTCTCGAAGACTTTGAGGAATTTGGGTTGCTCTTATGACAAGTGTCAGTTTTTAACGGAGCATCCAACCAACTAATGGTTGTGGGGGCGGCTATTTATAGCCTGGGAACATCCCGACATGATTTGACATTAATGCCCTTAAATAATATGACCGTTGGTGTGGATAAGATCAATGATGTGGCGCGACTGGCGGTAACGGTCGGGACCCTCAACTGTGAGAGTCCTCATGTCTCTCATATTCCTCACTTGAAGATTTTGGTAGGATTAGGCTTGGGTTGAGCATCATGAGGAAATTCATTCCGACGTGTTACTTTGACCCCCTTTAACAGTACGGTGTTCCTATGACTCAAAGGTGAAGAAAATAAAACAGACAGAATAAATCTTCATGCTTCAAAAATCTTCAGATTGTTTTTCTTCAGGACACACCGAAATCCTCATCTTCAGTTTCTTCATGAGGAATATCAATTTCATTGCAATTTCTTCGCGATTCATTTCTTCAGCTTCAGACCAATTTCTTCAGCCGAAGATATACATTTTTAGGAGTCGATATTCATCGAATATTTCAAACTCCTCAGCGACTTATAGATCTTGTGTACACTCATGACCCCATTAGATACTTAACCTATAAGTCTTCAAACCACCAAAATCACTTAGGGGCACTAGATGCACTTACAATCTCCCCCTTTTTGGTGGTTGACGACAATTAGGTTAAGTCTTCAACGGGGATAAAATATGAAGTGTAAATACTCATTTGAGGAATTTGAAATCAAGATTCAGAGAGACTCCCCCTGAAGATGTGCATATCTTGAGTATTTTGCTTTTCACTGCAAATGCAGATTGATGATTTATATCATGGAGATCTCCCCCTGAGTCTTGTAAATCATGCATACATACGACATATAGTATGAAGAAATTGAGGATGCATGATGAAAAATGGTATCTCACGAATTCCAGCATGCGTGCATTAAAATTTTGAGGAATAAGCATGCGAAGAAAAACGTTCAAAAGCATCAGAGTACCATCGGGCTTAAGTTACAACTCATTACATAAAACACTTTAGAAGAGCCAAGAGTTTGTAACTTAAATAAAGTTTATAAGCCCCCAAAATATATCCCGCGTGAAGACTAACTCTCAGATTTCTCCCCCTTTGTCATCAAGTGACAAAAAGGGACAAACTGAGGACTAACGCACGTGAAGACTTTCACTTCTTGGCAGTTGAGGAAGACACGTGAGGATTCTTGGGAGCAGACTTCCTCCTTGGACCAGTGGCAGTATCTTGTAGGTATTCATCTGATTCAGGAGTGCGGAATGAAGAAAACGAACTGTCCTCAAGGTCTGGAACTGGAGTTGGCCTGAATTTCTTCTTTGGTGGCCACGACCAGTCGAAGTCCTGTGCAAACTCCAATTCTTCAAGTTATGCTGGAGTCTTCAAATGAGCCAGTGTGGCCCAGGTGTGATCAAAAACCTCATGAAGATAATGATGATTAAGCTTCACGGCATTCTGAGTTTCATTGAGGGTTTTCACAATGGCGCCGAACTGGCGTTTGACCCACTTGTGATTTCAATCAACCTTTTGGTGAAGACTGAGAAGAAGCTCTCTGGTATTCATCACCCTTGGAGCAACAAGACTTGGTGGATGGATTTCAGTGTCATCCCATGAGGAATATGCATCTGGCTCTCGGAACTGCCCATCAAGGGGCTGACTGCCTTCATCAATAACAGACTTGCCTTTTCCTTCAACAGGCTCGAAAGTCTTCTTATTGACCCTTAGAGGAGGCATATATCCTTGGTGATTATTGAAATCAGCGTGATAGTTGATGCCTGACCTTCGTCTGATGAATATCATGATCCATGGAGCGTAAATCTTCAGGTCAAATGGGGACATAGCATTTTCGGCCAGAGTCCTCAAGAAGAAATCATGAATGTTGATGGGAATGCCATGAATGATGTTGAAGAGGATATTCTTCAAGATGCCTACGACGTCTTCTTCATCATCATGACCCTTGATAGGCGCAAGAACACTGCAGAGGATTCTGTAAACAGTCATGGGTTCATACTTCAGCTCATGGACCAGGAAGGTTGTTCTTGGTGGTTGCCCCTTGGCTAAAGGCTTCATGAGGACTTTCATCAGCTTGTTTGGCAGCTCCCGTTCATTATAAAACTTTATTGCCTTCTCTGAGGGAATTGACACAGGAAGTTCTCGCAGCAGCTCATTGGCAGGAGCCTTGAAGTGTGTGTGTTGCATCATCCAATCCAGCACCCAAGTGTTGATGTCTGTTGGATCTCCCGAGATGTGCAGAGTTGCATAGAATTGAAGAACAATGTCGTTGTTCCAATCGCAGATATTAGAGCACATGGGGAGCAGTCCTGCTTCATGAAGAACATTGAGGACTGGAGCAAAGCACAGAATTTCTTCAAGCTCAACATGAGGAATATGCATGTGCTGGAAAATCTTGTTTCTTCCACACAACACAGATGCATAGTAGTTGGGCTGTGTCCTGGTCCAAAACTTCAGATGCCTGATGCGAGGCTTATCATAGGGATTTTCTCTGATGAAGTACATGCGTTCTTCAAAAAGGATTCCTTTTGAAACTTTGGCCGCTTGGAGAACGGCTGCGCTGCATCTGCTGAAGGTTTTGCTTCTTCCCTTAAGGAGAGACAATCATCGCAGTTTCTAGATTGATGACAACAAGAGCATTCTCTGTATTTGGTGCATTTTCCTCAGCATGTTCCTCAAGATGAGGAATTTCATCTGCTTGTGCTTCAGGCTGAGGAGCTTTCTCTGGTTGAGGAATGTCATCAACGGGAGCCTCTGGTTGAGGATTTTTCTCAGGAGGAGGAACTTCTTCATCCTGAGCCTCATGTTGAGGATTTTGCTCAGGAGGAGGAATTGCTTCATCCTGAGCCTCAGGTTGAGGATTTTGCTCAAGATTTTGAATTTCATCAGGCTGAGGGTTTTTGCTTTGTTTTTCCTCAGCTTGAGGGATTTGCTTGGTGGAGGAGCCAGATTCATCAGCTGGTTCAGCTGATCCTTGGGAAGTTTCTTCAACAGGAATGAAGGTCTGAGGACTGTCATCAATCCGAATTTCCTCATCAATGTGTTCCTCAGACACAACATTCTTCATTTCTTCATCAGTCAAGTGCTCCTTGTCTTCGCTTTCGAAGATTGTCATCTCATAAGATGGAGCAACGTTGAGAGGCACAGGATCCAGAGGTGCATTTTTATCAAGTGATTTGAGGTGCTTGGCCTCAGTTGATTCTTATGCTCGGGAAGCTTTTCTCTTCTTGGCTTCCTTTTTAGCAGCTCTGGTCTTCTTCACGTCTGATGCAGACGGAGTCATTTTCTTCACCTTTGAAGCTTTTGGTGAAGACGTTTTCTCTTCAGGAGGCAGAGACAGATCCGTCCTGGCAGTTTCCTCAGCTGAAGTAGTTTCTTCAGCTGGAACAGAGTCATCAGCTTGCTTAGATGCATCAGCTGTAGCAGTTTCATCGGCTGGATCAGAGTCATTAGTTGGAGTTTCCTTGGTTATTTCCTCAATAACCGGTTCATCAGCACAACTTTCTTGAGGGATTTCCTCAGCATGAGCAGTTTCATCAGTTGGTTCCTCAATCTGAGTTTGCGGTGTTGTTGCTGGAGGGGCAGCCTTCTTGTTGTAATCATTAACTACATTAGTAGCAAGTTTGATGAAATTGTTCTTGAGACTTTGACGATCAAAGAGCGTAATGTACTTGTCAGTCAAAGTCTTCAATTCTGCTGAGTGGTCACAAGTGCATGAGGCGTCAGGTTGAGGAGATTCTGTCTGAGGAATTTCTCCTTTTTGAGCTTCGCAACCTTAGCTTGTTTGGCTTGCATCTCCTTCCACTTGGCCTCGTTGATGAATGTGGCCACCATGTGGTTGATGCCTGGGGGAAACTTCAAGTCATCAATAGGAGTGTTGGGCTCCTCATACCATATGCTGATGTAATCCAGGAGGACTTTTGGGTCCATGGCCAGAGGAATGGCGCTGCCTGAGGCTTGTGCTACCCTCTCCTGCTTGTTTCTGATGATGGCTTGCATAGTCTCATCATCATATTCATCACTACCTTCTGATGCGGAAGGGACTTTGATGATTTTGCTAGGGCTTCATCTGGTTCCTCTCCCAGCAGTCACCTTAGTCTTCATTGGAGTAGGTGAAGACATTGTCTCGGAGCTGGTTGCAGACGGAACAGAGGAGCTGGAGACAGTAGGCACTTGCTTCACAATCTGCTTCTGTTCAGGCTTTGAAGCCTTTGGTGGTGCTGAGGGTTTTGGTGCGGATGCTGGTGCAGCTTTCTGAGGCATTTTCTCCTGAGGCTTTGAAGCCTTTGGTTTCGGTGGCACAGACTTCATTTGAGGAATGGCCGTTCCAGAAGTTTGAGCTGCAGAGGAGGTGGCGACAGTTGCAGCGGTAGCAGATTCTTCATCGAATTTCCTCGTGGCAGCTTCTGCTTGCTTCTCAAGCTTTGACAAATGTTTTGACTTTTCTTCAGGATAATTATCAATTGTCTTGAGGCTTGAGGGGTGTGCATCCTGATAATCCTCAAGAGGAGGTCGTTTGCCAGGAGGCTTCAGAGCGAATTTCTTCGCATACTTGGGAGTGAAGAATCTGTATTCTTCCCACTCCTTAGCCCACCGACGTTCTATCTTTTGAAGCCTTATCTTCCTCTTGGGCATAGTCTCTTGTTCATCAGGCGTGCAGTATTCCAGGTATATATCCTCAGGGATATCAATGGCAGTGTTCTGTTCGAGCTTCTTGCCACCGTTTTGCTTCCTTTTATCTTCCATTTTCTTCAGCTGAGGCTTTTGGTGAGGAAATTGAACTCTTGAGGATTCTAATGAAACTTGCAGATTTTCTTCAAGAAACGCTGCAAATGAGTTAAGTTGATGAGAACCTAGAGATTCATCAGCTGACATGTTTGTACCTGTGAACAGAGTATAGTTGCGAGGAATTTGGAGAGGTCATATGCGTTCTCAGATTTGATGAAATGAAAAAATTTAAAGTTGAGGAATTTGACTAGTGAATGAGGAATTTGTCTAAGCACACTGTTCTTGGGTTCCAGAGTTGTACAAATTCGAAAATTTGCGCAATTGAGGAATCTCGTGAAGATTTTAGATGCTTAGTGAAATTCATCAATAGTTGAGGAATAAGCAGAGTTTGAGGAAAAGAGGCTGATGGATACTTGAGGAAAAACAGATTTCACACATCTAAGGTAAAATAGTAGATTGAAAGAGCTGTAAAAATAGGGTTTTTATTTACCCTAGATAGCGCGCACGAAGAACAGAGAAGGAAGTAGCAGTAGATGCTCTTTGGTGCGAGTCCACTGCGCCATAACTCGGCAACAAAGTACAGCTACGGCGGCGGCAGACGAAGATGGTCCGGTTCCGACATGGTTTCGGCGACGGAGAGGTCGAGGGAGTCAAGCTTTTCCTCGCCGGCGTCGAGACTTCTAGCGGTGGCGCTAGGGCTTTTTAGCTTTGCTATAGCAGGAGGGCGATAGGACGAAGAAGATTTTACCGAAGGGAGATGGGGACATATTTATAGCTAGGTGGTAACTGTTGGCGCGAAAGTATCGGACCAAATAGCATGTGTCTCTACGTCTCCGCAAGACACGTGTAGCCCACGACCTAAACAGTGGAGATCGTGGAAGTCGTGGTTATCCGAACGGGGAAAGTGGGGTTCAGTTACTGTGTGACAACAACAAAAATTATTTTTGAAGATTTGAGGATTTTGTTACAAAATCATCAGCTGACAAGGACGCAGTGAGGATTTTGAACAAAGTTTCAAGTAGAATGCATATGAAGAATTGAATAGACTTGGTGAGAGTAGCATAGAGGTAGAGTAGGGTCTGATCACATTCACTTAGATGAAATATCAAATTGAAGAAATAGCTATAAGTGAATGTTGTTGAGGACTTTGAAATCACAGTCTATCTAGGTAAACAAAAATCATCAAGTGTTTTCGAAGATTTTGAAGAACAACTGTTTTGAAGAAATCAACTTTTGAAGAAATTCAGCTTTGAAGAAATTCCACTTGAGGAATTTCAAGTTGGGTGGTGGCGTGACCCACCATATAAGAACGTTTATTTCAGACGCCGCGTACAATTGTCGTAGGGCCCTGAGAATCAACTTCTTCGTTGATTTCCTCACACTAAGAGTGATATTCTTCATTGGTTGAAGAAAATCGATTCATCGTGTGTTGCACATCTAAGTCATCAATTTTGCATAAGTGTTAGGATGTGTGCATGTTTTTACAAAACATTTGAAGATTCTAAGATATTTAGCTCACACCGCGACTTGCAAAACCTTTTCTCATCCAAGGGCTTAGTGAAGATATCTGCTAGTTGATCGTGAGTCTTCACATGGTCGATGAGGATATTGCCCTTGAGGACATGGTCCCGAAGAAAATGATGACGAATCTGGATGTGCTCAATCTTCGAGTGATGTACTGGGTTGTATGCAATCTTGATTGCACTCTCATTGTCACAGTAGAGAGGCACATTCTTCATGTTGATACCATAGTCCTTGAGGGTTTGCTTCATCCATAGCAATTGAGCATAGCATGAACCAGCAGCAATTTACTCAACTTCGGCAGTGGAGAGTGAAACGCAGTTCTAGTTCTTTGAGGACCAGCAGACTAGTGATCTTCCGAGGAAATGACATGTGCGAGAGGTTGACTTGCGATCCACACGGTCACCATCATAGTCAGAATCAGAATATCCCACAAGATGAAGATTTGAGCCCTTGGGGTACCATAATCCTAGTGTTGGTGTGTGAGCTAAGTATCGAAGAATATGCATCAAAGCCTTATGGTGTGATTCCTTCGGTTTTGCTTGAAAACGTGCACACATGCAAACACTAAGCATTATATCTGGCCTAGATGCACATAAATATAGTAAAGAGCCAATCATGGAGCGATATACCTGATGATCGAATTCTTTACCATTTTCGTCAGTGCAGAGGTGGCCGTTGGTAGGCATTGGAGTCTTGGCACTTTTGCATTCATGCATGTCGAATATTCTCAGAACATCCTTGAGGTATTTCTCCTGTGATATGAAGATCCCATTGCGTTGTTGACGAATTTGAAGACCTAAGAAGAATTTCAGCTCCCCCATCGTAGACATCTAATATTCTTCACTCATCATGTAAGCAAATTCATCACTGTAACGTTTGTCAGTACGGCCAAATAAGTTATCATAGACATATATCTGGCACACAAATAGTTCATTATCATAGGATTTAGTGAAAAGAGTTGGATCGAGTGAACCAGGTTTGAAGCCTTTCTTCATGAGGAATTCCTTCAATGTATCATACCATGCCCGAGGGGCTTGCTTGAGACTATAGAGCTCCTTTTTGAGTCTGAAGACTTTGTCTGGATTCTTTGGATCCTCAAAACCTGGGGGCTGAGCAACATATACTTCTTCCTCAAGCTTACCATTGAGGAATGCACTTTTCACATCCATTTGATATAAGATGATGTTATGATGATTAGCATAAGCAAGTAGTATTCGAATAGCTTCAATTCTAGCAACAGGTGCAAAAGTTTCATCGAAATCTATTCCTTCAACCTGTGTGTAGCCTTGGGCTACAAGTCGTGCCTTCTTCCTCACCACTTGACCATCCTCATCTTGCTTGTTTCGGAAAATCCACTTGGTGTCGATGATATTGTGCTTGCAAGGATCTGGTCGTTTGACGAGCTCCCATACGTCATTCAGCTTGAATTGAAGAAGTTCGTCTTGCATGGCTTGGATCCACTCCGGTTCCATGAAAGCCTCAGCAACTTTTGAAGGTTCTGTGATAGACACAAAGGAGAAATGCCCACAAAAGTTAACTAAGTGTGAAGCTTTTGAGCGAGTGAGAGGACCTGGCACGTTGATGTCATTGAGGATTTTGTCAAGTTCCACTTCATTTGCAATCCTCGGATGAGCTGGTTGAGGATTTCGTCTGGGCTGAGGAATTGGTTCAGGAGCAATTTCCTCAGGAGCATCTTCTTGATTTTCATCAGTTTTGGGAATGAATTCTTCATCAATTTCCTCAATGGGAACAATGTCTTCAGTAGCTTTGAGCTTTATTGCTTCCTCGGGAGATAGTTTATCTGGATCAGAAGGCAATTGCTCTCTTTGCGAGCCATTAGTTTCATCGAACCGCACATCTACAGTCTCAACAACTTTGTTGTGATAGTTGTTGAAGACTTTGTAGGTGTGCGAGTCCTTTCCATAACCGAGCATAAAACCCTCATGTGCCTTAGGTGCAAACTTTGAGCTATGGTGAGGATCTCTAATCCAACATTTTGCACCGAAGACTTTGAAATAACTTACATTGGGTTTCTTGTCTGTGAGGAGTTCATATGAGGTTTTCTTGAGGAATTTGTGAAGACCCTGTTGATGATATGGCATGCACTGTTAATTGCTTCAGGCCAAAAGCGACGAGGAGTCTGATATTCTTCAAGCATGGTTCTTGCCATCTCAACCAGAGTCCTGTTCTTCCTTTCGACGACACCGTTCTGTTGAGGAGTATAAGGAGCAGACAATTCGTGAGTAATACCAAGTTCATCAAGATAATTATCAAGACCGGTGTTTTTGAACTTTGTTCCATTATCACTCCTGATGTGTTTGATCTTGACGCCGAAGTTCGTCGAGGCCCTTGAAGAAAATCGTTTGAAGACTTCCTGCACTTCAGTTTTATATAAGATGATATGCACCCATGTATATCTGGAATAATCATCAACTATGACAAAGCCATATAAAGATGTTGCATTTGTTAGTGTGGCATAATGAGTAGGTCCAAATAGATCCATGTGAAACAATTCAAATGGACTAGTAGTCGTCATGATAGTCTTCGAGGGGTGCTTGGATCTGGTCATTTTCCCAGACTCACAAGCACCGCAGAGGTGGTCCTTAAGGAATTTGACTGATTCGATGCTGATGACATGCTTCTTCTTCGCGAGGGTGTGCAAATTCCTCATGCCTGCATGACCGAGTCTTCGATGCCACAGCCACCCTTCTGAGGTTTTTGCTAGTAAGCAAGTGGCTGGTTGAGGACCTGTAGAGAAATCAACAATGTACAAATCCCCTCTTCTAACACCTTCGAAGACTTTGGATCTGTCAGATTCCATGATAACAACACATCTATATCTTCCAAAGATAACAATCATATCAAGATCACAAAGCATTGAGACTGACATGAGGTTAAATCCAAGGGATTCAACAAGCATTACTTTGTCCATGTGTCTATCCTTGGAAATAGCCACTTTGCCAAGTCCCAATACCTTGCTTTTACCTTTATCAGCATATGTGATTTGCTTCAGGGATGATGGAGTTAGTGGCATATTCATCAGCAAGCTTTTTTCACCATTCATGTGGTGTGTGCAGCCACTATCAAGAACCCAGTCAGTACTCTTGGGTTTGTCATCCTGCAGATGAATTAGTACGGCTTACCATCTCATATGCTTCAGACTTGAAGAAAATGGTATCAATTTCATCAGATAGGAATTTCATCATAAACAGAATTATAAGGACGTGCGAAATATTTATATTTCATCAATATTAGCTTGCGTCCCATCAAGCGATTTCCTCAGGTCTCCAGAAAATTCTTGAGATGATGATTTTCATCTCGAGACCTGACCTGCAGAAGTGATTAGTTCAATTTCTTCACCACCCACATCTGAAGGGGTGGTAAAGCATTCATCATCCTGCAAGCACCATATGAGAACGGGGGCATTGAAGCTAATGCACTTCTTTTAACATTAGGGGGGTTAGAGTACTCAAATGAATATGCAGAGAATTTATTTGAGGATTTATGAACATAATGATTTGAAGAATAAAGCTTATATTCATATTCCTTGTAATTTCCCTGCATATTAGAAGCATTAGCACGGGTACGAGCATAGTTTTGACCAGTTGAAGATTTTGATCCTCTTGAAGACTTTGGTCCTCCTGAGGAATTTGATCTGGGGTTCAAATTCTTCATAGGTGGTGTCATGAGGACATTCACCTGAAGATTTTCAAGGCAACTTTTGGGAACCCAGATTTTCCTCAGGGGAGGCCCATTCCTACAGTTAGTTCCAACATATCAAGAAAATACTTCACCATATTGATTTTTAAACAGTTTAGAGTTGGAGTCAAATGACTCATCTCAGGAATAGGATAATTCACATGAAAAAGTCTGTTCGATTGGATGGACCAAAAGGAGGCCCAGTAGCAGCAACCCATGAGGTTTTGGGATACTGCTCAGGTTTCCAATAAGATCCATCATCGTTCAATTTCCTCTCAAAGGGAATTCCTTCTTTCCTCGGGTTCCTGTTCAAGATCTGCTTTTTGAGCACATCACAAAGGGTTTGGTCTCCTTTGAGACTTTTGTATATGTCTGTCACCTACAATTCCTTCAGCCCTGCATTTTCATCATCGACATTTGTGATTTCCTCAAGTGAGGAATTTGACACTACAGGAAAAGTTGAAGAATTTGTAGCAATAGAAGCATATGATGATTCTGGAGAAGAATTAGCAGTTTCACGTTTGATGCATTTAAGACATGGAGGAATGAATTCAGCTTGAGCAGTACTGATCTGTTGAGCTATTAATGAATCATTTTCCATACGAAGATCATCATGAGAAATCCTCAGCTTCTCAAGATCAAGCTTCCTTTGAAGAAATTCATAGGAAAGTTTCTCATGATCAGCGAGGAGTGTAACATGACGATCTTGAAGATTATCAAATCTGGACTCAAGACTTTTCATGTCTTCAGTGAGGATTTGGGTAAGATTCATTTCATCATTCAATAGATCATCACTTCTATCTAGCAGTTTCTGAAGCTTTTCCAGGGCAGTTTGTTGTTTAGTGGCAATGATGGCAAGTTTACTGTAACTTGGTTTTTTATAATCATCAGGTTCACAGTCACTTGAATCAGAGGAGGAAGCATCATTCGATACCTTTGAACCTTTTTCCATGAAGCAATAGGTTGGAGCGACGTCATCAGCATAGTCATCAGTGTGGATGGTGTTATCATTTTCTTCAAGGTTCAAGATTGACTTGCTGACGAATGTGGTTGCAAGTGCAAGGCTAGCCTGTCCAGATTCTGAGTCTTCATCAGAACCCTCCTCTTCATCACATTCCTCGGATTCTGCCTTGGAATCCATTTCCTTGGCAATAAGTGTCCGAGCCTTTCTGAAACTAGTCTTCTTGTGCGATGAGGACTTTGAAGATGAAGATTTTGAAGATTTCTTATTTTTCTTCGAGTCATCAGAACTTTCATCCTTGTATTTCTTCTTCTTTGATTCCTTTCCCCAACAAGGACAATCAGCAATGTAGTGACCTAATTTCTTGCATTTGTGGCAGGTTCTTTTCTTGTAGTCCTTAGATGAAGATTATGATTTCCTCATATCTCTTCTTGAAGATTTACCAAACTGGCCACGTCGTGTAAACTTGTGGAATTTCCTCACGAGCATTGCAAGCTCCTGTCCAAATTCTTCAGGATCACCAATGCTGCCATCCGAGTATTCTTCTTCAGATGAGGAAATTGCTTTGGCCTTCAGTGCACGTGGTCTAGAATAGCTTGGTCCATATAGATCTCTCTTTTCTTCTTGTTGGAATTCATGAGTATTGAGTCTTTCGAGTATATCAGTTGGATCAAGCATCTTGTAGTCTGGTATTTCTTGAATCATCAGAACTAAAGTATCAAATGATGAATCCAAAGATCTTAGCAGTTTCTTCAAAACTTCGTGATCAGTAATGTCTCAAGCTCCCAGTGCTTGAAGTTCATTTGATATGTCAGTGAGGCGATCAAAGGTATCTTGGCAGCTTTCATTGTCAAGCCTCTTGAAGCGATTCAAGAGATTGCGAAGAACATCAACACGAGAATCACGCTGGGTTGATACTCCTTCATTAACTTTGGACAGCTTTTCCCAGATAAGTTTTGCTGAGCCCAAAGCACTTACTCTGCCATACTAGCCCTTGCTCAGATGGCCACAGTTGATATTCTTCGCTTGAGAATCAGGTTGCTTGAATTTCTTCACATCAGCGTCAGAGACAGTAGCAGTGACGATAGGGACGCCATGTTCCACAATATACCAGAGATCGTTGTCAATAGCTTGTAGATGCATCTGCATCTTGGTCTTCCAGAAGGGAAAGTCCTTTCCTTCGAAAGTAGGACATCCTGCAGTAACCTTGATCATGCCTGAAGTCGACATAACTAAAACTCTAGATGGTTAAACCAAAATCACACAGAACAAGGGAGTACCTTGCTTTGATACCAATTGAAAGTGCGTTATATCGACTAGAGGGGGTGAATAGGAGATTTTTAGAATTTCATCACTGAGGAAATTCCTTTTGAGGAAATTCCTCACTGATGCCTAACTTGCAGCGGAAACAGCAAAGGATCAGGAGTGCAAAGTATCACTACAGAAGTTTTTCAAAGTGAAGAATATGAAAAACAGTTTGCACAGTATGCAGGCATGGAGAAAATAGATGAGGATTAACTCGCGTGAAGAATTTGGGATTGAGGAATTTCAGAGAAAGTCTTCAGCAAATTCTTCAAACAGTGACAGTGAAAATCATCAACACACAATCTGAGGAATGTAAAGAGTTGAAGAAATAGAACCCGATTCACAGTGAAGACAGTGGTTGATGACCGAGTTCCAACTGTTGTGATAGTTGTACATTTGGTTTGGAGCAGCTTGGTATTGAAACCAAAAGACACACAGTCCCTACCGTATTCTCCTTGGGCTAAGAACACACAATCCTCACCCAACACTCGTGGTAAGTCTTCAGGGCAGACTTCCAAACCCTCACAAACTTGGTCACCTGGCGATCCAAAGTTGACTGCTGGATTGCTCTAGACCATGACGCCTAACCGTCTGGAGGATGCACAGTCCTCAAAGGTAAAAGGCTTCAGTCCCACACAGGAACAACTTCTTAAGTGATGCTCAATCACTTGGTTTTCGGTTTGTGGTTTGGTGTTTAGGGTATTTCCTCACTGATGAATTACTCTCGAAGACTCTGAGGAATTTGGGTTGCTCTTATGACAAGTGTCAGTTTCTAACGGAGCAGCCAACCAGCTAATGGTTGTGGGGGGCGGATATTTATAGCCTGGGAGCATCCCGACATGATTTGACATTAATGCCCTTAAATAATATGACCGTTGGTGTGGATAAGATCAATGATGTGACGCAACTTGCGGTAACGGTCGGGACCCTCAACTGTGAGAGTCCTCATGTCTCTCATATTCCTCACTTGAGGCTTTTGGTAGGATTAGCCTTGGGTTGAGCATCATGAGGAAATTCATTCTGATGTGTTACTTTGACCCCCTTTAATAGTACGGTGTTCCTATGACTCAAAGGTGAAGAAAATAAAACAGACAGAATAAATCTTCATGCTTCAAAAATCTTCAGATTGTTTTTCTTCAAGACACACCGAATTCCTCATCTTCAATTTCTTCATGAGGAATATCAATTTCATCGCAATTTCTTCGCAGTTCATTTCTTCAGCTTCAGACCAATTTCTTCAGCCGAAGATATACATTTTTAGGGGTCGATATTCATCGAATATTTCAAACTCCTCAGCGACTTATAGATCATGTGTACACTCATGAACACATTAGATACTTAACCTATAAGTCTTCAAACCACCAAAATCACTAAGGGGCACTAGATGCAGTTACAATTAGTCATGAAGAATTCATATACTTATTGCGGAAGTTCTATTAGTAATCGAAACAAAGTGCTAAACGCATACTCCTAGGAGAAGGGTTGGTAGGTGTTAACCATCGTGCGATCCCGACCACCACACAAAGGATGACAATCAATAAATCAATTATGCTCCAACTTCCTAACATAGCAGTTCACCATACGTGCATGCTACGGGAATCACTAACTTCAACGCAAGTATTTCTAGATTCACAACACCCTACTAACATAACTCTAGTATTACCAAATCCATGTCTCAAAACTAAATGAGTGGAATCAAACTTCTCTTTACTAATCGATGCACTTGAATATGGAAGTTTTTATTGTATCCTCTTTGGATGCCTATCATCTTTAGGACTACTTTCATAGCACAAGCCAATTACCAAGTTACTGAGAGAGAGCACTCTCAAAAACATATAAGTGAAGATCGAGAGTTTTTATTTCTTCAAAATATGACACCGTCGTGCTCGAAAAAGATCTAAGTGAAGCACTAGAGCAAAGTTATCTAGCTCAAAAGATATAAGTGAAGCACATGTGAGCTAAATTGCCTAACTCAAAAGATATAAGTGAAGCTCAATGAGTATTCTAGCAAATTCACGATGAGTGCATGTCTCTCTCAAAAAGGTGTGCAGAAAGGATGATTGTGACACAACAAAAAGAAAAGACTCCTATAATACATGACGCTCCAAGGAAAACACATATCATGTGGTGAATAAAAATATAGCTCCAAGTAACGTTACTGATAGATTGAAGACGAAAGAGGGGATGCCTTCCCGGGGCATCCCCAAGCTTAGGATTTTTGGTGTCCTTGAATTTGGCTTGGGATGCCTTGGGCATCCCCAAGCTTGAGCTATTTCCACTTCTTATCCCATTTTCCATGAGAACATCACCCAAAACTTGAAAACTTCACAACAGAAAACTTAAACAAAAACTCATGATGTCATTAGCATAAGAAAACAAACTACCAACTCTTTAGGTACTGCAGCAAACTTGATTTCTATTTATATTGATGTTAGATTACTTTATTCTCACTTTTCCATGGTTAGTACCCCCCGATACTATCCATAGTTTCATCAAAATAAGCAATCAACACAACAAAAACAGAATCTGTCAAAAACAGACCAGTCTGTAGTAATATGTATACTTCGTATACTTCTGTTATCTCAAAAATTATGAAAACTTATGAACATTAGGTCAATTGGCATATCAACCAGTAGCAAAAATAATCAACTCAAAAGCTCTTTCTAGATAGGAATTAAAAATAATTTCGTGAGCACAAAGTTTCTGTCTTTTTCAGCAAGATCAAACAACCATCACCAAAACTAGTCATAAAGGTTTTACTTGGCACAAACACAAAAAGAAACACAAAAAACACAATCATAACAGAATTATGATGGTGTGGACACAACAAAACAGAAAGCAAAAAGAAAAGATAAATTCATTGGGTTGCCTCCCAACAAGCGCTTTTCTTTAAAGCCTTTTAGCTAGGCATTGATAATTCAATGATGCTCACATAGAAGATAGCAATCGGACACGAAGAGAGCATCATGAAACATGTGACAAACATATCTAAGTCTAACATACTTCCTATGCATAGGCATTTTATAGGAAAACAGATTGTCAAGACAACCAGTAGTTACCATATGCAAGGAAGAAGATGTTGGGGAACGTTGCATGGGAAACAAAAAAATTCCTACGCACATGAAGACCTATCATGGTGATGTCCATCTACGAGAGGAGATTTGGATCTACGTACCCTTGTAGATCGCACAGCAGGAAACGTTAAGAAACACGGTTGATGTAGTGGAACGTCTTCACGTCCCTCGAACCTCCCCACGAACCGCCCCACGAACCGTCCCGCGATCCGCCCCATGAACCGTCTCGCGATCCGTTGCACGAACCGTCTTGCGATCCATCTCACGATCCTTCTAATCTAGTGGCGAACGGACGGCACCTCCGCGTTCAGCACACGTACAGCTCGATGACGGTCTCCACCTTCTTGATCCAGCAAGAGGGGGCGGAGAGGTAGAAGAGTTCTCCGGCAGCATGACGGCGCTCCGATGGTGGTGACGATCTAATCCTGCAGGGCTCGCCCGAGCTCCGCAGAAATATGATCTAGAGGAAAAACTGCGTGGTATAGGGTCGAGCAGCACGTGGCAAAGTTGTGTCCCAAAAACCCTCAATACCTCTAGTATATATAGGAGGGAGGGAGGGGAGGAGGCAGCCTCAAACCCTCAAGGTTTGGCCGAAATTGGAGGTGGAGGAGTCCTACTCCAATCCTACTTGGAGTAGGATTCCACCTTCCCACTTGGAAACTCTTTCCACCTTGTCTTTTTCCTTCTCAAACCTTATGGGTCTTAGTGGGAACTTATTCGAGCCCACTAGGGCTGGTTTATCTCTTCCCATAGCCCATGAGACCCCTTAGGGCGTGACACCCTTCCCGATGGTCCCCGGCACCCCTCCCGGCACTCCCGGTACACTACCGATGAGCCCAAAACTTTTCCGGTGACCAAAACAGGACTTCCTATATATCAATCTTTACCTCCGGAGCTCCTCGTGACGTCCTGGATCTCATCTAGGACTCCGAACAACTTTCGGTTACCAACACCTATAACTCAACTATACCGAAACGTCACCAAACCTTAAGTGTGCAGACCCTGCGGGTTCGAGAACTATGTAGACATGACCCGAGACACTCCTCGGTCAATATCCAATAGCGGGACCTTGATGCCCATATTGGATCCTAGATATTCTCCGAAGATATTATTGATTAAACCTCGGTGTCAAGGATTTCATATTATCCCGTATGTCATTCCCTTTTGTCCTTCGGTATGTTACTTTCCCGAGATTTGGTCGTCGGTATCCGCATACCTATTTCAATCTCGTTACCGGCAAGTATCTTTACTCGTTCCGTAATACAAGATCCCGTGACTTGCACTAATTCACATTGCTTGCAAGGCTTGTGTGTGATGTTGTATTACCGAGTGGGCCCCGAGATACATTTCCGTCACAC
Organism: Hordeum vulgare subsp. vulgare; assembly: GCF_904849725.1. Classification (NCBI taxonomy): domain Eukaryota; kingdom Viridiplantae; phylum Streptophyta; class Magnoliopsida; order Poales; family Poaceae; genus Hordeum; species Hordeum vulgare. The sequence continues at coordinate 53,934,067 of NC_058519.1, forward strand.
GGAGTGACAAATCCCAGTCTTGATCCATACTATGACAACTTCGGAGATACCTGTAGAGCACCTTTATAGTCACCCAGTTACATTGTGACATTTGATACATACAAGGCATTCCTCCGGTGCTAGTGAGTTATATTATCTCATGGTCATAGGAACAAATACTTGACACGCAGAAAACTATAGCAATAAAACGACACGATCAATATGCTATGTTCATAGTTTGGGTCTTGTCCATCACGTGATTCTCCTAATGATGTGATTCCGTTATCAAGTGACAACACTTGTCTATGGTTAGGAAACCTTGACCATCTTTGATCAACGAGCTAGTCAACTAGAGGCTTACTAGGGACAGTGTTTTGTCTATGTATCCACACCTGTATTTGTGTTTCCAATCAATACTATTATAGCATGGATAATAAACAATTATCACGAACAAAGAAATATAATAATAACTAATTGATTATTGCCTCTAGGGCATATTTCCAATAGTCTCCCACTTGCACTAGAGTCAATAATCTAGTTCACATCACCATGTGATTTCAACGAATCCAACACCCATATAATTCTGGGGTCTGATCACGTCTTGCTCGTGAGAGAGGTTTTAGTCAACGGTTCTGAAACTTTCAGATCTGTGTGTTCTTTACAAATATTTATGTCATTTTATAGATGCTGCTACTACGTGCTATTCGGAAATACTCCAAATATCAACTCTACTATATGAATCCGTTTCACTACTCATAGTTATTCGGATTAGTGTCAAAGCTTCCATCGACGTAACCCTTTACGACGAACTCTTTAACCACCTCCATAATCGAGAAAAATTCCTTAGTCCGTTAGTTACTAAGGATAATCTTTGACCATTGTTCAGTGAGTCAATCCTGGATCACTCTCTGTACCTCTTAACAGACTTGTGGCAAGGCACATATCAGGTGCGGTACACAGCATGGCATACTATAGAGTCTACGGCTCAGGCATAGGGGACGACCTTCGTCCTTTCTCTTTCTTCTGCCGTGGTCGGGCTTTTGAGTCATACTCATATTCACACCTTACATTACAGCCAAGAACTCCTTCTTTGCTGATCTATTTTGAACTCCTTCAAAAACTTGTCAAGGTATGCATTTCTTTTGAAAGTTGTGTTTCAGCATTTTGATCTATCTCCATAGATCTTGATGCTTAATGTTTTAGGTAGCTCTATCCATGTCTTCCTTTGAAAACACATTTCAAACAACCTTTATGCTTTACAGAAATTCTGCATTACTTCTGATCAACAATATGTCAACCACATATACTTTATCAGAAAAACTATAGTGCTCCCACTCACTTCTTTGGAAATACAAGTTTCTCATAAACCTTGTACAAACCCAACAGCTTTGATCATCTCATCAAAGCGTATATTCCAACTCCGAGATGCTTACACGAGTCCATAAAAGGATTCCTGGAGCTTGCATACTTGTTAGTATCCTTAGGATTGACAAAACCTTCTGGTTGTATCACATACAATCTTTCCTCAAGGAAACCATCGAGGAGACAATGTTTTGACATCCTATGTGCAATATTTCATAAATAATGCAGCAACTACTAACATAATTCTAACAGACTTTTAGCATCGCTACGAGTGAGAAAGTATCACCATAGTCAACTATTTGATCTTGTCACAAACATCTTTGCGACAAGTCGAGATTTTCTTAATAGTGACTTATCACCATCATCGTTTGTCTTTTTTTTAAAGATCCATCTTTACTCAATAGTCCTACGACCATCAAGTAGTTCTTCCAAAGTATACACTTTGTTTTATACATGGATCCTCTCTCAGATTTCATGGCCTCCATCCATTTGTCTGAATCCGAGCCCACCATTGCTTCTCCATAGCTCGTAGGTTCATTGTTGTTCAAGAACATGACCTTCAAGACAGGGTTACCGTACCACTCTGCAGCAGTACGCGACCTAGTCGACCTACGAAGTTTGTAGTAACTTGATCCGAAGCTCAATGATCACCATCATTAGTTTCCACTTCAATTAGTGTAGGCGCCACAGGAACATCTTCCTGCGCCCTGCTACACACTGGTTGAAGTGACGGTTCACTAACCTCATCAAGTTCCACCACCCTCCCACTCAATTCTTTCGAGAGAAAGCTTTCCCTGAGAAAAGACTCGTTTCTAGAAACAAATACTTTGCTTCCGGATCTGAGATAGGAGATGTATCCAACTGTTTTGATATCCTATGAAGATGCATTTATCCGCTTTAGGTTCGAGCTTATCAGACTGAAACTTTTTCACATAAGCCTCGCAGCCCCAAACTTTCAAGAAACGACAACTTAGGTTTCTCCAAACCATAGTCTATACTGTGTCATCTCAACGGAAATACGCGGTGCCCTATTTAAAGTGAATGCGGTTGTCTCTAATGCATAACCCATAAACGATAGTGGTAATTCGATAAGAGACATCATAGTATGCACCGTATCAAAATAGGGCGTGGCTATGACGTTCAGACACATCATCACACTATGGTGTTCCAGGTGGCATGAATTGCGAAACAATTTTCACATTGTCTTAACTGCGTACCAATAACTCGTCACTCATATATTCATATCTATGATCATATCGTAGACAGTTTATCCTCTTGTCACAACGATCTTCACTCTGAAATAGCTTTGAACTTTTCAATATTTCAGACTTGTGATTCATCAAGTAAATACTCCTATATCTACTCAAATCGTCAGTGAAGTAAGAACATAATGATATCCACTGCGTGCCTCAGCACTTATTGGACTGCACACATCAAAAATGTATTACTCCCGACAAGTTACTCTCTTGTTTCATGTGCCATGATTTGCATGCCTCAAGTAATTCGAAATCAAGTGAATCCAAACGATCCATCCGCATGGAGTTTCTTCATGCGTTTATACCAACAGGTATGGTTTGCATGTCTCAAACATTTCAAAAATGAGTGAGCAGAAAGATCCATGGAGCTTCTTCATGCATTTTACACCAATATGACTCAAGTGGCAGTGCCACAACTAAGTGGTACTATCATTATTACTTTATATCTTTTTTGCACCAATATTATGAACATGTGTAACACTACGATCGAGATTCAATAAACCATTGAGGGTAATTATTCAAGCAAATAGAATAACTAGTATTCTCTTTAAATGAATAATCGTATTGCAATAAACACGATCCAATCATGTTCATGCTCAATGCAAGCACCAAATAACAATTATTTAGGTTTTACCACCAATCCCGATGATAGAGGGAGCGTGCGATGTTTGATCACATCAACCTTGGGAACACCTCCAACACGTATCGTCACCTCGCCTTTAGCTAGTCTTCGTTTATACCGTAGCTTTCATTTCGAGTTACTAATCACTTAGCAACCGAACCGGTATCCAATACCCTCGTGCTACTAGGAGTACTAGTAAAGTACACATCAATATCATGTATATCAAATATACTTCTGTCGACTTTGCCAGCCTTCTTATCTACCAAGTATCTAGGGTAGCTCCGCCTCAGTGACCATTCCCCTCATAACAGAAGCACTTAGTCTCGGGTTTGGGTCCAATTTTGGGTTTCTTCATTAGAGCAGCAACTGGTTTGCCGTTTCGTGATGTTGGAATTATGCCCTAGAGGCATTAATAAATATAGTTATTATTATAATTCCTGTATCAAGATAATCGTTTATTATCCATGCTATAATTGTATTGAATGAAGACTCATTTACATGTGTGGATACATAGACAAAACACTGTCCCTAGCAAGCCTCTAGTTGGCTAGCCAGTTGATCAACGATAGTCAGTGTCTTCTGATTATGAACAAGGTGTTGTTGCTTGATAACTCGATCACGTCATTAGGAGAATCACGTGATGGACTAGACCCAAACTAATAGACGTAGCATGTTGATCGTGTCATTTTATTGCTACTGTTTTCTGCGTGTCAAGTATTTATTCCTATGACCATGAGATCATATAACTTACTAACACCGGAGGAATACTTTGTGTGTATCAAACGTTGCAATGTAACTGGGTGACTATAAAGATGCTCTACAGGTATCTCCGAAGGTGTTCGTTAAGTTAGTATGGATCGAGACTGGGATTTGTCACTCCGTGTGACGGAGAGGTATCTCGGGGCCCACTCGGTAATACAACATCACACATAAGCCTTGCAAGCAATGTGACTTAATGTAAGTTGCGGGATCTTGTATTACGGAACGAGTAAAGAGACTTGCCGGTAAACAAGATTGAAATAGGTATACGGATACTGACGATCGAATCTCGAGCAAGTAACATACCGAAGGACAAAGGGAATGACATACGGGATTATATGAATCCTTGACACTGAGGTTCAAACGATAAGATCTTCGTAAAATATGTAGGATCCAATATGGGCATCCAGGTCCCGCTATTGGATATTGACCGAGGAGTCTCTCGGGTCATGTCTACATAGTTCTCGAACCCGTAGGGTCTGCACACTTAAGGTTCGACGTTATTTTATGCGTATTTGAGTTATATGGTTGGTTACCGAATGTTGTTCGGAGTCCCGGATGAGATCACGGACGTCACGAGGGTTTCCTGAATGGTCCGGAAACGAAGATTGATATATAGGATGACCTCATTTGATTACCGGAAGGTTTTCGGAATTACCGGGAATGTACCGGGAATGACGAATGGGTTCCGGGAGTTCACCGAGGGGGCAACCCACCCCGGGGAAGCCCATAGGCCTTGGGGGTGGTGCACCAGCCCTTAGTGGGCTGGTGGGACAGCCCAAGAAGGCCATATGCGCATTGGGAAGAAAATCAGAGAGGAAAGGGAAAAAAAAGGAGGTGGGAAAGGGAAGAAGGACTCCACCTTCCAAACCAAGTAGAATTCGGTTTGGGAGGGGGAGGCCTTCCCCCTTGGCTCGGCCGACCCCCTTGGGAGTCCTTGGACCCCAAGGCAGGTCTCCCCCCTCCCCCTCCTATATATAGTGGGGTTTTAGGGCTGATTTGACACAACTTTGCCACGGCAGCCCGACCACATATCTCCACGGTTTCACCTCTAGATCGCGTTTCTGCGGAGCTCGGGCGGAGCCCTGCTGAGACAAGATCATCACCAACCTCCAGAGCGCCGTCACTCTGCCGGAGAACTCTTCTACCTCTCCGTGTCTCTTGCTGGATCAAGAAGGCCGAGATCATCGTCGAGTTGTACGTGTGCTGAACGCGGAGGTGCCGTCCGTTCGGCACTAGATCGTGGGACTGTTCGCGGGATAGTTCGCGGGGCGGATCGAGGGACGTGAAGACGTTCCACTACATCAACCGCGTTCACTAACGCTTCTGCTGTACGGTCTACAAGGGTACGTAGATCACACATCCCCTCTCGTAGATGGACATCACCATGATAGGTCTTCGTGCGCGTAGGAAAATTTTTGTTTCCCATGCGACGTTCCCCAACAGTAGTATCAGAGCTAGGTTCATGCGTAGATGTCTTCTCGAGTAGAACACAAAAGTTTTTGTGGGCGGTGATGTGTGTTTTGCTGCCCTCCTTAGTCTTTTCTTGATTCCGCGGTATTGTTGGATCGAAGCGGCTCGGACTGACATTACTCATACATTTACGAGAGACTGGTTTCGTCGCTACGAGTAACTCCGTTGCTCAAAGATGACCGGCGAGTGTCGGTTTCTCCAACCTTAGTTGAATCAGATTTGACCGAGGAGGTCCTTGGATGAGGTTAAATAGCAATTCATATATCTCCGTTCTGGTGTTTGCGTAAGTAAGATGCGATCCTACTAGATACCCATGGTCACCACGTAAATCATGCAATAACAAAATTAGAGGACGTCTAACTTGTTTTTGCTCGGTATGCTTGTGATGTGATATGGCCAACGATGTGATGTAATATATTGGATGTATGAGATGATCTTGTTGTAATAGATAATATCAACTTGCACGTCGATGGTACGGAAACCGGCAGGAGCCATCGGGTTGTCTTTATAACTAACGTTTGTGCTTGCAGATGCGTTTACTATTTTGCTAGGATGTAGCTTTAGTAGTAATAGCATGAGTAGCACGACAACCCCGATGGCGACGCGTTGATGGAGATCACGGTGTGGCGCCGGTGACAAGAAGATCGTGCCGGTGCTTTGGTGATGGAGATCAAGAGGCACGTAATGATGGCCATATCATGTCACTTATGAATTGCATGTGATGTTAATCCTTTTATGCACCTTATTTTGCTTAGAACGACGGTAGAATTATGAGGTGATCTCTCACTAAAATTTCAAGACGAAATTGTGTTCTCCCCGACTGTGCACCGTTGCTACAGTTCGTCGTTTCGAGACACCACGTGATGATCGGGTGTGATAGACTCAACGTTCACATACAACGGGTGCAAAACAGTTGCACACGCGGAACACTCGGGTTAAGCTTGACGAGCCTGGCATGTGCAGACATGGCCTCGGAACACATGAGACCGAAAGGTCGATCATGAATCATATAGATGATATGATTAGCATAGGGATGCTTACCACTCAAACTATACTCAACTCACGTGATGATCGGACTTGAGATAGTGTAAGTGGATCATGAACCACTCAAATGACTAGAGAGATGTACTTTTTGAGTGGGAGTTTAGCAAATAATTTGATTAAGTTGAACTCAAATTATCTTGAACATAGTCTAAGTCCACTTTGAATATATTTGTGTTGTAGATCATGGCTCACGCGACAGTCATCCTGAATTTTAATACGTTCCTAGAGAAAGCTAAGTTGAAAGATGATGGAAGCAACTTTGTAGACTGGGCTCGTAATCTTAAGCTAATCTTACAAGCTGGGAAAAAGGATTATGTCCTTAATGCTGCGCTAGGAGATGAACCACCTGCTACGGCTGATCAGGATGTTAAGAACGCTTGTTAGCACGTAAGGAGGACTACTCAATAGTTCAATGTGCAGTCTTGTATGGCTTAGAACCAGGACTTCAACGTCGCTTTGAGCGACATGGAGCATTTGAGATGTTCCAGGAGTTGAAGTTTATCTTTCAGAAGAACGCCCAGATCGAGAGGTATGAGACCTCCGATAAATTCTATGCTTGCAAGATGGAGGAGAACTCGTCTGTCAGTGAACATGTGCTCAAAATGTCTGGGTACTCAAACCGTCTAGCTGAGCTAGGGATTGAACTCCCGCAAGAAGCTATCACTGACAGAATTCTTCAATCACTGCCACCAAGCTATAAAGGCTTTGTGTTGAACTACAACATGCAAGGGATGAACAAGTCTCCCGGCGAGTTGTTTGCGATGCTGAAAGTCGCAGAGTCTGAACTCCGTAAAGAGCATCAAGTGTTGATGGTGAATAAGACCACTGGTTTCAAGAGAAACGGCAAAGGCAAGAAGGGTAAATCAAAGAAGAGCGGCAAGCCTGTTGCCAATCCGACGAAGAAACCCAAAGCTGGACCTGAGCCTGAAACAGAGTGTTACTATTGCAAGGGTATGGGTCACTGGAAGCGCAATTGCCCCAAGTATCTGGCTGATAAGAAGGCAGCCAAAGAAAAATCAGGTATATTTGATATACATGTTATTGATGTGTACTTAACCGGCTCTCGTAGTAGTGCCTGGGTATTCGATACCGGTTCTGTTGCTCATATTTGCAACTCGAAACAGGAACTGTGGAATGGACGAAGGCTGGCGAAAGATGAAGTGACGATGCGCGTGGGAAATGGTTCCAAGGTTGATGCAATCGCCGTCGGCACAGTCTCACTTCAGTTACCGTCAGGATTAGTTATGAACTTAAATCATTGTTATTTAGTGCCTACGTTGAGCATGAACATTATATCTGGATCTTGTTTATTGCGAGACGGTTACTCGTTTAAGTCAGAGAATAATGGTTGTTCTATTTCTATGAGTAACATCTTTTATGGTCATGCACCCAATGTGAGAGGATTGTTCATATTGAATCTTGATAGTGACACACACGTACATAACATTGAGACCAAAAGAATTAGAGTTAACAATGATAGCGCCATATTTTTGTGGAACTGCCGCTTAGGTCATATTGGTGTAAAGCGCATGAAGAAACTCCATGCCGATGGACTTTTGGAGTCACTTGACTTTGATTCACTTGACACATGCGAACCATGCCTTATGGGCAAGATGACTAAAACTCCGTTCTCCGGAACAATGGAGCATGCAAGTGACTTGTTGGAAATCATACATACCGATGTGTGTGGTCCGATGAGCGTAGAGGCACGCGGCGGATATCGTTATTTTCTCACCTTCACTGACAATTTGATTAGATATGGTTATATCTACTTAATGAAGCACAAGTCTGAAACATTTGAAAAGTTCAAGCAATTTCAGAGTGAAGTTGACAATCATCGTAACAAGAAGATCAAATTCCTACGGTCTGATCGTGGGGGTGAATATCTGAGTTTCGAGTTTGGTGCTCACTTAAGAAAATGTGGAATTGTTTCACAGTTAACACCGCCTGGAACACCACAGCGTAATGGTGTGTCCGAACGTCGTAATAGTATTTTATTAGAGATGGTGCGATCTATGATGTCTCTAACCGATTTGCCATTATCATTTTGGAGTTATGCATTAAAAACAATTGCATTCACTTTAAATAGGGCACCATAAAAATCCGTTGAGACGACACCATACGAGCTGTGGTATGGCAAAAGGCCAAAGTTGTCGTTTCTTAAAGTTTGGGGAGGTGATGCTTATGTCAAAAAGCTTCAGCCTGAAAAGCTGGAACCCAAAGCGGAAAAGTGCATCTTCATAGGTTACCCAAAAGAGACAGTTGGGTACACCTTCTATCTCAAATCCGAGGGCAGAGTGTTTGTTGCTAAAAACGGAGCTTTTCTCGAGAAGGAGTTTCTCTCGAGTGATTTGAGTGGGAGGGAGATAGAACTTGATGAGGTTGTCGAACCTCTCATCCCTCTGGATGGTGGCGCAGGGCAAGGGGAAACCTCTGTCGTTGCGACGCCGGTTGAGGAGGAAGTTAATGATGATGATCATGAAACTCCAGTTCAAGTTTCTGTCGAACCACGCAGGTCGACGAGACCACGTGCTGCTCCAGAGTGGTACGGTAATCCCGCCTTATCAATCATGTTGTTAGACAACAATGAACCTGCAAATTATGAAGAAGCAATGGTGGGCCCAGATTCCAACAAATGGCTAGAAGCCATGAAGTCCGAGATAGCATCCATGTATGAGAACAAAGTGTGGACTTTGGAGGTACTACCTGAGGGCCGCAAGGCTATTCAGAACAAATGGATATTTAAGAGGAAGATGGACGCTGACGGCAATGTGACCGTTTATAAAGCTCGACTTGTGGCAAAGGGTTTTTCACAAGTTCAAGGAGTTGACTACGATGAGACATTCTCACCCGTAGCGATGCTTAAGTCCGTCAGAATCATGTTAGCAATAGCTGCATTTTTCGATTATGAAATCTGGCAGATGGATGTCAAAACGGCGTTCCTTAACGGTTTCCTTAAGGAAGAGTTGTATATGATGCAACCCGAAGGTTTTGTCGATCCTAAGAATGCTAACAAGGTGTGCAAGCTCCAGCGATCCATTTATGGACTGGTGCAAGCATCTCAGAGTTGGAACAAACGCTTTGATGAGGTGATCAAAGCATTTGGGTTTATACAAGTGGTTGGAGAATCTTGTATTTACAAGAAAGTGAGTGGGAGCTCTGTGGCGTTTCTAATATTATATGTGGATGACATATTGCTGATTGGAAACAACGTAGAGTTTTTGGAGAGCATAAAGTATTACTTGAATAAAAGTTTCTCTATGAAGGACCTAGGAGAAGCTGCTTACATTCTAGGCATTAAGATCTACAGGGATAGATCAAAACGCCTGATAGGACTTTCACAAAGCACATACCTTGATAAAGTTTTGAAGAGGTTCAAAATGGAACAGTCCAAGAAAGGGTTCTTGCCAGTTTTACAAGGTACGAGATTGAGTAAGACTCAGTGCCCAGCAACTGATGAAGATAGAGAGCATATGCGCTCCGTCCCCTATGCTTCAGCCATAGGTTCTATCATGTATGCAATGCTGTGCACTAGACCGGATGTTAGCCTGGCCATAAGTATGGCAGGTAGGTTCCAGAGTAATCCAGGAGTGGATCACTGGACGACGGTCAAGAATATCCTGAAGTACCTAAAAAGGACTAAGGAGATGTTTCTCGTGTATGGCGGTGACGAAGAGCTCGCCGTAAAAGGTTACGTCGATGCAAGCTTTGACATAGATCCGGACGACTCTAAGTCGCAAACCGGATACGTATTTATTCTTAATGGGGGTGCGGTAAGCTGGTGCAGTTCCAAGTAGAGCGTCGTAGCAGATTCTACATGTGAAGCGGAGTACATGGCTGCCTCGGAGGCAGCTAAGGAGGGTGTCTGGATGAAGCAATTCATGACGGATCTTGGAGTGGTGCCAAGTGCACTAAATCCAATAACCTTGTTCTGTGACAACACGGGTGCCATTGCCCTAGCAAAGGAACCACGGTTTCACAAGAAGTCCAGACACATCAAACGACGCTTCAACCTCATCCGCGACTACGTCGAAGGGGAGGACGTAAATATATGCAAAGTGCACACGGATCTGAATGTAGCAGACCCGCTGACTAAACCTCTTCCACGGGCAAAGCATGATCAACACCAGAACTGTATGGGTGTTAGATTTATTACAATGTAATTCGCATAATGATGTGAGGTCTAGATTATTGACTCTAGTGCAAGAGGGAGACTGTTGGAATTATGCCCTAGAGGCAATAATAAATATAGCTATTATTATAATCCTTGTATCAAGATTCTCGTTTATTATCCATGCTATAATTGTATTGAATCAAGACTCATTTACATGTGTGGATACATAGACAAAACACTGTCCCTAGCAAGCCTCTAGTTAGCTAGCCAGTTGATCAACGATAGTCAGTGTCTTCTGATTATGAACAAGGTGTTGTTGCTTGATAAATGGATCACGTCATTAGGAGAATCACGTGAAAGACTAGACCCAAACTAATAGATGTAGCATGTTGATCGTGTCATTTTATTGCTACTGTTTTCTGCGTGACAAGTATTTATTCCTATGACCATGAGATCATATAACTTACTAACACCGGAGGAATACTTTGTGTGTATCAAACGTCGCAACGTAACTGGGTGACTATAAAGATGCTCTACACGTATCACCGAAGGTGTTCGTTAAGTTAGTATGGATCGAGACTGGGATTTGTCACTCCGTGTGACGGAGAGGTATCTCGGGGCCCACTCGGTAATACAACATCACACATAAGCCTTGCAAGCAATGTGACTTAATGTAAGTTGCGGGATCTTGTATTACGGAACAGTAAAGAGACTTGCCGGTAAACGAGATTGAAATAGGTATACGGATACTGACGATCGAATCTCGAGCAAGTAACATACCGAAGGACAAAGGGAATGACATACGGGATTATATGAATCCTTGACACTGAGGTTCAAACGATAAGATCTTCGTAGAATATGTAGGATCCAATATGGGCATCCAGGTCCCGCTATTGGATATTGACCGAGGAGTCTCTCGGGTCATGTCTACATAGTTCTCGAACCCGTAGGGTCTGCACACTTAAGGTTCGACGTTATTTTATGCGTATTTGAGTTATATGGTTGGTTACCGAATGTTGTTCGGAGTCCCGGATGAGATCACGGACGTCACGAGGGTTTTCGGAATGGTCCGGAAACGAAGATTGATATATAGGATGACCTAATTTGATTACCGGAAGGTTTTTGGAATTACCGGGAATGACGAATGGGTTCCGGGAGTTCACCGAGGGGGCAACCCACCCCGGGGAAGCCCATAGGCCTTGGGGGTGGCGCACCAGCCCTTAGTGGGCTGGTGGGACAGCCCAAGAAGGCCATATGCGCATTGGGAAGAAAATCAAAGAGGAAAGGAAAAAAAGAAGGAGGTGGGAAAGGGAAGAAGGACTCCACCTTCCAAACCAAGTAGAATTCGGTTTGGGAGGGGGAGGCCTTCCCCCTTGGCTCGGCCGACCCCCTTGGGAGTCCTTGGACCCCAAGGCAGGTCTCCCCCCTCCTCCTCCTATATATAGTGGGGTTTTAGGGCTGATTTAACACAACTTTGCCACGGCAGCCCGACCACATATCTCCACGGTTTCACCTCTAGATCACGTTTCTGCGGAGCTCGGGCGGAGCCCTGCTGAGACAAGATCATCACCAACCTCCGGAGCGCCGTCACTCTGCCGGAGAACTCTTCTACCTCTCCGTCTCTCTTGCTGTATCAAGAAGGCCGAGATCATCGTCGAGCTGTACGTGTGCTGAACGCGGAGGTGCCGTCCGTTCGGCACTAGATCGTGGGACTGTTCGCGGGATAGTTCGCGGGGCGGATCGAGGGACGTGAAGACGTTCCACTACATCAACCGCGTTCACTAACGCTTCTGCTGTACGGTCTACAAGGGTACGTAGATCACACATCCCCTCTCGTAGATGGACATCACCATGATAGGTCTTCGTGCGCGTAGGAAAAATTTTGTTTCCCATGCGACGTTCCCAACACATGAAGTATCCCTTCCAGCCCTTGCCCTTCTCGAAACTAGTGGTTTTACTAACCATCAACAATTGATGCTCCTTCTTGATTTCTACTTTCGGAGTGTCAAACATTGCGAATCACTCAAGGATCATCATATCTGTCCTTGATTTGTTTATAGTTCATCACTAAGCTCTAACAGCTTAGTGGCAGTGACTTTGGAGAACCATCACTATCTCATCTGGAAGATTAACTCCCACTTGATTCAAGCAATTGTTGTACTCAGACAATCTGAGAACATGCTCAACAATTTGAGATTTTCTCCTTTACTTTGTAGGCAAAGAATCTTGTCGGAGGTCTTATACCTCTCAACAAGGGCACGAGCATGAAACCTCAATTTCATATCTTAGAACATCTCTTATGTTTCGTGACGTTTCAAAACGTCTTTGGCGCCTTGCTTCTAAGCTTTTAAGCATTGTGTACTGAACTATCACGAAGTCATCAAAAACATGTATGTTAGATGTTCGCAACATCCACAGACGACGCTCGAGGTGTAGCACACCGAGTGGTGCATTAAGGACATAAGCCTTCTGCGCAGCAATGAGGACAATCCTCAGTTTTACGAACTCGGTCCGCAAAGTTGTACTATCAACTTTCAACTAAATTTTATCTAGGAACATATAAAAACAGTAGAGCTATAACGCAATCTACATCGTAATTCGCAAAGACCATTAGACTATGTTCATGATAATTAGTTCAATTAATCATATTACTTAAGAACTCCCACTCAAAAGTACATCTCTCTAGTCATTTGAGTGGTACATGATCCAAATCCATTATCTCAAGTCCGATCATCACGTGAGTCGAGAATAGTTTCAGTGGTAAGCATCTCTATGCTAATCATATCAACTATACGATTCATGCTCGACCTTTTGGTCTCTCGTGTTTCGAGGCCATGTCTGCACATGCTAGGCTCGTCAAGTTTAACCCGAGTGTTCCGTGTGTGAAACTGTTTTGCACCCATTGTATGTGAACGTTGAGTCTATCACACCCGATCATCACGTGGTGTCTCAAAACGACGAACTGTCACAACGGTGCACAGTCGGGGAGAACACAATTTCGTCTTGAAATTTTAGTGAGAGATCACCTCGTAATGCTACCGTCGTTCTAAGCAAAATAAGGTTCATAAAAGGATTAACATCACATGCAATTCATAAGTGACATGATATGGCCATCATCATGTGCTTCTTGATCTCCATCACCAAAGCACCGGCACGATCTTCTTGTCACCAGCGCCACACCATGATCTCCATCATCATGATCTCCATCAACGTGTCGCCATCGGGGTTGTCGTGCTACTTATGCTATTACTACTAAAGCTACGTCCTAGCAATATAGTAAACGCATCTGCAAACACAAACGTTAGTTTAAATACAACTCTATGGCTCCTGCTGGTTGCCGTACCATCGACGTGCAAGTCGATATTAACTATTACAACATGATCATCTCATACATCCAATATATCACATCACGTCATTGGCCATATCATATCACAAGCATACCCTGCAAAAACAAGTTAGACGTCCTCTAATTGTTGTTGCATGTTTTACATGGTTGCAGTGGGTATCTAGTAGATTGCATCTTACTTACGCAAAAACCACAACGGAGATGTGCAAATTGCTATTAAACCTCTCCAAGGACCGCCTCGGTCAAAACCAATTCAACTAAAGTTGAAGAAACCGACATCCGCCAGTCATCTTTATGCAACAAGGTTGCATGTCAATCGATGAAACTAGTCTTTCGTAAACGTACGAATAATGTCGGTCTCGGCCGCTTCAATCGAACAATACCGCCGAATCGAGAAAAGACTAAGGAGGGCAGCAAATCGAACATCACCGTCCACAAAACCCTTTGTGTTCTACTCGAGATAACATCTACGCATGAACCTAGCTCATGATGCCACTGTTGGGGAACGTTGCATGGGAAACAAAAAATTTCCTACGCACATGAAGAACTATCATGGTGATGTCCATCTACGAGAGGAGATTTGGATCTACATACCCTTGTAGATCGCACAGCAAGAAGCATTAAGAAACGTGGTTGATATAGTGGAACGTCTTCACGTCCCTCGAACCGCCCCACGAACCGCCCCACGAACCGTCCCGCGATCCGTCCCACGATCCGTCCCGTGATCCGTCCCATGAACCGTCTCGCGATCCGTTGCACGAACCTTCTTGCGATCCATCTCACGATCCGTTCCGATCTAGTGCCGAACGGACGGCACCTCTGTGTTCAGCAAATGTACAGATCGATGACGATCTCCACCTTCTTGATCCATAAAGAGGGGGAGGAGAGGTAGAAGAGTTCTCCGGCAGCATGACGGTGCTCCGGTGGTGGTGACGATCTAATCTTGCAGGGCTCCGCCCGAGCTCCGCGGAAATACGATCTAGAGGAAAAACTGTGTGGTATAGGGTCGAGCAGCACGTGGCAAAGTTGTGTCCCAAAAACCCTCAATACCTCTAGTATATATAGGAGGGACGGAGGGGAGGAGGCAGCCTCGAACCCTCAAGGTTTGGCCAGAATTGGAGGTGGAGGAGTCCTACTCCAATCCTACTTGGAGTAGGATTCCACCTTCCCACTTGTAAACTCTTTCCACCTTGTGTTTTTCCTTCTTAAACCATATGGGCCTTAGTGGGAACTTATTCCAGCCCACTAGGGGCTGGTTTATCTCTTCCCATAGCCCATGAGACCCCTTGGGGCGTGACACCCCTCCCGATGGTCCCCGACACCCCTCCAGACACTCCCGGTACACTACCGACGAGCCCAAAACTTTTCCAGTGACCAAAACAGGACTTCCTATATATCAATCTTTACCTCCAGACCATTCCGGAGCTCCTCGTGACGTCCTAGATCTCATCAGGGACTCCTAACAACTTTCGGTTACCAACACCTATAACTCAACTGTACCGAAACGTCACCAAACCTTAAGTGTGCACACCCTGCGGGTTCGAGAACTATGTAGACATGACCCGAGACACTCCACGGTCAATATCCAATAGCGGGACCTGGATGCCCATATTGCATCCTACATATTCTCTAAAGATCTTATCAGTTGAACCTCAGTGTCAAGGATTCATATAATCCCGTATGTCATTCCCTTTGTCCTTCGGTATGTTACTTGCCCGAGATTTGATCGTCTGTATCCGCATACCTATTTCAATCTTGTTACCGGCAAGTCTCTTTACTCGTCCCGTAATACAAGATCCCGTGACTTACACTAAGTCACATTGCTTGCAAGGCTTGTGTGTGATGTTGCATTACCGAGTGGGCCCCGAGATACCTCTCTGTCACACGGAATGACAAATCTCAGTCTTGATCGATACTAACTCAACGGACACCTTCGGAGATACCTGTAGAGCACCTTTATAGTCACCCAGTTACGTTGTGACGTTTGATACACACAAGGCATTCCTTTGGTGCCAGTGAGTTATATGATCTCATGGTCATAGGAACAAATACTTGACACGCAGAAAACTATAGCAATAAAACGAAACGATCAATATGCTACGTTCATAGTTTGGGTCTTGTCCATCACATGATTCTCCTAATGATGTGATCTCGTTATCAGGTGACAACACTTGTCTATGCTTAGGAAACCTTGACCATATTTGATCAACGAGCTAGTCAACTAGAGGCTTACTAGGGACAGTGTTTTGTGTTTCCAATCAATAAAATTATAGCATGGATAACAAACGATTATCAAGAACAAAGAAATATAATAATAACTAATTTATTATTGCCTCTAGGGCATATTTCCAACAGAAGAAATAGACAATAGCAATCTCAACATAACGAGTGGTGATTTAGTGACATGAAAGTTTCTACCACAATATTTTCCTCTCTCATAATAATTACATGTGGGATCATATTCAAATTCAACAATATAGCTATCACATAGGATATTCTTTTCACGATCCACATGCATGCAAAGTTGACGCTCTTCAAAAATACTGGGATCGTCATCAACTAAAGTCATGACTTCTCCAAACCCACTTTCAATAATATTGCAAATATCATATTCATCATGAGGCTTAAACAAATTTTCAAGATCATAAAAAAATCATTACCCCAATCATGATCATTGCAACAAGTAGTGGACATAGCAAAACTAGCATCCCCAAGCTTAGGGTTTTGCATATTTTTAGCATGATTGACATTAATAGAATTCATAGTGAAACCATTGCAATCATGCGTTTCATTCAAGGAGCCCTCGTGAATCACTTCATAAATTTCTTCATCACAATTTTCAGATTCACGCATCTCAAGCAAAACTTCATAAAGATAGTCAAGTGCACTCAACTCACTAGCAATTGGTTCAACATAATTGGATCTCTTAAAGAGATTAGCAAGTGGATGAGGATCCATATCAATAAATTTTCAGCAAGCGAAGATGCAAGCATATTGAAGGCACATAGCACACAAGCAAAGGAAAGGCAAACGAAAAAAGAAAATATTTTTGTATTTTTTTTCAGAAGTGGGGGAGAGGAAAACGAGAGGCAAAAGGCAAAAAAAGGTAAATGCAAGAGATGAGTTTGTGATAGTTAATTCGATAAGCTTCACTTAGAATAGTCGCCGGTGCCAAAAATTGACACGTTGAAGGAAGACTATTCTTGACTTGATACTCCCCGGCAACGGAGCCAGAAATTCTTCTTGCTACCTCTTGAGCTTGCGTTGGTTTTCCCCTTGAACAGGAAAGGGTGATGCAGCACAGTAGCAGTAAGTATTCCCTCAGTTTGAGAACCAAGGTATCAATCCAGTAGGAGTATCAAGGCAAGTCACCAATGTACCTGCACAAAAACAAACAAACTTGCACCCAACGCTATAAGGGGGTTGTCAATCCCTTCATGATTAATTGCAAGGTGAGATCTAAAGGTGGAAAGTGCAACAAAGTGAAAGTGTAGAGCTGAAAATATGATGTGAAATAGACCCGGGGGTCATAGTGTTCACTAGAGGCTTCTCTCATGAAAGAAAGTATTACGATGGGTGAACGAATTACTGTCGAGCAATTGATAGAATCGCGCAAAGTCATGATGATATCTAAGGCAATGATCATACATATAGGCATCACGCCCGAAACAAGTAGACCGATACTTTCTGCATCTACTACTATTACTCCACACATCGACCGCTATCCAGCATGCATCTAGTGTATTAAGTTCATAACAAACGGAGTAACGCCTTAAGCAAGATGACATGATGTAGATGGATAAATTCATGCAATAGATATAAACCCCATCTTTTTACCCTTGATGGCAACAACATGATGCGTGCCTCGCTATCCCTTCTGTCACTGGGTGAGGATACCACACGGTATGAACCCAAAACCAAGCACTTCTCCCATTGCAAGAATTATAGATCAAGTTGGCCAAACAAAACCCACAACTCGAAGAGAATTACAAGGATACGAAATCATGCATATAAGAGATCAGAAGAAACTCAAATAATAATCATAGATAATATGATCATAAATCCACAATTCATCGGATCTCGATAAACACACCGCAAAAGAAGATTACATCGGATAGATCTCCATGAAGATCATGGAGAACTTTGTATTGAAGATCCAAGAGAGAGAAGAAGCCATCTAGCTACTAGCTATGGACCCGAAGGTCTGTGGTGAACTACTCACGCATCATCGGAGAGGCAATGGTGTTGATGAAGAAGCCCTCCGTGTCCGAATCCCCCTCCAGCAGGGCACCAGAACGTGTCCCAGATGGGATCTTGCGGAGACAGAAGCTTGCGGCGGTGGAAAAGTATTTTCGTGACTCTCTCTGCCAGTTTTAGATTTTTGGAGAATTTATAGGCGGAAGAAGTAGGACAAAGGAGCCACGGGGGGGCCACAAGCCTGGTAGCCCCCCCCCCCCAGGCTGCGGCTAGGGGGCTTGTGGCCTCCCCCGGTATCCTTTGCCTTGGGTCTCAAGTTCCCTCTGTATCTTCTGTTACGGAAAAAATCATTCCGAATATTTTATTCCGTTTGGACTCCGTTTAATATCCTCCTCTAAATAAGGTCAAAAACACGGAAAAAACAGAAACTGGCACTTGGCAGTAGTCCCAAAAAAGATATAAAATGCATACGAAACATCCAAAGTTGACAAGATAATAGCATGGAACCATTAAAAATTATAGATACGTTGGAGACGTATCAACCGCCTCGGTCAAAACCAATTCAACTAAAGTTGAAGAAACAGGCACCCGCCAGTCATCTTTATGCAACGAGGTTGCATGTCAATCGATGAAAGCAGTCTCTCGTAAGCATACGAGTTATGTTGGTCCGGGCTGCTTCAATCCAACAATACCGCTAAATCGAGAACAGACTAAGGAGGGAAGCAAATCGAACATCACCATCCACAAAACCTTTTGTGTTCTACTCGAGATAACATCTACGCATGCACCTAGCTCATGATGCCACTTAAGGGGAACGTTGCATGGGAAACAAAAAAATTCCTACGCACACGAAGACCTATCATGGTGATGTCCATCTACGAGTGGAGATTAGATCTACGTACCCTTGTAGATCGCAAAGCGGGAAGCGTTAAGAAACGTGGTTCATGTAGTGGAACGTCTTCACATCCCTCGAACCGTCCCACGAACCATCCCACGATCCGTCCCACGATCCGTTCCGATCTAGCACCAAACGGACGACACCTCCGCGTTCAGCACACGTACAGTTTGACGATGATCTCGGCCTTCTTGATCCTGCAAGCAAGACGGGGAATTAGATGAGTTCTCCGGCAGCGTGACGGCGCTTCGGTGGTGGTAATGATCTACTCCTGCAGGGCTCCACCCGAGCTCCACAGAAATCTGATCTAGAGGTGAAACTATGTGGTTTAGGCTAGAGTTACACGTGGCAAAGTTGTGTCTCAAAAAGCCCTAAACCACCACTATATATAGGAGGGAGGGGGAGGGGATAGCCTTGAGGGACAAGTCCCTCAAGGTGCGCCGGCCGCCAGGAGGAGGAGGACTCCTCCTCCAATTCGGTTTGGGAAGCACGAGTCCTCCTCTTCCATCCCACCTCCCTCTTTCCTTTTTCTTTTTCTTTTCTTTTGGTATTTTCTTTATGTGGCACCATGGGCTCCTTGGTCTGACTCCACCAGCCCACTAAGGACTTGTGGCGCCACCCTACAGCCTTGGTCTCACTCCCTGGTGGGTGGGCCCCTCCTGGTGAACACCTGGAACCCATTCGTCACTCCCGGTACACTGCCGGAATTTCCCGAAACTTTTCGGTGACCAAATGAAACCATCCTATATATCAATCTTCATTTCCGGACCATTCCGAAAACCCTCGTGATGTCCGTGATCTCATCCAGGACTCCGAACAACATTCGGTAACCACACATATAACTCAACTATACTAAAACATCATCGAACCTTAAGTGTGCAGACCCTGCGGGTTCGAGAACTATGTAGACATGACCCGAGACACTCCTCGGTCAATATCCAATAGCGGGACCTGGATGCCCATATTGGATCCTACATATTCTCCGAAGATCTTATTGGTTGAACCTCAGTGCCAAGGATTCATATAATCCCGTATGTCATTCCCTTTGTCCTTCGGTATGTTACTTTCCCGAGATTCGGTCGTTGGTATCCTCATACCTATTTCAACATCGTTAACGGCAAGTCTCTTTACTCGTTCCGTAATACAAGATCCCGTGACTTACACTTAGTCACATTGCTTGCAAGGCTTGTGTGTGATGTTGTATTACCGAGTGGGCCCCGAGATACCTCTGTGTCACACGGAGTGACAAATCCCAGTCTTGATCCATACTAACTCAAAGGACACCTTCGGAGATACCTGTAGAGCACCTTTATAGTCACCCAGTTGCGTTGCGATGTTTGATACACACAAGGTATTCCTCGGTGCCAGTGAGTTATATGATCTCATGGTCATAGGAATAAATACTTGACACGCAGAAAACAATAACAATAAAATGACACGATCAATATGCTACGTTCATAGTTTGGGTCTAGTCCATCACATGATTCTCCTAATGATGTGATCCAGTTATCAAGTGAGAACACTTGCACATAGCCAGAAAACCTTGACTATCCTTGATCAACTGGCTAGCCAACTAGAGGCTTGCTAGGGACATTGTTTTGTCTATGTATGCACACATGAATCTACGTTTTCATTCAATACAATTATAGTATGGATAATAAACGATTATCATGAACAAAGAAATATAATAATAACTAATTTATTATTGCCTCTAGGGCATATTTCCAACAGTAAAAGCCTATGATGAAAGACTGGAGTTATAACTCTCTATTCCTAGAAAGTTGTATGATGAATGGGAACCTACTATTAAAATTAAGATCAAATAATATGAATGCAATGTCTTGTGTGACCTAGGTGCTAGTGTTTCGACTATACCTAAATATGTATGTGATGTGCTTGGTCTTACTAATATTCATGAGTGTTCCCTTAATCTACATCTTGTGGACTCTACTATAAATAAACCTTTGGGAAGAATAAAAAATTATGTGCATGTATATTTTATAGTTCTTGATATTGATTGCACCCCATCTTATTCAATAATAATTGGGAGACCTTTTCTACGAACTATAGGTGCATTAACTGATATGAAAGAGGGAAACATACGGTTCCAATTTTCATTAAATAAAGTAATGGAACACTTCCCTAGAAATAGAATCAAACTACATTATGAATCTATGATGATGAATACTTATGGGTGGAGTGTCAAAGATGACAACACTTTAATTGTATGCATTATGCCTAGCTAAGTGCATAAAACGATATCGCTTGTTGGGATGCAACCCAAAAGTTATCTTTTTATTTTTGTTTTTTACTTTATGTTTGTGTGTAATAGCATGATTTTTTCCCTCTATAATGATTTTGTTTTTGTGTTTAAATTAGTGTTTGTGTCAAGTAAAGCCTTTGGGATGATATGAATAATATTAGAATCAATGCGGTGTAAAAACAGAAATTTTAGCGTCCACTGGAGAATTTCTCTAATTTTACTAGAATGTCTTTTTGATCTGAATTATTTATACCGTATTTATATAGAAATTCCCAATGTCTTATATTGTTTCATAATTTTTGGAGTTACATAAGTATGGTACTTAACTATATCATTACAGACTATTCTGTTTTAGACAAATTCTGTTTTTGCTTGTATAGTTTGCTTGTTTTGATGATGCTATGGATTATATTGGGGTTATAAGTCATGGATAAGTTAGAATACAGTACCTTATGCAATAATAAAATGTGAATCAATTTACAACAGTACCTAAAGTATTTGATATGTTTATTATACTAACGGGTCTCATGAAGTTTCTCTTTAGTTTTGTGTGGTGAAGTTTTCAAGTTTTGGGTGTTATCACGATGGACGAAGGAATAAGGAGCTGCAAGAGCCTACACTTGGGGGTGACCAAGGAACACCAAGGTAATGTTCTAGGAATACTTAAGCTTCTAAGCATGGGGTGCCCTAGAAGGCATCCCCTCTTTCATTTCAATCCATTAGTATGTCATTTGGAGCTATATTTTTATTCATCACATGATATGAGTTTTGCTTGGAGCGTCGTTTTCTTTAGTTTGCTTTTTTTTAGTTTTCCACAATCATTGATCTCTGAATACACCCACTTGAGAGAGACACACCATCATCGTGATTTGTTAGAATACTCTTTGTGCTTCACTTACATCTTTTGAGCTTAGCAGTTGCTCTAGTACTTCACTTATATCTTTTAGATTATGGTGGCGTATAGATTTTATAGAAATAATTGCACTCTCGTCCTTCACTTATATTTGTTTGAGATTTAATAACTAGCAACGGTAATTTGCATGGGTTATAAAATTAGTTCAAAAATAATAGGTATTTAATGAGTGCATAATCAAAACCACATGTAGCACATAAAAGAGAAATCATGGTTAATGATATTAATATGGTAATGTGAAAGAGCATGAGTGCATGATCATTGGTTAATATGGGTATCCTGAATTAGAGGTGTTAACTTGATGTTCATCCAAATATTTTTATGGCATGGTGGTGATGTGTGAGCATACTTATACCTTATTGAAATCCTAGTGTTGTTTAAGTCGAAGGCGCACCATGGTTAACTCCTACCAACCTCCTCCCTAGGGGCATGTGTGTAGTGCTTTCCTTTGAGTGAGTTAACAAAATCTTACAATAAGTATGTGAGTTCTTCATGACTAATGTGAATCCATGGATATACGCACTCTCACCTCTACATATTTGCTAGCCTCTTCGGTTAAGAAGAACGACTGATGGCAAAGACTTATGCAGAATGGTAAGCATTATATTTCCAGGGTATGCATCAAGTTCTACAATTTCAGGTTCTCCTAAGAAATATATATGTCTCAGTACTTGAAAAAATAGTTATATGTATAGAACAAGCCACTCTTGCTTTTATGCTCCCAGCCATGGCCCGGTCTCCTATATTTTCACATTCTCTATAGTGTATACTTTGTGACGATGACATACAAGCAGTTCTTGTAAATAGCAAAGGACAGCAGATTGCCAGACTTCTGTACAAAACCCCACCCCTTAATGGTGCACTCAATGTTTCTACTATCCTTGGTGATCTAGCACTGAAAATGTGATTTTTAATTGCCAGTTCTTCATTTTTGCTTCATATGTGTGTTTAGTTTGCAGAAAGAACATGCACATCCTAGGGGCGCTCCAAGCTACAATCCTAGCACTAAACTTCATAGTAGTGTGTATTCTGCACAAAGAACAAGATTGGGTTGATAATTGAAAAATATGGGAAACAAGTCAAGTGAGGTGGTTTAAGCACAAGCGTTTAGTTGTGTGTGTAGTATCTATGCCCATTTCTTCACAGGGCATGCTACTTACCTTCACTGTGATGATTTATCCAATTTGTATGTATAAGTCTACCCATTGAAAGTACCATTATGTTAGCAGTGATTTTTTTAACACATATTCGCTAGAACTTGCCAATTTTGAAAAATAAATTAGAGCGTTTATCTTTCTTAATTCACAAATATGTATGGGTTGCAAGAAGTTTAATTGATGTTCTTCTCTTATTGCTGAAAGAAGGAACTAATAAAAGGAGCAAATTGTGAATTTTAGTTCAGTTAGTTAACAATTTCCCAATTCGGTGACAATTCTTACTTTCAGTTTCTTGGAGCGCAAGGAATCCATCTTAGATGTGACACTCTCAGCGCTGAATATGTACTATTTTTTTGCTTACAATCCTCTTGTTCTATGGAACCTCGTCAAGAGGGCAGGGTGCTCCTACAATTTCATAAAGAAGAATAGAGTTGACTCGGTTTATAAGGAAAACTAGGCCAAAAACCACACAATTGCTTGATTGATTATGGGACAATCAAACGAAAACCCAACGAAGCCACAACAGGCCGAAAACACAAACCCCACCGCCTACTTGTCCGCTACCCAGAGAGAAGTGAATGAGCTCTTCGGAGACGCCTTCAAAAAAGGAACACGACACCCTCAAGCGCCGTCGTTGCCGGCATCGACCCCCATCGATCAATAAAGCTTACGCCCAAAAACCGTTCAACACTCCCCGCTGAAACATGGGGAAGGATCAGGCCACACCAACAGCTACCGCGACAACCCTAAGTATGAACAACCACAACCTAGGAGAGAGGAAGGAACCCTTCGACGATGACTCCAAAGAAAAAGGCACCATCATTGCCATGATCGTCGTTAACCGATCCCCATTGGAAGCAAGGCTTTCGCCTAGAGCCCTAAGCCCTTCGCCCTCCACCTCAACGAGCCCCAGGGGAGGAGCTCAACCAAAGCCGGAGTAGACCACCGGCAGTTGCAGACCATGACCGATGAAGCCAAGAGCATGTCGGTCGAGCCACTACAACACCGGGAAGATGAAGACCACCAACGTGCAGCCACCACCGCGTCGTCCACGCCACCACCTCCGATCACTGCGCCCTC
Organism: Hordeum vulgare subsp. vulgare; assembly: GCF_904849725.1. Classification (NCBI taxonomy): domain Eukaryota; kingdom Viridiplantae; phylum Streptophyta; class Magnoliopsida; order Poales; family Poaceae; genus Hordeum; species Hordeum vulgare. The sequence goes on from NC_058519.1 coordinate 53,958,527, forward strand.
CACGCCGTCACCACCGCAGTCAGAGCCCCGCATCGACCATGAATGCAGAGTGCATCCATGTCAAAGCTTGGCCCGACTGCAGCCAACCTAGACCAAATCCGTCGAGCATCTCCGCCGCATGGCCACCTCCAGGACTGATCCTCTTATTGCGGACAAGTATTATTCTTTAAATAAGTTCATATGAACGGTGGCTTTTAAACGCAACTTTCCCCCCGAATCAGATATCAAATTTGTTGTAAACATTAAATTTGTTGTAAACATTCATGGATCTGGTTGACCAAGTATTGAACTCTCATATAATAGAATTGCAACACTTTTGGTATGTTCTTGATTTTTTGGTTGCTTGCTTTACTGAAATAACCTTTGCAAACATTACTTATGATACATGATTTCCTCATCTTGTTATTGTTCATAAATGGTATTTATTTGTCTAAAGTCTATTTTACTATGTATATGTGTGTGCAGACTTAAGCATATATATAGTTTGAGATAAAATATGTTGAATCCAAGGAGTGATGCATGCTTTGATCCAGCAGCGCCACCAACATCGTCTACAGTGACAATAGACAACCTAAACACGCACAAAAGAATTTGCTTTTGCTACGCAAATACTTCCTTATTCCTTTTCCCACATTTAGTTCAAAAAAGTTGAAAGAAGGAACTCAGGATGGCATGTGCAATTTAGTGTTGTTGAATTTTCCTGCACATTAGGCCAGAAACAAAAGTTGAACGGCGTAGTTCAGAAATAAATGCCCTATTATAAAAGTGTCAACGTGTACTTCCTATTACCGGAGTAAGATGCAATCACACATGATGACAATAAATGTACCTTTCGACAATACAACCTTATCAACACAGTTCTGTTACTTTGATTGAATAGACCACAGTTCTATTCACTGCATACAAGAAAGTAACCAGTTATTAACATTATGTATCGACAGCCACGCCGCGCCCCGGTATAGCTAGCTTCTTCAACGCATGAAGTTAATCTTAATTCGTACAAGATTTTAGTTGGATGTTCCCGTGCTGACTTTTCTTTACACGTGAAATTTAACATGCATTGTTTACATACAACCTCCGGCAAAATATTTCAAAAGACCATGGCAAAACACAGGCATTCTACTGGCAGAATGTGGTACTACAGTTCTACGATGGCCAATCAGGTGCACAACGTCGAGTGCATAGCAGGCTTATCAAGATCCATGGTGTCGTCATCAGTCTCAGTTTCGGACTTCTTTTTCTTGGCAAATATCCCAACATTCTCCTCCTTATCTGCAAAAGAATTGTTCAGGGCAAGGTGTAAATTTACGCACGTACAGAAAGCACTGAAATTATAGAGAGACCCCTGAAATTATAGAGACCAACGTATAAAGAGAAGTGCCCTTACCCTCCTCTGAGACTGTGTTGGTCATACGCTCAACTGCAGCTTTCATTACAACAAGGTTCTTGCATGGTGCAACCCCCTTTTCAAGAAAGTCTAATCTCTCCTCGACTTGTTCACGCATCTTCTCACCCAGAATGGAGCTACTCATATCTGGAATTCATAACTCAGTGAGGAAAACAAATAGAAAAGGCAGTCCGGATGCTTAACCTTTGCAAACAAAGTCCTTCAACTAACCTGAATAACAGTCAACGCGTGAAGCAATTGAGCATTTGTTTGCCAGGTATCTAGCCATTTTTCCCTTGTTCTTCGTCGATGCACGACGAATAAAAGATGAGTAGAATATGATGCCATGCTTCGGTATGTTTCCACCTGTTTTAAGAGCTCTGCAGTAAAATTAGGAAATCAATCACAACATATCAGAAGCATAGAGGACAAAGTCTGAATACTTGACAAAACAGTTGGTGTTTGAGTATAAGGACATTTACAAATAAGAGAGCACAGCTTGAAAATTAGGATGTGGGAATATATAAGTAGACCATTTGGTCCCAATTACCTGAACAGCGCCTTCTCGGCACCTAGTATCTGGAGAGTGGAGGAAGGGAATTTTGCAAGATTTGAAAGACTGCCAGCATGAGAGATTAACCGAGCTCCAATCATTTCGCCAATCAATGACGTCAGATTTGGTGCAATATCATTCATCTTTGTCACCAGATACTCATAGAGATTTTTACGGTAATCAGATAGATTCATGACCCTCTGAGAAAACTGTTGGACATTGATCAAACCAACTGGCGAAAGGTCCTGGCCTGAAAATAAAAAGATTACCTAAACTAAGCAACCGTGGCAACTACTGAGAAGCATAGCAATTGTCAACATCGTTGTTACCCATAGATGCTTTTGCTGCTTCAACTATTTGTTTTGCCTTGTCCTCATCTCCAATAAGATCTGCTAAAGCTGGAATGTCTTCCTCTGACAAATCAGATTTGTTTACTACAAACTTGGCAAGCTTAGCATAAAGGTAGTTGTCATTCACGATTTTTACCAGCTCAGGAAAATGCCACCCATACCACTTCCTGCATCATGGTTAAGCAACAATTTAATACAATCATGCACAGGGATGGAGCCAGAATTTTTTTTCCGAGGGGGGTGCTGCTGCTTCACCGTTGGGGAGGGCCAGAAGCTCTAAAATACAGTTATTTATTCCTAAAACGTCATATTAGTAGCTCTACCAATGTAATTTTATTAATGTTGGCCTGGGCCATGGCCCGGCTCGCCCCCCACTGCCTCCGTCACTGACCATGCAACTAACACAACTACAGTGACAAATGTTCAAAACTAGTTACAGCGTCAACAAGTGTAAAATGAAAAGAAAAAATGTCATTACACCCACCTAAAACATTTAGTGTTCCTCGCAAAAGAAAGAAAGCATACATGGTGTAGGATATACTGCACAGTTGATTAGTTAAAATTGATCTTCCATTACCATAGGATATATGCTGTAAGATAGTACAGTGTACAGAGCGCTTAAGCCCGACAGTGACCTGACTGGACATGCAACTAACATAAACACATGAGATGTATTTGATCACGTGAATTGAGGAAATTTATCAAGACTTCGGCACCATATGCAATGCACATAGTATAACTAGAGATTTGGGCTTAGGGTTTGTAATTATACTACCTCTTTTCCGGTTTATTAGGCTCAAGCGTACCCCTAGATTGAGAATTTGACCAACAGAATACGAATTATATATTATAAAGAATATACTATATGATTGATGCCACTGATGTACAAAAAATCTGGTTACAAAAGAAGAGGTCATACATATGAAATTAATCGGATTTCAGCTTTTTCTTTAAACTCTTGTAATCAGAAAAGGGTGGCACAACCAAGATACCGACAGCTAAACTGGAAACATAATGAACAAATATCAACTCTAGTACCCATATCTAGAAATTTGTCAGGACTTGTATGTCACCATCAACATTCTATTTTGAGATAATTCAAGTTTCATCACAGCCAAACCAAAGAAGCAGATAGTTAAATTAAACAAATTAAGAACAAGATGAGGGACCAACCTCACTCTCATGGAGAAGAAATTGACATCCCTATCAAGTGTATCCAACAGAAAGATAGCTTGAGTCATCATGTTATCCACACGATTCGCATTGGACTTAACCTTTACCCTGCTATAGCTATGCCCCAGATCTAGTTGAGACTTCTCCAGGTCATATGGCTGCAATAAAAAACCAACGGAACAGAGTTTACAAACAAGAACCAGAAAACAATACTATCAGCCTACAGATGGAATAAAACCCTTGAAGAACGACGGACATGTCAGCAACCAATTCGTGAACTTCCAGGCAATTCACTGTATGATCTAGGTAACTTAACTAGTGAAAGTGATGTGTCAACCATAATAAGGTAGTAATTGTCCAACTCTCTGCACCCACTTCATGCAAAATCATACTCCCTCCGTAAACTAATATAAGAGCGTTTATAGATCACTAAAGTAGTGATCTAAACGCTCTTATATTAGTTTACAGAGTACTTCATACCACCAGAACATTAAACTTTTTCCACTGCTGTAGAATCCTCTAAAATCAAATACACCGGCCACAACCCACAACTCAAACCACACCACGGTTCAATCTTGTATGGAACAAATGTTAAGCATCGAAACCAGACGCAAATGCAAAATCTATCACCTTGAGTTTGTCAAACAGCTGACCGAAGTGCAGCCGCACTGCACGAAGCAGTTCCTGGATATAGTCGTCAGACTGGCAAGTGATTCCGGTGGCCTCGGTGATGTGGGACCCGACCTTGGGCTCCATGACGCCGACGGTGAACGTGGCCTTCTTCCCCGGAATCTCCTTGGGGAGGTAGAGCTCCAGGAAGTTTCTCAACTTGTCGGTCATGATCCCTGAGGCACCAAAAGAGCACACACACGCCATTCGCTCGTCACGGGAGTCATAAAGCAGGGAGGCTGGACACGAAGATTCCGAAGGGAGAGGAGGGCGAGGACGCGATACCTTCGGAGATGGCGTTGCACTGGCTGAGGGCGTCGACGGCGGACATGAAGGGGGTGAACCCGTCGAGCTTGATGGCCCTTCTGAACCGCTTGAGGTCCAGCAGGGTGGAGCGGACGGCATCCACGCTCTGCCCGATCTTGCGGATGCCATAGGCGTGGAACAGCGCGTACCCCGACGCCGACTCGAAGAGCAGGTAGAGCACCATCTCGCCCGCGCGCTTCGCCGGCGGCAGCCGAGGGGGTTGGGAGGCGGGGGCGGGGAAGAGGCTAGGGTTTAGGAGTTGGCTTCGCTGGGGCCTTATGGTGGGGTTTCCGTTGAAGATACGCTGGGAAGCTCCGTTCAGTTAACCTCTCCTCGATACCTCCCCCACGTGAAGAAAAACAAAAATCACCCCACTCTTCTCACCCCACGCAAACGAAAAAGGAATAGGTTAATTTGATAAATGCCACTCAAATTCTGACGATTTTAAAAAACGTCGTTATAATTTTCAAATGTTGGGACCGGTCGTGTCCACACTCGCACTATTCGGCCAGCAACATTTAGGATGGGGCCGGGCCCATGTGCGTCTTCTTCCTTATTTTTCTCTTCTCCCGTCACTCGTCTCTCTCTCTCTCCTTCTGTTCCTTCTTCTCAAGGCCTTGTTGTCATGGTCAACCGTTGTCGCCCGAAGGTCTCGCAGGGCGTCGCCGGTAAGGTAATCAGCCGATCTAGTCGCCCTCGGCCAGATCCGCTCCACCAGAGCTCTGCCTGCCTCGTCGGACCCGGTCGCATCAGAGTTGCAACTGGCCATGCCGGGAGATGCAACAGCCACGCCGGGAAGTATGACCGGTGGACGGAGGAGTTACAAGGATGCCATGATGGGAACCTTGTTTCGGCGATGCTGGAACCGTCTTCGAGAGGTGTTGAAACCGTGTTCGGGCATTGTTGGAACCGAAGTTGCAATCGGAACTGGGCGGCGTCGGGGTTACACCCCTCGACGCAAATATGCTGGAACCGGGGGATGTCAGGTTACAACCATGATGGTTTTTTGCTACAACCGAAGAGCCTCGCTGCTGCAACCCGCATCGGTTTTTTCTACAAACAACCACGGCAAGACGACGGCGACGATTTTTTTTCTACAACCGTTGTTGGTTTTGCTACTACCGGCGACCAATTTTGCTGCATCTGTGATGTAGGACGACACGGCCGCCGGCATGGCGTGGTGCAACCAGGCAAGCGGAGATGCAACCATGGGCACAAGAGCTGGAACCGCAGTCCATCGGAGCTGCAACGGTGGTCTGGTGGAGCTTTAAGGCGACCCCCTACGACTGTGATGTTGCAACCGTTGTCCGACGAGCTGGAACTGCGGTGCGATGGAGCTGCAAGGGGCAACCTTTTCATTTCTGGTATGATGCAACCATGGATCGGCGGAGCGAGATCAATGTTGGAACCAGTCCGACGAAGCGCCGACGACGCTGCTTCCCGGAGTTGTGGCGGTCACCACCGATAGTGCTGGAACTGTCCATCAAGGAAGCTGGAAATGCCTGGCGGGGAAGCTGCAACCACTCGATGGCGACGGGAGCGCGGCGACGCAGACGACCGACAAGGACGAGCGCGGCGGCACGGGCGGCCCAAGGGCAAGCGCAGGGTCATGGCTGATCGGTGACCGTTGGGGGATGAAGCAGGAGGGGCTTGGGGGAACTGTCATGGGGAAGGAGACGCACTGGTGAGGGGCGAGGGGTAAAATTGTGTGGTCCGGGACGCGCACATCAAGCAAAAAGTCATCTCGTTTCTCTCTCACACACAAAACACGTGGAAAAACCTTTCCTTCTACCTTCACGCCCCTAACCTAGGTCGTCGCCCTCAACCTACTCCCGCAAGACCCGGGTGACCGGGCGTCCGGGGGCTTACATTTGCCCCTTGGTTCTCCCCCCTGATCCACTCTCCCTCGCCCAGAGTTTGCACTAGGGGCTCGCACGAGTATGTAGTCCAGGGGCGTATGAGGGTATGTAATCTAATACAAGGTCATGCACAATGTATTACATAAATAGCTGGTAGAGGTGGATGCCCAACGACTACTAACATATGTTTATTCCTTTCGATAGCCATTTACATATGTTTGAGTATGATCAAAATTTCCCTCAATTTGACTACAATCTTCACTATAATGCCTAATGTGACATCCTCGATTTTGGCTACAGTGGTGATTGTAATTAAGCGACAGTGATCCCGCGCTAATGATGCCACGTCATCGTGGATTATATCAATGTTCTTGTGTTAGTTGAAACCGAATCAAAATTCGAAACTTAAGATTAAAGTCGAACGAGAAAAGAATTCGATTGTTGAGATAAAAATGTCACGGGAGTTATAAAGATTCTCTAGCGGATTATAATATTAAATTAGGCACTTTTGGAATTATTGATAATCCCAATATATTTAAAAGAGGAGTTTTAAATAAAACGAATAAAAGAAATATAGCAAATGAAAAGAAATAAATAAAAGAAAGAATTAAAAGTATATATAATAAATTATAAAATAAAGTAAATAAGATTTAATAATAAAAATAATTAGAAATAATAATGAAAAGAAGGTATTTTTTCAAAAAGGGAAAAGGAACCCCCCCCCCCCGTGGCCGAATTGGGCCTACGAGGCCCCCCTATTCGGCACACCCCCTCCCTGGGGTATAAAGCCCAAGGAGGGGGCAACCCTAGCAACCCCCATCCCTCCCAGCTCCCTGGCCACCCCCGCCAGGGGCTCCCCCCCACCTCGAGCGCCAGGCTCCCCCTCTCCCTCTCGAACACCCCTGCCCCAGATCGATCTCACCTAACCGCACCCCACCAACCCCCTCGACCCCCCTCGCTCGCACACCCCCACGCATCCCCCTCCTCTCGGCTCTCTCTCTTGTCACCCTCCCAATCTCCCCACGACAGAGCCCCCCGAGCCGAGCCCCACCCCAGGACCGAGAGCCCCAGCCACCGGCAACCGCACCGACCGCCGCCCCGGGGGTCCTGTCACCCCTCACCTCGCCCTCCCCCGCGGCACCACCTCCACCCGAGCCCCTTCCCCACCCCCGGCCGAACACCCCCACGAACCCCATCTCGTCGGCCGGAGCTCCCCGTCGGCGGCTCCATCCCGGGGGCCCTCCTCACCGGGGCCCCTCTCAGCCTTCCCTCGCCGGCACGTCCTCATCGGAACCGTCACCACCGTCATCGCCTCGTACTCCTCCTCCTCGCCGTCACCTCCGCCTCCCGAGAACTCCGGCTTCATCGGGCCTTCTCGTCAACGTCGGTGAGCCCCTCCTCGGGCTCCTCCCACCATATCCTTCCTCGCGCCGTCTGATACGTCCATTTTGCATCATGCTTTCATGTTGATATTTATTGCTTCTTGGGCTGTTATATTACTTGTGGTACCATATTTATGCCTTTTCTCTCTTATTTTGCAAGGATTATTTGAAGAGGAAGAATTCAGGCAGCTGGAATTCTGGACTCGAAAAGGAGCAAATCCTAGTCCACTATTCTGCACATCTCCAAATGCGCTGAAAATTTACATGGATTTTTTCTGGAATATATTAAAAATACTAGGAGAAAGAACTACCGAAGGGGGGCCACCAGGGCCCCACAAGCCCCCACTCTGCCACCACCCCCCTGGTGGCGGTGGGCAAGCTTGTGGGCTGCCTGAAGGCCCACTAGCCCCCCTCTTTTGCTATATGAAGCGTCCTGGTCTGGAAAAAAACAAACGGGAGCTTTTTTCGTGGTTTCGCCGCCGCCACGAGGCGGAACTTGAGCAGATCCAATCTAGAGCTCCGGCAGGACGATCCTGCCGGGGAAACTTCCCTCCCGGAGGGGGAAATCGTCGCCATCGTCATCACCAACACTCCTCTCATCGGAGGGGAGGCATCTTCATCAACGTCTTCATCAGCACCATCTCCTCTCCAATCCCTAGTTCATCTCTTGTAACCAATCTCCATCTCACGACTCCGATTGGTACTTGTAAGGTTGCTAGTAGTGTTGATTACTCTTTGTAGTTGATGCTAGTTGGATTACTTGGTGGAAGAGTTTATGTTCAGATCCTTGATGCTATTCATTACACCTGTGATCATGATTGTGATTATGTCTTGTGAGTAGTTACTTTTGTTCCCGAGGACATGGGATAAGTCATGTTAATAATAGTCATGTGAATTTGATAATCGTTCGGTATTTTGATATGTTGTATGTTGTTTTTCCTCTAGTGGTGTTATGTGAACGTCGACTACATAATACTTCACCATATTTGGGCCTAGAGGAAGGCATTGGGAAGTAATAAGTAGATGATGGGTTGCTGGAGTGACAGAAGCTTAAACCCCAGTCTATGCGTTGCTTCGTGAGGGGCTGATTTGGATCCACTAGTTTAATGCTATGGTTAGACTTTGTCTTAATTCTTCTTTCGTAATTGCAAATGCTTGCGAGAGAGGTTAATCATAAGTGGGATGCTTGTCCAAGTAAGGGCAGTACCCAAGCGCCGGTCCACCCACATATCAAACTATCAAAGTAACGAACGCAAATCATATGAACATGATGAAACTAGCATGACAGAAATTCACGTGTGTCCTCGGGGGCGTTTTTCCTCCTATAAGACTTTGTTCAGGCTTGTCCCTTGCTGAAAAAGGGATTGGGCCACTTGCTGCACCGTTGCTACTACTTGTTACTTGTTACTCTTTGCTTGCTACGTTTCACCTCGCTACACAATCACTTGTTACCGCTACTTTCAGTGCTTGCAGTTATTACCTTGCTGAAATCCGTTTATCAGAGCCTTCTGCTCCTCGTTGGGTCCGACACTCTTACTTATCGAAAGGACTACGACTGATCCCCTATACTTGTGGGTCATCACCGTCCCGGTTCCGTTCCGGCAAATGGCGTTCCGATCCAACGCCGTTAGGTTCGCGTAGGTGATCTTAGGGTTGTGCATGACAACCCCTGCTTCCCTCTGCGAAGGGCCTATCTTGTACCTTTACTTTTTACCCTTGTAAGAGTCATGGTGATCATCACCAATTCCCTTTTTGCCTTTGTCTTGGCTACCGTCACGTGCTTGGGAAAGATCTATATTCATATATCAACTTGGAGTTGAGTACTTATGCTTTATTGTTGTTGACTTTAACCTTGAGGTAAACCGTTGGGAGGCAAAGCTATAAGCCCCTATCTTCCTCTTTGTCCAGCTGAAACTTTCACACCATGAGTACCACGTGAGTTGTAACAATTGTGAGAAACAAAAGAGATGATTGAGTATGTGGGTTTGCCTTACAAGCTCTTATTTGACTCTTTCTGATGTTGTGATAAATTGCAATTGCTTCAATGACTATGGACTATTGTTGGTTACTTCTCGGTAAGGTTTTTGCTTCATGCTTTGCTTTGTGAAGGAATTGTCACTTTCCCATAAGAATCTTTATGATATTTTGCTGTCCTATGTGTGATCATGATGCCCTCATGTCCGTATTATGTTTTATCAACACCTTCGTCCCTCAACATGTGGACATGTTTATGGAACTTGGTTTTCGCTTGAGGACAAGCGAGGTCTAAGCTTGGGGGAGTTGATACGTCCATTTTGCATCATGCTTTCATGTTGTTATTTATTGCTTCTTGGGCTGTTATATTACTTGTGGTACCATATTTATGCCTTTTCTCTCTTATTTTGCAAGGATTATTTGAAGAGGGAGAATTCAGGCAGCTGGAATTCTGGACTCGAAAAGGAGCAAATCCTAGTCCACTATTCTGCACATCTCCAAATGCCCTGAAAATTTACATGGATTTTTTCTGGAATATATTAAAAATACTAGGTGAAAGAACTACCGGAAGGGGGCCACCAGGGCCCCACAAGCCCCCACATGGTCGTGGTGGGCAACCTTGTGGGCTGCCTGAAGGCCCACTAGCCCCCCTCTTTTGCTATATGAAGCGTCCTGGTCTGGAAAAAATCAAACGGGAGCTTTTTCGTGGTTTCGCCGCCGCCACGAGGCGGAACTTGAGCAGATCCAATCTAGAGCTCCGGCAGGACGATCCCGCCGGGGAAACTTCACCATATTTGGGCCTAGAGGAAAGCATTGGGAAGTAGTAAGTAGATGATGGGTGCTGGAGTGACAGAAGCTTAAACCCCAGTCTATGCGTTGCTTCGTGAGGGGCTGATTTGGATCCACTAGTTTAATGCTATGGTTAGACTTTGTCTTAATTCTTCTTTCGTAATTGCAAATGCTTGCGAGAGAGGTTAATCATAAGTGGGATGCTTGTCCAAGTAAGGGCAGTACCCAAGCGCCGGTCCACCCACATATCAAACTATCAAAGTAACGAACGCAAATCATATGAACATGATGAAACTAGCATGACAGAAATTCACGTGTGTCCTCGGGGGCGTTTTTCCTCCTATAAGACTTTGTTCAGGCTTGTCCCTTGCTGAAAAAGGGATTGGGCCACTTGCTGCACCGTTGCTACTACTTGTTACTTGTTACTCTTTGCTTGCTACGTTTCACCTCGCTACACAATCACTTGTTACCGCTACTTTCAGTGCTTGCAGTTATTACCTTGCTGAAATCCGTTTATCAGAGCCTTCTGCTCCTCGTTGGGTCCGACACTCTTACTTATCGAAAGGACTACGACTGATCCCCTATACTTGTGGGTCATCACCGTCCCGGTTCCGTTCCGGCAAATGGCGTTCCGATCCAACGCCGTTAGGTTCGCGTAGGTGATCTTAGGGTTGTGTCCCTCTCTGTGTGATGTTGAGTTCTGTGTTAAACACAGAGGTTGGAGAGAGAGTGTCTTTGAAAGAAATAGGAAAGAAATGGTGTATTGCGTATGTATGTATAAATGTCGTACGTATGATATGTATGAGATGCACGATATATGTATTTACGTATATAGGTATATGGATAATACGTTAATTGTTTGGATATCTATGTGTGAGTAAAAATGTGTATTTGGCCTAAAGCCACTTACCAGTGGGGCCAACGCACCACGCTGTCTATGACAGGGAGGCCCCACAACCTCTTTTAAAGAAAAGTGAAAATTAAAATAATAAATATAAAAATAATTTTTTATTAAATAAATAAATAGATGTATTATTTAATTAATTAATTGGGTAATTAGAATAATTAGAGTATGACACGTGGGTATCCCACTAAATTAATCTGATTAATTACTATTTAATTTTAATTAAAAACTTGTACCTATGACGCATGGGACCCACTGGTCAGTTGACCAGTCAACTCTTGATGTGAGCATGACATCATGCTGATGTCATAATTGCATTTAATCAATTTAATTAAATCTGTTTTTAATTCCTAATTAATTAATAAAATTTAAAAAATAATATTAAATAATCCGTAAGTCAGATCAAAATATTTTCAACATGAAAGTTGATGAGCAGAACGAGACGAACCCGGATACACGGTCCATTCGTCTGTCACGCGTCCCCAGCATAGCAAACAGGGAACATTTCCATCATTTTCAGTGTGACCGGTAGTAGACCGAGACCCAGAAAATATCGTCAGATATTCTTCCAACCCGTGTATGACGGATGTTTCTGCGTTAGCTCATGTCTAGCCTGCATCTTACCATGTCATGCTTTGTGTTGCGCCGTTGCTATTATTTATTGTTTCTTCCCCCCTCTTCTTACCGGTAGATCCTGAGACTGACGCTGCTGCCGGGTACATCTACGACCCTGCCGATCAGTCCTTTGTCGCAGAGCAGCAAGGCAAGCAAACCCCCTTGATCATTCCTATATCGCCTATGTCTTTCTTCCTACTGCTTGCATTAGTATTTTGCTACTCTTGATTTAGCTCCTATATCTGATGCATAACCTATTTTTGATGAACTCCTACTTTCAGTCTTGTACCTTTAATCTGCTTAGTATAGGTGGAGCAGTCATCCCCTCTGACCCCGTAGTCCAGTTGCCCCGCTTGCTTTCAAATCTCGATCCCTGATCGATGAGCGAGACCCGACACATCACATACACCCCCCCTTAGTTGTACGACGCTACAGAGATACTATCGGGTACCGAGGGTGACACCTTGCTAAGTACTCCTGATGATATATCTGTAGTATAGCTAGTCGGTCGTGGTTATCAAGGGTGATTCCTCTTTCACCATTCCCGACGATGCCACTGTCGTGCAACTCCTCAAGTGTGGGACCCCCGAGGGTGATTCCTCTAAGCCCACCTTGACGGATACATCGTTCATAGTCCAACGAGGGTGATACCTCGGATTCCCCCCAATGCTACAACCACACATTTACTTGACCATGTTACTGGGATCATTGGTGATTAGTTGTAAGACGGGTGGATTCCCGCGAGATTGTGTTGATGGCCTAATTAAAATGTTAATGGATTTGGGTGTTTGATCTGGGCTGGTCGGAGACCTTTTCGCACTAACCGGCTACGCGGGAAGAATTATGTGTACTCGGCGTCGCGGTATCAGCCGAAGCTTTTCAGATGTCAGCAATGTAGTGGCGCGCGCCCGAGTGGTCCCGATATGCATCGCGCTTGTGATTAAGGGATGCTAGGACTGACGTCGGCCGCCCTCGCATCATGCAGGAGCGCGGAGGGGAACTGGGTCCATGAACCCTTTGCGCTTAGGATTTAGACCGGCGGGCTGGCCTCTCTGATTAGTCTTAGGTGGGGCTGCGACGTGTCGATATTCCGAGGTCGGGCAGGACCCAGAAAAGTGTGTCCGGCCAGAGTGTTATCGAGCGTGACGAGACATGTGGTGCACCCCTGTAGGGATGAAAATTAACTATTCGAATAGTCGTGTCCACGGTTACAAGACGACTTGGAGTTGTGCCCTGATCTTGTACAACTACAATTGTTACTTAACTGGAATTAGTTTGCCTCGGGATTGCTTCCTCGCAGGGAGTCGAGGGAGGATCTTTGGGCGTGACCTCATTTTAATATGCTCAACAATATGACTATTAATGTTTTACACCTGTTCTACTCTCGTCTATTGCTGCAAGACCCTGAAGATGCTAGTCTTCGATAGGACTAGGCCTTCTCTCTCTCTATTCCCGCATTGCTGCAGTCAGTCCACATATAAAACCCCCCTTCTTTGATACTGATGCATACTTAGAATAGTTCTGATGTAAGACTTGCGAGTACTTTGGATGAGTACTCACCGCTGCTTTGCTCCCCCCTTGTCCCCTTGATTCGTTTGTCGCGACCAGATGATGGAGCCCAGGAGATGGAGGCCACCGCCGACGACGACTGCTACCCTGACAGTGCGTTCTACTACGTGGAGGCCGCTGATGATCCGGAGTAGTTAGGAGATTCCCAGGAAGGAGGCCTCGCCTCGTTCGATCGTTGTATCTTTTGTGCTAGCCTTCTCTAAGGCACCCCATGTTTTATGTCTGTACTCAGATACTGTTGCTTCCCCTGACTCATGTGTTTATCGAGCTTCCGTATTCTAGCCCTCGAGGCCCCTAGCTTGTAATATGAAGCTGATGTTGTTTTATTTGTGTCTAGAGTTGTGTTGTGATATCTTCCCGTGAGTCCTTGGGTTTGATTGTACGCATTTGCGTGTATGATTAGCGTACGGTTAAACCGAGGGCGTCACAAGTTGGTATCAGAGCCGACTGTGTGTAGGTAGCCCTCTTTCCAACTCCTTGGCCGAAGTTGAGTCTAGTAATTGAAAAACTTTACTAACACTGAAGTTGTGGCTTACGGGCCCACATCTCAATCAGGTGGTATTAGTATCTTTTACTCCTTTCCTATACTTTGGGAATCTACCCTCTCTTCTCTTTCGGGTTAAAGATTTACTAACTCTAACATTAGGTTCTCATAAATATTTCCTCCCGGAGAGCCCCGTAATTCCAGACGATGGCTTAATGCGTCAGAAGACTTCGATAGTACTCTCCGATGTTTCTCTCGAGAACTTGTGCTCATCGCTCTTGCGAGTTCCTTTCCTCTAACAACCCTTGTGGATGACTGTATACAAATGTCATTCATATTTTCTTTCCCAAATGCTCTTGTTTTTACGAGATGCAGCGAATTATCTTATTGGGGATCCATCTGTCATTAGTTGTCATGGGTTTTGAAAATTCTTCGAACTACTATTCGATCTTACGGAATCCTCGGTAGCCTATTGCTCTTGATCTTCTCACCTGCTTGCATTATGGTTAAATCCATGTCTACCCGCATTCATTAAAATCCTTTGTGATTTTCCTTTGATCTTATTGATTCTACCTTGGTGTGAATTCACACAATCATGTGTTGATATTCATAAATTATTTTCCGGCTTAGACGTCCTTCCAGACGGAGTTGGTTCTCGGTATATCAACTTTGGTTGGCTATCCATCTAAGTCCATTCAACTTACTGGTATTTGACCAGAGCATCTGTTTATGATACACCAATCTGGAAATCTTAATTCCTTTGGTAGTTAAGTATCGATATTTTTCAGATGTTCTATAATCCGATGCCTTGCGTTTTACCCCCTCTGATTGGGTACCAATACTCACATCAGATCATTTGTGGATTGCCAGACTCATTTGAGTTATTATCCGACGGCATCCTTTGCTTCAGAAAATTCTTGTGATTGCTTCCCCTGACACATGATGCCATTGGTAAATTGTGTCTTCTCCCTTTGATAAGTTGTACCATACGATATGTCAGCCATGCCCTTCAAGCATGTGTTAATTACTCTTGAAGTTTGTGGTATATGTTCCTAAGATGCCCAGATGGGTTGAACCTAGGCCTTCCTAAATCAATATGACCCGAAGAGTTTTCACGAGTCTTACTCTTCTGGTGTTATTTCGGATATTCTTTCAAAGCTACAACCTGATCAAAGGCGAGGAATAAATGGCAGGTGATGCATTGATGAAGTGGGAGTCGACCTTTAACTCTGTGTTCATGCCCATGAAAACGACGTTGATCCTACCATAGAAACTTCTCGTATCAATAATCATTCGTTATATGATTTGATCTGGTATATGTGCTCTTGTACTTTACAATCGTGGTTCCGACCATGTTGTCCTACCTTGATTTCATTCTTAGACGAGTTAAAGTACTTGTCTTCTTCAGATTAATACATCGGTCCAAGCCTTAATGTTGATCTACCTCCGAATATTATTCCTTGTAGCTCGAGGATATCACGGAGCTATATAACTTCTTGTGAGCTCCACATCAACTATGATATTTTCATTAATTCCAGCTTCCTCGTGTTTGAGTTGTTGGACACACGAGTACATCGACAACTGAATCCAGTATGCATTGCGATTCAACAACTTTTGGTAATCTTCCTTGTTTACGAGTTTGTACTCGAGCATGTCACTCCAAGCTGATAAGCTACATCATCATCACGCTAGAGCTTGACCATGCTATCTCTGCCCCACATCCTCAGAGCACATATCCAGCCGTGCAATACGCTTACGTCGATCTTTCCACATCATGTTGGTTGTCCATAAAGGCAATCTCAATTCTAAAACTAGCAGTCTTATCTGTGATTCCGACAACCTCTGGCTTCATCATTTCCTTGCTTCATGTCGTCGCTGATCGATTACATCTTCGTGAAGTTCTCGACAATAGTGTCATGATCATCATCAGCGTTTTGAGCTCTTGCACGGTATCAGTTGAATGCATGATGAGAAATACCATCCTTGCACCCTTGATGGTTTACATTATCATCGTCATCCTTGTTTGCCTTCTCTCCAACACAAACTTGTTCATGTTTTGTGTTGTCCTTTGTGTTCCTCACTATCCACCTTATGATTATCTTCTACCTTGGAGTATTACTATCTTTTCTATCAAGAATGTTGTGAGCATCATTGCACCTCTTAAGAATTCTTGATATAGTAATACTTCTCGCCATCACCATTCATTCTTGGTCCCGTGTTGTTTCAAACCGGACTACCAACAACTCAACTCTGATGTGTGATTCCAAAACTTCTGGCAACCCTATTGCCTTGAGGTTAACAACTGATTGTTTCATTCTTAAGTGTGTTGGGTGTTGACTCATCATTTTTGACATTGGTTGTGCTACTTGCTACTGCAACAAAAGACCTTCCAACGGCGCCAGAAACACATGCTGACGGGAGACTGTTCTTGTCTTGATAATCCTCAGCAACGGCACCAGTAATCTTTCTGCTACGGCTATGCCTTTAGGGACTTCCTAGGCAAATATGCAAAGGATTTCCCCATAGCCTTGGAGCCTTGCGTTGGTGTTCCCTCGAAGCGGAAAGGGTGATGTAGCACAGTGGTGGTAAGTATTTCCCTCAGTTTTGAGAACCAAGGTATCTATCCAGTGAAGGAGTATCACAAGTGCCTGCACAAACACAAAGAACCTGCTCCCAACGCTATGAAGGGGTTGTCAATCCCTTATAGATTGTTCGCAAAGTGAGAATTGAAAGCAACAAAGTAACAAAGCAAAGTAAAAGCGGAGGTGAAAATGATAGATGTGAATAGACCCGGGGGCCATAGTGTTTACTAGTGGCTTCTCTCATGAAAGCAAGTAGACGGTGGGTGAACAAATTACTGTCGAGCAATTGATAGAACCACGCAAAGTCGTGACGTCATCTATGGCAATGATTATATCTATAGGCATCACGTCCAAAACAAGTAGACCGATACTTTCTGCATCTACTACTATTACTCCACACGTCGACCGCTATCCAGCATGCATCTAGTGTATTAAGTCCAAAAGAATAGAGTAACGCCTTAAGCAAGATGACATGATGTAGATGGACAATCTCATATCAACGACAGAGCCCACCTTGTTACCCTTGATGGCAACTACTCAATGTGTGCCTTGCTGCCCCTACTGTCACTGGGAAAGGTCACCACATGGTAAGAACCCAAAACCAAGCACTTCTCCCATTGCAAGAATCATAGATCTAGTTGGCCAAACAAAACCCAAGACTCGGAGAGACTTACAAGGATATAAAATCATGCATATAAGAAATCAGCAAAGACTAAAATATATATCATAGATAATCTTATCACAAATCCATAATTCATCGGATCTCGACAAACACACCGCCAAAGAAGATTACATCGGATAGATCTCCATGAAGATCATGGAGAACTTTGTATTGAAGATCCAAGAGAGAGAAGAAGCCATCTAGCTCTAACTACGGACCCGTAGGTCTGAAGTGAACTACTCACGAGTCATTGGAGGGGTGATGATGATGATGAAGAAGCCCTCCAACTCCAAAGTCCCTTTCGGCAGGGCACCAGGAAGGGTCTCCAGATGAGATCTCGCGGAAACGAAAGCTTGCGGCGGCGGAAAAGTATTTTCGAGGCTCCCTTGATTTTTTTCTGATTTTTAGGGAATATATAGGCGCAAGATCTAGGTCAGGGGGGCGGCAGGGAGGCCACAAGACTTCCCACCGCCGCCTCCCCCTGGTGGCGGAGCCCCGTGGGCTCCCTGTAGCCCTCCTGGCTTGGCCCACAGGCCCCCTAATCTTCTTCCATCCGGGAAAAAATCATTTTGGGGATTTTATTCCGTTTGGACTCCGTTCCAAAATCAGATCTGAAAAGAGCCAAAAACACAGAAAAACCAGGAACTGGCACTTGGCACTGAATTAATAAGTTAGTCCCAAAAAAAGATATAAAAGGTACATAAACCATCCAAAGATGACAAGATAACAACATGAAACCATCAAAAATTATAGATACGTTTGAGACGTATCAAGCATCCCCAAGCTTAACTCCTGCTCATCCTTGAGTAGGGAAGTGATAAAGAATGAATTTTTTATGCTTTCATGCTACCTAGCATAGATGTCCTTTGTAAGACCTCTTATGTGAGGTGAATGTTCAGATCCATTAGATTCAAAACAATAGTTTGCTATTGGCGTGGAAACAATAATAATTCAAGCAAACTAGCAAGGTAATCATTAACTTTCAAAATAACAAGGCCAAAAGAAAGTTATCCCTACAAAAGCATATAGTCTGGCTATGCTCTATCATCATTGCACAACGAATTTAAATCATGCACAACGCCGGTATTGGCCAAGTAATTGTTTCACACCTTTACTTTCTCAAACCTTTTCAACTCTCACGCAATACATGAGCGCGAGCCATGGTTATATAACTATAGATGGTGTGGAGTGTGGTGGAGGTTGCAAGACAAAACAAGGAGAAGATATCACATTAACTAGGCATATCAATGAGCTGTGGAGATGCTCATCAATATATATCAATGTGAATGAGTAGGGATTGCCATACAAATGATGCACTAGAGCTAAGAGTATGTGAAAGCTCTTAAAGAAAACTAGTGGGTGTGCATCCAACTTGCTTGCTCACAAAGACCTAAGGAAATTTTGAGGAAGCCTATCATTGGAATATACAAGCCAAGTTATATAATGAAAATTTCCCACTAGCTATATGGTGCTGACAAAACGAGAAACTCTCAATCATGACTACCATGGTGCTTAATATGCAGAAGTGTGGAAAACTGGTAGCATTGTCCCTTCTCTCTTTTTCTCTCATTTTTTTCATATATATTTTTTTTGGTGGGCTCTTTGCCTCTTTTTTTATTTTATTTTTTATTTTGGTGGGCTTCTTTGCCTCTTTTATTTCCTCACATGGTACAATGTTCCATTAATGATGATCATCACACTTTCAACTCAAAACTTAGAGCAACTATGACTCTATATGGAATGCCTTCGGTAGTGTACCGTGGCAATGATCTAGCATGGCATATACATTAATGGAAACATCATGCTAGCTATGCTACGATCATGCAATGGAAATGTAGATGTGGTGGCACATGTCATGGTGGTAGTTGCATGGCAATATATCTCGGAATGACTTTGAAAAGGCCATAGTAGGTAGGTATGGTGGCTGTTTTGAGGGAGGCTAATGGTGGGTTTTGTGCACCGACGAAAGTTGCACGACACTAAGAAGATAGTTATGGTGGAAGGTGAAAGTGCATCTAAACCATGGACTCGACATTAGACATGAAGAACTCATATACTTGTTGCAAAAGTTTTATTACTAATCGAAACAAAGCATTCAAGGCATATTGTTAGGGGAAGGGTTGGTAGGTATAAACCATCGCGAGATCCCGACCGCCACGGAAAGGATGACAATCAATAGACTAATCATGCTTAGATTTCATCACATAGCGGTTCACCATACGTGCATGCTACGGGAATCACTAACTTCAACACAAGTATTTCTAGATCCACAACACCTTACTAGCATGACTTCTATATTACCATAACCACAACTCAAAACTAATTGAGATGAATCGAACTTCTCTAACTATTCAATGCACATGAAGGTGGAAGTTTTCGTATCCCTTTGGATAACTACCCCTTTTGAGCCTGCTTTCAAAGCATAGACCAACTACCAAGCCACGCACCACTGTGCTCTAAAAGATATAAGTGAAGCACATAGAGCAAAAGTATCTAGCTCAAAAGATATAAGTGAAGCACATGTGAGCTGAATTGTCTACCAAAAGATATAAGTGAAGCTCGACAAAATCACGGTGTGTGCATGTCTCTCTCTCTAGGTGTGCAGAAAGCATGATTGTGACACAACAAAAATAAAAGACACCTACGATACACGACGCTCCAAGCAAAAACACATAACATGTGGTGAATAAAAATATAGCCCCAAGTAACGTTACCGATGGATTGAAGACGAGAGAGGGGATGCCTTCCCGGGGCATCCCCAAGCTTAGGCTTTTACGGAATCCTTGAATCTCTTGGGGTGCCTTGGGCATCCCCAAGCTTGATCTCTTGCCACTCTTTATCTCTTTGTCCATAAGAACTTCACCCAAAACTTGAAAACTTCACAACACGAAACTTAAACAGAAACTCGTGATAACATTAGTATGAGAAAGCAAACCACCACTTCCTTAGGTACTATAGCAAACTTAAATTATACTTGTGCTGATGTTGGTTTACTGTATTTTAAATCTTCCATGGCTAATACCCCCCGGTACTATCCATAGTTTCATCAAAATAAGCAACCAACACAACAAAAACAGAATCTGTTAACAGCAGACCAGTCTATAGCAATCTGTATATTTCGTATGCCTATGGTACTTCAAAAATTCTGAAAAATTACGACAGTATGAAGAATTTGCATAGCAATCTGCAGAAAAACGAATCAACTCAAAAGCAATTACAGAACAAAAATGAAAATTCTTTTTGTGAGCAAAAAGTTTCTGTCTTTTCCAGCATGACCAAACGATCATCCCCAAGACTAATCATAACGGTTTTGCTTGGCACAAACGCAAAAAGAAACACAAAAAACACAATCATAAAAAAATTATGAAAGTGTGTAAAATACAAAACAGAAAGTAAAAGGATAGATTCGTTGGGTTGCCTCCAAACAAGCGCTATTGTTTAACGCCCTTAGCTAGGCATTGATGATGCTCACACAAAAGACAAGAGTTGAAGCACAACGAGAGCATCATAAAGCATGTGAAAATCACATATAAGTCTAACATACTTCCTATGCATAGGCATTTTATAGGATAACAAATTGGCAAGACAACCAATAGTTACCAAATGCAAGGAAGAAGAAAGAGACAAAAGCAATCTCATCATAACGAGAGGTGAAATAGTAACAAATTGGCAAGACCACCATATTTTCCTCTCTCATAATAATTACATGTGGGATCATATTCGAATTCAACAATGTAACTATCACATAGGATATTCTTTTCATGATCCACATGCATGCAAAGTTGACGCTCTTCAAAAATAGTGGGATTATCATCTAAAGTCATGACTTCTCCAAACGCACTTTCAATAATATTGCAAATATCATATTCATCTTGAGGCTTGAACAAATTTTCAAGATCATAAGAAAGATAATCACCCCAATCATGATTATTGCAACAAGTAGGGAACATAGCAATACTAGCATCCCCAAGCTTAGGGTTTTGCATATTTTTAGCATGATTGTCACTAATAGGATTTATAGTGAAACCATTGCAATCATGCTTTTCATTGAAGGAGCCCTCGTGAATCACTTCATAAGTTTCTTCATCATGATTTTCAGATTCACGCATCTCAAGCAAAAATCCATAAAGATAGTCAAGTGCACTCAATTCACTAGCAATTGGTTCCACATAAGTGGGTCTCTTAAAAATATTAGCAAGTGGATGAGGATCCATATCACTAGATTTTCAGCAAGTGAAGATGCAAGCATATTGAAGGCACATGGCACACAAGCGAACAGAAAACAAGAGAGAGAAAAAGGCAAACAGAAAAGGCAAAAGGCAAAAGAAAACGGCAAAGGAGAAAGGAAAATAAAAACGGCAAAGCAGAAAGGCAAATGAAAACGGCAAATGTGAAGTGGGGGAGAGGAAAACGAGAGGCAACTAGCAAAAAAGGTAAATGCAAGAGATGAGTTTGTGACACCTACTTGGATAGATCTCTCCTTCCCCCACAACGGCTCCAGAAATACTTCTGCTACTGCAACAAAAGACCTTCCAACGGTGCCAGAAACACGTGCTGACGGGAGACTGTACTTGTCTTGATTCTCCTCAACAACGGCACCAGGAATCATTCTGCTACGGCTACGCCTTTAGGGACTTCCTAGGCAAATATGCAAAGGATTTCTCCGTGGCCTTGGAGCCTTGCGTTGGTGTTCCCTCGAAGCGGAAAGGGTGATGTAGCACAGCGGTGGTAAGTATTTCCCTCAGTTTGAGAGCCAAGGTATCGATCCAGTGAAGGAGTATCACAAGTGCCTGCACAAACACAAAGAACCTGCTCCCAACGCTATGAAGGGGTTGTCAATCCGTTATAGATTGTTCGCAAAGTGAGAACTGAAAGCAACAAAGTAACAAAGCAAAGTAAAAGCGGAGGTGTAAACGATAGATGTGAATAGACCCGGGGGTCGTAGTGTTTACTAGTGGCTTCTCTCATGAAAGCAAGTAGACGGTGGGTGAACAAATTACTGTTGAGCAATTGATAGAACCGCACAAAGTCGTGACGTCATCTATGGCAATGATTATATCTATAGGCATCACGTCCAAAACAAGTAGACCGATACTTTCTGCATCTACTACTATTACTCCACACGTCGACCGCTATCCAGCATGCATCTAGTGTATTAAGTCCAAAAGAACAGAGTAAAGCCTTAAGCAAGATCACATGATGTAGATGGACAATCTCATATCAACGACAGAGCCCACCTTGTTACCCTTGATGGAAACTACTCAATGTGTGCCTTGCTGCCCCTACTGTCACTGGGAAAGGTCACCACATGGTAAGAACCCAAAACCAAGCACTTCTCCCATTGCAAGAATCATAGATCTAGTTGGCCAAACAAAACCCAAGACTCGGAGAGACTTACAAGGATATCAAATCATGCATATAAGAAATCAGCAAAGACTCAAATATATATCATAGATAATCTTATCACAAATCCACAATTCATCGGATCTCGACAAACACACCGCCAAAGAAGTTTACATCTGATAGATCTCCATGAAGATCATGGAGAACTTTGTATTGAAGATCCAAGAGAGAGAAGAAGCCATCTAGCTATTAGCTACAGACCCGTAGGTCTGAAGTGAACTACTCACGAGTCATTGGAGGGGTGATGATGATGATGAAGAAGCCCTCCAACTCCAAAGTCCCCTTCGGCAGAGCACCGGGAAGGGTCTCACGATGAGGTCTCGCGGAAACAGAAGCTTGCGGCGGTGAAAAAGTATTTTCGAGGCTCCCGTTGATTTTTTCTGATTTTTAGGAAATATATAGGCGCAAGATCTAGGTCAGGGGGGCGCCAGGGAGGCCACAAGCCTGCCCACCGTCGCCTCCCTCCTGGTGGCGGAGTGGGGGCTTGCGGGCTCCCTGTAGCCCTCCTGTCTTGGCCCACAGGCCCCCTGATCTTCTTCCGTTCGGGGAAAAATCATTTCGGGGATTTTATTCCGTTTGGACTCCGTTCCAAAATCAGATCTGAAAAGAGCCAAAAACACAGAAAAAACAGGAACTCGCACTTGGCACTGAATTAATAAGTTAGTCCCAAAAAAAGATATAAAAGGTACATAAAACATCCAAAGATGACAAGATAACAACATGAAACCATCAAAAATTTGTTGGAATTATGCCCTAGAGGCAATAATAAATATAGTCATTATTATAATTCCTGTATCAAGATAATCGTTTATTATCCATGCTATAATTGTATTGAATGAAGACTTATATACATGTGTGGATACATAGACAAAACACTGTCCCTAGCAAGCCTCTAGTTGGCTAGCCAGTTCATCAAAGATAGTGAGGGTCTTCTGATTATATACAAGGTGTTGTTGTTTGATAACTGGATCACGTCATTAGGAGAATCACGTGATGGACTAGACCCAAACTAATAGACGTAGCATGTTGATCGTGTCATTTTGTTGCTACTGTTTTCTGCGTGTCAAGTATTTGTTCCTATGACCATGAGATCATATAACTCACTGACACCGGAGGAGTGCTTTGTGTGTATCAAACGTTGCAACGTAACTGGGTGACTATAAAGATGCTCTAGAGGTATCTCCGAAGGTGTTCGTTGAGTTAGTATGGATCAAGACTGGGATTTGTCACTCCGTGTGACGGAGAGGTATCTCGGGGCCCACTCGGTAATACAACATCACACACAAGCCTTGCAAGCAATGTGACTTAGTGTAAGTTGCGGGATCTTGTATTACGGAACGAGTAAAGAGACTTGCCGGTAAACGAGATTGAAATAGGTATGCGGATACTGACGATCAAATCTCGGGCAAGTAACATACCGAAGGACAAAGGGAATGACTTACGGGATTGTATGAATCCTTGGCACTGAGGTTCAAACGATAAGATCTTCGTAGAATATGTGGGATCCAATATGGGCATCCAGGTCCCGCTATTGGATATTGACCGAGGAGTCACTCGGGTCATGTCTGCATAGTTCTCGAACCCGCAGGGTCTGCACACTTAAGGTTCGACGTTGTTTTGTGTGTATTTGAGTTATATGGTTGGTTACTGAATGTTGTTTGGAGTCCCGGATGAGATCACGGACGTCACGAGGGTTTCCGGAATGGTCCGGAAACGAAGATTGATATATAGGATGACCTAATTTGATTGCGGGAAGGTTTTCGGAGTTACCGGGAATGTGTCGGGAATGATGAATGGGTTCCGGGTGTTCACCGGGGGGGCAACCCACCCCGGGGAAGCCCATAGGCCTTGCGGCGGCGCACAAGCCCTTGGTGGGCTGGTGGGACAGCCCAAGAAGGCCCTATGCGCCAAAGGATAAGAAATCAAAGAGAAAGAAAAAAAAGGGGAGGTGGGAAAGGAGAGAAGGACTCCACCTTCCAATCCAAGTTGGATTCGGTTTGGAAGGGGAGGACTTCCCCCCTTGGCTCGGTCAACCCCCTTGGGGCTCCTTGAGCCTCAAGGCAAGGCCCCTCCCCTCCCACCTATATATACAAAGGTATTAGGGCTGATTTGGGACAACTTTTGCCACGGAAGCCCGACCACATACCTCCACGGTTTTTCCTCTAGATCGCGTTTCTACGGAGCTCGGGCGGAGCCCTGCCGAGATCATATGACCACCAACCTCCGGAGCACCGTCATGTTGCCGGAGAACTCATCTACCTCTCCGTCTCTCTTGCTGGATCAAGAAGGCCGAGATCATCGTCGAGCTGTACGTGTGCTGAACGCGGAGGTGTCGTCCGTTCGGCACTAGATCGTGGGACGGATCGCGGGAAGGTTCGCGGGGCGGATCGAGGGACGTGAGGACGTTCCACTACATCAACCGCGTTCACTAACGCTTCTGCTGTGCGATCTACAAGGGTACGTAGATCGGAAATCCCCTCTCGTAGATGGACATCACCATGATAGGTCTTCGTGCGCGTAGGAAAATTTTTGTTTCCCATGCAACGTTCCCCAACAAAATTATAGATACGTTTGAAACGTATCACTACTCCGTCCGTGTTCCGAGTGCACCCCTTTGACCAATGTTTAATTGTTGTTGATACCTCGAGCATGCGACATTATACCATTTGACTTGACAAATGCTATCTCCTTGATATTATAAATTTTGAAAATTCGTCTGTGTCAAAATCTTGAGGGATTGTTGTTGAGCCCATCGGCCTCACCCTCAAGTTCTCCATGGTTCGTGATGAAGCTTTTGAAAGCACTATCTTTGTACCTAACTCACGAAGAATATGTTGGGTAGAAGAAGTGTATTTCCCAAAGTTCATGTGCACTCTTCCGCCGTGAATATGTGAAAGTTTTATTTCGCTTCCTTTCAGGAAATACCAAATCATTCATGCATGTGCGAAGTGTTATATATGAAGAGTTGTTATCTTCACTTCATATAGCTTCTCTTAGCACGCCAAGCCACTGACTGGTTTGATCCAGGGAAAAGAAGTTCCTTCATAAGCGTTAATCCAGATTTACACATGGAACCTTGTTATCCTCGATGATGGTTTCCAAATGAGGACTCAGTTGCATTTTGAGGTAAGAATTCTAGGTGGGCACAAATGTCTTGACATTGTGTTCATATGTCTTACAGTCGAACTCATGATTCAAGAATTGCTTGTGTAGCTCATATCATGAGAATCTTGCAGCTTCATTTTCTTCTCAGGCATTTTGAGTCTGAGGTGTCCCGAACACCAATCAGATCGGAATCTCGGGCAGATACGATGGTTGAAACATTTTCCAATAATTATAACTTTGGTCTTATGTAATCTGGTACGGTGATGTCTTGTGTGGCACACCGGGCCGAAGGACCTATTGTTATAAATTCTTCCATACTTAAGGTTAGACATTCTACCATGCGGAAACTAAATGGCTTATTTTATAAGTTGTTTTTGATGAATCCTTGTGTAGCCAAATCCAACCTTTGTCTGATGACCATGTCGATGCTACCTCGAAGCACGGATATGGTACTTTAGATTTCAACAGGGACATTGGAAGCGCAATGCTAAATTGTTCCTGATCGATTATCCAACCCGTATGGTATGGGTAAAAATCATGATTCTTCTTGCCTCTTTATCAAAATGGTTGTGTATTGGATGACCTATCAGGTATACCATACTCTATGTTTTCCTCGGGAATGGTATACTTTAATACTTGTGTGTGTGGACACATTTTTCCTTCCTATTGGTCTGTTTGACCTTTCTTGTGGCATTACTTATCTAAGCAGTGTTAACTCCCTGCTTAGGTAAAAATCTCGGTATACAACTCTGTCAATAAGACCCTGTTGTTATTCTAGATAACATTCCGGTAGCCGCCAGTGGACGAGAACTTTGCCTTTTGGTCTGCCTCGTTTCAACGATCAGGAAAATGGTTCTATTCGTCCCCCACCCTTGGTACCGATGTTTTTCCAACATATCTGACAGGCTATCCTCTGACATGTCTTGCTACCAAGATCGTATAATATGTCACGCCTGTTAGGAAAGCAACTTATGTTTATTGAAGGCCCAAGGGGCATATATATATTACACGAGACTTGAGGTGCAAGGAAAGTAAACATAGACTAATAAGGACTCCTAGACTAATACTAATAGACTAATAAGGACTCCTAGATTAATACTAATACTTCCTAACACCCCCCCCCCCTCAAATGCAAAGCGTATGCAATAGCATTGCATTTGAAGAAGTGTAATACTAAAAAACAATGATAATCCAAATCCGCTTCTTGAGAGTGTCATCGTAGCATGAAGAGTCTTCAAAACTTGTCGAGTCACCGAAGGAGAGAACAAAGAGATGGCACATCAGAGGTAGACACCGCATCACTTGAAGATACAAGATAAGTATCAAGAGAAGATGGGTTGTCAAAAGAAGATTGCACATCAAGAGGAAGACACCGAAGAGATGGCACATCAGAGGAAGACACCGCATCACTTGAAGATACAACATAAGTATCAAGAGAAGATGGGTTGTCAAAAGAAGATGGCACATCAAGAGAATAAAGCATTGCGCGGAAAATCATAGTCCACGACAACCGTCGGCGAAAGAAGCTCGGCGGATAAGGCACGATGGACGTAGATCGACAATGCAAAAGAAATCCAGAAAATCCTATAGAAAACAACAAGGGAAAATAGGCCACAAAAGTTGCATAGAAAGGATCAGGACCGGAGAAAAGGCTGACGGACTAAGGTATGGTGGACTCGCATGGCATGAGAAAACACAAAATATCAATGGATTTGGTGGACGCAGCGGAAAACAGGAAGCTAAAAGCTAGGAAGCATACACGACACAAAGATGCAAAATCCATCGTGTATGCAGAAGACATTGTATTTTTTTAAGGATCAGTCCAGATCGAGATCCAGTAGGTACAGATCGAGCAGTCCAGCGGGAATCACCAGATCGAGTCCCAGCAGCGGCCTCCAGAGCGAGATAGCTGCTGCGGGAGATAGTCAACAACACCCGTACTCAATGGCAAACCAGCCGCAGAGCTGCGGGAGATAGTCAACAACACGCCCCACGCACCGTGCGTGGCATGATCCCGCACAATACACCCCGCAGCGAGGCCGCGCTCGCCAGGCTCAAGGCGTTCGAGGGCGTCCCGCCGCTTACGATCGCACCAAGCGTATGGTCATCCCCGACGCGCTTGATCTGCCTCGATCTGGCAGGCTGGAGGCGGCGGGATCCGGCGACTGGAGACGGCGGGGAATCCAGCGGGGCGGCCACGTGAGGATCCAGCAGTAGGGGCTGCAGCGGGTGTTTGATCTGGCGGTACAACAGCAGCAGGACGAGAACGATAGCTGCAGCAGGAGGGGATCGGTAGGAGCAGCGAGACAAACAGCGGCTGCGTGGAGAAGGATCGGAGCACGAGTTGCGCGTGCGAAAAAATAACCTATGGCTCTAATACCATGTTAGGAAAGCAACTTATGTTTATTGAAGGCCCAAAGGGCATATATATATTACACATGACTTGAGGTGGAAGGAAAGTAAACATAAACTAATAAGGACTCCTAGACTAATACTAATAGACTAATGAGGACTCCTAGACTAATACTAATAGACTAATGAGGACTCCTAGACTAATACTAATAGACTAATGAGGACTCCTAGACTAATACTAATACTTCCTAACAATCCATGTGCCTACTCTCGGCCCACATGGTGGACCCATAACCCAAAGTTCCACAGGATTGAAACCTGACTCTCCTGTACATCTTTTGGCTCCGAATTATCCTTTGCACTTGGCTTCGTATGGAATTCCCGAGCCACCGTCCAATGGAATGATCACTCTTCGGTCTGGATATTATCCAACATACTGAAAATCAAGTCTGCATCATTCGTGAGAATCTGAAGTCTACTCAGTTCCGTCAGAAAAGTCAGTATGACCGACATCATCAGGATGTGGTCTATCAACCTGGCGAAAAGGCATATCTTCGTGTCACATCAATGAGAAGCGCACACCGTTTTGTAATAAAGGGCAAGTTAGCTCCTCACTATATTGGTCCTTTCACTGTTCTCGAAAGGTGTGGGAGAGTGTCTTATCAATTGGAACTACGGGCAAACCTTTCTCATGTTCACGATGTCTTCCATGTTTCTCAGCTCCGTCGCTGCTTGGATCCTATTCGAGCAGTGGATCATGGTATGCTTGAGCTGCAACAAGACCTCTCTTATAAAGAGCACCCGATCCGCATTCTCGACCAAGCTGAGCGTAAAACTCGTCGCAAAGTCACCAAGTTCCTTAAGGTGCAGTGCTCAAATCATTCTGAAGATGAAGCCACTTGGGAACGCGAGGATCATCTTCGTGCTGAATGCCCCGGGCTCTTTCCTTCTACCTCTAAATTCTCGGGACGAGAATTCTTGTTAGTAGGGGAGAATTGTGACATCCTCGACTTTTGCTACACTCGTGATTGTAATTAAGCGACAATGATCCCGTGCTAATGATGCCACGTCATCGTGGATTATATCAATGTTCTCGTGTTAGTTGAAACCGAATCAAAATTCGAAACTTAAGATTAAAGTCGAACGAGAAAAGAATTCGGTTGTTGAGATAAAAATGTCACGGGAGTTATAAAGACTCCCTAGCGGATTATAATATTAAATCGGGCACTTTTGGAATTATTGATAATCCCAATATATTTAAGAGAGGAGTTTTAAATAAAACAAATAAAAGAAATATAGAAAATGAAAAGAAATAAATAAAAGAAAGAATTAAAAGTATATATAATAAATTATAAAATAAAGTAAATAAGATTTAATAATAAAAATAATTAGAAATAATAATGAAAAGAAGGTATTTAAAAAAAGGGAAAAGGACCCCCCTGGCCGAATTGGGCCTACGAGGCCCCCCTATTCGGCCCACCCCCTCCGTGGGGTATAAAGCCCAGGAGGGGGCGACCCTAGCAACCCCCGTCCCTCCCAGCTCCCTGGCCGCCGCCGCCAGGGGCTCCCCCCCACCTCGAGCCCCAGGCTCCCCCTCTCCCGCTCGAACACCCCTGCCCCAGATCGATCTCACCTAACCGCAACCCACCAACCCCCTCGACCCCCCTCGCTCGCACACCCCCACGCGTCCCCCTCCTCTCGGCTCTCTCTCTCGTCACCCTCCCAATCTCCCCACGACAGAGCCCCCCGAGCCGAGCCCCACCCCAGGACCGAGAGCCCCAGCCACCAGCAACCGCACCGGCCGCCGCCCGGGGGTCCCGTCACCCCTCACCTCGCCCTCCACGCGGCACCACCTCCACCCGAGCCCCTTACCCACCCCGGCCGAACACCCCCAGGAACCCCATCTCGCCGGCCGAAGCTCCCCGTCGGCGGCTCCATCCCGGGGGCCCTCCTCACCGGGGCCCCTCTCGGCCTTCCCTCGCTGGCACGTCCTCACCGGAACCGTCACCGCCTTGTCCTCCTCCTCGCCGTCACCTCCACCTCCCGAGAACTCCGGCTTCACCGGGCCCTCTCGTCAACGTCGGTGAGCCCCTCCTCGGGCTCCTCCCACCATATCCTTCCTCGCGCCGTCCCGGTTCCGTTCCGGCAAACGGCGTTCCGATCCGACGCCGTTAGGTTCGCGTAGGTGATCTTGGGGTTTTGTCCCTCTCTGTGTGATGTTGAGTTCAGTGTTAAACACAAAGGTTGGAGAGAGAGAGTCTTTGAAAGAAATAGGAAATAAATGTTGTATTGCGTATGTATGTATGTATAAATGTCGTACGTATGATGTATGTATGAGATGCACGATATATGTATTTACGTATATAGGTATATGGAGAATACGTTAATTGTTTGGATATGTATCTGTGAGTAAAAATGTGTATTTGCCCTAAAGCCACTTACAGGTGGGGCAAACGCACCCCACTGTCTATGACAGGGAGGCCCCACAACCTCTTTTAAAGAAAAGTGAAAATTAAAATAATAAATATAAAAATAATGTTTTTATTAAATAAATAAATAGATATATTAATTAATTAATTAATTGGGTAATTAGAATAATTAGAGTATGACACGTGGGTTCCCCACTAAATTAATCTGATTAATTACTATTTAATCTTAATTAAAAACTTGTACCTATGACGCATGGGACCCACTGGTGAGTTGACCAGTCAACTGTTGCTGTCAGCATGACATCATGTTGATGTCATAATTGCATTTAATCAATTTAATTAAATCTGTTTTAAATTCCTTAAAACTTTAAAAAATAATATTAAATAATCCGTAAGTCAGATCAAAATATTTTCAACATGAAAGTTGATCAGCAGAACGAGACGAACCCGGATACACGGTCCATTCGGTTGGCATGCGTCCCTAGCATAGCAAACATGGAATATTTCCATCGTTTCGAGTCTGACCGGTAGTAGACCGAGACGTGGAAAATATCGTCAGATATTCTTCCAACCCGTCTATGACGGATGTTGCTGCGTTAGCGCATGTCTAGCCTGCATCTTACCATGTCATGCTTTGTGTTGCACCGTTGCTATTATTTATTGTTTCTTCCCCCTCTTCTTAACGGTAGACCCTAAGACTGACGCTGTTGCCGGATACATCTACGACCCTACCGATCAGTCCTTTGCCGCAGAACAGCAAGGCAAGCAAACCCCCTTGATCATTCCTATATCGCCTATGTCTTTCTTCCTACTGCTTGCATTAGTATTTTGCTACTCTTGATTTAGCTCCTATATCTGATGTATAACCTATTTTTGACGAACTGCTACTTTCAGTCATGTACCTTTAATCTACTTAGTATAGGTGGAGTAGTCATCCCCTCTGACCCCGTAGTCCAGTTGCCCCGCTTGCTTTCAAATCTCGATCCCTGATCGACGAGCCAAACCCGACACATCACATACACCCCCTTAGTTGTACGACGCCACAGAGATACTATCGGGGACCGAGGGTGACACCTCGCTAAGTACTCCTGATGATATCTCTATAGTATAGCTAGTTGGTCGTGGTTATCGAGGGTGATTCCTCTTTCACCATTCCCGATGATGCCACTATCGTGCAACCCCTCAAGTGTGGGACCCCCGAGAGTGATTCCTCTAAGCCCACCTTGACGGATACATCATTCAGAGTCCAACGAGGGTGATACCTCGGATTCCCCCGATGTTACAACCACACAGTTACTCGACCATGTTACTGGGATCATTGTTGATTAGTTGTAAGACGGGTGGATTCCCGCGAGATTGTGTTGATGGCCTAATTAAAATGTTAATGGATTTGGGTGTTTGATTTGGGTTGGTCGGAGACCTTTTCGCACTAACCAGCTACGCGGGAAGAATTATGGGTACTCGGCGTCGCGGTATCAGCCGAAGCTTTTCAGATGTCAGCAACGTAGTGGCGCGTGCCCGAGTGGTCCCGAGATGCATCGCGCTTGTGATTAAGGGATGCTAGGACTGACGTCGGCCGCCCTCGCATCGTGCAGGAGCGCGGAGGGGAACTGGGCCCATGAACCCTTTGCGCTTAGGATATAGACCGGCGGGCTGGCCTGTCTGATTAGTCTTAGGTGGGGCTGCGACGTGTCGATATTCCGAGGTCGGGCAGGACCCAGAAAAGTGTGTCTGGCCAGAGTGTTATCGAGCGTGACGGGGCAGGTGATGCACCCCTGCAGGGATGAAAATTAACTATTCGAATAGTCGTGTCCACGGTTACAGGACGACTTGGAGTTGTGCCCTGATCTTATACAACTACAATTGTTACGTAACTGGAATTAGTTTGCCTCGGGATTGCTTCCTCGCAGGGAGTCAAGGGAGGATCTTTGGGCGTGACCTCATTTTAATATGTTGCAACAATATGACTATTAATGTTTTACTCCTGTTTTACTCTCGTCTATTGCTGCAAGACCCTGAAGATGCTAGTCTTCGATAGGACTAGGCCTTCTCTCTCTCTATTCCCGCATTGTTGCAGTTAGTCCACATATAAAATCCCCCTTCTTTGATATTGATGCATACTTAGAATAGTTCTGATGTAAGACTTGCGAGTACTTTGGATGAGTACTCACCGCTGCTTTGCTCCCCCCTTGTCCCCTTGATCCATTTGCCGCAACCAGATGATGGAGCCCAGGAGATGGAGGCCCCCGCCGACGACGACTGCTACCCCGACGGTGCCTTCTACTACGTGGAGGCCGTTGATGATTAGGAGTAGTTAGGAGGTTCCCAGGCAGGAGGCCTCGCCTCGTTTGATCATTGTATCTTTTGTGCTAGCCTTCTCTAAGGCACCCCATGTCTTATGTCTCTACTCAGATATTGTTGCTTCCGCTGACTCGTGTGTTTATCGAGCTTCCGTATTCTAGCCCTCGAGGCCCCTGGCTTGTAATATGAAGTTGATGTTGTTTTATTTGTGTCTAGAGTTGTGTTGTGATATCTTCACGTGAGTCCTTGGGTTTGATCGTACGCATTTGCGTGTATGATTAGCGTACGATTAAACCAAGGGCGTCACACCTAACCAGTCCTTTATTTCCATCTGTTCATATCTACATTTTTTGCTTGTCTCCAGCCAATCACCATTCGCAGTACCGTCGTTGAGTAATCCAATTATCCAATGTTGCACTCATACAAACTTGGTTATTTGGTCGGAATTAAATGCGACACAATGGTTACTATGTGGACAAAATATGATATTTGTGTTTAAGTAAATGTGGTGCAACGTATTTAAAGTATGTATTTTATGGGGAAGGAAAAGATCCAGCCCTCCTAAGGTCGTGTTTGGATCACCGTTTCTCTTTTAAATACACTTGTAAAAACACATGTGTGGGTCCGTCGTTTCACTTCCGAGTGGAATTCGCACAATGGATAGTAAGTTACACCTGTAAGTTATACATCTTCATATTGAAATACATCCATTCCAAGCACGGCCTAATACTGCGCTACTTCCTGGAAATTTTTAGCCAACATAATCGAGTATGATTGGGAACAACAACATCAAAAGTAATTGTTTTGAGGGTTTACAGTGATTTTTTTGTTTCATATTGTATATGGTACGTCCAATTTCCCCTCCCCTTGATCCCTCCCTATATGAAGAATAAAAAAACTACATCCCCCTCACCCCATGCAAGAAAAAACATTTTGTTTCTCTCACACACAAAACACACAGAAAAACCTTTCCTTCTTTCCTCACGTTCCTAACCTAGGATGTCGCCCCCAACCTCCTCCTGCACCCATAGGACTCAAGTGACCGGCGTCCAAGGGATTGTGTCAGCTCATTGCTTCTCCCCCTATCCACTCTCCCTCGCCTAGAATTTTCACTAGGGTCTCGCATGAGGTATGTAATACAGGGGCGTATGGGTGTATGTAATGCAGTCCACACGCTCGCAGATGCATGGATGTTAGTATTACATGGATGGCTGGCAGAAGTCGATACCCAACCAATACTAACATACACCCCTTTAATAGCCATACATCGGCTTTTCAGATGATCATCAAACTCATGGCTCATGTACTGACCTCCACGATCTGATCGCAAAAGCTTTATTGTCTTGTCGAGCTGATTTTCAACCTCGTTTTGAATCTCTTTGAACTTTTGAAAAGTTTCTGACTTGTGCCTCATCAAATAGATATATCCATATGTACTCAAGTCGTCGGTAAAAGTCATGAAGTAATGATATCCACCTCTGGCCATTGTGCTCAATGGACCACACACATCACTGTGTATTAGCTCCAACGGCTCGATCGCCCTCTCACAACTCTTTGCAAAAGGAGACTTAGTCATCTTGCCTAGCAAGCATGATCCGCATGTCTCGAATAACCCGAAGTCGGACGAAGTTAGGAGTTCATCATCATGGAGCTTCTTCATACGTTCAGACTAATGTGTCCAAGCCGACAACGCCAGAAGTATGTCGAATTTATCTCATAGGCTTATGCCTCTTGACATTCATGTTATGGACTGGTTTTGTTTCTAGATTCAAAATAAATAGCCCATATACAATGGGTGAATAGCCGTGGAACATTCCATTCAAATAAAACATACAATCATTATCATTTAAATTGAATTCATAACCCTGACTCATCAAGCCTGAGGCAGAAATAATGTTTCAACTAAGTGCAAGAATGTAATAACAATTATTCAATTCCAAAATAAATCCAGAAGGAAGTTGGAGCTGCATCGTGCCGACCTCCAACACAACAACTCTTGCTTTGTTGCCGACCCTCATGTCAATCTCCCCTTGTGCCACACGCTAGTTCTTACGAGACCCTACATCGAGTTGCAAATATGAACAACCGATCTGATATCAAATACCCAAGATCTACTAGGTATGTCAGCAAGGCAAATGTCTATAACATATGTAACAAGTGTACCTTTTCCTGAAGAAGCATCTCCGGCCTTCTTGCCATGCTCAGCAAGCCACTTGCTACAGTTACTCTTCCAGTGACCAACTTCCTTGCAATGAAAGCAAATGGTCTTTGAGTTCGGTCCAGACTTTGGCTCAGCGGCAGAGACGACCTTATCCGTGCCCTTCGCCTTACCTTTTTTCTTGGACCAACTCTTCTTGAACTTTGCCGAGTTCTACACCATCAACACTTCATGCGTGCCTTTCTTGATACCCCTCTCCGCCACCTTGAGAATCCTATGCAATTCAGTGAGCTTCTTATCCATGCCATGCATACAATAGTTCGAGATGAACGTCCCATAGCTAGCAGGAAGAGAACCGAGAACTGCATCAGTAGCCAGCTCATCCAAGAGCAGGAAGCCTACCAATCCAAAGTTGCATGTATGTGATCATCTTGATCACATGCGAGCTCAATGGATCACCTTTCTTCAGCTTACAATCCATCAAGGATCACCATACGTTGAACCTTTCCGTCCTAGCCTACACCTGAAATATACTCTTGAGACTCTCGATCATATCAAAAGTCGCAATATCTTCAAAATGTTGTTCCCAATAGGGCTCCATACATGCCAACATGAGGCAGGTGATCTCGTTCGATTCATCAATGAGTTTCTAGTAGGCATTCTTGGTTGTTGTATTAGCATTATCGATAGGTACCTCTGGAAGTGGATCCTCTAGAACATGTTCCTTTTTATCATGCTTGAGAACAATTATCCAATTTCTATACCAGGTGGTAAAGTTTGTTCCATTCAGTTTATCCTTTTCCAGAATTGATTTCAATGCAATGTTTTGAACAAGTGGTGCCTGATACGTCTCAAACGTATCTATAATTTTTGATGGTTTCATGTTGTTATCTTGTCAACTTTGGATGTTTTATATACCTTTTATATCTTTTTTGGGACTAACTTATTAATTCAGTGCCAAGTGCCAATTCTTGTTTTTTCTCTGTTTTTGACTCATTTTAGACCTTATTTTGGAACGGAGTCCAAACGGAATAAAATCCCCGAAATGAATTTTTCCAAAACAGAAGAAGATCGGGGGACTTGAGGGCCAAGGCAGGAGGCCCACAGGGAGCCCACAAGCCCTGTGGCCACGGCCAGGGGGGGCGCGGCGACCAGGCTTGTGGCCTCCCTGGAGCTCCCCTGCCCTAGCTCTTTGTCCTATATATCTCCTAAAATCCCAAAAAAAATCAGGGCGTCCACGAAACCACTTTTCCGCCGCCGCAAGCTTCCGTTTCCGCGAGATCTCATCTGGAGACCCTTCCCGATGCCCTGTCGGAGGGGACTTTGGAGCTGGAGGGCTTCTACATCAACATCATTGCCTCTCCAATGACTCGTGAGTAATCTAATTCAGACCTACGGGTCCGTAGTTAGTAGCTAGATGGCTTCTTCTCTCTCTTGGATCTTCAATACAAAGTTCTCCATGATCTTCATGGAGATCTATCCGATGTAATCCTCTTTGGTGGTGTGTTTGTCGAGATCCGATGAATTGTGGATTTGTGCTCAGATTATCTATGATTTATATTTGAGTCCTTCCTGATTTCTTATATGCATGATTTGATATCCTTGTAAGTCTCTCCGAGTCTTGGGTTTTGTTTGTCCAACTAGATCTATGATTCTTGCAATGGGAGAAGTGCTTGGTTTTGGGTTCATACCGTGGGGTGACCTTTCCGAGTGACAGAAGGGGCAGCAAGGCACGCATCGTGTTGTTGCCATCAAGGGTAACAAGATGGGCTTTCATCATAGATTTGAGATTGTCCATCTACATCATGTCATCTTGCTTAAGGCGTTACTCTATTCTTATGAACTCAATACACTAGATGCATGTTGGATAGCGATCGACGTGTGGAGTAATAGTAGTAGATGCAGAAAGTATCGGTCTAGTTGTTTTGGACGTGATGCCTATATATATGATCATTGCCATAGATAACGTCATGACTTTGCGCGGTTCTATCAATTTCTCGACAGTAATTCGTTTACCCTCCGTCTACTAGCTTTCATGAGAGAAGCCACTAGTGAACACTATGGCCCCCGGGTCTACTCACAACTATCATCTCAGCTTTCACTTTTACTTTGCTTTGTTTACTTTTTGCTTTCAGTTCTCACTTAACAATCTATAAGGGATTGACAACCCCTTCATAGCGTTGGGTGCAAGCTCTTTGTGTTTGTGCATGTACTTGTGACTTGACGCGATCCTCCTACTCGATTGATACCTTGGTTCTCAAACTGAGGGAAATACTTACCGCCGCTGTGCTACATCACCCTTTCCTCTTCAAGGGAACACCAACGCAAGGCTCCAAGGCCGCGGGGGAATCCTTTGGATATTTGCCAAGGAAATCCCTATAGGCATAGCCCGTAGCAGAAGGATTCCTGGCGTCGTTGCCAGGGAAGGTCTTTTGTTGCCGTAGGAGAAGTATTTCTGGCGCCGTTGCCGGGGAGAGATCAAGTCAAGATCTATCCAAGTAGGTGTCACAAACTCATCTCTTGCATTTACCTTTTTTGCCAGTTGCCTCTCGTTTTCCTCTCCCCCAGTTCACATTTGCCGTTTTCATTTGCCTTTCTCCTTTGCCGTTTTCATTTGCCTTTTGCCGTTTTCCTTTGCTAGTTTTCTTGCTTGCTTGTGTTCTTGTTTGTTTGTTGAAGTCATCATGGCTGAAAACACCAAACTTTGCGACTTCTCGAATACTAATAATAATGATTTTATTAGTATTCCGATTGCTCCCGCCACTAGTGCGGAATCATATGAAATCAACGCTGCCTTGCTGAATCTTGTTATGAATGAGCAATTTTCTGGCCTTCCTAGTGAAGATGCCGCATCCCATCTCAATACTTTCATTGAACTTTGCGATATGCAAAAGAAGAAAGATGTGGATAATGATGTTGTTAAATTGAAGCTTTTTCCGTTCTCTTTGCGAGATCGTGCGAAAACTTGGTTTTCTTCTTTGACTAAAATAGTATCGATTATTGGAATAGGTGCAAAGATGCTTACATATCCAAGTATTTTCCGCCGGCTAAGATTATCTCTCTCCGTAACGATATCATGAATTTCAAGCAACTTGATCATGAACACGTTGCAAAATCTTGGGAGAGGATGAAGTTAATGATTAGAAATTGTCCCGCTCATGGCTTGAGTTTGTGGATGATTATACAAATCTTTTACGCTGGTTTGAATTTTGCTTCTCGAAATATCTTGCACTCTGCCTTAGGTGGAACGTTCATGGAAATCACGTCACGAAAAGCTACAAAACTCCTAGACAATATCATGACCAACTACTCTCAGTGGCACACTGAAAGGTCACCTGCTAGCAAAAAGTACACGCTATAGAAGAAATTAACTCGCTTAGT
The DNA here is from genome assembly GCF_904849725.1 of Hordeum vulgare subsp. vulgare. Classification (NCBI taxonomy): domain Eukaryota; kingdom Viridiplantae; phylum Streptophyta; class Magnoliopsida; order Poales; family Poaceae; genus Hordeum; species Hordeum vulgare. The sequence continues at coordinate 53,996,913 of NC_058519.1, forward strand.
GCTAAGATGGACAAGTTGATGAATTTGGTTGCTAGTAGAAATGCTCCTTTAGATCCTAATGACATGCCACTATGTTCCTTGATTGAGAGTAGCAACGCTAGTTTGGAGGTTAATTTTGTTGGTAGGAACAATTTTGGCAACCACAATGCTTTTAGAGGAAACTATGTTCCTAGGCCTTTTCCTAGTAACTCCTCAAACAACTATCGCAATTCCTACAACAACACTTATGGAAATCATAACAAATTACCCTCTGATTTAGAGAGTAATATCAAAGAGTTCATCAACTCTCAAAAGATTTTCAATGCGTCCATAGAGGAAAAACTACTCAAAATAGACGATTTGGCTAAGAGCGTGATAGGATGTCTTGTGATATTGATGCTTTGAAAGTTAGATGTGCTCCTCCCAATGTTAACTTGGATGAAACTTTAAAAGCTATGTGTGTCTCCAGGAATGAGAGCAAAGAAAGAACCGCCCAAATTCGCGCTAAGCATGAATGGTTTAAAAGGGTGCGTTCTAGTGATGCAAATCACGAAGATCTTAAAGTGCTTGGTGTGACTCCTCTTGAATCTTTGTTTCCGCGTGTCAAACCTATTGATGCAGGGGCTGGATATGAATCTACTTTGGTTGAAAAATGCCCCAATGATTCGGAGTGCACCTATCTTTTGATGATAAAGGTGTGGAGAGTGGAGTAGAAGAAATCAAAATATTGGGTAGTAATGAAACTCCCACTTTGGATTTCAAGGAATTCAATTATGATAGTTGCTCCTTGTTTGAATGCATTTCCTTGTTGCAATCCATTGCAAACTCTCCACATGCTAATAGCCAAAGCAAAGCCTTTACCACACATATCGTAGATGCTATGATGAAATCTCTTGAAGAGAAACTCGAATTAGAAGTCTCTATACCTAGAAAACTTCATGATGAGTGGGAACCTACTATCAAAATCAAAATCAAAAACTATGAATGCAATGCTTTGTGTGATTTGGGTGCTAGTGTTTCAGCGATTCCAAAGTCTCTATGTGATATTCTTGGTTTTCATGAGATTGAAGAGTGTTCTCTTAATTTGCATCTTGCGGATTCTACTATCAAGAAACCCATGGGAAGGATCAATGATTTTCTTATTCTTGCAAATAAGAACTATGTACCCGTGGATTTCATTGTACTTGACATAGATTGCAATCCTTCATGTCCCATTATTCTTGGTAGACCTTTCCTAAGGACTATTGGTGCTATCATTGATATGAAGGAAGGGAATATTAGATTTAAATTTCCTCTAAAGAAGGGCATGGAGAATTTTACTAGAAAGAAAATATGATTGCCTTATGAATCTATGATGAGGGCTACTTATGGTTTGAGCACCAAAGATGACTATACGTGATTCCATCACCTTATGCCTAGCTAAGGGCGTGAAACAATAGCGCTTGTTGGGAGGCAACCCAACGAATATATCCTTTTTCTTTCTGTTTTGTGTTTTCCACACTTTCATAGTTCTGTTATGATTGTGTTTTTTGTGTTTCTTTTGCATTTGTGCCAAGTGAAACCGTTATGATTAGTCTTGGGGATGATCCTTTGATCATGCTGGAAAAGACAGAAACTTTCTGCTCACGAAATGAATTTTCGTTTTTTTTCTATGAGAGCTTTTGAGTTGATTCTTTTTGCTGCTGACTTATACGCAAATTCTTCAGACTTTCGTAAGTTTTCAGAATTGTTGAAGTACCAGAAGTATACGAAGTATACAGATTGCTACAGACTGGTCTGCTGTTAACAGATTCTGTTTTTGTTGAGTTGGTTGCTTATTTTGATGAAATTATGAATAGTATCGGGGGGTATTAACCATGGAAGATTGAAAATACAGTAACCCAACATCAACATAAGTAGAATTTAAGCTTGCTACAGTACCTAAGGAAGTGGTGATTTTCTTTCTTATACTAATGATATCACGAGTTTCTGTTTAAGTTTCATGTTGTGAAGTTTTCAAGTTTTGGGTGAAGTTCTTATGGACAAAGAGATAAAGAGTGGCAAGAGCTCAAGCTTGGGGATGCCTAAGGCACCCCAAGTTGATTCAAGGATGCCTAAAAAGCCTAAGCTTGGGGATGCCCCGGGAAGGCATCCCCTCTTTCGTCTTCAATCCATCGGTAACGTTACTTGGGGCTATATTTTTATTCACCACATGTTATGTGTTTTGCTTGGAGCGTCTTGTATCGTAGGAGTCTTTTATTTTTGTTGTGTCACATGTTGAGGAACGTCGCATGGGAAACAAAATTTTCCTACGCGCACGAAGACCTATCATGGTGATGTCCATCTACGAGAGGGGATGAGTGATCTACGTACCCTTGTAGATCGTACAGCAGAAGCGTTAGAGAACGCGGTTGATGTAGTGGAATGTCCTCACGTCCCTCGATCCGCCCCGCGAACAATCCCGCGATCAGTCCCACGATCTAGTACCGAACGGACGGCACCTCCGCGTTCAGCACACGTACAGCTCGACGATGATCTCGGCCTTCTTGATCCAGCAAGAGAGACGGAGAGGTAGAAGAGTTCTCCGGCAGCGTGACGGCGCTCCGGAGGTTGGTGATGATCTCGTCTCAGCAGGGCTCCGCCCGAGCTCCGCAGAAACGCGATCTAGAGGGAAAACTATGGAGGTATGTGGTCGGGCTGCCGTGGCAAAAGTTGTCTCAATTCAGCCCTAATACCTTAGTATATATAGGAGGGAGGGGGAGGGAAGAGGCAGCCTCAAACCCTCAAGGTTTGGCCGAAATTGGAGGTGGAGGAGTCCTACTCCAATCCTACTTGGAGTAGGATTCCACCTTCCCACTTGGAAACTCTTTCCACCTTGTGTTTTTTCCTTCTCAAACCTTATGGGCCTTAGTGGGAACTTATTCCAGCCCACTAGGGGCTGGTTTATCTCTTCCCATAGCCCATGAGACCCCTTGGGGCGTGACACCCCTCCCGATGGTCCCCGGCACCCCTCCCGGCACTCCCGGTACACTACCGATGAGCCCGAAACTTTTCCGGTAATGCACGAAAACCTTCCGGTAACCAAATGGGGTCATCCTATATATCAATCTTCGTTTCCGGACCATTCCGGAAACCCTCGTGACGTCCGTGATCTCATCCGGGACTCCGAACAACATTCGGTAACCAACCATATAACTCAAATACGCATAAAACAACGTCGAACCTTAAGTGTGCAGACCCTGCGGGTTCGAGAACTATGTAGACATGACCCGAGAGACTCCTCGGTCAATATCCAATAGCGGGACCTGGATGCCCATATTGGATCCTACATATTCTACGAAGATCTTATCGTTTGAACCTCAGTGCCAAGGATTCGTATAATCCCGTATGTCATTCCCTTTGTCCTTCGGTATGTTACTTGCCCGAGATTCGATCGTCAGTATCCGCATACCTATTTCAATCTCGTTTACCGGCAAGTCTCTTTACTCATTCCGTAATACAAGATCCCGCAACTTACACTAAGTTACATTGCTTGCAAGGCTTGTGTGTGATGTTGTATTACCGAGTGGGCCCCGAGATACCTCTCCGTCACACGGAGTGACAAATCCCTGTCTTGATCCATACTAACTCAACTAACACCTTCGGAGATACCTGTAGAGCATCTTTATAGTCACCCAGTTACGTTGCGACGTTTGATACACACAAAGCATTCCTCCGGTGTCAGTGAGTTATATGATCTCATGGTCATAGGAATAAATACTTGACACGCAGAAAACAGTAGCAACAAAATGACACGATCAACATGCTACGTCTATTAGTTTGGGTCTAGTCCATCACGTGATTCTCCCAATGACGTGATCCAGTTATCAAGCAACAACACCTTGTTCATAATCAGAAGACACTGACTATCATCGATCAACTGGCTAGCCAACTAGAGGCATGCTAGGGATGGTGTTTTGTCTATGTATCCACACATGTAAATGAGTCTTCATTCAATACAATTATAGCATGGATAATAAACTATTATCTTGATACAGGAATTATAATAATAACTATACATTTATTATTGCCTCTAGGGCATAATTCCAACAATCTTCCTTGCTGCATACCTAGAGAGAGATACATGCACTCACCGTGATTTTGTCGAGCTTCACTTATATCCTTTGGTTAGACAATTCAGCTCACATGTGTTTCACTTATATCTTTTGAGCTAGTTGATTTTGCTCTATGTGTTTCACTTCTATCTTTTAGAGCACGGAAGCGCATGGCATGGTAGTTGATCTATGTTATCAAAGTAGTCTCATAAGGGGTAGTTATCAAAAGGGATATGAAAACTTCCACCTTCATGTGCATTGAGTAGTTAGAGAAGTTTGATTCATCTCAATTAGTTTTGAGTTGTGGTTGTGGTAATATTGAAGTTATACTAGTAAGGTGTTGTGGATCTATAAATACTTGTGTTGAAGTTAGTGATTCCTGTAGCATGCACGTATGGTGAACCTCTATGTGATGAAGTCTGAGCATGATTAGTTTATCGATTGTCATCCTTTGTGTGCCGGTCGGAATCGCGTGATGGTTTATACCTACCAACCCTTTCCCTAGGAGTATGCGTTGAATGCTTTGTTTTGATTACTACTAAAACTTTTGCACCAAGTATATGAGTTCTTCATGACTAATGCTGAGTCCATGGTTTAGATGCACTTTCACCTTCCACCATCACTATTTTCTTTAGTGTCGTGCAACTTTCGCCGGTGCATAAAACCACCATTAGCCTCCCTCAAAACAGCCACTATACCTACCTACTATGGCTTTTTCAAAGCCATTCCGAGATATATTGTCATGCAACTACCGCCATGACATGTGCCACAGCTTCTACATTGCCATTGCATGATCATAAGATAGCTAGCATGATGTTTCCATTGATGTCTATGCCATGCTAGATCACTGTCACGGTACACTACCGAAGGCATTCCATATAGAGTCATAATTGCTCTAAGTTTTGAGTTGTAAGTGTGATGATCATCATTGATGGAGCATTGTCCCATGTGAGGAAATCAAAGAGGCCAGCGAAGCCCATTTACAAAAAGAGGCCAAATATGCCCACCAAAAAAAGAGGCCAAAGAGCCCACCAAAAAAATGATAGAAAAAGAGAGAAGGGACAATGCTACTACCTCATTTCCACACTTTTGCTTCATATTAAGCACCATGATCTTCATGATTGAGAGTCTCTCGTTTTGTCACCACCATATAGCTAGTGGGAAATTTTCATTATATAACTTGGCTTGTATATTCCAATGATAGGCTTCCTCAAAATTGCCTTAGGTCTTCGTGAGCAAGCAAGTTGGATACACACCCACTAGTTTTCTTTAAGAGCTTTCACATACTCTTAGCTCTAGTGCATCATTTGTATGGCAATCCCTACTCATTCACATTGATATCTATTGATGAGCATCTCCATAGCTCATTGATATGCCTAGTCAATGTGACCATCTTCTCCTTGTTTGCCTTGCAACCTCCACCACACTCCATTCCACTTATAGTGCTAAAACCATGGCTCACGCTCATGTATTGCGTGAGAGTTGAAAAAGTTTGAGAAAGTAAAGGTGTGAAAACAATTACTTGGCCAATACCGAGGTTGTGCATGATTTAAATTCGTTGTGCAAGGATGATAGAGCATAGCCAGACTATATGATTTTGAAGGGATAACTTTCTTTTGGCCTTGTTATTTTGAAAGTTCATGATTACCTTGCTAGTTTGCTTGAAGTATTATTGTATCCATATCAATAGCAAACTATTGTTTTGAATCTAACGGATCTGAACATTCACGTCACATAAGAGGAGTTACAAAGTACATCTATGCTAGGTAGCATGAAAGCATCAAAAATTCATTCTTTATCACTTCCCTACTCGAGGACGAGCACGAGTTAAGCTTGGGGATGCTTGATACTTCTCAAACGTATCTATAATTTTTTATGGTTTCATGTTGTTATCTTGTCAACTTTGGATGTTTTATATACCTTTTATATCTTTTTTGGGACTAACTTATTAATTCAGTGCCAAGTGCCAGTTCCTGTTTTTTCTGTGTTTTTGACTCTTTTCAGATCTGATTTTGGAATGGAGTCCAAACGGAATAAAATCCCCGAAATGAACTTTTCCAGAACAGAAGAAGATCGGCGGACTTGAGGGCCAAGGCAGGAGGCCTACAGGGAGCCCACAAGCCATGTGGCTGCGGCCAGGGGGGCCGCGGCGACCAGGCTTGTGGCCTCCCTGGAGCTCCCGTGCCCTAGCTCGTTGGCCTATATATTCCCTAAAATCCCAGAAAAAATCAGGGCGTCCACAAAACCACTTTTTCGCCGCCGCAAGCTTTCGTTTCCGCGAGATCTCATCTGGAGACCCTACCCGGTGCCCTGCCGGAGGGTACTTTGGAGCTGGAGGGCTTCTACATCAACATCATTTCCTCTCCAATGACTCGTGAGTAGTCTACTTCAGACCTACGGGTCCGTAGTTAGTAGCTAGATGGCTTCTTCTCTCTCTTGGATCTTCAATACAAAGTTCTCCATGATCTTCATGGAGATCTATCCGATGTAATCCTCTTTGGCGGTGTGTTTGTCGAGATCCGATGAATTGTGGATTTGTGATCAGGTTATCTATGATTTATATTTGAGTCTTTGCTGATTTCTTATATGCATGATTTGATATCCTTGTAAGTCTCTCCGAGTCTTGGGTTTTGTTTGGCTAACTAGATCTATGATTCTTGCAATGGGAGAAGTGCTTGGTTTTGGGTTCATACCGTGCGGTGACCTTTCCCAGTGACAGAAGGGGCAGCAAGGCATGCATCGTGTTGTTGCCATCAAGGGTAACAAGAAGGGCTTTCATCATAGATTTGAGATTGTCCATCTACATCATGTCATCTTTCTTAAGGCGTTACTCTGTTCTTATGAACTCAATACACTAGATGCATGCTAGATAGCGGTCGACGTGTGGAGTAATAGTAGTAGATGCAGAAAGTATCGGTCTACTTGTTTTGGACGTGATGCCCATTTATATGATCATTGCCATAGATAACGTCATGACTTTGCACGGTTCTATCAATTGCTCGACGGTAATTCGTTTACCCTCTGTCTACTAGCTTTCATGAGAGAAGCCACTAGTGAACACTACGGCCCCCGGGTCTACCCACAACTATCATCTTAGCTTTCGCTTTTACTTTGCTTTGTTTACTTTTTGCTTTCAGTTCTCACTTTGCAAACAATCTATAAGGGATTGACAACCCCTTCATAGCGTTGGGTGCAAGCTCTTTGTGTAATTGTGACTTGACGCGATCCTCCTACTGAATTGATACCTTGGTTCTCAAATTGAGGGAAATACTTACCGCCGATGTGCTACATCACCCTTTCCTCTTCAAGGGAACACCAACGCAAGGCTCCAAGGCCGCGGGGGAATCCTTTTCATATTTGCCAAGGAAATCCCTATAGGCGTAGCCCGTACCAGAAGGATTCCTGGCGCCGTTGCCAGAGAAGGTCTTCTGTTGCCGTAGCAGTGCCATTGATCTACAACAGAAAAATATGCAATCACTAAGAAATGTGTTTATGTAGAGTAATTCAAGCCTAAAACAAAACTACTCCCACTAAAGTCGGTATCCCTCTGCAAACTATCAGTGATCCAGCATCCAACTAGTGCAAGCGACTAGTGATCTTTAGCATCACTGCTAGCGAACTTGCCTATCCGGTAAGCAACTCCTTGCTAATCGTATCTCTATACGACTCCTATCGGTCGGGTAGGTATCTTATACCCCGACTCCCAACCTTCTTTGCCACAAGGCCCAAAACCGTTTTGATGGCCTTCTCAAGTTAACCTAATGGAGTGCAGGTCCGTGTCCTACACGAACCCTCCAATACAAGGACACCTAGTAGCACCTCAATTTTATGAGACCACTACTAGACGTGCTTGACGTGCGAAAGTTCAACATCTGGAATGGCAATGTGCTTGATATTAATGAGGGATCTTTCTACCATTATAACATGCATAGAAACAAGAAGCAATATCAATAACGTATAAACATAGATATATGAAATAGTATGGATCCTCCATGGGCGTCCTTCCATGTCTGGTTAGTGGGCGGGGTTCAAAGGGGCAGCACCCCACGTGGGTGCGGGCAGCGCCTAACGTTTTCAGAAATCATAGATCAAATATGTACTCCGATCACGCCGAATTGTCTGATCTGACTGATCTTATCGATCATCATGAACCCGATTCAGACTTACGTTTCACTGTTAACCCCGTGGAAACCGACCGGTTGGGGCAGGTTGTGTCATGACCTCATCGATTCCGATTGACAGAAAACATTACCTCAACAATCCCGATGTGTAGTTGATCGCATTAACCGTGCACATGGCCGATCTCAAGAACGACGACGGATCTCATCCGCCGCCTACACATATCAAATATGCATCCGATCTAAAACCAAAACCGCTAGCAGAGGCTCTGATAGTACTGTTGGGTTCTACCGTAGGTGCATCGCATGCGGATTAAAAAAATCCTATGCGCAAAACATCCAAGAACATGCTAAAGAAATGGATCACACATCTTTACGACTAGATGCACAGTGCGGTGTAGCGGAAGTAGAGTTGGCAGATGATGTTTGTTGTGTATCCCTTGCAACGGCGCCAGAAATAGTTGTGTCGACGGCACCAAGAATCCTTCAGCTACGGCTATGCCTTAAGGGACTTCCTAGGCAAGTATGCAAAGGATTTTCCCCGTGGCCCTGGAGCCTTGCGTTGGTGTTCCCTCGAAGCGGAAAGGGTGATGTAGCACAGCGACGGTAAGTATTTCCCTCAGTTTGAGAACCAAGGTATCAATCCGGTGGAAGAGTATCTCAAGATCCTGCACAAACACAAAAGCTTGCACCCAACGCTATGAAGGGGTTGCCAATCCCTTATAGATTGTTTGCCAAGTGAGAACTGAAAGCAACAAAGTAACAAAGCAAAGTAAAAGCGGAGATGTAAACAAAGTAACAAAGCAGAACCCAAAACCAAGCACTTCTCCCATTGCAAGAATCATAGATCTAGTTGGCCAAACAAAACCCACGACTCGGAGAGACTTACAAGGGTATCAAATCATGCATATAAGAAATCAACAAAGACTCAAATATATATCATAGATAATCTGATCACAAATCCACAATTCATCGGATCTCGACAAACACACCGCCAAACAAGATTACATCGGATAGATCTCCATGAAGATCATGGAGAACTTTGTATTGAAGATCCAAGAGAGAGAAGAAGCCATCTAGCTACTAACTACGGACCCGTAGGTCTGAAGTGAACTACTCACGAGTCATTGGAGGGGCGATGATGATGATGAAGAAGCCCTCCAACTCCAAAGTCCCCTCCGGCAGAGCGCCGGGAAGGGTCTCTAGATGAGATCTCGCGGAAACGGAAGCTTGCGGCGGCGGAAAAGTATTTTCGAGACTCCCCTGATTTTTTGCGGAATATTTGGGAATTTATAGGCCAAAGACCTAGGTCAGGGGGCGGCCAGGGTGGCCACAAGCTTGCCACCGCCGCCTCCCCCCTGGTGGCGGAGTGGGAGCTTGTGGGCTCCCTAGAGCCCACCTGGCTTGGCCCAAAGGCCCCCTGGTCTTCTTCCGTTCGGGAAAAAATCATTTCGGGGTTTTTATTCCGTTTGGACTCCGTTCCAAAATCAGATATGAAAAGAGTCAAAAACACGGAAAAAACAGGAACTGGCACTTGGCACTGAATCAATAAGTTAGCTCCAAAAAGGATATAAAAGGTACATAAAACAACCAAAGAAGCCAAGATAACAGTATGAAACCATCAAAAATTATAGGTACGTTTGAGACTTATCATGCATCCCCAAGCTTAACTCCTGCTCGTCCTCGAGTAGGGAAGTGATAAATAATGAATTTTTGATGCTTTCATGCTACCTAGCATAGGTGTCCTTTGTAATTCCTCTTATGTGACGTGAATGTTCAGATCCATTAGATTCAAAACAATAGTTTGCTATTGACGTGGAAACAATAATAATTCAAGCAAACTAGCAAAGTAATCATGAACTTTCAAAATAACAAGGCCAAAAGAAAGTTATCCCTACAAAAGCATATAGTCTGGCTATGCTCTATCATCATTGCACAACGAATTTAAATCATGCACAACCCCGGTATTGGCCAAGTAATTGTTTCACACCTTTACTTTCTCAAACATTTTCAACTCTCACGCAATACATGAGCGTGAGCCATGGTTATAGCACTATAGATAGTGTGGAATGTGGTGGAGGTTGAAAGACAAAAAAGGAGAAGATAGTCACATTAACTAGGCATATCAATGAGCTGTGGAGATTCTCATCAATAGATATCAATGTGAATGAGTAGGGATTGCCATACAAATGATGCACTAGAGCTACAAGTTTGTGAAAGCTCTTAAAGAAAACTAGTGGGTGTGCATCCAACTTGCTTGCTCACGAAGACCTAAGGCAATTTTGAGGAAGCCTATCATTGGAATATACAAGCCAAGTTATATAATGAAAATTTCCCACTAGCTATATGGTGGTCACAAAACGAGAGACTCTCAATCATGAAGATCATGGTGCTTAGTATGCACAAGTGTAGAAAAGGTGGTAGCATTGTCCCTTCTCTCTTTTTCTTTCATTTTTTTATTATTATTTTGGTGAGCTATTTGGCCTCTTTTTATGGGCTTCTTTGGCCTCTTCTATTTCCTCACATGGTACAATGCTCCATTAATGATGATCATCACACTTTCAACTCAAAACTTAGAGCAACTATGACTCTATATGGAATGCCTTCGGTAGTGTACCGTGGCAATGATCTAACATGGCATAGAAATCAATGGAAACATCATGCTAGCTATCTTACGATCGTGCAAAGGCAAAGTAGACGTGGTGGCACATGTCATGGTGGTAGTTGCATGGCAATATATCTTCAAATGACTTTGAAAAAGCCATAGTAGGTAGGTATGGTGGCTGCTTTGAGGGAGGCTAATGGTGTGTTTTGTGCACCGGCGAAAGTTGCACGGCACTAAGAAGATAGTGATGGTGGAAGGTGAAAGTGCATCTAAACCATGGACTCAACATTAGTCATAAAGAACTCATATAATTGTTGCAAAAGTTTTATTAGTAATCGAAACAAAGCATTCGACGCATACTCCTAGGGGAAGGGTTGGTAGGTATAAACCATCGCGCGATCCCGACCGCCAAGCAAAGGATGACAATCAATAGACTAATCATGCTCAGATTTCATCACATAGTGGTTCACCATACATGCATGCTACGGGAATCACTAACTTCAACACAAGTATTTCTAGATCCACAACACCTTACTAGTATGACTTCAATATTACCATAACCACAACTCAAAACTAATTGAGATGAATCAAACTTCTCTAACTATTCAATGCACATGAAGGTGGAAGTTTTCGTATCCCTTTGGATAACTACCCCTTTTGAGACTACTTTCAAAGCATAGATCAACTACCAAGCCACGCACCGACGTGCTCTAAAAGATATAAGTGAAGCACATAGAGCAAAAGTATCTAGCTCAAAAGATATAAGTGAAGCACATGTGAGCTGAATTGTCAAAAGATATAAGTGAAGCTCGACAAAATCACGGTGTGTGCATGTCTCTCTCTCTAGGTGTGCAGCAAGGATGATTGTGACACAACAAAAATAAAAGACTCCTACGATACAAGACGCTCCAAGCAAAAACACATAACATGTGGTGAATAAAAATATAGCCCCAAGTAACATTACCGATGGATTGAAGACGCGAGAGGGGATGCCTTTCCGGGGCATCCCCAAGCTTAGGCTTTTAGAGCATCCTTGAATCTCTTGGGGTGCCTTGGGCATCCCCAAGCTTGAGCTCTTGCCACTCTTTTATCTCTTTGTCCATAAGAACTTCACCCAAAACTTGAAAACTTCACAACACGAAACTTAAACAGAAACTCGTGATAACATTAGTACAAGAAAGCAAACCACCACTTCCTTAGGTACTATAGCAAACTTAAATTCTACTTGTGCTGATGTTGGGTTACTGTACTTTCATTCTTCAATGGCTAATACCCCCCGATACTATCCATAGTTTCATCAAAAATAAGCAACCAACACAACAAAAACAGAATCTGTTAACAGCAGACCAGTCCGTAGCAATCTGTATGTTTTGTAAACCTCTGGTACTTCCAAAATTCTGAACAATTACGACAGTCTCAAGAATTTTCTTAGAAATCAGTAGCAAAAAGAATCAACTCAAATGATCTTACAGGAAAAAAAATGAAAATTCTTTTCGTGAGCAGAAAGTTTCTGTCTTTTCCAGCATGACCAAACGATCATCCCCAAGACTAATCATAACGGTTTTACTTGGCACAAACGCAAAAAGAAACACAAAAAACACAATCATAACAGAATTATGAAAGTGTGGAAAACACAAAACAGAAAGAAAAATGATAGATTCGTTGGGTTGCCTCCCAACAAGCGCTTTTGTTTAACGCCCTTAGCTAGGCGAAAGTGATGGAATCACGTATAGTCATCTTTGGTGCTCAAACCATAGGTAGCCCTCATCATAGATTCATAAGGCAATCTTATTTTCTTTCTAGGAAAGTGCTCCATGCCCTTCTTTAAAGGAAATTGAAATCTAATATTCCCTTCCTTCATATCGATGATAGCACCAATAGTCCTTAGGAAAGGTCTACCAAGAATAATGGGACATGAAGGATTGCAATCTATGTCAAGTACAATGAAATCCACGGGTACATAGTTCTTATTTGCAACAATAAGAACATCATCGATCCTCCCCATGGGTTTCGTGACAGTAGAATCTGCAAGATGCAAATTAAGAGAACACTCTTCAATCTCATGAAAACCAAGAATATCACATAAAAACTTTGGACTCGCGGAAACACTAGCACCCAAATCACACAAAGCATTGCACTCATAGTTTTTTATCTTGATTTTGGAAGTAGGTTCCCACTCATCATGAAGTTTTCTAGGTATAGAGACTTCTAGTTCGAGCTTCTCTTCAAGAGATTTCATCATAGCATCTACGATATGCGCGGTAAAGGCTTTGCTTTGGCTATAAGCATGTGGAGAGTTTGCAATAGATTGCATCAAAGAAATGCATTCAAACAAGGAGCAATTATCATAATTGAATTCCTTGAAATCCAAAGTGGGAGTTTCATTACTACCCAAAATTTTGACTTCTTCTACTCCACTCTCCACACCTTTATCATCAAGATAGGTGGACTCCGAATCATTGGGGCATTTTTCAACCAAAGTGGATTCATATCCAGCACCTCCATAAGTAGGTTTGACACGCGAATACAAAGATTCAAGAGGAGACACACTAAGCACTTTAAGATCTTCGTGATTTGCATCACTAGAACGCACCATTTTAAACCATTCATGTCTAGCGCAAATTTGGGCGGTTCTTTCTTTGCTCTCATTCATGGAGATACGCATAGCTTTCAAAGTTTCATCCAAGTTGATCTTGGGAGGAGCGCATCTAACTTTCAAAGCATCAATATCACAAGACATCCTATCAACGCTCTTAGCCAAATCGTCTATTTTGAGTAGTTTTTCCTCTATGGACGCATTGAAAATCTTTTGAGAGTTGATGAACTCTTTGATATTACTCTCTAGATCAGAGGGTAATTTTTTGTGATTTCCATAAGTGTTGCCGTAGGAATTGCCATAATTATTAGAGGAGTTACTAGGAAAAGGCCTAGGAACATAGTTTCCTCTAAAAGCATTGTTGTTGCCAAAATTGTTCCTACCAACAAAATTCACGTCCAAACTAGTGTTGCTACTCTCAATCAAAGAAGATAGTGGCATGTCATTAGGATCTACGGTAGCGTTTCTACTAGCAACCAAATTCATCAACTCGTCCATCTTAGCACTAAGCGAGTTAATCTCTTCTATAGCATGCACCTTTTTGCTAGCAGGCAACCTTTCAGTGTGCCACTGAGAGTAGTTGGTCATGATATTGTATAGGAGTTTTGTAGCATCTCCTAACATGATTTCCATGAACGTTCCAGCTGAGGCGGAGTCCAAGATATTGTGAGAAGCGAAATTCAAGCCAGCGTAAAAGATTTGTATAATCATCCACAAACTCAAGCCATGAGCGGGACAATTTCTAATCATAAGCTTCATCCTCTCCCAAGATTGTGCAACATGTTCATGATCAAGTTTCTTGAAATTCATGATATCATTACGTAAGGAGATGATCTTAGCCGGCGGAAAATACTTGGATATGTAAGCATCTTTGCACCTATCCCAAGAATCGATACTATTTTTAGGCAAAGAAGAAAACCAAGTTTTTGCGCGATCTCGCAACAAGAAAGGAAAAAGTTTCAACTTAATCATGTCATTATCCATATCTCTTTTCTTTTGCATATCACAAAGCTCAATGAAGGTATTGAGATGGGATGCGGCATCTTCACTAGGAAGGCCAGAGAATTGCTCTTACATAACAAGATTCAGCAAAGCTGCATTGATTTCATACGATTCCGCACTAGTGGCGGGAGCAATCGCAGTACTAATAAAATCATTATTATTAGTGCTTAGGAAGTTGAAAAGTTTGGTGTTTTCACACATGATGACTTCAACAACCAAACAAGCACACAAGCAAGCAAGAAAACCGTCAAAGGCAAAAGAAAACGGCAAAGGCGAAAGGCGAATGAAAACGGCAAATGTGAAATGGGGGAGAGGAAAATGAGAGGCAACTGGCAACAAAAGTAAATGCAAGAGAAGAGTTTGTGAGACCTACTTGGATAGATCTTGATTTCTTCTCCCCAGCAACGGCGCCAGAAATACTTCTGATGTTTGCTGTGTATCCCTTGCAACGACGCCAAAAATAGTTGTGTCGACGGCACCAGGAATCCTTCAGCTATGGCTATGCCTTAAGGGACTTCCTAGGCAAGTATGCAAAGGATTTCCCCCGTGGCCTTGGAGCCTTGCGTTGGTGTTCCCTCGAAACGAAAAGGGTGATGTACCACAGCGACAGTAAGTATTTCCCTCAGTTTGAGAACCAAGGTATCAATCCGGCGGAAGAGTATCTCAAGATCCTGCACAAACACAAAAGCTTGCACCCAACGCTATGAAGGGGTTGTCAATCCCTTATAGATTGTTTGCCAAGTGAGAACTGAAAGCAACAAAGTAACAAAGCAAAGTAAAAGCGAAGATGTAAACGATGGATGTGAATAGACCCGGGGGCTGTAGTGTTTACTAGTGGCTTCTCTCATAAAAGCAAGTAGACGGTGGGTGAACAAATTACTGTCGAGAAATTGATAGAACCGTACAAAGTCGTGACAATATCTATGCAATGATTATTTCTATAGGCATCACGTCCGAAACAAGTAGACCGATACTTTCTGCATCTACAACTATTACTCCACACGTCGACCGCTATCCAGCATGCATCTAGTGTATTAAGTCCATAAGAACAGAGTAACGCCTTAAGCAAGATGACAGGATGTAGAGGGATAATCTCAAACCAATGATAAAAACCCCATCTTTTTACCCTTGATGGCAACTACTTGATGTCTGCCTTGCTGCCCCTACTGTCATTGGGAAAGTTCACCACATGGCAGAACCCAAAACCAAGCACTTCTCCCATTGCAAGAATCATAGATCTAGTTGGCCAAACAAAACCCAAGACTCGGAGAGACTTACAAGGATATCAAATCATGCATATAAGAAATCAGCAAAGACTCAAATATATATCATAGATAATCTGATCACAAATCCACAATTCATCGGATCTCAACAAACACACCGCCAAAGATGATTACATCGGATAGATCTCCATGAAGATCATGGAGAACTTTGTATTGAAGATCCAAGAGAGAGAAGAAGCCATCTAGCTACTAACTATGGACCCGTAGGTCTGAAGTGAACTACTCACGAGTCATTGGAGGGGCGATGATGATGATGAAGAAGCCCTCCAACTCCAAAGTCCCCTCCGGCAGGGCGCCGGGAAGGGTCTCCACATGAGATCTCGTGGAAACGGAAGCTTGCGGCGGCGGAAAAGTATTTTCGAGGCTCCCCTGATTTTTTGCGAAATTTTTGGGAATTTATAGGCCAAAGACCTAGGTCACGGGGCGGCCAGGGTGGCCACAAGCTTGCGTATCACTGCCTCCGTCCATGTTGGCAGAGTGGGAGCATGTGGGCTCCCTAGAGCCCACCTGGCTTGGCCCAAAGGCCCCCAGGTCTTCTTCCGTTCGGGAAAAAATCATTTCGGGCTTTTTATTCCGTTTGGACTCCGTTCCAAAATCAGATCTGAAAAGAGTCAAAAACACGGAAAAAACAGGAACTGGCACTTGGTACTGAATCAATAAATTAGTCCCAGAAAAGATATGAAAGGTACATAAAACTACCAAAGAAGACGAGATAACAGCATGAAACCATCAAAAAATATAGATACGTTTGAGACGTATCAGCAGCGCATCCGTGTGGTCCATCTACTCCTCGTCTGATCTCCCTCGAACAGTCGGTCGTTGGATTGTCTCCCTCAAACAGCCGGTCGACGGATCCCACGTACAAGTTCGTCGGAGCGGCGCAAGTGTACCACCTCTAAAGGTATCCGCGCATGCACGAGGAACATCGTGCGGCAGACTGCTCGGTCTGGATCTCACAGTCGGCAGCGACAAGTGGAGGTCGCTAGGTGCAACACATGCACAATCCTAATGACAGCGCCAAAGCAAGCAACTGAATAAGTGTGTCGCACCTCCACTATTTATAGGCATCCGACGCATGCTCAACTCTTGGCCTTGCAAGGATCCTAAATCCCATGTGTTCCTTCCCTTAAGCACGTGACCCCTTAGGTTCTCGTTCACTTGGTCGCGAGTCAGATCACATCCAACTCGGCTAGTCGGTAGCAGCCTCTAGCAAAGTGTGCGGACTCCAAGTGTCTCATGAGGCTGGTTAGGCGAACCTGTACTTCATACTTTTGTTCCCTTTGCCACACGATATATGTTGTCGTGCACAAGGTGATATGGTCATCCTTGTTGCAGCACGATCTCTTTCTCGTTCCGGTGAATCCGACCAACACTCAGATTATCTCATAATCCTCATCGCATGGTCATGCTTATCTAGGTTCGATCACCCAAGGGGCGTGCTGCGGCAACAAAAGTCCTTCCTTGGCGCTAGGAATTCTTCTTGTTACTTCTCTGGTTTGCGTCAGTTTTTCCCTTGAAGAGGAAAGGGTGATGCAGCACAGGAGCAGTAAGTATTTCCCTCAGTTTGAGAACCAAGGTATCGATCTAGAAGGACGGCCTCGTCAAGTCCAGAGTACCTGCGCAAACACAAACAAGCTTGCACCCAACGCTTCAAAGGGGTTGTCAATCCCTTCAAGATTGTTTGCAAAGTGAGATCTGAAGGCGGAAAGTGCAACGAAGTAAAAAGTGTAAGGCTGAAAATATGGTGTAAAGTAGACCCTGGGGGCCATAGTGTTCACTAGAGGCTTCTCTCATAATAACAAATATCACGGTGGGTGAACAAATTACTGTCGAGCAATTGATAGAACCGCGCAAAGTCATGACGATATCTAAGGCAATGATCATACATATAGGCATCACGTCCGAGACAAGTAGACCGATACTTTCTGCATCTACCACTATTACTCCACACATCGACTACTATCCAGCATGCATCTAGTGTATTGAGTTCATGACGAACAGAGTAACGCCTTAAGCAAGATGACATGATGTAAAGGGATAATCTCAAACCAATGATGAAAACCCCATCTTTTTACCCTTGATGGCAACAACACGATGCGTGCCTCGCTACCCCTTCTGTCACTGGGTGAGGTCACCGCACGGTATGAACCCAAAACCAAGCACTTCTCCCACTTCAAGAATCATAGATCTAGTTGGCCAAACAAAACCCACAACTCGAAGAGAATTACAAGGATATGAAATCATGCATAAGAGAGATCAGAAGAAACTCAAATAAGATTCATAGATAATCTGATCATAAATCCACAATTGATCGGATCTCGACAAACACACCGCAAAAGAGGTCTCACGGGATGGGCAAATCCCATCTTGCTCGACCATGTCTCACGGCATGGGTCTGGACAAGCCCGAAACCTACCTTTGTAACTACCCAGTCATGGAGTAGCATTTGGTCAGTCCAAAGCAAGGTTGTCACCATCACGAGTACATGCGCCAGCTTAGGTCTTAGGACATAGAACGTATGTTGTACCAGAGGCTCACAGATGACCTATCGTTGTGTCTCATAGTTAGGTTTGTCCAACTCAAACCTTATCTCGACTTGGGTCTGACTACATCGAATCCAAGCAGATCTTTCTGAGTCCATATTATCCGGCTAGCATCCAATGCTACATTGCCAGTGATACCGAACCATCCACCTGTCATATGCTAATCCGATTGGTTGTGCGTCCACACAAACCTTTCGACTAGGAACCATTTAAGACACTTACCATACAATGTATAGTCTCACAAACAAGTCACGTACTTGTTAATACACATCATTAATAATGTCCAAGGACTATCTTTATTCATAAACACATAGGAAATATCATCATACATGATTGCCGCTAGGGCATATCTCCAACAACGGGGTAGAGGTGCACTTCGATGGGTCCCTAAGCCTTCGGGCGGTCTAGAGACGCCCCAGCGGACCCGGCCCGACCAGCGAGGCACTGGAGCAGGGGCAGTCGAGCCGACTCTCTAGCCGGCCCGACGTCAGAATGGGCAGGGAGGCTAGCCGGCCAGGCGGCAGTGCGGGCACGCATGGCCCGGCGGGTCTCCTTTTTCACTCTTTTCGCCAGCAGCAACTTTCTTTCTTTTGTTAACCGATTGCCCCTTTTCTATTTTTTGCAACCGGCCCTTTTTTCAGCCGGACTCCCCTTTTTTTCCTTTGGGAAGCCGGCATCCACTGTGTCTTTGTGGGCAAACAGGGCAGAGCCGACGGGGCGGGGGCGGAACCAGCGAGGCCTGCATGGTTTCAGGGTGAGGCGGAGCCGACGGGGAGGGGTGGAGCAGAGCCGACGGGGCATGCGCATGGGCCGGGGCGGGTGGGAGCCGGCGGGCCAGCATAGCACGACGGTGCTGACGCGGAGCGGGAGCAGGCGAGGGCGTGGGCGGGCAGGCGGAGCATAGCAGATCCAGCAGAGCATGCGTGGGCCGAGAGCAGAGCGAAGCCGGCAGAGCGCACACGGGCGGGGGACAGTGCCGATGGGCCAAGCGAAGGCCACAGGCTAAGCACGCTGACCGACCGAAGCAGAGGGCACACAAAAGCATAGCCTCGGTGGTGCTCGGCGCAGGGGCGCAGCGGGCACACCAGGGTGGAGGTGTGATAACCCACAAGTGTAAGGGATCGTGTGTAGCTTTTTTTGATAAGTAAAAGTGTCAAACCCAACGAGGATCTAAAGGTAGAATTAATATTCTCTCAAGTTCTATCGACCACTCATACAACTCTACGCACGCTAATGCTTACTTTACCTAGAACAAGTATGAAACTATTTTGCGGGAATAAAACTAGAAGTACTTTGCGAGAATAAAACTAAGAATAATTTGCAAGATAATAAAATCTAGTTGTTTATTAGAAAGCTTTTTGTAACACAAGAGAAAGATTTGTCCCTGGGCAATCGATAACTAGACTAGTAATTATTATCGCATTTTTATATGAGGGAGAGGCATGAGCTAACATACTTTCTGTACTTGGATCATATGCACTTATGATTGGAACTCTAGCAAGCGTGTGCAACTACTAAATACAATTAACGTAAAACCCAACCATTGCATTAACACATCAAGTCCTTTTAACACCCATACGTAATCAATCCCCTTACTCAGGTGCAAGCTTTTGTCACTCTGGCCGCCCACTATAAGCGAATCATGAATATATTTCAATCCTTACATCGGGGATCTAACACGCTTGTGTGACACGGCGGCCACCATAGGACAACACCAAATAAAACATACAACTCAAACCAATCATGATCGTCAATCAACCCATAGGACAAAAGAAATCTACTCAAACATCATAGGATAGCCACGCATCATTGGGTAATTATATATAGCATTAAGTGTTGGAATTATGCCCTAGAGGTAATGATAAATAAGTTATTATTATAATTCATGTATCAAGATAATCGTTTATTATCCATGCTATAATTGTATTGAATGAAGACTTAGATACATGTGTGGGTACATAGACAAAACACTGTCCCTAGCAAGCTTCTAGTTGGCTAGCCAGTTGATCAAAGATAGTCAGGGTCTTCTGACTATGTACAAGGTGTTGTTGCTTGATAACTGGATCACATCATTGGGAGAATCATGTGATGGACTAGACCCAAACTAATAGACGTAGCATGTTGATCGTGTCATTTTGTTGCTACTGTTTTCTACGTGTCAAGTATTTATTCCTATGACCATGAGATCATATAACTCACTGACACCGGAGGAATGCTTTGTGTGTATCAAACGTCACAACGTAACTGGGTGACTATAAAGATGCTCTATAGGTATCTCCGAACGTGTCCGTTGAGTTAGTATGGATCAAGACTGGGATTTGTCACTCCGTGTGACGGAGAGGTATCTCGGGGCCCACTCGGTAATACAACATCACTCACAAGCCTTGCAAGCAATGTGATTTAGTGTAAGTCACGGGATCTTGTATTGCGGAACGAGTAAAGAGACTTGCCGGTAAACGAGATTGAAATAGGTATGCGGATACTGACGATCGAATCTCGGGCAAGTAACATACCGAAGGACAAAGGGAATGACATACGGGATTATATGAATCCTTGGCACTGAGGTTCAAACGATAAGATCTTCATAGAATATGTAGGATCCAATATGGGCATCTAGGTCCCGCTATTGGATATTGACCGAGGAGTCCCTCGGGTCATGTCTACATAGTTCTCTAACCCGCACGGTCTGCACACTTAAGGTTCGGCGTTGTTTTATGCGTATTTGAGTTATATGGTTGGTTAACGAATGTTGTTCGGAGTTTCGGATGAGATCACAGACATCACGAGGGTTTCCGGGATGGTCCAGAGACGAAGATTGATATATAGGATGACCTCATTTGATTACTAAAATTTCAAGACGAAACTGTGTTCTCCCAGACTGTGTACCGTTGCTACAATTCGTTGTTTCAAGACACCACGTGATGATCGGGTGTGATAGACTCAACGTTCACATACAACGGGTGAAAAACAGTTGCACACGCGGAACACTCGGGTTAAGCTTGACGAGCCTAGCATGTGCAGACATGGCCTCGGAACACATGAGACCGAAAGGTCGCATGAATCATATAGTTGGTATGATTAGCATAGGGATGCTTACCACTGAAACTATCCTCAACTCACGTGATGATCGGATTTGAGCTAGTGGAATTGGATCATGAACCACTCAAATGACTAGAGAGATGTACTTTTTGAGTGGGAGTTTAGCAAGTAATTTGATTAAGTTAAACTCTCATTATCTTGAACATAGTCTAAGTCCACTTTGAATATATTTGTGTTGTAGATCAATGGCTCACGCGACAGTCACCCTGAATTTTAATATGTTCCTAGAGAAAGCTAAGTTGAAAGATGATGGAAGCAACTTTGTAGACTGGGCTCGTAATCTTAAGTTGCTCCTGCAAGCTGGGAAGAAGGATTATGTCCTTAATGCTGCGCTAGGAGATGAACCACCCGCTATGGCTGACCAAGATGTTAAGAACGTTTGGTTAACGCGTAAGGAGGACTACTCAGTAGTTCAATGTGCAGTCTTGTATGGCTTAGAGCCGGTACTTCAACGTTGCTTTGAGCATCATGGAGCATATGAGATGTCCCAGGAGTTGAAGTTTATCTTTCAGAAGAACACCCGGATCGAGAGGTATGATACCTCCGATAAATTCTATGCTTGCAAGATGTAGGAGAATTCGTCTCTCAGTGAACATGTGCTCAAAATGTCTGGGTACTCAAACCGTCTAGCTGAGCTGGGGACTGAACTTCCGCAAGAGGCTATCACTGACAGAATTCTTCAATCACTGCCGCCAAGCTATAAGGGCATTGTGTTGAACTATGACATGCAAGGGATGAATAAGTCACCCGGCGAGTTATCCGCGATGCTAAAAGTCGCAGAGTCAGAACTCCGTAAAGAGCATCAAGTGTTGATGGTGAATAAGACCACTAGTTTCAAGAGAAACGACAAAGGAAAGAAGGGTAATTCGAAGAAGAGCGGCAAGCCTGTTGCCAATCTGACGAAGAAACCCAAAGCTGGACCTAAGCCTGAAACAGAGTGCTATTATTGCAAGGGTATGGGTCACTGGAAGCGCAACTGCCCCAAGTATCTGGCTGATAAGAAGGCGGCCAAAGAAAAATCAGGTATATTCGATATACATGTTATTGATGTCTACTTAACCAGCTCTCGTAGTAGTGCCTGGGTATTCGATACCGGTTCTGTTTCTCATATTTGCAACTCGAAACAGGAACTGTGGAATAAGCGAAGGCTGGCGAAGGATGAAATGACGATGCGCGTGGGAAATGGTTCCAAGGTTGATGCAATCGCCCTCGGCATAGTTTCACTTCAGTTACCATCAGGATTAGTTATGAACTTAAATAATTTTTATTTAGTGCTTGCGTTAAGCATGAACATTATATCTGGATCTTCTTTATTGTGAGACGGTTAAGGTTTAAGTCAGAGAATAATGGTTGTTCTATTTCTATGATTAATATCTTTTATGGTCATGCACCCAATGTGAGAGGATTGTTCATATTGAATCTTGATAGTGATAAGACACATATACATAAAATTGAGACCAAAAGAGTTAGAGTTAACAATGATAGCGCCATGTTTTTATGGCAATGCCGCTTAGGTCATATTGGTGTAAAGCGCATGAAGAAACTCCATACCGATGGACTTTTGGAGTCACTTGACTTTGATTCACTTGACACGTGCGAACCATGCCTCATGGGCAAGATGACTAAGACTCCGTTCTCCGGAACAATGGAGCGTGCAAGTGACTTGTTGAAAATCATACATGCCGATGTGTGTGGTCCGATGAGTGTGGAGGCACGCGGCGGATATCGTTATTTTCTCACCTTCACTGACGATTTGAGTAGATATGGTTATGTCTACTTGATGAAGCACAAGTCTGAAACATTTGAAAAGTTCAAGCAATTTCAGAGTGAAGTTGAAAATCATCGTAACAAGAAGATCAAGTTCCTACGGTCTGATCGTGGGGGTGAATGTTTGAGTTTCGAATTTGCTGCTCACTTAAGACAATGTGGAATTGTTTCACAGTTGACACCACCTGGAACACCACAGCGTAATGGTGTGTCCGAACGTCGTAATCGTACTTTATTAGAGATGGTGCGATCTATGATGTCTCTTACCTATTTGTCGTTATCGTTTTGGGGTTATGCATTAGAAACAGCTGCATTCACTTTAAACAGGGCACCATCAAAATCCGTTGAGATGACACCATACGAACTGTGGTATGGCAAAAGACCAAAGTTGTCGTTTCTTAAAGTTTGGGGATGTGATGCTTATGTCAAAAAGCTTCAGCCTGAAAAGTTGGAACCCAAAGCGGAAAGGTGCGTCTTCATAGGTTACCCAAAAGAGACGGTTGGGAACACCTTCTATCTCAAATCCGAGGGCAAAGTGTTTGTTGCTAAGAACGGAGCTTTTCTCGAGAAGGAGTTTCTCTCGGGAGAATTAAGTGGGAGGAAGATAGAACTTGATGAGGTTGTCGAACCTCTCATCCCTCTGGATGGTGGCGCAAGGCAAGGGGGAACCCCTGTCGTTGCGACGCCGGCTGAGGAGGAAGTTAATGATGATGATCATGAAACTCCGGATCAAGTTCCTGTCGAACCTCGCAGGTCGACGAGACCGCGTACTACTCCAAAGTGGTACGGTAATCCCGTCTTCTCAATTATGTTGTTGGACAACAATGAGCCTGCGAATTATGAAGAAGCAATGGTGGGCCCGGATTCCAAAAAATGGCTGGAGGCCATGAAGTCCGAGATAGGATCTATGTATGAAAACAAAGTGTGGACTGTGGAAGTACTACCTGAAGGCTGCTAGGCTATTCAGAACAAATGGATCTTTAAGAAGAAGACGGACGCTGACGGTAATGTGACCGTTTATAAAGCTCGACTTGTGGCAAAGGGTTTTTCACAAGTTCAAGGGATTGACTACGGTGAGACATTCTCACCCGTAGCGATGCTTAAGTCCGTCCGAATCATGTTAGCAATAGCTGCATTTTTCGATTATGAAATCTGGCAGATGGATGTCAAAACGGCGTTCCTTAACGGTTTCCTTAAGGAAGACTTGTATATGATGCAACCCGAAGGTTTTGTCGATCCTAAAGATTCTAACAACGTGTGCAAGCTCCAGCGATCCATTTATGGACTGGTGCAAGCATCTCGGAGTTGGAATAAACGCTTTGATGAGGTGATCAAAGCATTTGGGTTTATACAAGTGGTTCGGAGCTCTCTGGCGTTTCTAATATTATATGTGGATGACATATTGCTCATTGGAAACAACATAGAGTTTTTGGAGAGCATAAAGGATTACTTGAATAAAATTTTCTCTATGAAGGACCTAGGAGAAGTTGCTTACATTCTAGGCATAAAGATCTATAGGGATAGATCAAAACGCTTGATAGGACTTTCACAAAGCACATACCTTGATAAAGTTTTGAAGAGGTTCAAAATGGAGCAGTCCAAGAAGGGGTTCTTGACAGTTTTACAAGGTACGAGATTGAGTAAGACTCAGTACCCAGCAACTGATAAAGATAGAGAGCATATGAGCATCGTCCCCTATGCTTCAGCCATAGGTTTTATCATGTATGCAATGATGTGCACTAGACCGGATGTTAGCTTGGCCATAAGCATGGTAGGCAGGTTCCAGAGTAATCCAGGAGTGGATCACTGGACGGCGGTCAAGAATATCCTGAAATACCTGAAAAGGACTAAGGAGATGTTTCTCGTGTATGGAGGTGACGAAGAGCTCGCCGTAAAAGGTTACGTCGATGCAAGCTTTGACACAGATCCGAACGACTCTAAGTCACAGACCGGATACGTATTTATTCTTAATGGGGCTGCGGTAAGCTGGTGCAGTTCGAAGCAAAGTGTCGTAGCTGATTCTACATGTGAAGCGGAGTACATGGCTGCCTCGGAGGCGGCTAAGGAGAGTGTGTGGATGAAGCAGTTCATGACGGATCTTGGAGTGGTGCCGAGGGCACTGAATCCAATAACCCTGTTTTGCGACAACACGGGCGCCATTGCCTTAGAAAAGGAACACGGTTTCACAAGAAGATCAGACACATCAAACGACTCTTCAACCTCATCCGCGACTACGTCGAGGAGGAGGACGTGAATATGTGCAAAGTGCACATGGATCTGAATGTAGCAGACCCGCTGACTAAACCTCTTCCACGGGCAAAGCATGATCAACACCAGAACTGTATGGGTGTTAGATTTATTACAATGTAATTCACATGGTGATGTGAGGACTAGATTATTGACTCTAGTGCAAGTGGGAGACTGTTGGAATTATGCCCTAGAGGCAATAATTACCTCAGTATATATAGGAGGGAGGGGAGGGACCTTGCCTTGAGGCTCAAGGAGCCCCAAGGGGTCGGCTCAAGTGGGGGGAGGAGGTTTCCTCCTCCAATCCTAGTCCAACTAGGATTGGAAGGTGGCGTCCTTCTCTATTTTCCTTTTTTTCTTTTCTCTTTGATTTTCTTTCTCTCCTGCGCAGGGGCCTTCTTGGGCTTGCCCACCAGCCCACTAAGGGCTGGTGCGGTACCCCTAAGGTCTATGGGCTTCCCCCGGGTGGAATGAACCCCCCCCCCCCCCCCGGTGAACATCCGGAACCCATTCGTCACTCCCGGTACATTCCCGGTAATGCCGAAAACTTTCCGGTAATCAAATGAGGTCATCCTATATATCAATCTTCATCTCCGGACCATTCCGGAAACCCTCGTGACGTCCGTGATCTCATCCGGGACTCCGAACAACATTCGGTAACCAACCATATAACTCAAATACGCATAAAACAATGCCGAACCTTAAGTGTGCAGACCATGCGGGTTCGAGAACTATGTAGACATGACCCGAGGGAATCCTTGGTCAATATCCAATAGTGGGACCTGGATGTCCATATTGGATCCTACATATTCTATGAAGATCTTATCATTTCAACCTCAGTGCCAAGGATTCATATAATCCCGTATGTCATTCCCTTTGTCCTTCGGTATGTTACTTGCCTCAGATTCGATCGTCAGTATCCGCATACCTATTTTAATCTCGTTTACCGGCAAGTCTCTTTACTCGTTCCGTAATACAAGATCCCGTGACTTACACTAAGTCACATTGCTTGCAAGGCTTGTGTGTTATCTTGTATTACCGAGTGGGCCCCGAGATACCTCTCTGTCACACAGAGTGACAAATCCCAGTCATGATCCATACTAAATCAACGTACACCTTCGGAGATACTTGTAGAGCATCTTTATAGTCACCCAGTTATGTTGTGACGTTTGATACACACAAAGCATTCCTCCCGTGCCAGTGCGTTATATGATCTCATGGTCATAGGAATAAATACTTGACACGCAGAAAACAGTAGCAACAAAATGACACGATCAACATGCTACGTCTATTAGTTTGGGTCTAGTCCATCACATGATTCACCCAATGATGTGATCGAGGTATCAAGCAACAACACCTTGTACATAGTCAGAAGACCCTGACTATCCTTGATCAACTGGCTAGCCAACTAGAGGCTTGCTAGGGACAGTGTTTTGTCTATGTATCCACACATGTATCTAAGTCTTCATTCAATACAATTATAGCATGGATAATAAACGATTATCTTGATACATGAATTATAATAATAACTTATTTATCATTGCCTCTAGGGCATAATTCCAACAAGGACAAGCCTGAAAGTTCTCTTATGTAAAGAAAGCACTCCCGAGGAAACATGGGAATTTCTCCCTAGTCAAGTTCATCATATTGACTTGATTAGCGTTCGCTACTTTGATGATTTGATATGTGGGTGGACCGGCACTAAGGTGTTGCTCTTACTTGAACTTACAACCTACTTATGATTAACCCCTCTCGGAAGCATCCGCAACTATGAAAGAAGAATTAAGATAAATCTAACCATAGCATGAAACATGTGGATCCAAATCAGCCCCTTATGAAGCAACACATAAACTGGGGTTTAAGCTTCTGTCACTCTCGCAACCCATCATCTACTTGTTACTCCACAATTATTTTCTTTATGCCCATAACATGATGAAGTGTCACATAGTCGACATTCACATGACACCACTAAAGGAAGTAACAACATACATATCATCAAAGTATCGAACGAATCCCAACTTTATATGATTACTTATAACCAGACTTCTCCCATGTCCTTAGGAACAATAGTAACTACTCACTCCTCATCAACATGTTAAACATTAGAGGTGTAACAAATATGATTAAGAATCTTAACATTATGTCTTCCACCAAGTAATCCAACTAGCATCAACTACAAGATGTAATTAACACAACTAGCAACCCACAGGTACCAATCTTAGGTTTTAAGACAAAGATTGAATACACGAGATGAACTAGGATTGGAGATGAGATGGTGTTGGTGAAGATGTTGATGAAGATTGGTCCTCCCATGAAGGAGGAAGCATTGGTGATGACGATGGCTTAGATTTCACACTCCCGGAGAGGAAATCCTCGGGCAGAATCGCTCTCTTGGAGAGCAAAAGGGCCTCAACCCAGGTTTCCGCCTCGAGACGGCTCCGCTTCATCCCGAAAGTTATGTCTTGTTTTTTCTAAGGTAAAACACACCATATAGGAGAAGAGGAGCGTCGGAGGACCAACAGGGGCCCAACAAGCCATCAGGGTGCGGTCTGGGGGTGCGCGGCCTCATGGCTTTTGCCCACGTGGCTGCCCCTATGTTGTGTATTTTTGGCCCAATAATTCTTATATATTCCAGAAAAATTCTGTGTGAAGTTTCAGGTCATTTGGACCAACTTGATTTTGTTGCCTTTTTCTCGGGTTTTCGGTCCAGAATTCCAGTTTCAAGATACTTTCCTCTTCATAAAGTACCTTGCATATTCAGAGAGAAAAGACATAAGAATTACATAATAACATGGAATAATGGACAGTAATAAGACAAATATCAATAAAGATTCATGATGCAAAATTGACATATCAACTCCCCCAATCTTAGACTTCGCTTGTCCTCAAACGAAAACCGAGCTCGAGAATAATGGCCACATCATTTGAGAGGGAGACTGACAGGTGGATAACCCCGGGGTAGGCCAAAAGCAAGCCCTTCTCCATTCCCCTTTGAAAAACATACATAGGACGGTCGCTTCTCCACGAAGGGCCGATTTCTCCTGGATATCACCTACTCATGTGTTGAGACCAATATATTCCACTCAATTCATTTGAATCTTGATCTCTAGCCTCCGCAAACTGCTTTCCACCAAATCAACCTCTCCTACCCATGCATATTCTGTGAGAGAGTGATTTTGTGTTGAGGAGACTATCTTCAGAAGCACAAGAGCAGGGAGTTTATTGATCTACCACATCTATTACCTTTTGGAGGGTGGTGCCTCCTAGATTGGTTAGGTGTCCCTTAGAAGCCTCCTACTTTGTATTGTAGAATTGAACCAAGATGTTTGTAAGCGCAAGGAGATCACCTACTTCGTGAAGCTCTACCGTGAGTAAGGCTAGTCCTCCTAGACGGAAGCCGTGGTGGAATAGACAAGGCCGCTTCTTTGTGGACCCTTCGTGGGTGGAGCCCTCCGTGGACTCTCATAGTCGTTACCCTCTGTGGGTTGAAGTCTCCACTAACATGGACGTACGATAGCGCCACCTATTGGAACCATGCCAAAAATCGCATCATGTGTTTGATCTCCCTACCTTACTCCTTTACGTTAAACTTGCATGTATTACTTTCTATTGCTACACTCTTAGAAATGCATGTGTAGGGTGTACTTGACTTGCTATAACTGCCAAAGCTGCCTATCAACTAAAATTGGGAAAAGGCAAAAAAATTATCTTGTCAAGTAGTCTAATCACCCCCCCCCTCTAGACATACTTTCGATCCTGCACGAGCTCCCCCCAACGACGGCCGTCTCCGTGACCAATTCCCCAACGAGGACGGGGCCTACATCGTCTTCACCAGCGAAGGCAGTGAAAAGCACACCCAGCATCAGCGGCAGCATGAGGTGAACGCCATCGTGGCCTCGGTCCCGTAGTACATGCACTAGTCCGAGAAGCCGGTCACGTGGAGCCGTACTGACCACCCAGTCATGATGCCAAACTTTGGCAGCTACGCTATGGTCCTCAACAACACCATCGCCTCCAAGAAGCTCACCTACTAGTTCTCGTGGGTGTTGATCCACGGCGGGAGCACCATCAACGTCCTCTATCGCGACACGTTGCTCAAGCTGGGGCTCACGTAGAAAAACCTGTAGTCGACCCGAACAGTGTTCTACGGCATCTTGTCGGGGCAATCCTGCTCCCTCATCGGGAAAATCCAGCTCGACGTCCTCTTCGGCGACAAGGCCGCATCCACTGCGAGACGGTGTGGTTCGAGGTGGTGGACCTCGACTGCCCCTATCACGTGCTCCTGGGCAGGCCGGCGCTCGCCAAGTTCATGGCGATCCCTCACTACGCTTACCTCAAGATGAAGATGTCGGGTCCCGAAGGCATCATCACCATAGTCGGCGACTACAAGAAGTCAATCGAGTGCACGCGCGAAGGCAGCCGGCTAGCCGAGGTGCTGGTGATCACGAACGAAAAGCGTCAACTCGACCGGCTCATGGCCCAGTCCACCGAGCAGCTGGCCGTGCCGACTCGACCCGGCTAACCCCAAGCAGTGTGTCACCATCAGCGCCACCCTCAGCCACAAATAGGAAGGCGGGCTCGTCGACTTCCTCTGTGAGAATCGGGACATGTTTGCATGGTCTCCCAAGTACATGTCGGGTGTTCCGAGGAAGTTCGCCGAGCACAAACTTTATGTGCTACCAGATGTGAAGCCGGTCAAGCAACTCCTGCGTCGTTTCTCCGAGGAGAAGCGGGGTACTATAGGAGAAGAGATTGCCCGGCCGCTCACAGTCGGCTTCATCATGGAAGTTTTCCACCCGGATTGGTTGGCCAATCCAGTCCTGGCGCTGAAGAAAAACAAAACTTGGCGCATATGTATCAACTACACCAGCCTGAAGAAGGCTTGTCCAAAGGATCCATTCGCCCTGCCCCGGATCGATTAAGTGATCGACTCCACGGTCGGCTGCGACTTGTTATCCTTCGTGGACGCCTATTACGG
Organism: Hordeum vulgare subsp. vulgare; assembly: GCF_904849725.1. Classification (NCBI taxonomy): domain Eukaryota; kingdom Viridiplantae; phylum Streptophyta; class Magnoliopsida; order Poales; family Poaceae; genus Hordeum; species Hordeum vulgare. The sequence continues at coordinate 54,027,203 of NC_058519.1, forward strand.
CTACCACCAGATCAAGCCGGATCCGGCCGATCAGCTGAAGACCTCTTTCATCACCCCATTCGAAGCCGATAAGCTATCCTTCCTCAACGCCTATTACTGCTATGTCACCATGTCGTTTGGCTTGAAGAATGCAGGCGCCACCTTCCAACGCTGCATGCAGAAGTGTCTCCTGCCCCAAATCGGTAGGAACATGCATATATACGTCGATGACATCGTCGTCAAATCCAAGAAGCACTTCAGCCTCCTCGACGATCTTCGGGAGAACTTCACCAACCTACGCGAGTACAAGATCTGGCTCAACCCGAAGAAGTGTGTCTTCGACGTGCCACCCGGCCAGCTCCTGGGTTTCTTCGTGCCCGCATGCGACATCGAAGCTAACCCGGAGAATATCAAGGCCATCGAGCGCATGCATAAGCCGACGAAGCTCCGCGACGTCCAAAAAATTGTCGGTTGCCTGGTCTCGCTCAGCCGGTTTGTCAACCGGCTCGGCGAGAAGGCGCTGCCCCTCTACCATCTCATGAATAAGAAGACCAAGCTCGAGTGGACCAATAAGGCGGAAGAGGCCTTCCACGACCTCAAGCACGCCCTCTCCAGTGTGTCTGTCTTGGCCGCACCAACCAAAAGGAACACATGCTCGCATACATCACGGCAACGTCAGCGTCGTTCTGGTGGTGGAACGGCCTCGGGAGGGCATGCAAGGCGCTGTCAGTTCAGCGCCCCATCTACTATCTGAGCGAGGTTCTCTCCGCCTCCAAGCAGAACTACCCCCACTACCAGAAGATGTGCTACGGCATCTACTTCGCTGCCAAGAAGCTAAAGTAATACTTCCATGAGCACACCATCACCGTTGTGAGCACGGCTCCGCTTTCAGAGATCATGGGCAACCGGGACGCCACCGGTCGGATCGCCAAGTGGACCATCGCCATGGCCGACCACGACATCCAATTTCACTTTTTTCCGGCATCCCTTCATCCAACCTTTCCCGTATGATAAGCAATCACCTTAATTTACTTATCAAACTTCTCATCAAAATATAGAGTAAATCATGGATTAGATTTGATAAACATTTAGTTACACAATCACATTCATATGTGCATGTAAATCATCAATTAACATACTAGAATATTTATATCCCGTTGCAACGTACGGACATTGTCCTACTGCATAGATAAAACTCATGTCTTCATCATTCTCAACCCACGAGAGCCTACGAGGGTATTTGGTTGGGCTTTTACTTGGTTTTTTCTCTTTGGCTTATAAACCAAAAAAACATCTAAATAGGTGTTTTTTTGGCTTTTTAGCTTATATTCTCTCTCAAGCACCTAAATAAGTGTTTTTTTGGCTTTTTTGCTTATATTATCTCTAAATGGATCATATTGCAAAGCACTATGGAGAAGGACGAGGTGAGGCGCTATCGTGATGAGGGAATCCGTCAGCTGGTGATGTGTTGATCAAGATGGTGAATCTTTTCCAGTTTTCAGTCCGCCAACGTGTAGTGTCGTCCTTCATTGTAACCATACTTTATTGAAATCCCTCTCTCATGGTCCATTGCGAGTTGTGAACCGACTAAGAAAAAGCGGCCCCATTTTGTCTCATGCAAAAAATGCTCATAACATTTCTTTTGCAAACAAGATCAACATGAAAAGGCGACGTAGGCGACCGTTCGACGAGCCCGAGGCACATAAGACGGCAAGAATGAACCAAGCTCAAAGCGGCACCAAAAGAACTTTAAGGTTGCGAGTGGAGATGTTTCGATGTTGGAGCGAAAGAAAGACCGTCAAACTTGAAGGATGGTCGAGGGGGTACTGGGCCGACAACGGAGGGGGAGGCCCAGCAAACCAGCGAATGATGGAGGCGTATCCAGGAGAGGAGTTAACGGCAGTCGTTACAATGTTTTTTTAGAACACGATAAAGACACAGGCAATCATATATATGTGCGTACGCTCGTTCATATTAAAACACATACCCTATCACTATGAACACCTTTGAGTGACTAAGGGGACACATCAACTGGCTCCTTCCACCAAACACGCCCTACTCAGGGCCGGCCCATAGGCCGGGGCAACGGGGCGCCCGCCCTGGGCCCCTGAAAGGTAGGGGGCCCCCAGGTAGCAGCACATCATATGTTTTGCGATATTTCTTCCTTAAATCCAAAAAAATAAAAGAAAAAAATAAGTACTCATGTGGCTATTGATGACTTTTCTTTCAGGAGTGTTAGGAAAAACAACAAGACTTGTTGTCGTTTTAGTTCAAAGACCATTAATCTATGATATGTCCTAAATTGCTCTCGAAATACAATATATTCTAAAAAAATCCACAAGGGCCTCAATTTTTTTTCTCGTCCGAGGGCCTTAAATATGTATGGACCGGTCCTGGCCCTACTGAACGTTTGTTAGAAACTCAAAATTCAACCACGCCCTACTGAATGTTTCCTTCTTTTTTTAAACACTACATAAACATTTCCTTGGTCACCGGCAATGGGGAACTTAAGGATAGGCCAAAACCACAAAATCATTTGTACTCCAGTGAGAACAATGCCATCCCATTTCCTTGGTCACCGGCAATGGGCTTGGGTCGCTTTTTTAAGCCAATTGCAATGTGCCAGCTGTAGTACACCTGTATGTACGTTCCACATCTCCCCGCTCTAACGGCCCCCAAAAACTTAAATGGGTTGTTTCTTTTTCACATACAGAGGCTGGGAGATGGATGACGCATAGAGTAACATAAAGAGTCCCCTCTTTAAAAAAAGCTCTGGCTCTTCTTCTTCTGGCTCAAATGCGATGCAAAACAAAAACAAAAAATACAGAAAAACATGTACGTGATGAGAAGAAAATAACAAAAGAATAAATACAAAATTTACGATGAAAATGACCGCGGACAAGAATAACAAAGTGTTCTACGAGTAAAACAAAATTACTTCATCTGCTCATGCTGCTTTTACTTCACCAACACGAAGAATGACTAAAGACTGAAGGGGTTTGCACTAAAGATTAGTTATCCATCAGAAAAAGAAATGATCAACATCAAGATAATGAACATGGATGGAACTCAAGAATGATTTAAGATAAGAGGGAATGATAACCGAAGGTTAAGGTAAATAAAAGAGTGAATTTCGCTTTTTACCCTGTAGTTGTACATTTATGACACTAATTACCTCATCAAGTGGACATTCGTCTATAATATCCTTTTTGAAGCTTTGGGCACTCGTTTTCTGATGCATGTCCATCAGGCAAGGTGTGAGGTGACGCCCGGGGTACAAAAATATATGGACGATGATGAGGAATGAAACCGATGGACAAGAGAAGTCTGGACATGATCGTCAACGATGTCCTCTGATCTTTACAGATTTTTCTACGAATCATTAACGCAACATGTCAATCCTATCTAACATAAACAAGAAAAATGTAAATATAAGGAATTACCGTGTTAAAAGTCGCTAAAATCTGATATTTCGATAAAAGTTCCACTAAATGGGGTAATATGTGTCACAAATGTATAACTACAAGGTAAAAAACGAAATTCACTCTAAATAAAACAAAGATAGCTGAGGAGAGAAAGAATGAGAGTGAAAAAACAAAAAAGAAGGGATAATCACCTTCGATGACTGAAGACTGGTGAGAACTAGCACACAAATAAAATCTGCAGAACTAGTGACTGAATGACAGGTGAACTGACGGGGATATCTACAAAATGTCTATGATTTCTTGCTTGTTTTCTGTGTTTTATGTGTTTTTAGAGTTTGTTCACACTTTTTTCACTCAATTTGGCTGCAGTGCGCCCAGAAGCCTTTTCTATCTATATTTCCGTGGAGTTTTCTCACTACTAGAACATGGAAAATGCAGCTATCTCTAACATTCTGTTTTCATTTTATTTTTCTAGAGAAAATGTTTTTGCAGCCGTAAAAGATTTCTCTGGAAAAAATGGAGAGTATCTTGTTGCTTCCCTGAATAAGTGATAGTACCTTGTTCTTTCCTGAATAAAAGTAATAGCACCTTGTTCTTTCCTGAATAATTAAGAGACACTCAAGACTGATGGTTATTTACTCAACAAAAGAAAGAATAAACACCGGGTGTATGCGGGAAACCAAAGACGGAGCAAATCTCTACTAAAAAAATGTTTGTAATCATCGCTCAGGAATAAGAACATATGCATATCAAAACAGACTTTAGAAATAAAACTTGTGCCATTGACAAAAGCCACTGAACGAAAATCAGAGAAAAGAAACTGAAATAACCGAAGAAAGGAAACTGAAGAAACTAAAGGGGGTAGGAAGATAGACATATAATGAAGGACTGTCTGCTTATTTAACTCATGCTTGGCCCAAAAAGAGTAAATAAAAGAAACTGAAAAGATAACAAAGAAGATAATATCATCTGAAAGACTAAATGATGAGTAAAACTCTTGAATGATAGACAGAATAGTGATGTGTGCTCTCTGAACATGGACTGGTGAGTCAACTATAAGAACAATGACTGATAATAATAAACATTGATAAACTAATAGAGTAAGAACGATCATCTCGAGCTCATTGCCGACCTTTGTCTTGGATGTTACTAACACATACGCTCCAATGTCAAGTCTTGTCCTCGTAAGAAACTTCTTCCATCCATTCTTGAAGAAGATCAGACCATCGGATGTGGTATCGTACTCGGTCCCAGTGATGCTCTTTTTGCCTAAGCTTAAATGAGTGAAGCAACTAAAGACTAAAATAAGTGAATCAACTACAAGACTGATGTTGGGATACTGATCAACTAAATTAAACAAGGCTGAAATCATAATTGAAATTGATGAAAACCAAAACTGAACTAAATGGTACACTATTGCAATAATTTACTGAACTGAATGTGAAAAAACGATCCAATAAAAAATACATAGCTTATAGAGAGATATGTGTGGGCATTGGCGAGTGCTGAGCAAAAACTATTGCCCATAAATGAACCGAAAAGTCAAATAATGATGAACGTTTTGCCAAGAGTGAAAGTACTTGGCATGGGCCGTTGATGGTCGGCAGGCATCCCTGTGAGACATGATGGTGGCATGAAGGACACATTTTAGAAGGAAAAGAAGATACCGGAAGAGTTGCGGCTGTCCGCGGTCTTCTAGGTGCCATGCAAAGTAAATGAATAATGCAGTACTGAAATGGCAAATGTAGATACGCTGAAAACTGATGGGACTGAAGGAAAATACACCAAAACACTGACAAAACTGAATACTCACAAAGGAAAACACAAAAATTGCTTTTATTTGTAGGTTCCAGTTTTCCCATCAACCAATTGTAGGTTCCAGTTTACAATTATGAACTTACACGAAAACAAAACGTGCTTTTAATTGTAGGTTCCAGTTTTGCCATCAACCAATTGTAGGTTCCAGTTTACAATTATGAATTTACACGAAAACAAAACGTGCTTTTAATTGTAGGTTCCAGTTTTTTACATCAAAAAGAGCCGCACGTGCACACGCGCCAAAAGAGGCAGAAGGATAGGGAGGTTACACATGAAAGCAGAGATGCCACTCTCCTAATCATCTATGGATGATCCAAAAACCGAAGAAAAGATACCAGTGGTCATACTGAAAAAAACTAAAAGGTTTGATATTAAAAAAGACGAGTAACTATAATAGAATGACTAACTAAATGTGGGGTTTATAGTGAAAACTAAGAAAATATAATTAAATAAAAGACTGAATAATGACTACTCAACTAAGCAGAACTGAAAAGTTGAAAATGATACAAAAGAAAGAAAAAAATATAAAAATCATAAAGACTATCTGCAATGCCATCTTGGAACACCTAAAATGAGAATCAACCACATAACTGAAAACTATATTGAATATCAGTTCAAACTAGATTAGTGATAAATAAAATAGATGACTAAAAACTAGAATGAATATCTGATCAAACTGAATACCGAAGACTATCTGCCAAACCCAAAATGAGTAAATCAACTACATGATTGAAAACTCGAACAAAACTGAATACTGACAAACGACACACCGGAAACTGAAAAACTGAAGAAAATGACACCTGACAATGATACTGACGAAACTGAAAAAAATAACATCTAACACTGAAACTACTTATGAAACTGAATAAAATGGCACTTAACAACGAAACTACTGAAACTGAAGAAACAAATCTTCATGTGAGGCAAACTGAGACTTGAGAGTTGAGATTAAGAATAGGACTGAGTGGAACAATGAAATAAAGATGACATATACTGAAACATAAATACTATATGATGGACTAAAATATTAAATAGTGAGACTGAATATTGAAGCGCTAAACAAGCACGCGCCGGCACCCCGCTCACCCCACTGTACAGCCACGACCCCTCCCCCGCCGCTGCCGCCGCCGGAAACCCTAGCGCGGGGAGCGGTGGCCTCGCCACCGCCGGAGCTCCGCCGAGCATCGGCCTCGCGCGCAGCCTCTTCTTGCCGCCGCGGATGACCATGGCGACGGGTGGCGTCGCGCCGGCGCCGTCCCGTGCCGCCGCCGCCCCCTCGAAGCTCCCGAATGCGGTACGGCCGAAGAATCGTCTTCGGAAGATGAGGACAAAGACGAGGAAGAGGATTGATGTGTCTTTCATTTGTGTCTTGAACTTTAGTTTGCATTTTGAACTTGGTTGGATGAACTTGTGGGCATGATTTTGAACTTGTGGGCATGAACTTTTATTCATCAACTTGTTTGCGTCAAATTTCACATGTTCATTGCATTTTGATGAATGTTTCGAACTCATTTTGTGTCCAAAATGCCATATATGTGAAATTTCGGGCGAGTCGTGCGCGCTCCATTTTTTGCGTGCTGCTGGAGCGACGCGCGCGCTGCATTTTAGCGCGGCTGTTGGAGCCAGCGCTGGCGGCCGCGCTAAACCAGCCGAAGCGCGCGCGGCAAACAAGTTTTTTGCGCGCGACGCGAAGCGCGGCTGTTGGAGATGCTCTAAGGACTGATCCAAAGAAGAACCAAGGACTGATGAAATAAGCACTGATGAAAGGGTACTGATAATAAGACAGAACAACACTGAAGAATGAACAATGACTTAAACTGAAGAGAGAAAAACTGTCGCATCAGGAAGCTCACACAAGATAATAAATGACTGAAATAAAAAATAAAGAAACATGACTGATTTTACAAACAAAGATGTACTGAGAAAGACACTTAAGTATTGCAAAGACTGAGCTTTGATTGATAAGCAATCAAGTAGTGAACAATCAGGAAAGATGGGAAACTGAGGACACTGATTGACAAGTAATCTAACGGAGACTGATGATTGGATACTGAAGACTGATAACTGGTACTGAGAATTAGCTAAGTGAGCCACACCGGCGGCGAGCTCTATGACTGTCTACGCGTGTGGTGCGTGCAAGAAATTTCAGAGCGTTCCTGATGAACTAAGCTATGACAAACTTTCCTGGCCAAAACAACCACCTAACTGAGCAACACCTGCGACGAGCTCTATGACCGGCGAGTTGGCGACCATGACGATGAACTGAATGATAAACAGCAGGACACAGGGGAAATCACATCGAGCAACACAAGGGCAAATTGGGCAGAGCGATTACTACCTCCCCCACCAACATGCGCTTGCTGGTAGCGAGCACGACAGGAGAGCCCTGCCGAGCTCCTCTCCAGCGGCCGTCCCTGTGAAGAACACATCCCGCATTCAAGCGCACCTTGTCAGGGACGTGCCGCTCGCCATCTCTGCCTGGCCGACCTGCCGCTAATCACCGGTGAGGAGCCTCCTTCCCTCCGCAGGACAAACGAACACGCAAAGATTGGTGCAGATCCGACGGACAGAAAAACGACCTGAACCGAATTCAAAAAACAAAACAGGCCCAAAAAATAGTAAAACTGTATTTCTATGTGACCATTCAACTACTGCCAGTGCGAACAATGCCATCCCATTTATAACTAGGAAAGGTAAGCTATCCCAAACATCAAAAGCAATACAGATACGCCGCTTCAGTCCATGCCATGCTACATTACAGAACTCATCAAGGGCTAAAAGAGGCTCACAGAGTACACACTTAAACAGTTGGTACAAAAAAATCGATCCTTGATCCATCAACTTCAACACTCGCTATTAGGCACTAAGCTACTACTCGTCAGCCTCAGTCTTGGATTTCTTCTTCTTTTTCTTGGATTTCCCCTCGGTGCCAGTCTTAGGGTCAACAGACTCGGCATCGCGGTTCTTCTTTTTCTTCTTCTTGGGGGTCTCGTCGTCGCCGTTGGCTTGCATCTCCTCGTCCTGCGGCTCCTCAAGCTTGTGCTTCTTCTTCTTCTTCTTCTCGGTTCCCGTTTCAGCCTCGGCCGCAGCACTGTCAACGTCCATCGCGTCACCGTTAGCCTCAGCTTTGGACTTCTTCTTTTTGCTTTTCTTCACGGATGCATCACCATTCTCTTTGCCTGTGAATGGATTTTTGCGGTTGACACTTATAATGGATTGGCAAAATATGACCAGAAAGTAAGAAACCGGCACAGTAGTGAAAGAACAGATGTATCTTTACCGTCATCATCCTCTGTGTTCGTCAAGCCGTCAATAGCAGCTTTCATCACATCAAGGTTCTTGCGGGGTGCAACACCCTTGTCGTAAAAGTCTAGTCTCTCCTCAACCTGTTCACGCAGCTTCTCACCAAAAATGGAGCTGCTCATATCTGGAATTCATAACCCCATGAGAAAAGCAATCTGGAAAGGGAATCAGAATGTGCAATGATGATTGCAAACAACCTTAAACTTACCTGAATAGCAGTCAATACGTGAAGCAATGGAACATTTGTTTGCCAGGTATCGAGCCATTCTTCCCTTGTTCTTAGTTGATGCACGCCCAATAAAAGATGAGTGGAATATGAGGCCATACTTCGGTGTGTTTCCACGTGTTTTAAGAGCTCTGCAGTACAATTAGGAAATAGGAAATTAACAACAAGGTTTCAGAAGCATAAAGAACAATCTTCGAATACTTAACAAAACAGTAAATAAGGTGCTCGAATGCAAGAAGCCCAAGTATTAAGTACCTAAAGAGTGCCTTTTCAGCACCCAGTATCTGCAGAGTAGAGGCAGGGCATTTTGCAAGATTTGAAAGACTGCCAGCATGAGAGATTAGCCGAGCTCCAACCATTTCACCAATCAATGATGTCAGGTTTGGTGCAATATCATTCATCTTTGTCACCAGATATTCATAGAGATTTTTACGGTACTCGGATAGATTCATGACCCTCTGAGCAAACTGTTGGACATTGATCAAATCAACAGGTGAAAGATCCTGGCCTAAAGATACAAAGGGGATTGAGTAAGCCACAACGTCACCACCCCAACTATAGAGAAGCAAAAGTAATTGTGGACATATTTGTTACCCATAGATGCCTTTGCTGCCTCAACAATTTCCTTTGCCTTGTCTTCATCTCCAATTAGATCCGCTAAAGCTGGAATGTCCTTCTCTGACAAGTCAGATTTGTTTACCACAAACTTGGCAAGCTTAGCATAGAGGTAGTTGTCATTCACAATCTTCACCAGCTCAGGAAAATGCCATCCATACCACTCCCTGCATTATGGATTAACAGTAATTTAATATCTGCAGAACTGCCACCACCATCCATGATGAAGGTATATATAGGCATGTTGAAGGGGAGAGAAGGACATCTCACATTAGCACCTACTTTAGATGATAAGGGAAGTGATACTACAAATATACATGAACCGGAAGGGTAATGAACACAAACATGGATTGAAACACCGATACACCGATACCTTCAATATTACATATACTTCTACTAGATACACACTAAAACGAAATCAAGGTGATTCCAAGTGCCTACACAACATCTAAACTGAAGCACCGAACAAGTTAAACAACAGAAAGGGTGAGGAACCAACCTCACTCTCATGGAGAAGGAATTAACATCCTTATCAAGTGTATCCAACAGAAAGATGGCTTGAATCACCATATTATCCACACGATTCACATTGAACTTCACCTTGGCCCTGCTATAGCTATGCCCCAGACCAAGCTGGGCCTTCTCCAGGTCAGATGGCTGCAACAAAGAAAAAGGAATAAATAAACAAACAAGCAAGGATGAAATTAACAATGTTTGTGCACACAAAACAGTTGCAGGCTAATGAACTGACACTATACAGCTGTACTATACAATCAGCTGTGTACAAAACTGCATATATGCCATCCGCTCTATTTACTGACAAAAGTCAAGCAAGATCAGATTTTTAAGTCGTTTCACCAGGACTAAAAATTTCGCCGCTTCTAGGGAAACCTCTAATAAACAACCAGGTGGTGCTAACTGCCAAAACATCCTACAGCAACAGCGCAAAAGATACATTGACCCTAGTACAGTCTGAACTCCCTATTCTTATCAGTCAAGGGACAGTCTTAAACATATAACGAAAGTAGGCTCAGCAGTAAATCCATCACCTTGAGTTGTTCAATGAATTGATCAAAATGCAGCCGCACCGCACGAAGCAGTTCCTGGATATAGTCGTTGGACTCGCAAGGGATTCCGGTGGCCTCGGTGATGTGGGACCCGACCTTGGGCTCCATGACACCGACCCTGAACTTGGCCTTCTTCCCCTCCTTCACCTTGGGCAGGTTGAGCTCCAGGAAGTTCCTCAGCTCGTCCGTCATGATCCCTGCACCACCAAAATCAGCACCCACACATCATTGGGCCGTCACAGGAGACTTCAAGCGAGGGTCTGTAGGGGCGAGAGGGGGAGAGGACACAATACCTTCGGAGATGGCGTTGCACTGGTTGAGGGCGTCGACGGCGGACAGGAAGGGGGTGAAGCCGGCGAGCTTGACGGCCTTGCTGAACCGCTGGAGGTCCAGCACGGTGGAGCGGACGGCGTCCACGCTCTGCCCAATCTCGTCGATGCCGTAGGCGTGGAAGAGCGCGTACCCGGAGGCGGACTCGAAGAGCAGATAGAGCGCCATCTCGCCGCGCGCTTCGCCGGCGGCGGCTGAGGGGTTTGGGGGCGGAGGCGGGGGAAAGGTTAGGGTTTTAGGGAGAGGGGGAGAGGGGAATGCGTTTCGCGGGGGGCATATTTATGGTGAGTTCTCGTTGTTGTCTGGGCCGTCCGATTGGATCAATGGTCGATATCGAAACCATCTTTTAAACTAATTTTAATTTTAAAAAGGCTTGAACCAAACACATTGGCGATGATCTCTGCCGTGCATGAAAGATGTGGAAAAAAACTCGTGATTTTATTTTTGCAGGGTTGCATTTGTCTCAAAATATAATATTTGCTTGCATTTTGACCTTTTATATTTTTCTGATGTGCATGCGTCAAAAAAAAACTCCAATGCGCATTTTTGACCATGATCTTACTACATGTCTAAAAGGACAGTATTACAAAAAAGTATGGAAATGTTATAGTAAGATATGCATAAAGGAATTATTCTACCTTCCATATTAGCGGTTGAAAAAATAAAACTTGGTTGTGTGTGTAATAGTGTACCTTATTTTCAAGATCGATGGGGTATTTACGGGTTTATTCATTATGTTTTTTGTAGATTTGAAGTCATGACACCCCATACCAAATAAAGATGGTCACATGTAAGGAATTTGTGCAAATCAATCTGTGACTGAATGGTTAAAGGGACAATAGTATTCCGAGTCCACGAGGGTTCAAGTCCTCGTGCTTGTATTATTCCTAGATTTATTTCAGGATTTTCGGAGATATCACTTTCAGTGGGAGGAGACGTTCCTATCAACGACGAGACGCCTACGACGTTTGTAGATATGAGTGTATGCGTGTGTATATGAGCGCTTCCATTTGTACTGTGTTTAAAAATATATAAAATATTGTATTCGCAGGAAGACAAGTTAACTTATAAGAAAATAATAATTACAAGTAAGCATTAAACATTAGGTATACATCATCACTTCACGGGGACTGATAACTGGCTGCAAACCGTAGTCCAATATTGATAGATTTTCGTGATATAGCACATCCTTGAATGGAAAATTAGTCTTTTTTAAAAGGGGGCAAAAGCTTTGCCTCGTCTCATTAATAAAGAAGAAGGGTAACAAGATTTCAAGAGAGTCATTATTCCTCGACAAATGAAAATAAACAAAACCCTACTCTTGCGGCATGAAAGAGCCCAAGTGTTTTGCCCCATCGAGAACCCAATTTCTCGACTCCGCTTTGATACGGTCGACCACGACAGTCGGCATCATAGCTTTCTTTTGGAACACTCTCGCATTTCTCTAGTTCCACAACTCCCATGATACAAGAATTGGAAGAGAGGACACGACCTTCCTCCTGTAGCCTTGTCCAACGACGGTCCTCTCCCACCACTGCTCGACCCTCGGGAGTCCAACCCGGGCGGCGACATCCAACTCCAAAACGTCGATCCAACACTTAATTGCATTCCAAATGCATGTGGAGAACATGCAATGTAAGAGGAGGTGAGCCGCCGTCTCACGCTCCCTCTTACAGAGTTGACATAAGTTACAGTTTGGCCATCCTCTCTCTTTTGAAGTCGATCTATCGTCCAAATCGGATTCATGATGACAAATCACACAAAGAATTTGCACTTTAAAGGGCCCTAGTTACCCAAAATGACCCGTGTCATGTTAGAGGCCACGGTCCCCTCGAACTGCGCCTTGTAGGTTGAGGCCGAAGAGTAAACTCCATTGGCTATGAGGTTCCATACTATGCTATCAACCCTGTCATCATGCATCTACACTTACCGGATTCTCTCCCACGGTGCGCAAAATTGCTCAATATGTTGCATTGCTAGCTCATCACACATACTCATCCATTGGATCCAATTAAGGTCCTGGAGGGCATCCCTAACCGACTTGTTCTTGTTTTGCACAGATCGCAAAAATGGATGGTGTTATATCTTTGGGCTTCTTCCTTCCCTCCAGCCAAGGGGTGCCAAAACTTCATCATCAGGGCATCCTCCAGAGTGATAGTTGAGGCCGCATAGGAAAGTTCCATGTCCATCGAATCGCATTGGTTGCCCATGCCCACCCAGGCTCGTTCTGGCTCTTTCCACTCATACTAGAGCCACCTCAATCGTAGAGCTCGAGCATGCATATTTGGGACAATTATATTTATGCCCCTAGTTGTGTCCCACACGGCTGTTTTACCCCTAATTTCCAAAAGTCACCGGTTCTGTCCAAGTCACTTCGCTCCTCTTATGCTTTTGCCCTTTGACCGTTTGACCGTCAGTTTAAAAACTTCATAACTAATTCATACTAAATCATAAAAATGCAAATAAGATACCAAAATGTTTGGAAAAACATCACATATATGTCAGTGTCATTTGCATTCACGGCAAAGGTGTTGTAAAGTGCCCACCCGAGTTTTAGCTCTTATGATACCATCATGAATAGTAGAATATAAAAAAATCGAAAAATTATAGAAAAAATTGGTGGCAAAGAATTGCAAATGTTCTAAGTGCTTGCCAAGTTTCATCAGGGAACGACATTCGTGGAAGTCGTGGCAAAAGAAACAATCAACACTCTATAATAGATTGACTAGCCAAATAGATAACTCCCTGTAATGGTGAGTGACATCTTCCTATCACCACACGCAGGTGCGGGGGCCTCGTGTTGTGCCGGGGTGTCGGGCTGTCGTGTAAGGGTGTCGGGGTGTCGTGTCGGGGCATCGTGTCGGGGCGTCGTGTCAGGGTGTCGTGTAAGGGTGTATGGCTGTCGTGTGAGGGTGTCGTGGTGTCGTGTCAGGGTGTCATGGTGTCATTTTCTTCTTCTTCATATTCTTCTTTTTTCCCTCTTCTTCCTTTTCTTCCTTTTCTTATTCTTATTCTTATTCTTCCTCTTCCTCTTCCTCTTCCTCCTCCTCCTCCTGTTCTTCTTCTTCTTCTTCTTCTTCTTCTTATTCTTCTTCTCATCCTCCTCCTCCTCCTCCTCTTCTTCTCCTTCTTATTTTACTTTTTACTCTTCTTCTTCTCCTCCTCTCCTCTTTTTCTTCTTATTATTATTTTTTCTCCTCCTCCTCCTCCTCCTCCTCTTCTTCTTCTTCTTCTTCTTCTTCTTCTTCTTCTTCTTCTTCTGCTCCTCCTCCTCCTCCTCCTCCTTTTTCCTATTCTTCTTCTCCTCCTCTCCTCTTTTTCTTCTTATCCTTCTTCTTCTTATTATTAATTTTTCTTCTTCTTCTTCTTCTTCTTCGTCTCCTCCTCCTCCTCCTCTTCTCCTTCTTCTTTTCCTTTTTCCTCTTCTTATTCTCCTCCTCTCATATTTTTCTTCTTATCCTTCTTATTCTTATAATTATTTTTATTATCCTCCTCCTCCTCTTCTTCTCCTCTTCTTTTATTCTTCTTCTTATTCTTATTCTTATTCTTATTCTTCTTTTCTTCTCCTTCTCCTTCTCCTCTTATTCTTATTCTTCCTCCTCTTCTTCCCAAGTGGTGTGATGGTATCTCTATTAGCAAGTTTAATAGTAACATCTATGTCTTCTACTCCCTCCGTTCCTAAATGTAAGTCTTTTAAGAGGTTTCACTAGAAGATTACATACAGACGTATATAGACATATTTTATAATGTAGATTCATCCATTTTGATTCGTATGTAGTCTTCTAGTGAAATTTCTAAAAAGGCTTATATTTAGGAACGGAGGGAGTATTTCAGTGGGTGTTATTTCATCCATAATTTCTTGGTATAAGGTAAAGGGAACAACACTTACGCTAGCACCTAGATCACATGAACCATGGTAACAATGATCTCCTATTTTAACTAAGACAACGGGCTGCCAACAATAGGTCTATGTTTATCTTTTTATCAAGTTTGGCAATTCTAGCACATTCACTACAGAAGTAAATAACATGCTCATCAATATTTTCTTCCAAGAGATCTTTAAACATAGCAATTTTCGGTTCTACCTTAAGTTGATCAGAAGGTTTAGGTGCTTTAATATCACTTTTGCGAGCCACAACTGCAACCTTAGCATGTTCTTCTATCTTAACATGAAAATGAGGTTTTTCAATATAAGCGGTAGGCACAACTGGATCAACATTATAAATGATAGTTTCTTCCTTGGCTATTATTGGTTCTTTAATTTCTTCTTTAATAGGGGGGTGATATTTAAACCACTTCTCCTTAGGGATATCAACATGAGTAGCAAATGATTCACAGAAAGAGGCTACTATGTGAGAGTCAAGTTCATATTTAGTGTTAAACTTTTGAAAAACATCGGTAGTCATAAAAGATTTAACACAATTATACTTAAGCTTAATACCTGACTCTTTACCTTCGTCGAGTTCCCAATCTTCAGAGTTGCGTTTAATTCTTTCCAAGAGATGCCACCTGAATTCAATATTCTTCTTCATAAAAGAACCAGAACACAAAGTGTCGAGCATGTTTTGATCATTACGAGAAAGCCAAGCATAAAAGTTTTGAATAATAATTTCTCTTGAGAGCTCATGATTTGGAAATGAATATAGCATTGACTTAAGCCTCCCCCAAGCTAGAGAGATACTTTCTCCTTGACGAGGCCAAAAATTATATATATAATTCTGACCACGATGAACTAGATGCGTAGGATAAAACTTTTGGTGAAATTCCAATTTCAATCGATTCCAGCTCCAAGATCCAATATCGTCGCATAGCCTATACCATACCAATGCTTATCCCTTCAAAGATAAAGGGAAGACCTTCCTCTTAACATCATCTCCAGGTAAACCTGCAAGCTTAAATAATCCACAAATTTCATCCACATATATCAAGTGCTTATCACGATGTTCAATTCCATCTCCTGCATAAGGATTAGCTAGCAGATGTTCTATCATACCAAAAGGAATTTCATAGCGAGGTGCGGTAGGTTGAGGGGCAACTAGTTGTGGTTCTGTTCAAGGTGAAGATACCCCCGAACAAACCCCTCAAACGATTATTTTCCATAGTAGCAAGTGACAATAAATTTCAGCATGTAGCAATAAATTTTCCTTACCAGTTTCCACTTACCAAGAGCGCTTCACTCCCCGGCAACAACGCCAGAAAAGAGCCTTGATGACCCACAAGTATAGGGGAACAACCGTAGTCCTTTCGATAAGTAAGAGTGTCGAACCCAACGAGGAGCAGAAGTAAATGACAAGTGGTTTTCAGCAAGGTAGTTTGTGCAAGCACTGAAATAGCGGTAACAAGTTGTTTGATAGCAAGATAGTTGTAACAAGTAACGAGTAGCAAGAGTAACAATAAGTGCAACAAGGTAGCCCAATCCTTTTGTGGCAAAGGACAGGCCAAAGTGGTTTCTTGTAACGAGCAAAGCATTCTTGAGGGCACACGGGAATTTCATCTAGTCACTTTCACCATGCTAGCTTGATTTGTGTTCGATACTTTGATAATTTGATATGTGGGTGGACCGGTGCTTAGGTGATGTTCTTACTTGAGAAAACCTCCTACTTATGATTAACCCCCTCGCAAGCATCTGCAACTACGAGAAAAGTATTAAGATATACATCTAACCGTAGCATTAAACTTTTGGATCCAAATCATCCCTTATGAAGTAGCGCATAAACTAGGGTTTAAGCTTCTGTCACTCTAGCAACGCATCATCTAATAACTACTCCACAATGCATTCCCTTAGGCCCAAATATAGTGAAGTGTCATGTAGTCGACATTCACATGACTCCACTAAGGGAATCACAACATACATACCATCAAAATATTGAACACACATCAAGTTCACATGATTAATTGCAACATGATTTCCCCCGTGGCCTCAAGAACTAAGGTAACTACTCACAAATGATAGTCATGATAAAGATCAGAGGGGTAATAATTGGCATAAAGGATCTGAACATTTTGTCTTCCACCAAATAAACCATATAGTAATCAACTATAAGAGGTAATCAACACTACCAGCCCTTCACTAGCAACAATCTTAGGTTCCGGTGCAAATATTGAACACAAGAGATGAACTAGGGTTTGAGAGGAGATGGTGATGTTGAAGACGTTGATGGAGATTGCCCTCCCCAAGATGAGAGGGGTGTTGGTGATGATGATGACGATGATGATGATTTCCCCCTCCGTGAGGGAAGTTCTCCCGGCAGAATCGCTCCGCCAGAGGGCAAAAGTGCTCATGTCCAAGTTTCGCCTTGAGACGGTGGCGCTTCGTCCCAAAAGTCCTCTCCTTAATTATTTTAGGTCAAAACCAACTATATACCAGAAGGGGGCACCAGAGGTGGGTTGGGCTGGCCACCAGCCACGTGGGCGCATCTGGGGGCCTGGCGCACCCTGGTGGCTGGTGCCCACCCAGATGGCCCCCTGAGGTACCCCTTTGCTCCAGTATTTTTCATATATTCCATAAAAATCCCCGTGAAGTTTCAACTTATTTGGAGTTGTACAGAATAGATAACTTGAGTAGCTTTTTCAGGTCCAGATTTCCACATGCCGGAATCCCCCCCTTTGTGCAAACCTTGCATATTATGAGAGAAAAGGCATTGGAAATACTCCCAAAAGCAGTATTAAACATAAAAACATTATAAATAACTGTAGGTAAACATGATGCAAAATGGACGTATCACAGAGGTGGAGAGAGTGGGGATCGGGGAGGGCAGATGGGGTGGGGGTGGGGAGATAGGGTTTGCAGCCGTTAGTGGTCGTCCCCTTTGTCGTCTGCTTGGGGATCGAGATGACGGCAAAGTGGTTGAGGCAGACAACAAAGAGGGTTGTGGCGGACGGCAAAGAAACACCTCACGGCAGAAGGGATGGCTCCTGTTGCGGTGACTCTTTGTCGTTTGCGTGGTCCATCTTTGCCATCAGCCATTTCTTTACAATCTGCCTGGTCCATCTTTAACATCATCCATTTCTTTGCCATTTGCCTTGCCCATCTTTGTCGTCCACCAGCAAACAACAAAGAACGAATTGATGACAAACAATATCCTTACCATCAGTCAATTCTTTGTCGTTTGTTTGTTGGCAGCTGACGGCAAAGAGTCTCTTTGCCATCATCCAATAGACGGCAAAGATGAGGCACATGGCAAATTCCCTGATTCTAGTAGTGCATGTTAAAAAAATCCAAAGTTTTTATGGGGCAGCTGCTTCAAAAATGATGGTGATTTTTTACAGTGGTTGAGCATATGGGCGGTTCCTTAATATCTAGGGGTGGGCACTATAAAACCCAAAACCAAAAAACCGAACCAAACCGTATTAACCGATTTGTCGGTTCATTTGGTGGTTCAGTTTTTGGTTCGATGGGAAATTTTAAGGTTGTTCGATGTTTTGTTTTTGTTCAGTTTTCAGTGCCGAGAAACCAAATAGACCGAACAAACCGATATGTAGGGTACACCATGTAATACCTTGTTTCCAAAATTGCAACAGTTTGGAGGCATCACACATTCCTCCGCACATAATACATTTCACGTTCCATGTGCTTTTTCTACTTAATTATGGGTACTAGTTTGCTTGATCGAATAAACCATAGAATGATATTAACATTGCTAGAACTTGTGATTATTTTTTGCATATTATACAATCCAAATCAATGCCCTTGAGTCATTACATTTATACTAACAAGTGCATGAATTTTGTTTTTTCGGTTAATCGAACAAACCAAATCAATATATTATGGTTAATATGGTTCAGTTTCTAAATTTTGAATGATTATTTCGGGTTCTATTTCTGCAAAACCGAAATTATATAGAACCGAATAAACTGAACCATATTAACCATATAAACCGAATGTCCAGCCCTATTCATATCTAGTGCGTGCAATCCAAGGATTCAAGCATACGTGAATCCTCCGAATTCTCCAAGTTCTATAGTCTTGTGGTGTGTGTAACATTTGGTTCTCTCATGTACCCTAGTCCAAACACCTTAATCGCTGGAGTAGCACATCTGATCATGACTTCGTGACATGTGGTTTCAACATCCGGAGGTACTTGTTCCATGAATTTGTATGACATAAGCAATCATCCTCGTAGCAGTCGTGAACTTTTGGTAACTAGACAATCTAATGTAGCCAACGACATTCTTCTTCAGCTTGAAGTAATCAGCATAGGTCTTGAAACCTTGGTAGATGCGTTTGAATACACGTCGCTGCATCCGAAATCGATGACAAAATAGGGTTTGAATACCGCATCGGGGGGGAGTAATTGTCGAACATCATCATATGTCCCTTTGCCTTCCATCGACTCCACACCACATGTCCCTTTTATGGAGCCCTTGTGGTTGAGAACATGCTCATTTGTACACTCGGCGTATTCAAGATCACTCTCACCATCCTTTATCCGTCGAAGATGAGTACATAAACTCGACATAGAAGTACCCCTCGTCTAAATCCGTTGTGTTTACTTCAAAGTAAACAATGAAAACGTC
Source organism: Hordeum vulgare subsp. vulgare (assembly GCF_904849725.1). Classification (NCBI taxonomy): domain Eukaryota; kingdom Viridiplantae; phylum Streptophyta; class Magnoliopsida; order Poales; family Poaceae; genus Hordeum; species Hordeum vulgare. The sequence goes on from NC_058519.1 coordinate 54,046,483, forward strand.
AAGAAAGTTGACTATGGCGTTTGTGTGAACACATGTTGGGCATGGTGTTCACCATGGGCAACGACGACAATGGCGCAGGATAGCTAGGTGGTGGCCGAATTCGAGATGGAAGGGCGGCGTAGGCAAAGACGGACGAGCACCTAGGTTGAGTGGCGGAGGTCCAACAAGGCCTGGGAGGCGTTCGAGATGGTACAACGGCGACGACAAACTCCGGGTGAATGGATAGAAAGAACAAAAGGATGTCCATTGTTGGAAAAAGAGAGTGCTCCGGGTGGGTTTTTTGACTCAGCCCGTTTGTCAAAGTCCGTGATGGATGTCCAAACTCCCCAAAACATCCCCTAATTTGATGCTAGTTATGGTATTTTTCAGACGTCTGAATTTGTTCGAACAAATTTGATGACCGCCATTTGGATGTTCAAAAGGTGTGGAGCATCTGGTCTGAATATTTGAAGGCATTTAGTGATCTGCGTTGGAGTTTCCCTTACCTCTTTCTGGCCCACACACCACCCCATGCTCTCCCTTATCTTCTTCCACCTCGCACCGCTCCCCCACCCTCCCATTATCTATTCGTGTCCCCTCTCTCATCCCACACACTACTCTCAAACACTCCCCCTCCACTCCATCAAGTGTCGATTTTGGCGAAGTTGCCACCTCCGGTGGCGGAGTTTCATCAAGTGGCGACTGATACGTCCATTTTGCATCAAGCTTTTATGTTGATATTTATCGCTTTATGGGCTGTTATTACACTTCACGGTACAATACTTACGCCTTTTCTCTCTTATTTTACAAGGTTTGCATGAAGAGGGAGAATGCCGGCAGCTGGGATTCTGGCCTGAAAAAGGAGCAACTTTGAGATACCTATTCTGCGCAACTCCAAAAGCCGTGAAAATCAACGAGGAATTTATTTGGAATTTATAAAAAATACTGGGTGGAAGAAGTACCAGAGGGGAGCCACCAGGAGGCCACAAGCCTGCTAGGCGTGGCCTACCCCCTGGTCGCGCCTAGGGGGCTTGTGGGCTCCCTGTTGGCCCTCTGGCACCCCTCTTTTGCTATAAGGAGGGTATCGTTCTAGAAAAAATCAAGAGGAGGCTTTCGGGAGCAATCTCCGCCGCCACGAGGCGGAACTTGAGCAGAACCAATCTAGAGCTCCGGCACGGTCGTCCTGCCGGGGAAACTTCCCTCCCGGAGGGGGAAATCGTCGCCATCGTCATCACCAACACTCCTCTCATCGGAGGGGACACATCACCATCAACATCTTCATCAGCACCATCTCATGTCCAAACCCTAGTTCATCTCTTGTAACCAATCTCCGTCTCACGACTCTGATTGGTACTTGTAAGGTTGCTAGTAGTGTTAATTACTCTTTGTAGTTGATGCTAGTTGGATTACTCGGTGGAAGATTACATGTTCAGTTCCTTGATGCTATTCAATACCTCTCTGGTCATGAATATAATTATGCTTTGTGAGTAGTCACTTTTGTTCGTGAGAACATGGGATAAGTCATGCTATAAGTAGTCATGTGAATTTGGTATTCGTTCGATATTTTGATGCGTTGTATGTTGTTTTTCCTCTAGTGGTGTTATGTGAACGTCGACTACATGACACTTCACCATTATTTGGGCCTATAGGAAGGCATTGGGAAGTAATAAGTAGATGATGGGTTGCTAGAGTGACAAAAGCTTAAACCCTACTTTATGCGTTGCTTCGTAAGGGGCTGATTTGGATCCACTAGTTTAATGCTATGGTTAGACTTTGTCTTAATTCTTCTTTCATAGTTGCGGATGCTTGCGAGAGGGGTTAATCATAAGTGGGATATTTGTCCAAGTGAGGGCAGCACCCAAGCACCGGTCCACCCACATATCAAACTATCAAAGTAGCGAACGCGAATCATATGAACATGATGAAAACTAGCTTGACAGAAATTTCCATGTGTCCTCGGGAGCGCTTTACCTCCTATAAGAGTTTGTCCAGACTTGTCCCTTGCTACAAAAGGGATTGGGTCATCTTGATGCACCTTTGTTACTTGCTACTTGCTACGAATCATCTTACCACACAACTATCTGTTACCGATAATTTCAGTGCTTGCACAGAATACCTCGCTGAAAACCACTTGTCAGATCCTTCTGCTCCTCGTTGGGTTCGACACTCTTACTTATCGAAAGGACTACGATAGATACCCTACACTTGTGGGTCATAAAGACTCTTTTCTGGCGTTGTTGCCGGGGAGTGAAGCGCCTTTGGTAAGTGGAATTTGGTAAGGAAACTTTTATATAGTGTGCTGAAATTTATCGTCACTTGTTACTATGGAAACTAATCCTTTGAGGAGCTTGTTCGGGGTATCTTCACCTCGAACGGAAGCACAAGGAGTTTCTCCTCAACCTGCTGCACCTACTGAAAATATTTGTTATGAATTTCCTTCGGATATGCTTGAGAAACTGCTGGCTAATCCTTTTACAGGAGATGGAACATCACATCCCGACTTGCATCTAATCTATGTAGATGAAGTTTGTGGTTTATTTAAGCTTGCAGGTTTGCCCGAGGATGTGGTCAAGAAGAAGGTCTTTCCCTTATCTTTGAGGGATAAAGCATTGACATGGTATAGGGTATGTGATGATACTGGATCATGGAACTACAACCGATTGAAATTGGAATTTCATCAAAGGTTTTATCCTATGCATTTGGTACATCGTGATCGGAATTATATTTATAATTTTTGGCCTCGTGACAAAGAAAGTATAGCTCAAGCTTGTGGGAGGCTTAAATAAATGTTATATTCATGCCCCAACCATGAGCTCTCGAGAGAAATTATCATTCTGAACTTCTATGCTCGGCTTTCTCATGATAATCGCACCATGCTTGACACTTCTTGTACCGGTTCTTTTATGAAGAGAGATATTGACTTCAAATGGAATTTATTGGAAAGAATTAAACGCAACTCTAAAGATTGGGAGTTTGATGAGGGTAAGGAGTCAGGTATGAATTTCAAGTTTGATTGCGTTAAATCCTTTGTTGAAACAAATACTTTTTGTGATTTTAGCGCTAAATATGGACTTGACTCTGAGATAGTAGCTTCATTGTGTGAATCTTTTGCTGCTCATATTGATCTCCCTAAAGAGAAATGGTTTAAATATCATCCTACCTTAGAAGTCAATGTAGTTAAACCCAATCCACTTGAAGAGAAAGTCATTGCTTATAATGATCCTATTGTTCCTAGTGCTTACATTGAGAAACCACCTTTCCCTGTTAGGATAAAGGATCATTCTAAAGTTTCAAATGTGATACGTAGGGGCTACATTAGAACACCTACACCCCCTGAGAAAATTAGAGTTGAACCTAGCATTGCTATTATCAAAGATCTCCTGACCGACAATGTTGATGGCCATGATATTCACTTCTGTGAAGATGCTTCTAGAATTGCTAAACCACATGCTAGAGACAAACATAGGCATGTTGTTGGCACGCATGTTGTTTCTGTTAAGATAGGAGATCATTGTTATCATGGTTTATGTGATGTGGGTGCTAGTGTTAGTGCAATACCTCAATCCTTATATGATGAAATTAAAGACGAGATTGCACCTGTTGAGATGGAACCTATTGATGTCACTAATAAGCTTGCCAATAAAGATATTATCTGCTCTTTGGGAATTGTTAGAGATGTTGAAGTCTTGTGTGGTAAAACGAAGTATCCTGCTGCTTTTCTCGTTCTTGCTACCACACAAGATAGCTTTTGTCCCATCATATTTGGCAGACCTTTCCTCAATACTGTCAATGATCATATTGACTGTGAGAAGCAAACTGTCACTGTTGGCTTTGAAGGTGTGTCACATGAGTTCAATTTCTCCAAGTTTGGTAGACAACCTCATGAAAAAGAGTTGCCTAGTAAGGATGAAATTATTGCCCTAGCTTCTATTGCCGTGCCTCCTACTGATCCTTTAGAGCAATACTAGCTTGAGCATGAAAATGATATGCATATGGATGAAAGGAATGAGATAGATAGAGTTATCTTTGAACAACATCCCATCCTTAAGAATAATTTGCCTGGTGAACTAATTGGAGATCCACCCCCACCAAAGGGTGATCCTGTGTTCGAGCTTAAACAGTTGTCTGATAATCTGAAGTATGCTTATCTTGATGAAAAAGAGATATGTCATGTTATTATTAGTGCTAGCCTCTGAGAGCATGAAGAAAAGAAGTTACTAAAAACTCCGAGGAAGCACCGTGCTACTATTGATGAAAGAGGTAGTAAGAAAAGAAATACTAAAGCTCCTGGAAGCAGGTATTATCTATCATGTTGCTCATAGTGATTGGGTGAGTCCGGTGCATTGCATCCCTAAGAAGGGAGGCATTACTGTTGTCCCTAATGATAAGGATGAATTGATCCCACATAGGATTATTACTGGCTATAGGATGGTGATTGATTTTAGGAAATTGAATAAGGCCACTAGGAAAGATCATTACCCTTTGCCTTTTATCGACCAAATGCTAGAAAGACTGTCTAAACACACACACTTCTGCTTTCTAGATGGTTATTCTGGTTTCTCCCAAATACCTGTTGCACAATCTGATCAGGAGAAAACCACTTTCACCTGCCCTTTCGGTACCTTTGCTTACAGACGTATGCCTTTTTGCTTATGTAATGCACCTGCTACCTTTCAAAGATGAATGATGGCTATATTCTATGACTTTTGTGAAAAGATTGTTGAGGTTTTCATGGATGACTTCTCTGCTTACGGGTCTTCTTTTGATGATTGCCAACCTTGATCGAGTCTTGCAAAGATGTAAAGATACCAACCTTGTCTTGAATTGAGAGAAGTGCCACTTTATGGTTAATGAAGGCATCGTCTTAGGACATCAAATTTCTGAAAGAGGTATTGAAGTCGATAAGGCTAATGTTGATGCGATCGAAAAAATGCCATGCCCTACAGATATCAAAGGTATAAGAAGTTTCCTTGGTCATGCTGGTTTCTATAGAAGGTTCATTAAGGACTTTTCTAAGATTTCTAGGCCTCTTACCAATCTCTTGCAAAAGGATATTCCTTTTGTTTTTGATGATGATTGTGAGGAAGCCTTCGAAATACTTAAAAAGGCCTTGATAACTGCGCCTATTGTTCAACCACCTGATTGGAACTTACCTTTTGAAATCATGTGTGATGCTAGTGATTATGTTGTTGGCGTTGTCCTAGGACAAAGAGTTGATAAGAAATTGAATGTTATTCACTATGCTAGTAAAACTCTAGTCACTGCCCAAAGAAACTATGCTACTACTGAAAAGGAATTTTTAGAAGTCGTGTTTGCATGTGAAAAGTTCACATCTTACATAGTTGATTCCAAAGTCACTATTCACACTGATCACGCTGCTATTAAGTACCTCATGGAAAATAAAGACGCTGAACCTAGACTTATCAGATGGGTTCTCTTGCTACAAGAATTTGATTTGCATGTTGTCGATAGGAAGGGTGCTGAGAACCCCGTAGCAGATAACTTGTCTAGGTTGGAGAATGTTCTTGATGACCCACAACCTATTGATGATAGCTTTCCTGATGAGCAACTGAATGTCATCAATGCTTCACGTAGTACACCGTGGTATGCTAATTATGCAAATTGTATCGTTGCCAAATATATACCACCTAGTTTCACATACCAGCAAAAGAAGAAATTCTTCTTTGATTTGAGAAATTACTTTTGGGATGATCCTCACCTTTATAAGGAAGGAGTAGATGGTGTTATTAGACGTTGTGTACCTTAACATGGACAGGGATAGATCCTACAGAAGTGTCACTCCGAGGCTTATGGAGGACACCATGCGGGAGATAGAACTGCACACAAGGTATTGCAATCAGGTTTCTATTGGCCCACTCTCTTCAAGGATGCCCGTAAGTTTGTCTTGTCTTGTGACGAATGTTAAAGAATAGGTAATATCAGTAAACGTCAGGTAATGTCTATGAATTATTCACTTGTCATTGAACCATTTGATGTTTGGGGCTTTGATTGTATGGGACCTTTTCCAAAATCCAACGGGTATGCTCATATCCTAGTTGTTGTTGATTACGTTACTAAGTGGGTAGAAGCTATCCCAACTAGTAGTGCTGATCACAACACCTCTATCAGGATGCTTAAAGAAGTTATTTTCCCTAGATTTGGAGTCCCTAGATATCTAATGACTGATGGTGGTTCACATTTTATTCATGGTGCTTTCCGTAAAACGCTTGCTAAGTATGATGTCAACCATAGAATTGCATCTCCCTATCACCCTCAGTCCAGTGGTCAAGTAGAGCTAAATAATAGAGAGATTAAACTAATTCTGCAAAAGACCTTTAATAGGTCTAGAAAGAATTGGTCTAAGAAGCTCGATGATGCACTGTGGGATTATAGAACTGCTTATAAGAATCCCATGGGCATGTCTCCGTACAAAATGGTTTACGGTAAAGCATGCCATTTGCCTCTTGAGCTAGAGCATAAGGCTTATTGGGCAATCAAAGAGCTCAACTTTGATTTCAAACTTGCTGGTGAGAAGAGGTTATTTGATATTAGCTCACTTGATGAATGGAGAGCTCATGCATATGAAAATGCCAAGTTGTTTAAAGAAAAGGTTAAGAGGTGTCATGATAAAAGGATAGAAAAACGTGAGTTCAATGTAGGTGATTATGTCTTGCTATATAATTCTCGTTTAAGATTTTTTGCAGGCAAGCTTCTCTCTAAATGGGAAGGTCCTTACATTGTTGAGGAGGTATATCGTTCCGGTGCCATCAAGATCAACAACACAGAAGGTAATTTTCCGAGAGTGGTAAATGGGCAAAGAATCAAGCATTATATCGCAGGTACTCCCATAAATGTTGAAAGCAATATTATCAATACCATAACTCCTGAGGAGTACATAAGGGATATTTATCAGCCTGTTTCACACTCCGAAAACGAAGAGGTATGTGATTCGGTAAGTAAACTGACTCCAATACTTTTCCAGTAGGATTTTTTCTCTGTTTTGGAATTTTTAGAAAAATAGAAAAATTTAAAGTAGTCTGGAAAGCGCACGAAGAGGCAACAAGCCTGCCAAGCGCGGGCCACCCCCCTGGCCGCGCCTCGAGGGCTTGTGACCACCTCGTGTGCCTCCCGGACTCCGTTTTCTTGCGGAATACTCCTTCTGGTCGGAAAAAATCATTATATATTCTCCCGAAAGGTCTGACCCTCGTATCACATAGATTTCCTCTGTTTTCGTTTCGAGCTATTGTGCAGACAAATCTAGATCGCTATGGCGTCCCCAAAAGCTCCGAAGGACAAGTTCTTCGAGAAGGTCATGAATCCCTACCTCGCGAGAGTGCTACAACACCCTCAATCTATCAAGATGCGTGAGGGGGTGCTGGACATCCGTGATGTTGAGGGGCCCAAGAAGACCGGAAGCGTGGAGGTGAGGCTCGAAGCAATGGAGCAAGAAGTCTTCAAGTGCCAAGGCATGGTGGAACGCGGACTCAACGCCAACCACATGATGACCACGGAGTTCACCAACAAGCACAAGATCGATGCCAATGACATCGGGAAACACCTCTCCAGGCTCTATGACAGAATTGACCACCTCCAAGCCCAGATCTATGACCTGCAGAACCAAAACTGTGAGTATGAGTATAGATTTAAATCAATACGATTGGCTGCAGATTTGAGGATTCCGGAGACTCGATCATCTTTTCATGATGGAGCACCTATGCCTTGGAAGACGAAGGATCAAACCCAGGTTGCAACAGCTCCATCACCATCACCTCCGAAGGAAGACAACTAAGCACGGGTATGGGCAATCCCCTTGGCTTGTGCCAAGCTTGGGGGAGTTGCCCCGGTATCGTATCACCATCACATCTTTTGCCTTTACCTTTTCTTAGTTCGATCCTTTTTGGTTTTATCTTTCTCTAGTAGAATAAAGTTCTTAGTGTTTTAGGTTTGAGTTTTGCTTTGTGCCAACCCCGATGTATTCGAGTTCGTGAGTCATATAATAAAGAGTGTTTTAGCGAAGGGCCTTGCTTCATGCCATGATCTGAAAGAAAAGAATGATAAAAGAACAAAAGCATAAAAGATCATGTAATGATTTATGGGAAGTGATGGCTCCACATATAAAAAGAATGTTGATTGAAACTTGTTGTGGGTGGACAAACGTAGACCTTGGTCATTGTTGCAATTAATAGGAAGTAATAAAGAAAGAGAGGTTCACATATAAATATATCATCTTTGACACCGTCTATGATTGTGAACACTCATTAAATTATTACATGCTTAAAAGTAGATGTTGGACAAGGAAGACAACATAATGAATTATGTTTGCTTGGTTCCGAACAGTGTTATATGACTAGAGATCCCTTAGCATGTGACGCTTGCTTCCACCCCTTATCAGCCAAAACTTCCGCACTAAGTAGAGATACTACTTGTGCATCCATAAACCTTCAACCCAGTTTTGCCATGACAGTCCACCATACCTACCTATGGATTGAATAAGATCCCTCAAGTAAGTTGTCATCGGCGCAAGCAATAAAAATTGCTCCCTAAATATGTATGATCTATTAGTGTGTGGAAAATAAGCTTTGTACGAACCTATGATGAGGAAGACATAAAAGCGACAGACTGCATAATAAAGTTCTTTATCACAGGAGGCAATATAAAGTGACGTTCCTTCACACTAAGAGGACACACATCCAAACCTCAAAAGCGCATGACAACCTCTGCTTCCCTCTGCGAAGGGTCTATCTTGTACCTTTACTTTTTGCCCTTGAAAGAGTCACGGTGATCTACACCAATTCCTTATTTCGCCTTTATCTTGGATAACGTCATATGCTAGGGAAAGATCTATATTCATATGTCAACTTGGCAGTAAGTATTCATGAATTATTATTGTTGACATTACCCTTGAGGTAAATAGTTGGGAGGCGAAACTATAAGCCCCTAACTTTCTCTGTGTCCGACTGAAACTTTGATCTCATGAGTACCACGTGAGTTGTAGCAATTGTAGAAGACAAAATGATGATTGAGTATGTGGATTTGCTTTACAAGCTCTTATTTGACTCTTTTCGATGTTATGATAAATTGCAATTGCTTCAATGACTAAAGGCTATTGGTTGTTAATTCTCAATAAGGTTCTTGATCCATACTTTACTTTGTGAAGGAATTATCACTTTAGCATAAGAGGTTATATGATGATATTGTTGTTCTAATTATGATCATGATGCCTGTATGTCCATATCTTGTTTTGTCGACCCCTCTCTCTCTAAACATGTGGGCATATTTATTAATCTCGGTTTCCGCTTGAGGACAAGCGAAGTCTAAGCTTGGGGGAGTTGATACGTCCATTTTGCATCATCTTTTATGTTGATATTTATCGCTTTATGGGCTGTTATTACACTTCACGGTACAATACTTATGCCTTTTCTCTCTTATTTTACAAGGTTTGCATGAAGAGGGAGAATGACGGCAGCTGGCATTCTCGCCTGAAAAAGAAGCAAGTATGAGATACCTATTCAGCGCAACTCCAAAAGCCGTAAAAGCAACGAGGAATTATTTTGGAATTTATAAAAAATACTGGGCGGAAGAAGTACCAGAGGGGAGCCACCAGGAGGCCACAAGCCTGCTAGGCGCGGCCTACCCCACTGGTCGCGCCTAGGGGCCTTGTGGGCTCCCTGTTGGCCCTATGGCTCCCCTCTTTTGCTATAAGGAGGATTTCGTTCCAGAAAAAATCAAGAGGAGGCTTTCGGGAGGAATCGCCACTGCCACGAGGCGAACTTGAGCAGAACCAATCTAGAGCTCCTGCACGGTCGTCCTGCCGGGGAAACTTCCCTCCCGGAGGGGGAAATCGTCGCCATCGTCATCACCAACACTCCTCTCATCGGAGGGGACTCATCACCATCAACATCTTCATCAGCACCATCTCATGTCCAAACCCTAGTTCATCTCTTGTAACCAATCTCCCTCTCGCGACTCCGATTGGTACTTGTAAGGTTGCTAGTAGTGTTCATTACTCTTTGTAGTTGATGCTAGTTGGATTACTCGGTGGAAGATTATATGTTCAGATCCTTGATGCTATTCAAAACCTCTCTGGTCATGAATATAATTATGCTTTGTGAGTAGTCACTTTTGTTCCTGAGGACATGGGATAAGTCATGCTATAACTAGTCATGTGAATTTGGTATTCGTTCAATATTTTGATGCGTTGTATGTTGTTTTTCCTCTAGTGGTGTTATGTGAACGTCGACTACATAACACTTCACCATTATTTGGGCCTAGAGGAAGGCATTGAGAAGTAATAAGTAGATGATGGGTTGCTAGAGTGACAGAAGCTTAAACCCTAGTTTATGCGTTGCTTCGTAAGGGGCTGATTTGGATCCACTGGTTTAATGCTATGGTTAGACTTTGTCTTAATTCTTATTTCGTATTCGCGGATGCTTGCGAGAGGGGTTAATCATAAGTGGGATGTTTGTCCAAGTAAGGGCAGCACCCAAGCACCGGTCCACCCACATATCAAACTATCAAAGTAGCGAACGCGAATCATATGATCATGATGAAAACTAGCTTGACAGAAATTCCCATGTGTCCTTGATACGTCGCCAACGTATCTATAATTTTTGATGGTTTCATGCTATTATCTTGTCAAACTTTGGATGTTTTGCATGCCTTTTATTTATTTTTTGGGACTAACTTATTAACTAAGTGCCAAGTGATAGTTCTTGTTTTTCCATGTTTTTGACCCCTTTCAGAGGAGGTTTTGAAACGGAGTCCAAACAGAAGAAAATCCCCGAAAAGTTTTCTTCTGGAACGGAAGAAGATCGGAGAACTTGGGAGCCAAGCCAGAAGAGCCCATGGGGCCCGACAAGCCCCCACCCCGCGGCCAGGGGGGCCGCGCCATCCAGGCTTTATGGGCCCCCTGGAGGTCCCCTGACCTAGATCTTGCGCCTATATATTCCCAAATACTCCCAAAAAATCAAGAGACGATCGCAATCGCTTTTCCGCCGCCGCAAGCTTCTGTCTCCGCAAGATCCTATCTGGGGCACGTCCTGGTGTCGTGCCGGAGGGGGATTCGGACACGGAAGGCTTCTCCATCAACATCATGACCTCTCCGATGATGCGTGAGTAGTTCACCATAGACCTACGGGTCCATAGCTAGTAACTAGATGGCTTCTTCTCTCTCTTGGATCTTCAATACAAAGTTCTCCATGATCTTCATGGAGATCTATCCGATGTAATCTTCTTTTGCGGTGTGTTTGTCGAGATCCAATGAATTGTGGATTTATGATCAGCTTATCTATGAATCTTATTTGAGTTTCTTCTGGTCTCTCTTATGCATGATTTCATATCCTTGTAATTCTCTTCGAGTTGTGGGTTTTGTCTGGCCAACTAGATCTATGATTCTTGCAATGGGAGAAGTGCTTGGTTTTGGGTTCATACCGTGCGGTGACCTCACCCAGTGATAGAAGGGGTAGCGAGGCACGCATCATGTTGTTGCCATCAAGGGTAAAAAGATGCGGTTTTCATCATTGGTTTGAGATTATCCCTCTACATCATGTAATCTTGCTTAAATCGTTACTCTGTTCTTCATGAACTCAATACACTAGATGCATGCTGGATAGCGGTCGATGTGTGGAGTAATAGTAGTAGATGTAGAAAGTATCGGTCTACTTGTCTCCGACGTGATGCCTATATGTATGATCATTGCCTTAGATACCGTCATGACTTTGTGCGGTTCTATCAATTGCTCGACAGTAATTTGTTCACCCACCGTAATACTTGCTATTTTGAGAGAAGCCTCTAGTGAACACTATGGCCCCCAGGGTCTACTCCACACCATATATTCAGCCTTACACTTTTTACTTCGTTGCACTTTCCTCCTTCAGATCTCACTTTGCAAACAATCTTGAAGGGATTGACAACCCCTTTGAAGCGTTGGGTGCAAGCTTGTTTGTGTTTGTGCAGGTACTCTGGACTTGACGAGACCCTCCTTGTGGATCGATACCTTGGTTCTCAAACTGAGGGAAATACTTACTGCTCCTGTGCTGCATCACCCTTTCCTCTTCAAGGGAAAAACCAACGCAAGCCCAATCTCCGTAACCGTGTCAATTTCTGGCGCTGTTGTTTGAGAAGTAGCAGAAGGATTTCTGGCGCCGTTGCTGGGGAGGAAGATCAAGTCAAGAACTCATCCAAGTAGGTGTCGCAAACGCCTCTCTTGCATTTACTTTGTTTGCCACTTGCCTCTCATTTTCCTCTCCCCCACTTCACCAATTTGCCTTTTTCGTTTGCCTTTTTGTTCGCCCTTTTGTTCGCCCGTTTTCTCGCCTGCTCTTTGTTTGCTTGTGTGCTTGCTTGCCTGCTACAACCCGTATGGCCCCACTAAGGGATTTTGATGCTCACTTTGCGAAGATAGAAAAGATTGAAACTAGTGTTAAAGGCTTCATGTCTACACAGTTTGATATAATAGTTACTTCCGTAGAGAGCTGAAGGAGCAAATCCCTAGAAAGCTTCATGATGAGTGGGAACCTACCATCAAAATCAAAATCAAAAACTATGAGTGCAATGCTTTGTGTGATTTGGGTGCTAGTGTTTCTGCGATTCCAAAGTCTTTATGTGGTGTTCTAGGTTTTAATGAGATTGAAGAGTGTTCTCTTAATTTGCATCTTGATGATTCTACTGTCAAGAAACCCATGGGAAGGATCAATGATGTTCTTATTATTGCAAATAGGAACTATGTACCCGTGGATTTCATTGTGCTTGACATTGATTGCAATCCTACATGCGCTATTATTCTTGGTAGACCTTTCCTAAGGACTATTGGTGCTATCATCGATATGAAGGAAGGGAATATTATATTTCAATTTCCTTTAAGGAAGGGCATGGAACACTTTCCTAGAAAGAAAATAAGATTGCCTTATGAATCCATGATGAGGGCCACTTATGGTTTGAGCACCAAAGACGACGATACGTGATTCTATCGCTTCTATGCCTAGCTAAGGGCGTTAAATAATAGCGCTTGTTGGGAGGCAACACAATGAATTTATCCTTTTCTTTCTGTTTTGTTGCATCCACACTTTCATAATTCTGTTGTGATTGTGTTTTTTGTGTTTGAGACAAGCAAATCCTTTATGACTAGTCTTGGTAATGGTTGTTTGGTCCTGCTGGAAAAAGACAGAAATCTTTCGCTCACAAGATGATTTTTTATTTTTATTGAGAAAGAGCTTTTGAGTTGATTCTTTTTCGCTTCTGATTGATATGCTTTTTCCCTAGACAGTCGTAATTTTTCAGTTTTTTTAGGTACCAGAAGTATACGAAGTATACAGATTGCTACAGACTGGTCTGTTTTTGATAGATTCTATTTTTGTTGAGTTGGTTGCTTGTTTTGATGAAACTATGGTTAGTATCGGGGGGGGGGGGGGGGTACTATCCATGGGAAAGTGAGAATACAGTAGCACATCATCAATATAGATAGAATTCAAGTTTGCTATAGTACCAAAAGAAGTGGTAGTTTGTTTTCTTGTACTAATGTTATCACAAGTTTCTGTTTAAGTTTTGTGTTGTGAAGTTTTCATGTTTTGGGTTATGTTCTCATGGACAAAGAGATAAGGAGTGGAAAGAGCTCAAGCTTGGGGATTCCCAAGGCACCCCAAGCCAAATTCAAGGACACCAAAAAGCCTAAGCTTGGGGATGCCCCGGGAAGGTATCCCCTCTTTCGTCTTCAATCCATCGGTAACATTACTTGGAGCTATATTTTTATTCACCACATGATATGTGTTTTGCTTGGAGCGTCTTGTATCATAGGAGTGTTTTCTTTTTTGTTGTGTCACAATCATCCTTGCTGCACACCCTTTTTGAGAGAGAGATACATGCACTCATCGTGATTTTGCTAGAATGCTTATTGTGCTTCACTTATATCTTTTGAGCTAGATACTTTTGCTCATGTGCTTCACTTATATCTTTTGAGCTAGATACTTTTGCTCATGTGCTTCACTTATATCTTTAGAGCACGACGGTGCGTGATTTGGTAGTTGGCTTATGCTATGAAAGTAGTCCCATGTGCTAGGTACCCAAAGAGGATGCAAAAACCTCCATCTTCATGTGCATTGAGTAGAAAGAGAAGTTTCGGTTCCTCTCAATTAGTTTTGAGACATGGATTCGGTAATATTAAGACTTATGTTAGTAGGGTGTTGTGAATCTAGAAATACTTGTGTTGAAGTTAGTGATTCCCGTAGCATGCACGTATCGTGAACCGCTATGTTAGGAAGTCGGAGCATAATTGATCTATTGATTGTCATCCTTTGTGTTGAGGTCGGGATCGCGCGATGGTTTACACCTACCAACCCTTCCCCTCGGAGTATGCGTTTAGCACTTTGTTTCGATTACTAATAAAAACTTTCGCAACAAGTATATGAGTTCTTCATGACTAATGTTGAGTCCATGGTATAGATGCACTTTCACCTTCCACCATTGCTAACCTCTTTAGTGTCGTGCAATTCTCGCCGGTGCACAAACCCACCAAATTACTTCCTCAAAACAGCCACCATACCTACCTATGATGTTTGCTGTGTATCCCTTGAAACGGCGCCAGAAATATTTGTGTCGACGGCACCAGGAATCCTTCAGCTACAGCTACGCCTTAAGGGACTTCCTAGGCAAGTATGCAAAGGATTTCCCCCGTGGCCTTGGAGCCTTGCGTTGGTGTTCCCTCGAAGCAGAAAGGGTGATGTAGCACAGCGACGGTAAGTATTTCCCTTAGTTTGAGAACCAAGGTATCAATCCGGCGGAAGAGTATCTCAAGATCCTGCACAAACACAAAAGCTTGCACCCAATGCTACGAAGGGGTTGTCAATCCCTTATAGATTGTTTGCCAAGTGAGAACTGGAAGCAACAAAGTAACAAAGCAAAGTAAAAGCGGAAATGTAAACGATGGATGTGAATAGACCCGGGGGCCGTAGTGTTTACTAGTGGCTTCTCTCATGAAAGCAAGTAGACGGTGGGTGAACAAATTACTGTCGAGCAATTGATAGAACTGTGCAGAGTCGTGACGATATCTATGCAATGATTATTTCTATAGGCATCACGTCCGAAACAAGTAGACCGATACTTTCTGCATCTACTACTATTACTCCACACGTCGACCGCTATCCAGCATGCATCTAGTGTATTAAGTCCATGAGAACAGAGTAACGCCTTAAGCAAGATGACATGATGTAGAGGGATAATCTCAAACCAATGATAAAAACCCCATCTTTTTACCCTTGATGGCAACTGCTTGATGTGTGCCTTGCTACCCCTACTATCACTAGGAAAGGTCACCACATGGCAGAACCCAAAACCAAGCACTTCTCCCATTGCAAGAATCATAGATCTAGTTGACCAAACAAAACCCAAGACTCAAAGAGACTTACAAGGATATGAAATCATGCATATAAGAAATCAGCAAAGACTCAAATATATATCATAGATAATCTGATCACAAGTCCACAATTCATCGGATCTCGACAAACACACCGCCAAAGAAGATTACATCAGATAGATCTCCAAGAAGATCATGGAGAACTTTGTATTAAAGATCCAAGAGAGAGAAGAAGCCATCTAGCTACTAACTACGGACCCGTAGGTATGAAGTGAACTACTCACGAGTCATTGGAGGGGCGATGATGATGATGAATAAGCCCTCCAACTCCAAAGTCCCCTCCGGCAGGGTGCCGGGAAGGGTCTCCAGATGAGATCTCGCGGAAACGGAAGCTTGCGGCGGCGGAAAAGTATTTTCGAGGCTCCCCTGATTTTTTGCGGAATATTTGGGAATTTATAGGCCAAAAACCTAGGTCCGGCCAGGGAGGCCACAAGCCTGCCCACTGCCGCCTCCCCCTGGTGGCGGAGTGGGGCTTGTGGGCTCCCTGGAGCCCACCTGGCTTGGCCCAAAAGCCCCTGGACTTCTTCCGTTCGGGAAAAAAATCATTTCGGTTTTTTTCTTCCGTTTGGATTCCGTTCCAAAATCAGATGTGAAAAGAGTCAAAAACACGGAAAAAACAGGAACTGGCACTTGGCACTGAATTAATAAGTTAGTCCCAAAAAGATATAAAAAGGTACACAAAACATACAAAGAAGACAAGATAACAACGTGAAAACATCAAAAATTATAGATACATTTGAGACGTATCAAGCATCCCCAAGCTTAACTCCTGCTCGTCCTCGAGTAGGGAAGTGATAAGAATGAATTTTTGATGCTTTCATGCTACCTAGCATAGGTGTCCTTTGTAATTCCTCTTATGTGAGGTGAATGTTCAGATCCATTAGATTCAAAACAATAGTTTGCTATTGACGTGGAAACAATAATAATTCAAGCAAACTAGCAAAGTAATCATGAACTTTCAAAATAACAAGGCCAAAAGAAAGTTATCCCTACAAAAGCATATAGTCTGGCTATGCTCTATCATCATTGCACAACGAGTTTAAATCATGCACAACCCCGTTATTGGCCAAGTAATTGTTTCACACCTTTACTTTCTCAAACATTTTCAACTCTCACGCAATACATGAGCGTGAGACATGGTTATAGCACTATAGATGGTGTGGAATGTGGTGGGGTTTGCAAGACAAAAAGGAGAAGATAGTCACATTAACTAGGCATATCAATGAGCTGTGGAGATGCTCATCAATAGATATCAATGTGAATGAGTAGGGATTGCCATACAAATGATGCACTAGAGCTAAGAGTATGTGAAAGCTCTTAAAGAAAACTAGTGGGTGTGCATCCAACTTGCTTTCTCACGAAGACCTAAGATATCAATGTGAATGAGTAGGGACAATGCTCCAATAATGATGATCATCACACTTTCAACTCAAAACTTAGAGCACCTATGAATCTATATGGAATGCCTTTGGTAGTGTACCGTACGATCGTGCAAAGGCAATGTAGACGTGGTGGCACATGTCATGGTGGTAGTTGCATGGCAATATATCTCGGAATGACTTTGAAAAAGCCATAGTATGTAGGTATGGTGGCTGTTTTGAGGGAGGCTAGTGGTGGGTTTTGTGCACCGGCGAAAGTTGCACGACACTAAGAAGATAGTGAAGGTGGAAGGTGAAAGTGCATCTAAACCATGGACTCGACATTAGTCATGAAGAACTCATATACTTGTTGCAAAAGTTTTATTAGTAATAGAAACAAAGCATTCAACGCATACTCCTAGGGGAAGGGTTGGTAGGTATAAACCATCGCGCGATCCCGACCGCCACGCAAAGGATGACAATCAATAGACTAATCATGCTCAGATTTCATCACATAGAGGTTCACCATACGTGCATGCTACGGGAATCACTAACTTAAACACAAGTATTTCTAGATCCACAACACCTTACTAGCATGACTTCAATATTACCATAACCACAACTCAAAACTAACTGAGATGAATAAAACTTCTCTAACTATTCAATGCACATGAAGGTGGAAGTTTTCGTATCCCTTTGGATAACTACACCTTTTGAGACTACTTTCAAAGCATAGATCAACTACCAACCCACGCACCGCTGTGCTCTAAAAGATATAAGTGAAGCAGATAGAGCAAAAGTATCTAGCTCAAAAGATATAAGTGAAGCACATGTGAGCTGAATTGTCTACCAAAAGATATAAGTGAAGCTCGACAAAATCACGGTGAGTGCATGTCTCTCTCTCTAGGTGTGCAGCAAGGATGATTGTGACACAAAAAAAAAGACTCCTACGATACAAGACGCTCCAAGCAAAAACACATAACATGTGGTGAATAAAAATATAGCACCAAGTAACCTTACCAATGGATTGAAGACGAGAGAGGGGATGCCTTCCCGGGGCATCCCCAAGCTTAGGATTTTACGGCATCCTTCAATCTCTTGGGGTGCCTTGGGCATCCCCAAGCTTGAGCTCTTGCCACTCTTTATCTTTTTGTCCATAAGAACTTCACCCAAAACTTGAAAACTTCACAACACGAAACTTAAACAGAAACTCGTGATAACATTAGTACAAGAAAGCAAACCACCACTTCCTTAGGTACTATAGCAAACTTAAATTATACTTGTGCTAATGTTGGGTTACTGTACTTTCAATCTTCCATGGCTAATACCCCCGATACTATCCATAGTTTCATCAAAATAAGCAACCAACACAACAAAAACAGAATCTGTTAACAGCAGACCAGTCTGTATCAATCTGTATGTTTCGTATACCTCTGGTACTTCACAAATTCTGAAAAATTACGACAGTCTGAAGAATTTGCGTAGCAATCAGCAGAAAAAGAATCAACTCAAAAGCTCTTACACAAAGAAAATGAAAATTCTTTTCGTGAGCAGAAAGTTTCTGTCTTTTCCAGCGTGACCAAACGATCATCCCCAAGACTAATCATAACGGTTTTGCTTGGCACAAACAAAAAAAAGAAACACAAAAAAACACAATCATAACAGAATTATGAAAGTGTGGAAAACACAAAATAGAAAGAAAAAGGATAGATTCGTTGGGTTGCCTCCCAACAAGCGCTTTTGTTTAACGCCCTTAGCTAGGCGAAAGTGATGGAATCACGTATAGTCATCTTTGGTGCTCAAACCATAGGTAGCCCTCATCATAGATTCATAAGGCAATCTTATTTTCTTTCTAGGAAAGTGCTCCATGCCCTTCTTTAAGGGAAAATGAAATCGAATATTCTCTTCCTTCATATCGATGATAGCACCAATAGTCCTTAGGAAAGGTCTACCAAGAATAATGGGACATGAAGGATTGCAATCTATGTCAAGTACAATGAAATCCACGGGTACATAGTTCTTATTTGCAATAATTAGAACATCATCGATCCTCCCCATGGGCTTCTTGATGGTAGAATCCACAAGATGCAAATTAAGAGAACACTCTTCAATCTCATGAAAACTAATAATATCACATAAAGACTTTGGAATCGCGGAAACACTAGCAGCCAAATCACACAAAGCATTGCACTCATAGTTTTTGATCTTGATTTTGATAGTAGGTTCCCACTCATCATGAAGTTTTCTAGGTATAGAGACTTCTAGTTCGAGCTTCTCTTCAAGAGATTTCATCATAGCATCTACGATATGCGCGGTAAAGGCTTTGCTTTGGCTATAAGCATGTGGAGAGTTTGCAATGGATTGCATCAAACAAATGCATTCAAACAAGGAGAAATTATCATAATTGAATTCCTTGAAATCCAAAGTGGGAGTTTCATTACTACCCAAAATTTTGACTTCTTCTACTCCACTCTCCACACCTTTATCATCAAGATAGGTGGGCTCCGAATTATTGGGGCGTTTTTCAACCAAAGTGGATTCATATCCAGCCCCTCATTAAGTTGGTTTGACACACGAAAAAAAAGATTCAAGAGGAGACACACCAAGCACTTAAAGATCTTCGTGATTTGCATCACTAGAACGCACCCTTTTAAACCATTCATGTCTAGCGCGAATTTGGGTGGTTCTTTCTTTGCTCTCATTCATGGAGTTACGCATAGCTTTCAAAGTTTCATGAAAGTTGATCTTGGGAGGAGCGCATCTAACTTTCAAAGCATCAATATCACAAGACATCCTATCAACGCTCTTAGCCAAATCGTCTATTTTGAGTAGTTTTTCCTCTATGGACGCATTGAAAATCTTTTGAGAGTTGATGAACTCTTTGATATTACTCTCTAGATCAGAGGGTAATTTGTTATGATTTCCATAAGTGTTGCCGTAGGAATTGCCATAATTGTTAGAGGAGTTACTAGGAAAAGGCCTAGGAACATAGTTTCCTCTAAAAGCATTATTGTTGCCAAAATTGTTCCTACCGACAAAATTCACGTCCAGACTAGCGTTGCTACTCTCAATCAAAGAAGATAGTGGCATGTCATTAGGATCTACGGTAGCATTTCTACTAGCAACCAAATTCATCAACTCGTCCATCTTAGCACTAAGCGAGTTAATCTCTTCTATAGCGTGCACCTTTTTGCTAGCAGGTGACCTTTCAGTGTGCCACTGAGAGTAGTTGGTCATGATATTGACTAGGAGTTTTGTAGCGTCTCCTAACGTGATTTCCATGAACATTCCACCTGAGGCGGAGTCCAAGATATTGCGAGAAGCAAAATTCAAGCCATCGTAAAAGATTTGTATAATCATCCACAAACTCAAGCCATGAGCAGGACAATTTCTAATCATAAGCTTCATCCTCTCCCAAGATTGTGCAACGTGTTCATGATCAAGTTGCTTGAAATTCATGATATCGTTACGTAAGGAGATGATCTTAGCCGGCGGAAAATACTTGGATATGTAAGCATCTTTGCACCTATCCCAAGAATCGATACTATTTTTAGGCAAAGAAGAAAACTAAGTTTTTACGCGATCTCGCAACGAGAAAGGAAAAAGTTTCAACTTAATCACGTCATTATCCACATCTCTTTTCTTTTGCGTATCACAAAGCTCAATGAAGGTATTGAGATGGGATGCGTCATCTTCACTAGAAAGGCCAGAGAATTGCTCTTTCATAACAAGATTCAGCAAAGCTGCGTCGATTTCATACGATTCCGCACTAGTGGCGGGAGCAATCGGAGTACTAATAAAATCATTATTATTAGTGCTCGAGAAGTCGCAAAGTTTGGTGTTTTCAGACATGATGTCTTCAACCTATGATGTTTGTTGTGTATCCCTTGCAACGGCGCCAGAAATAGTTGTGTCGACGGCACCAGGAATCCTTCAGCTATGGCTACGCCTTAAGGGACTTCCTAGGCAAGATTGCAAAGGATTTCCCCCGTGGCCTTGGAGCCTTGCGTTGGTGTTCCCTCGAAGCGGAAAGGGTGATGTAGCACAGCGATGGTAAGTATTTCCCTCAGCTTGAGAACCAAGGTATCAATCCGGCGGAAGAGTATCTCAAGATCTTGCACAAACACAAAAGCTTGCACCCAACGCTATGAAGGGGTTGTCAATCCCTTATAGATTGTTTGCCAATTGAGAACTGAAAACAACAAAGTAACAAAGCAAAGTAAAAGCAGAGATGTAAACGATGGATGTGAATAGACCCCGGGGATGTAGTGTTTACTAGTGGCTTCTCTCATGAAAGCAAGTAGACGGTGGGTGAACAAATTACTGTCGAGCAATTGATAGAACTGTGCAGAGTCGTGACGCTATCTATGCAATGATTATTTCTATAGGCATCACGTCCGAAACAAGTAGACCGATACTTTCTGCATCTACTACTATTACTCCACACGTCGACCGCTATCCAGCATGCATCTAGTGTATTAAGTCCATGAGAACAGAGTAACGCCTTAAGCAAGATGACATGATGTAGAGGGATAATCTCAAACCAATGATAAAACCCCCATCTTTTTACCCTTGATGGCAACTGCTTGATGTGTGCCTTGCTGCCCCTACTGTCACCGGGAAAGGTCACCACATGGCAGAACCCAAAACAAGCACTTCTCCCATTGTAAGAATCATAGATCTAGTTGGCCAAACAAAACCCAAGACTCGGAGAGACTTACAAGGATATCAAATCATGCATATAAGAAATCAGCAAAGACTCAAATATATATCATAGATAATCTGATCACAAGTCCACAATTCATCGGATCTCGACAAACACACCGCCAAAGAAGATTACATCGGATTGACCTCCATGAAGATCATGGAGAACTTTGTATTGAAGATCCAAGAGAGAGAAGAAGCCATCTAGCTACTAACTACAGACCCGTAGGTCTGAAGTGAACTACTCACGAGTCATCGGAGGGGCGATGATGATGATGAAGAAGCCCTCCAACTCCAAAGTCCCCTCCGGCAGGGTGCCGAGAAGGGTCTCCAGAGGAGGTCTCGCGTAAACGGAAGCTTGCGGCGACGGAAAAGTATTTTCGAGGCTCCCCTGATTTTTTGCGGAATATTTGGGAATTTATAGGCCAAAAACCTAGGTCAGGGGGCGGCCTGGGAGGCCACAAGCCTGCCCACCACCGCTTCCCCTGGTGGCGGAGTGGGG
This sequence comes from Hordeum vulgare subsp. vulgare, assembly GCF_904849725.1. Taxonomy (NCBI): domain Eukaryota; kingdom Viridiplantae; phylum Streptophyta; class Magnoliopsida; order Poales; family Poaceae; genus Hordeum; species Hordeum vulgare. The sequence goes on from NC_058519.1 coordinate 54,068,432, forward strand.
GCTTGTGGGCTCCCTGGAGCCCACCTGGCTTGGCCCAAAAGCCCCGTGGACTTCTTCCGTTCGGGAAAAAATCATTTCGGGGTTTTTGTTCCGTTTGGACTCCGTTCCAAAATCAGATCTGAAAAGAGTCGAAAACACGGAAAAAACAGGAACTGGTACTTGGCACTGAATTAATAAGTTAGTCCCAAAAATATATAAAAAGGTACACAAAACATACAAAGAAGACAAGATAACAACGTGAAAACATCAAAAATTATAGATACGTTTGAGACGTATCAACCTACTATGGCATTTTCATAGCCATTCCGAGATATATTGCCATGCAACTACCACCGTTCCGTCTCATGACTTGTGCCGTCACTCTCATATTGCCATTGCATGATCATACTAGATCGTTGCACATCCCGGTACACTGCTTGGGGCATTTCCTATGGAGTCATCATCATTGTGATCTTTGAGCTGTGAGTAAATAAAAGTGTGATGATCATCATTATTAGAGCATTGTCCCATGTGAGGAAAAAAAGAGGCCAAAGAGCCCAAAAAAAGAGAAAAGAGAAAAAAGGCCTAAGAGCCCAAACAAATAAAAAAAAGAGAAAAAGAGAGAAGTGACAATGCTACTATGTTTTTCCACACTTGTGCTTCATGATAGCACCATGTTCTTCATGATTGAGAGCTTCTTGCTTTGTCACTACCATATGCTAGTGGGAATCTTCATTGTATAGCTTGACTTGTATATTCCAATGATGGGCTTCCTCAAGATTGCCCTAGGTCTTCGTGAGCAAGCAAGTTGGATGCACACCCACTAGTTTTCCTTTTGAGCTTTCATATACTTATAGCTCTAGTGCATCTCTTGTATGGCAATCCCTACTCATTCACATTGATATCTATTAATGGGCATCTCCATAGCCTATTGGTACGCCGAGTCAATGTGACCATCTCCTCCTTTTTGTCTCACAACCACCACCACACTCTATTCCACCTATAGTGCTATATCCATGGCTCACGCTCATGTATCACGTGATAGTTATAAAAAGTTTGAGAAAGTAAGAGTGCGAAAACAATTACTTGGCCAATTCCGGGGTTGTGCATGATTTATATTAGTTGTGTGAGGATGATGGAGCATAGCCAGACTATATGATTTTGTAGGGATAACTTTCTTTGGCCTTGTTATTTTGAAAGTTCATGATTACTTTGCTAGTTTGCTTGAAGTATTATTGTTTTCATGTCAATAGCAAACTATTGTTTTGAATCTTACGGATCTGAACATTCATGCCACGTGAAAGAAGTTGCAAAGGACAACTACGCTAGGTAGCATTCCACATCAAAAATTCATCCTTTGTCAGTTCCCTACTCGAGGACGAGCAGGAGTTAAGCTTGGGGATGCTTGATACGTCTCCAACGTATCTATAATTTTTGATGGTTTCATGCTATTATCTTGTCAAACGTTGGATGTTTTGCATGCCTTTCATTTATTTTTTGGGACTAACTTATTAACTCAGTGCCAAGTGCCAGTTCCTGTTTTTTCCCCCTTTCAGAGGAGATTTTGAAACAGAGTCCGAATGAAAGAAAATCCCCGAAAAGATTTTTTCTGGAACGGAAGAAGATCGGAGAACTTGGGAGCCAAGCCAGAAGAGCCCCAGGGGCCCCACAAGCCCCCACCCCACGGCCAAGGGGGGCACGCCATCCAGGCTTGTGGTCCCCCTGGAGGTCCCCTTACCTAGATCTTGCGCCTATATATTCCCAAAAAAATCAAGAGACGATCGCAATCGCTTTTCCGCCGCCGCAAGCTTCTGTCTCCGCAAGATCCCATCTGGGTCACATCCTGGTGCCCTGCCGGAGGGGGATTCGGACACGGAAGGCTTCTCCATCAACACCATGACCTCTCCGATGATGCATGAGTAGTTCACCATAGACCTACGGGTCCATAGCTAGTAACTAGATGGCTTCTTCTCTCTCTTGGATCTTCAATACAAAGTTCTCCATGATCTTCATCGAGATCTATCCGATGTAATCTTATTTTGCGGTGTGTTTGTCGAGATCCGATGAATTGTGGATTTATGATCAGATTATCTATGAATCTTATTTGAGTTTCTTCTGATCTCTCTTATGCATGATTTCATATCTTTGTAATTCTCTTCAAGTTGTGGGTTTTGTCTGGCCAACTAGATCTATGATTCTTGCAATGGATAAGTGCTTGGTTTTGGGTTCATACCGTGCGGTGACCTCACCCAGTGACAGAAGGGGTAGCGAGGCACACATTGTGTTGTTGCCATCAAGGATAAAAAGATGGGGTTTTCATCATTGGTTTGAGATTATCCCTCTACATCATGTCATCTTGCTTAAAGCGTTACTCTGTTCGTCATGAACTCAATACATTAGATGCATGTTGGATAGCGGTCTATGTGTGGAGTAATAGTAGTAGATGCAGAAAGTATCGGTCTACTTGTCTCGGATGTGATGCCTATATATATGATCATTGCCTTAGATATCTCATGACTTTGCGTGGTTCTATCAATTGCTCTACAGTAATTTGTTCACCCACGTAATACTTGCTATTTTGAGAGAAGCCTCTAGTGAACACTATGGCCCCCAGGGTCTACTCCACACCATATTTTCAGCCTTACACTTTTTACTTCGTTGCACTTTCCTCCTTCAGATCTCACTTTGCAAACAATCTTGAAGGGATTGACAACCCCTTTGAAGCGTTGGGTGCAAGCTTGTTTGTGTTTGCGCAGGTACTCTGGATTTGACGAGACCCTCCTTCTGGATCGATACCTTGGTTCTCAAACTGAGGGAAATACTTACTGCTCCTGTGCTGCATCACCCTTTCCTCTTCAAGGGAAAAAACAACGCAAGCCCAATCTCCGTCATCGTGTCAATTTTTGGCGCTGTTGTTTCAGAAGTAGCAGTCCTAGGGAGCGCTTTACCTCCTATAAGAGTTTGTCCAGGCTTGTCCCTTGCTACAAAAGGGATTGGGCCATCTTGCTGCACCTTTGTTACTTGCTACTTGTTACGAATCATCTTACCACACAACCATCTGTTACCGATAATTTCAGTGCTTGCAGAGAATACCTTGCTGAAAACCACTTGTCAGATCCTTGTGCTCCTCGTTGGGTTCGACACTCTTACTTATCGAAAGGACTACGATAGATCTCCTACACTTGTGGGTCATCAGCGACAGTGTTGCTAGGGCAAGCTGCACCCCGCGGGGCTAGTGGTCCTGAAATCAACATGACGACGATGTGTGTAACACCCTCGATTTTGCCCATTTCTTTTTCTTTTGATTTTGGTCTGGATTTGCTTTTCTGTAGCTTGATAGTTTTGTAACCTAAAGGGATCACCCTCTATTCCTCTTCCCTAGTGACGTGCCAACCTCCAAACCATCCCAAGACCTTGTCATTTCCATCTTGAGCCAATCCCAATAATCTTTTCCCTAGCAATATTCCTTATTCTATTAAAGGAATAACCATATTGCTCTGGGTTGTGAACCAACCCACATTTCTATCATTCCAAAAATTCCCAAATAACTCTTATAAATTTCTTGAGTCATATCTTCCTCAGATGTGACAAAATCCTTCCTTGTCGTGTTCAAAAATATTTCACCAATATTCCTTTTCTGATTCTGCCCTAGTTATCAAGTTGTGAAGCAAGCAGTGAAGCAAGTACCCTTTATATGTTATTTCTTGCTCTCAAACTTTTTGGGCACTCTTTCCTATCCATATCATTGCCTCATGAAAAAATTCAACTCAATTTGGCTAGTAAGTAATCCTTGGCAAATTTCCAATGTTCCCGATCCACATGAAGCTTTGTGAAGCAAGTGCTAGCTAAGAGTATTAAAATGGGTTGAATTTTTTCCATGATCTCAATATGCTCAAATCATGTCTCTCCACCAAATTTGAGCATCACCCCATCAACTGTGTGACCACAACATCAAATCTTTCTCCCTGGTCATTATTTTGGATTGTGAAGCAATTGTACTCTGCGTTGCTCCATAATTTCGGAAATTTTACCAGGACATTCTCCTACCTATAAAACATCTCTCCACCAAATTTGAGCTCATTCAATCTAACCATTTCTCCTCAGCAATTTCTCTAAGATTCTGATCAGTAGGATGATGTGTGAAGGAAGTACCATTTTGGTTTATCCAGATGGTACGAAATTCATATAGTGTCTTCATATGACAAAATAACTAGCCTCCTCCAAATTTCAGCTCCATCTCAGTTGTTAGGTGAGTGCCACATCAAGATTTGTATTCTGGACCAGATTGGCCAGTTGTAAAGCAACCCTATTAAATCTTGGTCCTTTTCTTCTCAAACTTCCCAAGATTGTAGTCCTTCCTACCATTAACCTCTCAAACATCATATTTGGCTCTTATCATCCACCTGTTTATCTCAGTAATATGGCCAAGTTTGCTACAACAAACTTCCAGTGAAGCCTCCCATCTCCTCTTAGTTTATTTTGCCCATCTATCACCTCAGAGGGACTAGTCCTTGGAAGGACTCGCTGCTAGACAACACGCTTCATGCAAGGGTGCACCGCATCCCGTGCTGCGTGCCCCGGAGCGCCAGTGCAACGATAAGGATGCCACGGTGGCCGAGATCATCCGCTCGCCCCGGTCGGCTATAGAAGTCGTAGCCCCGAGCTTTCCCCGGCATCCCCGAGCCTCTCAAGCTCCTCTCCTCCACCCCAATCTCCTTCCCGGCCACTCCCTCGAGCCCTAGGAGCTCCCCTGCCCTCCAATGGCCGCCATGGTCGCATACCTCCTCCTCCTAAATTGGCCCGCGACAGAGCCCCTCTCACCCTCCCACCACCATCCAAGGAGCCCCTGTACTCTGGCGATCCCGCCCATTCACTTGCCCACTTTCGGGGACCCATAGGTCGCCGGAACCCCACCGAAGCCGAGCCCGTGTCACCATGCACCATCGCACCACCAGTCTTCCCTGCCGCCCATGTGACACACCCCCGAGGCGGCGTTCTCTGGTGCGCCCGTCCGTGAACTCGCCCGCCCTGGAAGTTCACCGGAGCACCGAAACCCACGTCGGAGCCACGCCCCTATCTCTGCATCAGGGAGAAGGGAGGAAGAGGAAGGAGAAGGCTGGAGGAGAGAGAGAAGGGAGTGCGGGCCCCGCTTGGCGGTGAGAGCAGCGGCTGCCACGCTGAACAAGTGGAAGCGCCTTTGCGCATTTACGTCTTCCTTGTTGGAAAGCGTATTCTGCTGAAGTGCGCGACCCGCTGGACGGTTAGGGGCCTAGTTGTAAATAATTTATTTCTAGAAAGGTCCCTGGCAGAAAAGTTGTTATATCTTTTTACCCATAACTCCGATCGAGGTGATTCCAAAGCCCACATCTTCGTATCGTCGAGCCCGTCATGATGGTATCATTTTCATTATGTGTTCGCATTCTGAAAATGGCCATTTTGCCTTTGCCTCTAAACAGCCCCTCCGAGAGAGAACTATTTTCGGCAATCAATTCCGCGGAATCTCCGCACCTCCTGCTACATGGTTCCATCACCCCGAGGCAAGCCACAACCCTCATTTGCATAATTGCATTGCAATATCATAGTTTAACCAATTACTTTAATCGCAAGTATAATTGTTTGTAGTATGGATTAGGTTATGCAATGTCTGAATAAATTCTTGAATAGGTGACTACCATGTTGAGTACGAGATTGTTAGTAACTAGTATTTTACCCACTAGTTGATGCCATGACATTGAAGATTACTGTCGATGATTATTTTGGGTTTCATGCGACAGTTGGTGGATATGAATCAATAGCAGTGGCTTGAGCTTATTGGTTCTTGGATTACTATGATATCGGAGTGTGAGCCATGACATAATATTATTCGGGGATAAGATAATTAGTTGGTTGATCGAGAGTCACCTGTCCACGCTTATCCGTGCAACCACATTTGCCGGTGTGGGACGGCCTTGACTTGGTCTGATCGCGTGTTCTTTTATCGGTACCACCAAAGAGGACAAGTTATGCGCACGTGCTACCCTGGCCCGGTAGGCGACGATAACTTTGTGAGCCGGGTTGAGTTATGTGGGTACCCGTCCCCGTTTGGGACAATTTAGTTTGGCCACGACGGTGGCAGGTGTCATGAGGACACAGGGGCCACCCAGGGCAGGACTCCAAGGGAGGATGAATGTCGGTGGTATGATGGGAGAGTCACGGGTCAAGCAGGTTTCGTTGGAGAAACGCTGGTCCACCCGAATGGGATCACGAGGTCAGATACTCCATGGTGTGGGTAAAGTGCGCAACCTTTGCAGAGTGAAAAATCTATTCGAAGAGCCGCGTCCACGGTATTGAACAGCCCATCCAGACCTCAGTAGGTGATCAATCATGACCATAGTAGTGTTAATAATGATGGAATAACTCATCTGAGTATGGTAGCACTTGGGCATCATGCCGGTGACAAGTCTTGATGTCCGTCTTGAGGATATTCGTTGAAGATTCTTAGTGAAGTCATGAGTTGGTCACCAGAGTACGGTGAGAGTAGCCTGGTATAGTTATTTTCATCTATCCCTTCAGTGATGATAAATATTTACCTAATCTTGATTGCTATGATGTTGTCTTGCGAGTACATTCAAAGTACTCACCTGGCGAGTCATGCCAGTTTGCAGGTCATGCCATGATTGCGTGCTTGTCGAGGATCCCGAGTTGCGAGCTAGGATACACGTTCCAGCCAGAGTCCCTACGGAGTGGAGTTCATCACCACCGTTGTTGTTCCGTTGCTAGCGTAGAATTACGCTAGGCAGGCGTAGTATCACCATGGCGATGTAATCCAAGTACCCTTGTAACCTTTTCCATAGTAATAAAGAGCTGATTTGTTCTATGCCAACGGTGCCGTATTTCAGAAGACTTGTCCCTGGGCTGGAATACGGGGCGTTCTGGTTTCCTCTGAGCCGGGGTGCCACAATCTCGGCACTGACCAAGCCATTTGTTTGTTGCGGTGCCTGAAGATGCTCGAATCAACATGTCAACTAGCCGGAACCGGTGCCCTGTTTGCTACAATCAGCGAGCAATTTTGCTGCCACCGACTGACGTTGGAGCTGGAGGCGTCAAATGATTTTTCTACAACCAGCAGAGAATTTTTTTTGCCACCTGTTGATGCCGGAGTTGGAACAAGAGCCCGGTTTGCTGGAACCAGCGAGCCATTTTGCTGCCATCGGCCGACTCCGAAGCTGGAACCGGCAAATGTTTTGCTACAACCAACATAGCAATTTTGTTGCCACTTGCCGATGCCGAAGCTGGAACCGACAGATTGTTTTCCTACAACTAGCGAGGCATCAAGATGGAAACAACATTTGTTTTTGTTGCATCAACGAGAGCAATTTCTGCGGCGAGTATGATCCTTGATTTTGCTACAACCAGCAATCGGAAAAGCTTCAATCCACAATTTTTTTGGTACAATGGGGAGCTGCATCCATGGGAGAGGGGGAGGATTCAATGGGGCGCGTGACCGTGCCACCGGCGAACGGTGCTGGCGAGGTTGTGTTTTTTGTCTACGACGGTTAAACAGGCGCGCTGACCTTGTTGTTTTGGTGCAATCATAACAGTTTTTCGTACAACTGAATGATACGTCTCCAACGTATCTATAATTTTTGATGGTTCCATGCTATTATCTTGTCAAACTTTGGATGTTTTCTATGCCTTTTATATCTTTTTTGGGACTAACTTATTAACTCAGTGCCAAGTGCCAGTTCCTGTTTTTTCCGTGTTTTCGACTCTTTTTAGAGGAGAATATTAAACGGAGTCTAAACGGAATAAAACCTTCGAAAAGTTTTTTTTTCCGGAACAGAAGATACACATGGAGCTTGGGAACCAAGGCACAGGCCACCAGGGGAGGCCACAAGCCCCCTAGGCGCGGCCAGGGGGCCCCGTGCCTAGCAGGCTTGTGGGCCCCGTGTGGCTCCTCTGCCATACTTCTTCCGCCTATAAATCCTTGAAAAATCCAAAACCACGGGAGAGATCCACGAAAATACTTTTCCGCCGCCGCAAGCTTCTGTCTCTACAAGATCCCATATGGGGCACGTTCTGGTGCCCTGCCGGAGGGGGGATTTGCATACGGAGGACTTCTTTATCAACACCATTGCCTCTCCGATGATGCGTGAGTAGTTCACCATAGACCTTCGGGTCCATAACTAGTAGCTAGATGGCTTCTTCTCTCTCTTGGATCTTCCATACAAAGTTCTCCATGATCTTCATGGAGATCTATCCGATGTAATCTTCTTTTGTGGTGTGTTTGTCGAGATCCGATGAATTGTGGATTTATGATCAGATTATTTATGAATCTTATTTGAGTTTCTTCTGATCTCTTATATGCATGATTTCATATCCTTGCAATTCTCTTTGAGTTGTGGGTTTTGTTTGGCCAACTTGTTATATGATTCTTGCAATGGGAGAAGTGCTTGGTTTTGGGTTCATACCGTGCGGTGACCTCACCCAGTGACAGAAGGGGTAGCGAGGCACGCATCGTGTTGTTGCCATCAAGGGTAAAAAGATGGGGTTTATATCTATTGCATGAATTTATCCCTCTACATCATGTCATCTTGCTTAAGGCGTTACTCTGTTCGTCATGAACTCAATACACTAGATGCATGCTGGCTAGCGGTCGATGTGTGGAGTAATAGTAGTAGATGCAGAAAGTATCGATCTACTTGTCTCGGACGTGATGCCTATATGTATGATCATTGCCTTAGATATCGTCATGACTTTGCGCGGTTCTATCAATTGCTCGACAGTAATTCGTTCACCCACCGTAATATTTGCTATTTTGAGAGAAGCCTCTAGTGAACACTATGGCCCCGGGGTCTACTTCACATCATATTTTCAGCCCTACACTTTTACTTTGTTGCACTTTCCGCCTTCAGATCTCACCTTGCAATCAATCGTGAAGGGAATGAAAACCCCTTTGTAGCGTTGGGTGCAAGTTTGTTGTTTTTGCGCAGGTACATCGGTGCTTCATCTTGATACTCCTACTGGATTGATACCTTGGTTCTCAAACTGAGGGAAATACTTACTGCTACTGTGCCGCGTCACCCTTTCCTCTTCAAGGGAAAAATCCAATGCAAGCTCAAGAGGTAGCACTGAACAATGATTTTTTTTGCTATGAGGGTGGCAGTCGGATCTAGCTAGGCGCGTACTTCAAGGAGGGCGACCGGCCATGGGGACGACGGCGAACGACGAGCTGGCGATGCTTCAAGGGGACGACGGCGAACGACGAGCTGGCGATGCTTCAAGGGGACGACGACCAACGGTGAGCTGGTGATGCTTCAAGGGGACGGCGAGGGCGGCGGCCAACCACGAGCTAGTGATGCTTCAAGATTTGACCTTAAGCATTCATGGCTGATGTCCAACGATGCTGTTTTTGGATGCCATTTTGATTAAGAGGAAAAAAAAATGCAAAATGCTTGATCACACGGTGCGTAACAGCAGAATCCAGCGCGCCACACGTGACCGGCCGAAAAACTGGGCTGGTGCGTCGGTGCAAAGCACTAGCCTTAGAGCAACTCCAACGGGGAGACCTATTTCGTCCACCACCGTGCGTTTGGGCCCGTGTCGACATAAAAGACGACCCAATGCGATGACCCAAACGGTCGCGCATCCGCTTTTTGTCTGTCTGCTAACCCATTTCCGGCCCAATTTGAGCCTGATTTGGGTCGGCGTTGACACAAAACAGACGCGAACGACGCGCGCTTCCATCATTCCCTGGCCCGCCATTCGGTGGCACATTGGCCGTTCTCCACCCCATCTAGCCCTCGCCTCGCCTCGCCCTAGTCCCCTCACTACTGTCGCCGCCGACGCTGCCACCCAGTTCCGGCTGCGTCCTCTCATATCGTAGCGTCTACCCCATGTCGTCGACCGCAACGCCGCCGAGGCACTGCAGCTTCCCCAACCCCAAACCACCATCGCCGGTCTGCTTCGTCGTCCATGCCCGCAAGTTGTTCGACAGTTTGCCTCAAGGTACAAAATGGAATGCGCAACCGAGTTCTTTTTCCATAATGTTATGTGCGACTCCGACGATTGCTCATCCGACAATGAGAAGATGCTGCTTGATGACCCACAAGTATAGGGGATCAATCATAGTCCTTTCGATAAGTAAGAGAGTCAAACCCAACGAGGAGCAGAAGGATCTGACAAGTGGTTTTCAGCAAGGAAATATCTGCAAGCACTGAAATTATCGGTAACAAGTGATTGTGTCGTGAGATGATTCGTAGCAAGCAACAAGTAACAAAAGTAGCAACGTGCAGCAAAATCGCCCAATCCCTTTTGTAGCAAGGGACAAGCCTGGACAAAGTCTTATAGGAGGAAAAACACTCCCGAGGACACACGGGAATTTCTGTCATGCTAGTTTTCATCATGTTCATATGATTCACGTTCGTTACTTTGATAGTTTGATATGTGGGTGGACCGGCTCTTGGGTACTGCCCTTACTTGGACAAGCATCCCACTTATGATTAACCCCTCTCGCAAGCATCCGCAACTACGAAAGAAGAATTAAGACAAAGTCTAACCATAGCATTAAACTAGTGGATCCAAATCAGCCCCTTACAAAGCAACGCATAAACTAGGGTTTAAGCTTCTGTCACTCTAGCAACCCATCATCTCCTTACTACTTCCCAATGCCTTCCTCTAGGCCCAAATAATGGTGAAGTGTTATGTAGTCGATATTCACATAACACCACTAGAGGAAAAACAACATACAACACATCAAAATATCGAACGAATAACAAATTCACATGACTACTATTAGCATAACTTATCCCATGTCCCGAGGAACAAAAGTAACTACTCACAAAGCATAATCATATTCATGACCAGAGAGGTAATGAGTAGCATCAAGGATCTGAACATAAACTCTTCCACCAAGTAATCCAACTAGCATCAACTACACAAAGTAATTAACACTACTAGCAACCTTACAAGTACCAATCAGAGTCGTGAGACAGAGATTGGTTACAAGTGATGAACTAGGGTTTGGAGATGAGATGGTGCTGATGAAGATGTTGATGGTGACGAGTCCCCTCCGATGAGAGGAGTGTTGGTGATGACGATGATGATGATTTCCCCCTCCGGGAGGGAAGTTTCCCCGGCAGGATCGTCCTGCCGGAGCTCTAGATTGGTTCTGCTCAAGTTCCGCCTCGTGGCGGCGGCGAATCCATGAAAAAGCTCCTCTCTGATTTTTTTGCGGACGAAACCCTTCATATACCAGAAGAGGGGGGGGCAGTGGGCCAGCAGGCTGCCCACAAGCCCCCTAGGCGCGGCCAGGGGGGTGGCCGCGCCTAGCAGGCTTGTGGCCACCTGCTGGCGCCCCTTGACTGGCACTCTCTAGCAATAGCTAGACGAATGTTGATTCTGTGACAACAGTCCTTCCCTTGCAACGGCACGAGAAGAATGCTGCCAGCACTCCTCGGCAACGAAACTAGAAGAATGTTGTTGACGGCCCACCAGCGCGTGGGTTCGCAATAGTTTTTGAGGGTAGAGTATTCGACCCAAATTTGTTGATTCGCCAGGCAGGAGGTGAGAGAATACTCTTGAGTATTAGCAGCTGAATTTGTCTGATTCAACCGCACCTGAAAGATTAGTATCTGCAAGCAAAGTAGCAGCAGCAAAGTAATGAGTAACGACAGTGGCAAGGAACAACAGTAGTGACAATAGTAGCAAGTAGCAACAGTAGTAGCAGTAGTAGCAGTAGAGCAAGACAAGTGACATCAGCAGCAACAGTGGTAACAGCAGTAGCAACAAAGCAAGAGAAGTAACGGCAACAGTGGGACAAACTCGTAGGCAATGGGTCGGTGATTTGTTTGGATGATATTCATCATGCAACAGTTATAACACGGAGAGATATGTGGCTACCTCCCGTTCATCAATATGATGTAGGCATGCATTCCGTGTGTCGTCATACGTGCTTAGGGAAAAGAACTTGCATGACATCTATTGTCCATCCCTCCCGTGGCAGCGGGGTCCAAAAGGAAACTACGGGATATTAAGGTTCTCCTTTCAATAAAGAACCGGACCAACGCATTAGCACTTGGTGAACACATGAACTCCTCAAACTATGGTCATCACCGGGAGTGGTTCCGGTTATTGTCACTCCGGGGTTGCCGGATCATAACACATAGTAGGTAACTACAACTTGCAAGATCGGATCTAAAACACACATATATTGGTGGCAACATAATAATTTCAGATCTGAAATCATGGCACTCGGGCCCTAGTGACAAGCATTAAGCATGGCAAAGTAGTAGCAACATCAATCTCAGAACATAGTGGATACTAGGGATCAATCCCCATCTAGATCTCATCCTACTCATCACCGCCCAGCGAGCCTACGAATAGATTACTCACGAACGACGAAGACCTCATGGAATTGGAGAGGGAAGAAGGTTGATGATGGCGATGGCGATGATTTCCCCTCTCCGGAGCCCAAAACGGACTCCAGATCTGCCCTCCACATGAAGAACAGGATGTGGCGGCGCCTCCGTAACGCAAACGCGACGAAATCTTCTCTTTTTATTTTTTCTGGGAAGAAAGTGAACTTATAGAGCTGAGATTGGGGGCGGCAGAGCCACGTGGGCCCCACAAGCTTGCCCACCGCCACCAGGGGGTGGTGGCGGCTACACGGCTTGTGGCCCACTGGCCCACCCCCTCAGGTGGATCTTTGCGCATGTATTTTTCATATTTTCCAAAAATAATCTGTGTAAATTTTCAGGACGTTTGGAGAACTTTGATTTCTGCACAAAAACAACACCAAGGCAATTCTGCTGAAAACAGCGTCACTCGAGGTTAGTTCCATTCAAATCATGCAAATTAGAGTCCAAAACAAGGGCAAAAGAGTTTGGAAAAGTAGATACGATGGAGACGTATCAACTCCCCGAAGCTTAAAACCTTGCTTATCCTCAAGCAACTGAGTTGACAAACTGAGAGAGAAAGAAAAACTTTGACAAACTCTGTTTGATCTTGTTGTTGCAACTATGTCTAACTCATAACCAGAATTTCAGCAAGATCACAAGTTAACCATATAAGCAAGTGACACAAAGGTCTCACGGTAAACTAATATCAATGGCATAATCAGCTAACGAGCAAATAATAATGAGTTTAAAATACCAACAATTCAATCAAAACAAGCATGAAGCAACATGAATAGGTGGTATCTCGCTAGCTCTTTCTGAGACCGCAAAAGATAAATGCAGAGCACTTTCAAAGATCAAGGGCTGACTAAACATTGTAATTCATAGCAACGAAGATCCAATCATATTCATACTCAATATCAATCAAAAGCAAAGCATAAAAATGACAGAGGTGCTCTCTAATTGGTGCTTATAAAAGAAGAGGATGACTCAACAGGAAAATAAATAGACAGGCCCTTCGCAGAGGGAAGGATTGATTTGCATAGGTGCCAGAGCTCAAGCTTTGAAAACAGAGATAATAATTTTGGGTGGCATGCTTTCATTGTCGACGCAATGACCAAGAGTTCTCAATATCTTCCATGATACTCATGCTATAGGCGGTTCCCAAACAGAAAAGTAAAGTTTTAACTCCCCCACCACCAATCAATCACACTCCATGGCTAGCCGAATCCTCGGGTACCGTCCATACTAACATCAATCTTGGGGGAGTCTTGTTTTACAGTTATGTTTTCGATTTAAGCGTGGAACTGGGCATTCCAATTACCGGCCCCTTTCTCGTGAATGACAGTGAATAAACACATGTCAAGGATAACACTCCTAACATGGAAGATACCAATAGCCCCCTATCACCACATGAGCGGTTCGGGCATGCAAAACAGATTATTTCTTGAAGGTTTAGAGAGTGGCACATGCAAATTTACTTGGAACGGCAAGTAGATACCGCAAATAGGTAGGTATGGTGGACTCTCATGGAAAAACTTTTGGGTTTATGGAGGTGGATGCACAAGCAGTATTCCGCTTAGTACAAGTGAAGGCTAGCAAAAGACTGGGAAGCGACCAACTAGAGAGAGACAACAGTCATCAAGATGCAATGAGTTTGACTAACATTGAATGCAAGCATGAACAAGATATAAATCACCATGAACACGAACATCATAGAGGCTATGTTGATTTTGTTTCAACTACATGCATGAACATGCGCCAAGTCAAGCCACTTGAATCATTCAAAGGAGAATACCATCCTATCATACTACATCATAGTCATCTCAAAATCTATGTTGGTATTCAAGACAAACCATTATAAGCTCTTAGCTAGTTAAGCATGGCATCAGAAACTATGATGTCGGGACCCCGATCCTAGGTCATAAGAACCCAGCCTGTAACACATCACATTACTTTGCGGCCTCACGCACGGTAAACTCCACGGCCGCCACCTTACCTTGGCCGGGACCGTTTGTGTCTTTTGGCTCACGTATATGAATGTGTCGCTAGCGTTCAAACAACAAGAACCCGGGTCGACATGACTAGTTATAAACCCAAGCGGTACATCCGTACAGGGACATGCATACATAACCCAGCAAAGCAGGTGTCGGTCATCAGCGTGTGTAGACGAGTCGTAACAAGCTACAAGGACTCCATTACATCGCATGGCATTTCCCCGAGGGGACAAACACAGCAGCAAAGAAGGATACATGCCGGTCAATCAATGTGTTCCGAGCAGTAGCAAGCTACCAAGGCCCGAGGAAACACAAAGAGGCATTCCCTGTAAAGAGTACTACTAAAGGCAAACAATTAGGTGTCGAATCCCACACATATAATGCATTTCAAACATACACACATTATGCACGATATGTGTAGATACAACATGGCATCACAACATAACTCTATGACTCAAGCATTTATTAAAGACTCATAAGAGTCAACATAGTATGATATTACAAACAGGGGTCTCATGACCCGACACTCAAGTCATACAAACAACAAGCGGAAGCAAATCATGTCTGGGTACAGACATCTACTAAAAGTGGCTGCAAGAGCCTGAAAAGCTACTACGACCCTACCAAAGGAGCCAGACCTCTGTCTGGGATTCCCAAGCTATTCCGGTCAACATCGAACACATCGCGTAGAACCTTTTAATGAGTCTAAGTCTTCTCTGCAAAAACATAAATAAAGCAATCGTGAGTACAAAGGTACTCAGCAAGTCTTACATCAGAACTATCTACATATGCATCATGTTTCAATGAAAGGATTGTAGAGTTTGATTGCAGCAAGCCAGCTTTGACTCTTGGCTAATCTGTACTACGACTACAAGTTCTTTCTTTGAGGTGGGATAGCGCACAAGAGTCCACATATTCACCAATGCAATACACCACTATGGATCCACTCTCGTCTCCCTACGAGAAAGCCTTCCATAGCACTCACACTTATCTTGCATGTTTTAGAGTATCCATTTAAATTGTCTATGTACCACGTAATGTTTCCAAGTAGTCCATATCCGAGGACGCGGCTATTCGAACAGATTAAATTACCCTGCAGGGGTATACTTCTTCACACACGCTCCCACCACTTATCACCATGTGCACGTCATGCATCTCGGCAACCTTCAAGCGGAAGCACTGGCGTGGGTGTCGGCCACGACCGTTAACCACACAAGACCCTAGTCCAGGTTTATCGCCTATTTGAGACTGAACCCGCAAGGAAGTCCGGCCGAGGTTTCCTCTACGGCCCCAAACGATGTGCGCAGGGTTCCCAAGCCCACCATCCGGGTGCCACTTGGTACACCGTGCCACTGTGTATCTACCGTAGTGAAGCCTACCCCGTCGGGCAGGGCTAAACACGGCCGCCAACACTTTTCCTACAAACACCAGAAACTAATTGCAACTCCTGGACAGAGATCTAGGCGATTAATAAGACGAGAGGGTCAATTAAGTATCCCAATGTGTGGTAGTATCTTGTCTTGGATAACACACACATAACTTAGTTCTTATGGACGGTCCCAATGAGACAACCCACCATGTACTCCTACATGGCCTCTCATCGCTACCTTTACCAAATCATATTCACACCTTTACTCTCACACTGTAGGACATGAACACAACCATTCCGATTCATCATCCAGACGGATCAGACCCGACATGACTCTAAGCATAGCAGGCATTGTAAACAAGCATGGATGAGTAAGCACAACAAGGCTCAAGCAGTTGCTACTCATGCTAAGTGGTTTCTGTGACAAAATCAGGTCATGCAGAGGAATGGGTTCAACTACCGATAACATGTACATTTGAATCGTGTTTGTCCTGATGCAGTAAAAGAGAGCAGGAGCGAGAGAGTGGGTTTATATCAATATGCTCAAGGGGGTTTGCTTGCCTGACACGTCTGAAGATAGCAGTGATTCTTCATCAATGTCAACGATCACATCGTCGGAAACATCGTTTACCGAGAGGGAACAACACCGACAAACAAGAAAGATCAACAATTACTTCACGGAAATGCAACACTATGATGCATGCTCAAGACATGAAATGAAAGGTGGCAGGGCTAATGTGGCTATCATTTCTTAAGTTGAAGTTGGTTTGAATTAGGATTCAAACATCACTTCAAGCCGAGTATTTTTCCAAGTACCCTTATAATTGATTCGACCTGATGCTCATAACAAATTGTTCCAACATGCATGGGGTTAGTATTTTGAGGTACTGATTTGCATTGACCAATGTTTGGTCATAACAATTGAAGTGGAATTCAAATAAGTATCAAATTCCATCTCCAAACTAAATATGAAATTTATCCTATACACCATTTTGCCTATTTGGTGATGTTAACCTTTTCAAACATGCATGAAAATGCCATAATCAGATTCTTTGGATTTTTCTGATCCTTTTTCATATATAAATTATTTTCATCAGACTTACAGATTATTTTCTATGATTTTTAGAAGTTTTAGGCATTTTCTGGAATTATTTTATAATATAAAATCAATTACTGCGTCAGCAGTCAACTGGCCCAGGTCAGAGTCAAACCTGACCAGTGGGGTCCACTGGTCAGTGACCAGGGGCTAATCCCCGAGTTGACCAGCCCCTAACTGGGGTTTGACCCACCCTGGGGCCCACTGTCAGCGGCTAGGGGGGGTGGTTAGTACTGGCTAATGACTGGCCACGTCGGCCCCCACCGGAATGTGGCCGGCGACGACCAAAACCGCGGCGGAGGGCTCGCCAGAGTTGGCCTAAAACGCGCTACAGGGCACCAAATCGGGCGTGGTTTGCGGCTACGCGAAGCTGGCAAAGCGGCCGATCTGGCAGGGGCATCAGGAGAGGCTAGGGTGGCCGGGAGAGGCGCCGGAGACGAGCCGAGGCAGCGGTAGGGGCTCGGCCTTGTGTGGGTGGTGGATGCAGGGCATGGGAAGGGCAGCTGACGGGCTCAACACGTTCCTGGCGGCTCCAGGAGCTCGATCCCCAGCTCGAGCGCGTGGATGGGGGACCACAGCGACGACGACGACATGGCCGGCGGCGAGGAGCTCTCGGCCTTGGTGGGTAATGGGGCTACGGTGCACGGGAGAGCGTGGAAGGAGAGGGGAAAGGAGCAGGAGCTCACGGGGGTTCCATTTTTGGCATCGGGGAGGTCGGAGAGGCCGGGTGGCAGCAGATCGACGGCGGATCTCGGTGACCGGAGATGAAGACGACGACGGTGGCAGCGCCAGGGGGCTCTGACTTCGATTCCTGAGGCGGGGAGGACCGGGACGTCGTGGCTGATCTCCTGAGATTCTCGGAGAGGCGAGGGGAGGTCGGGGCTGCGTGGACAGCGGCGGCCTGCTCGAGCCAAGCTCGGCCATGGCGAGGGGGAGACGATGCTACGCGAGGGAAGAAGAAAGAGAGGGGGAAAATGGTCCACGGGCTCATCCACATCGTCTCACGCGCGAGATAGGGATGGAGGAGGCGCCTCCAGCGCGAAGCAGGAGGTGGAGGTCGGCGAGCGTGCGGACGACACCTCACGTGCACACTGGCGGGAGGAGGAAGATGACCTCCTCGTCCTTGGTGGGCTGGGCCGGCCAGGAGCGCAGGATAGGTAAGGTTTTTATCTTTTTTTCTTTTTATTCTTTCTGTTTGATATTTCTGACATTTCTTTTATTTGTTTTGGCTCCAACTAATTCAAAGAAAATAGCTAAACAACTCTGGGGTGTTATTTGGAATATTTCCAAACCCCATGTGAAGTTTTCAACATTTTATAAAACTAGGAAGTATTTGAAATCAATTAATTAATTGATTTCGGTGGCTTTTGAGTTTAAAATAAAATGCCAAAAGTATTTTGAAAATATATATCACCCCTGATATTTTCTTTCTAACATTTATCAAAAATGATGGACTTTTATGAAAACCATTTTGGTTCATTGATTCGTCACCACTTTTGAATTGTTTTGCATATAGAGTTCCTAGGGTTTTGTTTTGAATATGGAGTAGCTAGGATTTTTCTCTTGTTGAACCTATTTGGATGTTATTTGGTGTTAGAGTTTGGTCATCCCCATTTGTAGATCATCCAAATTTGAATTAAATTGATTTGAATGCATTCATGAATGCTTACTGATGCAACTAACTACAAGCTATATTCTAGGGCTGTGACATATGATCTCTAAGTTGTCATTGCAAACATGGTTCTCTCACAACAAAGCTGAATCATGCATGACAAGCTAGTCATATTTACAAAAACAAAATAGATAGAGTTCATACCAGCTTTTCCAGTCTCAGTCACTTCATCATATATCATCATTATTGCCTTTCATTTGCACGATCGAACGATGTGAACAATAATAAGAGCATTGGACTAAGATGAATCTGCAGGCAAACACAAAGGAGAAGACAAAGTAATATGGCTCTTTGAAAGCTAAATAGGTATGCATGCAAGAACCACTAAACATTGTAACCAATATCTTCTACCTTGACCCAAAGAAAAAGAAAACTATTTACACGGGAAAGCTCCCAACAAACAAAAGAAGAAAGAAAAATCTTTTTGGGTTTTCTCAAAAGGACACAAAACAAGAAAACGAAAATAAACTAGCATGGATGATACAGTGGCAAAGTGTAAACACCGGCTAACAAAGTGAAGACATAAGCATGAATGTAAAGTCGGTGAGAACACGTACTCCCCCAAGCTTAGGCTTTTGGCCTAGCTTGGTCTACTCCCAAGGATGGTCCTGGCGAAACCCAAAATCATAATGGGTGTTATACGGGAGTGCTGTAGCCACTGCCTGAATAGCTGCCTCACATAGTCGAGCAGCCGTCGCCTCCCTCTCATACTCCTCTGCCTCTCCTATGGTTATGTAGTATCTTCGTTTTACCTGAAAGTCAAAGAAAGCAGGAGCAGGAATGGTAATATGGAAAACACGCTGCGGGTCAAATATCAAGCGGTATAGGAGGGATCCATGATCTCTCTCAAGAAACTGGTAGCGTGTTAGAGCGACACGATCAAGGTAGGCTGTACGGAGAGGAGGGTCTTCTGAACGGATGGATACTCCAAGAAAATTTTCTAAGCGTGTAGCATAAACTCCACCAAAGAAACCCCCCTCACTGGCATTATTATTCAGCCTCCTCGCTATTATAGCTCCCATATTGAAGCTCCTGTCACATGTTATTGCGCTCTTGAGGATACTAGGGTCGGAAGCACATAGGTGACAATGTGCACCCTTGCCGTTAATGCACCTACCTATGAAGAAGGCAAAGTAGTGCAAGGCAGGGAAATGGATGCTTCCTATGGTGGCTTGCGTGATATCTCTAGTTTCTCCAACAGTTATACTGGAGACAAAGTCTCTGACCTAAGACTTAGAAGGATCATTTATACTACCCCCATCGGGTATCTTGCAAATCCTATTGAAATCCTCCAAATCCATGGCGTAGGATTTATCATACAAATCAAACAGTATGGATGAGTCACGGCCAACTGAAAATTTAAATCTACGCACGAAAGAGGCAGTGAGCATAGCATACTATTCACATTTATCCGGGAGGAATTCTTCTAACCCGGCATTGCGGACAAGTGTATCAAACTCATCCTTGAAACCTGCTTCGATCATGAACTCATCGGAAGGCCATTCACATGGTTGTACCGGCGCGTCCCTTATTTGAAAAGAAAGACGGGGACCCTTCTTACTTGAGGAACCACCATGAAACTTCCTCCTGAACATAATTTCCTTTTGCTGAAATTTTTGAAGTTCAAGAGAAAAGTGAATGAAGGCCAACCACACCTTGTAGAAACTACTCCTACTAGTGTCTGGAGACCGTATCACACGCTAAAACTACTTGGGACCAGCTAAATCAACATTTCTAGCTCAAGAACAGGGTCACCAAGGTAGCAAGAATACGCGAAGGATAAAGCACTAGAGCAAAAACTAATTGGACCAATGGAGGAGTCACTTACCAAGGAGTAATTTCCCCAAAACGGTTCGGAGAATGGTGCTTCGAGCAAAGAGATCGGAAATCACAGCCAAATGAGCAAGAACACGGGTTTGAGCTGCGAAACAATTTTTTCTGGAGGTGGAAGAAGAGGCTCGGAGCTGGAATGAGTGGAGGGGGTCCATGTGGGCCCCACAAGCTTGTTAGCCGCCACCAGGGGTGGCGGTGGCAGGGCTTGTGGCCCACTGGTCTGGCCCCCAGGCCAACTCTCGGGCCCAATAATTTTCAAATATTCCAGAAAAAATCAAACTAAATTTTCAGGACCATCGGAGAACTTTTATTTTCGAGGTACTTTTCTCCGGGACGCTAAAACAGAAAACAGGAAAAACTAAACTAATTCTATCATGTTTCTTCTAAGCAACAGAAAATGAAAGCTCAAAACAGAGGTATGTGACTCCTTAATTCATCCATTTCATGGTCATCGAAAGAAATCCGTCAATGGGGTTGATCAAGTCCTCATGACAAAACCTTCTCGAATCGCAAGAGAGAACGGAGAATTTTCAAATAGCCACTAAGTCACCTCAATGGGGATATGTATCTCCCCAACAAGCAAATCATACTTCATCTTTACACGAGGAATAGGGCATTCAAAGCTCCCAATAAAAATCGATGAAGTCTTTTTGATAGCATTGATGCAATGAACTTGATATCGTTTCTTCGAAAAGTGCACTGTGTGCTCATTACCGTTGACATGGAAAGTGACATTGCCTTTGTTGCAATCTATAACAGCCCCTGCCGTGTTCAAAAAGGGTCTTCCGAGGATGACAGCCATGGCATCGTCCTCGGGAATATCCAAGATAACAAAGTCTGTTAAGATAGTGGTGTTAGCAACCACAACAGGCACATCCTCGCAAATGCCGATAGGGAAAGCAGTTGATTTGTCGGCCATTTGCAAAGAAATTTCAGTGGGTGTCAACTTATCCAATTCAAGTCTACGATAAAAAGAGAGCGGCATAACACTAACACCGGCTCCAAGATCACATAAGGCAGTTCTTACGTAGTATCCTTTAATGGAGCAAGGTATAGTGGGCACTCCGGGATCACCAAGTTTCATAGGAGTTCCACCCTTGAAAGTGTAGTTGGCAAGCATGGTGGAGATCTCAAGATCTGGTATCTTCCATTTATCAGTCACGATATCTTTCATGTATTTGGCATATGGAGACATCTTGAGCGTATCAGTTAACTGCATCTGCAGAAAGATGGGTCTTATCATCTCACGAAGCGCTCAAAATCCTCATCATCCTTTTTCTTGGATGGCTTAGGAGGAAAGGGCATAGATCTCTGAACCCATGGCTCCCTTTCTTTGCCATGCTTCCTAGCAGTGAAGTCATTCTTATCGTATCTCTTAGGTCGTGGGTTATCAGGATTGACCGTAGGTTCAATCTCCACATCCTCATCATTGCTAGGTTGAGCATTATTATGAACATCGCTGTCCATATTGTCACCAGGTTCATGTTCATCACCAGATTGTGTTTCTGCATCAAACGCAGAAATATCATTAGGTTCTTCAGGTGTGACAGTATTTGGTGAACTGGCATGTAGGTTTCTATCATCCTTCTTCTTCTCCTTAGGATGACTGGGTGTATCAGCATTAATTCCTTGAGAATCTAGATCAATTCTCTTAGGATGACCTTCAGGATACAAAGGTTCCTGAGTCATTTTGCCTCCTCTAGTAATGACTCTGACAAAGTTGTCATTTAATTCATTGAGTAGGTCATTCTGAGCTTTAAGTACTTGTTCTACCTGAGTAGTAATCATAGAGGCATGTTTACTCAGAAGCTTCAGATCATTGACATTTCTGTCTACACAAGCACTTAGATGGCTAAGCATACGAGTACTTTGTTCCAAATGTGTGCTAACATAATCATTGAAACTCTGTTGTTTGGCAACAAAGTTGTCAAATTCATCAAAGCATAGGCTGGCACGTTTGTCAAAAGGAATATCTCTCTCATCAAACCTACGCACAGAATTCACTTCTACTACGTGTATCGGGTTATCGAGATCATGGATCTCTTCGATAGGTGGTAGATTTTTGACATCTTCAGATCTAATGCCTTTATCTTGCATAGATTTATTGGCTTCTTGCATATCTTCGGGACTGAGGAATAGAATACCTCTTTTCTTCGGAGTTGTCTTTGGAGGTGGTTCAGGAATAGTCCAAGCATTATCGTTGATCAAGATGTTATTCAGTGGGGTCTCAGCTTGTTCTACAGTTCGTTCCCTAAAAACACAACCGGTACAACTATCTAGGTGGTGTCTAGAGGCATCGGTAAGTCCGTTATAGAAGATATCAACTATCTCTTTCTTCTTAAGAGGGTGACCAGGCAAAGCATTTTGTAGCTGGACGAGCCTCCCCCAAGCTTGTGGGAGACTCTCTTCTTGGAGTTGAGCAAAGTTGTATATTTCCTGCAAGGCAGCTTGCTTCTTATGGGCAGGGAAATATTTCTCACATAAGTAATAGATCATATCCTGGGGACTACTCACACATCTAGGAGCGAGAGAGGTGAACCAGGCTTTAGCGTCATCCTTTAGAGAGAAAGGAAACAACTTAAGGATATAGTAGTGGCGGATCTTCTCCTCACTAGTGAAAAGGGTGGCTATATCGTGTAGTTTGGTAAGATGGGCTACGACCGTCTCAGACTCATAACCGTGGAAAGGATCAGATTCGACTAGAGAGATTATCTCAGGATCGACAGAGAATTCATAATCCTTATCGGTGATAAAGATAGGTGAAGTGGCAAACTTCAGGTCGTATTTCATCCTAGATTTCAGAGATTTTTTCTTCCACTTGAGAAGTAATTTCTCAGCGTCATAGGCATCCTTACACGCAAGAAAATCCTCAGCTATCTCTCCCTCCATAACGTAACCCTCAGGTATATCAGGCAATTCATATCTAGGAGAGCTAGATCTAGCAGGAGCAAAAGTAGGTTCTATCTCAATAGTATCGGCATTTTCAGAAGCATCACGAGCATTGGCACTAACTCTAGCAATATGAGCATCAAGGAACACCCCTAGTGGAACATCAGGAAAAGTAGTGTCTCTAACAGTATCAAGCATAGCATCATCAGGCATAATAGCATCTCTAGCATCATCAGGCAAAGCAGTATCAGGCATAGCATCTCTAGCAGTATCAGACATAGCATCTCTAGCAGTATCAGGCATAGCATCATCACGCATAGTATCAAGCATAGTATCTCTAGCAGTAGCATGATAAGCATCATCAAGCACAGGCGACATATCAAGATTTCTAGCAGGAGGTGATGTCGCAAACTTACTCATAACTGAAGGTGAATCAAGTGCACAGCTAGATGGCAATTCCTTACCTCCCCTCGTAGTTGAGGGCAAGACTTTGGTTTTTGGATCCTTCAGATTCTTCATAGTGATCAGCAGATATAAATCCCAAGTAACTCGGAGAATATAGCAATACCTCCCCGGCAACGGCGCCAGAAAAATGCTGACTCGCACTCTTTGGCAATAGCTAGACGAATGCTGATTCTGTGACAACAGTCCTTCCCTTGCAGCGGCACCAGAAGAATGCTGCTAGCACTCCCCGACAACGAAACTAAAGAATGTTGTTGACGGCCCACCAGCGCGTGGGTTCGCAACAGTTTTCGAGGGTAGAGTATTCGACCCAAATTTGTTGATTCGCCAGGCAGGAGGTGAGAGAATACTCTCGAGTATTAGCAGCTGAATTTGTCTGATTCAACCGCACCTGAAAGATTAGTATCTGCAAGCAAAGTAGTAGCAGCAAAGTAACGAGTAACGGCGGTGGCAAGGAACAGCAGTAGTGACAGTAGTAACAAGTAGCAACAGTAGTAACAGCAGTAGCAGCAGAGCAAGACAAGTGACAGCTGCAGCAACAGTGGTAACAACAGTAGCAACAAAGCAAGACAAGTAACAACAGCAATGGGACAAACTCGTAGGCAATGGGTTGGTGATTTGTTTGGATGATATTCATCATGCAACAGTTATAACACGGAGAGATATGTGGCTAGCTCCCGTTCGTCAATGTGATGTAGGCATGCATTCCGTGTGTCGTCATACGTGCTTAGGGAAAAGAACTTGCATGGCATCTATTGTCCATCCCTCCCGTGGCAGCGGGGTCCAAAAGGAAACTACGGGATATTAAGGTTCTCCTTTTAATAAAGAACTGGACCAACGCATTACACTTGGTGAACACATGAACTCCTCTACTATGGTCATCATCGGGAGTGGTTCCGGTTATTGTCACTCCGGGGTTGCCGGATCATAACACATAGTAGGTAACTACAACTTGCAAGATCGGATCTAAAACACACATATATTGGTGGCAACATAATAATTTCAGATCTGAAATCATGGCACTCGGGCCCTAGTGACAAGCATTAAGCATGGCAAAGTAGTAGCAACATCAATCTCAGAACATAGTGGATACTAGGGATCAATCCCCATCAAAACTAACTCGATTACATGATAGATCTCATCCTACTCATCACCGCCCAGCGAGCCTACGAATAGATTACTCAGGAACGACGAAGAGCTTCATGGAATTGGAGAGGGAAGAAGGTTGATGATGACGATGGCGACGATTTCCCCTCTCCGGAGCCCAAAACGGACTCCAGATCTGCCCTCCAGATGAAGAATAGGATGTGGCGGCGCCTCCGTATCGCAAACGCGATGAAATCTTCTCTTTTTTCTGGGACGAAAGTGAACTTATAGAGCTGAGATTGGGGGCGGCAGGGCCACGTGGGCCCCACAAGCTTGCCCACCGCCACCAGGGGGTGGTGGCGGCTACAAGGCTTGTGGCCCACTGGCCCACCCCCTCAGGTGGATCTTTGCGCAGGTATTTTTCATATTTTCCAAAAATAATCTCTGTAAATTTTCAGGACGTTTGGAGAACTTTGATTTCTGCACAAAAACAACACCAAGGCAATTTTGCTGAAAACAGCGTTAGTCCAGGTTAGTTCCATTCAAATCATGCAAATTAGAGTCCAAAACAAGGGCAAAAGAGTTTGGAAAAGTAGATACGATGGAGACGTATCACCCCTGTGGCGCTTCTTCGGCCTAGTATTTTTTATAAATCCAGAAAAAAATCATCGTTGATTTTTACGGCGTTTGGAGTTGCGCAGAATAGGTATCTCAAAGTTTCTCCAATTTCAGGCCAGAATTCCAGCTGCCGGGATTCTCCCTCTTCATGTAAACCTTGCAAAATAAGAGAGAAAAGGCATAAGTATTGTACCGTGAAGTGAAATAACAGCCCAAGAAGCGATAAATATCAACATGAAAGCATGATGCAAAATGGACGTATCAACTCCCCCAAGCTTAGACCTGCTTGTCCTCAAGCGAAAGCCGAGCTCAATAAATATGTCCACGTGTTTAGGGAGAGAGGTGTCGACAAAACAAGATACGAACATGAGGCATCATGACCATGATCAGAACAACAATACCAACATATAATCTCTCATGCTAAAGTGATAATTCCTTCACAAAGTAAAGCACGGATCACAAACCTTACCGAGAAGTAACAACCGATAGCATGTAGTTATTGAAGCAATTGCAATTTATCACAACATCAGAAAGAGTCAAATAAGAGCTTGTAAAGCAAATCCACATACTCAATCATCTTTTCATTCTCTACAATTGTTACAACTCACGTGGTACTCATGAGATCAAAGTTTCAGCTGGACACAGAGAAAGATAGGGGCTTATAGTTTTGCCTCCCAACTGCTTACCTCAAGGGTAATGTCAACAATAATAATTCATGAGTTCTTACCTCCAAGTTGACATATGAATATAGATCTTTCCCAAGCATATGACGTTAGCCAAGATAAAGGCGAAACAAGGAATTGGTGAAGATCACTATGACTCTTTGAAGGGAAAAAGGTAAAGGTACAAGATAGGCCCTTCGCAGAGGGAAGCACAAGTTGTCATGCGCTTTTGAGGTTTGGATGCGTGTCCTCTTAGCGCGGAGGTACGTCACTTTATATTGCCTCCTGTGATAAAGAACTTTATTATGCAGTCTGTCGCTTTTATGTCTTCCTCATCACAGGTTCGTACAAAGCTTATTTTCCACACACTAATAGATCATACATATTTAGGGAGCAATTTTTTTATTGCTTGCACCGATGACAACTTACTTGAGGGATCTTATTCAATCCATAGGTAGGTATAGTGGACTCTCATGGCAAAACTGGGTTGAAGGTTTATGGATGCACAAGTAGTATCTCTACTTGGTGCGGAAGTTTTGGCTGATAAGGGGTGGAAGCAAGCGTCACATGCTAAGGGATCTCTAGTCATATAACATTGTTCGGAACCAAGCAAGTTTCAATCAACATTCTTTTTATATGTGAAGCCATCACTTCCCATAAGATCATTACATGATATTTCATGCTTTTATTCTTTTCTCACTCTTTTGATCATGGCAAGAGGCAAAGCCCTCAACTAAGACACTCTTTATTATATGGCTCACGAGCTCGAATACATCGGGGGTGACACAAAGCAAAACTCAAGACTAAAACACCAAGACTTTTAAACTACTAGAGAAAAAGAAAACTGAAAAGGAACAAACTAAAGCAAAGGTAAAGGCAAAAGATGTGATGGTGATACGATACCGGGGCAACTCCCCTAAGCTTGGCAAAAGCCAAGGGGATTGCCCATACCCATGCTCAGTTGTATTCCTTTGGAGGTGATGGTGGTGGAGTTGTTCCAACATGGGTTTGATCCTCCATCTTCCAAGGCATAGGTGCTCCATCATGGAAAGATGAACGAGTCTCCGGAATCCTCAAATCTGCTGCCAACCGTATTGATTTAAATCTATACCCATACTCACAGTTTTGGTTCTGCAGGTCATAGATCTGGGCCTGGAGTTGATCAATCCTATCATAGAGCCTGGAGAGGTGCTTCCCAATGTCATTGGCATCGATCCTATGCTTGCTGGTGAACTCCGTGATCATCATGTGGTTGGCGTTGAGTCCACGCTCCACCATCCCTTGGCACTTGAAGACCTGTTGCTCCATTGCTTCAAGCCTCGTCTCAACGCTTCCGGTCTTCTTGGGCCCCTCAACATCACGGATGTGCAACATCCCCTCACGCATCTCGATAGATTGAGGGTGTTGCAGCACTCCCGTGAGGTAGGAATTGATGACCTTCTTGAATATCTTGTCCTTCGGAGCTTTTGGGGAAGTCATAGCGATCTAGATCTGCAACAGAAACAGGCTCGAAACGAAAAACAGAGGAAATCTACGTGATACAGGGGTCAGACCTTTCGGGAAAATATATATTGATTTTTTTTCAGACCAGAAGGAGTACTCCGCACGAAAACGCAGTCCGGGAGGCGCACGAGGTGGCCACAAGCCCCCCAGGCGTCGCCAGGGGTGGGCCCGCGCCTGGCAGGCCTGTCGCCTCCTCGCGCGCTCTTCGGACTACTTCCAATTATTGTATTTTTTCAAATATTCCAAAACGGAGAAAATTTCCTACTGGAAAAGTTTTGGAGTTTGTTTTCTTACCAAATCACATACCTCTTCGTTTTCGGAGTCTGAAACAGGCTGATAAATATCCCTTATTTATGGTATTGATGATATTGCTTTCAACATTTATGGGAGTACCTGAGATATAATGCTTGATTCTCTGCCCATTTATAACTCTCAGACAATTACCTTCCATGTTGTTGATCTTGATAGCACCGGAACGATATACTTCCTCAACAACATAGGGACCTTCCCATTTAGGGAGAAGCTTGTGTGCAAAGAATCTTAAACAAGACATAATCACCTACATTGAACTCACGCTTTTGTATCCTCTTATCATGCCACCTCTTAACCTTCTCTTTGAACAACTTGGCATTCTCATATGCCTGAGTTCTCCATTCATCAAGCGAGCTAATGTCAATAACCTCTTCTCACCGACAAGTTTGAAATCAAAGTTGAGCTCTTTGGTTGCCCAATAAGCTTTATGCTCTAGCTCAAGAGGTAAATGACATGCTTTACCGTACACCATTTTGTACGGAGACATGCCCATGGGATTCTTATAGGCAGTTCTATAATCCCACAGTGCATCATCGAGCTTCTTAGACCAATTCTTTCTAGACCTGTTGATGGTCTTTTGCAGAATTAGTTTAATCTCTCTATTGCTTAGTTCTACTTGACCACTGGACTCAGGGTGATAGGGAGACACAATTCTATGGTTGCCATCATACTTAGCAAGCATTTTACGAAAAGCACCATGAATGAAATGTGAACCACCGTCGGTCATTAGATATCTAGGGACTCCAAATCTAGGGAAGATAACTTCTTTAAGCATCCTGATAGAAGTGTTGTGATCAGCACTACTAGTGGGGATAGCTTCTACCCACTTAGTGACGTAATCAACAGCACCTAAGATGTGAGTATACCCATTGGATTTCGGAAAAGGTCCCATATAATCAAAGCCCCAAACATCAAATGGTTCAATGACAAGTGAATAGTTCATAGGCATTTCCTGACGTTTACCGATATTACCTACTCTTTGACATTCGTCACAGGACAAGACAAACTTACGGGCATCCTTGAAGAGAGTGGGCCAATAGAAACCTGATTGCAATACCTTGTGTGCAGTTCTATCTCCCGCATGGTGTCCCCCGTAGGCCTCGGAGTGACACTTCTGTAGGATCTGTCCCTGTTCATGTGCAGGTACACAACGTCTAATAACACCATCTACTTCTTCCTTATAAAGGTGAGGATCATCCCAAAAGTAATGTCTCGAGTCAAAGAAGAATTTCTTCTTTTGCTGGTATGTGAAACTAGGGGGTATATATTTGGCAACGATATAGTTTGCATAATCAGCATACCATGGTGCACTACGTGAAGCATTGATGACATTCAATTGCTCATCGGGAAAGCTATCATCAATAGGTTGTGGGTCATCAAGAACGTTCTCCAACCTAGACAAGTTATCTGCTACGGGGTTATCAGCACCCTTCATGTCGACAATGTGCAAATCAAATTCCTGTAGCAAGAGAACCCATCTGATAAGTCTAGGTTTAGCGTCCTTCTTCTCCATGAGGTACTTAGTAGAAGCGTGATCAATGTGAATAGTGACTTTGGAATTAACTATGTAAGACCTAAACTTTTCACATGCAAACACGACTGCTAAAAATTCCTTTTCTATAGTAGCATAGTTTCTTTGGGCACTGTCTAGAGTTTTACTAGCATAGTGAACGACATTCAACTTCTTATCAACTCTTTGCCCTAGAATAGCACCAACAACATAATCACTAGCATCACACATGATCTCAAAAGGTAAGTTCCAACCAGGTGGTTGAAAAATAGGTGCAGTTATCAAAGCCCTCTTAAGTATTTCGAAGGCTTCCTCACAATCATTGTCAAAGACAAAAGGAATATCCTTTTGCAAGAGATTGGTAAGAGGCTTAGAAATCTTAGAGAGGTCTTTAATGAACCTTCTATAGAAACCAGCATGACCAAGGAAACTTCTTATACCTTTGATATCTGTGGGGTATGGCATTTTCTCGATCGCATCAACCTTAGCCTTATCGACTTCAATACCTCTTTCAGAAATTTTATGTCCTAAGACGATGCCGTCATTAACCATAAAGTGGCACTTCTCCCAATTCAAGTAAAGATTGGTATCTTTACATCTCTGCAAGACTCGATCAAGGTTGCTGAGGCAATCGTCAAAAGAAGACCCGTAAACGGAGAAGTCATCCATGAAAACCTCAATAATCTTTTCACAAAAGTCAGAGAATATAGCCATCATACATCTTTGAAAGGTGGCATGTGCATTACACAAGCCAAAAGGCATACGTCTATAAGCAAAGGTTCCGTAAGGGCAGGTGAAGGTGGTTTTCTCGTGATCAGATTGTGCAACCGGTATTTGGGAGAAACCAGAATAACCGTCTAGAAAGCAAAAGTGTGTGTGTTTAGACAGTCTTTATAACATTTGGTCGATAAAAGGCAAAGGATAATGATCTTTCCTAGTGGCTTTATTCAGTTTCCTAAAATCGTTCACCATCCTATAGCCAGTAATAATCCTCTGTGGGATCAATTCATCCTTATCATTAGGGACAACGGTAATGCCTCCCTTCTTAGGGACGCAATGCACAGGACTCACCCAGTCACTGTGAGCAACAGGATAGATAATACCCGCTTCCAAGAGCTTTAGTATTTATTTCCTCACCACTTCTTCCATCTTAGGATTTAATCTCCATTGATGATGAGAAACTGGTTTAGAATCAGGATCAGTTTTAATCTTGTGCTGGCATAGAGTGGGACTAATGCCCTTAAGATCATCAAGAGTATATCCAATAGCAGCACGGTGCTTCCTCAGAGTTTTTAGTAGCTTCTTTTCCTCATGCTCTGAGAGGCTAGCACTAATAATAACAGGATATATCTCCTTCTCATCAAGATAAGCATACTTAAGAGTATCATGCAACCGGATCACCCTTTGGTGGGGGTGGATCCCCAAGCAGTTCAACATGCAAGTTATTCTTAAGGATAGGATATTGTTCTAAGACAACTCTATCTATCTCATCCCTTTCATCCATATGCATATCATTTTCATGCTCAAGCAAGTATTGCTCTAAGGGATCAGTAGGAGGTACGGCAATAGAAGCTAAGGCAATAGTTTCATCCCTACTAGGCAACTCCTTTTCATGAGGTTGTCTACCAAACTTAGAGAAATTGAACTCGTGTGACACACCTTTAAAGCCAACAGTGACAATTTGCTTCTCACAATCAATATGAGCATTGACAGTATTGAGAAAAGGTCTACCAAATATGATGGGACAGAAGCTATCTTGTGCGGTAGCAAGAATGAGGAAATCAGCACGATACTTTGTTTTACCACACAAGACTTCAACATCCCTAGCAATTCCCACAGGGAAGATAGTATCTCTATTGGCAAGCTGAATAGTGACATCAATGGGTTCTATCTCAACAGGTGCAATCTCGTCTTTGATTTCATCATATAAGGATTGAGGCATTGCACTAACACTAGCACCTATGTCACATAAGCCATGATAACAATGATCTCCTATCTTAACAGAAACAACAAGCATGCCAACAAGAGGCCCATGTTTGTCTCTAGCGTGTGGTTTAGCAATTCTAGCAGCATCTTCACATAAGTGAATATTATGTCCCTCAACATCGTCGGAAAGAAGATCTTTGATAATAGCAATGCTAAGTTCAACTCTAATTTTCTCAGGGGGTGTAGGTGTTCTAATGTAGCCTCTACGTATCACAGTTGGAGCTTTAGAATGATCCTTTATCCTAACAGGGAAAGGTGGTTTCTCAATGTAAGCACTAGGAACAACAGGATCATTATAGGCAATAACTCTCTCTTCAACTAGATTGGGTTTAACTACATTGACTTCTACAAGAGGATGATATTCAAACCACTTCTCTTTGGGGAGATCAATATGAGCAGCAAATGATTCACACAATGAAGCTACTATCTCAGAGTCAAGTCCATACTTAGCGCTAAGGTCACAAAAAGTATTTGTTTCAACAAAGGATTTAACGCAATCAAACTTTAAATTCATACCTGACTCCTAACCTTGTTCCAACTCCCAATCTTCAAAGTTGTGTTTAATTCTCTCCAAGAAATTCCATTTGAAGTCAATATCTCTCTTCATAAAATAACCGGTACAAGAAGTGTCAAGCATGGTGCGATCATCATGAAAAAGCCGAGCATAGAAGTTCTGAATGATAATTTCTCTAGAGAGCTCATGATTGGGGCATGAATATAGCATTGATTTAAGCCTCCCCCAAGCTTGAGCGATGCTTTCTCTGTCACGAGGCCAAAAATTATAAATATAATTCCGATCACGATGTACTAAATGCATAGGATAAAACTTTTGATGAAATTCCAATTTCAACCGATTGTAGTCCCATGATCCAGTATCATCACATAGCATATACCATGTCAACGCCTTATCCTTCAAAGATAAATGAAAGACCTTCTTCTTGACCTCATCCTCGGGCAAACCTGCAAGCTTAAATAAAGCACAACCTTCATCTACATAGATTAGAGTCAAGTCTGGATGTGATGTTCCATCTCCTGTAAAAGAATTAGCCAGCAGTTTCTCAAGCATACCTGAAGGAAATTCAAAGCAAATATTTTCAGTAGGTACAGCAGGTTGAGGAGCAACTATTTGTGCTTCCGTTTGAGGTGAAGATACCCCGAACAAGCCCCTCAAAGGATTAGTTTCCATAGTGACAAGTGACAATAAATTTCAGCACACTATATGAAAGTTTCCTTACCAATTTCCACTTACCAAAGGTGCTTCAGTCCCCGGCAATGGCGCCAGAAAAGAGTCTTGATGACCCACAAGTATAGGGGATCAATTGTAGTCCTTTCTATAAGTAAGAGTGTCGAACCCAACGAGGAGTAGAAGGAGGAAAAACACTCCCGAGGACACACGGGAATTTCTGTCATGCTAGTTTTCATCATGTTCATATGATTCGCGTTCGTTACTTTGATAGTTTGATATGTGGGTGGACCGGCGCTTGGGTACTGCCCTTACTTGGAAAAGCATCCCACTTATGATTAACCCCTCTCGCAAGAATCCTCAACTACGAAAGAAGAATTAAGACAAAGTCTAACCATAGCATTAAACTAGTGGATCCAAATCAGCCCCTTACGAAGCAACACATAAACTAGGGTTTAAGCTTCTGTCACTCTAGCAACCCATCATCTACTTACCACTTCCCAATGCCTTCCTCTAGGCCCAAATAATGGTGAAGTGTTATGTAGTCAACGTTCACATAACACCACTAGAGGAAAAACAACATACAACACATCAAAATATCGAACGAATACCAAATTCACGTGACTACTATTAGCATGACTTATCCCATATCCTCGGGAACAAAAGTAACTACTCACAAAGCATGATCATATTCATGACCAGAGAGGTAATGAGTAGCATCAAGGATCTGAGCATAAACTCTTCCACCAAGTAATCCAACTAGCATCAACTACAAAGAGAAATTAACACTACTAGCAACCTTACAAGTACCAATCGGAGTCGTGAGACGGAGATTGGTTACAAGTGATGAACTAGGGTTTGGAGATGAGATGGTGCTGATGAAGATGTTTATGGTGACGAGTCCCCTCCGATGAGAGGAGTGTTGGTGATGACGATGGCGACGATTTCCCCCTCCGGGAGGGAAGTTTCCCCGGCAGGATTGTCCTGCCGGAGCTCTAGATTGGTTCTGCTCAAGTTCCGCCTCGTAGCGGCGGGAATCCATGAAAAAGCTCCTCTCTGATTTTTTTTCCGTACGAAACCCTTCATATAGCAGAAGAGGGGGGCCAGTGGGCCAGCAGGCTGCCCACAAGCCCCCTAGGCGCGTCCAGGGGGGTGGCCACGCCTAGTAGGCTTGTGGCCACCTGCTGGCACCCCTCTGGCGCTTCTTCGGCCCAGTATTTTTTGTAAATCCAGAAAAAAATCATCGTTGATTTTTACGGCGTTTGGAGTTGCGCAAAATAGGTATATCAAACTTGCTCCAATTTCAGGCGAGAATTCCAGCCGCCGGCATTCTCCCTCTTCATGTAAACCTTGCAAAATAAGAGAGAAAAGGCATAAGTATTGTACTGTGAAGTGAAATAACAGCCCAAGAAGCGATAAATATCAACATGAAAGCATGATGCAAAATGGACATATCACTGCTAGCCGTGTTGGTCCATGACCACATTAACAGGCAGCGGCCGCTGTTCCGGGGCATGTTTCGGCATTAAATCGCAACCGAGAGAGCGGCCATTTCCTTCTATGGAAGGACTACTTTAACACAAGCAATCCGCTCTTCAAACATCAGAAAATCCGGCGTCGTTTCCGTATGGCTAGGCATGTTTTCAACCGAATTCGAGAGGGGGTGGTCGGATACGATAACTATTTCGAGTGCAAAGAGGATGCCATTGGAAGGATTGTCTTCTCATCTTATAAGAAATGCATTGCTGCCATTCGGATGCCTGCTTATGGAGTACCTGGTGATCTTATCGATGAGTACGTTGATACGTCTCAAAGGTATCTATAATTTTTTACGGTTTCACGCTGTTATCTTGTCTTCTTTGGATGTTTTGTGTACCTTTTATATCTTTTTTGGGACTAACTTATTAATTCAGTGCCAAGTGCCAGTTCCTGTTTTTTCTGTGTTTTTGACTCTTTTCAGATCTGATTTTGGAATGGAGTCCAAACGGAATAAAAAACCCGAAATGATTTTTTCCCGAACGGAAGAAGATCAGGGGGCCTCTGGGCCAAGCGAGGTGGGCTCGAGGGAGCCCACAAGCCCCCACTCCGCTACCAGGGGGAGGCGACGGTGGCAGGGCTTGTGGCCTCCCTGGCCGCCCCCTAACCTAGATCCTTGGCCTATATATTCCCAAATATTCCGCAAAAAATCAGGGGAGCCTCGAAAATATTTTTCCGCCGCCGCAAGCTTCTGTTTGTGCGAGATCTCATCTGGAGACCATTCCCGGCGCCCTGCCGGAGGGGACTTTGGAGTTGGAGGGCTTCTTCATCATCATTATCGCCCCTCCAATGACTCGTGAGCAGTTCACTTCAGACCTACGGGTCCGTAGTTAGTAGCTAGATGGCTTCTTCTCTCTCTTGGATCTTCAATACAAAGTTTTCCATGATCTTCATGGAGATCTATCCGATGTAATCTTCTTTGGCGATGTGTTTGTCGAGATCTGATGAATTGTGGATTTGTGATCAGATTATCTATGATATATATTTGAGTCTTTGCTGATTTCTTATATGCATGATTTGATATCCTTGTAAGTCTCTCCGAGTCTTGGGTTTTGTTTGGCCAACTAGATCTATGATTCTTGCAATGGGAGAAGTGCTTGGTTTTGGGTTCTACCATGTGGTGACCTTTCCCAGTGACAGTAGGGGCAACAAGGCACACATCAAGTAGTTGCCATCAAGGGTAAAAATATGGGGTTTTTATCATTGGTTTGAGATTATCCATCTACATCATGTCATCTTGCTTAAGGCGTTACTCTGTTCTTATGGACTTAATACACTAGATGCATGCTAGATAGCGGTCGACGTGTGGAGTAATAGTAGTAGATGCAGAAAGTATCGGTCTACTTGTTTTGGACGTGATGCCTATAGATATAATCATTGCATAGATATCGTCACGACTTTGTGCGGTTCTATCAATTGCTCGACAGTAATTTGTTCACCCACCGTCTACTTGCTTTCATGAGAGAAGCCACTAGTAAACACTACGCCCCCCGAGTCTATTCACATCCATCGTTTACACCTCCGCTTTTACTTTGCTTTGTTACTTTGTTGCTTTCAGTTCTCACTTGGCAAACAATCTATAAGGGATTGACAACCCCTTCATAGCGTTGGGAGCAAGCTTTTGTGTTTGTGCAGGATCTTGAGATACTCCTCCACTGGATTGATACCTTGGTTCTCAAACTGAGGGAAATGCTTACCACCGCTAAGCTACATCACCCTTTCCGCTTCGAGGGAACACCAACGCAAGGCTCCAAGGCCACGGGGGAAATCCTTTGCATACTTGCCTAGGAAGTCCCTTAAGGCGTAGCCGCAGCAGAAAGATCAAGCCAAGTATTCTCCCGTCAACACGCCTATTTCTAGCGCCGTTGGAAGGTCTTTTGTTGTAGTAGCAGAAGTATTTCTCGCGCCGTTTCCGGGGAAGCACAGCTGACATCATACGACCGTATGAGTGAGTCTACATGCCTAGAATCGTTATACAGATTCTGCAAGGCTGTGATTGGAGTGTTTGGTCCTGAGTATTTGAGAGAGTCGTCTAGTGCACACACAACCCGCTTGTTGGCGACCAATGCCAGCCGGGGCTTCCCAGGGATGCTTGGCAGCATAGACTGCATGCACTGGGTATGGAAGAACTGCCCTTCTACTTGGCAAGGCTAGTACAAGGGCCATGTCAAGGCTTGCACTGTCATACTTGAGGCCATGGCCTCTCAAGATCTCTGGATCTGACATTTTTTCTTTGGCATGGCCGGATCACACAATGATATCAACGTGCTTCAATGGCCGTCGGTGTTTGCAAGGCTTGCCAAAGGCAACAGCTCGCCGGTCAATGTTAACATCAACGGTCACGACTACAACAAAGGATACTATCTAGCTGGCGGAATCTATCCACAGTGGACCATTATTGTGAAGACAATCTCCAACCCTGTTGGAGAGAAGAGGAAAAGATTTGCCCAAGAGCAAGAGAGTGCTAGAAAGGATGTCCAGCGTGCCTTTGGTGCTCTGCAATCTCGATGGGGAGTAAATTACCAAAAACTACCACATTTCGCGTAACTGTGTCCAGTAGCTACCACTTTACGATTTTGTGCGGAAAATTACCAAAATTTTCCTAATCTGTGGCAAAAAACTACCAAACTTCTTAACTGCCCGATTTAGCTCTTTTAACCGTTTTTCTGGCAATGATGGCCCACATATCAGGTTGACCGTTAACTTTGACCGTTATTACAGATAGGACCCACACATCAGACCTCTTCTTCCACCTCTCTCCACCCTCACGTGCATTACATCAAACAGGTTATGTGGGTCTCATCGCAGAGCAAACAGAGAGCTTGAAGGCCACCGCACCACCGCGCCGCCGGGCTCGCCTCACCTGCAGCATCGAGCCGCCGAAGCGTCGCAAGGCTCGCCTCGCCTGCAGCGTCGAGCAAGGCCAGGCAGGCAGGTCGAGTTGATGTCTCTCTCTCTTCCTCTGCTGTTGTGTGGCGGCGTAGGACGGTGAAGATAGGGGACAAGTGCATTACATCGAACAGGTTATGTGTGTCTCGTCGCAGAGCACGGAGAGCCCGAAGGCCGCCGCACCGCCGCACCGCTGGCGATGTTGGAGCGCACCAGAGCCCCTCGCTAGCAGAGCCAGCCACCACTGCCGCCGCAGCGCAGCCTTGAGGCTCTTGTCCCGCGTCGAGGTGCAGCTCCCGGGGCTCCCCGCCAAGCTGGTCCGGAAGATGCAGGAGAAGGGCGTCGACCTCGCGGCCCAGCCGGTGGAGCCCAACGTTGGGCTGGACGTCCTCGGCATCCTGCTTAACCTCGGCGTCCCCCTCCCCTCCCGGCACGCTGCGGCGGGTCATCGTCTCGCACCGCCCCCCTCCGCGCGTCTCCGGACCCTGCGGCCCCGTTCGGTGTTAGCAACTCTGCCACCAGTGGGCCACCATCACAGCTAACTACCGGACCCGACAGCATGGAAGCCCAAGGCCCACTGAGAAGAGACCGAAGGCCCAACCGGAGAGTGCTGGGTGGCCAGTGGGCGAACGCAGCCTGGTTACACAAGGAGGCAGGGGGCGAGAAGAGGAGGGCATCGAAGATCGATCAGGACGGCTCGGCGGCGGCGGCTACCTTAGAACCCTAGTTTCCTCTTCTTCTTCCTCTCAGATTCTGCACAATTGTGCTTGTAAGGAGGAATCATGTACTGCCACTTATCTTGAGATCAGAGATACTAGTGAGCTGCTAACACTTGGTACTCAGAGCGAGCCACAAAAATTCGCTTCCGTCCTGGCGGCGTCCATCATCGAAACCCGGCAGCAGCGGGCGGATCGTCTTCAACGGGAAGCCATGGATCCCGTCACCAAGGCCGACCTCAAGGATCTATTCAAGGAGTTACGGGCGGAGTGGAAGGAGGACATCAAGTCTTCCGTCGCGGCCGAGTTTGAGTCCTGGAGGCCCAAGATCGACTCGCAGATCGGAAATCTGCAGGAGGCAGTCGGCTTACTCCAGAAGTAGCACACGGACGACAAGGGGAAGGACGCAGGGGAGGCATCAGCGACAGATCAACCCGGTCTGTTGGCGCAGAGGAGCAATTCGTCTTCGGACGGTCTTTCGGCGCGCATCTCTCCTCGGGCCGATGGCCTCGGCACTGCACCACCTCCACGGACGGCGGTCGACGGGTTGTTGGTCAGCCCGCCGGCCCCTCCGGCCAACGGTACGGTCCAATTCCAACTACAGTCACCCACCGCTGTCAATAGTCTATCACCAGCCGGGGGTTCAGGGAATTTAGCACCATTTTTTGCCTCAAATGCTCCCAGTCCACCTTCTGTTCCTTTTCCTGTGTTCGACGGAGAGAACCCAATGTTGTGGAAAGATCTTTGTGAACAATACTTTACCATCTATGGGATTCCAGAGTCTGTTTGGGTACAAATGGCTACCCTCAATTTCTCCCCCACCACCGCAGTTTGGTTACAATCAGTTAGGAAAAAGGTCTTAGGCCTGAATTGGGACGGACTGTGCTCTGTTCTGTCGACCCGTTTCGGTCGCGACCGCCACCAGCTCTTAATTCGTCAATTCTTTGCCATTAAACAATCCAGTTCCATGCAAGATTACATTGAGCGATTTGAAAATTTGATGAATCATTTGTTATCTTATTCTGATCAAATTCATCCATTTTATTTCTTGACACGCTTCATCGGTGGATTGCGGGCGGATTTGCGAGCTGCGTTCATGATCCAACGGCCCCTGACCTGGACACGGCTTGCTCGCTTGCTTTGGTCTAGGAGGAAGTGCACGAAGGAGCTCGCCCAGAGAACATCCGCCTTCCAGAACAAGTTTACCGAGCTGCACCGCGCATTCCACTCCAGGCAGTTCCTCTTCATCAACCGCGTCCTCCTGCACCACCAGCTGCAGCTGATCGCCGCAGCGTCGATGCAGCGCATGCGGCTCCCGTTGATTCTCCGCGTCAAGTGGCTTCAGAGGCAAATTCCCTCAATACTCTGCGTGCATATCGAAGAGCCAGAGGATTATGTTTCAAATGTGGAGAGCGATGGGGGCGCGATCACACTTGTCCAGCCACCATCCAGATGCACGTTTTGGAGGAATTCATGGACTTCATGGGTGTTACCCCAACTGAAGAAGGCCAGACCAGTGAAGATCACAATGCAATTGACGACATTGTGTTTGCAGTTTCACTTCAGGCATTCAATGGGAACGAGTCCTCCAAGTTGCTGCAATTCAGTGCTCAGATTCAAGGGCGAAATGTGGAAGTCCTCGTGGATTCGGGTAGTTCAGCTTCATTCATCAATGCCAGACACGCAGAAGGGCTCCAAGGATTGCAACCATTGACGAAGACAGCCCGCGTCAAGGTCGCCAATGGTGCTGAATTACATTGTGAATCGGAAATTCCTAACTGTCCATGGGTAGTCCAAAGCCATCAGTTCTCCACATCTTTTAAAGTGTTACCATTGGGAGGTTTTGATGTTATTGTGGGTATGGATTGGTTGGAAGCACTCAACCCGGACATTGATTGGGTTCAGAAAACCATCACCATCCGTACTTCTTCCGAGGTGATTCAGTTGCAAGGACATAACTTCTCGGACAGTGTTTGCCCACAAATTCTGCCGTGGAACTACAGCAGTTGTGCACTCAAGGGGAGGTCGAGCATGTTGTGTACCTCTGTCGCATGCCCAATGACAACAAAACCGTCGACTCAGCCACTTCAAATGCACCTGTACCCGAGGAGATTCAGCAGGTGTTGCAGGAGTATTCAGATGTGTTCGATGAACCACAAGGTCTTCCCCCTCGCAGAGCCTGCGATCACCATATTCCTTTGTTACCAGGCGCCCAACCAATCAGCATCCGTCCATATCGTCACTCCCCAGAAACAAAAGATGAAATTGAGCGGCAAGTTGAGGAACTGTTGGCAGCTGGGATCATTCAACATTCAACCAGTCCGTTTGCGTCTCCCGCCATTTTGGTGCGCAAGAAGGATGGCCAGTGGCGCTTATGTATTGATTACCGCAGGCTCAATGCTTTGACAGTGACTCCGAAATTCCCTCTGCCAGTTATCGACGAGTTGCTTGATGAATTGTCTGGAGCAAGTTGGTTCTCTAAATTGGATCTTCGTGCTGGATACCACCAAATACGCCTAGCTGAAGGTGAAGAATATAAAACAGCCTTCCAAACACATTCTGGTCACTATGAGTACAAAGTGCTTCCATTTGGAGTCACGGGGGGCCCATCAACGTTCCAGGGTGCTATGAATCAGACTTTGAAGCCGGTTGCACGAGTTTGTGCTCTGGTTTTCTTTGACGACATTTTGGTGTTCTCTAAGACCTTCTCTGAACATGTCCAACATCTCACTCAAGTGTTGCAACTCTTACGAGCTGATCAATGGCAAATCAGAATGTCAAAGTGTGCGTTTGCGCAGCGGGAACTATCCTATTTGGGATTTATCATTGGTGAGCAAGGGGTCTCGACTGAGCCGAATAAAGTTATGCGCGTCCAACAATGGCCATTGCCGCACTCAGTCAAGCAGCTCAGGCAGTTCTTGGGGCTTTCCGGATACTATCGTAAATTTGTCCGTCATTATGGTATTATTGCTAAAACACTCACACATTTGCTGAAGAAGAATGTTCCATTTGTATGGACTAGCGAGTGTACAACAACATTCGAGGCGTTGAAACAAGCATTGGTTACAGCCCCTGTCCTAGCCTTGCCAGATTTCCATAAACAATTCACCATTGAAACCGATGCCAGCGATTTTGGTGTTGGGGCAGTTCTGCAACAAGATGGGCACCCATTGGCCTTCTTAAGCAAACCTTTGGGACCGCGCAACAAGGGGCTTTCCACCTATGAAAAAGAACTGTTGGCAATTTTGTTGGCTGTTGATCATTGGCGGCAATACCTGCAATCTGCTGAGTTCGTGATCAAGACCGATCAACGCAGCCTGGTGCATCTTGAAGACCAGCGGCTGCACACCCCGTGGCAGCAAAAAGCGTTCACTAAACTCTTGGGTTTGCGCTATCGTTTGTGTTATCGTAAGGGGTCCGACAATGGCGCAGCAGACGCTCTTTCCCGGCGTCCGATTTCTGAAACTGATGAACTTTATGCGATATCTCTCTGCTAGCCAGCATGGCTGAGGAAGTGCGTCAAGGGTATGCACATGACCCATCTTCACAGAAGATCATTGATGATTTACAATCAGACCCACGGTCACATCGACACTTTGTCTTTGAGAGTGGCTTATTGCGCTACAAGGGCAGAGTTTGGATCGGCCGCAATCTTCTCCAGCAGCAACAACTATTGCTCGCAGGACACCAGTTTGCCATCGGTGGTCATTCGAGAGCTCCGGCTACGTACCAACGCTTGAAGGCTGTGTGCGCATGGCCTCGCATGAAGCGTGTGGTTACTGACTTTGTCCAAGCCTGTGCTGTATGTCAACAAGCCAAACCAAAGCGGTGCAGATACCCAGGTTTACTCGAACCCCTTCCCGTACCGGATCGTGCTTGGCAAATGGTCTCCATGGATTTCATTGAAGGGTTACCCCAGTCCGGCAGATATAACTGTATATTGGTTGTTGTTGACAAATTTTCCAAGTACAGCCACTTCCTTCCTCTGGCTCACCCGTTCTCGGCGTCTCAAGTAGCAAGCACTTACATTGATCAAGTTTACAGGCTGCATGGTCTTCTTGATTCCATCCTATCTGACCGAGACCCCATCTTCACAAGCAGATTTTGGCAGGAATTATTCCGACAATCCAACAGAACTCTGAGAATGAGCACCCCTTATCACCCAGCTACGGACGGCCAGACAGAGCGCGTGAACCAATGTTTGGAGACATTCTTACGTTGCTTTGTCCATTCCTGTCCCAAGAAATGGAGTTCTTGGTTAGCTTTGGCAGAGTATTGGTTTAATACGAGTTGGCATAGTGCACATGGCAAGTCCCCATTCTTTGTGCTATACGGCCATGACCCGCGGCATTGGGGGATTGAAGCAGCTGCAGCTACCCCAGTCGATGACCTCAACACTTGGCTTTCTGAGCGTGTGGAAATGACTTCCTTGATCCGGCAACACTTGCTACGAGCACAGACGCGGATGAAGCACCAAGCTGATAAAGGGCGGTCTGAACGGACCTTTGCAATTGGTGATTCTGTCTACATCAAGCTCCAACCTTATGTCCAGAGCTCTGTCGCTCGTCGTGCTTGCCACAAGCTGTCTTTCCGGTACTTTGGTCCTTTTCTCATCCTTGAGCGCATTGGTCAAGTTGCCTACAGGGTGGCATTACCGGAGACCTCTCGGATTCATCCAGTGTTCCATGTCTCCCAACTCCGCAAAGCTTTGCAGTCAGGTGTGTCAGTTTCCCCAATTTTACCACATGATTCTAACCAATTTGCTGTTCCCCTGGAAGTTCTTGACAGTCGTCAGAAGACCAAGGCCAACCGTGTGGTGGACCAGGTTCTGGTACGATGGTCAAGCGATAGCCTTGATCCTACCTGGGAAGACCGTGATGAACTGCAATCACGTTTTCCGTGTGCAGCGGCTTGGGGGCAAGCCGCAACTCAAGGAGGGGCGGGTGTTAGCAACTCTGCCACCAGTGGGCCACCATCACAGCTAACTACCAGACCCGACAACATGGAAGCCCAAGGCCCACTGAGAAGAGACCGAAGGCCCAACCGGAGAGTGCTGGGTGGCCAGTGGGCGAACGCAGCCTGGTTACACAAGGAGGCAGAGGGCGAGAAGAGGAGGGCATCGAAGATCGATCAGGACGGCTCGGCGGCGGCGGCTACCTTAGAACCCTAGTTTCCTCTTCTTCTTCCTCTCAGATTCTGCACAATTGTGCTTGTAAGGAGGAATCATGTACTGCCACTTATCTTGAGATCAGAGATACTAGTGAGCTGCTAACATTCGGGTTCAGGTTCACCGTCGACGCGGGCACCGTCGCCTACCAGCTCCGCTCGGGCCTGTCCGCCTCCTCCCCCGTGCTGCACGTCGGCATGCTGCCCCCCGCGGCCGCCGACGCCGCCTCCGACGAGCTGACCAGCTTCTCCTGCCTCCCCGCCGACCTCCACCGCAGGTACTACCACGGCTTCTGCAAGCACTACATGTGGCCGCTGCTCCACTACCTGCTCCCGCTCACGCCCTCCACGCTCGGGGGCAGACGCTGAACCAATTAACGGTCAACATAACGGTCAATGTAAACAGGGCTTGACTACTATGCCACATCAGCACTTTCATGCGGGCCATCCTTGTCATAAACTGATTTAAACAAACCAAATCGCCAACTTTTCTGACATGGTAGTTTTTTACCATAGATTAAGAAAATTTTGGTAGTTTTTCGCACAAAATCGTAAAGTGGTAGCTACTGGACACGGTTGCCCGAATTATGGTATTTTTTGGCAATTTACTCCTCGATGGGGCATAGTTCAGTATCCTGCTAGAACTTGGAGCATCAAGAAGTTGTGGAAAGTGATGACTGCTTGTGTGATCATGCACATTATGATCGTAGATGATGAGCGTCCGGAACGTCTACACGATCAAGGGTTTGAATTTCAGGGTGACAATGGGGTGCCTTAGCATGGCAGAGAAGCGGCATCGTTTGCATAGTTCATCCAATTTCATCTTAAAATGCGTGATTTAGAAACTCATATTCAGTTGCAAGATGATTTGGTTGAACATATGTGGGATCATGTTGACAATCAATAGGTGTATTTTATAGATAATTTAATTTTTATTGGGCTTGTAAAACTTTGCTATATTTTACTTTTGATTGTGAAACTATGTTATATCATTTACTGTTGCAAAATATGTAAAATATCTGTATTTGTTCAAAAACTGACGGCTAGCCGGCCAGGCGAACAAATATGTATCGGGCGCGTTGAGCTCGCTGCCAATCCAAATCATAACTCAAATGGATACGAAGCCGACGGACGACCCAAACGAACGAAAAGCGAATAAAATCATCGTCCGTTTGAGTCGACCGGTTCGAGTTGTTCTTAACCAAATCGTTCGAAGGCCCAAATGAGCTGAAAACGTGCGCAAAGGAAGAGGTGGCAAAGGGGAATCTGTTTGCCTGTCCGTATCTGCAGCTATGTTCACATTGGCGGGTCTGAAGTCAAAATTCAACAGCCCTGATCCTCAACTTTTCCAGACAAAAAAGAAATCATACGATGATCCTGGTACTCGTAAGAAGCAAATTGGGTAATTGCTTGCCACAGGTAGGCAGCACACTGCCCTCCATCTACAGGAGTGATAACCGAAAATACTTGTATCGACAAATGCCATCGAGTGCTCGTTTCTTCTCCC
The DNA here is from genome assembly GCF_904849725.1 of Hordeum vulgare subsp. vulgare. NCBI lineage: Eukaryota > Viridiplantae > Streptophyta > Magnoliopsida > Poales > Poaceae > Hordeum > Hordeum vulgare. The sequence continues at coordinate 54,112,777 of NC_058519.1, forward strand.
AATCATGCGGATAAACCGTGCAAGCTCAGATGTGCGGTCAGCAATGGCGTCGCTGTCTGAAGAATCTCGAGCCATTCACACATGGTTCCATGCTCCCATGCTCCTATTAAGTGCACTACTCACACTCATAGACTGAGCAACACAATTATCAAACGACCTCAAGCTCAGCTCAGCTCAGCCCACAGGTAGAGTACGTGGCTGCAGTGCAGCGACGGAAGAGTTCGCCCCTCACTCGCTAGCTAGCCAGCTATCTCCTTTGAGCTGAGTCACCGGCTCACCGCCATGGCGCTCAGCCTTCGGGCCGCCGCGTCCCTCGCCGCTCCGCCGTCGGGCGCACGCGCCCGCCGACGCCCCGCCTCGGTGGTGGTCCGCGCCACGGCGTCCCCTGCGGCGCTCGACAACCGGAACCGGCGGCGAGAGCAGAACGTCTCCGGCGAGTTCTTCGTCGGTGAGCTCCCTTGCCCGACCTCAGATTTGACTGTGTTATGTAGTACTGGGCGCCTGATCTTAGCTTGACGCGCGTGCGTGGGCAGATCACCGGTGCATCGACTGCGCCACCTGCCGGTGGATGGCGCCGGAGGTGTTCAAGAGGGTGGACGGCATGTCCGCCGTGGCGGCGCAGCCCAGCTCCGAGGAGCAGAGGACCAAGGCACTGCAGGTAACATCATTACTACCGCTAGCTGCAGCTAACCAGTGTGATTCGGATGCGCGACACTGGAGACCGACAAAAATTTCGTTTTGCTTTCTAGTTACTGAACAGTTGAGTTCATGTTATCTCTGTACATTTTTGCAGGCTTTGCTCTCTTGCCCAACAGCATCGATCCACACCGACAAGCCGGCGAAGGACATTCTCCAAGTGCAGAGCACGTTCCCGCTCCCCATCGATGACGATCTTCCTGTATGAACATTTTCATATATGCTCCCTCTTTAACTTTCTGTACTACTAAATACAAAATTCGGCAACGAAAAGTTGTGTGCTTGTTTTTTTTTACAGTGTTGGTTAATCATTTCCTACCCCTGTATATGTGCTGTGTTTCAGGGTGTTTATCTTTGCGGTTACCATTCCGAAGACTCATATGGAGCAACATCTTATCTTATAATTCACCCAGAAGGAAACATAATGGTTGACAGGTAAATAAATTCCAAGCAACTTATGAAGTTTCCCCTCGGCTACAGGGTTGTGTATTTTTGTGGTAGAAGTTCAGTTTAAGCCCAAAGTAGTAGTGTTGAGCAATTTGAGTAGCATCGTGGCATAAATGAAGCAGGGAATAGATTCCTGTAATCCATATGTGTAGTTTATGGTTGGTCATTAATTGATTTTTGTTCGTAACCTTGATGAACGCAGTCATATATTTCCCTGTTATAATACAAACAGCAATCTATTATATTCGCTATAGTTGTTCTGATAACCTCTTAATATTTCAGTCCAAGGTATACGCCGAAACTTGTGGACAAGATCGAAAAACTCGGTGGAGCGCGCTACATGTTTTTGACCCACATGTATGTTCAGACTTACACAATTCTACATTTATCTATTTATGCATTTGTGGACCTTTTTATTAAGGAGATTGAAGATCATCTAACCAATTACCAAACAGTGATGATGTAGCGGATCATCGGAAGTGGGCTGAGCGGCTGAAATGCGAGAGAATCATCCATTCAGGAGATGTAAGAGCACCTGTAGAAAGGAACTTACTGGAATATCTTAAGAGTTCTCACACGTCATGTTTGAAGGATATTCAGAGTTGTATTACAATTTCTAGATTCTAAAATTGTAATTCGCTTTATGATATTTTCCCTGATTATCTACTGCGATAACCTTGCTGACACAGGTAGTGGACATTACTGCTGATGTCGAGCGGAAACTTACTGGAAGTGGTCCCTGGAACATTGGAAATGATTTTGAACTTATCCATACCCCAGGCCACACCGAAGTAAGAAACTCAACGAATGAATGGAATTACGTTGAATATACATCTAGCCTTTGGTTATGGACAATTTTATGTATTAAAGAGGAGTTGGGCTTAGAAATAAGTGCACTATGGCTAGCTGGCTGCAGAAAATAAGATTAAAAAAGATTTTATTATCAATCCCATCCTGTCCAGATTTTCTTGAACTTCAGAGAATTATGCTTGTATGTTATTCTTTGAATAGACAAGATGGATGGATGGTAGTGATGTCATTAATTAGTGGTCATTTTAACAATAATTAAATTGCACCATACTGATCTTCCCCTACACGTCTAATGTAAGATTCACCCATGAAAATGAAAACATTTTATGTAGGGATCGGTCTGCTTGTTGTACAAACCGCTAAAGGCACTATTCACTGGCGACCATGTCGCAAAATCAGAATATTCAGACGAACTGAATCTCTTTCGGATGTACAGCAAGCAATCAGGTAGTACAGTCCACCCTTATCCCTAGAATTTCAGTTGTACCATAGAGTTAAACTTAAATCCTAATTGATCTATATATATATATGTTGCGCAAACTTGCAGTGAATTTGCAACTGGATAGCATGAGGAAGTTAATGGACCTAGATTTTGAGTGGTATTTACCTGGTGAGCATCCCTTCTAAGTATTGCATACATAATATATATTATCAAAATCCAGTTTCGTATCTCGACCTGCAAGCCATCTCGTAAGATCTTCAATTCAATTGATTTTCTTTAACTTTCACTGATTTCTTAGTTGTCTCTCTCCAGGGCATGGCTATCGAATCCGGTATGAAGACGTACATGCCAAAAATGCAGCTATTGAGTCTCTCCTAGCTAACTACAAAAACTAGGGAGCATCTTGTGACAACGTACTTCCCAAATAAGGATTCCAGAATAAAGGGACCAGGTTGATATGGAGTCCTAGTATCCAGCGAAATAATGATCGATGCTACTGCTTTTACATTTCTCCAAACATTATGCTAATGCTTATATCAAGTACTAGTACTTGATATCTCTCTCCAAGATGTATAAGGGTTGGGCATGCTTATATCAAGTTACGGACATTATTGGGGCATCCTGCAAAAGAAAATATAATGTACTCCCTCGGATCCAAAATAAGTGTCATGGTTTTAGTTCAAATTTGAACTAAAACCATGGTACTTATTTTGGATCGGAGTAGTAGTTTTTTGAGACCAAATATCATGCTTATGTGGAGACCAGTGTTTACTTTTATTTTATTTTTTGGGACATCGTACCTTGTTTATTAAAAGAAATCATTCAGTTAAGTTAGTAGATCAAGCATAGGCCTTTGCTTTTTCTTTTTGGCCCTGTGTGGCCCTTCATGTAATAACGCGTTGGATGTTTGCTACGTTCCAATGATTTAGTGGCTGTGTGCATCGACCAATGCAGAGGACAAAGGTTTCCCTCATTTTTGGAAACAAGTAGATCAAGCATCTATAACAACATATGTGCCTAATGATTGCTTTTATTTATTGCAAAATATTGATTGTCATATGTTACCTTTTCCACAAAACAACAAGGAAGGAACACTGAAAACAAAATAAGAAATGGTAAATAGCTAAAAAAAACCATATTTGGGACACCTCTAGGCTATCTGGTAGATTTTGCCGTATCGTAACCTTTGAGCTTAGACCATCTTCAACAGCCTTTGTATATTGAATTGTTAAAAACTTGTTATAGTAAGAGTAGGGCGAAGGTTTACAAAGCCAACATATTTTTTGTTTTGATAACCTTTATATATTGAATTACTATATTTGCATAAAACACACAATGACATGTGGGGACAGTTTGTCATAGACATATTGCATACTAGCATACGTACATGTATATGTATACTAGCATAACTCGCGTTCACGTATACATTCACACACGCGTACACTTACACACATGCAGCACACACGTACACACACATACATATGCAGCACATATGCGTACACGTACATAAATAAACACATACAAGTACACACGCACACACTAGTACACGGATCCACCTGTCATTGAGACAAACTGAGGCTTGCTAAAATTTAACAAAGTGACTTTTGGCATGGCAAATATGTAAAGTGTAGATGCAAATATAACAAGCTTTGTAAAAAAAAACTGATGATGAATCATTTATACAAAGGTTGTTGGAGAAGATTTTTTGACCAAAATTTATAAAATAGCAAATAAATGTAAATATATAAAAGCTGTTGAAGATGCTCTTACAGGTCTATTTTGGTTCCGTGGGCGGTTTGCATGGTAAGTGACGGGCTCATTTACCTGATCTCGTCAAACCTAAAAAAGCAAAACTCAACACGAACTTTGCTTTGGTATTACCCCTAGAAAAGTTTGCAGATCGATGCAGGTTAAAGGTGAAGATTACAAGGTATCCCTTCAATAAAAAGTTTTGCGGATTCTGTTTTTTCAGCCGAGGCAAAGTTGTACTTTCTTCGTTCCTAAGGGCATGTTTGAGACTGCTTCAATTTATCAAAATCAGCTTCACTTCATCAAATTCACTTTGGAGCAGTTTTATACAAAAGCTATAGCACTATCAAGAGAATGTTTGGCTTCCACCTAGCTCCAGCTTCAGGAATAAAAAATTTGGTGAAAAGAATCTATTTGATTGGTTGAAGGGATAGAAATGAAGGGGTATCCACTTACTGGTGGTAGTGGTGGGTAATTTCTCCTCAACTCCAGCTTAGAGTTTTTTGGAGCACCCTCTCATGAGCATCATAAAAACTTTGAAGTTGTACCCCTGATTCTAGTTTTTTTGCGGAACGGCATATCATGAAGTTACCCCGTTTGACTTGTCTTTTTTGGAGCAGAACTGAATTTTAAGGAGCAGAGCAGTCCCAAACATGCTCTAAGTATAAGTCTTTTTAAAGATTTACTAGGAACTAAATACGAAGCAAAATACATAAATCTATATTTTAAAGTATATATCTATATAGGGAGCCACTACATAGCGGCACAACACATGCGTTTTTTGATGTTGCGGTTTTCTTCGCGCATGCAAACTAATACACCAGCATGACATCAGCGAAGATTCCTTTAATGTTAAACTTTAAAAAAGTTTTATCTCTTAAACTATAAACCAAATTGACGATCCGCTTTCACCGCTAGCTTTCTCGCATTGAGATCTTCGAAACTAGATCTCATGTTGACATGTTTCGATAATATTTTTTTTCGCCGATAGTTGCCAGAATACTATTGTTTAGTTGTCACATTATTTGTCACATAGTTCTCACATTAAATTAACTTGATTATCAGGTTTATGAATGTCGATATACTCCATTAAAAAACTTTATTCATTATGCTTGTACTGGTTCATGCATTTACTTGCTTATTGTTAGTGTTTTAATAACCATTTTTTAGCTCCACATAACACTGCAATGCTTCAAAGGTATAAAATTATTGTTCCGGTAACTATGTATAATTTTTGTCACAACTCCACATCCGGAAGATGACAACTATGATGACATAAATGTGGTAACTAGGGACGATAAAAAAATCAACGAAACATGTCAAAATGGAATCTTATTTTGAAGGTCTCGTCGAGACGAACCTAATGGTAAAAGCGAATCTTCAATTAAATTATTAATCTGTGAGATAAATCATTTTTTAGCCCGCATGCATGCATGTATGCATAGAGCCCATGCTATTGTGGAGCAGGTTGAAAACGACGGGTGTCTTGTTTTTTAATGCTTGGGCATCCGCACGGGAAGGACATGGTGCGGCCGTGCTAATTAGATTTTCTCATCTATATACATCCGTATGTGGTTTACTAGTGGAACGTTAAAAAGACTTATCTTATCTTACCTCTTACCTATTAATAAAGAAAATAGTACTTCTTCCGTACGTCATCCAAATTGTCCTTAAAGTTGACTAAAATTACCCACCAATGCAACCTATAAGTCATAAAAAACGTTTCAAACAGGAAAATCTCCGGACTGGGCCGGCCCATGTAGGCACCTCCTATATTACGCTCTGGGCGTTGAAAAAAGATGCAGCACACCTGTTTGGGCCGGCCCATGCGTGGCGCCTGTTTTTTAGTTTAGTTTTTTTATTTTTCTTTTCAGTTCCATTTTGTTTTTCTACTTTAAATAATTTAGAACTTCAAACAACTTTTCTCAATTTTAAGAAACTGAGAATTTCGAAATAAAATATTCTTTTGAGAATTCAAAAACTACTCAGGAGTTTTGAAAAATGTTTGCATAAAAAAATGTTTAAACTTTGAGAAAATGTCTATAAAATAAAAAAAAGTCAACAATTTTAAACAAAAATCCGTGTAAAAATCTTAAAAACAGTTCATGCCTCTGTTTTTAGTCTCAATTTTTATTTTCATTTTTCTGTTCCGTTTTTTAGTTTAAATAATTTAGAACTTTGAAAAACTTTTGCAATTTATAAAACTGGGAATTTTGAAATAAAAGTTTGAAGAAAATATAAAATGTTTGTGAATTCAAAAAATGCTCAGGATTTTTGTAAAAATATTCGCATATTCAGGAAAATGTTCATAATTTTGAGAACAATGTTGGTGAAAACAATAAAAGTCCATGATTCTGAAAAAAAGTTTGTGTGTTATTGTTTGAGTGCAATTGAAAAAAATGTTTGCTAATTTAAAAAATGTTAATGCATTTCAAGAAATGTCTAAAATTTTAAAGACATAATATGTTCAACATTATTGGAGATTACAATTATTTTTCTTCCGTTGCAACGCATCGGTCCTTTTGCTAGTATTAGAAACGGAGGGAGGTGTATTGATTTAACATGTTTTTTTTTAAGGGAAAATTGATTCAACATGTAACCGTGCCGTCCCTTGACTAATGACGGGCCTTGTTTTACCTTGGGCCACAAACCCGAAGGCACTTCCCCATCCAGCTCCTCCCACTTGTCAACTCTCCTCCTTCCCCAGTCCCCCAGAGTCCATCCCGAGGGCACGGACGGCGACCATGTCGGCGGGGCCGGAGGAAGCCCTAAAGGCCTTCGAGCAGAGAGCTTCCGATGCCGAGGTTCGCTCCGTCTGTCTCCTTCCCTGCCCCCCTGAGTACCTCTGTTCCGTTCGAGAACTGTAGCCCTAGTTTATAAGTCTGGTGCGCCAAAGGCTATCGATTTGTTCATGGATTACCGAACTAAGTAGGTCACAGCGGTGCTGGGCCTGATTTGGAGCAGATTTCAAATCATCTTGGATGAGCGGGCCTCAGCAGCTTTGAGATGACTATACTGTGTTGTGCAAGAACTGTAAGACCACCGGCTGGAACAGAACTTCAGTTATGCAAATTCCCAATCAGATGTTCCAGAATCCAGACGTTTTTACTTTTTGCTTCTCTGCAGCCAAGGCGCCGGCTCATCGACACATTTATCCCATTGATTATTGTTGGGGGGGAGATAATTTTTGCAACATTTGGTTGAAGCTCTGAAATTTAGTTTGTTATATGGCAGATAATCTAATTCCACAAATTCACAGATGGAGGTTCACTGCTTTCTGCCTTCCACCGATACTGTATTTGCAGATGACTAGTCTAAGTAACTTATCTTCTGCTCTATTTCCTGCCGCTGGCTATGATTTATTTATAACTATTTTTAGCTGTCCATTGAGCGATTAGGCATGTTATGCTTGTTTTGTTGACACTTGACATTCAAAGTGAACCAGTGCATTGTCCTGCCACATGGAAGCAATGGAGAACTTATTGGAGTCGGTTTGTGTGTCTGTTATGTTCAAACCAAAATCCATAGCGTGCAGCGGGCAACCAGCTGTCGCAACAGATTTTCGAAGCCTATTACTCCCTCTATCCTAAGGAAAGCTGAGTCACTTATTTTGGGACGGAGGGAGTATTTGTTGTCTGTCTAGTTGCTTGGACAAGTATGATCAATCAGACCAACATATTGATTATTGTGACGTGGTGGGTATAGCGCTATAACATTTAACACATTTAAGTTTCAATCTGTTCTAGGAGACACGATCTAATTCGGCAATTCCACACAACTAAAAGCTGGGCTTTGCCTAATTTAAGTAATCTTGGGATGCTGCTCTACTATCTATACCAATGGCTATCCTGTATGAATAACTACTGTTGTTAGCAGTCCTGTAGTGATGCTGCCAGTTTTGTTTCTGTATTGACAGTGAACAATTCAAAGTGAGTTGATGTATTGACCATCCACAAGGAATGCAGAGACACACTTATCATGCTTAGTTAAGATCTGTTGCACGGATGCCTTAATAGATACAGCCATACAGGTGTCCTCTAAATTTTTTCTGTCTATTTTTCTCCATTTTGCAGGCACGGTTAGCAAAGCTGGAAGCCCTGCTGCTGAACAAAGGTAATCTTGAATATGGTTTGGGTATTTCGGAGGAGCACGTTTGTGAAAGAAACACCTCATTCCCCCCTTGTTCACTAGATGGCTCATCCGAGGCAAGTTCATCTGCCATGAGAGATCTTCAGTCAAAGCTTGACGCAGCTACCAAAGAATGTCTTGCTGAGAAGGAACAGGTATCTGATCTACCTGAAACTAACCGTGACCATGATACCACCGCCTGATCCTAGTATAACCACATCTCCTCTTAATTATTGAACCTTGCAGAACCGGAAGCTCACCGTGGAGAACGAGAAGCTCCAGTACCGTGTGTCCCATCTCATCCGAACAATCAAAGAGGCGGAGTCAAGGTAGAAGCCTCTGATAAACTGGATCTAGCAAAACTAATTCTATTATCTCTATGAGAGAGCCGTGGGGGCGGTGATCAACTGTCCTGTCTATGTGCTCGGTCTTGACATCCTTGTTGGAGTTGGCTTAAACTGTTTATTATTCTGAGCTTTATGAAATGGGTCTGGTACGTGTAAGCTTGCCAGTAATGTATTGATCAGGTCAGTTATTTGTGTCGACGAACATTGAATGGCGTGTTGCTATCGCAGCAAAAGATGAAGAAAAATATTCTACGTGTGCAAGCTTATTCCTGAGCAGAGTGGTGTATTTGTTGAGTGCAGGGTGGAATGCTTGGGATGGATTTGAATTCAGGAGTTCGGATGTGATTCGACCAAGACAGAGATAGGGGCGGTGTTCTCTTGTTGGTTAGCCTACGGTAGGGGGTACCCTCTCGTCCCTTCTGAGCGCATACCCCTTAAAACGCAAAACTGAAAATCACATTTTCAGTTCGCGGAAAGCGCGTTATAAGGATCGGTTCGAACTGCGGTCGAACAGATCCCTTATATTTAAATTGTAAATCGAAATTTTCTTTATATTTTTCTCCATATCTTTTTCTTTCTCTTGCCTGTGTCCATGATCAACCATATTCGTTCCTAAAAGCCGACGAAGAGCGTATGAAACAGTCCATGATCAACTATATTCGTTCCTAAAAGCCGCTTCGGTCCCTGAATCCATCTAGGAGCTAGCTAGCTCCGGTCATGAAATCCATTCACCTGTCTTCTGAATCCATCCAGTAGCCAGGAGCTAGCTAGCTTCCGTTATCGACACCGAATCCGGCCAGGACGAGCAGGGTAGTCGCCAGGACGAGCGGGCCGGCGTTCGGGGACGGGCGGGGCGACATCTGGGGCGGCACACGATGGACGCAAACAATGGATGCGGAAGTTTGCGTGACGGTTGGGCTCCCGCCAACTGCTTTCTCTCGATACAGGACACCGTAAAAGCAGACATGAAAACTGTGTTTTTGCAGATCGGAAGGAGCTTTTTACCGTGCCTTTTAATTTTTTTACAGATTGAAGTCGTTTACAGTTCTATTTGAATCGCTTTCTCCGTTAAAAAATATAAACCGACGGTTATTTTACAGTTTCGCAAGTTATAGGGATATGTTAGAGATGGTGTGAGTATGACGAGTACCAAGAAATTTGGTGGCCGTCCATGTCCCTAACCCCTTGTATGACGAGTACGAAGAAATCGCGCTCAGTGTTTGTTTTACTGCCGGTAATGGTGGGGAGGAACGCACATCGGTCGCTCTAGAGTACCCTGAAGAGGAGAAGGCTTGCATTCATGGCCCCTATGAGCTTCAGGTGGAGGTTGCTTGGACGGCCATTCTGGAAGGGCCGTTTGGCACAGATGTTGATAAAAGATGGAGCTCCGTTCCTCTGAAACCATTGCTGTTTTGATCTGCGCCTCAACAGACAAATGATGCTTTGGTTGGATACTGACAATGAGCGGCGCCTGATTATGTCTGCAGAAAGGATGTTTGGTTTCAGCTATATGTTGCTCTGTTCCCACCTTGGGCTATAATGAAGGAATGACAGCCTCTCCCCGAGTACATACTTGACGTTTTGTATTGAAATTATAATACCAATTTTACTGAATGTATAATTTAATTCGGCATGTGTAGTTTTCTTATAAAAAAAAGGAAATACTCTCAGTTTCTGCACCAAGTGATGCACACGACCATATATAGACCCAAATTAATTACACAAAGCGAGGATAGGTGGAGAGTAATCTTGTCAGCTCGAGCTCAAATGAGCTCGGGTGAATAGCAGAATAAAAAAAATCTGATTTTTTGTGACAAACATTTAGAATGTTCTAAAAGCTTGTAAAATTTCATAGTGAAATCACATTTGTGAAAGTCGTGAAAGAAAACCCATAATCAATGCTCCAAAGTGCTTTCAAAAGTATCATTTTCTTGCCACGCATCCCAGGAATGTGATTCCATAACAAATCTTTGCAGTTATTCGAAACATTAGCCAATGTTTGTCACAAATTGTTTTTTAGATGTCTTCTAGATCTTTTTGATTTTACCGTTCATCCAAGCTCATTTGAGCTCGGGCTGAGAAACTCCGCGGTCCAGAATAGGCTTTTTATATGGTACCCACACTAAATCTAGTTAGTTGTTTCTTCTCCTTTTTTACGCAAAAGAATTGTTATGTGAAGAGGAGTTGAATGAAGTGGCTAAGATTTGATTTGGTGAGCCAGTGAAAAGGAATATATGTGGGGTAAGATGAAAGTCTGAATATGAAGGATTGTTTGAGACCCGTTTAAGATATCGTTTGAATCAATTTTTTTATAATCGATGAGTGACCAGACGGTCCCTCCACACATTTAAGACGGCTGGCTGTAGATACTCTAAATAACAGTGACGGTGGCCTTCTTGTCAAGGGGGCAGATCGAATCATTCCACCAGGAGGTAGTGCAACCTCTCCTAGAAAAGCAAAACAAGGAGGTAGTACAAGCAGAACAGCAAAAAGAAAGTGAATTCGACCTTTATCCCTCCCAAATTTGTGACACCGTTTACCCAAAGATGTAAAGAGAGATTGCCCATTCAGGCTGGCCATAGTAGAAATAATTTAGGTAGTAAATATGCTAATGCAGCAAATAACTAAAAAAAGTTATAGTAATATAAATTAATACTGTATCACGTTAAATGCTATGCTATTAGGCTGGTTGTAATGGGTAGTATCATGAGTGCGAAGTTTGTGTGACCGAGCACCTCGGTGCTCTAAATCTGATACGTTGAGCCATGCGTGTGGATCATGAACTGTCTAGTCGCTGTCCCCTGGCAGGCCGGGCTAGCATTAGGAGCTAGATTGTGTAGGCGTAGCTACTTGGTACAAGTGTTTGACACATTGGTCCATTTACATGAAGTGTTTTCGGAGCATGACGTCCTCTCTTGAAACATGACTTGTGACCGTGTATGTACCCAGCAGACGGAGCGCTTACCTAATCGTCAACCTAAGGGGATCCCATTTGCTCTGCCCACTAGCTCTTCTTCGTCGACCTGGGGCGCAGCTCCGTCCGCTCCCCCAATGGACCAGTCGATGGGAGAGATGTGTCATGGAGCGCCCAGGTAACAAATCCTTCAAGTATTTCTCTAGCATTTGTCGCCGGATCCGCTGCGTCGTGCTTTCCCCCCAATGGAGAAATCTCTGCGGTTAATAAAAAATCTCAGATCTCATGCGTTTTTCCCTGGATCTGCAGCCTTGATCTCAATGCTTCCGGTCCAGTATGTTCTGCTCATCCGGGTGAGTCTCAAGCTTCTATGAGCATAGCTGTTGGAGAAGAAATACATGGGAAGGACTTCCTGGACGACGGAACAAGTGTCGAATTCAGTGCAAGATGCACGGAAGCAACCAGCGGCTGGACTAGGAGGTATTGTCCTCGAAGGCGCTCATTTTTATTTGATTCCAAAAAAATCGATTTCTTACTTGCTTCGAACTGAAATGCTTTGAGCAATTTGATTGTGTCTCAGTTTTTGTGTGTTGGTGGCATATTCTAAGTACTTCCCATATATGCTTTGTCGCACTGGAGTTGTAGTCAATATTTAAGAATATACAATGGTTATGAATATACAAACTAAAAGCTTTCTAATTTTTGATTCGAAGTATGGATTTAGTTTGACGTCAAATTAATTGTGAGCCTGCAAGGCTTTAAGTAACTAATTCGGATGTGGTTGTGACTTGATGCGTGGCCTGGTCTTGTAAGGATTTTATGGAAAACACATCAATAGTCGAGGGGTTGAATTCGTAGTTTTAATTTGATGCATGGTGCTCGATGGATTCGATATGACGTGTGTGTTTTGTTTGATGGCTCTGTCGTTCTGCTTTTTTGATCTAATAGAATGCTCTTGTAAATTGAAATTTGATTGGATAGCTTTTCCTATTCGAACTTGTAAATGTAATTTAGCCGTACATAGATGATATCAAATGAGAAGGTAGTCGCAAAATTTTCAAACTATGTGACTTTGTTGAATGCTACGTTATAGCCTGTGTTTTTGTTGTTTTGTGTTTGGATGTAGATTTTTTGTGTTTGGCTGGTCTTAATAACAACAAATCGACTAATGTTTCCTTTGTCTGTTTTATCTGCCTGACATTTTTCTTTAATTGTATATAGAAGGGTTAGGATTGGCAAGGCACCCGTCGAAAGGGAAATGAGTGCGGCGAGGAAGAGTGCTTTGGAATTATCAGTGAGAGCTTACATAACCAAGCGCGATGGGAATGTTGCCAACCCTGTTATTGGAACCTCGTTCGACTCCATAGATGAGGCTTACAATTTCTATAATTTATATTCATGGGAGGTTGGTTTTGGTATTAGACTATCAAAAAGCCGGCTCAATGTTAACCGGTCAAGGTGCATGCAAGAGATTGTGTGCGTCTGTGCGGTTAGTCTTTGTTTTGCTGTCTTGCTAGTTATTCCGTTACATTGGATACCACGGAATTTATTGGTTTGTATAATTTTCTGATTTTTCAGGGGAAGCCGGTGAAAGATAACACTAGATCATCCAGGTGTGGGTGCAATGCTATGATGAGGCTATTAAGATCGGAAGACAATGAGTGGTACATATGTGAGCATCGCTCGTCACACAACCACCCTCTCTCGATGACGTGTGGCGAAAAAATGCACTGGCAATCTCACAGACACATTGACCGATACACTAAAGATTTGGTTACACAGCTAAGGCAAAACAATGTTAGTTTTGGAAAGGTCTTCAGTATAGTTGGAAGTTTTTTTGGGTGTATCAAAAATGTTCCATTCACCAAGAGGGCGTTAAAGACACTGTGTGGCAAGATTAATAAGGAGCATAGTGATTCTGATGCCAGGAAAACAATGGACATTCTGTCTGAGATGAAGGCAAATGACCCGACGTTCAATTATACTGTGCAGGTTGACGAGGAGAGTAGGATAAAGACACTTATGTGGGTGAATGGTAATAGCATCGATCAATTCATGTGTTTTGGAGATGCTATAACGTTTGACACAACATATCGGACAAACTTATACGATATGCCATTTGGATTATTTGTTGGTGTGAACAACCATTTCCAGAGTATAATTTTTGGTGGAGCGATGCTTAGGGATGAGAAAGAGGATACATTCAGATGGGTCTTTCGTGAGTTCATTAGAATGGTTGGTGGGAAGCATCCACAAACGATACTTACTGGTATGTCTTGTGTTGGATTGTCTTTCTTAACACAAGCTCGTCATTTTAAATGTCTCTTTTGTGAATGCTTACATCTCACATCTTGCCAATGGATGTTATTTCAGATCACGCTCGTTCCATGGAATTGGCGATTGAGGCAGAGCTGCCAAATACAGTGCACAGGTGGTGTAAGTGGCACGTGTTGAAGAAAGCGAAAGAATCAATGGGCGCATTGTGGGGGGAAGAATAGTGATTTCAAGACTGAGTTTGTTGGTCCATCACATGGTGAACGAAGAAGAGTTTGAAGGTGGGTGGGCTGCAATGCTGGAGAAGTACTCGTTGAAGAAACATCCATTCCTGACACAAATCTACGAGGTGCGTCACAAATGGGCGAAGCCGTATTTTAGGGGAGTGCTTTGTGCAAAAATGACAAGCACGCAACGGAGTGAGAGTGCAAATCACATGCTGAAGGGGTATGTTCCGCCTGGCTGCCCTATGCATCTATTCCTACGCCAATATGAAAAACTACAATTTGACAGAGATTCTGAAGAAAGCTTCCAGGAGAAGCGCACCTCACTGGTTAGTTAGCGTTACCGCGTAGTGTGGTCGGTCATCTGGTATCAACTTTAGTTTTCCCCCTTGGTGAAAGAGATCTAACAAAATATATTACATGTATGCAGAGTGGAGTATCATTAAGATTTAACCTGCCAATTGAGAGACATACAAGCAAAATTTACACGAGGGCTATGTTTGAGCAGTTTGGGGAAGCTCTCTACAAGGCTGGTGCCTATGTAGTTGATGTAGTCCAGCCTATGGCAATTTATAAGCTAACACATGTTGATGCAGCAACGCGTGCGAGATGGAGCAAAGTTGAGTTCATAGTTAAAGTGAACGATGACAAATCATTTTTTATCTGTGAATGCGGGTCATTTGAGCACTCTGGCATGGTCTGTTGCCATTCGTTAATAGTAAGTTTCATGACATACGTGGAACAAGATAGGTTTACGGTTTATATGAGAAGACGTGATTGTGCTCGGAACTAATATCGTTTTGAACTATGACAGGTCATGATTGAGTTGCGGCTTAGCAGAATACCAACAAAGCATATATTAAAGCGATGGACGAGGGATGCACGAGATATCTTGCCTGAGCGACTTGTTCGGTACCAAAGAGACAGTGGGCCTCCTGCTAGCAATACATACATGCATCATACTATGTACATTCAAGCTTTGGATTGCGTACGGCTCGGTGACAGCAATGTGAAATGTTTTGAAGTTTTCACGGCGATGATGAAGGAAGTTTATAAAACCCTACTGCCTCTAAGTCAGGATAAGGTGTGTATGGGACTTGAAGATCGCGAGACAGCTGTTGATGGCAACAATATGGTTGATCGTGTGCCGGAACTATCAAATTGTTCAGGAATTGCTCCCGCAAAGTCTAAACGGTCAGCGGGGAGGCCGTCTTCAAGCAGAGAGAAGGCTCCATATGAAGAGAAGCTGAAGAGGTCTAGATTTTGCACCATATGTCGGGGTGAGGGTCACAAAAGTACAACTTGCCCTGATCGAGGTGATATACCCAAAGCCCCCAGGAGGTTGCCGAAGTGTGGAAAATGTGGAGTGATTGGTCACCGAAAGACTGCTTGCGGCAAAATTGTTGATCCATTCGAGCCGAATTTCCTTTAGGCACGTCGCATTTTCTAAAAAAAATTATGACAGGTGCGCACAAACAATTTCTGTTGGTTTCGTATTAAGGCAGTGTGCCAGAATATTTGATGGCAAACATAACGTTGCTATGATTTATGTAATTGCGAATTTTGTACTTATATTGGTTCTGAGAATTTTTATGCTTCTATTGTGACATGAGTCCTCGATAAATCCTATAACGTTGAATGCGTGTACTTATATTGGAAAAATAGGAAGTTCATATTTTATGGAAACTGCTATATGTACATGTTTCATGCTATGTTTTTATTGTTGGTGAAAAAAGCATGCATTGTTGACCTGGAATTGAAGCATACACCAATCCTGTTTGGCATCGATTTCAAAACAAAAACATTGCCTCATGTGTGCCTGTAGGGGTAAAAAATTTCGCACAAGGTTTGTGGGAGAAAAATATACAAATGCTGATGTGTGGCAGGGTGCCGATTAGTGGACAGCATGCATTCTGGGAGGGGGTCACTTGGTAGATGGATCGGATGGTTCGAGGCTTGCGCTACAAGACAGACATGGGTCCGGTTGATGGCGATAATGGTGAGTGGACTGGTCATACCTGTGCCATGCAGTGCAGCCCATGCGCTTGGCACTGTTGGCACGCTGTGCGAAGCGATACTTGGTACACTGGTGAAAAGATCTCCTATTAATGCACCAGATCGACCCGTGTGCGCGCGCGACAGGCAAGCGTGCTTGATTTCTACCGAGGCCGGGTCGGGGATCTGTACCGAGTGATTGATTGGAAATCAACGATTATTACAGAGCACATACAAATAGAACACGCGGGCGTGGTCTGCGCCGCTGCCGCTGTCGCAACCCCTTCTCATTGGACTTTTTTTCCCTTGATTAATTACAACTACGGCGTGTACAGACAGCAGAGGAGAACACATGGGCGGGTTGACGTGTACATGCAATGGCTATGCATTTACTACATCTGTACTACGTTGTGGCGTGCATGCGACACACCAGTGTACTCTGTATATAGGTACAAATTGTGAATAAAAAATACCTTCTCTAGTTGTTGTTACCGAGGATTCAAACTTTCACCTTTGAGAGCGTTTGGGATTTGAAATTCAAAACTATAGAATTGGAGGGAAACTGAAATTTTTTCTATTTCTATTTAAGGAGGTGGCGGGGTTGGCCGAAAACCTCAGCCAAAACGAATTTCATGGCGCCCAGCAGCAACACCAACATGCCGTCTGGCTTGACGATTTTGTCTGCTTCGACCTGGGTGGCAAGCTCGCTCGTAGTGAGTTATAGTACAATTTTGCTAGTTAGTAAAGAGTGCAGACAAAATATACCACGTGTATCTTAATAGACTTAATTTTCTTGGCGTGCAGCTTGATGGTGGTGGTAATGTACTGCCGGTCCCACATGAAGCTTCCCATTCTTCTTCGCTAGCTACCGCCATTGATGAGGTTTTTAAACTACATCCTTGAAAGAAAAATTACTGCTTATTTTTTGGGTTTAACTAAAAAAGCTGCTATTATCTAAAGGCTAGTGTGCTAGGATAAGGTCCGATAGCAAGGTGTGCGGTGGATGATAGCCGAGATGGTACACAGGTTAACTATAAGCTTCTGTACTAAAACTTATATGTGGTTCAAAAAAAATATAGGCCCATCGTTTTCTTATTGCTAACCATGCTGTTGTGGGGCCAGATTGCAGCTCGTGAAGAGCATGTGTACATCGAGGAGGGCACAGGGGACTTCGATCCGATGGTTGCAGGGGTGTGCTGTGCGGAAGTGTTGGTTCTGGATGATGGCGATAATGCGTCATGCGTTGGAGCTGTGGATGACAAAGCAGATGAAGACGACGCAGAGAGCCGTCCAACGAAGCGCGCCAAGCTCTAGTTGCGCAAAATAAATATGGTGATGGAATCTACGAAGTTCACGCCTGTGTGATAAAAAATGATGTAAGTTGTAGTGCATCTGAACTTAATGGGAAGAGGATTAACTGTTAAGATGAACCTCCTGATATTGGTTTGGCATCGTCGTAATTACTTCTTTTATGCGAGAAATGGTTTTGCATGCATGCATGGGTGGGTGCTTTGCATTGACGGGTGGGGTAAGCATTGAGTAATCATACATTGAAGAAGTAAAAAAATTGAATGACTAGGATAACCGGTCACACCTACCCATGTACCATCAGCCTGCTTGGCCCCCAGTTCTATTTAAAGCATGCCCTGGACCGGCCCATGCTTATCCCCACAAGAACAGCAAGAATATCCGCAGGTTCAGGTGGGGGGTCTGCACCAAGAACAGCAGCAAGAAAGAGAAGGTTGGTGATCTTAATCTCCTCGTGTTAACTGCATCTCATTGAAGCTGGCTTGCCATCTAATAGTGTTTCTTGTTTCGATGCTCTTGTTCCAGATAACAACGTTCCATTCGGAGACGAGCATGGCGCGTGGTCGTCCAAAGGGGAGCTCGCCGGCGGCATTGAGGCAAGGAGTAGCCGTCGCATCGACGACGACTAGGAGTGTTCGGACTGTGCAAACTAGCTTCACCTCCATGGCCTTGCAATCCATCGCAGGTGAATGGAACCCTCTGGTCCGAGAAGTATTTGCTGAAGTAGGAATGTCAGAGCTTTGCAAGATTAGAGTCTTAGGAAGCACAAATAGGATCTTCTCCATGTCTTTGATTTCTAGGATAGATCCGGATACCATGATGATGGACATGGGGGATGGTGTTTTTCTAGAGTTGAATGCTAGAGAGGTTGCCAAAGCTACTGGCCTACCTCGGGGTGGTAGGAAAGTAGACATCCGAGCTGGGCAGTGCCTTGCTGACCGTGAGGTTTTGCTAGCAAAGGTTAATGCTATCCTTGGCACTGACATGCCTCGTTCAAACAGCATCCGAGTTTATAAGGTGAAAAAAATAGTACAATCTGCTAGCAAAGATGCTATACAGGGTGATGAGCGGACTGCGAGGAAGGCGGCTGTAACACTTTTAGCTAGTTCGACCTTTCTTGTTCGGAGAGGTGCGACAGCCAAGATAGCAAATGAGCTACTGCCGGTTGTAGCTGAGCCCGATAACATCGCAGAGTTCGATTTCTGTGACTATGTTGTTGAGGGGTTGAGGGAGGCGGCAAGAAAACTTAGAGAGGACCTATCAATGGATGCTGCAAATGTAAAACTGGAGGGATGCCTTATAGTGCCATAGGTTAGTTTTGTCATGCTTGTATATTTTTTGTTGTGGTGTAAACTTCTCTCAATAGCATCGCTTCTGGCAGATGATGTGGCTGGACTATCATGAACATGGCCTGCATGGGAGAGAGACTCTCCAGTTGCCAAGAATTGGGCATTACTCGGACACAAAACTGAAGGACCTCATCAGAAAGCATGCCACCGCGCAAGGGATTGAATGTGGCCTGGAGGTAGAATTATTCATACATTGCATTTAATTCAATGTTCTTTCTGTTTTCACCATTCCTTCCTGTTCGTTCCTTTTTGCTGCTCAAGGTTTGTTTGCGTTTTCTCTGGTTCTTGTTTTGTGGTCCATGCATTTCATTTGTTACTCTCTGTTGTTCGTTTTTCAGTTAGGCGATGTTCCCCGATCACCAGCGATTAGTGTACCTCGGTCATGCTCACAGGCGGCGCGTGCACAAGCAGTTGCCGCGCAGATGGTGGGGCATGCTAGTGGGTCACGCAACGCAGCTGGCCCGGTTGATATGGATAACTTACCACTGCTGCCAACAAAGGTTTGGCGATGGATTAATTTTCATGAAAAAATGTTCCTCTTTGAAACGCGTATTTAGTAAAATGCATACTAAAAAAAGTTTGGTTGTCTTTTTTTAGGTTGTTGAAGCTTTCAAAGCTACCATGGAGTTCCATTACAAGAGATGTGAGGTGGAGATGATGAAGGTGGTGGACAACATGAGGGACAAAATCGCAGTAGAAATTAGAGCCGCGTCGTCAGCAAAAAGGCAACGGGATGCTGAGGAAGCTTTGGATTTCTTTATTGGGCAAGTGAAGAAGCAAGCTTCTCTGGCTGTGGCTTCCCAAGTTCGTGTTCCTCATCAAGCTTCTGGGTCCGCGGCTCCAAAAGTTCATGTTACTCATGGGGCGAGTGCTTCTACATCTGCAGGTTGGCATAGCATCCCTTGCTAGTTTCGTGTACACGCATGCTACCGTTTGCTACATTTGCATGCTATTATTTGTGTTGTTGATCATCTGCAATTATGCACCTAATTAAGTATAGCTCTTGGTGCAGTTGCTCGTGATTTGGCGGCAATTTCAAGAGAAGCAGCAAAGTCGATGATGGAACTAGACGTTTGTGCTCAACATTCTGCCGATGCAGGTAATACGCCTAATGCTCATGAGTTACATCATAATAAAAACTATCTCCTCATTGATTACCATCAATTTCGTTGTGAGCCAGGTGCTAGTTGTAGTCATGGATTAACAAATGCTTCTACTAAAGGGCAGCTAGGTATTGTGGAAGGGAGTTATTCGGCTGCACATCATCGGCCTGGAGGTACGCAAACAAACATTGCTGAGTAGTTTCACTGTTGCCATGCATGGGAGAGTAAGGACAATTTTTTAATGACCTCCAACATTTCATATAGGAGAGCTACTGGCCAATCTGGGTAGCGAACCGCGTGACAAATGCATGGTTGTGGATCTGAAGTGCAAAGGAATAGCTACAGGTTTGCTCGATTAGTATAATCCTGCTGTTGTTTTACTTTGGTACTGATTGCTCCACTCGATGCATGTGTGTCAGGTGTCCCAAGGCCCACCCGTCAGCAAACCATGCATGAAATTCTCCCACCCGCGCCTAACGTAGAGGCCGCCGCTCCAAATGCATACCATGAGCCTATGATCGACACTTCATTTCTTTATCTCATGACTGAGGGTATGAATTATTAAGTCTCACTATTTTGCAATATATGTGGCATACATCCATGGAAAAAAATTTGCGGCACCGTACCTAAAAAATCTATTATTTTCTTAGACACGTTACCGCATCAAATTGTTGGGCAGAGCTCTTCGGGGTTGGTTAGTCCAACTACTAGTTCGATTGCAACTTGCGCGCCGATAAGTAACAAGAGGATATGTATTGCATCCGTTGACACAACTTCGCCGCTCGGTACTAAAGTTTATTCAATCTCAACACTTCCAAATGATGTTTAGGGTTGCATCCTGATATTCATGTGCACGTGATCGCGCAGCTGTTATCCCTGCTGAGGAGTACTTTGCACAAGAAGAGGAATACGGTTTCTCACCGTTTGAACTTGAGTCATCTCACGCCGACCTGTACCCCAATCATGTCTGCCAAAACTTTTACGAGGACTTCATTTACCTTTCTTGCGCGAAGAGTCTAAGCAGGTCAGCTCTATGAGCCGCCAAAAAATGTGTTGATCTTTTATGTCGATGTATCTCTTGTGCTAATGATTTACATTGTTTTATGGGTAGCACCTGGTACAAGAGTTCTTCCCCAACAATTTTGGTGATGGATGGGCATAAGCTGAAGTATCAGTTCAGCCTGGGTGGTGCGATGTTCCACAACGGCATGGAAGCTTGGGTGCGTGGGTTCAACTAGAGGGAGAAGAAGATGTTTGATAGGGTTGGATTGCCAGTTTCCAAGGGTCTCCTCTCACCAGATGTACCTGTAAGTTAAACAATGGCAACTGCGCATGATTAATTTGCATGTCTGTTATGGTTTGATGCGCTTGTGAACATTTGTTTTGTGTTTTTATTATATTTCAGCTACATATGGAGAACACGTGGAACAGAGAGGCTCCATCCATGTTGAGGAGCTTGATGTCAACAAGTAGCCTTGGTTATGCACTGAGGCTTTGCAGGATGGTATGTACCATGCACATGTTAGTTCACTGGATAAACGTGATGTCTAATTTATTTGTGTTATATTTGCAGATCACGGTTCCAATAGCATTTGATAGGGATTGGTGTTTGTATGTGTTTGACAAGCTTCTCAAGCGCTTGAGTGTGCTTGACCCCATCTTTAGAGGGATGGCAAAAGAGGATTACAAAGATAAGCATGGCGTAACTATTGACTACATGCTTAAAGGTATGAAGTACGTGGGGGAAATGCTAGATGACGGCTGGTCCATGCATATACCAGATTGGGGTGTGAAGTACAACATCAACATGCATCCTGCGTGTCCCAGGTACAGAGACCCGACTGTACAAACTTGATTTAAGATTAAGTTCTTTCCATATTTTGAACAGGTTGTTCGTTTCTATTTGCCAGCGGTGAATCTCCTGGTTACATTGCTTACTACGCTGACAACTTCAATGGGACTAGACTAGAGGAGGACACACCTCGGGTAATTTGCAAAACATGGTTATGAGTATTCCTATATTTTTTTTTACATTTGCGCGATCTTTTGCTAACCCTCAAATGTGTTGTGTTTGGTTCTGCAGGCTGGATTGGCGTCTAGGAGGAAGAGGATGTTGTACGAAACTTTGGCGGCCCAGTGCAACACTGCTCCTCGCGCTGGCTTCATGGTCCAGGTGGCAGAAGAAATTTAGGTTAACATGCGGATGAAGGAGTTCCATCCCGTGTCGGTCAAGCGCATGTGCGTTGGCTTGGTTAAGTAGCGTAATAGTTAAGCTTGCTGTGTTGGTGATCCTTTTGTGAACCTATCAGTGACTATGGTGCTTTTGTGAACCATGTATTATTCTGCTGTAATATTACTTATTGCCGAGACATCCTAATCACTACACCAGCTTGTGTGCTAGCCGTTGGTATGTGCCTAGCCGTTTTCAATATGCTTGCATGGTGCTTTCGCGTAACGTCTCTACGTGTTTTGAATTGGCAAGTAGCCGTTGGTATTGGGATTGGACATGGGGGGTCCATAAATACGACCCAGCTTTCCTTGGCCAGCCTCATCCTCGTCCCACAACTTAGAATACACACAAAATGGCGTCTTCCGGCTCTTCGTCCTCAGCAGCTCGGTCTTCTTCGCGTAGAGGGTTTGGGGCCCCCATGAGGTCTCCCGTGAGGTACCGCCATGGGCCTGTAGACTACGAGCCAGCTGATGTGTGTGACTGCAAAGAAAAAGCAGCCATGTGGATATCATGGAGCGATGATAATCCAGGGAGGAGGTACTTTAATTGTATGCGTTTCAAGGTGAGCAAATGCAGAAACTTGCTCTTCGTTATTCTGTCGAATCTTTTCTGGTTTTTATATTTCAGACCAAACACATTGCTCTTTCCCCTTTGATCAGCGAGGTGGGTGTGATTATTTTTCATGGCGCGATGACCCTATCAAGGACCCGTTCCTAAAGAAACTAATAGTTGATCTAAGGGACAGGGTCTGGATGCTTGAGAGGATGAACGAACATCTACATAGTGCTGCAAGGTCCGGTGAGGAGGAAATCGCAAATGAGACTCGTCAGCTGAGAGACAGACTTGAAGCAATGAACGAAGGTGCCCTGGCTGCTGAACGAGCCGCGAGAGCTGTCAATGGTACAAATCAAATGAGGATTGCTTTGCTCATTCTGGTGTTTGCTGTGCTTTTGTACCTGACGGCGACACGTTAGGTTTTTAGTATGCTTCTAATCCACTTAGCTACTTTTATATGTGTTCCCCTATGGAGTTTCATTTTGGTTTGTCCCCCATCTACTAGCTTAGTTAGTTGGTGGCAAGTTGTATCCAGCTAGTTTATGATTTGGTTGGTAGTCATTTGTATCAAGATAATTGCTGAGTATGTTGGTTGTTTGCAAAAAAAAGGTAAGTGTCAAACCACTGGACAAAAATGGAGGAAATACCATCCTGATTCCATTCGATTATGTGATGTGCAGTAATGTGACACACGAAGAAGGAACGCATGAACATTCGCCATCTTGGTCTATTTGATAAAAAATATAAAAAACACAAATATTTGGTGTTTGTTAAAGGAATTGAGACATGGTGATCTTCATAGAGCTAGGAATGATCCCTTGATGGCTTCAATGGCATCCGATGGGATCATTGACTCGTTACCATCTGTGTGCATCACCTCATAAAGCAACCAGTTCTTGTGTCTCTCCAGATTGTCCTAGTTTCAAAATCAAAGTGTATCGAGTGTCAATACACGAACACATACAAAAACAGGAGCTAGCTTCCATGTTAAAAATGGTAGGTACTAACTTTCGTCACTGGGATTTGGAACTTCTCCCCGTCGAAATTCCATGCAAGGAATGTAGTCCCTGCTCCATAATTATATCTGTGGCAAAATACGATGAAGGAGGTTTGTAATTCAACTTCAATCTATATTAAAACAAAATAATCTTTAGGGTGTTAAGGTTATAGAAACATACTTTTCCATATTCTCAATCATCGGGACTGGAAAAGACCTAGTCCATTCTCCGCAGCTGCAATGCCAGTTCTCAAACATAATTTGCAAACATCTAAAAGGTGCACTATGAAGTTTGTCTGAGACGTATGTGTGCATGTTCACTTGGCGATTGCTGAAGCCAAAAGGTCCTACTGCAGGGTCAAGTACTACGATCCTTCTTTTCAGCATGTCAAATGAGTAAAGTGCCCAACCATCAGGTAGAATTGCTGGGATATGCCACTCCGAGAAAATATTATTCAATTTTATCAAAATATGATCTTATTCCGTTGTTGAGATGTATCAAAAAATAAAAAACTTACAAGCCTGCTTGATGCTGGGTTCAAATCAGCCACTCCGTCCGTGAAGCTTGTCCGAATAGATTGGATGGTCAATGGGTTAGCGTTAGACAATACCGCGGTCTGTTGCAATGATAGTAGTGTTTAACATTTACAATGAAAAAAAAGTATTTTGTCGCTGTATATGAGTTGACAACGTATGCAATGATCTTACAGCGAAATCAGGCTCCAGGAATTTCCTCCATATCATTGTTTATGTGTCCTTGTTGTAGAACTTGTCCATTTGGCCGAATCGCCTGCAGATGATAGCGCCCACCTCGTGGCTGAGTTCGTCAATACCGGCTAGTTGTTGATGTAGTTCAATGCCATCTATACATTTGAGCCTTGGCTTTGGGTGGGCAATCCATTGTCTATGCATTGGTAATAAATAGTTAGCGCGGATGCCGCGAACTAGCAAAATATGAGATTTTGGTAGAAAGGTGAGTTGATCACGAAAATGTTTGTTTCGAAAAGATGAGTTGATTACCATACAAGAAAAGAATATGGTTTACCTTTCTAGTGTTAATCGTGAAGCTGCTAGGAACCAATCCTTGATAGTTCTCAGAACAGTTTGGCTTGGGGGGAGTAGTACTGATCCAACTGACCATGGATCACGTGCCAATTTATATTTTGGTAATCGTATCTTACTCGGCACAACATCATTTGTAGTTCCGAAAGTGACGTAATTAGATGATGGTCTTAGCTCGGCGTAGTAGCTGACAATACATGCAGTTAGATCATCAAAAAATGAATATACAATGTCGGCAACTTGATTGCGTGCACCGTCCTTTGCAGATATAGATGAGTTGTTCAGAATATCGATGCCAGATGGCGTTCGAACTTAGATTGGTTCATTTGGTGAAACACATATCTTCTTTTGTGACTCGGTTGCATTGCTGCTGCCCATCACACAATTCCTCTTACGGGCATTTGAACTATTCCCAGAATAACTACCTGTCGCATAACAATTAAAGTTAGACACACAAAGTAATAGACTGTGTGTGTATGAAATAGCAATGCATGACAATTTGGAAAACAAACGATTAAGCGTTAACAAAACGGACCTTCGTTAGCAAAAATGCCTTCTAGTCTAGTGTTTATCTTATTGGATATTGGGGTCACAAAAACAGTTCCTTCATTGTTAGGAGCTGGTGCATTTTCCGCATCGATGTCATCTTCGTTTTTTAGCCTGCCTTCTTTCCTACCAAACGCCTTGCAGCAGGTGCAATTGTCAGCAATGCATGATACTAACTTGTCTACAAAGTTGAACATTGTTGACTGGAACGACTGTCTCATTTCTGAAATATGAGCCAATCCCCGTGCATTGTGTTCGTTGAGAATCATACCAAGCTTTTCTCCCGACTGCATTAAATGGTAATTTCATAAAAAAAAATATGAGAGACGTTTTAGGCGTCTAAACAGAGTTACGGTTGGGCATCAAAGGGGCATGGACTTACTATTGTCGGGTATTTTGTGCGTATATGATTAGCAAATTCTAGTGGACCAGTCTTGATGTAGCTTGCTCGTTTGACGGGAGCAGATGTAAACTGTGCCCATTTCGGTGTTGGTGTAGGCCGAGGAAAATTGTTTGCAGGATCGTCGACACACACGAGTTCCTTCCTGACATTTTGTTCCCTACGAACCTGGTGCGTTGAACAAAAGAGTTTGGAGCGTCAGATAAAAATAGTGTGATTGGATATTATCGAGAATGTGATTCTGGGACTAACCGAGGAACGGTGGTAAGATATTTCTCCTCCTCCCATGTTTACAGATATGGCGTCAACCATCTTTTTCATGGAATCATAATCAAAAAGTGCAAATCTTGGGTAGACGCCCTGCGGTTTGCTGTTGACGTTGAGATCTAGGCTATCTAGAACAAGAACCTGGACATGTGTTTGGTGGGGTTAACAACATAAATTACCTGTGCGTGTGCCATGCTGTGAAAAAAAATGGTTTCGTGTACCTGCAGGAAAAGATGGCACCCAACAATGTGTATGGTTGGGGGTTGCCTCAATACATCTGACTTGAACTTCCTCACAGCTTGGAATAGGTGAGATACAGGTAACGACACCAATTCCATTCTTTGATTTTGGTAACATCGTTTAAGGCTGACCATAAATCAATTTTGATGTAGTCGTGTTTGGCAGATGGCGCAAGGCCATGTCCAACTACAAAGATTACAAAAGCAATTTTGAAACAGTCCTTATCTATCTTCCTGGAGTCAACTATGATGTCGCGGTTAAGGTATTCCTGTGATGCTTTCAGACTATGAGTACCTTTGTCGCTAATGCCTGCTGCAACCCGTGTAAATTCAACGCAAGCATCTGATGGCTCCACACCTTCAGAAAGAATTGTGTGCTCACCGATTGGGATGCCAAACACATAATGTACTTGGTTGTCCGTGAGCTCGAGCATCCCCTGGCTTTCTAGATTGACAATACTGTTCTCCACATCAACTCTATCCATCAAGTAAGCGCGGTACTTTAGATTTATCTTCTGCCAAGACTTGATATGTAGCAATCCATCAAACCCAGTTTCTCGGACCAACTCCTTCTTGAAATCCGAGAACTTTGAAATCACGGCGCCTATTTTCAGTAATGACAACCTAGATGTTATTGCTGGGGTTCCAGGAGGGCCGGGGGATCCTCCTGAACCGTCGTTGTCACTTTCAAAACAGTCTGGTGATGCTTCGTTCATTGTTCCTTGATTTACAACTACTTGTGCTTCTTCCATGCTAAAAATATTATCCAACGCTCGTTTTCCCTAATATTTACATACAGACGTTTCTCTATCAATCTCGTGGATGCGATTAAAAACCTATTTTAGATCTATGCAGTCGATGCATGGAACGGTGGCGAAGTGTTGGGGGAACTGATAACATACCTTTCAGGGAGACCCTCGGCTAGCCTCTGAGCAGCTCTCCCGCACGCGCATCCTTGTCCGTGTTCTTCAGGGGCGTGGAGGAGCTGGTAGGAGGAACGAAGCAGGCGATATGTATCAGGCGGGGGGGGGGGGGGTGGACGAAGATGTGGTAAATGCCCTCCCTGCCGCCAGGGCTAAGAAACAATAAAGAAGTACTTCTGATTTGACTTGAGCATGCTGCTGAATTGATCACAAAGTTTCTACTTTTCACATGCATGTACAGTGCTTGGCCCTGTATTTGCAGCGCTGCCATGTACCAACACTGTTTATTTGACCTTCTGTTTCGGACTGCATGCGCTAGCTGGCCTCGCCCCGGCTTGTGTTAGTGTTAACTGTGACCTTGGTTTAAGGGGATTAAGCTCAATTAGATAGTACTGGTACTAGAGAACGTTGTATCACAAGGAACAATTAACGAGAAAAAGCTCACAAAAAAAAGTGAGCTCATGGGCCCTCCATGTCCAAATTAACAACTTCATATTAAAATCCGAACACCGCATGGATTATAATCTTATCCTACTAATCGCTGATTAATTCCAAATGATTATATAATTAACGACGGCAAGCTTGCGTTGGAATCTAACCCTGACATCTATTGGAACATCACGCGCCGTGTACTGCTGGTCCACTACCCGTCGATGGTACACCCTGGTACAAGTTAATGTGCCATGATACTGCTGGTGACGTGCGGTAGATCCTGGACCTAATTCCCTCAACTACCTTCCGCAGTACACGGCGTGCTGCTATCGATACGGGGGACAGCTCCCATTATACGGTGAGGCGCGCGG
Organism: Hordeum vulgare subsp. vulgare; assembly: GCF_904849725.1. Lineage (NCBI taxonomy): Eukaryota > Viridiplantae > Streptophyta > Magnoliopsida > Poales > Poaceae > Hordeum > Hordeum vulgare. Next base: position 54,140,585 of record NC_058519.1, read on the forward strand.
ATCCCTAGCGAGTGTGGATGGACGGGATGTAGAGCACCGAGGTGCTCGGCCTCATATGCGAATTTTCGGTAGTATCATATACTAGTATCATGCATATGATACTAGTGTATGATACCACACCTGTAATGCATAATATCATATGTTAGTATCATAGGATAGTTCATTTATTGTCATGCAAGACACATAGTAGCACATCATTTAATATGATACTCAATCCTTTCTTTCTGCATTTAATTCTATGACACCTCACCGAAATTGCTTAGTTGGCATGCATGATACTACCACTGATACTCCCATTACGGGCAGCCTTATGTATCTTGTATGTCAATAAGAGCAACTTTAATGGGGTGATCCATTTCGTCCGCCGTCCTCCTTTGGATTGGTACGGACAAAAATAATGGTCCAACGCGTCGACCCATTGTCAAAACGTGTCCGCTTCGCGTCCGCGCCGACCCATTTCCGGCCTAAATTTGGGACTGAAATGCGTCGGCACGGACACGCGCGCGCCCTCTCGATGTCCGCCCCCAACCACCGTGGTCAACATTATTTATAACGCCGCCATCCTCGAGCCCATGCGTCAGCGACCGCGACCGGCCTTTTTTTAATCCGAGCATGCGGTGGGTTCCGCCATCTACTTCCAGAACCCCGCCCGTCCACATCCAGCCACCTCCTCGGCGACCAAAACCCTAGCACCATGGTCGACGGCTTCCTAAACAAGGGCAAGGCCCCGCTCTACCCCCGCGCCATCTCCCCGCCGCCGTCTTCCCACCGGCTTCGCCAGCGTGTGAGCGTCCCGGTGCACCAAGCGCGGTGGCACTGGGAGCACCGCATGCCGCTCCCTTACCCCGATGTCACGCTGCCGCACGGCTGGCATCTGGATCCTGAGAGGATTCCGTTGCCGGTCGTGCCGCGGTCGACACGAGTGCATGCGGAGGAGGTGAGCCGCCGTCGGCGTGTGCTGACGACGGAGCAGCGGCGAGACCCTACGTACGCGATCGACTCCCCTAACTGGGAGGTGTGGTTCGCGGTGGAACACGAGGAACAACGCCGTCGTGGCGTGCGCGAAGTGCAGGCAGGAGGCCCTCCGCCGCCCCGCCTGTCGTCGACGACGAGGACCAGGAGGCTGAGGCCGCCTACCAGGCGGCGCTCACAGTTGTTCTCCGCGACAGTGAGGAGGAAGCGCGGCGCAGGGCCGATAAGGAGGCGGCGTACCAGCAGCAACTCGGGGAGGCCGTCGCGCTGTCGGCCGCCGACGACTGCATCGTGCCACCTCCGTCGACTCCCGAGCCCACGGAGCCGCGAGAGGTCTACCAGTGGACCGACATCGTCCACAAGGTCGTCACTCTGTCGCCCATCTCGCTGGGCGCGACACCGCAGCAGGAGCAAGCCTACCTTGAGCACTGGAGGGTGCAGCACCTGCGGGCGGAGCACGCCGAAGGCCTTTGGCTGATGGAGCTGGAGAAGGAGGCGGAGGAGGAGCGACGGGAGGCGAAGGCGGAGGAGCGTGCCCTTGCTGCTGCGCTGCCACCACCACCAGCACAGCCCACGCCGGCGGGATAGACGACGGAGGCACATGCGACTGCGCTCTGGAACATGGCGTTTCCCTGGGCCGGCCCTGCGCCTATACTGGTCGACCTCACCGGCCCCGATGATGACGAAGACACCGCCTAGGGCTGCCCTCGTAGTTTTAGTTTTTTTTTATGTTTAATTAATGTAGTGCAGACGTGTGGACTCTCGCGGGCCTTCGTGGCCGGCTTTGAATGTTTAATTATGTACTTATGTATTTATTTCGCACGCCAGTAAAAATGGGTCCGACCAGCATTGAGCGCATGCGTCGACCCATTTGCGGAAGCGGACGTTCGTGTCCCCGTGGCCGACCCAAACGGACAAAAAACGGACAAAATCACCGTCCGTTTATATCTTTCCGTTGGAGTTGCTTTAAATAAGATCATCTATCATACTAGTTTACCATACTATACATAGTATCATGCAATATTATCATATGCATTAATGTATGATAGTTCATATAATACTCGTTATGAGTAGCCTCAAAAGAACAACTGTACTAGTGTTCAAAGCTAGCATTTACAGCTGCAGCTAGCCGGTTCCCAGCTAGCCCGCCAACTTGCATGACCATGACTTTATCACACAAGCCTCCAAAAGCAAGTCCGGGCATTGACACCTCTTCTGCGTTTTAGAAACTTCACGGGTCAGACAGTCATCATGGCGCGTGAGTTAGCAGTGAAATTAAACCAAAAAAATGAACGAATGAAACACACACGATGAACTATGCACCATGGGCCATTCCAACAACCTGAGTTTCGGGGCAGCTTTGTGGAGTCCACTGAGTTTCGTTTTGTGTGCGGATGCATGAAAATATCTGGAGCCCCTTGGAGATGCCTAAGGGCTCCTTTGATTCAAAAGAATTCTATAGGATTTTTAGAGGATTGAAATCCTTAGGAATTTTTCCTACATTGGTCCTTTGATTCATAGGATTGGATCCATAGGAATTTTTTCTATGAAATTTTTTGTACTACATTTCATAGGAAATCTAACATCCATTTCAACCTCTTTTTACAATTCCTTTGTTTTTTCTATGGCATCAAACACTCCTTGTTAATCATATAGGATTGAAATGGACATGCAACTCCAACCCTCTACTGTTCCTATTCCTGTGTTTTCAAAATCCTGCGAATCAAAGAGGCCCTAACTGAGTTGTATTCCTTTTGGTTCTCTGTCTATGTAACAAGAGAAGAGTATGTCTTTGTCCCTCAAATTTCCAAAAAGTATAGATTTAATCTCTCAAGATTTTTTGTATATATTTGATCCCTTAAGTCTCAAAACCGGATAAGTTTGGTCCTAAACCAGATTTTGAGTTCGTTGACCAGGTTTAACCGCCACAAAACCGTCTAATGAACAGTAATTTTAAAAAAAAATTAATATGATTTTTTTTTTGGGATCCAATATGCTTACATGCGCAAGGTGCAACCAAAATTTCATGGTCTTTTGACACTCGAGGAGTTCCTGGAAAAAAATAATATCTACATCCAATGAAAAGTAAATTGAAAAAATATTTAAAATGAAATTTTTTAGGGTCTAATTTGCTTACATGCTGAAGGTGCGATCAAAAGTTGATGGTATTTCGACATTCGAGGAGCCCGTGGAAAAAAAAATTCGCTCACAAAAAACTAGCCAAAATTTGTTTTTCTTGCTAGAGCCCATACGATGCTATTTCATGACAAACTTTCCGTCGTACCTTGCGCATGTAAGCATATTGAACCCTCAAAAAATTCTGATTTTTTAAAAATTGTTTTGAGGCGCTCCTCGAGTGTCGAAAGAGCACAAAATTTTGATCACGCCTTGAGCATGTAAGCATATTGGACCCCAAAAAATTTCAGATTTTTTGATGTTTTTTTATTTTTTTCAGAGTACTGTTCACCAAGCGGTTTTGTGACGGTCAAACCCGGTCAATAGGCTTAAAATCTGATTTAGGACCAAACTTATCTGATTTTGAGACTTGAGGGAGCAAATGTATACCAAATTTTTTTGAGGGACCAAGTCTATATTTTTATAAACTTGAAGGACAAAAAACATACTTTTCTCATATAAGAATGGCAAGGTCGGCTGGCAGGGTCGGCTGGGCACGAGCATGTCCAGGACGTGCGGTGCAGTGGCCCTGGCTGGGGGTTGTCATTGACTCATTGTACGTGGTGGCCATGCTCAGTGGTCGGTGGCGGTGGATGTCCAGCATAGCTCCGGGAGAAATCCTTGCTCCGGTCTTCATCGGAGCCGCGACGGCGGCGCCCGCGGGTGCCGCTATCTTTCTTGGAAGCATCGTTATGGAGGTGTGCTGCTCCCCTTCATCGATCGCTGCCCGCACCGCCACCTGAGCCCCCCAGGTGCTGATCTGTGGGCCTCTCTTCTGCGTATTCTTGGCGGTGCCGGCGTGGTTGCCAGGGCCCTAACTGCAGGTGAAGCCGATGGAGGAGATTCGGATTGGGGGAAACCCCTTGGTTGGCCGAGGCCGGCCGTGCCGACGACGACGCTCAAGGGCGCCGTTATTCTGTTTGGAGACGTCGGTATACATCTGCTCCTCTGCTCTCCTCCCTTGCCTCTCGGGTGAAAACCCTAACTCCGGTGGGCAGCGGCGGTGTCCTTGACGTCCTGACCTTCCTGAAGGCGTCGCCTTGAGGGCTGAGTGGTGGTGGGCACTGTATGGATCCTGAACGGTTGCTGGTGGTGGGCACTGCTTCGGGAGAAACCCTAGGATCTGGTCTTACAAATCGGACGATGGCGGTACTGCGGTGCCGTTTCTCTCTTGGGAGCATCGTTTGTGGAGTAGCGCTGGCATACTGAGGCAGGAGGTGGAGCGGCTTCGTCTTGCACGGAATTTCGGTGGAGCTGCCAAGTCATGCCTGGCCGACAGGCGCTACGCTGAGTCATGCTTGGTTGGCAGGTGCTACGCACGACAGATCTCCCGGAGTCTTCTTATCTCGACGGATGAGCGCAGGGCGGTGGCGCCGCTGGGCGTCGTGGTGGCGTCGACGGATGATTAGACTGGCAAGGATGATGCGGATCTCTTTTCTGAAGATGGGTCAGTGGTTCGATGATGATGGCGGCTTGTAAAACGTGTGCGTGAGGTGTGCGTTTTAGGTGTGCTGCACCGGCTGTTGTTCCCGATACGTTATGTGGATGGATTGAAAACAACACCGGTCTTAGATATGTGGAATGAGAGCACTCCATATTATCGAGTTTGTACGTGTGAGTGGTGACTTTGGTTGGATTGATGTATACTCTTGTTATATCTTTGTGGAATAATTAATAAAGATGGCTGCATGCATCGATTGATGCAGAGGCCGGGGGTTTAACCTCCTTTTCCAAACCAAAAAAAGAATGGCAAAGCACCTCTCGAAAAAAGCACCCCACTTCTCCGCATGCTCACTCGTCATGAATGCGTCTTCTAGCGCACGTATCCATGGCATCACCTTGTAACTTTCTTCCCTTCTATTAATGCAAATATACGCTATCTAGATGTATTCGTGAAAAAAAATCTTAGTAATCAACAGCTCTTCATTTGTTTTCGTACAGAAAACAAAGACCGCCCACTTGTTAATTGACAAAGACTTGCCCTCACGTGAGCCGATAGTGATTGAAACTCACACATTCTGAAAAAACTGAGATTTTATCCACGCGACCACGTACAAGCAGAGTTGAAAAGAAAAGGTGAATTCTGTACAGTTTATCCGTCTCACATCTGTGCCTGTGTTTACTGTTTGCCCAACGATGTTGAGAGATAATTTGCACCTGCGACTTGCAAGACTATGACCTCATTACACAAGCTTCCGGAAACTTGACGAGATGTTGAGAGAAGATGGAGCCCTGCCTCACAAGTGAGAGCCACTATTGTTCTGATCCTGTGATGCGGCTCGGCGAGCTCCGTGAGACATGATCTGGTCTGGATCAGTGACTCCTGGCTAGTTTTTCTATGGAAACCAACAAAGAACGCGTAGCAGTTCATTGATAAAGACTGGCCCTCACAAGAGCCGATAGTGATCTAGCGACTGAAATACAGACACTATGAGAAGAAACCCAGAGTTGCAAAATGAGAACTGAATTCCAACTTTTTCCCTCCTACATTTGTGATTGTGTTTACCCAACGATGTAGAGAGATACTGTCCACTAAACAAACTAGTGCTCCAAAGTAATCTTTGATTCTGTTTGGATCCTAGGGTTAGGGTTAAAGTTGGTTAGATTGAACTCATCTAACCCTCAAAAATTCAAACAGGTGGGTTAGAATTGGTTAGATGTATCTAACCCACTTAAAAAATCTAACCCACCCAAAAGGTGCTTTTTGGGATAGAGTTAGGTGGGGTCCAGAAAAATTACTTTTCCCTTCCCCTCCACCACACAAAATCCTAGATAAAGAAGTCAAATAGATTTTAAAAATGCATTTATTAACAATCTAACCCTTCCATTCAAGCACCTCTTTGATCCTGTTTGGATGCTAGGGTTAGAATTAGAGTTGGTTAGATTGAACTTATCTAACCCTCAAAAATCCAAACAGGTGGGTTAGAGTTGGTTAGATGCATCTAACCCACCTAAAAAATCTAACCCATCCAAGAGGTGCTTTTTTGAGTTAGAGTTAGGTGAGGCCCAAAAAAGTTACTTTTCTTCCTCCCTCCACCATACAAAATCCTAGATAAAGGAGTCAAATGATTGAAAAAAATGCATTTATTAACAATCTAACCCTTCCATTCAAACACCTCTTTGGCTAGAGTTAGTTTAGGGTTACTCTAGAGTTAGAATCTTACTCTAACCTTTAACTTAGTTAGAGTATCTAAATGGAGCCTTTAATTAAAATTAATTTAGGATTAGTTCAAAGTTAAAATTTAACTCTAACCTTTAATTGAGTTAGAGTATCTAAACAAAGAATTTATAGCTGCAACTAGCATTGCCGACTTGCATGACTTTATACAAGCGTCCAAGGGCAGATTCCCACGGGTTTTTGGCACAACATTTGGTTCCAGAAGATACTTCACAGATAAGATAATCATCGCCTTAAGCGAAGCAGTGCACGTGAGCGTGCAGTGAAGCCACCCCTCTTCCTTCGGAATCAACCAATGGACGCAGATGACACACATTAATACGTCCCTACTCTGTAATACTCTTTTTAGATCATTATTTTAGTGATCTGAACGCTTTTAGAACATCTCCAGCCTGTTCGGCCATCCAGTGACGTGAAATAGCGAGCGTGCCGACGAAAAAATCAGCGTGGGGTCTCAGGTTCTCACTTGCCTCTCCAAAGTTCGCCCGAACTGTTTAAAAAAAAACTCGGTCCAAATTCGGTTAAAATCAAGTCAAATTCGAAAAAATTCATAGTTTGCATTGAAATTTGTAAAAAAGTGAAATGAAAACATAATTAAACATAACTAAGCTAAACTACATCGCCACCGCCCGCCATTGCCGTCCGATGCCGTCGTTTTCTACATACCCAAGAGCTTGTAGAAATTGGTGTAGTCGCAGCCGTTGTCGCCATTGCCGCCTGCTCTGCCTTTGTCATTGCTGCACCCCTGCCCTGGGTCGCCGTGGCGAACGGGGTTCGAAGGCCCCGACGCCTCCTCGTCGCTGTCGTCGAGGATGACGACGCCGTCCTTCTAGCGGCCGTGGCGACGGGCAGCGATCTCCTCGAGGGCGTGGTGTTGGCGCTCCATCTCCTCTCGGACGTAGTCGTCCTGCGTTCATTTCAGGGCAGTCTCATCGACGGCGGCCATGGCCAGGTGCTCCTGCTTGACGGGGAGGAGTCCCGGCTCCCTCTTCGGCTTGATGAGGCGGGAGGAAGCGTCGGGCTCGTTGATGACGATGCTAGCGTTGCGCGTGCGCCGCCCCAACGACGTCTTCTGTGCCTCCGGCTTGACACGAGGAACGCCGGCGACCCGGAGGAGCGGGAGCGGGATCCGGACGACGAGGACGACGTTGTCTTCATCCGCCTCGGCGTCCAAGAGCTGTCGCTGCGGCGGGAGAAGGCGGGTGGTGGTGGATACTCATACCTCGACGAGTTGTCGCCTTCGATGTGCTCGAGGACGACCTCCAAGGTGCGGCCGGGGACGCCCCACCATTGGCAGCGCCCCTTGGAGTTGTGGCGACCGCATGTTCGACCCCGTTGATGGCAGGCGAGCTGGTCGGCGTGACGGCGATCGAAGTACGCCGTCCACAACGTGTTGCTGTCGGGAGCGTACCTCGGCAGGTTGCGTGAGCTCTCCGGCAGCCCCGACCAAATGCGCGCGATCTCCGCCCGCCGATCAGCTCCAGTGGGCAGTGGTGGCACCGGAACTCCGCCAGCGCTCAGCCTCCGGGACCTCGGCACCCGCATGTTCGGCGGCGTCGGGTAGTCCGCCTCGTAGAGAAGGCGGGCCTCGTCCTCACAGAGGTGACGGCGGCCGAAGCCATTGGCGGCCGCTCCGTCGTCGGGGAAGCGTTTGGCCATCTTTTTGAGGAGAAAGAGGGGGAGAAGGCGCCGATGACGAAGAAGGTGAGGAGAGAGCGTTGGCGAGAGAGGTGTGTGGCCACCGACGGGGAGAGGACACCTTATATAGCCGCGGCGGGCGGGCACGCGGAGCGGCGTCGTGTACGCGTGGCAGGAACCGACGGGACATGCATCGCCGGGACGCGCATCGCCGCGCCTTCACTGCGCCGCCCGTGAATCAATGGAAGGCTCACCGACGGTGTCGCCTTCACATTGATTTCCGCGGAAAACGAGGCGATGAGGACGATGATCGCGTGCCTAGTCGGTGACTCGACGGGTCGAGAATTTTTTTGCATGATTTTTTTTTCATCGGCGTTCCCGAACGACCCCAGCATGCTGGGTTCAGTGTGGGACCGCCAGAATCAATTTTGTCCCGAGCCTGCGAAAAAGGGTTTGTGAGAGCAAGTATAATAAGGTACAGTCAGCAGACTGTAAGGATTAAAATACTATATTTTCGCTGAGCTGGATGAGAGAGAAGGGAAGCGGGCTCTTCGTGAAGAGCCAGCTCTAGCACGTGCTTCTAGATGCTTTGTGAAAATGAAAGGTGGGCCATATATGATAAAAATAGTACTTTTTTATAGCTAACTATTGTACAAGCTAGCTATAAGATAACTATAAGACTGCTTATAGCCAGCAGTTGGCTATATTGTTAACTATGCTGTGAGGACATCAACAGTCTATCCTGGGCCTCACCTCCAGCATTTAAGAATAGCTAAGGCTGCTCATAGTGGGGAGTAACTTAGCCAAGTAACATGCACATGTTACTGGTCTATGTTACTACCTCCATAGTGGGTAGTAACATTTGTGGGATGTCATATTAATTAGGATATAGACTCATTTTGTATTGGTATGTGTGATGTTACTGTAACATAGCTAGTTACCACAAGCACCTCTCTCCTCATTAACTCACTGCCACATAAGCAAATTTGCATTGTAATGTGTGATGTTACTACTATGTTACTCTCCACTATGGCCAGCCTAAAGATCACACAGTGTAGCATCAACTGTTGACTCTAAGAATTGGTCCCACAACAGAATAAACAATGAAGTACGTATTGATCACTTTGCATGGGCTGGCCACAGCCATACGCTGACATGTAAGACCATATCCGTCTTTAATCCTCAGAGGCTAGCTAGCGTTGACGCCAAACTTAAAAAGGAGGCAAGATCAGCAGTGTGTAGAGATGAGCTCTAAGGCTTTAGAGGCAGCTCTAGAGGCGGAAAAACACTATATTATGAATGCTCTGAGGACACGAATGGGATGTTTTTTCTCGCAGGCGAAGAAAATGGCCGAGGGGCCTCTTCGGACGCGGCTGGAGATGTTTTTATATACACATATTACACACATTAATACGACACTACTCCGTAATACTCTCTCTAGATCATTATTTCAATGATCTAAACGCTCACATATTTCTTTATGAAACACTAAAAGTAACTCTAGCAGACCCCGCATTCGCCTTCGATCCGTAAAATAACCGTCAAAATGCGGATACGGGTTGGAAAGCCTGTCCGGCCAGACCCCGCATCCCGTCCCGGCCCGCAATTTTTTTAGGAGGCTCGACAAATTCCCTACCTCAATCTGGGAAAACGCGGGTTTCCCTCTCGCGGCTACGGTGCCCTGCATCACAGAGAAGCAGTTGACTGGAGGGACATTTCAGCTCGCGCTCTTTCCCCCTCCTTCCGTCGCCGCCTGCCCGCCGCCGGCGATTCCGGCCATATCTGCAGGCGAGCCGCTGCACCGCCCCTCCGGATCCGGCGAGAAGAGCCGTCCCCGCCGCCGCCACCGTCGGGGATCGACCACCATCGAGCGCACCCCCTCGTCGCCTCTCGGGATCACCCGTCACCCGTTAGTCCCTTTTTGTGATTTTTGCGAGCTGTGCGAGAAGATGGAGTTGGCCCTGTGCGAGAAGTTCTTACTATCCGAGTGCGAGAAGTTCTTACTATCCGATTCGTCCGATTCGGACGACTCGGATGTTGAGACCATGCTTGCGAACTTTCGGCATCAAACATTAGTCATGGCGCTTGCCGTCAAGGAGCATGAAGACGAGCACCGGAAGAGGAGGCGAGGATCGACTGTCGGGCGTTTGCGCATTCCTCGAAATCGCCATCTTGGATACGAGATGTTGATGCAAGACTATTTCGCAAAGAATTCTACATATCCTCCGCACCTCTTCCGGAGAAGGTACCGAATGCGCCGATCCCTTTTTGTGAAACTTGTTCAAGCTTGCGAGGCAAATTTGCAAGGATGCAAGAGGCAGCCCGCAAAGACATTGAAAGAGCATTCGGTGTTTTGCAATCTAGGTTTGCCATTGTCCGTGGTCCTGCTCGTTTTTGGGATAAGAAAACCTTGAAGAACAGCACGACATGCTGTGTTATCCTGCACAATATGATTCTTGAAGATGAGAGATGATTGAACTTAGAATTCTTTTACGACAATGTGGGTAGGCGTGTCAAACCAGCTTGAGACCCAAACCGCATTAGAGCTTTTCTTCACACATACAAGAATATTGAAAATGCAGACACCCACTTTCAACTTCAGGAAGATCTCATTGAGCACCATTGGCAAATGGCTGGACAGTGACTTATTTTTGTATTCATTTGTATTTATATTCATGACAAGTTTTGTATTGCACTATTTAAGTTTGCTACGGTTATTTGAATAATTATTTGTAATGCGAATGATTATTGTATTATGTCTGATTCGAATAATTCAGTTTGTTTTCGATTGTTGAATTATGTTGTATTTGATATTTGCGGGCTGATGATATATGGGATGCAGCGACGTAAAGAGCAGACCCCGCAAAGCCGACCCGTAAAAAATATATTCCGCGAATAATTTTTTATGAATCGGTTGAGGAGTCTGCATCTGTGCCAGTCTGAGCCAGCCCGCAAAAACTGTTTTACATGAACTGTAAACGCATTTTAAGGACAGACGGATGCGGGGTCCGATAGAGTTGCTCAGGATAAAGTGCAGCGCGTGACGACCAAACCACACGACTCATTTAGGGCATGTGCATTGGTTTAAACACCTGTTGTCTATAATAAACCTCCACGTCATCTATAGACAGCCATAAAAACATCCTTTATAATAGGTTGTTTTTTAAGCTGTCTGTAGCACTACAAATTAGCAAATTAATGTGATTAGTTAAAAATTACTTCAAACTAGATCAACTATGGCAGTCCGGCACCAAGCTCATCCTGGGTATGCAAGTGATTGAGATGAATTCGAGAAACTACCCTAGTTAATAGGCACGTACATACATAGTAAATACACAAAGATCGATTGCCCCCGAACCGCTCAACATGCAAAGTGATCAATCCTTTTATATGCGCAATCTTCACGTAAGCTAGGCAGCTAGCTAGACCACTGTTGCTTGATTGATTGATTGACGACACAAACCCATATTGTAGCGCCTGTTGCTCGCCAGCTTGCAGAGTTTCACTTGCTCGGTGTCCATCTAAGCAGCGCCGCAGCCGGTACGGAGGATTGGAAGGCTAGATCCATATATAAAGGAGTTACTTGCAGACGACCGCGATACAACGCGAGAAAGCCGTCTGTAGCGACCGAAGTTTTAGCGCTACAGACGATCTGCAATTTTACCGACGGGCTCCCTCTCTCTCTTCATTCTTTCTCCTCCATTTCATAAAAAGTACGTGTTGGCAGCTTTTATAGACAGCTGAGTCACTACCGTTGTACATGCCCTTATTAGCAGCACTAGAAACACTCGACGAGCAGTTGAAATTAACCAAAGTGGGTGCTGTCGCGGTCGCCGGCTGCAGATCGACGTGCGGGACGGATCAGTTGGTCGCCGGTCATTATCTAGATATATGGGGCAGGTTTGGGGAGTCCACCGAGTACCATTTTTTGTGTAGACACATCAGAAATATCTGGAGCCCTCCGGAGATGCCTAACTGAGCTGTATTCTTCCTAGTTCTCTCTTTTCTGTCTACTACCTCGTTTCTAAATATAAGTTTCTTAAAGGGTCTACATACAAAGCAAAGTAAGTGAATTTATATTTTAAAATATGTTTGCAAAATGAGTGAATTTATATATGCATCTGCATGTAGTCTATTAGTGAAACATTTAGAAAGACTTATACTCCTATTTAAAAACGGAGGGAATATATACGAGTGGCAAAGCACCTCTCGAATTATCTTGGTAATCAGCGGCTCTTCAATGGTTTTCCAACTGAAATAAAAGCCCGCCCACTGGTTCATTGACAGTGACTTGCCGTCTTGCCCTCACGTGAGCCCATAGTGATTGAAGTTCAGACATTCTCAGAAACTGAGATTTTATCCACGCGAGACGTGACCACGTACAAACAGAGTTGAAAAGAAAAGGCGAATTCTGTATCTAGTACGTACGTAGTAGTACATTTTATCCCTCTCACATATGCGACTGTGTTTACCCAGACGATGCAGGGAGATAATTTGCAGCTGCAACGAGCATCGCCGACTTGCAAGACTATGACTTTATTACACAAACTTCCAGAAACTTCACGAGATGTTGACAGAAGATGGAGCCCTGGCTAGTTTTTCCAATTGAAAACAAAGAGCGCGTACCAGTTCATTGATAAAGACTTGCCCTCACATCACATGAGTGAGCCGATAGTCATTAGAAATTCAGACAACATGAGAATTGAGAAATAGAAACCCACATTCTATCCACCTGAAAGAGAAAACGATGTGCGGAAGACACTGTCTGTCAGCTCAAACGATCTAGCATGACTTTACACAAGCCTCCAGAATCCCAAAAGTAAAATAAAGTGCAGTAGAACACAAGCAAGCTTCCAAAGCAAGGCAAATCCCGACGGGTTTTTGGCTCGACATTCGGTTCCGGACACTTCACAGATAATAAGACAGTAATCATGCATCGGCTCATCGCCAGAAAGCAAAACAGCGCGCGTGAGTTAGCAGTGAAAGAAACAATGGACGCAGGAAACACGCATGATGAACTATGAAAGAAACAACAGCCTTGGAGAACTCACAGTTTTATTTGACAGTAATACGCTAGCATATATCCTACTCCGGAGCAGTCAGGGTGAACTGTCTTGTATCACGATCAAACCACACGACACTTATAGAAGTAGTAGTAGCAGTACTGATTTATTAGCGCTTCATTCAAAGGGGCGAGCGGACGAGAATGACCGGAGCGAGCGGAGGCGGCTGCAGATGGACGGAACGGATCGGCGTCAGTTGGCCGCCGGCTTGAAGGACCTGAGCTGGCGGGTGTTGGTCCAGGACTGCTCGTAGACCTCGGCGACGTAGGGCGCGCTCCTGCCGGAGCCGTCGGCGGCGTCGACGAAGAGGCGGTAGTTCATGCCGGAGACGACCTGCTGCTCGCCGCGCGTGACCCGGCGGAACCGCAGCCCGTCGCTGGCCAGGCTCGCGTGCTGCTCCACCGCCCACCCGCCCAGCTCCTGGATGTGCGCGTCCTTCACGTCCGGGATGGGGCCCCACCCGCCGACCAAAGCGCCGCGGCCGCCCAGGCCCGCCGCCGCGGCGGCCGCGGCGACGGTCGCCGCGAGGAGGGCGAGCAGGAGGAGGCGTCCCCGCGCCATGGACGGACGGAGATGGGGTGGGAGTCGGGAATTGGGGGCGGTGGATCTGCTTGCTCGAAGTGGAAGGAAGGGAGTGATTGCGTGAGGGCGGTTTGGTTTGGGTGCACACGGGTTGTGATGGCAATTTATTGGAGGGTTTTGGTGTGATGGGCCCGTGGGAAGTGGCGATAGGAGAACGAATGACTTTTTGGACGCAACATATGCACGTGAACATGAAGGCTGAAAAAAGCTTCATAGGACCCCTCGGCACATTCCAGACTGCGCCAACGGCTTTTTCGGCGGTCTTTAGGGCAACTCCAACGCGTCAATCATTTTTTTGAAAGCAGTACTTCTTCAGGAGCCTTCAAGGGTCGTATGGGGTGGGCTGGAAGCACGTCGTCACATGTTTTTTGATTGTTTTTTCTATGTTTTGAACAGAATATGCAAAAGAAAATGATGTAAAAATTATTATTTTTTCTTTCGTAAGAGGCATAAATTATTTTTTATAAATGCATGGATTTACTTTTAGTGAAGGCATTGTTTTACTTCGGCACGGATTTATTTTTTATGAAGGCATGGATTTATTTTTCATGAAGACACATATTTACTTCTGCGAGAGGTAGGATCGTGCCTTCGTAAAAGAGATAAAAATGTGTTTTTTCTTTTCCTATTATGGGAGGCATGAATTTACTTTTCATACAAAAATATTCATTTTAAATTGAGAATTCATAGAGATTAGGCGAACCCTAGTGTCGTTTAAGCCATAAAAACATTGGGATCGTTTAAGCCATAAAAACATTGAAGTAGCAAATGTCAACTTGGATTCTTTTGACAGGTGGACCACGGAGCGGTAGTGTTAACTGTTAGAATTAATTAACATGCGTTAATTAAGGGGAAATCTCCCCTTGTCTAATCGGAGGCAGTTGCCTGCTTGGCAACCGTTGCGCCGGTCGTCTCCTCCTCGAACAGACACCTCTCGTGATCGGTCACGACTGTTCCATCTGTATAAATACCTTGATTATCTAATGAAAGAGAGACCCGTTTTGATTACTGTTCATTGCTTGTCTCTCATTTTATTCTAACACGTTATCAGCACGCTCCCGGCGGAGCGATCGGATCGGCCTCAAGACGCGACTCCCCAAAGAGCAGCTGCGGCGAGCGACTCATGGCTGCACGCACCACAGCCACTCCTTCAGCGTTGCTCCCTCATGGTCAATGCGGCCCTCGTTTTGCATCTGAAAAAAGGAAATCAAAAGAAGAAGAACAGACAACGTCATGCTGTGTTGGTTCAAGTTATGATTTCGCGAAAGTATAATGACAAAGTCGTTCTCCGTTGTTCCCTCGGTTCAGGCACATCAACAACCAAATGATGCAAAGGGAACAAGGGAAGCTAATTTTAAGGCCCGCTCACCTTAAAGTCTACGCTAAACCACTCAGACTCCTTGAATGCATCAAGTTGAGGTAAGTGGCTCTTCCCATTCATTGACTAGACTATTCAGGTATTCCATGGTTCTAAAAGACACACCTATACGATGGTCTCAAGTGTGCTTTATCCATACGAAACCATTGGCTCATTATCCTCACATCGACTTCAAGCAAATCGAATGGATAACATTGCAGAATTCTCCTTGAGTGCCTTCTCTATGGCCCTTTAATTGAGTCTTAGCAATTTGTCCTAATGTCTAGACTCAAAACGGTTTGGTAGAATCCTATATCCAAAGAGTTAAGCTCATTGCATTATCTTTACTTTGGAGTTGTAACTTACCAACTTTACGTTGGAGTCATGCAGTTTTACACGCTCATGACCAAACTGCATACTATTAGTCCCCTCTATCTTTGATACGTGGAAATCTACCAAGTATTTCCCATCTACGATAATTCGGTTGCATACCGATATCACCACCCAGCATACATCATTGGCCCCTCAACATATAGTTGGGATCTATGTGAGGAATAACTGCATTACCGTCAATACCTTAAGTCCCTCACATAGGGAGTTATTCAAGGCTAGCATGCTGATCAAATGAGGAACATTTCTAGGCATTAGGGGGAGATTTCAAGTACCATAAAGAATGCCATGAAATTAGTGGAATGTTCAACACATTTCTGCCTCAAATCCACGTGCTCAAAGATCTGAACCATGCGTTCAGAAGATTTGCAACACATTGCAAATAACCTGCCAGATTCATTTACTGACTATAAAGGTGTCACATAATCCTACAATCCCGCAAAAGTACGCCTGAAAGGGTGGAGGTACCAACAAAAACCACTCCACTCCCCGTTCGATGCAACAGGGGGAGATGTATGGCAAAAGTACATCAGGAGTCAGCTTCTCGCAAGCAAGGATATCAAGGCCTCTAAATCAGTAAATGCAAGTCAACTTCACGTTGACGGACACCTAATGGGTAGTATACACCCAGTGGATGGGAAACCTCCACAAACCCAGGTCATAGTGCACACAATGATCGGGACATCGGAATATCCGACTCAATCGCATTGGGAAATCACGAGCAGTCGCCATGGGTAACGATATTTCCATCAACTATATATTGATATGTAGATTCTAAAGAATCATATAACCGGAAGTCTACAATTGTCGACATACATTTCTCAACTAGATTGCGAACCTTTCACATGATTCAGGTCCAAAGACCATGGCCATGGCAAAGTGTGAACAATACTCGGACTGAACTCAAGCAAAGGGTATAATCTAGGTAGAAATGATCTTGCTCGGTAATGGGAAGGTATGCATAAGCAATACCTACACCAGTTTTCTTCTGGAAACGGAATTGAGAACAACTAGGTGGTAAAACAAGGAGCAAGTATTGTAGCAAAAGGGTTCACGCAGATACCCAACTATTCTCTAGAGGTGGAATCTCTTTCTGATAACTTATATCATTGGCAGTACAAAATCATCTATCTCTGCAGTTGATAGATGTAGTGATCACATATCCATGTGGATCACTAGATTCATACAAATATGTTTGATTCCGATGGAATCTCACTTCTGAATCGAAATGCAAAATGCAACCTACATTGTGTAAAAATCAGTAAGTCACCATACGACTTATTGTTGTCCGTACATATGGTACAACCGACGTAGTGAGTTCCTTATACACAAGGATTTCTCCTACAATGATGATTATCCTTGTTTGTGTGTCTCCAATGACGACACATGTATCATCTAAATGACAGAGTTTAAAATGAAGGATTTTGGGTAAACCAAAATACCGCTCGTTACTACAACTTGAGCACCTTCATTCATACATTATGGTATACTATGTTGTCTATATCCAAAATATATTGGAGAAATTCATTGTGGACAAATCTTATCCATTCATAATTCTCATGGTAGTTCATTCTCTAGATGTGGAGAAAGATCTATTTAGACCAAGAGACGATGGAAATGAGATATTGGGACTCAACGTTCCATAATGCCATTGGATCCACCAAACGCAATTGGTTGGGACTCAAGAATATCTATCGATATCTCCAAAGGCATCAAACGTCTTGTCCTGGTTTTTCAAGTTTCAGAGAAATCTGAACACCAATACCATTTGATACATTGATCAGATCCCTGCTATGTCAGATCATAGACAAGCTTAGTGTTCCTACTAGGTGTGGTCCCTCTCATGAAGAGTCTTCAAAACAGATCTCATGGCTACATCCACCAACCATTATATCAACGATAATGTCTCTTGTGTTGCCCGGATGCAAACATGTTACTAATAAGCAATATATTTATATTGCATATCTTGCAAGTTAAATCATGTGACTGATTTGTTCATGAAGTCTCTATCAACTTTTACATTCCAGAAATATGTTCATGGAGTTGGTATGTGACGGCTTTGAAATTTGCAAGAATCAGGGGGAGTATCTTCCTGAATTTTTCTTGTTCAATGCATCATATTATACTCTTTTTCCCTTCATGAGTTTACTTTGCAGGTTCTCATAAAGGTTTTTAATGAGGTAATATCAACATGAGATCATATGTCATACTTTCTGTTTTCCCCATCGGGGTTTTAAGGAAAGTATATACGACATATTTATTGTCGTCTAAACTCTATGGGTTTTTTCATATTGAGTTAAAAGAGACAATAAACCATTATATGTTGCATCATTTTCTCCTTATTTTTTACACTGGGTTTGAAGGAGTTTTAGCAACATATCAAACATACATCTCCTCACATTTTTCCCACAGGGTTTTTGGAGGAGCTTTTCAAGATGATGATACTATATGGACAAGTGCAGATTAGGGGGAGTGTTAGAATTAATTAACATGCGTTAATTAAGGGGAAATCTCCCCTTGTCTAACCGGAGGCAGTTGACTGCTTGGCAACCGTTGCGTCGGTCGTCTCCTCCTCGAACAGACACCTCTCGTGATCGGTCTCCTCCTCTTTTGATGGAAACTGCACTAACCAATTAGGCCACCTGACCTCTCCAGACTACTTTATTTATTTTTCTTCTTTTCTTCTTTATTTTGTTTGTGGAAGCTCCTTAGCTAGATGATTTTTATACAAGTGTTCCTTTATTTTTTTATATTATGCGTGAACCTTTTCAAAATATGTTTTTTGAAATTTGTGATTTTGTTCTACAAAACTTGTGGACCTTTTGGAATGCGTGAACTTTTTCAAATCCACGAACTCTTTTATATTTTTCATTTTTTTATAATCTGTGAATTTGTTTCCAAATACGTGGACTTTTTCAAATATGTGAACTGTTTTTCAAAAGCGAACAACTTTTCCCAAAGCTTGAATTGTTTCTTCAAGATTGATGATTTTTTAAAAACATTTGTGATTCTTCTCCAAAATTCATGTAGTCTTTTTTTCAAATCTGTGACTTTAAAAAAATAAATGAACTTTTTTCCAAATTTGTGAACTATCTTTTCATTTTTATGAACATTTTTTAATTTCTTTGGATCTCTTTTCATTTTACTGAACTATAATAAGACTCAAATATGTATATTGTCGTGATAGTGCACAACTAAGTGAAGTTGACCTAGGTTAATGGCTACAGTAGTCGCTGTAACCGTCCGGAGTTTGAATCTCCCAACTCGCAATTTCATAAGTTGTGTCTTTTTTTTTCTCAGCCTCACTAAGTGCTCGAAGTAAACAACAATCTGGGCCGGTGATATGTCTTAAAAATATCTATATTTTTTATTGTTTTATGCTATTATATTATCATTTTAGGATGCTTTTTAGGCATTTACTTGCTGATTTATATTATTTTTGAGCACTAACCTATTAACCCAGTGTAAAGTGCCACTTGCTGTTTTCTGCATGCTTTTGGCTTTTCAGGAATACTGTACCAAACGAAGTCTAAATATCCCGAAACTTTTTGATGATCTTTTCTGGACAAAACAAGGACCTGGAAACTTCAAAGGAAGGCTAGAGGCCACACGGGGTGCCCCCAAGCCAACATTGCATGCCCATGGGGGTGGTCGCGCCCTGATGGCTTGGGGCCACCTCCCAGCTCTCCGACTCTCATTGCTGGCTTATAAATTCTCATATTCCTCAAAAACTCTAGGGAGCTATCCAAAACACTTTTTCTGTCATCGCAAGTCTCTGTTCCGTCGTGTGCCCATTTGGAGCCATGTTTTGGTGCCCTGCCGGAGGGGGGGGGGTTCAATAACAAAGGGCTTCTACATCAACCTTGTTGCTCCCATGGTGATGTGTGAGTAGTTCATCACAGACCTACGGGTCCGTAGTTAGTACCTATATGGCTATCTCTCTATATGTTCTTTGTTGCCTTGATCGTCGCGATTCCCGTGGTGATCTATCTTATGTAATCACTCTAGTGTAGTGCATTTGTTGGGATCCGATGAATTGTGGGTTTATGTTCAGATTATTCATGAATAACATTTGAGTCTTCTCTGAATTCTTATATGCATGATTGTGGTAGATTTTTAGTTCCCTCCGATCTGTTGATTTGGTTTGGCCAACTAGATTGATCTATCTTCAGTGGGACAGGTGCATTGTAGTGGGTTCAATCTTGCAGTGCAAAGTCCCAGTGAGAGAAAGGGACATGCCACGTATTGTAGTGCTGCCACTAAGGGTAAAATGACGGGGTTCTTTCATATTAAGTGGATTTACTTTGTCTACATCATGTCATCATTCTCTAAGCATTACTCTGTTTTCACTTAATACTCTAGATACATGATGTATAACTGTCTACTTGTTTACGGACGTGATGCCTATATGTAATAATCATTGCCATGAATAAATACTGCATAACTATATGCTTTTCTATCAATTGTCCAACAATAATTTGTTTACCCATCGTATGGTTTCTACGAGAGAGAAGCTTCTAGAGAAAACTATGGTCCGGGGGTCTATTCACAAATATATTTACAAACACTAAAAAGACCTCGCTGCTTTTAATTGTCTGTAGTTACTTTTTATATTTAATATATTTCAGCTATCTATCTATTACTAATTATCACTTGCAAGTAACAAGTTTAAGGGGATTGACAACCGTCTTACATGCGTTGGAGCAAGTGTGTGCTCTTTTGTGTGTATGCGCTAAAGATGGGAAATTGTGTGGTCCTCCTATTGTTTTGATAACCTTGATCTCACTGAGGGAAATACGTATCTATACTGTGTTGCATCATCCCCTCCTCTTTGGGGGAAAAACGCAATGCAGATCACAAGTATCAGCCGACCTAGTCTTTTCCACGCACTCACCTCATAGCACAGCCAATCATGGCCATCCTTTGCAATCCTGTTTGGGAAACGACCCCAAGGTTCGATTTAGACCATACATAGTTCAGGGTGCAATCAACCGAGATTCTGACATGAGGGTTCATTTCAACCAACCTCTACGAGTTTAGGGTTTAAAAGGGACCTTTTCCTTTCTTGTAGAGGCATAGAGGACTTTTGTGAGAGGCACAGATTTACTTCACGTGGAGGCACAATTTTTCTTATGTGACCGTGCCTCTCGCTAAAGGAAAACAAATTGTGTTCTATTTTATTTTCTACCATGAAAGGCACAAATTTGCTTCCGCAAGAGGCACAACTGTGTCTATCGAAAAGAAAAAAACATAAAAAAAATCTCGAGAGGCACAAATTTACTTCTCGTGGAGGCATGGATTTGCTTATGCAAGAGGCGCACCCGTGCCTCTCTTAAAAGGAAAAGAAAGTGTGTTTTTTCTACCATGGGAGACAGGGATTTACTTGTCGTGGATACATGGATTTGCTACCGCAAGGTGCATGACCGTGCCTCTCAGAAAGGTAAAAACGTGATCCCGATTCAGATTTTTTCACCCATTTTTTCGTGAAAAAAGGTTCACCGAAACCTATTAATATGGGATCTAGTTTTGAAGATCTCGATGCGAGGAGTCCAACGGTCAAAACGATTCGAGATTCGGATGCTCAACTTGAGAAATAAAACTTTTTGAATAAACGAATCTATATAAAAAGGGATAACTACGAAGTTGCGGTGCAACATCTGTCGCAACGTGAGAAGGTGTGAGTGACCTTTGCAAAGAGTACTCCTTAACTAGTGATTTCGACATTTTGTGTGTGTGTCCATTTGGGTTGAAGCAGACACAAATCACGGC
This sequence comes from Hordeum vulgare subsp. vulgare, assembly GCF_904849725.1. Taxonomy (NCBI): domain Eukaryota; kingdom Viridiplantae; phylum Streptophyta; class Magnoliopsida; order Poales; family Poaceae; genus Hordeum; species Hordeum vulgare. The sequence goes on from NC_058519.1 coordinate 54,161,709, forward strand.
CCAACCCGCCGACGCAGACGCACGAGTGCCCACTTTTTGTCCGCGCACGATCCATTTTAGGATCAAAATTGGGGCCGGTTTGTGTCGACGCGCACACTTGTGATGCCCGCCCTTATCTCCCTCGCCCGCGAGTCGGTTGCGTATTGTCTATTCTCCCCATCTCCCATCCACAACCAAGACATGCGCCACCACCATCGCCCAGCTACGGATGGTTTGATGCTGTCTAGGCCTCTGCCCGCACCCACAACTCTCCCCCAGCAGCACGCTGCATTGGACGACCGCTCTTGTCGGTGTTCGTGGTCAGTTTTCACTGTCATTATAGCACCCCCACGACCACGTCACACATGTTCGCCGCCTCCGGTAACACTCCAAGGATGGCGTCCCCGTTCCACAACTGCTGCCGCGGTCGCTTCCGCGCTGACATGCCTACTGCCTGGTCTGGGAGAGGCGTGGCTCTTCACCGGTCGACGTCTTCTACCACGCGCATAAGGTGTTCGAGATTTCACCCATGAGGTACAAATGGATAGTTGCTACGGGTGCTTTTTCAACAACTTCATTTGCAATTCAGATGATTTGTCATCGGACGATAGGAGTTCATAGTTACTACTGCGGTCTTCCATGACCACATTGCGAGGTGGCGGTCGATGTTTAGGGACTCGACCCGGGCCAAGTTTTTCATATATATGCAAAAATTGAAAAAAATGCCCGTAATCCGACCACGCGGACAAAAATGGGTCGTCGCGTTAGGCGCGTTGACCACCCAAAAGTTGACAGGGGTGGACACCGTCCAAGATGCCGATCCGAACAGACAAAAAGGGGGTTAGGTATTAAGAGGGGGTGAGGTATTATGAGTTGGTTGCTCAAGTGCTTAGAGAGAGCCAAAAAAATACTCAACATTTCTCTCATAGAATCTCTCTCCCAAGCCAAACAGCAAAATCGGTGCCACCAAGTTTTCTCATTCGGCCCGACCAATTTTCCCAGTGACATGTCCTTTGCCAAAACGTAATATCTCGGCACCACCAAGTTTCATATCGGTGCCACCGAAAGTCGGTGACCAACTCTCTGGTATCTCTATTTCAAGAATTGGAATTTCCGAGATTGAAATCGGTACCACCAAGATTTGGAAACTGCCCTAGTTCATCGTATCAGCACCACCTAGATTCATATATCGATCTCACCAAGAATACAAAAGTTTCCCCATTTATTGCAGCTTGATACCACCGAGATTCATTTTGGTGTCATCGAGTTGGGCAATAATGTTGTAACGGTTGGATTTTGCGAGATGCCTATATATACCCCTCCACCTCCTCTCATTCGCACAGGAAGCACTCAGAACACACACACACACTTGCCATATCCATTTTTCAGAGAGAGATCCACCTACTCATGTGTTGAGACCAAGAGATTCCAATCCATCCATTTGAAACTTGATCTCTAGTCTCCCCAAGTTGCTTTCCACAAAATCAATCTCTCCTAACCATAGCCAAATCTATGACTATCTTTTGAAGCACAAGAGCAAGGAGTTCATCGTTCTACCCCACCTATGTAACGACCAAGATGCAGTCCTTTCCGATCTGGGGGTCGAGGCCCCCGAATAGGAAAGAAGCGCATCTAAGCGTTTCGCAAGCAAGTAACATAGCACAAAAAAAAAATACAAGTAGACAATTCGGGATTCAACTGTCTTCTTATTAATAACTCAGAGTACAACACAGATACAATCAAGGTAGTTCCGCTATGGACTACAAAACATGGAAAATGCTATGCTACCCTGCTGCAGGCCCACGATCACAACCACGCCTCAGTCCTCGGGATAGTTCACATAGAGGCGGTATGTCTCCTCGTTGTACTGCCACGCCAGCTGGGTGACGTCGGGATCATCTGTCTCTAGGGTACCTGTACCTGCTGGGAGTTTCGGAGGAATCCGTGAGCCACGGGGACTCAGCAATCTAAGACCTTGGTGCCAGAACTAGTCATGTTATTGGGTAAGGTAGGGATAAAGTGTATCAGGCTGCTGCACCCTATACTTGATTGGTGGCTAACTTACGCAAAGCAGAAGTAAAGGTGGTCTACACAAACGGTCGGATTTACTTGACCACTAAGTGATCCTGAACACCTACCTACGGCATTCATAACCCCACCGTGTTCCCGATCGAAGAGAGATCTTCGAAGGGACAGTCACGGTTACGCACACAGTTGGCAGTTTTATTAGTTTATGTTTAAGTTCTCTAAGACCGGATGTTAACAAAATATTCCAAGTTGCCACATAACCACGGGCACGGCTTTCCGAAAGATTAAACCCTGCAGGGGTGCTCCAACTAGTCCATCACAAACGAACACAGGCCGCAAAGGCATCCTCTATCACGAACCTCGTGATCTCGTCGGATTCCTTAGAGGAAAACCTCAACTCTGGGGGAAACCAAAGCTTCACTGGGATTCCTATACGCAAGATACACCGCTAAGGTAAGGAAAGACTAGCAGGACCTCCCGACGTGTCGACGACCCTGATAAGAGCCGCGTATCTCAGTCTCAGGACACGCCGGATGAGCGATGGTTACCACGCCAAAACACCGAGTTGCCCCGGGGAGCGTAATAAGCTGCTCTGGTTTGGACCAACACTCATGAGGAGCACTGGCCCGGGTAGTTGATTAAATTCCTCGGGTTAGCTATTCCCTATGCAGTTTATTATTAGGTGATTAGCAAATAGTACCAATGTTGGGTCCTGTCGGACAAGCCTTAACACTACGCGATTTATCGAGGGGGTCCCCATAACAACCCCGAACGTGTTAGGAGCGATCATTATGGAATCAAACACCGGTAACCGGTAACTAAGGCGGCAATAACGGAACAAAGCACCCGGCAAAAGGCTAGGCCTCCCGTCATTTACCAAGTATATAGGTGCATTAATTAAATAAAAGAATTTAATATAATGATATCAAGCTCATGTCATCACATGAGTTTAAAACACCTGCAACTAACAATGCTAACATTAGTAGCTGAGCACGCCTACTTAGCCACACAAGTTTGCTAGGAAGGGGAACTGTGTATGGGCTCATGGCATATGAAGAGGCAATTTAATTTCAGTGGTAGGCAGCGAGCAATATGACATGGAAACGAACTAACATAACAAGTCTAGAGATGGAATCAAGGTCATATCATCTTGCATGTGATATCCTCAGCTTGGAATGGTTCTGGATCGTCCTGCACGTACTCTCCTGACTCCACGTATTCGTTCTCCGATCCCGGTGCTACCCAACATAAGAATAACAGCCAATGAACAACAGCACCACAAGATGCAACAATCACATGATGCATGAGATGAAAGTTGAGCATGCACCACTGTTTCTATCACTAGCACAAGCAAAAATAAACTACAGCAAGTTTCTGGACAGAACTATGCACTAAGCTATTTTGACATTCATGAGAATGACATGAACAGATGCAGCTCGTAAAAACGGTGCAAAACCATATAAAGAACATTGCAAACGGAGCTACGGATCCACGGGAATCAACGAAACAAGATATGAAGCTCTACGTGAAAGATTCAACACCACACTCCCAATTGGCACAAATCTGGTATTCCCAGGTAGCCAAGACATGTAATAACCCAACATGAATGAAATGGAGCAAGGTAGAACACCACAACATCAATTAAGCACATACTTTGAACAAAAATGGCAAAACTACATAATCTGCCAGATTCTGCATCTTAGCTGTTTGGGAGCAACATGCAACATAGCTACAGGTCTTCAAACATGACAAAAATATATGTGGCTGTTGCCAACCAAGAACGCTACAAGCACCAGCAATAATCACAGCAAAAGGAATTAAACTCTAGAAGATACAAGGCCACAAACTTTCCCAAAACCATCAGATCTCAGGGACTTAGTGAAAATTCCTGCACCTGAGTTTCTGTTTCTGTTCTGAAGTTTTTTGACAGCAATCAAAACACAAGCTACTGGACTCCAAATGATTTGAAAATTGACAGGAAGCTTCACAAACATACCAGGTTCAAAATACTAGCACTGAACTAAGGCTAGTTCACAACATAATGACCAGCACATCCTCATCTACAGGGGAAGAAAATGTTTCCAGAATCCCAGACTTAGTGAAATTTTCAGAGTTCAATAGTCTGGAATTTTCCAGCCACATGCCCACTTTGTCTAGGCATAGTTTGCACACACATGGCACCAAGAGGTAATTGACACCACTATGGTGTTGAGCACAAACCCCTACTATTAACACATAAAAACCCATGCCCTTGGGCTCCATCTATACCATGGAATCAAGGACCAAACTCTCAACAAAACTGCAAATGCAACTCCATAAGGTATTCTTCTAAGATGACAATTACATAGGTTGAGTTTCATGTGCTCAATGACAAAGTGACATGGGGGTTTGAACCCCATGTTTGTGTCATGCACATCAACAACACCAACACATATACCACACTATCACTAGCATCAAGCACAACAAAATATAACTCCTATGCTACAAGAGAGTTTGCACACCCTCACATATGGGCATGTGATGGTACACACTCTCACATGCACCACAAGGAACACCCTAGGAATCATGTCATCCTCAAGGTGCAAACCCCACAAGAATCTACCCATGCTTAACTAGTAAGCTCCACCTACACATGCTTATCATAGCTAGCCACCTAGTGCATCACATACACACCAAATACATGTGGTGAGGGGGAGGCATCCACACCCCACTAAATCTATACAAGCAATTAAGACTACAAGAACAACTTAGCCCACACTAAAGCTCAAAAGATGTGGCTATACATGCTTAACTAGTGCAAACTTTCACACCTTAAAGCACAACACTTAAGCAACCAAAACAAATAGCACCATCTCCTATCAAGGGTAACTTCACATCACAAAGGTGCAATCACCATAAGTTCTCAAGGCTAGCAAACATCATCTATCACTCACTAGTGTGCAAAACACACACACAAAAGAAATCTGCCCTAACTATACTAGCAGGAAAAGGAACTAGAATGCAACTTTGTCTAAGAGTTAGCTAAACAGAAAAATTAGCAGAACTAAAATGCCACTTTGTCTGAGAGTTAGAAAAATAGGAAAAAAATAGGCAGAAAAGAAAAGATAACAAAAAAAAGGAACAGGGGCTCCTGGGAATCGAACCCAGAGCCTCTGGTGTCCAGCAACAGCAACAATCCACCACACCACTGTCACCTGGTCGACACGATAGGGGAAGTAACAGAGTAATCTGTTACTGTGGTCACTGTGCAGTAAAACAACAAAACAAAAAGGGCCGAGGGGGGGGGGGTATCGAACCCGCGCCCTCTCATCAGGCACAACCACGCGCTACCACTGCACTACGGATCGACGTCTGAACCTATACACGCTGCAAAACAGAAGAGGACACCCCCTGCTCGTCTGCTACCGACGACTGGCCGGAACAGGGGAGGTGCTTCGCCGGCGCTGCGAGCCAAATTCAACTCCGGCTCGTGGAGGGGAGGAAGCCCACATCCACATGGATCCATCCCCGCAATTATCTATGCCCAAGGGGCTCTACTGCGACGTGGCCACGGCGACCCGCGGCTCCGGCGACAGGAACAACTCGCCGACGAACTCTACTGCTTCGGCGCCCGATCTAAGACAGGGAGGAAGGAGGGGGTGCACTACCTCGCGTATGAGTCGAGGAGGGAGCGACCGTAGAGGAAGTAGCAGGAAGAAGAACGCGCAGCGGCAGAGCTCGTCGGAGAAGAAGGGCCTCCGGGAGGAAGATGATGCAGAGACGGGGACGTCGATCTAGCGGCGGGAACGAGCCCGTGGAGAGGCCCGTGTGCTCCTGGACCCCTCGACGTGGAGGAGGAGGTACCACAGCGACGACGGTGATCTCCTTCACCCGTCGGCCATGGCAGATCCGGCGGCTTACCTTACCGCGATGAGAGAGAAAGGAGGGAGAAGGGATCTGGTGGAGCGGCGGCGGAAGGGAAACCCTAGCCGAGGCACGGATGCCAAGGGCTTTTATAGGGCGAGAGGGGAACGAGGGACGCGCCGCAGTGGCCAGCGTGCGAGCTCTCTCTCCGGTGAAACAGAGAAGAAAAGAAGAGAGGCTGACCCCTGGGCCCCACTGCCTCGCTGGAAAGGGGAGGAGGACGACGCCCGCGCGCGTGACCTGGGAAGAAATGGTCTGGGCCGCGATGGTTTGATTGCCACATGCGTCAGATAGAGGAGAGGGCTGAGAGGGATTTTAATCTTTTAAAAATAAACTCAGCTAGGATTTAAATCCACTAGCACTTCTGATGGGGTAAAAATCAAAGCAAAAATGCCCCTGGCCATAAGGAATTATGGCCTATTAGAATAAAATAGGAAAACAATATTTGGAGCCATTTGGAATAAATGCAAAACAGTAATTAATTTACTGTTTTGGGTTTATTTGCACCTTTAAAATCAAAGAACAAAACAGCAAATTCACTCATCATCATAACCACAATAAACTCTAAACACAAGACATTTTAGAATAACTTTTGGGAAGATAGAATTTTGACATGAGATAAAAGGAGGGAAAAGGGTTTGAAATAGCAAAGAGCTTTGAAATTACATATCACTCACTCCTACACACCACACACCAACATCACATGCATCACACAAGATATTACAATACCACAACATCACACCTAGCAAGATCACATGCAAGCATAACAGGACATAGAATCATGATGTATGGCAAGGATGGTATGGCATGGATGCATGCATGCAAAAGAAGAATAGAAGGTGACACATGAAATCATACATGCAAAGAAACTCTCATGACAAAGTCAAGGTGGTCCCACATGGAAGGTTACAAAAAGGGAAAGTCCTACACTTGGGGCATTACAATCTATTACCTTTTGTAGGGTGGTTCCTCCTAGATTGGTTAGGTGTGGCTTGGCAGCCTCTTACTTCATGTTGTGGAGTTGCACCAAGAAGTTTGTACGGGCAAGGAGATCGCCTACTTGAAGATCTACCGTGAGTGAGGCTAGTCATGTGTGGACATAAGCCATGGTGGAATAGACAAGGCCGCTTCTTCGTAGACCCCTTGTGCATAGACCTCCGTGGACTCTTGCAGCTATTACCCTCCATGGGTTGAAGTCTCCACTAACATGGACATACGATAGCGCCACCTATTGAAACTATGCCAAAAATTATCGTGTCAACGTTTGCATTTGATCTTCCTTCCCTACCCTCTACATTACATTTGCATGTCTTTAATTTCCGTTGCTATACTCTTAGATATGTATGTGTAGGGTGAACTTGACTAGTCATAATTGCTAAAACTGGCCACAACTAAAATTGGGAAAAGGCAATTTTTTTATTTCGATCAAGTAGTCTAATCACCCCCTCTAAACATACTTCGAATCCTACAAGTGGTATCAGAGCTTTGGTTTCCATTGCATTGGTTTCACAACCTAGGAGAGTATGGCGTCTAGTGAGGGAAATTACCACCATAGAGGTCCATATTTTGATGGTACAAACTTTGCTAATTGGAAGCATAAGATGAGAATGCATATTCTTGGTCATAACCCTGTCGTTTGGATTGTTGTTTGTGTTACTGTGCAAGGTGATTTGTTTTGAGAAGGAACAGATCCGGATCACGATGTGACAACGGAAGAATTGAAGATGTTGCAATAGAATGCTCAAGCCTGCGACATTCTATTCAACTGCTTGTGCCCCAAATAATTCAACAAAACTAGCCGCCTTGAGAATGAAAAGGAAATTTGGGATAATTTGGTTGATATACATGAAGGTACTGAATCTCAGGAAATCTAAGTCAGATGTGCTATAAAGTAAGCTTGATAAGTTCAAGATGAAGGATTGTGAAGAAGCCGCTTAGATGTACTCTAGGCTAGCTCTCATCACAAATGAGATTGTCGGCTTAGGAAGCGAAGAGATGACCGACAAATTCATTATCAAGAAGATACTTAGAGCCTTGTATGGAAGATATGATACCGTGTGCACATTGATCCACATGATGCCAAACTACAAGGATCTCAAGCCAACGGAAGTCATTGGAAGGATTGTTGCTCATGAAATGTCACTCAAGGACAAAGATGAGTTGCACAACAGGTGAAACTTCAAGTGATACTCCCGCTACTTCAAATGACAACCTTGTTACCAATGACGAGATAAGCCTCATGGTCAGAAAATTCAACAAGTTCTATAAGAGTAGAGGTAAATAGAAAATCTCAAGCTCAAGATATAAAGAAAAGCGTTCATCTAGTTGTGACCAGAACTTCTACAACTGTGGAAAGCCTGGACACTATTCCAATGAGTGCTCGGCTCCCCACAAACAAAGAGAAGAGTCACCTACAAGACGAAGCTCACAGATGAGTCACCTCACAGAGAGAGAAGGAGTTGAGAAGATCATTATGAACAAAGACACTCCCGGAGAAGTAAGAAAACGGAGAAGAAGGACAAGTACACCAAGCGCAGATCAAGAAGAAGACATCAAACTCATGTTGGTGAACGGGTATCTGGCTCCGAGTTTGACAACCAATCCGAGAGAAGCTACCACTCCAACTCCGACCATAGTCAAGATGGAGGTGTTGCCGGTCTTGCACTCATTTCCTCCAACTCCTACGACTTATTTGATTCACCAAATGAAGGGATTGACTGCTTCATGGAAAAGGCCCCAAGGTATGACACCCTGAGTACTTTGATTTTGATAGTGATGAGGATGAATTGTTAGGAGAAGATGATTTGCTCTTTGATAAGAATAGTGATAACATTGAAAATGAACTTGATAATAATCATGCTAGTCAAGAGAAGTCGAATGATGATGATAAGAAAGAGATTGAACAACTAACTAAAGAATTAGACACTCTTAAGTTATCTCATGAAACTACTCTAGAAGATCATAGAGAGCTTGCAAGAACTCATGAGAAGGTACGCTTCGAGAAGCTAAATTTAGAGCAGGAGCATGAGTTCCTAAAAGAAATCAATGATGGTCTTCAAAAGAATAGTTCTTATTATCTAGCTAAATGATTACTCTTGTCTACTTTTGTTCCACAAGTTAAACCTAAGAAGACTAGTAACAAAGACAATACAGTTTCTTCATCTAGTAAGAACAATGCTAAAGTTAAATCAAATGATGTTGTTGCTAGTAGCTCTCTTGATTCCACTAATGATTATCTTAGCCAAGTTACACTTGAGCAAGAAAATGATTTATTGGAAGGAATTATAGAGAGAGGTGTCTTCAAGAGTCTTGCAAGAAGTAAGCAATTCAAGGAAATTGTGCGCAAGAAAGGAGGACATCAGAAGAAGCAAGGTGTTGGCTATTTCAATGCCAATGGAGTTGAATGGTAAGAAGGTCAATATCCCATCCCGAAGTTTGTTCCCCAAAAGGAGAAGTATGATCCTACTCTCCCCAAGGGAACAAGCTCACAAGATGACCTTCTACCACAAGACCACAAGGGCAAGGGCAAGCTCCAAGAGGAGATTGACTCATTTGAGGAAGAACCCCAAGCCAAGGTCAAGTGGATTCCCAAGGACACTACTAGCTCTACTTCATCTAGTGCTACCACAACTCCAAGGATCCCCAAGAAGAAGAACTAGATAAGTTCTTGAGGGGTGACTCCCTCAATGAAATTCACTCTTATTCATTTTGGCAAGAACTAAATGCAATCAACTCCAACCATATGCATTCGTTCAAGGAGTCACACATTCCCTCAAAGGTAAGCAAGGTACAAGGTAATTAATGTATCTTTGGACATTATCTCACATGCATTTCATTCCATGTCCATAGATATCCTTGCATATGTCCCTTGTGCTTTGGGACTAACCCATGTAGGTGAGAAGCGTAAGAAATAAAAAGGATTGCTCCCAACTCAAGATGATCTTCATCAACAATGAGAATCCACCACTACTACACCTACATGAAGTCTTCTACGATAAAAACCCAATGTTGGTTTATCCCTATTGGGGAGATGTCACACAAAGGGGGGCCTTTACTCTAATACTTAGTATAAGCATCTCTTAAGATGTGAACACATTGAAATCTTTATGTAAAAGTGGAAACCCAACTTGTGCTTAAACGATGACTATGACCTATGATCAAGTATACTCGCTTGGCTCCTAAGTGAATATACTCATATATAGATGACTTCACTATCGCCAAAGTGCTTGGTAGATACTATAGTGTTTGTGCATGTTCACCGTGTTTTATTTGACATCTTATTGTGTGGTCAATATACTCATATATAGATGGCTTCGTCATCGCCAAAGTGCTTGGTAGATACCATAGTGTTTGTGCATGTTCACCATGTTTTATTTGACATCTTATTATGTGAGCATGTTGGTATGTATATTTTACTCATTCGAGGATATCCAATTGTTGTTATTTAGCTTTCTATTTTATTTGACCAATTGGACATACAAGAAGGCCTAAGTACCTCTCTGTAGCTATCTATGCTTTCTCGTCTCAAATTCTATTCATGCTACATCACAAAAATTTGAGCAAGCACTTTAGGGACACTCTATGTGAGGAGCACTCGGAGATCCTTCTCGACAAGGGCTGATTTCCAAAACCTCCCAAAAGCATCTCGGTGTGACCAACCTCAAAAACTCGGTCCCACTGAAGCCTAGGGTTGATCTGGTTTTTCATTCTCGGTACCACTGATAGGATCTTTCCGGCCTCACCGAGTTTCACTGTCAACTGACAATTATGGAACTCGATGGCACTGAAAAATCCAACTCGCTGTCACCGACAGCTACGACGTATATATATATTATACGGACCCGACGTTTGAAATCACTTCTTAAAACCTCGCCTCTCCGCACCTCCTCGCTACCGTGCCCTAGTTCTTAGGACATCACCCTGTTTCTCCCATGAACCCTCGCACCGGAGTCCTCGCCGTCGTCGGGAATCATCGCCGTCATCGTCGCCGTAGCGGAACCTTCACTGCATTAGAGTAAGGTTTCAACCCCTCTGTGCGCTCCAAATTCCAAATCTTGCGCAAATAGGTTAGACAATATTTAATCCAGATTAAAACCTCTTTATCTTGAAGAAACTTCCATAGAATAGAGAATGAAGGAAGATTTAGGGTTAAATGTCCACAAAACCGAATCTCGGTGTCACCAAGTCAAAAAAAAAATGGTCCTACCGATTTTGGTTTTGGGCTACTTATAAAAGTATTGGTGAAACCGAGTTTCCTTTTTGATGAAACTAAAAAGGTTGCTAAGTTTCTGTTAAAGAGATTGTCACTCTTGGTGGCTTCAATTTTTTTGCCTCGGTGGAACTGATATCCCTTTTTGCTGAAAGTTAGACTAATTTTTTCAAAGTTCAAACTTGCAAAAACTTCTGAATTTTTGTGATGCTCATCCACTCTAGCTCTTCTAATTCTTTCTGCACCTTCGATGATGCGTGAGTAGTTTACCACAGACCTACGGGTCTGTAGTTAGTAGCTAGATGGCTTATTCTCTCCTTTTGATCTTCAATACAATGTTCTCCTTAATTTTCTTGGAGATCTATTTGATGTAACTCTTTTGTGGTGTGTTTGTTGGTATACGATGAATTGTAAGTTTATGATTTGATCTGTCCATGAATATTATCTGAGTTTTCTTTGAACTCTTTTATGCATGATTGTTATAGCCTCGTATTTCTTCTGTGATTTATTGGTTTGGTTTGGCCAACTAGATTCATTTACCTTGCCATGGGAAGAGGTGCTTTGTGATGGGTTCAGTCTTGCGGTGCTCAACCTCAATGACAAAAAGATACATGACACGCATGTATCATTGCTATTAAGGGTAACAAGATGGGGTTTATTCATACACGTGTTTATTTTTTCTACATCATATCATCATTCTTAATGCATTACTCCATTTTTCCATGAACTTAATACACTAGATGCATGTTGGATAGCGGTCGATGTGTGGAGCAATATTAGTAGATGCAGGCAGGAGTCAGTCTACTAATCTTCGACGTGATGCCTATATACATGATCATTGCCTTGGATATCTTCATGATTATTCGCTTTTTTATCAATTTCCCAACAGTAATTTGTTTACCCACCGCATGCTATTTTTTCGAGAGAAGCCTCTAGTGAAAACTATGGCCCTTAGGTCTATTGTCTATTTTATATCATATTTTCTATTAGAGGGACTTCTAGGAAACGGTTACCCCTATAATTATGGCAATTCCTATGGCAATAATAATAATAGGATGTCGTGTGATCTTGAGAATAATATTAAATAATTTATTAATGCTCAAAACGTTTTCAACACTATGATCGAAGAAAAAATGAGTAAGATTGATGATATGTCTAGGAGCATTGATAGAATTACACATGATGTAGAAAATCTCAAGATTAAAAAAATTCCACCAAAGGTTGACTTTAATTAATCAATTACAGCTTTATATGTCTCCATGGATGAAAGTAAGAAAAGAACCACCATGCTAAGAGATAAAAGAGAATTTTTAGAAAAGGCGATTTCACCTGATTTCTTTCGTAGTAATGATAAAGATGTTAAAATGATTGGAGTTTATTCTATTGATTCCTTGTTTAGTAATATTAAACTTGATGATAAGGGTATGTAAGAAGAGTGAACTTTAGCTAGAAGGCTTCCCCATAATTCGGAGGGTGAAAATCTTGTTGAAAAATTTGATAAAATTGGGTTTGGAGAGGTAAAAACTTTTATGAGTGATGTGCCCACTCTATTGGATTACAAAGACTTTAATTATGATAGTTGTTGTTTGATTGAATCTATTTCTTTGTACAATCCATGCTAAATTCACCCAATGCAGATGAACAAAATAAAGCTTTTACTAAGCATACCGTAGAAGCTATAATGAAAGCCTTAGATGAAAACTTAGAATTATAGATTTCAATTCCTAGAAAATTCTATGATGAATGGGAACCCACCAGTAAAGACAATATAAAAAATTATGAGTGAAATGCTTTATGTGATTTGGGTGCTAGTGTTTCCACAATTCCGAAATCTCCATGTGATGTGTTAGGTTTTACCAATTTGGAAAAGTGTTCCCTTAATTTGCACTTTGTGGATTCTACTATTAAAAAGCCTTTGGGAATAATTAATGATGTTATTATTCTTGTAAATATGAATTATGTGACCATATATTTTATTGTTCTTGATATTAATTGCAATCTATCTTGTCCCATAATACTTGGTAGACCGTTTTTATGAACTATAGGTGCCATGATTGATATGAAAGAAGGGAATATTGAATTTTAGTTCCCGTTGAGAAAGGGTATGGAACACTTTCCTAGAACTAAAATTAATCCACCATATGAGTCAATCATGAGGGCAACATATGGATCAAAAACCAAAGAAGACAATACTTGAATCTATGCATTATGCCTAGCTAGGGGCATAAAACAATAACGCTTGTTGGGAGGCAACCCAATAGTTATCTTTTCTTTCCCTTCATTTTTTTTCAATAAATATGCAATTAGGCTAATGTTATGATTGTTTTTTAATGTTTTAATTAGTGTTTGTGCCAAGTAAATCCTTTAGGACTGTGTTGGACGATAGTTGATTTGATCCTGTTGAGAAACAAAAACTTTTGCGCCAAGTTCTGGAATTTTGAAAATTCACAGAAACGTGCTTTCGCTCTGAATGTTTTACACATGATTGATATACAAATTTCCCACACTGTACTAATTTTTTCAGAATTTTTAGAGTTACAAAAGTATGGTCAAAGTTCACATTATTACAGATTGTTCTATTTTTGACAGATTTTGTTTTTTGTTGCATTGTGTGCTTATTTTGATGAATCTATGGATTGTATCGGGGGGGGGGGGGGGTAGAAGCCATGGTAAAGTAGGGATACAATAGGTATAATGCAATAATAAAATATGAATTGGTTTGCAACAATACTTAGAGTGGTGATTTGCTTTATTGCAGTAATAGATCTCACAAAGGTTTTGATAAGTTTTGTGTGATTGAAGTTTTCAAGTTTTGGGCGAGATCACGATGGATGAAGGAATAAGTACTGGCAAGAGCCTAAGCTTGGGGATGCCCATGGCACCCCAAGGTAATATTCAAGGACTACCAAGCAACTACGCTTGGGGATGCCCCGGAAGGCATCCCCTCTTTCTTCTAACGACGAGTAATTTTACTTGGAGCTATATTTTTATTCATCACATATCATGAGTTTTTCTTACAGCGTCGTGTATTATGTGAGTCTTTGCTTGTTTTGATTTTTAGTTTGTCACAATCATCCTTGCTGAACACACTTGTTTGACAGAGCCACGCGCATATCATGATTTGCTAGAATACTCTATGTGCTTCACTTAATTTTTTAACCTAGAAAGTTGCTCTAGTAGTTCACTTATATCTTTTTCAGCATGGCGGTGGTTATATTTTAAATAAATATGCTCTCATGCTTCACTTATATCAATTTTAGAGTTAGTAAATTTTTAAATAAATGCACTCTCATGCTTCACCTAAATTATTTTGGGAGTTGATATGATAATTTTTGAAGAAATATTTATGCTCTCGTGCTTCACTTAGATCTTGCTAATAGTTAATAAATGGTAATGATAATTTGCACAAGATATGAATTTGGTCCCAAAATGATAGATATTCAAGAGGGATATAACAAAAACTTTCATGAAGATCATTGGACATTATAAACTTGATTCCTTGCAATAGTTTTGTGATATGGAGACAATGATATGTGAGTCATGTTGGTGAGTAATTATGCTTTAGTAAGAATATTGGTGTTAAGGTTTTTGATTCCCTATGCAAGCACGGAAGTCAATAGGTATGCAATGAAGTTACATCCTACTTGTGGTGCATTATTTAGTGTTAGTTATGTTTAATGCTCGTTTATGACCGTTTTCGTTTCTTGGTTGGTCACTTCTCAATCTATTCACTAGCCTTCATTTGTACTAAGCGGGAATACTGCTTGTGCATCCAACTCCTTAAACCCAAACTTGTGCCAAATGAGTCCACCATACCTACTTATATACGGTATTTCCATGTTGTTCCAAGTAAATTTGTATGTGCCAACTCTAATTTTCAAAATGAATTTCCTTTTTTATGCCCGTACCGCTCATGAAGCGGGACGGGGTGGCCAATATTTTTCTTGCTAGGTGTGTTATTTTCATGATGAGTGTTTATTCACTTGTCACTTCAGAGAGTGTGGCAAGTAATAGGGATGCCTAGTACCAAAATGAAAAAAAAATGTTCTTCAATAATAAATTCCTTAGAAAGTGTTGGTATGGAGGGCACCCGTGGATACGACTAGCCACGGATTATGTGACAATGGTCGAAAAGGAAATAAACTTTATTTTATGTTTAGGAACCACCTATGATTTATCTACCATGGAAGATATTGGGAATTCTTGGTCGTTTTCGTTGACGGTAAAAACATTCCTCTCGAAACAATTTTATCTCTTAATTTAAGCTACGAGCTCCAGCACCTCTGCAAATCTCTGCTTCCCTCTACAAAGGGCATATCTATTTACTTTTATGCAATTATTATTATTATTTTGCGTCTGCATCTTCTCATATAAAGCACCAACTAGGGAACACTATTGTCATACTTGTGCATTGGATATAGCTAATATTTGAGTGTGCTACATGAATGGATGAGTGACTAAGCATAATGGGCTAGGGGTAGCTTTCATTAGGGTTGATATTTTGAAGACATGGTTGCTTGTTGATATGCTTGAGTATTGATGTATTTATGTCAAGTTATAGACTATTGATTTGAATCACTTAAAGACCAAATGTCCATGCTACAAAAGCAAATAATATGTGATGGACATTATAGCAAGCAGTCCATATCAAAAATTATGTTTTTATCATTTACCCACTCGAGGACGAGCACGATAAGCTTGGGGATGCTGATTCGTCCACAACATATCTATAATTTGTGATTGTTCCATGTTGTTATATTATCAATCTTGAATGTCATATATATATATTTACTAGCAACTTTATATCATTTTTGGGACTAACCTATTAACTTAGTGCCCAGTGTGAGTTGCTATTTTTTGCTTGTTTTTTTACTTTGTAGAATATCATAACAAACGAAGTCCAAATGCCACGGAAATTTTTGTAGATTTTTTCTGGCAAGAAGAGACCCTGGAAGCTTCTGGAGGCCATGAGAGGAGGCCCGTGGGGCCCACTAGGCACCAGGGAACACCAAGGGCCTCTGATGCCCCCTAGTGGGTAGTGGAGCCCACGGGAACCGCCTTTACTACCTCCAACTCTATAAATACTCTAAAATTCAAGAAACCCTAGAGGAGTCAACAAAATACTTTTTTCGCCGCCGCAAATTCCAAAACCACAAGATCCAATCTAGAAGCCTTTTCCGGCACTCTGTAAGAGGGGGAAACAATCACAGAGGGGTTCTTCATCATCCTTGCTGCCCCTCCGGTGGTGCGTGAGTAGTTTACCAGCGACCTACCGGTCCATAGTTAGTAGCTAGATGTCTTCTTCTCTCTTTTTCATCTTCAATACAATGTTCTCCTCAATGTTCTTGGACATATATTTTATGTAACTATTTTGCGGTGTGTTTGTTTGGATATGATGAATTGTAATTTTACGATTTGATCTATCCATGAATATTATTTGAATATTCTTTGAACTCTTTCATGCATGATTCTTATAGCCTCGTATTTCATCTCCAATTTATTGGTTCGGTTTGGACAACTAGATTGATTTATCTTGCCATGGGAAGAGGTGCTTTGTGATGGGTTCGATCTTGTGGTGTTCAATCTCGGTGACAGAAAGATACATGACATGCATGTATCGTTGCTATAAAGTGTAATAATATGGGGTTTATTCATATGTGAGTTTACCTTGTCTACATCAAGTCATCATTCTTAATGCCTTACTCCATTTTGGCATGAACTTAATACACTAGATGCATGCTAGATAGCGGTCAATGTGTTGAGTAATAGTAGTAGATGCAGGTAGGAGTCGGTCTACGAATCTTTGGCGTGATGCCTATATACATGATCATTGCCTTGGATATCGTCATGATTATTCGCTTTTCTATAAATTGCCCAACAATAATTTATTTACCCACTGTATGCTATTTTCTCGAGAGAAGCCTCTAGCGAAAACTATGGCCCCGGGTCCTATTTTGAATCATATATTAAAACCAAAAATACCTTGCTGCAATTTTATTTTATTTATTTTATTTTCTGTTTTAGTTAGATCTATTTATCAAATTCTATGCAATTTAATCTATCTCAATACCCTTGAGGGATTGACAAGCCCTCTACGCATTGGGTTGCAAGTATTTGTTGTTTGTGTGAAGGTGTTGTTTACATAGTGTTGCTTGATTCTCCTATTGGATTGATAACCTTGGTGAAAAGACCTCGATGACGCCTAGAGGGGGGGGGGGTGAATAGGCTATTAAAAAACTTCTTCGGATTTGGCTTGAACCTAATGCGGAAATAAACTAAGAGGATACTTGTCAAGCACAAATCCTAAATGCACTAGGCACTGCAACGTGTATCAACAACACGATCTACCAAGATGGACACAATATAGTTACTAACAAGCACAAGTAAGTTATACAAACTTACTTGAGCTATATCACACGACAAGTAGGTGAACGACACAAGATACTAGATCACACTATAGCACACGATATATCAAAAGCTGCAATTGTGAACGTGTGGATATAGAGGGTATGCTTGAATGATTAATCTTGTACAAGAAATAGCCAACACAAAATAATGAGCACAAACAATATGCAATGTATGTATGCTCAAGTAACACAAGTAAACCACAAGTAAGGAGTTAGGGTTAAGTATAACCAAGGTCACTGAGACGAAGATGTATCCCGATGTTCACTTCCTTGGAGGGAAGCTAGTCACCGTTAGAGAGGTGGATGTTACCACGAAGGCACACCAACGCCACGAAGGCTCACCCTATTCCCCCTTTGAGATAACACCACGAAGGCGTTTCTCAACCACTAGTGGTAAGCCTTTGAGGTGGCTTCCAAACCCTCACAAACTTTTCCGGGGGGGGGGGGGTAATCACACGGATTGATTCCTCTCCGAAGAACTCCTACCGCCTAGGAGTCTCCAACCTCCAAGAGTAACAAGATCACGGGGAATGCTCAAAACTTACTCAAATCTCAAATAGCTTGGGTTGAGAGAAGAAGAGGGAGACGATCTATCTTTTGATTGGAACAACTCTCAAAGGGGCTCACAAATGCTCTTGGGATCTAAGATTTGGTGTGAGCAAATGTATGTGGGGTAGAAATGTGTTCTTATGACGATATGGCTGTGTTGGGCGCCCTCTCACGAAGTGGGAGGGGGGGGTATATATAGTGGGGAGAGTAAAATAGCCGTTGGGGACACTTTAAGTCACACACGGGTCGGACATCCGACAGTTCACGCATGTCCGGGCGTCCACAAGGAGTCGGACGTCCGACAGGGGTCGGTCGTCCGAGGGATGTAAATATATCTGGACCCACGGGTAGTTGAACAGGGACCGGACGTCCGGAGAAAGCCAGAAGTCTGAGTTATTCGACCCAAACTTCTCTGGTGCACGATTCCGGATTTCCGAAAGTGGACGAACGTCCAGCCCTCAGACGTACGGAGGGAGCCGGATGTCCGAGTTATATGGCTCAAGTTT
The DNA here is from genome assembly GCF_904849725.1 of Hordeum vulgare subsp. vulgare. Lineage (NCBI taxonomy): Eukaryota > Viridiplantae > Streptophyta > Magnoliopsida > Poales > Poaceae > Hordeum > Hordeum vulgare. The sequence continues at coordinate 54,180,290 of NC_058519.1, forward strand.
CTCTGGTGCGAAGCTCCGGATTTCCGAAGCTGGTCGGACGTCCGGCCCTCGGACGTCCGGAGGGAGCCGGAAATCCGAGTTATATGGCTCAAGTTTCTCTGGTGCATAGTTCCGAATTTCCGAAGCTGGTCAGACGTCCGGGCCTCGGACGTCTGGAGGGAGCCGAAATTCCGAGTTATATGGCTCTGATTTCTCTGGTATAGGATTCCGGATTTCCGAAGCAGTCGATCGTCCGGCCCTCGGACGTCTGGAGGAAGCCGGATGTCCGAGGCACTGGTCCTGTTTTCTGATAACAGCAGAGCAGTGGAGATGTGGTATGAGCCGAACAGTGGATATCTAGTTTGAGCAAGTTCATCACAAAACCTGTGATCCCCTCTTAATAGTGCGGGATCCCTAAAGACTCAAGAATCGTAAAAGTGGTACCGATGATCCATACTTGAGCGTATACTTTTATTCGCTGATCATCACTCCGCACCGCTAACTTCAAAGGAACTGATACCTTTGAGTTAGCCCTTTCACTTGAGCTTGATGTTGTTGTTCCTTCTTGGCTCAATGTTGAAACCAAGACATGATGAAGTCTTCAAGTAGCTCTCCCATACACAATGTGGAAAGCCTAGCTTATATATTCATCTTCATTTGTCCACCATGTGAACATCCACAAGGATCAAGCATGTAGTGCTCAGGAATGCTTATCTTGATCTTGTCCTTGTTAGCACATGAGCTTGTCCTTATGAACATATGATCATTCACAATAGCTTAAAAGGGGATTAGTGATTAATTATCTATATGTGTGTTGTCAGCAACACCAAAATACAATTAAGGGCATGACTGCACTTTCACTTGGTTTCATGACTAAGGGGAATACTTATCTCTACTAACTGCATCATGCCCTCCTCTTCGGGGAAATCCCAACGCAGCCCTCGACCTAAACAACACTAGGATTTCAACGAGGAATAAGAATGCACACACATCATCAACATGCCATGACCAATATTTAGATGAATTGGAAATTAACATCCTTTAACTATCGACATTTTTACTAACCAACAACCATGCACTCACACACTTTTATATTACCACATTAGTATCATTAACCCACAATCTCTCTTTTACGTGATACGTGTGGTTTTGATTATGCACTCCTTGGATACCTATTATTTTTGGACTAGTCTGGTAACCCATGCAAATTACCGTCGCTATTTATTAACTACCAAACAAATATAAGTGAAGAACTAGAGTGCAATTGTTGTTATAGAATCTATATGCCGCCATGCTTTAAAAGATATACATGAAGCACATAGAGTATTCTATCAAATCATAGTGAATATGTCTATCTTTCAAGCAGGTGTGTTCAGAAAACAATGAATGTGGTAAAGTAAGAAAGTATCAAACTAAAACAAATTATGCTCCAAGCAAAACTCATATCATGTGATGAATAAAAGTATAGGTCCAAGTGACATACTGATGGATTGAGACGTAAGAGGGGATGCCTTCTAAGGCATACCCAAGCTTAGACACTTGAGTCTTCCTAGAATATTACCTTGGGGCACCTTGGGCATCCCCATCCTTAGGGTCTTGCCGCTCCTTGTTCCTTCATCCATCGTTATAACATCCAAAACTTGAAAACTTCAGCACACAAAACTCATGAGAAAACTCACAAGATCCGTTATTAAGATAGGCAAGCCATAAACATTAGGTATTGTTATAAATTGATTCATATTTTATTATTGCATAAGGTACTTTATTCTAACTACTCCATGAATTATACCCCCTATATAATCCATGTCATCATCAAAACAAGCAAACTATCCAAGCAAAAACAGAATATGTTTATTACATAACAGTTTGTAGTGATCCACAATGACACCCTACTTCTGTAATTGCAAAAAATCTGAACAACTAGGATAACCTGAGGAATTTGTATAACAATATTGTTTAAAAATTCAGATCAAAAAGATATTCCAGTAAAATTAGATAAATTCTGCATTGGACGCAAAAGTTTTTGTTTTTGCATCGTATCAATTCCACTTATCATTCACAATATCCCAAAGACTTTACTTGGCACAAACACTAATTTAAATAGAAGAACATAATCAATAGAGCAGAAATAATCATTTTATAACACACAAACATAAAGTAGAACAATAAAAATAAGATAACTATTGGGTTCCCTCCGAACTTGCGCTATTCTTTTACGCCCCTAGCATAAGATTGAAGTGGTGTCATCCTTGACAGTCCACTCATAAGTATCACTCATGATAAACTCATAAGGTTGTCTGATTTTATTTCAAGGTTAGTGTTTCATTCCTTTATTTAATTGGAATTGGAACCTTATGTTTCTCTCTTTCATATGAATAACTGCACCTATAGTTTGTAGAAAAGGTCTCTCAATTATAATTGGAAAAGATGGGTTGCATTCAGTTTCAAGAATTATGAAATCTACAAACACACAATTTCTATTAGCAATTATAATAACATCATTTATTCTCCCCAAAAATCCTTGATAGTAGAGTCCGCAAGATGTAAATTAAGGGAACACTCATGCATATCGGTGAGACCAAGTACATCACATTAAGATTTAGGTATAATTGAGACAATAGCACCAAGGTCACACAAAGCATTGCATTCATATTATTTTATATTAATTTTAATAGTGGGTTCCCACTCATCATGCAACTTTCTAGGGATAGAGACTTCTAACTCAAGTTTCTCATCATAGGCTTTCACCATATCTTCTACTATATGTTCACTAAAAGCCTTGTTTTGTTCATAAGCATTGGGTGAGATAATAATGGATTGTAGCAAGGAAATACATTCTACTAAAGAAAAACTTTCATTATTAAAGTCCTTCTGATCCAAGATAATGGGCACATAACTATTTAAAGTTTTGACCTCTCCAAACTCACTTTTTTAGATTTTTCATTAGAATCATCACCCTCTGAATATATGAGACGCCTTCTAGCTAGAGTTGACTCATATCCAGTCCCTTTACCATCTACTTCCAGATTAGTAAACAAAGATTCAATAGGAGAAGTACCAATCATTTTAAGATCTTCATCATGATTACAAAAAAAATCAGGTGCTAGAGCCTTTTCTAAGAATTCTCATTTGGCTCTCAACCTCGTAGGCATCTCCTTACTCTCATTAATAGAAACTTGGATAGATTTAATAGTTTCATTAATATCATCCTTGGTTGGCAAAATTGTTTTCTAAAAGTTTCCACACCAAGAGCAATTATATCCATATTCCTAGCCAAATCATCAACTTTATGCAATTTTTCTTCTACCATAGTATTAAAAAACTTTTGAGAACTAATGAATTAATTAATTGTGTTCTCAAGATCAGAGGCTATCCTATTAATTGTGTACCGTGACAATGATCTAGCATGGCATGGACATCAATGGAAACATCATGCTAACTATCTTACGATCATGCAATGACAATGTAGGAGTGGTGGCACATGTCATGGTGGTAGTTGCATGGCAATATATCTCGGAATAGCTTTGAAAAAGCCATAGCAGGTAGGTATGGTGGCTGTTTTGAGGGAGGCTAATGGTGGGTTTTGTGCACCGGCGAAAGTTGCACGGCACTAAAGAAGATAGTGATGGTGGAAGGTGAAAGTGCATCTAAACCATGGACACAACATTAGTCATGAAGAACTCATATACTTATTGCAAAAGTTTTAGTAGTAATCGAAACAAAGCATTCAACGCATACTCCTAGGGGAAGGGTTGGTAGGTATAAACCATCGCGCGATCCCGACCGCTACACAAAGGATGACAATCAATAAACTAATCATGCTCAAACTTCATCACATAGCGGTTCACCATACGTGCATGCTATGGGAATCACTAACTTCAACACAAGTATTTCTAGATCCACAACACCTTACTAGCATAACTTCAATATTACCACAACCACAACTCAAAACTAATTGAGATGAATCAAACTTCTCTAACTATTCAATGCACATGGAGATGGAAGTTTTCATATCCCTTTGGATAACTACCCCTTTTGAGACTACTTTCATAGCATAGATCAACTACCAAGCCACGCGTTTCCGTGCTCTAAAGGATATAAGTGAAGCACATAGAGCAAAATCAACTAGCTCAAAAGATATAAGTGAAGCACATGTGAGCTGAATTGTCTAACCAAAAGATATAAGTGAAGCTCGACAAAATCACGGTGAGTGCATGTCTCTCTCTCTAGGTGTGCAGCAAGGAAGATTCTGACAAAAAAAAGACTCCTACGATACAAGACGCTCCAAGCAAAACACATAACATGTGGTGAATAAAAATATAGCCCCAAGTAACGTTACCGATGGATTGAAGACGAAAGAGGGGATGCCTTCCCGGGGCATCCCCAAGCTTAGGCTTTTACGGCATCCTTGAATCTCTTGGGGTGCCTTGGGCATCCCCAAGCTTGAGCTCTTGCCACTCTTTATCTCTTTGTCCATAAGAACTTCACCCAAAACTTGAAAACTTCACAACACGAAACTTAAACACAAACTCGTGATAACATTAGTATAAGAAAGCAAACCACCACTTCCTTAGGTACTGTAGAAAACTTAAATTCTACTTATGTTGATGTTGGGTTACTGTATTTTCAATCTTCCATGGCTAATACCCCCCGATACTATCCATAGTTTCATCAAAATAAGCAACCAACTCAACAAAAATAGAATCTGTTAACAGCAGACCAGTGTGTAGCAATCTGTATACTTCGTATACTTTTGGTACTTCAAAAATTCTGAAAAATTACGACAATCTAAAGAATTTGCTTAGAAATCAGCAGCAAAAAGAATCAACTCAAAACCTCTTACAGAAAAAATGGAAATTCTTTTCGTGAGCAGAAAGTTTCTGTCTTTTCCAGCATTACCAAACGATCATCCCCAAGACTAATGATAACGGTTTTGCTTGGCACAAACGCAAAAGAAACACAAAAAACACAATCATAACAGAATTATGAAAGTGTGGAAAACACAAAACAGAAAAAAGGATAGATTCGTTGGGTTGCCTCCCAACAAGCGCTATTGTTTAACGCCCTTAGCTAGAGAAAAGGTGATGGAATCATGTATAGTCATCTTTGGTGCTCAAACCATAAGTAGCCCTCATCATAGATTCATAAGGCAATCTTATTTTCTTTCTAGGAAAATTCTCCATGCCCTTCTTTAGGGGAAATTGAAATCTAATATTCCCTTCCTTCATATCGATGATAGCACCAATAGTCCTTAGGAAAGGTCTACCAAGAATAATGGGACATGAAGGATTGCAATCTATGTCAAGTACAATGAAATCCATGGGTACATAATTTTTATTTGCAACAATAAGAACATCATCGATCCTTCCCATGGGTTTCTTGACAGTAGAATCCGCAAGATGCAAATTAAGAGAACACTCTTCAATCTCATGAAAACCAAGAATATCACATAAAGACTTTGGAATCGCGGAAATGCTAGCACCCAAATCACACAAAGCATTGCATTCATAGTTTTTGATTTTGATTATGATAGTAGGTTCCCACTCATCATGAAGTTTTCTAGGTATAGAGACTTCTAATTCGAGTTTCTCTTCAAGAGATTTCATCATAGCATCTACGATATGTGCGGTAAAGGCTTTGCTTTGGCTATAAGCATGTGGAGAGTTTGCAATGGATTGCATCAAGGAAATGCATTCAAACAAGGAGCAACTATCATAATTTAATTCCTTGAAATCCAAAGTGGGAGTTTCATTACTACCCAATATTTTGATTTCTTCTACTCCACTCTCCACACCTTTATCATCAAGATAGGTGGGCTCCGAATCATTGGGGCGTTTTTCAACCAAAGTGGATTCATATCCAGCCCCTTCATCAATAGGTTTGACACGCGAAAACAAAGATTCAAGAGGAGTCACACCAAGCACTTTAAGATCTTCGTGATTTGCATCACTAGAACGCACCCTTTTAAACCATTCATGCCTAGCGCGAATTTGGGCGGTTCTTTCTTTGCTCTCATTCATGGAGACACACATAGCTTTTAAAGTTTCATCCAGGTTGACCTTGGGAGGAGCACATCTAACTTTCAAAGCATCAATATCACAAGACATCCTATCAACACTCTTAGCCAAATCGTCTATTTTGAGTAGTTTTTCCTCTCTGGACGCATTGAAAATCTTTTGAGAGTTGATGAACTCTTTGATATTACTCTCTAAATCAGAGGGTAATTTTTTGTGATTTCCATAAGTGTTTTTGTAGGAATTGCCATAATTGTTAGAGGAGTTACTAGGAAAAGGACTAGGAACATAGTTTCCTCTAAAAGCATTGTTGTTGCCAAAATTGTTCCTACCAACAAAATTAACGTCCAAACTAGCATTGCTACTCTCAATCAAAGAAGATAGTAGCATGTCATTAGGATCTAAAGGATCATTTCTACTAGCAACCAAATTCATCAACTCGTCCATCTTAGCACTAAGTGAGATAATTTCTTCTATAGCGTGTACCTTTTTGCTAGCAGGTGACCTTTCAGTGTGCCACTGAGATTAGTTGGTCATGATATTGTCTAGGAGTTTTGTAGCGTCTCCTAACGTGATTTCCATGAACGTTCCACCTGAGGCGGAGTCCAAGATATTGCGAGAAGCAAAATTCAACCGGCGTAAAAGATTTGTGTAATCATCCACAAACTCAAGACATGAGCGGGACAATTTCTAATCATTAACTTCATCCTCTCCCAAAATTGTGCAACGTGTTCATGATCAAGTTGCTTGAAATTCATGATATCGTTACGTAGAGAGATAATCTTATCCGACGAAAAATACTTGGATATGTAGGCATCTTTGCACTTATCCCAAGAATCGATACTATTTTTAGGCAAAGAAGAAAACCAAGTTTTTGCATGATCTCGCAACGAGAAAGGAAAAAGCAACTTAATCACGTCATTATCCACATCTCTTTTCTTTTGCATATCGCAAAGCTCAATGAAAGTATTGAGATGGGATGCGACATCTTCACTAGGAAGGCCAGAGAATTGCTCTTTCATAACAAGATTCAGCAAAGCTGCGTTGATTTCATACGATTCCGCACTAGTGGCGGGAGCAATCGGAGTACTAATAAAATCATTATTATTGGTACTCGAGAAGTCGCAAAGTTTGGTATTTTCAGCCATGATGACTTCAACAAACAAACAAGCAACCAAGCAAGCAAGAAAACCGGTAAAGGAAAACGGCAAAAAGGCAAAAGAAAACGGCAAAGGAGAAAGGCAAACAAAATGCAAATGAAAACGGCAAATGTGAAGTGGGGGAGAGGAAAACGAGAGGCAACTGGAAAAAAGGTAAATGCAAGAGATGAGTTTGTGACACCTACTTGGATAGGTCTTGATCTCTCCTTCCCCGACAACGGCGCCAGAAATACTTGTGCTACTGCAACAAAAGACCTTCCAACGGCGCCAGAAACAAGCGTGTTGACGGGAGACTATTCTTGTCTTGATACTCCTCAGCAACGGCACCAGGAATCCTTCTGCTACGGCTACGCTTTTAGGGACTTCCTTGGAAAATATGCAAAGGATCCCCCCGTGGCCTTGGAGCCTTGCGTTGGTGTTCCCTCGAAGCAGAAAGGGTGATGTAGCACAGCGGCCCTAAGTATTTCCCTCAGTTTTGAGAACCAAGGTATCGATCCAGTGAAGGATTGCGTCAAGTCACAAGTACCTGCACAAACACAAAGAGCTTGCAACCAACGCTATGAAGGGGTTGTCAATCCCTTATAGATTGTTTGCAAAGTGAGAACTGTAAGCAAAAAGGAAACAAAGCAAAGTAAAAGTGAAAGTGGAAACGATAGTTGTGAATAGACCCGGGGGCCGTAGTGTTCACTAGTGGCTTCTCTCATGAAAGCAAGTAGACGGTGGGTGAACGAATTACTGTCGAGCAATTTATAGAACCTTGCAAAGTGGTGACATCATCTATGGCAATGATTATATCTATAGGCATCACGTCCAAAACAAGTAGACCGATACTTTCTGCATCTACTACTATTACTCCACACGTCGACCGCTATCCAACATGCATCTAGTGTATTAAGTCCAAAAGAACAGAGTAACGCCTTAAGCAAGATGACATGCTGTAGATGGACAATCTCATATCTACGATAAAAGCCCATCTTGTTACCCTTGATGGCAACAACATGATGCATGCCTTGCTACCCCTTCTGTCACTAGGAAAGGTCACCACACGGTATGAACCCAAAACCAAGCACTTCTCCCATTGCAAGAATCATAGATCTAGTTGGCCAAACAAAACCCAAGACTCAGAGATACTTACAAGGATATCAAATCATGCATATAAGAAATCAGCAAAGACTCAAATATAATTCATAGATAATCTGATCAGAAATCCACAATTCATCGGATCTCGACAAACCCACCGCCAAAGAGGATTACATCAGACAGATCTCCTTGAAGATCAAGGAGAACTTTGTATTGAAGATCCAAGAGAGAGAGAGGAATCCATCTAGCTACTAACTACGGACCCGTAGGTCTGAAGTGAACTACTCATGAGTCATTGGTGGGGCGATGATGGTTATGAAGAAGCCCTCCAGTTCCAAAGTCCCCTCCCGCAGGGCACCTGGAAGGGTCTCGAGATGAGATCTCGCGGAAACGGAAACTTGCGGCGGCAGAAAAGTGTTTTCGTGGATGCCCTGATTTTTTCTGGGATTTTAGGGAATTTATAGGCCAAAGAGCTAGGGCAGGGGAGCGCAAGGGAGGCCACAAGCCTGGTAGCCGCCGCCCCTTGGTGGCGGCTACAGGGCTTGTGGGCTCCCTGTGGGCCCTCTGCCTTGGCCCTCAAGCCTCCCGTTCTTCTTCCGTTCTGGAAAAAAATATTTCGGGGATTTTATTCCGTTTGGACTTTGTTCCAAAATCATATCTGAAAAGAGTCAAAAACACAGAAAACAGGAACTGACACTTGGCACTGAATTAATAAGTTAGTCCCAAAAAAGATATAGAAGGTATATAAAACATCCAAAGTTGACAAGATAACAACATGAAACCATCAAAAATTATAGATACGTTTGAGACGTATCAAGCATCCCCAAGCTTAACTCCTGCTCCTCGAGTAGGGAAGTGATAAAGAATGAATTTTTGATGCTTTCATGCTACCTAGCATAGATGTCCTTTGTAACTCCTCTTATGTGACGTGAATGTTCAGATCCATTAGATTCAAAACAATAGTTTGCTATTGACGTGGAGACAATAATAATTCAAGCAAACTAGCAAGGTAATCATGAACTTTCAAAATAACAAGGCCAAAAGAAAGTTATCCCTACATAATCATATAGTCTGGCTATGCTCTATCATCCTTGCACAACGAATTTAAATCATGCACAACCCCGGTATTGGCCAAGTAATTGTTTTCGCACTTTTACTTTCTCAAACTTTTTCAACTCTCACGCAATACATGAGCGTGAGCCATGGTTTTAGCACTAAGAGTGGAATGGAGAGTGGTGGACGTTGCAAGACAAACAAGGAGAAGATGATCACATTAACTAGGCATATCAATGAGTTGTGGAGATGCTCATCAATAGATATCAATGTGAATGAGTAGGGATTGCCATACAAATGATGCACTAGAGCTAAGAGTATGTGAAAGCTCTTAAAGAAAACTAGTGGGTGTGCATCCAACTTGCTTGCTCACGAAGACCTAAGGTAATTTTGAGGAAGCCTATCATTGGAATATACAAGCCAGGTTATATAATGAAAATTTCCCACTAGCTATATGGTGGTGACAAAACGAGAGACTCTCAATCATGAAGATCATGGTGTTTTAATAAGCACAAGTGTGGAAGGATAGTAGCATTGTCCCTTCTCTCTTTTTCTCTCATTTTTTTGGTGGGCTCTTTGGCCTCTTTTTTTTGGAGGGCATCTTTGGCCTCTTTTTGTATATGGGCTTCGTTGGCCTCTTTTATTTCCTCACATGGGAGAATGCTCCATCAATGATGATCATCACACTTACAACTCAAAACTTAGAGCAATGATGACTCTGTATGGAATGCCTTCGGTAGTGTACCGTGACAATGATCTGACATGGCATAGACATCAATGGAAACATCATGCTAACTATCTTATGATCATGCAATGGAAATGTAGGACTGGTGGCACATGTCATGGTGGTAGTTTCATGGCAATATATCTCGGAATAGCTTTGAAAAATCCATAGTAGGTAGGTATGGTGGTTGTTTTGAGGGAGGCTAATGGTGGGTTTTGTGCACTGGCGAAAGTTGCACGACACTAAAGAAGATAGTGATGGTGGAAGGAGAAAGTGCATCTAAACCATGGACTCAACATTAGTCATGAAGAACTCATATACTTGTTGCAAAAGTTTTAGTAGTAATCGAAACAAAGCATTCAATGCATACTCCTAGGGGAAGGGTTGGTAGGTATAAACCATCGCGCGATCCCGACCTCTACACAAAGGATGACAATCAATAAACTAATCATGCTCAAACTTCATCACATAGCGGTTCACCATACGTGCATGCTACATGAATCACTAACTTGAACACAAGTATTTCTAGATCCACAACACCTTACTAGCATAACTTCAATATTACTACAACCACAACTCAAAACTAATTGAGATGAATCAAACTTCTCTAACTATTGAATGCACATGGAGATGGAAGTTTTCATATCCCTTTGGATAACTACCCCTTTTGATGCTACTTTCATAGCATAGATCAACTACCAAGACACCCGCTTCCGTGCTCTAAAGGATATAAGTGAAGCACACAGAGCAAAATCAACTAGCTTAGAAGATATAAGTGAAGCACATGTGAGCTGAATTGTCTAACCAAAAGATATATGTGAAGCTCGACAAAATCACGGTGAGTGCATGTCTCTCTCTCTCTAGGTGTGCAGCAAGGAAGATTCAGACACAATAAAAATAAAAGGCTCCTATGATACAAGATGCTCCAAGCAAAACACATAACATGTGATGAATAAAAATATAGCCCCAAGTAACGTTACCGATGGATTGAAGACGAAAGAGGGGATGCCTTCCCGGGGAATCCCCAAGCTTAGGATTTTACGACATCGTTGAATCTCTTGGGGTGCCTTGGGCATCCCCAGGCTTGAGCTCTTGCCACTCTTTATCTCTTTGTCCATAAGAACTTCACCCAAAACTTGAAAACTTCACAACACAAAACTTAAACACAAACTCGTGATAACATTAGTATAAGAAATCAAACCACCACTTCCTTAGGTATTGTAGCAAACTTAAACTCTACTTATGTTGATGTTGGGTTACTCTATTTTCTATCTTCCATGGCTAACACCCCCCCGATACTATCCATAGTTTCATCAAAATAAGCAACCAACTCAACAAAAACAGAATCTGTTAACAGCAGACCCGTTTGTAGCAATCTGTATACTTCGTATACTTATGGTACTTCAAATATTCTGAAAAATTACGACAGTCTGAAGAAGTTTTGTAGCAATCAGCAGAAAAAAGAATCAACTCAAAAGCTCTTACAGAAAAAAATGAAAATTCTTTTTGTGAGCAGAAAGTTTGTGTCTTTTCCAGCATGACCAAACGATCATCCCCAAGACAAATCATAATGGTTTTTCTTGGCACAAACGCAAAAGAAACACAAAAAACACAATCATAACAGAATTATGGAAGTGTGGAAAACGCAAAACAGAAAGAAAAAGGATAGATTCGTTGGGTTTCCTCCCAACAAGCGCTATTGTTTAACGCCCTTAGCTAGGCAAAAGGTGACGGAATCACGTATAGTCATTTTTGGTGCTCAAACCATAAGTAGCCCTCATCATAGATTCATAAGGCAATATTATTTTCTTTCTAGGAAAATGCTCCATGCCCTTCTTTAGGGGAAATTGAAATCTAATATTCCCTTCCTTCATATCGATGATAGCAACAATAGTCCTTAGGAAAGGTCTACCAAGAATAATGGGACATGAAGGATTGCAATCTATGTCAAGTACAATGAAATCCACGGGTACATAGTTCTTATTTGCAACAATAAGAACATCATAGATCCTTCCCATGGGTTTCTTGACAGTAGAATCCGCAATATGCAAATTAATCGAACACTCTTCAATCTCATGAAAACCAAGAATATCACATAAAGACTTTGGAATCGCGGAAACGCTAGCACACAAATCACACAAAGCATTGCATTCATAGTTTTTGATTTTGATTTTGATAGTAGGTTCCCACTCATCACGAAGTTTTCTAGGTATGGAGACTTCTAATTCGAGCTTCTCTTCAAGAGATTTCATCATAGCATCTACGATATGTGGAGTAAAGGCTTTGCTTTGGCTATAAGCATGTGGAGAGTTTCAATGGATTGCATCAAAGAAATGCATTCAAACAAGGAGAAACTATCATAATTGAATTCCTTGAAATCCAAAGTGGGAGTTTTATTACTACCCAATATTTTGATTTCTTCTACTCCACTCTCCACACCTTTATCATGAAGATAGGTGGGCTTCGAATCATTGGGGCGTTTTTCAACCAAAGTGGATTCATATCCAGCCCCTTCATTAATAGGTTTGACAGGCGAAAACAAAGATTCAAGATGAGTCATACCAAGCACTTTAAGATCTTCGTGATTTGCATCACTAGAACGCACCCTTTTAAACCATTCATGCCTAGCGCAAATTTGGGCGGTTCTTTCTTTGCTCTCATTCATGGAGCCACACATAGCTTTTAAAGTTTCATTCAAGTTGACCTTGGGAGGAGCACATCTAACTTTCAAAGCATCAATATCACAAGACATCCTATCAACACTCTTAGCCAAATCAGATCTGTTTGGACTTCGTTCCAAAATCAGATCTGAAAAGAGTCGAAAACACAGAAAAAACAGGAACTGGCACTTGGCACTAAATTAATAAGTTAGTCCCAAAAAAGATATAAAAGGTATATAAAACATCCAAAATTGACAAGATAACACCATGAAACCATCAAAAATTATAGATACGTTTGAGACGTATCACTGTTCAAAGAGAAGGTTAAGAGGTGGCATGATAAGAGGATACAAAAGCATGAGTTCAATGTAGGTGATTATGTCTTGCTATATAACTCTCGTTTAAGATTCTTTGCAGGCAAGCTTCTCTCTAAATGGGAAGGTCCCTATGTTGTTGAGGAAGTATATCATTCCGGTGCTATCAAGATCAACAACACGGAAGGTAATTGTTCGAGAGTGGTAAATGGGCAGAGAATCAAGCATTATATCTCAGGTACTCCCATAAATGTTGAAAGCAATATCATCAATACCATAACTCCGGAAGAATACCTAAGGGACATTTATCAGCCAGTTTCAGACTCCGAAAACAAAGAGGTATGTGATTCGGTAAGAAAACAGAGTCCAAAACTTTTCCAGTAGGAAATTTTCTCTGTTTTGGAATATTTGAAAAAATAAAAAAAAATGGAAGTAGTCCGGAAAGTGCGCGAGGAGGCGACAAGCCTGCACGGCATGGGCCCACCCCCTGGCCGCGTCGTGAGGGCTTGTGGACACCTCGTGCGCCTCCCGGACTCCGTTTTCGTGTAGGGTACTCCTTCTGGTCTAGAAAAAATCATTATATATACTCTCGTTTGGTCTGACCCCTCCATCACGCAGATTTCCTCTGTTTCTCGTTTGGAGCCTGTTTTCTGCTGCAGATCTAGGTCAAGATGTCTTCTCAGGATTCAGAGGGGGAGAGCTATGTGGCTGATTACCTTGCTAACCCCAAGGTCTATGGGGACTTTGATCCATATTTTGGACCACTGATGAGGAAGAAGACTATGGTCCCAAGGGGAAGGAACAAACAAGTTCTGATGAAGAGGAGGCTCCTCTACCTCAACCTCAACGCACTCATGTGGAGTTCAAGAAGTCGAGCCTCCCTGGCTCAAGGAAGAAGCCTAAGACCTTGTTTATCCCTTCTCATTTCTTGCAGGAGAGTAAGCAGGAATTATGCCAAAGGGTGTTGAAGCTTGAAGAGGAAAATGATGATTTGAGGGAGCAGACTTTTATGCTCAAGTGGAAATTAAACAAGCTCAAGACCTCTTCAACAACACCACCATAACCACCAAAGGAAAACAACTAAACAAGGGTATGGGCAATCCCCTTGGCTTGTGCCAAGCATGGGGGAGTTGCCCCGGTATCGTATCACCATCACATCTTTTTCCTTTACCTTTGTTCTACTTTTCCTTTTTAGTTTTCTTTTTCTTTAGTAGTTTAAAAGTCTTAGTGTTTTAGTCTTGAGTTTTGGTTTGTGTCACCCCCGATGTATTCTTGCTCGTGAGCCATATAATAAAGAGTGTCTTAGTTGAAGGGCCTTCCCTCTTGCCATGATCAAAAGAGTGGGAATAGAACAAAAGCATAAAAGATCATGTAATGATCTTATGGGAAGTGATGGCTTCACATATAAAAATAATGGGGGATTGAAACTTGTTGAGGGTAGGCAAACGTAGACCTTGATCATTGTTGCAATTAATAGGAAGTAATAAAGAAGGAGAGGTTCACATATAAATATATCATCTCTGACACTATCTATGATTGTCAACACTCACTAAACTATTGCATGCCTAGAAGTAGATGTTGGACAAGGAAGACAACATAATGAATTGTGTTTGCTTGGCTCTGAACAATGCTATATGATTAGAAATCCCTTGGCATGTGAAGATTGCTTCCACCTCATATTAGCCAAAACTCCCGCACCAAATAGAGATACTACTTGTGCATCCATAAACCTTCAAACCAGTTTTGCCTTGAGTGTCCACCATACCTACCTATGGTTTGAACAAGATCCCTCAAGTAAGTTGTCATCGGTGCAAGCAATAAAAATTGCTCTCTAATATGTATGATCTATTAGTGTTTGGAAAATAAGCTTTGTACGAACCTGTGATAAGGAAGACATAAAAGCGACAAACTGCATAATAAAGTTCTTTATCACATGGGGCAATATAAAGTGACGTTCCTCCGTACTAAGAGGACACGCATCCAAACCTCAAAAGCGCATGGCAACCTCTTCTCCCCTCTGCGAAGGGCCTATCTTGTACCTTTACTTTTTACCCTTGAAAGAGTCATGGTGATCTTCACAAATTCCTTATTTTGCCTTTGTTTTGGCTACCGTCACATGCTTGGGAAAGATCTATATTCATATGTCAAGTTGGAGGTAAGCATTAATGAATTATTATTGTTGACATTACCCTTGAGGTAAGCAGTTGGGAGGCAATACTATAAGCCCCTATCTTTCTCTGTGTTCAGCTGAAACTTTGATCTCATGAGTACCACGTGAGTTGTAGCAATTGTAGAGAATGAAAGAATGATTGAGTATGTGGATTTGCTTTACAAGCTCTTATTTGACTCTTTCTGATGTTGTGATAAATTGCAATTGCTTTAATGACTAAAGGCTATCGGTTGTTACTTCTCGATAAGGTTCTTGATCCATGCTTTACTTTGTGAAGGAATTATCACTTTAGCATGAGAGATTACATGTTGGTATTGCTGTTCTGATCGTGATCATGATGCATGCATGTTCGTATCTTGTTTCGTTGACACCTCTCTCCCTAAACATGTGGACATATTTATTGTGCTCGGCTTTTGCTTCAGGACAAGCGAGGTCTAAGCTTGGGGGAGTTGATACGTCCATTTTGCATCATGTTTTCATGTTGATATTTATCGCTTCTTTGGCTGTTATTTCACTTCACGGTACAATTCTTATGCCTTTTCTCTCTTATTTTGCAAGGTTTACATGAAGAGGGAGAATGCCGGCAACTGGAATTCTGGCCTGAAAGTGGAGCAAAGTTGAGATACCTATTATGCGCAACTCCAAACGCCGTGAAAATCAACGGGGATTTTTTCCCCAATTTATAAAAAATACTGGGCCGAAGAAGTGCCAGAGGGGCACCAGGGGGGTGCCCACAAGCCTGCACGGCGCGACCACCCCCCAGGTCGCGCCATGGGGGCTTGTGGGCAGCCCACCGGCCCACTGGCCCCCCTCTTTTGCTATATGGAGGGTTTCGTCCAGGAAAAAATCAGAGAGGAGCTTTTTCGTGGTTTCGCCGCCGCCACGAGGCGGAACTTGAGCAGAACCAATCTAGAGCTCCGGCAGGACGATCGTGCCAGGGAAACTTCCCTCCCGGAGGGGGAAATCATCGCCATCGTCATCACCAACACACCTCTCATCGGAGGGGACTCATCACCATCAACATCTTCATTAGCACCATCTCATCTCCAAACCCTAGTTCATCACTTGTAACCAATCTCCGTCTCGCGACTCCGATTGGTACTTGTAAGGTTGCTAGTAGTGTTGATTACTCTTTGTAGTTGATGCTAGTTGGATTATTTGGTGGAAGATTTTATGTTCAGATCCTTGATGCTACTCATTACCTCTCTGATCATGAATATGATTATGCTTTGTGAGTAGTTACTTTTGTTCCTGAGGACATGGGATAAGTCATGCTAATAATAGTCATGTGAATTTGGTATTCGTCCGGTATTTTGATGTGTTGTATGTTGTTTTTCCTCTAGTGGTGTTATGTGAACGTCGACTACATAACACTTCACCATTATTTGGTCCTAGAGGAAGGCATTGGGAAGTAGTAAGTAGATGATGGGTTGCTAGAGTGACAGAAGCTTAAACCCTAGTTTATGCGTTGCTTCGTAAGGGGCTCATTTGGATCCACTAGTTTAATGCTATGGTTAGACTTTGTCTTAATTCTTATTTCGTAGTTGCGGATGCTTGCGAGAGGGGTTAATCATAAGCGGGATGCTTGTCCAAGTAAGGGCAGTACCCAAGCGCCGGTCCACCCACGTATCAAACTATCAAAGTAACGAACGCGAATCATATGAACATGATGAAACTAGCATGACAGAAATTCCCGTGTGTCCTCGGGAGCGTTTTTCCTCCTATAAGACTTTGTTCAGGCTTGTCCCTTGCTACAAAAGGGATTGGGCCACTTTGCTGCACTGTTGCTACTTTTGTTACTTGTTTCTTGCTACGAATCATCTCACCAGACAATCACTTGTTACCGACAATTTCAGTGCCTGCAAATTTTACCTTGCTGAAAACCACTTGTCAGATCCTTCTGCTCCTCGTTGGGTTCGACACTCTTACATATCGAAAGGACTACGATTGATCCCCTATACGTGTGGGTCATCAGGGGCCTGCATTGAAAGATCAGTTAAACAAGTACGCAAAAAGTCTGGCCTAAGCATTTCAGCAAAGTGTTTAAATTCCTCATCATCTTTTTTCTTAGTTGGTTTGGGTAGATAAGGCATGGGTTTTTGAACCCATGGCTCTCTTTCTTTACCATGCTTTCTAGCAACAAAATCTCTTTTATCATAACATTTATTCTTAGGTTGTGGGTTATCAAGATCAACATCAGGTTCTATCTCAACATCATTATTTAGTTTCTTATCATTGTGAGGTTGAGCATCTACATGAGCATCATCATTATCATTTTCATTCTCACTAGGTGAATGCTCACTACGAGAGTGAGTTTCAGCATCAGAGATAGAGATATCATTAATATTAGGAGAGAGTTTTTCTACTCCAGGTTCACTGGAAGTATGCAAGGTCCTATCATTTTTATTTTTATTTTTCTTCCCAAAAGGACTAGGTGTATCAGTATTAATTCTTTGTGAATCTTGTTCTTAGGATGACCTTCTGGATATAGTGGATCTTGATTCATTTCTCTTCCTCTAGTCATTACTCTAACAACATGATCATTCATATTATTATGCATTTCATGAAGTAGCTCACCATGAGACTTAGCAACTTGTTCTAGTTGGGTTTGAACAATAGAAGCATGTTTTCCTACACCTCTTACATCATTAGTGATTCTAAATAACAAGTCACTTAAGCGAGCAATCATATCAGAGTTTTGTTTCAATTGTTTCATAACATAGGAATTGAAATGATCTTGCTTTCCAATATAATTACTAGGATGTTTATTGTAAGGGGTGTCACCTTCATCAAACTTTAAAAGAGAATTCACATCCACCACCTGTGGTGATGTGTTGAGACCATGTATTTCTTTAATAGGTGGTAAATTCTCAACATCTTCAGCTTTAATCCCTTTTTCCTTCATACATTTCTTTGCCTCTTGCATAGTTTTGGGACTAAGGAATAAGATGCCCCTCTTCTTTGGAGTGGGTTTAGGAGGTGGTTCAGGAAGTGTCCATTCATCAATATTCTCCAATATATTAGTCAATAATTCCTCAGCTTGTTTAATAGTTCGTTCCCGGAAAACACAACCAGCACAACTATCTAGGTGGCCCCTAGAAGCATCGGTTAGTCCAGTATAAAATATATCAAGTATTTCATTCTTCTTAAGAGGATGATCAGGAAAAGCATTAAGTAATTGAAGAAGCCTCCACAAGCTTGTGGGAGACACTCTTCTTCAATTTGCACAAAGTTAAATATTTACTGTAAGGCAACTTGTTTCTTATGAGCAGGAAAATATTTTTCAGAGAAGTAATAAATCATATCCTGGAGACTATGCACACCAGGAGCAAGATTATTGTACCAAATCTTAGCATCACCCTTTAATGAGAACGGAAATAATTTCATAATATAGTAGTAGCGGATTTTCTCATCATGGGTAAATAGGGTGGCTATATCATTTAAGTTTGTGAGATGTGCCACAACATTTTCATTTCCATAGCGATGAAAAGGATCAAACTCAACCAAAGTAATTATCTGTGGGTCGACAAAGAATTCATAATCCTAATCGGTAACAAAGATAGGCGAAGTAGCAAACTTAGGATCATATTTCATTCTAGCATTCAAGAACTTCTCCTTCAACTTGCATAGTACTTTCTTAAGATCTTCTCTATCCTCACAAGCAAGAAAGTCTCTAGCTATTACTTCATCCATAACATAACCTTTAGGTATTTCAGGCATTTCAATTCTAGGATAGTCATGTCTAAAAGGTGTTTCAATATTTTTAGTTTCAAAGATTTCATAAGTTTCAGCACGCTCAATTTCTTTAGCTCTAGCAAGTTGTTCGTTAAGAAATTCACCTAGTGCCACGATATCATCAAGTAAGGTACTAGCATCATCATTAGCATCATTCATAGCAGAGGTAGCATCATCAATAACTTGTGACATATCAGGATTAATAGCATGTGGTGATGGTATTGCAAGTCTATTCAAAACAGAGGGTGAATCAAGTGTAGAGCTAGATGGCAGTTCCTTACCTCCCCTCGTCTTAGAGGGAACGATCTTGGTTCTTGTATCTTTCAAATTCTTCATAGTGATAAATAAATAGATATCCCAAGGGACTCAACAAATATAGCTATGCTCCCCGGCAAAGGCGCCAAAAAACGTTCTTGATAACCCACAAGTATATGGGATCGCAATAGTTTTTTAGGGTAGAGTATTCAACCCAAATTTATAGATTCAACACAAGGGGAGCCAAAGAATATTTGTAGGTATTAGCAGGTGAGTTGTGAATTCAACCACACTTGCAGAGTTAGTATATACAACACAGTGATCAGTAACACGGTAATATGATAGTTCTGATAGCACTGATAAGAGTACCAACAGTAACAATAATAATGATAGCAGTTGTAATAGTAGTAGCAACAGTAGTAACTTAGCAAGAACAATATGTGGAAAACTCGTAAGCACTGGATCGGTGATATTGCTGGATGATATTCGTCATGTATCAGTCATAACATAGAGTGACACAGAACTAGCTCCTGTTCATCGATATATTGTAGGCATGTAGTCCGTAAATAGTCATACATGCTTATGGAAAAGAACTTGCATGACATCTTTTGTCCTACCCTCCCGTGCCAGTGGGGTCCATAAGGAAACTAAGGGATATTAAGGCCTCCTTTTAATAGAGAACCAGAACAAAGCATTAGCACATAGTGAATACATGAACTCCTCATACTATGGTAATCACCGGAAAGAATCCCAGTTATTGTCACCTTGGGGTATGCGGATCCTAGCACGTAGTAGGTGCATATGACTTGCAAGATCAGATCTAGAACATAGATATAATGGTGAAAACATAAACAGTTCAGATCTGAAATCATGACACTAGGGACCTAGTGACAAGCATTAAGCATGGAAAATTCATAGCAACATCAATCTCGAAACATAGTGGATACTAGGGATCAAGCCCTAAAAAAACTAACCCAATTACATGATGAATCTCATCCAACTCCTCACCGACTAGCAAGCCTACGAAGGGATTACTAACTCCCGACGGGGAGCATCATGGAATTGGCGATGAAGGAGGGTTGGTGATGATGAAGACTGAAGATTCCCCTCTCCGGATCCCCAAACGGACTCCAGATCTGGCCTCCCAATGAAGAACGTGAGGTGGCGGCGGATCTATATTGTGAAACGCGATGAAACTTCATCCCTTATTTTTCTCTCCGTAAATAGGATTTCATAGTTCTGGAGTTTGGGTTAGCGAAGCCCTGAGGGCCCCACTACCCACCAGGGCGCGCGAGGGGGTGGCGCGCCCTGGTCCCTAGTGTGTGCCTCGGGCACCCCCTCCAGTGGGTCTTGGTTCCATTAGTTCTCTTTTATTCGATAAAAAATCTCCGGAAAGTTTCATCCAATTTTTAGAACTTATAATTCTACACAAAAACAACACCATGGTAGTTCTGCTGAAAATAGCATGAGTTCGGGTTAGATTCATTCAAATCATGCAAATTAGAGTCCAAAACAAGAGCAAAAGCGTTAGGAAAAGTAGATACAATGGATTCATATCAATGCATGCTAGATAGCGGTCGATGGGTGGAGTAATAGTAATAGGTGCAGGCAGGAGTCAGCCTATTTGCTTATGGATGTGATGCCTATATACACATGATCATCGTCATGAATAAAGATTGCATAACTATGCGCTTTTCTATCAATTGCCCAACAGTGATTTGTTTACCCACGGTATGCCTACTTAGAGAGAGATGCCACTAGAGAACACTATGGCCCCATGTCTATTCACATATAAATTAACAAATGATATTATTTCCTTGCTCCCCTTTAATATTTTTATTTAATTTTTTATTTAATATATTTCAACTATCTATCTACACTACTTATTCGCTTGCAAGTAACAAGTTCAAGGGGATTGATAACCCTCTTGCCCGCGTTGGGTGCAAGTATTTGCTCTTTTGTGTGTAGGCACTGAAGACGGGGCTTATGTGGTCCTCCTTTTGGTTTGATAACCTTGGTTCTTACTAATACATATCCAACGTATCTACTTTTCCAAACGTCTTTGCTTTGGTTTTGACCTCTAATTTGCATGATTTGAATGAAACTAACACGAACTGACGTTGTTTTTAGCATAACTACCTTGGTGTTATTTTGTGCAGAAATAAAAGTTCTTGGAATTGGATGAAACATTTTGTGAATTATTTCTGGGATTTATGATTAATTATGGAGCAAAGATCTACCAGAGGGAGGTTTCCAAGGGGCCACAAGCCAACACGACCCCCGAAGCCACGCCTTGATGGCTTGTGGGGCCCACGTGGCTCCTCTGACCCTAATTCCGGTCCTATAAACCACATCTTCGAAGAAAAAATTGGAGAGAAGTTTTCATCACGTTTTATGATACATAGCCACATCCACCTTCTCTCCTTCCTCCGAGGGCTCATTTGGAGTCCGTTTGGGGCTCCGGAGAGGGGGATTCATCGGTGTCGCCGTCACCAACCCTTGTCCATTAACACCGCCATGATGCTCACCATCGGGAGTGAGTAATTCCTTTGTAGGCTTGCTGGACGGTGGTGGGACTGGATGAGATTGACCATGTAATCGAGTTAAGTTTGATAGGGCTTGATACCTAGTATCAACTATATTCTAAGATTGATGGTGCTATGACTTTGCTATGCTTAATTCCTGTCACCAGGGCCCGGGTGCCATGATTTTACATGAATATAAGAGTTATTTGGATCCTATCTTGCAAGTCGTATGCACCTATTACATGTCTTGATCCGCATACCCCAAGGTGAAAATAATTGGGATTCTTTCCGGTGATTAATGTAGTTTGAGGAGTTCATGTATTCACCATGTGTTAATGCTTTGTTCCGATTACTATTAAAAGGAGACCTTAATATCCTTTAGTTTCCAATAGGACCACGCTGCTATGGGAGGATAGGACAAAAGATTATCACAAGCACGTATGACTATATACGGAATACATACCTACATTGTATTGATGAATTGGAGCTAGTTCTGTCTCACCCTAGTGTGTAACTGTTACATGATCAATTCCATCTAAATCATTATCCATCACGGATCCACGTGTCTATGCTTTACATACATTGAATCTTGCTAAGTTACTACTGTTGCTACTATTGTCACACCTGCTACTCAATTGCCATTGTTACTATTGTTACCAAAATTGCTGCTATCACTGTTAATGTTACTACTATCATTTACTGTTCTACTAAATCCTTGTTGCAGAGAGATATCCTATGTGTGGTTGAATTGACAACTCGACTATCAAGGCCCATAAATATTCTTTGGCCCCCCTTGTGTCGAATCAATAAACTAGGGTGAAATACTACTCGTGAAGACTGTCGCGATCTTCTATACTTGTGGGTTATCACTTACCAACTGAAATACTTATCTATACTGTGCTGCATCACTTGTTCCTCTTCACAGAAAAACCCAATGCACATCACACGTACTAGGAAGGATTTGTGGCATCGTTGCTAGGGAGTATCACCAACCTACCATCAAGTACCTTTCGTACAAATTATCTTTCACTGGTTCTACTTTTTATTTGCTTTCATATTTTGCTTGCTATAAAACTCAAAAATACGGAATATTTAGCTTTGCTAGTTTATTTGTTTGACAGTTTTACTTGCTAGTTTGCATGGTTCGCATGTTACTTTTCTTGCCCGGACACCATGTCTAAGATAATACCAAGTTATGTGACTTATCAAATACTAATAGAAATGAATTTATTAATACTCCTATACCACCCACCACTAGTACAGAATCTTATGCTATTGATGCTACATTGCTAAATCTTGTGAAGAAAGAAAAAAATTTGGAAACTCCTAATGAGGATCCGGCTACGCATATCAACACCTTTGTTGAATTGTGCGACATGCAAAATAAATAGGATACGGATAATGATGTAGTTAAATTAAAGTTATTTCCTTTTTCACATTGATATCTATTTATGAGCATCTCCACAGCTCATTGATATGCCTAGTTAATGTGATCATCTTCTCCTTGTTTGTCTTGCAACCTCCACCACTCTCCATTCCACTCTTAGTGCTAAAACCATGGCTCACGCTCATGTATTGCGTGAGAGTTGAAAAAGTTTGAGAAAGTAAAAGTGTGAAAACAATTACTTGGCCAATACCGGGATTATGCATGATTTAAATTCTTTGTGCAAGGATGATAGAGCATAGCCAAACTATATGATTTTGTAGGGATAACTTTCTTTTGGCCTTGTTATTTTGAAAGTTCATGATTACCTTGCTAGTTTGCTTGAATTATTATTGTCTCCACGTCAATAGCAAACTATTGTTTTGAATCTAATTGATCTGAACATTCACGTCACATAAGAGGAGTTACAAAGGACATCTATGCTAGGTAGCATGAAAGCATCAAAAATTCATTCTTTATCACTTCCCTACTCGAGGACGAGCAGGAGTTTAGCTTGGGGATGCTTGATACGTCTCAAACGTATCTATAATTTTTGATGGTTTCATGCTGTTATCTTGGCAACTTTGGATGTTTTATATACCTTTTATATCTTTTTTGGGACTAACTTATTAATTCAGTGCCAAGTGCCAGTTCGTGTTTTTTCTGTGTTTTTGACTCTTTCCAGATCTGATTTTGGAATGGAGTCCAAACGGAATAAAATCCCCAAAATAAATTTTTCCAGAACGGAAGAAGATCGGGAGGCTTGAGGGCCAAGGCACACGGCCCACATGGAGCCCACAAGCCCTGTAGCCGCCACCAGGGGGCGGCGGCTACCAGGCTTGTGGCCTCCCTGGCGCTCCCCTGCCCTAGCTCTTTGGCCTATAAATTCCCTAAAATCCCAAAAAAAACCAGGGCATCCACGAAAACACTTTTCCGCCGCCGCAACCTTCCGTTTCCGCGAGATCTCATGTGAAGAACCTTCCCGGTGCCCTGCCGGAGGGGACTTTGGAGCTGGAGGGCTTCTTCATCAACATCATCGCCCCTCCAATGACTCGTGAGTAGTTCACTTCAGACCTACGGGTCCGTAATTAGTAGCTAGATGGCTTCCTCTCTCTCTTGGATCTTCAATACAAAGTTCTCCATGATCTTCATGGAGATCTATCTGATGTAATCCTCTTTGGCGGTGTGTTTGTCAAGATCCGATGAATTGTGGATTTGTGATCAGATTATCTATGAATTATATTTGAGTCTTTGCTGATTTCTTATATGCATGATTTGATATCCTTGTAAGTCTCTCTGAGTCTTGGGCTTTGTTTGGCCAACTAGATCTATGATTCTTGCAATGGGAGAAGTGCTTGGTTTTGGGTTCATACCGTGTGGTGACCTTTCCGAGTGATAGAAGGGGCCACAAGGCACGCATCGTGTTGTTGCCATCAAGGGTAACAAGATGGGCTTTTATCGTAGATATGAGATTGTCCATCTACATCATGTCATCTTGCTTAAGGCGTTACTCTGTTCTTTTGGACTTAATACACTAGATGCATGCTGGATAGCGGTCAACGTGTGGAGTAATAGTAGTAGATGTAGAAAGTATCGGTCTACTTGTTTTGGACGTGATGCCTATAGATATAATCATTGCCATAGATGACGTCATGACTTTGTGCGTTTCTATCAATTGCTCGACAGTAATTCGTTCACCCACCGTCTACTTGCTTTCATGAGAGAAGCCACTAGTGAACACTATGGCCCCCGGGTCTATTCACAACTATCGTTTCCACTTTCACTTTTACTTTGCTTTGTTTCCTTTTTGCTTTCAGTTCTCACTTTGCAAACAATCTATAAGGTATTGACAACCCCTTCATAGCGTTGGGTGCAAGCTCTTTGTGTTTGTGCAGGTACTTGTGACTTGACGCAATCCTTCACTGGATCGATACCTTGGTTCTCAAAACTGAGGGAAAAACTTACCGCCGCTGTGCTACATCACCCTTTCCGCTTCGAGGGAACACCAACGCAAGGCTCCAAAGCCACGGGGGGATCCTTTGCATATTTGCCAAGGAAGTCCCTAAAGGCGTAGCCGTAGCAGAAGGATTCCTGGTGCCGTTGTTGAGGAGTATCAAGACAAGAATAGTCTCCCGTCAACACGCTTGTTACTCGCGCCGTTGGAAGGTCTTTTGTTGCAGTAGCAAACAGCTTGGCATTCTCATATGCCTGAGTTCTCCACTCATCAAGCGAGCTAATATCAAATAACCTCTTCTCACCGGCAAGTTTGAAATCAAAGTTGAGCTCTTTGTTGCCCAATAAGCTTTGTGCTCTAGCTCAAGAGGTAAATGACATGCTTTCCCATACACCATTTTGTACGGAGACATGCCCATAGGATTCTTATAGGCAGTTATATTTGCCCACAGTGCATCATCGAGCTTCTTAGACCAATTCTTTCTAGACCTATTGACAGTCTTTTGCAGAATCATTTTAATCTCTCTATTGCTTAGCTCTACTTGACCACTCGACTAAGGGTGATAGGGAGACACAATTCTATGGTTGACATCGTACTTAGCAAGCGTTTTACGGAAAGCACCATGAATGAAGTGTGAACCACCATCGGTCATTAGATATCTAGGGACTCCAAATCTAGGGAAGATAACTTCTTTCAGCATCTTGATAGAGGTGTTGTGATCAGCACTACAAGTGGGGATAGCTTCTACCCACTTAGTGACGTAATCAACAACAACTAAGATATGCGTATACCCGTTGGATTTTGGAAAAGGTTCCATTTAATCAAAGCCCCAAACATCAAATGGTTCAACGACAAGTGAATAGTTCATAGGCATTTCCTGACGTTTGCTAATATTACCTATTCTCTGACATTCATCACACGACAAGACAAACTTACAGGCATCCTTGAAGAGAGTGGGCCAATAGAAACCTGATTGCAATACCTTGTGTGCACTTCTATCTCCCGCATGGTGTCCTCCGTAGGCCTCGGAGTGACACTTCTGTAGGATCTGTCCCTGTTCATGTTCAGGTACACAACGTCTAATAACACCATCTACTCCTTCCTTATAAAGGTGAGGATCATCCCAAAAGTAGTGTCTCAAGTCAAAGAAGAATTTCTTCTTTTGCTGGTATGTGAAACTAGGTGGTATGTATTTCAGCAAGGTAATAACAGCAAGCACTTAAAGTAGCGGTAACAACTGATGGTATAGTGAGGTGAAACGTAGCAAGCGAAAAGTAACAAGTAACAAGTAGTAGCAACGGTGCAGCAAGTGGCCCAATCCCTTTTGTAGCAAGGGACAAGCCTGAACAAAGTCTTATAAGAGGAAAAGCGCTCCCGAGGACACACGGGAATTTCTGTCATGCTAGTTTCATCATGTTCATATGATTCGCGTTCGTTACTTTGATAGTTTGATATGTGGGTGGACCGGCGCTTGGGTACTATCCTTACTTGGACAAGCATCCCACTTATGATTAACCCCTCTCGCAAGCATCCGCAACTACGAAAGAAGAATTAAGACAAATTCTAACCATAGCATTAAACTAGTGGATCCAAATCAGCCCCTTATGAAGCAACGCATAAACTAGGGTTTATGCTTCTGTCACTCTAGCAACCCATCATCTACTTACTACTTCCCAATGCCTTCCTCTAGGACCAAATAATGGTGAAGTTATATGTAGTCGACGTTCACATAACACCACTAGAGGAAAAACAACATACAGCATATCAAAATACCGAACGAATACCAAACTCACATGACTATTATTAGCATGACTTATCCCATGTCCTCAGGAACAAATGTAACTACTCACAAAGCATAATCATAATCATGATCAGAGGTGTAATGAATAGCATCAAGGATCTGAACATAAACTCTTCCACCAAGTAATCCAACTAGCATCAACTACAAATAGTAATCAACACTACCAGCAACCTTACAAGTACCAATCGGAGTCGCGAGACGGAGATTGGTTACAAGAGATGAACTAGGGATTGGAGAGGAGATGGTGCTGATGAAGATGTTGATGAAGATGCCTCCCCTCTGACGAGAGGAGTGTTGGTGATGACGAAGGCGACGATTTCCCCCTCCGGGAGGGAAGTTTCCCCGGCAGGATCGTCCTGCCGGAGCTCTAGATTGGATCTGCTCAAGTTCCGCCTCGTGGCGGCGGCAAAACCACGAAAAAGCTCCCGGATGATTTTTTCTGGAACGAAACCCTTCATATAGCAAAAGAGGGGGGCCAGTGGGCCGCCAGGGTGCCCACAAGCCCTGTTGCCGCGGCCAGGGGTGTAGGCCGCGGCAACCAGGCTTGTGGGCCCGTGGTTGCTCCCCTCTAACACTTCTTTCGCCCGGTATTTTTTATAAAATCCAAAAAAAATCTGCATTGATTTTCAGGACATTTTGGAGTTGCGCAGAATAGAGCACTCAGACTTGCTCCTTTTCAAGTCCAGAATTCCAGCTGCCGGTATTCTCCCTCTTCAAATAAACCTTCCAAAATAAGAGAGAAAAGGCATAAGTAAGGTTCCACAAAGTATAATAACAGTCCATAAAGCGATAAATATCAACATGAAAGCATGATGCAAAATGGACGTATCAACTCCCCCAAGCTTAGACCTCGCTTGTCCTCAAGCGAAAACCAAGACCCAAAACATGTCCACATGTTTAGGAATGAAGGTGTCGATAAAACAAAACACGGACATGAGGGTATCATGATCACACATAGAACAACAATACATCATAGAGATTCTTATGGGAAAGTAACAAGTCCTTCACAAAGCAAAGTATGAAACAAAAACCTTACCGAGAAGTGGCTAACAACCTTCCAAAGTCATTGAAGCAATTGCACTTTATCACATTATCAGAAAGAGTCCAATAAGAGCTTGTAAGGCAAATCCACATACTCAATCATCTCTTTTGTTTTCCACAATTGTTACTACTCATGTGGTACTCATGGTATTGAAGTTTCAGTTGGACATAGAGAAAGATAGGGGCTTATAGTTTGCCTCCCAACCATTTACCTCAAGGGTAAAGTCAACAATAATAAAGCATAAGTACTCAGCTCCAAGTTGATATATGAGTATAGATCTTTCCCAAGCATATGACGTTCACCAAGAAAAGGCTAAATAAGGAATTGGTGAAGATCACCATGACTCTTACAAGGGAAAAAAGTAAAGGTACAAGATAGGCCCTTCGAAGAGGGAAGCAAAGGTTGGCATGCGCTTTTGAGGTTTGGATGTGTGTCCTCTTAGTGCGGAGGAACATCACTTTATATTGCCTCCTGTGATAAAGAACTTTATTATGCAGTCTGTCGCTTTTATGTCTTCCTCATCACAGGTTTGTACGAAGCTTATTTTCCACACACTAATAGATCATACATGTTGGAGAGCAGTTTTCCTGCTTACTCTCCTGCAAGAAACGAGAAGGGATAAACAAGGTCTTAGGCTTCTTCCTTTGGTCAGGGAGGCTTGACTTCTTGAACTCCACGTGAGTGCGTCCAGGTTGGGGTAGAGGAGCCTCCTCTTCATCGGAACTCGTTTGTTCCTTCCCCTTGGTCTCATAGTCCTCTTCCTCATCAGTAGTCCAGCCATAAGGCTCCAAGTCCCCATTAATCCTGGAGTTAGCACGATCATCGGCCACATAGATCTCTTCTTCTGAATCTTGAGAAGACATCTTGACCTAAATTTGCGGCACACAACAGGCTCGAAACGAAAACAGAGGAAAACTGCGCGATACAGAGATCAAAACCCTCGGGCGTATATATAATGATTTTTTTCTGGACCAGAAGGAGTGCTCCACAAGAAAACGGAGTCCGGGAGGCACACGAGCTGCCCACAAGCCCTGTTGCCGCGGCCAGGGGGGAGGCCGCGGCAACCAAGCTCGTGGCCGCCTCGTGCGCTCTCCAGACTGCTTTTTATTTTTCTAATTTTCCATAAATTCCAAAAATGGAGAAAATTTCCTATTGGAAAAGTTTTGGAGTCCAATTACTTACCGAAACAGATACCTCTTGGTTTTCAGGGTCTGAAACAGGCTGATAAACATCCCTTATGTACTCCTTTGGAGTTATGATATTGATGATATTGGTCTCAACATTTATGGAAGTACCAGAGATATAATGCTTGATTCTTTGCCCGTTTACCACTCTAGGAAAATTGCCTTCCGTGTTATTGATTTTGATGGCACCGGAATGATATACTTCCTCGACAACGTAGGGACCTTCCCATTTAGAGAGAAGCTTGCCTGTGAAGAATCTCAAACGAGAATTGTATAGTAGGACATAGTCACCTACATTGAACTCTCGTTTTTGTATTCTTTTATCGTGCCATCTCTTAACCTTTTCCTTGAACAACTTGGCATTCTCGTATGCCTGGGCCCTCCATTCATCTAATGAGCTGATATCAAACAACCGCTTCTCACCGGCAAGTTTGAAATCAAAGTTGAGCTCTTTGATTGCCCAATAAGCTTTGTGTTTCAGCTCAAGAGGTAAATGACAGGCCTTACCGTAAACCATTTCATACGGTGACATGCCCATGGGATTCTTATAAGCAGTCCTATAAGCCTAAAGTGCATCGTCAAGTTTGCTAGACCAATTCTTTCGAGATCTATTGACGGTCTTTTGTAAGATCAATTTTATCTCCCTATTACTCAACTCCACTTGACCACTAGACTGAGGATGACAAGGAGATGCAACTCTATGGTTGACATCGTACTTAGCGAGCATCTTGCGGAAAATACCATGAATGAAGTGTGAACCGCCATCAGTCATCAGATATCTAGGGACTCCGAATCTTGGGAAAATGACTTCTTTAAGCATCTTAATAGAGGTGTGGTGATCAGCATTCTTAGTGGGGATAGCCTCTACCCACTTAGTGACATAATCCACAGCAACTAAGATGTGAGTGTACCCATTGGAACTCGGGAAAGGTCCCATATAATCAAAGCCCCAGACATCAAATGGTTCAATGACCAGTGAATAGTTCATAGGCATTTCCTGACGCTTACTGATGTTCCTTATTCTTTGGCATTCGTCACAATACAGGACAAACTTGCGGGCATCCTTGAAGAGTGTGGGCCAATAGAAACCTGATTGCAATACCTTATGAGCAGTTCTGTCTCCAGCATGGTGTCCTCCGTAAGCCTCGGAATGACACTTCTGCAGGATCTGTCCCTTTTCATGTTCACGCACACAACGTCTAATAACACCATCTACTCCTTCCTTATAGAGGTGAGGATCATCCCAAAAGTAGTGTCTCAAATCAAAGAAGAATTTCTTCTTTTGCTGGTAGGTGAAACTGGGTGGTATGTATTTGGCTACGATATAGTTTGCGTAATCAGCATACCATGGTGCACTATGTGAAGTGTGGATGACATTCAATTGCTCATCAGGAAAGCTGTCATCAATAGGTCGTGTGTCATCAAGGACATTCTCTAGCCTAGACAAATTATCTGCTACAGGGTTATCAGCACCCTTTCGGTCAACAACATGCAAATCAAATTCCTGTAGTAGAAGAACCCATCTAATTAGCGTAGGCTTAGCGTCCTTCTTATCCATGAGGTACTTAATAGCAGCATGATCAGAGTGAATCGTGACTTTGGAGTCAACTATATAAGATCTGAACTTTTCACATGCAAATACGACTGCAAAAAACTCCTTCTCTGTAGTGGCATAGTTTCTTTGGGCACTGTCTAGAGTTTTACTAGAGTAGTGAATGACATTCAACTTCTTGTCAACTCTTTGTCCTAGAACAGCACTAACAGCATAATCACTAGCATCGCACATGATTTCAAAGGGCAAGTTCTAGTCTGGTGGTTGAACAATAGGTGCGGTTATCAAGGCCTTCTTAAGTATTTCGAAAGCTTCCTCACAATCCTCATCAAAAACAAAAGGAACATCCTTCTGCAAGAGGTTGGTAAGAGGCCTAGAAATCGAAGAAAAGTCTTTAATGAACCTTCCATAGAAACCAACATGACCTAGGAAACTTCGTATACCTCTGATATTTGTGGGGCAAGGCATTTTCTCAATTGCATCAACCTTAGCCTTATCAACTTCAATGCCTCTCTCACAGATTTTGTGTCCTAAGACGATGCCTTCATTAACCATGAAGTGGCAATTCTCCGAGTTCAAGACGAGGTTGGTATCTTTGCATCTCTGTAAGACTCGATCAAGGTTGCTGAGGCAATCGTCAAAGGAAGAACCATAGATGGAGAAATCATCCATGGAAACCTCAACAATCTTTTCACAAAAGTCAGAGAATATAGCCATCATACATCTTTGAAAGGTGGCTGGTGCATTGCACAAGCCAAAAGGCATGCGTCTATAAGCGAAGGTACCGAAGGGGCCTGCGAAGGTGGTTTTCTGTTGATCAGATTATGCAACAGGTATTTGCGAGAAACCTGAATAGTCGTCTAGAAAGCAGAAGTGTGTGTGTTTAGATAGCCTTTCTAGCATCTGGTCAATAAACAGCAAAGGATAATGGTCTTTCCTAGTTGCCTTCTTCATTTTCCGAAAGTCTATCACCATCCTATAGCCAGTAATAATCCTGTGCGGGATTAGTTCATCCTTATCATTAGGAACGACGGTGATACCTCCCTTCTTAGGTACGCAATGTACTGGACTTACCCAATCACTATGAGCAACAGGATAAATGATTCCTGCTTCCAGAAGCTTCAATATTTCTTTTCTCATGACCTCTTTCATCCTAGGATTTAATCTCCTTTGATGATGAGCAACTGGCTTAGAATCAGGATCGGTTTTAATCTTGTGCTGACATAGAGTGGGACTAATACCCTTAAGATCATCAAGAGTGTATCCAATAGCCTCACGGTGCTTCCTGAAAGTTTTTAATAACTTCTTCTCTTCGTGATTCGAGAGGTCAGCACAAATAATAACAGGATATATCTCCTTCTCATCAAGATAGGCATACTTAAGAGTATCTGGCAACTTTTTTAGCTCGAACACAGGATCGCCCTTTGGTGGGGGAGGATCCCCAAGCAGTTCAACAGGCAGATTATTCTTGAGAATAGGATATTGTTCTAAGACAATTTTATCTATCTCATCTCTTTCCTCCATATGCATATCATTTTCATGCTCAAGCAGATATTGCTCTAAAGGGTCCGTAGGAGGTACGACAATAGAGGCAAGAGCAATGATTTCATCCCTACCAGACGACTCTTTTTCATGGGGTTGTCTTCCAAACTTTGAGAAGTTAAATTCATGAGACACACCCTCGAAACGAACTGTGATAGTCTGCTTAATGCAATCAATGTGAGCATTGACAGTGTTGAGAAAGGGTCTACCAAATATGATGGGACAAAAGCTATCTTGTGCAGTACCAAGGACGAGGAAATCTGTAGGATACTTCGTCTTACCACACAGGACTTCTACGTCTCTCACAATTCCCAGAGGGCAAATAGTGTCTCTATTAACTAGCGTCATAGTGACATCAATGGGTTCTAACTCAGCAGGTGCAATCTCATCTTTTATTTCATCATATAGGGAACGGGGTATTGCACTAACACTAGCACCCATATCACAGAAACCATGGTAACAGTGGTCTCCTATCTTGACAGAAACAACGGGCAGGCCTACTACAGGTTCGTATTTGTCTTTCGTGTGAGGTTTAGCAATTCTAGCGGAGTCCTCACAGAATTTGATAACATGCCCGTCTATATCTTTGGCTAAGAGATCTTTGATAATAGCAACACTAGGTTCAACTCTAATTTCCTCAGGGGGTGCAAGTGGTCTAATGTAACCGCTACGTATCACAGTTGGATCTCTAGAATAATCATTTATCCTAGCAGGGTAAGGTGGTTTCTCAGCGTAACCACAAGGAACAACAGGATCACTAAAAGCAATGACTTTCTCCTCAACTAGATTAGTTTTGGCTATGTTGCTTTCTACAGGAGGATGATATTTAAACCACTTCTCTTTGGGAAGATTAACATGAGGAGCAAAAGATTCACATACAGAAGCTACTATCTCAGAGTCAAGTCCATACTTAGTGCTAAAATCTCTAGAAGTGTTTGTCTCAACAAAAGATTTAACGCAATCAAACTGGAAATTCATACCTGACTCCTTACCTTCTTCTAGCTCCCAATCTTCAGAGTTACATTTGATTCTTTCCAATAAATTCCACTTGTGATCAATATCCTTCTTCATAAAAGAACCGGTACTAGAAGTGTCAAGCATGGTACGATCTTCATGGGAAAGCCGAGCATAAAAGCTTTGAGTGATAATTTCTCTCGAGAGCTCATGATTGGGGCATGAATAGAGCATTGATTTAAGCCTCCCCCAACCTTGAGCTATGCTTTCCCTGTCACGAGGCCAAAAGTTATAAATATAATTCTGATCACGATGTACTAAATGCATAGGATAGAACTTTTGATAAAATTCCAATTTCAACCGATTGTAGTCCCATGATCCAGTATCATCACATAGCCTATACCATGTCAACGCCTTATCCTTCAAAGATAAAGGAAAGAATTTATTGTTTACCTCATCCTCGGGCAAACCTGCAAGCTTAAATAAACCACAAACTTCATCTACATAGATTAGATGCAAATATGGATGTGAAGATCCATCTCCTGTAAAAAATTTAGCCAGCAGTTTCTCAAGCATACCCGAAGGGATTTCGTAAGAGATATTATCATTAGGTACCTCAGGTTGAGGAACAACTCCTCGTGCTTCTGTTCGTGGTGAAGATACCCCGAACAAACTCCTCAAAGGAACCGTTTCCATAGTGGCAAGTGACAATGAATTTCAGCACAGTATATAAATGTTTCCTTACCAAATTCCACTTACCAAAGGCGCTCCCTCCCTGGCAACGGCGCCAGAAAAGAGTCTTGATGACCCAAAAGTATAGGGGATCAATCATAGTCTTTTCGATAATTAAGAGTGTCGAACCCAACGAGGAGGAGAAGGCTGTGATAAACGGTTTTCAGCAAGGTAATAACTGCAAGCACTGAAAGTAGCGGTAACAAGTGATGGTATAGTGAGGTGAAACGTAGCAAGCGAAAAGTAACAAGTAACAAGTAGTAGAAATGGTGCAGCAAGTGGCACAATCCCATTTGTAGCAAGGGACAAGCCTGAACAAAGTATTATAAGAGGAAAAGCGCTCCCGGGGACAAACAGGAATTTCTGTCATGCTAGTTTCATCATGTTCATATGATTCGTGTTCGTTACTTTGATAGTTTGATATGTGGGTGGACCGGCGCTTGGGTACTGCCCTTACTTGGACAAGCATCCCACTTATGATTAACCCCTCTCGCAAGCATCCGCAACTACAAAAGAAGAATTAAGACAACGTCTAACCATAGCATTAAACTAGTGGATCCAAATCATCCCCTTACGAAGCAACGCATAGACTCGGGTTTAAGCTTCTGTCACTCTAGCAACCCATCATCTACTTACTACTCCCCAATGCCTTCCTCTAGGACCAAATATGGTGAAGTGTTATGTAGTCGACGTTCACATAACACCACTAGAGGAAAAACAACATACATCATATCAAAATACCGAACGAATACCAAACTCACATGACTATTATTAGCATGACTTATCCCATGTCCTCAAGAACAAATGTAACTACTCACAAAGCATAATCATAATCATGATCAAAGGTGTAATGAATAGCATCAAGGATCTGAACATAAACTCTTCCACCAAGTAATCCAACTAGCATCAACTACAAATAGTAATCAACACTACTAGCAACCTTGCAAAGTACCAATCGGAGTCGCGAGACGGAGATTGGTTACAAGAGATGAACTAGGGATTGGAGAGGAGATGGTGCTGATGAGGATGTTGATGAAGATGCCTCCCCTCCGACGAGAGGAGTGTTGGTGATGACGAAGGCGACGATTTCCCCCTCCGAGAGGGAAGTTTCCCCGGCAGGATCGTCTTGCCGGAGCTCTAGATTGGATCTGTTCAAGTTCCGCCTCGTGGCGGCGGCGAAACCACGAAAAAGCTCTCGAATGATTTTTTTCTCGAACGAAACCTTTCATATAGCAAAAGAGGGGGGCCAGTGGGCCGCCAGGGTGCCCACAAGCCCTGCTGTCGCGGCCAGAGGGTAGGCCGCGGCAACGAGGCATGTGGTCCCCTGGTTGCTCCCCTCTGACACTTCTTTTTCCCATATTTTTTATAAAATCCAAAAAAAATCCACGTTGATTTTTAGGACATTTGGAGTTGCGCAGAATAGAGCACTCAGACTTGCTCCTTTTCCAGTCCAGAATTCCAGCTGCCGGTATTCTCCCTCTTCAAATAAACCTTGCAAAATAAGAGAGAAAAGGCATAAGTAAGGTTCCACTAAGTATAATAACAGTCCATAAAGCAATAAATATCAACATGAAAGCATGATGCAAAATGGATGTATCACATTACATAAGCCAAAAGGCATACGTCGATGGGCAAAGGTACCGAAAGAGCTGGTGAAAGTGGTTTTCTCCTTATCAGATTGTGCAACTGGTATTTGGGAGAAACCAGAATAACTGTCTAGAAAGCAGAAGTGTGTGTGTGTTTAGACAACCTTTCTAGCATTTGGTCGATAAACGGCAAAGGGTAATGATCTTTCCTAGTGGCTTTATTCAGTTTCCTAAAATCGATCACCATCCTATAGCTAGTGATAATCCTTTGTGGGATCAATTCATCCTTATCATTAGGGACAACGGTAATGTCTCCCTTCTTAGGGGCGCAATGCACCGGACTCACCCAATCGCTATGAGCAACATGATAGATGATAACTGCTTCCAGGAGCTTTAGTATTTCTTTTCTTACTACCTCTTTCATCTTAGGATTCAATCTCCTTTGATGATCAGCAACTGGTTTGAAGTCAGGATCAGTTTTAATCTTGTGCTGACATAGAGTAGGACTAATGCCCTTAAGATCATCAAGAGTATATCCAATAGCAGCACGGTGCTTCCTCAGAGTTTTTAGTAGCTTCTTTTCTTCATGCTCTGAGAGGCTAGCACTAATTATAACAGGATATATCTCCTTTTCATCAAGATAGGCATACTTAAGAGTATCAGGCAACTGTTTAAGCTCGAACACAAGATCACCCTTTGGCGGGGGTGGATCCCCAAGCAGTTCAACAAGCAGATTATTCTTAAGAATAGGATATTGTTCTAAGACAGCTCTATCTATCTCATCCCTTTCATCCATATGCATATCATTTTCATGCTCAAGCAAGTATTGCTCTAAGGGATCAGTTGGAGGCACGGCAATAGAGGCTAAGGCAATAGTTTCATCCCTACTAGGCAACTCCTTTTCATGAGGTTGTCTACCAAACTTAGAGAAATTGAACTCATGTGACACACCTTCAAATCCAACAGTGACAGTTTGCTTCTCACAATCAATATGAGCATTGATAGTATTGAGAAAGGGTCTACCAAATATGATGGGACAAAAGCTATCTTGTGCGGTAGCAAGAACGAGGAAATCAGGAGTATACTTCATTTTATCACACAAGACTTCAACATCCCTAACAATTCCCACACGGCAGATAGTATCTCTATTGGTAAGCTGAATAGTGACATCAATGGGCTCTATCTCAACAGGTGCAATCTCATCTTTGATTTCATCATATAAGGATTGAGGTATTGCACTAACACTAGCACCCACGTCACATAAGC
Source organism: Hordeum vulgare subsp. vulgare (assembly GCF_904849725.1). Taxonomy (NCBI): domain Eukaryota; kingdom Viridiplantae; phylum Streptophyta; class Magnoliopsida; order Poales; family Poaceae; genus Hordeum; species Hordeum vulgare. Next base: position 54,216,995 of record NC_058519.1, read on the forward strand.
CATGATAACAATGATCTCCTATCTTAACAGAAACCACAGGCATGCCAACAACAGGCCTATGTTTGTCCCTAACGTGAGGTTTAGCAATTCTAGCAGCATCTTCACAGAAGTGAATATTATGTCCCTCAACTTATTCAGACAGAAGATCTTTAATAATAGCAATGCTAGGTTCAACTCTAATTTTCTTAGGGGGTGTAGGTGTTCTAATATAGCCTCTATGTATAACAGTTGACACTTTAGAATGATCCTTCATCCTAACAGGGAAAGGTGGTTTCTCAATGTAAGCACTGGGAACAACAGGATCATTATAGGCAATGACTTTCTCTTCAACTGGAGTGGGTTTAACTACATTGACTTCTAAAGGAGGATAATATATAAACCACTTCTCTTTGGGGAGATCAATATGAGCAGCAAAGGATTCACACAGTGAAGCTACTATCTCAGAGTCAAGTCCATACTTAGCGCTAAAATCACTAAAGGTATTTGTCTCAACAAAGGATTTAACGCAATCAAACGTGAAATTCATACCTGACTCCTTACCTTCTTCAAGCTCCCAATCTTCAGAGTTGCGTTTAATTCTCTCCAATAAATTCCATTTGAAGTCAATATCTCTCTTCATAAAAGAACCGGTACAAGAAGTGTCAAGCATGGTGCGATCATCATGAGAAAGCCGAGCATAGAAGTTCTGAATGATAATTTCTCTCGAAAGATCATGATTGGGGCATGAATATGGCATTGATTTAAGCCTCCCCCAAGCTTGAGTGATGCTTTCTCTATCACGAGGCCAAAAATTGTAAATATAATTTCGATCACGATGTACTAAATGCATAGGATAAAACTTTTGATGAAATTCCAATTTCAACCAATTGTAGTTCCAAGATCCAGTATCATCACATAGCCAATACCATGTCAACGCCTTATCCTTCAAAGATAAAGGAAAGACCTTCTTCTTGACCTCATCCTCGGGCACACCTGCAAGCTTAAATAAACCACAAACTTCATCTACATAGATAAGATGCAAGTCTGGATGTGATGTTCCATCTCCTGTAAAAGGATTAGCCAACACTTTCTCAAGCATACCGGAAGGAAATTCAAAGAAAATATTTTCAGTAGGTGCAGCAGGTCGAGGAGCAAGTCTTTGTGCTTCCGTTCGAGGTGAAGATACCCCGAACAAGCCCCTCAAAGGATTAGTATCCATAGTGACAAGTGACAATAAATTTCAGAAAACTATATGAATGTTTCCTTACCAAGTTCCACTTACCAAAGGCGCTTCACTCCCCGGCAACGGCGCCAGAAAAGAGTCTTGATGACCCACAAGTATAGGGGATCAATCGTATTCCTTTCGATAAGTAAGAGTATCGAACCCAACGAGGAGCAGAAGGATCTGACAAGTGGTTTTCAGCAAGGTAAAATTTGCACGCACTGAAATTGTCGGTAACAAGTGATTGTGTGGTGAGATGATTCGTGGCAAGCAACAAGTAAAAAAAGTAGCAACGGTGCAGCAAAGTGGCCCAACCCTTTTGTAGCAAGGGACAAGCCTGAACAAAGTCTTATAGGAGGAAAAACGCTCCCGAGGACACACGGGAATTTCTGTCATGCTAGTTTCATCATGTTCACATGATTCGCGTTCGTTACTTTGATAGTTTGATACGTGGGTGGACCGGCGCTTGGGTACTGCCCTTACTTGGACAAGCATCCCACTTATGATTAACCCCCCTCGCAAGCATCCGCAACTACCAAAGAAGAATTAAGACAAAGTCTAACCATAGCATTAAACTAGTGGATCCAAATCAGCCCCTTACGAAGGAACGCATAAACTAGGGTTTAAGCTTCTGTCACTCTAGCAACCCATCATCTACTTACTACTTCCCAATGCCTTCCTCAAGGCCCAAATAATGGTGAAGTGTTATGCAGTCGACGTTCACATAACACCATGATACGTCTCCATCGTATCTACTTTTCCAAACTCTTTTGCCCTTGTTTTGGACTCTGGTTTGCATGATTTGAATGGAACTAAGCCGGACTCACGCTATTTTCAGAAGAATTACCATGGTGTTGTTTTTTGCAGAAATGAAAGTTCTCAGAACGTCCTGAAAATTTACGGAGAATTTTTCTGGAAAATATGAAAAATACCTGCGCAAAGATCCACCAGAGGGGGTGGGCCAGTGGCAACCGAGCTTGTGGGGTCCACGTGGCTCTGCCGCCCCCAACTCCAGATCTATAAATTCACTTTCGCCCAGAAAAAAATGAGAAGAGAAGATTTCATCGCGTTTGCGATACGGAGGCGCCGCCACATCCTGTTCTTCATCTGGAGGACAGATCTGGAGTCCGTTTTGGGCTCCGGAGAGGGGAAATCATCGCCATCGTCATCATCAACCTTCTTCCCTCTCCAATTCCATGAAGCTCTTCATCGTTCGTGAGTAATCTATTCGTAGGCTCGCTGGGCGGTGATGAGTAGGATGAGATCTATCATGTAATCGAGTTAGTTTTGACGGGGATTGATCCCTAGTATCCACTATGTTCTGTGATTGATGTTGCTACTACTTTGCCATGCTTAATGCTTGTCACTAGGGCCCGAGTGCCATGATTTCAGATCTGAAATTATTATGTTGTCACCAATATATGTGTGTTTTAGATCCGATCTTGCAAGTTGTAGTTACCTACTATGTGTTATGACCCAGCAACCCCGGAGTGACAATAACCGGAACCACTCCCGATGATGACCATAGTTTGAGGAGTTCATGCGTTCACCAAGTGTTAATGCGTTGTACCGGTTCTTTATTAAAAGGAGAACCTTAATATCCTGTAGTATCCTTTTGGACCCTGCTGCCACGGGAGGGATGGACAATAGATGTCATGCAAGTTCTTTTCCCTAAGCACGTATGACTACACACGAATGCATGCCTACATCACATTGACGAACGGGAGCTAGCCACATATCTCTCCGTGTTATAACTGTTGCATGATGAATATCATCCAAACAAATCACCGACCCATTACCTACGAGTTTGTCCCACTGCTGCTGTTACTTGTTTTGCTCTGCTGTTGCTACTACTGTTCCTACTTGCTACTGTTGTTACTACTATCGCTTGCTACTATTGCTACTTGCTACTGCTGTCACTACTGCTGTTCCTTGCCACTGTTGTTACTCGTTACACTGCTGCTACCTGCTACAATTCTGATTCGCTGGTCGTTGAAGGGAACAGAAATTTCCGTCAACGGGCAACTTCTGGCGCCATTGATACAATCGTTAGGAATAGTCTTCCGTCAACAGATCGTTTCTGACACCGTTCTTATTATACTACTTTGCTGCTGACTCTTTGCTTGCAGATACTAATCTTTCAGGTGTGGTTGAATCTGACACATTCAACTGCTAATACTTGATAGTATCCTCTCACCTCCTTTTGGCGTATCAACAAATTTGGGTCGAATACTCTACCCACGAAAACTGTTGCGATCCCACGCGATGGTGGGCCGTTGACAACATTCTTCTAGTTTCGTTGCTAGGGAGTGCTAGCAGCATTCTTCTGGTCCCGTTGCAGGGGAAGGTCTGTTGTCACAGAGTCACACCACTAGAGGAAAAACAACATACAACACATCAAAATACCGAACGAATACCAAATTCACATGACTATTATTACATGACTTATCCCATGTCCTCAGGAACAAAAGTAACTACTCACAAAGCATAATCATATTCATGATCAGAGAGGTAATGAGTAGCATCAAGGATCTGAACATAAACTCTTCCACCAAATAATCCAACTAGCATCAACTACAAAGAGTAATCAACACTACTAGCAACCTTACAAGTACCAATCGGAGTCGCGAGACGGAGATTGGTTACAAGTGATGAACTAGGGTTTGGAGATGAGATGGTGCTGATGAAGATGTTGATGGTGATGAGTCCCCTCCGATGAGAGGAGTGTTGGTGATGACGATGGCGATGATTTCCCCCTCCGGGAGGGAAGTTTCCCTGGCAGGATCGTCCTGCCGGAGCTCTAGATTGGTTCTGCTCAAGTTCCGCCTCGTGGCGGCGGCGAAACCACGAAAAAGCTCCTCTCTGATTTTTTTTCCTGGACGAAAACCTCCATATAGCAAAAGAGGGGGGCCAGTGGGCCGGTGGGCTGCCCACAAGCCCCCATGGCGCGGCCTGGGGGGTGGCCGCGCCGTGCAGGCTTGTGGGCACCCCCTGGTGCCCCTCTGGCACTTCTTCGGCCCAGTATTTTTTATAAATTGAGAAAAAATCCCCGTTGATTTTCACGGTGTTTGGAGTTGCGTAGAATAGGTATCTCAACTTTGCTCCACTTTCAGGCCAGAATCCAGTTGCCGGCATTCTCCCTCTTCATGTAAACCTTGAAAAATAAGAGAGAAAAGGTATAAGAATTGTACCGTGAAGTGAAATAACAGCCAAAGAAGCGATAAATATCAACATGAAAACATGATGCAAAATGGACGTATCAGCCCCTTATCCTAAGTATATGAAAGATATCATCTCTAGTAAAAGAAAAATACCTCAAGCTGAAATCTTCACCATGCTTGCTAATTACTCTTTGAAGCATGGAGTACCTAAAAAACTAGGAGATCCAGGAATACAAACTATACCATGTTCCATCAAAAGAGACTATGTGAAAAATGCTTTATGTGATCTAGGAGCTCATGTTAGTGTTATGTATTTCTCTTTATATAAAATACTTTACTTGAATAAACACACACCTACTGAAATTTCATTGCAAATGGCTCACAAATCAACTGCCATACTTGTTGGTATTTGTGAGGATGTACCTGTTGTTATTGCAAGTGTTACTATCTTAATAGACTTTGTTATACTTGATATGCTCGAGGACGACAACATGTCGGTTATCCTTGGTAAGCAAAGTCACTTTTCATGTCAATGGTAAAGAACATACGATGTATTTTCCGAGGAAACAATTCCAAGTGAATGGTGTTAATGTCATTAAAAAATCTCCAACTATCACTAGTGGAAGTTTTCAACTACCTCTATGTGCTGCCAAAAATAAATATGAGATACTTATTGTTGGGGATATGCACATCCCCATTGAGGTAACTTAGTGTTTTACAAAAATTCTTCGGGTTCATGCTAATTGGAACTCGTTGTTAATAAGACTTGATCAACCTTGTTAATGGATCATTTTTGGGAGGCATGTGGTCGATGAATTCAGTAGGCACAAATTTATGTACCCACTTTATTTCTCCTGTTATTTTTAGTTAAATCAATAAATGCCATGCTTATCCTCTTTTCTGAATATTCTGTGCAATAAAAAAGTGCCCAAAAATAAAATTTCTCCAAATGACCTGAAACTTTCACGCAATTTTCTTTCTAGATGTTTGAGAATATCTGGCACTGAAAACATCACACGGGGTGTCCCAGGTGCACACTAGACACGAGGGCACACCACGCCCACGAGGCGCGCCCTGGTGGGTAGTGGGCCCCTTGGGGGTCCCCTCACTTATCCCTTCAGCTCACTCCACCACTTACCTCCAAAAAAAATCCATGTATCTCTCTCTCCCTTGTTCTTACTCTCAAACCCGTGGATTTCGATCTCTTTGCTCGAAACTCTGTTTGTGAAACTGTTTTTTGGGGAATGCTCCTTGGTATGTAACTCCCCCACTCCTCCAATTAGTTTTTGATTTGGTGGTTTATCTTGGAAGTAATTAGCTACTCTAGGTGTTGTTGTAGTTGAGCTTGCATGTTAAATTTTTGAAGTTCCAAGTAGTTTGAATGCTTGTTTTAGGCTCTAGGCATCCTTATGAGTAGTTTCTATCATTCTTGTGAAGTTCTGTTAACTTTATGTTATGACCCAAAAAAAATCAGAAACTTGTTCTTGGAAAAATGAATCTCTTCACGAGGAGTTCATCCAAGAAGAATGCCAATGGGGTTGTTGGTGAATCATCTGTTGCTCGAGTCACCACCCTGCGATTGACGGAGGTCTGGCTGTGCGAATGGCCACACATTGCCTTCATGGAACAAGCCGGATTCCACCATGAGTTCGCAGAATTCATGGCAAATGCTGGGTTCACCAACTTCATTGTACATGAGTGTGACCAATACCATACCCTCACTAATTCCTTCGTGTGTAGAATTTCTATTTTCTGAATAGGCATGATCCACCTTTAGTGTGGTTTAATATATATGTTGAAACCCGTCAAACAAAACTTACTGAGTTATGTGAGATATGTTTAATTCCCTCTCATGGGGAGTTAAGAGAGCCCAAGCCCAGCGAGTTTGAGGACTTCCTGCTCACTTTAACAGTGGGTGAGGGAAGAGGTGTGTCAAAAGCCACTGACACTAGCCCGCAGTTTCCTTCGGTACATTACTTTGCTTTATTTGTCACGAAGTGTTTAACTGCTATGGAGGAGGGTAGTATACTTAGCGCTCCTAACCTTTCCATTATACACCGAGCACTCCATAGCGATCACACCTTTAATTTGGGAGCTATTATTGCTCATCGTTTACACACTAACAGATCTAAGGGCAAAATCAACGATGGTATTTATGCCACTCACTTAGCGAAACGCTTTAACATCCCTTTTTGTCATGATGATTTTATTTTACCACAAGTTTATCTAGACCATCAGTCTATGGGGGATCACCACTTTATTGACCATGATGATTCCTTTGATAACATTTGTTATAACTTGGTTTTAGTGAGGTTATCCGTGATGTTATTCTGTTGCCTACACGTGCCTTGTTTGTTTCTGTTGCTAGGAACGGATATCAGATCATGTGTGAGGACAATATTGCCTACCGGAACGCCCAGGTAGCGGCTGAGCAGGAGCCCAGGAGTGGGACTCTCGGGTGCTGCCGCCCAAACACTAAGACATAAGACCGGACGACTACTACGTGTGGTTATCACCAAGCTAGGACAAAAGCCTAAGCTTGGGGGAGTACGTGTTTCCATTGAATTTACATTCATGCTCACATATTGTAGTTGTTAGTGTTCAAACTCTTGCATTGCAGTATCCATGTTATATATATTTTCTTGCTTTCTTTTTGTGTGTTTGAAAAACTTGCAGAAAACCCAAAAAGATTTCTCGTTTCTTCTTTTACTTGTTGGGAGCTTTCTTGTGTAAATAGTTTTCCTCAATTTAGTTTTCCTTTATTTAATTTCCCTTCTGCAAGCAAAACTAAAAACTCCAAAAATATTTACTGTGTCTCTCTGAATTTCTTTTCCCTTTATTGAGTTGTACCCAAGGGGGAGATCTCAATGAAAATGTTGAGTGGCTCTCATATGCATTGTTATTGATCTAATAAAGAGCCCGTATTACTTTGTATTCTCATTTTGAATAAAATTTTGCATATTCCAGCTTAGTCCACGACACTCTTGCACTATTATTATTTTCATATCATTCGGTCATGCAACTGAAAGGCAATAATGACGATATTTGATGAAGTGACTGTGGCAGCGAGAAGCGGGTATGAACTCAACTTGTTTTTGTTTTTGTAAATATGTTTAGACCAATATCCATGATTTAGCATATTATGACCAAACATGTTTGCAATGACAATTAGAGATTATAGTTGTTCATGCCATGCTTAAGCAGCTAGGAGTGGATAATGATTTATCTTGGATGTCAACATGCACTAAAATGGTTGTCATGTAGTATGATGATATGGTATCCTCCTCTGAATGTTCGAGTGGCTTGACTTGGCACATGTTCACGCATGTAGTTGAATCAAAACCAACATGGCCTCCACGATATTTATGTTCATGGTGTTTACACCCTACTCATGCTAGTATGCAACGATAATTATTCATAAGGATGTTCATGACCATCTTCGCTCTCTAGCTGGTCGCTTCCCAACTTGTTTGCTAGCCTTCGCCTATACTAAGAGGGAATACTGCTTGTGCATCAAAATCCTTGAAACAAAGTTATTCGAGATGAGTCCACTCTATATACCTATATGCGGTATTACCTTCTCGTTCCAAGTAAATTTGCATGTGCCACCTCTAATATTACAAATGAGCTTATGTTTTGTGTGTCTAGACCGCTCATGGAGCAACAGGCTGTGATGTTTGCTGTGTATCCCTTGCAACGGCGCCAGAAATAGTTGTGTCGACGGCACCAGGAATCCTTCAGCTACGGCTACGCCTTAAGGGACTTCCTAGGCAAGTATGCAAAGGATTTCCCCCGTGGCCTTGGAGCCTCGCGTTGGTGTTCCCTCGAAGCGGAAAGGGTGATGTAGCACAGCGACGATAAGTATTTCCCTCAGTTTGAGAACCAAGGTATCAATCCAGCGGAAGAGTATCTCAAGATCCTACACAAACACAAAAGCTTGCACCCAACGCTATGAAGGGGTTGTCAATCCCTTATAGATTGTTTGCCAAGTGAGAACTGAAAGCAACAAAGTAATAAAGCAAAGTAAAAGCGGAGATGTAAACGATGGATGTGAATAGACTCGGGGGCGGTAGTGTTTACTATTGGCTTCTCTCATGAAAGCAAGTAGACGATGGGTGAACAAATTACTGTCGAGCAATTGATAGAACTGTGCAGAGTCGTGACGATATCTATGCAATGATTATTTCTCTAGGCATCACATCCGAAACAAGTAGACCGATACTTTCTGCATCTACTACTATTACTCCACAGGTCGACCGCTATCCAGCATGCATCTAGTGTATTAAGTCCATAAGAACAGAGTAACGCCTTAATCAAGATGACATGATGTAGAGGGATAATATCAAACCAATGATAAAAACCCCATCTTTTTACCCTTGATGGCAACTGCTTGATGTGTGCCTTGCTGCCCCTACTGTCACTAGGAAAGGTCACCACATGGCAGAACCCAAAACCAAGCACTTCTCCCATTGCAAGAATCATAGATCTAGTTGGCCAAACAAAACCCAAGACTCGGAGAGACTTACAAGGATATAAAATCATGCATATAAGAAATCAGCAAAGACTCAAATATATATCATAGACAATATAATCACAAGTCCACAATTCATCGGATCTCGACAAACACACCGCCAAAGAAGATTACATCGGATAGATCTCCATGAAGATCATGGAGAACTTTGTATTGAAGATCAAAGAGAGAGAAGAAGCCTTCTAGCTACTAACTACGGACCCGTAGGTCTGAAGTGAACTACTCATGAGTCATTGGAGGGCGATGATGATGAAGAAGAAGCCCTCCGCCTCCAAAGTCCCCTCCGGCAGGGTGCCGGGAAGGGTCTCTAGATGAGATCTCGCGGAAACGGAAGCTTGCGGCGGCGGAAAAGTATTTTCGAGGCTCCCCTGATTTTTTGCGGAATATTTGGGAATTTATAGGCCAAATACCTAGGTCAGGGGGCGGCCAGGGAGGCCACTAGCCTGCCCACCGCCGCCTCCCCCCTGGTGGCGGAGTGGGGGCTTGTGGGCTCCTTGGAGCCCACCTGGCTTGGCCCAAAAGCCCCTTGGACTTCTTCCGTTCGGGAAAAATCATTTCGGGGTTTTTCTTCTATTTGGACTCCGTTCCAAAATCAGATCTGAAAAGAGGCAAAAACACGGAAAAAACAGGAACCGGCACTTGGCACTGAATTAATAAGTTAGTCCCAAAAAGATATAAAAAGGTACATAAAACATACAAAGAAGGCAAGATAACAGCGTGAAAACATCAAAAATTATAGATACGTTTGAGACGTATCAAGCATCCCCAAGCTTAACTCATGCTCGTCCTCGAGTAGGGAAGTGATAAGAATGAATTTTTGATGCTTTCATGCTACCTAGCATAGGTGTCCTTTGTAATTCCTCTTATGTGACGTGAATGTTCAGATCCATTAGATCCAAAACAATAGTTTGCTCTTGACATGGAAACAATAATAATTCAAGCAAACTAGCAAAGTAATCATGAACTTTCAAAATAACAAGGCCAAAAGAAAGTTATCCCTACAAAAGCATATAGTCTGGCTATGCTCTATCATCATTGCACAACGAGTTTAAATCATGCACAACCCCGGTATTGGCCAAGTAATTGTTTCACACCTTTACTTTCTCAAAAATTTCAACTCTCACGCAATACATGAGCGTGAGCCATGGTTATAACACTATAGATGGTGTGGAATGTGGTGGAGGTTGCAAGACAAAAAAGGAGAAGATAGTCACATTAACTAGGCATATCAATGAGCTGTGGAGATGCTCATCAATAGATATCAATGTGAATGAGTAGGGATTTCCATACAAATGATGCACTAGAGCTACAAGTATGTGAAAGCTCTTAAAGAAAACTAGTGTGTGTGCATCCAACTTGCTTGCTCACGAAGACCTAAGGCAATTTTGAGGAAGCCTATCATTGGAATATACAAGCCAAGTTATATAATGAGAATTTCCCACTAGCTATATGGTGGTGACAAAACGAGAGACTCTCAATCATGAAGATCATGGTGCTCGAAAATGCACAAGTGTGGAAAAAGTGGTAGCATTGTCCCTTCTCTCTTTTTCTCTCATTTTTTTATTATTTTGGTTGGCTCTTTGGCCTCTTTTTTTATGGGCTTCTTTGGCCTCTTTTATTTCCTCACATGGGACAATGCTCTAATAATGATGGTCATCACACTTTCAACTCAAAACTTAGAGCAACTATGACTCTATATGGAATGCCTTCGGTAGTGTACCGTGGCAATGATCTAGCATGGCATAGACATCAATGGAAACATCATGCTAGCTATGTTACGACCGTGCAAAGGCAATGTAGACGTGGTGGCACATATCATGGTAGTAGTTGCATGGCAATATATCTCGGAGTGACTTTGAAAAAGCCATAGTAGGTAGGTATGGTGGCTGTTTTGAGGGAGGCTAGTGGTGGGTTTTGTGCACCGGCGAAAGTTGCACGACACTAAGAAAATAGTGATGGTGGAAGGTGAAAGTGCATCTAAACCATGGACTCAACATTACTCATGAAGAACTCATATACTTGTTGCAAAAGTTTAATTAGTAATCGAAACAAAGCATTCAACGCGTACTCCTAGGGGAAGGTGTAACATCCCAAAATTATAAATTTTCGAATGCTAATATAATTATTAGATTGATTGTTTGTTTGTTTGAGTGATTGAAACTTGAGTGGAATTTGAAACTTCTCAAAAAAAATGAGAGGGAATAAAATGACTTTCCCAAAATTTTCTATTTTGAATCCCTTTTCAATTTTGAGTTTGAATATTTTCAAAACCCTTTGATTAAAAAAAATCAAACGAGAGGAGGAAAATGACCCTCCAAAATCAGAGACTATGTCTTGATTCAAATTTTAAGTATTTGCAATTTATTTGAAATTCAAATTCCTTTTCATTTTAAAGTTATTGCAAAAAAATAATTTTTTTTAAAAAGAATTTTTTGGTTTTGAAAATATGTTCATGTTTTAGAAAATTTTATTCTGAAAATTTTGATATATAATATGCCTATATAAAATGTTCTCTCTATTTTCGTTTTTTACGTTTTCTTCACTTTTTTAAAAAAAAAAGAAAAGAAAAAAACAATGTTCAAAAAAAAAAGGCACGGCTCGCATGAATCGCCTCTTGCGGCCGGCCGAACCTTTACCTGGCCCATGAGAGGCTTTGCTTCTTTTATCTCCACGTTACGTATATGTTTAGTCCCACATTGCCTATCTATGGACCATTAGACCTCCCTTCCACCTATAAGTATAGACCCATAGGAGCATCCAAAAATCATCTATTTCGGGTTAAATCAATCTTTTGGTTTAACTAGATTTATTAAATAAAAATATTTTTTCCTTCCCTTCGGTGGGATTTCTAGAAGTCGTCTCCTCATTGGAATTAATTCTTACTCTGCATTTTAAAGGTATTTTTCTTCGTATTTTTTTACTCCCGTAGTTTATTATTTCTAGACTAGTATTCCTACACTAGTATAAGGTAGAGTAATTAGATATATTAATTAGTCTTCGTATTTACACATTAGTACTAGAATTCTTTTAGACATAACACTTTTCTTCCGTAAAACAGCTTGGCCCTGATTTTTCAAATAGCCATAACTTTTTACTCGTTTATCCGAATTAGATGAAACCAATGCCTAGAGTTTCGTCTTGATCCCACCTATCATGTGAACCTATCATATCAACTTTTTGAAATTTTCAAATTTCGAAATTTGTTCATATTCATATTCAAACTTCTTTTGATCATATCTTTTTATCCGTAGCTCCGTTTTAGATGAATCCAATTGCGTCGGATTCGTATCAAAGTAATCTTCCCGTTTGTATCATTAGTCTTAACTTTTCAACTTATAATTTTGATCAAATCAGATTTATCTATTAGTGCCCAAAAGTGTTCACATCGTTCTAAGCCGATTAAATGTTATATTGAAGTATTTGTATCTTTTGATCCGCTATTTCAAATCTAGTAATTCTTTTTCCTACACGCTCATATTGATCTACTATATTCAATAGCATCATTAGTTTCGACCTTTGAACCTTACAAATTTGAGCGATTCAAATTTGTATTCGAACATTCATTTGATCTTATCTTGCAAATCGTACCACCTTTTCAATTGATTCATTTCACCCCTAAACACTCATGTCATATATTTTTGTACATAACCATCGTACTTCAGTTCAACTTCTCTTGACCTTTTTAATGCAAATTTAATTCATACTTCAATTCGCTATAACTTGCGTTGTAGTGCTCCATTTCAAGAAATTCTTTCTACAAATAAATTCTTATGCCTTATACTATTTGTCAAACAACATTCATGTTGTTCTCCCAATATTTTTGATCATCTCCCATAGTGTATGCAAGTCGAGCTTATATAGCGATAGTTGATCATCCTTTGACTCTTTTGAGTTGACCCCTTTCATCGTACCTTTTACAACACCATAAGGCCCTATATTTCTTTATTAAACCTTAGTACGTTGTTATTTTGTACCAAGACATGCTGTGTTCTTATGTTCTCTTGGTTCTTCCTTTTTGGCATGAATGTTTATTGAATGCTATTCGTTTACGATAGATTGCTCGGAGTGTGGCGAGTAGAATTATCAGGATTTTGAGAGCGACTATCTTCATCAAGTAATACCAGGCAAGTCATTTGATCATGTATCACCTATGTTTTATGCATCGTAGTTATACCATCCTATGCCCAATTGCATGCTGCTTAGGTACTTGGAAATTTTAGTATAGATTGTAGTATCATGTGGTAGGCACACAACAACCCTGATACTTGGCCCCGGGACGAAAAATTTCATATTGCTATGCTTGAGTAGACGGGATTTCGGTTGAGTGCATAACACGAGTGATGCGAGGTTGATTAAATAATCAAGACCGGTTAAGCAAGATTTTCAAGACCTCGGACGCAATGCAACACTGAGTGAAGGACGGTTGATCGGCTCCCTGGAGAACCTAGTGGATGCCCGGGATGTTGGGGACGGCCATGACATCCTGCGGAAAGCTTCACCCAGGCTCAAAGAGACGGACGGATATTTTCAAGACCCAAGGCTTACCTGCACAGCCACAAGTCATTATGGGCTCTGGCTTGGTTGGACAACGCGGCGACTCTGGACAGGCGGTGCTAGCAGATGTAGAAGAACGGTAGGATTGGATGGGCACCGACAGGGATTCACAGGGACCCGTTGAAAGACCATGTTTTGATCATCCGGTCTTCAAACACCCTGAAGTGCGAGGACATACACGGAGGCGATCAAATCTTGTGGGGAACGTGTGCAAAACTCTGCAGAGTACTCAAACCTAATCGATTAGCCGTGTCCACGGTCATGGACAACTTGAGCCAAAGGAACTGAAGTTATCTGGATTTCTCAACACCATTATATATATTTGATGAGGGAATTATTGACAACATGGGTACGAGAATTGGTTGGTGGAACCATCTTGTTAACAACCAACAATGTAGTAACATTTTGCTTTTAGCCTTCTCTTGATGTAGGAGAAAACTTGCTTTTCGCTAAAAAACTTATAGCCCCACCTGCCATATATGCATATAGTATAGATGATTACTTTTCACCCCTCTCTTATGTGACTTGCCGGCATATTCAATATGCTGACCTACACGGCTGCAACGTCTTATGTTGCAGATATTTTTCTTCGACGAGTAAGAGTACGATTCAGGGTTACGGTCTACACTCAACTTGCCGTTGGTGTTTATTGGGACTCCACTCCCTTGACTGCTTCCGCTGAGATAATTAAGGTATATATGAGTTTTACGCTATTTACATGTGATTGCACTTTGATATATACATTGATGTACTGTGTGTGCCAGCATACTGATCCAGGGATGGCACAGAAACAAAGAGGCTTGACTCGTCTTGAGTCGTGTCGCTATACAAGGGTTGGTAGGTATAAACCATCGCGCGAACCCGACCGCCACGCAAAGATGACAATCAATAGACTAATCATGCTCAGATTTCATCACATAGCGGTTCACCATACGTGCATGCTTCGGGAATCACTAACTTCAACACAAGTATTTCTAGATCCGCAACACCTTATTAGCATGACTTCAATATTACCATAACCACAACTCAAAACTAATTGAGATGAATCAAACTTCTCTAACTATTCAATGCACATGTAGGTGGAAGTTTTCGTATCCCTTTGGATAACTACCCCTTTTGAGACTACTTTCAAAGGATAGATCAACTACCAAGCCACGCACCACTATGCTCTAAAAGATATAAGTGAAGCACATAGAGCAAAAGTATCTAGCTCAAAAGATATAAGTGAAGCACATGTGAGCTGAATTGTCTACCAAAAGATATAAGTGAAGCTCGACAAAATCACGGTGCGTGCATGTCTCTCTCTCTAGGTGTGCAGAAAGGATGATTGTGACACAACAAAAAAATAAAAGACTCCTACGATACAAGACGCTCCAAGCAAAAACACATAACATGTGGTGAATAAAAATATAGCCCCAAGTAACGTTACCGATGGATTGAAGACGAGAGAGGGGATGCCTTCCCGGGGCATCCCCAAGCTTAGGATTTTACGGCATCCTTGAATCTCTTGGGGTGCCTTGGGCATCCCCAAGCTTGAGCTCTTGCCACTCTTTATCTTTTTGTCCATAAGAACTTCACCCAAAACTTGAAAACTTCACAACACGAAACTTAAACAGAAACTCGTGATAACATTAGTACAAGAAAGCAAACCACCACTTCCTTAGGTACTGTAGAAAACTTAAATTCTACTTGTGCTGATGTTGGGTTAGTGTGCTTTCAATCTTCCATGGCTAATACCCCCCGATACTATCCATAGTTTCATCAAAATAAGCAACCAACACAACAAAAACAGAATCTGTTAACAGCAGACCAGTCTGTAGCAATCTGTATGTTTAGTATACCTCTGGTACTTCAAAAATTCTGAAACATTACGACAGTCTGAAGAATTGGCGTAGCAATCAGCAGAAAAAAGAATCAACTCAAAATCTCTTACAGAAAAAGAAATGAAAATTCTTTTCGTGAGCAGAAAGTTTCTGTCTTTTCCAGCATGACCAAACGATCATCCTCAAGACTAATCATAACGGTTTTGCTTGGCACAAACGCAAAAAGAAACACAAAAAACACAATCATAACAGAATTATGAAAGTGTGGAAAACACAAAAAAGAAAGAAAAAGGATAGATTCGTTGGGTTGCCTCCCAACAAGCACTTTTGTTTAACGCCCCTAGCTAGGCATTCAATGATGCTCTCCCAAAAGACAAGAATTGAAGCACAACGAGAGCATCCTAAAGCATGTGAAAATCACATCTAAGTCTAACATACTTCCTATGCATAGGCATTTTATAGGAAAACAGATTGTCAAGACAACCAATAGTTGCCGTATGCAAGGAAGAAGAAAGAGACAATAGCAATCTCAACATAACGAGAGGTATTTTGGTAACATGAAAGTTTCTACCACAATATTTTCCACTCTCATAGCAATTACATGTGGGTTCATATTCAAATTCAACAATATAGCTATCCCATAGGATATTCTTTTCATGATCCACATGCATGCAAAGTTGACGCTCTTCAAAAATAGTGGGATTATCATCAACCAAAGTCATGACGTCTCCAAACCCACTTCCAATATTATTGCAAATATCATATTCACCATGGGGTTTGAACAAATTTTCAAGATCATAAGAAAGATCATCACCCCAATCATGATTATTGCAACAAGTAGTGGTCAAAGCAAAACTAGCATCCCCAAGCTTAGGGTTTTGCATATTCTTAGCATGACTGTCACTAATAGAATTTATAGTGAAACCATTGCAATCATGCTTTTCATCCAAGGAGCCCTCGTGAATCACTTCATGAATTTCTTCCTCACAATTTTCAGATTCACGCATCTTACGCAAAACTCCAAAGAAATAGTCAATTGCCCTCAACTCACTAGCAATTTGTTCCACACGAGTGGGTCTCTTAAAGAGACTAGCAAGTGGATGAGGATCCATATCACTAGATTTTCAGCAAGCGAAGATGCAGGCATATTGAGGGCACATGGCACACAAGCGAATAGAAAGCAAGCGAGAGAAAAGGGCGAACAAAAAAGGCAAAGGAGAAAGGCAAATGTGAACTGGGGGAGAGGAAAACGAGAGGCAACTGGCAACAAAAGTAAATGCAAGAGAAGAGTTTGTGAGACCTACTTGGATAGATCTTGATTTCTCCTCCCCGGCAACGACGCCAGAAATACTTCTGATGTTTGCTGTGTATCCCTTGCAACGGCGCCAGAAATAGTTGTGTCGACGGCACCAGGAATCCTTCAGCTACGGCTATGCCTTAAGGGACTTCCTAGGCAAGTATGCAAAGGATTTCCCCCGTGGCCTTGGAGCCTTGCGTTGGTGTTCCCTTGAAGCGGAAAGGGTGATGTAGCACAGCGACGGTAAGTATTTCCCTCAGTTTGAGAACCAAGGTATCAATCCGGCGGAAGAGTATCTCAAGATCCTACACAAACACAAAAGCTTGCACCCAACGCTATGAAGGGGTTGTCAATCCCTTATAGATTGTTTGCCAAGTGAGAACTGAAAGCAACAAAGTAACAAAGCAAAGTAAAAGCGGATATGTAAACGATGGATGTGAATAGACCCGGGGGCCATAGTGTTTACTAGTGGCTTCTCTCATGAAAGCAAGTAGATGGTGGGTGAACAAATTACTGTCGAGCAATTGATAGAACTGTGCAGAGTCGTGACGATATCTATGCAATGATTATTTCTATAGGCATCACGTCCCAAACAAGTAGACCGATACTTTCTGCATCAACTACTATTACTCCACAGGTCGACCGCTATCCCGCATGCATCTAGTGTATTAAGTCCATAAGAATAGAGTAACGCCTTAAGCAAGATGACATGATGTAGAGGGATAATCTCAAACCAATGATAAAACCCCATCTTTTTACCCTTGATGGCAACTGCTTGATGTGTGCCTTGCTGCCCCTACTGTCACTAGGAAAGGTCACCACATGGCAGAACCCAAAACCAAGGACTTCTCCCATTCCAAGAATCATAGATCTAGTTGGCCAAACAAAACCCAAGACTCGGAGAGACTTACAAGGATATCAAATCATGCATATAAGAAATCAGCAAAGACTCAAATATATATCATAGATAATCTTATCACAAGTCCACAATTCATCGGATCTCGACAAACACACCGCAAAAGAAGATTAGATCGGATAGATCTGCATGAAGATCATGGAGAACTTTGTATTGAAGATCCAAGAGAGAGAACAAGCCATCTAGCTACTAACTACGGACCCGTAGGTCTGAAGTGAACTACTCACGAGTCATTGGAGGGCGATGGTGATGATGAAGAAGCCCTCCACCTCCAAAGTCCCCTCCGGCAGGTTGCCGGGAAGGGTCTCTAGATGAGATCTCGCGGAAACGGAAGCTTGCGGCGGCGAAAAAGTATTTTCGAGGCTCCCCTGATTTTTTGCGGAATATTTGGGAATTTATAGGCCAAAGACCTAGGTCAGGGGGCGGCCAGGGAGGCCACAAGATTGCCCACCGCCGCCTCCCCCCTGGTGGCGGAGTGGGGGCTTGTGGGCTCCCTAGAGCCCACCTGGCTTGGCCCAAAATCCCCCTGGACTTCTTCCGTTCGGGAAAAAATCATTTCGGGGTTTTTCTTCCGTTTGGAATCCGTTCTAAAATCAGATCTGAAAAGAGTCAAAAACACGGAAAAAACAGGAACTGGCACTTGGCACTGAATTAATAAGTTAGTCCCAAAAAGATATAAAAAGGTACATAGAACATACAAAGAAGGCAAGATAACAGCGTGAAAATATCAAAAATTATAGATACGTTTGAGACGTATCAGGGTGCGGTTAGTATCTTCCATGCTAAGCGGGTTATTCTCATGATGAGTGTTTATTCACTCGTCCTTGTATGAGAGGGGATGGTAAAAAGGGATTCCCGGTCCCGAATTCATAAAACACAAAAAATTAAACAAAACTCCCCTTGGATTGTTGGTGGTCACAACAATACAAAGACGTGTCTTGTCCCTTTCTGTCACTGGGATATAGAGCACCGCCAGATTGAACCCACTACAACACACTCATCTCACTTAAGAAATATTAATCTAGTTGGCCAAACCAAATCAATAGACCGGAGAGATTTATAAAGCTAAAATAATCATGAAAATAAGAATCATATAATTCAGAGAGGGCTCAAAACTTTTTCATAAATAATTGCTACGGCAACAAAAGTTCTTCCCGGCAGTGGTGCGAGAGATCTTCTGTCGTCTCTTGGGCTTGCGTTGGTTCTTCCCTTGAATAGGAAAGGGTGATGCAGCACAGGAGCAGTAAGTATTTCCCTCAGTTTGAGAACCAAGGTATCAATCCAGTAGGAGAATCTCGTCAAGTCCAGAGTACCTGCGCAAACACAAAAGAGCTTGCACCCAACGCTATAAAGGGGTTGTCAATCCCTTCAAGGTTGTTTGCAAAGTGAGATCTGAAGGCGGAAAGTGCAACGAAGTAAAACGTGTAAGGCTGAAAATATGGTGTGGAGTAGACCCTGGGTGCCATAGTGTTCACTAGAGGCTTCTCTCAAAAATAGCAAGTATTACGGTGGGTGAACAAATTACTGTCGAGCAATTGATAGAACCGCGCAAAGTCATGACGATATCTAAGGCAATGATCATAGATATAGGCATCACGTCTGAGACAAGTAGACAGATACTTTATGCATCTACTACTATTACTCCACACATCGACCGCTATCCAGTGTGCATCTAGTGTATTGAGTTCATGACGAACAGAGTAACGCCTTACGCAAGATGACATGATGTAGAGGGATAATCTCAAACCAATGATGAAAACCCCATCTTTTTACCCTTGCTGGCAACAACATGATGCGTGCCTCGCTACCCCTTCTGTCACTGGGTGAGGTCACCGCACGGTATGAACCCAAAACCAAGCACTTCTCCCATGGCAAGAATCATAGATCTAGTTGGCCAGACAAAACCCACAACTCGAAGATAATTACAAGGATATGAAATCATGTATCGGAGAGATCAGAAGAAACTCAAATAAGATTCATAGATAATCTGATCATAAATCCACAATTCATCGGATCTCGACAAACACACCGCAAAAGAAGGATAGATCTCCATGAAGAGCATGGAGAACTTTCTACTGAAGATCCCAGAGAGAGAAGAAGCCATCTAGTTACTAGCTATGGACCCGTAGGTCTATGGTGAATTACTCATGCATCACCGGAGAGGTCATGGTGTTGATGAAGAAGCCCTCCGTATCCGAATCCCCCCTCCGGCAGGGCACCAGAACGTGCCCCAGATGGGATCTTGCGGAGACAGAAGCTTGCGGCAGCGGAAAAGTACTTTCGATGATCTCCTGATTTTTTGTGGAATTTTTGGGGATATATAGGCGCAAAACCTAGGGCATAGGTGGCCCAGGGAGCCCACAAGCCTGGACGGCACGGGCCCCCCTGGCTGCGTCATGAGGGCTTGTGGGCTCCCTGAGGACCCCCTTCCTTGGTTCTCAAGTCTCCCGATCTTCTTCAGTTCCGGAAAAATCTTTTCGGAAGTTTTATTCCGTTTGGACTCCGTTCAAAATCCTCCTCTTAAAGGGGTCAAAAACATGGAAAAAATAAGAACTGGCACTTGGCACTGAGTTAATAAGTTAGTCCCAAAAAATATATAAAAGGCATGCAAAACATCCAAAGTTTGACAAGATAATAGCATGAAACCATCAAAAATTATAGATACGTTGGAGACGTATCAAGCATCCCCAAGCTTAACTCCTGCTCGTCCTCGAGTAGGGAAGTGATAAAGAATGAATTTTTGATGTGGAATGCTACCTAGCAAAGTTTTCCTTTGCAACTTCTTTCACGTGACATGAATGTTCAGATCCGTAAGATTCGAAACAATAGTTTTCTATTGACATGAAAACAATAATACTTCAAGCAAACTAGCAAGGTAATCAAGAACTTTCAAAATAACAAGGCCAAGGAAAGTTATCCCTACAAAATCATATAGTCTGGCTATGCTCCATCATCCTCACACAACTAATGTAAATCATGCACAACCCTGGTATTGGCCAAGTAATTGTTTTCGCACTCTTACTTTCTCAAACTTTTTATAACTATCACGCAATACATGAGCGCGAGCCATGGATATAGCACTATAGGTGTTATAGAGTGTGGTGGTGGTTGTGAGACAAAAAGGAGGAGATGGTCACATTGACTCGACGTATCAAAAGGCTATGGAGATACCCATTAATAGATATCAATGTGAATGAGTAGGGATTGCCATACAATGGATGCACTAGAGTTATAAGTATGTGAAAGCTCAAAAGTAGAACTAGTGGGTGTGCATCCAACTTGCTTGCTCATGAAGACCTAGGGCAATTTTGAGGAAGCCCATCATTGGAATATACAAGCCAAGTTATATAATGAAGATTCCCACTAGCATATGGTAGTCACAAAGCAAGAAGCTCTCAATGATGAAGAACATGGTGCTATTATGAAGAACAAGTGTGGAAAAAGATAGTAGCATTGTCCCTTCTCTCTTTTTCTCTCTTTTTTTTATTTGGGATCTTAGGCCTCTTTTTTTCTCTCTTTTTTTTGGGGCTCTTTGGCCTCTTTTTTTATTTCCTCACACGGGACAATGCTCTAATAATGATGATCATCACACTTTTATTTACTCACAGCTCAAAGCTTAGAAATGACTCTATAGGAAATGCCTCCGGCAGTGTACCGGGATGTGCAACGATCTAGCATGGCGTATGACGTTGAAACATCTCGCTAGCTATCTTACGGTCATGCAATGGCAATATTAGAGTGACAGCACAAGTCATGAGACGGAACGGTGGGAGTTGCATGGCAATATATCTCGGAATGGCTATGAAAATGCCATAGTAGGTAGGTATGGTGGCTGTTTTGAGGAAGGCATATGGTGGGTTTGTGCACCGGCGAGAATTGCGCAGCACTAGAGAGGCTAGCAAAGGTGGAAGATGAAAGTGCATCTATACCATGGACTCACATTAGTCATGAAGAACTCACATACTTGTTGTGAAAGTTTTTATTAGTAATTGAAACAAAGTGCTAAACGCATACTCCGAGGGGAAGGATTGGTAGGTGTTAACCATCGCGTGATCCCGACCTCAACACAAAGGATGACAATCAATAGATCAATTATGCTCCGACTTCCTAACATAGCGGTTCACCATACGTGCATGCTACGGGAATCACTAACTTCAACACAAGTATTTCTAGATTCACCACACCCTACTAACATAGCTCTTAATATTACCAAATCCACGTCTCAAAACTAATTGAGAGGAATCAAGACTTCTCTTTCTACTCAATGCACATGAAGATGGAGGTTTTCTTGCATCCTCTTTGGGTACCTATCACATTTGGGACTACTTTCATAGCATAAGCCAACTACCAAGTCACGCACCGCCGTGCTCTAAAAGATATAAGGGAAGCACATAGAGCAAAAGTATCTAGCTCAAAAGATATAAGTGAAGCACTATGAGCATTCTAGCAAAAATCACGATGAGTGCATGTCTCTCTCTCTCAAAAAGGTGTGCAGCAAGGATGATTGTGACACAAAAAAAACAAAAGACTCCTAAGATACAAGACGCTCCAAGCAAAACACATATCATGTGGTGAATAAAAATATAGCTCCAAGTAATGTTACCGATGGATTGAAGACGAAAGAGGGGATGCCTTCCCGGGGCATCCCCAAGCTTAGACTTTTTGGTGTCCTTGAATTTGGCTTGGGATGCCTTGGGCATCCCCAAGATTGAGCTCTTTTCACTCCTTATCTCTTTTTCCATGAGAACATCACCCAAAACTTGAAAACTTCACAACACAAAACTTAAATAGAAACTCGTGGTAACATTAGCACAAGAAAACAAACTACCACTCTTTTGGTACTGTAGCAAACTTGAATTTTATCTATATTGGTGTTGGGGTACTGTATTCTCACTTTTCCATGGCTAGTACCCCCCCGATACTAACCATAGTTTCATCAAAAGAAGCAACCAACTCAACAAAAACAGAATCTGTCAAAAATAGACCAGCCTGTAGCAATCTGTATACTTCGTATACTTTTGGTACCTCAAAAAATCTGAAAAATTATGACTGCCTGGGAAAAAGGCGTATCAACCAGCAGAAAAAAGAATAAACTCAAAATATCTTTCTGAATAAAAATTAAAAATCATCTCGTGAGTGAAAAGTTTCTGTCTTTTTCGAGCAGGATCAAACAACCATTACCAAGACTAGTCATAAAGGTTTTGCTTGGCTCAAACACAAAAAGAAACACAAAAACACAATCACAACAGAATTATGAAAGTGTGGATGCAACAAAACAGAAAGAAAAAGATAAATTCATTGGGTTGTCTCCCAACAAGCGCTATTGTTTAACGCCCTTAGCTAGGCATAAAAGTGATAGAATCATGTATCGCCGTCTTTGGTGCTCAAACCATATGTAGCGTGATCACTTATCATCTTAAGGTTTTCATATTTCTTGCTATAAGATTCACCAGTACTTTTAGGAACAAAAACATACTTGGTGATTTTATTGTGGGCAAAATTTGGAGTATTCTGCACAGCAGCAAAAGCAGAACCCAAGTTGGTTATAACATCCTCTAGTTTGCCAATCCTAGCGGAATCATGACCTAGGTTTTCGTTAACTGTGGGTTCCTTCTCCTTTAAATTTTTCAAAACCATTCCCACCTTGGATCCATACTGAGTGATTTGAATGTGGATCTTATTATCCAAATTCTCAATGAGTTCAATCGTAGCAACTTTATTTTCAATGACGTCCAGCCTACGCATCACATGTTGCAGAGTTAAGGTAGTTCCATTAACCATGAGTGGGGGTGAGCCTACCAAATTTATTACAGCTCTGTAAGAATCAACGGTATGGCTACCCAAGAAATTTCCACCTATGATGGTGTCAAGAATATACCTATTCCAAGGAGAAACACCTACATAAAAACTGTGAAGCAGGACGGTAGTGGATTGCTTATGAGTAGATCTACTCTGAGCATTGCAAATCCTATACCAAGCGGCCTTTAAGTTTTCTTCCTCAATTTATTTGAAATTGAGGATTTGGCTCTCGGGAGTATCGTTCGAAGTGGTGGATCTAGCCACCAGGATAGACTATCCCACACAGACGAACAAAAAGTAAGCGAGAGAAAAAGACGAACGAAAAGGCAAACGAAAAAGGAAAATTGTGAAGTGGGGGAGAGGAAAACGAGAGGCAACTGGCAAACAAAGTAAATGCAAGAGATGAGTTTGGGACACCTACTTGTATGAGTTCTTGACTTGATCCTCCCCGGCAACGGTGCTAGAAATTCTTCTGCTATGGCAACAAAAGTTCTTCCCCGGTAGTGGTGCCAGAGATCCTTCTGTCGTCTCTTGGGCTTGAGTTTGTTCTTCCCTTGAAGAGGAAAGGGTGATGCAGCACAGGAGCAGTAAGTATTTCCCTCAGTTTGAGAACCAACGTATCAATCCAGTAGGAGAATCTCATCAAGTCCAGAGTACCTGCGCAAACACAAAAGAGCCTGCACCCAACGCTATAAAGGGGTTGTCAATCTCTTGAAGATTGTTTGCAAAGTGAGATCTGAAGGCGGAAAGTGCAACGAAGTAAAAAGTGTAAGGCTGAAAATATGGTGTGGAGTAGACCCTGGGGGACATAGTGTTCACTAGAGGCTTCTCTCAAAAATAGCAAGTATTACGGCGGGTGAACAAATTACTGTCGAGCAATTGATAGAACCGCACAAAGTCATGACGATATCTAAGGCAATGATCATACATATAGGCATCACGTCCGAGACAAGTAGACCGATACTTTCTGCATCTACTACTATTACTCCACACATCGACCGCTATCCAGCATGCATCTAGTGTATTGAGTTCATGATGAACAAAGTAACGCATTAAGCAAGATGACATGATGTAGAGGGATAATCTCAAACCAATGATGAAAACCCCATCTTTTTACCCTTGATGGCAACAACACGATACGTGCCTCGCTACCCCTTCTATCACTGGGTGAGGTCACCGCACAGTATGAACCCAAAACCAAGCACTTCTCCCATTGCAAGAATCATAGATCTAGTTGGCCAGACAAAACCCACAACTCGAAGAGAATTACAAGGATATGAAATCATGCATAAGAGAGATCAGAAGAAACTCAAATAAGATTCATAGATAATCTCATCATAAATCCACAATTCATGGATCTCGACAAACACACCGCAAAAGAAGATTACATCGGATAGATCTCCATGAAGAGCATGGAGAACTTTGTATTGAAGATCCCAGAGAGAGAAGAAGCCATCTACTTACTAGCTATGGACACGTAGGTCTATGGTGAACTATTCACGCATCATCGAAGAGGTCATGGTGTTGATGAAGAAGCCCTCCGTATCCGAATCCCCCCTCCGGTAGGGCACCAGAACATGCCCCAGATGGGATCTTGCGGAGACAGAAGCTTGCGGCGGCGAAAAAGTACTTTCGACGATCTCTTGATTTTTTGTGGAATTTTTTGGGATATATAGGCGCAAAACCTAGGGCAGAGGTGGCCCAGGGAGCCCACAAGCCTGGACGGTGCCCCCTGGCCGCGCCATGAGGGCTTGTGGGGTCCCTGAGGACCCCCTGCCTTGGTTCTCAAGTCTCCCGATCTTCTTCCGTTCCAGAAAAAATCTTTTCGGAAGTTTTATTCCGTTTGGACTCCGTTCAAAATCCTCCTTTGAAAGGGGTCAAAAACATGGAAAAAACAGGAACTGGCACTTGGCACTGAGTTAATAAGTTAGTCCAAAAAATATATAAAAGTCATGCAAAACATCCAAAGTTTGACAAGATAATAGCATGAAACCATCAAAAATTATAGATACGCTTGAGACGTATCAATAATCTAAACATAAACCCATAATTCATCGATCCCAACAAACGCATCGCACAAGGTGATTATATCAAATAGATCATCGCGAAGGTGCGATGAACTTTATATATATATATATATATATATATATATATATATAAGAGAGAGAGAGAGAGAGATACTAGCTATGGACCGGTAGGTGTGTGGCACACTACTCACACATCACTACTGGAGTAACAAGGATGATGTAGGGCCCTCCATGATTGATCCCCCCCTCTGGCAGGGCATCAGAAGAGGGATCGAGATGGGCACCTGGCGGAATATAGACTTGCGGCCGCGAAGAAAGTGTTTCGGGAGCTCCCCTAGGGTTTTACGGGAATGTGATCATTTATAAGCCAAAGAACAAGGTCGGGAGAGCCACGAGGGGCCCATGACCTAACAGGGCACGACCACCCCCTGGACGCGTTATGTTGGCTCATAAGGCCCTCATATTCCCCCTACATTCTCTTGAAGCTTCCAGGTCTTCTTTTGGTCCAGAAAAAATCATCAAAAAAATTCATGGTATTTGGACTCCGTTTGGTACTGTAAACTTGAAAAGCCAAAAACATGCAAAAAAACAACAGCTAGCACTTGGCACTCGGTTAATAGTTTTGTACTAAAAAATAATTTGAATTTATAAATAAATGCCAAAAGAATCCTAGAATGTAATATTATAGCACGTAACAATCAAAAATTATATATACGTTGGAGATGTATCACTGCCAAGGCAACACAGCACGCCCACCCCCCTAGACATGCCCTCATGGCTTGGGACCACCTCCTAGGTGCCCTAGCCTCTCTCCTCTACTATAAGATGGTTTTTGACCTAAATAAAATGATAAGTAACCTTCGGGACAAAGTGTTGTCGTCTTGAGGCGGAAACTTGGGCAGAGGCCCTTTTACTCTCCGATAGAGTGATTCTGTCTGGGAAACTTGCCCCCGGGAGGGGGAAATCAAAGCCATCGTCATCACCAACGCTTCCTCCTTTGTGGGAGTACAAATCTTGATCAACATATTCACCAGCACGATCTCATGTCAAACCCTAGTTCATCTCTTGTATTCAATCTTCGTCTCGAAACATCAGATTGGTACGTGTGGGTTACTAGTAGTGTTGATTACCTCTTGTAGTTCATGCTAGTTGGTTTATTTGGTGGAATATAATATGTTCATATCCTTAATCATAGTTATTACACCTTTTATCTTCAACATGGTGATGATTTGTGAGTAGTTACCTTTGTTCCTGAGGACATGGGAAAAGTCTTGTTATAACTAATCATGTGAAGTTGGTATTCGTTTGATATTTTGATGACATGTATGTTGTTGCTTCTCTTACTGGTGTTGTGTGAATGTTGACTACATGACACTTCACCATGTTGTGGACTAAGGGAAGGCATTGTGGAGTAATAAGTATATGATGGTTTGCTAGAGTGACAGAAGCTTAAACCCTAGTTTATGTGTTATTTCATAAGGGGTGGATTTGGATCCACAAGTTTCATGCTATGGTTAGATTTATCTTAATTCTTTTTTCGTGGTTGCGGATTCTTGCGAGAGGGGCTAATCATAAGTGGGTTTCTTGTTTAAGTAAGAACAAGACATTAGCACCAGTCCACCCACATATCAAATTATCAAAGTAACGAACGTGAATCAACTCAACATGATGAACATGACTAGACATAGATTCACATGTGTCCTCGGGAGCACTTTGCTTCATATAACAGTACTTTCAGGAATGTTCTTTTCTACAAAAAGGATGGGTTTGTCTTTCTACATACTTTCTACTATTGTTACTTGTCACTTGTTACGAATTATGTTGCTAAAAAACTATATATCAATGTTACTTATAGCATTTCCAGAGAATACCTTGCTCAAAATCGCTTGTCATTTCCTTCTGCTCCTCGTTGGGTTTGACACTCTTACTTATCGAAAGGACTACGATTGATCCCCCTATACTTGTGGGTCATCAAGAATATTTTTAGCACCATTGCCGGGGAGTGAAGCGCCTTTGGTAA
This sequence comes from Hordeum vulgare subsp. vulgare, assembly GCF_904849725.1. Taxonomy (NCBI): domain Eukaryota; kingdom Viridiplantae; phylum Streptophyta; class Magnoliopsida; order Poales; family Poaceae; genus Hordeum; species Hordeum vulgare. The sequence goes on from NC_058519.1 coordinate 54,244,324, forward strand.
GTGGTATTTGGTAAGGAAACATTTTTGGTGCATGCTGAAATTTACTGTTGCTTGTTACTATGGATAGTAATCCTTTGAAGGGCCTGTTTGGGGTATCTTCACCCCGACCAAAAGTGGAAAAGGTTTCTCCTCAACCTATTGAAATTTCTAAAAATATTTATTATGATATTCCTTCGGGTACGTTAGAGAATATGCTAGCTAATCCTTATGCAGGAGACAGTACAACTCATCCTGATTATCACTTGATATATGTAGTGAGATTTGTGGATTATTTAAGCTTGCAGGTTTATCCGAGTACAAAGTCAAGGATAAGGTTTTCCCTTTATCTTTGGAGGGAAAATTATTGATGTGGTATAGGCTATTGGATGATATTGGCTCATGGGACTGGAATTGCTTGAAGCTAGAATTTCATCAGAAGTTTTATCCTATGCATCTAGTTCATCGTGATTAGAACTATATATATAATTGCTAGCCTCATGAAGGATAAAACATCTCTCAAGATTGGGGGGCTTAAATCTATGATACACACCTTGCCCCAACCATGGGCTCTAAAAAAATGATAATACAAAAATTTTATGCTCGGCTTTCTCATGATGATCAATTAATACTCGATTCTTCTTCCACTCGCTCCTACATGAGGAGAACTATTGAATTCAAATGGGATCTTTTGGAAAGAATTAAACACAAATCTGAAGATTGGGAACTCGACAAAGGTAAAGGTTAGGTATAAAGCTTGAATTTGATTGTGTTAAATCTCTTATAGAAACTGATACTTTTCATAAGTTTAGCAATAAATATGGACTTGACTCTGAGATAGTAGCTTATTTGTGTGAATCATTTGCTAAACATGTTGATCTCCCTAAGGAGAAGTGGTTTAAATTTCATACACAGGTTGAAAAATTATTAGAACAACCCATTAAAGTTGAGGAAGAAACAATTGTTTACCAGGTTGATCCAGTTGTGCCTATTGCTTATATTGAGAAACCACCTTTTCCTGTTAGGATTAAGAAACAAGCTGAAGTTGCAACTGTGGTTAACAGAAGTCATATTAGGACACCTAAACCTCAAATGAAAGTGGAACCTAATATTGCTTTGGTTAAAGATCTCCTAGCTGATAATATTGATGGACAAGTTATTTACTTATGTGATGAAGCTCTAGAATTGAAAAAACTTGTTAGAAACAAGTAGGATGAGTTAGATAAAAATAATCCAGTTGTTGGCATGCTTGTTGTTTCTGTTAGGATTCGAGATCATTGCTATCCTGGCTTATGTGACATCTGTGCTAGTGTTAGTGCTATACCGTTTACCTTATATCAAGAAATTACGACTAACATAACACCCTCTGAGATTGAAGATATTGATTTCACTATTAAACTTGCAAACTGAGACACTATTTCACCACGTGGGATTGTTAGAGATGTCTAAGTCTTGTGTGCAAAAATTAAGTACCCTACTAATTTCTTAGTACTTGGTTCACAAGAAGATAATTTGTGTCCCACTATTTTTGGTAGTCCTTTCTTGAATACTGTTAATGCTGAAATTAATTGTGTTACTCAAAAGGTTAAAGTAAGCTTCAGTGATGTGCCTCGTGAATTTAATTTCTCTAAGTTTGGTAGACAACCACATGAGAAATAATTATCTAGTAAATATGAAATTATTGGTCTTGCCTCTATTGTTGTGCCTCCTACTGATCCATTAGAACAATATTTGCTAGACCACGACAATGATATGCATATAAATGAGAGAAATGAAATATTTTTTCGAAAACCACCTATTCTTAAACACAACTTGATTATTGATATTTTAGGGGACCCACCTCCAGCTAAGGGAGATATCGTGTTTGAGCTAAAGAAATCCCCTGATACTTTGAAATGTGGTTATCTAGATGAAAAGAACATATATCATGTTATTATTAGTGCTAACCTTTTAGAGAATGAAGAAAAGAGATTAATTAAAACTCTGAGGAAGCACCGAGCTTATATTGGATATACTCTTCATGATCTTAAGGGCATCAGTACCGCTCTATATATGTGAGCACAAGATTAGTATGGAACCGAATGCTAAACCCGTCGTTCATCATCAACGTCGCTTAAATCCTAAGATAAAGGAAGTGGTAAGAATTGGAATACCAAAGCTTCTCGAGGCAGGTATAATCTATCCTATTGTTGATAGTAGATGGGTAAGTCATGTTCATTGTGTTGCTAAGAAAGGAGGTATAACTCTTGTTCCTAATGATAAGAATGAACTTATCCCACAAAGAATTGTAAGTGGTTATATGATGGTAATTGATTTCAGGAAATTAAACAAAGCTACTAGAAAATATCATCTGCCCTTGCCATTTCTTGATCAAAGTTAGAAAGATTATCTAAACACGGACACTTTTGTTTTCTTGAAGGATATTCTGGTTTTTCTCAAATACCCGTGTCAAAGTAAAACCAAGAGAAAACTACTTTCACATGCCCTTTTGGAACGTATGCCTTTTCATTTATGTAATGCACCTGCTACCTTTCAAAGATGTAGGACCACTATATTATTTGACTTTTGTGAAAAGATTGTTGAGGTGCTCATGGATGATATTTCCATTTATGGGGATTCCTTTGATGATTGGTTGAGCAACCTTGATCGATTTTTTCATATATGTGGAGAAATTAATCATGTATTGAATTGGGAGAACTGACACTTTATGGTGAATGAAGGTATATTACTTGGGCATAAGATTTCTGAACGGGGTAATGAGGTAGACAAAGCTAAAGTTGATGCAATAGAGAAAATGCCATGTCCCAAATATGTTAAAGGTACTAAGAAGTTTTCTTGGTCATGTTGGTTTTTTATAGGTGTTTCATTGAAGATTTCTCAAAAAAATCTAGGTCATTAACTAATCTTCTTCAAAAACATATCCCATTTGTTTTTAGGGATTTTTATTTTTGTGCCCCTGGTTCGTTAGCTCTACTCATTCATCCCCACGCTCTTAACTTTTGCTCACTTTTCCCCACTCCCTTGGCCGAAACCCTCAGAACTGGTCACAAACAGTGGATGTCGTTGGGTCAGTGCTTTGACCGTTAACTCACACGAGTGGGGACGCGCTGACTGTGTCCCCTGTTGGACCTGATGAGTGGGGTCGCGGCGAATGGTGCCGCGGTTCGCCCGTTGGGCCGTGGTTAGATTGTTGGGCCATCGCGCGTCGTAACGACATGGGCCTGCTATGCATGCACCTGCCTCCATCGGTTGTTGCTGGGCCCTGCGCGCGTTGTAACGACATGAGCCTGCTATGCAAGCATGTAGCTAGCCTGCCTCTATGCGTTGATGCCCGCCGCCACTTATGCTGACCGACCTCTTTCTGTATGCTAGCCGCCACGGACGCAGGGACGGTCGATGCTGCTGGTTCGTATCATGCCACACGCTTGTCTCCCTGATCCACTCGCATCTATTCAACGTGGCAATTAAAGCTAAGCTATGCATGCGCGACATGAACCGCCTGCCTACCTGCCTGCCAGCATGCGTCGATGCGTCCTGCCACGAATGCAGCCTTCCTGTGAGCTGCCACGGTACATATCGATCGACATGCGCCGCCATGATACCGAAGCAGCGAAGCCTGCTGTGCATGCCATGTGATTGAGCTAGGTTGCCTGCATGCGCGCCGTCACGGACGCAACGATAGTCGCTGCCACTGATCGAGCTAGGTTTTAGGTATTTGAGGGTTTAGGGCTTTGAAGCATCAACAAAAAGCATGTAATATATTTTTTGAAGCATCATCATTTTGAAGCATCAACAAACATAGCTCAGAGAGCATAATAACGGAAGCATACGTGTTGAAGCATCAACAAACATAGCTCAGAGAGCATAATAATGAAAGCATACAATATAGGGAAGCCTACGATATATATCCTATGTACTGCCTAGTGCACTATGCGTCTTCGTCATCGGAGATGGCCGGAGCCTGGTGTTAGAGCATATATCTCCATATGTGGTTTTGGTAATTGATGACAATTCCTATGGACTAATGGTTGCCTTAAGTTATATTTATAGGATTTGTCCATAGGCACTTCTTGAAGTCCATCTGTTGGGTTCAAGGAGTTTATATGATGACCAAGATGGTATTCAAGGTATTATCCAAAGAATGATCATAGATACACTAGGTTGATCAAGATCTTAGACAAAGAGTAAATCAAGATGATCAACACACAAAGCGTATAAGATGTACCGAGAGGAATCAAGTGATCCCATGGTATGGTAAGCATTGTCCATTACGTGTTTGGTTACTAACCCATGGTCTTTGTGAGAGTACTATGTGGGGGTTAGGTGTGCTTCCATGGGCTTGCGTCAAAAGGAAGATCTCATACAACCCATGAAGGATGACATCAAGTGGCGATCGTCATCAAGATTGTGGTGTGCAAGTTCAAGTGGATCAGCACGAATATATCATTGAAACTATTGTTAATGATCATGTGTTGATAAGGACAAGCTCATGTGCTAACAAGGACAAGATCAAGATAAGCATTCCTGAGCACTACATGCTTGATTCTTGTGGATGTTCACATGGTGGACAAATGAAGATGAATACATAAGCTAGGCTCTCCACATTGTGTATGGGAGAGCTACTTGAAGACTTCATCATTTCTTGCTTTCAACTTGAGCCAAGAAGGAACAACAACATCAAGCTCAAGTGAAAGGGCTAACTCAAAGGTATCAGTTCCTTTGACGTCAGTTGTGCACAGTGATGATCAGCGAATAAAAGTATACACTCAAGTATGGATCATCAGTACCCCTTTTATGATTCTTGAGTCTTTAGGGATCCCGCACTATTAAGAGGGGATCACAGGTTTTGCGATGAACTTGCTCAAACTACATCTCCACTGTTCTGCTCACACCACATCTCCAGTGATCTGCTGTTATCTGAAAACAGAACCAGTGCCTCGGACATCCGGCTTCCTCCGGACGTCCGAGGGCCGGACGACCGACTGCTTCGGAAATCCGGAATCCTATACCAGAGAAATCAGAGCCATATAACTCGGACTTCCGGCTCCCTCCGGACGTCCGAGGCCCAGATACCGACCAGCTTCGGAATTCCGGAACTATGCACCACAGAAACTTGAGCCATATAACCCGGACTTCCGGCTCCCCCCGGACGTCAGAGGGTCTGTCAAGGGTTAGACGACCGACAGGCTTCAGAAATCCGGAGCCCTGCACCAGAAGAACTTGAGCCCTATGACTCGGATTTCCGGCTCCCTCAGGACGTCCGAGGGCCGGACATCCGGTCGCTGTTCAATTCAAAACAGTTCAGTCTTATCTACAGGCCTCGGACGACCGACCCCTGTCGGACGTCCGACCCCTCGCGGACGCCCGGACTTCCGGCAACTGTCGGACGTCCGGACCCTGTGTGACTTAAAGTGCCCCCAACAGCTGTTTTTCTCTCCCCACTATAAATACCCCCCTCCCACTTCGTGAGAGGGTTGCCTAACACAGCCTTATCCTCATAAGAACACACTTCTACCTCACACACATTTGCTCACACCAAATCTTAGATCCCAAGAGCATTTGTGAGCCCCTTTGAGAGTTGTTCCAATCAAAATATAGATCGTCTCCCTCTCCTCCTCTCAACCCAAGCTATTTGAGATTTGAGCAAGTTTTGAGCATTCCCCGTGATCTTGTTACTCTTGGAGGTTGGAGACTCCTATGCGGTAGGAGTTCTTCGGAGAGGAATCAATCCATGTGATTACCCCTCGGAAAAGTTTGTGAGGGTTTGGAAGCCACCTCAAAGGCTTACCACTAGTGGTTGAGAAACGCCTTCATGGTGTTATCTCAAAGGGATAATAGGCTGAGCCTTCGTGGCGTTGGTGTGCCTTCGTGGTAACATCCACCTCTCTAACGGTGACTAGCTTCCCTCCAAGGAAGTGAACATCGGGATACATCTTCTTCTCAGTGACCTTGGTTATCCTTAACCCTAACTCCTTACTTGCGATTTACTTGTGTTACTTGAGCATACATACATTGCATATTGTTTGTGCTCATTATATTGTGTTGGCTATTTCTTGTACAAGATTAATCATTCAAGCATACCCTCTATATCCACACGTTCATACTTGTAGCCTTTGATATATCGTGTGATATAGTGTGATCTAGTATCTTGTGTTGTTTCACCTACTTGTCGTGTGATATAGCTCAAGTAAGTTTGTGTAACTTACTTGTGCTTGTTAGTAACTGTATTGTGTCCATCTTGGTAGATCGTGTTGTTGATACACGTTGCAGTGCCTAGTGCATTTAGGATTTGTGCTTGACAAGTACCCTCTTAGTTTATTTCCGCATTAGTTTCAAGCCAAATCCGAAGAAGTTTTTAAATAGCCTATTCACCCCCCCCCCCACTCTAGGCGTCATCGAGGTCTTTTCAATTGGTATTAGAGCTAGGTCTATCTTTAATTAGGTTTCACGACCTAGAGAGTATCGATGTCGACTATTGGATTAGTGCACAATGGCATCTTTGACTTTGATGGCACAAATTATACCCTATGGAGAATTCGTATGCTTCATCACTTTCGGGCCATGGGCCCAAATACTTTACGAATTGTTCTTGTAGGGATTGCCGACAAAAAGGATGATGCATCTTCATCTACTAATGAGATGTATTTTGATTGTGAGGCTTTTCTTGCCATTCATCGAACCATAAGTCCTGAAGTGTTTAAGTCTATCTTGACTTGCAAGTCAGCTCATGAAGTTTGGACTAAACTTGAAGATATATATAGTGGGTCCAATCTTGATGAAGACGGTATTATGATGAAGGAGTTGGTGCATGAGCTCTTCACTCTTTTCGATCTTAAAGAGTCCACCACTACTTCCATATCCGATTGCTTGCACACCTCAGCATCTTCAATCTCACAAGGTAATGACATGGTGAGTGAAGAAATATGTGTTGATGAAAATGTCATAGCCTCTATGGACACGAGCATATCTAGCACCACACATAGTGTAAATTATTGTGTTGATAGGTCATGCATTTCACCTAAAGATCCCTCGACAAATGTCTGTGGTGATATGCCTGCTTCCTCGTGTCCTCTTGATCAAAATATCTTGTTTCTCCCTAGTTGCTCTATGACTAATCATTTAGGGGAAATCAAGAAATATGAAGTACCTTTGACTAATGAAGAATCTGATTCACCAAAAGAATCATCATCAACTCCTCCAGTTCACATGTGCCTCATGGCAAGAGGTAATAATGAGGTATCATCTTCCCTGTGCAATAACGATGATATTTGCGATGAGGATGATGATGATGATTTGACCGAAAATATCTATGTGATCGGTAAAATTCTTCATAAAGCTAAAAATAACGCTCTTCAAAGATTCCAAGATGTTCTTGCTTACTTTGAAAATTGTAATGATTCACTTAATCATGAACAAGCTAAAAGTGAACAACTTGAACATGAACTTGAGAAGAGTCATCAAGCATGTAGAGACTTAAGATCTTCAAAAGGTGAGATTGAAGTTGCTCATGATAAACTTAAAAAGGATTGTGAGGTCCTTCTCCTTGAATGCAATAATGTCAAGGGAGAGCTCATCAAAACCTCTAAGATCTATGAGGAGCTTCAATCTACTCATGAGAAGTCTCTATTTGCTACTTACTCCTCTCATATTGTTGATGATACTTGTACATCTAACTCTACCTCATTTGAAGTATCAACATTGAAGGAGAATATTGAGCTACGTGCTCAACTTGATTTACTAACTAGCAATTATGGGAAGTTGGAAGAAAACCATGTAATGCTCACAAGCTCTCATGCCGATCTTCTAACATCCTATAATGTGCAAAAGTTAGCTCATGAGGCTATCATCACCAAGGTAACATCAAATAAGCCTCATGTGGACAATGGCACTACTTCTAGTCAAAGTACTATATTTCCATGTGTTAGTCCTCGTAATTCGTCTACTCATAATGTTGCTACCTCGTGTGATGAATTATTTTCCTTGCCTTGTTGCTCTAACAATGAAACTTACACTTCCTCTAGTATTTGCATTAAAACTAACCATGCAGAGGAAATCGAAGAGCTCAAGGCCCAAGTCACTTCTTTGAAGAAAGACTTGGAACAGTGTCATGAAGGGATGTCCGCACTCAACAACGTCCTGTGTGAGAAAACATCTCCAAATGACAAAAATGATGTTGGAGTAAACTCAAACAAGAACAAGAGTGGCCTACAACGAGTTAAGAATTTGGCCAAAATCATTTGCTTCAAGTGCAAAGTTAAAGGGCACCATGTTAGATCTTGCCCTTTGAAGACGAAGTCTCAAAGTCACAAGCAACAAGGGAAGCGGCCACAAACTCAATCACACACTCAGCTACAAGTTGAAGGAAGGCCTCTTCCCAATAAGACCCAAGCCAACACTCCCCAAGGTGAGAAATCAACTGGGAAGAAAACAAAGGGTAGATGTTGCTACTTATGTCGTGAGAAGGGTCACGTCGCTTCGTCTTGCACGAGAGGTAACTTATCCAACCCAATCACTATTGATGATATCTATTCCCTTGGGAAGGATAAGGTTGGCAATGTGTTTGCCAAGTTTGTTGGTACTCAAAATGGTGTCAAGAAAAGAACCATCTGGGTTGCCAAGCCTATTGTGATTAACCTCTTAGGACCCACCGTAGTTGGGGACCAACAAGCTCAAACTTGATCAATAGGTGACTATGGAGGACATTAGAGACTTGGATACATAATGAAGAATTAAGGGGTCTTCATCATTCATATTATCTCAAGCCAAGTCATTTGGATTATCGAGTTTCTATCTTATATCCAATGTGCCTCCTTACGATAACTTATACTTAAACTGTTTACATTGTTAGGTGCTCGCCCCTTTGCATGTTGTGGTTTTGTACCTTGCATGCGTTTGTATATGTTGTGCTTCCAACTTGCTTATCTTGAGTAATCGAGTATGGGTATGTTGGTTTGCAAATCATGTACATGTTGAGTCTTGTATTGAGCCTTTTTGCATCTTGTTTATATATTTTTTGTTGGCTCTTGTGAGAGATTAATGGATTATCCCATTGTGGGGGATTGATGTGCTTTGCACACCTCACAATATTATAAATGTGTATACATGGGGAATACCACTTAGTTTTGATACATCAAGATTATCTAGTTTCTATGTGGTATGTCTTACTCATGAGAAATTCAAATTCTATATGGTCCATTAAGTATCTCTTGTTGGTTTTAATTTGCCACTTGTTAATGTTGTTGGTTTATCACATTATGGGGGAGTAATATGCTATGTGCATATTACAAACCTAGAAAATGTGTACATTTGACGCGTTGCCACTTAGTGTTGATATTGTAAATTATCTTGTTCCTAGGTGGCATGTTAGCTCTACAAGTGTCATTTGCTTGCGTTTTATGGGTAAATATGATCTTGGATATATTTGTGATCTAGCAATGAGTATCACTTCAAAAATACTTCTTGTCCTTGACAATTGGTATTCCCATCATGTGATAGGAATTGCAAATCATCTTTACATTGGATTTTGTGTTTCGTTTGTCTTCCTTGCCTCTTATGAATCTATTTTAACATGTCTAGTGTTTTTATAGATATAGAGAAAGTGATGATTCCATCGTGTGCGTTTTGTATTCAAATGCAAATTCTATATAATGCACGTCCCTTGGGGAGCTATCCTATTTTCTTTAGAACACTCTCTTTATTCTCCCATCATAAAATCTTTTGATCCCCATCAAGTGTGTGTTGATGGGAGGCAAGTCTTGCTCTTTATGATGCTCTGTGCCATCATGAAAATATGTCGAGGGCTTGGTTTGTTGGAACCTAGCTCTTTTTTGAAAACTAGATACCTCGTGTTTGTTTTCCTTCAATTGGTTTCTTGTTGCCTTCTATTTGGCATGTGTCAATGGATATCTCATTCCTTGAGGTGTCTTTTAATTGATATCCTTCAAGTGATAGTTCCTTTTGTTTTAGGATCTTATTATCACTTGATACCTTGTCTTTTGGTGACTTATCAACTTTGTGTTGAGTTGATTCTTGAGAGTCTTGAGCATGCGTATCTAGCTACTATATACAACCTCTTTTGCTTGCTTTCCTTCTTTGACCCAATATATAGGGGAAACTCCACCTTGTCAGAAATTGGCTAAAAGTGTGCATGAAATTTAAATTCATATCTATATGCACATATGTATGTGGAGTTTGTCCTATGTATTGCTGGTTTTCTAACTCTTTGGTCCCAATGAGTTTGGGTACCATTTTGTTTGTTTTGTTGTTCCAGGAACAACTGGAGATGCATTGGATGCTCGGCTCACCTATAAGGAAGATGTTGATACCATGTGATTATTGGAGCCAAGTTAGGATGATCAAAGAACAACTATCTACTACATCAATCCCATGTTGTCTCGGTAACAAGTATCCACTTCATGCATTCTTTTCTTGCGAAGGACCCAACCTGTCTTTTCTTTTCCAGGTTGCATCATGGCATGAATCTCTTGATTCGTTCTTGTAGTACTTGTTTGCTTTCTCAAAGCATCCGAACGATGATGTCTTACTACTAGTTGGGATGTCTTTGATGTTCGTATGTTGGAAGTTCATATTATACAATAAGAAAATATTAGGCCATGTGTTATGCTTCCAAGCAAAAGATCTCATTGATATATTTATGACTTCCTCTTTGGATATCTAGTTTGTTCCTTCTTGTAACCATTTTGTGTGTATATCCTTCTTTGTGGATATATATCATCATGATTGTCTTCTACTTGAAATCTTTTACACATAAGATAAGTTACATCTCTAATTGATATCCTCTTTTCTTTCACGTCCATCGTTACATTTCCTTTTTCAGTTTTTGGTGGCTTCGTGAAAAGATTTGTTTTGAGTGCGTATCTTATTTTCCTACATCTTGATGCACTCTTTGGCCGTGAAGATTATTTTTCCTCATGCTTGTCTTGATGAGGGTTTTCCCATTTCAATCAGTATCCCTCCTCTTGATAAGGTTCTTACTTCCTATCTTCACAATGGGTTGCCACAAGCGTTGGTTCTTATTTTGTTTATTAGTAAGCTTGTGAACTCATTTTCTTGTATGTGTGTGTGGGAATGATATGTCTTGCACTTTGTATCTCATTTCATCAAGACTATGTTGATGAGTAATGCTCATCCTTATCTTAGTCTTCTCAAGTGCTTTGCCATGACTCACACACATTACTTTGTTTGAGCCTATTCTTAAGTTGCTTCTATTACATGTTGCTCAACCATTTGTTTTGTGCAATTGATATGCTTATTGTCTCATCTATCTTCTTGCACTCGTTGTGTGTTTTATAAATTCTGGGGGAGCAACGATCCTATTTTGTGCACCTGTGTCAAATACAAAAATCTCATATTAGTGCACAAATCATGGGGAGCTTCTCTAGTTTTTGACAAAGCACTATGTTGCCTTTATCATAATATCTTTTATTCATGTGGTTCGAAGGACCATATGATTGTTTGTTCCATCTGGAATCTTTTGATTGCTTGCCTCTATCTTTGTATGTCTTTGTGGCATACGATCCTTTTATTTGCACTCTTCGGGTCCTTAATATAGTTTGTTTTCCTCCAACTACTTATCATTGTATTTGTGTATTTTTCTGCACTCATTTGCTGAGAAGTACACACTTTTTGGAGGACCATCTACTATATTGGCTTTCTAAACTTTTCGTCCATTTTGGCAATCGATGCCAATGGGGGAGAAGTTTAGAGAGTTTACTTTGGATATGTTTAGAGGGTTTTGCTTTTATTGCGTAAGCATTTACATCTTGCACACATGCATTATTACCTTGTATGTGTGTGCTTGGTTATGCTTATTCCCTTATATAAACTCTCTTGAAGTGGTTGTCTTCAATTACCAAAATGGGGGAGATTGTTAGAGCATATATCTCCATATGTGGTTTTGGTAATTGATGAAAATTCCTATGGACTAATGGTTGCCTTAAATTATATTTATAGGATTTGTCCATAGGCACTTCTTGAAGTCCATCTGTTGGGTTCAAGGAGTTTATATGATGACCAAGATGGTATTCAAGGTATTATCCAAAGAATGGTCATAGATACACTAGGTTGATCAAGATCTTAGACAAAGAGTAAATCAAGATGATCAACACACAAAGCGTATAAGATGTACCGAGAGGAATCAAGTGATCCCGTGGTATGGTAAGCATTGTCCATTACGTGTTTGGTTACTAACCCATGGTCTTTGTGAGAGTCCTATGTGGGGGTTAGATGTGCTTCCATGGGCTTGCGTCAAAAGGAAGATCTTATACAACCCATGAAGGATGACGTCAAGTGGCGATCGTCATCAAGATTGTGGTGTGCAAATTCAAGTGGATCAGCACGAATATATCAATGAAATCAGAGCCATATAACTCGGACTTCCGGCTCCCTCCGGACGTCCGAGGCCCGGATATCCGACCAGCTTCGGAATTCCGGAACTATGCACCAGAGAAACTTGAGCCATATAACCCGGACTTCCGGCTCCCTCCGGACGTCCGAGGGCCTGTCAAGGGTCGGACGACCGACAGGCTTTGGAAATCCGGAGCCCTGCACTAGAAGAACTTGAGCCCTATAACTCGGATTTCTGGATCCCTCCGGTCGTTGTTCAATTCAAAACAGTTCAGTCGTATCTACAGGCCTCGGACGATCGACCCCTGTCGGACGTCCGACCCCTCGCGGATGCCCGGACTTCCGGCAACTGTCGGACGTCCGGACCCTGTGTGACTTAAAGTGTCCCCAACGGCTGTTTTTTCTCCCCACTATAAATACCCCCCCTCCCACTTCGTGAGAGGGTTGCCTAACACAGCCTTATCCTCATAAGAACACACTTCTACCTCACACACATTTGCTCACACCAAATCTTAGATCCCAAGAGCATTTGAGAGCCCCTTTGAGAGTTGTTCCAATCAAAAGATAGATCGTCTCCCTCTCCACCTCTCAACCCAAGCTATTTGAGATTTGAGCAAGTTTTGAGCATTCCCCGTGATCTTGTTACTCTTGGAGGTTGGAGACTCCTAGGCGGTAGGAGTTCTTCGGAGAGGAATCAATCCGTGTGATTACCCCCCGGAAAAGTTTGTGAGGGTTTGGAAGCCACCTCAAAGGCTTACCACTAGTGGTTGAGAAACGCCTTTGTGGTGTTATCTCAAAGGGAGAATAGGGTGAGCCTTCGTGGCGTTGGTGTGCCTTCGTGGTAACATCCACCTCTCTAACGGTGACTAGCTTCCCTCCAAGGAAGTGAACATCGGGATACATCTTCGTCTCAGTGACCTTGGTTATCCTTAACCCTAACTCCTTACTTGTGGTTTACTTGTGTTACTTGAGCATACATACATTGCATATTGTTTGTGCTCATTATATTGTGTTGGCTATTTCTTGTACAAGATTAATCATTCAAGCATACCCTCTATATCCACACGTTCATACTTGCAGCCTTTGATATATCGTGTAATATAGTGTGATCTAGTATCTTGTGTTGTTTCACCTACTTGTCGTGTGATATAGCTCAAGTAAGTTTGTGTAACTTACTTGTGCTTGTTAGTAACTGTATTGTGTCCATCTTGGTAGATCGTGTTGTTGATACACGTTGCAGTGCCTAGTGCATTTAGGATTTGTGCTTGACAAGTACCCTCTTAGTTTATTTCCGCATTAGTTTCAAGCCAAATCCGAAGAAGTTTTTAAATAGCCTATTCACCCCCCCCCCCTCTAGGCGTCATCGAGGTCTTTTCACCTGGTCCTCCTGGGCCACCAGCTGTGCCTCCTCCTGCGCCGCCCACGCTGCCTGCATCTGCTGCTCACGAAGACGTCGGGCGTGCGCAGGTGCTTCCGAGCGGATGGAGTTGAGGATCACCACTTGGTCGGGCCACACATTGTAGACCGGCGGCGCCTCCACTTCCGGCTCCTGCGGCGGCGCCTTGATACGTCTCAAACGTATCTATAATTTTTGATGGTTTCACGCCGTTATCTTTTCTTCTTTGGTTGTTTTATGTACCTCTTATATCTTTTTTGGGACTAACTTATTAATTCAGTGCCAAGTGCCAATTCCTGTTTTTCCGTGTTTTTTACTCTTTTCAGATCTGATTTTGGAACGGAGTCCAAACGGAAGAAAAACCCCGAAATGATTTTTTCCCGAACGGAAGAAGATCACGGGGCCTTTGGGCCAAGCCAGGTGGGCTCCAGGGAGCCCACAAGCCCCCACTCCGCCACTAGGGGGAGGCGGCGGTGGGCAGGCTTGTGGCCTCCCTAGCCGCCCCGTGACCTAGATCTTTGGCCTATAAATTCCCAAATATTCCACAAAAAATCAGGGGAGCCTCGAAAATACTTTTCCGCCGCCGCAAGCTTCCGTTTCCGTGAGATCTCATCTCGGGACCCTTCCCGGCGCCCTGCCGGAGGGGACTTTGGAGTTGGAGGGCTTCTTCATCATCATCATCGCCCCTCCAATGACTCGTGAGTAGTTCACTTCAGACCTACGGGTCCGTAGTTAGTAGCTAGATGGCTTCTTCTCTCTCTTGTATCTTCAATACAAAGTTCTCCATGATCTTCATGCAGATCTATCCGATGTAATCTTCTTTGCCGGTGTGTTTGTCGAGATCCGATGAATTGTGGATTTGTGATCAGATTATCTATGATATATATATATTTGAGTCTTTGTTGATTTCTTATATGCATGATTTGATATCCTTGTAAGTCTCTCCGAGTCTTGGGTTTTGTTTGGCCAACTAGATCTATGATTCTTGCAATGGGAGAAGTGCTTGGTTTTGGGTTCTGCCATGTGGTGACCTTTCCTAGTGACAGTAGGGGCAGCAAGGCACACATCAAGTAGTTGCCATCAAGGGTAAAAATATGGGGGTTTTATCATTGGTTTGAGATTATCCCTCTACATCATGTCATCTTGCTTAAGGCGTTACTCTATTCTTATGGACTTAATACACTAGATGCATGCTGGATAGCGGTCGACGTGTGGAGTAATAGTCGTAGGTGCAGACAGTATCGGTCTACTTGTTTTGGACGTGATGCCTATAGAAATAATCATTGCATACATATCGTCACGACTTTGCGCGGTTCTATCAATTGCTCGACAGTAATTTGTTCACCCACCGTCTACTTGCTTTCATGAGAGAAGCCACTAGTAAACACTACGGCCCCCAGGTCTATTCACATCCATTGTTTACATCTCCGCTTTTACTTTGCTTTGTTACTTTGTTGCTTTTAGTTCTCACTTGGCAAACAATCTATAAGGGATTGACAACCCCTTCATAGCGTTGGGAGCAAGTTTTTGTGTTTGTGCAGGATCTTGAGATACTCCTCCACTGGATTGATACCTTGGTTCTCAAACTGAGGGAAATACTTACCACCGCTACGCTACATCACCCTTTCCGCTTCGAGGGAACACCAACGCAATGCTCCAAGGCCACGGGGGAAATCCTTTGCATACTTGCCTAGGAAGTCCCTTAAGGCGTAGCCGCAGCAGAAAGATCAAGCCAAGTAATCTTCCGTCGACCTGCCTATTTCTAGCACCGTTGGAAGGTCTTTTGTTGCAGTAGCATGCCTCCACGTCCGGCTCGTGCGGCGGCGCCTCCACCTCCGACTCCTCCTCCGGCGATGCCTCCACCTCCGGCGCCTCCTCCTCCGGCTCCTCGGAATCCTCTAGAGCTCATTTGGAGCACATTTGGAGCACATTTGTAATCAAGTTTTTCTGGACCTACTCCAAATGAGCCAAAAAAAAATTATTAACACCTATTCAATTTATATAGTGTAGATTCGAAGTCTTGCTATTTTTTAAATTAATCTTCATATTTTTACATTTTCTTTTGAAAAATATGCTTTAATATAAAAACTATTAAAAACACGTTTAAAATATGAAAATGAAAAACTAAGTTCAGATCCTTCTTATTCACTTTGAAATAAAGCTTTGGTGATTTTTTAAAATAATTCAAAAACTAAAGGTAACCCTACCTCATCTCCTTGAACTCTATGAAATCTTGTAGGTGATAGCTCATATGTGTGAAGGTTTTCTCATGAAAATGACCATAGACCAAGTTTGTGATTTTTGGTTGGTAACATGTCACATAAGACAACATTGTGCGCGGGTTTCATATTTTTTTGATTTTTTTTTAATTAATGATGCTCATTTGACCTCGATCGTGCCACCTAGGGTTTTTTCATGAAAAACACCATAGACCAAGTTTAGTATTTTTCCTCGTTAGTGTGTCTTATAGAACAAGGAACGGCGAAGGTTTCATATTTTTCGATTTTTTTTAATTATTTATGCTCAGTCAAAGCTTTCGTAACCCTGTTGACCAGCTCAAAACCCCTCTAAACCCCGCGGGGTTTTGCCTAACCCTAGCTCGCAACGTCAGTCGTCCGATCACACCCTCGCGCCAAGCGACAGCCCTCAGATGTGGTCTTCTAGAAGGAATTCGGTGGGCAGGCTGCGTGCAGGCTCCGGGCCGTTGGATCACAAGGACGGCTCCGCATCGTTGGATCGTGGGGTGATCCGCGAGAGGCGATCCCTTTGGTTGTGCTCGACTGCTCGCCCACCATTGACTCCGCATCATTTTTTTGCATCGTTTTTTGCATCGCTTTTTGCACTGTTTTTTGCGTCTTTTTTGCATCGTTTTTCCGCATCGTCTTTTTGCATTGTTTTTTGCATCATGTGTGAACGTGCTGGCTCTTTCACATTTGACCATAGTTTACCACGCGTGTACATTTGATCATAATCCACTCATCAAACCAACCACACTTTCCCACGCATGTACATTCCTGATGCCGCGATGGGTGTGAAAACGGGGCGGTTCAGGGTTTAGGTTACAATGGCTATTTAAGTCGAACGGGCACTTGCCTCCCCCAGTCGTAGCTCTTCGCGTGCTCCGTTTTCCTGCCGGCCCGAGCACTCCCCTCTCCCAGCCCATCAGTCGTGCCACCACGCCGCCAGTACTACACGATCGAAGAACGTCTCTACCTCCTTCGGCGGGCCCAATTCCGGAGGGTAGCGGGGCTACCGCCAGTACTACATGATCGAAGAACGTCTCTACCTCCTTAGGCGAAACCCTGTGGGGTTTAGAGGGGTTTTGAGTTGGTCAACGAGGTTATGAAAGCTTTGACTGAGCATAACTAATTTAAAAAAAATTAAAAAATATGAAACCTTCGTCGTTCGTTGTTTTATAAGACACACTAACGAGGAAAAATACTAAACTTGGTTTATGATCATTTTCATGAAAAAACCCTAGCTCGCACGATCAAGGTCAAATGAGCATCATTAATTTGAAAAATCAAAAAAATATGAAACCTACGCACAATGTTGTCTTATGTGACATGTTACCAACCAAAAATCATAAACTTGGTCTATGGTCATTTTCATGAGAAAACCTTCACACATATGAGCTATCACCTACAAGATTTCATAGAGTTCAAGGAGATGAGGTAGGGTTACCTTCTGTTTTTGAAAAAATTGAAAAAATCAAAAAAAATCACCAAAGCTTTATTTCAAAGTGAATAAGAAGGATCTGAACTTAGTTTTTCATTTTCATATTTTAAACATGTTTTAATAGTTTTTATATTAAAGCATTTTTCGAAAGAAAATGTAAAAATATGAAGATTAATTCAAAAAATAGTGAGACTTCGAATCTATATTATATAGATTGAATAGGTGTTAATAAAAAACATTTGGCTCATTTAGAGTAGGTCCAGAAAAACTTGATTACAAATGGGGCCTCAGAGCTCATTTAGAGCACATTTTTCAAATTGAAATTTCTTTGACATCCACTAAATCACCTCAAATTTTGCACACATGATCTCCTATACAAACATAGATAGTTACCCTAGATAGTTTGCCAAGGTTTTTTTTTGCAGCATGTCTAATCAGTGAAGCAACACTGAAACAACATGTGTGATCATTGCAACACCTAAACTCATAGCTCACAACATCTAAACAAAAGTAACCATACACCACAAGCAAATTTGAGGACACAACATCTATGGTCATTTTCATGAGAAAAACTTCACATAAATTTAAGGACACAACATCTAGGGTTACCTTCTGTTTTTGAAAAATTCAAAAAATTCAAAAAAATCACCAAAGCTTTATTTCAAAGTGAATAAGAAGGATCTGAACTTAGTTTTACATTTTCTTTTAAACGTGTTTTTAATAGTTTTTATATTAAAGCATATTTTTCAGAAGAAAATGTAAAAATATGAAGATTACTTCAAAAAATATCTAAACAGAAGTAACCATACACCAGAGGCAAATTTAAGAAGAGACAAATATAGATAGCATAATACATGGGTTCCCATAATACATTGGGTACCCTAATAGATTACTACCATAGATTCAGTTCATCACATCGTAAGCAACCACATTCAGTTTACCAAAAGTAACGCAAAAGATAAAGATAAAACATGCTGCCACATTCAGTTCATCACATCATCACATCACACCGAAGTCAGTGCCTTCGCGAGGGCAGCATGTTGCCCCCTGATCATGTAGTCCTCCCCGCGATTCGCTACATCCTCTGCATGAGACACAAAGTGATCGAAGCGGCCATCCTTTGGCTTTGGCTTGGTGGTGCAGTAGGGGCAGCGCCACTTCTTGAACTTGCGGTTGAAGAAGGAAGCAACTCCCTTGGCCTTGATCTTCTCCACCTCCTTCGCTTTGAAGGACTTGAAGTTGCCCTTGTACACATCTTCTCCAGAATCATACTGCGCACATGAATGAATTGCATTAATACATTCTAGATTCATATATACCATGTCAAAGGAACTAAATGAACAATCTAAGTTTCAAGTAGGCTTACCTCATATTCTTCGTCGTCACTATACCCTGGATCGTACGTGTCGAACCCAGTAAAGGTCAGCTTCCTCTTTTTCCCCCATCCATCATCCTCCTGAATATACAATTACATCCATCACTAGTAAATATAGAAGCCAATTGAAAATTTAGAGATGCACACATGACAAATTGATCATAGGGCTAATATACTAGGGTTATTTGCATTTTCCATTGTCATGCACACACATTGAACAACATTGCTAATATAACTACATATTGTGGACAAATTTATATACTAATGAATCAAATAACTTCTTAATCAATGGATTTCATTTGGGCATATGACATTCAAAACCCCAATATGCTTAGCATTCAAAAACAAATCTAATAGGGACCCAATCTAATAAGCATACATCTCTGTAGCATTAAAAAATCCAATTTGTGTAGCATTAAAAACAAATATAATAAGCATACATATGTGTAGCATTGAAGCACAGAGATCCCTATCTCTCATACAGATCTATCTAGCATTTTCTTAAACGAAAAAAAACCCCATCCCCCCATATAGAAAACCCCGGCCCATCTGTCAAACCAACTACTCTAACCATATGTACTACCGTATGAATCACAATCTAACAAATGCAAGTAACTCTACAAGCTAATATCCTAAATATTGCAAGTAACAAGCAAGTGCAAATACCTCCCACTCCTCGCCAGGTTGCGCATCGCGGCTATCGGGATGGACTGCGCCGCTCGACGCCGTCACCTTCTGCTCCGGCAGCACTGAGGCGGAGACCGCCACCTCCTTCTCCACATCCGCAGCGGTTGCGAGTTTCCCCGCACCGCCGTGGACGCCACCAACATCCTTCACTTCATCCGCGGTCACCGCGCCCTGCAACTCCACTACATCTCTGGCCGCTGCGCCGGCGTCGCCATGAGCTTCCGCCATCAGATAGATGGTGGAGATGAAGGTGAGGAAGAGGATGCGATGGGAGACAGCGAGACGGCAGTTGGAGGAGAGCGAGATGATGTCGGTTGGGTAGAGGAAGACGATGCGGCAGGGGGGAAGGGGAAATGGTAGGGGCGATGCGCTGGGAGGTGGTTCCCCCTCTTTATATGATGGGACGTTTCAGGCATGTCCCATCGACTGCCCCCATCGACACGTGCTACCCCATGACCGCGGTCAGTTGCATGCGCCCTACGCGTCCCCACTCGTCAGAGGTAACGGTCAAAGCACTGACCTGACGGCAATGTCCATTGTAACCTGTTCTGAGGGTTTCGAGCAAGGGAGTGGGGAAAAGTGAGAAAAAGTTAAGAGTGTGGGGATGAATGAGTAGAATTAACGAACGAGGGGCACAGAAATAAAAATCCCTTGTTTTTATGATGATTGTGTAGAAGCCTTTGAAATACTTAACAAAGCTTTAATTTCTGCACCTATTATTCAACCACCTGATTGAAATTTACTATGTTGTTGGTGTTGTTCTAGGACAAAGAGTAGACAAGAAATGGAATGTTTTCCATTATGGTAGTAAAACTCTAGACATTGCCCAAAGAAATTATGCTACTACTCAGAAGGAATTTTTTGTAGCCGTGTTTGCATGTGATAAGTCTAGACCTTATATTGTTGATTCCAAAGTTACTATTCACATCGATCATGCTCTATTAAATACCTTATGGAAAATAAAGATGCTAGACATAGACTGATTAGGTGGGTGATTTTACTTCAAGAGTTTGATTTACATATAGTTGATAGAAAGGGAGCTGAAAACCTAATAGCGGATAATTTGTCCAGGATGGAAAATGTTCTTGATGACCCACTTCCTATTCACGACAATTTTCCTAATGAGCAATTAGTTGTTATAAATGCTTCCCGTAGTACACCTTGGTATGCATATTATGCTAATTACATTGTTTTGAAATACATACCACCTAGTTTTACATACCAACAAAAGAAAACGTTCTTCTATGATTTAAGACATTAATTTTGGGATGACCCACATCTTTATCAAGAAGGAGTAGATGGTGCTATTATACGTTATGTACCTAAGCATGAACAGGAACAGATCCTTCAGAAGTGTCATTCCAAACCTTATGGAGGATACCACACCAGTGACAGAACTACACACAATGTATTACAGTCTGGTTTTGATTGTCCTATTCTTTTAAATGATGCTCGTAAGTATGTCCTATCTTGTGATGAATGTCAAAGATTTGGTAAGATTGGTAAACATCAGGACATGCCTGTGAACACTTGCTATTGAACCATTTGATGTTTTGGGTTTTGGTTATGTGGGGCCTTTTCCTTCCTCTAATGGGTATAATCATATTTTAGTTGATGTTGATTACATTACAAAGTGTGTAGAAGTTATTCCAACTAGTACTGCTGATCACAACACTTATATTAAAAAGCTTAAAGATGTTATTTTCCCGAGGTTTGGAGTCCATTGATATTTAATGACTGATGGTGGTTCGCATTTTATTCATGGTGCTTTCCATAAACTTATGACCTTAACCATAGCTTTGCATCACATTATCATCCTTAGTCTAGCGTTCAAGTTGAGTTGAGTAACTATGAAATAAACCTGATAATGCAAAAGACTGTTAATATATATAGAAAGAATTGGTATAAGAAACTCGATGATGCTTTGCGGGCTTATAAAAGTGCTTATAAAAATCCTATGGGAATGTACCCATATAAAAGGGTCTATGGGAGAGCATGCCATTTACCTCTTGAGTCACATAACTTAATTATGACTTCAAACTTGCCAGTGAAAAAAGATTATTTGATATTAGCTCATTAGATGAATGGAGGACACAAGCTTATGAAAATGTCAAGTTGTTTAAAAAAAGTTAAAAGTTGGCCTGACAAGAAAATCCAAATAATGAGAATTCAATGTACGAGACATTGCTCTTTTGTAAAATTCTCATTCCAGATTGTATGCACGTAAGCTTCTCTCCAAATGGGAAGAACCTTATATCATGGAAGAAGTATCGCTCCGGTGCTATCAAGATCAACAACTCCAATGGCACAAATCCGAGAACAGTAAATGGGAAAAGAATTAAACATTACATCTCACGTACGCCCATTAATGTTGAAACAAATATTATTCAAGTGATGACACCGGAAGAACAGATAAGAGGGACCTTACGGAACACTCCAGAAACCTGAAAAGGGGGTAGGTATGTGATACGGTAAGTAAACCGACTCCAAAAATGCCAAAAGATATTTTCTCTTGGTTTTGGTATTTTATAAAAAATACAAAAATAAAAACCAGCTAGGGGACCCACGAGGGACTCCCAAGCCAACAACACGTCTCCAGCCCCTGGGCGTGTCGTGGTGGCTTGGGAGCACCTTGTGTGCCTCCTGGACTCCATTTTCGTCCTCGACATGTATTCTGACCTAGAAAAAAATCATTATATATATACTCCCGTCTGTTTTGACCATCGCATTACAAATTTCTCATATGTTCTTGTTTTGAGTTGTTTTGTCGTCATGGCTTGCATATCTGAGTGAGGAATCCATGGCTCCATCGACCCTCCGCAAGAAACATCACATAGTTCGGCCTTCACCGGACAGACGCCCCTATAGCGAGGCCTACTACGAGTTGTCTTCTGGGGAGGAGGACACATCAGAGGTCTCCGGAGATGTTGTGAAAAAGGACCATAAGGAAGCTGAAGGATCCAAATGAATCTATGTCAATCGTCTCTGTAGGGCCTCTAATAAGGGAGAATCACTATTATCTCTTCATGATGATATTTCTTTACCTGAAATTTATGCACTGAATGCAAAGGAATCTATGTGTGCTCAAATGCAGCACTCACTCATGAAGTTATCTTGCTAGAAGTGCAGAATCGTGCCCTATGGAGCATAACCAATAATCTGGAATACCTCTTGAAGAATAAGCCTACTACCTGACCACCACCATCACGCAAGAAGGACACGTGAGTACATGGGTATGGGCACCACCCTTAGATTGTTCCAAAATTGGGGGAGGTCCCCCGATATAATATCTCCATCACTTTAACCATTATCATCTATCTTAGTCGATCTTTAGTTATGTCATGATTTAGATAAATAAAATTTCAGTATTGCTTTGCTTAGAGTGTTCGCTTTGAGATCTACATAACCTTGTAATCGAGTGTGAGAGTTATATAATAAATATTAGTTTGGGTTTGCTTGCTTTACTCTCACACATCAATCATAGCATTGAAATAAAAGAAATAGAAAAATTATATGCTAATCCCATGGGGAGTAATGACTTCACATAGAAAAAGTATGATAGATAAAAGTTGTTGGGAGTTAACAAACATAGCATTAGTCATTGATACAATAGATGCAAAATTGTGATAGAGGAGAGGAGATTCACATACAAATATACTATCTTGGACATCTTTTATTATTGTGAGCCTCCACCAAATATTATATAATGATCATAATATTGATGTTGGACAAGGAAGACAACATAATGAGCAATGTTTGTTTACATTCACATAAAAGTTATATTTTCATGGATCCTCTAACATGTGGTGCTTGCTTAGGATCATTTTTTAGCCTAAAAACTTGCACTAAGTAGAGATGCTACTTATGCATCCACAACCCTTAACCCAGTTTCTTGCCATGAGAGTGCACCATACCTACCTATGGATTGAAGAAGATCCTTCAAGTAAGTTTTCATCAATGCACAAAGCAATAAAAATTGCTCCTAAACATGTATGATCTTTTATTGTAAGGGAAAATAAGCTTTGTACGATCTTATGATGGCAAAGGAATAAAAGCAACACACCGCATAATAAAGTTTGCTATCACAAGAGGAAATATAAAGTGATGTTCCCTTACATTAAGAATTTACACATCCTAAATTAAAAAGGGCATGATACCACCTCTACTTCCCTCTACGAAGGGCCTATCTTTTACTTTCTCGATTTACTTTTGTGTAAGTGTCAATAATGTTTATCCCTATTCCTACCTATTAATTCTCTAGTTGGAAAGCATCATGTATTTCAAGATTGACTATTCGTCACCCTCGGTAAAGAATAGTTATTCTTCATCCCCCTCTATGTTTACTTCAGTGCACCATAATTTTATGTTTTAATATGTTTTTCTTATTTCATACGTAAAAAGAGACCGTAAGAAAATATACAGTCACCATAAAAAATATTTTGTATGTCATATAAAATTACAAACATAAAAACATATTGTAAAATATACATGAAATGAAAATTTTCTGGTCTTATGATCTATATTTTTAATTTTTTACATCACATTTTACGTAATGAATCAATATTAATGTAACTATTGGTATTCCAAATATAATTTATTTATGAAATGATCGTAAGATTGCGTGGGTGAAGAATAACTTATTTTGCACCCTGGATGAAGAATATATATATCCAATTGGATGTAGGTGATCATGAGTCATTATTGTTGACATTGTCCTTGAGGTAAATAAGTTGGGTGGTGAAAACATTAAAGCCTCAATCTTCCTATGTGTGCGATAGAAACATTAACTTCAAAAATATGCAATGAGTGTGAGCAATCATAGAAGACTAAATGGTGGTTGAGTATGTGAACTTGCTAAAATGAAAGCTCTTACATAGACTCTTCTTTGCAATATGATGAATTGTGATTGTCTCAGTGACTAAGAACATAGTTTGTTGATTGTCGATAAAATTTATGCTTCATACTTCACTAATTGTGGATAGATTGTTACTTGTTTATGAGAAGTCATATGATGAAAAACTTTCTGCTATGTTAATATTCATGATGGTCTCATGTCCATATTGTGTTTTTATTAACACCTCTCTCTTAAATTATGTGGTCACTATTATCGAGTCCGGCTTTCGCTTGAGGACAGGCAAGGTCTAAGCTTGGGAGAGTTGATACATCCATTTTGCATCATGATTTCCTATTGATATATATGTTATATTTGGTAATTATTCCACATTATGATACAATTCTTATGCCTTTCCTCTCAGAATTTACAAAGTACATCACAGAGGGAAATTGCCGGAAACTGGAATTCTTGATGTGAATACCAAGAAAAAGGCTAAAAAATCACTCGACTCCAAATGACATGAAACTTCACAGAGAATTTTTGTGGAATATATGGGAATTTATGGAGCAAAAATATACCATAAGGGGGCCACGTGTTGGTGCCAAGCCAACAAGGTGCCCCTGATGGCTTGCGACCACCTCCGAGGTGCCCTAGCCTCCCTCTTCTGCTATAAGATAGCTTTTGACCTAGAAAAATGAGAAGGAACTTTCGGGACGGAGCACCGATGTCTCGAGGCGGAATCCTCGGCAGAATACATTTTACTCTCCGAGAGAGTGACTCTGTCGGGGAAACTTCCCTCCGAGAGGGGGAAATCGAAGCCATCGTCATCACCAATGCTTCCTCCATGGGAGGAACAATCTCCACCAACACCTTCACTAGCACCATATCATCTCAAACCCTACTTCATCTCTTGTACTCGATATTTGTCTCAAAACTTCAGATTGGTACATGTGGGTTACTAGTAGTGTTGATTACATCTTGTAGTTGATGCTAGTTGGTTTATTTGGTGGAAGATTATATGTTCAGATACTTAATCATAATTATTACACCTTTTATCTTGAACATGGTGATGATTTGTGAGTAATTACCTTTGTTCGTGAGAAAATGGGAGAAGTCTTGTTATAAGTAATCATGTGAAGTTGGTATTCATTTGATATTTTGATGATATGTATGTTGTTGCTTCTCTTAGTGGTGTCGTGTGAACGTCGATTACACGAAACTTCACCATGTTGTGGTCCTAAGAGAAGGCATTGTGGAGAAATACGTAGATGATGTGTTGCTAGAGTGACAGAATCATAAACCCTAGTTTATGCATTATTTCATTAGAGGCTGGTTTGGATCCACACATTTCATGCTATGGTTATATTTATCTTAGTTCTTCTTTCGTAGTTGTGGATTCCTGCGAGAGGGGGTAATCATAATTGGGTTGCTTGTTCAAGTATGAACAACACCTTAGTACCGGTCCACCCACATATCAAATTATCATAGTAACAAACGTGAATCAACTCAACATGATGAATATGACTAGATGTAGATTCCCATGTGTCTTCGGGGGTGCTTTGCTTCATATAAGAGTACTTTTAGGCATGCCTTTTGCTATAAAAGGGATTGGGCTATCTTACTACTATTGTTACTTGTCACTTGTTACGAATTACCTTGCTAAAAAAACTATCTATCTATATTACTTATAGCATTTGCAGAGAATACCATGTTGAAACCCGCTTGTGATTTCCTTCTACTCCTTGTTGGGTTCGAGACTCTTACTTATCTAAAGGACTATGATTGATTCTCCATACTTGTGGGTCATCAATGGGTTACTTTCTACATGGCCTGCCATGCACCCCATCTTGGGCCTGATTGGCGCCTACCAAAGTCGGGCAATAAAAATAAGGTGGAGAAGAAAGAGTTGAACCGAGGACCTCTTGTGTATGCAGTGCAGCGAGATGACCGATTGAGAGGGGAGGGGGAAGATTGGCGCCACACTGAAGTCGGTCAATAAAGCAAGGTGGAGCAGAGAGATTCAAACCCGAGACCTCCTCTGTACATGGTGTAGTGCGATGACCAATTGAGATGTATTATTGTTGTGAATAAAAATAAGTTGTAAGATACTTATATGGATTGAAACTGGTAATTAAATGGGATTGGGCCTTGGTCTGCGCTCTAGCTATTGGGCCTCTTCCACCGGCGTGTGCACACCATCATGGTGCAAAATATAGAATTCCCACCATGTGGTATTAATGTATATGGATATTTTGTGTTGAATAGTCCCACATGGCTCGCTTAAGATGATTCTCATTGTTCAACGTCATCTTTTGGTGTGAGGCAATTTAAAGGTATCCTTCACATGCAGGGTGAAAGGTGCTTCGCACGCATCATGACATCATGCTTGGATTGTGGGCTGGATATACTACAAAGAGGCTAAGAAATTGTGGCGCTTCTTGGGAATGGCATGAAAGGGATGTCTCCTTGCATGCATGCATGAAGAAGTCACCCCCAAAGAGAACGCTTATGATGGCAAAACAAGACAGAAGAAAAGAGCCCACCGAAGGTCTCAGAGACCACTTGTGCGACCTCCGCCAGGCTCAGGGGCTACGGTGTTATACACCGGGGGTGGCTCGCCACGGGGACTACCCATAGGCCCATAAGGCACGTGGGTTGAAGGAAACCATAAAGAGGGCGGCAACGACCTTCTTTCCTTCCAAGCCAAGGACGACGACGGTCAAGATCTCGTCTACCCGCATGCAAACCCTAGCCTCTGTTGTGTATATAAGGGGAGGCTATGGAGCTCTCATGGACATCTATCTCAGATAGGAACTCTTGTTAGCAATATCATACACCATTGTAAAACCCTCGCATGAGGTATCCCTCCATCATGTATAACAAGAACAAGCAGGATGTAAGTATTACTCTCCGAGGCCCGAAGCTAGGTAAAATCCTCATGTCAGATCCGATTTGTGACTTCCATCTATGCTTGGACCCCTACTCTGACGGTATTTTGCACCGTCACGGCCAGACCCAATGAACCAGAGTAGTACCTGTCGGCCGGCGACAAAGCAGCCAGATCTGACATCGCACATGAGTTGCACGCCCGCGAAGCGCCCAGTCGCTACTATCCGAGGATCCGACGCGAGCTTTGCCGACGGGCTCCTCCAGTGGCAGCTAGGCGAGAGGGAGAGGGGGGGAGGCGGTGGCACTAAGGGTTCCCCCTTGTCGCCAAGGAGGATGACGCGGGGGCGAGAGCCTCTCAATGTCCAGGGATCAAACCTCGTCTTTGACACTTTGGTGTCTAATAAATGCGGAATATTCTTAGAGTGGGAGATAACTTTCTTGTTGATAGCGAGGCACATGTGACATCGTCTAGTTTAAGACACCGTCGGCTCAATATTTTGAGTGTGTTCATAAGAGTAAGATGTGTGTGTGTGTTCATAAAGATGGTGTATGGATGTATTTGTGAGCGTGTGCGCCTTGACTGTGTTTTTTCTAGATATAATTTTTCATTTGTTCAAGCCATTTTTTGGCGGGGAAGTTGTTCAAGACTTCAACAAAACATTATTTTGAAGCATCCTCCTTAATACATTAATCTACTTTGTTAGTTTTCAATTTAATAATGATTTCAATTGATTTATTTCACTACTACTTTTTTCAAGGTGGTATTCAATTTACAAATACTTTCTTGGACATGAATATATCTATGCCACTTTTTTTAAAGTGAGTTGTCAATGCTACTTAAGGAGGGGGCATTGTCACGACCAGCTACATTGGCATTCGAGGTCCTCCTTCCTTCAATGAACTCGGACCATAGACGTCCTCAGGAGTTTCCTTCCATTGACTCAGACCGACCATAGGATTCCATCGTCTAAGCCGGACGAGCCAATTTGACATTGATTCGTCCAATTTTTGGGTGGGAATTTACTTGGAGTAGGAAGATTTGGAAGGGTGTATAGAGGATTGCTTTTTGTGTTCAATTTGGAGGTTGCGTGAAGAGGGTGTCACATGATTCTAAACAAGGACTAAGGACATCTTCGAGGCTCGCCCGCAAATTTCTTTGATATATGTCCGTTTTTGTGTCCAAGCGTGGTCCGCGGATATGATGTGGGACGGAGTCATCCAATGCTAATTAGGTATGGATCATGCATGTAGTGGGCTATTTGTGTTGTGGTGTCCAGTTGGGTGGAAAAAGAGAAGAGGGGGATCATGCATGTGCGGTTGAGAGGAGAGAGAGAAGAGAGAAACATGCATGTGATTGATCAAAATGCTTGTATGAATCTCCGCAAAGCTCCCCATGTTTGTCTCCACTTTATTGGAATCTGCACGTCCTAACTGCTAAGCGACATATACAGGTCTCCGATGGATGACAAAAGTGGTTTGGACCGCCTTGGAGATGCCCTAAGGGAGAGGTGGTGAGCATTGGTCGTTCCCATCACCGTAATCTCGCATGGTTACTACGCTACTGTCGTTGAAAGGGTGAACTTCTCTTAGTTTATGAGTACATGGAAAATTATAGTCTTGACAAGTACTTGTATGATAAAAATAAGCCAACTTCAAATTGGCTTGAGAGGTATAAGATCATCAGAGGTGTTGCGTCAAGTTTGTTGTATCTTCATGAGGAGTGGGAACAAATCGACGGTCGGATGAACGGATGGCTGGATGATTTTGGTCTAGC
Organism: Hordeum vulgare subsp. vulgare; assembly: GCF_904849725.1. Taxonomy (NCBI): domain Eukaryota; kingdom Viridiplantae; phylum Streptophyta; class Magnoliopsida; order Poales; family Poaceae; genus Hordeum; species Hordeum vulgare. The sequence goes on from NC_058519.1 coordinate 54,273,299, forward strand.
GAGGTTATATCTTATACGACCATGGCACAGTTGGTAAAACAACACGTGTGGTGGCCACCATGGGATACCTTGCACCTGAACTTATACGCATCGGGAAGACAACGCCATTGACCGATGTGTTTGCATTTGGCGTGTTTCTCCTAGAGGTGGCTTGTGGGTGTAGGCCAATCGGCTGCAGGATGGAATAGTGCTTGAACGTCACCGCAATGGATCAATTCTCGATGTGGTAGATCCACGGCTCATGGGCAATTTCAGCATAGAGGAAGCCGCCCTCATGCTGATTATTGTGCTCCTACCCATCACCAAGTGCAAGGCCTAACATGTGAACGGTCGTGCGATACCTAGACCGTGGCCAGTCAACTCCTGGCCTATCTCCAACCTATGTGGGTTACAACATGATAGTGATGATGCAGAACGAAGGGCTCGATTCGTACAAAATGGCGTGCACTCTGTCGAATACAAGCATTGGCTCTGTGTCTGGTGAGTCTTCGGTGATCGCTCTGCAAGAGGGGAGGAGATGAATGCTTGCATTGAATCTTCACGTTTTATTCTCCTTTTGCTATTTCTTCAAGCGCTTGTAATGAAACTGTGACATTAGTTTCCTTTTCATATCACGTGATCCGAGTATGCCGGTGGAAGCTCTTCTACTTATGTATGTATGAGACCCTGGCCCTTCTATAGTGAAATAATTCTGTCTCGAGCATCAATTTTAGCAACCAGTAACAATTTTAATATAAAGAAATCAATTGTACTCCCTTTAATCCCGCTACTGTGAATTGGATTATAAGGCTGCTCATAGTGAAGAGTAATATATAGTAGTATCATGCATATGTTACTATTGTATGATACTACATTCATAGTGTATAGTAACATAAACTAGTATTATAGGTGATCTCATTTATTGACATGCATGACACATAGTAGCATAGCATTTAACATGTTACAGTATCTACCTATGTTACTCTAATCCTCTCTCTCTTCTTTAATTACTTGCCACATCACTATCTTTGCTAGTCGCAAGACTATGTTACTAGCTATGATACCCTCACTATGGCCAGCCTAAGAAAAAATGCCTTCTATACAGGGGAGATGCCTCTTTTATCATAAAAAAAATGAAAATAGAGAAGCTGCTAGAGCTCCTTATTTTTTTGCCAACTTTCCCAATACGCGATTTTTGTTGGGTAGATGCTCCCATAATTTTTCTGAGAGGGGTGTGTTGTTGGGGAACTTATGCTTCCTTGGCACCAAGCTTCGGGAATCAATCAATAATCTTTTGTTTATGGTTTCGACTGAAACGAGCTTCAGGAAAATTTCTGCAAACATCTGAAGACGCATCTATAAACTGTTGCGGTTATTTTCAGGAAAATTTTGGCGTTGAGTTCCGGTCTGGTGATGCTGCCACTATGGAGAATTAACAACTTATGCATCACAAAGCATGCGCGCAAGCCCATTGCCTCTTCAGCAGTAGGAACAAGCACACGTTGCTTCCTTCCATCGGTAGCAGCAGTAAGGAGGAAATGCAGCAGAATGTCAAGCAAAATCCCAACGTTAGGCAAATAAAGTGCTTGTACACGACCGACTACCCTCAACTTAGGAGGGTCTTGTGACTCTTGTACCACTTGCACCATTGACCACATGTCAAGGACAAGTACAGTACCAACCAAAGTTTTCAGTGCCCCATGATGGCTGCAAGCCTGTAAGTATAATTCCTGACCATACAAGCTGAGCAAACCCCCACTTTTGACTGGCCAGAATGACCAACCAAATCAACCATGTTGTTGCTGCTATGATTTTTCTCACTTGAACATAGAGATGTCGAAGACACGGGCAGATTTATCCGTGGAGACCGAGACTATGGAGTTGCCGTCAGCAGAGACGGCCAGCGACTGCACGACGTCCCTGTGCCCGCTGAAGGTGCGGGCCAAGTCACCGGAGAGGCTGTCCCAGATGCGCACCATGCCGTCGATGCATCCTGACGCCACATACCTCGACGAGCCCAGCCACGCCAGGCATGTCACACCTTCCTGCTTGTCAAACACCACCAACGACGGTAAGTTCACAGCGACACAGAAATACTATACAAGCAAAAGATGTAGATTGATTTCTACGCTCACATCATGCTCGCAAGTAGACCGAATTGCTTGGCGAGCAAGGTCCCAGATAATGAGAGTTCTATCAATGCTCCCTGTAGCCACCCAGTTGTACCTGCATATAATAGGGGCACCAGCTAGTTTAGCAAGGCAATGTGCATTGTGCAACTGATTTACCATATTGACTCCAACGATCCAAGAACGGATCACCAAACAGTACCTCGATGAGATGCCAATGCACTCGATGGAATTGGTGTGGCCAACTAATGAACCAACAACCTGCAGGACAAGCTACACTGGTTACACAAAGATCCACCGGCACATATTTCTAAAAGTTCAAGAAGTACCAGCAGACTACAAGTAACTTTCCTAAGAAAACAGAACCCAGGAGTATATCTTAGAAACAAAAAAACCTACAGAAATTGCTACAACCAAAATAAGGTAATCATCACTAATCAATAATCAAAATATTCTTATATAACCTACTCCCTTCGCCCCAAAATAAGTGTCGTGGTTTTAGTTCCACGACACTTATTTTGGGACAGAGGGAGTACCATGCAAAACAAAACAATAGTCAGAACCACAAATTGCATCAAGTAAGCCAACTTGCACTAAAGGGATTTATCAACCTTTTTATTTGAACAGAGAAAGAACATGGAAAGAGAGGGAAACACTTGAACCATAAAATGCACCCACCTGGCCTGAGTTTATGCTCACAATGTGCACAGAATTATCCTCCGAGCCACTAACAATTGACTGGGAGTCCGGAGTAATAGCTAAACATGTCAATCCTTGAGTATGATAGCCATGGCCTAGATTGAGGAAAAGGATCAGATATTAAAGTTCAGGGTTGACAGAGAATATACAGAAACAACCATATGAATATATGATAATTACAACAAAGAAAATTATTTACCCCGAACAACATGTCTGCATTGTGCGCTTCTGGGGTCCCATATCCTAAGTGTTGCATCATCTGATCCACTACATATAAGCTTACCTTCATAATGAAACATGTGAATTAGCTAAAAGTGGATATAGTACATCAAAGATCTGAACTCCCAAGTTACGCGGGTGAAAAGGAACTAAAATGTTAAAGTATCATACAAATCATTCTGTTATTTGCCCTTTTTTTATCACACTTCTAGTTCCACTGAAATTAGCTTAGAATACAAGTTAGAGGCAGAAATGTTAAATACACCACAATCCATATGTTTCTCTGAAATCGGAACTGATATGAAGGAGCTCTGTGTTGATACTTGATAACTTAAAACAGATGGTCACAAACAATGGAAGGTTTTCATGCTGAGCCATTCCGAAAAGAACAGGACACAATAAAGTCCAGACTGGGGTGGTATATATTATACCTTATTCAGAGCCGGCTTAACAACGTTATGCATAATATAAATAACACTAGAGAAAATTGCTCAGTACCATCAGGGGTAAAATCACCACATGTCACCGTGCTACTGTGACCAGCAAATGTATTCAGAAAGGCATTGTGGTCAGCATTCCACATCCATATATTACAGTCTTCTGATCCTGCAATTATCAAGTGACCCCGTGGATGCCATTTCAGCCACTACAAAACCAAAGACGTATAGTTACACCGTGTAACTAATCATTGAGTACCTCAATGGAAACGGTTATGGAAATATCTTCAGCCAAACGGATGAAAGAGACCAGCATCATCTCACCTCAAAGCCCGATCCAGACGAACCCTCAAGGGTTCCCTGAAGCGTCCGTGTAGCTGTATTCCATACATTTATCTGTCCATCCATACTACCACAAGCCACCAAATTCCCATCTGAACTGAAAGCCACAGTGCACACCGTGTCTCCATGTCCTGTATTGGCAACCGGTATTGTAAGCTTGGCACACAATTCCAGTTATACATCGGCACACTAAGGACATATCGATGCAAATAAAACAATAAGATAAAGCTTTGTCCAAAAAACGATGAAAAAATCTTCCTAAAACATACTCCCTCCGCCCCAAAATTATTGTCTTAGATTTGTTTAGAAATGAGTGTATGTAAATACTAAAACGTGACTAGATACATTAATATCTAGATAAATTTAAGACAAGAATTTTAGGACAGAGGGAGTATCAAATATACTTTTGTAGTTATAGATATCAGAAATAGAAACAGGCATATTTAAGAACAAATAGTGATAGGTGATGAAGCATAGAGAAAGATGGAGAAACATTTGCATATACAAAAATCAAGTACAGAAATCTCATTGGACTACGGAAGATGAGCTAACCATACCAGTCAGCTCCTGAACATCCTGTGCTGCCCCAATCCTCCAAAGAAACCCTCTGTCATCTTTACCTCCCGAAACAACAAGTGATGCATCTGCAGGACTGCATGCAGCAGCAAAGACCTCATCTGTATACAAGACATGAAAGCCAATTATTACCAAAATTGTTTTTCGGTGCAAAGGTACTCTGCATGGTGAATGTAATTAAGTCCTGCAGATGCATGGTTCCTTTGCTCGATGGTGTCTTGCCTGTATGCCCATGAAATGCATAAGTTGAGTGATCTTCAACCTCATCTGAAACAACAATGAATAAAATAAAAGTTGAATTACTAGCGCATTCTAATCTCACAGTGTAAGTATTTCAGATTATTCGTAGTAAACTGCATGTGAAGTGAACAAGCAAATAACTAGTAGCATAGCACCAAGGTTTATCAAAATGAAAATACAAGGCACCCCTGGAAGAAGAGCCATGACTGAGCTCACTTACAAGAAGATTCAGTGTAAAAGACATCCCTTCATCACTACTAAAAGACGGTATCTTATTCCAGTAAGATCATCGCTCTCCAGTATGAACAAATGCAAACGTAAAACATTAACCTTGTAAACAGTATGATAATACTAATCCTGAAGAAGATCCTACGGTGGATCAAGTTTCGTGTAGTGTGTAATTTTGTAGACGAAAAGCAGCAGGGAAATAGTCCAAATTAATATCATTGTTTTGTGGAGGATCAACATGATTTCCCATGAGTGAACACTATCAATTGGGCTAGTATGCCCTGAATATAACCAGGCCTGGCAAGTTCAACAGTAGACTATCAGCTACATACCCATCTCTTGGTCTTCTTCGTCATCATCGTCGGCATCGTCTTGGTCAGGGAGATCTGAAAAATGGTAGCAATAAGCCAATAAGCATGGAGCAAGCAAAATGGGGGAGATTGCCCGCCAGGTAGGTGAGGAGAAGTACTGACCTTCCTCATCAAGATGTATCTCCTGGATGATGTCCTGCTCGTCAATGAAGACCTCCTCGCCGTCAGAGCCTTCTTCGGGGACCTCACCTGAGATACTCATGGCCGCCGGTGATGCCGTGGGGGCTTGGTTGTCGCGAGCACAGTCGGAGAGCAGAGTGTTACCTGACAGAACAGGAGAGACTGAACCCGTGAACAAACAAATTCATTAGCATGGCGGTATCAATTCTTTGGGGAATTCGATTCTTTTGCCACTCTTTACTTTGGACTTTGATAATTTGCCATTGGTTACTTTGTAATTGACTCCCTACTTGGGAATTGGATGTTTTGCATTTTTTGCTTTAAAAACGATGATTCCAATTGTATTTTGATGATATCTGCCCAAAGAGGACATATGACTATTGTGCCATTCGTGTCCTGTTTGACTGGACAGAGCAGTACTCACGCGAAATTCACCAATGTTAGCGATGAACTCGCTTTCCCTTTTAATGTACAGTCAGCTAGCCGCTTTCTCCGTCGCCGCCGCCTGCTGCTCCCTGCAAGCGCCCCTTGCTGCTCTCCGCCACCGCCCCGCGCAGTTATGTGGCAGCAACCAAATTCAGTGATGCACGTTAGGAGTAACCAAGCAAGCAGCAGCGCGCACGCCGTGTGCTGCCGGCGCCGAACAGCAGGAAAGAAGAACAGGGGCCGGCTACGAGTAGCAGCACGAGCGGACAGATCGAGGACGCGGGAGAAGGCCTAGGGGGCGGCGGCGGCGGCCAGCAGAGGAGCACTCGACAGCGGCCAGCAGGGGCACGGGGCGGCGGCGAGCTCCAAACCCAGCCCTAGGCCGCCGCCCCGGGGGCAAGGGGGTGGGCGGGAGAGGCGGAAGACTCACCGTGCGTCGCCTGGCAGGACCACCGGTGCTCCACCGTCGGGAAGAACCACCGGTGACGTGGAACGAGCCGTGTCCAAGGCTCACCGGTGGCTGGACGAGTGGCAGCGGGGAGAGGAGTCTGTAGTAAGGCGGAAGAGGAGGAGCAGCGGGTCGGACCCTCGACGTCGGCGGCGGCGGCGGGCGGTCTGCGCTCGGTCGGGTGCGGGAGCGCGGCTAAAGGCCGTATATAGTACCGCACAGCATCATCAGCGCTTACGTCAGGATGGGCCGGCCCATCAACTTACGAGGTCACTGATGATGTTCCCATGTTCGATTCTCAAAAAAGGGAAAATGTTCCAGGTTCCACTTTTTTGTTCATTCACTTTAAGAAAATACGCGGTTATCCAATAAATCTTAGATATTGGTAGTCCTTTTATTAAGAAAAATACTTAAAAACAATCAGTTGATTATTCACATGCGTAAGCCGTATCCAACGCCCGTTACGTGTCCCAGTTTGCTCGCTCATCCATTAGCCTTTTCTTTCCCTTGTCTCTTCCTTTAGAAGTTGGACCGCTCGTTCTTTTTCCTCTCTTTCTTCTTCTTTGAGAACATTGCACCACACACCACTGCAAGCTCCCGCCGCAATTGCCTCACGTCGTTGCACCGCTGCTGCAAACCGCCATCACCATTGCAAGCCGGCTTCCCAAGGGACGGCGCTCTATTGCAATCCATTCGTCGCTCACCTCATGCTGCTATAGGCTGAGGTTGGAGGACGTCCTGGTTGTTGTCATGGCCGATGGCAGAGCTGTGTTGCAGCAGGCGACGCACGACGAGGTTGTTGCCATAGCCGACGGTGGAGCTGCATTGCAGGAGGCAATGTGCGACAAGGTTGTTGTCATGCCGACGACGGAGTTGCGTTGGAGCAAGAGGGGCTACGAGTTGCTGCCATGACCGGCGGCAGACTTGCCTTGCAGCACGTGATGTTGCTATGCGGGGACGACGAAACTGCGTTGCAACAAGAGAGAGCTACGATTGTTGCCACGGTCGGTGGCAGAGCTGCGGGCGATGCTGCAACGAAGCTTCGGCGGGACCGCAAAGTAGTCAAAATCGACATTCTGAATCGGATCGAAGCTCCGTTGGTAGGATCGTGAATCATAGAATCATAAACTACAATGATCATAGAGACTCAAATTCTATGAGCAAAATCATAGAATCGGAGGGGCTAGTTTGGATCGTAAAGTCGTAAGATTCTAAGACTTGAGTCATGATTCTGACAACTTTGTCGGGGCCTCAATGAAGTTTCACCCGGGCGTCAATGAACCTTCGTCAAAGCTGCAATGAAGTTTTTTTGGAGTGTCATTGGTGTTGCATTGAAGGTTTCCGTCGCGAGCAGTGTTGCCCTGGAGCAACACCCGGTGCTGCCATGCAGCGGTTTGTCGGCGACACTTTGGAGTTGTGATGTAGCCGTCGTCGATGTCTCTTTGGAGGTGCGATGCAGCGCTCGCCGGCGGCTCTGGTGTCACAAGGTCGCCGATGTGGGGTGCCACGAGGGGGAGGGGTGCCGCGTTTTTCTACATCATTTTTTGTTGGGGAACATTGCATGAGAAACACAAAATTTCCTACGAACATCCAAGATCTATCTATGGAGATGAACAACTACAAGAGGGGGGATGCATCTACATACCCTTATAGATCACTAAGCGGAAGCGTTAAGAAACATGGTTGATGTAGTTGAACGTCTTCGTGATCCAATCACGATCCGTCCCGATATAGCGCCGAACGGACAACACCTTCGCGTACAGCGCACGTACAACTCGATGATGCCTTCACCACCTCAATCCAGCGAGCGTAGGTGAAGTAGTAGTTGAGTTCTCCAACAACACGATGATGTGGTGACGGTGTGGTGGTGCAATCTCGACAGGGCTTTACCAAGCGTTGTCACGATGCAACGGAAGAGGAGACATACGAGAGAGAGAGAGAGATAGGGAGAGAGAAGGGTTGCGTCGTGGCTTGTGGTACGGCTGCCCTCCCTCTCCTCTCATATATATAGGGGGAGGAGTGGAGATGACCGGCCCTAGGGATGCCCCCAGGAGGAGGGCGGCGTCCTAGGAGGTGGCTTGCCACCCAAGTTAGGGTGGCGCCACCCCTAGGGTTTGCTCCCACCAGCCCTTGGCCGCATGGGCCTAGGTGGGAGGGGCGCACAACCCACTAGGGGCTGGTGAGCATCCCTCTTAGCCCATGTGGTCTCCTGAGGCAGGTGGGCCCCTTTCGGTGGACACGTGGAACCCTTCCGTCACCCCCGATACACTATCGGTGACGCCCGAATTCTTTCCAGTGACCAAACTATACTTTCCATATATCAATCTTTACCTCAAGATCATTTCAAAGCTACTCTTATCGTCTGAGATCTCATCCGGGACTCTAAACAAACTTCGGTTATCAACATACATAACTCAAGAATATTATCTCATCACCGAACGTTAAGCGTGCGGACCCTACGGGTTCGAGAATGATGTAGATATGACTGACGCGCCTCTTCGGTCAATAACCAATAGCGGGACCTGGATGTCCATATTGTTTCCTACGTATTATACGAAGATCTTTATGTCGAACCACGATGTCAAGGATTCAGACAATCCCATATGCAATCTCCTTTGTCCATCGGTATGTTACTTGCCCGAGATTCGATTGTCGATATCTCTATACCTAGTTCAATCTCGTTACTCGCAAGTCTCTTTACTTGTTTTGTAATACAAGATCATGTGACTAACTCCTTAGTCACATTGCTTGCAAGCTTCTTGTGATATTGTATTACCGAGTGAGCCTAGAGATACCTTTTCGTCATACGAAGTGATAAATCTTAGTCTCGATCCATGCTAACCCAACAGACACCCTCGAAGATACCTTTAGAGCATCTTTCTAAATACCATAGACAGATCATAGTGTCCATCCATGCCAACCCAACATTTTTTAAAAATCTTTTTACCATTTTTTCTGAAATGTATGGGTTCGTTGATTTTTTTTTTCTCTTACTCATTGTGAGCTCGAGCTCACAAGCTCCAGGTCCCAACAAATACCACAATCTGCCGCGATGTTTAAGCACAAGCACGCAGCGTGGCTCGTCACTCACACCCCATCTGACAGGTTAATTAAACACTCGTAAGTAGGACTGGGCATTCGGTCTAACCGAACCGATCGGTTCGGTTCTACAGGTTAATAAGAATTTTGGTTTTTTAGAAAACACAGACCGACCGGTTCCTTCACATTTAAGAAACCGAATTATTTTAGAACCGGAAATTCGGTTCGGTCCTCGGTTACAACCGAACAAGACGGAAGAGCTTTTTTTATCCTACCACGATTTGTTGTGACAGCAAGTTGCATTGAGTAGGCGGATGGCTAGCTACTAGTAGTATTTGTAGTGTTACCCACACCTTCCAATCCTTCTCAATCCCAACTAAATCAAATTCCAACTAAATCCCTTCCAATCCTTCTCAATCCCCTTTTTATAGGGATTAACCGAACAAGGCCTTAATATAAATCTCTGACCCGTCTCTTCTTCACCGGCACCAAACGAAACACAACCAGTCGACCAAAAACACTGACGGCTCGGTGCCGCTGTACGTGTGCCCCCGCTGTGTCACGGGCTGTGCAACTTCAGCCGGGGCACCCGCACCTTCCAGAGACGTACGTACGTGTCAACCCTCCTGGCCGAGCCCGCGTCCCCGGCCGTCCCCGCCCCCACGTACCCACGCCCCCTGACAGGCCAGGCCGGCCCGGCCCTTGCCCCCACCCGTCAGCGTGCCACCACCGTCGCCGCACCCCGCCTCCCTCCCGTGCACGCAAGGCACCCGGGGGCGCCGAAAGCGACGGGGGGCGCGACCGCGTGAGCTTTAAACCCGCCCGGCCTCCCCGCCGCACTCCCCACCGCCGCTCGCCGAGCTCACCCGCCGCCGGAGCTGGACCGAGACCTCGGGGGAGCGACCCAGCGGATCGAGCGGCTACTAGGGTTTGGGTGCCGGATTGGTGGCGCGGAGCGGAAGGGGATAGCGGTTGGTGGCTTGGCGCCGGAGGGGTTGGGGATTTTTTGGATGGTCGCGGCGGCGCCGCGCTGGAGTAGTAGCACTGGTGCCGCTCCTCCTCCTACCCATGGGCAGGTCGTTCAGGGACTCGCTCAAGCTGCTCGAGGCCGACATCCAGCACGCCAACTCGATGTGAGCTCATCGCTTCCCTCCCTCCTGCTCCCCGTGTGCAGCTTGCTGCTGTTGTTTGATTGACCTCTGATTTGAGCTGGGTGGGGGTGTTGCGCTGGTACCAGAAGCCTCTCTTGTCGATCCAGGTCCGGAGTGGGGTGGCCTGTTCTGCTCGTGCTGCTGCCATGCCCGCGCAAATGTGATGGCACGCAGCGATTAATCCGTTGCGGTCTCCGTCTTGTTTACAGATTATATCGTCTGCCGTACACACCTTGGTTGCTTAATTTTTCTGCTAATCAGTGTATGCTTCCCGTATTGAGGATTGACACTCCAGATTTGCTGCTCCAGTTTTGGTTGATGGCATATAAAAAGTTAACTATACTTAGATTGCGGTGAGCTATCAAGGACTGGCAGCGCAGCTTCTTTCATTGACACGTGTCTGACCAATGTACTGCCTTCTGACCGAAGCCGTCATCATTGGCCTTGAAGCACTTGTAGAATACAGGAACAGCACTTTCTGAGCTCTCGTCATGAAATATCTCTTGTTGGTGTACGATGCAATTCTTCTCGAGTGACAATGTGGTGGTGGCTTCTTCATCATTATCGCATGGATTTTTTTTCATGGAAGTTGTCCACAATATCATTTTGCCAACTAGCTACGCATCATGCTTTGTTTACTATCCACATGGGCATCAGTTGCTCTGGATGAATTCACTATTATAGGTTCCCTCAAGCTTTAAAACCTGGTCAGGAAGAATGCTTTCGATTCCTCTGGACCTCCAACTGGTTAAAGAGGCTACTATTGCCTTACTCAGGCACCTGTATACAACGCGTAGTTTTCAGAATTTAGTTGTAATCTTAAAAAGATTGACCTCCAATGATTTTCTGAATATTGAGTGTAGGGACTGCTAATTGTAGTTACAGCCCAGGTATGGAATCATATCCTTAGCCAGTTCTCTTCTAACTTCAACCATGTTTTGACACCTCATATGATGGCACTGAAATGATTTTAGAATGTAAGTCTTGAACAATTATTATTTTGCTATATGGACTATGGAGAGCAGCATGCCAGGAAGTTTATTTGAGGAAACCGACAGGAGCAGCGCCATTTTTTTTATAGCCTTCCTGGTACACACACATGTGTTAACACGGTTAACCACAGGAATATTCTATGGCTTTATGTCATTGCTGGCCATTAACAACACGTTTGCTTCCTTAATTCGGATACATTCTATTCTGGCTTGCTATTCTCTGATAAAGCTGGCCAATGAAGTTCTGGAGTGGTCTTGTTTCATAGTTGTAGGGATATCATGATTATCCTGGTTTCTTGTGTGGATTATGATTAAGATTACAGCATATAGCCTTGCCTTATCTGTAAGACCACGGAACGTCATGAATGGACTAGGGAAATTTTGTGTAAACTGGGACCTCATTTTAGTTGATCTATTCTCTTCTGCATCAAGAACACATTGCTCAGTATTTTGTTTGGTAAAAACTGCAGTGCTTCTGAATTTCGAAGGGAATATGATGGTGCCTGTCTTCAGATGAGGATGTCATACTGTCCAGCTGCACACCTTTTCCTTTTTCTTGTGCAGTGGACAGACTGCAACCTTGCTGGTGCTCTTGGGCTGTTGAGAATTCTCATTTACAAGGTTGATAACACTAGTATCCTATCCAGGTTCCTTTCTGCTATTCTTTTTGTTGTTGGATTGCAGCCATGATTTACATTATTATATTCTTAAATCTGCAGGTTTATGCTGATGGGACAACCACCATGTCCACTCATGAAAGGAAAGCGAGCATCAGGGAATTCTATGGTATAGTGTAACTGTTTTGTGCAACTGTTTCACGCATTCATTTTCTTTAACTGGTTTGTTCATTAGGTATTTGTTTTCTTTATTTTGCCAGCTGTAATTTACCCTTCTCTGGCGCAATTGCATGAAGGAATTAATGAGCTGGAGGACAGGAAACAAAAAGCGATTTGTATAGAGAGGTATAGAAGACGAGAGGAGGATCACAAAAGGGTGATCTCAGAGATTGATGATAATATAGAGGAAGAGTGTGGCATATGTATGGAAATAAACAACAAAGTTGTCCTTCCAACTTGTAGCCATGCTATGTGCATTAAATGCTATCGTGACTGGTACCTATCTTCTCTCTTCTCTCTGTATTGTCGAGCAAAATTCATTATCACAGAACATTTGACTTTTGTCCTTGTGACAATAAAATACTTTTGCATGGTCAAGATGAATTAATAGGTCCTCAGGATTCATATGTAAGCTGGTTGCATTGTCAACTTGTAATTTTACAATCAAACTGAAAAACAACCATCAGCATGGTCACCTGACTACCTACTAGGAAATAATTGGGCCCTTCTGTGCTTGCTTGAAATCATTTATATTCATGGAATATTGATCCTAAAACATGATACCAAGGGCTAACGAATATTTTAGCATGCAAACTGCCGTCGTAAGCTTGACTATGGTGTTATCATGCTACTAGCTCGTCTTTTATAAGTTTGCTCTTTGGTCTTCATAGGAGGCTAGGTGGTCATCTAATTGTAATGGAACCCAACCCTATTTAAAGTCACCTCATTGTATATTTGCCTTGTTTAGAAGGAATAGATATTTGCTTTGAGCTGGCTTTCATGCTCCTTCTAATTACTGCCCTGTATGATTAATTTGGTATATAAAGTAGAAACTGGAACTAATTGAACATGGGATCTTTCTGAGACAATGTAAATCAACTTTGTACAGAAATTGGCGTTCCTGATCTTTTATGTTCATCCCCTTGCAAGAAGAAGTTCAGGAATGAATCTTGCAGATTTGTATTGCATGATTAATTTAACCTCATTGGAGAAAAGGCATGCTGGTTTGGGTAAAGCTCGGGACAGCCAAAGGTTGGATAATGAGTCAGAAAATATAGGAGACCAAGTCCATCTAAGATAGATTTCTCTTATCCCAGTCCAAAGGATACTGGATACAGCTCTTACCTGGTTTGCTTAGATTGTGTCCTGTCATACCCTGCTTGCATTTGGATTTAGATTTTCTTTTCCGGAGTCCGAAGCAACACCAGTCCTTGAGGAATTCAAGTGGCGTGCAAAATGATGAGATTTGCTATGAGATCATTTCTGAAATAATGAAAAATTTATTCAGGATTAGTTACACCTCTTTTGCTATGTTAAGACAGTAGTAGCTTGAGCATTCATTCAATCGAAATATGTATAAACTTTAAAAAGAAATGCACTTAATTGTATTTTGTTCTTAACATGTCAATGGCCCTCACACAAAGTTTGTCTATTGGCGTGAGTCTGACAATTACTTTCACTTTCTACATTATCCTTTCAGTTTCTTTAAATAGACCCATCTATTGCTCTAAGCGTGGCCTCCCTGCAGGAGATCAAGATCCCAGTCCTGTCCATTCTGCCGCGACAGCCTCAAGAGGGTCAACTCCGCCGACCTCTGGATATACACGGATAACAGGGACATAGTCGACATGGCGACGGTCCGAAGAGAGAACCTGAGGCGTCTCTTCATGTACATAGATAAGTTGCCCACAGTGATCCCTGAATCTGTTTTTGAGGTATACGATTCCCACGTAAAGTGACCTTGTGCTCTGTGCTACACCGATTGTTCATCAGTGGGGTGCTGCTAGTGCTGTAGACATTGCCGGTTGTTCATCAGTTGGGTGCTGCTAGTGCTAGTGCTGTAGACATTTGTGGAGCCCCGGGTGCCGGTTGCTGCGAGCTTATGAACGCTCCGAGCAGCTCGCCGGGGAGGCTCCGTATGTTATGTAATGTAAGTTAATATATCTATGTAAATTATTGTCAGTTGTATCCACACGGCCTGTGTGATGTGTTAGGGGTGTCTGACGCCTTGGGCATGTAAGGAATGAATCTTTTTTTTTTTTTTTTTTTTCTTTTTCTTTTGCGGGGATGTAAGTAATGGATCATTGGTTCTAGGCATTTCGCCGATGCTTATTTGGAGGAATGCCATTCTGGAAGAAGATGTTCTGTTTGATGTTTCTACTTGGATCCTGTCTGCATGAATTTGGCACGGAAGTTCATTCGATTTGAGCCTGGGAGGTTTTTCAGCGCGATAGACGGAGCCAAGCTGTATTCATTGCATATCAGTACGTGGTTTGGGTAGGCATGAAGTTGTGATGCTTCGCTTTCGTGGTGAATGAATGGAATCAGTCGAGCAGCAAAAGGTCGCTGGAGTGTCAGATTTGGTACAGTAGCCCGAGGTGGATGTCTCATTCATTCCACGGCCCGTCCTTCATGGCTTCATTTCTCGTCATGTTTTACACGCGAGGGCCGAGCCCCAAACTGCTTTCCGACGGAAATCATCCAGCGCCATCTGTTCAGAGCATCTTCAATAAAAGATGTAGATGCAAAAATATCTAATTTTTATATCTTTGAGTCCCAAAAACGTCTCTCCAACAGCTAATGTACAGATGAAAAAAAGCTAATGTATAGATGAAAAAAAACATCTCCGCCTTTCGAAGATGTAAACTACAACCTCCCGTTTCGCAAATTTGCATCTCCACACACTCGAGATGCAAAAAACTCAACCGACCGCCAACAGTCGTTCCATTTTCTTCCTCGACCCCTATTATTCCTTCCTCTGCCCTGCTGCATCGCCGTCGCCCGCTCGCAAGCCCGCCGCACCCTGCTGACGATGCCCCACGCCAGATTCGCCCCTTCCGGCACCCCCGCCGTCGGTTCCTCGCATTGCCACCGCTCGAATCCACTGTTGTCGCCACACCGCCGCTCGAATCCACCGCCCTGTCGCCTCTGTAGCCCCGCGTGTAGCCCCGCATCATCACCCACAACCCTTCCTATAGCCCCGCACCGTCGTTCGCAACGCCGCCCCGCCCCGTTCCGTCGTCGCCATGTCGTCGAGGAAGACACCGAAGAGGAAGATCAGCTTCTTCGGCGTGAGGGCGAAGCCCTTCAGCAATTTCGGGGTGAAGTTCACCGACGTTGGTCACCGCTTTTGCCTCGGCACTTACTCCACCGTCGACATGGCCGCGCGTGCCTATGACGTGGCGGTGTGTGGTGTACTGGGAGGCCAAAGAAGGAGCCCAACTTCCCGTAGATTGATACCTGGGTGGATGCAGAGATGCTCGTGTGGGGGGACATTCGTATGGTGGAGATCAAGACGAAGAAGAGGCCCACCATTGTCGTTAGTCCCGGCGATAGTGACCAGACAGCGATGGCGAGGTTCACACGGGAGCATTCAGAGTATGTTAAGGCCGAGAAGGAGTTCTTCTTGAAGCGAGATGTTGAGCAGAAGAAGAAAGAGGATGAGGCTGATCCCTCGACGGTGATCCCCATCGAGTCCTTGGAGGAGGACTGAGCGACTTGAAGGAGAAGTATGAGGAGTGCGACGACCTGAGCAAGGTCGAGTTCTAGGACAAGTTCAAGAGTTCCGACAAGGGGTAGTTCATCTTCGAGTAATAGGCGTTTGAACTAGTAGTAGTCATTGAAGTAGTAGTTCCATGGATGTATTAGTATGAACTAGTAGTATTCCTTTAAATTATGTGTAATTAAGTTTTAATTAGAACTATGTTTAATTATGATCGAAATGAAGTAGTAGTTGAAGTTGGTATCTTTGAATGATATTTGAAATGAACTAGTACTTGAAGTTTCTAAAACTTACATCTCCATTTCGCATCACCTGTTGGAGTTGCACTTTTACGTCTTTGTTTTGCATCATCTCTTGGAGTTGGCCTTTTTTGACGATGTAAAGAACACTTTTTAAAGATGTAAATTTTACATCTTCTATTTTTACATCTATAAATTTGCATCTTCTATTGGAGATGCTCGCGCTTGGCCAATGATATGTCTCAAACATATCTACTTTTCCAAACACTGTTGTTCTTGTTTTGGACTCTAATTTGTATGATTTGAATGAAAATAACCCAAGACTAATGTTGTTTTCAGAAGAACTACCATGATGTAATTTTTGTACAGAAATAAAAGTTCTCGGAATCGGACGAAACATTTTATGAATTATTTCTGGAATATATAATGAATTATGGACCAAAGAACCATCGGAGGGGGGCTGTCTATGGTCCACAAGACAATAGGACACGCTTTGTTAGCTTGTGGGGGCCAGTGGCTCCCCCAACCCTAATTCTGGTCCTATAAATTCACATCTTAGGAGGAAAAAGATCAGAGAGAAGTTTTTATCGTGTTTTATGAGATGGGGCCGCCGTCACCTCCCCTTCTTCCTCGGGAGGGCTGATCTGGAGTCCGTTTGGGGCTCCGGAGATGGGGATTCATCGTCGTCATCATCACCAACCCTTCTCCGTCAACAAAGCCATGATGCTCACCACCGGGCATGAGTAATTCCTTTGTAGGCTTGTTGAACGATGATGAGATTGGATGATATTAATCATGTAATCGAGTTAAGTTGATAGAGCTTGATCCCTAGTATCAATTATGTTCTGATATTGATGTTGCTACAACTTTGCTATGCTTAATGCTTGTCACTAGGGTCCAAGTGTCATGATTTCAGATCTGAACCTATTATATTTTCTATGAATATGAAAGTGTTTAGATCCTATCTTGCAAGTTGTATGCACCTATTACATGTCTTGATCCGCATACCCCAAGGTGACAATAATTGAGATTCTTTACATTGATTGCCGTAGTTTGAGAGTTCATGTATTCACTATGTGTTAATGCTTTATTCCGGTTCTCTATTAAAAGGAGGCCTTAATATCCCCCAGTTTCCATTAGGACCCCGCTCCCACGAGAGGGTAGGGCAAAAGATGTCATGCAAGTTATTATCGCAAGCACGTATGACTACATATGGAATACATGCCTTCATTATATTAATGAATTGGAGCTAGTTCTATGTCGCTCTAGTGTGTAACTGTTACATGATGAATGTCATCCATATCTATCCATCGCTGATCCATGTGCCTACGCTTTACATATACTGAATCTCGCTAAGTTATTACTGCTGTTGTTATTGTCACAACCGCTATAAAATTACTGCTATCACTGTTATTTTGACTACCATTACTTGTCGCGCTACTAAATATTTGCTGCAGAGGGATATCTCAGGTGTGGTTGAATTGACAACTCAACTGCTAAGGCCGATAAATATTCTTTGGCTCCCCTTCAGGCTATAAGTGGATGCGGGCTGCTCGCGGTGCCCACTTAAAAGCCCACATAACCTATGTTCGTGGACACTCACGAATAAAACGACTAGATAAATGGGATATGTGGGTTTGTCCCGCGACGCCCACATCAAGCCCACGCCCGTCTCACTTCCTTTAATCATGCATGACGTGACGATGCATCAGGGACTAGGATACGCCGTCGTGTAGTTCCGCCATGGCCACCTCCACCTTAGCGCCACCGTGGGCGTCGTCGTCTAGCTCCGACATGGCCACCCAGCTCCGTCATGGACGCCATCTCAATGTCGTCGTCCATCTTCGTCATGGCCATCTGAACTCTGCCATGGATGCTACAACGTCTATGTCGTCGACCTGACAAACTAAAATCCATTAAAAAGGGTAATAATTTCCAAAGTTTATAACTTCTGAATGAATCTCGTCTGAACTATTGGTCGTCGCAGCTCGTCTTCTACCCATTCATTGAGTTGTGTTTATCTAACGTAGCGGATCGTCTCCCCTACCCCCAACCAGCTCAAAGAACTAGAGAGAGAAGACATGAGAAAAAAATGCTCGGTGCGATCGCGTATGAGGAGCACGGGTGCAGGCATGTGGTAAAGGAGCTGCTCCTGCTCCACCTCTATGTCGTCGTCAGGGAAGCCTTGCCAGCTAGATTGCATGCCAAGTCTGTGAAGCGGAAGCAAGTGTAGGAGGACGCCCCAATCCGGCCATGTCGCGAGCCTCCCCAAGCATCCCAAGTACCTGGACAAGGTACAATAGATACATGTAGCTAGGAGTGTTGGTCGAGCTTTCTTTCTTTGGTTCAGTTACATGCTATGCATCAGTTACTAGCAGAAGCGACGTTTACTTTCAGTAATATGCGGGATACCCGCGAAACCCACTTATCCCGTCTAAATATATGTGGCAAATGCGGACCTTCCACTTATACGATGCGGTGGATGTGGGGCGGACGCGGGCTTCCCGCGGAGAGTCCCACTTACACCGTGAGCTCCCCTTGTGTCAAATCAATAAATTAGGGTGAAATACTACCCGCGAAGATTTTTGCGATCCCCTACACTTGTGGGTTATCAAGATCTTGTTCTGGGGCCGTTGTCGGGGAGCATGGCTATATTTTGAGTCACCTACTGATTTGAATCAGCCTATAACACCACCACATATTGCTCGTTCTCGTATATTGCATGAACTTGATGATGCTACTTCTGAAATTAATGATGATACTACTGCTATATTTAATGAAACTAAAATCGCGTCATTGAATGAATTACTTGATGCTCATATTGCTAAGGCTATAGAACTTGAACATGCTAAAATTGATGAAGACTCTGAATCATCTACTACACCTTGCTCTCCCAATAGATATGAATTGCCTGATATACCCTATGTTTATGTTATGGTTGGGGAGGTAGCTAAGGATTTTCTTGCTTGTAATGATAGAGATGATTTGAACAAAATACTATATTTGTTACTCATAAATATTATGAATTCTCTGTAGACCCCGAGTTAATCCCTATAGTAGAATCTGATCCTTTCAATGGTTATGAAACTGAAACTGTTGTTGGACATCTCACTAAACTGAATGATATTGCCACTTTGTCCATGCATGAGGAAAATATGGGCTACTATTATATCCTTGAGATTTTCCCTTTCTCGCTGAAAGGCGAGGCTTAGGAATGGTTTCTCACTCTTCCACCTGGTTGTGTATGTAGTCCCCAGGATATGATATATTATTTCTCTAAAAAACATTTTCCTGCTCATAAGAAACAAGCTGCTTTACAGGAAATATTTAACTTTGTGCAAATTAAAGAAGAGAATCTCCCTCAAGCTTGGGGGATGCTTCTCCAGCTACTAAGAGCTTTGCTTGATCATCCTCTTAAGAAAAATGAAATACTCGGTATCTTTTATAATGGACAACCGATGCTTCCAGGGACTACCTAGATACTTGTGCTAGTTGTGTTTTTAGGGAAAGAACAGTTGAACAATCTGGAGAATTACTAAATAATATATTGCAAAATGTTGATGATTGGACACTTCCCGAGCCACCGCCGGAACCCATTCAAAAGAAGAGAGATATTCTAATCCTCAATCCTGAAGATATGAAAGAAGGAAAAAGATCTATGAAAGAGAAGGATATTAAAATTGAAGATGTCAAAAAATTACCACCTATCAAAGAAATACATGGACTTGACACCCCGACACAGGTAGTAGATGTAAATTCTCTCTGCGCCTTTAATGAAAGTGATATACCCTATACTAGGACGCATAGTCAGTGCATGTATGAATTTGATAACTACATTGTTAAGCAAGAAAATTTAAATAACTATTTAAAAGATCAACTAAGACGTAATGCTATGATGATAGATCGTTTGGGTGACTTGATGTTTATAATTGCTAATGATGTTAAGGGTCTAGGTAAACATGCTTTGATGGTTCATACTCAACTAGACCAAGTTGCTAATTCACAAAATGATTTAAAATAAATGAGAATGTGAATGATCATGATGTTAGAATAATGACTCGAGGAGGAAGAATGACACATGAACCTCTTTTTCCTGAAGGTCATTGATACATGTGATCTGCGTTGGGTTTTCCATGAAGAGGAATGGGTGATGCAACATAATATAGATAACTATTTCCCTCAGTAGAGAACCAAGGTTTATCGAACCAATAAGAGTAACAACCACCCCCGTCTTCAGTGACTGCACACAAAGAAACAAACACTTGCACACAACACAGGCAAGAGGGTTGTCAATCCCCTTGGATTTGTTATTTGCAAGCAAGTAAGTCTGGAGATGATAGTTGATAATTGCAAAGTAAATAAAAAGTAAATAAAGTCAGAAGGTAATTGTAGCATTTGGAAACTTATAAGTGAATAGATCCGGGGGTCGTAGTTTTCCCTAATGGCATCTCTCATATAGTAGGCATACTGTGGGTAAAAAAATTATTGTTGGGCAATTGATAAAAAGCGCATAGTCATGTCATATTCATGACAATGATCATGTATATATAGGTATCACATCCATAAGAAAATAGGCAAACTCCTGCCTGCACCTATTACTATTAGTCCACCCATCGATCGGTATCCAGCATGCATCTAGAGTATTAAGTAAAACAGAGTAATGCTTGGAGAGCAATGTCATGATGTAGACAAAGAGAACTCAATCAATATGAATTAACCCCATAGTTTTATCCTTAGTGTCACCAATACAAAGACGTGTCCTTGTCAGTCTCTGTCACTATGATATAGAACGCCGTCAGATTGAACCCACTACAACGCACCCTTCTCACTGAAAAAATATCAATCTAGTTGGCCAAACCATTTCAATAGATCGAAGAGATTTATGAAGCTATAATAATCATGCAAGTAAGAATCATAATAGAATTCAGAGAGGACTCAAATCTTTATTATGAATAATCTGAACATAAACCCACAATTCATCGGATCCCAACAAACGCACCACACAAAAGAATTACACCAAATAGATCAAAGCGAAGATGTGATGATCATTGTATTGAAGATCAAGAGAGAGACAACCATCTAGGTACAAACAACAGACCCGCAGGTCTATGGTAAACTACTCACACATCACCATGGGAGCAGCAAGACTTCTCCTATGTCCTCGGGAACAATAGTTACTACTCACACCTCATCAACATGTTCAAGATCAGAGGTGTAATAATTAATTAAGGATCTGAACACATATCTTCCACCAAGTAATCCAGCAAGCATCAACTACAAGATGTAATCAACAGAACTAATGACTGATGATGAGATGATGTATATACTTCTCGCCCCTCGTTGGATACCCCAAGTGGAAGGTGGAGATGTAGTCAGCAGCAAATTTCCCTTACATGGAGACTGTAAGGTTTATCGAACCAAGAGGACTCCTAGGATCAACAAGTAGGTCTCTTCCACCCTGGCGCTAGCAGAAGAAGTGGACCTGCACACACAACAAATAACTTTGCTCCCAACGAGTACAAAGAGGTTTTCAATCACTCCGGCCTTGTAGTTTGCAAATGATCAAAACACAAGCGGGAAGGTAATAGTGATTGCAATGGAAAAGTAGATGAAAGCGTTAAATTATGGAGGTGTAAACAATGATGGTGATATGGACCGGAGTCACATGATGTTCACTAGTGATGTCTCTCTCCCAAAAGACGATAAACAACTATGCTTGGGTAAACAAATCATAGTTGTGCAATTGACAGAATTATGATCGCACCGCAATGCTAATTATGCTCCTTGATAGTTAGAGGTTCAATAGTAATGGGCAGTACGCCAAGACAAGTAGACCATTTGTTCATCAACATCTACTTACTGATACGTCCATTTTGCATCATGTTTTCATGTTGATATTTATCGCTTCTTGGGCTGTTATTTCACTTCATGGTACATTACTTATGCCTTTTCTCTCTTATTTTGCAAGGTTTACATGAAGAGGGAGAATGCCGGCAGCTGGAATTCTGGCCTGAAATTGGAGCAAGTTTAAGATACCTATTATGCGCAACTCCAAATGCCGTAAAAATCAACGATGATTTTTTCTGGATTTATAAAAAATACCGGGCCGAAGAAGCGCCACAGGGGCGCCAACAGGTGCCCACAAGCCTGCTTGGCGCGGCCACCCCCTGGCCGCACGAAGGGGGCTTGTGGGAAGCCTGCTGGCCCATTGCCCCCCCTCTTCTGCTATATGAAGGGTTTCGTCCAGAAAAAAAAATCAAGGAGGAGCTTTTTCATGGATTCGCCGCCGCCACGAGGCGGAACTTGGGCAGAACCAATCTAGAGCTCCGGCAGGACGATCCTGCCGGGGAAACTTCCCTCCCAGAGGGGGAAATCGTCGCCATCGTCATCACCAACAGTCCTCTCATCGGAGGGGACTCGGCACCATCAACATCTTCATCAGCACCATCTCATCTCCAAACCCTAGTTCATCTCTTGTAACCAATCTCCGTCTCGCGACTCCGATTGGTACTTGTAAGGTTGCTAGTAGTGTTAATTACTCTTTGTAGTTGATGCTAATTGGATTATTTGGTGGAAGAGTTTATGTTCAAATCCTTGATGCTACTCATTACCTCTCTGGTCATGAATATGATTATGCTTTGTGAGTAGTTACTTTTGTTCCTGAGGACATGGGATAAGTCATGCTAATAGTAGTCATGTGAGTTTGGTATTCGTTCGATATTTTGATGTGTTGTATGTTGTTTTTCCTCTAGTGGTGTTATGTGAACGTCGACTACATAACACTTCACCATTATTTGGGCCTAGAGGAAGGCATTGGGAAGTAGTAAGTAGATGATGGGTTGCTAGAGTGACAGAAGCTTAAACCCTAGTTTATGCGTTGCTTCGTAAGGGGCTGATTTGGATCCACTAGTTTAATGCTATGGTTAGACTTTGTCTTAATTCTTCTTTCGTAGTTGCGGATGCTTGAGAGAGGGGTTAATCATAAGTGGGATGCTTGTCCAAGTAAGGGCAGTACCCAAGCGCTGGTACACCCACATATCAAACTATCAAAGTAACGAACGCGAATCATATGAACATGATGAAACTAGCATGACAGAAATTCCCGTGTGTCCTCGGGAGCGTTTTTCCTCCTATAAGACTTTGTCCAGGCTTGTCCCTTGCTACAAAAGGGATTGGGCCACTTTGCTCACCGTTGTTACTTTTGTTACTTGTTGCTTGCTACGAATCATCTCACCACACAATCACTTGTTACCGATAATTTCAGTGCTTGCAGATATTTCCTTGCTGAAAACCACTTGTTAGATCCTTCTGCTCCTCGTTGGGTTCGACACTCTTACTTATCGAAAGGACTACGATTGATCCCCTATACTTGTGGGTCATCACTTACTAATCATCCACCTTGAGATATCTATCCAGAACATGTGACGCCCTCGATATAATCGTATGCTAAACATACACGCAAATGCGTAAGATCAAACTCAAGGACTCACGGGAAGATATCACAACACAACTCAAGACACAAATAAAAACATACAAGCTTCGTATTACAAGCCAGGGGCCTCGAGGGCTAGAATACAGAAGCTCGATAAACACACGAGTCAGCGGAAGCAACAATATCTGAGTACATACATTAAACATGGGGTGCCTTAGAGAAGGCTAGCGCAAAAGAAACACGATCGAACGAGGCGAGGCCTCCTGCCTGGGTACCTCCTAAACTACTCCTGGTCTTCACCGGCCTCCACGTAGAAGTCACCATCGGGGGGAAAGGCGTCGGTAGGAAACTCTCCTGGGCTCCATCATCTGGTCGCAACAACGGATCAAGGGGACAAAGGGGGAGCAAAGCAACAGTGAGTACTCATCCAAAGTACTTGCAAATCTTACATCAGAACTATGCTAAGTATGCATCAGTATCAAAGAAAGGGGTTTATATGTGGACTGACTGCAGCAATACAAGAATAGAGAGAGAAGGCCTAGTCCTATCGAAGACTAGCATCTTTGGGGTAACAATTAAATAGTCATATTGTTGTAGCAATATTAATTATGAGGTCACGCCCAGAGATCCTCCCTCGACTCCCTGCGAGGAAGCAATCTCGGAGCAACAATTCCAGTTAAGTAACAGTTGTACTTGTATAAGATCAGGGCACAACTCCAAGTCGTCTTGTAACCGTGGACACGTCTATTCGAATAGATAAGTTCTTCCCTGCAAGGGTGCACAACATATTCCCTGACGCGCTCGATAACACTCTGGCCGGACACACTTTTCTGGGTCATGCCCGGCCTCCAAATATCGACACGTCGTAGCCCCACCTAAGCTCAACACAGAGGCCAGCCCGCCGGCCTAACTCCTAAGCACAAAGGGGGCGTGGGCCCACATTGTTGGAAATATGCCCTAGAGGCAATAATAAATTAGTTATTATTATATTTCTTAGTTCATGATAATCGTTTATTATCCATGCTATAATTGCATTGATTGGAAACACAATACTTGTGTGGATACATAGACAAAACACTGTCCCTAGTAAGCCTCTAGTTGACTAGCTCGTTGATCAAAGATGGTCAAGGTTTCCTGGCCATAGGCAAGTGTTGTCACTTGATAACGGGATCACATCATTAGGAGAATCATGTGATGGACTAGACCCAAACTAATAGACGTAGCATGTTGATCGTGTCATTTTGTTGCTACTATTTTCTGCGTGTCAAGTATTTGTTCCTATGACCATGAGATCATATAAACTCACGGACACCAGAGGAATGCTTTGTGTGTATCAAACGTCGCAACGTAACTGGGTGACTATAAAGATGCTCTACAGGTATCTCCGAAGGTGTTCGTTGAGTTAGTATAGATCGAGACTGGGATTTGTCACTCCGTGTGAACGGAGAGGTATCTCGGGGCCCACTCGGTAATACAACATCACACACAAGCCTTGCAAGCAATGTAACTTAGTGTAAGTTGCGGGATCTTGTATTACGGAACGAGTAAAGAGACTTGCCAGTAAACGAGATTGAAATAGGTATACGGATACTGACGATCGAATCTCGGGCAAGTAACATACCGAAGGACAAAGGGAATGACATACGGGATTATATGAATCCTTGGCACTGAGGTTCAAACGATAAGATCTTCGTAGAATATGTAGGATCCAATATGGGCATCCAGGTCCCGCTATTGGATATTGACCGAGGAGTCTCTCGGGTCATGTCTACATAGTTCTCGAACCCGCAGGGTCTGCACACTTAAGGTTCGACGTTGTTTTATGCGTATTTGAGTTATATGGTTGGTTACCGAATGTTGTTCGGAGTCCCGGATGAGATCACGGACGTCACGAGGGTTTCTGGAATGGTCCGGAAACGAAGATTGATATATAGGATGACCTCATTTGGTTATCGGAAGGTTTTCGTGCATTACCGGAAAAGTTTCGGGCTCATCGGTAGTGTACCGGGAGTGCCGGGAGGGGTGCCGGGGACCATCGGGAGGGGTGTCACGCCCCAAGGGGTCTCATGGGCTATGGGAAGAGATAAACCAGCCCCTAGTGGGCTGGAATAAGTTCCCACTAAGGCCCATAAGGTTTGAGAAGGAAAAAACACAAGGTGGAAAGAGTTTCCAAGTGGGAAGGTGGAATCCTACTCCAAGTAGGATTGGAGTAGGACTCCTCCACCTCCAATTTCGGCCAAACCTTTAGGTTTTGAGGCTGCCTCCTCCCCTCCCTCCCACCTATATATACGGAGGTTTTAGGGCTGATTTGAGACGACTTTCTCACGGCTGCCCGACCACATACCTCCATAGTTTTTCCTCTAGATCGCGTTTCTGCGGAGCTCGGGCGGAGCCCTGCTGAGACAAGATCATCACCAACCTCCGGAGCGCCGTCACGCTGCCGGAGAACTCTTCTACCTCTCTGTCTCTCTTGCTGGATCAAGAAGGCCGAGATCATCGTCGAGTTGTACGTGTGCTGAACGCGGAGGTGCCGTCCGTTCGGTACTAGATCGTGGGACTGATCGCGGGATTGTTCGCGGGGCGGATCGAGGGACGTGAGGACGTTCCACTACATCAACCGCGTTCACTAACGCTTCTGCTGTACGATCTACAAGGGTACGTAGATCACTCATCCCCTCTCGTAGATGGACATCACCATGATAGGTCTTCGTGCGCGTAGGAAATTTTTTGTTTCCCTTGCGACGTTCCCCAACAGTGGCATCATGAGCTAGGTTCATGCGTAGATGTCTTCTCGAGTAGAACACAAAAGTTTTTGTGGGCGGTGATGTGCGTTTTGCTGCCCTCCTTAGTCTTTTCTTGATTCCGCGGTATTGTTGGATTGAAGCGGCTTGGACCGACATTACTCGTACGCTTACGAGAGACTGGTTTCATCGTTACGAGTAACCCCCTTTGCTCAAAGATGACTGGCAAGTGACTGTTTCTCCAACTTTAGTTGAATCGGATTTGACCGAGGAGGTCCTTGGATGAGGTTGAATAGCAACTCATATATCTCCGTTGTGGTGTTTGCGTAAGTAAGATGCGATCCTACTAGATACCCTCGGTCACCACGTAAAACATGCAACAACAAAATTAGAGGACGTCTAACTTGTTTTTGCAGGGTATGATTGTGATATGATATGGCCAACGATGTGATGTGATATATTGGATGTATGAGATGATCATGTTGTAATAGAAATATCGACTTGCACGTCGATGGTACGGCAACCGGCAGGAGCCATAGGGTTGTCTTTATACTAACGTTTGTGCTTGCAGATGCGTTTACTATTTTGCTAGGATGTAGCTTTAGTAGTAATAGCATAAGTAGCACGACAACCCCGATGGCAACACGTTGATGGATGATCATGGTGTGGCGCCGGTGACAAGAAGATCGTGCCGGTGCTTTGGTGATGGAGATCAAGAAGCACGTGATGATGGCCATATCATGTCACTTATGAATTGCATGTGATGTTAATCCTTTTATGCACCTTATTTTGCTTAGAACGACGGTAGCATTATGAGGTGATCTCTCACTAAAATTTCAAGACGAAGTTGTGTTCTCCCCGACTGTGCACCGTTGCGACAGTTCTTCGTTTCGAGACACCACGTGATGATCGGGTGTGATAGACTCAACGTTCACATACAACGGGTGCAAAAGAGTTGCACACGCAGAACACTCGGGTTAAGCTTGACGAGCCTAGCATGTGCAGACATGGCCTCGGAACACATGAGACCGAAAGGTCGAGCATGAATCGTATAGTTGATATGATTAGCATAGGGATGCTTACCACTGAAACTATTCTCGACTCACGTGATGATCGGACTTGAGATAGTGGATTTGGATCATGTACCACTCAAATGACTAGAGAGATGTACTTTTTGAGTGGGAGTTCTTAAGTAATATGATTAATTGAACTAATTGTCATGAACATAGTCTAATGGTCTTTGCGAATTACGATGTAGCTTGCGCTATAGCTCTACTGTTTTTTTATGTTCCTAGAGAAAATTTAGTTGAAAATTGATAGTAGCAAACTTTGCAGACTGAGTCTGTAAAACCGAGGATTGTCCTCGTTGCTGCGCAGAAGGCTTATGTCCTTTATGCACCACTCGGTGTGCTGCACCTCGAGCGTCGTCTGTGGATGCTGTGAACATCCGACATACACGTTTCTGATGACTACACGATAGTTCAGTGCAAAGTACTTAATGGCTTAGAAGCAAGGCACCGAAAACGTTTTAAACGTCACGGAACATAAGTGATGTTCTAAAGAGATGAAATTGTGATTTCATGCTTGTGCCCTTGTTAAGAGGTACGAGACCTCCAACAAAATTCTTTGACCACAAAGTAAAGGAGAAAAGCTCAATCGTTGAGCGTGTGCTCAGATTGTCTGAGTACGACAATCACTTGAATCAAGTGGGAGCTAATCTTCCAGATGAGATAGTGATGGTTCTCCAAAAGTCACTGCCACCAAGCTTTGAGAGCTTCGTGATGAACTATAACATATCAAGGATAGATACAATGATCTTTGAGAGATTCGCGACGTTTGACACTGCGAAAGTAGAAATCAAGAAGGAGCATCAATAGTTGATGGTTTGAAAAACCACTAAGTTTCAAGAAAGGCGAGGGCTAGAAGGGATACTTCGTGAAACGGCAAAACAGTTGCTGCACTAATGAAGAGACCCAAGATTAAACCCAAACCCGAGACTAAGTGCTTCTGTAATAAGGGGAACAGTCACTGAGGCGGAGCAACTCTAGATACTTGGTAGATAAGAAGGCTGGCAAAAGTCGAGAGAAGTATATTTGATATACATAATGTTGATGTGTACTTTACTAGTACTCCTAGTAGCACGAGGGTATTGGATACTGGTTCGGTTGCTAAGTGATTAGTAACGCGAAATGAAAGCTACGGCATAAACGGAGACTAGCTAAAGGCGAGGTGACGATACGTGTTGGAAGTGTTTCCAAGGTTGATATGATCAAACGTCACACGCCCCCTTTACCATCGGGATTGGTGTTGAACCTAAATAATTGTTATTTGGTGCTTGCGTTAAGCATGAACATGATTGGATCGTGTTTATTGCAATACGATTATTCATTCAAAAGGAATAATGGTTACTCTATTTGCTTGAATAATCACCTTCAATGGTTTATTGAATCTCGATTGTAGTGTTACACATTGGTGCCAAAAGATACGAGTTAAATGATGATAGTACCACTTACTTGTGGCACTGCCGCTTGAGTCATGTTAGTATAAATTGCATGAAGAGACTCCATGCTGATGGATCTTTACTCACCTGATTTCGAATCACTAGTGACATGCAAATCATACCACATGAGCAAGGCCTTGTTTTCATTGAGATGAAACAAGATAGTAACTTGTTGGAAGTGATACATTTTGATGTATGCAGTCCAGTGAGTGTTGAGGCACGCAGTGGATATCATTATGTTCTTACTTCACTGACGACTTGAGTAGATACAGGAGTATTTACTTAATGAATCACAAGTCTGAAATATTGAAAAGTTCAATTCTGTTTCAGAGTGAAGTTCGTCGTAACAAGAGGATGAACTGTCTACGATATGATCATAGAAATGAATATCTGAGTTACGAATTTTTGGTACACAGTTAAGACAATGTGGAAATTGTTTCACAGTTCATGCCACCTGGAACATCATGGTGTGATGATGTGTCTGAACGTCATAGCCACGCACTATTTAGTATGGTGCATGCTGGGATGTCTCTTATCGAATTACCACTATCGTTTATGGGTTATGCATTAGAGACAACCACATTCACTTTAAATGGGGCACCGCGTATTTCCGTTGAGATGACACAGTATAGACTGAGGTTTAGAGAAATCTAAACTGTCGTTTCTTGAAAGTTTGGGGCTTCGAAACTTATGTGAAAAAGTTTCAGTCTGATAAGCTCGAACCCAAAGCGGATAAATGCATCTTCACAGGATATCCAAAATAGTTGGGTACATCTCCTATCTCAGATCCGAAAGCAAAGTGTTTGTTTCTAGAAACGGATCCTTTCTCGAGAAAAGGTTTCTCTCGAAAGAATTGAGTGGGAGGGTAGTAGAACTTGATGAGGTTATTGAACCATCACTTCAACCAGTGTGTAGCAGGGCGTAGGAAGTTGTTCCTGTGGCGCCTACACCAATTGAAGTGGAAGCTGATGATGGTGATCATTAAGCTTCGAATCAAGTTACTACAAACCTCGTAGGTCGACAAGGTCGCGTACTGCTGCAGAGTAGTACGGTAACCCTGTCTTGGAGGTCATGTTGTTGAGCAACAGTGAACCTACGAGTTATGGAGAAAGCGATGGTGGGCCCAGATTCCGACAAATGGCTGGAAGCCATAAAATCCGAGAGAGGATCCATGTGTGAAAACAAAGTGTAGACTTTGGTAGAACTACTTGATGGTCATGGGACTATTGGGTAAAATGGATCTTTAAAAGAAGACAGACGATGATGGTGATAAGTCACTATTAAGAAAAGCTCGACTTGTCGCAAAGATGTTTTCGACAAGATCAAACAGTTGACTATGATGAGTCTTTCTCACTCGTAGCGATGCTAAAGGTCTGTTAGAATTATGTTAGTAGTTGCTGCATTATTTATGAAATATTGCACGTAGGATGTCAAAACATTGTTTCCTCGACGGTTTCCTTGAGCAAACATTGTATGTGATACAACCAGAAGGTTTTGTCGATCCTAAAGATACTAGCAAGTATGCAAGCTCCAGTGATCCTTCAATGGACTGGTGCAAGCATCTCGGAGTTGGAATAAGCACTTTGATGAGATGATCAAAGATTTTGGGTGTGTACAAGGTTTATGAGAAACTTGTATTTCCAAAGAAGTGAGTGGGAGCACTATAGAATTTCTGATAGGTATATGTGGTTGACATATTGTGGATCAGAAGTAATGTAGAATTTCTGTAAAGCATACAAGGTTGTTTGAAAGAAGTTTTCAAAGGAGTACCTGGATTATGCTACTTGAAGGTTGAGCATCAAAGATCTATGGAGATAGATCGAAAGCGCTTAATAGAAGTTTCAACAAGATGCATGCCTTGACAAGTTTTTGAAAGAGTTCAAAATAGACCAGCAAAGAAGGAGTTCTTGGTTGCGTTGTGAGGTGTGAATTTGAGTAAGACTCAAAACCCGACCACGGCAGAATAAAGAGAATAGATGAAGGTCGTCTTCTATGCCTTAGCCGTAGAATCTAAAGTATGCCATGCTGTGTACCGCACCTGAAGTGTGCCTTGACTCAAAGTATGTTGAGAGGTACAGAGAGTGATCCATGTTTGAATCACTAGCAGCGGTCAAAATTTATCCTTAGTAACAAATGAACTAAGGAATTTTTCTCGATTATGGAGGTGGTTAAAGAGTTCGTCGTAAAGGGTAACGTCGATGCAAGCTTTGACACTAATCTGAATAACTATGAGTAGTGAAACGGATTCATATAGTAGAGTGGATATTTGGAGCATTTCCGAATAGCACGTAGTAGCAGCATCTATAAAGATGACATAAAGATTTGTAAAGAACGCACGGATCTGAAAGTTTCAGAACCGTTGAATAAAACCTCTCTCACGAGCAAGACGTGATCAGACCCCATAACTATATGGGTATTGGATTCGTTGGAATCACATGGTGATGTGAACTAGATTATTGACTCTAGTGCAAGTGGGAGACTGTTGGAAATATGCCCTAGAGGCAATAATAAATTAGTTATTATTATATTTCTTAGTTCATGATAATCGTTTATTATCCATGCTATAATTGCATTGATTGGAAACACAATACTTGTGTGGATACATAGACAAAACACTGTCCCTAGTAAGCCTCTAGTTGACTAGCTCGTTGATCAAAGATGGTCAAGGTTTCCTGGCCATAGGCAAGTGTTGTCACTTGATAACGGGATCACATCATTAGGAGAATCATGTGATGGACTAGACCCAAACTAATAGACGTAGCATGTTGATCGTGTCATTTTGTTGCTACTGTTTTCTGCGTGTCAAGTATTTGTTCCTATGACCATGAGATCATATAAACTCACGGACACCAGAGGAATGCTTTGTGTGTATCAAACGTCGCAACGTAACTGGGTGACTATAAAGATGCTCTACAGGTATCTCCGAAGGTGTTCGTTGAGTTAGTATAGATCGAGACTGGGATTTGTCACTCCGTGTGAACGGAGAGGTATCTCGGGGCCCACTCGGTAATACAACATCACACACAAGCCTTGCAAGCAATGTAACTTAGTGTAAGTTGCGGGATCTTGTATTACGGAACGAGTAAAGAGACTTGCCAGTAAACGAGATTGAAATAGGTATACGGATACTGACGATCGAATCTCGGGCAAGTAACATACCGAAGGACAAAGGGAATGACATACGGGATTATATGAATCCTTGGCACTGAGGTTCAAACGATAAGATCTTCGTAGAATATGTAGGATCCAATATGGGCATCCAGGTCCCGCTATTGGATATTGACCGAGGAGTCTCTCGGGTCATGTCTACATAGTTCTCGAACCCGCAGGGTCTGCACACTTAAGGTTCGACGTTGTTTTATGCGTATTTGAGTTATATGGTTGGTTACCGAATGTTGTTCGGAGTCCCGGATGAGATCACGGACGTCACGAGGGTTTCCGGAATGGTCCGGAAACGAAGATTGATATATAGGATGACCTCATTTGGTTACCGGAAGGTTTTCGTGCATTACCGGAAAAGTTTCGGGCTCATCGGTAGTGTACCGGGAGTGCCGGGAGGGGTGCCGGGGACCATCGGGAGGGGTGTCACGCCCCAAGGGGTCTCATGGGCTATGGGAAGAGATAAACCAGCCCCTAGTGGGCTGGAATAAGTTCCCACTAAGGCCCATAAGGTTTGAGAAGGAAAAAACACAAGGTGGAAAGAGTTTCCAAGTGGGAAGGTGGAATCCTACTCCAAGTAGGATTGGAGTAGGACTCCTCCACCTCCAATTTCGGCCAAACCTTTAGGTTTTGAGGCTGCCTCCTCCCCTCCCTCCCACCTATATATACGGAGGTTTTAGGGCTGATTTGAGACGACTTTCTCACGGCTGCCCGACCACATACCTCCATAGTTTTTCCTCTAGATCGCGTTTCTGCGGAGCTCGGGCGGAGCCCTGCTGAGACAAGATCATCACCAACCTCCGGAGCGCCGTCACGCTGCCGGAGAACTCTTCTACCTCTCCGTCTCTCTTGCTGGATCAAGAAGGCCGAGATCATCGTCGAGTTGTACGTGTGCTGAACGCGGAGGTGCCGTCCGTTCGGTACTAGATCGTGGGACTGATCGCGGGATTGTTCGCGGGGCGGATCGAGGGACGTGAGGACGTTCCACTACATCAACCGCGTTCACTAACGCTTCTGCTGTATGATCTACAAGGGTACGTAGATCACTCATCCCCTCTCGTAGATGGACATCACCATGATAGGTCTTCGTGCGCGTAGGAAAATTTTTGTTTCCCTTGCGACGTTCCCCAACACACATACCCTCTACGCTCCTGCACGATGCAAGGGAGGACGATGTCAGTCCTAGCACCCCTTAATACAAGAGCGGTGCATCTCGGGACCACTCAGGGCACGCGCCGCTCCATTGCTGACGTCTGAAGAGCTTTGGCTGATACCGCAATGTCGAGTACCCATAATTCTTCCCACGTAGACGGTTAGTGCGTAATAAGGCCTTCTGAACAACCCAGATCAAATACCCAAATCCATTATCATTTTAATTAAGCCATCAACACATCCACGCGGGAATCCACCCGCTTAACATCTATTCATCAAAGATCCCAATAACATGGTCAAGTAACTGTGTGGTTGTAAAATCAGGGCGATCCGAGGCATCACCCTCGTTGGATCCCGAACGATGTAACCGTCAAGGTGGACTTAGAGGAAATCACCCTCGAGGGTCCCACACTTGAGGGGTTGCATGACAGAGACATCGTCGGGAGTGGTGAAGGAGGAATCACCCTCGATAAGCACGATCGACTGGCTATACTACAGAGATATCATCCTGAGTACTTCGCGAGGTGTCACCGTCGGTACCCGATAGTATCTCTGTAGCATCGTACAACTAAGGGGGTGTATGTGCTGTGTCGGGTGTGGCTCGTCGATCAGGGATCGAGATTCGACAATTAAGCGGGGCAACTGAATTAAGGGGTCAGAAGGGATGGCTGCTCCACCTATACTAAAGAGTTTAAAGTGCGGTACTGAAAGTAGCAATTCATCAAAATTAGGCTATGCATCAGATATAGGAGCTAACTACAACAGTAGCAAAATTCTATTGCAAGCACGAGGAAGAAAGAATAGGCGATATAGGAATGATCAAGGGGGTTTGCTTGCCTTGTTGCTCTGTGGCAAAAGGCTGGTCGTTGGGAGGGTAGATGTACCCGGCAACAGTGTCAGTCTCGGGGTCTACCGGTAAGAAGAGTGGGGAGAAATAATAAATAACATTAACAGGTGCAACACTAAGCATGACATGGCAAATGTAGGTCTAGGCATGAGCTAACGCAGCAACACATGTCGCACACGGGTCGAAAGAATATGTGACGATATTTCCCGGGTCTGTGGCTACAACCGGTCAGACTGAAATGATGCAAAATTTGCATGTTTGCTATGCTAGGGACGCGTGACACACGAATGGACCGCGTATCCGGGTTCATCTCGCTCTGCTGATCAACTTTCATGTTAAAAATATTTTGATCCGACTTACGGTTTATTTTGTATTAATTACCAAAATTTTATTAATATTTAGGAATTAAAAACAGATTTAATTAATTATTAAATGCTATTATGACATCAGGATGATGTCATGCTGACATCAACAGTTGACCGGTCAAACTGACCAGTGGGTCCTACGTGTCATTGACACAGTTTATTAATTAGGGTTTAATTAACAATTAATCAGCTTAATTTAATGGAGGACCCACATGTCATACTCCGATCGGATAATCTAAATAGCAGAATTAATTAACAACCTTTAATTAATACTTAAACATCTATTTAATTAATTAACTAATTAATATAACAAATACTTAAACGCACACACATCGGTACACACGTTTTTGTACATACCATCATCCATATACACAGGTACACATATATTGCATATACACCATATCCGCACCTATACATACATACACATATCCAATTTTCTTTTTTTATCTCTTTTTCTTTTTCTATTCTATCTCTATGTTATGTGTGTGCTCAACTCTCTCTCTCAACAGAGAGACAGTAAACAAAGCTCCAATCCTCCTCTCACAGGAGAGCAACGGCGCCGGAACGAGGCGATGAACGCCAGAACGGAACCGGAGGGTGGAGTAGAGGGAGAGCGGGCGTTCTCACTCACGTTGTAGGGGGGCGGGGTCGGCGAGGCTCGATGGAACCGGTGGCGAACAGGTGAGGGAGGCGGGCGGGGCGGTCCGGTGAAGCGGGGCGATGGGAGTGGTGGCTCGGGCCAACCGAGGAGGGGCCGGCGTGGAGGCGGCGTAGGAGGCGCCGGTCGAAGAAGGAGGGGCCCCGAGGCAGGGCGGATCCGGCGCCGTTGGCGCGGGCCGGCGCGTTTCCGGTGCGAGGCGAGGTGGTCGGCGCTCGTGGCGATGGGAAGGGGCGACGGCGCCATGGAGATGGGGGTCGGGCCGGCCGGTGATGGGAGGCAGGGAGGAGGAGAGGCGGCGATGCGAGGTGGCGCGGGGTGGGACAGGGGAGCAGCGCGAGGTGGCGCGGTGTGGGGCGAGGCCAGGGGGTGTGTTCGCGAGGGGGATGGGGGGGAGGGGGGCGAGCGGGGCGACGAGAGATCGAGGGGATTTGGGGGGTGACGGGGGAAACATGGAGCGATGGTGTGGGTGGCGACGAGGGTAGGAGAGAGAGAGCGGGCGCTGGGGGGGGGCTCGCGCCAGGGAGGGAGCGAGCGACGTGGGGCGGTAGGTGGGGGTTGGTTGGGCGGCGGTGTAGGGAGGAATGGGAGGGGAGGCGCTCGGTTAGGGTTCCCCGTGGGGGTCTTATACCCCCAGGTGGGTGGGCCGATGGGATTGGGCCATTTGGCCCTATTGGCCGTGGCCTTTTGATTATCTTTTTTTTTTCTTTTTTTCATTAGTTATTTATTTTCTTTTATAGTTTCTGTTTTAATTATACCCTTCTGTTTATTTCATTTCTTTTATATTTTTCTGCAGTTTAGTTTTGAACTAACGCGAGATTAACAATAGAATTCACGATGATGTGGCACCATTAGCATAGTTTTACTTAGTTTAATTACGGGGGTTAGTGTAGCAATAGCTGAGGGTGTCACAACTCTCCCCTACTAACAAGAATTCTCGTATCGAAAATTTAGAGATAGAAGGAAAGAGCTCGGGGTATTCATCACGAAGATGATCATCGCGTTCCCAAGTGGCCTCATCTTCAAAATGATTTGACCAGTGCACTTTAAGGAACTTGGTGACTTTGCGATGAGTCTGACGTTCAACCTGGCCGAGAATGCGGACCGGATGCTCTTTATAAGAGAGTTCTTGTTGCAGCTCAAGCATACCATGATCCACTGCTCGAATAGGATCCTTGAAGCAGCGGCGGAGCTGAGACACATGGAAGACATTGTGAACCTGTGAAAGGTTCACCGACAGTTCCAATTGATAAGCCACTTTTCCATGCCTTTCGAGAATAGTGAAAGGACCAATATAGCAAGGAGCTAACTTGCCCTTGATCCCAAAACGATGTGCACCTCTCATTGGTGTGACACGAAGATAAGCCTCTTTGCCAGGTTGATAGACCATATCTTGATGATGACGGTCATACTGACTCTTCTGACGAGACTGAGCAACCTTCAGATTGTCATAAATAATGCGGACTTGATCTTCATCATGTTGGATAACATCTGGACCGAAGAGTGATCGATACTTTGAACGGTGGCTCATGAATTTCATACGAGCCAAGTGCAAGGCATACTTTGGAGTCAAGGGTGTACAGTAGAGTCAGGTTTCAATCCTGTGGAACTTTGGGCTATGGGTCCACCATGTGGGCCAAGAATGGGCAGAGCGGCAACATCTTATACGGTCTTGGTAACAAGACATGTCAGAGGATAACCTGCCAGTTATGTTGGCAAAAACATCGATACCAAGGGCGGGGGACGACTAGAACCATTTTTCCTGCTCGTTGAAACGAGGCAGACCAGTAGACAAGGCTCTCGTCCACCGGCGGCTACCGGAATGTTATCCACATTAGTAAGATGGTCTTACTGACAGAGTTGTTTACCGAGAATTTTACCTAAACATGGAATTAACACTGCTTAGATAAGTTATTCCATAAGAAAGGTCAAACAGACCGACGAGAAGGAAAATGTGTCCACACACACTAGTATTAAAGTATACCATTCCCGAGGAAAAAATACAGTATGGTATACATGATAGGTCATCCAATATACAACCATTTTGATAAAGAGGCAAGAAGAATCATGATTTTTACCCATAACATACAGGTTGGATAATCGATCAGGAACAATTTAGCATTGCGCTTCCAATGTTCATGTTGAAATTTGAAGTACCACATCCGTGCTTCGGGGTAGCATCGACATGGTTATTAGGTAAAGGTCGAACTTAGGGTATATAAAAGGATCCATGAGGAACAACTTACAAAATAATTCATATAGTTTCTGCATGGAAGTATGGTGAATCTTGCATAAGGAAGAATCTGTAACAATAGGTCCTTCGGCCCGGTGTGCTATACAATACATCACCATACCGGATTACATAAGACCAAGGTTACAATTATTGGAAAATGTTCCAACCTGCATATCTGCCCGAGATTCATATATGATTGGTGTTAGGATACCTCAGACTCAAGATGCCTAAGAAGAAAAGATGGAGATGCAAGATTCTCAGGATATGAACTACAAAGCAAGTCTTGAATCATGAGCTGGATTGTAAGACACATCAACACAATGCCAAGACATTCGTGCCCACGTGGAATTATTACATCACAATGCAACCGAGTTCTGATTTGAGGACCCTCATCGAGGATATCGAGGTCCTTGAGTAAGACTCAATTAGCTCTTATGAAGGAAGTTATTTTCCTTGATCAAATCAGTCAATGACTTGGGATGCTAAGAGAAAATATATGAAGTGAAGATAACAAATCTTCAAAACATATAACACTTCGCACATGCATGAATGATTTGGGATGGCCAGAGAGGAAGTGGAACAAATCTTCCTCGTATTCACGGCGGTAAGAATGTATATGAACTTTGGGAAAACATTTCTGTTATCAAACATATTATTCGTGAGCTAGGCAGGAAGATAATATTTTCAAGAGTTTCATTATCAAACAAGGAGAAAGTTGACGGTGTTGCTGATGGGCTCAACAACAATCCCTCAAGATTTTGACAGGGATGAATTTCCAAAATTATAATATTGAGGAGATGGTATTTGTCAAGTCAAATGGTATAATGTCGTATGTTCAAGGGACCAACAACAATTAAACATTAGTCGAAGGGTGCACTCGGAAATACAAATTGAGTAGCACGACCAATGCTAAAAATAGTGAGTCAACAACCAACACACCAAGAATGAAACAATTAATTGCTATCTTCGAGGCAATAGGGTTGCCAGAAGTATTGGGATCACACATCAAAGTTCACTTGTTGGTATTACGTTTTGAAACAACACGGGACCAAGAAATGAATGGTGATGGCGAGAAATATTACGATATCAAGAATTCTTAAGACGTGTGCAATTCTCACGACATTCTTGACATAAAAGATGGTAATACTCCAAGGTAGAAGATAACATAAACTAAATAGCAAGGAACTCAAAGGACAACACAAAACACGAACATGTTTGTGTTTGGAGGGAAAGCAAAAAGGTTGCCAATGGAAACACAAATCATCGAGGGGCAAGGATGGCATTTCTCATCATGCATTCAATTGATACCCTACAAGAGCTCAGAATGTTGATGATGATCACGACACATTTGTCAAGAAGTTTCATGAAGATGTAATCGTTCCGCGACGACATCGAGTAAAGGAATGGTGAAGCGAAAGGTTGTCGGAACCATAGATAAGACTGCTAGCTTAGAATTGAGATTGCCTTTCAGGACACCCAACATGATGTGGAAAGCTCGATGCAAGCTTAACACACAGTTGGAATTGTGTTCCAGGGATGAAGGGTATAGATAGCATGGTCGAGCTCCAACATGACGATGATGATGTAGCTTAACAACTTGGAATGACATGATCGAGTACAAACTCGTAAACAAGGAAAATTACTAAAAGTTGTTGAATCGCAATGCATGCTCGATTCAGTTATCAATGTACTCGCATGTCCAACAACTCAAACACGAGGAAACTAGAATTAATGAAACCATCATAGTTGATGAGGAGATCACAAGAAGTTATATAGCTCCGTGATATCGTCGAGCTACAAGGAATCATACTCGGAGGTAGATCAACATTAAGGCTTGGACCGATGTATTGATATGAAGAAGACAAGTACTTTAACTCGTCTGAGAATGAAATCAAGGTAGGACAACATGGTCGGAACCACGATTGCAAAGGACAAGATCACAGATACCAGATTAAACCACATAATGAATGATTATTGATACAAGAAGCTCCTATGATAGGATCAATGTTGTCTCCATGGGCATGACCACAAGTTCAAGGTCGACTCCCACTTCATCAATGCATCACCTGCCATTTACTCCTCGCCTTGGATCAGGTTGTAGCTTTGAAAGAATATCCAGCAAAACACCAGAAGAGTAAGAGTCGCGAAACACTCTTCGGGTCATATTGATTTAGGAAGGCATATGTTCAACCC
This sequence comes from Hordeum vulgare subsp. vulgare, assembly GCF_904849725.1. NCBI lineage: Eukaryota > Viridiplantae > Streptophyta > Magnoliopsida > Poales > Poaceae > Hordeum > Hordeum vulgare. Next base: position 54,312,552 of record NC_058519.1, read on the forward strand.
ATCGGGACACCTTAGGAACATATACCACAAACTTCAAGAGTAATTAACACATTCTTGAAGAATATGACTGACAAGGGCATAGAATACAACTCATCAGAAGGAGAAGACACAATTTACCAATGGCATTATGTATCAGGGGAACAATATCACAAGAATTTTGAATGTAAAGGATGCCATCAGATAATAACCCAGCAATGGGTCTGGCAGTCCACAAGGGACCTGATGTGAGTATCGGTACTCAATAAAAGGGAGATAGGATGCAATGCATCGGGTTAATAGAACATCTGAAAAATACCGATACTTAAATACCAAAGGAATTTAGGATTTCCAGGTTGGTGTATCAGATTCAGATGTTCTGATCAAATACAAGCAAGTTGAAGGACTTAGATGGACAACGAACCAAAGTTGATTTGTCGAGAACCAGCTCTGTCTGGAAGGACGTCTGAGCCGGAAAGATAATTTATGAGTATCAACAGATGATTGTGTGTCTTCACAGAAAGGTAGAATCAATAAGATCACAGGAAAATCACAAAGGATTTTAATGAATGCTGCTAGACATATGGATTTAACCATAATGCAAGCAGGTGAGAAAGGTCAAGAGCAATAGGCAACTGGGGATTCCGAAAGATCCAATAGCAATTCGAAGAACTTTCGAAACCCATGACAACTGATGATGGACGAATCCTCGACAAGATAATTCGTAGCATCTCGTAAAAACAAGAGCAATTGGAAAAGAAGGTATGAACGACATTTGTATGTAGTCATCTGTAAGGGTTGATGAAGGAAGGGAAATCGCAGAAGTGATGAGCACAAGTTCTTGAGAGAACGTCGGAGAGTATCTTCTGAGTCTTCTGACGGATCAAGTCATCCTCTGGAATACGGGGCTCTCTAGGAGGAAACATTTACGAGAGCCTAATGTTAGAGTTAGTAAAATCTTTAACCCGAAAGAGAAGAAAGAGTAGAACCCAGAGTATAGAAAAAGGAGTAAAATATACTAATACCACCCGATTGAGATGTGGGCCCGTAAGCCACAACATCAGTGTTAGTAAAAAATTTCAAGCACTAGACTCAACTTAGGCCAAGGAGTTGGAAAGGGGGCTACATACACACAGTTGGCTCTGATACCAACTTGTGACGCCCTCAATTTAATCGTACGCTAAACATACACGCAAATGCGTACGATCAAACTCAAGGACTCACGGGAAGATATCACAACACAACTCAAGACACAAATAAAAACATACAAGCTTCTTATTACAAGCCAGGGGCCTCGAGGGCTAGAATACAGAAGCTCGATAAACACACGAGTCAGCGAAAGCAACAATATCTGAGTACAGGCATTAAACATGGGGTGCCTTAGAGAAGGCTAGCACAAAAGAAACACGATCGAATGAGGCGAGGCCTCGTGCCTGGGAATCTCCTAAACAACTCCCGGTCTTCACCGACTTCCATGAAAAAGTCACCATTGGGGGGGAAGGCGTCGGCACGAAACTCCATCTCCTGGGCTCCATCATCTGGTCGCGGCAACAGATCAAGGGGACAAAGGGGGAGCAAAGCAACAGTGAGTACTCATACAAAGTACTCGCAAGTCTTACATCAGAACTATGCTAAGTATGCATCAGTATCAAAGAAAGGGGTTTATATGTGGACTGACTGCATCAATGCAAGAATAGAGAGAGAAGGCCTAGTCCTATCAAAGACTAGCATCTTTGGGGTCTTGCAGCAATAGACGAGAGTAGAACAGGTAACACAATTAGATAGGCATATTGTTGCAACAATATTAATTATGAGGTCACGCCCACAGATCCTCCCTCGACTCCCTGCGAGGAAGCAATCCCGGAGCAACAATTCCAGTTAAGTAACAGCTGTAGTTGTATAAGATCAGGGCACAACTCCAAGTCGCCCTGTAACCGTGGACACGGCTATTCGGATAGATAAGTTCTTCCCTGCACGGGTGCACAACATATTCCCCGACGCGCTCGATAACACTCTGGCGGGACATACTTTTCTGGGTCATGCCCGGCCTCGGAATATCGACACGTCGCAGCCTCACCTAAGCTCAACAGAGAGGCCAGCCCGCCGGTCTAACTCCTAAGTACAAAGGGGTCGTGGGCCCGCTTACCCTCTATGCTCCTGCACGATGCAAGGGTGGCCGATGTCAGTCCTAGCACCCCTTAATACAAGAGCGATGCATCTCGGGACCACTCAGTCGTGCACCGCTCCATTGCTGACGTCTTAAGAGCTTCGACTGATATCGCGACGTCGAGTACCCATAATTCTTCCCACGCACACAGTTAGTGCGTAATAAGGCCGTTCGAACAACCCAGATCAAATACCCAAATCCATTATCATTTTAATTAAGCCATCGACACATCCATGCGGGAATCCACCCGCCTAACATCTATTCATCAAAGATCCTAGTAACATGGTCAAGTAACTGTGTGGTTGTAACATCAGGGGGATCCGAGGCATCACCCTCGTTGGATCCCGAACGATGTAACCATCAAGGTCGACTTAGAAGAAATCAGCCTCGAGGGTCCCACACTTGAGGGGTTGCACGACAGAGACCTTGTCGGGAGTGGTGAAGGAGGAATCACCCTCGATAACCATGACCGACTAGCTATACTATAGAGATATCATCCTGAGTACTTCGCGAGGTGTCACCCCCGGTACCCGATAGTATCTCTGTAGCGTCGTACAACTAAGGGGGTGTATGTGCTGTGTCGGGTCTAGCTCGTCGATCAGGGATCGAGATTCGACAATTAAGCGGGGCAACTGAATTAAGGGGTTAGAAGGGATGACTGCTCCACCTATACTAAACAGTTTAAAGTGCGGTACTGAAAGTAGCAATTCATCAAAATTAGGCTATGCATGAGATATAGGTGCTAACTACAAAAGTAGCAAAAATTCTAATGCAAGCAGGAGGAAGAAAGAATAGGCGATATAGGAATGATCAAGGGGGTTTGCTTGCCTTGTTGCTTTGCGGCAAAAGGCTGGTCGTCGGGAGGGTAGATGTACCCGGCAACAGCGTCAGTCTTGGGGTCTACCGGTAAGAAGAGGGGGGAGAAACAACAAATAACACCAACAGGTGCAACACCAAGCATGACATGGAAAATGCAGGTCTAGGAATGAGCTAATGCAGCAACTCATGTCGCAGACGGGTCGGAAGAATATCTGACGATATTTTCCGGGTCTCTGGCTACGACCGGTTAGACTGAAACGATGGAAATCAAGTCCAGAGCTAGATGACAGTTCCTTACCTCCCCTCGTAGTTGAGGGCAAGACTTTGGTTTTTGGATCTTTCAGATTCTTCATAGTGATCAGCAGATATAAATCCCAAGTGACTCAGAGAATATAGCAATACCTCCCCGGCAACGGCGCCAGAAAAATGCTGCTAGCAGTCCCCGGCAACGGCACTAGAAGAATGTTGTTGACGAGTCCCTGACTTGATGCCTTCGCGACAATAGAGCCATAACTGCTCTGAGTTGCTCAACAATTAGCAATTGTCTTGCAATGGCCCACCAGCGCGTGGGTTCGCGACATTTTTCGAGGGTAGAGTATTCGACCCAAATTTGTTGGTACGCCAGTCAGGAGGTGAGAGAATACTCTCGAGTATTAGCAGCTGAATGTGTCCGATTCAACCACACCTGAAATATTAGTATCTGCAAGCAAAGTATCAGCAACAAAGTAGGACGATAACAACGGTGCTAGAAACAATTTGTTGACGGCAGACTATTCCTAACTGTTGTATCAATGGCGCCAGAAGTTGCCCGTTGACGGAAATTGTCTTTTCCCGTCAACGCCGAGCGAACCAGAATTGTAGCAGGTAGTAGTAGTGTAACGAGTAAGAGCAGTGGCGAGGAACAGCAGTAGTGACATCAGTAGCAAGTAGCAACAGTAGCAAGTAGCAGCAGTAACAAGTAACAACACTAGCAACAATAGTAACAGCAGCAGAGCAAAACAAGTAACAGCAGCAGTGGGACAAACTCATAGGCAATGGGTCGGCGATTCATTTGGATGATATTCATCATGCAACAGTTATAACACGAAGAGATATGTGGCTAGCTCCCGTTCGTCAATGTGATGTAGGCATGCATTCTGTGTGTAGTCATACATGCTTAGGGAAAAAACTTGCATGACATCTATTGTCCATCCCTCCCGTGGCAGCGGGGTCCACAAGGATACTACAGGATATTAAGGTTCTCCTTTTAATAAAGAACCGGAACAACGCATTAGCACTTGGTGAACACATGAACTCCTCAAACTATGGTCATCACCGGGAGTGGTTCCGGTTATTGTCACTCCGGGGTTGCCGGGTCATAACACATAGTAGGTAACTACAACTTGCAAGATCGGATCTAAAACACACATATATTGGTGACAACATAATAATTTCAGATCTGAAATCATGGCACTCGGGACCTAGTGACAAGCATTAAGCATGGCAAAGTAGTAGCAACATGAATCTCAGAACATAGTGGATACTAGGGATCAATCCCCGTCAAAACTAACTCGATTACATGATAGATCTCATCCTACTCATCACCGCCCAGCGAGCCTACGAATAGATCTCACGAACGATGAAGAGCTTCATGGAATTGGAGAGGGAAGAAGGTTGATGATGACGATGGCGACGATTTCCCCACTCCGGAGCCCAAAAACGGACTCCAGATCTGTCCTCCAGATGAAGAACAGGATGTGGCGGCGCCTCCGTATCGCAAACGCGACGAAATTTTCTCTTCTTATTTTTTTCTGGGCGAAACTGAATTTATAGAGCTGAGTTTGGGGGCGGCAGAGCCACGTGGGCCCCACAAGCTTGGTTGCCGCGGCCAGGGGGGATGGCCGCGGCAACAGGGCTTGTGGCCCACTGGCCCATCCCCTCCGGTGGATCTTTGCGCAGGTATTTTTCATATTTCCAGAAAAATTCTCTGTAATTTTTCAGGACGTTTCGGGAACTTTCATTTCTGCACAAAAACAACACCATGGCAATTCTGCTGAAAACAGTGTTAGTCCGGGTTAGTTCCATTAAAATCATGCAAATTAGAGTCCAAAACAAGGGCAAAAGAGTTTGGAAAAGTAGATACGATGGAGACGTATCACGTATCCGGGTTCGTCTCACTCTGCTGATCAACTTTCATGTTGAAAATATTTTGATCCGACTTACGGTTTATTTTGTATTAATTACCAAAGTTTTATTAATATTTAGGAATTAAAAACAGATTTAATTAATTATTAAATGCTATTATGACATCAGCATGATGTCATGCTGACATCAGCAGTTGACTGGTCAAACTGACTAGTGGGTGCTACGTGTCATTGACACAGCTTATTAATTATGGTTTAATCAATAATTAATCAGATTAATTTAATGGAGGACCCACATGTCATACTCTGCTAGGATAATCTAAATAACAGAATTAATTAACAACCTTTAATTAATACTTAAACATCTATTTAATAAATTGACTAATTAATATAGGTTTTTTTTTATTTCTGTGCCCCTCGTTGGTTAGTTCTACTCATTCATCCCCACGCTCTTAACTTTTGCTCACTTTTCCCCCACTCCCTTGCTTGAAACCCTCAGAACACGTTACAACGGACGTTGTCGTCAGGTCGGTGCTTTGACCGTTAACTCTGACGAGTGGGGCCACGTAGGACGCATGCAACTCACCGCGGTCGTGGGGTAGCACGTGTCGATGGGGGAAGTCGATGGGACATGCCCGAAACGTCCCATCGTATAAAGAGGGGGAACCACCTCCCAACGCATCGCCCCTGCCATTTCCCCTTCCCCTCCCTGCCACATCGTCTTCCTCTCCCCAACCGACATCATCTCGCTCTCCTCCAACTGTCGTCTCGCTGTCTCCCACCGCATCCTCTTCCTCACCTTCATTGCCTCCATCTATCCGATGGCGGATGCTCATGGCGACGCCGGCGCAGCGGCCAGAGATGTAGTGGAGTTGCAGGGCGCGGTGATCGTGGATGAAGTGAAGGATGTTGATGGCGTCCACAGCGGTGCGGGGAAACTCGCAACCGCTGTGAATGTGGAGAAGGAGGTGGCGGTCTCCGCCTCAGTGGTGCCGGAGCAGAAGGTGACGACGTCGAGCGGCGCAGTCCATCCCGATACCCGTGATGCACAACCCGGCAAGGAGAGGAGGTATTTGCACTTGCTTGTTAGTTGCAATATTTAGGATGTTAGCTTGTAGAGTTAGTTGCATTGCTTATATTGTGATTCATACGGTAGTACATATGGTTAGAGTAGTTGGTTTGACGGATGGGCCGGGGTTTTCTATATGGGGGGGGGGGGGTGGGGGGTTTTTTCGTTTCAAAAATGCTAGATAGATCTGTATGAGAGATAGGGATCTCTCTGCTTCAATGCTACACATATGTATGCTTATTAGATTTGTTTTTAATGCTATACAAATTGGTTTTTTTAATGCTACAGACATGTATGCTTATTAGATTGGGTGCCTATTAGATTTGTTTTTGAATGCTACGCATATTGGGGTTTTGAAATGTCACATGCCCAAATGGAATCCATTGATTAGGAAGTTATTTGATTCATTAATATATAAATTTGTCCACAATATGTAGTTATATTAGCTCTGTTGTTCAATGTGTGTGCATGACAATGGAAAATGCGAATAACCCTAGTATATTAGCCCTATGATCAATGTGTCATGTGTGCATATCTAAATTTTCAATTGGCTTCTGTATTTACTAGTGATGGATGTAATTGTATATTCAGGAGGATGATGGACGGGGGAAAAGAGGAAGCTGGCCTTTACTAGGTTCGACCCGTACGATGCAGGGTATAGTGACGACGAAGAATATGAGGTAAGCCTACTTGAAATTTAGATTGTTCATTTAGTTCCTTCGACATGGTGTATATGAATCTATAATGTATCAATGCAATTCATTCATGTGTGCAATATGATTCTGGAGAAGATGTGTACAAGGGCAACTTCAAGTCCTTCAGAGCGAAGGAGGTGGAGAAGATCAAGGCCAAGGGAGTTGCTTCCTTCTTCAACCGAAAGATCATGAAGTGGCGCTGCCCCTACTGCACCACCAAGCTAAAGCCAAAGGATGGCCACTTCGATCACCTTGTGTCTCATGCAGAGGATGTAGCGAATCGCGGGGAGGACTACATGATCATGGGGCAGCATGCTGCCCTCACGAAGGCACTGACTCCGGTGTGATGTGATGATGTGATGAACTCAATGTGGCAGCATGTTTTATCTTTATCTTTTGCGTTACTTTTCATAAACTGAATGTGGTTGTTTATGATGTGATGAACTGAATCTATGGTAGTAATGTATTTGGGTGCCCAATGTATTATGGGAACCCATGTATTATGGTATCTATATATTTCTGTCCTTAAATTTGCCTGCGGTGTATGGTTACTTCTGTTTAGATATTTTTTGAATTAATCTTCATATTTTTATATTTTCTTTTGAAAAATATGCTTTAATATAAAAACTATTAAAAACACGTTTAAAATATGAAAATGTAAAACTAAGTTCAGATCTTTCTTATTCACTTTGAAATAAAGCTTTGGTGATTTTTTTTGTTTTTTTTTAAAATTTTCAAAAACAGAAGGTAACCCTAGATGTTGTGTCCTTAAATTTGTGTGAAGGTTTTCTCATGAAAATGACCATAGATGTTGTGTCCTTAAATTTGCTTGTGGTGTATGGTTACTTCTGTTTAGATGTTGTGAGCTATGAGTTTAGGTGTTGCAATGATCACACATGTTGTCTCAGTGTTGCTTCACTGATTAGACATGCTGCAAAAAAACCTTGGCATATCTAGGGTAACTATCTATGTTTGCATATGAGATCATGTGTGCAAAATTTGAGGTGATTTAGAGGATGTCAAAGAAATTTCAATTCAAGAAATGTGCTCCAAATGAGCTCCCACGCTAGGGTAAACAACCTCATTTGTAATTAAGTTTTTCTGGACCTACTCTAAATGAGCCAAATCTTTTTTATTAACACCTATTCTATCTATATAGTGTACATTCGAAGTCTCACTATTTTTTAAATTAATCTTCATATTTTTACATTTTCTTTTGAAAAATATGATTTAATATAAAACTATTAAAAAACACGTTTAAAATATGAAAATGTAAAATTAAGTTCAGATCCTTCTTATTCACTTTGAAATAAAGCTTTGGTGATTTTTTTGATTTTTTTTAATTTTTCAAATACAGAAGGTAACCCTACCTCATCTCCTTGAACTCTATGAACTCTTGTAGGTGATAGCTCATATGTGTGAAGGTTTTCTCATGAAAATGACCATAGACCAAGTTTATGATTTTTGGTTGGTAAGATGTCACATAAGACAATATTGTGCGCATGTTTTATATTTTTTTGATTTTTTTAAATTAACGGTGCTCATTTGACCTCGATCGTGCCACCTAGGGTTTATTTTCATGAAAATGACCATATACCAAGTTTAGTAATTTTTCTCGTTAGTGTGTCTTATAAGACAACGAACAGCGAAGGTTTCATATTTTTTTGATTTTTTTTAAATTAGTTATGCTCAGTCAAAGCTTTCATAATCCCGTCGACCAGCTCAAAACCCCTCTAAACCCCGCGGGGTTTCGCCTAACCCTAGCTCCCGTCAGCCATCTGATCACACCCTGGAGCCAAGCGACAACCCTGGGATGTGGTCTTCTAGAAGGAATTCGGTGGGCAGGCTGCGTGCAGGCTCCGGGCTGTTGGATCACAAGGACGGCTCCGCATCGTTGGATCGTGGGGCGATCCGCGAGAGGCGATCCCGTTGGTTGTGCTCGACTGCTCGCCCACCACTGACTCCGCATCATTTTTTTGCATAGTTTTTTCGCATCATTTTTTGCATCGTTTTTTGCACCGTTTTTGCGTCGTTTTTTGCATCGTTTTTTGCGTCGTTTTTTGCATCATTTTTTGCATCGTTTTTTTGCATCGTTTTTTCCATCTTTTTTTGCATCGTTTTTTGCATCGTGTGTGAACATGCTGACTCTTTCACATTTGACCACAGTTTCCCACGAGTGTACATTTGATCACAGTCCACTCATCAAACCAACCACAGTTTCCCATGCGTGTACACTCCTGATGCTGCGGTAGGTGTGAAAACGAGGCGGTTTAGGGTTTAGGTTACAATGGCTATTTAAGCCGGACGGACACTCCCCTCCCTCAACCGTAGCTCTCCGCCTGCTCTGTTTTCTCGCCGGCCCGAGCACTCCCCTCTCCCAGCCCATCAGCCATGCCACCACGCCGCCGGTACTACACGATCGAAGAACGTCTCTACCTCCTTCGGCGGGCCCAATTCCAGAGGGAAGCAGGGCTACCTCTAGAGGATTTCGGGGAGCCGGAGGAGGAGGCGCCGGAGGAGGAGGCCCCGCCGCAAGAGCTAGAGGTGGAGGCGCCGCCGTAGGAGCCGGAAGTGGAGGCGCCGCCGCGGGTCTACTATGTGTGGGCCGACCAAGTGGTGATCCTCAACTCCATCCGCTCGGAAGCAACTGCACATGCCCAACGTCAGCAGCAGATACAGGTAGTGCGGGCGGCGCATGAGGAGGCACAGGTGGTGGCCTAGGAGGACCACGCTCCGGCCATCTCCAACGACGAAGACGCATAACGCACTAGGCAGTACGTAGGATATATATCGTAGGCTTCACTATATTGTATGCTTTCGTTATTATGCTCTTTGAGCTATGTTTGTTGATGCTTCAGAAAATATATTACATGCCTTTTGTTGATGCTTCAAAGCCCTAAACCCTCAAATACCTAAAACCTAGCTCGATCAGTGGCAACGACTATCGCTGCATCCGTGACGGCGCGCATGCAGGCAACCTAGCTCGATCACATGGCATGCACAGCAGGCTTTGCCGCTTCGGTATCATGGCGGCGCACGTCGATCGCTATTCCCTAGAGTTTAATTTCCATGCTGAATTGATGCTGAAGTGGTAAAACCCTGAGACAGTGTGAACTGTGAATCGATCGAGGAGGCGACAAACGTTGCGTCCCGTGGCGGCTCACAGGAAGGCTGCATCCGTGGTGGGGCGCATCGACGCATGCTGGCAGGCAGGCAGGCAGGTGGCTCATGTCGCGCATGCATAGCTTAGCTTTAATTGCCACGTTGAATAGATGCGAGTGGATCGGGGAGACAAGCGTGTGACATGAGACGAACCAACAGCAGTGACCGTCCCTGCGTCTGTGGCGGCTAGCATGCAGAAAGAGGCCGGTCAGCGTACGTGGCGGAGGGCATCAGCGCATGTAGGCAGGCTAGCTACGTGCATGCATAGCAGGCTCATGTCGTTACGGCGCGCGCAGGGCCCAGCAACGACCGATTGAGGCAGGTGCATGCATAGCAGGCTCATGTCGTTAGGGCGCGCATGGCCCAACAATCTAACCACGACCCAATGGGCTAACCGCGGCACCATCCACCGTGACCCCACTCATCAGGTCAAATGAGGGACACACTCAGCGCGGCCCCACTCGTCAGAGTTAACGGTTAAAGCACTGACCCGATGACATCCACCGTTTGTGACCAGTTGTGAGGGTTTCGGCCAAGGGAGTGGGGAAAAGTGAGCAAAAGTTAAGAGCGTGGGGATGAATGAGTAGAGCTAACGAACCAGGGGCACAAAAATAAAAATCCCATTAATATAACTAATTATTTATTTACTCATAATCATTATTGCTAATACTAAATTATCTAATTAATTAATTAATTAATTAATTCACTAATTAATTATTTAATTAATTAAACTATTAATTAAATATATTATATATTATTTTATTTTTTATGTTTTTAGGAGGGACCCCACCTGTCATTTGATGGGAGTGGTGGGGCCCTGCTGTCATTGGGACAACGAGCACCGCATACACTAAACGCACACACATCGGTACACACGTTTTTGTACATACCATCATTCATATACACATGTACACATATATTGCATATACACCATATCCGCACCTATACATACATGCACATATCCAATTTTCTTTTTTATCTGTTTTTCTTTTTCTATTCTAACTCTGTGCTAATCTGTGTGCTCAACTCGCTCTCTCAACAAAGAGACAGTAAACAAAGCTCCACTCCTCCTCTCACACGAGAGCAATGGCGCCGAAACGAGGCGATGAACGTCGGAACGGAACCGAAGGGTGGAGGAGAGGGAGAGGGGACGTTCTCACCCACGTTGTAGGGGGGCGGGGTCGGCGAGGCTCGATGGAGCCGGTGGGGAAGAGGTGAGGGAGGTCGGCGGGGCGGTCCGGTGAAGCGGGGCGGTGGCAGTGGTGGCTCGGGCCAGCCGAGGAGGGACCGACGTGGAGGCGGCGGAGGAGGCGCCGGTCGGAGAAGGAGGGCCTCGAGGCGGGGCGGATCCGGTGCTGTTGGCGCGGGCCGGCGTGTTTCCGGTGCGGGGCGAGGCGACCGACGCTCCTGGCGATGGGAAGGGGGGACGGCGCCAATGAGATGGGGGTCGGGTTGACCGACGATGGGAGGCAGGGAGGAGGAGAGGCGGCGGTGCGAGGTGGCATGGGGTGGGATAGGGGAGCTGCGCGAGGTGGCACGGTGTGGGGCGGTGTGGGGCGAGGCCAGGGGTGCACTCGCGAGGGGGATGGGGGGGCCGAGCGGGGCGACGGGAGATCGAGGGGATCTGGGTGGCGACGGGGGAAACAGTGAGCGATGGGGTGGGTGGCGACGAGGGTAGGAGAGAGAGAGCGAGCGCTGGGGGGGGGGGCTCGCGCCAGGGAGGGAGCGAGCGGCGTGGGGCGGTAGTTGGGGGTTGGCGGGGCGACGTGGGAGGCCCTGGCGGCGGGGCAGGGAGGAATGGTAGGGGAGGCGCTCGGTTAGGGTTCCCCCTCGGGGTCTTGTACCCCGAGGTGGGTGGCCGATGGGATTGGGCCATCTGGCCGTGTTGGTCGTGGCCTTTTGATTTTATTTTATTTTCATTAGTTATTTATTTTATTTTATAGTTTCTGTTTTAATTACACCCTTCTGTTTATTTCATTTCTTTTATATTTTTCTGCATTTTAGTTTAGAAAATATTAACCATTATTTAGCTGCTACAACTCAAACATTTTTTTACATTTGAAAATTTTATTCGTTTGACTTTATTCTAAATTTGAATTAGAACCGTTTTGAACTAACACGAGATTAACAATAGAATTCACGGTGATGTGGCACCATTAGCATAGGTTTACTTAGTTTAATTACGGGGTTACTGTAGCAATTGCTGAGGGTGTCACATAATATCTCTCCGGTATTAAGTTGCGAGCCCCATCCAAAGTGTAAACTCAAAGCAACGGACAATTGCATTAACAAACTATGCATAAGGTAAACAATCCTTGCAACCGTGGTCACAAGCACCGTTATTTTCTCCTTCGTGGCAACAAGCACATCCCCTAGTCTCATGTTTCTGTCACTCAAGCTAGATGTCGAGGGGCCCGAACCCACAATCATGCATAACGCTCCCTCTTAGAGTTACGATCTACTACTTCGCCAAAGCAATAAAAAGCAACGGAGAACATGCATGAATCACTAAGGAACATAATATAAAAGGATAATCAAATATATAACTCATAACAATCTGAACATAATCTCATAATCCATCAAATCCCAACAAACCGAGCATAGTAAAAGCAAGAGAATTACATAGATGCCTTGATCATGTAGGGCAGTTCACAAGGACTAACCATTGAAGCACAAGATTGGAGAGAAGACATCACATAGCTACTGGTCATGGACTCATGGTCCAAGGGAAACTACTCACGGCACATCTGGGAAGCGTCCATGACGGTGGAGAAGCTCCCGGAGGTCAATCCTCCCTCCGGCAGGGTGCCGGGAAGAGGTCTCCTAATGCTCCCGATCTTGGGAGCGCTGCAGCGGCGGAACGATGGAGAAATTCGCGATTCCAGAAAGTCTGTGAGGGTTTCCTCACAGAACACTAAATATAGGCCAAAGGAGGGCACCAGAGGAGGTGGGGCCCACCCAGGCAACCTCCTGGCACGGCCTGGGCCCTGACTGCGCCAGCAGGCCGCCTGGGAGGCCCCTGGCCCCCCTCTGGCTCTCCTTCGGTGATCCCGAAGCTTCTGTTTCGTTGGTTTTTTATTTATTTTTCTGGATTTTTTGGGGCTTCAGAAAATTAGGTAAAGTTCCCTGCAAAAAAGACATCAACAGACAGAAACTAGCAGTGTGTGCACTGAGTTAGTAGGTTAGTCCAAATATGTGTGAAATGATATAAAAGTGTAGCAAAACATATAACAATGTCACCAAAAGATCATGGAACAAGTAGAAATTATAGATACGTTTGGGACGTATCAATAAGGTGATGCAATTATGTGATTAACATCATATTTATCTAGGAGTTTACGGAAAGCACCATGAATAAAATGTGAACCACCATCAGTCATTAAATATCTAGGTACTCCAAACCTCGGGAAGATGATTTCTTTAAGCATTTTAATAGAGGTGTTATGATCAACACTTAGTAACGTAATCGACATCAACTACAATATGAGTATACCCACAGAGGAAGGAAAATGTCCCATAAAGTCAAAGCCCAGACATCAAATGATTCAATAGCAAGTGAATAATTCATTGGCATTTCCTGACGTTTACTCATGTCAACAAATCTTTGACATTCATGAGACGAGAGGACATACTTACGAGCAACTTTAAAAAGGTAGACCAATAAAAACCGGATTGTAATACCTTGTGTGCAGTTCTGTCACGAGCATGGTTCCTCCATAGGCCTCGGAGTGACACTTTCTTAGGATTTTTTCCTGTTCATGCTCAGGTATACAACGTCTAATAACACCATCTACTCCTTTATAAAGATGTGGGACATCCCAAAAGTAATGTCGTAAATCATAGAAGAAATGTTTTCTTTTGTTGATAGGTGAAGCTAGGCGGGATATATTCAGAAATAATATAATTAGCATAATCTGCATACCAAGGATACTACGTGAAGTATTTATAACAACAAGTTGCTCATCACGAAAACTATCATCAATAGGTAGTGGGTCATCAAGAACATTTTCCATCCTAGACAAGTCATCTGCTACAGGATTTTCAACTCCTTTCCTATCAACGGTATGCAAGTCAAATTCTTGGAGTAATAGCACCCATCTGATAGGTCTAGGTTTAGCATCTTTATTTTCCATAAGGTATTTAATAGCAGCATGATCAGTGTGAATAGTTACTTTAGAATCAACGATGTATGGTCTAAACTTATCACATCCATACATAACTACTAAAAATTTGTTTTCAGTACTAGCATAATTTCTTTGGGCAGTATCTAGGGCCATACTAGCATAATGAATAACATTCAATTTCTTGTCTACTCTTTTCCCTAGAATAGGACCAACAGCATAATCATTAACATCACACATAATTTCAAAGGGTAAGTTTCAATCAGGTGGTTGAACAATAGGTGCAGAAATTAAGGTTTTCTTAAGTATTTCGAAGACTTCTATACAATCATCATCAAAAAGAAAAGGAATATCTTTTTGAGTAAGATTAGTTAATGACCTAGAAACCTACGAGAAATCTCTAATGAAACGCCTATAGATACCAGCATGACCAAGGAAACTTCTTTTACCTTTGATACCTTTTGGGCATGGCATTTTCTCTATTGCAACAACTTTGGCCTTATCCACCTCAATACCTCATTCGGAAATTTTATTCCCAAGAAATATACTTCATTCACCATAAAGTGGCACTTCTCCCAATTAAATACAAGATCGGTTTCTTCACATCTCTACAAAACTCGATCAAGGTTGCTGATACGTCCAAAACGTATCTATAATTTTTTATGGTTTCATCCTACTTTTATGCTTTTGATAATTGTTTTTATATTAAGTTTATGGTTTATTTGGACTAACCTATTAATAGTTGCAAAAGTGCATAATGTTTTTGTTTTACACGTTTATGTGTAGGAAGTATAAAAAATAGAAGAGGAAACCTAGTTGGAGTCGAATTGGGACTTTCCTAAAATCTGTCTGAAAACTATTTTTAAATATTGCCACGTTACGGGTCGAAGTAGGCCTCAAACAAAAATCTCACAAATGACAAAAGTGTGGTGAATTTTATGGTGATACTTGTAGACATACAATTCGGCCCATTTGGAGTTCGTACGCTCCAGAAAAGCCCGTTTTACTGGAGGACAAATATCTGATTAAGGGATTACGGGAATCGGTGACGTGATTGAGTCCAACTCTTACCATATTTGATGGATTCGGCCAAGCCACGACTTTGACACCTCAATAGGGCTGAGAGGGGTCCCTAGGAATGTTCTAGAGGTGACCAAGAGCCTTGGATCAAAGGGGCATCCTTCGGAGGGCCAAGGATGATCGTCCCACCTCATATAAGGAGAGGAAAACCCTGATTTCTCGGCAGCCACCAAAAGCCACGAATTTTGACTACCCCATGGCCTCATATCCATGGGTTAGGGATCACCTATAGCACCAAGAAGCCATGGAGGAAGGGGTCTAAGGGGTGGCGCTCCTCCATGATGGCCGGCCGGTGCAGGAGGAGCCCCTACGCCGCCGACGGCCGTCGGCGCCGCCCTGCACCTCACGTGCTGCCCCTTCTCCATCCTCTCCGTCATGATGCCACCTTCACCAACACCTCCATCATCATCTCCTTCATAGCTACATATGTCCACTCTCCCACAAACTTCTGTAATCCCCTATGTAAACATGGTGTTTCATGTTATAAATTATTTGCAAATGATCTATTGCATCTATGTCATGTTTGTGTAGTTCCCTTTTGTCATATGATTGATTGTTGAATCTCCATGGATGGTTTGAGCTATATGTTGAATTTTTTACAGTCCTATGGTGCCCATCATATGTTTATGCGCGCATGGATCACATCATAGGGTTTGTAGTATGTGGAGAAAGCTAGAGGGTGGGCTGCTTGAGTGATAGAAACATGAGCCCCAATCTAGTGATCAAAGCATATGGGATAAAAGGACCTTTTGATCTTAATGCTATGGTTGGGTATTTTTGCCTTAATGTATCTTCTAGTATTTACGGATGCTAGAGTTCCAATCATAAGTAATTGAAATCATTGGATAGTAAGTGCTTGTTAGCTTTGCCTCTCCCACATAAAAAAGGAATATCAACCTTGTATTTGACTATTTAATCATGGAAAATTCCACCATAATTACCACCACTTTTCCGCACTCATTGTATTGTTAGTTTATGGTTACTTAGTATATTTTATCGCTGCATCACTAACATTTACTTTCTTGTATTTATTATCTTGCAAAGCTTTCTCTCATGCCCGTGCTGTCACTGTAGTTTTATTCCCTAGATGAAGTAAATGTTTATTGTGCGTAGATTTGTATGAGTTGTTGATAGAACTTGAGAGAATATTTATCCTATCTTTAGCTCCTTGTTGGGTTCGACACTCTTATCGAAAAGGCTACACATGATCCCCTATACTTGTGGGATATCAGTTGCTCAGGCAATCAGCAAAAGAAGTCTCGTAAATGAAAAAAACATCCATGAAAACCTCAACAATCTTTTCACAAAAATCAGAGAATATAGGAGTCATACACCTTTGAAAAGTACCAGGTGTCGGGGATACAACCCCAGGATTTAACCCGCCCTTTGGGGCCAGGTGAGGCTACAAGAACAACAAGAGAAGATGGGTCGGAAGACTTAGTCAACAAGCCACCAAGTGGCCCATCACCAAAATACCGCGGCTCAAAGACGTGCATGTTTCAGAAAAAGAGCAGTTTTCAAACGCCCGTAGATTTTATTCCGCGCATTGGATTCCGACGAGTTAGATATGTAACTTGACTAGAATTTTGCGGAGTTTAATATTTTCCAACTCCCATGCATGATTAAAAATGTTAAGCTAGCTGTTTGCATCGTTTCCCGTGTCGTGAACCGAATGCATGTTGTATGAGTTGTATGTATGTTTGCACCGTACGTTTGACCGTTGCACGTTGTCCCTCTATGTTGTGCCCGACACATGGGAACCCGGTAATCGGGATCACCACACCTTTATTTAACGTTCCCCCACACGCTTCCTGTACGTTGGCACGATTGCTCGTCGAGTTATCGGGGTAGGAACGTTGCCGTGGCATCGTTTCTGTTTTGCCGCCATGGTTCGTTTTCGCTCGCCGTGGCGACACATGTTTCCTTCTCTTCTTGCCGTGGTGATGTTGTAACTTGCATGCATGAAGCATTCATGGCATGATATATTGTGTTGCGTGTTTCTTGTGCCGTAGCGTCTGTTCTAAGTCCCGCGTGTTAAGCGACTAGGATGTCATGTAGGATCATCGCTACACCCTTGCCATGTTAATAACAATTTAACATTGCTGTATAGATAATCGGGAGTGAACTAAGTAATTAATCGTGGAGTTTCGCCGATTTGCAACCCGTTGCATATCGAGCTTCACTTAATGTGTAGACTTTGCGTGAGGTGAATTGCCATGCCATCCCTTGCATCATTGAACTGATCATGCATCATAGTAGGTTGTGCATCATGTTGTGCATCGTGTGGTGAATATTTGTGTTAATGTTTGTTTCCGGTTTGTTCTGTCTCGATAGAGTTCCGCAAGCGTGTCGGAATGTGAGGACCCGTTCGACTACGTGGTTCGCCGACTTCATGGAGTTGTTCTTCTTCCAAGCGGAATCTCAGGCAAGATGACCATTTCCCTAGATATCATTACTATCATTGCCATGCTAGTTATTTCGATGCTATCGATTATGTCTCGTTGCCTACCACCTGTTAAATATTAGCCTCTCAACAATGCCATGGAAACCTTCAACCTGTTCAACCTAGCAAACCACCGATTGGCTATGTTACTGCTTGCTTAACCCCGTGTTAGCGTTGCTAGTTGCAGGTGCAGTTGCTTCCATGTGATAACATGGGTTTCTTGTTATATCACCATATTAAATGCTATTTTATTTAATGCACCTATATACTTGGTAAAAGGTGGAAGGCTCGGCCTTTCTAGCCTGGTATTTTGTTCCACCTTTGCCCCCTTAGTTTCGGCTACTGGTGTTATGTTCCATAAATGAGCGCTCCTAACACGATCGAGGTTGTTATGGGGACCCCCTTAATAATTCGTTTTAGATTAAAGCTGATCTGGCAAGGCCCAACTTTGGTACTACATTTGCCTAATAACCTAAAAATAATGCATAGGGACCCGCCGGCACCCGAGGAAATTTAATCAACCCTCGGGCCAGTGCTTCTCATGAGTGTTGGTCCAAACTGGCAGACTACGGGGCCATCACGGGGCAACCCGAGGTTTGGTACTCCTAGTGTGACCCATCTGCCGTGTCCTGAGAACGAGATACGCGGCTCCTATCGGGATCGTCGACACGTCGGGCGGCCTTGCTGGATTAGTTTTACCTTTGACGAAATATCTTGTGCATCGGGATTCCGGTGATGCTTTGGGTAATCTCAGAGTTGAGGTTTTCCACTAGGGAATCCGACGAGATCGCGAGCTTCGTGATTGAGGATTTCTATGTGGCTTGTGGTAATTTGTGATGGACTAGTTGGAGCACCCATGCAGGGTTAAATCTTTTCGGAAAGCCGTGCCCGCGGTTATGTGGCAACGTGGAAACTTTGTTTAACACTGGTTCTAGATAACTTGAAGTTAACTTAATTAAAATATGCCAACTGTGTGCTTAACCGTGACTGTCTCTTTCGTGAGTTCCTTCTCCGATCGAGGACACGGTGGGGTTATGTCTGACGTTGGTAGGTGTTCAGGATCATTCATTTGATCATCAGTAGTTCACGTCCATTATGCGTAGATCTTCCGCCTCTTATTTCTTGTACTCGTAAGTTAGCCACCTCATACATATGCTTAGCCGCTACTGCAACCTCACCACTTAACCATTCCTCACCCATTAAGCTTTGCTAGTCTTGATACCTTTGGAAATGAGATTGTTGAGTCCCCTGTGGCTCACAGATTACTACAACACCAGTTGCAGGTTCAGGTAAAGGTTACTTGACGCGAGCACGTTGATTGTTCATTTGGAGTTGCTTCTTCTTCTTCTTCATCGATCTAGGATGGGTTCCAGGCCGGCAGCCTGGGATAGCAAGGATGGACATCTTTCTTTGTTTTCTTGTTTGTTTTCGTCCGTAGTCGGACCCTGCTCTTACTCTTGATGATTATGTAATGTACTGAAGTGACTCTGATGTAGCTTGTGGCGAGTGTAAGCCAACTCTATTATATATCTCTTCTTTTCAGTACATGTACTTGTAACGATATCCATTCTTGTGACACGACGAGATGCGCTTCTATCCCTGACGAGGCCTTCGTGCCAAATTGAGGATATGGTCGCACCTTGGGCGTGACATACATATTCTACGAAGATCTTATCGGTTGAACCTCTATGTCAAGGATTCATAGAATCCGTATATCATTCCCTTTGTCCTTCGGTATGTTACTTGCCCGAGATTCGATCGTCGGTATCGTCATAACTATTTCAATCTCATTACCGGCAAGTCTCTTTACTCATTCCGTAATACAAGATCCCGTGGCTAACTCTTTAGTCACATTGCTTGCAAGGCTTGTTTGTGATGTTGTATTACCGAGTGGGCCCCGAGATACCTCTCCGTCACACGAAGTGACAAATCCCAGTCTTGATCCATGCTAACTCAACGGACACCTTCGGAGATGCCTGTAGAGTACCTTTATAGTCACCCAGTAACGTTGCGATGTTTAATACACACAAGGCATTCCTCCGGTGTCAGTGAGTTACATGATCTCATGGTCATAGGAATGTATACTTCAGATGCAGAAAACAACAGCAACAAAATGACACGATCATGTGCTACGTTTATAGTTTGGGTCTTGTCCATCACATCATTCTCCTAATGATGTGATCTCAACATCAAGTGACAACACTTGTCTATGGCTAGAAAACCTTAACCATCCTTGACCAACAGGCTAGTCAACTAGAGGCTCACTAGGGACATTGTTTTGTCTATATATCCACACATCCATTTATGTGTCCATTCAATACAATTATAGCATGGATAATAAACGATTATCTTGAAACAGGAAGTATAATAATAACTATTTTATCATTGCCTCTAGGGCATATTTCCAACAAGTTGGCATAATGAAAGTGATGGTAAACCATGGGTTATTATGCCCGCTTCATTGAAGCAAGACTAGAACTTCGAAAGCTAGTCTATTTTACTACGTCTCACTGAGCCAGATTTTATAGGTGTCATCACCTAAGATTGATAGGCATAAATATAATCTCTCTTCAATAAGTAACGGGGATAAAAGACGAGCGGTGATGGCTCAATTTGAAGGAAAAGAGATTCAGAGCATGCAAAAGTTATCTGGCTCATATATTCACAAAGACACACAAAGGCGAGTCAAATATGTTACAAGGCACTCCAGGCCCAATTGATGGAAACTTAAAGTTTTTAAAAAAATCTAAGCCTAAGCTTTGTCTTGGTCCTTGGCTTGGGATATATTTGACTGTTCTTCTCCTTGAAGCATCAGCTCTACTATCTGAAGGTCATCCAAATTCCAGTTACAATGAGCCAAGTCTTCAAACATGGATTCCTCATTAAAGATTGGTGATGGACCGACGTCAGCAGCAAATGTTTGTTTGTGACACTGTGGAGTCATACCAACTGATTTAAATTGAGGTGGTTGAATCTTAGGATTGTTTGAGTCATAGGCAGGATGATAACTCTTCAAAGACATGCCACTTATAAGCTGGCTAGCCAATTTTGGGGCTGTTGAGACGCTCTGACAATAGTCATCTTCGTTGAAAGGTGAGCCATCAGCCTTCAGCTCCGGGAATCCTTTCAACATTTCTCCTAGGTGAAGTTCAGATGAGTAAGCCACAACACGACTTAAAGAATAAGTGGCTCCAGCCCGGGCAACTGATCTTTTTAGCTCCCTAGTCTATTTTGGAATCGTAGAAAGGAAGCCGAGGACATATTTTGTAAGAGTGACCAGCTCTTTATTCCCAGCAACAGCCTTTATGGAGCACAAGCTCCCTGTATACAGTTGTCACTCAGAATGTACATGACTTTAAGCTTCATCAAATAGTTGTCCTGAAGGTAAAAGAACAAAAACACATAAGGCGCCATAATATTTACTGTTGGCAGGCAAAAAAGTTGAAAAGCTCCACAAGCACTAACCAAAGATAGCGTGAGTCATCTGGTCGATATGTTTTTTAAGCTTGGACATCTCTCCAGAGACTATTTTCAACCTGTTTTCAGCATCAGTGGAGCATTTATCAAGGCGGCTTTTTTGTTCTCGAAGGACTCCCTTTCTTCCATAAAGCGAGCCTTGATTTTCTCGGTTTGCTCCAAAGATAGACGAAGTTTTTCTTCAAGCTATGCTCGGGCGAGTTGTCCCATTTCATGAGCCTTTGTCAAATCTGAGATTTTTTATTCAGCTAATTTCAAGTTTTCCTACAAAAAAGGATGGGATGACAATTATGATAACAAGTCGCAAGAAGACTTCACGCAATATGCTTGGCACTTGGGGGCTAGTTGATACGTCCGAAATGCATCACTATTTTGTATCATAATTTATCTCTATTCATTGATATATTTCAATTTATGATGATGTACTTATAGTGTTTTGGCTTATTTTACACAGTTTCCAACTTTCCGGTGCTGAAACAGCATACACATGATTCAGCGGAGAAAATAGCACGAAGAGTTGCAATATCAGAACATCTCCAATTGAGCTGAAATTTTGAGGGAAGAAGTTTCCGAACGGGTCCCGAAGACATGCCAAAGGAGGGCCGGAGGGGGGCCACAGGTCACCGAGACGACCTGCTGTGCGGCCCCTAGGCCGCGACAGGAGGCCGCCTGAGTGACGGGCCCCACCCCCAGCACTCTCCTTTGGCCTATATCTCCCTCTTAACCTAAAAATTTCACGGACAGAAGAGTTATCGCGATTCCACCGCCGCTTCACGACGGAAACCTGAACCTGAACCCCAGTTTGCATACTTTTGCATCGTGTATAAAGAATGCTTATGGTGGGTTGTCAGAGTGACAGAAACCTGAACCCCAGTTTGCATACTTTTGCATGAGGGAGTATTGGATCCTAAAGCTTATTGCTATGGTTAGGCTTTGCCTTAATTTATCTCTTGCATTTGTTGATGCTTGCAAGAGGGATTAATCATAAGACTGTACTTGCTTAGCCTAGACGGTGCACTAGTTAAGATCCACCCACATAACACTTATCAATACAAAACATAGTACTAGATAGAATATGACGAAAGAACTTGACTATCTCTCCCGTGTGTCCTCAGGAATGCCTTAGTCTTTATAAGTTTAGTCCCTCGGCTTATCCTTTGTGTTCAAAAGGATTGGGCCACTTGCTACACCTCAGCATTATTTACTTTACTTGCATTTATTTCTTTGTTGCTTATACTAGAAAACCCATAAAAGTTACCTTTCAGTACTTGCAGTTATTCCTTGCTGAAGATCGCTTGTCAATACCTCCTGCTCCTCGTTGGGTTCGATACTCTTACTTAACGAAAAGGCTATGATTGATCCCCTACACTTGTGGGTTATCACTAATGCATATCAGTTTTTAGCTTACATAATGAATAAAAGACTTGGCTCATCTCAAGGAGATGAGCCAGCCCTTGGGGGCTATAGGTCGAGTTCAAAATTTCAAATAACGTTGTAAATACCCGACTCATCTCAAGGAGATGAGACGGGCCTTGGGGGCTACAATAGAATATGTGCATATGAGGTGCATATCTTACCTAATACTTCATCTTTATTGTACTCACAAGGTCATCTTCCATTTGACGGCTTGAAGAAAGACGCTCAAGATAACCAACATATAATTCTTCAACACCAAGAGGAAGAGATTGAAGTTTAGCTTCCCCTTATCAGATCGGGCGGTTCCTTATTTCGTGGGTTGCTTTGA
The DNA here is from genome assembly GCF_904849725.1 of Hordeum vulgare subsp. vulgare. Classification (NCBI taxonomy): domain Eukaryota; kingdom Viridiplantae; phylum Streptophyta; class Magnoliopsida; order Poales; family Poaceae; genus Hordeum; species Hordeum vulgare. The sequence continues at coordinate 54,335,428 of NC_058519.1, forward strand.
CAAAATATTAGAAGGCCCAAGACCAGCATAATCTGACCCAGGGATAACCACTTCTGGTGCAGCATCACAAGGGACATCCTGGGAAGAAGGATTAGAGATTGCCACGTCATCTTCGATACCCGGAGGGGAAGCACTATCTTTCTAAACCTCAGGCTGAGTAGGAACCTCGTGACAAATTTCACGTTGCCCGGTGCGTGCGAAAGCCGCCGTATCTAAATCCTCCACCTGAAGAGTAATAGAAGAGTTGCTTGATGACCCACAAGTATAGGGGATCAATCGTAGTCCTTTCGATAAGTAAGAGTGTCGAACCCAACGAGGAGCAGAAGGATCTGACAAGTGGTTTTCAGCAAGGTAATATCTGCAAGCACTGAAATTATTGGTAACAAGTGATTGTATGGTGAGGTGATTCGTAGCAAGCAACAAGTAACAAAAGTAGCAACGGTGTAGCAAAGTGGCCCAATCCCTTTTGTAGCAAGGGACAAGCCTGGACAAAGTCTTATAGGAGGAAAAACTCTCCCGAGGACACACGGGAATTTCTGTCATGCTAGTTTTCATCATGTTCATATGATTCACGTTCGTTACTTTGATAGTTTGATATGTGGGTGGACCGACGCTTGGGTACTGCCCTTACTTGGACAAGAATCCCACTTATGATTAACCCCTCTCGCAAGCATCCACAACTACGAAAGAAGAATTAAGACAAAGTCTAACCATAGCATTAAACTAGTGGATCCAAATCAGCCCCTTACGAAGCAACGCATAAACTAGGGTTTAAGCTTCTGTCACTCTAGCAACCCATCATCTACTTACTACTTCCCAATGCCTTCCTCTAGGCCCAAATAATGGTGAAGTGTTATGTAGTCGACGTTCACATAACACCACTAGAGGAAAAACAACATACAACACATCAAAATATCGAACGAATACCAAAGTCACATGACTACTATTAGCATGACTTATCCCATGTCCTCAGGAACAAAAGTAACTACTCACAAAGCATAATAATATTGATGACCAGAGAGGTAATGAGTAGCATCAAGGATCTGAACATAAACTTTCCACCAAATAATCCAACTAGCATCAACTACAAGGAGTAATTAACACTACTAGCAACCTTACAAGTACCAATCGAAGTCGTGAGATGGAGATTGGTTACAAGTGATGAACTAGGGTTTGGAGATGAGATGGTGCTAATGAATATGTTGATGGTGACGAGCCCCCTCCGATGAGAGGAGTGTTGGTGATGACGATGGCGACGATTTCCCCCTCCGGGAGGGAAGTTTCCCCAGCAGGATCGTCCTATCGGAGCTCTAGATTTGTTCTACTCAAGTTCCGCCTCGTGGCAGCGGCGAATCCACGAAAAAGCACCCTTCTGATTTTTTTCCGGACGAAACCCTTCATATAGCCAAAGATGAGCGCCATAGGGGCAACAGGGGGCCCACAAGCCCTCCAGCCCCGGCCAGGGGGGTAGGCCGGGCCTGGCAGGCTTGTGGCCTCCAGGTAGCGCCCCTCTAGTACTTCTTCCGCCCAGTATTTTTTATATATTCCCAAAAAATTCCACGTTGATTTTCACGGCTTTTGGAGTTGCGTAGAATAGGCATCTCAAACTTGCCCCTTTTTCAGGCCAGAATTCCAGCTGCGGGTATTCTCCCTCTTCATGTAAACCTTGCAAAATAAGAGAGAAAAGGGATGAGTATTGTACCGTGAAGTGAAATAATAGTCCAAAAAGCAATAAATATCAAGATGAAAGCATGATGCAAAATGGACGTATCAAGTCCCCCAAGCTTAGACCTCGCTTGTCCTCAAGCGAAAGCCTAGCTCAATAAACATGACCACATGTTTAGGGAGAGAGGTGTCGACAAGACAAGATACGAACATGCAGGCATCATGACCAAGATTAGAACAACAATACCAACATATAATCTCTCGTGCTAAAGTGATAAATTCTTCACAAAGTAAAGCATGAATCAAGAACCTTACCGAGAAGTAACAACCGATAGGCTTTAGTCATGGAAGCAATTGCAATTTATCACAACATCAGAAAGAGTCAAATAAGAGCTTGTAAAGAAAATCCACATACTCAATCATCTTTTCATTCTCTACAATTGCTACTACTCACGTGGTACTCATGAGATCAAAGTTTCAGCTGGACACAAAGAAAGATAGGGGCTTATAGTTTTGCCTCCCAACTACTTACCTCAAGAGTAATGTCAACAATAATAATTCATGAATACTTACCTCCAAGTTGACATATGAATATAGATCTTTCCCTAGCATGTGACGTTAGCCAAGATAAAGGCGAAACAAGGAATTGGTGAAGATCACCAAGACTCTTTCAAGGGCAAAAAGTAAAGGTACAAGATAGGCCCTTCGCAGAGGGAAGCAGAGGTTGTCATGCGCTTTTGAGGTTTGGATGTGTGTCCTCTTAGTGCGGAGGAATGTCACTTTATATTGCCTCCTGTGATAAAGAACTTTATTATGCAGTCTGTCGTTTTATGTCTTCCTCATCACAGGTTCGTACAAAGCTTATTTTCCATGCACTAATAGATCATACATATTAGAGAGCATTTTTTATTGCTTGCACCGATGACAACTTACTTGAGGGATCTTATTCAATCCATAGGTAGGTATGGTGGACTCTCATGGCAAGACTAGGTTGAAGGTTTATGGATGCACAAGTAGTATCTCTACTTGGTGCGGGAGTTTTGGCTAATATGAGGTGGAAGCAATCGTCACATGCTAAGGGATATCTAATCATATAACCTTGTTCGGAACCAAGCAAACACAATTCATTATGTTGTCTTCCTTGTCCAACATCTACTTCTAGGCATGTAATAGTTTAGTGAGTGTTCACAATCATAGATGGTGTCAAGGATGATATATTTATATGTGAACCTCTCCTTCTTTATCACTTCCTATTAATTGCAACAATGACCAAGGTCTACGTTTATCTACCCTCAACAAGTTTCAATCATCATCCTTTTTATATGTGAAGCCATCACTTCCCATAAGATCACTATATGATCTTTCATGCTTTTGTTCTTTCTCGATATTTTGATCATGGCAAGAGGCAAAGCCCTTCAACTAAGATACTCTTTATTATATGGCTCACGAGCTCGAATACATCGGGGGTGACACAACACAAAAATCAAGACTAAAACACTAAGACTTTTATTCTACAAGAGAAAGAGAAAACTGAAAAGAAACAAACTAAAACAAAGGTAAAAGCAAAAGATATGATGGTGATACGACACCGGGGCAACTCCCCCAAGCTTGGCACAAGCCAAGGGGATTTCCCATACCCATGCTCAGTTGTCTTCCTTTGGAGGTGATGGTGGTGGAGTTGTTGCGATCTTTTATTCCAAGAGGGCAATTAATCTTCTATTTATACCTTGGAGATCTGTGATATGTTTCTCCAGCAAAACAACTTCACGAGTGAGATAAGTATTGCGAGCATGAGTTGTTTCACAAAACCTCCAGAGTTCAATCAAGGATGGAGATACTAGGTGGAGGTAGGGTTGGAGGAAATCCACTTCTTCAACTTCTTCCTTGTTGAGCACAGATTGCACTTCGTCCGATGCCAGACTCTTCTCCCTAGTTTTGCCCTTGGTTTCTTTAGGTAGCCTTTCCTTGGCCTCCATGACTTCCATCCTTTTGAGATCAGCATATACTTCTCCATAGACTTGGGGGAGATTGTTCCCCCCACAGATTCCTAAGACGACATCTTGCTCTAAATCTGCGGAAGAAAACAAGCTCGAAATGAAAACAGAGGGAATTTGCGTGATACGAGGGTCAGACCTTTCGGGAGAATACATATTGATTTTTTTCTAGGCCAAAAGGAGTACTCCACACGAAAATGGAGTCCGGGAGGCGCACGAGGTGGCCACAAGCCCTCCAGCCCCGGCCAGGGGGGTAGGCCGGGGTTAGGAGGCTTGTCGCCTCCTCGGGCACTTTCCGGACTGCTTTAAATTTTTCTATTTTTTCAAATATTCCAAAATGGAGGAAAATTGCTGTGGGAAAAGTTTTGGAGTCGGTTTACTTACCGAATCACATACCTCCTCGTTTTTGGAGTGTGAAACAGGATGATAAATATCCCTTATGTACTCCTCCGGAGTTATGGTATTGATAATGTTGCTCTCAACATTTGTGGGAGTACCTGAGATGTAATGCTTGATTCTCTGCCCGTTTACCACTCTCGGACAATTACCTTCCGTGTTGTTGATCTCGATAGCAGCGGAACGATATACTACCTCAACAATATAGGGACCTACCCATTTAGAGAGAAGCTTGCCTACAAAAAATCTTAAACGAGAATTGTATAGCAAGACATAATCACTGATACGTCCATTTTGCACCATGTTTTCATGTTGATATTTATCGCTTCCTTAGCTGTTATTTCACTTCACGGTACAATTCTTATGCCTTTTCTCTCTTATTTTGCAAGGTTTACATGAAGAGGGAGAATGCCGGCAATTGGAATTCTGGCCTGAAAGTGGAGCAAAGTTGAGATACCTATTCTGCGCAACTCCAAACGCCGTAAAAATCAACGAGGATTTTTTTTTTCTGGATTTATAAAAAATACTGGGCCGAAGAAGTGCCAGAGGGGCGCCAGGGGTTGGCCACAAGCCTACACGGCGCGGCCACCCCCCGAGGCCGCGCCATGAGGGCTTGTGGGCAACCTGCTGGACCACTAGCCCCCCTCTTTTGCTATATTAAGGGTTTCGTCCAGGAAAAAAAATCAGGGAGGAGCTTTTTCGTGGATTCGCCGCCGCCACGAAGCGACACTTGAGCAGAACCAATCTAGAGCTCCGGCAGGACGATCCTGCGAGGGAAACTTCCCTTCCGGAGGGGGAAATCATTGTCATAGTCATCACCAACACTCCTCTCATCGGAGGGGACTAGTCACCATCAACATATTCATCAGCACCATCTCATCTCCAAACCCTAGTTCATCACTTGTAACCAATCTCCGTCTCGCGACTCCGATTGGTACTTGTAAGGTTGCTAGTAGTGCTGATTACTCTTTGTAGTTGATGCTAGTTGGGTTATTTGGTGGAAGAGTTTATGTTCAGATCCTTGATGCTACTCATTACCTCTCTCGTCATGAATATGATTATGCTTTGTGAGTAGTTACTTTTGTTCCTGAGGACATGGGATAAGTCATGCTAATAGTAGTCTTGTGAATTTGGTATACGTTCGGTGCTTTGATATGTTGTATGTTGTTTTTCCTCTAGTGGTGTTATGTGAACGTTGACTACATAACACTTCACCATTATTTGGACCTAGAGGAAGGCATTGCTGGGGAACGTTGCATGGGAAACAAAAAATTTCCTACCCACACGAAGACCTATCATGGTGATGTCCATCTACGAGAGGAGATTTGGATCTACGTACCCTTCTAGATCGTACAGCAGGAAGCGTTAAGAAACACGGTTTATGTAGTGGAACGTCCTCACGTCCCTCGATCCGCCCCGCGAACCGTCCCGCGATCCGTCCCACGATCCGCTCCGATCTAGTGCCAAACGGACGGCACCTCCGCGCTCAGCACACGTACAGCTCGACGATGATCTCGGCCTTCTTGATCCAGCAAGAGAGACGGAGAGGTAGATGAGTTCCCCGGCAGCGTGACGGCGCTCCGGAGGTTGGTGATGATCTATCTCAGCAGGGCTCCGCCCGAGCTCCGCAGAAATACGATCTAGAGGAAAAACTGCGTGGTATAGGGTCGAGCAGCACATGGCAAAGTTGTGTCTCAAAAACCCTCAATACCTCTAGTATATATAGGAGGGAGGGAGGGGAGGAGGCAGCCTCAAACCCTCAAGGTTTGGCCGAAATTGGAGGTGGAGGAGTCCTACTCCAATCCTACTTGGAGTAGGATTCCACCTTCCCACTTGGAAACTCTTTCCACCTTGTGTTTTTTCCTTCTCAAACCTTATGGGCCTTAGTGGGAACTTATTCCAGCCCACTAGGGGCTGTTTTATCTCTTCCCATAGCCCATGAGACCCTTGGGGCGTGACACCCCTCCCGATGGTCCCCGACACCCCTCCCGGCACTCACGGTACACTACCGATTAGCCCAAAACTTTTCCGGTGACCAAAACAGGACTTCCTATATATCAATCTTTACCTCCGGACCATTCCGGAGCTCCTCGTGACGTCCTGGATCTCATCTGGGACTCCGAACAACATTAGGTAACCAACCATATAACTCAAATACGCATAAAACAATGCCTAAACTTAAGTTTGCAGACCCTGCAGGTTCGAGAACTATGTAGACATGACCCGAGAGACTCCTCGGTCAATATCCAACAGCGGGACCTGGATCCCCATATTGGATCCTACATATTCTCCGAAGATCTTATCGGTTGAACCTCAGTGTCAAGGATTCATATAATCCCGTATGTCATTCCCTTTGTCCTTCGGTATGTTACTTGCCCGAGATTTGATCGTCGGTATCCGCATACCTATTTCAATCTCATTACCGGCAAGTCTCTTTACTCGTTCCGTAACACAAGATCCCGTGACTTACACGTAGTCACATTGCTTGCAAGGCTTGTGTATGATGTTGTATTACTGAGTGGGCCCCGAGATACCTCTCCGTCACACGGAGTGACAAATCCCAGTCTTGATCCATACTTACTCAACGGACACCTTCGGAGATACCTGTAGAGCACCTTTATAGACACCCAGTTATGTTGTGACGTTTGATACACACAAGGTATTCCTCCGGTGCCAGTGAGTTATATGATCTCATGGTCATAGGAACAAATACTTGACACGCATAAAACTATAGCAATAAAACGACACGATCAATATGCTACGTTCATAGTTTGGGTCTTGTCCATCACATGATTCTCCTAATGATGTGATCCCGTTATCAAGTAACAACACTTGCCTATGGTCAGGAAACCTTGACCATCTTTGATCAACGAGCTAGTCAGCTAGAGGCTTACTAGGGACAGTGTTTTGTCTATGTATCCACACAAGTATTGTGTTCCAATCAATACAATTATAGCATGGATAATAAACGATTATCGTGAACAAAGAAATATAATAATAACTAATTTATTATTGCCTCTAGGGCATATTTCCAACAGTCTCCCACTTGCACTAGAGTCAATAATCTAGTCCACATCACTACGTGATTCTAACGAATCCAACACCCTTACAGTTCTGGGGTTTGATCACGTCTTGCTTGTGAGAGAGGTTTTAGTCGACGGTTCTGAACCCTTTCAGATCCGAGTGAGCTTTACAAATCTTTATGTCATCTTATAGATGCTGCTACTACGTGCTATTCGGAAATACTCCAAATATCTACTCTACTATACGAATCCGTTTCACTACTCATAGTTATTCGGATTAGTGTCAAAGCTTGCATCGACATAACCCGTTACGACGAACTCTTTAACCACCTCCATAATCGAGAAAAATTCCTTAGTCCATTTCGTTACTAAGGATAACTTTGACCGCTGATCAGTGATTCAATCCTGGATCACTCTCTGTACCTCTTAACCGACTTGCTGCAAGGCACACATGAGGTGCGGTACTTAGCATGGCATACTTTAGAGTCTACTGCCAAGGCGTAGAAGACGACCTTCGTCTATTCTCTTTATTCTGCCGTGGTCGGGTTTTGAGTCTTACTCATATTCACACCTTACAATACAGCTTAGAACTCCTTCTTTGCTGATCTATTTTGAACTCCTTCAAAAACTTGTCAAGTTATGCATTTCATTTGAAAGTTCTGTTTCAGCATTTTGATCTATCTCCATAGATTTTGATGCTTAATGTTTTAAGTAGCTCTATCCAGGTCTTCCTTTGAAAACCCCCTTTCAAACAACCTTTATGTTTTACAGAAATTCTACATTACTTCTGAATAACAATATGTCAACCACATATACTTTATCAGAAAACTATAGTGCTCCCACTCACTTCTTTGGAAATACAAGTTTCTCATAAACCTTGTACAAACCCAAAAGCTTTGATCATCTCATCAAAGCGTATATTCCAACTCCGAGATGCTTGCACCAGTCCATAAAAGGATCGTTGGAGCTTGCATACTTGTTAGTATCCTTAGGATCGACAAAACCTTCTGATTGTATCACATACAATCTTTCCTCAAGGAAACCGTCGAGGAAACATTGTTTTGTCTTCCTATGTGCAATATTTCACAAATAATGCAGAAACTACTAACATAATTCCAACAAACTTTTAGCATCGCTACGAGTGAGAAAGTCACATCATAGTCAACACTTTGATCTTGTCGAGAACATCTTTGCGACAAGTCGAGCTTTTCTTAATAGTGACTTATCACCATCATCGTCTGTCTTCCTTTTAAAGATCCATCTTTACTCAATAGTCTTATGACCATCAAGTAGTTCTTCCAAAGTCTACATGGATTCTCTCTCGGATTTCATGGCCTCCAGCCTTTTGTCGTAATCCAGGTCCACCATCGCTTCTCCATAGCTCGTAGGTTCATTGTTGTTCAAGAACATGACCTCCAAGACATGGTTACTGTACCACTCTGTAGTAGTACGCGACCTTGTCGACCTATGAGATGTGCAGTAACTTGATCTGATGCTCAATGATCACTATCGTCAGCTTCCACTTCAATTGGTGTAGGCGCCACAGGAACAACTTCCTGCGCCCTGCTACACACTAGTTGAAGTGATGGTTCAGTAGCCTCATCAAGTTCTATCACCCTCCCACTCAATTCTTTCGAGAGAAACCTTTCCTCGAGAAAGGACCCGCTTCTAGAAACAAACACTTTGCTTCCGGATCTGAGATAGGAGATGTACCCAACAGTTTTGGATATCCTATGAAGATGCATTTATCCGCTTTGGGTTCAAGCTTATCAGACTGAAACTTTTTCACATAAGTGTCGCAGCCCCAAACTTTCAAGAAACGACAGCTTAGATTTCTCTAAACCTAAGTCTGTACTGTGTCATCTCAACGGAATTACGCGGTGCCTTATTTAAAGTGAATGCGGTTGTCTCTAATGCATAACCCATAAATGATAGTGGTAATTCGATAAGAGATATCATAGCATGCACCATATCAAATAGGGCGTGGTTATGATGTTCAGACACATCATCACACTATGGTGTTCCAGGTGGCATGAACTGCGAAACAATTTTCACATTGTCTTAATTGCGTACCAAAAACCTCGTAACTCAGATATTCATCTCTATGATCATATCGTAGACAGTTTATCCTCTTGTCATGATGATCTTCACTCTGAAATAGCTTTGAACTTTTCAATATTTCAGACTTGTGATTCATCAAGTAAATACTCATGTATCTACTCAAATTGTTAGTGAAGTAAGAACATAACGATATCCACTGCGTGCCTCAACACTTTATTGGACTGCACACATAAAAAATGTATTACTCCCAACAAGTTACTCTCTTGTTTCATGTGGCATGATTTGCATGTCTCAAGTGATTCAAAATCAAGTGAATCCAAATGATCCATCCGCATGGAGTTTCTTCATGCGTTTATACCAACAGGTATGGTTTGCATGTCTCAAACGCTTCAAAAATGAGTGAGTACAAAGATCCATCAACATGGAGCTTCTTCATGCATTTTACACCAAGCTGACTCAAGTGGCAGTGCCACAATTAGGTGGTACTATCATTATTACTTTGTATCTTTTGGCACCAATATTATGAACATGTGTAACACTACGATCGAGATTCAATAAACCATTGATGGTAATTATTCAAGAAAATAGAATAACTATTATTCTCTTTAAATGAATAATCATATTGCAATAAACATGATCCAATCATGTTCGTGCTAAACGCAAACACGAAATAACAATTATTTAGGCTTTACCACCAATCCCGATGATAGAGGGAGCGTGCGATGTTTGATCACATCAACCTTGGAAACACTTCCAACACGTATCGTTACCTCGCCTTTAGCTAGTCTCCGTTTATACCGTAGCTTTCATTTCGAGTTACTAATCACTTAGCAACCGAACCGGTATCCAATACCCTCGTTCTACTAGGAGTACTAGTAAAGTACACATCAATATCATGTATATCAAATATACTTCTGTCGTCTTTGCCAGCCTTCTTATCTACCAAGTATCTAGGGTAGCTCCGCCTGAGTGACCGTTCCCCTCATAACAGAAGCACTTAGTCTTGGGTTTGGGTTCAATTTTGTGTTTCATCATTAGAGCAGCAACTGGTTTGCCGTTTCATGAAGTATCCCTTCTAGCCCTTGCCCTTCTTGAAACTAGTGGTTTTACTAACCATCAACAATTGATGCTCCTTCTTGATTTCTAATTTCGCAGTGTCAAACATTGCGAATCACTCAAGGATCTTCATATCTATCCTTGATTTTTTATAGTTCATCACGAAGCTCTAGCAGCTTAGTGGCAGTGACTTTGGAGAACCATCACTATCTCATCTGGAAGATTAACTCCCACTTGATTCAAGCGATTGTTGTCCTCACACAATCTGAGAACATGCTCAACGATTTGAGCTTTTCTCCTTTACTTTGTAGGCAAAGAATCTTGTCGGAGATCTTATGCCTCTCAAAAAGGGCATGAGCATGAAATCTCAATTTCATCTCTTTGAACATCTCTTATGTTCTGCGACGTTTTCAAAACGTCTTCGGTGCCTTGGTTCTGAGCCATTAAGTATTGCGCACTGAACTATCATGTAGTCATCAAAGACGTGTATGTCAGATGTTCGCAACATCCACAAACGATGCCCGAGGTGCAGCACACCGAGTGGTGCATTAAGGACATAAGCCTTCTGCGCAGCAATGAGGACAATCCTTAGTTTTACAGACTCAGTCTGTAAAGTTGCTACTATCAACTTTCAACTAAATTTTCCCTAGGAACATATAAAAACAGTAGAGCTATAGCGCAAGCTACATCGTAATTCGCAAATACCACTAGACTATGTTCATGATAATTAGTTCAATTAATCATATTACTTAAGAACTCCCACTCAAAAAGTACATCTCTCTAGTCATTTGAGTGGTACATGATCCAAATCCACTATCTCAAGTCCGATCATCACGTGAGTCGAGAATAGTTTCAGTGGTAAGCATCTCTATGCTAATCATATCAACTATACGATTCATGCTCGACCTTTCGGTCTCTTGTGTTCCGAGGCCATGTCTGCACATGCTAGGCTCGTCAAGTTAACCCGAGTGTTCCGTGTGTGCAACTGTTTTGCACCCGTTGTATGTGAACGTTGAGTCTATCACACCCGATCATCACGTGGTGTCTCGAAACGACGAACTATCGCAACGGTGCACAATCGGGGAGAACACAGTTTTGTCTTGAAATTTTAGTGAGAGATCACCTCATAATGCTACCGTCGTTCTAAGCAAAATAAGGTGCATAAAAGGATTAACATCACATGCAATTCATAAGTGACATGATATGGCCATCATCATGTGCTTATTGATCTCCATCACCAAAGCACCGACACGATCTTCTTGTCACCGGCGCCACACAATGATCTCCATCATCATGATCTCCATGAACGTGTCGCCATCGGGGTTGTCGTGTAAGCTATGCTATTACTACTAAAGCTACGTCCTAGCAATATAGTAAACACATCTGCAAACACAAACGTTAGTTTAAAGACAACCCTATGGCTCCTGCCGGTTGTCGTACCATCGACGTGCAAGTCGATATTAACTATTACAACATGATCATCTCATACATCCAATATATCACATCACGTCATTGGCCATATCATATCACAAGCATACCCTGCAAAAACAAGTTAGACGTCCTCTAATTGTTGTTGCATGTTTCACGAGGCTGCTATGGGTATCTAGTAGATCGCATCTTACTTACGCAAAAACCACAACGGAGATGTGCAAATTGCTACTAACCTCTCCAAGGACCGCCTCAGTCAAAACCAATTCAACTAAATTTGAAGAAACTGACACCCGCCAGTCATCTTTATGCAACGAGGTTGCATGTCAATCGATGAAACCAGTCTTTCGTAAGCGTACGAATAATGTCGGTCCGGGCCGCTTCAATCCAACAATACCGCTGAATCGAGAAAAGACTAAGGAGGGCAACAAATTGAACATCACCGTCCACAAAACCCTTTGTGTTCTACTCGAGATAACATCTACGCATGAACCTAGCTCATGATGCCACTGTTGGGAACGTCGCATGGGAAACAAAAAATTTCCTACGCACACGAAGACCTATCATGGTGATGTCCATCTACGAGAGGAGATTTGGATCTACGTACCCTTGTAGATCACACAGCAGGAAGCGTTAAGAAACGTGGTTGATGTAGTGGAACTTCCTCACGTCCCTCGATCCGCCCCGCGAACCGTCCCGCGATCCGTCCCACGATCCGCTCCGATCTAGTGCCGAACGGACGGACATCCGCGCTCAGCACACGTAGAGCTCGACGATGATCTCGGCCTTCTTGATCCAGCAAGAGATACAGAGAGGTAGATGAGTTCCCCGGCAGCATGATGGCGCTCCGGAGGTTGGTGATGATCTGTCTCAGCAGGGCTCCGCCCGAGCTCCGCAGAAATACGATCTAGAAGAAAAACTGTGTGGTATAGGGTCGAGCAGCACGTGGCAAAGTTGTGTCTCAAAAACCCTCAATACCTCTAGTATATATAGGAGGGAGGGAGGGGAGGAGGCAGCCTCAAACCCTCAAGGTTTGGCCGAAATTGGAGGTGGAGGAGTCCTACTCCAATCCTACTTGGAGTAGGATTCCACCTTCCCACTTGCAAACTCTTTCCGCCTTGTGTTTTTCCTTCTCAAACCTTATGGGCCTTAGTGGGAACTTATTCCAGCTCACTAGGGGCTGTTTTATCTCTTCCCATAGCCCATGAGACCCCTTGGGGCGTGACACCCCTCCCGATGGTCCCCGGCACCCCTCCCGGCACTCACGGTACACTACCGACGAGCCCGAAACTTTTCCGGTGACCAAAACAGGACTTCCTATATATCAATCTTTACCTCCGGACCATTCCGGAGCTCCTCGTGACGTCCTGGATCTCATCTGGGACTCCTAAAAACATTCGGTAACCAACCATATAACTCAAATACGCATAAAACATCGCCTAACCTTAAGTGTGCAGACCCTGCGGGTTCGAGAACTATGTAGACATGACCCGAGAGACTCCTCGGTCAATATCCAACAGCGGGACCTGGATGCCCATATTGGATCCTACATATTCTCCGAAGATCTTAGCGGTTGAACCTCAGTGCCAAGGATTCATATAATCCCGTATGTCATTCCCTTTGTCCTTCGGTATGTTACTTGCCCGAGATTCGATCGTCGGTATCCGCATACCTATTTCAATCTCGTTACCGGCAAGTCTCTTTACTCGTTCCGTAACACAAGATCCTGTGACTTACACTTAGTCACATTGCTTGCAAGGCTTGTGTATGATGTTGTATTACCGAGTGGGCCCCGAGATACCTCTCCGTCACACGGAGTGACAAATCCCAGTCTTGATCCATACTTACTCAACGGACACCTTCGGAGATACCTGTAGAGCACCTTTATAGACACCCAGTTATGTTCTGACGTTTGATACACACAAGGTATTCCTCCGGTGCCAGTGAGTTATATGATCTCATGGTCATAGGAACAAATACTTGACACACATAAAACTATAGCAATAAAACGACACGATCAATATGCTACGTTCATAGTTTGGGTCTTGTCTATCACATGATTCTCCTAATGATGTGATCCCGTTATCAAGTAACAACACTTGCCTATGGTCAGGAAACCTTGACCATCTTTGATCAACGAGCTAGTCAGCTAGAGGCTTACTAGGGACAGTGTTTTGTCTATGTATCCACACAAGTATTGTGTTTCCGACCAATACAATTATAGCATGGATAATAAACGATTATCGTGAACAAAGAAATATAATAATAACTAATTTATTATTGCCTCTAGGGCATATTTCCAACAGTCTCCCACTTGCACTAGAGTCAATCATCTAGTCCACATCACTACGTGATTCTAACGAATCCAACACCCTTACAGTTCTGGGGTTTGATCACGTCTTGCTTGTGAGAGAGGTTTTAGTCGACGGTTCTGTACCCTTTCAGATCCGAGTGAGCTTTACAAATCTTTATGTCATCTTATAGATGCTGCTACTACGTGCTATTTGGAAATACTCCAAATATCTACTCTACTATACAAATCCGTTTCACTACTCATAGTTATTCGGATTAGTGTCAAAGCTTGCATCGACATAACCTGTTACGACGAACTCTTTAACCACCTCCATAATCGAGAAAAATTCCTTAGTCCATTTCGTTACTAAGGATAACTTTGACCGCTGATCAGTGATTCAATCCTGGATCACTCTCTGTACCTCTTAACCGACTTGCTGCAAGGCACACATGAGGTGCGGTACTTAGCATGGCATACTTTAGAGTCTACTGCCAAGGCGTAGAAGACGACCTTCGTCTATTCTCTTTATTCTGCCGTGGTCGGGTTTTGAGTCTTACTCATATTCACACCTTACAATACAGCTTAGAACTCCTTCTTTGCTGATCTATTTTGAACTCCTTCAAAAACTTGTCAAGTTATGCATTTCATTTGAAAGTTCTGTTTCAGCATTTTGATCTATCTCCATAGATTTTGATGCTTAATGTTTTAAGTAGCTCTATCCAGGTCTTCCTTTGAAAACCCCCTTTCAAACAACCTTTATGTTTTACAGAAATTCTACATTATTTCTGAATAACAATATGTCAACCACATATACTTTATCAGAAAACTATAGTGCTCCCACTCACTTCTTTGGAAATACAAGTTTCTCATAAACCTTGTACAAACCCAAAAGCTTTGATCATCTCATCAAAGCGTATATTCCAACTCCGAGATGCTTGCACCAGTCCATAAAAGGATCGTTGGAGCTTGCATACTTGTTAGTATCCTTAGGATCGACAAAACCTTCTGATTGTATCACATACAATCTTTCCTCAAGGAAACCGTCGAGGAAACAATGTTTTGTCTTCCTATGTGAAATATTTCACAAATAATGCAGAAACTACTAACATAATTCCAACAAACTTTTAGCATCGCTACGAGTGAGAAAGTCACATCATAGTCAACACTTTGATCTTGTCGAAAACATCTTTGCGACAAGTCGAGCTTTTCTTAATAGTGACTTATCACCATCATCGTCTGTCTTCCTTTTAAAGATCCATCTTTACTCAATAGTCTTATGACCATCAAGTAGTTCTTCCAAAGTCTACATGGATTCTCTCTCGGATTTCATGGCCTCCAGCCTTTTGTCGTAATCCAGGTCCACCATCGCTTCTCCATAGCTCGTAGGTTCATTGTTGTTCAAGAACATGACCTCCAAGACATGGTTACTGTACCACTCTATAGTAGTACGCGACCTTGTCGACCTATGAGGTGTGCAGTAACTTGATCTGATGCTCAATGATCACTATCGTCAGCTTCCACTTCAATTGGTGTAGGCGCCACAGGAACAACTTCCTGCGCCCTGCTACACAGTAGTTGAACTGATGGTTCAGTAACCTCATCAATTTCTATCACCCTCCCACTCAATTCTTTCGAGAGAAACCTTTCCTCGAGAAAGGACCCGCTTCTAGAAACAAACACTTTGCTTCCGGATCTGAGATAGGAGATGTACCCAACAGTTTTGGATATCCTATGAAGATGCATTTATCCGCTTTGGGTTCAAGCTTATCAGACTGAAACTTTTTCACATAAGTGTCGCAGCCCCAAACTTTCAAGAAACGACAGCTTAGATTTCTCTAAACCTAAGTCTGTACTGTGTCATCTCAACGGAATTACGCGGTGCCTTATTTAAAGTGAATGCGGTTGTCTCTAATGCATAACCCATAAATGATAGTGGTAATTCGATAAGAGATATCATAGCATGCACCATATCAAATAGGGCATGGTTATGATGTTCAGACACATCATCACACTATGGTGTTCCAGGTGGCATGAACTGCAAAACAATTTTCACATTGTCTTAATTGCGTACCAAAAACCTCGTAACTCAGATATTCATCTCTATGATCATATCGTAGACAGTTTATCCTCTTGTCACGATGATCTTCACTCTGAAATAGCTTTGAACTTTTCAATATTTCAGACTTGTGATTCATCAAGTAAATACTCATGTATCTACTCAAATTGTTAGTGAAGTAAGAACATAACGATATCCACTGCGTGCCTCAACACTTTATTGGACTGCACACATAAAAAATGTATTACTCCCAACAAGTTACTCTCTTGTTTCATGTGGCATGATTTGCATGTCTCAAGTGATTCAAAATCAAGTGAATCCAAATGATCCATCCGCATGGAGTTTCTTCATGCGTTTATACCAACAGGTATGGTTTGCATGTCTCAAACGCTTCAAAAATGAGTGAGTACAAAGATCCATTAACATGGAGCTTCTTCATGCATTTTACACCAAGTTGACTCAAGTGGCAGTGCCACAATTAAGTGGTACTATCATTATTACTTTGTATCTTTTGGCACCAATATTATGAACATGTGTAACACTACGATCGAGATTCAATAAACCATTGATGGTAATTATTCAAGAAAATAGAATAACTATTATTCTCTTTAAATGAATAATCATATTGCAATAAACATGATCCAATCATGTTCATGCTGAACGCAAACACGAAATAACAATTATTTAGGCTTTACCACCAATCCCGATGATAGAGGGAGCATGCGATGTTTGATCACATCAACCTTGGAAACACTTCCAACACTTATCGTCACCTCGCCTTTAGCTAGTCTCCGTTTATACCGTAGCTTTCATTTCGAGTTACTAATCACTTAGCAACCGAACCGGTATCCAATACCCTCGTTCTACTAGGAGTACTAGTAAAGTACACATCAATATCATGTATATCAAATATATTTCTGTCGTCTTTGCCAGCCTTCTTATCTACCAAGTATCTAGGGTAGCTCAGCCTGAGTGACCGTTCCCCTCATAACAGAAGCACTTAGTCTTGGGTTTGGGTTCAATTTTGCGTTTCTTCATTAGAGCAGCAACTGGTTTGCCGTTTCATGAAGTATCCCTTCTAGCCCTCGCCCTTCTTGAAACTAGTGGTTTTACTAACCATCAACAATTGATGCTCCTTCTTGATTTCTAATTTCGCAGTGTCAAACATTGCGAATCACTCAAGGATCATCATATCTATCCTTGATTTTTTATAGTTCATCACGAAGCTCTAGCAACTTAGTGGCACTGACTTTGGAGAACCATCACTATCTCATCTGAAAGATTAACTCCCACTTGATTCAAGCGATTGTTGTACTCACACAATCTGAGAACATGCTCAACGATTTGAGCTTTTCTCCTTTACTTTGTAGGCAAAGAATCTTGTCGGAGATCTTATACCTCTCAACAAGGGCACGAGCATGAAATCTCAATTTCATCTCTTTGAACATCTCTTATGTTCTGCGACGTTTTCAAAACGTCTTCGGTGCCTTGGTTCTGAGCCATTAAGTATTGCGCACTGAACTATCATGTAGTCATCAAAGACGTGTATGTCAGATGTTCGCAACATCCACAAACGATGCCCGAGGTGCAGCACACCGAGTGGTGCATTATGGACATAAGCCTTCTGCGCAGCAATGAGGACAATCCTCAGTTTTACAGACTCAGTCTGCAAAGTTGCTACTATCAACTTTCAACTAAATTTTCCCTAGGAACATATAAAAACAGTAGAGCTATAGCGCAAGCTACATCGTAATTCGCAAAGACCACTAGACTATGTTCATGATAATTAGTTCAATTAATCATATTACTTAAGAACTCCCACTCAAAAAGTACATCTCTCTAGTCATTTGAGTGGTACATGATCCAAATCCACTATCTCAAGTCCGATCATCACGTGAGTCGAGAATAGTTTCAGTGGTAAGCATCTCTATGCTAATCATATCAACTATACGATTCATGCTCGACCTTTCGGTCTCTTGTGTTCCGAGGCCATGTCTGCACATGCTAGGCTCGTCAAGTTAACCCGAGTGTTCCGTGTGTGCAACTGTTTTGCACCCGTTGTATGTGAACGTTGAGTCTATCACACCCGATCATCACGTGGTGTCTCGAAACGACGAACTGTCGCAACGGTGCACAGTCGGGGAGAACACAGTTTTGTCTTGAAATTTTAGTGAGAGATCACCTCATAATGCTACCTTCGTTCTAAGCAAAATAAGGTGCATAAAAGGATTAACATCACATGCAATTCATAAGTGACATGATATGGCCATCATCATGTGCTTATTGATCTCCATCACCAAAGCACCGGCACGATCTTCTTGTCACCGGCGCCACACAATGATCTCCATCATCATGATCTCCATGAACATGTCGCCATCGGGGTTGTCGTGTAAGCTATGCTATTACTACTAAAGCTACGTCCTAGCAATATAGTAAACACATCTGCAAACACAAACGTTAGTTTAAAGACAACCCTATGGCTCCTGCCGGTTGTCGTACCATCGACGTGCAAGTCGATATTAACTATTACAACATGATCATCTCATACATCCAATATATCACATCACGTCATTGGCCATATCATATCACAAGCATACCCTGCAAAAACAAGTTAGACGTCCTCTAATTGTTGTTGCATGTTTCACGAGGCTGCTATGGGTATCTAGTAGATCGCATCTTATTTACGCAAAAACCACAACGGAGATGTGCAAATTGCTACTAACCTCTCCAAGGACCGCCTCAGTCAAAACCAATTCAACTAAATTTGAAGAAACTGACACCCGCCAGTCATCTTTATGCAACGAGGTTGCATGTCAATCGATGAAACCAGTCTTTCGTAAGCGTACGAATAATGTCGGTCCGGGCCGCTTCAATCCAACAATACCGCTGAATCGAGAAAAGACTAAGGAGGGCAAAAAATTGAACATCACCGTCCACAAAACCCTTTGTGTTCTACTCGAGATAACATCTACGCATGAACCTAGCTCATGATGCCACTGTTGGGAACGTCGCATGGGAAACAAAAAATTTCCTACGCACACGAAGACCTATCATGGTGATGTCCATCTACGAGAGGAGATTTGGATCTATGTACCCTTGTAGATCACACAGCAGGAAGCGTTAAGAAACGTGGTTGATGTAGTGGAACGTCCTCACGTCCCTCGATCCCCCCGCGAACCGTCCCGCGATCCGTCCCACGATCCGCTCCGATCTAGTGCCGAACGGACGGCACATCCGCGCTCAGCACATGTAGAGCTCGACGATGATCTCGGCCTTCTTGATCCAGCAAGAGATACAGAGAGGTAGATGAGTTCCCCGGCAGCATGATGGCGCTCCGGAGGTTGGTGATGATCTATCTCAGCAGGGCTCCGCCCGAGCTCCGCAGAAATACGATCTAGAAGAAAAACTGTGTGGTATAGGGTCGAGCAGCACGTGGCAAAGTTGTGTCTCAAAAACCCTCAATACCTCTAGTATATATAGGAGGGAGGGAGGGGAGGAGGCAGCCTCAAACCCTCAAGGTTTGGCCGAAATTGGAGGTGGAGGAGTCCTACTCCAATCCTACTTGGAGTAGGATTCCACCTTCCCACTTGGAAACTCTTTCCGCCTTGTGTTTTTCCTTCTCAAACCTTATGGGCCTTAGTGGGAACTTATTCCAGCTCACTAGGGGCTGTTTTATCTCTTCCCATAGCCCATGAGACCCCTTGGGGCGTGACACCCCTCCCGATGGTCCCCGGCACCCCTCCCGGCACTCACGGTACACTACCGACGAGCCCGAAACTTTTCCGGTGACCAAAACAGGACTTCCTATATATCAATCTTTACCTCCGGACCATTCCGGAGCTGCTCGTGACGTCCTGGATCTCATCTGGGACTCCTAAAAACATTCGGTAACCAACCATATAACTCAAATATGCATAAAACATCGCCTAACCTTAAGTGTGCAGACCCTGCGGGTTCGAGAACTATGTAGACATGACCCGAGAGACTCCTCGGTCAATATCCAAGAGCGGGACCTGAATGCCCATATTGGATCCTACATATTCTCCGAAGATCTTAGCGGTTGAACCTCAGTGCCAAGGATTCATATAATCCCGTATGTCATTCCCTTTGTCCTTCGGTATGTTACTTGCCCGAGATTCGATCGTCGGTATCCGCATACCTATTTCAATCTCGTTACCGGCAAGTCTCTTTACTCGTTCTGTAATACAAGATCCCATGACTTACACTTAGTGACATTGCTTGCAAGACTTGTGTGTGATGTTGTATTACTGAGTGGGCCCCGAGATACCTCTCCGTCACACGGAGTGACAAATCCCAGTCTTGATCCATACTAACTCAACGGACACCTTTGGAGATACCTGTAGAGCACCTTTATAGACACCCACTTACGTTGTGACGTTTGATACACACAAGGTATTCCTTTGGTACCAGTGAGTTATATGATCTCATGGTCATAGGAACAAATACTTGACACGCAAAAAATTTAGCAATAAAACGACACGATCAATATGCTACGTTCATAGTTTGGGTCTTGTCTATCACATGATTCTCCTAATGATGTGATCCCGTTATCAAGTAACAACACTTGCCTATGGTCAGGAAACCTTGACCATCTTTGATCAACGAGCTAGTCAGCTAGAGGCTTACTAGGGACAGTGTTTTGTCTATGTACCCACACAAGTATTGTGTTTCCAATCAATACAATTATAGCATGGATAATAAACGATTATCATGAACAAAGAAATATAATAATAACTAATTTATTATTGCATCTAGGGCATATTTCCAAGAGGCATTGGGAAGTAGTAAGTAGATGATGGGTTGCTAGAGTGACACAAGCTTAAACCCTAGTTTATGCGTTGCTTCGTGAGGGGCTGATTTGGATCCACTAGTTTAATGTTATGGTTAGACTTTGTCTTAATTCTTCTTTCGTAGTTGCGTATGCTTGCGAGAGGGGTTAATCATAAGTGGGATGCTTGTCCAAGTAAGGGCAGTACCCAAGCGCCGGTCCACCCACATATCAAACTATCAAAGTAACGAACGCGAATCATATGAACATGATGAAACTAGCATGACAGAAATTCCCGTGTGTCCTCGGGAGCGCTTTTCCTCCTATAAGACTTTGTCCAGGCTTGTCCCTTGCTACAAAAGGGATTGGGCCACTTTGCTGCACCGTTGCTACTTTTGTTACTTGTTACTTGCTACGAATCATCTCACCACACAATCACTTGTTACCGACAATTTCTGCGCGTGCAGATTTTACCTTGTTGAAAACCACTTGTTAGATCCTTCTGCTCCTCGTTGGGTTCGACACTCTTACTTATCGAAAGGACTAAGATTGATCCCCTATACTTGTGGGTCATCAAGACTCTTTTCTGGTGCCGTTGCCGGGGAGTGAAGCGCCTTTGGTAAGTGAAACTTGGTAAGGAAACATTCATATAGTGTGCTGAAATTTATTGTTACTTGTCACTATGGATACTAATCCTTTGAGGGGCTTGTTCGAGGTATCTTCACCTCGAACGGAAGCACAATTAGTTGCTCCTCAACCTGCTGCACCTACTGAAAATATTTTCTTTGAATTTCCTTCGGGTATGCTTGAGAAACTGCTGGCTAATCCTTTTACAAGAGATGGAACATCACATCCAAACTTGCATCTAATCTATGTAGATGAAGTTTGTGGTTTATTTAAGCTTGCAGGTTTGACCGAGGATGAGGTCAATAAGAAGGTCTTTCCTTTACCTTTGAAGGATAAGGCATTGACATGCTATAGGCTATGTGATGATACTGGATCATGGGACTACAATCGGTTGAAATAGGAATTTCATCAAAAGTTTTATCCTATGCATTTAGTACATCGTGATTGGAATTATATTTATAATTTTTGGCCTCATGACAGAGAAAGCATCGCTCAAGCTTGGGGGAGGCTTAAATCAATGTTATATTCATGCCCCAATCATGAGCTCTCGAGAGAAATTATCATTCAGAACTTCTATGCTCGGCTTTCTCATGATGATCGCACCATGCTTGACACTTCTTGTACCGGTTCTTTTATGAAGAGAGATATTGAATTCAAATGGAATATTGGGAGCTTGAAGAAGGTAAGGAGTCAGGTATGAATTTCACTTTTGATTGCGTTAAATCTTTTGTTTAGACAAATACTTTAGTGATTTTAGCGCTAAGTATGGACTTGACTCTGAGATAGTAGCTTCATTGTGTGAATCCTTTGCTGCTCATATTGATCTACCCAAAGAGAAGTGTTTTAAATATCATCCTCCTTTAGAAGTCAATGTAGTTAAACCCACTCCAGTTGAAGATAAAGTCATTGCCTATAATGATCCTGTTGTTCCCAGTGCTTACATTGAGAAACCACCTTTCCCTGTTAGGATAAAGGATCACTCTAAAGCTTCAACTGTGATACGTAGAGGCTAAATTACAACACCTACACCCCCTGAGCAAATTAGAGTTGAACTAGCATTGCTATTATCAAAGATCTTCAGTCCGACGATGTTGAGGGACATAATATTCACTTCTGTGAAGATGCTGCTAGAATTGCTAAACCTCACATTATAGACAAACATAGGCCTGTTGTTGGCATGCCTGTGGTTTCTGTTAAGATAGGAGATCATTGTTATCATGGTTTATGTGACGTGGGTGCTAGTGTCAGTGCAATACCTCAATCCTTATATGATGAAATCAAAGATGAGATTGCACCTGTTGAGATAGAGCCCATTGATGTCAGTATTCAGCTTGCCAATAGAGATACTATCTGCCCTGTGGGAATTGTTAGGGATGTTGAAGTCTTGTGTGGAAAAACGAAGCATCCTGCTGATTTCCTCGTTCTTGCTACCGCACAAGATAGCTTTTGTCCCATCATATTTGGCAGACCTTTTCTCAATACCGTTAATGCTCATATTGATTGTGAGAAGCAAACTGTCACTGTTGGCTTTGAAGGCGTGTCACATGAGTTCAATTTCTCTAAGTTTGGTAGACAACCTCATGAAAAGGAGTTGCCTAGTAGGGATGAAACTATTGCCTTAGCCTCTATTGCCGTGCCTCCTATTGATCCCTTAGAGCAATACTTGCTTGAACATGAAAATGATATGCATATGGATGAAAGGGATGAGATAGATAGAGTTGTCTTAGAACAATATCCTATCCTTAAGAATAATCTGCCTGTTGAACTGCTTGGGGATCTACCCCCACCAAAGGGTGATCCTGTGTTCGAGCTTAAACAGTTGCCTGATACTCTTAAGTATGCCTATCTTGATGAAAAAGAGATATATCCTGTTATTATTAGTGCTAGCCTCTCAAAGCATGAAGAAAAGAAGTTACTAAAAACTATGAGGAAGCACCGTGCTGCTATTGGATGTACTCTTGATGATCTTAAGGGCATTAGTCCTACCCTATTCCACTACAAGATTAAAATTGATCCTGATTTCAAACCAGTTGCTCATCATCAAAGGAGATTAAATCCTAAGATGAAAGAAGTAGTGAGAAAAGAAATACTAAAGCTCCTGGAAGCGGGTATTATCTATCTTGTTGCTCATAGCAATTGGGTGAGTCCGGTGCATTGCGTCCCTAAGAAGGGAGGCATTACCGTTGTCCCTAATGATAAGGATGAATTGATCCCACAGAGGATTATTACTAGCTATAGGATGGTGATCGATTTTAGGAAATTGAATAAAGCCACTAGGAAAGATCATTACCCTTTGCCTTTTATCGACCAAATGCTAGAAAGGCTGTCCACACACACTTTTGCTTTCTAGACGGTTATTCTGGTTTCTCCCAAATACCAGTTGCACAATCTGATCAAGAGAAGACCACTTTCACCTGCCCTTTCGGTACCTTTGCTTATATACGTATGCCTTTTGGCTTATGTAATGCACCTGCCACGTTTCAAAGATGTATGATGGCTATATTCTCTGACTTTTGTGAAAAGATTGTTGAGGTTTTCATGGATTACTTTTCCGTTTACGGGTCTTCCTTTGATGATTGCATCAGCAACCTTGATCGTGTCTTGCAGAGATGTAAAGACACCAATCTTGTCTTGAATTGGGAGAAGTGCCACTTTATGGTTAATGAAGGCATCGTCTTAGGACATAAAATTTCTGAAAGAGGTATTGAAGTCGATAAGGCTAAGGTTGATGCAATCGAGAAAATACCATACCCCACAGATATCAAAGGTATAAGAAGTTTCCTTGGTCATGCTGGTTTCTATAGAAGGTTCATCAAAGACTTCTCTAAGATTTCTAGGCCTCTTACCAATATCTTACAAAAGGATATTCCTTTTGTTTTTGACGATGATTGTGAGGAAGCCTTTGAAATACTTAAGAGGGCTTTGATAACTGCACCTATTGTTAAACCACCTGATTGGAACATACCTTTTGAGATCATGTGAGACGCTGGTGATTATGCTCTTGGTGATGTCCTACGGCAAAGAGTCGATAAGAAGTTGAATGTTATTCACTACGCTAGTAGAACTCTAGACAGTGCCCAGAGAAACTATGCTACTATGGAGAAGGAATTTTTAGCAGTCGTGTTTGCATGTGAAAAGTTCCGGTCTTACATAGTTGATTCCAAAGTCACTATTCACACTGATCATGCTGCTAGTAAGTACCTCATGGAGAAGAAAGACGCTAAACCTAGACTTATCAGATGGGTTCTCTTGCTACAAGAGTTTGATTTGCATGTTGTCGACATAAAGGGTGCTGATAACCCCGTAGCAGATAACTTGTCTAGGTTGGAGAACGTTCTTGATGACCCACACTGTAGTGCCCCAGATGTAAACCTTCCCTATTTGGAACCTTTTGCATGTGGGTCCACCTTGTCAAAGTGATTATGATATCATTTGTGCCATGAGTTCTTGTGATGACCTTTGTATTTTTTTCCTTCCTTCCCATGCATGCATGCATAGCATACCATTGTTTGCCTTGTCATGTGTTGTGTGTTATGATCTTAGCATTTCTTGAGATGTGGTGATCTTGTGGTTAGCTACTTTGTGATGTTGTGTATGTGTTGGGGGTGATCTATGTTTTCATGTGAGTGTAACTAGTTCTACCTGAAGTGGGCTTGTCATATTTGCAAACCTCTCTCTCTCTTTTATATCTCAAGCCAATATCCACTTGTACCAACCTTGATTCAAAAATGCCCATGATTTGGTATATTTTGTGGTGGATCAAGATGTGCTTTTGCTATTTTCTAACTTAGTTTTAAGGGTGCAACTATTCACAAAACAGACCCAACAAATGCTGTTTTGTAAATATTTATTTGCTCCAGATATTTCTTTTCTATTTTATTCAATTAGGTCAGAATTTCTTATGACCAGGGGCATTTTTGTTTTGTTTTTAACCCCAACAGATTTTTCTGTGAATTACTTCCTTTTCCCTGGTTGTTTTAATTATAAAAACCTCTCAGGTTTTTCTCCTCTCCTATCTGGCGCCAACTAGTGGGCCTCCTCCCACTAGCAGGCCCTGCACCCCTCTCTCGCACGTGGCTCTTCTGTAGACGGCGTGTTCGTTCCCCCCTTCGTCCATCAGTGCTCCCCTCCAGCAGGATTCACACCAGCGTCAACTTGACGGCATCACGGACGTCGAGGAACGTTCCTCGCTCCTTCTCTCCATAAAGGCGACCCCCCTTGGCGTCCGTGCAGTAGGTTTCCTCTCTCTCGCGCCGCCACCTCCTATCCCCTCTCCACTCGCTCTGTGAAGATCTGCGTCAGGTAAGGTAGAGCTCCTCCGCCATGGCCGTAGATTGAGGACCTCCTCGACGACGTGTACGAGCGTCTTCTCCCTCCACGACGACTCGGCGAGCATGCGGGGTCATCCACGAATCCATCCCCGCGGCTAGATCGACACGAGCTCCCCTGCTTCCTCTTCTCCACGACGGCGACGACCCTCCCCGACGAGCAGGCCAGAACGACGACCACCTCTTCTTCCCCTGCTTCCTCTCCATCGCGGCCGAGTTCTCCTACCCTAGGGTGAGAAGATCCGTCTCCTACCCCCTTCCCTGCAGTAGCTCGTCATGTAGGAGCAGCAGATCGGTGATGTACTGCGCCTTTGTCGCCGGCGCCGCCGTGCACCGTAGCTAGGCCATCGTAGTTGGTCTCGGGCGTAGTTAGCGAAGGAAATGAGTTCGTGTGTGTGCGGGCTCCCTCCCCTCCACGAGCCGTTGCTCGATTTGGGCTATGTCGCCGGCGAGAGTCTTCCCCTGTTCCGGTCTGCCGCCGGTAGTAGTTCAGCAGAGGGGACCTCCTTCAGTTGATTCTTTGCGCGATTTAGTTCAGACTTCGTAGCATAGCCCAGTGGTATGTGGTGTGGTGTGCCAGTGGTGAGGGCGTGGGTTCGATCCCTCCCCTCGGCAACCCTTTTCTTACTCATGTATTTTTTTCTTCGACACAGTAGCTCGCAGATCAACCATACCTGGAGTGTACCCCCTCTCTGGTCAGATCAGTGACCGTAGCAGAGTGGTGGCTGCCTTGTGCATGTGTGTGCTCGAGCAGCAGGTCTGGGGTTCGACCCCCAGTACCTCCCCTTTTAACTTTTCTGTCCTTTGTTCTCTGTTTCACAAATTCTGCAGCCTTGTTCTTTGTAGTGCGGTAGCCATTTTTTGTTGCATATATGTTTGTGCCACCTCCTCTCATAACATGCAAGTGTGTGCAATTGTTGGTGGCTTGTGAATAAGTGGTGATGCTCTTGTGTGTGTGAATATGCACTTAGTAGAGTAATGATGCATGTGCTTATAGTCTTGTGCTTTTCACCTTAGCTGAGATTGGCATTTTATCTCCTTGCTTGTATTGTGTAGTAGTGGTAGGTGATGAGGTGTATGTTTGGGTGCTTGTGAGAGATGTACATGATGAAACAGCAGGAAGCGTTAAGAAACGTGGTTGATGTAGTGGAACGTCCTCACGTCCCTCGATCCCCCCGCGAACCGTCCCGCGATCCGTCCCACGATCCGCTCCGATCTAGTGCCGAACGGACGGCACATCCGCGCTCAGCACATGTAGAGCTCGACGATGATCTCGGCCTTCTTGATCCAGCAAGAGATACAGAGAGGTAGATGAGTTCCCCGGCAGCATGATGGCGCTCCGGAGGTTGGTGATGATCTATCTCAGCAGGGCTCCGCCCGAGCTCCGCAGAAATACGATCTAGAAGAAAAACTGTGTGGTATAGGGTCGAGCAGCACGTGGCAAAGTTGTGTCTCAAAAACCCTCAATACCTCTAGTATATATAGGAGGGAGGGAGGGGAGGAGGCAGCCTCAAACCCTCAAGGTTTGGCCGAAATTGGAGGTGGAGGAGTCCTACTCCAATCCTACTTGGAGTAGGATTCCACCTTCCCACTTGGAAACTCTTTCCGCCTTGTGTTTTTCCTTCTCAAACCTTATGGGCCTTAGTGGGAACTTATTCCAGCTCACTAGGGGCTGTTTTATCTCTTCCCATAGCCCATGAGACCCCTTGGGGCGTGACACCCCTCCCGATGGTCCCCGGCACCCCTCCCGGCACTCACGGTACACTACCGACGAGCCCGAAACTTTTCCGGTGACCAAAACAGGACTTCCTATATATCAATCTTTACCTCCGGACCATTCCGGAGCTGCTCGTGACGTCCTGGATCTCATCTGGGACTCCTAAAAACATTCGGTAACCAACCATATAACTCAAATATGCATAAAACATCGCCTAACCTTAAGTGTGCAGACCCTGCGGGTTCGAGAACTATGTAGACATGACCCGAGAGACTCCTCGGTCAATATCCAAGAGCGGGACCTGAATGCCCATATTGGATCCTACATATTATCCGAAGATCTTAGCGGTTGAACCTCAGTGCCAAGGATTCA
Source organism: Hordeum vulgare subsp. vulgare (assembly GCF_904849725.1). Lineage (NCBI taxonomy): Eukaryota > Viridiplantae > Streptophyta > Magnoliopsida > Poales > Poaceae > Hordeum > Hordeum vulgare. Next base: position 54,363,233 of record NC_058519.1, read on the forward strand.
TATAATCCCGTATGTCATTCCCTTTGTCCTTCGGTATGTTACTTGCCCGAGATTCGATCGTCGGTATCCGCATACCTATTTCAATCTCGTTACCGGCAAGTCTCTTTACTCGTTCTGTAATACAAGATCCCATGACTTACACTTAGTGACATTGCTTGCAAGACTTGTGTGTGATGTTGTATTACTGAGTGGGCCCCGAGATACCTCTTCGTCACACGGAGTGACAAATCCCAGTCTTGATCCATACTAACTCAACGGACACCTTTGGAGATACCTGTAGAGCACCTTTATAGACACCCACTTACGTTGTGACGTTTGATACACACAAGGTATTCCTTCGGTACCAGTGAGTTATATGATCTCATGGTCATAGGAACAAATACTTGACACGCAAAAAATTTAGCAATAAAACGACACGATCAATATGCTACGTTCATAGTTTGGGTCTTGTCTATCACATGATTCTCCTAATGATGTGATCCCGTTATCAAGTAACAACACTTGCCTATGGTCAGGAAACCTTGACCATCTTTGATCAACGAGCTAGTCAGCTAGAGGCTTACTAGGGACAGTGTTTTGTCTATGTACCCACACAAGTATTGTGTTTCCAATCAATACAATTATAGCATGGATAATAAACGATTATCATGAACAAAGAAATATAATAATAACTAATTTATTATTGCATCTAGGGCATATTTCCAAGAGGCATTGGGAAGTAGTAAGTAGATGATGGGTTGCTAGAGTGACACAAGCTTAAACCCTAGTTTATGCGTTGCTTCGTGAGGGGCTGATTTGGATCCACTAGTTTAATGTTATGGTTAGACTTTGTCTTAATTCTTCTTTCGTAGTTGCGGATGCTTGCGAGAGGGGTTAATCATAAGTGGGATGCTTGTCCAAGTAAGGGCAGTACCCAAGCGCCGGTCCACCCACATATCAAACTATCAAAGTAACGAACGCGAATCATATGAACATGATGAAACTAGCATGACAGAAATTCCCGTGTGTCCTCGGGAGCGCTTTTCCTCCTATAAGACTTTGTCCAGGCTTGTCCCTTGCTACAAAAGGGATTGGGCCACTTTGCTGCACCGTTGCTACTTTTGTTACTTGTTACTTGCTACGAATCATCTCACCACACAATCACTTGTTACCGACAATTTCTGCGCGTGCAGATTTTACCTTGTTGAAAACCACTTGTTAGATCCTTCTGCTCCTCGTTGGGTTCGACACTCTTACTTATCGAAAGGACTAAGATTGATCCCCTATACTTGTGGGTCATCAAGACTCTTTTCTGGTGCCGTTGCCGGGGAGTGAAGCGCCTTTGGTAAGTGAAACTTGGTAAGGAAACATTCATATAGTGTGCTGAAATTTATTGTTACTTGTCACTATGGATACTAATCCTTTGAGGGGCTTGTTCGAGGTATCTTCACCTCGAACGGAAGCACAATTAGTTGCTCCTCAACCTGCTGCACCTACTGAAAATATTTTCTTTGAATTTCCTTCGGGTATGCTTGAGAAACTGCTGGCTAATCCTTTTACAAGAGATGGAACATCACATCCAAACTTGCATCTAATCTATGTAGATGAAGTTTGTGGTTTATTTAAGCTTGCAGGTTTGACCGAGGATGAGGTCAATAAGAAGGTCTTTCCTTTACCTTTGAAGGATAAGGCATTGACATGCTATAGGCTATGTGATGATACTGGATCATGGGACTACAATCGGTTGAAATAGGAATTTCATCAAAAGTTTTATCCTATGCATTTAGTACATCGTGATTGGAATTATATTTATAATTTTTGGCCTCATGACAGAGAAAGCATCGCTCAAGCTTGGGGGAGGCTTAAATCAATGTTATATTCATGCCCCAATCATGAGCTCTCGAGAGAAATTATCATTCAGAACTTCTATGCTCGGCTTTCTCATGATGATCGCACCATGCTTGACACTTCTTGTACCGGTTCTTTTATGAAGAGAGATATTGAATTCAAATGGAATATTGGGAGCTTGAAGAAGGTAAGGAGTCAGGTATGAATTTCACTTTTGATTGCGTTAAATCTTTTGTTTAGACAAATACTTTAGTGATTTTAGCGCTAAGTATGGACTTGACTCTGAGATAGTAGCTTCATTGTGTGAATCCTTTGCTGCTCATATTGATCTACCCAAAGAGAAGTGTTTTAAATATCATCCTCCTTTAGAAGTCAATGTAGTTAAACCCACTCCAGTTGAAGATAAAGTCATTGCCTATAATGATCCTGTTGTTCCCAGTGCTTACATTGAGAAACCACCTTTCCCTGTTAGGATAAAGGATCACTCTAAAGCTTCAACTGTGATACGTAGAGGCTAAATTACAACACCTACACCCCCTGAGCAAATTAGAGTTGAACTAGCATTGCTATTATCAAAGATCTTCAGTCCGACGATGTTGAGGGACATAATATTCACTTCTGTGAAGATGCTGCTAGAATTGCTAAACCTCACATTATAGACAAACATAGGCCTGTTGTTGGCATGCCTGTGGTTTCTGTTAAGATAGGAGATCATTGTTATCATGGTTTATGTGACGTGGGTGCTAGTGTCAGTGCAATACCTCAATCCTTATATGATGAGATCAAAGATGAGATTGCACCTGTTGAGATAGAGCCCATTGATGTCAGTATTCAGCTTGCCAATAGAGATACTATCTGCCCTGTGGGAATTGTTAGGGATGTTGAAGTCTTGTGTGGAAAAACGAAGCATCCTGCTGATTTCCTCGTTCTTGCTACCGCACAAGATAGCTTTTGTCCCATCATATTTGGCAGACCTTTTCTCAATACCGTTAATGCTCATATTGATTGTGAGAAGCAAACTGTCACTGTTGGCTTTGAAGGCGTGTCACATGAGTTCAATTTCTCTAAGTTTGGTAGACAACCTCATGAAAAGGAGTTGCCTAGTAGGGATGAAACTATTGCCTTAGCCTCTATTGCCGTGCCTCCTATTGATCCCTTAGAGCAATACTTGCTTGAACATGAAAATGATATGCATATGGATGAAAGGGATGAGATAGATAGAGTTGTCTTAGAACAATATCCTATCCTTAAGAATAATCTGCCTGTTGAACTGCTTGGGGATCTACCCCCACCAAAGGGTGATCCTGTGTTCGAGCTTAAACAGTTGCCTGATACTCTTAAGTATGCCTATCTTGATGAAAAAGAGATATATCCTGTTATTATTAGTGCTAGCCTCTCAAAGCATGAAGAAAAGAAGTTACTAAAAACTATGAGGAAGCACCGTGCTGCTATTGGATGTACTCTTGATGATCTTAAGGGCATTAGTCCTACCCTATTCCACTACAAGATTAAAATTGATCCTGATTTCAAACCAGTTGCTCATCATCAAAGGAGATTAAATCCTAAGATGAAAGAAGTAGTGAGAAAAGAAATACTAAAGCTCCTGGAAGCGGGTATTATCTATCTTGTTGCTCATAGCAATTGGGTGAGTCCGGTGCATTGCGTCCCTAAGAAGGGAGGCATTACCGTTGTCCCTAATGATAAGGATGAATTGATCCCACAGAGGATTATTACTAGCTATAGGATGGTGATCGATTTTAGGAAATTGAATAAAGCCACTAGGAAAGATCATTACCCTTTGCCTTTTATCGACCAAATGCTAGAAAGGCTGTCCACACACACTTTTGCTTTCTAGACGGTTATTCTGGTTTCTCCCAAATACCAGTTGCACAATCTGATCAAGAGAAGACCACTTTCACCTGCCCTTTCGGTACCTTTGCTTATATACGTATGCCTTTTGGCTTATGTAATGCACCTGCCACGTTTCAAAGATGTATGATGGCTATATTCTCTGACTTTTGTGAAAAGATTGTTGAGGTTTTCATGGATTACTTTTCCGTTTACGGGTCTTCCTTTGATGATTACATCAGCAACCTTGATCGTGTCTTGCAGAGATGTAAAGACACCAATCTTGTCTTGAATTGGGAGAAGTGCCACTTTATGGTTAATGAAGGCATCGTCTTAGGACATAAAATTTCTGAAAGAGGTATTGAAGTCGATAAGGCTAAGGTTGATGCAATCGAGAAAATACCATACCCCACAGATATCAAAGGTATAAGAAGTTTCCTTGGTCATGCTGGTTTCTATAGAAGGTTCATCAAAGACTTCTCTAAGATTTCTAGGCCTCTTACCAATATCTTACAAAAGGATATTCCTTTTGTTTTTGACGATGATTGTGAGGAAGCCTTTGAAATACTTAAGAGGGCTTTGATAACTGCACCTATTGTTAAACCACCTGATTGGAACATACCTTTTGAGATCATGTGAGACGCTGGTGATTATGCTCTTGGTGATGTCCTACGGCAAAGAGTCGATAAGAAGTTGAATGTTATTCACTACGCTAGTAGAACTCTAGACAGTGCCCAGAGAAACTATGCTACTATGGAGAAGGAATTTTTAGCAGTCGTGTTTGCATGTGAAAAGTTCCGGTCTTACATAGTTGATTCCAAAGTCACTATTCACACTGATCATGCTGCTAGTAAGTACCTCATGGAGAAGAAAGACGCTAAACCTAGACTTATCAGATGGGTTCTCTTGCTACAAGAGTTTGATTTGCATGTTGTCGACATAAAGGGTGCTGATAACCCCGTAGCAGATAACTTGTCTAGGTTGGAGAACGTTCTTGATGACCCACACTGTAGTGCCCCAGATGTAAACCTTCCCTATTTGGAACCTTTTGCATGTGGGTCCACCTTGTCAAAGTGATTATGATATCATTTGTGCCATGAGTTCTTGTGATGACCTTTGTATTTTTTTCCTTCCTTCCCATGCATGCATGCATAGCATACCATTGTTTGCCTTGTCATGTGTTGTGTGTTATGATCTTAGCATTTCTTGAGATGTGGTGATCTTGTGGTTAGCTACTTTGTGATGTTGTGTATGTGTTGGGGGTGATCTATGTTTTCATGTGAGTGTAACTAGTTCTACCTGAAGTGGGCTTGTCATATTTGCAAACCTCTCTCTCTCTTTTATATCTCAAGCCAATATCCACTTGTACCAACCTTGATTCAAAAATGCCCATGATTTGGTATATTTTGTGGTGGATGTCAAGATGTGCTTTTGCTATTTTCTAACTTAGTTTTAAGGGTGCAACTATTCACAAAACAGACCCAACAAATGCTGTTTTGTAAATATTTATTTGCTCCAGATATTTCTTTTCTATTTTATTCAATTAGGTCAGAATTTCTTATGACCAGGGGCATTTTTGTTTTGTTTTTAACCCCAACAGATTTTTCTGTGAATTACTTCCTTTTCCCTGGTTGTTTTAATTAGAAAAACCTCTCAGGTTTTTCTCCTCTCCTATCTGGCGCCAACTAGTGGGCCTCCTCCCACTAGCAGGCCCTGCACCCCTCTCTCGCACGTGGCTCTTCTGTAGACGGCGTGTTCGTTCCCCCCTTCGTCCATCAGTGCTCCCCTCCAGCAGGATTCACACCAGCGTCAACTTGACGGCATCACGGACGTCGAGGAACGTTCCTCGCTCCTTCTCTCCATAAAGGCGACCCCCCTTGGCGTCCGTGCAGTAGGTTTCCTCTCTCTCGCGCCGCCACCTCCTATCCCCTCTCCACTCGCTCTGTGAAGATCTGCGTCAGGTAAGGTAGAGCTCCTCCGCCATGGCCGTAGATTGAGGACCTCCTCGACGACGTGTACGAGCGTCTTCTCCCTCCACGACGACTCGGCGAGCATGCGGGGTCATCCACGAATCCATCCCCGCGGCTAGATCGACACGAGCTCCCCTGCTTCCTCTTCTCCACGACGGCGACGACCCTCCCCGACGAGCAGGCCAGAACGACGACCACCTCTTCTTCCCCTGCTTCCTCTCCATCGCGGCCGAGTTCTCCTACCCTAGGGTGAGAAGATCCGTCTCCTACCCCCTTCCCTGCAGTAGCTCGTCATGTAGGAGCAGCAGATCGGTGATGTACTGCGCCTTTGTCGCCGGCGCCGCCGTGCACCGTAGCTAGGCCATCGTAGTTGGTCTCGGGCGTAGTTAGCGAAGGAAATGAGTTCGTGTGTGTGCGGGCTCCCTCCCCTCCACGAGCCGTTGCTCGATTTGGGCTATGTCGCCGGCGAGAGTCTTCCCCTGTTCCGGTCTGCCGCCGGTAGTAGTTCAGCAGAGGGGACCTCCTTCAGTTGATTCTTTGCGCGATTTAGTTCAGACTTCGTAGCATAGCCCAGTGGTATGTGGTGTGGTGTGCCAGTGGTGAGGGCGTGGGTTCGATCCCTCCCCTCGGCAACCCTTTTCTTACTCATGTATTTTTTTCTTCGACACAGTAGCTCGCAGATCAACCATACCTGGAGTGTACCCCCTCTCTGGTCAGATCAGTGACCGTAGCAGAGTGGTGGCTGCCTTGTGCATGTGCGTGCTCGAGCAGCAGGTCTGGGGTTCGACCCCCAGTACCTCCCCTTTTATTTTTTCTGTCCTTTGTTCTCTGTTTCACAAATTCTGCAGCCTTGTTCTTTGTAGTGCGGTAGCCATTTTTTGTTGCATATATGTTTGTGCCACCTCCTCTCATAACATGCAAGTGTGTGCAATTGTTGGTGGCTTGTGAATAAGTGGTGATGCTCTTGTGTGTGTGAATATGCACTTAGTAGAGTAATGATGCATGTGCTTATAGTCTTGTGCTTTTCACCTTAGCTGAGATTGGCATTTTATCTCCTTGCTTGTATTGTGTAGTAGTGGTAGGTGATGAGGTGTATGTTTGGGTGCTAGTGTTTATGATTGTGTGCCTAGTAAGAGGTGGCAGTAGGTGATGTGCATGTGTGTGTGTGTGTTGCACACACATGAGGTGTTGCTAGTGTAGGCATGCTTGTGTGTGTGATTGCCATATGCATGTGTTAGCATTCTTTGTGTTGCTAGCATGTGTAGGTGGTGTGGGTTTTAACTAGATGATATGCATATGAGTTGATGATATGCATGTGGTGAAAACATCCCCACCTTGCAACACTTGTGCACCTTCACATGTCCATATGTGAGAGGGCATGGTGATTTGTATGTTGGGTAGCTTAGTAGAATGGGTTGTGAAGTTGATGTGCATGACACAAACATGGGGTTCAAACCCCCATGTCACTTTGTCATTGTGCACATGAGCTCAACCATGTAGTAGATGATATAGTGAAACTACATGAAATGATGCACTATTCCCTAGTCATGATTTGGAGTAGCTTCCTCTTCCTTAATTTGTGGTGACTTGTTCCAAGTAAGTGCCCACATATTATATATGATTTTGTGGTAGAATGTACCAAGGAATCCATTGGTGAACTTAGATTTGCCATTGGAGCAATTTTCTGGAAAGTCATATTTGCTCTTTCTTCTAAGTTTAGAGCTAGGTTCCATGCATGGTGATGTGCTCTTGTATTTGATTCTTGGTTGTGGTAGTAGAGGGTGACCCCCTATACCACATGTGGGTTTCAATTCATGATTTGGAATCCATGTATGCAAGTTGTGCCCATCCAAAGTGGTCATGTGGCTGAAAATTCCAGCTTAGTGAAATCTGGAATTTCACTAAGTCTGGGAATCTGGAAACATTTGCTTCTCCTGTAGATGAGGTTGTGCTTGTCATTGTGTTGAGATCTAGCCTTAGTTCAGTTATAGGAATTTGGACCTGATATGTTCGTGAAGCTCCCTGTCAAATTTCATCCCATTTGGTATCCTGTAGGTTATGTTTTGGTTGCTGTCAAAAAGCTTCAGAACACTAAGTCCCTGAGACCTAATGGTTTTGGGAAAGTTTGTAGCCTTGTATCTTCCTGTGTTTAATTCCTTTTTGTGTGATTCTTGCTTGTGATGGTAGTATTCTTGGATAGCTACAGCCACATATATTATTTGTCATATTTGGAGGGCTGTAGCTATGTTGCATGTAGCTCACAAAGTGCTAAGATGCAGATTGTGGCAGATTATGTAGTTTTGTCATTTTAATGATTGTGGGTGCTTAGTTGATGTTGTGGTGTTCTTCCTTGCTCCAATCAATTCATGTTGGGTTGTTATATGTCTTGGCAACCTGGGAATACCAGATTTGTGCCATTTGACTGTGTGGTGTTGATTTTTACACGTAGGGCTTCATATCTTGTTTCGTTGATTCCCGTTGATCCGTAGCTCCGATTGTAATGTTCTTTATATGGTTTTGCACCGTTTTCACGAGACGCATCTGATAATGTCATTCTAATGCATGTCAAAATAGCTTAGGGTACAGTTCTGTCCATAAACTTGTAGTAGTTTCTTTTGCTTGTGCTAGTGATAGAAATAGTGATGCATGCTCATTTTCATCTCATGCATCATGTGCTTGTTGCATATTGATGTGCTGTTGTACATTGGATGTTATTCTTATGTTGGGTAGCACCAGGATCGGAGAACGAGTACGTGGATTCAGGAGAGTACGTGCAGGACGAACAAGAACCATTCCAAGCTGAGGATATCACACGCAAGATGATATGACATTGATTCCATCTCTAGACTTGTTATGCTAGTTTGCGTTTCCATGTCATATTTCTCGCTGCCTACCACTGAATTAAATTGCCTCTTGAAATGCCATGAACCCATACACTGATCCCTTCCTAGCAAAACTTGAATGGCTAAGTAGGCTTCGCTCAGCTACTAATGTTAGTGTTGCTAGATGCAGGTGCTTTGACTCATGTGATAACATGAGCTTGATATCATTATCTTAAATTCTGTTATTTAATTAATGCACCTATATACTTGGTAAATGACGGAAGGCCTAGCCTTTTGCCGGGTGCTTTGTTCCGTTATTGCCGCCATAGTTACCGGCTACCGGTGTTTGATTCCATAATGATCGCTCCTAACACGTTCGGGGTTGTTATGTGGACCCCCTGGATAAATCGCGTACTGCTAAGGCTAGTCCGGCAGGACCCAACATTGGTGTTAATTTGCTAATCACTTAATAATAAACTGCATAGGGAATAGCTACCCTGAGGATTTTAATCAACAACCCGGGCCAATGCTCCTCATGGGAGTTGGTCCAAACTAGAGTCGTGTGCGGGGCCAACCCGGGGCAACTCAGGAGATGTCTATCAGGCCACTGTACGCTGTGCTCATCCGGCGTGTCCCGAGACTGAGATACGCGGCTCTTATCAGGGTCGTCGACACGTCGGGAGGTCCTGCTAGCCTTGTCTTACCTTAGCGGTATATCTTGCGTATAGGAATCCCAGTGAAGCTTTGGTTTCCCCCAGAGTTGAGGTTTTCCTCTAAGGAATCCGACGAGATCACGAGAATCGTGATAGAGGATGCCTTTGCGGCATGTGTACGTTTGTGATGGACTAGTTGGAGCACCCCTGCAGGGTTCAATCTTTCGGAAAGCCGTGCCCGCGGTTATGTGGCAACTTGGAATATTTTGTTAACATCCGGTATTAGATAACTCAAACATAAGCTAATAAAATTGCCAAGTGAGTGCGTAACCGTGACTGTCCCCTCGAAGATCTCTCTTCGATCGGGAACATGGTGGGGTTATGAATGCCGTAGGTAGGTGTTCAGGTTCACTTAGTGATCAAGTAATCACGTCCACTAGTGTAGACCACCTTCATAAATTCTACGTAGGATAGCCACCAAATCAAGCTTAGGATTCTGCAACCTTATACACTTCACCTTACCCTACCTAATAACTTGACTAGTTCTGGCACCAAGGTGTTAGATTGCCGAGTCCCCGTGGCTCACGGATTCCTCCAAAACTCCCAACAGGTACAGGTACCCCAGAGACAGATGATCCCGACGGCACTCAGCTGGCATGGCAGTACGACGAGGAGACAGACCGCCTTTACGTGAACTATCCATAGGATTGAGGCGTGGTCGTGATCGTGGGCCTGCAGGCAGGGTAGCATAGCATTTCTATGTTTTGTAGTCCATAGCGGAACTACCTTGGTTGTATGTGTGTTGTACTCGGAGATATTTATGAGAAAGCAATTGAATCCCTGATTGTCTTTCTGTATTATTATGTATGTGCTGTGTTACCCATTTGCGAGACGCTTAGATGCGCTCCTTTCCAATTCGGGGCCTCGATCCCCAGATCGGAAAGGACCGCATCTTGGTCGTTACAAGTTGGTATCAGAGCCTTACGACCATAGGATCCTTTGTGTGATCGTACTTGGCCGAGTCGAGTCTAGAAAATGTTTTGAGTCTTAGCTATATCGTAGAGTAGGATTCTTTTTTCTCCTGTTCTATGCTCTGGTGAGGTTCCCGTCTTAGGAAATCTTTAACTCTACTCCTTTTCTCGCTCAAATTTTTTTAGGATCACGCGGGTATTTGTGAAATCTATATGATTTCGATGTGACGGAATCCTGTCCTGGTGCCTCCTATCTGCTCTAAGTCTCAGGGGAGTTGAGCTCCGGGGGATTCTTGCGCACATCGCCATCATTCAGATTTCTAAGTATCTAAGAACGAAGGATGTTCGTTATTGCTTCAATACTGGTAGTGGTGAGATAACCCCGATGTCCCCAGTACTGGTGTAGATTGTTCGGGGGTACTACCACACTTGGTATCGTTGTGATCATGAGGATCTGTTGTAGATGAAGGTCCGAGATGCTGGTTGTGTGTTGAAGGATGTGATACAGGTGACAGGTTAGTTTAGGAGTTGTGTGAAATACTCCTTGTATCCGTGTACCTGATTGCATGACCAGTTATTTCGGGAATTCATAGGTGGGATATCTAGTAGTATCTTATAGGACTATCTTCCTACAGACACTTGATTGAGGTTTGGGAAATCTCGGTCATATGTTTGTTCCGAGCAGTTCTAGCTCACACTTGTTTGCAGTGGTCCTTATCGGAATTTTGTCGTCCGTCACTTTGAGGATGCATTCTTGCTATGTTGTTCAAGTGCAATTGCTAAATTATGTTCAGATATTCTGTCTTTTGATTCAGCAATATCTTCAATTATTCTGTGGACTAATATGTTGTCCGTCTTCAGGATGGCTCCACCGACTCGTCAGACCCCAGGGCGTGAGGATATGCCGCCTCCACCACCTCCTCCTCCTCCTCCGCTGTCGCCTCCTCCTGCAGAGGCCTGGCAGGCGATGATGGCAGCTACTAATGCAAACACTCACATGTTGTTACAGTTGATCCAGGAGAGAGCCAATCAACAGCAGGGCAATTTCCAGCGGGATGGCAATCACTTCGCCAATCTGAGTCAGTTCCTGTCAAACCAGCCTAAGACGTTCACTTCTTGCGACCAACCATTTGATGCAGAAGATTGGATCCATGATACGAACAAACATTTCGAGTGTAGCAATGCGCGTCCGGAGGACTATGTCAAGTTTGCAACATTTCAGTTGAAGGGACAGGCTTCTATATGGTGGCAGCAGCTCAAGGACTCCAGAGGCGACAGGGTGATGTCTTGGGACGAGTTTTGTCATGACTTCAGGTCCCACTACATCCCTTCCAGTTTTGTAGAGGAGATGCATGAGAAGTTCAGGCGTTTGAAGCAGGGCAACAATTCTGTGTACAAGTACAATGTCGAGTTCCACGAGCTGGCCCGTTACGCGCTGCAGGATATCCCGGATGAGAAGAGCAAGATCTACCAGTTCAGGGGTGGTTTGAAAGAAGACTTGCAGTTAGCTCTTGCCTTGCACGATCCTGAGGAGTTTGACAAGTTCTACAACCTAGCTCTCAGAGCAGAGGCAGCCTTGCTCAGGGTGGAAAATTCCAAGAAGCGCTTCAGAGATTCCAGCTCTTCCTCGACTCAGGTGGTTCAGAAGCAACAGAGGTTTTGGGTTTCTCCTCCTCCTCCGTGGCACTCACAGCAGCTGAAGCACTCAGGTGGTCGTGGTTCTTCCCACCCACCCAACCCTGGCTTTCAGCAGAGATACCAGCATCAGAAGCAAGGGCCTCCTCAGATTCAGTTCCGACATCCAACAGATGTCACTTGTCACAAATGTGGGCAGAAGGGTCACTATGCCAACAAATGTACTTCTCAGCTCCGTCTGCCGCCTCCTCCTCCAGGCAAACCTCCAAGAAACGCTCTTGTCAAATTCAACCCCAGATCAGCTCGAGTCAACATGGTGAACGCAGCTGAAGCAGACAACTCCTCTGATGTGATCATGGGTAACCTCCTCGTCAATGATATTCCTGCTAAAGTGTTATTTGATTCTGGTGCATCACACTGCTTCATGTCCCGTCCATTCTTTGCAAAGCATGAGTTTGTTTGTCAAGATTTTGTTAAGCCTATGTCAATAGTGTCTCCTGGTAGATTGATGAATTCCAATTGTTTGGTTCCGGATGTTTCTGTCAAGATGGGCGCTTATGCTTTTCTGGCATCTCCTATTGTCTTGGGCAATTCTGACATCGACTTGATTCTTGGTATGGACTAGTTGGCCATGAACAAGGCGTCAATTGATTGTGAAGCCAAAGAAGTCAAGCTTACCCACTCTTCGGAGGATGTGATTATATTCGCGGCGCGCGATGATACAATCCGTCTGTTCTCCTTGAATGAAAAGGGTGTGATCAATCCTATTGAGCAAGTTCCAGTGGTCTGCGAATATTAGGATGTATTTCCTGAAGAGCTGCCAGGCATGCCTCTGCACCGTGAAGTTGAATTTGTCATTGAGCTTGAGCCAGGCATAGAGCCAGTGTGCAAACAGCCGTACAAGCTGGGTCCAGAAGAATTGAAGGAACTTAAGAGGCAACTCGATGAGCAGGAGCGTTTGGGTTTGATCAGACCGAGCTCGTCTCCGTGGGGATGTGGTGTTCTGTTTGTCAAGAAGAAGGATGGCTCGGACCGGCTGTGTGTCGATTATCGCCCATTGAACAAGAAGACAATCAAGAACAAATATCCACTTCCGAACATAACTGAGTTGTTCGAAGAGTTGAAAGGTGCTAAAGTATTCTCCAAGCTTGATCTCAGAATGGGCTATCATCAAATTCGCATTCGCGAGGAAGACATTCCGAAGACGGCCTTCAAGACTAGTTTTGGCTCGTATGAGTATACGGTCATATCTTTTGGTCTGGCTAATGCTCCTCCGACATTTTGTCGATTGATGAACTATATTTTCTCCCCATACAAGAATGAATTTGTCTAGCTCTATCTCGACGACATTCTGGTCTTTTCTGAGACTGAGGAAGAACATGAAAAACATCTCAGATTGGTGCTTGATAAACTGAGAGAGTACAAGCTGTATGCCAAGTTTTCCAAGTGCGAGTTCTGGCTGAAAGAAGTGGTTTATCTTGGGCATATTATCTCTGCCGAGGGCATTAAGGTTGATCCATCCAAGGTTCAAGCCGTTGTTGAATGGGAGCCTCCGCAGAATGTGAAGCAGCTTTGAAGCTTTCTTGGGCTTGCTGGATATTGCAGAAGGTTCGTTGAGAACTTCTCCAAGATCGCCAAGCCGCTCTCTCGTCTTCTTCAGAAGGGTGTTAAGTATGCTTGGTCTCCAGAGTGTCAACTGGCCTTCGATACACTCAAAGAGAAGCTTATCTCCACTCCGGTCTTGGATCCTCTGGGTGATTCCAAGCCGTACCAGGTCTTTTGCAAGGCTTCTCTCCAGGGTCTTGGTGCAGTCTTGATGCAAGATAAGAAGGTGGTTTCTTATACCTCCAGGCAGTTGAAGCCTACGGAGAAGAATTATCCTGTGCACGATCTCGAGCTAGCAGCTGTTGTACACGCCTTGATGACTTGGAGACACCTCTTGTTGGAACGTAAGGTTGAAGTTTTCACTGATCACAAGAGTCTCAAGTACATCTTCAATCAGCCTAACTTGAATCTTCAGCAAACACGTTGGGTGGAAATGCTCCAGGATTTTAATCCGAGTGTTGAGTACACGCCAGGCAAGGCAAATGTTGTGGCAGATGCATTGAGCAGGAAGGCATATTGCAACAGTCTGATTCTGCAACCCCTCAAGCTGGGTCGTTGTGAGTCTTTGAGGAAGCTCAACCTTCAGCTAGTACCTCAGGGATTTCTTGCGAACCTTCAGATCTCTCCTACCTTGGAAGATCAGGTCACAGCAGCTCAGCTTCTTGACACTATGGTGAAGAAGGTCAAGATTGGCGTGGGAAAGAGTCTCCCCAAGTATAAGTGCTTCACTGTTGATGCCAGGGACACGTTGTTTTTGGAGGATCGCCTTGTCGTCCCGAAAGGTGATCTCAGGAAGGTGATCATGGAAGAAGCTCATAACTCTCTGCTCTCCATTCATCCTGGAAGCTCCAAAATGTACCATGACTTGAAGCAGACATTCTGGTGGACTCGTATGAAACGTGAGATTGCTCAGTTCGTAAACGAGTGTGATGTATGTCGAAGAGTGAAAGCAGAACATCAACGCCCAGCAGGCCTCTTGCAGCCTTTGCCGATTCCCGAGTGGAAGTTTGATCACATTGAGATGGATTTCATCACCGGGTTTCCGAAGTCCAAAAAGGGCAATGATGCTATCTTCGTCGTCATCGACAAGTTGAGTAAAGTGGCTCATTTTCTTCCAGTCAAGGAGTCCATTTCAGCAGCTCAGCTGGCAGAGTTGTACACCTCCAGGATTGTCTCTTTGCACGGTGTGCCTATGATGATCTCTTCAGATCGCGGAAGTATCTTCACTTTCAAGTTCTAGGACTCCTTTCGGTCTGCTATGGGCACGAAGATCCGCTTCAGCACAACGTTCCATCCTCAGACTAGTGGTCAAGTGGAGAGAGTGAATCAAGTTCTTGAGGATATGCTGAGAGCCTGTGTTATCTCTTTTGGCATGAAGTGGGAAGATTGTCTGCCTTTCACGGAGTTCTCGTATAACAATAGTTATCAAGATAGTTCTGGCAAGGCTCCGTTTGAAATTCTCTATGGCAGGAAGTGTCGTACTCCGCTCAACTGGTCCGAGACAGGCGAGCGTCAGATCCTTGGGAATGATATGATAGAAGAAGCTGAGGAGATGTGTCGGATCATTCGCGACAACCTCAGAGCAGCTCAGTCCCGTTAGAAGAGCTATTACGATAGCAAGCACCGTGACATGTCTTATGAGCTTGATGACTTTGTCTATCTCAAGGTGTCGCCTATGAAGGGTATGCATCGCTTTGGCATCAAAGGCAAGCTTGCGCCTCGTTTCGTTGGTCCGTTCAAAGTGGTTGCCAAGAGAGGCGACCTTGCGTACCAGCTCGAGCTTCCGTCAACCTTTGCAAATGTCCATGATGTGTTCCATGTTTCTCAGCTTCGGAGGTGTTTCAAGAACCCCGAGCGCACTGTGCATCTTCAAGATATCGACCTTCAGCCTAACCTTTCTTATCGTGAGGATCCAGTTGCGGTTCTCGAGGCGACTGAGCGCAAGACCCGTAACAAGACTGTCAAATTTCTCAAAGTGCAGTGGTCTCACCATTCCGATAAAGAGGCTACGTGGGAACGCGAGGATCACCTCCGTTCCGAATTCCCCGATTTCTTTCAGTCTTAGATCTCGAGGACGAGATCTTCTTTGTAGTGTGGGAGAGTTTGTAGTGCCCCAGATGTAAACCTTCCCTATTTGGAACCTGTTGCATGTGGGTCCACCTTGTCAGAGTGATGATGATATCATTTGTGCCATGAGTTCTTGTGATGACCTTTGTATTTTTTTTCCTTCCTTCCCATGCATGCATGCATAGCATACCATTGTTTGCCTTGTCATGTGTTGTGTGTTATGATCTTAGCATTTCTTGAGATGTGGTGATCTTGTGGTTAGCTACTTTGTGATGTTGTGTATGTGTTGGGGGTGATCTATGTTTTCATGTGAGTGTAACTAGTTCTACATGAAGTGGGTTTGTCATATTTGCAAACCTCTCTCTCTCTCTTTTATATCTCAAGCCAATATCCACTTGGCCCAACCTTGATTCAAAAATGCCCATGATTTGGTATATTTTGTGGTGGATGTCAAGATGTGCTTTTGCTGTTTTGTAACTTAGTTTTAAGGGTGCAACTATTCACAAAACAGACCCAACAAATGCTGTTTTGTAAATATTTATTTGCTCCGGATATTTCTTTTCTATTTTATTCAATTAGGTCATAATTTCTTATGACCAGGGGCATTTTTGTTTTGTTTTGACCCCAACAGATTTGTCTGTGAATTACTTCCTTTTCCATGGTTCTTTTAATTAGAAAAAACACTCAGGTTTTTCTCCTCTCCTATCTGGCGCCAACTAGTGGGCCTCCTCCCACTAGCAGGCCCAGCAACCCTCTCTCGCGCGTGGCTCTCCTGTAGACGGCGTGTTCGTTCCCCCCTTCGTCCGTCAGTGCTCCCCTCCAGCAGGATTCAGAGCAACGTCAACTTGACGGCGTTACGGACATCGAGGAACGTTCCTCGCTCCTTCCCTCCATAAAGGAGACCCCCTTGGCGTCCATGCAGTAGGGTTTCCTCTCTCTCGCACCACCACCTCCTTTCCCCTCTCCACCTCGCTCTCTGAAGATCTGTGTCAGGTAAGGTAGAGCTCCTCCGCCATGGCCGTGGATTGAGGTCCTCCTCGCCGCCGTGTACGCGCGTCTTCTCCCTCCACGACGACTCGGCGAGCACGCGGGGTCATCCACGAATCCACCCCCGCGGCTAGATCGACACGAGCTCCCCTGCTTCCTCTTCTCCACGACGGCGACGACCCTCCCCGACGAGCAGGCCAGAACGGCGACCACCTCTTCTTCCCCTGCTTCCTCTCCGTCGCTGCCGAGTTCTCCTACCCTAGGGTGAGCAGATCCGTCTCCTATCCCCTTCCCTGCAGTAGCTCGTCGTGTAGGAGCAGCAGATCGGCGACGTACTGCGCCTCTGTCGCCGGGGCCGCCGTGCACCATAGCTAGGCCACCGTAGTTGGTCTCGGGCGTAGTTAGCGAAGGAAATGAGTTCGTGTGTGTGCGGGCTCCCTCCCCTCCACGAGCCGTTGCTCGATTTGGGCTATGTCGCCGGTGAGAGTCTTCCCCTGTTCCGGTCTGCCGCCGGTAGCAGTTCAGCAGAGGGGACCTCCTTCAGTTGATTCTTTGCGTGATTTAGTTCAGACTTCGTAGCGTAGCCGAGTGGTATGTGGTGTGGTGTGCCAGTGGTGAGGCCGTGGGTTCGATCCCTCCCCTAGGCAACCCTTTTCTTACTCGTGTATTTTTTTCTTCGACACAGTAGCAGGCAGATCAACCATACCTGGAGTGTACCCCCTCTCTGGTCAGATCAGTGACCGTAGCAGAGTGGTGGCTGCCTTGTGCATGTGTGTGCTCGAGCAGCAGGTCTGGGGTTCGATCCCCAGTACCTCCCCTTTTATTTTTTTGTCCCTTGTTTCTGTTTCACAAATTCGGCAGCCTTGTTCTTTGTAGTGAGGTAGCCATTTTTTTGTTGCATATATGTTTGTGCCACCTCCTCTCATAACCTGCAAGTGTGTGCAATTGTTGGTGGCTCGTGAATAAGTGGTGATGCTCTTGTGTGTGTGATATGCACTTAGTAGAGTAGTGATGCATGTGCTTATAGTCTTGTGCTTTTCACCTTAGCTGAGATTGGCATTTTATCTCCTTGCTTGTATTGTGTAGTAGTGGTAGGCGATGAGGTGTATGTTTGGGTGCTTGTGAGAGATGTGCATGTGTGTGTTTGTGCATACACATGAGATTAGTCACACATGGATGTGTGTGTATGGTGATGCTTACTAGTAGATGATATTATGTAGGTGGCTAGTGTTTATGCTTGTGTGCCTAGTAAGAGGTGACAGTAGGTGATGTGCATGTGTGTGTGTTGCACACACATGAGGTGTTGCTAGTGTAGGCATGCTTGTGTGTGTGATTGCCATATGCATGTGTTAGCATTCTTTGTGTTGCTAGCATGTGTAGGTGGTGTGGGTTTTAACTAGATGATATGCATATGAGTTGATGATATGCATGTGGTGAAAACATCCCCACCTTGCAACACTTGTGCACCTTCAAATGTCCATATGTGAGAGGGCATGGTGATTTGTATGTTGGGTAGCTTAGTAGAAGGAGTCGTGAAGTTGATGTGCATGACACAAACATGGGGTTCAAACCCCCATGTCACTTTGTCATTGTGCACATGAGCTCAACCATGTAGTAGATGATATAGTGAAACTACATGAAATGATGCACTATTCCCTAGTCATGATTTGGAGTAGCTTCCTCTTCCTTAATTTGTGGTCACTTGTTCCAAGTAAGTGCCCACATATTATATATGATTTTGTGGTAGAATTTCCCAAGGAATCCATTGGTGAACTTAGATTTGCCATCGGAGCATTTTTCTGGAAAGTCATATTTGCTCTTTCTTCTAAGTTTAGAGCTAGGTTCCACGCATGGTGATGTGCTCTTGTATTTGATTATTGGTTGTCGTAGTAGAGGGTGACCCCCTCTACCACATGTGGGTTTCAATTCATGATTTGGAATCCATGTGTGCAAGTTGTGCCCATCCAAAGTGGTCATGTGGCTGGAAATTCCAGCTTAGTGAAATCTGGAATTTCACTAAGTCTAGGAATCTGGAAACATTTTCTTCTCCTGTAGATGAGGTTGTGCTGGTCATTGTGTTGATATATAGACTTAGTTTAGTGCTAGGAATTTGGACCTGATATGTTTGTGAAGCTCCCTATCACATTTCATCCCATTTGGAATCCTGTAGGTTATGTTTTGGTTGCTGTCAAAAAGCTTCAGAACAAAGACAGAAAGTGAGGTGCATGAATTTTCACTAAGTCCCTGAGACCTGATGGTTTTGGGAAAGTTTGTAGCCTTGTATCTTCCTGTGTTTAATTCCTTTTTGTCTTATTCTTGCTTGTGCTGGTAGTATTCTTGGATAGCTTCAGCCACATATATTATTTGTCATATTTGGAGGTCTATAGCTATGTTGCATGTAGCTCACAAAGTGCTAAGATGCAGATTGTGGTAGATTATGTAGTTTTGTCATTTTGATGATTATGGGTGCTTAGTTGATGTTGTGGTGTTCTTCCTTGCTCCAATACATTCATGTTGGGTTGTTATATGTCTTGGCAACCTGGGAATACCAGATTTGTGCCATTTGAGTGTGTGGTGTTGATTTTTACACGTAGGGCTTCATATCTTGTTACGCTGATTCCCGTTGATCCGTAGCTCCGATTGTAATGTTCTTTATATGGTTTTGCACCATTTTCACGACAGGGATCTGATCATGTCATGCTCATGCATGTAAAAATAGCTTAGGGTATAGTTATGTCCAGAAACTTGTAGTAGTTTCTTTTGCTTGTGCTAGTGATAGAAATAGTGATGCATGCTCATTTTCATCTCATGCATCATGTGCTTGTTGCATCTTGAGGTGCTGTTGTTCATTGGATGTTATTCTTATGTTGGGTGGCACCGGGATCGGAGAACGAGTACGTGGGTTCGGGAGAGTACATGCAGGACGAACAAGAACCATTCCAAGCTGAGGATATCTCTAGACTTGTTATGCTAGTTTGCGTTTCCATGTCATATTGCTCGCTGCCTACCACTGAATTAAATTGCCTCTTGAAATGCCATGAACCCATACATTGATCCCTTCCTAGCAAAACTTGAATGGCTAAGTAGGCTTCGCTCAGCTACTAATGTTAGCGTTGCTAGATGCATGTGCTTTGACTCATGTGATAACATGAGCTTGATATCATTATCTTAAATTCTGTTATTTCATTAATGCACCTATATACTTGGTAAATGACGGAAGGCCTAGCCTTTTGCCGGGTGCTTTGTTCCGTTATTGCCGCCATAGTTACCGGCTACCGGTGTTTGATTCCATAATGATCGCTCCTAACACGTTCGGGGTTGTTATGGGGACCCCTTCGATAAATCGCATAGTGCTAAGGCTTGTCCGGCAGGACCCAACATTGGTGTTAATTTGCTAATCACTTAATAATAAACTGCATAGGGAATAGCTACCCCGAGCATTTTAATCAACAACCCGGGCCAGTGCTCCTCATGAGTGTTGGTCCAAACTAGAGTCGTGTGCGGGGCCAACCCGGGGCAACTCAGGAGATGTCTATTAGGCCACTATATGCTGTGCTCATCCGGCGTGTCCTGAGACTGAGATACGCGGCTCTTATGAGGGTCGTCGACACGTCGGGAGGTCCTGCTAGCCTTGTCTTACCTTAGCGGTATATCTTGCATATAGGAATCCCAGTGAAGCTTTGGTTTCCCCCAGAGTTGAGGTTTTACTCTAAGGAATCCGACGAGATCACGAGATTCGTGATAGAGGATGCCTTTGCGGCATGTGTACGTTTGTGATGGACTAGTTGGAGCACCCCTGCAGGTTTTAATCTTTCGGAAAGCCGTGCCCGCGGTTATGTGGCAACTTGGAATATTTTGTTAACATCCGGTATTAGATAACTCAAACATAAGCTAATAAAATTGCCAACTGTGTGCGTAACCGTGACTATCCCCTCGAAGATCTCTCTTCGATCGGGAACACGGTGGGGTCATGAATGCCGTAGGTAGGTGTTCAGGTTCACTTAGTGATCAAGTAATCACGTCCGCTAGTGTAGACCACCTTCATAAATGCTACGTAGGATAGCCACCAAATCAAGCTTAGGATGCTGCAACCTTATACACTTCACCTTACCCTACCTAATAACTTGACTAGTTCTGGCACCAAGGTCTTAGATTGCTGAGTCCCCGTGGCTCACGGATTCCTCCAAAACTCCCAACAGGTACATGTACCCCAGAGACAGATGATCCCGACGGCACTTAGCTGGCATGGCAGTACGACAAGGAGACAGACCGCCTTTACGTGAACTATCCAGAGGATTGAGGCGTGGTCGTGATCGTGGGCCTACAGGCAGGGTAGCATGCATTTCTTTGTTTTGTAGTCCGTAGCGGAACTACCTTGGTTGTATGTGTGTTGTACTCGGAGATATTTATGAGAAAGCAATTGAATCCCTGATTGTCTTTCTGTATTATTATGTATGTGCTGTGTTACCCGTTTGCGAGACGCTTAGATGCGCTCCTTTTCAATTCGGGGCCTCGGTCCCCAGATCAGAAAGGACCACATCTTGGTCATTACACACAACCTATTGATGATAGCTTTCCGATGAGCAACTGAATGTCATCAATGCTTCACGTAGTGCACCGTGGTATGGTGATTATGCAAACTATATCGTTGCCAAGTACATACCACCTAGTTTCACGTACCAGCAAAAGAAGAAATTCTTCTTTGACTTGAGACATTACTTTTGGGATGATCCTCACCTTTATAAGGAATGATTAGATGGTGTTATTAGACGTTGTGTACCCGAACATGAACAGGGACAGATCCTACAGAAGTGTCACTCCGAGGCCTACGGAGGACACCATGCGGGAGATAGAACTACACACAAGGTATTGCAATGAGGTTTCTATTGGCCCACTCTCTTCAAGGATGCTCGTAAATTTGTCTTGTCTTGTGACGAATGTCAAAGAATAGGTAATATTAGCAAACGTCAGGAAATGCCTATGAACTATTCACTTGTTATTGAACCATTTGATGTCTGGGGCTTTGATTATATGGGATCTTTTCCAAAATCCAACGGGTATACTCATATCCTAGTTGTTGTTGATTATGTCACTAAGTGGGTAGAAGCTATCCCCACAAGTAGTGCTGATCACAACACCTCTATCAGGATGCTAAAAGAAGTTATCTTCCCTAGATTTGGAGTCCCTAGATATCTAATGACCGACGGTGGTTCACACTTCATTCATGGTGCTTGCCGTAAAACGCTCACTAAGTACGATGTCAACCATAGAATTGTGTCTCCCTACCACCCTCAGTCAAGTGGTCAAGTAGAGCTAAGTAATAGAGAGATTAAACTGATTCTGCAAAACACTGTCAACAGGTTTAGAAAGAATTGGTCTAAGAAGCTCGATGATGCACTGTGGGCTTATAGAACTGCCTATAAGAATCCCATGGGCATGTCTCCGTACAAAATGGTGTACGGTAAAGCATGTCATTTACCTCTTGAGCTAGAGCATAAAGCTTATTGGGCAATCAAAGTGCTCAACTTTGATTTCAAACTTGCCGGTGAGAAGAGGTTATTTGACATTAGCTCGCTTGATGAGTGGAGAACTCAGGCATATGAGAATGCCAAGCTGTTCAAAGAGAAGGTTAAGAGGTGGCATGATAAGAGGATACTAAAGCATGAGTTCAATGTAGGTGATTATGTCTTGCTATATAACTCTCGTTTAAGATTTTTTGCAGGCAAGCTTCTCTCTAAATGGGAAGGTCCCTATGTTGTTGAGGAAGTATATCGTTCCGGTGCTATCAAGATCAACAACAAGGAAGGTAATTGTCTGAGAGTGGTAAATGGGCACAGAATCAAGCATTATATCTCAGGTACTCCCATAAACGTTGAAAGCAATATTATCAATACCATAACTCTCGAAGAATACCTAAGGGATATTTATCAGCCTGTTTCAGACTTCGAAAACGAAGAGGTATGTGATTCGGTAAGAAAATAGAGTCCAAAACTTTTCGAGTAGGAAATTTTCTCCGTTTTGGAATATTTGAAAAAATACAAAAATTGGAAGTAGTTCGGAAAGTGCGCGAGGAGGCGACAAGCCTGCACGGCGCGGGCCCACCCCCTGGCCGCGTCGTGAGGGCTTGTGGCCACCTCGTGCGCCTCCCGTCCTCTGTTTTTGTGCGGGGTACTCCTTATGGTCTGAAAAAAATCATTATATATACTTCCGTTTGGTCTGACCCCTGCATCACGCAGATTTCCTCTGTTTTTCGTTTCGAGCCTGTTTCTGTTGCAGATCTAGATCGCCATGACTTCCCCAAAAGCTCCGAAGGACAAGATCTTCAAGAAGGTCATTGATACGTCTCCATCGTATCTACTTTTCCAAACTCTTTTGCCCTTGTTTTGGACTCTAATTTGCATGATTTGAATGGAGCTAACCTGGAATGACGCTGTTTTCAGTAGAATTGCCTTGGTGTTATTTTTGTGCAGAAATCAAAGTTCTCCAAACATCCTGAAAATCTACGGGGAGCAGTTTTGGAAAATATAAAAAATATCTGCGCCAAGTTCCACGTGAGGGGGTGGGCAGTGGGCCACAAGCCCTGGCTCCGCCACCAACCCCCTGGTGGCGGTGGGCAGGCTTTTGGGGCCCACATGGCTCTGCCGCCCCCCAACCTCAGGTCTATAAGTCCCCTTTCGTCCCAGAAAAAATAAAAAGAGAAGGTTTCGTCGCGGTGATGAGTAGGATGAGATCTATCATGTAATCGAGTTAGTTTTGATGGGGATTGATCCCTAGTATCCACTATGTTCTGAGATTGATGTTGCTACTACTTTGCCATGCTTAATGCTTGTCACTAGGGCCCGAGTGCCATGATTTCAGATCTGAAATTATTATGTTGTCACCAATATATGTGTGTTTTAGATCCGATCTTGCAAGTTCTAGTTACCTACTATGTGTTATGATCCGGCAACCCCGGAGTGATAATAACCGGAACCACTCCCGGTGATGACCATAGTTTGAGGAGTTCATGTGTTCACCAAGTGCTAATGCGTTGGTCCGGTTCTTTATTAAAAGGAGAACCTTAATATCCTGTAGTTTCCTTTTGGACCCCGCTGCCACGGGAGGGATGGACAATCGATGTCATGCAAGTTCTTTTCCCTAAGCACGTATGACGACACACGGAATGCATGCCTACATCACATTGACGAACGGGAGCTAGCCACATATCTCTTCGTGTTATAGCTGTTGCATGATGAATATCATCCAAACAAATCACCGACCCATTGCCTACGAGTCTGTCCTACTGTTGCTACTGTTGCTACTACTGTTGCTACTGATGTTACTTGCTTTGCTCTGCTCCTGCTACTGTTGCTACTGTTGTTACTTGTTTTGCTCTGCTGCTGCTACTACTGTTGCTACTGCTGTCACTACTGCTGTTCCTTGCCACTGTCATTACTCGCTACTTTGTTGTTATTACTTTGATTGCAGATACTAATCTTTCAGGTGTGGTTGAATCTGACAATTCAACTACTTAAACTTGAGAGTATTCTCTCACATCCCGTCATGCGAATCAACAAATTTGGGTCGAATACTCTACCCTCGAAAACTTCTACGATCCCATGCTTTTGTGGGCCGTCAACAACATTCTTCTAGTTTCGATTGCCGGAGAGTGCTAAGAGCATTCTTCTGGTGCTGTTGCAAAGGGGAAGAACAGTTGGCATCAAGCATTTTTCTGGCGCCATTGCTGGGGAGGTATTGCTATATTTTCTGAGTCACTTGGGATTTATATCTGCTGATCACTATGAAGAGTCTGAAGGATCCGAAGACCAAAGTCTTTCCCTCAACTACGAGGGGAGGTAAGGAATTTCCATCTAGCTCTGCACTTGATTCACCTTCAGTTATGAGTAAGTTTGCGACATCACCTCCTGCTAGAAATCTTGATATGTCGCTTGTGCTTGATGATGCTTATGATGCTACTGCTAGAGATGATATGCTTGATACTACGCCTGATGATACTATGCTTGATACTATGCCTGATGCTATGCTTGATACTGCTAGAGATGCTATGCTTGATACTGCTTTGCCTGATGATGCTAGAGATGCTATTTTGCGTGATGATGCTATGCTTGATACTGCTAGAGATACTACTTTGGCTGATGTTCCACTAGGGGTATTCCTTGATGCTCATATTGCTAGAGTTACTACCAATGCTCGTGATGCTTCAGAAACTGCCGATATTATTGAGATAGAACCTGCTTTTGCTCCTGCTAGATCTAGCTCTCCTAGATATGAATTGCCTGATATACCTAAGGGTTATGTTATGGAGGGAGAGATAGTTGAGGATTTTCTTGCGTGTAAGGATGCCTATGACGCTGAGAAATTACTTCTCAAGTGGAAGGAAAAATCTCGGGAAGCTAAGATGAAATATGACCCGATGTTTGCCACTCCGCCTATCTTTATCACCAATAAGGATTATGAATTCTCTGTCGATCCTGACATAATCTCTCTAGTCGAATCTGATCCTTTTCTCGGTTATGAGTCTGAGACGGTCATAGCCCATCTTGCCAAACTACACGAAATAGCCAACCATTTCACTAATGAGGAGAAGATCTGCCACTACTATATCCTTAAGATGTTTCCTTTCTCTCTAAAGGATGACGCTAAAGCCTGGTTCACCTCTCTTGCTCCTGGATGTGTGCGTAGTCCCCAGGAGATGGTCTATTACTTCTGTGAGAAATATTTCCCTGCCCATAAGAAGCAAGCTGCCTTGCAGGAAATATACAACTTTGCTCAACTCCAAGAAGAGAGTCTTCCACAAGCTTGGGGGAGGCTCGTCCAGCTACAGAATGCTTTGCCTGATCACCCTCTTAAGAAGAACGAGATACTTGATATCCTCTATAATGGACTTACCGATACCTCTAGAGACCACCTAGATAGTTGTGTCGGTTGTGTTTTTAGGGAACGAACTATAGAACAAGCTGAGACTCTACTGAATAACATCCTGATGAATGATAATGCTTGGACTATTCCCGAACCACCTCCTAAGCCAACTCCAAAGAAAAGAGGTATTATATTCCTAAGTCCCGAAGATATACAAGAAGCCAAGAAATCTATGCAAGAGAAAGGCATTAGATCTGAAGATGTCAAAAATCTACCGCCTATCGAAGAGATCCATGGTCTCGATAACCCGATACAGGTAGTAGAAGTGAATTCTCTGCGTAGGTTTGATGAGAGTGATATTCCTTTTGATAAACCTGCTAGCCTATGCTTTGATGAAGTTGACAACTTTGTTGCCAAACAACAGAGTTTCAATGATTATGTTAGCAGACATTTGGAACAAAGTACTCGTATGCTTAGCCATTTAAGTGCTTGTGTAGACAGAAATGTCAATGATCTGAAGCTTCTGAGTAAACATGCCTCTATGATTACTACTCAGGTAGAACAAGTACTTAAAGCTCAGAATGACATGCTCAATGAATTAAATGACAACTCTGTCAGAGTCATTACTAGAGGAGGCAAAATGACTCAGGAACCTTTGTATCCTGAAGGTCATCCTAAGAGAATTGATCAAGATTCTCAAGGAATCAATGCTAATACACCTAGTCATCCTAAGGAGAAGAAGAAGGATGATAGAAGCCTGCATGCCAGTTCACCAAATACTATCACACCTGAAGAACCTAATGATATTTCTGCGTCTGATGCAGAAACACAATCTGGTGATGAACATGAACCTGGTGACAATATGGACAGTGATATTCATAATAATGCTCAACCTAGCAATGATGAGGATGTGGAGATTGAACCTTCGGTTAATCCTGATAGTCCACAACCTAAGAGATACGATAAGAATGACTTCACTTCTAGGAAGCATGGTAAAGAAAGAGAGCCATGGGTTCACAGACCTATGCCCTTTCCTCCTAAGCCATCCAAGAAAAAGGATGATGAGGATTTTGAGCGCTTCGATGAGATGATAAGACCCATCTTTCTCCAGATGCAGTTAATTGATATGCTCAAGATGTCTCCGTATGCCAAGTACATGAAAGATATCGTGACTAATAAACGGAAGATACCAGATCTTGAGATCTCCACCATGCTTGCCAATTACACTTTTAAAGGTGGAACTCCTAAGAAACTTGGTGATCCCGGAGTGCCCATTATACCTTGCTCTATTAAAGGAAACTACGTAAGAACTGCCTTATGTGACCTTGGAGCCGGTGTTAGTGTTATGCCGCTCTCTCTTTATCGTAGACTTGAATTGGATAAGTTGACACCCACTGAAATTTCTCTGCAAATGGCCGACAAATCAACTGCTTTCCCTATCGGCATTTGCGAGGATGTGCCTGTTGTGGTTGCTAACACCACTATCTTAACAGACTTTGTTATCTTGGATATTCCCGAGGACGATGCCATGGTTGTCATCCTCGGAAGACCCTTTTTAAACACTGCAGGGGCTGTTATAGATTGCAACAAAGGCAATGTCACTTTCCATGTCAACGGTAATGAGCACACAGTGCACTTTCTGAAGAAACGATATCAAGTACATTGCATCAATGCTATTGAAAAGACTTCATCGATTCTTATTGGGAGCTTTGAATGCCCTATTCCTCGTGTCAAGATGAAGTATGATTTGCTTGTTGGGGAGATACATATCCCCATTGAGGTGACTTACTGTCTATTCGAAAATTCTCCGTTCTCTCTTGCGATTCGAGAAGGTTTTGTCATAAGGACTTGATCAATCCCATTGACGGATTTCTTTCGATGACCATGAAACGGATGAATCAAAGAGTCACATACCTCTGTTTTGAGTTTTCCTTTTCTGTTGCTTAGACGAAAAATGATAGAATTAGTTTTGTTTTCCCGTTTTCTCTTTTAGCGTCCCGGAGAAAAATACCTCGGAAATAAAAGTTTTCCGATGGTCTTGAAAATTTAGTAATGATTTTTTCTGGAATTATTGAATTTTTTTGGGCCTGAGAGCTGGCTTGGGGGCGAGACCAGTGGGCCACAAGCCCTGCCACCGCCACCTACCCCCTGGTGGCGGGGTGCAAGCTTGTGGGGCCCACAAGCACCCCCTCCACTCATTCCAGCTCTCAGCCTCTTCTTCCACCTCCAGAAAAAATTGTTCCGCAGCTCAAACCCGTGTTCTTGCTCACTTGGCTGTGATTTCCGATCTCCTTGCTCAAAGCACCATTCTCCGAACCGTTTTGGGGAAATTACTCCTTGGTAAGTGATTCCTCCATTGGTCCAATTAGTTTTTGCTCTAGTGCTTTATCCTTCGCGTATTCTTGCTACCTTGGTGACCCTGTTCTTGAGCTTGAAATGTTGATTTCAGCTGGTTCCAAGTAGTTTTAGCGCGTTATACGGTCTCTAGGCACTAGTAGGAGTAGTTGCTACAAGGTGTGGTGGGTCTTTATTCACTTTCCTCTTGAACTTCAAAAATTTCAGCAAAAGGAAATTATGTTCAGGAGGAAGTTTCATGGTGGTTCCTTGATCATGCAATCTCTGGCGTTAGCTAGACGAATGATTATAACAACAAACCTTTTCCTGCAATGGCACCAGAAGAATGCTGCTAGCATTCCCCGGCAATGAAACTGGAAGAATGTTGTTGATGGCCCACCAGTGCGTGGGTTCGCAGCAGTTTTCGAGGGTAGAGTATTTGACCCAATTTGTTGGTTTACCAGTTGGGAGGTGAGAGTATACTCTCAAGTATTAGCAGCTGAATTTCTCAGATTCAACCACACCTAAAAGATTAGTATCTGCAAGCATAGTAGTAATAGCAAAGTAGCGAGTAACGACAGTGTAAAGAGCAATAGCAGCGGCAAGGAACAGTAGTAGTGACAGCAGTAGCAAGTAGCAACAGTAGCAAGTGACAGTAATAGCAACAGTAGCAACAGAGCAAGACAAGTATAAGCAGTAGCAACAGTAGTAGCAGCAGCAGAGCAAAACAAGTAACAACAGTAGTAGTAGCAGCAGCAGTAGCACAAACTCGTAGGCAATGGGTCGGTGATTTGTTTGGATGATATTCATCATGCAACAACTATAACACGGAGAGATAAGTGGCTAGTTCCCGTTCGTCAATGTGATGTAGGCATGCATTCCGTGTGTCGTCATACGTGCTTAGGGAAAAGAACTTGCATGACATCTATTGTCCATCCCTCCCGTGGCATCGGGGTCCAAAAGGACACTACGGGATATTAAGGTTCTCCTTCTAATAAAGAACCGAACCAACGCATTAGCACTTGGTGAACACATGAACTCCTCAAACTATGGTCATCACCGGGAGTGGTTCCGGTTATTGTCACTCCGGGGTTGCCGTATCATAACACATAGTAGGTAACTACAACTTGCAAGATCGGATCTAAAACACACATATATTGGTGACAACATAATAATTTCAGATCTGAAATCATGGCACTCGGACCCTAGTTACAAGCATTAAGCATGGCAAAGTAGTAGCAACATCAATCTCAGAACATAGTGGATACTAGGGATCAATCCCCATCAAAACTAACTCGATTACATGATAGATCTCATCCTACTCATCACCGCCCAGCGAGCCTACGAATAGATTACTCACGAACGACGAAGAGCTTCATGGAATTGGAGAGGGAAGAAGGTTGATGATGATGATGGCGATGATTTCCCCTCTCCGGAGCCCAAGACGGACTCCAGATGTGCCCTCCAGATGAAGAACAGGAGGTGGCGGCGCCTCCGTATCGAAAACGCGACGAAAACTTCTCTTTTTTATTTTTTCTGGTACGAAAGGCAACTTATAGAGCTGGAGTTGGGGACGGCAGGTTCCTGTAGGCCCACAAACCTGCCCACCGCCATCAGGGGGGTGGTGGCGGAGCAGGGGCTTTTGGCCCACTGGCCCACCCCCTGAGGTGGAACTTGGCGCAGATATTTTTGATATTTTCCAAAACTGCTCCCCGTAAATTTTCAGGACGTTTGGAGAACTTTGATTTCTGCACAAAGATAACACCAAGGCAATTCTGTTGAAAACAACGTTAGTCCAGGTTAGTTCCATTCAAATCATGCAAATTAGAGTCCAAAACAAGGGCAAAAGAGTTTGGAAAAGTAGATACGATGGAGACGTATCATTCCTCAAGTAAGAAGGGTCCTCGTCTCTCTTTTCGGGAGCCCGAACCTTTTCAACTAAGGGACGCACCGGTACAACCATGTGAATGGCCTTCCGATGAGTTCATGATCGAAGCAGGTTTCAAGGATGAGTTTGATGCACTTGTCAGTAATGCCGGGTTAGAAGAATTCCTTTCAAATAAATGTGAACAGTATGTTATGCTCACTGCCTCTTTCGTGCGTAGATTTAAATTTTTAGTTGGCCGTGACTCATCCATACTGTTTGATCTGTACGATAAATCCTATACCGTGGATCTGGAGGATTTCAATAGGATTTGCAAGATACCCGATGGGGGTGCTGTTAATGATCCTTCTAAGTCTTCGGTCAGAGACTTTGTCTCTAGTATAATTGTTGGAGAAACCAAAGATATCACGCAAGCCACCATAGGAAGCATCCATTTCCCTGCCTTGCACTACCTTGCCCTCTTCATAGGTAGGTGCATTAACGACAAGGGTGCACATTGTCACCTATGCGCTTCCGACCTTAGTATCCTTAAGAGCGCAGTAACAGGTGACAGGAGCTTCAATATGGGAGCTATAATAGCAAGGAGGCTGAATGAAAATGCCAGTGAGGGGGATTTCTTTGGTGGAGTTTATGCTACACGCTCAGCAAATTTTTTTGGAGTATCCATCCGTCCAGAAGACCCTCCTCTCTGTACAGCCTACCTTGATCGTGTCGCTCTAACACACTACCAGTTCCTTGAGAGAGATCATGGATCCCTCCTATACCACTTGATATTTAACCGGCAGCATGTTTTCCATATTATCCTTCCTGCTCCTGCTTTCTTTGACTTTCAGGTAAAACGAAGATACTACATAACCATAGGAGAGGCAGAGGAGTATGAGAGGGAGGCGACGGCTGCTCGACTTCGTGAGGCAGCTATTCAGGCAGTGGCTGCAGCACTCCCGTATAACACCCATTATGACTTTGGGTTTCGCCACGATCATCCATGGGAGTAGAACAAGCTAGGCCAAAAGCCTAAGCTTGGGGGAGTACGTGTTCTCACCGACTTTACATTCATGCTTATGCTTTCACTTTGTTAGCCGGTGTTTACACTTTGCCACTGTATTATCCATGCTAGTTTATTTTCGTTTTCTTGTTTTGTGTCCTTTTGAGAAAACCCAAAAAGATTTTTTATTTCTTCTTTTGCTTGTTGGGAGGTTTCCTGTGTAAATAGTTTTCTTTTTCTTTGGGTCAAGGTAGAAGATATTGGTTACAATGTTTATTGGTTCTTGCATACTTACCTATTTAGCTTTCAAAAGAGCCATATTACTTTGTCTTCTCCTTTGTGTTTGCCTGCAGATTCAGCTTAGTCGAATGCGCTTATTATTGTTCACATCGTTCGATCGTGCAAATGAAAGGAAACAATGATGATATATGATGAAGTGACTGAGACTGAAAAGCTGGTATGAACTCTATCTATTTTGTTTTTGTAAATATGACTAGCTTGTCTACCCAGATTTAGCTTTGTTGTGAGAGAACCATGTTTGCAATGACAACTTAGAGATCATAGTTTCTGATGCCATGCTTATTTAGCTAAGAGCTTATAATGGTTTGTCTTGAATGCCAACATAGATTTTGAGATGACTATGATGTAGTATGATAGGATGGTATTCTCCTTTGCTTGTTTCAAGTGGCTTGACTTGGCGCATGTTCATGCATGTAGTTGAAACAAAATCAACATAGCCTCTATTATGTTCGTGTTCATGGTGATTTATATCCTGTTCATGCTTGCATTCAATGCTAGTCGAACTCACTACATCTTCATGACTATTGTCGCTCTCTAGTTGGTCGCTTCCCAGTCTTTTGCTAGCCTTCACTTGTACTAAGTGGAATACTGCTTGTGCATCCACTTCCATAAACCCAAAAGTTTTTCCATGAGAGTCCTCCATACCTACCTATTTGCGGTATCTACCTGCCGTTCCAAGTAAAATTGCATGTGCCATTCTCTAAACCTTCAAGAAATAATCTGTTTTGCATGCCCGAACCGCTCATGTGGTGACAGGGGGATATTTATATCTTCCATGCTAGGAGTGGTATCCTCGACATGTGTTTATTCACTGTCATTCATGAGAAAGGGGCCGGTAATTGGAATGCCCAGTTCCACGCTTAAATTGAAAACATAACTGTAAAACAAGACTCCCCGGACTGATGTTAGTATGGACGGTACCCGAGGATTCGGCTAGCCGTGGAGTGTGATTGATTGGTGGTGGGGGAGTTAAAACTTTACTTTTATGTTTCGGAACCGCCTATAGCATGAGTAGCATGGAAGATATTGAGAACTCTTGGTCATTGCGTTGACAATGAAAGCATGCCACCCAAAATTATTATCTCTGTTTTCAAAGCTTGAGCTCTGGCACCTCTGCAAATCAATGCTTCCCTCTGCGAAGGGCCTATCTATTTATTTTCCTGTCGAGTCATCCTCCTCTTATATAAGCACCAATTAGAGAGCACCTCTGTCATTTTTATGCTTTGCTTTTGATTGATATTGAGTATGACTATGACTGGATCTTCGTTGCTATGAATTGCAATGTTTAGTCAGCCCTTGATCTTTGAAAGTGCGCTCCATTTATGTTTTGCGGTCTTAGAAAGAGCTAGCGAGATACCACCTATTCATATTGCCTCATGCTTGTTTTGATTGAAGTGTTGGTATTTGAAACTCATTATTATTTGCTCGTTAGCTGATTATGCCATTGATATTAGTTTACCGTGAGACCTTTGTGTCACTTGCTTATGTGGTTAACTTGTGATCTTGCTGAAATTCTGGTTATGAGTTAGACATAGTTGCAACAACAAGATCAAACAGAGTTTGTCAAACATTTTCTTTCTCTCTCAATTTGTCAACTGAGTTGCTTGAGGACAAGCAAGGTTTTCAGCTTGGGGGAGTTGATACGTCTCCTTCGTATCTACTTTTCCAAACTCGTTTGCCCTTGTTTTGGACTCTAATTTGCATGATTTGAATGGAACTAACCTGGACTGACGCCGTTTTCAGCAGAATTGCCTTGGTGTTATTTTTGTGCAGAAATCAAAGTTCTCCAAACGTCCTGAAAATCTATGGGGAGCATTTTTGGAAAATATAAAAAATATTTGCGCCAAGTTCCACCTGAGGGGTGGGCCAGTGGGCCACAAGCCCTGGTTCCGCCACCACCCCCTCGTGGCGGTGGGCAGGCTTGTGGGGCCCACACGGCTCTGCCGCCCCCAACCTCAGGTCTATAAGTCCCCTTTCTTCCCAGAAAAAATAAAAAGAGAAGTTTTCGTCGCGTTTACGATACGGAGGCGCCGCCACCACCTGTTCTTCATCTAGAGGGCAGATCTGGAGTCCGTCTTGGGCTTCGGAGAGGGGAAATCGTCGCCATCGTCATCATAAACCTTCTTCCCTTTCCAATTCCATGAAGCTCTTCGTCGTTCGTGAGTAATCTATTCGTAGGCTCGCTGGGCGGTAATGAGTAGGATGAGATATATCATGTAATCGAGTTAGTTTTGATGGGGATGGATCCCTAGTATCCACTATGTTCTGAGATTGATGTTGCTACTACTTTCCCATGCTTAATGCTTGTCACTAGGGCCCGAGTGCCATGATTTCAGATCTGAAATTATTATGTTGTCACCAATATATGTGTGTTTTAGATCCGATCTTGCAAGTTGTAGTTACCTACTATGTGTTATGATCCGGCAACCCCGGAGTGAAAGTAACCGGAACCACTCCCGGTGATGACCATAGTTTGAGGAGTTCATGTGTTCACCAAGTGCTAATGCGTTGGTCCGGTTCTTTATTAAAAGGAGAACCTTAATATCCCGTAGTTTCCTTTTGGACCCCGCTGCCACGGGAGGGATGGACAATAGATGTCATGCAAGTTCTTTTCCCTAAGCACGTATGACAACACACGGAATGCATGCCTACATCACATTGATGAACGGGAGCTAGCCACATATCTCTCCGTGTTATAGCTGCTGCATGATGAATATCATCCAAACAAATCACCGACCCATTGCCTACGAATTTGTCCTACTGTTGCTACTGCTGCTACTACTGTTGCTACTGCTGTTACTTGTTTTGCTCTGCTGCTGCTACTACTGTCGCTAGTGTTGTTACTTGTTTTTCTCTGCTGCTGCTACTACTGTTGCTACTGCTGTCACTACCGCTGTTCCTTGCCACTGTCGTTACTCGCTACTTTGCTGTTACTACTTTGCTTGCAGATACTAATCTTTCAGGTGTGGTTGAATCTGACAATTCAACTGCTAATACTTGAGAGTATTCTCTCACCTCCCGTCGTGCGAATCAACAAATTTGGGTCGAATACTCTACCCTCGAAAACTGCTACGATCCCATGCGCTTGTGGGCCGTCAACAACATTCTTCTAGTTTCGATTGCTGGAGAGTGCTAACAGCATTCTTCTGGTGCCGTTGCAAAGGGCAAGAACAGTTGGCATCATTCATCAATCCCTACCTCACGGGATTGCTGCAACACCCTCAATCTATCGAGATGCATGAAGGGATGTTGCACATCCGTGATGTTGAGGGGCCTAAGAAGACCGGAAGCATGGAGACGAGGCTCGAAGCAATGGAGCAACAAGTCTTCAAGTGCCAAGGGATGGTGGAGCATGGACTCAACGCCAACCACATGATGATCACGGAGTTCACCAACAAGCACAGGATTGATGCCAATGACATTGGGAAGCACCTCTCCATGCTCTATGATAGGATTGGTCAACTCCAAGCCCAAATCTATTACCTGTATAACTAAAACTATGAGTATGAGTTTAGATTTAAATCAATACGGTTGGCTGCAGATTTGAGGATTTCAGAGACTCGTTCATCTTTCCATGATGGAGCACCTATGCCTTGGAAGACAGAGGATGAAACTCATGTTGCAACAACTCCACCATCACCACCAAAGGAAGACAACTGAGCATTGGTATGGACAATCCCCTTGGCTTGTGCCAAGCTTGGGGGAGTTCCCCCGATATCGTATCACCATCACATCTTTTGCCTTTACCTTTGTTTTAGTTTTCCTTTTCAGATTTTCTGTTTCTCTAGTAGTTTAAAAGTCTTAGCATTTTAGTCTTGAGTTTTTCTTTGTGTCACCCCCGATGTATTCGAGCTTGTGAGCCATATAATAAAGAGTGTCTTAGTTGAAGGGCTTTGCCTCTTGCCATGATCAAAAGGAATAGAACAAAAGCATGAAAGATCATGTAATGATCTTATGGGAAGTGATGGCTTCACATACAAAAAGAATGAGGATTGAAACTTCTTGAGGGTAGGCAAACGTAGACCTTGGTCATTGTTGCAGTTAATAGGAAGTGATAAAGAAGGAGAGGTTCACATATAAATATGTCATCTCTGACACGATCTATGATTGTGAACACTCACTAAACTATTACATGCCTAGAAGTAGATGTTGGACAAGGAAGACAACATAATGAATTTTGTTTGCTTGGCTCCAAACAATGTTATATGATTAGAGATCCCTTAGCATGTGACGATTGCTTCCACCTCATATTAGCCAAAACCTCCCGCACCAAGTAGAGATACTACTTGTGCATCCATAAACCTTCAAACCAGTTTTGCCATGAGTGTCCACCATACCTACCTATGGATTGAGTAAGATCCCTCAAGTAAGTTGTCATCGGTGCAAGCAAAAAAAATTGCTCTCTAATATGTATGATCTATTAGTGTGTGGAAAATAAGCTTTGTACGAACATGTGATGAGGAAGACATAAAAGTGACAGACTGCATAATAAAGTTCTTTATCATAGGAGGCAATATAAAGTGACGTTCCTCCACACTAAGAGGACACGCATCCAAACCTCAAAAGTGCATGACAACCTCTGCTTCCCTCTGCGAAGGGCCTATCTTGTACCTTTACTTTTTGCCTTTGAAAGAGTCATGGTGATCTTCACCAATTCCTTATCTCGCCTTTATCTTGGCTAACGTCATATGCTTGGGAACGATCTATATTCATATGTCAACTTGGAGGTAAGTATTCATGAATTATTATTGTTGACATTACCCTTGAGGTAAGCAGTTGGGAGGCAAAACTGTAAGCCCCTATCTTTCTCTGTGTCCAGCTGAAACTTTGATCTCATGAGTACCACGTGAGTTGTAGCAATTGTAGAGAACGAAAGAATGATTGAGTATGTGGATTTGCTTTACAAGCTCTTATTTGACTCTTTGTGATGTTGTGATAAATTGCAATTGCTTTAATGACTAAATGCTATCGGTTGTTACTTCTCGGTAAGGTTCTTGATCCATGCTTTACTTTGTGAAGGAATTATCACTTTAGCATGAGAGATTATATGTTGGTATTGATGTTCTGATCTTGATCATGATGCATGCATGTTCGTATCTTGTTTTGTCGACACCTCTCTCCCTAAACATGTGGACATATTTACCGAGCTAGGCTTTCGCTTGAGGACAAGCGAGGCTAAGCTTGGGGGAGTTGATACGTCCATTTTGCACCATGTTTTCATGTTGATATTTATCGCTTCCTTGGCTGTTATTTTACTTCACCATACAATTCTTATGCCTTTTCTCTCTTATTTTGCAAGGTTTACATCAAGAGGGAGAATGTCGGCAACTGGAATTCTGGCCTGAAAGTGGAGCAAAATTGAGATACCTATTCTGCGCAACTTCAAACGACGTAAAAATCAACGAGGATTTTTTTCCCGATTTATAAAAAATATTGGGCCGAAGAAGTTCCAGAGGGGCGCCAGGGGTTGGCCACAAGCCTGCACGGTGCGGCCACCCCCCCCCCCCAGGTCGCGCCATGAGGGCTTGTGGGCAACCTGCTGGCCCACTGGCCCCCCTCTTTTGCTATATGAAGGGTTTCGCCCAGGAAAAAATCAGGGAGGAGCTTTTTCGTGGATTCGCAGCCGCCACGAGGCAGAACCTGAGCAGAACCAATCTAGAGCTCCGGCAGGACGATCCTGCGGGGAAACTTCCCTCCTGGAGGGGGAAATCATCGCCATCGTCATCACCAACACTCCTCTCATCGGAGGGGACTCGTCACCATCAACACCTTCATCAGCACCATCTCATCTCCAAACCCTAGTTCATCACTTGTAACCAATCTCCGTCTCCGACTCCGATTGGTACTTGTAAGGTTGCTAGTAGTGTTAATTACTCCTTGTAGTTGATGCTAGTTGGATTACTTGGTGGAAGAGTTTATGTTCAGATCCTTGATGCTACTCATTACCTCTCTAGTCATGAATATGATTACGCTTTGTGAGTAGTTACTTTTGTTCCTGAGGAAATGGGATAAGTCATGCTAATAGTACTCATGTGAATTTGGTATTCGTTCGATATTTTGATGTGGTGTATGTTGTTTTTCCTCTAGTGGTGCTATGTGAACGTAGACTACATAACACTTCACCATTATTTAGGCCTAGAGGAAGGCATTGGGAAGTAGTAAGTAGATGATGGGTTGCTAGAGTGACAGAAGCTTAAACCCTAGTTTATGTGTTGCTTCATAAGGGGCTGATTTGGATCCACTAGTTTAATGCTATGGTTAGACTTTGTCTTAATTCTTCTTTCGTAGTTGCGGATGCTTGCGAGAGAGGTTAATCATAAGTGGGATGCTTGTCCAAGTAAGGGCAGTACCCAAGCGCCGGTCCACCCACATATCAAACTATCAAAGTAACGAACGCGAATCATATAAACATGATGAAAACTAGCATGACAGAAATTCCCGTGTGTCCTCGGAGCGTTTTTCCTCCTATAAGTCTTTGTCCAGGCTTGTCCCTTGCTACAAAAGGGATTGGGCCACTTTGCTGCACCGTTGCTACTTTTGTTACTTGTTGCTTGCTACGAATCATCTCACCACACAATCACTTGTTACCGACAATTTCAATGCCTGCAGATTTTACCTTGCTGAAAACTACTTGTGAGATCCTTCTGCTCCTCGTTGGGTTTGACACTCTTACTTATCAAAAGGACTACGATTGATCCCCTATAATTGTGGGTCATCAATCACCTACATTGAACTCATGCTTTTGTATCCTCTTGTCATGCCACCTCTTAACCTTTTCTTTGAACAACTTAGCATTTTCATATGTCTGAGTTCTCCATTCATCAAGCGAGCTAATGTCAAATAACCTCTTCTCACCGGCAAGTTTTAAATCAAAGTTTAGCACTTTGATTGCCCAATAAGCTTTATGCTCTAGCTCAAGAGGTAAATGACATGCTTTACCGTACACCATTTTGTATGGAGACATGCCCATGGGATTCTTATAGGCAGTTCTATAAGCCCACAGTGCATCATCGAGCTTCTTAGACCAATTCTTTCTAGACCCGTTGACAGTCTTTTGCAGAATCAGTTTAATCTCTCTATTGCTTAGCTCTACTTGACCACTGGACTGGGGGTGATAGGGAGACGCAATTCTATGGTTGACATCATACTTAGCAAGCGTTTTACGGAAAGCATCATGAATGAAATGTGAACCACCGTCGGTCATTAGATATCTAGGGACTCCAAATCTAGGGAAGATAACTTCCTTAAGCATCCTGATAGAGGTGTAGTGATCAGCACTACTAGTGGGGATAGCTTCTACCCACTTAGTGACATAATCAACAGCAACTAGGATATGAGTATACCCGTTGGATTTCGGAAAAGGTCCCATATAATCAAAGCCCTAGACATCAATTGGTTCAATGACACGTGAGTAGTTCATAGGCATTTCCTGACGTTTGCTAATATTACCTATTCTTTGACATTCGTCACAAGGCAAGACAAACTTACGGGCATCCTTGAAGAGAGTGGGCCAATAGAAACCTGATTGCAATACCTTGTGTGTAGTTCTATCTCCCGCATGGTGTCCTCCGTAGGCCTCAGAGTGACACTTCTGTAGGATCTGTCCCTGTTCATGTTCAGGTACACAACGTCTAATAACACCATCTACTCCTTCCTTATAAAGGTGAGGATCATCCCAAAAGTAATGTCTCAAGTCAAAGAAGAATTTCTTCTTTTGCTGATATGTGAAACTAGGTGGTATATATTTGGCAACGATATAGTTTGCATAATCAGCATACCACGGTGCACTACGTGAAGCATTGATGACATTCAACTGCTCATCGGGAAAGCTATCATCAATAGGTTGTGGGTCATCAAGAATGTTCTCCAACCTAGACAAGTTATCTGCTACGGAGTTAACAGCACCCTTCCAGTTGACAACGTGCAAATCAAATTCTTGTAGCAAGAGAACACATCTGATAAGTCTAGGTTTAGCGTCCTTCTTCTCCATGAGGTACTTAATAGCAGCATGATCACTGTGAATAGTGACTTTGGAATCAACTATGTAAGACCTGAACTTTTCACATGCAAACACGACTGCTAAAAATTCCTTTTCCATAGTAGCATGGTTTCTTTGGGCACTGTCTAGAGTTTCACTAGCGTAGTAAATAACATTCAACTTCTTATCAACTCTTTGCCCTAGAACAGCACCAACAGCGTAATCACTAGCGTCACACATGATTTCAAAGTGTAAGTTCCAATCAGGTGGTTGAACAATAGGTACGGTAATCAAAGCCCTCTTAAGTATTTCAAAGGCTTCCTCCCAATCATCGTCAAAGACAAAAGGAATATCCTTTTGCAAGAGATTGGTAAGAGGCCTAGAAATCTTAGAGAAGTCTTTAATGAACCTTCTATAGAAACCAGCATGACCAAGGAAACTTCTTATACCTTTGATATCTGTGGGGTACGGCATTTTCTCGATTGCATCAACCTTAGCCTTATCGACTTCAATACCTCTTTCAGAAATTTTATGTCCTAATTAAGACGATGCCTTCATTAACCATAAAGTGGCACTTCTCCCAATTCAAGACAAGATTGCTGTCTTTACATCTCTGCAAGACCCGATCATGGTTGCTGAGGCAATCATCAAAATAAGACCCATAAACGGAAAAGTCATCCATGAAAACCTCAACAATCTTTTCACAAAAGTCAGAGAATATAGCCATTATACATCTTTGAAAGGTGGCAGGTGCATTACATAAGCCAAAAGGCATATGTCTATAAGCAAAGGTACCGAAAGGGCACGTGAAAGTGGTTTTCTCCTGATCAGATTGTGCAACTGGCATTTGGAAGAAACCAGAATAACCGTCTAGAAAGCAGAAGTGTGTGTGTTTAGACAGTCTTTATAGCATTTGGTCGATAAAAGGCAAAGGGTAATGATCTTTCCTAGAGGCTTTATTCAATTTCCTGAAATCGATCACCATCCTATAGCCAGTAATAATCCTGTGGGGGATCAATTCATCCTTATCATTAGGGACAACGGTAATGCCTCCCTTCTTAGGAACGCAATGCACCGGACTCACCCAATCGCTATGAGCAACAGGATAGATAATACCTGCTTCTAGAAGCTTTAGTATTTCTTTTCTGACTACTTCTTTCATCTTAGGATTTAATCTCCTTTGATGATCAGCAACTGGTTTGGAATCAGGATCAGTTTTGATTTTGTGCTGGCATAGAGTGGGACTAATGCCCTTAAGATCATCAAGAGTATATCCAATAGCAGCACGGTGCTTTCTCAGAGTTTTTAGTAACTTCTTTTCTTCATGCTCTGAGAGGCTAGCACTAATAATAACATGATATATCTATTTTTCATCAAGATAAGCATACTTAAGAGTATCAGGCAATTGTTTAAGCTCGAACACAGGATCACCCTTTGGTGGGGGCGGATCCCCAAGCAGTTCAACAGGCAGATTATTCTTAAGGATAGGATATTGTTCTAAGACAACTCTATCTATCTCATCCCTTTCATTCATATGCATATCATTTTCATGCTTCTCACAATCAATATGAGCATTGACGGTATTGAGAAAAGGTTTGCCAAATATGAGGGGACAAAAGCTATCTTGGGTGTTAGCAAGAACGAGGAAATCAGCAGGATACTTCGTTTTACCACACAATACTTCAACATCCCTAACTATTCCCACACGGCAGATAGTATCTCTATTGGCAAGCTGAATAGTGACATCAATAGGTTCTATCTCAATAGGTGCTATCTCCTCTTTGATTTCATCATATAAGAATTGAGGTATTGCACTAACACTAGCACCCACGTCATATAAGCCATGATAGCAATGATCTCCTATCTTAACAGAAACAACAGGCGTGCCGACAACAGGCCTATGTTTGTCTCTAGCGTGAGGTTTAGCAATTCTAGCAACATCTTCACAGAAGTGAGTATTATGTCCCTCAACATCGTCGGATAGAAGATCTTTGATTATAGTAATGCTAGGTTCAACTCTAATTTGCTCCGGGGTGTAGGTGTTCTAATGTAGCCTCTACGTATCACAATTGAAGCTTTAGAATGATCCTTTATCCTAACAGAGAAAGGTGGTTTCACAATGTAAGCACTGCGAACAACATGATCATTATAGGCAATGACTCTCTCTTCAACTGGATTGGGTTTAACTACATTGACTTCTAAAGGAGGATGATATTTAAACCACTTCTCTTTGGGGAGATAAACATGAGCAGCAAATGATTCACACAATGAAGCTACTATCTCAGAGTCAAGTCCATACTTAGCGCTAAAGTCACAAAAAGTATTTGTTTCAACAAAGGATTTAACGCAATCAAACTGGAAATTCATACCTGACTCCTTACCTTCTTCAAGCTCACAATCTTCAGAGTTGCGTTTAATTCTCTCCAATAAATTCCGTTTGAAGTCAATATCTCCCTTCATAAAAGAACCGGTACAAGAAGTATCAAGCATGGTGCGATCATCATGAGGAAGTCGAGCATAGAAGTATTGAATGATAATTTCTCTCGAGAGCTCATGGTTGGGGCATGAATATAACATTGATTTAAGACTCCCCCAATCTTGAGTGATGCTTTCTCTGTCACGAGGCCAAAAATTATAAATATAATTCTGATCACGATGTACTAAATGCATAGGATGAAACTTTTGATGAAATTCCAATTTCAACCGATTGTAGTCCCATGATCCAGTATCATCACATAGCCTATACCATGTCAGCGCCTTATCCTTCAAAGATAAAGGAAAGACCTTCTTCTTGACCTCATCCTCGGGCAAACCTGCAAGCTTAAATAAACCACAAACGTCATCTACATATATTAGATGCAAGCCTCGATGTGATGTTCCATCTCCTGTAAAAGTATTAGCCAGCAGTTTCTCAAGCATACCCGAAGGAAATTCAAAGAAAATATTTTCAGTAGGTGCAGCAGGTTGAGGAGCAACTCTTTGTGCTTCAGCTCGAGGTGAAGATACCCCGAACAAGCCCCTCAAAGGATTAGTATCCATAGTGATAAGTGACAATAAATTTAGCACAATATATGAATGTTCCCTTACCAAGTTCCACTTACCAAAGGCGCTTCACTCCCCGGCAACAACGCCAGAAAAGAGTCTTGATGACCCACAAGTATAGGGGGTCAATCGTAGTCCTTTCGATAAGTAAGAGTGTCGAACCCAACGAGGAGCAAAAGGATCTGACAAGTGGTTTTCAGCAAGGTAATATCTGCAAGCACTGAAATTATCGGTAACAAGTGATTGTATGGTGAGGTGATTCGTAGCAAGCAACAAGTAACAAAAGTAGCAAAGGTGCATCAAGATGACCCAATCCCTTTTGTAGCAAGGGACAAGTCTGGACAAACTCTTATAGGAGGTAAAGCGCTCCCGAGGACACATGGGAATTTCTGTCAAGCTAGTTTTCATCATGTTCATATGATTCGCGTTTGCTACTTTGATAGTTTGATATGTGGGTGGACCAGTGCTTGGGTGATGCCCTCACTTGGACAAATATCCCCCTTATGATTAACCCCTCTCGCAAGCATCCGCAACTACGAAAGAAGAATTAAGACAAAGTCTAACCATAGCATTAAACTAGTGGATCCAAATCAGCCCCTTACGAAGCAATGCATAAACTAGGGTTTTAAGCTTCTGTCACTCTAGCAACCCATCATCTACTTACTACTTCCCAAGGCCTTCCTCTAGGCCCAAATAATGGTGAAGTGTTATGTAGTCGACGTTCACATAACACCACTAGAGGAAAAAAACAACATACAACACATCAAAATATCGAACGAATACCAAATTCACATGACTACTATTAGCATGACTTATCCCATGTCCTCAGGAACAAAAGTAACTACTCACAAAGCATAATCATATTCATGACCAGAGAGGTAATGAGTAGCATCAAGGATCTGAACATAAACTCTTCCACCAAATAATCCAACTAGCATCAACTACAAGGAGTAATTAACACTACTTGCAACCTTACAAGTACCAATCGGAGTTGTGAGACGGAGATTGGTTACAAGTGATGAACTAGGGTTTGGAGATGAGATGGTGCTGATGAAGATGTTGATGGTGACGAGTCCCCTCCGATGAGAGGAGTGTTGGTGATGATGATGGCGACAATTTCCCTCTCCGGGAGGGAAGTTTCCCCGGCACGATCGTCTTGCCAGAGCTCTAGATTGGTTCAGCTCAAGTTTCGCCTCGTGGCGGCGGCGAATCCATGAAAAAGCTCCCTTCTGATTTTTTTCCGGACGAAACCCTTCATATAGCCAAAGATGAGCGCCGGAGGGGCGACAGGGGGCCCACAAGCCCTCGAGCCCCGGCTAGGGGGGTAGGCCGGGCCTGGCAGGCTTGTGGCCTCCAGGTGGCGCCCCTGTGGTTCTTCTTCCGCCCAGTATTTTTTATATATTCCCAAAAAATTCCACGTTGATTTTCACGGCTTTTGGAGTTGCGTAGAATAGGCATCTCAAACTTGATCCTTTTTCAGGCCAGAATTCCAGCTGCGTGTATTCTCCCTCTTCATGTAAACCTTGCAAAATAAGAGAGAAAAGGCATGAGTATTGTACCGTGAAGTGAAATAACAGCCCAAAAGCAATAAATATCAACATGAAAGCATGATGCAAAATGGACGTATCATTGCCAACTTTCCGTGTCTTGGCCCTGGCTCTATAAAACAAGAAGACAAAGTAAACTTTAAAGAAAAAACTATATAAGCACGCATATACCACCAAAAGTGGGGGAACTTACCCTTGGTTAACAATGAAAGGCAGCAACTTCACGGAAGAGGAGTCGCTAGACGAAGGAAGCGATTCCTGATAATTTGAATCTGCAAGATCGAGGGGTTGTTTAAAAAGATCAGCATGTGGATG
This sequence comes from Hordeum vulgare subsp. vulgare, assembly GCF_904849725.1. Classification (NCBI taxonomy): domain Eukaryota; kingdom Viridiplantae; phylum Streptophyta; class Magnoliopsida; order Poales; family Poaceae; genus Hordeum; species Hordeum vulgare. Next base: position 54,406,863 of record NC_058519.1, read on the forward strand.
AGAAAGAGTTGGACTATGTGGCACCTTGTCTTGGAGTTGTCGAGAAGCGGTTTGTACAGATATATAGGCCAAGGGAGACTCATTTTGAGATACCGAGGCGGTGTCAGCCACTTTACTTCTCTTCTTAACAGAGGCAACCTTTGTTTTACTAGCTGGGACTTTCCTCTTCTTCTTCCAAAACGAAGAAGAAGCTTGCAAGATTTGAGCAAAATAAACAAAGGTTCTCAAGAAAATTGAAGTAAGTATTGTGAAGGTACTCACATGATGAGTTAGGAGCCTTACTGGAGGAGCCAGGTTGAGAGCATTAAAGAGGTCCAAGCCAACTTGATCAGAGACATCTTGGGTTTCCCCAAGTAATTTTTCACAACTTTATTTATATCGTCTTTTGTCAAAACTATTGTGCTACACCTTTGAGGGTTATTCTCATGACCAGAGTACTTGCACATAAGAGAACTTCGGCGACTCAATGGAAGGATCATACAAGATACCCAGCAACGGGTCAAATCTACTCCAATCCGACCCTGATGTTTGAGAGCCACCAATTTTTGGAAGACAAAGGCAAACTTATCACACTCCTCCTGAGAAATCTGTCCAGGAAGTTCGAAATCCAGTGGAAGGCGAGTTGGTATGTAACCCGGCAGGGGATTTTCACTCTCTGGAGCACTATTTTTACAATAGAACCAAGTTTTCTTCCACACTTAAGGATGGCTCGGCAAAGCAGCGGAAGGATAAACACCATTTCTACGCCTTTGAATTGAGATTCCACCCAATTCGTGGCTAAGCTCGTGTGTGCACTCAGTTTGGCGGTTCAAATAGAAAAAATTCAAGAAAAGCGGAACGGTGGGTTCCATCTGCATGTATACCTCACACAAGACTTGGAATTGGCAAATATTTGATATGGAGTTAGGTGCCAAGTCCTGTGGATGAAGGTTGAAAGCATAAATTACATCTCAGAAGAATTTTGACCCGGGAGGAGAGAAGACCCTAAATAGATGACCCACAAAAACCACAACCTCTCGTTCATTAGGGTTTGGCCTTCTTTCTCCCTGAGGAGCTCACCATCCGAGTATTTCTTTAGTAGACAATAAACCTTGATCTACATATTCCTGAAGCAGATCTTCTGAAACTTGCGAAGGCACTCAATTACAGGTAGAAGTCTTCGACATAATGACCTGCGTGGACATCAGTAGCAAGGTTACAAATAGTTATCCATGTTATGAGCAAAGATTGAACAACACAAAGGGAGGAAGCGATATAAGGTTAAGCCGCAAAATGTACAAGAAAGGAAAATTATTCATATGGCGGGTTAAAGTAATCTAAAAGGTAAAGAAGACAACCTTAGAGGTGCCTCACCAGTGGCCAAAGGTTTTTCCTTTACAAAACTCTATGGAATATAAGGCAAACAGGTTCCACAAAACTTTGCGACTACCATGGATCTAGAAAATATTTGGAAAAAGGAAAATTATTAAACCTAGAGGCATGACACGAGCAGTCAATCTATATCACGAAGGTTTTTGGGAGAAACTAAAACATACTACCAAGAAGAAGAAGCTATTCATGTCTATTATCCTGTTGCGGTGGAAATGAAGTGTTCGAAACATGAAGAAATAGGAGTCTTGATGAACTAACAGAAAGATCCCTCAAGGTCTCCAATGAACCCCAGGGATAATTTAGACTAGGAACTTACGAAAGGAAAGAGTAACATACCTCGTCGATCAACGGAGTTGACAAAGTGGCCCGAGCAAAACCAGGAAGCAACAGGGGATCGTAATAATGGCGGACGTGTGTCGAAAGCAAGACAATGGAAATGGTGCGAGTGGGTGCTCGGGCTAGAGGAATAAGATGTGGTGAGAAGGTAAAAGTGAAAAAGAAAGGTTTTCACCCATTTTATAATACCCGAAGGGATAACTGCAAGGCGCGGGAATAGAGGAGTCCCAGTAAAAACATTGACGGGACGACGCCTTGATTTCCGAGACAAGGATGCATGGAGGGACAGTTATGATGACGATGCGATGCCACTAACTGTGGCAAGTGATGTCAAGAAATAAAGAGCTGAAAATTACAAGCCGATCGTCAGAGAGATTGCGACAAAGGCAAAAAAGTAGCTGGCTTATTGTATCCTGGTCGAATAGCTTGACATGAACTAAGTTCAAATCAACCTGGGGCCTAATGTCGGGGATACAACCCCAGGATTTAACCCGCCCTATGGGGTCGGGTCAGGCCACAAGTCCAACATTAGAATATGGGCCAGAAGACTTAGTCGACAAGCCAACAAGAGGCCCATCAACAGAATATAGCGGCTCAAAGACGTACAAAACAAGAGACGTCGGAAGTTTCCTTGACTTGGGAAGAAAGATCAGGTAGATTTGTAAAAGGTCATGGGTATTATTCAACTCGGACTCTGTTGTAAACTTGGGGCCTGTACCTATATATAAAGGAGAGCCCTCAAGTTAGATAAATCAAGAAAGAAAACCCTAGAGATCTAGGTAAGCGATTCCAAACCCTTGTAATCAAGATTCCCATCAATACAAACACAAAGCAGGACGTAGTCTTTTACCTCCATTGGAGGGGCCAAACCTGGGTAAATCCAGCTCTTGTTTCCCAACCAACTCCTTCGAGTCGCCACACTGCGACAATGGCCTCACCACTAAGTCCATTCATGGGGACATTTGTCGTGGCAAAAACCACGACACCAGGTGAAATGCATAGATCAAAAGGCATACGCCTATAAGCATAAGTTCCAAAAGGGCAAGTAAAGGTAGTTTTCTCTTGGACCTCTTTTGACACAGATATTTGAGAAAATCTGGAATATCCATCAAGTAAACAAAAGTGTGTGTGCTCAGATAATATTTCTAACATTTGATCAATAAAAGGCAAGGGGTAATGATCTTTTCTAGTAGCTTTATTCAATTTCCTGAAATCAATTGCCATCCTATAACTAGTTACTATCCTTTGTGGAATAAGTTCATTTTTATCATTAGGGATAACAATACTACCACCTTTCTTAGGCACACAATGAACATGACTTACCCATCTACTATCAGTACTAGGATAAATTATACCCGCCTCTAGAAGTTTTAGTATTTCGGTTCTTACCACCTCTTTCATCTTAGGGTTGAGACGGTGTTGATGATCAATGACTGGTTTAGCATCCGGTTCCATATTAATCTTGTACTGATAGAGAGTGGGGCTTATGCCCTTAAGATCATCAAGAGTATATCCAATAGCAGCCCTGTGCTTTCTCAAAGTTTTAAGTAATCTCTTTTTTCTTGCTCTGAAAGGTTAGCACTCATAATAAGAGGATGTATCTTCTTTTCATCAAGATAAGCATATTGCAAAGTATCAGGTAAAGTCTTAAGCTCAAACATGGGATATCCCTTGGGTGGAGGGGGATCCCATAAAATGCCAATGGGTACATTGTGCTTAAGGATAGGTTGTTGATCAAATAATATCTTATCTATTTTGTTCCTTTCATTCATGTGCATATCATTCTCATAGTATAGCAAATATTGTTCTAATGGATCAGTAGGATGTACATCAATAGAAGCAAGATCAATTATTTATCCTTATTAGGCAATTCTTTTTTCATGTGGTTGTTCACTAAACTTAGAGAAATTAATCTCATGAGACATATCAAAAAAGCTCACTCTAGCCTTCTCAGTAGCACAATTAATTTTAGTACCGACAGTATTCAAGAAATATCTACCAAATATGCTGGGGCAAAAGTCATCTTGTTCTCAACCAAGTACTAGGAAATGATTGGGGTACTTGACTTCTCCACACAAGGCTTCAACAACTCTAACAATCCCAAGTGGTGAAATACTATCACGGTTTACAAGTTTAATAGTGACAGCAATACCTTCAATCTCAGAGGGTGCTATATCATGCATAATTTCTTGATATAATGTAAAAGGTATAGCGCTAATACTAGCACCAATATCACACAGCCATGATAGCAATGACCTCCAATTTTACCTCAGATAACAAGCATGCCTACCACTGGTTTATTTATATCGAATTCATCTCGTTTGTTTCTGACAGGTTTTTCAAATTCTAGCAGCTTGATCACAAAGGTAAATAATGTGCACGTCAATATTATCAACTAGGAGATCTTTAACTATAGCAACATTAGGCTCAACATTTATTTTTTTTGAGAAGGTTTAGGTGTCCTAACATAAGTTTTATTAACCATGGTTGTAGCCTTAGCATGTTCCCTAATTCTAGGAGGTTTCTCAATGTAAGTAGTAGGGACAATTGGATCAACATGGTTAACAATTATTTCTCCCTTACTAATTTTAACAGGTTCCTAGGGTAATTTTTCAATGGGAGGATGATATTTAAACCACGTCTCCTTGGTAAGATCAACATAGGTAGTAAAAGAATCACACAAAGTAGCTACTATCTTGGAGTCAAGACCATATTTATTTCTAAACTCATGGAAAGAAGCAGTTTCCATAAAAGATTTAACGCAATCGAAATTAATCTTTATACTTTACTCTTTACCTTCGTCAAATTCCCCAGATTTTCTTTAATATTTTCCAGGAGATCCCATTTGAATTAAATAGTCTCCTTCATATAGGAACTAGCATCACAGGAATCGAGTAATGTTTGATCATCATGAGAAAGTCGAGCATAATTTTTTTGTATAATCAATTCCCTTGAGAGCCCATGATTGGGGCAAGTGTGCATCATAGATTTAAGCGTCCCCAAGATTGAGAGATGTTCTCTCCTTTGCGAGGCTAGCAATTATAAATAAAATTCCGGTCCTGATGAATTAGATGCATAGGATAAAACTTCTGATGAAATTCCAGCTTCAAGCGATTCCAGTCCCATGATACAATATCATCCAATAGCAGGTACCACATTAACGCCTTTAAATCCAAAGATAAAGGGAAAATTTTATTCTTAAATTTGTCTCCGGCTAGACCTGAAAGCTTAAATAATCCACAAATCTCATCGACATATATCTATTTGTAATCCGGATGAGTCGAACCATTATAAGAATTAGCCAATAGTTTCTCTACCATACCCGAAGGAATCTCATAATAAATATTTTCAGTAGGTTAAGTAGGTTGAGGAACAACTTCCTCAACTTCCGTCTGAGGCAAATATGCCCCGAACAAGACACTCAAAGGGTGACCGTTCATAATGACAAGCAACGCTAAATTTCAGCATGTACCAAAAACGTTTCCTTACCAATTTCCACTTACCAGAGGTGCTTAACTACCCAGCAACGGCGCCATAAAAGAGTCTTTATGACGCACAAGTATAGGGTATCAATCATAGTCCTTTCAATAAGTAAGAGTGTCAAACCCAATGAGGAGCAGAAGGAAATGATAAGCGGTTTACGGCAAGGTATTCTGTGCAAGTGCTATAAGTAACAGTGATAGATAGTTTTGTCGCAAGATAATTCATAACAAGTGACAATTAACAATAGTAGAAGAGGTGCAGAAAGTTTCCTCAATCCTTTTTGTAGAAAAGGATAGGCCTGGAAGTATTATTATATAAAGCAAACGCCCCCGAGGACTTATAGGAATTTATATCTAGTCATGTTTATCATATTAAGTTGCTTCACATTTGCTACTTTGATAATTTGCTATGTGGGCGGACCGGTGCTAAGGTGTTGTTATTACTTGAATAAAAAACCAACTTATGATTACCCTCTCTCGCAAGCATCCACAACTAAGAAAGAAGAATTAACATAAATCTAACCATAGCATTAAACGTGTCGCTCCAAATCATCCCCTCATGAAGCAACGCGTAAACTCAGATTTAAGCTTCTGTCACTCTCGCAACCCATCATCTAATTGTTACTCCACAAAGACTTCCCATAGGCCCATATCATGGTGAAGTGTCATGTAGTCGACATTCACATGACACCACTAAGATAAGTAACAACATACATATCCTAAAAATATCAAACAAATACCAATTTTATATGATTACTTATAACAAGACTTCTCCCATGTCCTCAGCAAAAATAGTAATTACTCACACCTCATTAACATGTTCAAGATCAGAGGTGTAATAATGATAATCAAGGATCTAAACATAATATCTTCCACCAAGTAACCCAACAAGCATTAACTACAAGATGTAATCAACCCAATTAGTGACCCACAGGTACTAATCTGAGGTTTTGAGACAAAGATTGAATACAAGAGATGAACTAGGGTTGGATATGAGATGGTGCTGGTGAAGATGTTGATGAATATTGGTCCTCCCACGAAGGAGGAAGCGTTGGTGATGACGATGGCTTCAATTTTCCCCTCCTAGAGGGAAGTTTCCCCGATAGAATCTTTGTGCCAGAGAGCAAAAGGGCATCTGCCCAGGTTTGCGCCTCGAGGCGGTGGCGCTTTGTCCCAAAAGGTTTCTTATGATTTTTTTTCTAGGTCAAAACATGCCATATAGGAGAAGAGGGACATCAGAGGGCCAACAAGGGGGCACAAGGCATCAGGGCACGGCCAGGGGGTGGTCGCGCCCTGTTACCTCGTGGACAATAGATGACCCCCCTCTAGTATATTTGTGGACCAATAATTCTTAGATTTCAGAAAAAATCTCCGTGAAATTCCAGGTCATTTGGAGCAAGTTCATCTTTCTGCCTTTTTCTCGGTTTCCCGGTCCAGAATTCGAGTTTCCACATATTTCCCTCTTACTGATGTACCTTGCATATGCAGAGAGAAAGGACATAAGAATTGTATGATAATAGGGAATAATGGACAAGAATAACACAAATATCAATAATAATTCATGATGCAAAATGGACACATCATGTATTGTTGCCACTAAGGATAAAACGATGGGGTTAATTTATATTGATGGAGTTTTTTTGTCTACTTCATGTCATTGTTCTCCAAGCATTACTATGTTTTACTTAATACTCTAGATGCATGCTGGATAGCGGCCGATGGGTGGAGTAATAGTAATAGGTGCACGCAGGAGTAAGGCTATTTGCTTATGGACTTGATGCCTATATACACATGACCATTACCGTGAATAATTATTGCATAACTATGCGCTTTTCTATCAATTGTCCAATAGTAATTTGTTTACTCACTGTATGCTTACTATGTGAGAGATGCCACGAGGGAAAACTATGGCCCCGGGGTCTATTCACTAATATATCTACAAACGATAAAATTACCTTGCTTCCTTCATTTAATTTTTATTTATTTTACAATTATCAACTATCATCTACACACTTTACTTTTTTACAAATAACGAGTCCAAAGTGATTGGCAAATCCTCTTGCATATGTTGGGTGAAAGTGTTTGCTTCTTTGTGTACAGTCGCTGAAGATGGGGGTTGCGTGTTACTCCTATTGGTTCGACAACCTTGGTTCTCACTAAGGTAAATACTTATCTATAGTGTGATGCATCACCCATTCCTCTTCACAAAAAACCCAACGTAGATCACAAGTATCAGTGGTCAGTCTATCCATAGTTGAATAAGTGTCAAAGAAATCTTATTCTTATTTTTGGGCATAAACCCTTGGCCACAAGCCTAGACTTGTATTTTTCAATTGTACCATTGGGCTTAAGCTTCTTTTTTAACACCCACTTACATCCCAATGGTTTGCAACCATAGGGACGCTCACTAATTTCTCATGTCCCATTAGCCCTGATGGAAACCATATCGCTAGTAACCGCATATTTTCAGTAACCAGCATCTAGAGATGCATAAGCTTCTGAAATGGAACTGGGATTATCATCCATGAGGTACACGAGGAAATCATCACTAAAGGTCTTTACAGTCCTTTGTATCTTGCCCTACCAAGGGTTTCCTCATCATCCTCCTCAGTATTTTCATCATGTGTTTGTTCATAATATTCCATAGGAATGGCATGCTCGGGAGTGTCCTAGATTCTTGTCTAGAAGTGCTTTCCATGTCTCTCATGAGGAAAATAGCCTCAAAGAATGTAGCATCCTTAGACTCCATAATCCGACCTTCATGTCAAGTACCTAAAATTTCACTACCAGAAATCTATAGCCAATGCTATTCTTAGCGTAACCCAAATTAACGCAGTCCACAGTCTTTGGTTCAGGCTTACGCGTTTTGGGGATTGACACATTGTCTTTTGCCAAACAACCTCAGGTACGTAAATAGGAGAGTGTTGTCCTTCTCTTCGACCATTGCTCACAGGGAGTGACCTCAGTGTCTTGTGTCAGAACCATATTCAATACATGACATGAAGTCAACATAGCCTCCCCCACCATGCCTTGGATAAACCCGATGTATCTAACATGGCGTTAACCAAATCAGTTACAGTACTGTTTTCCCGCTCCACAACCCCGTTTTAGTGCGGTGAATAAGGAGGCATCCTCTCATGAATAATGTCATGATCCACATAGAAAGAATCAAACTCATTAGATAAGTATTGTCCACCATGATTTGACCGGACTCGTTTAATTTTCTTTTCAAGTTGGTTCTCAACTTTTGCCTTATAGATTTTAAAGTAGTGTAGAGCCTCAACTTTAGTCTTTAACACATATACATAGCAATATCTTGTGGGATGATCTATCGATGTCATGAAATATTTCTTTCCACCTTTAATCAACACACCATTCATCTCATAGAGATCAGAATGTATGAGTTTTAATGGCACCAAGTGTCTCTCCTCCGTAGCCTTGCGAGGCTTGCGAGTTTGCTTTGGTTGCACACACGAATGGCACTTAGAACCTTTGGCTAAAGTGAAACTCAGGATTAAACTCAGTTTTGCTAGCCGTGACATAACACCAAAACTGATGTGACAAAGATGTGAATGCCAAACTTCATATTCATTGACACTTCAATGAATATTGTTCATTACTTTATTACAAAAATCCATGAGGGAAAAGCGGAACAGATCTACGCATTCAGAACTTTTTTCCAACAAAAAGTCCATATTTCGTAAAAACTACTTTATTAGACTCAAAGACCAGCTTAAATGCTTCTCTACGTAGAAGGGGCCCACCAACAAGGTTCTTCTTGATGACGGGGACATGTCGGGGGGGGGATAACCCCGGGGTAGGCTCATCAAGCCTATTCCTTCATTTCCGGCCCAATGGACATGGACGTAGGAATATTCCCAAGGCCCAAGTCTCCTGGCCGGCTAGGCATCACCTGTCAGCTAGGGGATGAGGCGGCCACCTTTCTGGCCGGCCAGGCAACCCCTGCCGGCTGGAATTCAGGCGGCCTCCTCTTCAGAGCCGGCCTGATCCGGCCAGCCGGACTGGAGAGGAGGCGGCCACACTTAAGCCGGCTGGCCAAGCAGGCTAGCCGGCCAAGGATCACAAGTTGCATCAGATCGTAGGTCAGGAAGAGACCTCACGATTAAAGGTAGCTACGCGTCAGCAAAGGTACTCGATCAGGGCGCCCGGCAGGTACGAGCGTCGGCGGCCACGCCGCTGACCTACCCCGGCTCTGATCCATCACCTAGCATAGTGTCGGACCGTCACACTCCCACTCCATTACTGCACTCGGCGTGGGGAACTATGGAGGCGGTCGTACTACCTGCCCATGAAGAATCTCGCGGGGCGACGCTCTCGTGCTCAGCGTCAACCTTACGCGAGAGCCTCATTGGCCAGCCGGCGGGTCCCACAGGTAATCGAGACCATGCAGCCGACGGGCCCCCCATCGACAAGACAAGACCTTTTGGGCCCCTGGCCAGCCGGCGAAGCTGCCAGCCGGGTCCCACACTTGTACCCTTTATCCATATTGTAGGTCGGCGGGTTCGTCTATAAAACCCCCGGTCGCCCTCCATGCAAGGGGGCCGATCTTTCACCAGTCATTCAACGCAACACATTCACCAACCACAAAGAGAGGTAGAGACGAGTTGGCTGCTCCCCCCTTCCTCCTCCCAACACAGCTCCAGGAGCGACATTGTACTCTGTTCCTATACATCAAACACTCCAGCAGGATTAGGGGTATTATCTCTACGGAGAGCCCTGAACCTGGGTACATCGTGTGTCCCATGCATGTAGCAACCTCGTTCCCAGCGCCCACCTTTGTCCCTTCGGTTCTCACCGACTCTAGCCTACATATGTCATATGTTGTGAGTATTCACCGACATTTGGCGCCCACCGTGGGGCCAATCATGGCATCGGCTGCCTTTACGCGTTGGGCGGGGCCCCGCACCTACACCACCGGATGCATCGCGTCCGGATCAGTTTGCATGCCCGTGGAGCCCGCTTTCGACGAGGTGACACCCATGATGATCGACGTCCCCGTCCGCCATGCGGATTCGGATGAAGATTCTAATGATGAGGCGCCCCCTAGCGTCGTCGTCGCTGCTATGGAGAACCTCAGCGTTCTCTTCAGCGACCTTCGTCATAACGACGGCCCGCGCTACTTCGGGGAGGACTTCGACGTTGAGGCGCTCTGTGCCAGCTTCAGCAGGCTCTGTATTGCTGAGATGCCTTCCCACGATGTTTATCCCAGTAACGTCCTCATCTTCGACGGCCCTCCGCCGTCGATGGGGTTCTTCACCCCATACCATGTTGCTGCCGTCTCCAACACCGTGGAGGTGATGGTTATCGGCGCTGCCACCTGCACGGCTCCCGGCAAGGCCTCCGTAGGCGCTGGCGAGCCCGCTGCGGCCACCGCTAATACTCTTCGGGACACCATCGCCGGCCTGAAGACACCTGTCACCACTTCCGCCGACCCTGCTGACGCTCGGGCCTCGCTGGAGGAGGCTCGCAAGCGTATCTTGGAGGAGGGCATCGCCGTAGCTTCGGTGAAACGCCGGTTGGAGGCTACGCAGTGCGAGTATAACTCCGCATACGGTCTCACTCCAATTTCCGAGGGCCCTAGCCGGCTTGGATTGGTCCGCAGCCGCGGCCGGTTCATCGCCGAGGTTCTAGGCGGTGATCTGACCACCTATGAGACTCCTGCGGCCAACATGCGAGCGGCGCAGACAGCCATGGAGGAGATGGCAAGCCTGGAAGGCGAGGAGCGCGCCTTCCAGGAGGAGCGTGTCAAGGATCTCCTTGACGCCGCCAACCAGCAACACGCTCGGCTTGACCCCGGTCAGGCTCAATCGGAGTCCCCGGGACCAAACTCGGGGGCACGCCGCAACCCTAGTGGCCAGCACCACGCAGAAGGATCTTCCTCTCATCGCCTTTCCGGGCGAAGGGGTGTGGGAAGACAAGACCGGCGCTCTCAGCGCCAGAGCGAGCACACTTCGGGCTTGCGTCACGGAGGCGAGGAGGGCGATTCGGAGTGTGAGGTTCTTCCCCCGCGAAGAACTCACGTCTCTGGCTCACGAGGCGCCTCCCCTCTCGCCACCGGGGCTGGCGCCCACGCCACCCAGGATGAGCGGGACGCCCGCTGGCGTCTCATCGTCCTGGCCCAGTCAGCCCTCCTAGAGGAAGACGGACCCGTCGGTCCGGCATGCTTCGGCCCCCGGATCTGAGGGGAGCCGTTCCCCCGAGGTTTCACCCTACCTCGGGATACGCTGAAATACAACGGCACGGTCAAGCCAGAAGACTGGCTAATTGATTACACCACGGCCGTAGGCATCGCCAAGGGCAACAAGCGCGTAGCAGTTTGCTACGTGCCACTCATGTTGGCCGGATCGGCCCGGACTTGGCTTAACAGCCTCCCGGCCGGCAGTGTCAACTCCTGGGTGGACTTCGAGGAGGCGTTCGTCCGCAACTTCACCGGCACCTACAAGCGCCCTGGCCGGCCCCACGAGCTGGCTATGTGCGTTCAGAAGGCCGACGAACCCCTTCGCAACTACGTCACCCGGTGGACTGAGCTCCGCAACTCCTGCGAGGGGGTGCATGAGGTACAAGCCATCCAGTACTTCATTGACGGTTGCCGAGACGGCACCCTCCTCAAGCACAAGCTCATGTGCGCTGAGCCCACCTCTTTGGCGGTGCTCATGGCCAAGGCGGACAAGTACGCCACGGCCGACTCCGCAATGGCATCAAGGTGACCGCCTCAGACAAGGTTGTGCCTACGTCGGCTACTCCCAAGCCGGCTGGGAACAACCGAGGCGGCCAAAACAACTACAAGCGCAAGGCGGATCAGATGGATCCCCGCTCCAACAGCAAGTTGGTGGCCAATGTGGAGGGCGAGGTGCCGGCTCCTCAAGCCGGCCCTCCACGAAAGCGTCCCAACCGGAGCAACCCCAACTGGCTGCCCAAGCAGTCCTTCGAGCAGCTTCTCGACGCCCCCTGCAAGATACATTATGGGGCGTAGCCGTCTTCCCATACCCTTCGACAGTGCAGCTTTGCACGCCGACTGTCACAAGGGGATGGCCTGCTGGCTCTTCCGGGTGCACAAGCGGCACCTCTTCCACCGGCTCCCAACCATGCTCCGCCTCCGCCTCCGCCGCCTCGCGATGACGGTCATCACCCAGACGACTATCCTCACCAAGACGGAGCGTTCGTCGTCTTCACCAGCGAAGGCGAAGACAAGCACAGCCTGCGCCACAGGCGGCGTGAGGTAAACGCCACTGTCCCCCCAGTTCCCGAGTACATGCATTGGTCTGACAAACCAATCACATGGAGCCGGGTGGACCATCCTGCGGTGATGCCCAACCCGGGATCATACGCACTCGTCCTCGATCCCACCTTCGCTTCCAAAAGGCTCACCTGCCGATTCTCCCGGGTGCTGATCGATGGCGGCAGTAGCATCAACATCCTGTACCTCGACACTCTCCTCAAGCTCGGGCTCAAGGAGACGGACGTCCTGCCAACCAGCACTGTCTTCCATGGCATCGTGCCTGGGCAGTCCTGCTCGCCAATCGACAAGATCCAGCTGGACGTCCTCTTCGGCGACAAAGCCCACTTCCGCCGAGAGGCCATATGGTTCAAGGTAGTAGACCTCAGTAGCCCGTATCACGCGCTGTTGGGAAGACCGGCTCTGGCCAAGTTCATGGCTATTCCGCATTACGCCTACCTAAAGATGAAGATGCCGGGTCCCAAGGGCATCATCACTGTTGTTGGCGACTACAAGAAGTCGCTCGAGTGTGCCCAAGATAACAGCCGGCTCGCCGACGCCTTGGTGATTGCTGAGGAGAAGCGGCAGATCAACCGGCTCGTGGCCCAGGCTACCGAGCAGCCGGTGATTCCTTCTCCTCCGTCCCAGTCGGCCGGCGAGGGCACTTTCAAGCTGGCTAAAGAGACCAAGCAGGTCCCACTCGAACCTGCCAACCCGAAGCAGTGCGTCACCATCGGGGCTGGCCTCAGCCCCAAATAGGAAGGCGAGCTCGTCGACTTCCTCCGTGAGAATCGGGACATCTTTGCATGCTCCACCAAGGACATGCCGGGTGTTCCGAGGAAGCACGCCGAGCACAAACTTCACGTACGACCAGATGTGAAGCCGGTAAAACAACCCCTACGCCGCTTCGCCGAGGGGAAGCGGCGCACGATCGGAGAAGAAATCACCCGGCTCCTCGCAGCCGGCTTCATCATGGAGGTTTTCCACCCGGACTGGCTGGCTAACCCAGTCCTGGTGCTGAAAAAGAACAACACATGGCGAATGTGTATCGACTACACTAGCCTGAATAAGGCCTGTCCGAAAGACCCTTTCGCGTTGGCTAGGATAGATCAAGTCATCGACTCCACTGCAGGCTGCGAACTGCTGTCGTTTCTGGACGCTTATTCAGGCTACCATCAAATCAAGCTGGATCCAGCTGATCGCCTAAAGACCTCCTTCATCACGCCCTTCGGGGCCGACTGCTACACCACCATGACGTTTGGTCTGAAGAACGCAGGTGCGACATTCCAACGCTGCATGTAGTAGTGCCTACTGCCACAGATTGGCAAAAACATCCACGTCTGTGGATGACATCGTCGTCAAGACAAAGCAGCACTTCAGCCTCCTCGACGACCTACGGGAGACGTTCGCTAATCTGCGCGAATACAAGATCCGGCTCAACCCTGAGAAGTGCGTCTTCGGGGTCCCAGGCGGCAAACTCTTGGGGTTCTTCGTATCCGCCCGCGGCATCGAAGCGAACCCTGAGAAGATCAGCACCATCAAGCGGATGGTGCGGCCGGCTCGGATCCTCGACGTCCAAAAGTTCGCCGGCTGGTTGGCATCCCTCAGCCGGTTCGTCAGCCGGCTTGGCGAGAAGGCCCTTCCACTCTACCAGCTCATGAACAAGACGACAAAGTTCGAGTGGAACGACCAGGCAGACGAAGCCTTCCGCGACCTCAAGCGGGTAATCTCGAGCCTGCCAATCTTGGCAGCCCCATCTGAAAGGGAGCCCATACTCATATACATCGCGGCGACCACTCACATGGTCAGCGTAGTGTTGGTAGTTCAGCGTAAAGAGGAAGGCAAGGCCCTGCCAGTGCAGCGCCCTGTCTACTACCTTAGTGAGGTCTTGTCCGCCTCTAAGCAGAACTACCCTCATTATCAGAAAATGTGTTATGGTGTTTACCTTGCTGCAAAGAAATTAAAGCAATACTTCCAAGAGCATGCCATCACTGTGGTAAGCACTGCCCCGCTTTCAGAGATCATGGGTAACCGTGATGCCACGGGCAGAATTGCCAGATGGTCCATCGCCATGGCGTTCCATGATATTCGGTACGAACCTCGCACCGCTATCAAATCACAGGTGGTGGCCGACTTCTTAGTCGACTGGGCCGAGACCCAGTTCGAGCCACTGCCTCCAGACTCCACGCATTGGTGGATGCACTTCGACGGCTAGAAGATGCGGACAGGGCTGGGAGCCGGCATCATCTTGACGTCTCCAAAAGGGGACCAGCTCAAGTACGCCCTTCAGATCCATTTTGCCGCCTTCAACAATGTCGCCGAGTACGAAGCACTGGCTCATGGCCTCCGGCTTGCCAAGGAGATCGGCATCCGGCGGCTCATATGCTTCGGCAATTCAGACTTGGTGGTGTAGCAGGTCTCTGGCGAATGGGACGCCAGGGACGCCAACATGGCGAGCTACTGCTTCCTCATCCAGCAGCTCAGCGGCCCTTTCGAGGGTTGTGAGTTCCACCACATTCCCAGGGCGGAAAATGAGGCGGCCGATACACTGGCGAAGATCGGCTCCACGAGACAGGCCATTCCAGCCGGCGTCTCCCTCGAGCAATTCCATAAGCCGTCTATCAAGCCATCTCCCGAGTCGGCATCAATCTTTGTGCCAGCCGACTCTACGGTGCAAGCGCCGTCGGCTCCACCAACTATGCCGGCTACGGATCCTATACCGGCTCTATTGGTCCAACCGACTCCAATGGCGGCACTAGCTACAACAACAACCCCGGCTCTGTCCGGGCTCGAATCCTCCCAGTGGGTGGACGTCATGGAGGTAGACGGTGAGCCGGCTGCAGTAATAGCACCAGAGACACCATCAAGTTCGGGGGCTGCAGAAGCCTCCAACAGTCAAGACGAAGCAGAGGCGACCCTTGTGTCGGCTCCATCATGGGCTCAAGCCATTCAGGCCTTCCTTCTTCACGGCGAACTTCCTCGGAACGAGGAGGAGGCAAGACAGATCCAGCGCAGGTCCGCCGCCTACGCCATCATCAATCGCGAACTGGTGCGACGCAGCGCGACCGCCGTGTTCCAACGTTGCGTCGAATCAGAAAAAGGGCAGGAGATCCTCAGAGACATCCACCAGGGGGAGTGTGGGCATCACGCCGCCTCCAGAACCCTGGTGGCCAAAGCATTCCGTCATGGATTCAACTGGCCCACGGCCCTCGAGGAGGCCGTGGATCTGGTGGACAAATGCGAAGGCTGCCAACGCTTCAGTGCACAGAGCCACATGCCGCCTTCGGCACTCAAAACCATTCCCTTATCATGGCCATTCGCCGTCTGGGGACTGGACATGGTTGGGCCCTTCAAGAAGGCTCGCGGAGGGATGACACATCTTTTGGTAGCCGTCAACAAGTTCACCAAGTGGATCGATGCCGGACCTATCAAAAAGCTCGACGGCCCCACTGATGTCAGGTTCATCACAGACATCTCTGTCTGATATGGCGTTCCCCACAGCATCATCACCGACAATGGCACCAACTTCGCCAAGGGTGCCCTGGCGCTCTACTGTTCCAAGGTAGGCATCCGGCTCGACTTGGCTTCAGTAGCACACCCTCAGTCGAACGGCCAAGCAGAGAGGGCCAACGGCCTGATCCTAGCCGGCATCAAGCCAAGGCTGGTGGCACCACTCGTCAGGTCAGCCGGCTGCTGGATTGAAGAACTACCGGCTGTGCTATGGAGCCTCCGCACCACGCCCAACCGGTCGACCGGCTTCACTCCATTCTTTCTCGTATATGGGTTTGGGGCTATTATTCACACGGATGTCGAGTTCGACTCGCCTCGGGTCACCCTATACACAGAAACGGAGGCGAAGGAGGCCAAAGAAGACGGTGTGGATCTCCTTGAAGAAGCAAGGGACTTGGCTTTGAGCCGGAAGGCCATCTACCAACAGAAGCTGAGATACTACCATAGCAAAAAGATCAAGCCTCTCTCTTTCAGGGAGGGAGACTTGGTCCTCTGAAGAATCGAGCGCACTGCCAGCCAGCACAAGCTCTCATCCCCCTGGGAGGGACCCTTCATCATCAGTAGGGCGCTACACAACAACGCTTACTACCGGATTGACGCCCAAAAGCCAAGGAAGCGCAAGAGGGACGACTCCGGCCAAGAAACGGAACGTCCATGGAATGAGGCGTTGCTTCGCCTGTTCTACTGCTAAAAGGCAAAAGTCAAGCAAAGGAAAGAGCATGCACATGTATCTTTCTCCCTCTTCAGGGAACAACAAACGCAGTAAAAAGAGCATGCTTCATGTTTCTTTTTATTAAGAGTTTTCACTCAGTGTACGCCCTCTGACATGCTTCATTAAGCTCGGGGGCTACACCGCGTACAACCTCTTGCTGGCTTAATCAAGCTCAGAGGCTACGCAGTGCACGCCCCTTGCTGGCTTTAACAAGCTCGGGGGCTCTCTAGCCGCCCGGACGCCCTCCCTTGTAAATGAACACATAGTGTACCGGCTGATCCCTGGTTACCTCGTATGAACCTGCGGGCTAGCTCCGGCCGCTCGGTTCGCGAGGTGACACCAGGTCAGGTCGGATACATGCAAAGTTCGGCTACACTTGGGTCGCCGGCTCGGGCTGGCTCGATCATATATACGATCTCATTCAAGTCGGCCTCTGATTGGCTTATGTCTTGTTCTTTATGTCTTGATGGCTTCGGATAAGAGAAGTCAACCAGGAATAAAAATACAGGATCATAAGACAACACGCTTGACATACGAATATAATGCTGAATATATACATTCACAAAAGCATTGGCCCACGGCCCACGTTCATTACATCCCTCCGGGGGTAGAACAAAACACAAAAGGACACCAGTTACGGGACTGCGGCCTCATTGGTCGTCTCGGCCGCTGCTCCTGATGTGGTAGCATCACCGCCTCTGGCTGCTCCCGAGGTGGTTGCGCCGTCTCCCTCGCCAAGGCCACCGGCTCCGTCAACACCGGAGTCGGCGTACGCCGCACCACTGGAGGCGGCAGCAGATTCCGCAGCCCGGACCGCTTCGTCGAAGCTGCCGTCGGTGTCATAGGGCTGAAGGCCGTGCAGATCTTCAGCGATCACACCGCCATCTTCACCCCGCTCCAAAACAAAGTCGTCCCAGGCTGTGTACTCAGCGACGGCACTGGCTCTCACACGGAGCTCCTCCTCCATGCCTTGCAGCTCCGCCTCTGAGCCGTCGCGCTGGGTAGCCAGCTTGCCCAAGTTCAGGTTCCGATACCATGACTTGGCCAAGCATAGGGCCATATAAGCCCCAGACCGTGCGACAGAGGCACGCCAGGCATCCAGGCGCTCTCCACCCACTGCAAGCCAGCGGGCGAGCCAACTCATGGAAGCCGGCTCCACGCCTTCCGGCCACAAGGCCGCCACCATCGACGAGCCTGCGACCTGAAGTTGAGCCACAGACTCGCCCAGGGCACGCAGGCGGGCCCGAAGGCCCACCCCGATCTCCTCCATGCTCTAGCCGGAGGTAGTATCTACCTCCTACCCGGCCGCACGACGCTCCTCACGGCACACCTTGACGGCGGTGTCGGTCGCGATCTGGGTCTCGGGGAAGAGACCTGGTGTGATGGCAACCAGGACGTAAGAGCACAACAAAAGGAGAAGACGGCAAAAAGACCAAACATAAGACAAGGAAGAGAGATCCACGATGGAAGGCGCCGTCGGTCTCATGAGAGACCTCGAGGACCTCGCGCTCCCACACATTACTTGCATGAGTAAGGCGGGCAACTTCCTCCTGGAGGGTCACCGCAGACTCCAGAACCTTGGCCAGCTGCGTCTGCTTCTGGACAAGGGCCTCATCCTTCTCCCTCAAGGCGGCGTCCTTGAGGTCCACCTCCTTGAGGTGCAGAGACGTGAGGCGGTCCATGTCGGCAGTGTAGGAGGCCTCCTTCTCTTGCAGTGTGGCCCGCGGCCGCTCCAACTCGACCCGGCCGGCTGCCTCGAGCTCCTTCTTCTCCGCCTGAAGAAGGTCCAGCTTCTCTTGGAGCCGGCCGCCAGTGTTGCGCAGGGCGTCACGCTCCGCGGCAACCTCACCTAGCTGGGCTTCAAGCTCAGCAATCCGGCAATCGGCCCCCAGGTGCTGGGTCCGTAGCTCGTTGTATGCATGTACCTGAGCATCATAAAGCGCCTGCCAAAAGAGAGAAAAAGGGAACAGGATTAAAATTTGACCTGGTTAAAAACCTAACCAGCCTGATTCTCGGGGGCTACACCCAGTGGCTACGCTAGCGCGCCCCCACTGAAGAAAACTATGCAGGGAAAAAAATGCCTCTAAGAGATTCGGACCGGTTGGCAATCAACCCGCCCGATTCTCGGGGGCTACACCCAGTGGGTGCGCTGTCTCGCCCCCACTAAAGCCAAGAGAAGAGAAAAAAGTACAAAAAACCAAAGAAGGCAATGCCTACCTGGGCGCGGGCTTCCAGGCGCTCCATGTCGCTGCATACCATGCGGGCCGACTGCTCCACCTTAGACCGACTGCTGGTAAACATCATCACCAGCTCCGGTACGCCGGAAAGAACGGTGCCAGCGGGCAGTCGCAGGTGGGCCAAGTTCGCCGCCCGCCATGTCCTCATAGGCCGGCTCCCAGCCTGGCCCTCGGCTCCTCGCGCAACAAGGTCGTGCTGAGGAACGACGATGGCGATGGCTCCTGGTGCCGGCTCGACAGCCGGCTCGGGCGCCATCCCGGCCGGCGCTACCTCCTCCGCAGGAGGCGGATTGGCCGCGTCCAGCGCATCGATGGTCGCCCGTGGGGCGTCAGGGGTCGTGTCCGGTGCTGCCAAGTCCAGCTCCGGCGCGTCGGGGGCCGCCACGGCCCTGGGAGATTCAGGGATTGTCTCCAGATCCACTTGCGCCGAGGTTGCCGGTTCGGATGGCTGGGCCCCCTCGGTCCTTGGGGCCGGCCTGGAGGCGGCCTCGCTAGCTGGCTCCTCCGCACGGGCATGTGCGGAGGGGTCATGTCTAGCCTTCGCACGCTTCTCCATCGGCCTCTCGACCCGCCTGGGGCGAGGCTGACCCACGGCGGCCTTCCCCGCAGCCGTATCCCACCGGCGCTCGGACTCTATCTCAAGCTCCCTCTGGGCAGCATCAGCTGCTGCCCAGCCAGCCCGCTCGGCTGCGGAGGCGGTATCTTCATCCGCATCCTCCGCCTCCCTGTCAAGCAAAGCTCCTAAGGAACTAAGCTCATCCCGAGATGGACAAAGGAAACGAGGAGGAAACCGTACCCCGCTACTACTAGGACCTGCCTCCGGCCACCACCACGGCGCCTCTTGGCGCCGCCTGCTCGCTGCCCGGCTGGAGGACCCGGTGCCGGTCGCTTAGAGGCCGGCCGAGAAGCTGTGGCACCCTTGCCCTTCTTCCCAGCTACCTCGTCAGCAGCGGTCGCTCTGCCACCTTGATGTCGGCCACGCGTCAGTGGTGGGCTGGTGACCTCCTCCACCTCATCAGAGTCTTCCTCGAAGGCTGCACCAGAACAGAATGAGGCTACCTCGTCATCGTCCGTCCAGTCTGCTACGGCGGGCCGCGTATACTCACTAGACGGCTCGGTCCCTTCCGACTCCAGGGGATCCTCCGAGCCGGCGGAGGATTCTGAGCGGGGTTCCACCGCACCCTCGTCCTCAATCTCGGAGGCGTCGGACACCTCCACATCGGGAGCGGGCTGATGGAGGGACCCCTGCAGGGTCTCGAACAGCTACGAAAAAACGTCCATTCCCCGCCCTCATCCATGCGGGCGGTGGAGATCTGGTTCACCCTTCGCGCTACAGCGCCCAGGGTAAACCTCTTGGTGGATAGCCGGCATGGATCAAGCCGGCCGCTCATCTGGCAGACCAGATGCGGCCGTCTCTACAGAGACAGAATCCGGCGGACCACCATGGTGGCGAGAAGATCGCGGCCGAGGAGGCCGCTCTTCTCCAAGATGTCGAGGTGGGCACAGATAAGCGCCACCTCAGGATGCGGCCTGGGAGTCTTCGCATCCCAGTTTCGCCGCGTCGGGGGAGCGATGGCGAACGGGGGCATGTTGAGGGCGTCCTGGGCCGGGTCGGTGCTCTTCACGTAGAAGAAACCCTTCTGCCAATGCTTGATGGATTCTTGTAGAGGCATCTGGGGGAAGCCAGACTTTAGGCGATGATGCACCAACGCAGCCCTGCACGGCGTCATGGGGCGCGGCCCCTTGACCTTCTCCACCTCGGATTTCTCCATGGCGATGGATTGCTGCTTGAAGAAGAATAGGTTGCGCCACAGATCGATGCGAGGCTCGATCCCCACAAAGCCCTCGCACAGGACCACGAAGGCGACCAGCTGCAGTATGGCGCTCGGTGCCAGATGATGCGGTTGCAGGCCAAAGAAATGGAGCCATTTGGCGAAGAAGGAGCTAGCCGGGAGCCCGAAGCCCCGGTAGAAGTGCTCGACGAAGACCACGACCTCTCCCGCGGCGGGTGCGGGAGCGGTCTCGGAGCTGGGGAGGCGCACCAACACTTGGGAGGCCGGGGGCAGCAGTCGATGGTGACGAAGCGCCTCGATGTGCCCCTCGTCGACGTCGCTGCCCAACTAGGCTCCCTGCAAGGACGCCTTCTCCGCTGACGACTTCTTTGAGGAAGAATCGCCGGCCATGGCTGCGGGTGGCAAGAGCTCGAAGTAGTCGATGATGTCGTGACGACGAAGATAAAGAAGACGAAGGGCGCGAGCTCTTCTTCACAGGACGCAGGGAGGAAGAGAGCGCGGATGCAGGGCGAGAACAGGGGGCGAATGGCTTCCTCGGAACCCTCGCGTCCCATTTAAACCCCCACGAAGCATCGTGGGGAGGGGATCTGGTGCGCCCCGGGCCCCATTAATCCCGTGTATTACGGGCGGTAACGCTTCCCTAAGCCCAACCGCCGCGGAGTAAATCCGCAGAGGATCTCCCACGCGGAGGGCGAGGGGGTGTCGTGGCGGGACCCAAGGCCCTGGCCCAGTCCCGTCAACAGTAATCGCCATCATTCCGCCAGGTGGGGCCTGGCACGTGGCGTTCTCCGAACCAGTTATGACTAGACCGAGGCGTCGCTTCGAAGCCACCCGGTTTCGAAGCCGACGTCCTTCGCCGCGAATAGCGGTCAAAATATCAAGACAAATCAACAAGCCGGTGAGGCCGCCCGCCCGCAGGCGGTAGGCCTCGCCAGCTTCGGGGACTACTGTTGGGGGGATAACCCCGGGGTAGGCTCATCAAGCCTATTCCTTCATTTCCGGCCCAATGGACATGGACGTAGGAAGATTCCCAAGGCCCAAGTCTCCTGGACGGCTAGGCATCACCTGCCGGCTAGGGGACGAGGCGGCCCCCTTTCTGGCCGGCCAGGCAACCCCTGCCGGCTGGAATTCAAGCGGCCTCCTCTTCAGAGCCGGCCTGATCCCGTCAGCCGGACTGGAGAGGAGGAGGCCACACTTAAGCCGGCTGGCCAAGAAGGTCACATCAGATCGTAGGTAAGGAAGAGACCTCACGATTAAATGTAGCTACGCGTCAACAAAGGTACTGGATCAGGGCGCCCGACAGGTACGAGCGTCGGCGGCCACGCCGCTGACCTACCCCGGCTCTGATCCATCACCTAGCATAGTGTCAAACCGTCACACTCCCACTCCATTACTGCACTTGGCGTGGGGAACAGTGGAGGCGGTCGTACTACCTGCCCATGAAGAATCTCGCGGGGCGACGCTCGCGTGCTCAGCGTCAACCTTACGTGAGAGCCTCATTGGCCAGCCGGCGGGTCCCACGGGCAAACGAGACCATGCAGCCGGCAGGCCCCCCATCGACAAGACAAGACCTTTGTGGCCCCTGGCCAGCCGGCAAAGCTGCCAGCCGGGTCCCACACTTGTACCCTTTATCCATATTGTAAGTCGCGGGTTCGTCTATGAAACCCCTCGGTCGCCCTCCATGCAAGGGGGTGATCTTTCACCAGTCATTCAGCGCAACACATTCACCAACCACAGAGACAGAGGTAGAGATGAGCCGGCTGCTCCCCTCTTCCTCCTCCCAACACAGCTCGAGGAGCGACATTGTACTATGTTCCTATACATCAAACACTCCGGCAAGATTAGGGGTATTATCTCTACAGAGAGCCCTGAACCTGGATGCATCGTGCGTCCCATGCATGTACCAACCTCGTTCCCAGCGCCCACCTTTGTCCCTTCGGTTCTCACCGACTTTATCCTACCTATGGCATATGTTGTGAGTATTCACCGACAGGACATGTTCCACGTTCTTCAGCTACATGATCCTCCCGAAGTAAACTTTAGATTGACTGTGCCAATGCTACTTCTCAAACAACAGTGCCAGAAATTGACACGTTGACGGAGAATGGGCTTGCGTTGGTTTTTCCCTTGAAGAGGAAAGGGTGATGCAGTAGAGGAGCAATAATTATTTCCCTCAGTTTGAGAACCAAGGTATCGATCCAGAAGGAGGGTCTCGTCAAGTCCAGAGCACATGCGCAAACACAAACAAGCTTGCACCCAACGCTTCAAAGGGGTTGTCAATCCCTTCAAGATTGTTTGCAAAGTGAGATCTGAAGGCGGAAAGTGCAACAAAGTAAAAAGTGTAAGGCTGAAAATATGGTGTGGAGTAGACCCTGGGGGCATAGTGTTCACTAGAGGCTTCTCTCAAAATAGCAAATATCACGGTGGGTGAACAAATTATCGTCGAGCAATTGATAGAACCGCGCAATGTCATGACGATATCTAAGGCAATAATCATACATATAGGCATCACGTCCGAGACAAGTAGACCGATACTTTCTACATCTACTACTATTACTCCACACATTGACCGCTATCCAGCATGTATCCAGTGTATTGAGTTCATGACGAACAGAGTAACGCCTTAAGCAAGATGACATGATGTAGAGGGATAATCTCAAACCAATGATGAAAACCCCATCTTTTTACCCTTGATGGCAACAACATGATGTGTGCCTCGCTACCCCTTCTTTCACTGGGTGAGGTCACCGCATGGTATGAACCCAAAACCAAGCACTTCTCCCATTGCAAGAATCATAGATCTAATTGGCCAGACAAAACCCACAACTCGAAGAGAATTACAAGGATATGAAATCATGCATAAGAGAGATCAGAAGAAACTCAAATAAGATTCATAGATAATCTGATCATAAATCCACAATTCATCGGATCTCGACAAACACACTACAAAAGAAGATTACATCGGATAGATCTCCATGAAGATCATGGAGAACTTTGTATTGAAGATCCAAGAGAGAGAAGAAGCCATCTAGTTACTAGCTATGGACCCATAGGTCAATGGTGAACTACTCACGCATCATCGGAGAGGTCATGGTGTTGATGAAGAAGCCCTCCGTATCTGAATCTCCCCTCCGGCAGGGCACCAAAACGTGCCCCAGATGGGATCTTGCGGAGACAGAAGCTTGCGGCGGCGGAAAATTACTTTCGATGATCTCCTGATTTTTTTGGGATTTTTAGGGAATTTATAGGAGCAACCCCTAGGGCAGAGGGCGCCCAGGGGGCCCACTAGCCTGTGGGCCGCGGCCTCCCCCTGGCCGCGGGGTGGGGGCTTGTGGCGCCCCTGAGGCTCCCCTGCCTTAGCTCTCAAGCTTCCCAATCTTCTTCCGTTCCGGAAAAAATCTTTTCAGGGATTTTCTTCCGTTTGGACTCCATTTCAAAATCTCCTCTGAAAGGGGTCAAAAACATGGAAAAAACAAGAACTGGCACTTGGCACTGAGTTAATAAGTTAGTCCCAAAAAATATATAAAAGGCATGCATAACATCCAAAGTTTGACAAGGTAATAGCATGAAACCATCAAAAATTATAGATACGTTGGAGACGTATCAAGCATCCCCAAGCTTAACTCATGCTCGTCCTCGAGTAGGGAAGTGATAAAGAATGAATTTTGATGTGGAATGCTACCTAGCATAGTTGTCCATTGCAACTTCTTTCACGTGACATGAATGTTTAGATCCGTAAGATTCGAAACAATAGTTTGCTATTGACATGAAAACAATAATACTTCAAGCAAACTAGCAAGGTAATCATGAACTTTCAAAATAACAAGGCCAATGAAAGTTATCCCTACAAAATCATATAGTCTCACTATGCTCCATCATCCTCACACAACTAATGTAAATCATGCACAACCCCGGTATTGGCCAAGTAATTGTTTTCGCACTCTTACTTTCTCAAACTTTTTATAACTATCACGCAATACATGAGCGCGAGCCATGGATATAGCACTATAGGTGGAATAGAGTGTGGTGGTGGTTGTGAGACAAAAAGGAGGAGATGGTCACATTGACTCGGCATATCAAAGGGTTTGCCATACAAGAGATGCACTAGAGCTATAAGTATGTGGAAGCTCAAAAGGAGAACTAGTGGGTGTGCATCCAACTTGCTTGCTCACGAAGACCTAGGGCAATTTTGAGGAAGCCCATCATTGCAATATACAAGCCAAGTTATATAATGAAGATTCCCACTAGCACATGGTAGTGACAAAGCAAGAAGCTCTCAATCATGAAGAACATGGTGCTATCATGAAGCACAAGTGTGGAAAAAGATAGTAGCATTGTCCCTTCTCTCTTTTTCTCTCTTTTCTTTTTTTCATTTGGGCTCTTAGGCCTCTTTTTATTATTATTATTCTTGGTATATTTGGCCTCTTTTTTTCCTCACATGGGACAATGCTCTAATAATGATGATCATCGCACTTTTATTTACTCACAGCTCAAAATGATAATGATGACTCCATAGGAAATGCCTCCGGCAGTGTACCGGGATGTGCAACGATCTAGCATGGCGTATGACGTTGAAACATCTCGCTAGCTATCTTATGATCATGCAATGGCAATATGAGAGTGACGGCACAAGTCATGAGACAGAACGGTGGGAGTTGCATGGCAATATATCTCGGAATGGCTATGAAAATGCCATAGTAGGTAGGTATGGTGGCTGTTTTGAGGAAGGAATTTGGTGGGTTTGTGCAAAGGCGAGAATTGCGCGGCACTCGAGAGGCTAGCAATGGTGGGAGGTGAAAGTGCATCTATACCATGGACTCACATTAGTCATGAAGAACTCACATACTTGTTGCGAAAGTTTTTATTAGTAATCAAAACAAAGTGCTAAACGCATACTCCAAGGGGAAGGGTTGGTAGGTGTTAACCATCGCGCGATCCCGACCTCAATCACAAAGGATGACAATCAATAGATCAATTATGCTCCGACTTCGTAACATAGCGGTTCACCATACGTGCATGCTACGGGAATCACTAACTTCAACACAAGTATTTCTAGATTCACAACACCTTACTAATATAGTTCTTAATATTACCGAATCCACGTCTCAAAACTAATTGAGAGGAATCAAAACTTCTCTTTCTATTCAATGCACATGAAGATGGAGGTTTTTTCATCCTCTTTAGGTATCTATCACCTTTGGTGCTACTTTCATAGCATAAGCCAACTACCAAATCACGTACCGCCGTGCTCTAAAGATATAAGTGAAGCATGATGACCCACAAGTATAGGGGATCAATCGTAGTCATTTAGATAAGTAAGAGTGTCGAACCCAACGAGGAGCAGAAGGATCTGATAAACGGATTTCAGCAAGGTAATAACTGCAAGCACTAAAAGTAGCAGTAACAAGTGATTGTGTAGCGAGGTGAAACATAGCAAGCAAAGAGTACCAAGTAACAAGTAGTAGCAACGGTGCAACAAGTGGCCCAATCCCTTTTGTAGCAAGGGACAAGCTTGAACAAAGTCTTATAGGAGGAAAAACGCTCCCGAGGACACACGGGAATTTCTGTCATGCTAGTTTCATCATGTTCATATGATTCGCGTTCGTAACTTTGATATTTTGATATGTGGGTGGACCGGCGCTTGGGTACTTCCCTTACTTGGACAAGCATCCCACTTATGATTAACCCCTCTCGCAAGCATCCGCAACTACGAAAGAAGAATTAAGACAAAGTCTAACCATAGCATTAAACTAGTGGATCCAAATCTGGACAAACTCTTATAGGAGGTAAAGTGCTCCCGAGGACACATGGGAATTTCTGTCAAGCTAGTTTTCATCATGTTCATATGATTCGCGTTCGCTACTTTGATAGTTTGATATGTGGGTGGACCGGTGCTTGGGTGATGCCCTCACTTGGACAAATATCCCACTTATGATTGACCCCTCTCGCAAGCATCCGCAACTACGAAAGAAGAATTAAGACAAAGTCTAACCATAGCATTAAACTAGTGGATCCAAATCAGCCCCTCACGAAGCAACGCATAGACTGGGGTTTAAGCTTCTGTCACTCCAGCAACCCATCATCTACTTACTACTTCCCAATGCCTTCCTCTAGGCCCAAATATGGTGAAGTGTTATGTAGTCGACGTTCACATAACACCACTAGAGGAAAAACAACATACATCATATCAAAATACCGAACAAATATCAAATTCACATGACTATTATCAGCATGACTTATCCCATGTCCTCAGGAACAAAAGTGACTACTCACAAGACATGATCATAATCATGACCAGAGGTGTAATGAATAGCATCAAGGATCTGAACATAAACTCTTCCACCAAGTAATCCAACAAGCGTCAACTACAAAGAGTAATTAACACTACTAGCAACCTTACAAGTACCAATCGAAGTCGCGAGACGAAGATTGATTACAAGAGATGAACTAGGGATTGGAGAGGAGATGGTGCTGACGAAGATGTTGATGAAGATGCCTCTCCTCCGACGAGAGGAGTGTTGGTGATGACGATGACGAGGATTTCCCCCTCCGGGAGGGAAATTTCCTCGGCAGGATCGTCGTGTCGGAGCTCTAGATTGGATCTGCTCAAGTTCTGCCTCGTGGCGGCGGCGAAACCACGAAAAAGCTCCCGATTGATTTTTTTTCCACGTCAGGACGCTTCATATAGCAAAAGAGGGGGGCTAGTGGGCCTTCAGGCAGCCCACAAGCTTGCCCACCGCCACCAGGGGGTGGTGGCGAAGTGGGGTCTTGTGGGGCCCTGGTGGCCCCCCTCCGGTAGTTCTTTCGTCCAGTATTTTTAATATATTCCAGAAAAAATCCACATAAATTTTCAGGGCATTAGGAGATGTGCAGAATAGTGGACTAGGATTTGCTCCTTTTCCAGTCCAGAATTCCAGCTGCCTGAATTCTCCCTCTTCAAATAATCCTTGCAAAATAAGAGAGAAAGGCATAAATATGGTACCACTAGTAATATAACAGCCCAAAAAGCAATAAATATCAACATGAAAGCATGATGCAAAATGGGCGTATCAACTCCCCCAAGCTTAGACCTCGCTTGTCCTCAAGCGAAAAGCAAGTTCCCTAAACATGTCCACATGTTTGGGGACGAAGGTGTCGATAAAACATAATACGAACATTAGGGCATCATGATCACACATAGAACAGCAATATATCATAAAGATTCTTATGGGAAAGTAACAATTCCTTCACAAAGCAAAGCATGAAGCAAAAACCTTACCGAGAAGTAACCAACAATAGCCCATAGTCATTGAAGCAATTGCAATTTATCACAACGTCAGAAAGAGTCAAATAAGAGCTTGTAAGGCAAACCCACATACTCAATCATCTTTTTCATTTTCTACAATTGTTACAACTCACGTGGTACTCATGGTGTCAAAGTTTCAGCTGAACACAGAGGAAGATCGGGGCTTATAGTTTTGCCTCCCAACAGTTTACCTCAAGGGTAAAGTCAACAATAATAAAGCATGAGTACTCAACTCCAAGTTGATATATGAATATAGATCTTTCCCAAGCATGTGACGGTAGCCAAGACAAAGGCAAAAAGGGAATTGGTGAAGATCACCATGACTCTTACAAGGGTAAAAAGTAAAGGTACAAGATAGGCCCTTCGTAGAGGGAAGCAGAGGTTGTCATGCGCTTTTGAGGTTTGAATACGTGTCCTCTTAGTGCGGAGAAACGTCACTTTATATTGCCTCATGTGACGAAGAACTTTATTATGCAGTTTGTCGCTTTTATGTCTTCCTCATCACAGGTTCGTACAAAGCTAATTTTCCACACACTAATAGATCATACATATTAGAGAGCAATTTTTTATTGCTTGCACCGATGACAACTTACTTGAAGGATCTTATTCAATCCATAGGTAGGTATGGTGGACTCTCATGGCAAAACTGGTTGGAGGTTTATGGATGCGCAAGTAGTATCTCTACTTGGTGCGGGAGTTTTGGCTAATATGAGGTGGAAGCAATCGTCACATGCTAAGGTATCTCTAATCATATAACATTGTTTGGAACAAGCAAACACAATTCATTATGTTGTCTTCCTTGTCCAACATCTACTCCTAGGCATGTAATAGTTTGGTGAGTGCTCACAATTGTAAAAAGTGTCTAAGATGATATATTTATATGTGAACCTCTCTTTCCTTATTACTTCTTATTAATTGCAACAATGACTGAGGTCTATGTTGATTTATTCTCAACAAGCTTCAATCATCATACGTGTCCTAAGTGAAGTTATCACTTTCCATAAGATCGTCTCATGATCTTTCATGCTATCGTTCTTTCCATACTTTTGATCATGGCACAAAACAAAGCCCTTGACTAAGACACTCTTTATTATATGGCTCGTAAGCTCAAATACATCGGGGGAGAGACAAAAACAAAAGACTCAAACTAAAAACTAAAGACTTATTCCTCTAAAAGAAGAAATAAAAACTGAAAAAGAAAGAACTAAAACAAAGGTAAAAGCAAAAGATATAAAGGTGATACGATACCAGGGCAACTCCCCCAAGCTTGGCAGAAGCCAAGGGGATTGCCCATACCAATGCTTAGTTGTCTTCCTTTGGTGGTGATGGTGGTGTTGTTGTCGTAGTCTGATCCTCCGTCTTCCAAGGCATAGGTGCTCCATCATGGCAGGATGAACGAGTCGCCGGAATCCTCAAATCTGCAGCCAACCTTATTGATTTAAATCTATACTCATACTCACAGTTTTGATTCTACGGGTCATTGATCTGGCCCTGAAGTTGGTCAACCCTATCGTAGAGCCTAGAGAGGTGTTTCCCAATATCAATGGCATCCATCTTGTGATTGCTAGTGAAATCTGTGATCATCGTGTGGTTGGCGTTGAGTCCACGCTCCACCATCCCTTGGCACTTGAAGACTTGTTGCTCCATTGCTTCGAGCCTCGCCTCCATGCTTCCGGTCTTCTTAGGTCCCTCAACATCACGGATGTGCAACATCCCCTCGCTCATCTTGATAAATTGAGGGTGCTTCAACACTTCTGTGAGGTAGGGATTTATGACCTTCTCAAAGATCTTGTCCTTAGGAGCGTTTGGGGAAGTCATGATGATCTAGATCTGCGGCAGAAACAAGCTCGAAACGAAAATAGAGGAAAACTACGCGATACGGAGATCAAAACCTTCGGGCGACTATATATTGATTTTTTCTAGGCCAGAAGGAGTCCTCCGCAAGAAAACGGAGTCTGGGAGGCACACGAGGTGCCCACAAGCTTGCCCATCGCCACCAGGGGGTGGTGGCGGAGTGGGCCCTTGTGGCTGCCTCGTTTGCTCTCCGGACTGCTTTTTATTTTTCTAATTTTCCAAAAATTCCAAAACTGAGGAAATTTCCTATTGGAAAAGTATCGGAGTCCAATTTCTTGCCGAAACATGCACGTCTTCATTTTCAAGGTCTGAAATAGGCTGATAAACATCCCTTATGTACTCCTCTAGAATTATGACATTGATGATATTGTTCTCAACATTTACCACTCTAGGAAAATTTCCTTCGTGTTATTGATTTTGATGGCACCGGAACGATATACTTCCTCGACAACATAGGGACCTTCCCATTTATAGAGAAGCTTGCCTGCAAAGAATCTCAAATGAGAATTGTATAGCAAGACATAATCACCTATATTGAACTCTCGTTTTTGTATTCGTTTGTCGGGCCATCTCTTAACCTTCTCCATGGACAACCTGGCATTCTCATATGCCTGGGCTCTCCATTCATCTAACGAGCTGATATCAAACAACCACTTCTCACCGGCAAGTTTGAAATCAAAGTTGAGCTCTTTGATTGCCCAATAAGCTTTGTGTTCCAGCTCAAGAGGTAAATGACAGGCCTTACCGTAAACCATTTTATACGGTGACATGCCCATGGGATTCTTATAAGTAGTCCTATAAGCCCATAGTGCATCGTCAAGTTTGCTTGACCAGTTCTTTCGAGATCTACTGACGGTCTTTTGTAGGATCAACTTGATCTCCCTATTACTCAACTCCACTTGACCACTAGACTGAGGATGATAAGGAGATGCAACTCTATGGTTGACATCATACTTAGCTAGTATCTTGCAGAAAACACCATGAATGAAGTGTGAACCGCCATCAGTCATCAACTATCTAGGGACTCCAAATCTTGGGAAATGACTTTAAGCATCTTAATAGAGGTGTGGTGATCAACATTTTTAGTGGGGATAGCTTTTACCCACTTAGTAACGTAATCCACAACAACTAAGATGTGAGTGTACCCATTGGAACTCGGGAAGGGTCCCATATAATCAAAGCCCCAGACATCAAATGGTTCAATGACAAGTGAATAGTTCATAGGCATCTCTTGACGCTTACTGATGTTCCCTATCCTTTGGCATTCGTCACAAGACAAGACAAACTTACGGGCATCCTTGAAGAGAGTGAGCCAATAGAAACCTAATTGCAATACCTTATGGGCAGTTCTATCTCCAGCATGGTGTCCTCCGTAGGCTTCGGAATGACACTTCTGCAGGATCTGTCCCTGTTCATGTTCAGGCACACAACGTCTAATAACA
Source organism: Hordeum vulgare subsp. vulgare (assembly GCF_904849725.1). Classification (NCBI taxonomy): domain Eukaryota; kingdom Viridiplantae; phylum Streptophyta; class Magnoliopsida; order Poales; family Poaceae; genus Hordeum; species Hordeum vulgare. Next base: position 54,438,122 of record NC_058519.1, read on the forward strand.
CCATCTACTCCTTCCTTATAAAGGTGAGGATCATCCCAAAAGTAGTGTCTCAAATCAACGAAGAATTTCCTCTTTTGTTGATAGGTGAAACTGGGTGGTATGTATTTGGCTACGATATAGTTTGCATAATCGGCACACCACGGTGCACTAAGTGAAGTGCGGATGACATTTAATTGCTCATCAGGAAAGTTGTCATCAATTGGTAGTGGGTCATCAACGACATTCTCTAGCCTAGACAAGTTATCTGCTACAGGGTTATCAGCACCCTTTCAGTCAACGACGTGCAAATCAAATTCTTGTAGCAGGAGAACCCATCTGATCATCCTAGGCTTAGCGTCCTTCTTCTCCATGAGGTACTTAATAGCAGCATGATCAGAGTGAATAGTGACTTTGGAGTCAACTATGTAAGATCTGAACTTTTCACATGCAAACACGATTGCTAAAAATTCCTTCTCTGTAGTGGCATAGTTTCTTTGGGCACTGTCTAGAGTTTTACTAGCGTAGTGAATAACATTCAACTTCTTGTCAACTCTTTGTCCTAGAACAGCACCAACAGTGTAATCACTAGCGTCACACATGATTTCAAAGGGCTAGTTCCAGTCAGGTGGTTGAACAATAGGTGCAGTTATCAAAGCCTTATTAAGTATTTCAAAGGCTTCCTCACAATCCTCATCAAAAACAAAAGGAACATCCTTCTGCAAGAGGTTGGTAAGAGGCCTAGAAATCTTAGAGAAGTCTTTAATGAACCTTCTATAGAAACCAGCATGACCTAGGAAACTTCGTATACCTCTGATATCTGTGGGGCAAGGCATTTTCTCAATTGCATCAACCTTAGCCTTATGAACTTCAATGCCTCTTTCAGAGATATTGTGTCCTAAGACGATACCTTCATTAACCATAAAGTGGCACTTCTCCCAATTCAATACGAGGTTGGTTTCTTCGCATCTCTGTAAGACTCGATCAAGGTTGCTGAGGCAATCATCAAAGGAAGACCCGTAAATGGAGAAGTCATCCATGAAAACCTCGACAATCTTTTCACAAAAGTCAGAGAATATAGCCATCATACATCTTTGGAATATGACAGGTGCATTACATAAGCCAAAAGGCATACGTCTATAGGCAAAGGTACCGAAAGGGCAGGTGAAGGTGGTTTTCTCTTGATCAGATTGCGCAACAGGTATCTGCGAGAAACCTGAATAACCGTCTAGAAAGCAGAAGTGTGTGTGTTTTGATAGCCTTTCTGACATTTGGTCTATGAACGATAAAGGATAATGATCTTTCCTGGTTGCCTTGTTCAGTTTCCGGAAGTCTATCACCATTCTATAGCCGGTAATAATCCTTTATGGATTAGTTCATCCTTATCATTAGGAACGACGGTGATACCTCCCTTCTTAGGTACCCAATGTACTGGACTTACCCAATCACTATGAGCAACAGGATAAATGATTCCTACTTCCAGAAGCTTTAATATTTATTTTCTAACGACCTCTTTCATCTTAGGATTTAATCTCCTTTGATGATCAGCAACTGGTTTAAAGTCAGGATCGGTTTTAATCTTGTGCTGACATAGAGTAGGACTAATACCCTTAAGATCATCAAGAGTATATCCAATAGCAGCGCGGTGCTTCCTCAGAGTTTTTAGTAACTCCTTCTCTTCGCGCTCTGAGAGGAGAGCACTAATAATGACAGGATATATCTCCTTCTCATCAAGATAGGCATACTTAAGAGTATCACGCAAGTGTTTAAGCTCGAACACAGGATCACCCTTTGGTGGGGGAGGATCCCCAAGCAGTTCAACAGGCAGATTATTCTTGAGAATAGGATGTTGTTCTAAGACAATTCTATCTATCTCATCTCTCTCCTCCATATGCATATCATTTTCATTCTCAAGCAGATATTGCTCTAAAGGATCCGTAGGAGGTACGGCAATAGAGGCAAGAGCAATGATTTCATCTCTACCAAACGACTCTCTTTCATGGGGTTGTCTTCCAAACTTGGAGAAGTTAAATTCATGAGACACACCCTCGAAACTTACTGTGATAGTCTGTTTAATGCAGTCAATGTGAGCATTGACAGTGTTGAGAAAGGGTCGACCAAATATGATGGGACAAAAGCTATCTTGTGCAGTACCGAGGACGAAGAAATCAGTAGGATACTTCGTCTTACCACACATGACTTCTACGTCTCTCACAATTCCCAAAGGGCAGATAGTGTCTCTATTAGCTAGCGTGATAGTGACATCAATGGGTTCTATCTCAGTAGGTGCTATCTCATCTTTGATTTCATCATAGAGAGAACGGGGTATTGCACTAACACTAGCTCCCATATCACATAAACCATGGTAGCATTGATCTCCTATCTTAACAGAAACAACGGGCAGGCCAACTACAGGTCCGTGCTTGTCTTTCGCGTGAGGTTTAGCAATTCTAGCAGAGTCCTCACAGAATTTAATAACATGCCCGTCTATGTCTTCGGCTAAGAGATCTTTGATAATAGCAACACTAGGTTCAACTCTAATCTCCTCAGGGGGTGCAAGTGGTCTAATGTAACCCCTACGTATCATAGTTGGAGCTTTAGAATAATCCTTTATCCTAGTAGGGTATGGTGGTTTCTCAGTGTAAGCACAAGGAACAACAGGATCACTAAAAGCTATGATTTTCTCCTCAACTAGATTGGTTTTGGCTATGTTGCTTTCTACAGGAGGATGATATTTAAACCACTTCTCTTTGGGAAGTTCAACATGAGCAGCAAAAGATTCACATAGAGAAGCTATTATCTCAGAGTCAAGTCCATACTTAGCACTAAAATATCTAGAAGTGTTTGTCTCAACAAAAGATTTAACGCAATCAAACTGGAAATTCATACCTGAGTCTCTCCAATCTTCAGAGTTGCGTTTGATTCTCTCCAATAAATTCCACTTGTGATCAATATCCTTCTTCATAAAAGAACCGGAACAAGAAGTGTCAAGCATGGTACGATCTTCATAAGAAAGTCGAGCATAGAAGTTTTGAGTGATGATTTCTCTCGAGAGCTCATGATTGGGGCATGAATATAGCATTGATTTAAGCCTCCCCCAAGCTTGAGCTATGCTTTCCCTGTCACGAGGCCAAAAGTTATAAATAAAGTTCCGATCACGATGTACTAAATGCATAGGATAGAACTTTTGATGTAATTCCAATTTCAACCGATTGTAGCCCCATGATCCAGCATCATCACATATCCTATACCATGTCAACGCCTTAGCCTTCAAAGATAAAGGAAAGACTTTCTTCTTTACCTCATCCTCTTGCAAACCTGCAAGCTTAAATAAACCAGAAACTTCATCTACATAGATTAGATGAAAGTCTGGATGTGAAGATCCATCTCCTGCAAAAGGATTAGCCAGCAGTTTCTCAAGCATACCCAAAGGAATTTCATAAAAGATATTTTCAGTAGGTACCTCAGGTTGAGGAGCAACTCCTCGTGCTTCCGTTCGTGGTGAAGATACCCCGAACAAACTCTTCAAAGGAAGAGTTTCCATAGTGACAAGTGACAATAAATTTCAGCACAGTATATAAATGTTTCCTTACCAATTTCCACTTACCAAAGGCGCTTCAGTCCCCGGCAACGGCGCCAGAAAAGAGTCTTGATGACCCACAAGTATAGGGGATCAATCGTAGTCCTTTCGATAAGTAAGAGTGTAGAACCCGACGAGGAGCAGAAGGCTCTGATAAACGGATTTCAGCAAGGTAATAACTACAAGCACTGAAAGTAGCGTTAACAAGTGATTGTGTAGCGAGGTGAAACGTAGCAAGCAAAGAGTAACAAGTAACAAGTAGTAGCAACGGTGCAGGAAGTGGCCCAATCCCTTTTGTAGCAAGATAGAAGCCTGAACAAAGTCTTATAGGAGGAAAAACGCTCCCGAGGACACACGGGAATTTCTGTCTTGCTAGTTTCATAATGTTCATACCGAGGACACGCGGGAATTTCTGTCTTGCTAGTTTCATAATGTTCATATGATTCGCGTTCGTTACTTTGATAGTTTGATATGTGGGTGGACCGGTGCTTGGGTACTGCCCTTACTTGGACAAGCATCCCACTTATGATTAACCTCTCTCGCAAGCATCCGCAACTACAAAAGAAGAATTAAGACAAAGTCTAAACATAGCATTAAACTAGTGGATCCAAATCAGCCCCTCACGAAGCAACGCATAGACTGGGGTTTAAGCTTCTGTCACTCCAGCAACCCATCATCTACTTACTACTTCCCAATGCCTTCCTCTAGGCCCAAATATGGTGAAGTGTTATGTAGTCGACGTTCACATAACACCACTAGAGGAAAAACAACATACATCATATCAAAATACCGAACAAATATCAAATTCACATGACTATTATCAGCATGACTTATCCCATGTCCTCAGGAACAAAAGTGACTACTCACAAGACATGATCATAATCATGACCAGAGGTGTAATGAATAGCATCAAGGATCTGAACATAAACTCTTCCACCAAGTAATCCAACAAGCGTCAACTACAAAGAGTAATTAACACTACTAGCAACCTTACAAGTACCAATCGAAGTCGCGAGACGAAGATTGATTACAAGAGATGAACTAGGGATTGGAGAGGAGATGGTGCTGACGAAGATGTTGATGAAGATGCCTCTCCTCCGACGAGAGGAGTGTTGGTGATGACGATGACGAGGATTTCCCCCTCCGGGAGGGAAATTTCCTCGGCAGGATCGTCGTGTCGGAGCTCTAGATTGGATTTGCTCAAGTTCCGCCTCGTGGCGGCGGCAAAACCACGAAAAAGCTCGATTTTTTCCAGGTCAGGACGCTTCATATAGCAAAAGAGGGGGGCTAGTGGGCCTTCAGGCAGCCCACAAGCTTGCCCACCGCCACCAGGGGGTGGTGGCGGAGTGGGGGCTTGTGGGGCCCTGGTGGCCCCCCTCCGGTAGTTCTTTCGCCCAGTATTTTTAATATATTCCAGAAAAAATCCACGTAAATTTTCAGGGCATTTGGAGATGTGCAGAATCGTGGATTAGGATTTGCTCTTTTTCCAGTCCAGAATTCGAGCTGCCTGAATTCTCCCTCTTCAAATAATCCTTGCAAAATAAGAGAGAAAGGCATAAATATGGTACCACAAGTAATATAACAGCCCAAAAAGCAATAAATATCAACATGAAAGCATGATGCAAAATGGACGTATCAAAGCACAAGAGCAAAAGTATCTAGCTCAAAATATATAAGTTAAGCACTATGAGCATTCTAGCAAAATCACGATGAGTGCATGTCTCTCTCTCTCAAAAGGGTGTGCAGTGCTACTTCACAAGCAACAGCTCCAGAAATTGACACGGTGACGGAGATTGGGCTTGCGTTGGTTTTTCCCTTGAAGAGGAAAGGGTGATGCAGCACAGGAGCAGTAAGTATTTCCCTCAGTTTGAAAACCAAGGTATCGATCCAGAAGGAGGGTCTCATCAAGTCCAGAGTACCTGCGCAAACACAAACAAGCTTGCACCCAACGCTTCAAAGGGGTTGTCACTCCCTTCAAGATTGTTTGCAAAGTAAGATCTGAAGGCGGAAAGTGCAACGAAGTAAAAAGTGTAAGGCTGAAAATATGGTGTGGAGTGGACCTTGGGGCCATAGTGTTCACTAGAGGCTTCTCTCAAAATAGCAAGTATTACGGTGGATGAAGAAATTACTGTCGAGCAATTGATAGAACCGCGCAAAGTCATGACGATATCTAAGGCAATGATCTAGCATATAGGCATCACGCCTGAGACAAGTAGACCGATACTCTCTGCATCTACTACTATTACTCCACACATCGACCGCTATCCAGCATGCATCTAGTGTATTGAGTTCATGACGAACAGAGTAACGCTTTAAGCAAGATGACATGATGTAGAATGATAATCTCAAACCAATGATGAAAACCCCATCTTTTTACCCTTGATGGCAACAACACGATACGTGCCTCGCTACCCCTTCTGTCACTGGGTGAGTTCACGGCACGGTATGAACCCAAAACCAAGCACTTCTCCCATGGCAAGAATCATAGATCTAGTTGGCCACACAAAACCCACAACTCGAAGAGAATTACAAGGATATGAAATCATGCATAAGAGAGATCAGAAGAAACTCAAATAAGATTCATAGATAATCTGATCATAAATCCACAATTCATCGGATCTCAACAAACACACCGCAAAAGAAGATTACATCGGATAGATCTCCATGAAGATCATGGAGAACTTTGTATTGAAGATCCAAGAGAGAGAATAAGCCATCTAGTTACTAGCTATGGACCCGTAGGTCTATGGTGAACTACTCACGCATCATCGGAGAGGTCATGGTGTCGATGGAGAAGCCTTCCGTGTCCGAATCCCCCCTCCGGCACGGCACCAGAACGTGCTCCAGATGGGATCTTGCGGAGACAGAAGCTTGCGGCGGCAGAAAAGTGATTACGATGCTCCCTTGATTTTTTTGGGAATATTTCAGAATTTATAGGCGCAAGATCTAGGTCAGGAGACCTCCAGGGGGCCCACAAGCCTGCATGGCACGGCCCCCCTGGCTGCGGGGTGGGGGCTTGTGGGGCCCCTGGGGCTCTTCTGGCTTGGCCCCCAAGCTCTCCGATCTTCTTCCGTTCCAGAAAAAATCTTTTCGGGAATTTTATTCCGTTTGGACTCCGTTTCAAAATCTCCTCTGAAAGGGGTCAAAAACATGGAAAAACAGGAACTCGCACTTGGCACCGGATTAATAACTTAATCCCAAAAAATAAATAAAAGGCATGCAAAACATCCAAAGTTTGACAAGATAATAGCATGAAACCATCAAAAACTATAGATACGTTGGAGACGTATCATGCAGCAAGGATGATTGTGACACAACAAAAAGGAAAGACTCCTAAGATACAAGACGCTCCAAGCAAAACACATATCATGTGGTGAATAAAAATATAGCTCCAAGTAATGTTACCGATGGATTGAAGACGAAAGAGGGGATGCCTTCCCGGGGCATCCCCAAGCTTAGGCTTTTTGGTGTCCTTGAATTTGTCTTGGGATGCTTTGGGCATCCCCAAGCTTGAGCTCTTTCCACTCCTTATCTCATCGTCCATGAGAACATCACCCAAAACTTGAAAACTTCACAACACAAAACTTAAACAGAAACTCGTGATAATATTAGCACAAGAAAACAAACTACCACTTCTTTTGGTACTGTAGCAAAGTTGAATTCTATCTATATTGATGTTGGGATACTGTATTCTCACTTTTCCATGGCTAGTACTCCCCGATACTAACCATAGTTTCATCAAAACAAGCAACCAACTCAACAAAAATAGAATATGTCAAAAACAGACCAGTCTGTAGCAATCTGTATACTTCGTATACTTCTGGTACCTCAAAAAATCTGAAAATTTACAATGGCCTGGGCAAGAAGTATATCTACCAGCAGCAAAAAGAATCAACTCAAAATCTCTACCTTAATAAAAATGAAAAATCATCTCGTGAGCGAAAATTTTCTGTCTTTTTCCAGTAGGATCAAACAACCATTACCGAGACTAGTCATAAAGGTTTTGCTTGGCTCAAACACAAAAAGAAACACAAAAAACACAACCACAACAGAATTATGAAAGTGTAGACCCAACACAACATAAATAAAAAGATAAATTCATTGGGTTGCCTCCCAACAAGCGTTATTGTTTAACGCCCTTAGCTAGGCATAAAAGCGATAGAATCACGTATCGTCGTCTTTGGTGCTCAAACCATAAGTGGCCCTCATCATGGATTCATAAGGCAACCTTATTTTCTTTCTAGTAAAGTGTTCCATGCCCTTCCTTAAAGGAAATTGAAATCTAATATTCCCTTCCTTCATACCGATGATAGCACCGATAGTCCTTAGGAAAGGTCTACCAAGAATAATAGGGCATGTGGGATTGCAATCAATGTCAAGCACAATGAAATCCACAGGAAATAGTTCCTATTTGCAATAATAAGAACATCATTGATCCTTCCTGTCGTGGTTTTGTCACGGCAGATGTCCTCGTGAAAGGACTTAATATTGGAGCCATCGCACCTTGGTGGCGACTCAAAGGGGTTAAGCGGGAGAGACACGGCGATTTACCCAGGTTCGGCCCCTCGTGAGGAGGTAATAGCCTACGTCCTGCTTTTGTGTGTATTGATGTGGATTCGATTACAAGGGGGGCGTAATTCGCCAAACCTAGCACTCGATGATTTCTAACCTCCTCTCTCGTCCCCTGGGACTCGCCTTTATATACAGGTCAAATCCCCTAGGGTTTACAAGGATACTTTCCTTCCTACGAATCGTGACCCCGGTGGTCTCTAAGTCGCTATCTTCCGAAGCTTGGAGACTTTCCACGATTCACAAACCGTCATATGACCTTGATTTGACCAGGACAAGGCCCAAATACCTGCTCGGATGAATCGCCTAATGACTAACCCGGTCCAACTAGGGCGGGTCAGTCACAGGTAATATCCCCAACATTAGGCCCCAAATTGACTTGAACTTCTTTTTCATGCCAATACATCTGCTTAGTTGAAGGCGACTCATTCCTCATTTTCCTTCATATGTCAGAAATTGTAACCCGCCATCGGGCACCGAAAATTCTTTAAGTCGCCAAACCATTTCTTGTTGGCCTCTTCTTATCCCTGGATTTTCGGGAAGATTGACACAACCCCAACGGATCTTAGCACATCGTTATCCCGAAGTCTTCGGCGCGCATTTATAGCGAATCTTTTTATTCCCTGGCGGTTCCCGCTCACGGCGCCTCGATTCCAGCGCCCGCTCTGATAAATAGACAGGGGGGGAACAGGACTGGTGCTCCCCACCTACCAGTCTCGTCAATCTCTTCCCCATCACTGCAGCGAGAAAACCTCATCGCCTTCCGAGGACTTCGCCACCGCCGTCCTTCCCACCTTCACGCGAGAGGCTTTTGGCACCGCCCCTAGGCCTTCGCCGTCGTCCAGCTTCGCGCCGCGGCCGATCTGTCCGCCGCCGTCGACCACCACATCGTCGCCGACCATCTTGCCGTCTGCTACGAACTCCGCCGTCGCCGAAGACCTCGTCGCCCGACGAAAACTCCGTGCTTCTCCAACAACCTTCGCCGTCGTCGGCCCTCTTCGTCTGAGAGCATCAGGTTAGGCCTTCGCCCCCTTTTTAGGAAAAGATCCAATCCCTGCTCAGAATCCCGGCCATTGCCATGTTCCTGCCATTGCTAAGTTCTTGATATTCCTCGCGAGCAGACGTCGCATACCCTGAACCGACAAACATTGATGAGATATCCAATGCCCTTGAATACCTTTATTTATCCATCTTTACTTGTGGATCTTTTAGTATAGTGTTCCATCAAATGAGGGGCGTCGTCTTGCCCTGGTAAGAAATGGCCGCATCCAGTCGTTTTTCTCAGGGTTTTTTTAACCTGCCTGATAGATCCACCATTTACCTACTGTTTGCGGAAAGCTGTTTGTAGTCTTCACACTTTGACATTTCGAACGAACGTCCCCGTCATCTCTAGAGCGCAGCTCTTGTAAATAGCCACACCCCGTAAGTCGCCATAATAAACCGACTCGGCCCTTTGATATGGCGAGTCAAGTCCTTCCCTTAGTCCGTGGACAAAGTACTCGGCGATTTAAATGAACTTATTTCATCCCTTACAGTAGATGTTCGAGGCATGTAAGTTCACATCTTACCTCTTTCTAGCATGGGCGCCGTCTTCAAAAGTGACTGGCTCCCTACTAAGGTTGACGATACCATATTGGCTGATTACGTGAAAACGGGCAACCTGGATCCCCAGAATGTTATCGGCTGGCGCACCGGGTTTGGAGAGGATCTTCCTAACCCCAGGGAAGGGGAAATAGTCGCCTTTGTTGAACACCTGGAGCGAGGTTTTAAGCCGCCTGGATCGAAGTTTCTTAGAGACGCCATGGCTTTCATGAACGTCCGCCTCCAGGATTTGGGACCCAATTCCATAAGGAACTTATGCCAATTCCAAGTTTTCTGTGAAGCTTATCTGCGGATTGAGCCCTCTGTTCCTCTATTCTGGCACTTCTTTCATCTGAATCGCCAGAAGGAATTCCACAACGGTCCTAGCCTGGAACTCGGCGGTGTCAATGTCCAACGCCGTAGGGATAGCCCGTTTCCCTCACTCGCCATGCCCAGCCATCCCAAAGGTTGGGGCGAGTCTTGGTTCTACTGTCAAGAGACTTCTCCTGCAGGTGAAAACAAACTTCTGGGCTACCGGCCAACTCGCCTTCCAACAAACTTAAAGCTCCCAGACAAACTCACCGAGGAAGAAGAATCGGAGTTCATCCCAGTACTGTCCGAATTAAGGTCCTTGACGAATAATGGCCTTACTGGAGTAGACCTAATCCGTTGTTGGGTCGAATGGTGTATCCTCCCTCTGAGTCGCCGGGATGGTCTGATGTGCGAATTTGATGGCACCCTAGATCATCCTCAATGTTATTTCCATACGGCTTTAACAGAAAAGGACATCGTCACCATTATCAAGAAACTGACTGGCGAGCCTGCGGGAAAATGCGGCCAAATCGGCCTCAAGCCTTTCTGCAAAATTAACCCGGCGCCCAAGGTGAACAAATCTAACCCGCCTTTGGTTTTACTCCTTATGCTTCATTTGTACTGTGTTTTTGTAACATATACTATTTCAGAAAGGCGATAAGTTCTGGTCCAGAAAACCCAAAAGGCCAGCCATGAAAAATGTTAAGCCGCCCTCAAAGAAAACCAAGGGTAAAGGCAAAGCTGTTGTGGCTGAGCCATCCGAAGTCGATGAATCTCAAGTCGGCGATGCACTTTCGGAGGTAAAATTTCATCCTCTTTTCACTCGCCATCCACTACTGTTAATCTTTGTATTTATGTCTTTCCCTTTCCTTGTAATAGAACGAAGACAACGAAAGCCAGGAGGACTCTGTTGAGGTAATTTTTGTTTCCTCCGATTCATCTCCTTCTCCACCTAAGCCGGCCAGGCGATTTTGTGGGAAAGTTCCCTTCTCACACCCAAATTCTTGTTTGGACCCAAATCTCCTACTGAAGAAAGCACAGCACACTTCAAATCGGAAGACGCGAAGTCATTCCGGTGATCTGGTGTCCGGTTTACCAGCAACGAACAAGAGGAAACCAAATGAGGTATTTTGTGAATGACAATTCTTCATGTTCTCCTTGAATCACGCCTGTAACCCGCCTACATTGTTGACGTATAATTCTTGCAGAACTCTCCTCCTACATCTGGCAACTCAGTGATGTCGACACTTCCACCAATGATTCGAGTTCCAGGGTAAATCTTTTGATAATCTTGTTTTGAATTCTCAGAGTAATGAAACTTTCAATTCCTTAATATGCTTCTCCCTTCTTTTTAGGGCACAGGCCAAGAAAAGGAAAACCAGTGGGTCAACTCCTGCCCAACTTCAGAACCCATCGAAGACTCATCACCGAATCAGGATGAACCGGATCAAGCCGAGCCTGAAAATCAGATGGATCTTCCTGAATCGCCGAAGGAAACAACGGATATCCCTAAGCCGCCAAGTCCATTGACGACAACAGAAGACCCAGATGTTGTGATTATTACTGGTATTGGCTTCTCGAAGCCGGCGGCGACGGTTTTGTCAAAACATGTGGCATCCTCCTCCCAAGCCATTCCTGAATCGGGACTCTCCAAGGCCAAGCTTTCTGAGTATGAAAACCTGGAGTTCGAGGAACTCTGCTCTAGTTTTTCAAGTCGCGTGGAGGCGAGCTATGAGATGGAAAAGAGCCTGCTGCGAATGTTAAAAAACAAACATGAGGTAAACTTGTTATATTGTATTACTCCCATTAACCCCCAAAGGCCGGGTCATCCAATAAAAAGATGAGCCGGGTCTTAAGAAAATTTAGAAAGAACTTTGCGACCAGTAACCCCCAAGGGCCGGGTCATCAGTAAAAAGATGAGCCGGGTCTTTGAAATTGTATAATTTTATCTGAAAAGGAAAAATTATACATTAGCCCCCAAGTGTCAGGGATATTGCTTGCAATAGTTCTGAGACTTGCCCTCGTTTTGTACTTTCAACAGGAAACTCTTGCTCACACCGAATCGGCGCTTGGCGATTTAAAGAAAAACTTATCTGGTCAACAAGACGCCCGAGCTAAGTCGGAGGAGAAATATCAATTGGCCTTGGCTGAGCTGGAGAAACTTAAACCGAGTTGAAAAGAGCTCAAGCTGACCAAGATGCCGCCAGAAAAAGAGCAGAGAAGGCTGAAAACAAGCTGGTCACTGTGCAACAGGAATTATCCAGCTTGAAGCGTCATGTCTCCAACATGACGCAAGCTGTCTTCGGTAAGCTTACTTAAACGTTTGATCTCTTCTTCTTTTTTATAAATAATTCTTATCGTAAGTCGCTGATCATCATGACCCCTTGCTCAGGTTCGAGAGCCGCCAACCTTCAAGAAGACTGCGTGCTGATGCTGAAGGCGATTTACACACTGACAGAGCAACTGTACACCGGTAGTGTCTTGACCGTTAAAGCCGTGATGGGTGCCAAAGAGCCTATCACTTCCATAAAGAAGGTGCTTGGCTGCTTATCCACACTTCCCCTTCAAATTGGCGAGCTAACTCGGTCAGCCGCTCGAAAGGGTGTTCTGACTGCCCTGAGTCGCTGCTTGGCGCATGCTCCAGAAATCAACTCGGAAGAGGTAGCAGCAGGCTTTCCTTAGCTTAAAGATGATGGGTCAGAATTTGTTTAAGAGGACTATCAACGTGTCGTCAAGGACTCCCGACTGGCAGCAACCCAGCTTGCAGCAAGCCTTGATTTATCAAAGTATTAGGCGGCTTATGATAGTAAAAACAAGAGGGTCAACCCGCCAGCCTTTGCGACGACCAGTTTAACTCCTCGGCGACCCAAGAACCCTTTTGACTTGGAAGCAGACCTGGCATCGATCCTGACTGATGACGATGACTTCACAGCCTTGGCTAAGTGCAATTGGGTACTGGGCGACTTGCAAATCGAAGTTGGCCAAAGCTCACAGCAGAATGATCCTAAGGCGCCAACAGAATGAACCTTACTGATTTTGGCCTCAGAGCCATGTAATAGGTTTATTTCATAAGTCGATACTGTTTTGGTGATACCCTTTGCAAGAATCTTTATGTCGCTCATAAGGCAATTTTGAAATATTTGAGACTCCTTTAAGATGCTCAACTTGCCATGGACAAAGTAGTTCTGATCATTAACCTGTCTTTAGGCCTTGAAAACAGCATATATGAAAACCAAATAAATGACAACAAATATTTCCCAGAGGGATCAGAAAGAAAGGTACAAAACCCTCAAGGCTATGCCTTTAAACAAAAACAACAATTTCGTCGGCTCATAAGGTCGCGACAGGATGAGGCGAGTCAGAAAACTCAAGCATGCACCCATAAATGCAAGTTTCGTCGGCTCATAAGGTCGCGACAGGATGAGGCGAGTCAAAAAACTCAAGCATGCACCCATAAATGCAGGTTTCGTCGGCTCATAAGGTCGCGACAGGATGAGGCGAGTCAGAAAACTCAAGCATGCACCCATAAATGCAGATTTCGTCGGCTCATAAGGTCGCGACAGGATGAGGCGAGTCAGAAAGCTCGTGCACACACCCTAAATGCAGGTTTTGTCGGCTCATAAGGTCGCAACAGGATGAGGCGAGTCAGAAAGCTCGTGCACACACCCTAAATGCAGGTTTTGTCGGCTCATAAGGTCGCGACAGGATGAGGCGAGTCAGAAAACTCGAGCACACACCCTAAATGCAGGTTTCGTCGGCTCATAAGGTCGCGACAGGATGAGGCGAGTCAGAAAGCTCGAGCACGCACCCTAAATGCAGGTTTCGTCGGCTCATAAGGTCGCGACAGGATGAGGCGAGTCAGAAAGCTCGAGCACACACCCTAAATGCAGGTTTCGTCGGCTCATAAGGTCGCGACAGGATGAGGCGAGTCAGAAAGCTCGAGCACACACCCCAAATGCAGGTTTCGTCGGCTCATAAGGTCGCGACAGGATGAGGCGAGTCAGAAAGCTCGAGCACACACCATAAATGCAGGTTTCGTCGGCTCATAAGGTCGCGACAGGATGAGGCGAGTCAGAAAGCTCGAGCACACACCCTAAATGCAGGTTTCATCGACTCATAAGGTTGCGACAGGATGAGGCAAGTCAGAAAACTCGAGCACACACCCTAAATGCAGATTCTGTCGGCTCATAAGGTCGCAACAGGATGACACAATTGCTTTTTAATGAAGAAGCCCCCAGGTCAGGGAGTATTTTATTACTTCATAATGAAACTGAAAAACTTACATAATATAGAGCTTAAGAGCTCAAGTGTAATAAGGCCGCAGATGGGCAATATTCCAGGGGCGAGTTGACTCAGCCTCCGTGGTCGGTCGATTAGGCCGGAGATCCACCAAATAATAAGAGTCATTGCGGAGGTTCTTGCTGACGACGAACGGCCCTTCCCAAGGTGGTGACAGCTTGTGCATGCCTGCTCGATCTTGTATCAGCCGGAGAACCAAGTCGCCTTCCTGAAAGGTCCAACTCTTAACCCGGCGACTATGATAACGCCGCAGATCCTGCTGGTAGATAGCCGAACGGGCCGCAGCCAGGTCACGCGCCTCCTCTAAGGCATCCAAAGAGTCTTGACGCGTCATCTCATTGTCTTGTTCCACATATGCGGCGACTCTAAGCGAGTCATGCCTTATGTCAGTAGGGAGAACAGCCTCTGCTCCGTAGACCAAAAAGAAAGGGGTGAATCATGTGGATCGGTTCGGGGTAGTCCGAATACTCCACAGTACCGAAGGTAACTCTTCAACCCAACACCCTGGGTTTTTTTCCAGGGGAACCATGAGTCGGGGCTTAATCCCTCGCAAAACCTCCTGATTCGCCCGCTCTGCCTCCCCGTTAGATTGTGGGTGAGCGACTGCAGAAACATCAAGTCGGATATGTTCTCGACGACAAAACTCCTGCATCGCCCCTTGGGACAAGTTAGTACCATTATCAGTGATGATACTATGCGGATATCCAAACCGGAAAATCAGCTTCTTCAAAAATTTGACCGCTGTTTCCGCATCGCAAGCCCCAACAGGTTCCGCCTCAACCCACTTGGTGAACTTATCAATCGCCACCAACAGGTGGGTTTTCTTGTTGGAGGACATATTAAAGGGGCCAACCATGTCCAGCCCCCAGACCGCAAAAGGCCAAGTAATGGGAATCATTCTTAATTCTTGAGCCGGCACATGAGCCTGCCTCCCATAACGCTGGCACCCCTCACACCGACGAACTATGTCTTCTGCATCTGCATGAGCCGTCAGCCAAAAGAAACCATGACGAAAAGCCTTTGATACCAAAGAACGTGACCCGGCGTGATGCCCACAGTCTCCGGAATGAATGTCATTTAAGATTATGCATCCTTCTTCGGGGGGAACACATCGCTGAAAAACTCCAGAGGCGCTCCGTTTATATAACTCGCCATTAATGATGACCATGGATTTGCTGCGCCGAACGATCTGGCGAGCCAAAACTTCGTCGGCCGGTAACTCGCCCCGAGCGAGATAAGCCAGATAAGGGAGAACCAATCTGGAGTGACATGGAGAGCCGCCACGAGCTGAGACTCGGGATCTGGTATCGCCAATTCCTCCTCTGACGGTAAAATCACGGATGGTTTATGTAAGATATCCAGAAAAACATTAGGGGGAACCGGCTTTCTCTGGGAGCCAAGTCGCGAGAGGGCATCAGCTGCCTCGTTGAGGCGCCGATCAATATGGTCCACCTGATAACCATGAAAATGACCCGCCACATCAGACACAGCTCGCCTGTAAGCCACCATCATGGGGTCCCGAGAATCCCAGGTACCCGAAACTTGTTGTGCCACCAAATCGGAGTCACCGAAACATCTGACTCGTGTTAGGTTCATCTCCTTGGCGAGTCGCAAGCCGTGAAGCAAAGCTTCATATTCCGCTGCATTGTTAGTGCACGGAAACATGAGTCGGAGAACGTAACAGAACTTATCTCCTTGAGGGGATACCAACACCACAGCAGCCCCCGAGCCTTCCAGCTGCCTGGATCCATCAAAGTAAATAGTCCAGTAAGTGAGATCAGGCCGGTCTTCCGGAGCCTGTAGCTCTGTCCAGTCGTTAACGAAATCAACTAGTGCCTGAGACTTGATAGCTGTGCGAGGAGTATATTGTATGTGATGAGGCCCAAGCTCTATTGCCCACTTGGCGATTCGCCCTGTTGCCTCCCGATTCTGGATGATGTCCCCAAGGGGGGCAGAGCTAACCACTGTGATAGGGTGCTCCTGGAAATAATGCTTAAGTTTTCGACTTGCCATAAACACCCCATATACCAACTTTTGCCAATGTGGGTACCGCTGCTTGGAAAGAGTTAGCACCTCGCTGATAAAATATACTGGGCGCTGCAGTGGGTATTCCTTTCCTTCTTCCTTACTCTCAACGACCACTGCCACACTTACTGCTTTGGAATTTGCCGCGATATACAGAAGCATGGGCTCCTTTTCAGTTGGGGCTGCCAGGACCGGCGGGTTAACCAATTGGAGTTTCAGGGCCTCGAGCGCCTCGTCTGCCTCATTTGTCCAAACAAATCGATCGGATTTCCTCAATAATTGATAAAGAGGGATCGCCTTCTCCCCGAGGCGACTCACAAAACGACTTAAAGCCGCAATGCGACCCGCCAGCCGTTGAACTTGATTAACGTTCGCCGGCTTTCCGAGGGAGGTAACCGCTTCGATCTTGTCCGGGTTAGCTTCGATGCCGCGCTCCGATACCAGGAAACCCATTAATTTTCCTGCAGGCACACCAAAAACACACTTGGTAGGATTTAGTTTCATCTGATATACCCGTAGATTATCGAACGTTTCCTTGAGGTCTTCCAGTAGTGTCTCCCCCTGGCGGGTCTTGATCACAATATCGTCGACATAGGCATGGACGTTGCGACCAATTTGGTTACGAAGACAATTCTGGATGCAGCGTTGATAAGTCGCCCCCGCACTCTTGAGTCCGAAGGGCATGGACACATAACAAAAGGCCCCAAAGGGGGTTATGGAGGCCGTTTTCTCTTGATCCTCCACGGCCATCTTGATCTGGTGATATCCTGAATAGGCGTCCAGAAAGCACAATCGTTCGCATCCCGCCACCGAGTCAATGATTTGGTCGATGCGGGGAAGAGCGAAGGGATCTTTTGGACAAGCTCTGTTGAGGTCTGTATAGTCAATACACATATGAAAAGTACCATTCTTCTTGAGTACCAAAACCGGGTTAGCCAGCCATTTGGGGTGAAAAAATTCCATGATGAATCCGGCGGCTAAAAGACGGGCGACTTCTTCCCCAATCGCCTTGCATCGCTCCTCGTTGAATCTGCGAAGGTACTGCTGGACGGGTTTGCACTTTGGGTCAACATTAAGATGGTGCTCAGCGAATTCTCTCGGCACACCAGGCATGTCAGAAGGTTTCCATGCAAAGATGTCCCGATTCTCACGGATGAATTCGATGAGCGCGCTTTCCTATTTGGAGTCCAGACCCGTCCCAATGGTGAACTGCTTGGATGAATCGCCAGGTACGAAATCGATTGTCTTAGTGTCATCCGTTGGTTTGAACTTGAGGGGCGACTCAGAGTCTGTAGTTGGC
This sequence comes from Hordeum vulgare subsp. vulgare, assembly GCF_904849725.1. Lineage (NCBI taxonomy): Eukaryota > Viridiplantae > Streptophyta > Magnoliopsida > Poales > Poaceae > Hordeum > Hordeum vulgare. The sequence continues at coordinate 54,455,764 of NC_058519.1, forward strand.
TTCTTCAGGGGTGACATGTCCGCCGGGTCAACATTGGCCCGATGGTGTTTGAGCTCTTCCGCAGCACAGGCGACTTCCGCATAAGCCGCGTCCCCTTCTTCACATTCCTTTGCGATCCTTCTATATCCATCAACTGTGATGGGTCCTTTGGGACCAGGCATTTTGAGCTTGAGGTAGACGTAGCACGGGCGAGCCATGAAGCGGGCGTAAGCCGGTCGCCCAAACAGCGCATGGTAGGGGCTTTTCAATTTGACCACCTCGAAGATTAGAGACTCCGACCTATAATTCTGTGCAGTTCCAAATGCCACTGTGAGAGTGACCCGGCCTATGGGATAAGCCGACTTGCCTGGGACAATTCCGTGGAAAACTGTGGTTGAAGGCATCAGGTCTTTCTCCAATAGATTCATCCTTTCGAAGGTGTCGAAGTATAGGATATTGATGTTGCTGCCACCATCCATTAGTACCTTTGATAGGGTGTAACCCCCCACTTGGGGAGCCACGACCAACGCCAGATCGCCCGGGTTATCTACTCTCGGCGGGTGATCCTCCCTGCTCCATGTTATGGTCTGCTCAGACCAATGGAGGTATCTGGGAATCGCCGGTTCAGATACACTGTACGCCCGGTGACTCACCTTCTTATCACGCCTGCAAGCATTAGTGGTGAAAACGTGGTACTGCCCATTACTTAACTGTTTGGGGTTGCTGCGGAAGCCCCCATTATCGTCCTGACCCTGCGGAGCCCCCTGTGGGGGTGGCTGCTGGAAGACTCCTGGCAGGTTGTACCGCCGTTGGTGGTGCACCGGGTATTGGCCGCCACCTGGCTGCGGGTCTCCCTGAGCCCCCTATTCGAGAAAACCGCCGAAGGGGTTCTGTCTTTGGTTGGGCACGGCGAATTGCTCCTGGCGCTGGTCCGGGTCTTCATTTTGACTCTTCTTGATTGCCTCCGCCCGAAACTCTCGCATCACGAAGCAGTTTTCCCAAGAGTGACTCGCGGGGCCGTCAGCCGTGGCGTCGTGCGGGCAAGGGCCCTTGAGTAGCTCTTCATAGTTACGCGGCCTCTTCCCACTGAAACATCGATTCTTCTTTTTGCCATTATTAGCGTTGGTATTGGCGACTAAGTCCGAGGGCTCCTCCTGTGGTCTCCGCTTGCCATTGGTCCCTTGATTGTGACGGTTACGCCCCTGGAACCGGGTATGATTTTCGGATGACTCTCCCTTCTTAGGAGAATTAGCCTTGCCATCCTCGCCGGGATCTTTGGTATCATCGGCCTTGGCATATCTAGTGAGGGTGTCCATCAGCTCGCCCATGTCTTGGACCTTTCGTTTGAGTCGCCCCAATTTCTGCACCAAGGGTTCGTAATGACAATTGTGCTCGAGGATGAGCACAGCTTGAGCCGCCGTAATACCATCTGACGAATGAATAATTTCTGCAACCCGTCGTGACCAATGGTGGGCCGACTCATCCGGGCGCTGAACACAGTGTTGTAGATCGACGATCGTCATCGGACGTTTGCAAGTTCCTCAGAAGTTTTTGATGAAACGCTCTTTTAACTCGGCCCAGGACTGGATGGAATTGGGAGGCAAGTTTTTCAACCAAGTGCGTGCCGACCCCTCGAGCATCATTGTGAAGTATCTGGCGCAAACCGCCTCATTTACGTCAAGCATGTCCATGGCGATTTCATAACTCTCGATCCATGACGTCGGCTCGAGGTCCGGTGTATAATTAGGCACTTTCCTTGGTCCCTTGAAGTCTTTGGGCATCCTTTCGTTCCGAAGGGCCGGGGACAAGCATGGTACCCCAACTCGCCCTCCGCCCTCGACGAGGGGGGCCGGGGCGTCTTGGATGTTCGGGAGATCTCGGCCCGGCGGGTTTCGTTCGGGCGCGTTGTCCTATGGGAAGTGTCGCGGCCCGCTGTTTACGGTAGGCTGGTCCTCTGGCCTGCTCCTGGTATAACTTGCCTGAGGGGTGGAATGCAACCTCTCGAGGCTATGTGAGAACTGGGCGTTTTGAACCACCGCCGTCTTCAACATCTTGATGGCGTTCCTTGCTTCTATCTCGGCAAGGGTGTTGGCGTGAATCGGAAGAGACTCCAGATGGCGAGTTGCGGCAAGTACGTTATCCACCGGGTTGGAAAAGTGGCCTTGAGGCGTCCGGAATCGGGGAATGTGATCCTCAACCGGCTGAGCCGGCGGGTTAGGCGGGCGGCCCGGTCCTCCCCCCGGGGCGGCTCCCGCCCCAGGGGTTCGTGGAGTGTCGAACAGGCGGGTCGGGTTGAGATCATGGGGCAGGCGACCCTGGTGTCTCCGCTGATGGACGGCGTTGGACGCGCACTGCTGTCTCTCGAGCCACCAGTTGTCAGTGTTTAAACGCATCCTTTCGGCCGTAATTTGAGCTTGCCGAGTCTCGATCCTGGCGGACTCCATCTCAGCGTCCCGATGAGCCTTTGCCACTGCCTCTCTGAGTTTCGCCAACTCCGTGTTTATCTCCTCTTGGTTCTCTGGTGTGAGGGGAGTCGCCATTAGCCTTGTGACCTCCGCCGCTAAATCCACTAGGACTGCGGCCGGGCTCCTGGACGTCACGCCGGTTCCATCGCCCCCAGTAGGGTTTTGTGTGGGCTGAGTCGCCCCAGCCATGTAGATGGCGATCTAGCGGCGAGTTCGGTCAAGGATTTTCGGGTCCATGGCCAGCGACAAGCTCCCAAGACAATCCCCATGCAGAGAGCGGATTGAATCTGAGTCACCCATGGATGATTCGTCATCGGAGTTGACCGGTGTAGTTTCCTGAGTCGCCGAGAGTTCCGGCTCCTCCGATCCCTGCGTGAACCCCACAAAGACCGGGCGAGTCAGATTTGGCGTTATGACTTGGCGAACGTACCTGGCCGGCTCGACGATGTTGGTGGAGATGTCCGGCTCAGGCGCGGATGATCTGATCATGCCGATGAAGATGTTGATCTTGCCGAAGGGGACCGTGTAACCAGATTCAAGCGAATCCGCTTCAGGTCCCCATTGCTGGTTGTTGATGTAGGTTATCCCGCGGTGGCTCCGAGTCATGAGCCCCGTCGCGTAACTCCCAAACCCTGGTAGGGCTCCCTTTGAGAACTCAACTCCACCGTGCGTAGGCCCCACGATGGGCGCCAACTGTCGTGGTTTTGTCACGGCAGATGTCCTCGTGAAAGGACTTAATACTGGAGCCATCGCACCTTGGTGGCGACTCAAAGGGGTTAAGCGGGAGAGACACGGCGATTTACCCAGGTTCGGCCCCTCGTGAGGAGGTAATAGCCTACGTCCTGCTTTTGTGTGTATTGATGTGGATTCGATTACAAGGGGGGCGTAATTCGCCAAACCTAGCACTCGATGATTTCTAACCTCCTCTCTCGTCCCCTGGGACTCACCTTTATATACAGGTCAAATCCCCTAGGGTTTACAAGGATACTTTCCTTCCTATGAATCGTGACCCCGGTGGTCTCTAAGTCGCTATCTTCCGAAGCTTGGAGACTTTCCACGATTCACAAACCGTCATATGACCTTGATTTGACCAGGACAAGGCCCAAATACCTGCTCGGATGAATCGCCTAATGACTAACCCAGCCCAACTAGGGCGGGTCAGTCACAGGTAATATCCCCAACACTTCCCATGGGTTTCTTGACAGTAGAATCAGCAAGATGCAAATTAAGAGAACACTCTTTAATCTCATTAAAACCCAGAACATCACATAAAGACTTTGGAATCGCAGAAACACTAGCACCCAAATCACACAAAGCATTGCATTCATAGTTTTTCATTTTTATTTTGATGGTAGGTTCCCACTCATCATGAATCTTTCTAGGGATAGAGACTTCCAATTCAAGTTTCTCTTCAAGAGATTTTATCATAGCTTCGACGATATGATCGGTAAAGGCTTTGTTTTGGCTATAAGTGTGTGGAGAGTTTAACATGGATTGCATCAAAGAAATGCATTCAATCAAGGAACAACTATCATAATTGAATTCCTTGAAATCCACGCTAGTAATTTCATTACTACTCAAAGTTTTAACATCTTCTACTCCACTTTCAATGCTTTTAGCATCAAGATAGATGGACTCTGAATCATTGGGGCACTTTTCAACCAAGGTGGATTCATATCCAGCCCCATAATTATTAGGTTTGACACAAGAAAACAAAGATTCAATGGGAGTCACACCAAGCACTTTAAGATCTTCGTGATTCTCATCACGAGAACACGCCTTTTTAAGCCATTCATGTCTAGCACGAATTTGGGCGGTTCTTTCTTGGCTCTCAATCATGGAAACACGCATAGCTTTCAAAGTTTCATCCATGTTGATTTTGGGAGGAGCACATCTAACTTTCAAAGCATCAATATCACTAGACATTCTATCAACGCACTTAGCCAAATCGTCAAATTTGAGTAGCTTTTCCTCTATGGACGCATTGAAAATCTTTTGAGAGTTGATGAACTCTTTGATACTACTCTCTAGATCAAAGGGTAATCTATTGTAATTTCCATGAGTGTTGTTGTAGGAGTTGCCAAAGTTATTAGAGGAGTTACTAGGAAAAGGAGCAGGAACATAGTTTCCTCTAAAAGCATTGTTGTTGCCAAAGTTATTCCTACCAACAAAATTAACGTCCAAGCTAGCGTTGCTACTCTCAATCAAAGAAGACAAGGGCATATCATTAGGATCCAAAGGAGCACTTCTACTAGCAACCAAATTCATTAACTCATCCATCTTAGCACTCAACGAGTTAATTTCTTCTATAGCGTGTACCTTCTTACTACTAAGTGACCTTTCAGTATGCCACTGAGAGTAGTTTGTCATGATGTTGTCTAAGAGCTTTCTGGCTTCCCCTAACGTGATTTCCATGAACGTTCCACCTGAGGCGGAGTCCAAGATATTTCTAGAAGCAAAATTCAAGCCAGCGTAAAAGATTAGAATAATCATCCAAAGACTCAAGCCATGAGCGGGACAATTTCTAATCATTAATTTCATTCTCTCCCAAGATTGTGCAACATGTTCATGATTAAGTTGCTTGAAATTCATGATATCATTACGGAGAGAGATGATCTCAGCCGGCAGAAAATACTTGGATATATAAGCATATTTGCACTTATCCCAAGAATCGATACTATTTTTGGGCAAAGAAGAAAACCAAGTTTTTGCGCGATCTCGCAACGAGAAAGGAAAAGGCTTCAATTGAATCACGTCGTTATCCACATCTTTTTTCTTTTGCATACCGCAAAGCTCAATGAAGGTATTGAGATGGGATGCGGCATCTTCACTAGGAAGGCCAGAGAACTGCTCTTTCATAACAAGATTCCGCAAAGCGGCATTGATTTTGTATGACTCCGCACTAGTGGCGGGAGCAATCGGAGTACTAATAAAATCATTATTATTAGTATTCGAGAAGTCACAAAGTTTGGTGTTTTCGTTCATGGTGACTTCAGCAAGCAAGCAAGCACACAAGCAAACAAAGAGCACGCGAGAAAAAGGGCGAACGAAAAGGCGAACAAAAAAGGCAAACGAAAAAAGGAAAATGTGGTGGAGAGGAAAACGAGAGGCAACTGGCAAACAAAGTAAATGCAAGAGATAAGTTTGTGACACCTACTTGTATGAGTCCTTGACTTGATCTTCCTCCCCGGCAACGGCGCCAGAAATCCTTCTGCTACTTCTCAAACAACAGCGCCAGAAATTGACACGTTGACGGAGACTGGGCTTGCGTTGGTTTTTCCCTTGAAGAGGAAAGGGTGATGCAGCACAGGAACAGTAAGTATTTCCCTCAGTTTGAGAACCAAGGTATCGATCCAGAAGGAGGGTCTCGTCAAGTCCATAGTACATGCGCAAACACAAACAAGCTTGCACCCAATGCTTTAAAGGGGTTGTTAATCCCTTCAAGATTGTTTGCAAAGTGAGATCTGAAGGCGGAAAGTGCAACAAAGTAAAAAGTGTAAGGCTGAAAATATGGTGTGGAGTAGACCCTCGGGGCCATAGTGTTCACTAGAGGCTTCTCTCAAAATAGCAAATATCACGGTGGGTGAACAAATTACTGTCGAGCAATTGATAGAACCGCGCAAAGTCATGACGGTATCTAAGGCAATGATCATACATATAGGCATCACGTCCGAGACAAGTAGACCGATACTTTCTGCATCTACTACTATTACTCCATACATCGACCGCTATCCAGCATGCATCTAGTGTATTGAGTTCATGACGAACAGAGTAATGCCTTAAGCAAGATGACATGATGTAGAGGGATAATCTCAAACCAATGATGAAAACCCCATCTTTTTACCCTTGATGGCAACAACACGATGCGTGCCTCACTACCCCTTATGTCACTGGGTGAGGTCACTGATACGTCCATTTTTCATCATGCTTTCATGTTGATATTTATCGCTTTATGGATTGTTATTATACTTTGTGGAACCTTACTTATGCCTTTTCTCTCTTATTTTGCAGGGTTTATTTGAAGAGGGAGAATACCGGCAGCTGGAATTCTGGACTGGAAAAGGAGCAAGTCTGAGTCCTCTATTCTGCGCAACTCCAAATGCCCTGAAAATCTACGTGGATTTTTTTGGGAATATATAAAAAGTACTGGGCAAAAGAAGCGTCAGAGGGAAGCAGCCAGGGGCCCACAAGCCTGGTTGCCGCGACCTACCCCTCTGGTCGCAGCAACAGGGCTTGTGGGCACCCTGGTGGCCCACTGGCCCCCTTCTTTTGCAATATGAAGGGTTTCGTCCGAAAAAAATCAGGGTGGAGCTTTTTCGTGGATTCGCCGCCGCCAGGAGGCGGAACTTGAGCAGATCCAATCTAGAGCTCCGGCAGGACGATCCTACCGGGGAAACTTCCCTCCCGGAGGGCCAAATCGTCGCCTTAGTCATCACCAACACTCCTCTCGTCGGAGGGGAGGCATCTCCATCAACATCTTCATCAGCACCATCTCGTCCCCAAACCCTAGTTCATCTCTTGTAACCAATCTCCATCTCGCGACTCCGATTGGTACTTGTAAGGTTGCTAGTAGTGTTGATTACTCTTTGTAGTTGATGCTAGTTGGATTACTTGGTGGAAGAGTTTATGTTTAGATCCCTAATGCTATTCATTACACCTCTGATCATGATTATGATTATGCTTTGTGAGTAGTTACTTTTGTTCCTGAGGACATGGGATAAGTCATGCTAATAATAGTCATGTGAATTTGGTATTCGTTCGGTATTTTGATATGTTGTATGTTGTTTTTCCTCTAGTGGTGTTATGTGAACGTCGACTACATAACACTTCACCATATTTGGGCCTAGAGGAAGGCATTGGGGAGTAGTAAGTAGATGATGGGTTGCTAGAGTGACAGAAGCTTAAACCCCAGCCTATGCGTTGCTTCGTAAGGGGCTGATTTGGATCCACTAGTTTAATGCTATGGTTAGACGTTGTCTTAATTCTTCTTTCGTAGTTGCAGATGCTTGCGAGAGGGGTTAATCATAAGTGGGATCCTTGTCCAAGTAAGGGCAGTACCCAAGCGCCGGTCCACCCACATATCAAACTATCAAAGTAACGAAAGCGAATCATATGAACATGATGAAACTAGCATGACATAAATTCCCGTGTGTCCTCGAGAGCGTTTTTCCTCTTATAAGACTTAGTTCAGGCTTGTTCCTTGCTACAAAGGGGATTGGGCCACTTGCTGCACCGTTTCTACTACTTGTTACTTGTTACTTTTCGCTTGCTACGTTTCACCTCACTACACCATCACTTGTTACCGCTACTTTCAGTGCTTGTAGTTCTTACCTTGCTGAAAACCGTTTATGAGAGCCTTCTCCTCCTCGTTGGGTTCGACACTCTTACTTATAGAAAGGACTACGATTGATCCCCTATACTTGTGGGTCATCAAGACTCTTTTCTAGCGCCGTTGCCGGGGAGGTAAGCGCCTTTGGTAACTGGAATTTGGTAAGGAAACATTTATATACTGTGCTGAAATTTATTGTCACTTGTCACTATGGAAACTGTTCCTTTGAGCAGTTTGTTCGGGGTATCTTCACCACGAACGGAAGCACGAGGAGTTGTTCCTCAACCTGAGGTACCTACTGAAAATATCTTTTATGAAATTCCTTCGGGTATGCTTGAGAAACTACTGGCTAATCCTTTTACAAGAGATGGATCATCACATCCAGACTTGCATCTAATCTATGTAGATGAAGTTTGTGGTTTATTTAAGCTTGCAGGTTTTCCCGAGGATGAGGTAAAGAAGAAAGTATTTCCTTTATCTTTCAAGGATAAGGTGTTGACATGGTATAGGCTATGTGATGATACTGGATCATGGGACTACAATCGGTTGAAATTGGAATTTCATCAAAAGTTTTTTCCTATGCATTTAGTACTTCTTGATCAGAATTATATTTATAAATTTTGGCCTCGTGACAGGGAAAGCATAGCTCAAGCTTGGGGGAGGCTTAAATCAATGCTATATTCATGCCCCAATCATGAGCTCTCGAGAGAAATTATCACTCAAAACTTTTATGCTCGGCTTTCTCATGAAGATCGTACCATGCTTGACACTTCTTGTACCGGTTCTTTTATGAAGAAGGATATTGACCATAAGTGGAATTTATTGTAAAGAATCAAATGTAACTCTGAAGATTGGGAGCTTGAAGAAGGTAAGGAGTCAGGTATGAATTTCCAGTTTGATTGCGTTAAATCTTTTGTTGAAACAAACACTTCTAGAGATTTTAGCGCTAAGTATGGACTTGACTCTGAGATAGTAGCTTCTCTATGTGAATCTTTTGCTGCTCATGTTGATCTTCCCAAAGAAAAGTGGTTTAAGTATCATCCGCATGTCGAAGTCAACATAGTTAAACCCAATCTAGTTGAAGAGAAAGTCATTGCCTTTAGTGATCCTATTGTTCCTTGTGCCTACACTGAGAAACCACCTTACCATGCTAGGAAAAAGGATTATTCTAAAGCTCCAACTGTGATACGTAGGGGTTACATTAGACCACTTGCACCCCCTGAGGAAATTAGAGTTGAACCTAGTGTTTCTATTATCAAAGATCTCTTAGTCGAAGACATAGATGGGCATGTTATCAAATTCTGTGAGGACTCCGCTAGAATAACTAAACCTCATGTGAAAGACAAATACGGACTTGTAGTTGGCCTCCCGTTGTTTCTGTCAAGATAGGAGATCACTGTTATCATGGTTTATGTGATACGGGTGCTAGTGTTAGTGCAATACCCCGGTCCCTATATGATGAAATCAAAGATGAGATTGCACCTGCTGAGTTAGAACCCATTGATGTCACTATTACGCTAGCTAATAGAGACACTATCTGCCCCCTGGGAATTGTGAGAGGCGTAGAAGTCCTGTGTGGTAAGACGAAGTATCCTACTAATTTCCTCGTCCTTGCTACTGCACAAGATAGCTTCTGCCCCATCATATTTGGTAGACCCTTTCTCAACACTATCAATGCTCACATTGATTGCATTAAACAGACTGTCACTGTTAGTTTCGAGGGTGTGTCTCATGAATTTAACTTCTCCAAGTTTGGAAGACAACCTCATGAAAAAGAGTCGTCTGGTAGGGATGAAATCATTGCTCTTGCCTCTATTGCCGTACCTCCTACGAATCCTTTAGAGCAATATCTGCTTGAGCATGAAAATGATATGCATATGGATGAAAGAGATGAGATAGATAAAATTGTTTTAGAACAATATCCTATTCTCAAGAATAATCTACATGTTGAACTGCTTGGGGATCCTCCCCACGAAAGGGTGATCCTGTGTTCGAGCTAAAACAGTTACCAGATACTCTTAAGTATGTCTATCTTGATGAGAAGGAGATATATCCTGTTATTATTAGTGCTCACCTCTCGAATCACGAAGAAAAGAAGTTATTAATAACTTTGAGGAAGCACCGTGCTGCTATTGGATATACTCTTGATGATCTAAAAGGTATTAGTCCCACTCTATGTCAGCACAAGATTAAAACCGATCGTGGTTCTAAATGAGTTGCTGATCATCAACGCAGACTAAATCCGAGGATGAAAGAGGTCGTGAGAAAAGAAATATTAAAGCTTTTGGAAGCAGGAATCATCTATCATGTTGCTCATAGTGATTGGGTAAGTCCAGTACATTGCGTACCTAAAAAGGGAGGTATCACTGTCGTTCCTAATGATAAGAATGAATTAATCCCACAGAGGATTATTACTGTCTATAGGATCGTGATAGACTTCCGGAAACTGAACAAGGCAACCAGGAAAGACCATTATCCTTTGTCGTTTATCGACCAAATGCTAGAAAGGCTATATAACACACACACTTCTGCTTTCTAGACGGTTATTCAGGTTTCTCGCAAATACCTGTTGCACAATCTGATCAGGAGAAACCACTTTCACCTGCCCCTTCGGTACCTTTGCTTATAGACGTATGCCTTTTGGCTTGTGCAATGCACCTGCCACCTTTCAAAGATGAATGATGGCTATATTCTCTTACTATTGTGAAAAGATTGTTGAGGTTTTCATGGATGATTTCTCCGTTTACGGTTCTTCCTTTGATGATTGCCTCAACAACCTTGATCGAGTCTTACAGAGATGCAAAGAAACCAACCTCGTCTTGAACTGGGAGAAGTGTCACTTCATGGTTAATAAAGGCATTGTCTTAGGACACAAAATCTCTGAGAAAGGCATTGAAGTTGATAAGGCTAAGGTAGATGCAATTGAGAAAATGCCTTGCCCCACATATATCATAGGTATATGAAGTTTCCTAGGTCATGCTGGTTTCTATAGAAGGTTCATTAAAGACTTCTCTAAGATTTCTAGGCCTCTTACCAACCTCTTGCAGAAGGATGTTCCTTTTGTTTTTGATGAGGATTGTGAGGAAGCTTTCGAAATACTTAAGAAGGCCTTAATAACCGCACCTATTGTTCAACCACCTGATTGGAACTTGCCCTTTGAAATCATGTGCGATGCTAGTGATTATGTTGTTGGTGCTGTTCTAGGACAAAGAGTTGACAAGAAGTTGAATGTCATTCACTACGCTAGTAAAACTCTAGACAGTGCCGAAAGAAACTATGCCACTACGGAGAAGGAGTTTTTAGCAGTCGTGTTTGCATGTGAAAAGTTCAGATCTTATATAGTTGACTCCAAAGTCACTATTCACTCTGATCATGCTGCTATTAAGTACCTTATGGAGAAGAAGGACGCTAAGCCTAGGCTAATCAGATGGGTTCTCCTGCTACAGGAATTTGATTTGCACGTTGTTGACCGAAAGGGTGCTGATAACCCTGTGGCAGATAACTTGTCTAGGCTAGAGAATGTCCTTGATGACCCACGACCAATTGATGACAGCTTTCCTGATGAGAAATTGAATGCCATCCGCACTTCACATAGTGCACCGTGGTATGCTAATTGCACAAACTATATCGTAGCCAAATACATACCACCCAGTTTCACCTACCAGCAAAAGAAGAAATTCTTCTTTGATTTGGGACACTACTTTTGGGATGATCCTCACCTTTATAAGGAAGGAGTAGATGGTGTTATTAGACGTTGTGTGCCTAAACATGAACAGGGACAGATCCTGCATAAGTGTCATTCCGAGGCCTACGGAGGACACCATGTTGGAGACAGAACTGCTCATAAGGTATTGCAATCAGGTTTCTATTGGCCCACTCTCTTCAAGGATGCCCGTAAGTTTGTCTTGTCTTGTGATGAATGCCAAAGAATAGGGAATATCAGTAAGTGTCAGGAAATGCCTATGAACTATTCACTTGTCATTGAACCATTTGATGTCTGGGGCTTTGATTATATGGGACCTTTCCCGAGTTCCAATGGGTATACTCACATCTTAGTTTCTGTGGATTATGTCACTAAGTGGGTAGAGGCTATCCCCACTAAAAATGCTGATCACCACACCTCTATTAAGATGCTTAAAGAAGTCATTTTCCCAAGATTTGGAGTCCCTAGATATCTGATGACTGATGGCGGTTCACACTTCATTCATGGTGTTTTCCGCAAGATGCTCGCTAAGTATGATGTCAACCATAGATTTGCATCTCCTTATCATCCTCAGTCTAGTGGTCAAGTGGAGTTGAGTAATAGGGAGATCAAATTGATCTTACAAAAGGCCGTTAATAGGTCTCGAAAGAATTGGTCTAGCAAACTTGATGATGCACTATGGGCTTATAGGATTGCTTATAAGAATCCCATGGGCATGTCGCCGTATAAAATGGTTTACGGTAAGGCCTGTCATTTACCTCTTGAGCTGGAACACAAAGCTTATTGGGCAATCAAAGAGCTCAACTTCGATTTCAAACTTGTCGGTGAGAAGCGGTTGTTTGATATCAGCTCATTAGATGAATGGAGGGCCCAGGCATATGAGAATGCCAAGTTGTTCAAGGAAAAGGTTAAGAGATGGCATGATAAAAGAATACAAAAACGAGAGTTCAATGTAGGTGATTATGTCCTGCTATACAATTCTCGTTTAAGATTCTTCGCAGGCAAGCTTCTCTCTAAATGGGAAGGTCCCTACGTTGTCGAGGAAGTATATCGTTCTGGTGCCATCAAAATCAATAACACAGAAGGTAATTTTCCTAGAGTGGTAAATGGGCAAAGAATCAAGCATTACATCTCTGGTACTCCCATAAATGTTGAGACCAATATCATCAATATCATAACTCCAGAGGAGTACATAAGGGATGTTTATCAGCCTGTTTCAGACCCTGAAAACGAAGACGTATTTGTTTCGGTAAGTAATTGGACTCCGAAACTTTTCCAATAGGAAATTTTCTCCATTTTGGATTTTTTGGAAAATTAGAAAAATAAAAAGCAGTTTGGAGAGCGCACGAGGCGGCCACAAGCTTGGTTGTCGCGGCCTACCCCCCTGGTCGCGGCAACAGGGCTTGTGGGCACCTCGTGTGCCTCCCGGACTCCGTTTTCTTGCGGAGCACTCCTTCTGGTCTAGATATATACGCCCGAGGGTTTTGATCTCGGTATCGTGCAGTTTTCCTCTGTTTTCGTTTCGAGCTTGTTTTTGTCGCAGATCTAGACCATCATGACTTCCCCAAAAGCTCGTAAGGACAAGACCTTCGAGAAGGTCATCAATCCCTACCTCACGGAAGTGCTGAAACACCCTCAATCTATTAAGATGAGTGAGGGGATGTTGCACATCCGTGATGTTGAGGGGCCTAAGAAGACCGGAAGCGTGGAGACGAGGCTCGAAGCAATGGAGCAACAGGTCTTCAAGTGCCAAGGGATGGTGGAGCGTGGACTCAACGCCAACCACATGATGATCACGGAGTTCACCAGCAATCACAAGATGGATGCCATTGACATTGGGAAGCACCTCCCCAGGCTCTATGACAGGGTTGATCAACTCCAGGGCCAGATCTATGACCTGTAGAACCGAAACTGTGAGTATGAGTATAGATTTAAATCAATACGGTTGGCTGAAGATTTGAGGATTCCGGCGACTCGTTCATCCTGCCATGATGGAGCACCTATGCCTTGGAAGACGGAGGATCAGACTACTCCAACAACACCACCACCATCACCACCAAAGGAAGACAACTAAGCATTGGTCTGGACAACTCCCTTGGCTTATGCCAAGCTTGGGGGAATTGCCCTGGTATCGTATCACCTTTATATCTTTTGCTTTTACCTTTGTTTTAGTTCTTTCCTTTTCAGTTTTATTTCTTCTCTTAGTGGAATAAGTCTTTAGTGTTTAGTTTGAGTCTTTTGCCTTATGTCTCCCCCGATGTATTCGAGCTTGCGAGCTATACAGTAAAGAGTATCTTAGTCAAGGGCTTTGTTTTGTGCCATGATCAAAAGTATGAAAAGAACGATAGCATGAAAGATCATGAGATGATCCTATGGAAAGTGATAGCTTCACATATAACAAGTATGATGATTGAAACTTGTTGAGAATAGACCAACATAGACCCCAGTCATTGTTGCAATTAATAAGAAGTAATAAGGAAAGAGAGGTTCACATATAAATATATCATCTTAGACACTTTCTATAATTGTGAGCACTCACCAAACAATTACATGCTTAGAAGTAGATGTTGGACAAGGAAGACAACATCATGAATTGTGTTTGCTTGGTTCCAAACAATGTTATATGATTAGAGATCCCTTAGCATGTGACGATTGCTTCCACCTCATATTAGCCAAAACTCCCGCACCAACTAGAGATACTACTTGTGCATCCATAAACCTTCAACCCAGTTTTGCCATGAGTGTCCACCATACCTACCTATGGATTGAATAAGATCCCTCAAGTAAGTTGTCATCGGTGCAAGCAATAAAAATTGCTCTCTAATATGTATGATCTATTACTGTGTGGAAAATAAGCTTTGTACGAACCTGTGATGAGGAATACATAAAAGCGACAGACTGCATAATAAAGTTCTTTTTCACAGGAGGCAATATAAAGTGACGTTCCTCCGCACTAAGAGGACACGCATCCAAACCTCAAAAGCGCATGACAACCTCCACTTCCCTCTGCGAAGGGCCTATCTTGTACCTTTACTTTTTGCCCTTGTAAGAGTCATGGTGATCTTCACCAATTCCTTATTTAGCCTTTTTCTTGGTGAACGTCATATGCTTGGGAAAGATCTATATTCATATATCAACTTGGAGCTGAGTACTTATGCTTTATTATTGTTGACTTTACCCTTGAGGTAAATGGTTGGGAGGCAAAATTATAAGCCCCTATCTTTCTCTGTGTCCAACTGAAACTTTGATATCATGAGTACCACGTGAGTTGTAACAATTGTGGAAAACAAAAGAGATGATTGAGTATGTGGATTTGCCTTACAAGCTCTTATTTGACTCTTTCTGATGTTATGATAAATTGCAATTGCTTCAATGACTATGGACTGTTGTTGGCTACTTCTCTGTAAGGTTTTTGTTTCATACTTTGCTTTGCGAAGGAATTGTTACTTTCCCATAGGAATCTCTATGTTGTATTTTTGTTCTATGTGTGATCATGACACCCTCATGTCCGTATTATGTTTTATCGACACCTTCATCCCTAAACATGTGGACATGTTTTGGGTCTTGGTTTTCGCTTGAGGACAAGCGAGGTCTAAGCTTGGGGGAGTTGATACGTCCATTTTGCATCATGCTTTCATGTTGATATTTATCGCTTTATGTACTATTATTATACTTTGTGGAACCTTACTTATGCCTTTTCTCTCTTATTTTGCAAGGTTTATTTGAAGAGGGAGAATACCGACAGCTGGAATTCTAGACTGGAAAAGGAGCAAGTTTGAGTCCTCTATTCTACACAACTCAAAATGCCCTGAAAATCAACCTGAATTTTTTTGGGAATATATAAAAAATACTGAGGGAAAGAAGCGTCAGAGGGGAGCAGCCAGGGGCCCACAAGCCTGGTTGTCGCGACCTACCCCCCTGGCCGCGGCAACAGGGCTTGTGGGCACCCTGGTGGCCCACTGGCCCCCCTCTTATGCAATATGAAGGGTTTCGTCCGGAAAAAAAATCAGGGTGGAGCTTTTTCGTGGATTCACTGCCGCCACGAGGCGGAACTTGAGCAGATCCAATCTAGAGCTCCGGCAGGACGATCCTGCCGGGGAAACTTCCCTCCCGGAGGGGGAAATCGTCGCCTTTGTCATCACCAACACTCCTCTCGTCGGAGGGGAGGCATCTCCATCAACATCTTCATCAGCACCATCTCCTCTCCAAACCCTAGTTCATCTCTTGTAACCAATCTCCGTCTCGCGACTTCGATTGGTACTTGTAAGGTTGCTAGTAGTCTTGATTACTCTTTGTAGTTGATGCTAGTTGGATTACTTGGTGGAAGAGTTTATGTTTAGATCCTTGATGCTATTCATTACACCTCTGATCATGATTATGATTATGCTTTGTGAGTAGTTACTTTTGTTCCTGAGGACATGGGATAAGTCATGCTAATAATAGTCATGTGAATTTGGTATTCGTTCGGTATTTTGATATGGTGTATGTTGTTTTTCCTCTAGTGGTGTTATGTGAACATCGACTACATAACACTTCACCATATTTGGGCCTAGAGGAAGGCACTGGGGAGTAGTAAGTAGATGATGGGTTGCTAGAGTGACATAAGCTTAAACCCTAGGCTATGCGTTGCTTCTTAAGGGGCTGATTTGGATCCACTAGTTTAATGCTATGGTTAGACGTTGTCTTAATTCTTCTTTCGTAGTTGCGGATGCTTGCGAGAGGGGTTAATCATAAGTGGGGTGCTTGTCCGAGTAAGGGCAGTACCCAAGCATCGGTCCACCCACATATCAAACTATCAAAGTAACGAACGCGAATCATATGAACATGATGAAACTAGCATGACAGAAATTCCCTTGTGTCCTCGAGAGCGTTTTTCCTCTTATAAGACTTTGTTCAGGCTTGTCCCTTGCTACAAAAGGGATTGGGCCACTTGCTGCACCATTGCTACTACTTGTTACTTGTTACTTTTCGCTTGCTACGTTTCACCTCACTACACCATCACTTGTTACCGCTACTTTCAGTGCTTGCAGTTATTACCTTGCTGAAAACCATTTATGAGAGCCTTCTCCTCCTCGTTGGGTTCGACACTCTTACTTATCAAAAGGACTACGATTGATCCCCTGTACTTGTGGGTCATCAGTCACCGCACGGTATGAACCCAAAACCAAGCACTTCTCCCATTGCAAGAATCATAGATCTAGTTGGCCACACAAAACCCACAACTCGAAGAGAATTACAAGGATATGAAATCATGCATAAGAGAGATCATAAGAAACTGAAATAAGATTCATAGATAATCTGATCATAAATCCACAATTCATCGGCTCTCGACAAACACACCGCAAAAGAAGATTACATCGGATAGATCTCCATGAAGATCATGGAGAACTTTGTATTGAAGATCCAAGAGAGAGAAGAAGCCATCTAGTTACTAGCTATGGACCCGTAGGTCTATGGTGAACTACTCACGCATCATCGGAGAGGTCATGGTGTTGATGAAGAAGCCCTTTGTATCTGAATCTCCCCTCTGTCAGGGCACCAGAACGTGCCCCAGATGGGATCTTGCGGAGATAGAAGCTTGCGGTGGCGGAAAAGTACTTTCGATGATCTCCTATTTTTTGGGGATTTTTAGGGAATTTATAGGCGCAACCCCTAGGGCAGAGGGCGCCCAGGGGGCCCACAAGCCTGTGGACCGCGGCCTCCCCCCTGGCCGCGGGGTGGGGGCTTGTGGGGCCCCTGAGGCTCCCCTGCCTTGGATCTCAAGCTTCCCGATCTTCTTCCGTTTCGGAAAAAATCTTTTCGGGGATTTTCTTCCGTTTGGACTCCGTTTCAAAATCTCCTCTGAAAGGGGTCAAAAACATGGAAAAAACAGGAACTGGTACTTGGTACTAAGTTAATAAGTTAGTCCCAAAAAATATATAAAAGGCCTGCATAACATCCAAAGTTTGACAAGATAATAGCATGAAACCATCAAAAATTATAGATACGTTGGAGACGTATCAGCCAACACCAAGAAAAGAAGCACTCGCGACATTCCGTGTCAATACGGACCCGTGACCTATGACCTAGTAAGAAAAGAACAATGAAATGTCAGCACACATATGAATATTTGCACCTGTATCCACCCACCAATCGGTGGATTGGTAAACTCAAAATACAATAAATAAATTACCGTACCTAGATGCACCACTTTCATTGTTACTCACAATCTTATTGGCAGAATTGGAATCTGATCCTGGCTTCTTGTACTTGTTTGGACACTTACTCGCCGAGTGTTGCTCAGAACCACAATTGAAGCAGCCATCTCCCTTCCTGTTCTTCTTGAAGGTCTACTTACCCTTGTTCTTAAAGTTGGTGTTCTGTTGGGCAGAATTCTTTCCCTTGGACTTGTGGGAATTAAAGTTCCTCTGATGTTCCATATTGGAAACCAAAGGACTTTTGGCCCCTTTTCCATGCGAGTCATTTGCTCTCAAGTTATGCTCAACACTCATATTTCTAATGACATCCTCTACTGCGAATTCATGACTTTGATGTTTCACAGTGGTAGCAGAGTTCCTCCAAGAATTACGGAGCTTAGTGATTATACACCCCACGACAAATTTGCCCGATAATCCACACTTAAGGACCTCAAGATCCTATCTCTACGAGTATGTCAATAGAAAGTAAAGACATGCACACGAAAGCAAGGAGTAGAGATAGGAAGATCAAACGCAAAGATGACAGTGAGATTTTTGGCATGGTTCCGATAGGTGACACTATAGTACATACACGTTGATGGAGACTTCTACCCACACATGGTAACGGCTACGCGAGTCCACGAAGGGCTCCACCCACACGGGGTCCACAAAGAAGCAACCTTATTGATACGTCCGTTTTACATCATGAATTATTACTGATTTTTGTGTTATTCTTGTCCATTATTCCCTACTATCATATAATTCTTATGTCCTTTCCCTTTGAATATGCAAGGCACATCACAAAGAGGGGAATATCTGGAAACTGGAATTCTAGACCGACAAATCGAGAAAAAGGTAGAAAAATCAACATGCACCAAATGACCTGAAATTTGACGGAGATTTTTTTCTGGAATATTTAAGAATTATTGGGCCAAAAAAATACCATATGGGGCCATTTGTTGGCCACAAGGCCCCTTGTTGGCCTTTGGCGTCCCTCTTCTCCTATATGGTGTGTTTTGATCTAGAAAATCATAAGCAACCTTTTGGGATGAAGCACCACCATCTCTAGGTGGAAACCTTGGCAGAGGCCCTTTTTGCTCTCCGGCATAGAGATTTTGTCGGGGAAACTTCCCTCCGTGAGGGGGAAATCGAAGCCATCGTCATCACAAACGCTTCATCCTTCATGGGAGGACCAATCTTAATCAACATCTTCACCAACACCATATCATCTCCAACCCTAGTTCACCTCTTGTATTCAATCTTTGTCTCAAAACCTCAGATTGGTACCTGTGGGTTACTAGTTGTGTTGATTACATATTGTAGTTGATGCTTGTGGGACTACTTGGTGGAAGATATTATGTTTAGATCCATAATTATTATTATTACACCTCTGATCTTGAATATGTTGATGAGGTGTGAGTAGTAAATGTTGTTCCTCAGGACATGGAAGAAGTCTTGTTATAAGTAATCATATAAAGTTCGCATTCGTTCGATATTTTGGTGTATGTATGTTGTTAATTCTCTTAGTGGTGTCATGTGAACGTCGACTACATGACACTTCACCATGTTATGGGCCTAAGGGAAGTCATTGTGGAGTAATGCTACGTCGTCAGAAATCTTCTGTCGTCTCTTGAGCTTGCGTTGGTTTTCCCTTGAAGAGGAAAGGGCGATGCAACACAAGAGCAGTAAGTATTTCCCTCAGTTTGAGAACCAAGGTATCAATCTAGTAGGAGAATCTCGTCAAGTCCAAAGTACCTGCACAAACACAAAAGAGCTTGCACCCAACACTATAAAGAGGTTGTCAATCCCTTCAAGATTGATTGCAAAGTGAGATCTGAAGGCGGAATGTGCAACGAAGAAAAAGTGTAAGGCTGAAAATATGGTGTGAAGTAGACCCGGGGGCCATAGTGTTCACTAGAGGCTTCTCTCAAAATAGCAAATATTACGGTCGGCGAACAACTTACTGTCGAGCAATTGACAGAACCGCGCAAAGTCATGACGATATCTAAGGCAATGATCATACATATAGGCATCACGTCCGAGACAAGTAGACCGATACTTTCTGCATCTACTACTATTACTCCACACATCGACCGCTATCTAGCATGCATCTAGTGTATTGAGTTCATGACGAACAGAGTAATGCCTTAAGCAAGATGACATGATGTAGAGGGATAAACTCAAACCAATGATGAAAACCCCATATTTTTACCCTTGATGGCAACAACACGATGCGTGCCTCACTACCCCTTCTGCCACTGGGTGAGGTCACCGCATGGTATGAACCCAAAACCAAGCACTTCTCCCATTGCAAGAATCATAGATCAAGCTGGCCAAACAAAACCCACAACTCGAAGAGAATTACAAGGATATGAAATCATGCATAAGAGAGATCAGAAGAAATTCAAATAAGATTCATAGATAATCTGATCATAAATCCACAATTCATCGGATCTCGACAAACACACCGCAAAAGAAGATTACATCGGATAGATCTCCATGAAGATCATGGAGAACTTTGTATTGAAGATCCAAGAGAGAGAAGAAGCCATCTAGCTACTAGCTATGGACCCGTAGGTCTATGGTGAACTACTCACGCATCATCGGAGAGGTCATGGTGTTGATGAAGAAGCCCTCTGTATCCGAATCCCCCCTCCAGCAGGGCACCAGAACGTGCCCCGGATGGGATCTTGCGGAAACAGAAGCATGCGGCGGCGGAAAAGTACTTTCGATGAACTCATGATTTTTTCTAGAATTATTGGGAATATATAGGCGAAAGACCTAGGGCAGAGGTGGCCCAGGGAGCCCACATGCCTGGGAGGCGCAGGCCCCCCCTGGCCGCGGCTAGGGGGCTTGTGGGGTCCCTGGTGGCCCCCTGTCTTGGTTCTCAAGCTTCCCGATCTTCTTCTGTTTCGGAAAAAATCTTTTTGGAAGTTTTATTCCGTTTGGACTCCGTTTAAAATCCTCCTCTGAAAAGGGTCAAAAACACGGAAAAACAGGAACTAGCACTTGGCACTCAGTTAATAGGTTAGTCCCAAAAAAGATATAAAAGGCATACAAAACATCCAAAGTTTGACAGGATAATAGCTTGAAACCATCAAAAATTATAGATACGTTGGAGACGTATCAAGTAACAAGTAGATGATGGGTTGCGAGCGTGACAGAAGCTTAAACCCCAGTTTATGCGTTGCTTCATGAGGGGTTGATTTGGATCCACACATTTAATGTTATGGTTAGATTTATCTTAATTCTTCTTTCATAGTTGAGGATGATTGCGAGCGAGGGTAATCATAACTTGGTTGTTTGTTCAAGTAAGAACAACACCTTAGCACCGGTCACCCACATACCAAATTATCAAAGTAGCGAACGCGAATCAACTCAATATGATAAACATGACTGGACAAGAATTCTCATGTGTCCTCGGGAGTGTTTGCTTTGTATAAGAGTACTTGTAGGCCCGTCCTTTGCCGCAAAAAGGATTGGGCTGCCTTGTTGCATCTTTTCTACTATTGTTACTTGTCACTTGTTATGAATTATCTTGCTACAAAACTATTTTATCACTGTTACTTACAACACTTGCACAGAATACCTTGCTGAAAACCGCTTGTCATTTCCTTCTGCTCCGTGTTGGGTTCGACACTCTTACTTATCGAAAGGACTATGATTGATCCCTATACTTGTTGGTCATCAAGACTCTTTTCTAGCACCATTTCCGGGGAGTGAAGCGCTTATGGTAAGTGCAAATTGTTAAGGAATCATTTTTGGTACATGCTGAAATTTGTTGTTGCTTGTCACTATGAATGGTCACCCTTTGAGTGGCTTGTTCGGAGCATCTTCGCCTCGAACAGAAGTTGAGGAAGTTGTTCCTCAACCTACTGAACCTATTGAAAATATTTATTATGAGATTCCTTCACGTATGGTAGAGAAACTGTTGGCTAATCCTTATAACGGTTCAACTCATCTTGATTACCATTTGATATATATCGATGAGATTTGTGTATTGTCTAAGCTTTTAGGTTTACACGGAGACAAAGTTAATAAGAAAGTTTTCCATTGTCTTTGGAGGGAAAAGTAGTATTGTGGTACAGGCTATTGGATGATATTGGATCATGGGACTGGAATCGCTTGAAGTTGGTATTTCATTAGAGGTTTTATCATATGCATATAATTCATCATGATTGGAGTTTTATTTATAATTATTGGCCTCGTGAAGGAGAAAGTGTCTCTCGAGCTTGGGGAGGCTTAAATATATGATGCACAATTGTCCCGACGATGATCTCTCAAGAGAATTGATTATATAAAAAAATTATGATCGGCTTTCTCATGATGAACAAACATTACTCTATTCTTGTGTTGCTGGTTCCTATATGCAACACACTATTGAATTCTGATGGGATCTTCTGGAAAATATTAAGCGCAACTCTTAGGATTGGGAACTCGATGAAGGTAAAGAACTAGGTATAAAGCTTAATTTTGATTGCGTTGACTCTTTTATGGAAACTGCTTCTTTCCATGAGTTTAGCAATAAATATGGTCCTGACTCTAAGATAGTAGATACTTTATGTGACCCTTTTGCTAGCTATGTTGATCTTCCCAAGGAGAAGTGGTTTAAATACCATCCTTCCATTGAAACATTACCTCAGGAACCTGCTGAAATTAAGAAGGAAGAAATTGTTAACCATGTTGATCCAATTGTTCCTACTGCTTACATTGAGAAATGTCCTTTTTCTGTTAGGATTAGGGAACATGCTAAGGCTATAACTATGGTTAGTAGAAGTTATGATAGGACACCTAAACCTTATGAATGAATGAAGGTTGAACCTATGTTGCTATAGTTAAAGATCTCCTAGTTGATAATATTGATGGGCAGGTTATTTACCTCTGTGTTGAAGCTTCTAGAATTGCAAAACCTCTTAGTAACAAGCAAGATGAACTTGATAAAAATAAACCAGTGGTAGGCATGCATGTCATCTCAATTAAAATTGGAGATCATTGTTATCATGGCATGTGTGATATCGGTACTAGTGTTAGTGTTATATGATAACCCACAAGTATAGGGGATCGCAACAATTTTCGAGGGTAGAGTATTCAACCCAAATTTATTGATTCGGCACAAGGAGAGCCAAAGAATATTCTCGAGTATTAGCAGCTGAGTTGTAAATTCAACCACACCTGAAAGACTTAATATCTGCAGCAAAGTATTTAGTAGCAAAGTAGTATGGAAGTAACGGTAACGATGACAAACGTAACAGTAGCAGTTCTGTAGTGATCGTAACAATAGCAACGGAAAAGAAACTTAGCAAAGACCAATATGTGGAAAGTTCATAGGCAATGGATCAGTGATGGATAATTATGTTAGATGGCACTCATCATGCAACAGTCATAACACAGGGTGATACATAACTAGCTCCAATTCATCAATGTAATGTAGGCATGTATTACATATATAGTCATACGTGCTTATGGAAAAGAACTTGCATGACATCTTTTGTCCTACACTCCCATGGCAGCGGGGTCCTAATGGAAACTAAGAGATATTAAGGGCTCCTTTTAATAGAGAACTGGACCAAAGCATTAGCACCTAGTGAATACATGAACTCCTCAAACTACGGTAATAACCGGAAAGAATCCATGTTATTGTCACCCTCGGGGATTCGGATCATAACTCGTAATAGGTGTCTATAACTTGCAAGATAGGATCAAGAATACATATATATTCATGAAAACATAATAGGTTCAGATCTGAAATCATGGCACTCGGGCCCTAGTGACAAGCACTAAGCATAGCATAGTCATAGCAACATTAATCTCAGAACATAATGGATACTAGGGATCAAACTCTAACAAAACTAACTCGATTACATGATAGATCTCATCCAACCCATCACTTGTCCAGCAAGCCTATGATGGAATTACTCAGGAACGACGGAGAGCATCATGAAATTGGCGATGAAGGATGGTTGGTGATGACGACGGTGTCGATTTCCCCTCTCCGGAGCCCAAATCAGACTCCAGGTCTGCCCTCCCGAGGAAGAACAGGAGGTGGCGGCGGCTCCATATTGTAAAACGGGATGATCTCTTCTCTCCGATTTTTTCTCCACAGATGGGAATATATAGGAGTGGAAACGAGGTCGGTGGAGCTCCAGGGCCCCCACAAGCCCGGGATGCATGGCCTGGGGGCGCCGTGCAGGCTTGTGGCGTGGGGGTGGCCCCTCTCCGACAGATTCTTTTGCCAATATTTTTTATTAAATCCAGAAATATTCTCCATAAAAATTTCAGGTCAATCCGAGAACTTTTATTTCTGCACAAAAATAACACCAAGGTAATTCTGCTGAAAACAGCGTCAGTCCGGGTTAGTTCCATTCAAATCATGGGAATTAGAGTCCAAAACAAGGGCAAAAGAGTTTGGAAAAGTAGATACGTTGGAGACGTATCATTATACATTTTACATTATATCAAGAAATCATGCATGATATAGTACCCTCTGAGATTGAAGATATTGATGTCACTATTAAACTTGCAAACCATGATACTGTTTAACCACTTGGTATTGTTAGAGATGTTGAAGTCATGTGTGGAAAAGTCATGTACCCCACTGATTTCCTAGTACTTGGTTGACAACAACATAACTTTTGTCCCATCATATTTGGTAGACCTTTCTTAAATACTATTAATGCTGAAGTTAATTGTGCTACTGTGAAGGTCAAGGTGAGCTTTGGTGATATGTTTCTTGAGTTTAATTTCTCCAAGTTTAGTAAAGAACCACATGAAAATAAATTGCCTAATAAGGATGAAATAATTGGTCTTACTTCTATTGTTGTACCTCCTACCAATCCGCTAGAACAATATTTGCTAGACCATGAGAATGATATGCATCTGAATGAAAGGAATGAAATAGAGAAGATATTCTTTGATCAACAACCTATCCTTAAGCACAACCTACGAGTTGATATTTTAGGTGATCCTCCTCCACCCAAGGGAGATCCCGTGTTCAAGCTTAAGACATAACCTCATTCTTTGAAATATGCTTATCTTAATGAAAAGAAGATATATCTTGTTATTATTAGTGCTAACCTTTCACAACATGAAGAAAAGAGATTACTCAAAACTTTAAGGAAGCACATGGCTGCTATTGGATATACTCTTGATGATCTAAAGGGCATAAGCCCCACTCTATGTCACCACAAGACTAATATGGAGACGGATGCTAAACCAGTCATTGATCATCAACATCGTCTCAATCCTAAGATGAAACAGGTGGTAAGAACTGAAATACTAAACTTCTGGAGGCATGTATAATTTATCCTATTGCTGATAGTAGATGGGTAAGCCATGTTCATTGTGTTCCTAAGAAAGGTGGTATAATTGTTGTTCCTGATGATAAAAATAAACTTATTCCACAAAGGATAGTAACCGGTTATAGGATGGTGATTGATTTTAGGAAATTGAATAAAGCTACTAGAAAATATCATTACACCTTGCCTTTTATTGATCAAATGTTAGAAAGATTATCTAAGCACACACACTTTTGCTTTTTTGATGGGTATTCTCGATTCTCTCAAATACCTGTGTCAAAAGAGGACCAAGAGAAAACTAAGTTTACTTGCCCTTTTGGAACTTATGCTTATAGGCGTATGCCTTTTGGTCTATGCAATGCACCTGCTACCTTTCCAAGGTGTATGACTGCTATATTCTATGACTTCAGTGAAAGGATTGTTGAGGGTTTCATGGATGATTTTTCCGGTTACAAGACTTCTTTTGATGATTGCTTGAGCAACCTTGATCGAGTTTGGCAGAGATGTCAGGAAACTAATCTTGTCTTGAATTGGGAGAAGTGCCACTTTATGGTGAATGAAAGTAGTACTTGGGCATAAAATTTCCAAACGAGGTATTGAGGTGGATAAGACCAAAGTTGATGCAATAGAGAAAATGCCATGCCCAAAAGATATCAAAGGTATAAGAAGTTTCCTAAATCATGTTGGTTTATATAGGCATTTCATTAATTATTTCTCAAAATTTCTAGGTCATTAACTTATCTTCGTCAAAAAGATGTTCGTTTTGTTTTTGATGAAGATTGTGTAGAATCCTTTGAAATACTCAAGAAAGCCTTAATTTTTGCACCTATTGTTCAACCACTTGATTGGAAATTACACTTCGAAATTATGTGTGATGCTAGTGTTTATGTTGTCGGTGTTGTTCTAGGGCAAATAGTAGACAAGAAATTGAATGTTATTCATTATTCTAGTAATACCCTAGACACTACTCAAAGAAATTATGCTACTACTGAAAAATAATTTTTAGCAGTTGTGTTTGCATGTGATAAGTTTAGATCTTACATCGTCGATTCTAAAGTAACTATTCACACTGATCATGCTCCTATAAATACCTTATGGTAAAGAAAGATGCTCAACCTAGACTTATCAGATGGGTGCTATTACTCCAAGAATTTGACTTGCATATCATTGATAGGAAAGGAGTTGAACACCATGTAGCAAATAACTTGTCTAGGATGGAAAATGTTCATGATGACCCTCTCCATATTGATGATAATATTCCCGATGAGCAACTTGCTATTATAAGTACTTCACATAGTACCCCTTGGTATGCGGATTATGCTAGTTACATTGTTGCTAAATATATACCGCCTAGCTTCACTTATCAACAAAAGAAAAAAAATCTTCTGTGATTTACGATATTAATTTTGGGATGACCCACATCTTTATAAAGAAGGAGTAGATGGTGCTGTTAGATGTTGTATACCTAAGCATGAACAGGAACATATCCTATGGAAGTGTCATTCTGAGGCCCTAGTGACAAGCATTAAGCATAGCATAGTCATAGCAACATCAATCTGTGAACATAGTGGATACTAGGGATCAAACCCTAACTAAATTAACTCAATTACATGATAGATCTCATCCAATCCATCACCTGTCCAGCAATCCTATGATGGATTACTCACAAACGATGGAGAGCATCATGAAATTAGCGATGAAGGATAGTTGGTGATGACGACGGCGTCGATTTCCCCTCTCCGGAGCCCAAATCAGACTCCAGATCTGCCCTCCCAAGGAAGAACAGGAGGTGGCGGCGGCTCCGTATCATAAAACGCGATGATCTCTTCTCTCTGATTTTTTTCCTCGGCAGATGGGAATATATAGGAGTGGAAACGAGGTCGATGGAGCTCCAGGGGCCCCACAAGCCCGGGGGGCACGGCCTAGGGGGCGCCCTGCAGGCTTGTGGCCTGGGGGTGGCCCCTCTCCTGTAGATTCTTTTGCTAATATTTTTTATTAAATCTAGAAATATTCTCCGTAAAATTTTAGGTCAATCCGAGAACTTTTATTTTTGCACAAAAATAACACCAAGGCAATTCTACTGAAAACAACGCCAGTCCGGGTTAGTTCCATGCAAATCATGCAAATTAGAGTCCAAAACAAGGGCACGAGAGTTTGGAAAAGTAGATACGTTGGAGACGTATCGGAGAGGCAGGATTTCGGAGGCCTGCTCTCCCATCAAGGTGGTGCGCGTGGAGCAGATATGATATGATCTCATGGCGCATTGGGTTGGCCGATGCCTCGCATATATATGCGCGTACGAGTGGAGAGACGTGGGCTGGACCCACATTCGAGTCGGCAACAACCCATGATCCGACGTCTGAGATCGTGATGCGTCTGTTATGGACTCTCCCGCTTGGCTCAATACCGCCACCCGCGGCACAGCGCGATGTGATGTGGCGCGACGAGGCGTGGTGTGGCGAGGCGGACGACGGAGGAGGAGTGCGCGAGGACCTCTTCTCTTCTCAAGCTCCAATATTATGTGGAAGAGAAACCCTTATAAGGAGGTCCAACTCCTTCTCCACTAGCGGGGTAAGACTAAACTTCCCATCACCCCTTGTCATGCCACCGGCCCTTAGAT
The DNA here is from genome assembly GCF_904849725.1 of Hordeum vulgare subsp. vulgare. Lineage (NCBI taxonomy): Eukaryota > Viridiplantae > Streptophyta > Magnoliopsida > Poales > Poaceae > Hordeum > Hordeum vulgare. Next base: position 54,483,331 of record NC_058519.1, read on the forward strand.
ATTTTTTTCTAAGATTGTCACACGGGCTCTAGGCCCGTCTCACATTTCAATAGTTTCCTCCTCTGATCGTCAACTCTCACACGGGTGTTCTTCCTTTTTGTTAGTGATTATGCGTTACATCTTCCACAACTTGTTCATGAGGCGTGTCCCCAGTCGACGTTCTTCAAACGTATGCTTTGTCCTGCCCTCTTGCACTATGTCTGTGTTGTTGTTCATGTTGGCATGGTGTGTGTGGGAGAGAGTGCACAGGGGCACGCACACTATTGTTAAAGTTAATAAAGTTTTTGGTGTGTTCTTTGTGATCCACCTTTCTTGTTCGTGTTCACAATTTGCATGCCAACACACACAAATTTGTCACACATCTCGATCTTCCTGGTTGTCCCGCATATCGAACGACCATGGCGGGCAAGCTCACCATGAGGCCTGAGGAACGACCCCAACAATTGGTCGGTTGTCGTGACGCTAAAAGAGAAGAAAGAAGGTCGGTTCGGTTGGTGGCACCGTGGCAGGTGGAGGAGAGGAGGCATGGAGCAAAGTTGATTTTGCACCGCATCGGCAGTAATCCTATTCGCTGCTTTGTGGGACCAACATTGTATGACGACATGTTATAGGGAAATGATCGGTCCAAGTTATAAAAAAATGGGAGCTTTATTGCTCAATCAAAACCCAACCACACTCAGTAGTAGGTTGCTTACAAGGAAGGAGGGACTCCATCAATCACCTACAACCAAGGTAGTAGCATGTTTGGCACAAAGGTCCGCAAAACCATCGGCATCCCTTGAAGTATGTGGAACCAAAAAAAGAGGCAAAACTGAAAGCTATTTCCCTTATTTCTTCGAAGATAGCTGTCACTAAAGATCTAAAACCATGATGTAACAACCAGAGGTTAATAGCCTCTAAACAGTTGACCTCCACCACCACATGCGAGAAGCCCCTCAATTGGGTGAATATAACTCCTTCCTGCAAAGTCAGCACCTGGATGATGATAGGATCAATAACATCGGGCATGGCTTGCTCCATGCGCCAGCACCTCCATCACCACATTGCGAATATAACTCCATGCCTATGGTGATCCGCCCCATTGAGGTTGGCAGGCCAAGATAGCATTTAGTAAAGCATCAACAAAAATTCTTAGTTCTTATTTCATACTCTCTCGCACAACTTCCGATGCATTAGGACTAAAATAAACTAAACTATTTTCCTTGTTCAACGCTTTCCCCGGGCACTCGGTATAGAATGGTAAAATCTCGTTCATGTTGGAAATATGCCCTAAAGGCCGTAGAATCTGAAGTATGACATGCTGGGTACCGCACCTGATGTGTGCCTTGACTCAAAGTCTGTTGAGAGGTACAGAGAGTGATCCATGATTGAATCACTAGCAGCGGTCAAAATTTATCCTTAGTAACTGATGTACTAAGGAATTTTTTCTCGATTATGGAGGTGGTTAAAGAGTTCGTCGTAAAGGGTTACGTCGATGCAAGTTTGACTCTAATCCGAATAACTATGAGTAGTGAAACAGATTCTTATAGTAGAGTAGATATTTGGAGTATTTCCGAATATCACATAGTAGCAGCATCTATAAGATGACATAAAGATCTGTCAAGAACACACGGATCTGAAAGTTTCAGAACCATTGACTAAAACCTCTCTCACGAGCAAGGCGTGATCAGACCCCATAACTATATGGGTGTTGGATTCGTTGGAATCACATGGTGATGTGAACTAGATTATTGACTCTAGTGCAAGTGGGAGACTGTTGGAAATATGCCCTAAAGGCAATAATAAATTAGTTATTATTATATTTCTTTGTTCATGATAATCGTTTATTATCCATGCTATAATTGTATTGATTGGAAACACAATACTTGTGTGGATACATAGACAAAACACTGTCCCTAGTAAGCCTCTAGTTGACTAGCTCGTTGATCAAAGATGGTCAAGGTTTCCTGACCATAGGCAAGTGTTGTCACTTGATAACGGGATCACATCATTAGGAGAATCATGTGATGGACTAGACCCAAACTAATAGACGTAGCATGTTGATCGTGTCATTTTGTTGCTACTGTTTTCTGCGTGTCAGGTATTTGTTCCTATGACCATGAGATCATATAACTCACTGACACCGGAGGAATGCTTTGTGTGTATCAAACGTCACAACGTAACTGGGTGACTATAAAGATGCTCTACAGGTATCTCCGAAGGTGTTCGTTGAGTTAGTATGGATCGAGACTGGGATTTGTCACTCCGTGTGAGGGAGAGGTATCTCGGGGCCCACTCGGTAATACAACATCACACACAAGCCTTGCAAGCAATGTGACTTAGTGTAAGTTGCGGGATCTTGTATTACGGAACGAGTAAAGAGACTTGCCGGTAAACGAGATTGAAATAGGTATGTGGATACTGACGATCGAATCTCGGGCAAGTAACATACCGAAGGACAAAGGGAATGACATACGGGATTATATGAATCCTTGGCACTGAGGTTCAACCGATAAAGATCTTCGGAATATGTAGGATCCAATATGGGCATCCAGGTCCCGCTATTGGATATTGACCGAGGAGTGTCTCGGGTCATGTCTACATAGTTCTCGAACCCGCAGGGTCTGCACACTTAAGGTTCGGTGACGTTTCGGTATAGTTGAGTTATAGGTGTTGGTAACCGAAAGTTGTTCGGAGTCTCAGATGAGATCCAGGACGTCACGAGGAGCTCCGGAATGGTCCGGAGGTAAAGATTGATATATAGGAAGTCCTATTTTGGTCACCGGAAAAGTTTCGGGGTCATCGGTAGTGTACCGGGAGTGCCGGGAGGGGTGCCGGGGACCATTGGGAGGGGTGTCACGCCCCAAGGGGTCTCATGGGCTATGGGAAGAGATAAACCAGCCCCTAGTGGGCTGGAATAAGTTCCCACTAAGGCCCATAAGGTTTGAGAAGGAAAAAACACAAGGTGGAAAGAGTTTCCAAGTGGGAAGGTGGAATCCTACTCCAAGTAGGATTGGAGTAGGACTCCTCCACCTCCAATTTCGGCCAAACCTTGAGGTTTTGAGGCTGCCTCCTCCCCTCCCTCCCTCCTATATATACTGGAGTTTTAGGGCTGATTTGAGACAACTTTTGCCACGGCAGCCCGACCACATACCTCCACGGTTTTTCCTCTAGATCGCGTTTCTGCGGAGCTCGGGCGGAGCCCTGCTCAGATTAGATCACCACCAACCTTCGGAGCACCGTCACGCTGCCGGAGAACTCATCTACCTCTCCGTCTCTCTTGCTGGATCAAGAAGGCCGAGATCATCGTCGAGCTGTACGTGTGCTGAACGCGGAGGTGCCGTCCGTTCGGCACTAGATCGGAGCGGATCATGGGACGGATCGCGGGACGGTTCGTGGGACGGTTCGCGGGGCGGATCGAGGGACGTGAGGACGTTCCACTACATCAACCGCGTTCACTAACGCTTCTGTTGTGCGATCTACAAGGGTACGTAGATCGGAAATCCCCTCTCGTAGATGGACATCACCATGATAGGTCTTCGTGCGCGTAGGAAAATTTTTGTTTCCCATGCAACGTTCCCCAACAGTTCAGTCTACAAGCACTTTGTATTTGAGCCCCCTATAACTTGGAGGAGATGTGTGTGGAAGCATTGAAAGTACACTACATCTCATAAAAAACAGTACACTATGAGGTATGATGTATGTGGTGGAAATATGTTAGAATAAATCCGAGGTACGCGGTCGATCCACCGAGGAACAAGCAATCACAGCACGATGATGACACCGAGATTTGTTAACGAGGTTCGACGAACTCCCCTACTCCCCGAGGCAATGACTAGGGGCGCTCCTCCCCGAGATACCGCAACACCGGCCACCCGGACGCCGGCACAAGCCGCCGGCTCCCCCTTGCGAGCCTGTCGCTATCTAGTCGTATTAGGTTACAACGTGGGGTGCCTCCTCATATATAAGAGGCCAAGGGTACAACGTGTCCGACTACGACACTACATGTATCCTACCCAAACTACAACACCAGGTCCATATGTAACCCAACTCGTACATCAATATTTGACACAACTCTAACAAACTCCACCTTGGCAAATATTTTCACCACTTTGAATTTTTCCATGCATCAAACTTCCATGTACTCCGGACTTGTGTTGTCTTCTTCGTAGCTTACCGATAGCTACCCGATGAGTCTGCCCCAGACCCGCCGCCTCCGTGGGATCCCGCTGCTACTTTTGCAACTCCAGTCTTCGTGACTCCACCTGCAATAGTGCTTCCTTGAAACTTGTAAAGATGCGAAGCCGTCCTCGCTCCAATCATCACGGTCACCTCATCTTCCATGATTTCCATGATCTTCTTATCCCGATCACAACGGAATACCATACCACCATCATGAAGAACTCCAAGCGAAATTAGATTCCTCCTTAGCCCTGGCACATGCCTGACTCCCCGAAGCATCCGCTCAACTCCGTCAAACATCTTGATTTTAATGTCACCTACTCCAGCAACACGATAACCAGTGTCATCGCCCATATAGGCTAAACCAAAATCATCAGACTTGTATGAAGAGAACCACTCCTTGTTGGGTGTCGCATGAAAAGAGCAAGCTGAATCCAACATCCACGCTTCACTTTTGGTTGATCGCTTGTGTGATACTATGAGGGCATCACTACTGTTGTCTGAGTCATCACCATGAATTGTCATATTAGCACTTGACCCACCATTGAGCTCTGGACAATCCTTTTTAATATGTCCCCTCTGCTTACACTTGTGACACTGTATTTTCTTTTTCCTTTTCTTGTTCTTCCCTGCCTCATATCCCTTCCGCCACTCTTCGCCCTTGACTAGCAAACCTTCACCATGAGAGACTTCCACCGCATTCTTCTTTCTCATATGATAAGATAGCAAGGCTGCAGTAATATCCTCATTCTTGACGGTCTCCTTGCCGTGCGTCAAAGTAGTGATCAAATGGTCATAGGATGATGGCAATGAACAAAGAAGCAGAATTGCCCTATCCTCGTCGTCAATCGTTGCACCAAGCGTGCTAGATCCGTCACGACTTGATTAAAGGCGTTCATATACTCCACAAGATCCGACCCCTCCTGCATTTTCATCCCATACAACTTTTGCTTCAGATACACCTTGGTCGTCGCAGTCTTGGAAATAAATTGACTCTCCAGCTTCTCCCAGATCTTCTTCAGCGAATTCTCATCCATCACATGATAAATAACATGGTCCGACAGACACAACTGTATAGTTCCTGCTGTCCTCAACTGTAACTCCTCCGAGTCCTCAGCCTCCATCTTAGCTGGCTTGGCTTCCTGCAACAACGCCTTCAAGCATCCCTGTTGTGGCAACAAATCTTTCACCCTTGTCTGCCATAACTCAAAGCTTCCAGTCCCGTCGAACTTCTCCACCTCAAACCTGGTGCCCACTGGCGCCATGGTTCTTTGTACGGTTGACTTGCGAAAAAATTAACTGAGCTCTCTCACGTGTTGCCCAAGTACACAAGCTTGTACTACTAGCAAATTCCAACCAAACAACTTTCTGGTATTCACGTGATGGCAGACTCCCTTGACACTAATTCCAATGCTAGTTGTTGCTTTGCTTTGCCGTTGCTAATTCCCGATGGATGCGTACAACGATGGATCTCTTTCTTCCCTGATTCGATCTGCCTGCTTTGTCTCTCGTCACGTCCTCCTACAGGGTGCCTCCACAAGCTGCTTTTATGGCCTACAAGCATCCCTGTACGAGTCCAACCTGGAGACGTTTTCTTCCAGGACTCGGTCCCGTTTTGTTTCTTAACAGATCAAGCACGTAACCTTCTAGGTACCATGGACTGCATGGCCTCGCCCAACTGCGTACAAGAGTTGGCACCCTAGGGGAGCCGGCTTGTGCCCGCGTCCGGGTGGCCGGTGTTGCGGTATCTTGAGGAGGAGCGTCCGTAGTCATTGCTCCTGTGAGTAGGCGAGTCCGCCAAACCTCGTTAACAAATCTCGGTGTCGTCGTGCTGTGATTGCTTGTTCCTCGGTGGATCGACCACGTATCTCGAATTTATTCTAACAAGTGGTATCAGAGCCCAGGTGTCCGGAATAAATCTCGGCGAACTCACGGGTGGTCAGTCATGGTAGGTGGGCTGAAACGCTGGTGTTAGCGGGCCCATGGGTGACCGATGTGTGAGGGGGAGATTGTTGGGTTTAGTCCCACATCGGTTGTGGGAAGAGACACAACACGACTTATAAGGGTGATGGTGTCCCCTCCTAACAGGCTAGTCTTTTGGGGGAGAGGGACCAAGGTGTGTCATAAGTCGGTGTTGCTCTCCGATTGGGCCTGTTGACGCATGTGGGTCGGAAACGCTGGTGTTAGCGGATCCGGGATTGCGTAACAAAAGATGCCTTGCAATCGTTAATGCCATTTCGGCCTAGCATGGAGTACAAGATACATGACTACGGAACGATCCATTTTCAACATGATGATTAGCATATCACTTTATGTTCGAATGAAAACTCTTATTCCAGCCTTTATTGGTTGGGATCAATAGTGACAAATTTGCGTTGTTATCTTGTTGAAGGCGCCGTCTCTTTTTTTATGTACCGACCTTTGATGGTTGGTCTCGGCAAAAATGAAAATCCTTGTCTTTGACGCTTTACTATGGACATGACAACGAGGGAGGGGGGGATGATGGTGATTATTCCTTGTTGAAGGTGTTTTTGCGGAAGAAGTGTCATTAGAGTTTATTTCATCTATTTTATAATGATTTTGTTGTAGTTGCTTTTGTTCTGTACTCTAATTAATAATTAAATATAGTTGTGTGTATCACATTCTTGCGAGAGGCCGAAGATTTAACCTCCTTCTCAACAGAAAAATGATGCCCATCTCCTCCCGTCAGCTTAGCATGCCGATCAGGCATATACAAACATGTGGCAATACAATAATCACCAGCGTTTCGAGTGTCAAAGTGGTTGTCACCGACGTGCAAAGTTGTGCATCTGTCGCTAACTGCAGCAGCTAGTGTGCTTTGGGAGAGGCACATCGCGTTAATGAGAAGAGGATTCCAAGTCTGAATGCCAATACTAAGCTGAATTCCGTCTTCAGTCTTTTCACTCTGTATAGTCTGTACTGCTTTTGAATTTGCAACGGCTACTACCATATTACAAGCTTACCCTAATACCGCTATGTAGTCTGTACTGCTGCTGAATTGGCAACGGCTACTACATCACGCCAAACCTACCCTAATACAGCTAGCAACAATTCCCTCTCATGACTATATCGCCTTTTCATCTGTTTTGACATTAATATCTGGATTGTATTCATCTAGAAAAACTAGTACAAAAGAAATATCCATAACAAGGGCAGTTGTTCTCTTTTCGATAGAAAAGAACACTCCAAAAACTTAGAAGCGTATTTTAGTCCTTCTAAACTGAATCTGGCGCCGCTTGCTTGGTCATCATCACATCGATGGAGAAGAGAACATAGACGAGAGGAGCAACAACTGTGTCACCCACACAGATTAATAGACGAAAAGTACTCGTTGATGTTGTCGTAGTAGCTACCCTCCACGTACGACGAGATCTGGGTGGAAGAAGCCGAATTGGGCTAGCGTCATGGGGAAACTGGTGATTGGCCCGCGATTGTCCACGGGCGGGAACAACCTAAACAAAAGACGAGGCCGTCGACAACAAGCCGATGATCAAACCAATAACATGCAACATCGACGCACATGCTCGATGATGACACTGGCTCACATGCTCCTCAACACCGCCGACCATGCCGCTGAGTGGGTTTGAAGTCGGGGCACCGATATTCAACACAATGCCGCCACCGCCATATGAAAGGCGCCAACACCAAACCAAAACATAACCCTAATTTTGCGTCGAACACGCAAATTTGGGGTTTCCCCACCCCCACCGACGGAGTAGCAGGCGGGGGTGGGGTGGTGGTGGATGGTGGAATGCATCGGCCTTTGCCGGAGGAAGGAGGTAGAGACGTGAAGAAGGAGTGATTGGGGGATGACAACTAGGTCAGATAAGACGGTTAATATCAATTGAGTATTTCTTGGTGCTAGGTTTACTCTATCTTCTCGGTGCTTGCTAGAATCTTACTACGATGTTTGTAACCATTGTAGAAAGAAGAACAAAAAGGAATCCAAGTTAGAAAGTAGTAACAAACAAGACCATTTAAAAATAAAAAAACATTTATGTGTTGTTTTGGAAGTAATCACTAGAAAAGGCACGTTAATGATTACAAATGCATATTGATTACAGATTGCACTCACTTTGTGTGCTATTATTCTTTTGAACTGTCGATGGTAATCCAGTTGTGTCTAGTATCATGCCTTTCCGTGCAATGCAGTTGCCTAGAAAGATTATAGGTAAACCCATAAATGTTGATCACATTTAGCGGACACCATTTTTGTATATAGATAGGTGCCACTATAAACCCATAGTATATAATCCTTTCTCACCTCCTTTCCTCTCTCAATATCTTCACACATCTCCTCCGAAACCTCCTACCGTGCACAAGCTCGAGGATGCCCTGAAATGAATGTCGTCTTTGGAGACCGTCACTCCTCTCGGTTGTAACCATCACCATTGCTGCCAACACACCACATTCCTCCTCGACATTTACACAATCATTGACTGACTTCATTTTTGTCATGTTACATATATGTCATCGATTTACGGTCATATGAATATTTGGGCGTCTCAACCTTGTCATGTCAGTCTTAGTCTTACCTATAGATAATGCTGAAGGTATGTCGTATGGGTTGCATAAGGGCACCATGAGGTCAGAAAAAACAACACTAGAGAGGCCGGGCTAAGCAATGGCGTGTGGGTTGTGGAAGGACCTCTGAAGGTCCAAATAAGCTCTAGAGACATTGAGGCTACACAAGCCTATGCGTTAGATTCAGGTCGATGGGTGGATGTTGGTGCCACAAACAACAAACCTAACAGGTTGTCAAAAAACGTTAATTATGGTTGGTTACTCAAACCCCAATTGTTGTTTTCCGCTATTACTAAACTTGACGGGGGTGTTGATGAGCATTTTTTGTGTACCATGGCAGAAGAAGTGGGGCCGGGAAGGGATCACATGGAGGGGGTATGAGCGAGCACTACCTGTCGGGTTTATCCCCCGTTACCATACCGACAAGATGGTAGGCACAAGTTTATTAATGACATATCACCAACTGTGTTTTTTACCAAGAAGGAGAAATTGTTTGCATCAAAGCATCATGTGTCTCTCCCCTGCCCCTCCTATTGAGCCGATGAACATTAGATGCACATACTTTATCCAACCATCAAGGGTACGATCCGACTCGTCGTTTGTAATGCAAGAGCCACACATAATTTCAAAGAAAAAAGTTCAATCCCGCAAACCCAAACCTAAACATTCATCCTAGTGTCTTCCCCTCAAACCAAATAGAAGATGGAACTATGGCACCGAGCATTTCATTTCAAATCAAAAGAAAAAAAAAGAAAAAAACTACTCGAATCCCTCCCCTCCCACCACCACACATGAAATTTCGAACATCCCACCCAAAACCATCGCGTCTTCGCAAAAAGATCGCACAAAAGCCTAGAAAAAGTAACAAAAAATACCTCACAAACTTTATCTAACTACCATCGGTAGTATGTTTTATTCCGATCCAACTCGTGTTCGTTTGTAACGCAAGAATCACACATGAATTTCGGAGAAAAAGGCCCAACCCCGCAAAACCCATATCTCGACCAATGAAAAGTTGATCCTACAGTGTCTTCCTCAAGCCAAAGTAGAAGATGGCAGCATGGCACCCAGCATTGCATTTCAAATCCAAGGAAGAAGAGTGCTTTTGTTGGAGGCAAGTCTCCATTTCCCTCCCAAAAACGGCCTGGCCGCACCATCGGTGCTCACAGACACACTGAAAGGCCCCCCGAGTATGAACGCCAAACCATAATATAACCACGCCTGCTCGCTCCCCTCCATCCCCCCCACCTCCACCCCACCCCACCGTCGCGAACCAGAATTCTTCACGCCCAACCCAAACCCCGCATCGCCGGAGCCCCGAATCCACCCCGCCGATCCGCGCCGAACCCTAGGGATCCGCCCTGATCCGCCGCGGCGCCGGCCCCCTCCGCGCCGCAAACCCTAGCAGGGATCCGCGGAGCCTCCGCCGGCGGCGGGGCTCCTCCGCGGCGGCGGCGGCTTCGGCATGGCGGACCTGGTGGGGAGGGGGGTGAGGAAGGCGTTCCCGGGGTTCGGGTCCTTCTCCGGCGTCGTGGAGTCGTACGACGCCGAGGCCGGCTACTTCCGCGTGCTGTACGAGGACGGCGACTCCGAGGAGGTCGACGGGGACGAGATGGGCTCCATCCTCGTGGGCGCGCCCATGCCGCCGCAGCCGGAGACCCCCGGGGGTTCCGCCGGGAAGCGGCCTAAGAAGCGGAGGCGCGGGGACGGGGAGTCCGCGGCCGAGGCCGTAGATGGAGATGGGCTGGCAAACGGGCCCGTGCTTGTGACGCCGGTGAAGGGGGGAGGAGGGGGTGGGGAAAATGGGGAGGTGATGGCGGGGACGGCGGGGAAGAAGCGGAAGATTGGCCCTAGCCCAGTTCGTCGCAGCGCGCGGCAAGCCAAGGCGGCGGCATTGGCGGCTGAAATGGAGGCGGCAGCTAATGTTGCTGCTGCTGCGGAGGCTGCTGAGACTTCATCCCCGGAGGATGTTTCTCCGGTTCCGATTGCTGCCAGGCCACAGCAGTCTGGGAGGAAGCGTCAGCGTGCAAATGGGAGTCGTCGGTCTCGCGCAGTCGCGAGGAATTTAGAGGATGCTGCGCTGGATAGGCTGCGGCAAAAGCCGGACCTGCCACCGTCGTCGCAGGGCCTGAATTTGGAAGGCCTCCCTGTTATGGATGTCTTTCAAGTCTACTCCTGCTTGAGATCATTTAGCAAGCAGCTCTTCCTAAGCCCGTTTTCACTGGAGACATTTGTTGCGTCGCTGCGGTGTAAGCACGTGAACCCCTTGATTGACTGGGTGCATTTTACTTTGCTCCGCTCTCTGAAGAACCACTTGGAAGATCTGGCCCATGAAGGAGACCCTCCAGCAATACACTGTATTAGGTAAGAGTCTTTGATTCCCTGTTTTATTATAGGCTTACAGGTTTTAGGTTGTGGGAGACTGTCTTTTAATTATCCACTGTTTTTTTTATTCCATAGGAATCTTAACTGGGAACTCTTAGACCTAGCAACCTGGCCAATCTATCTTGCCGAGTACTTACTGACTCGGGGTTCAGAACTGAGGTATAATATGAAGCTTACAGATCTAAAGCTGTTAGATACAGAGTACTATTGGCAGCCAGCAACAGTAAAACTCGAGCTACTGCGCTCACTCTGTGATGATGTTATTGAGATTGAGGCTATACGTTCTGAACTTGGTTCAAGGATGTCTGAGTTAGATGGAAATGACGAGGGCGGTAGAGCTACTGGTTCAAGAAGGAAAAAGAGAGGTTCTTCGGTCATGGCCCTAGCAGATTCTTCTCAGCCTCCAGAAGGCTCTGATGATATGGATGATGGTAACAGTGACGAATGTTATCTGTGTGGTATGGATGGTAACCTGTTATGCTGTGATGGCTGTCCTTTGGCTTTTCACTCAAAATGTGTGGGCGTGGTGGAGGACCTATTGCCTGAAGGAGAATGGTATTGTCCCGAGTGTTCGATGCGAAAGTTCAACGGAGCCAGAAATATGGCAAAGCTTGTCAGAGGAGCAGAGGTTCTGGGAAGTGATCCACATGGACGGCTATACTTTGGCACCTGCGGCTATCTTTTGGTGTAAGTCAGTATAAACTTCCTCCTTTGGTCTTCTTATATGTATATCTTTCTGAGAGTAACTTAGCTCTGCTGTGTTTGTTTAGGCTTCCTAATGACTAGTCAAAATAATTGTCATAGTTGTATGCTTGAGTACCATTCTGTGTTGATTGTACCATGACATCATCCATCAATTGTTAGACTTTTGTGTCAAAATTACATTCCCACATACGGTTTATGTCAATTATGCATTCAAATCAACAACATGCACTTGCAGTACTTTTCACTGTACATTTAGTTTCCATTCCCTTGCACTTCATCTGCTTAATTTGTGCAGTTTATTTCTCCACCAAGGTCGCCACACTAATTTCTTTTCTTGGCCACAGATCTCCCCGTGCTTTATGTGCCAGTGAGTTCTTATCTTGTCGATGAACGTCTCTGTTGCTTGCAGTTTTTTCAGCTGTGCTTTTGTGCTGATATTGGTTCTCATTTTATTCTTTATTATAATAATGGGAAAATTAACTTTACAGTTTTGTGGATAAAGCAAGGGAATAACTGAAACACTCTGGTTTTGCAAGATTGAGTTTATTTCATTTTGTAGGCTCTGATCAAGGCTTCACAGAAAAATGAGATGCATATATTGCATAAATGTGATGATTTGTTTTTCTTTGGAAATTGATCCTATATGTTTGCAGTCCAGTTGAATGGTTGGATTTTGCATTGATAAATAAATGACCTTATGAACTTGCAGGGTTGATTCATGTGATGCAGACTCTCCATGCCATTATTATGGCCAGATGGATCTTCATTCCCTTATTACAGTGTTAACTCCATGTCATCCGTCTTACAATCCAATCCTAAATGTGATCTCTTTGTTTCGGGGTATTGCAACTGAAACATCTAATATTAACGGGCGATATGAGAACAGCAAGGAATGTAGTACCTCGGACCATGAAACAGACCGCAGACAGTCATCACCGAAACAACCTAGTGAGCAGGAACAGTATACCATAGAAAAGGATGGCTCTCAACAATTGGATACCGGGAAAATTTGCACCTCAAATTCAGATCAGGATGCCTCACACCAGAATCGTACCCTGGGACGTGTGTCAGTTTCTCAAAACAGCAATGAAACTACTGCTAATGAGAAGCCCAATCAAACGTCACAACCCAATGCCTCTAGTGCCAACAAGGATAGCTGCAGTTCTAAGCAAGATGATGTTGGCTTATTACATGTTACTGGTTTGTCTGTAGAGAACCAGAAAGATGCATCACCTCAAAAAGAAGCAAGTAACTGCTGTCTCTGTTCTAGGAATGCTATGTATATAAACCACTACAGTTTTGGTCAAATAGCAGCATCGGCCGCTGGAGAGTTAAAGCACAAGCTTTCAGAGAATGAGGAAGGAAAGAAGCATGGCCTGGGTGCAGTTTCTTTTCAGCTAAAAACAATATGTAAGAAATATGTTAATATTTTCGCACTGACTGATCAAAAGTTATCTGTGGAGCTCCTAAAGGAAAAATGTGGCTGGTGCAACTCATGCCAAATCAGTGGTGGTAGTGATTGCATTTTCAGATTTACTGATGGTAAGTGTATGGAGAGTCCTAAGCCATGTGCTGTTGGTCCTTTGTCAGAAAAGAACAAGGAAAGCCATATTCTCCTTGCTACACATAGCATGTTGTCGATTGAAAAACGCCTGAATGGTTTGCTCTGTGGTCCATGGCAAAATCCACAACATAGCATGTATTGGCGTAAGGCAGTTCTGATGGCTTCAGATGTATCATCACTGAAACAGCCTCTTCTCACGGTATAACTTTTTGAACGCTTTGTCCTTATTGAAGGCTTTATTTAATCTGCATGTACCAAACTCTCACCTGATTATCTCCCAATACTCTGCAGTTAGAGTCCAGTCTGCGACGTGTTGCCTTCTCAGGAGAATGGCAAAAACCAGCAGACTCTGTTGAAGTTGTTGGGTCTGCAGCTCATATCTTGGTCCGTACATCTAATAAGTCTGCAGGTTATGCAATTGCTAGAAAGCCAGGGAGGAAGCCACTTGCTATTGAGCTCAAAGTCGACTACCGTGATGTTGGTGTTTATTGGTGGAGGGGTGGAACACTGTCTCGTCAAGTGTTTCACTGGAAGAGGTTGCCTCAGTCATTGGCATGCAAATCTGCTCGGCAAGGTTGTATCTCCAATCTTCTGTCAGTTTCCAGACACACTATTTTCAATGTATTAAACCTTTGTGATCTTGTGTATCTCAGCGGGACGCAAGAAAATTCCCACCATAGTGTATCCCGATGGTTCACAGTTTGCCAGGAGGTCCAAATACATAGCGTGGCGAGCTGCTGTGGAAATGGCACAAAATGTGTCCCAGCTCATTTTGCAGGTAATATATTCTCTTTGTTTTGGGTAGTATTGATAGAATTGGGTCACTGAATTGTTCTTTATGCACCTTCAGATTAAAGAGCTTGAATTGAATATCAAGTGGACTGAGATACTGAGTTCTCTCTCTTCTGCAATTGCAACAAAGGAAACCCAGAAAATAGCAAGGTTTTTCAAGAAAGTTATAATTCGCAGAAAACGTATAGAAGCAACGAATGTGGAATATCTACTTGATTTTGGAAAGAGGGAGAATATTCCTCCTGTTGTTGCTAAACATGGAGTAAAATTTGAGGAGCCCTCTAGTGAAAGGAACAGGTACTGGTTGAGTGAAAGTCATGTCCCTTTGAGTCTTTTGAGGGCATATGAAGCCAAAGCAATAAATCGCTCACTTAAAAAGAAAGAGACTGATGATCGCCCACTTAAAAAGAAAGACACCGATGTTCTTCCCAAGAATATGAGCGACTTCAGTCCCCAAAAGCCAAAAAGATCAAGATCAGTGTTTGATAACCTCCTAGAGAAAGCACAAAAACTAGAGGAAGCACAAAACCTCTTAGAGAAAGCACAAAACCTTCCCAGTAGGCTTTGCGGTCAGTGTTTCAAGACAGTAACTGCCAGGTATGTAATTAAGCCAGTTTTTCTTTTATTCATTTAATTAAAGCAAGCTAGTTGTTAAAATTTCATTGCAAGAGTGCCAGTTCTTTTTTCTTATCCACACTTGTGTATTATAGTACGGATTTTGCCATGGTTCTTTTTCTTTGCATGTCTTGCTGATTAGGTACGCTGAGTCAGTTGCACTTTTGCTCAACTATTTATCTCTACCTCTGGATATAATTGTTCAGATAGTTCTGTATTGTGTTTATCCGGCAATATGTAAACTAAGTAAGAAATTTCTTGCATGACTGGGTTTTGCTATGTTTGTTACTCCCACTGTTCCATAATGTAGTGCATATAGATTTTTTGAAAAGTCAAGCATCACAAACTTTGACCAAATTTGTGGAGAAAAACATTTACATCTAGAACGCCAAACTTATATCATTTGATTCATTATAAGATGAACTTTTATACTTTATATATTTGGTATTGTAGACATAAATAGTTATCTGTGATAACTTGGTCAAAGTTTTTAAAGTTTGACTTTTCAAAAATCTATATGCACTACTTTATGGAACAGAGGAAGTATTAGTATTTGATTTCTGAAGTCTAGGTGATTATCTCCCTCCTTCCCTGTGTGCCTACATCTCATGTCTCCCAACTTTTGTGATTTGTACAACTATTGCCAATCTAGCCGATGTTGATATTTCTGTACAAGCTACACAGTTGAAATTGCTAACTATATTTAGCAAATACTTTGGCAAAAGTTGTTAATATAGGAATCGGCCTGTAGCATTTAGACTTCTCCTGCAAGGCCATATACTTCTCTTGAAAAAACATTTCTAACTGAAATAGAAAATACATCTCAGTAGCTTCTGCAGCTTGTTCTCAGTGTTGCCAATATACTTTTTGTTTTGTTGAATGGTACATTTTTTTGGCTAGTTATTTGACTCTCTCTCTCTCTCCCTCTCTTTGTCTTCTGAACAGGGAAGCTGTGAACTGCAAATATTGTGAAGGTATTTACAAATTGCAAATGTGTAGACATTTTTTTCTTGTTACATATCCATCATTATAGTCCTTAAGACCATTGAAGAAAATATATAGCCCTTACTTTTTTGCTTTTATACTGTATGGGATATGTCATTTTATTTTTTGTGGGGCCTTATGTATGTCGTATGATGAAAAATAAGTTCAATTGTTAGGAATTTTTTAGGTGATCCATCATCAAGTACTCCGTATTAAGTTTGGCCTTTTACTTCTAATATTGATGCTTGGAGTTGTACTGGGACTCAGCTGCAATATTCTCTTGTTCTATGCAGCACTTTTCCATAGAAAACATTTCAACGTTCCTAGAGGTGCTGTGGATACCGTCTATGTTTGCAACAAGTGCCTAGCTGAAAAGGTCGAGCCGGTGATGTCTCCACAGAAAAAGGCAGCATCAAAGAAGAGCTCTCCAAAAAAGAAGCAGAAGAAGCAACTACGAAAGAGTTTAAGGAGAAGAAAACAGATAGTTATCAACCTCAAGAAGAAAGCTGGCCAGAAGAATGGCAAGCGTGGCCGTCCTAGAAAGAATCCATTGAGTGGGTCAAAGAATAAATCACAAAAGATGTCTGACAGTCAACCATCAAATGAGGCCAAGACTGAACCTGTGAAACGCATATCAAAAAGGTTATATGATAAGTACATGAAAGGCAACTCAGATAAATCCGAGCATACAGCAAGCTGTCGTAAGAAGAAGAGGACAGCTTCGCATTACTCGTACTGGTTAGATGGTCTTCGATGGACACAGAACACAGATGATGAGCAGGCAACATGTTTTAGGAAAGCAAGAATAGTTTTTCCATCTGAAGATGTTAAGATTGCAGAAACCAGTCCAGTATGCTGTCTTTGTAAGAAAAGCTACAGTCGAGATGCTATTTACATTGCTTGTGAGAATTGTGAAGGTAAGATACGTTTACTTTGATGGTAATGTTTAAAAAGAAAAGGGTTTACTTCATGCTATGTATCTCTGTGATCTTTAAAACAAACTTATACTTGTTCACTTTGACAATTGCATGGGCCAAAAACTCTTCATTATCATTTGTTTTAGCCCTGCCCCTTACAAGTGAGCAACAGTTGACCCTTCAATTTGGACAGTAATCATTACTTTCTTTTCCCATTGGATCATGTCCTAAGCTATGTAACATATATCCTTTCCTAAGCTAACATTACTTTTGTCTCAGCAAGACAAACAATTGTTTTGGGAATTTCGTACGGTGGCTGTGTAATCTCATTCACTTCAATTGCTCCTCATGCCATGGGAAGCTGTCATAGTTTAAATGCTGCATTTCTGATTGCGCTTGTTCTTCCCTGCAGATTGGTTCCATGGGGATATATATTCTATTACCATAGAAAATGCCAATAATCTCATAGGCTTCAAGTGTCATGCATGCCGTCTGAGAGCTGTTCCTGTTTGTCCATATGCACAAGCTGATGCAATTCTTAAGGATCAATCAGATAGGGAAGACACCATGAATAGGTCTATAGAGGACAAGGGCATCAATTGTCCGAAAGATCTCTTCACTTCCGATGATCTGAAAGAGCTTCATGGTCATAACATTGAGGAGCTCCAGAGTCATAGCATTGAGGAACAGGTTCCTGATAGTATTTGTTTGGAAGTGCTAGAGGATTATAATGATCTGAAAGAGCCAGGCAGTCATAGCACCGAGAAAGAGCTTGATGACTGTAATGGGTTAAAGGAGCCGGAGAGCCATAACAATATGGAAGAGCTTGACTGTCATAGCACTGAGAAAGAGCTTGATGATTGTAATGGGTTAAAGGAGCCGGAGAGCCATAACAATATGGAAGAGCTTGACAGTCATAGCATTGAGAAAGAGCTTGATGATTGTAATGGGTTAAAGGAGCTAGAAAGCCATAACAATATGGAAGAGCTTGACAGTCATATCACTGAGAGGAGTCCTCATGATCATAATAATCTGAATGAGCATGACAGTCACTGGGGTGAGAAAAAGCTTGATGATTGTAACTGTCTGAGTGAACTTGGCAATCTCAACGATATGAACAGTCCGAAAGAGCTTGATTGTACTGAAAATAGCAAATTTGCTGTGGGAGAAATACAATGTCTGAAAGAGCTGGACAATCTAAAAGATCTCGGTAATCTTAACAGTACAAAAGAGCTTGATAATCACCACCATATGGACAAGCTTGACCGCCATAGCAGTCTAAAGGAGCTTGAAAATCATAGTAGTGTGGAAGATCTTGATGATCAGAACCGTCCGAATGAGCTTGGTAATCATCAAAACCTAAAAGAGCTTCATAGTGCTCAAAATGGCAAAGTTACTGCAGTAACACATACAGATGGCTTTATAGATGAGCAGTTGAACGCTAGAATATCTAACAAAGAAGCCATGATCATGACATCAGAAAGTGATTTGGTGAAGGAATCTATTGCTTTACAATCCAACGGTAGTTCCGTGGATAATGTTGTTCCTGCTGAACTGGAGATGGATCTTCAGGGTCCCCTCAGCTTCTTGACTTTGTAGGATATGTCAAAAGGGAAGTGCATTTTTCAGCATGACTCTCCGACTGTTCAGTCTTGCTGCTGCTTTGGTAGAGAATTCCTTCTGATTAGCTTGGGTTGTTGAGCTACCTGACAGCTTAGTTTTGTGCTATAGGATATTACATTGGTGACACAACCCAGTAATAATAATCTACAAAAAGGAAAAAAATATGTTTGTGGATTCATCGTATTTTGGCCATTTCCTTATGGAAATATGTTGACCTGACAAGCGCAGCATTGGAGCTATTGGCTATGCCATCACAACTGTTTATTATGGTTAACATTCTTGGCAGGGCTGACATAGGGAATATCTGGGTGTCATTTTTTCCCATGCTTCCTGGTCAGAACTTGTGATTCATGTTGCACTATGAGGTTATGTGTTGATTGGGACGCCTTTGGGTACAAGCGGCTGGTTTTTGGTTGTGCTGCACTAACCTATGATGCACAAGGTGAGCCCCAATTTTGTTTACATATCCTTGTTTGTTTGTGTTGAATATCAAACATGTATCACGCAGAAAAGAAAAGAACATTGAACATTTTCCCTTTATTGCTATGACGATATAGTGATACACAGAACAGGATTCAGTATCTGTGCATGTGGTGTTTTTGTCTAGTGAAGGTTGGCATTGGCACTAAGCTCCTCTACTGGGTTTATCATGTTCTTAGTAATAGGCCAAAGGTGATGAAAACACTGATGTAGGAATATCATAGTGCTAGTTTTACATGTATGGTTTATGTTGCCATTATGGGCTCATTAAGCGTAAACATTGAGTTATATCATGTTGAAGCAGTGGGAGCACGTGTTGTTCCTCTGACGATTCAGTTGTTAACATTTATCCATGTCATATGAAATCATCAAGCTTGTAAATCCATGGCTTGTTCTCCCTAACAAATATGTATCTGATCTAGTTCATTCTCCTTGTAAACAGGATGGAGACAAAGACAAAGCACTCGCTACCGCCTTCGATCATGAGGCCTTCCCATTCTCCAGACCTCCCTCGTGCGCTCATAGACGGCGTGCCAGACTGACTAGTCGACCCGATGTTTCATTTTTCGCATTCCCCAGTGCTTCTAACGGCGTTCCAATTCAAGCGCGACCCGGACATGCTGCGGAGCAGTTCATGTCAGCATCCTTGATCTTATTATGCATACATAGGTTTCCTTTAGGCTTTATTAGGGGAGAAGCTCATGCAGTGTGACTGTCAGTTTCAGAAGGGTAGTAGAACGCTGCTGTCACGGTGCTTGCTGGTTCGGTTCTGGTTTAGCGAGGCTGCCAGCATTCTTAGATGTAAAAAAATCTAGTCGTCAGATCAAGTGTTTCAGTGCCTTACTCTGGTTGTGTTTTTCCTCTGTTCAGCAGCTGTCTGTCGTTCGTGTCTTGCCGTCGGAGCCTGGGCTCATCATCACCGGATGTTCGTGCGGGTGCGCCGGGGCGCACATAGGCTCTGACAGACGCCCGGCGGTTGCGTCGATCTCATCCTCACGTGAGAATCCTCTGACCTTTGCCTGCCCGTCCAGCGTCGATCAGGCAACTCCGCGTGACCCCAAACGGACGTCCGGTTGGGATCGGATTTTATCCGTTTGGGACGGTAATGGATTCGTTCATGTCCGTCTCTGTCCGTTGGGTCATGCGTGCGTCCACCGCGCGGTCGCATTTCAAATCATGTCCGTGTTGAACATGACTAAAAAAAGGAAAACTCAACTAAAAATAAATAAACGTAGTTAAAAAACTTAAAACATAATAACATTAACATTAAAAACGGTTGAGTTTTTACGGTCACAAAACGGCCCAGTTTGACAAAATTAACATAAAGAAAAAGAAGCCCGTCGTTGCCATGGTTGTCGCCGTCTTCATCGGCCGCCGGTGTCGTCGTCGTCGTCGTCGTCGCCGTCGCTGACGAGGTCGACGTAGGCCGGCGGTCCCTGGTGCGCGGGGGCGGGCTGGAAGCTGGCCTACATCACCTCCTCCCGTGGTGAGGCCTCCCGCTCCGGTGACCGCGGCGGCGTGGGGCACCACTTCACGACCCCCACTACGTGCGCCACCTCCGGCGTGGTGCACGACCAACCCCATGACACGCCCACCAGTTTCGGAGGGAACGCGGCTACGTCCTCCTCCATCTGCTCGGGGATGGCGACGTCGCCGGCCGCAGAGAGGGCCATGGCGCGGTCCAGGCCCGGCCATTGGCGCTCATCATGCGTCGTCATGGAGTCCTCCATGACGCGCTGCATGAGCCGGGCCTCCTCCTCCTCCGTCATGCAAGGAGGTGGAGGTGGTGACGGAGACGGGGAAGGCGTGGGCGTGAGGCCGCGTACCCATGTACGCCCGCGCACCTCCTGTGCCCGTCGCGGCCCCAAGACCGTGCTGGCGAAGTAGGAGGCACGCCGCACGTCGTGCTCGTCCCTGAGCCAGTTGTCCCAAAGGGTGGAGTTGGCGGTGTACCTTTCGTCGTAGTAGAGGTCGTCGGGGAGGAGGCGGCGGCGGCGTTCGATCTCCTCGCGGCGCGCACGGCCGCTCGATCTCCTCGCAGCGCGCACAGCCGCTCGTCGGCACCGACGGGATATGGGTGCGGTCGGCGAAGAGGTGCCACGCGTTGGGGAGGTGGACGTCGCTCCACGGGACCGGCGTCCTCGTCTCCCAGTAGCGTCGGCATACCTCAACGCCGAGGTACTGCCGGTCGCGATGGCCGGCGGGCCTAGGGGCGATGGTGAAGGGAGCCGCGACGAAGGCAAGGGGCGGTGGTGATCCGGCCTCCTCCTTCACGGAGCCGTGATGGCGTCACGACGAGGAGTCAGCCTCGCCGTCGTGGTTGCTCTTGCGGCCGTAGTTTCACAGGCCCATGGCTGCTGCAGGTGGGCGACCGGTGAGTTCGAGGAGGCTGCTAGGGTTCGCGGCTGTCGGGTTTCGAGGAGGCCGCGGGGTGGCGATGAGAACTGTGGACGACGATCGGTCCACGGCTTCCCCATTTAAGAAGACCGCGACCGTTCTTTGGGCGGATGGCAGGCGGGCCCGACCACTCGTGCGCATTGATATGGGTTGATGGTAGGTAGGTGGCCGCCTGCCACGCGTTCCCGACGCGGGCGAGCGCGCGTTCATTTGATGTCCGCCGCGACTTAAATTTCACGTAAGTTTATGCTTAAAATGGGTCGTGCCGGTTACAAAACGGACAGAATGGGTCTGAACAGTTTCATATTGGACCAACCTGTTTGTCTTCTTTTATTTGAAACTAACGGGACCGGATAGAATGGATCGTGGAGTTGGCCTCAGTTCTGTGCCGCCCGATCACCCACCGTGCGCAGCCTTTGGCCTATGTTTTCCGATGGCGCATGTGCAGGGCAGAAACCCCTAGCTGTCACCAACCGCTTTCGAACCACTTCACGGCCGGTTGCCATGAGTGACACGCATTCCGTCGCAGATTGATTGATTGATTGACGTGCCAGTACTATCTATACACAGTAGCATCCACCTGCCGTCACCTTGGACAATCAATCATAGCCCCGTCCGGCGCCTTCATTCGCCACCCCTCGACACCGATCGTCGCCGGTCTCCGTCTATCCCAAAGACGAAAGCGACACGCACGACAGTCGACACCCACCCAATCGAACGTACCGGAGTACTAATAATAGTACTACGTAAGTACTCCTACTTGATCACAAACAAAGTACTCCAGCAAAGCAGCCATGCTGCTCCTCCTGCACTTCACTCCATATCTTTTTTTTTTCTTTTCGAAAACACTTCACTCCATATCACTGCACCGTTTTCCCTGCGGCCCGGCCCGGCCCAGCCCAAACCCAACCAAAGTGCTCCTGCAGGGTGACCTCGATGATACGATGAATTTATTATTTTCGAAACGATACGATGGATTATGAGAGCAACTGCTGCTCGTGGAATTAAGCCGGCCGGCGGTTGGCACCACACCGTCACATGGTGGCAGCGGCCAGCGGTTGCCCTGGAAGACGGGCGAGGAGCAGTGATGGCGTGGTCACATGACTCGTGTGATCGCTCGGATCTGCTGCGTCCTGCGCGTACGGAGCCAATCAGTGTGTAAGCCCTGGAAGACGCGATGGCTTTTTGGGTGTGTTTGGTTCTAAGGCAAGGATAATTTTAACCTTGCCTAGCAAGGATATGTGTTTGGTGGAGTAATGATTTGTTTGCTTTTGAAGGCAAGCTAGCTCGTAACTGCAGCTAAATCCTTGCCTGGCTGGGAGAGCCAAATTGACTCTCTCGCGATGGCAAACTAGTGAATCGTGGGTGAGACCAGTCATGTAACTGTAAACCGAGGCAACAGAACCAAACAACATCGCTTAGCTCATGTGGGCTATGGCACAAACGAGCTAGTTTAATTTAGCCTAGCTAGGCGAGGCTAGCAAATGATCCAAACGTACTAGTACGCTCAGCGACCATTCCCTGCTTCTGCAGACTGCAGTAAGGACAGTTCTTTTGTACTTCCTCCGTTTCTTTTTAGTCTGCACATAAGGTTTGATTAAAATTAAACTTTACAAAGTTTGAATAATTTTATATTAAAAAATATTAACATTCACAACATGAAATCAATATTATCAGATGCACTATAAAATGTATTTTTATACTATATAATTTTAATATAGTAGATATTCATACTTTTTATATAAATTTGGTCAAACTTTACATTATTTGACTTTGATCAAATCTTATACGCGGAGTAAAAAGAAACGGACGAAGTACTATCTTTAGAAGGCACGATTAAATTTATGTGCATTTCTATAATAGATAAAGTTTAAGATGCATTGCAACTACTCGTAGCAGCTAATTAGTACTTATAAAGTTTAAGATGCATGCTTAGTGTGAATGATATTTTTCAGCTCATCTTCCAGTCAATCAATAACAACCTAGGTTCCAGAGAATTTTCAAGCACGCCTTCTAATCCATGACGGAGGGAGTAGCTTATTTTTGTTATAGTAATAAGTCGTCTCCTATCCAATTTATTATAAAAGTTTAAACTTAAATTTTATTTTAGAAGTCTATTAGTCAGGGCCGGGTCGGCAAAATCTGAGACCATGTGTGAAACTAAAAAATTGGGCCTTATCTTACTAAAATAATAAGCTAACGAGCAATTACACGAACCAGACTAGTGTTTCTCTTGATGACTCAGTTATGTATTATTAAAACATAAGATACAAAAGATGAATAAAATAAATTTAAAGTTATAAAGTAGCATATATCAATTGGAGATCATGGGTCAATGTTTGGATATTGGATAAGCCGTCTAACTAACCTAATTTTGGATCATGTCTGGCTGTATGTCACGCCCAAGATGTGACCCTATCCTCAATTTGACACGAAGGCCTCGTCAGGGATAGAAGCGCATCTCGTCGTGTCGTAAGAATGGATATCGTTACAAATACATGTACTGAAAAGAAGAGATATATAAAGAGAGTTGGCTTACGCTCGCCACAAGCTACATCAGAGTCACAACAGTATATTACATAATCATCATGAAGAAGAGCAGGGTCCGACTACGGACGAAAACAAACGAGAAAATGAAACGACGTCCATCCTTGCTATCCCAGGCTGCCGGCCTGGAACCCATCCTAGATCGATGACGAAGAAGAAGAAGAAGCAACTCCAAATGTACAATCAACGCTCTCACGTCAAGTAACCTTTACCTGTACCTGCAACTGGTGTTGTAGTAATCTGTGAGCCACAGGGGACTCAGCAATCTCATTTCCAAAGGTATCAAGACTAGCAAAGCTTAATGGGTGAGGTAAGATTAAGTGGTGAGGTTGCAGCAGCGGCTAAGCATATATGAGGTGGTTAACTTACGAGTACCAGAAATAAGAGGGGGAAGATCTACGCATAGCGGACGTGAATTACTGTTGATCAAATAAATGATCCTGAACACCTACCTACGTCAGACATAACCCCACCGTGTCCTCGATCGGAGAAAGAACTCACGAAAGAGACAGTCACGGTTACGCACACAGTTGGCATATTTTAATTAAGTTAGCTTCAAGTTATCTAGAACCAGTGTTAAACAAAGTTTCCACGTTGCCACATAACCGCCGGCACGGCTTTCTGAAAGATTTAACCCTGCAGGGATGCTCCAACTAGTCCATCACAAATTACCACAAGCCGCATAGAAATCCTCAATCACGAAGCTCGCGATCTCGTCGGATTCCCTAGTGTAAAACCTCAACTCTGAGATTACCCAAAGCATCACCGGAATCCCGATGCACAAGATATCTCGTCAAAGGTAAAACTAATCCAGCAAGGCCACCCGGTGTGTCGACGAACCCGATAGGAGCCGCGTATCTCGTTCTCAGGACACATCGTCTATGCAAAGTGGACGGGAACCAAACCTCGAGTTGCCCCGTGGTGGCACCGCCGACTGCTAGGTGGGTGGACCAACAATCATGAGGAGCACTGGCCCGGGGGTTGATTAAATTAGTCCGCGGGTGCCGGCGGGTCCCTATGCATTATTATTAGGTTATTAGGCAAATGTAGTACCAAAGTTGGGCCTTGTCAGACCAACTTTAATCTAAAACGAATTATCAAGGTGGTCCCCATAACAACCCCGATCGTGTTAGGAGCGCTCATTTATGGAACATAACACCGATAGCCGGAAACTAAGGGGAGCAAAGGTGGAACAAAACACCAGGCTAGAAAAAGGCCGAGCCTTCCACCTTTTACCAAGTATATAGGTGCATTAAATTAAATAGCATTTAATATGGTGATATAACAAGGAACCCATGTTATCACATGGAAGCATCTGCACCTGCAACTAGCAACGCTACCCAACAGGGTTAAGAAAGCCATAACATAGCCAATTAGTTGTTTGCTAGGTCGAATAGGGTGAAGGTTTCATGGCATTGTTGAGAGGCTGATATTTAACATGTGGTAGGCAACGAGACATAATCGATAGAAGCGATAAAACTAGCATGGCAATGATAGTAATGGTATCTGGGGAAATGATCATCTTGCGTGAGATCCCGCTTGGAAGAAGAACGACTCCGTGAAGTCGGCGAACCAATATAGTCGAACGTATCCTCGCATTCCGACACGCTTGCGGAACTCTATCGGAACGGAGCAAATCGGAAACAAACATCAACACAAATATTCACCACACGATGCACAACATGATGCATAACCTACTATGATGCATGATCAGTTCAAAGAGGCAAGGGATGGCATGGCAATTTACCTCACGCAAACTCTACACATTAAGTGAAGCTCGATATGCAACGGGTTGCATATCGACGAAACTCCACGTTTCATTATTAGTTCACTCCCGTTAATCTACCGGCAATATTAAATTGTTGTTTAACATGGCAAGGGGTGAAGCGATGATCCTACGTGTCATCCTGGATGGTTCAACACGCGGAGCATAGAACGAGCTACGGCACAAGAACACGCTACACAAGATGTATATGCCACGAATACGTCATGCATGCGAGTTCAAACACGGCAAGAAGGGAGAGAAGCAGGTATCGCCACGGCGAGCGAAAGGGGAACTTTGGTGGCAAAACGAAAACGATGGCACGGCAACATTCCTATCACGATACTCGTCGAGATATCGTGCCAACGTACTGGGAACGCGTGCGGGAACGGTAAGTAAAGATGGGGTGATCCCGGTTACCGGGTTCCCATGTGTGGGGCACGACGAAAGAAGACAACGTGCAACGAGCATACATGCGGTGCAACATACATTCATCTCATACAATACTTGCATTCGTTACACGACGTGTCTCACCGGTATACCTTCGGAGCGTGCGAATCAGAGGGGTTCGATTTGGTGAAGGGGAACAACGGTCGTCGTGGAAGTCGGGGAAGTAGTTGTCGTCGTGGTACCGGTCTCGTCGACGGTAGTCGTTCGCTCGACGTCGTGGTTCTCGGGTCTTCGCGTCGGAAGTCGATCACGTCTTCGTCGATGTTCGGGGATCGTCGAGGATGATGTGGTGCTCGTCGAATTCGTCAATTCCATGGCGTCGGGGATGGAGCACGCGACGACGGCAAGCGGCGGCACAAGCTAGCAACACCAACTAAGCATCAACTATCATCTGGCAGCAACAAGCACAACAACCTAGCCTAGCAGCAGCAACGAACTACAGCAACACGTAAGCAAGCAAAGCAAGCTAGCATCGGCCACGGCAAGCACTAGCAGGAGCAAAAACAACTGGCAGCGACGGCTCGGCAGCAGTAAGGCAAGTAGTAGCCGCTAGCAACAACATCACAGCCAACAACAACTAAGCAATGGCGACAGCAGGAGCTTGCACAACTGCAGCAACAACATCCGGCTAGCATCAAAACAGGGCATCGCCAGCAGCAGCCAAAGCAGCAGCAACGGCAAGCATCAGCACTAGGCATGGTAGGCAAGCACACGCACGCAGCGGCAGCAGCCTAGCAGCTAACAACAACGGCAAGCAGACCAACAACAACATCAAACTACACGGAGCTGGCAAGCAAGCAGCAGCATAACGGCAACGCGGCGACATCAACTAACAAATTATATGAGCAACACCTATAGCAAGCAGCTTCAGCAAAGCATAGCAGGCAGCAACCAATGGGAGCAACACGACGACATACAACAGCGAGCAGCGGCTGAAGCAGGCAGTAGCTAGTGCTACGACGAGCATCCAGCGGCAACAGCACACGGCAGCTGTCGGCAGCGGCAGGAGGAGGCAAGGCCTGGAGGGCTGCTGGAGGCGGCGCGCACGGCTCCGGCAGGGCGAGGCTAAGGCGGCGCAGCCGGCAGGAGGCTGAGGGCGACGAGCTGCGGCTGGGCGAGCTGCGAGGAGGAGGAGGTCGGGGCGAGGGCGAACGGCGGCGAGGCACTGCGGCAACAGGCACGACGAGCTCGGGCCAGGAGGCGAGCGACAGCAGGGGACGCAGGGAGGCGACAGCGGGGAGCGCGCGGGAGACGACGACGGCTCGGTCCGGCGCAGAGCACCTCCTGGCAGGGCTGGCGAGCTCGAGGCCAGCCGAGGCGAGGCCAAGGGTGCGCGGCGCGACGGCGCGCACAGGGGAGCCGCGGGGCACCTGCAGCTGGGCGCTCGGGCACCTCGTCTCGGCAGGGCAGCGCGGGGAAAGCGAGGAGAGGCCATGGCGCGGCCATGCGGGGCTGGTGGTGGGCGAGAAGGGAGCTGGGGCGGCTACGTGGTACGGGAGGAGGGGAATCGGTCCTGGGGAGGAGGCGCGTGGGATCGGGACGGGGACAGGGGATCGAGGAGGGGGCGAGGGAACGGCGCAAGGAGGACGAGGGATCGGGCAGAGGAACGTGAGGGCTCCCCTTGTCGCTAGGGTTGGGGGAGTTGGGCTGCGGCCCAAATGGCCACATGCTAGGCTCCCTCTCCCTCTGAAAAATAAATAAAAGAAAAGGCTTTTAACAAAGAGAAAAATAAATAATAAGATAAAAAAATGCCTTTGCTCCTTTAAAAAATACACCCCATCTTTTAAAAATAGTTTGGGCATTTTTTTTAAAAGAAATAAAATAAAACCTTTGGAAGGATTAAAATTAAAACCCGTTTACAAAAGAATAAAAAAATCAAACCCCTTTGAAGAATTAAATGAAACCGCTTTATTTAAAGAATAAAATAAAAGCCTTTTTAAAAGAGAAAATAAAATGGGACGGTTTTAATATAAAACAAACGGAGAAATAAAATAAAAACCTAAGGGTTTCCCCCACATTTAACAAAAGGGTTTTAAAAGAAGACGAATCTTTTGACGGAGTTAAAACGAAAACTTTAGCAAACCGCACACAAATAAAAGAGGGGTGAGAAGGTTTTAGGTCCGCGGTGCAACAGGGTTTAGCGGTGGCTCTCACACACCCTCTCTCACACTCCATCAAAACAACCCCACTCACAAGGCACTAACACCCAACAACACGGCAACAAGCAACACCGACAAAACACAGTAGACATGATGCCATGCATGATGCGATGATGCAAACTACATGACGATGCAACGAATAAAAATACTCACACGACGAAAACGGAAAGGAAAGGGGAATCTTCTGGGGCGTCGGTCTCGGGCTGTCACAAGTCTCCTACACTACAAGAGGATCTCGCCCCAAGATCCAAGAATGAAAGGGGAAGAGGATGAGAAAGAACAAGAGGTAAAAACTTAGTCGCTTCTTTGACAAATGAGTGACACCAACAATCCTTGAAGGTTGCGAAGAGATGAGGAATGATATGAGAAAGAAGCAAGAATTCACAGAAAATTTCGGCAGCACTTCGGTAGGAAAATGGGACAAAAAATTCGATAAGAAGGAAGAATTAGACAATATTCATAACAAACAACTAAATAGAGCAAGGGAACACCATGATCTTGATAGAACAACAAGATAGACCCAAAAGAGCAACATCACAACAACTCCGGAACAAGAGAATAGGAACAACAACATGAGCATAATAGAATGGAGAAGAAAATGCCAACTACTATCACAATTGGATTGAGGAACATCCTTGAAAGAAGAATTGAAGAGGATACATTGAAACTTGTATTAATGACAAGCACCATGATAGCACAATCCATAGGAAAGGCTTTAGGTGAAATCCAAACCAAGATAACTCAAAGAGGAAATCACGGGTTGAAAATATCTCATGATCCTAGAATTGGTGGGTTTAATTATCTCATTCTTGAAAGGAAAACTCTTCGAGGCTCCTACACTAACAAGAATGCTATAATACCACCTCAAAGGATAAAGGAAGAACAATTGCACATAGAAATGCAAGAGAAAGGATACTTGAGGTTCTCCAACAAGAATCTTGAAGAACATTTGATAATGGATTGAAACCTTGTTGAACCACCATGAAGGACCTCCGTATACGAATGAATGATGCAGAGATATGAAGGATGAAAGAATAAGATTATGACCTTGCAATAATTTAGATGAAGCTTCACAAAGAGATACTGATAGACTTGGAACTTCGGAAAACAAAGATAAGCACTTGAGAAAAGAATTGATATCATGAGCCACTCCGGAAGAACAATTGAAATCTCTTGGAAGAAGGAAGAACAAGAATAAGAATTATGTTATGCTCATCCTTCATCAAGTTAAATTGATGACAAGCAACGGATTAAGCATGCAACTTATTCCTCTTGAAATGATCTTGAGGAGACAGAGAGATAAGCACCACTTGAGGCATGATTGCAGGACGCACCGGTAAGAATTCACAACTGAATGGGAAATTCCAAGAATGCATGGAAACACCTGAGAATGAAGAGATCATGAGCCACCTGAGAGAAAACTTGAACAAGGCACCAGATAACCGAGAGACGAACGAAGAGACAACAATTGAGAAGAATTGAGGATAAAAGCTGAAAGCTGAGAACGAATAATCTTCTAAAATGATGGCCTTCGGAGGACGAGAAATAAAAACAATTCAGAAATGCACCGGATAGCAAGAAAGGAATTACTCATTATTGGAAATAATGAGAGGACAACACGAAGCTGAGATGATAATCTTCACAAGAATGGAGCAAGATTGAGAATGATGATGAGAGACAGCACCAAGAATAATGAGACACTCTGGAATAAAGAAGAATGGAAGGTTGAGCCAATGACGAAAATAAATTTGAAGCGATGTTGAAGAAGGAATATGACTGATGAAATTCATACTTACGTCACAGTTGAAAAGATTAACGATCTCCGGGCAAGGATTAAAAGAGCCAGATAAGATATTACCTGGCTGTGATACCAACTTGTCACGCCCAAGATGCGACCCTATCCTCAATTTGGCACGAAGGCCTCGTGAGGGATAGAAGCGCATCTCGTCGTGTCGCAAGAATGGATATCGTTACAAGTACATGCACTGAAAATAAGAGATATATAAAGAGAGTTGGCTTACACTCGCCACAAGCTACATCAGAGTCACAACAGTACATTACATAATCATCATGAAGAAGAGCAGGGTCCGACTACGGACAAAAACAAACGAGAAAATGAAACGACGTCCATCCTTGCTATCCCAGGCTGCCGGCCTGTAACCCATCCTAGATCGATGACGAAGAAGAAGAAGAAGCAACTCCAAATGAACAATCAACGCGCTCACGTCAAGTAACCTTATCCTGTACCTGCAACTGGTGTTGTAGTAATCTGTGAGCCACAGGGGACTCAGCAATCTCATATCCAAAGGTATCAAGACTAGCAAAGCTTAATGGGTGAGGTAAGGTTAAGTGGTGAGGTTGCAGCAGCGGCTAAGCATATATGAGGTGGTTAACTTACGAGTACCAGAAATAAGAGGGGGAAGATCTACGCATAGCGGACGTGAATTACTGTTGATCAAATAAATGATCCTGAACACCTACCTACGTCAGACATAACCCCACCGTGTCCTCGATCGGAGAAAGAACTCACGAAAGAGACAGTCACGGTTACGCACACAGTTGGCATATTTTAATTAAGTTAGCTTCAAGTTATCCAGAACCAGTGTTAAACAAAGTTTCCATGTTGCCACATAACCGCGGGCACGGCTTTCCGAAAGATTTAACCCTCCAGGGGTGCTCCAACAAGTCCATCACAAATTACCACAAGCCGCATAGAAATCCTCAATCACGAAGCTCGCGATCTCGTCGGATTCCCT
This sequence comes from Hordeum vulgare subsp. vulgare, assembly GCF_904849725.1. Classification (NCBI taxonomy): domain Eukaryota; kingdom Viridiplantae; phylum Streptophyta; class Magnoliopsida; order Poales; family Poaceae; genus Hordeum; species Hordeum vulgare. The sequence continues at coordinate 54,514,173 of NC_058519.1, forward strand.
AGTGGAAAACCTCAACTCTAAGATTACCCAAAGCATCACCGGAATCCCGATGCACAAGATATCTCGTCAAAGGTAAAACTAATCCAGCAAGGACACCCGGTGTGTCGACGAACCCGATAGGAGCCGCGTATCTCGTTCTTAGGACACACCGTCTATGCAAAGTGGACGGGAACCAAACCTCGAGTTGCCCTGTGGTGGCACCACCGACTGCTAGGTGGGTGGACCAACACTCATGAGGAGCACTGGCCCGGGGGTTGATTAAATTATTCTGCCGGTGCCGGTGGGTCCCTATGCATTATTATTAGGTTATTAGGAAAATGTAGTACCAAAGTTGGGCCTTGCCAGACCAGCTTTAATCTAAAACGAATTATCAAGGTGGTCCCCATAACAACCCCGATCGTGTTAGGAGCGCTCATTTATGGAACATAACACCGATAGCCGAAAACTAAGGGGGGCAAAGGTGGAACAAAACACCAGGCTAGAAAAGGGCCGAGCCTTCCACCTTTTACCAAGTATATAGGTGCATTAAATTAAATAGCATTTAATATGGAGATATAACAAGGAACCCATGTCATCACATGGAAGCACCTGCACCTGCAACTAGCAACGCTACCCAATAGGGTTAAGCAAGCCATAACATAGCCAATCAGTGGTTTGCTAGGTCGAACAGGGTGAAGGTTTCATGGCATTGTTGAGAGGCTGATATTTAACATGTGGTAGGCAACAAGACATAATTGATAGAAGCGATAAAACTAGCATGACAATGATAGTAATGGTATCTGGGGAAATGATCATCTTGCCTGAGATCCCGCTTGGAAGAAGAACGACTCCGTGAAGTCGGCGAACCAATGTAGTCGAACGGGTCCTCACATTCCGACACGCTTGCGGAACTCTATCGGAACGGAGCAAACCAGAAACAAACATCAACACAAATATTCACCACACGATGCACAACATGATGCATAACCTACTATGATGCATGATCAGTTCAAAGATGCAAGGGATGGCATGGCAATTCACCTCACGCAAACTCTACACATTAAGTGAAGCTCGATATGCAACGGGTTGCATATCGACGAAACTCCATGTTTCATTATTAGTTCACTCCCGTTAATCTACCGGCAAGATTAAATTGTTGTTTAACATGGCAAGGGGTGAAGCGATGATCCTACGTGTCATCCTGGACGGTTTAACACGCGGAGCATAGAACGAGCTACGACACAAGAACACGCTACACAAGATGTATATGCCATGAATGCGTCATGCATGCGAGTTCAAACACGACAAGAAGGGAGAGAAGCAGGTATCGCCACGGCGAGCGAAAGGGGAGCTATGGTGGCAAAACGAAAACGATGCCACGACAACGTTCCTATCACGATACTCGTCGAGATATCGTGCCAACGTACTAGGAACGCGTGCGGGAACGGTAAGTAAATATGGGGTGATCCCGGTTACCGGGTTCCCATGTGTGGGGCACGACGAAAGAAGACAACGTGCAACGGGCATACATGCGGTGCAACATACATTCATCTCATACAATACTTGCATACGTTACACGACGCGTCTCATCGGTATACCTTCGAAGCGTGCGAATCGGAGGGGTTCGGTTCGGTGAAGGGGAACAACGGTCGTCGTGGAAGTCGGGGAAGTAGTTTTCGTCGTGGTACCGGTCTCGTCGACGGTAGTCGTTCGCTCAAAGTCGTGGTTCTCGGGTCTTTGCGTTGGAAGTCGATCACGTCTTCGTCGATGTTCGGAGATCGTCGAGGATGACGTGGTGCTCGTCGAATTCGTCGATTCCACGGCGGTGGGGATGGAGCACGATACTACGGCAAGCGGCAGCACAAGCTAGCAACAGCAACTAAGCAGCAACTATCATCTGGCAGCAACAAGCACAACAACCTAGCCTAGCAGCTGCAACGAACTACAGCAACACGCAAGAAAGCAAAGCAAGCTAGCATCGGCCATGGCAAGCACTAGCAGGAGCAAAAACAACTGGCAGCGACGGCTCGGCAGCAGTAAGGCAAGCAGTACCCGCTAGCAACAGCATCACAGCCAACAGCAACTAAGCAACGGCGACAACACGAGCTTGCACAACTGCAGCAACAACATCCGGCTAGCATCAAAACAGGGCATCGCCAGCAGCAGCCAAAGCAGCAGCAACGGCAAGCATCAGCACTAGGCATGGTAGGCAAGCGCAGGCATGCAGCGGCAGCAGCCTAGCAGCTAACAGCAATGGCAAGCAGACCAACAGCAACATCAAACTACACGGAGCTGGCAAGCAAGCAGCAGCATAACGGCAACGCGGCGACAACAACTAACAGATAATACGAGCAGCACCTACAACAAGCAGCTTCAGCAAAGCACAACAGGCATCAACCAATGGGAGCAACACGACGACATACAACAGCGAGCAGCAGCTGAAGCAGGCAGCAGCTAGTGCTACGGCGAGCATCCAGCGGCAACAACACACGGCAGATGTCGGCAGGGGCAGGAGGAGGCGAGGCCTGGAGGGCTGCTGGAGGCGGCGCGCACGGGTCCCACAGGGCGAGGCCGAGGCGGCGCAGCCGGCAGGAGGCTGAGGGCGACGAGCTGCGGCGGGGCGAGCTGCGAGGAGGAGGAGGTCGGGGCGAGGGCGAACGGCGGCGAGGCACTGCGGCAACAGGCACGACGAGCTCGGGCCTGGAGGCGAGCGACAGCAGGGGACGCAGGGAGGCGACAGCCGGGCGCGCGCGGGAGAAGACGACGGCTCGGTCCGGCGCAGAGCACCTCCTCGCAGCGGCACCTTGGGCAGGGATGGCGAGCTCGAGGCCAGCCGAGGCGAGGCCAAGGGTGCGTGGCGCGGCGACGGAGAGCGCGGCGCGGCGGCGCGCAGAGGGGAGCCGCGGGGCGCGGGGCACCTGCAGCTGGACGCTCGGGCACCTTGGCTCGGCAGGGCAGCATGGGGAAAGCGAGGAGAGGCCATGGCGCGGCCATGTAGGGCTGGTGGCGGGCGAGAGGGAAGCTGGGGCGGCTACGTGGTACGGGAGGAGGGGAATCGGTCTTGGGGAGGAGGCGCGTGGGATCGGGACGGGGACAGGGGATCGAGGAGGGGGCGAGGGAACGACGCAAGGAGGACGAAGGATCGGGCAGAGGAACGAGAGGGCTCCCCGTGTCGCTAGGGTTGGGGGAGCTGGGCTGCGGCCCAAATGGCCACATGCTAGGCTCCCTCTCCCTCTGGAAAATAAATAAAAGAAAAGGCTTTTAACAAAGAGAAAAATAAATAATAAGATAAAAAAATGCATTTGCTCCTTTAAATAATACACCCCATCTTTTAAAAATAGTTTGGGCATTTTGTTTAAAGGAAATAAAATAAAACCTTTGAAAGGATTATAATTAAAACCCGTTTACAAAAGAATAACAAAATCAAACCCCTTTAAAGAATTAAATAAAACCTCTTTATTTAAAGAATAAAATAAAAGCCTTTTAAAAGAGAAAATAAAATGGGTCGGTTTTAGAATAAAACAAACGGAGAAATAAAATAAAAACCTAAGGGTTGCCCCCACATTTAACAAAAGGGTTTTAAAACGGAAACTTTAGCAAACCGCACACAAATAAAAGAGGGGTGAGAAGGTTTTAGGTCCGCGGTGCAACAGGGTTTAGCGGTGGCTCTCACGCACCCTCTCTCACACTCCATCAAAACAACCCCACTCACAAGGCACTAACACCCAACAACACGGCAACAAGCAACACCGACAAAACACAGTAGACATGATACCATGCATGATGCGATGATGCAAACTACATAACGATGCAACGAATAAAAATACTCACACGACGGAAACGGAAAGGAAAGGGGAATCTTCTGGGGCGTCGGTCTCGGGCAGTCACACTGTATTGCTACACTTTATTCTTTAACTGCTGAGGTAAAAGCCGATCACTAACGAAGTAATGATCCCTATCAAAAATTAACTAGGAAATTCTGTCACGGATCGATTCGACAAGGTGAGGACTTTGAAATTTAAGAGAGGAAGCTATGAAGGCAACAATGGAGCGACCTGAATCTGATCAATTTGATGTGTCGAAGTCGACGAGACGATCTTGTTTTCTATAACAAAGTAGGCGCAATTGTTATTGCGGTCTCCAGATCGAGAGACAAAATGATCCCATAGACTTTTGTAGCTAGGCCGACGGTAGCGTTTCCATATTATCGATCAAGTTCTTTCCTTTTTTTGAGAAATATCGATCGATCACTAATGTTCCAGCGTTCGATGGCCTCAATTCAGGTTCAAATACATCGAGTAGGATTATTTTTTTGAGAAACACTACAATGCCTATATACAAAATTTGGGTCCCCTCAAAATTGTGGGCCCTATGCGGGCTGCACATTTTATAGCACTATTGGCCCGACCCTGCTACTAGTTAATTTTCAATTAGTAGGTTTTTAAAATAAAATTTTAATTAAAACTTCTAGAATGAGCTGTATAGGGGGCAACTTATTTCTACAACTCCAAATAAACTATAAAAGAACTGAATCTCTATGGACACGTTTGGTTGCCTGCATCGTTTTGGGACACTTCGCATACCTGTCTTAGTTGAGCCTGATTGACCATATGTAGGCAAAATATTAACATATGTATGTTGATTGGTTGTCTACAACCCCTCTAGTCTACATGTGCCGAAATAAAAGGTAGGTTATGTGGTTTTGGCCTGGTTTGAGGAGAAACACAAGCCTGTTGTTTGGTTATATTCAAGACAATAAAGTGGTAACCTCCACCTCGATCTGGTGCGGTTAGTTAGAGGAATAAGAACAAAGTTAAGCACACATCAAAACCGCAACACATAGTACGATAAGTTTAACATAGAATGACACGTTGGAAATGAAACCGCAACACATAACATAGTTTTAAACCTACAACTAACACGAAACTATGAACCAGATGTCACGCCCAGATGCGACCCTATCCTAAATTTGGCACGAAGGCCTCGTCACGGATAGAAGCGCATCTCGTTGTGTCGCAAGAATGGATATCGTTACAAGTACATGTACTGAAAAGAAGAGGTATATAATAGAATTGGCTTACACTCGCCACAAGCTACATCAGAGTCACATCAGTACATTACATAAACATCAAGAGTAAGAGCAGGGTCCGACTACGGACGAAAACAAACGAGAAAAAATGAGAACGACGTCCATCCTTGCTATCCCAGGCTGCCGGCCTGGAACCCATCCTAGATCGATGAAGAAGAAGAAGAAGAGGCAACTCCAAATGAACAATCAACGCGCTCGCGTCAAATAACCTTTACCTGTACCTGCAACTGGTGTTGTAGTAATCTGTGAGCCACAGGGGACTCAGCAATCTCATTTCCAAAGGTATCAAGACTAGCAAAGCTTAGTGGGTGAGGTATGGTTAAGTGGTGAGGTTGCAGCAGCGCCTAAGCATATATTTGGTGGCTAACTTACGAGTACAAGAAGTAAGAGGGGTAAGATCTACGCATAACGGACGTGAACTACTCATGATCAAAAGAATGATCCTGAACACCTACCTACGTCAGACATAACCCCACCGTGTCCTCGATCGGAGAAGGAACTCACGAAGGAGACAGTCATGGTTATGCACACAGTTGGCAAGTTTTAATTAAGTTAACTTCAAGTTATCTAGAACCAGTGTTAAACAAAGTTTTCACGTTGCCACATAACCGCGGGCACGGCTTTCCGAAAAGATTTAACCCTGCAGGGGTGCTCCAACTAGTCCATCACAAATTACCACAAGCCGCATAGAAATCATCAATCACGAAGCTCGCGACCTCGTCGTATTCCCTAGTGGAAAACCTCAACTCTGAGATTACCCAAAGCATCACCGGAATCCCGATGCACAAGATATCTCGTCAAAGGTAAAGCTAATCCAGCAAGGCCGCCCGACGTGTCGACGATCCCGATAGGAGTCGCGTACCTCGTTCTCAGGACACGGCGGATGAGCTAGACGTCGGGATCGCGAAACCTCCGGGTGACCAGAGGGGCGCCGGACATCGCTCGGGTGGGGCCAACACTCATGAGGAGCACTGGCCCGGGGGGGTTGATTAAATTTCCTCGGGTTAATTACTCCCTATGCAGTTCATTAGTTATTAGGAAAATGTAGTACCAAAGTTGGGCCCTGCCAGACCAGCTTTAATCTAAAATGAATTATCAAGGGGGTCCCCATAACAACCCCGATCGTGTTAGGAGTGCTCATTTATGGAACATAACACCGGTAGCCGAAAACTAAGGGGGCAAAGGTGGAACAAAACACCAGGCTAGAAAAGGCCGAGCCTTCCACCTTTTACCAAGTATATAGGTGCATTAAATTAAATAGCATTGATATGGTGATATAACAAGGAACCCATGTTATCACATGGAAGCATCTGCACCTGCAACTAGCAACGCTAACGATAGGGTTAAGCAAGCAGTAACATAGCCAAACAGTGGTTTGCTAGGTCGAACAGGTTGAGGGTAATCATGGCATTGTTGAAAGGCTGATATGGAAACATGTGGTACGCAACGAGACGTAAACCATAGAAGCGATAACTAGCATGGCAATGATAGTAATGGTATCTGGGGAAATGATCATCTTGCCTAAGATCCCGCTTGGAAGAAGAACAACTCGGAGAAGTCGGCGAACCAACGTAGTCGAACGGGTCCTCACATTCCGACACGCTTGCGGAACTCTATCGAGACGGGCAAACCGGAAACAAACATCAACACAAGTATTCACCACAACAAAAGCAAGACATGATGCATACCCTAATATGATGCATGATCAGTTCAAAGATGCAAGAGATGGCATGGCAATTCATCTCACGCAAACTCTACACATTAAGTGAAGCTCGATATGCAACGGGTTGCATATCGACGAAACTCCACGTTTAATTATTTAATTCACTCCCGTTAATTATCACGGCAATATTACATTGTGGTTATCATGGCAAGGGTGAAGCGATGATCCTACAAGTCTTAGTCGGTTACCACGCGAAACATAGATCGGAGCTACGACACATGAGACATGCAACACAATATGTTATGCCATGAATGCATTATGCATGCGAGTTCAAACATCACGGGCAAGAAAAGAAATAAACAGGTGTTGCCACGGCGAGCGAGAGGAAACCATGGCGGCAAATCGGAAACGATGCCACGGCAACGTTCCGGTTCCGATAACTCGAGGAGAAACCGGTGCCAACGTATAGGAACACGTGCGAGACCGGCAATTAAAGATGGGGTGATCCCGTATCTCGGGTTCCCATGTGTCGAGGGCTCGACGAAAAGGAAGACGACGTGCACGGCAAATAAACGGTGCATACATACGGTGCATACATGCATTCAACTTGTTCAACACATACATTGGTACATCACTAGCACACGGTACACGACATGTCCCATCGGTATACCTTCGACGTGTGCGAATCGGAGGGGTTCGGTCGAAGCGGACGTCGTGGAAGTAGTCGTACACGCGCCGGTAGTTGAAGTAGTGGTACACGGTCTTCGGCGTCGGTAGTCGATCACGGGTCTTCGACGACGTCGAGGAAGACGAACTCGCTTCCGGGGTCGTCGAGGACGTCGTGGTTCCCGGTGAACTTGTCGAGGACCCACGAAGGCGGTGATCATGCACGTAGCGACGGCACGCGACACAACAACAACTACATCGGCAAAGCGGCACTAGCACTAGCAACGACTAGACTAGCAGCAACCTCGGCAAGCAGCAAGCGCGGCAACCTAGCCTAGCAGCAGCAAACGGCAGCAGCGGCATGCAGGCAAACAACAAGCACGACACGACATGGCTAGCGCAAGCAGCACAAGCAACATGACAGCAAGGCAAGGCAGCAACTACCAGCGGGCAACACGGCAAGCAGCAGCCTAGCTAACCTCTACAGCAACAGCACAGCAGCAACAACTTAGCAAAGCAGGTAACGCGACAGCGACAGCAGCGAGCACCATATACAGCAGCAGGCTTCAGCATGCCAACAAGCACAGGGAACATCATCGTCTCGGCACACATCGGGCCAGCAGGGCGGCGCACTGGCGAGCACGGCAGCGACCGACGTCGCGCTCGGGTCGAGGAGCGAGCACCAGCGACGGGAGGCGCGGGGAACAAGGAGATGCGGTCTGAGCGGCGACCATGGTACTGGCGGCGGGCAGCTGAGGCCGGCGACGCGCACAGTGGGGAAGCACTCGGGCAGAGCTCCGGCACAAGAGAAAGGGTCGAGGGACCCTGGAGGGGCTTCGGCAGGGGATGGCCTCCGGCGGCGGGGAGAGGCCAAGAGCGGCTCGGCGCTGGCAAGCCGGCGGCAGGAGAGGCGAGGGCGACCGGCGGCGAGGACGGGAAGCCAGCGAGGCTATGCGTGACGAGGTTGCTGGCATGGGGAGGTGCAGGCGACGCGGCTGGGAGATGAGGCCGACGGCGAGGGAACTGGAGGCGGGCAGAGCAAGGGAGGCGGCCGACGGGGCTTGCGGCGACCGGCGGGTGAGGCAGCGGAGGAACGAGGAGGAGGGAGATGGCGATGGGAGGAGGGGGACGTGCGGGGATGAGAACGACAGCGCACAGAGGAGGCAGACACGAGGGGAAACGGGAGGAGGTCCCTGCCGCTAGGGTTGGCCCGGTGGCCTGCTGGGCCTGGGGTCCTCCTTCCCTCCTTCACACTTTTTTTTAATAAAACAGTAACTCAAACAAAACAAAAGAAATAGGTTTTAAACAAAAATAAAAAAAAATGTTGTAGACTCTTTTTTTGAAAAAAAATACCCCAACTAGAAAATAGCTTGGGCATTTTTAAACAAATAAAAATGAAACCCTTTTAAGAATTAAAATAAAACTCTTTTAAAAAGAGAATAAAATAAAACCCTTTTCTTACAAAAGAATAAAACAAAACCACTTTTATTTAAAGAATAAAATAAAGGCTCTTTAAAGGAGACAACAAAAGAGTATGTTTTAGAAAATAAACAAAGGAAAAAAAATAAAGGAAACCCCAAGGGGTTGTTCCCACATTTAATAAAAGGACTTTTATTAAAAAGAAGAAGACGCATCCTTTTGAATAGGGGTTTAAACGAACACTTTGGCAAAAACCACAAAAATGAAATGAGAGAGGAAAGATGGGGAGAAGGTTTAGGTCGGCGGTGCAACGGGGTTTAGCGGTGGCTCTCATGCTCGCACTCTCATCATGCCTACAAACGACGGCACTCACGAAGCACTAACACCCAACAACACGGAGCAACAGGCGACACCAACAAAACACGGTTGACATGATGCCATGCATGATGCGATGATGCAACTACATGACGATGCAACGAATAAAACTAAACACACGACGGAAACGGAAATAAAGGGGAATCTTCTGGGGCGTCGGTCTCGGGCTGTCACACCAGAGCTCATTTACGTGCTCACACCAAAGGCGTCGTCGTGCTTCTTGCACTTGGTCACCACCTCCACGTCGTCGTCATTGAAGACAATCACCTTCATGGTGTTCTGGGTGAGCAACTTGAAAGTCACCATGTACCCAATCTGGATCTGGTGAACGGCGGCGAAAGTGGCCCAAACCCTGATCAAGGGTGAACCTTTCGTCGACCACCTTCACCGTGACCCTTCATGAGTATCCGGTGTTCGTCTTCATACTGAACTCCGTAGGCACGTCGGGGAAGTGCTTCGTGAAGTCCAGAGGCAAAGGCAGAGGACATAATTTGAGTCGTTCCCGGTCAGTGTCCGCGAACACGCCATGATGCCTCCGCGAATGTTTGAGGAGCCAGATTTGCCAACCGTGGCTCTAGATGTTCTAAGAGTTGTGACTGCGTGCTAAACATCTTACAAACAATATAGTGTGATGGAACTATTTGTAACAAATCCTATGGGATTCAAGTACAAAATGAACTATATACAATAATTTACCATACATTCCATCATTCAAATTCTTACCAAAATGCTTCGAATCAAAGAGCCTCTAGTTATGGTGAGACTCAAGTGAATGTAAACTAGCGGAATCACACGTGATTTGTCGACTGTATGAATTTAGATTCATTCATTCATGCTCATCGAGCCCAAGACAACGACTATGCAGATACAAGGAATCTCTGTGCGGGGATTGGTGTTGGGGTGGGTGTTTCAGTTGGTGACACAACTCATAGAGTTTTGGTGAGGGTGGAGGTGTGGAGCGGCAAGATGCCTCCCGGTTTAACATTTTGGCAACCTTTATTTTTTCTGGACCTCACCAAAGTATTTGAAATTCTGAAATTTAAAACATTTTTCAGTATTTGATCTATCAATATTCACTTAATTTCAGTGACTTCTTTTAAATGAATTTGTTCTCAAATTGATTTGACTTTGGCGTGAAATTCAACTTTATAATTTTTTTTTGATACCCACCAAAATTACTGAATATTTTTGAATTTTTGTTGAGATTTAAAACCATGGTAACAGTTGTTCGAAGATAAGATAGTTTTGGGCTGGGAATAGTAAGGTTGCCTCAAGGGTTAAGAAGAGAGAGGAACCATAGATAGATCCAACTACGGTCTCCCAATTTAGAATCCTGAGATGCCAATGCAAGCTTGTAGGAGTACTTCAATGCTATCATGTCTTAAGAGTATCTCTAGTCGAACTCCTAAAATTAAATTCCTCCAACGCCATCTTAAACATTAAAACTTGTGTTCATAACTATTTTCTAATTCTTAACTCCCTAAAATGATTTTGCACACCAATTCATTTTTAGGTCGTTGAAATCAAGCATGTCACTTCACCAATTCATACACAAAATATGTTTCAGCAAATGGCACCCTAAGGGAATTGGTTAAAACAAATGGACAAGAATACCTACACAATTCAACACAAATACAACTTCATTATCCGTTACTACAAGTGTAGTCAACACTTTCTCCATCTCTTTACTATGTCCATTATCATCTTTCTGTACACTTTTGCCTTCCTCCGTTGAGCTATTATTCAGCACGCACAGTTGCTTCTTTTGTGCCCCCACATGAAGAAATTTGAACATTGCCTCCTCTCTCATCTCATCACTAGAAACTTCTACACCAATATCGAATATACCTTTCTTAATCTACAAATTAATGTATTTTTGCAAGACATGCTTATGGAGTTGAAATTTGGCGATGCGGCTCCAATTATTGATGCTAAACTAGACTGGCTAGGTGCGGTACAACTTAACGATGGCGAACATACAACACACATCCCCATCGACAGAGTTCAACGTGCATCTACTTTTTTGTGGTGCAGTTGTGTGGTTTGGCTTAGCCGCAAATATTGACATTTGCATTGTCTCTTTCCTTTTCGCTTGAGCGCCATAACTGTTACATCTTTTGCCAAAAAAATGACGACAATGATACAATTATAGTTGACTAGAACAAGAAATTCTTTAAAAAAGAACGAGCAAGGTATGTCTAGAATGTTTTTTATGTAATTAGAAAATACATTTTGGTTAATACCAAGATATCTCATAAAATGGACATGTGTAAAATATACAAACCTTTATCAGGATTATTGTTTTGACATTTTTGCATGAAAGGCGCCTCTTTGATAGGCCTGCAAAAGATCTCTACTAAGATATTATGGACACATAAATAGTTATAAATACAATACATCTCAACTTAATCGTTATAGTCCTAGGTGTTGTTCAGCTAGATATCATCATTCTCATTTATTTCTCTTTCTTATATTTAACCATTTAATTACCCATAATATTTTCTTAAGAGGGGATGTTTAAAAACAAAAACACAAATATGGCTTCAAGAGACAAATGATTTAGTCGCTCGTGTTTTTTTGGCAACCCGAATGTTAGAGTGCTAACAGGAAACGCATGCATTTTAACATTTATATGATAACCATCATGTGTTTATATTTCCGAATTTGTAATAAAAATATTTATAACATTGACAGGGTAAGTAATATAAAAATAAAAAAGTTTATTATAAATAAGTGATAATGTCCGTTACTAACTCATATGAGTTACATGAGTGCATTGTATATTCTTTAACAGAAATGTATGTTTAGCATTTGAGACATTATATAATAAAATATCTAAATCAGATTGTATATTATATACTGAGTCTAGGGCAGGATTAATCAGTCTCGAACTTGCTGGCAAAAAACAAAAAAAAGGTTCATATGTCATATACATCTTCATGCTAATTTATTTTGGCATCATTTGTTTAGATCATAAACTCCCTTATTTGTATGATCCACCTTGGATGTTACATTTTATTATTTTGAATATTATTTATTATTTTTAATGTATATTTTGTTTATTCTATTAAATAAACTACATAAATAAAATAGACAATTTAAGTTTGTACCGTCTTTACTAATTAATCTAGAAATACAAACTTAAATCTCGGTTGGTAATAATCGTCTGAACGTGTTCATTCTTCACTAATTTTCTCTCTATGAATTGATTCTGGGGTTCAAAATTTTCAACTTTATCAATCCAATCGATATCTTTGAATTTTTCTCCAACATTGTGGGTGTGCTATCATGACTCGGGAGGAGTGTAGCATCTCAACGGTGACACCAACACTGTATGCTGCGCTGAAGGTACATACATCGTTGTTCAATCGCAACACCCGTTTATTACTCTATAGTGAGCTGAAAGAATGTGTCACCGAACACTTTCGCGCTGAAAGAAAACCTTACATGCCCCTAATTGATTTTTTTTCTTTCAAATTTAATTGTTTCGAAAAAGTGCTGAACATAATCATGAATATTCACAACACATATGTGTGCAGCCCCTAACATAAATTAGATCCACCCTCTGAATACAAATTGGAAACAAAAAAAGGCAAATACATCATGAACAGTGCCAATTCAAGGCAACTGCAAAGATGCCACTGTTCACATCTGGATTTTTTTCCTTTCTCCATGTGTATTTCGAATTACGATTCAAATGCAAGAATGCCACATGACATGCGAACACTCACGATTTGTTTCAGATTTCTTTGAAATGTATAAACCTCATTTCCCCCCTAATTAGTACAGTAGCTTGGGAGCATGCAAGGGCCGGTGTAACCGGATATTTTCCCAAGCCTAGCGACTGGCCGACCGCCGGCTGGTCACTGCGACGCCATGATGCTCGCCGTGGGCCACGGTGCTAACGTAGATTCATGGTAGCAGCCTAGCGTGCATGCACCTGAGCCCACCCCCCGCACCATGATTGCAACCGGCGAACCGGCCCGGTGCCACGCCACAGCGGCCGGAGCGCGACTGAAGGCGACTGCACGGGGCGCGCGTTCCTGTCGCGGCCCACGCGGGCGAAAGGGACGCCGGCCTCATCGCTTCGCCGAACGGGGACCCGGCCGGGCGCCCGCGTGGCTCGCGGCCACCGGCAGCTGCCCGGGCACCCCACCCCCATGCGCGCGCGGCAGCTTCCGGCGCGGCGGTGCGGCGCCGTCGGCGGGTGACGCGTCGGTAGGCGGTACGACGTGACCGGACCCCGGAGCGAGTGCCAGAGATCTTTGGCGCGATCGTGCGTGCGCTCCTGCTGGCTGCTTTCCTGCTTCCTTTTGGTTTTCGTGTAGAGTAGTAAAGTATGGTACTGCTACGTGCGTAGGAGTACGGGTTTTCTGGGCAGGAAGCGCGTTTTTTTGACGCCTCGTGGTTGTGCCTCGAAACGTTTAACACATGGCCGCAATGTGTGAGGCTCAGAAGTGGGAACAGCACAGTAGTACGTGCTCCCACTTGCCTGGCTGCATGGTTATGATTTCTATATTCCCCTAGCCTCACCCGCAAAAGTATACATTTCCATATTCCCCTAGCGGCGCGTGAATGAACGAACGCCTATTATGTGACGTGCATCTCGTGCTTGTGTTTGCCTAGCACTGTAGCGAAAAAGAAGGGAAGCACTACAAGCTGATGGGGCCGTCTCTGGCTCCTCGTGAGCTTCAGCCCGCACTTACCGCCATCGAAAGTCATTTTCTTCCTTTTCGATCCGAACGCACTTGCCATCCAAAGCTGGCGCATCGACCAAGTATCACGCGACAAATCACCATTAGAGATGATATATAAGCACACTTAGGAGCCCACTAGCAGCCCTCCTTTTTCTCCCTCGCACACACTCAGCAACGGCTGCTGCTTTGCGAAAGGCGGACGGGCATGATGATGGGTCTAGGTCTAGTACTGCGCTGCCGGATCCCGCGATAAGCTAATTAAACCGCCGCGCGCATCATTGTGCCGCCGACGGCGACGGCGGAGCCAATCGATTAGGCATGGATTGGCATTGGCGCATAATGTTATCCCGCCTTGTCGTTTGAAGGGTTCTTCTTCTCTTCTCTTTCTATTTCTCTCCGAGGAGACGTACGTACGGTGTTGAAGTTCGGCGACGCGGCTCGAATTATTGGTGCTGGACTGGATAGGTGCGGTACAACTCAACGGCGGAACGGCGTACAGCACACATCCCCGTCGATACAGTTCAGCGTGCATCTACCTTATGATGCGGTTGTGTTTTTTTTTCTTTTTGACGAAAAGGAAGCAACTTTATTAGTTGGAAATAACAGTTACACCGTCTGTTAAAAGTGTTAGGCTCCTCAAACCAAGAATTTGTTTCGATTTTTTTTGTTAGCCTAGCAATTTCATGAGCAACCATGTTCGCTTTCCTATTACAGTGTTCACAACCAGTGAGAAGAAAACCACATGCAAAATTATAGCAATCGTTAAGCACTGTTATTGTCGCTCCTGTATACCTTTCTTGAATATTATTAATGTTGAAATTGATTGTGTTAAAAAAAGTTAAGGTTAAATTTTGTGGCATGTCTCATATTTTTTTTTTAAAGTTTAATAGACAACCTCATGATAAAGAATTATATAGTAGAGATAATATTATAGGTCTTTCTTCTATTGCTATACCTCATTTGGGTCCTTTACAACAATATTTGCTAGACCATGAAATGATATGCATATGGATAAGAGAAATAAAATTGATGAAATACTCTTTAAGCAAACACCTATTCTTAAACATAACTTGTTCGTGGAAACTTTGGGAAACCCTCTCCCACCTAAGAGTGATCCAATGTTTGAATTAAAGAAACTCCCCGATACATTGAAATGTCCGTATCTTGATAAAAAGAAAAATATATTTGGATATTTAATTTGGCTCTAGGGAGCACATGCTCCTGCATGTTTAAAATGGATTTTACAAATGTCATTTTTATTGAAAAAACAGATGTGTTTGTTGTAACACCCAAATGGTACATGCAAATTTGCAGGTCAAAAACTTAAGCATTTTGACTTGTGTAAAAAAAAAAGTCAGATGGCAAATGTTACACTTAATTTTGTTATTTTCACTCGCGAATCACCGTTATCCCATATGGCATGAAAATTGGCAACCACACTTGCCACACTAATACGAACATCTAAAAAAAATCAGAATTTTTAAAATTTATTTACTATTTATTTTGATTTTATCGTTCATTAGGGAGCATATGCTCTCGAGAGCCAAAAATATGCGTCCAAGTATATCGTGTTATTACTAATGCTAATCTGTGAGTACACGAAGAAGATAGATTATTAAAAAATTTAAGGAAGCATTCTGCTGCAATTGAATATACTCTTGATAATCTTAAATGTATTAGTCCTATCTTATGTCAACACAAGATTAATATGGACAACGATGCTAAACCAGTTGTTGACCATCAGCGCCGTTTGAATAAAAAAATGAAGGATGTGGTAAAAAGAGAAATATCAAAGCTTTTGAAGACAGGTATAATCTATTGTACAATTAATAGTAAATGGGTAAGTCTTATTCATTGTGTCTCTAAGAAATGTGGCATTACCGTAATTTCTAATGATAAAAATGAATTTTTCCATAAATAATTGTAACTCGTAATAGGATGGTAATCGACTTCAGAAAATTAAATAAGGCTAATAGAAATACCACCATCCTCTGCCTTCCATTGATCAAATGTCAGAAATATTGTCTAAGCACGCACACTTTTGTTTTCTAGATAGATATTCTCTGTTCTCCCAAATACCCGTGTCACAAGAAGATCAAGAGAAAACTACTTTTACTTGTCCTTTTGAAACTTATGCTTATAGATGTATGCCTTTTGGTTTATGTTAGAGCATATTTTTCCATATGTAGTTTTGGTCGGTGATGACAATCCCTATGTACTAATGTTTTCCTTGAGTTATATTTGTAGGATTTGTCCATAGGCATTTCTTGAAGTCCATCTGTTGGTTTCAAGGAGTTTATATGATGACCAAGGTGACATTCAAGGTTTTATCCAAAGATTGGTCATAACGACACAAGGTTGATCAAGACTAAGTCAAAGAGTGAATCAAGTTGATCAACACACAAAACGTACAAGATGTACCGAGAGGGATCAAGCGATCCCATGGCATGCTAAGAATTGTCCATTACGCTTTGTGTAGTAACCCATGGTCTTCATGAGAGCTCTATGTGGGGTTAGGTGTGTTTCCATGGGCTTGCGTCAAGAGAAAGATCTCATACAACCCATGAAGGATGACATCAAGTGGTGATCATCATCAAGATTGTGGTGTGCAAGTTCAAGTGGAGCATCGCGGAGATATCATGCTTGAAGCTTGTCGTCCATTGTGGTGGCAATGGACTTGTGAAGATGTGTTGAAGAGTGGCTCACCCTTACTGGAGTATGAGGGAGCAACTTACAAGTCTTCATCGAGCCGACGCAATCAACAAAGGTGGTCCATCTTGAGGAGGAAAACATCATCATCATCTAGCTCAAGTGGACGATGCGCAAGGCAAAGGTTTATCCTTCACAGGCTTCTTATTTTACCAGTCTCACTATTTTAGTTGGGAGACCGGGTTATAGGATAGATTGTCATACTATCAATGGGGGCTCTCAAGTGAGTAGCTTCATCGTATCGTTCGTTGAGAGCTCAAACCATTGCATTCTTGGCATCATCATTTTTCTTGGTTCTTGGTTGGTTTTTCTATTTGTGGGTTGTTGAGCTTATGGTCACCTTCATCACAATCTCAAGTTCATCGAAAACGGACTTCATGTGCATCTTTTATGATGTTTCCGATGTTGGAGTTTTTTGCTGGTTCTCCTTTCATAAAGGTTTCACATCTCTATATCATTGGAATTTTCAAAACTGCATGTTCTTAAGATAACCAACAAGCTTGAGTTTGCTCAATTGGGAGCTCGTATGCGAAAGTTATGGCAGTTCTAGTGTCGGTGAATACTCACAACATATGCCATAGGTAGGCTAAAGTCGGTGAGAACCAAAGGGACAAAGGAGGGCGCTGGGAACAAGGTTGGTACAAGCATGGAACGCACGATGTACCCAGGTTCAGGGCTCTCCGTAGAGATAAGACCCCTAGTCCTGCCGGAGTGTTTGATGTGTATGAATGGATTACAATGTCGCTCGTGGAGCTGTGTTGGGAGGAGGAAGAGGGGAGCTGTCGGCTCGTCTCTGCCTCTCTCTATGTGGTTGGTGGGTGTGAAGTGTTGATCGACCGACCCTCTGCATGGAGGGTGACCGGGGAGGGGGGGGGTTATAGACGAACCCGACGGCCTACAATATGGATAAAGGGTACAAGGGTGGGACCCGGCTAGCAGCCTTGCCGGCTGACCAGGGGCCCACGAGAGTCTTGTCTTGTCGCTTGAGGGGCCCGCCGGCTGCATGGTCTCGATTGGCAGTGGAACCCGCCGGCTGGCCAATGAAGCTCTCGCGTAAGGTTTACGCCGAGCATGCGATGTACGTCGAGCGTCGTCCAGCGAGATTCGTCATGGGCAGGTAGTACGACCGCCTCCACTGTTCCCCATGCCGAGTGCAGTAATGGAGTGGGAGTGCGACGGTCCGACACTATGCTAGGTGATGGATCAGAGCCGGGGTAGGTCAGCGGCGTGGCCGCCGACACTCGTACCTGCCGGACGCCCCGATCCAGTACCTTTGCTGACGCGTAGCTACCTTTAATCGTAAGGTCTCATCCTGACCTATGATCTGATGTGACTTGTGATCCCCGGCCGGCTAGCTTGCTTGACCAGCCGGCTTGGGTACGTCCGCCTCGTTCCTAGCCGTCTGGCTGGACCAGGCCGGCCCGGAAGAGGTAACCGCCTCGACTCTAGCCGGCAGGGGTTGCCTAGCCGACGAGAGAAATGGTCGCCTCATCCTGTAGCCGGTAGGCGCAGCCTAGCCGGCCAGAAGACTTGGGCCTTAGGAAACTGTATTTGTTCATGTCCTTTGAGCCGGAAATGAAGGAGCAGGCTTGATGAGCCTACCCCGGGGTTATCCCCCGACAGTAGTCCCCGAAGCTGGAGAGGCTTGCCGCCTGCGGGCGGGTGGACTCACCGGCTTGATGATTTGTCTTGGTATTTTTGCCGCCATTCGTGACGAGGAGCGCCGGCTCCGAAACCGGCTGGCTTCGAAGCGACACCTCGGCTTCGTTGTAGGTCGCCTAGAGAGCGCCACATGCCACGCCCCGCCTGTCGTAATGATGGTGATTACTGGTGACGGGACCGGGCCTGGGCCCTGGGTCCCGCCACGATGCCCCCTCGGCCTCCGTGTGAGAGATCCTCTGCAGATTTACTCCGCGACGATTGGGCTTAGGGAAGTGCTACCGCCCGTAATACACGGGGTTAGTGGGGATCCCGCGCGCACCGATCCCCTCCCCACGACGCTTTGTGGGGGTTTAAATGGGATGCGGGGGTTCCGAGGAGGCCATTCGCCCCCCTTCTCGCCCCGCATCTACGCTCTCTTCCTCCCCGAGCCCAGAGAGAAAGAGCTTGTCTTCTTCATCTTTCTCGCCTTCGCCGCTGCAAAGCCACCAGCCCCTTCGAGTTTCAGCCGCCCGCAGCCATGGCCGGCGGTTCTTCCTCAAAAAAACCCTCGTTGCAGAAGGCTTCGTCGTAGGGAGCCTGGCTGGGTAGCAAGATCGGCGAGAGCACATCGAGGCGCTCCGCCATCACCGGCTGTTTCCCCCAGTCTCCCAGGTGCTGGTGCGACTCCCCGGCGCCGAGACCACTCCCACACCCGCCGTGGGAGAGATAGTGGTCTTCAGCGAGCATTTTTACCGGGGCTTCAAGCTTCCGGCCAGTGCTTTCTTCTCCGAGTTTCTTCGCTTCTTTGGCCTGCAGCCGCATCACCTCGCGCTGAACGCCATACTGCAGTTGTCGGCCTTTGTGATCCTGTGCGAGGGCTTTGTGGGGATTGAGCCTCGCGTCGATCTGTGGCGCAGCTTGTTCTTCTTCAAGCAGCAATCCATCGCCATGGAGATGTCCGAGGTGGAGAAGCTCACCGGACCGCGCCCGATGACACCGTGCGGAGCCGCGCTGGTGCATCACCGCTCGAAGTCGGGCTTCCCCCAGATGCCGCTCCAGGAGTCCATCAAGCAGTGGCAGAAGGGCTTCTTCTACGTGAAGAACGCCGACCCCGCCCAGGACGCCCTCAACATGCCCCCATTCAACATCGACTCACCGACGAGGTTGAACTCGGCGACGAAGACCCTCAAGCCAATTCCCGAGGTGGCGTTGATCTGTGCCCACCTCGAGATCTTGGAGAAGAACGGCCTCCTTGGCCGCGACCTGCTCACCACTATGGTGACCCGCCGGATCTTGCCGCTGCAGAGGCGGCCACATCTGGCTGCCAGATGAGCGTCCGGCATGATCCGTGCAGGCTGTCCACCAAGAGGTTCACCCTCGGCGCGGTAGCGCGAAGGGTGAACCTGATCTCCACCGCCCACATGGACGACGGCGGGGAATGGTCGTGGGGGATGACCCCCTTCAACCGGTCCCGTCCGCCTCCAATGGCAAGTGGTCTCTTCGTTCTTCACTGTTCGTCTTGCAACCGACTGTCTCGCTGAGCCGGCGATTGAACCCTTTTTCGCAACTGTGCCAGAAGCTACAGGGATCCCTCCGTCCGCCAGCTCCCGACGTGGATGTGTCCGACGCCTCGGAGATTGAGGACGAGGGCGTGATTGAGTCTCGCTCAGACTCCTCCGCAGGCTCGGAGAACGCCCTGGAGTCGGAAGGGACAATGCCGTCTGGCGAGTACCCGCGGCCCTCCGTCGCAGACTGGACAGACGACGACGAGACTCCCTCATTCTTCTGTGGTGCAGCCTTTGAGGAGGACTCCGACGGGGTGGAGGAGGTCACCAGCCCGCCACTGACGCGCGGCCGGCGTCAATGGACTGGGGCAACCACTGCCGACGAGGCGGCCGGGAGGAAGGGCAAGGGTGCCACAGCATCCAGGTCGGCTCCTAAGCGGCCCTCCGTCGCAGACTGGACAGACGACGACGAGACTCCCTCATTCTTCTGTGGTGCAGCCTTCGAGGAGGACTCCGACGGGGTGGAGGAGGTCACCAGCCCGCCACTGACGCGCGGCCGGCGTCAAAGGGCTGGGGAAACCACTGCCGACGAGGCGGCCGGGAGGAAGGGCAAGGGTGCCACAGCATCCAGGTCGGCTCCTAAGCGGCCGGCGCCGGGTCCTCCAGCCGGAGCACAAGCAGGCGACGCCAAGAAGCGTCGTGGTGCTGGCCGGAGGCAGGTGCCTATGGTAGTGGGGTAAGATTCCCTCCCCCTTTTCTTCGTTTATCTTGTGGGAAGCTTTGTTCCTTAAGAACTTTGCTCGACAAGGAGGCAGAGGATGTGGAGGAAGACACCGCCTCCGCAGCCGAGCGGGCTGGCTGGGCAGCAGCCGATGCTGCCTAGAGGGAGCTTGAGACGTAGTCCAAGCGCCGGTGGGACGGGGCCGCGGGGAAGACGGCCGTGGGCCAGTCCCTCCCCAGCCGGGCTGGGAAGCCGACGGAGAAGCGTGCGAAGGCTAGACATGACCCCTCCGTGCATGCTCGCGCGGAGGAGCCAACTAGCGAAGCGGCTTCAAGGCACGCCCCGAGGGCTGAGGGGGCCGAGCCCTCCGAGCCAGATGCCTCGGCGCCGATGGATCTGGAGACGATCCCTAACTCCCCAGGGCCGAGGCGGCGCCCAACGCGCCGGAGTTGATCCTGGACGCACCGGACGCGGCCCCTGATACGCCAGGGGTGGCCATGGATGCGCCGGATGCGGCCCATCTACCTCCCGTTGAGGAGGCAGCGCCGGCCAGGATGATGGAAGAGCCGGCCGCCGAGCCGGCGCCTGGAGCCGGCGCCATTGTCGTCCCCCACCACGGTGCAGTCACGCCTGGAACTGGAGGCCGGGTCGGGAGCCGGCCCATGAAGACATGGCGGGCGGCCAATCTGGCGCGCGCGCGACTGCCCGCCCGCACCACGCTCACCGGCGTCCCAGAGCTGGTGTCGCTGTTTTCCACCGGCCGGTCCAAGGTGGAGCAGTCAGCCCGCGTGGTGTGCGGCGATATGGAGTGCCTGGAGGCCCGCACCAAGGTAAGTGCCTCCTCTTGGGTTTTGAATTTCTCCTTTTTCTTCTTCTTGCGTCAGTGGGGGCGCGATAGCGCACCCACTGGCTGTAGCCCCTGAGAATCGGGTCGGCCGATCATTGGCCAGTCCGAATCTCTTGGAGAGCTTCTTTTCCTTGTTTTGCTTCTTTAGTGGGGCGCGCTAGGGCACCCACTCGGTGTAGCCCCCGAGAATTGGGTTGGTTAGGTTTTAACCAGGCCGAATCTTAATCCTCCTTCTTCTTTGATTTTTTTGGCACGAGCTTTATGATGCTCAGGCGCAGGCCTATAATGAGCTGCGGACTCAGCACCTGGCAGCTGACGGCCAGATGGCCGAGCTCGAATTTCGGCTGGGCGAGGTCGCCATGGAGCGGGACGCTCTGCGAGGCACTGGCGACCGGCTCCAAGAGCAGCTGGCTCTTCTCCAGACGGAGAAGAAGGAGCTCGAGGCGGCCAGCCGGGTCGAGCTGGAGCAGCTGCACGACACGCTGCAGGAGAAGGAAGCCTCCTACTCTGCCGACGTGGACCGCCTTGCGTCGCTTCATCTCAAGGAGATGACCCTCAAGGACACCACCTTGAGGGAGAAGGAGGAGGCCCTTGTCCAGAAGCAGTCGCAGCTGGCCAAGGCCTTGGAGTCTGCGGCGGCTCTCCAGGAGGAGGTTGCCCGCCTCACTCATGCGAGCAAGGTGCGGGAGCTCGAGGTCCTGGAGAGCGCCCATGAGACCGATGGCGCCTTCCATCGTGAGTCTCTCTTCTTTGTTTTGTCTTGAGCTTTCTTGGTCGTCTCCTCTTCTTACTCGCTTCTGCGCCCTTGTTTTCCTGTCTCAGGTCTCTTCCCTTCGACCCAGGTCGCAGCCGACACTGTCGTCGAGGTGAGCCGTGAGGAGCGCCGCGCGGCCGGGTAGGAGGTAGACACTACCCTGGGCGAGTCTGTGGCTCAACTCCAGGTTGTAGGCTCGTCGATGGTGGCGGCCCTGTGGCCGGAGGGCGTGGAGCCGCCGTCGATGAGCCGACTCGCCCGCTAGCTTGCAACTAGTGAGGAACGCCTGGATGTCTGGCGCGCCTCTACTGCGCACGCTGGAGCCTACATGGCCCTGCGCTTGGCCAAGTCCTGGTACCGGAACCTGGACTTGGGCAAGCTCGTCGCTCAGCACGACGACTCGGAGGCGGAGTTGCAGGGCGTGGAGGAGGCGCTGCGCGTGAGGGCCAGCGGCATCGCCGATTACGCCGCTTGGGACGATTTTGTTTTGGAGCGGGGTGAAGATGGTGGTGTGATCCCTGAAGATCTGCACGGCCTTCAGCCCTATGACCTCGATGGCAGCTCCGGCGAGGCGGCCCATGTTGTGGACTCTGCTGCGGACTCCGGTGAGGATGGAGCCGGGAGCCCTCGTGAAGGAGACGGCGCAACCGCCTCAGGAGCAGCCGGGGATGGTGAAGCCACCACTTCAGGAGCAGCGGCCGGGGCGACCGATGAGGCCGCAGCCCCGTAGCCGGTGTCCTTTTTGTTGTTCCACCCACTGAGGGATGTAATGAACGTTGGCCGTGGGCCAATGCATTTTGAATGTATGTATTCAGCATTATATTCGTATTGCTATGCATGTTGTTTTATATCTTTATCTTTTGATTCCTGGTTGACTCCTTTTTCTCCAATCCTTGTATTCCTAAATTTCCACCCCGCCAGCCCGACAGCCGGGAGCCGGTCTGTGGCTGGGTCGAGGCTTCTGACCTTAGAACACAAGACTTAGATTTTTCGAAGCCATCAAGACTTAAAGATTAAGACATAAACCAGCAGAGTCCAGCCTGAATGAGATCGTAAATTTGATCGAGCCAGCCCGAGCCGGCGACCCTTTTGTAGTCGAACTTTGCATGCATCCGGCCTTACCTGGCGTCGCCTCGCAAGCCAGACGGCCGGAGCCAGTCCGCAGGCTCGTATGAGGTGACCAGGGATCGGCCGGCTTACACTATGTGTTCTCATACAATATAGGGAAGGCGTCCGAGCGGCTAGCGAGCCCCCAAGCTTGTTAAAGCCAGCAAGGGGCATACGCGGCGTAGCCCCCGAGCTTGTTGAAGCCAGCAAGGGGCGTACGCAGTGTAACCCCCGGTCTTATTGAACCCGACAAGGGGCATACCCGGAGTGAGCACTCTTGATAAAAAGAAGCATGAGGCATGCTCTTTTTATTGCATTCATTGAGGATCCCTGAAGAGGGAGAAAGATACATATGCATGCTCTTTCCATTGTTTGATACTTGCCTTCTAGCAATAGAACGAGCGAAGCAATGCCGCGTTCCATGGACGTTCCGTCTCTTGGCCGGAGTCGTCCCTCTTGCGCTTCCTTGGCTTTTGGGCATCGATCAAGTAGTAAGCGTTGTTGTGCAATGCCCTACTGATGATGAAGGGTCCCTCCCATGGGGATGAGAGCTTGTGCTGGCCGGCAGTGCGCTGGATTCTTCTGAGGACCAAGTCTCCCTCCCTGAAAGAGAGAGGCTTGATCTTTTTGTTGTGGTAGTATCTCAGCTTTTGTTGATAGATGGTCGTCCGGCTCACGATCAAATCCCTTGCTTCTTCGAGGAGGTCCACGCCGTCTTCTCTTGCTTCCTTCGCCTTCGTTTCCGTGTATAGGGTGACCCGAGGCGAGTCGAACTCGATATCCGTGGGAATAATAGCCTCTAACCCGTATACAAGGAAGAACGGAGTGAAGCCGGTCGACCGGTTGGGCGTGGTGCGGAGGCTCCTTAACACAGTCGACAGTTCTTCAATCCAGCAGCCGGCCGATCTGACCAGTGGTGCCACCAGTCTTGGCTTGATGCCGGCCAGAATCAGGCCGTTGACCCTCTCCGCTTGGCCATTCGACTGGGGATGCGCCACCGAAGCCAAATCGAGCTGGATGCCTACCTTGGAATAGTAGAGCGCCAGAGCGCCTTTAGCGAAGTTGGTGCCGTTGTCGGTGATGATGCTGTGGGGGACGCCATATCGAACAGAGATGTACGTGATGAACTTGACGATCGTGGGGCCATCAAGCTTCTTGATAGGTCTGGCTTCAATCCACTTGGTGAATTTGTCAACGGCTACCAAGAGATGGGTCATTCCACCACGAGCCGTCTTGAAGGGTCCAACCATGTCCAGCCCCCAGACGGCGAATGGCCATGACAGGGGGATGGTTTTGAGGGCCGAAGGCGGCATGTGGCTCTTTGTGCTGAAGAATTGGCAGCCTTCGCATTTGTCGACCAGATCCACGGCCTCCTCGAGGGTCGTGGTCCAGTAGAATCCGTGGCGACACGCCTTGGCCACCAGGGTTTTAGAAGCGGCATGATGCCCGCACTCCCCCTGGTGAATGTCTCTGAGGATCTCATGTCCCTTTTCTGATTCGACGCAGCGTTGGAACACGCCGGTCACACTGCGCCGCACCAGCTCGCGATTCATGATGGCGTAGGTTGTAGACCTGCGCTGGATCTGCCTCGTCTATGCCTCGTCTTGAGGAATCTCGCCGCGAAGGAGGAAGGCCAGGATAGTTTGAGCCCATGACGGAGCCGACACAAGGGCTGGCTCCGCCTCGACCTGACTGTTAGGGGCTTCTGCAACCCCCAAGCTCGATGGAGCAGCGGTCGTGGACTCGAGACGATGTGTCTCTGGTGTTGCTGCGGCAGCTGGCTCGCCATCTACCTCCATTACGTCCACCCATTGGGTATCGAGACGACATGATTCAAGGCAGGGTGGAGCCGTAGTTGTTGTAGCCGGTGCCGCTATTGGAGTCGGCATGGCTAGCGTAGCCGGCACAGGAGTTGTAGCCGGCGTAGCTGGTGGAGTCGACGGCGCTTGCACCGTGGGCTCAGCCGGTGCCGCTATTGGAGTCGGCATGGCCTGCGTAGCCGGCACAGGAGCTGTAACCGGCGTAGCTGGCGGAGCCGACGGCACTTGCACCGTAGAGTCAGGAGGCACGAAGATCGATGCCGACTCGGGAGACGGCTTATGGAGTTGCTCGAGGGAGACGCCGGCTGGAATAGCCTGTCTCATGGAGCCAATCTTTGCCAGTGTATCAGCCGCCTCATTGTCTGCTCTGGGAACGTGGTGGAACTCACAACCCTTGGAGGGGCCGCTTAGCTGCTGGATGAGGAAGCGGTAGCTTGCCATGTTGGCGTCCGTGGTGTCCCATTTGCCAGAAACTTGTTGTACCATCAAGTCTGAATCGCCGAAGCATATGAGCCCTCGGATGCCAATCTCCTTGGCGAGCCGGAGGCCGTGAGCTAGTGCTTCGTACTTGACGACGTTGTTGGAGGCGGCAAAGTGGATCTGGAGAGCATACTTGAGCTGGTCCCCTTTCGGAGACGTCAATATGATGCCGGCTCCCAAACCCGTCCGCATCTTCGAGCCGTCGCAGTGCATCCGCCAACGCGTGGAGTCTGGAGCTGGTGGCTCGAACTGGATCTCGGCCCAGTCGACTAAGAAGTCGGCCACCACCTGAGATTTGATGGCGGTGTGAGGCTCGTACCGAATATCATGGTCCGCCATGGCGATGGACCATTTGGCAATCCTGCCAATTGCATCACGGTTTCCCATGATCTCTGAAAGTGGAGGAGTGCTCACCACAGTAATGGCATGCTCTTGGAAGTATTGCTTCAACTTCTTTGCAGCAAGGTAAACACCATAACACATTTTTTGGTAATGTGGGTAGTTCTGCTTGGAAGCGGACAAGACCTCGCTGAGGTAGTAGACAGGACGCTGCACTGGCAGTGCCTTGCCCTCCTCCTTGCGCTGAACTACCAACACTACACTGACCACACGAGTGGTCGCTGCAATGTATATGAGTATGGGTTCCCTTTCAGCCGGCGCTGCCAAGATTGGCAGGCTCGAGATGACCCGCTTGAGGTTGCGGAAGGCTTCGTCCCCCTCGTCGTTCCACTCGAACTTCGTCTTCTTCTTCATGAGCCGGTAGAGTGGAAGGGCCTTCTCGCCAAGCCGGCTAACGAACCGGCAAAGGGACGCCAGGCAGCCGGCGAACTTCTGGACGTCAAGGATTCGAGCCGTCCGCGCCATCCGCTCGATGGTGCCGATCTTCTCGGGGTTCGCCTCGATGTCGTGGGCGGATACGAAGAATCCCAAGAGTTTGACGCCTGGAACCCCAAAGACGCACTTCTCCGGGTTGAGCCGGATCTTGTACTCGCGCAGGTTGGCGAACGTCTCCCGCAGGTTGTCGAGGAGGCTGAAATGTTGCTTCGTCTTGACGATGATGTCATCCACATAGACGTGGATGTTTCTCCCGATCTGGGGCAGTAGGCACTGTTGCATGTAGCGTTGGAACGTCGCACCGGCGTTCTTCAGACCGAACGTCATGGTGGTGTAGCAGTAAGCCCCGAAGGGCGTGATGAAGGAGGTCTTCAGGCGATCAGCTGGATCCAGTTTGATTTGATGGTAGCCTGAATAAGCATCCAGAAACAACAGCAATTCGCAGCCTGCAATGGAGTCGGTCACTTGATCTATCCTAGGCAACGCGAAAGGGTCTTTCGGACAGGCCTTATTCAGGCTAGTGTAGTCGATACACATTCGCCAGGTGTTGTTCTTCTTCAGCACCAGGACTGGATTAGCCAGCCAATCCAGGTGGAAAACCTCCATGATGAAGTCGGCTGCAAGGAGCCGGGTGATCTCTTCTCCTATTGTGCGTCGCTTCCCCTCGAGGAAGCGGCGCAAAGGTTGTTTCACCGGCTTTGCATCCGGTCACACGTGAAGTTTGTGCTCGGCGTACTTCCTCGGAACACCCGGCATGTCCTTGGGGGACCATGCAAAGATGTCCTGATTCTTGTGGAGGAAGTCGACGAGCTCGCCTTCCTATTTGGGGTTGAGACCAGCCCCGATGGTGACACACTGCTTGGGTTTGGCAGGGTTGAGTGGGACCTGCTTGGTCTCTTTGGCCGGCTTGAAAGAGCCCTCGCTGGCCGACTGGGACGGAGGAGAAGGAATCGCCGGCTGCTCAGTAGCCTGGGCCACGAGCCAGTCGACCTGCCTCTTCTCCTCAGCGATCACCAGGGCGTCGGCAAGGCGGCTGCTATCTTGGGCACACTCAAGCGACTTCTTGTAGTCGCCAGCAATAGTGATCATGCCCTTGGGACCCGGCATCTTCATCTTTAGGTAGGCATAGTGCAGAATGGCCATAAATTTGGCCAGAGCCGGTCTACCCAGCAGTGCGTGATACGGGCTGCTGAGGTCCACTACCTCGAACCATATGGACTCTCGGCGGAAGTGAGCTTTGTCGCTGAAGAGGACGTCCAGCTAGATCTTACCAATGGGCGAGCAGGACTGCCCTGGCACGATGCCATGGAAGACAGTACTGGTCGATAGGACGTCCGTCTCCTTGAGCCCGAGCTTGAGGAGAGTGTCGAGGTAGAGGATGTTGATGCTGCTGCCGCCATCGACCAGCACCCGGGAGAACCGACAGGTGAGCCTCTTGGAGGCGAAGGTGGGGTCAAGGACGAGCGCGTATGACCCCGGGTTGGGCATCACCGCAGGATGGTCCACCCAGCTCCATGTGATTGGTTTGTCCGACCAATGCATGTACTCGGGAACCGGGGGAACCGTGGCGTTCACCTCGCGATGTCTCTAGCGCAGGTTGTGCTTGTCGTCGCCTTCACTGGTGAAGACGAAGAATGCTCCATCTTGATGAGGGTAGTCGTCATGGAGGTGGCCGTCGTCGCGAGGCAGCGGCGGTGGAGCCGGAGCAGGGCGAGGAGCCGGTGGCCGAGGCGCCTCCTGCGCACCTGGGGTAGCCGGCAGGTCGTCCCCTTGCGACAGCCGGCGCGCGAAGCTGCACTATTGAAGGGTGTGACCGGATGGCTGCGCCCCAAAATGAATCTTGCACGGGGCGTCGAGCAGCTGCTCGAAGGACTGCCTGGGCAGCCAGTTGGCGTTGTTCCTGTTGGAACGCTTCCGCGGAGGGCCGGCTTGAGAAGCCGACGTCTCGCCCTCCACGCTGGCTACCAACTTGCTGTTGGAGCGCGAATCCATCTGATCCGCCTTGCGCTTGTTGTTGTTCTGGCCACCTCGGTTGTCCCCGTCCGGCTTGGGAGTAGCCGGCGTAGGGTCAACCTTGTCCGAGGCGGTCACCTTGACGCGCATCGTCGAGTCGGCCGTGGCGTACTTGTTCGCCTTGGCCATGAGCACCGCCAGAGAGGTGGGCTCGGAGCACATAAGCTTGTGTTTGAGGAGGGTGCCGTCTCGGCAACCGTCGATGAAGTACTGGATGGCTTGTACATCATGCACCCCCTCGCAGGAGTTGCGGAGCTCTGTCCACCGAGTGACGTAGTCGCGAAGGGGTTCGTCGGGCTTCTGGACGCACATGGCTAGCTCGCGGGGCCGACCAGGGCGCTTGTAGGTGCCACTGAAGTTGCGGACGAATGCCTCCTCGAAGTCCACCCAGGAGTTGACACTGCCGGCCGGAAGGCTGTTAAGCCAGGTCCGGGCCGAGCCGGCCAACATGAGTGGCATGTAGCGGACCGCTACGTGCTTGTTTCCCTTGGCAATGCCGACGGCCGTGGTGTAGTCGATCAGCCAGTCATCTGGCTTGGTTGTGCCGTTGTATTTGGGCGTGTCCCGAGGCAAGGTGAAACCTCGGGGGAACGGCTCCCCTCGGATCCGGGGGCCGAAGCAGGCCGGACCGATGGGACCGTCTTCCTCCAGGAGGGCTGACTGGGCCAGGACGATGAGACGCCTGCGGGCGTCCCGATCATCCTGGGAAGTGGGAGCGCCAATCCGAGTGGCGAGAGGGGACGCGCCTCGCGAACCAGAGACATGAGTTCTTCCCGGGTGAAGAATCTCACACTTTGAATCGCTTTCGTCGCCTTCGCGACGCCTGCCCGAAGTGTGCTCGCTCTGGCGTTGGGAGCGCCGGTCTTGGCTTCCCTCGCCCCTCCGGCTGGAGGGGCGATGCGAGGAAGATCCTTCAGCATGATGCTGACCGCTAGGGTTGCAGCGTGCTCCGGGGTTTGGTCCCGGAGACTCTGACCGGGCTTGACCGGGGTCAAGCCGGGTGTGTTGCTGGTTGGCGGTGTCAAGGAGATCCTTGACTCGCTTTTCCTAGAAAGCGCGCTCCTCGCCTTCCAGGCTCGCCATCTCCTCCATGGCCGCCTGCGCTGCTCGCATGTTGGCTGCAGGGGTCTCGTAGGTGCGCAGATCGCTGCCCACGACCTCGGCAATGAACCGGCCGCGGTTGCGGACCGATGGCTAGGGGCCTTGGAAATCGGAGTGAGGCCATATGCAGAGTTATACTCGCGCTGCGTGGCCTCCATCCGATGCTTTGCCGAGGCGACGGCAATGCCCTCCTCCAAGATACGCTTGCGAGCCTCCTCAAGTGAGGCCCGAGCGTCACTAGGGTTCGCGGAAGCAGCGACGGGTGTCTTCAGGCTGGCGATGGCGCCCCGAAGAGTATCAGCGGTGGCAGTAGCGGGCTCACCAGCGTCTGTTGACGCCTTCCCATGAGCCGCGCTGGTGCCAGCGCTGATAACCATCACCTCCACGACGTTGGAGACGGCAACAACGTGGTATGGGGTGAAGAACCCCACAGACGGCGGAGGGCCGTCGAAGACGAGGACGTTGCTGGGATATACGTCATGAGTAGGAATCTTAGCGATAGAGAGCCTGCTGAAGCTGGCGCACAGCGCCTCAACGTCGAAGTCCTCGCCGAAGTAGCGCAGACCGTCGTTGAGACGTAGGTCACTAAAGAGAACGCTGAGGTTCTCCATAGCAGCGACGACGATGCTAGGAAGCGCCTCGTCATCAGAATCTTCGTCCGAATCCGCATGGCGGACGGGGACGTCGATCATCATAGGTGTTGCCTCGTCGAAAACGGGCTCCACGGGCATTAAAACCGATCTGGACGCGATGCATCCGGTGGTGTAGGTGCGGGGCCCCGCCCAGCGCGTAAAGCCAGCCGATGTTGTGATCGGCCCCACGGTGGGCACCAAATGACGGTGAATACTCACAACATATGCCATAGGTAGGCTAAAGTCAGTGAGAACTTAAGGGACAAAGGAGGGCGCTGGGAACGAGGTTGGTACAAGCATGGAACGCACGATGTACCCATGTTCAAGGCTCTCCATAGAGATAAGACCCCTAGTCTTGCCGGAGTGTTTGATGTGTATGAATGGATTACAATGTCGCTCCTGGAGCTGTGTTGGGAGGAGGAAGAGGGGAGCTGCCGGCTCGTCTCTGCCTCTCTCTATGTGGTTGGTGGGTGTGAAGTGTTGATCGACCGACCCTTTGCATGGAGGGTGACCGGGGGGTTTTATAGACGAACCCGCCAGCCTACAATATGGATAAAGGGTACAAGAGTGGGACCTGGCTGGCAGCCTTGCCGGTTGACCAGGGGCCCACAAGAGTCTTGTCTTGTCGCTTGAGGGGCCCGCCGGCTGCATGGTCTCGATTGGCAGTGGGACCCGCCGGCTGGCCAATGAAGCTCTCGCGTAAGGTTGACGCTGAGCACGCGTTGTACGTCGAGCATCGTCCAGCGAGATTCGTCATGGGCAGGTAGTACGACCGCCTCCACTGTTCCCCACGCCGAGTGCAGTAATGGAGTGGGAGTGCGACGGTCCGACACTATGCTAGGTGATGGATCAGAGCCGGGGTAGGTCAGCGGCGTGGCCGCCGACGCTCGTACCCGCCGGACACCCCGATCCAGTACCTTTGCTGACGCGTAGCTACCTTTAATCGTAACTTCTCATCCTGACCTACGATCTGATGTGACTTGTGATCCCCGGCCGGCTAGCCTGCTTGACGAGCCGGCTTGGGTACGGTCGCCTCGTTCCTAGCCGGCTGGTTGGACCAGGCCGGCCCGGAAGAGGTAACCGCCTCGACTCTAGCCGGCAGGGGTTGCCTAGTCGGCCAGAGAAATGGCCGCCTCATCGTCCACCCAGTAGGCGCAGCCTAGCCGGCCCGAAGACTTGGGCCGGAAACTGTATTTGTTCATGTCCTTTGAGCCGGAAATGAAGGAGCAGGCTTGATGAGCCTACCCCGGGGTTATCCCCCCGACATCTAGGTAGGTTTTCTCTCTCAAGCGGAAGTACCGCTCGGCAGAGCAGTAATACCGCTTTGGCGGTACTGTTGCCCTCCCGTGCCGGCCTCTCTTCCGCTTATAATTTCTCGTTGGCTTTATCATATGTGGAAGTGAAAAAGTTTGAGAACCTTATTACCCTTGGGTGCTTGGTACCCTAGAGATTGTTCTTCGTGGATGATTTCGCGTCCTAGAAGCTTGGGGGTGCCTTAGAGCTCAATCATTGTGGTGTAAAGCTCCGGGCAAGCGTTGGGTTCTCCAATTAGGTTGTGGAGATTGCCACGAGCATATGAGGCCATCACGGAGCCACTGTACATTATGGTCAAGCTTCGTGGTGTTGTTCAGAGCCTCCAATTAAGTTGTGGGGATTGCCCCAACCTTGTTTGTACGGGTTCGGTGATGGACAAGACCCAAACTATGAACGTAGCATATTGATCGTGTCGTTTTATTGCTATTGTTTTCTGCGTGTCAAGTATTTGTTCCTATGACCATGAGATCATATAACTCACTTTCACCGGAGGAATACCTTGTGTGCATCAAACGTCGCAACGTAACTGAGTGACTATAAAGGTGCTCTATAGGTATCTCCGAAGGTGTCCTTGAGTTAGTATGGATCAAGAGTGGGATTCATCACTCCTTGTGACGGAGAGGTATCTCGGGGCCCACTCGGTAATACAACATCACACACAAGCCTTGCAAGCAATGTGACTAAGTGTAAGTCACGGGATCTTGTATTACGGAACGAGTAAAGAGACTTGCCGGTAACGAGATTGAAATAGGTATGCGGATACCGATGATCAAATCTCGGGCAAGTAACATACCGAAGGACAAAGGGAATGACATACGGGATTATATGAATCCTTGACACTGAGGTTCAACCGATAAGATCTTCGGAGAATATGTAGGATCCAATATGGGCATCCATGTCCCGCTATTGGATATTGACCGAGGAGTGTCTCGGGTCATGTCTACATACTTCTCGAACCCGCATGGTCTGCACACTTAAGGTTCAGTGACGTTTCAGTATAGTTGAGTTATAGGTGTTGGTAACCGAAAGTTGTTCGGAGTCCTAGATGAGATCTAGGATGTCACGAGGAGCTCCGGAATGGTCCGTAGGTAAAGATTGATATATAGGAAGTCCTGTTTTGGTCACTGGAAAAGTTTCGGGCTCATTGGTAGTGTACCGGGAGTGCCGGGGGGGTGTCGCGGACCATCGGGAGGGGTGTCACGCCCCAAGGGGTCTCATGGGCTATGGGAAGAGATAAATCAGCCCCTAGTGGGCTGGAATAAGTTCCCACTAAGGCCCATAAGGTTTGAGAAGGAAAAACACAAGGTGGAAAGAGTTTCCAAGTGGGAAGGTGGAATCCTACTCCAAGTAGGATTGGAGTAGGACTCCTTCACCTCTAATTTCGACCAAACCTTGAGGGTTTGAGGATGCCTCCTCCCCTCCCTCCCTCCTATATATAATAGAGGTATTGAGGGTTTTTGAGACACAACTTTGCCACAAGCTGCTCGACCCTATACCACGCAGTTTTTCCTCCAGATCGTATTTCTGCGGAGCTCGGGCGGAGCCCTGCAGAATTAGATCATCACCACCACCGGAGCACCGTCACACTGCCGGAGAACTCTTCTACCTCTCCGCCCCCTCTTGCTGGATCAAGAAGGTGGAGATCGTCATTGAGCTGTACGTGTGTTGAACACGGAGGTGTCGTCCGTTCGGCATTAGATCGGAACGGATCGTGAGATGGATCGCAAGACGGTTCCTGCAACGGATCGCGGGATGGTTCGTGGGGCGGTTCATGAGGTGGTTCGAGGGACGTGAAGACATTCCACTACATCAACTGCGTTTCTTAACGCTTCCTGCTGTGCGATCTACTAGGGTACGTAGGTCCAAATCTCCTCTCGTAGATGGACATCACCATGATAGGTCTTCGTGTGCGTAGGAAAATTTTTGTTTCCCATGCGACGTTCCCCAACAGTGGCATCATGAGCTAGGTTCATGCGTAGATGTAATCTCGAGTAGAACACAAAGGGTTTTGTGGACGGTGATGTTCAATTTGTTGCCCTCCTTAGTCTTTTCTCAATTCGACGATATTGTTGGATTGAAGCGGCCCGGACCGACATTATTCGTACGCTTACGAAAGACTGGTTTCATCGCTTGACATGCAACCTCGTTGCATAAAGATGATTGGCGGGTGTCGGTTTCTTCAACTTTAGTTGAATTGGTTTTGACCGAGGCGGTCCTTGGAGAGGTTAAATAACAATTTGCACATCTCTGTTGTGGTATTTGCGTAAGTAAGATGCGATCTACTAGATACCCATTGCAACCACGTAAAACATGCAACAACAATTAGAGGACGTCTAACTTGTTTTTGCAGGGTATGCTTGTCATATGATATGGCCAATGACGTGATGTGATATATTGGATGTATGATATGATCATGTTGTAATAGTTAATATCGACTTGCACGTCGATGGTATGGCAACCGGCAGGAGCCATAGGGTTGTCTTTAAACTAACGTTTGTGCTTGCAGATGCGTTTACTATATTTCTAGGACGTAGCTTTAGTAGTAATAGCATGAGTAGGCCGACAACCCCGATGGCGACACGTTGATGGAGATCAAGATGATGGAGATCATGGTGTGGCGCCGGTGACAAGAAGATCGTGCCGGTGCTTTGGTGATAGAGATCAAGAAGCACATGATGATGGCCATATCATGTCACTTATGAATTGCATGTGATGTTAATACTTTTATGCACCTTATTTTTCTTAGAACGACGGTAGCATTATGAGGTGATTTCTCACTAAAATTTCAAGATGAAATTGTGTTCTCCCCGACTGTGCACCGTTGCTACAGTTCGTCGTTTCGAGACACCACGGGATGATCGGGTGTGATAGACTCAACGTTCACATACAACGGGTGCAAAACAGTTGCACACGCGGAACACTCGGGTTAAGCTTGACGAGCCTAGCATGTGCAGACATGGCCTCGGAACACATGAAACCGAAAGTTCGAGCATGAATCATATAGTTGATATGATTAGCATAGAGATGCTTACCACTGAAACTATTCTTGACTCACGTGATGATCGGACTTGAGATAGTGGATTTGGATCATGTACCACTCAGATGACTAGAGAGATGTACTTTTTGAGTGGGAGTTCTTAAGTAATATGATTAATTGAACTAATTGTCATGAACATAGTCTAATGGTCTTTGCGAATTAGGATGTAGCTTGCGCTATAGCTCTACTGTTTTTATATGTTCCTAGAGAAAATTTAGTTGAAAGTTCATAGTAGCAACTTTGCGGACTTAGTCCGTAAAACTGAGGATTGTCCTCATTGCTGCGTAGAAGGCTTACGTCCTTAATGCACCACTCGGTGTGGTGCACCTCGAGCATTGTTTGTGGATGTTGCGAACATCTAACATACACGTTTTTGATGACTACGTGATAGTTCAGTGTGCAATACTTAATGGCTTAGAAGCAAGGCGCCGAAGACCTTTTGAAAACGTCACAGAACATAAGAGATGTTCAAAGAGATGAAATTGAGATTTCATGCTCGTGCCCTTGTTGAGAGATATAAGACCTCCGACAAGATTCTTTGCCTACAAAGTAAAGGAGAAAAGCTCAAACCGTTGAGCATGTTCTCAGATTGTCTGAGCACAACAATCGCTTGAATCAAGTGGGAGTTAATCTTCCAGATGAGATAGTGATGGTTCTCCAAAGTCACTACCACTAAGCTGCTAGAGCTTCGAGATGAACTATAAACAAATCAAGGATAGATATGATGATCCTTAAGTGATTCGAAATGTTTGACACTGCGAAAGTAGAAATCAAGAAGGAGCATCAATTGTTGATGGTTAGTAAAGCCACTAGTTTAAGGAAGGACAAGGGATAGAAGGGATACTTCATGAAACGGCAAACCAGTTGCTGCTCTAATGAAGAAACCCAAAATTGAACCCAAACCCGAGACTAAGTGCTTCTGTTATGAGGGAAACGGTCACTGAGGCGGAGCTACCCTAGATACTTGGTAGATAAGAAGGCTGGCAAAGTCGACAAAAGTATATTTGATATACATGATATTGATGTGTACTTTACTAGTACTCCTAGTAGCACGAGAGTATTGGATACCGGTTCGGTTGCTAAGTGATTAGCAACTCGAAATGAAAGCTACGGTATAAACGGCGACTAGCTAAAGTCGAGGTGACGATACGTGTTGGAAGTGTTTCCAAGGTTGATGTGATCAAACATCGCACGCTCCTCTATCATCGGGATTGGTGGTAAAACCTAAATAATTGTTATTTGGTGTTTGCGTTGAGCATGAACATGATTGGATCGTGCTTATTGCAATACGATTATTCATTTATTTGCTTGAATAATTACCCTCAATGGTTTATTGAATCTCGGTCATATTGTTACACATGTTCATAATATTGGTGCCAAAAGATACAAAGTAATAATGATAGTACCACTTAGTTGTGGCACTGCCACTTGAGTCATGTTGATATAAAATGCATGAAGAAGCTCCATGCTGATGGATCTTTGTACTCACTCATTTTTGAAACGTTTGAGACATGCAAACCATATGTGTTGGTATAAATGCATGAAGAAACTCCATAGAAATGGATCGTTTGGACTCACTTGATTTTGAATCACTTGAGACATGCAAAACATGCCACATGAAACAAGAGAGTAACTTGTTGGGAGTAATGCCTTTTTTATGTGTGCAGTCCAATGAGTGCTAAGGCACGCAGTGGATATCGTTGTGTTCTTACTTCACCGACGATTTGAATAGATACAGGAGTATTTACTTGATGAATAACAAGTCTGAAATATTGAAAAATTCAAAGCAATTTCAGAGTGAAGATCGTCGTGACAAGAGGATAAACTGTCTACGATATGATCATAGAGATGAATATCTGAGTTACGAGTTTTGGTACGCAGTTAGGACAAAGTGAAAATTGTTTCGCACTTCATGCCACCTGGAACACCATAGTGTGATGATGTGTCTGAACGTCATAGCCACGCCCTTTTTGATATGTTGCATACTATGATGTCTCTTATCAAATTGCCACCATCGTTTATGGGTTATGCATTAGAGACAACCGCATTCACTTTAAATAGAGCACCACGTATTTCTGTTGAGATGACACAGTATAGACTATGGTTTGGAGAAACCTAAGCTGTCGTTTCTTTAAAGTTTGGGGCTGCGACGCTTATGTGAAAAAGTTTCAGTCTGATAAGCTCGAACCCAAAGCGGATAAATGCATCTTCATAGGATATCCAAAAAAAACTGGATACATCTCCTATCTCAGATCCGGAAGCAAAGTGTGTGTTTCTAGAAACGGGTCCTTTCTCGAGGAAAGGTTTCTCTCGAAAGAATTGAGTGGGAGGGTGGTGGAACTTGATGTGGTTAGTGAACCGTCACTTCAATCAGTGTGTAGCAGGGCGCAAGAAGATGTTCGTGTGGCGCCTACACCAATTGAAGTAGAAGCTGATGATGCTGATCATTAGAGCTTCAGATCAAGTTACTACAAACCTCGTAGGTCGACAAAGGTCACGTACTACTACAAAGTGGTACGGTAACCCTGTCTTGGAGGTCATATTGTTGAACAACAATGAAACTACGAGTTATGGAGAAGCAATGGTGGGCCCGGATTCCGACAAATGGCTGGAGGCCATGAAATCCGAGAGAGGATCCATGTATAAAACAAAGTGTAGACTTTGGAAGAACTACTTGATGGTAGTAAGACTATTAAGTACAGATGGATCTTTAAAAGGAAGATAGACGATGACGGTGATAAGTCACTATTAAGAAAAGCTCGACTTGTCGCAAAGATGTTTTCGACAAGATCAAAGTGTTGACTATGATGTGACTTTCTCACTGTAGCGATGCTAAAAGTTTGTTGGAATTATGTTAGTAGTTGTTGCATTATTTGTGATATATTGCACATAGGAAGTCAAAACATTGTTTCCTCGACGGTTTCCTTGAGGAAAGATTGTATGTGATACAATCAGAAGGTTTTGTCGATCCTAAGGATACTAACAAGTATGCAAGCTCCAGCGATCCTTTTATGGACTGGTGCAAGCATCTCGGAGTTGGAATATATGCTTTGATGAGATGATCAAACCTTTTGGGTTTGTGCAAGGTTTATGAGAAACTTGTATTTCCAAAGAAGTGAGTGGGAGCACTATAGAATTTCTGATAAGTATATGTGGTTGACATATTGTTGATCGAAAGTAATGTAGAATTTCTGTAATGCATAAAGTTTGTTTGAAATGGTTTTTTCAAAGGAAGACCTGGATAGAGCTACTTAAACATTGAGAATCAACATCTATGGAGATAGATAAAAAAATGCTAAACAGAACTTTCAAATGAAATGCATGCCTTGACAAGTTTTTGAAGGAGTTCGAAATAGATCAGCAAAGAAAGAGTTCTTGGCAGTGTTGTAAGGTGTGAATTTGAGTAAGACTGAAAAGCCCGACCACAACAGAAGAAAGAGAAAGGACGAAGGTCATCCCTATGCCTTAGCCGTAGACTCTACAGTATGCCATGTTGTGTACCACACCTAATGTGTGCCTTGCCACAAGTCTGTTAAGAGGTACAGAGAGTGATCTAGGATTGAATCACTGAACAGCGGTCAAAGTTATCCTTAGTAACTAATGGACTAAGGAATTTTTCTCGATTATGGAGGTGGTTAAAGAGTTCGTCGTAAAGGGTTACGTCGATGCAAGCTTTGACACTAATCCGAATAACTATGAGTAGTGAAACGGATTCATATAGTAGAGTAGATATTTGGAGTATTTCCGAATAGCACATAGTAGCAGCATCTATAAGATGACATAAAAATTTGTAAAGCACACACGGATCTGAAGGATTCAGAACCGTTGACTAAAACCTCTCTCACAAGCAAGACGTGATCAGACCCCAGAACTATATGGTTGTTGGATTCGTTGAAATCACATGGTGATGTGAACTAGATTATTGACTCTAGTGCAAGTGGGAGACTGTTGGAAATATGCCCTAGAGGCAATAATAAATTGGTTATTATTATATTTCTTTGTTCGTTATAATCGTTTATTATCCATGCTATAATTGTATTGATTGGAAACTCAAATACATGTGTCGATACATAAACAAAACACTGTCCCTAGTAAGCCTCTAGTTGACTAGCTCGTTGATCAAAGATGGTCAAGGTTTCCTGACCATAGACAAGTGTTGTCACTTGATAACGGGATCACATCATTAGGAGAATCATGTGATGGACAAGACCCAAACTATGAACGTAGCATATTGATCGTGTCGTTTTACTGCTATTGTTTTCTGTGTGTCAAGTATTTGTTCCTATGACCATGAGATCATATAACTCACTGGCACCGGAGGAATACCTTGTGTGCATCAAACGTCGCAACGTAACTGGGTGACTATAAAGGTGCTCTACAGGTATCTCCGAAGGTGTTCGTTGAGTTAGTATGGATCAAGACTGGGATTTGTCACTCCGTCTGATGGAGAGGTATCTCGGGGCTCACTCGGTAATACAACATCACACACAAGCCTTGCAAGCAATGTGACTA
Organism: Hordeum vulgare subsp. vulgare; assembly: GCF_904849725.1. NCBI lineage: Eukaryota > Viridiplantae > Streptophyta > Magnoliopsida > Poales > Poaceae > Hordeum > Hordeum vulgare. The sequence goes on from NC_058519.1 coordinate 54,553,088, forward strand.
AGTGTAAGTCACGGGATATTGTATTACGGAACGAATAAAGAGACTTGCCGGTAACGAGATTGAAATAGGTATGCGTATACCGACGATCAAATCTCGGGCAAGTAACATACCGAAGGACAAAGGGAGTGACGTACATGATTATATGAATCCTTGACACTGAGGTTCAACCGATAAGATCATCTCATGTAGGATCCAATATGGGCATCCAGGTCCCGCTATTGGATATTGAGCGAGGAGTGTCTCAGGTCATGTCTACATAGTTCTCGAACCCGCAGGGTCTGCACACTAAGGTTTGGTGACGTTTTAGTATAGTTGAGTTATAGGTGTTGGTAACCGAAAGTTGTTCGGAGTCCTAGATGATATCCAGGATGTCACGAGGAGCTCCGGAATGGTCCGTAGGTAAAGATTGATATATAGGAAGTCCTGTTTTGGTCACCGGAAAAGTTTCGAGCTCATTGGTAGTGTACCGGGAGTGCCGGGAGGGGTGTCGGGGACCATCGGGAGGGGTGTCACGCCCCAAGGGGTCTCATGGGCTATGGGAAGAGATAAACCAGCCCCTAGTGGGGTGGAATAAGTTCCCACTAAGGCCCATAAGGTTTGAGAAGGAAAAAACACAAGGTGGAAAGAGTTTCCAAGTGGGAAGGTGGAATCCTACTCCAAGTAGGATTGGAGTAGGTCTCCTTCACCTCTAATTTCGACCAAACCTTGAGGGTTTGAGGCTGCCTCCTCCCCTCCCTCCCTCCTATATATACTAGAGGTATTGAGGGTTTTTGAGACACAACTTTGCCACGTGCTGCTCGACCCTATACCACGCAGTTTTTCCTCTAGATCGTATTTCTGTGGAGCTCGGGCGGAGTTCTGCAGGATTAGATCGTCACCACCACTGGAGCACCGTCACACTGCCAGAGAACTCTTCTACCTCTCCGCCCCCTCTTGTTGGATCAAGAAGGTGGAGATCGTCATCGAGTTGTACGTGTGCTGAACGCGGAGGTGCCGTCCGTTCGGCACTAGATCGGAACGGATCGTGAGATGGATCGCAAGACGGTTCCTACAACGGATCGCGAGACGGATCACGGGACGGTTCGTGGGGCGGTTCGTGAGGCGGTTCGAGGGACGTGAAGACGTTCCACTACATCAACCGCGTTTCTTAACGCTTCGTGCTGTGCGATCTACAAGGGTACGTGGATCCAAATCTTCTCTCATAGATGGACATCACCATGATAGGTCTTCGTGTGCGTAGGAAATTTTTTGTTTCCCATGCGACGTTCCCCAACAACATCGTCATCTCCGCGTGCCTCGATTATCTCTTACCCGAGCCCTTTACTTATGCACTTTACTTTGGGATAGACATATTGTTTCTTGTTTTATACCTTGTTATCACTTAGTTGTTTATCTTGCTTAGCATAAGTTGTTGGTGCACATAGGTGATCCTAGTTGTTTTAGGTTTTGTGCTTGAAAAATTAAATGTTTGTTTTATTCCGCATTTGTTCAAGCCTAAACAATAATTATTTTAAAGCGCCTATTCACCCCCTTTAGGCGACATCTACGTCCTTTCAGTTTATGTAATGCACCCGCTACTTGTTCAAGACGTATGACTGCTATATTATCTGATTTTCGTGAGAAAATTGTTGATGTGTTCATGGATTATTTTTTTCGTCTACGGAACTTTTTCTCATGATTTCTTGAGCAATCTTGACAAATTTTAGCACAGATGTGAAAAGAGTAATGTTGTCTTGAACTCGGAGAAGTGCCATTTTATGGTAGATGAAGGTATTGTCTTCGGTCATAAAATTTCTGAAAGAGGCATCGAACTAGACAAAGTTAAAATTGATACTACTCATAAAATGTCATGCCCTAAAGATATTAAAGGTATATATACAAGAAGTTTCCTTGGTCATGTTGGTTTCTATAGAAGGTTTATTTTAGGATTTTTCTAGAATTTTCAGAGATCTTACTAATATTCTACAAAAAGATGCTTCATTTTTTAAGATGATTGTGAAGAAGCTTTTGGAATACTTACGAAAGCCCTAATAACTGCACGTATTGTTCAACCATCTGGTTGGAGTTACCCTTTAAATAATGTGTGGTGTTAGTGATTATGCTATTGGTGTTGCTCTAGGTCAAATAATTGGTAAGAAGTTAAATATTATTCATTATGCTAGTAAGATTTTAGACACTGCTCAAAGAAATCATGCTACTACTGAGTAAGAGTTTTTAGGAGTTGTGTTTACATGTGATAAGTTTAGAGCTTATATTGTTGATTCAAAAGTTACTATCCACACATATCATGTTGCCATTAAATAACTTATGAATAAGAAATATGCTAAACTTAGACTGATTGGGTGGGTTCTTTAACTACAAGTGTTTGATTTGCATATTGTTGATAGTTGATTATCTTGTAGGAGATAATTTATCTAGAATGGAAAATATTGTTGAGAACATCGGTCCACACCGCTCCGGGAGCATTGTGCATCCACACCGCTCCAACGAAGATGTACCTCCCCCTAAAGGAAGAGAACATCGGTAACACATCATCATCTCCGTCGACTTCACTTGTGGTTACTTCTAACCTTTATTATGAGCAAGCTTATATTATGTTGGGGAAATATAAGGAGAAGCGCCGCACCACACCTTTCCCATGCGGCGGCTTGCACAACCTCATTTGCATGCAAGAATCTTTTACCTCATGCTTACATCATCGCATTAAATGTATTTTTTGTATTTTAAAAAGGATTTATCTCATAAATTAATAATTTGATTGAAGATTTGTCTTCACCGTTAGGTTCGTCTCGACGAGACCTTTAAAATAAGATCCCATGTTAATATGTTTCGTTCAAAAAAAATCATCGTTCCTAGTTGCCACATTTATGTCATCATAGTTGTCATCTTACGGATGTCCGGTTATCACAAAAATTATTCATAGTTACCGGGACAATAATTTTATAATTTTTAAATATTACAGTGTTATGTGAAGCTAAAAGATGAGTATTAAAGCACTAACAATAATAAAGTAAATGCATGAACAACTCAAGTACAATGAATCAAGCTTTTTAGTGGGGATATATCGACATTCATAAATGATAACCAAGTTGATTTAATGTGAGAACTACGTGACAAGTAATGTGACAAGTAAGTGATAGTAATCTGGCAAGTAACGACGAAAAATAAAAGTTATCAAAACATATCGACATGAGATCTAATTTTGAAGTTCTCGTCGCGATAAAGTCAATGGTGAAAGCGAATCATTAATTGAGATAACGGTTTGGGAGATAAATCTTTTATAAAATGCAAAAACATTGCTATCAGTACTTCTTGGGTGCATGTCCAGCCTGCATGCAGTGCAAGCCCATGCTCTCCATGCAAGACTAAAAGCATTGATTTTTTACATGATAAAAATGTGGTTTAAAACGTGATTTACAGAGGAGGCAGCGGCAGCCGCACCGGAAGACACAGGTGCGGCGCCGCTGCATAGTGACGTCCTATTATGTTTGTATATTGTGCTTACTTGTGTTGTTATTGTTGCGCTCATCATATAGGTTGTCCACCTAGTTGCATATCTACACAACCTACTTTCTTGTGAAGTCTACATTGTTAAAAGAGGCTAAAAATTGTTTGTTGCCTATTCACCCCCTCCTCCGCTAGTTGACCATATCGATCATTGTAATTCCCCAATCGGATCCCTTCTCGGGGTGAGTTTTTTTTGCTACGTTTCATATGCTCGAGTCTCTTAGTTCCGCACAACCTAAATGGTGAGATCCTCAAAAGGACATCGGAGATGGCCTCTAGGCGAGTCTGATGTTAACTTTGAACCCTCGAACTCCATGGCCAATTTTTTTCATGATCTCGGTTGATTTTGAAGTTAGTATTGATGAATGACCCCATTTGAACATGTTGGCGGATGCACACCACCCCTATAGGGTGCGCCAACTAATAGTACTAAAAATTGACAGATCACATGATAGGATTGCTCATGGGGCGGGGGCGCATAAAGGATCAGAATAGGGTACACACAGGACAATGACTTACCGAGGTTCTGACCATCAAAGTGTAGGTATTACCATATATATTGCATGTATGGTTGTATTAATTGGTTTCTCATATGAGAGATCTTGGGATGCCGGCTTGGGATGCCCCGACCTCCCATCATATAGGTGGATGTGGGTGATGGAAACAAATCCAGCAGATCTCAAGTAGTGGGTCCTGAGATGGTAGTCTTAGCACGATGGTAATAGGTACATAGGAGTTTACCCAGGTTTAGGCCCTCTCAAAGAGGCAATACCCTATTGTCTGCTTTGATTGTATTGATTCCAAAAGGGGACATAGTACATGTGATCTACCACGAGATCGTGTGTACATGAGTTGTCTCATCTCTAAGATGTGTTCTATCGACTAGCCTAGTCTCGGTTTATATAATGCACTAGAGGCCTGGTATAAGAGGAGTCCTAGTCGGCTACATTGGTTTAGAGGAATCCTCCATGGATTAGGAGTCATTGTCTCGAAGGGCAAGGCTTCTTGATACTTCCTTGTATGCGTCATGGGTTGCCCGAAGTAGCCCAGGATGGAACCGACAAGGGGTTCCTCGGTCCGGCCCTCTTTGCCAGAAGTCGACATGGTAAGTATCCCTTGGTCCACGACACAATGATCGAGGTAGGATTATATCATGCCGACTCAGTTTACATAGTAGAGTCCCATTAGGTCTTCTAGTACATGTATCATCGAGTGCAACTTAGGACGCACCTTCTCAATGAGGCCCGTTAGTAGGGTGAGGGGGACCCGAGGCCGTCCTCGTGACCGTCTTCAAAGGAGGTCAGCTACCCCTGTTATATTGTACCATCAAGAATCACTTTCTTGGTGATATGTCAAGGATAATAGGGTGAGCCTTTGTGGTGTTGGTGTGTCATCATGGTAACACCCATCCCTCCAAGGGTGTCTAGCTTTCCTTCAAGTTAACATCGAGACATATCCTCGTATTTGTGTCTTCAGTTATCTCCACCCCCACCCCCTACTTGTGATTTACATTGGCCACATGGCCTTGCATTCACCACACATTGTATTATATTGGTTATTTCGCCTTAACAGTTGTTTAGGCTCACAACTATATTCCGCATTTCCTGGACTCGCTAATAATCAATTAAAATTGGCAATTGCACCTATCCACCCACCTCTGGGCCATCTCGATCCTTTCACTCGTCATCCTCGATGGAGGTATCGTTCTGGTCTTATACTCCCCTCACTCATCCCTTGTAAGTCTTTCGAGTGAAAATCCTACTCCAGTGGGTGGCATCACTATCTGCATTGTATCCTTTGTGAAGGCATTGTCTTGGAAGCTTCAAGGCTCATGGCGTCGTTGTGTTGCAGTTGGTGGGTGGAGGCGACAACAACGGGGCTCGTGGATTCATATCAACAATGAAGGTTTTGACGAAGTTGACTTTGGCTCTACGCCCTTAGTGCTCAATGTTAGCCGAGGCTCTCGATTGTTAACATGCTCTAACCTAGCCGGCAGCGTTCGTCTCATGCGTGCGTGGTCGTCCATGGATGGTGGTGTTTTTCTCTTGATGTGTCACTTGTGACTCGATGGGCATGTTCATAATCTTTCTCTTAGGATGCGTCATTGTGGCATTCGTACATGCTCTATCATGAGCACCGCCATCTATCAGAAGCGCCACACCTTTCGAGCCAAGGTGAGGAGGTTGGGCCTTCTTTAGTGATGGAATGAACTATTGTGTCGCGTGATGGCCCGTGTTGTCTTGACCACTGCATGCTCCTAGTTTTCTCACGGGCTTTCACCTTTTGAGCTCGCATGTTCCTTTTCTCATGTGCGGTGTTCGCGAAAGAGGGCATTGAGGTCTCGAGGCTTCGTGTTTCTTGATTGCGGTGTGTTGTTTTATAAATTGTTTCGTCAATACATTTGTATCCAATCGTGTTGTGGTCTCCTTTTTTATTTTATTTTTATGATTGTAAATCATGTCTAGTTGATGGCTTTATTGATTTGAAGACAGGCCCAAATTGAGTAGATTCTCTTAAAAAATCGCTTACCAGGTCTAAATGTCCTTCGGACACTGTTGATATCAAAATTTCTTTCTTTTGGTTTCGCAAATATTAAAATTGGTTAGCCCAATACATGAGAAAACGTGTCTACACAATGAAGTTTTCTAAAAGGAAGTCCATGATATCCAGAATGTATGACCAGCCAACTAGGGTACGAGTACTTGAAGAGCATATTTTTCATACGAGTTGCTCTCCCGAATCCTTGCCCCAGCGAAAGCCGGTCGGTCCCCTCGGCGTACATTCACATCGAAACGGTACCATGCGTTGACGTTTACTTCCATTCCATCTACGAGATATTTTGGGACACCCTTCTTCCAGATAAATATTTTGGGACACCCTTCTTCCAGATAACTATCGGCACTTGATTTTTGTAGACGACCACGACAGTGACTTTGCATGCTCAACCAGGAGGAGGATGCCAACGTGTCCTCCCCAAGACCGTGTTGAACGTACAACTCCATCGTAATTTCGCTCACTGATGCTCATCAGCTCACATATAGCTGTCCGGATTTGCAACAACCTTTTCCCCCCGGCACCGGTGAACCGTGAGGCGGCGTGTGTGTGTCAGTGTGTGGTTCATGCGCCATGCGACCGTGTCCACTACTTTTTCTTACCTTTCTCTGGACGACGCCACCGCCCTCGACTGGCAGGCGGGATAGAAAAGAACGAACGTTTCACCGGATCAAATCGCCGTCGGTCGAGACGTTCCGGTTTCGGATCGCGACACATTTGTTTGCACGTCAAGGCGCTAGATCTAACATGCTAGCTTATAAACATGTAACATCCTTATTCTAAAGCATACGTAAGTACGTACACACTGCATACATACATACATAGATAGATAATAGCAAAGGTCGCGTTCATGACCGCTCGCCCTTGGAAAAACCCGCCGAACCCCACGTCTGCATCCCTTTCACATCATCGAGCGGCGGGCCCCACAGAAACCGGATCGTCCGATTATACTAGTACTTTCTCCGTAAACTAATATAAGAGCATTTAGAACACTACTTTAGTAATCTAAACACTTTTATATTAGTTTACGGAAAGAGTATTTCCAAAATGGTTTCGACGCATAAATAAAAAATGGTCTGCAAACTACGACAGATTGACAGAGCGGCTCGAGCGCGTTTGACTCGGCGCAGAACCAACCAAACAAGTAAACAACCGTCCGCACGAAGCCAGAAGCTTCCGGCCGTTCCAGCGAAACCCATGAGCGCTCCACCGGCCGCGGCGCCCACAGAAAATCCAGCCCGCGCCGCGCACGGGGAAACACAGCGTACACCACGGCACCAGTGGTCTCCTCCCCATTGGCCGCACCCCACCGCGTCACGGAAGAAACCGGACCGACCCGTCGCCGTCCACCCCCACCCCACCCCACCCACCCACCCCGAAGCCGCCCCCACCCCAACCCACCGCACACGTCCCCCCCCCCCCCCCCCTATAAACACCCCCCTCCCCCCACCCGGCACGGGCACCCGGAAGAAAACACACCCCACCCTCCCCTCCCCGCCCAGATAATCATCACGAGATATTCGGACGCGCCCGCCCCGACGACCGACGAGCAGCAGCGCACAAGGTGAGCGAGAACGCCCAGAACTGGCTGCGCGGATCCGCGGCGGCCTTGACGTGGTTGTAGTGGATCCGGGAAGCGGTTGGGATTGGGTGGCCGGAGCTGATTGGTTTTGCTTTTGTACGACGGTGATCAGGGAGGTTTAGGAGGAGGAGGATGAGCACGATGGCGATGTCGGCGCTGAACCCGGACGCGCCCATGTTCATCCCGGCGGCGTTCAAGAAGGTGGAGGACTACTCGCCGGAGTGGTGGGAGCTCGTCAAGACCACCGCGTGGTTCCGCGACCACTGGTTCCGCCAGCACCAGCTCTACGAGGACCTCGCCGACGACGTCGACGACGTCGCCGCCCTCCTCCCCGACGACTCCGTCGACCTGCTCGACGCCGACGACCTCTTCTACTCCCCGCCCTCGCCCCAGCCCCAGCCCGACTTCCACCACTACAATTACAAGCCAGCAGGTGCGGTTCAGGACACCCCCTCACCGTCTCCTTCTCCTCGCCAGAGAAGTATAGCAGTAGCAGCAGGGGGGGAGCTAACTGGGATCGCTCTGAATTTGCAGGGTTCGGCGGCGACATGGACGCGGTGCTCAAGACGCTGAGCGTGAGCTCGCCGAGGGGCGGCGGCCCCGCGCCAGCCTGGGCGCCGGTGAGGCACGCCGAGAAGCCGGCGCAGCACGTCGGCGGCCCCAGGGCCGGCGGCGGCGCCCGCCGCGCCATCCACCAGCCTCGCTAGAGCTAAACGGGCGCTGCTGCTGCTGCTGCCGCTGTGTAGTGTAACCTTCAGTTGGGTTCAGTCAGTCAGTCTTAGTCTCTCCCTGCTTCTGTGTATACAGCTGAAAAATGAAGGGGAAAACAAAGTGCAGGCCCCTGCTTGCTAGCTAGTGCTCCCCCCTTCCCTTCCCTTGTAGCCCCTCTCCTCCTGTGTTCAGAAACGCGTCAAGAACAAAAGCAAGAAAACAAAAAAATGTAATCTATGATGAGATGGTAATCAGGTCCAACGCTAGACCTTTTCTCAAGTGCTTCTCTCTTTGCCTTCCACTGTCTTTGGTTCTGATTTTGTGCATGATTCTTCACTGTTTGTGATGGTGTTGAATAGTTGATGGTGGTGGAAACGTCTGATCTTGCCATCAAGAGGTTGAAATGGAAGCGATTGACCGAGAAGGCACTTTGGCTGATTTTGCCATGGAGACCTTCTAATGGAAGTTATAGATCAAGGCGGTGTCCGAGAGATATAGATCGACCAAAAAGTTGCCTGAGAGAGATCCCTTTGTCTGATTTGATCGTCAAGAGCTTAAACTGGGAGGTATCCAGCAGATACCACTGTGTTTTTGTTCATAAGGGAGAGGGCATGCCATTTGTGGAGATCAACTTTATTGAGCAAGATACCTGTGTACAACAGGTGGTAGGGGCAGACAAGAAGCTGATTTTAGATCGATCTCTGCAGGCACCAGGGGTTTAACAACAATCTTTTCTGCAATTGAAAGGTTGCATCACAAGCATGGCAGCTTGAAAATACAGGCATGTGGCTGGATCATCTGACACCAAAATTAGCTCGGCAATTTGTTAGGATGCAGCAAGAGATGCACATGCGTGGTTTCTGAAGCGGAAGGAACCAAAGTCAATCCACGAAGCCAAGAACAGAATTATGGACAGCGCAAGTGGATACTAGTTTGAATGGGTAGTGGACTACACGTATGGAGAAGACGAATTCAGTAGGTCGTCGTTCAAAGTCCTCTATACTTGCCGCATATTCCATAAAACACTTGACTTCACATATACAAAACATTACTTATATTACTTACAAAGAAGCTGATGTGGGGATTAAGGGGCCCACCCAAGTTGAGTTCAGGGAGGGAAGAGAATTATAGTTTGGAAAGTTAAGTAAAATGTATGTATTTCTTTTTAGGTCAAGCATTATTGGCTGAAAAATACCAATCAGGAGATATAGATAAGAAACATATGATTTTGGGCATCGCGGGAGGCAGACATTTTTTCTTTTTTGATAGAAAGGCGAGCATTTGCCAACAAAACAAATCATGCTAGATGCTCGACTTGAAGTCATGACCTGGGTTCAAAACCTTGGAAAGGAAATGATTTCAAGCTTGCGAAATTGACCAAAGATTCCAGAAGACATGGCACATGGTCGGTCATCCAATCATGAGTGCGCCAAACCGAAGACTGGAAACTTTCAATTAGGTCGCCTAAAATGTAGAGAATTGTGCACATCACATCACATCGCCATAACATAACACCAGCACACAGGATGTCGGGATGAATAGCAACCTCATGGTTACCAAGATGAGCAGGTGCATTTTACAGGACCTCAAAAATGGGCTGAGCGGGAAAGCCCACCCCCCTCATCACTACATTACCAGGCATATATATATAAATAGAGTCACGCAACCAACCAGGGTACTTGACACACTCGACTCTGCGAGCTACCATTAACACAACGATAGTTAGACAGTATGACTTGACTGGTCCAGCAATAAGATGATCAACCACATGGCAACCCCAGACTTACACTTGCTTGTAGAACAGGATATATGCTGGGTTGTGCAAGACCTTGTTCACATGGATGGGCATGACATGTCCATCATCGAACCGAAGCCACTGCCCACCGTCACGCTTGGCATCAGCGGTGTAATGGCCCCTGGCCGGGCCACTCCCATGATGAGTGATGGTTGCAACGAGCTCGTATCTTCTACCCTGCACTCCACCAAAGGCAAAATGTTAGATCAAGTGATCAAAGTGTATCCAATAAATAGCTGTTACATCTGACTTTACAAAAGGTCGTACAAACTTACTCCCTCCTTTCACAAATATAAGATGTTCTGACCTTTTTCTGGATAGATGTATATAAGATGTTCTAACTTTTTTTTCTGAATGGATGTATATAGACACGTTTTAGTGTGTGTGATCAATCAGTTCAGTCCGTATGTACAGTAGTTCATATTGAAATATCCAAAACATCTTATATTTGTGAAGGGAGGGAGTATAAAGAAGTCTAGTCCCACAAGCAACAGGATCAAGGATAAAGAAGAGAAGACAAAAGTATAATTGACCAAATAGTAGATACACCCAACTATATTGGCAATAATAAAATAGAGTATCAAGGAAATTATCACCTCTGATGATGGTGAGCTCAGCAGGTCCCGATTAAGGACGAGTTCAAGAGGGAAGTGGAGTGGCTTGTACAGTTTAGTACACCCACGATTTCCATAACTGAATCTCTTCAAATGCAGTATCATTATCTTCGAAAGTTCGTGTATCTTGAATGATTTCCTAGCTGTCACCACTCCGGCCTGCAAAATCATGTATCATCAGTCAATACTATAGCTGATTTCAAAAGGAAAATAATTCTGAAGTTAACCATACTGTTATACTGAGGAGGTGTATATAGTACAGAGGTATAGTTCAACAACCTAGTTTTAGCTTATAGCGGTATCAACAGAACACTAAGATTTAAATCAAAGAAGACAACCAACCAACTAATCAGGTAGTCTATAATGCATCGGAGATGAATGGCGCTAATGCAGAATGCATGTGTCCCTTATATGTAATATAACTCTGAAATAATGTAAGCAAATTCTCTGACGAGCTAAGTAATTGTAAAATTCAGGAGTTAAAACTACTGAGCTCAGATTTCAGTAAGAACCTTTCCAGCAGTTGTTCTGTATCCTTCCAAAGATTCGGGGGTGGAAAACAGATGAAGTGCATCATCAAGCGTTTGAACAGCATCTGGAAATATATCAAGATGGAGCAGCAGGAAAGGCTGAACGGTTGCTGACGCTTTGTTACCTATAATAGATCCAAAAAGAAGACACAACATGAGGGCAAAGAAACTGCATAACTGAAACTACCTAAATTTTTGCCAAACAACGCTAATGATTTCAATTTACAGTGAGAATTTGCTTCAGATAACCGACACGAATCTAATGCAAGATTTCTGACAACAATGACAAGAAACTTCTCAGCACAAATGAACAGTTGACGTGTTTATATTTAGGACCCTGATAAATGCTGCCCGTGTGACACGAAAACATAGCTACTCCGAACGTTTTTTATGGCAAGTTTAGTGACGCGAGGATGGCAAGTTTAGTGACGCGAGGATGGCAACTTTAGTTGTAAAGCATGGCAACTTCATTTTCGGATGGCAAGTTTCAATTTTTCTTTGGGTTTGTTTTTTCTTTTCGGATGGCAAATTTAGTTGCAAAACATGCCAGGGCTGGAGTGCTTCATGCCACACGTGTGGCACTTGTCATTTTCCTTTATTTAAAGTTCAAGGATAAGCAAATATGTCTTTTCCTTGACAGCGCTTCTGCATGCTTAAGAAACATCATTTCTATTATAAGCTAAGGTAGTAGTATTTCCAGGGAAAACTTTAGATAAGCACAAATATAGCTAGAATCAGGACGACAAAACCTTCCCAAAAGGGCATCTAGTTGATAAATCCGAGTTAAGAGGAAAGAACTGAAATTTCTCAGCATAAGAAATAGTTACCTGCAGCTTTCACTACACTTTGCAGCTTGCCTCCAAAAATAGCACTTAGATCGGAGGGGACAAAACTCTGCGTTCTCATGATTGCAGATTTGTTCTTCCTACCTACAGTCTCCCAGGCATCGTCATCATCAGAAGAAACAACCATACCTTCCTTTGAATTTAAACCATTGCCATTAAGCCTCAACAGTTCATCATGCATTCTATCCATGGCAAAACTTAGAAACTCTTGGGCATCTTCTTGTCTGTAGAAATGCAAAGCATCATAAACTGAATTACGAAGCCCTGTTACTAGGAAAATCAAATTTTAACACATGATATTTACAGTAACACAAAATCAAAGCGACATGCATAATGTCCATGCATTCAATGTTTGAACAAATTTCAAGCTAAGATGGTATCTATCTCAGTTTCATTTTCCGCAAGTTTCAAGAATAAGATGTTACTGGGAAGCTTCTGATTCTAAGTGCAAGTCATCATGCTCATAAGCATTATTATAGTTTCAATGCCAAATTTGGTTTCTAAGAAAGGACAAACAGGATACATGATGATACTGATGGGATCAGTGTCTTGCTATACAAAAAGATGCTAAAAATATGCACAAACAGGAAAAAAAGTATGTTATTTTCTAGTAGTACCTATGACAGCCAATCAATTAGCGTCACATTTCATTAATTTCACAATTAATAACCAAGAACAGTGTCAACTTACCTTGGCCGAGCAGATGTTCCAGCCGGTACATCTGGAGTAAAATTTCTCAGAACTTGATCAAACATGGTAGGATTGATTACTTTTGCAGCGACTAAAGCAAACCTCTCGTCTTTCTTCATAGTGGACTCATCAAGTACATCAAACTGAGAGACGAGCTCAATGAACGCGCTCAGAGTAGGGTAGCCAGCCTAAAATTAGCAGTAGTCAGAACAAAAGCCAATGAAATCAGCAGAGAGGACATGAAACTGATTCATTTAGGTAGTAGTACCTTGGGTATATTCCGGTTCTTCAGGTCTTGTACAAGCTGAACAAAAGGAAAGCATGAAAGGAAAGCCTGCAAAGTTGCATTTAGGAAGCATATATTTCCAGTATTCTTCAAACCGTGAGGAAGCAAAGGCTTATTCTCCTCATTTGAACTTGTGACAGACTCATCTGCTGGAGCTGCAATAATAGGTGCATCAGCACCTGCACTTCCATTCTCAGTTACTAACATAGCTGAACCGCTGCTTTCTGTACATCTGAGACCAACATGGTGCGGCCCTGACCCAGCAATTGGCGTTGAACTGCTAATGCTCTTGATAGGCGCAACTGAAGGAACCACAGATTCAGTCTTCTTTACATCGTTGGCAGGCCCGGGTGAAGGAGCCGCAGCTTCAACCTTGTTCACAGGCCCGGGTGAAGGAACCATAGCTTCAGCCTTCTTCACATTGTTGACAGGCCCAGGTGAAGGAACCTTAGCTTCAGGCTTCTTCACATTGTTGGCAGGCTTAACTGAAGGAACCATAGCTTCAGCCTTCTTCACATTGTTGGCAGGCCCAGCTGAAGGAGCGGTGGCTTCAGCCTTCTTCACATTGTTGGCAGGCCCAGCTGAAGGAGCGGTAGCTTCAGCCTTCTTCACATTGTTGACAGGCCCAGCTGAAGGAGCGGTGGCTTCAGCCTTCTTCACATTGTTGACAGGCCCAGCTGAAGGAGCGGTGGCTTCAGCCTTCTTCACATTGTTGACAGGCCCAGCTGAAGGGGCCGTACATTCCTTCTTTACATTGTTGATCGGCCTAGCTTCATTCTTCTTTACATCGTTGACAGGATGAGCTGAAGGAACTGGAGTTTCATTCTTCTTTACATTGCTCACAGGGCCAGCTGAAGGAACCGTTGCTTTGGTCTCCTTTAAATTGCTGGCCAGCCCAGCTGAAGGAACCGAAGCTTCAGACTTCACATTCTTGAGAATACCATTAGTAGGAGAAACGTCGGCAGGAAATCCATTGAACAGCACTGGTCCACCATTTGGTAAGCTAGATGTTACAGTTTCCTTCTGATCACTGCCAGCGAGATCCTTTGTATGGCCATAAGTTGGTTTTGGAGAATGGGCACAGCCTTCAGTGATGGCATTCGACACTTTCTCTAAACTTAGCACAGAAAAATTCAGTGACCCAAACTGGATCTCAGGTAGTTCCCATGATTTCTCCTCACTTTTAGCAGGCTGCCCCTGGAACAACTTTGTCTCATCCTCCGTGAAGGACCCAAACAACACGACCTGCATTACAGAAGAAACTATGATGAGAACAAATGACTACCTGAAAAACTTTGAGCACTAAAGCAGCCTGCTTTACATCCAAACAAGCACTGTAGCAAGATATCAGTGTTAACATTGCTAGAAAAACTGTACCAGTAACCTCTTCTATACGACTTTCACGCGGCTGTCTGGTCTAAGGAAACTCAACTCTGGATCCCATCTGATCATACACTTTTAAGCACTGATCATCTACGTAACCACCAAATAAGCCCACATCATCAGTGCTACGGCATCTAGTGCCGCAAGCATGCTTCACACGCACGGTAGCATCACATCAGCAAGGCTAGCCAGTGCTCCAAAACGGCAAAGCCGCATCAATTCGCTCAGGCCACCCAACCAGAAACCGTCCCCGCCGTATTTAATGCCGCGCCAGGGCACGGCGGCAGCATCGAGGACCAATTAAATCGCGCGATTAATCAATGCGAATGCGCACGAACGCCCGGGGCGAGCGGATGGATGGACGCATGTATGGGATGTATATACCTTGTCGGCGCCGCTCATCTCCGCTGCGGTGTGGATGCCGTGCACTGGGCGGATGTGGGGGTGGAGCTGACCGCGCGGGGACCCGCCTGGGAGCAGAGGGAGCCGAGGCGGCGGGCGGGAGACATCAAAGGGGGCGGCCGGCCGCGGGGGTGGTGGCGCCTAGATGCCGGCGGCCGCGCTGCCCTGCCGGCCACAGGAACGGCGCGGCGCGGCGGCGCGGGCGGGGAGGGAGCGGGCGATCGGTGGGCGGGGGGCGAGGGCGAGGTCGGCGGCGGAGGCGAGGGCGTAGGGTTTGGATTCGGTGTGGTTTAGGCGTGGGGAGAGAGAGGGGGGTTGGGAAGGAAGGGGGCGTGTGGGGGAGGGCTGGCTGTTGTTGCCTATGTGGGCGGCGACCCCGTGGTGGGCCGTGCCGCTGGGGTTTTATGGCCTCGTTCCGCAGCGCCGCGCGGTTTCATTGGGTGCCTGCGCCCTGCGATGCCGTGCCATCATTTTTCTGAATGCAAAAAATTCATTTCTGCTATTTTCGTCATCAAAATTCTCAAAACAAATCATTTTATATTAATATACAAAGGGCCCTCGGTACATACTAATCCGCTCAAAAAAAAGTAATATTCAATACCACATTGTCACCATATATATTGGCATTTGATTTGGGGTTTCTGTTTTAACAAGGCGAAAAAAGTGCGTGAAGTATGTAACTGCGTTATGGAAATGAACTTAGTTTGTGGTTTTGGTCTCGCGTTGAGTATATAACAAGAGGAAGAGTGCTAAAATGAATATCCATCTGTGCTAACATATTTTATTTATAATAGTTTATTATTATGAATCTGTGAGAGAAATACTCGGACTCCTTTAAAGTTTGTTTACGAGTGTTTTAGATGGCGGTTATGCTGCCTATGTTATGCTATTAATTTATCTAAACCTTAGTAGTGTGTTTTTACTCCCTAAATGAACAACACACATACTGTTGGTTTCTTTTAAAAGGGTTAGACTACATATTTTAGCTTTAGCTGATGTAGTTATTCTTCATCCCATAAATCCAATTGCTTAGAAGCATCGTATTAGATAGATAAACTTTTTAATGGGAATGCACATAAAAGGCTTCTGTCACAACTCGGAAGTACCAGACAGGAAATTGCGGTGGTAACTGGTAATAGGATATATACAATGACTATATAAAGAAGAAAATTGAGGAGGGCTACTAAATGTTTTGCACGGGATAACACAACATAGAGAAATGTCTCAAATTGATAAGCTTGGTAGCACCAGAATAATAAAAAAGGCACAACATTTCTGGTGATATAAGAAACTTGGTTTGAATCGTATGAAGACACTAACCCTGAGTGCTCGGTAGCATGGGAAGGAAAGATCCTAAGCCCTAAAGTGGAATTTTTAGGACTTTGAGCTTACGATCTTTCATGAAATTTTATACCAAATTACCTTTGTATGTGCTCCTCTTCATAATATGCTTATCCCACACTCGATATGAATCTTGGATTCATCAAAACTTGTAAAGTACATTCCGGAAGCTTGTTGTGGGCAGTAACTTGAAAACTTATAGGAGGGGTCACCAACGATGTTCCCCTTAAAGTCAAGGACTATGTACACGATTAACTCGATATAGATATTAATCCTCTCAATGGTTATGTCATAAATCATCAAAAATCCCAAATAGGGGGTATCCAAGAGATGCACATTCCAACGCCCCCCCCCCCATTGTTGATTGATGAGATCACCATTGAGTATAACATAAAAGTTTTTTTTGTTCTTCATGTTTGCATGCATTATTTGAAATTTTATTTTGGAATGCACATGCATGTGTCATTTCGTATTGTGGTAACATCAGTAATATGACACATACCATGGGAGTGCATTGTAGTGCATGGAAGTAACCGAAGATATAGCTTGATAATAAGAGATATCACTTGAATACAAGATGAAGAGTACACACAGAGAGAGAAAGAGAGAGAGAGGAAGAGGCTGATGCACGTACAACAATCATGGTCACAACAAGATAATGGAAAAATGACTAACGGCGTCCAAGCCAAGGGGTCTCTCACCATATTGGTCTCCGGCCTCGTGGACGTGTTGACGACCATATGTTGGTTCTGTTCTGGGCCGGATTGGGTGGCCCATGATGAATTACATGAAAATTTTGAAAGACTTGGAGTGCAATCCGGTATCACGGAGGACTCTACCTCCACCGATGTAGCCGACCTAATTCTGTAACCCTAGGACCCCCGGTATGTTATATAAGCTAAGGTATGGGCTCGTCGATAGGACAACATACAACCCCTTGGTACTTTGAGTGTACTCTTACACACACCAACACGATATACAGAAGCAAGACATAGGGTATTATCTCCCATGCGAGAGCTCAAACCCGGGTAAAACATTGCCCCTATTACCATTGGGCCAAGTCGCCTAGCTAGGTACCCTAACGAGGGTTCTGCCATATTTAACTGTGATAGCGGTGGCCCATGCAGGTCGTGTTAGGTGAACGTCACAACTCGATGGGAGTTCAGATATGTTCCTATGATCTCTGTGTCGGGGTAAACGTTCGTTTTTGGTGCCGTCGACTCAACTCACCACCTCGGCCAAGTCAAGACTTTTGCTCCAGGTCAGGTCGTTAGATTTGGTAACATAAAGTATGTCGTGGACTAGGGCGGAGAGTTGATCTTCTGGGTTTGGCATCAAGCCAGATCTAGGAGTGACATGAGTCAACTCTCATGATCTCCATGCTAGATTGATCTTGGAGCAACAGGAGGAGGTTGCTTTTTTCAGCCCACCCACTGATAACCCACAAGTATAGGGGATCGCAACAGTTTTCAAGGGTAGAGTATTCAACCCAAATTTATTGATTCGACATAAGGGGAAGCCAAAGAATATCCTCGAGTATTAGCAGTTGAGTTGTCAATTCAACCACACCAAAAAGACTTAGTATCTGCAGCAAAGTTTCAGTAGCAAAGTAGTGTGATAGTAACGGTAGCAGTAGTGACAGCAATAGTAGTGACAACAGTAGCGGTAAAGTAGCTTAGCAAGGACCAGTAGGAAAAGACTCGTAAGCATTGGATCGGTGATGGATAATTATGCCGGATGACATTCATCATGTAAAAGTTATAACACAGGGTGATATGTAACTAGCTCCAGTTCGTCAATATAATGTAGGCATGTATTCCGTATTTAGTCATACATGCTTATGGAAAAGAACTTGCATGACATCTATTGTCCATCCCTTCCCTGGCAGCGGGGTCCTAATGGAAACTAAGGGATATTAAGGTCTCCTTTTAATAGAGAACCGGAACAAAGCATTAGCACATAGTGAATACATGAACTCCTCATACTATGGTCATCTCTGGGAGTGGTTCCAGCTATTGTCACTCCGGGGTTGCCGGGTCATAACACATAGTAGGTGACTACAACTTGCAAGATAGGTCAAGAACACACATATATTCATGAAAACATAATAGGTTCAGATCTGAAATCATGGCACTCAGGTCCTAGTGACAAGCATTAAGCATAGCAAAGTAGTAGCAACATCAATCTTAGAACATAGTGGATACTAGGGATCAAACCCCATCAAAACTAACTCGGTTACATGATAGATATCATCCAACCATCACCGTCCAGCAAGCCTACGATGAGATTACTCACGAACGGTGAAGAGCATCATGGAATTGGCGATGAAGGATGGTTGGTGATGACGACGACGTCGATTTCCCCTCTCCGGATCCCAGAACGGGCTCCAGATCTGGCCTCGAGAGGAAAAACAGGTGGTGGCGGCGGCTCCGTATCATAAAACGTGATGAACTCTTCTCTCCTAAATTTTTCTAGGCGATAGAGAATATATAGAGCTGGAGTTGGAGGTTGCGGAGCCACCAGGGCCTCACAAGCCTGCCAGGCGCGACCAGGGGGGCCCGCGCCTCCTGGGCTTGTGGGCTCCTGGCTCCGCGTCTCCAGGTGATTCTTGCGCCAGTATTTTTTATATATTCCACAAAAAATCCTTGTAAATTTCCAGGTCATTCTGAGAACTTTTATTTCTACGCAAAAACAACACCATGGCAATTCTGCTGAAAACAGCGTTAGTACGGGTTAGTTCCATTCAAATCATGCAAATTAGAGTCCAAAACAAGGGCAAAAGAGTTTGGAAAAGTAGATACGATAGAGACGTATCAACTCCCCCAAGCTTAAAGCCTTGCTTGTCCTCAAGCAATTCAGTTGACAAACTGAAAGAGACAAAAGAAAAACTTTTACGAACTCTGTTTGATCTTGTTGTTGTAATTATGTCTAACTCATATTCAGATTTTCAACAAGATCATAAGCTAACCACATAAGAAATAACATCTAGGTCTCATGGTGTACTCATATCAATGGCATAATCAACTAGCGAGCAATAATGATAAGTTTCAAATGTCAACACTTCAATCAAAACAAACATGAAAACAATATGAACATATGGTATCTCGCTAGCCCTTTCTGAGACCGCAAAACATAAATGCAGAGCACCTTAAAAGACCAAGGGTTGAGTGAACATTGTAATTCATGGCAAAGAAGATCCAGTCATAGTCATGCTCAATGTCAATTAGTAGCAAAGCATAAAAATGACGGAGGTGCTCTCTAACTGGTGTCTTTAAAAAGAAGAGGATGACTCAACAGAAATGTAAATAGATAGGCCCTTCGCAGAGGGAAGCATTGATTTGCAGAGGTGCCAGAGCTCAAGCTCTTAAAACAGAGACAAATAATTTTGGGTGGTATGCTTTCATTGTCAACGCGATGACAAAGAGTTTTCACCGTCTTCCATGCTACACAAATTATAGGTGGTTCCCAAACAAAAAGTAAAGTCTTGACTCCCCCACCACCAATCAATCACATTCCACGACTAGCTGAATCCTCGGGTGCCGTCCATACCAACAACAATCCAGGGGGAGTTTTGTTTGCAATTATTTTCGATTTGAGCATTGAACTGGGCATTCCGATTACCGGCCCCTTTCTCGTGAGTGATAGTGAATAAACACATATCAAGGATAACACGCCTAGCATGGAAGATACTAATCGCCACTTGTCACCACATGAGCGGTTTGGGCATACAAAACAGATTATTTCTTGAAGATTTAGAGAGTGGCACATGCAAATTTACTTGGAATGGCAGGTAGACACCGCATATAGGTAGGTATGGTGGACTCATATGGAACAACTTTGGGTTTATGGAAATGGATGCACAAGCAGTATTCCCGCTTAATACAAGTGAAGGCTAGCAAAAGACTGGGAGGCGACCAACTAGAGAGTGACAACAGTCATCAATATGCATTGAAATTAACCAACATTGAGTGCAAGCATGAGTAGGATATAAATCACCATAAACATGAATATCATAAAGGCTATGTTGATTTTGTTTCAACTACATGCGTGAACATGTGCCAAGTCAAGCCACTTGAATCATTCAAAGGAGGATACCATCCTATCATACTACATCATAATCATCTTGAAATTCATGTTGGCATCCAAGACAAACCATTATAAGCTCCTAGCTAATTAAGCATGGCATCAGAAACTATGATCTCTAAGTCGTCATTGCAAACATGTTTCTCTCATAACAATGCTGAATTAGGAACGAAGAGCTAGTCATATTTACAAAAACAAAATAGGCCGGGTTCATACCAGCTTCTACAGGCTCAGTCACTTCATCATATATCGTCATTATTGCCTTTCACTTGCACGACTGAATGATGTGAATAATAATGAGAGTGTTCGTGCATTGGACTAAGCTGGAATCTGCAAGCAAACTCAGAGGAGAAGACAAAGTAATATGGCTCTTTAACGGATAAACAATAAAGCATATGAGAGCCACTAAACATTTTAGCCACGGTCTTCTACCTTGACCCAAAGACAAAGAAAACTATTTACACGGGAAAGCTCCCAACAAGCAAAAGAAGAACGGGAAATCTTTTTGGGTTTTCCTTTTAAAAACCACTAAGCAAGCTGGAAAGTAAACTTAAAACTTTTTTTTGTGTTTTTCTCAAATTTAAACAAACACACAAGAAGAAAGCAAGAAAAAGAAATAAACTAGCATGGATGATACAATGGCAAGGTGTGAACATCGACTATCAAAGTGAAAGTGTGAGCATGAATATAAAGTCGATGAGAAACACGTACTCCCCCAAGCTTAGGCTTTTGGCCTAAGTTGGTCTACTCCCATGGCTGGTCCGGGCGATATCCAAAATCATAATGGGGGTTGTACGGGAACGCGGAAGCTACCGCCTGAATAGCTGCCTCACGGAGGCGAGCAGCCTTCGCCTCCCTCTCATACTCCTCTGCCTCTCCTCTGGTTATGTAATATCTCCATTTTACCTCAACGGGGATGTGCATATCCCCAACAAGTAAATCATATTTCATCTTGACAGTAGGTATAGGGCATTCAAAGCTTCCAATAAGAATTGATGAAGATTTTTGAATAGCATTGATACAATGAACTCGATATTGTTTCTTCGAAAAGTGCACCATATGCTCATTACCATTAACATGGAAAGTGACATTGCCTTTGTTGAAATAAATAACAACCCCTGGAGTGTTTAAAAAGGGTCTTCCAAGGACGACCGCCATGGCATCATCCTTGGGAATATCCAGAATGATAAAGTCCGTTAAGATAGTAACGTTAGCAACTACAACACGCACATCCTCGCAAATGCCGATAGGAAAAGCAGTTGATTTGTCGGCCATTTGCAAAGACATTTCAGTAGGCGTCAACTTATCCAATTCACTTCTACGATATAAAGAGAGAGGCGTAACACTAACACCGGCTCCAAGATCGCATAAAGCAGTTCTAACATAATTTCCTTTAATGGAGCAAGGTATAGTGGGCACTCCGGGATCACCTAGTTTCTTAGGAGTTCCACCCTTGAAGGTGTAATTAGCGAGCATGGTGGAAATCTCAACCTCAGGTATCCTCCCTTTATTAGTCACAATATCTTTCATGTACTTAGCATAAGGAGACATTTTGAGTATATCTGTCAAACACATTTGCAAAAAGACAGGTCTAATCATTTCAACAAAGTGCTCAAAATCCTCATCATCCTTTTTCTTGGATGGTTTGGGATGAAAGGGCATGGGTTTCTGAACCCATGGTTCTCTTTCTTTACCATGCTTCCTAACAATAAAGTCGTTCTTATTGCATCCCCTTTTCTTAGGTTGTGGGTTATCAAGATCAACAGGTTCAATCTCCACATCCTTATCATTGCGAGGTTGAGCATCAACATGAACACCACTATCAATATTATCACTAGGCTCATATTCATCACCAGATTGTGTTTCGGCATCAGAAACAGAGACATCGTTTGGATTCTCGGGTGTAACAGCAACAGGTTTGCTAGCATGCAAGTTCCTATCATCTTTCTTTTTCTTCCTAATACCAGGATGACTAGGTGCATCAGTGCTAACTCCTTGAGAATCTTGTTCAATTCTCTTAGGATGGCCCTCAGGATACAAAGGTTCCTGAGTCATTCTACCACCTCTAGTGACAACTCTAACAAACTTGTCATTCAACTCATTGAACAAGTCATTTTGAGCCTTAAGTACTTGTTCTACTTGAGTGGTGACCATAGACACATGTTTACTCAAAAGCTTAAGATCATTGACATTGCTATCCACACAAGCACTTATATGATCAATCATACGAACATTTTGTCTCAATTGTCTGCTAACATAATCATTGAAACTTTGTTGTTTTGCAAAAAAGTTATCAAATTCATCTAAGCATAAGCTAGCAGGTTTATCATAAGGAATATCACTCTCATTGAATCTACGAAGAGAATTTACCTCTACTACATGTGTCGGGTTATCAAGACAATGTATTTCTTCGATAGGTGGTAAATTCTTAACATCTTCAGACTTAATCCCTTTCTCTTGCATAGATTTCTTGGCTTCTTGCATATCTTCAGGACTGGGGAATAGAATACCTCTTTTCTTCGGAGTTGGCTTCGGAGGTGGTTCGGGAATAGTCCAAGCATTATCATTGCTCAAGATATTATTCAATAGAATTTCAGCTTGTTCCACAGTTCGTTCCATGAAAACACAACGAGCACAACTATCTAGGTGGTCCTTAGAAGCATTGGTTAGTCCATTATAAAAGATATCAAGTATTTCATTTTTCTCAAGAGGGTGATCAGGCAAAACATTAAGTAGCTGCACAAGCCTCCCCCAAGCTTGTGGGAGTCTCTCTTCTTCAACTTGCACAAAGTTATATATATCCTGCAAGGCAGCTTGTTTGTTATGGGCAGGAAAATATTTCTCAGGGAAGTAGTAAATCATATCCTGGGGAGTACGCACACAACGAGGAGCAAGAGAAGTGAACCAAGTCTTAGCATCACCCTTTAGTGAGAAAGGAAACAACTTAAGGATATAGTAATGGCGAATCTTTTCCTCATTCGTGAATAGGGTGGCTATATCGTGCAGTTTGGTAAGATGTGCTACAACCGTTTCAGACTCATAACCATGAAAAGGATCAGATTCGACCAAAGTGATTAACTGAGGATCGACAGAGAATTCATAATCCTTATCAGTAGCAAAGATAGGCGAAGTAGCAAACTTAGGATCGTATTTCATTCTAGCATTCAGAGATTTTTCTTTCCACTTGCGCAATAAGTTCTCAAGATCATAGATATCCTTACAAGCAAGAAAGTCTTCAGATACCTCTCCCTCCATAACATAACCCTTAGGTATATCAGGCAATTCATATCTAGGAGAGCTAGGTCTAACAGGTCTAACAACAGGTTCTACTTCAATAATTTCTTCAGTTTCAGAAGTATCATCACATTTAGCAGTAACTCTAGCAATTTGTGCATCAAGAAATGCACCTAGTGGCAAATCGTTATCAAGCAAAGCATCATCATAAGCATCATGGATAGCAGAAGTAGCATCATCAAGCACATGCGACATATCAGAATTACCAATAGGTGGTGGTGTCGCAAATTTACGCATAACTCAAGATGAATCAAGTGTAGAGCTAGATGGTAGTTCCTTACTTGTCCTCGTAGTCGAGGGCAAGACTTTAGTTTTTGGATCTCTCGGATTCCTCATAGTGATCAACAGATGTAAATCCCAAGTGACTCAGAGAATAGAGCTATGCCTACCCGGCAACAGCGCCAGAAAAAAGTCTTGATAACCCACAAGTATAGGGGATCGCAACAGTTTTCGAGGGTAGAGTATTCAACCCAAATTTATTGATTCGACACAAGGGGAAGCCAAAGAATATTCTCTCGATATTAGCAGTTGAGTTGTCAATTCAACCACACCTGAAAGACTTAGTATCTGCAACAAAGTTTCAGTAGCAAAGTAGTGTGATAGTAACGGTAGCAGTAGTGACAGCAGCAGCAGTGACAACAATAGTAGTGACAGCAGTAGCGGTAAAGTAGCTTAGCAAGGACCAGTAGGAAAAGACTCGTAGGCATTGGATCGGTGATGGATAATTATGCCGGATGACATTCATCATGTAAAAGTTATAACACAGGGTGATATGTAACTAGCTCCAGTTCGTCAATGTAATGTTGGCATGTATTTCGTATTTAGTCATCGTGCTTATGGAAAAGAACTTGCATGACATCTATTGTCCATCCCTCCCGTGGCAACGAGGTCCTAATGGAAACTAAGGGATATTAAGGTCTCCTTTTAATAGAGAACCGGAACAAAGCATTAGCACATAGTGAATACATGAACTCCTCATACTATGGTCATCTCCGGGAGTGGTTCCGGCTATTGTCACTCCGGGGTTGCCGGGTCATAACACATAGTAGGTGACTACAACTTGCAAGATAGGATCAAGAACACACATATATTGATGAAAACATAATAGGTTCAGATCTGACATCATGGCACTCGGGCCCTAGTGACAAGCATTAAGCATAGCAAAGTAGTAGCAACACCAATCTTAGAACATAGTGGATACTAGGGATCAAACCCTGACACGTCTCCAACGTATCTATAATTTTTGATGGTTTCATGCTATTATCTTGTCAAACTTTGGATGTTTTGCATGTCTTTTATATATTTTTTGGGAATAACTTATTAACTCAATGCCAAGTGCCAGTTCCTGTTTTTCCATGTTTTGGACCCCTTTCAGAGGAGATTTTGAAATGAAGTCCAAACAGAAGAAAATCCCCGAAAAGATTTTTTCTGGAATGGAAGAAGATCGGGAAGCTTGAGAGCCAAGGCAGGGGAGCCTCAGGAGCCCCACAAGCCCCCACCCCGCGGCCAGGGGGTAGGCCGCGGCCCACAGGCTTGTGGGCCCCCTGAGCTCCCCCTGACCTAGGGGTTGCGCCTATAAATTCCCTAAAAATCCTAAAAAAATCAGGAGATCATCGAAAGTACTTTTCCGCCGCCGCAAGCTTCTGTCTCCGCAAGATCCCATCTGGGACACGTCCTGGTGCCCTGCCGGAGGGGGATTCGGATACGGAGGGCTTCTTCATCAACACCATGACCTCTCCGATGATGCGTGAGTAGTTCACCATAGACCTACGGGTCCATAGCTAGTAGCTAGATGGCTTCTTCTCTCTCTTGGATCTTCAATACAAAGTTCTCCATGATCTTCATGGAGATCTATCCGATGTAATCTTCTTTTGCGGTGTGTTTGTCGAGATCCCATGAATTGTGGATTTATGATCAGATTATCTATGAGGCTTATTTGAGTTTCTTCTGATCTCTCTTATGCATGATTTCATATCCTTGTAATTCTCTTCGAGTTGTGGGTTTTGTCTGGCCAACTAGATCTATGATTCTTGCAATGGGAGAAGTGCTTGGTTTTGGGTTCATATCGTGGGGTGACCTCACCCAGTGACAGAAGGGGTAGCGAGGCACGCATCATGTTGTTGCCATCAAGGGTAAAAAGATGGGGTTTTCATCATTGGTTTGAGATTATCCCTCTACATCATGTCATCTTGCTTAAGGTGTTACTCTGTTCGTCATGAACTCAATACACTAGATGCATGCTGGATAGCGGTCGATGTGTGGAGTAATAGTAGTAGATGCAGAAAGTATCGGTCTACTTGTCTTGGACGTGATGCTATATGTATGATCATTGCCTTAGATATCGTCATGACTTTGCGCGGTTCTATCAATTGCTCGACAATAATTTGTTCACCCACCGTGATATTTGCTATTATGAGAGAAGCCTCTAGTGAACACTATGGCCCCCAGGGTCTACTCCACACCATATTTTCATCCTTACACTTTTTACTTTGTTGCACTTTCCGCCTTCAGATCTCACTTTGCAAACAATCTTGAAGGGATTGACAACCCCTTTGAAGCGTTGGGTGCAAGCTTGTTTGTGTTTGCGCAGGTACTCTGGACTTGACGAGGCCCTCCTTCTAGATCGATACCTTGGTTCTCAAACTGAGGGAAATACTTACTGCTCCTGTGCTGCATCACCCTTTCCTCTTCAAGGGAAAAACCGACGCAAACCACAGAAGTAACAAGAAGAATTCCTAGCGCCAAGGAAGGACTTTTGTTGCCGTAGCAGAAGAATTTCTGGCACCGTTGCCGCTAAGGATCAAGTCAAGAACTCATCCAAGTAAGTGTGGCAAACTCATCTCTTGCATTTACTATGTTTGCCAGTTGCCTCTCGTTTTCCTCTCCCCCACTTCACCAATTTTCCTTTTTCGTTTGCCTTTTTTCGTTTGCCTTTTTCGTTCGCCATTTTCTCTCGCTTGCTTTTTGTTCGCTTGTGTGCCATGTGCCTTCAATATGCTTGCATCTTCACTTGCTGAAAATCTAGTGATATGGATCCTCATCCACTTGCTAATCTCTTTAAGAGATCCAATTATGTTGATCCTATTGCTAGTGAGTTGAGTGCACTTGACTATCTTTATGGAGTTTTGCTTGAGATGCGTGAATCTGAAAATTGTGAGGAAGAAATTTATGAAGTGATTCATGAGGGCTCCTTGGATGAAAAGCATGATTGCAATGGTTTCACTATAAATTCTATTAGTGACAATCATGCTAAAAATATGCAAAACCCTAAGCTTGGGGATGCTAGTTTTGCTATGTCCACTACTTGTTGCAATGATCATGAGTGGGGCGATGATTTTTCTTATGATCTTGAAAATTTGTTTAAGCCTCATGATGAATATGATATTTGCAATATTATTGAAAGTGGGTTTGGAGAAGTCATGACTTTAGTTGATGAAAATCCCACTATTTTTTAAGAGCGTCAACTTTGCATGCATGTGGATCATGAAAAGGATATCCTATATGATAGTTACATTGTTGAATTCGAATATGACCCCACATGTAATTATTATGAGAGAGGAAAATATGGTGGTAAAAACTTTCATATCACTAAATCACCTCTCGTTATGTTGAGATTGATATTGTCTCTTTCTTCTTCCTTGCATATGGTAACTATTGGTTGTCTTGACAATTTGTTTTCCTATAAAATGCCTATGCATAGGAAGTATGTTAGACTTAGATGTGATTTTCACATCCTTTATGATGCTCTCATTGTGCTTCAATTCTTGTCTTTTGTGTGAGCATCATTGAATTATCAATGCTTAGCTAAGGGCGTTAAACAATAGCGCTTGTTGGGAGGCAACCCAATGAATTTATCTTTTTTATTTCTGTTTTGTTGCGTCCAAACTTTCATAATTCAGTTGTGATTGTGTTTTTGTGTTTCTTTTTGTGTTTGAGCCAAGCAAAACCTTTATGACAAGTCTTGGTAATGGTTGTTTGATCCTGCTGGAAAAAGGCAGAAACTTTTCGCTCACAAGATGATTTTTCATTTTTATCCAGAAAGAGATTTTGAGTTGATTCTTTTTACTGCTGGTTGACATGCCTTTTGCCCAGGCCTTCGTAATTTTTCAGATTTTTTGAGGTACCAGAAGTATACGAAGTATACAAATTGCTACAAACTGGTCTGTTTTTGACAGATTCTGTTTTTGTTGAGTTGGTTGCTTGTTTTTATGAAACTATGGTTAGTATCGGGGGGTACTAGCCATGGGAAAGTGAAAATACAGTATCCCAACACCAATATAGATAGAATTCAAGTTTGCTACAGTACCAAAAGAAGTGGTAGTTTGTTTTCTTGTGCTAATGTTATCACGAGTTTCTGTTTAAGTTTTGTGTTGTGAAGTTTTCAAGTTTTGGGTGATGTTCTCATGGACAAAGAGATAAAGAGTGGAAAGATCTCAAGCTTGGGGATTCCCTAGGCATCCCAAGCCAATTCAAGGACACCAAAAAGCCTAAGCTTGGGGATGCCCCGGGAAGGCATCCCCTCTTTCGTCTTCAATCCATTGGTAACATTACTTGGAGCTATATTTTTATTCACCACATGATATGTGTTTTGCTTGGAGCGTCTTGTATCTTAGGAGTCTTTTCCTTTTGTTGTGTCACAATCATACTTGCTGCACTCCTTTTTGAGAGAGAGAGAGACATGCACTCATCGTGATTTTGCTAGAATGCTCATAGTGCTTCACTTATATCTTTTGAGCTTGATACTTTTGCTCATAGTGCTTCACTTATATCTTTTGAGCTAGATATTTTTGCTCTAGTGCTTCACTTATATCTTTAGAGCACGGCGGTTCGTGATTTGGTAGTTGGCTTATGCTATGAAAGTAGTCCCAAAAGTGATAGATACCCAAAGAGGATGCAAAAAACCTCCATCTTCATGTGCATTGAGTAGAAAGAGAAGTTTTGATTCCTCTCAATTAGTTTTCAGACGTGGATTTGGTAATATTAAGAGCTATGTTAGTAGGGTGTTGTGAATCTAGAAATACTTGTCTTAAAGTTAGTGATTCCCGTAGCATGCACGTATGGTGAACCGCTATGTTAGGAAGTCGGAGCATAATTGATCTATTGATTTTCATCCTTTGTGTTGAGGTCGGGATTGCGCGATGGTTTACACCTACCAACCCTTCCCCTCGGAGTATGCGTTTAGCACTTTGTTTCGATTACTAATAAAAACTTTCGCAACAAGTATGTGAGTTCTTCATGACTAATGTGAGCCCATGGTATAGATGCACCTTCACCTTCCACCATTGCTAGCCTCTCTAGTGCGCGCAATTCTCGCCGGTGCACAAACCCACCAAATTCCTTCCTCAAAACAGCCACCATATCTACCTACTATGGCATTTTCATAGCAATTCCGAGATATATTGCCATGCAACTCCCACTGTTCCGTCTCATGACTTGTGCCGTCACTCTCATATTGCCATTGCATGATCGTAAGATAGCTAGCGAGATGTTTCAACGTCATACGCCATGCTAGATCGTTGCACATCCCGGTACACTGTTGGAGGCATTTCCTATGGAGTCATCATCATTGTGATCTTTGTGCTGTGAGTAAATAAAAGTGTGATGATCATCATTATTAGAGCATTGTCCCATGTGAGGAAATAAAAAAAAGGCCAAAGTGCCAAAAAAAAAAAAGAGGCCTAAGAGCCCAAATGAAAAAAGAGAGAAAAAGAGAGAAGGGACAATGCTACTATCTTTTTCCACACTTGTGCTTCATGATAGCACCATGTTCTTCATGATTGAGAGCTTCTTGCTTTGTCACTACCATATGCTAGTGGGAATCTTCATTATATAACTTGGCTTGTATATTCCAATGATGGGCTTCCTCAAAATTGCCCTAGGTCTTCATGAGCAAGCAAGTTGGATGCACACCCACTAGTTTTCCTTTTGAGCTTTCACATACTTATAGCTCTAGTGCATCCTTTGTATGGCAATCCCTACTCATTCACATTGATATCTATTAATGGGCATCTCCATAGCCTTTTGATACGCCGAGTCAATTTGACCATCTCCTCCTTTTTGTCTCACAACCACCACCACACTCTATCCACCTATAGTGCTATATCCATGGCTCGCGCTCATGTATTGCGTGATAGTTATAAAAAGTTTGAGAAAGTAAGAGTGCGAAAACAATTACTTGGCCAATACCAGGGTTGTGCATGATTTACATTAGTTGTGTGAGGATGATGGAGCATAGCCAGACTATATGATTTTGTAGGGATAACTTTCTTTGGCCTTGTTATTTTGAAAGTTCATGATTACTTTGCTAGTTTGCTTGAAGTATTATTGTTTTCATGTCAATAGCAAACTATTGTTTTGAATCTTACGGATCTGAACATTCATGCCACGTGAAAGAAGTTGCAAAGTACAACTATGCTAGGTAGCATTCCACATCAAAAATTCATTATTTATCACTTCCCTACTCGAGGACGAGCAGGAGTTAAGCTTGGGGATGCTTGATACGTCTCCAACGTATCTATAATTTTTTATGGTTTCATGCTATTATCTTGTCAAACTTTGGATGTTTTGCATGCCTTTTATATATTTTTTGGGACTAACTTATTAACTCAGTGCCAAGTGCCAATTCCTGTTTTTTCCATGTTTTGACCCCTTTCAGAGGAGATTTTGAAACGGAGTCCAAACGGAAGAAAATTCCAAGTGTAAATTTCCATGTCATTCCAAGAACTTTTATTTCTGCGCAAAAACAACACCATGGCAATCGTGCTGAAAACAACGTTAGTCCGGGTTAGTTCCATTCAAATCATGCAAATTAGAGTCCAAAACAAGGGCAAAAGAGTTTGGAAAGGTAGATACGATGGAGACGTATCACCCACCACCCATCTAATCACCATTGTCAAATATTTCACGCATATCGTCGGAGGTTCTATCAAGGAAGCATAAGATATGAAAGAGGATATCGGTGAGTGCTTGCTCTATCGTTAGAGTGGTTGAGTACCCCCAAGTGCAAGGGTGAAGTAACCTATCAATGTTTATTCCCTTAGTAGATAACTAAGGTTTATCGAAGTACAAGGAGTTCTTCGAGCAAACAAAGTCATTGGTACCTACACAAAACACAACACGAATATGTCCCCAACACGTCAAGAAGGTTGTCAAGCTTCTTGCCTTGCTAGTTACAAGATTAAATGACATGGTATGGTAGGAATTTATAGATAGATAAATCGATACATCAAATAATAGTATTCATAACGAAAATTTTAGTAATAGAGAATATACCCACTCGGCATAGGTCCACTGGTGGCATCTCTCATAAGCGTAGCAATGTCGTGTGGTGAGCAAAATAAAGTTGGACATTGATTTAATTATAATGGGTCTTTTACATCTGCCCCCCCTAATTTCGAAGCCTGCTCAAAATTGCCCCTCTGTCGTCAAGTGCACTTATAAAAAAAAACTCCGAGCCATTTTCGTCTAGTCAAGGTTGTTTGACCGCTAACGAGTCGTTTCTTTGACATTTTAACCCCTCCATTCTTACAGATGGGGCCCATTATCGGTTTTCACTCTCTATACCTCTCATTCTCTCTCGCTCGAGCCGCGACTGAGCTCTCCCCTCAAATCACCTCTACCAAACCCTAAACTTAGCTCGCTCGATCTACTGATGGCGGCCGCGACGGAGCTCTGGATCTGACTCTATCATGCACTCTGTGATGGCTAGAAGGACGTATCGAGGCCACGGGATGGAGGGCGACTGTGCTCTTGGTGGCGAACCAAGGATCTCAACACAGCCAGAGAAATATGCTTCGATGAGGTAAGTTCATCTTAAATCTGGTGCATCCTCATGGCTTTCGTATTTGCATTTGGGCTTGTAGTTTAATTTGTTGACCTATTTCATAGTGCTCGTGGCATTCTGCTCTGTTTTTGTTTTTATGGTCAACGTAGGATGGATCCCGATGGAGCAACTGGGATGGAATGTAGAATGGAAACCACATTTCTAGCTAGTGCTCGTACAAAATTTGCCAGTACAAACTTCTCATTTCCTTTTGTTGTGGACAGTGAATGGATGTTTCATCAGTTTAGATGTAGCGACCCGACTCGAAACGAGTCAAGCCTCTGTGTATCTGTGCCATCCCTGGATTAGTATGCTGGCACACACAGTACATCAATGTATATATATCAAAGTGCAATCACATGTAAATAGCGTAAAACTGATATATACCTTAAATATTTCAGCGGAAGCAGTCAAGGGAGTGGAGTCCCAATAAACACCAACGGCAAGTTGAGTGTAGACCGTAACCCTGAATTGTACTCTTACTCGTCGAAGAAAATATCTGCAACATAAGACGTTGCAGCCGTGTAGGTCAGCATATTGAATATGCCGGCAAGTCACATAAGAGAGGGGTGAAAAGTAATCATCTATACTATATGCATATATGGCAGGTGGGGCTATAAGTTTTTAGCGAAAAACAAGTTTTATCCTACATCAAGAGAGGGGCTAAAAAGAAAAATGTTACTACGTAGTTGGTTGTTAATGAGATGGTTCCGCCAACCAGTTCTCATACCCGAGTTATCAATATTACCCTCATCAAATATATATAATGGTGTTGAGAAATCCAGATAACTTCAGTTCCTTTGGCTCAAGTTGTCCATGACCGTGGACACGGCTAATCGATTAGGTTTGAGTACTCTGCAGAGTTTTGCACACGTTCTCCAGAAGATTTGATCGCCTCCGAGTATGTCCTCGCACTTCAGGGTGTTTGAAGACCGGATGATCAAAACATGGTCTTTCAACGGGTCCCTCTGAATCCCTGTCGGTGTCCATCCATTCCTACCGTTTGTCTACATCTGCTAGCACCGCCTGTTTGAAAAGTTAAAACTAATGATACAAACGGAAAGATTACTTTGATACGAATCTGACGCAATTGAATTCATCTAAAACGGAGCTACGGATAAAAAGATATGATCAAAAGAAGTTTGAATATGAATATGAACAAATTTCGAAATTTGAATTTTTTTTTAAAAAAGTGGATATGATAGGTTCATCGGATAGGTGGGATCAAGAAGAAACTCTAGGCGTTGGTTTCATCTAATTCGGATAAACGAGTAAAAAGTTATGGCTATTTGAAAAATCAGGGCCAAGGTGTTTTACGCAAGAAAAGTGCTATGTCTAAAAGAATTCTAGTACTAATGTGTAAATACGAAGACTAATTACTCTACCGTATACTAGTGTATGAATACTAGTCTAGAAATAATAAACTACGGGAGTAAAAAAATAGGAAGAAAATACCTTTAGAATGCAGAGTAAGAATTAATTCCAATGAGGAGACGACTTCCAGAAATCCCGTCGAAGAGAAAATAATATTTTTATTTAATAATTCTAGTTAAACCAAAAGATTGATTTAACCCGAAATAGATGATTTTTGGATGCTCCTATGGGTCTATATTTATATGTGGAAGGGAGGTCTAATGGTCCATAAGTAGACGATGTGGGACTAAATATATACGTAATGTAGGCAAACTAGAAAAAAAAGAGGGAAAGAGAGGTGCCGCATGGGCCAAAGAGTTTCGGCCAGCCACATGAGCATGTTACGGCCGGCCGTGACCTTTTTTTTTCTTTTTTTTTGCGAACGATTTTTTTTAAAACAAAGAAGAAAAACGTATAAATGAAAAAGAGAACATTTTATATAGACATATTATATATCAAAATTTTCAGAATAAAATTTTCTAAAACATGAACATATTTTCAAAACCAAAAAAATACTTTTTTAAAAAAATTATTTTTTTGCAATAACTTTAAAATGAAAAGGAATTTGAATTTCAAATAAATTACAAATACTTAAAATTTGAATCAAGACATTGTCTCTGATTTTGGAGGGTCATTTTCCTCCTCTCGTTTGATTTTTTTTCAAAGGGTTTTGAAAATATTCAAACACAAAATTGAAAAGGGATCCAAAATAGAAAATTTTGGGAAAGTCATTTTATTCCCTCTCATTTTTTTGAGAAGTTTCAAATTCCACTCAAGTTTCAATCACTCAAACAAACAAAGAATCAATCTAATAATTATATTAACATTCCAAAATTTATAATTTTGGGATGTTACAAACTACCACACTTAAAATGAATCTCGTCCTCGAGATTCGAAGAGGCTAGAAAGAAAAGGTTATGGTTTGGGGGGTCTTCTAACAAATATAGTCTCCTGCAAAGTGGGGTGCTACCACACTTAAAATGAGAGTTACTGGTCGCTCAAATTTTTAACAAATCTTTGGGGTCTTGGCATCTCGCTCGTCACATTCTTCATGGTAACTTCTTTGGTGAAGTTCTTCCATTATATTCATAATGTTTCCATCAAAATCGAGGGTTCTTCTGTTGATATAAGATTCTTCCGTCACTGGGTCTTCTTAACTGACAAGTCTCGTGACCATTCTAAATAACCTATCGATGATTCTCATGGTGGTCTACCATTTGTGGTTATCCTGCAGAGAGAAGGGTCTTGGTTTCATCCTCACCGTAAAATTTCCTACGCATGACAACGATTGCCATGTACATGGGGCTTTCATCATACCATTCTAAGGCTTAAACAAAAGCTTCAAAGAACGTCGTCTCTCACTATGGGTAAGTCTCTCAGATTTACCATTCCGAATAGCAAGAGAATGATAATAGTAAGTCGTCATGGTGGCCAAGCCATGTCGCACTGAAATCATTACCTTGTATAAGGCTTAGTGAATCTCGTATTCTAACACTTGGGCATCCTCACAAGCATTGCAGAATATCTCTTGTCCACGAACGAAGTTCGGATAATCCATTGGTTCTGCAAGCTCAACAAAACATCTATCGTATCTTCACAACTCTCGGGTTTTCGTATGCTCCTAAGAAAACGTTTGCTGATACAAGTTTCCTTCTCCAAAAAAATAGTACTTGGTCCTTGTTAGTCCCGGGGTCTGTGGGTTTCATGCATACTTGGGGTAAATGTGACACGCCGCTGGGTGGTGGGTGGTTCCTTCACACAAGAAACAAGTCACCTGACTACTTGGGCAATCCTCCGCTGGGTGATTTTCTTCACAATGAGGGCATCCATCCTGGTGTTCTTCCTGGGTGTGTCCTATTTCTCCACAACTCTTGCATGCACAAGTCTTCTCCTTCGGATTATCATAGCACTTCCGAATGAGACGGGATCTTAACAGAGTCTTCTTGAACTCGTCCCAGGTTTCTGCTCCACTAAATCCTTGTATGGCATGATGCATTTTCCACCAGATTGCAGCACTTTGTGTAAAGTACTGAAGAGCGTGTTCCACTTCATACTTCCTTGAGATCAAGTTGCTCCCGAAGTGGTTCTCCATGTTCTGAATCCATATCTCAGCTTCCAGCTAGGTCATTGGTCCAGAGACTACAAGTCCAGCTTCATACTCCATCTGGTAGGGTTGAGGTTTTTTGGGGATGAGACGGGTAAGAGAGAGAGAGATACACACAATACAAGCAATATTTTTGAGAATGGGTTTTTGTTGTGGCCGTCGGAAAACACACACCAATGGCGGCTCACAAATCATCGTAACTAACGTGGGTATATAACAGGGGTTTGGACTTCTAATGGTCATATAAATATTCGAACGCTTCGGGGTCTTCGAGTTCTTCGGGTCTTGAGAGTCTTCAATTGGTGTAGCTTCAATTGCATGATGAAATCCTCTTTACTTTGAAGTAGAACTCCGTTGATTCTTCATGAGGTGAAAAGGGTAAGGGTATTGTCTAACTATTGGAGGTGAGAGGGAACATTCGATGAAATCAGAAGAGATGAGAAGTAAAAGGTGTTCTTGAAAAATAAATTTTTTGAGAGATCCTATCCTAACAGATTTCCAGTTTCTAGGGTCACGTCCTACAGTCAACATGTGCTCTGATACCATTTCTGTAGCGACCCGACTCGAAACGAGTCAAGCCTTTGTGTATCTGTGCCATCTATGGATCAGTATGCTGGCACACACAGTACACCAATGTATATATCAAAGTGCAATCACATGTAAATAGCGTAAAACTGATATATACCTTAAATATTTCAGCGGAAGCAGTCAAGGGAGTGGAGTCCCAATAAACACCAACGGCAAGTTGAGTGTAGACCGTAACCCTGAATCGTACTCTTACTCATCGAAGAAAATATCCGCAACATAAGACGTTGCAGCCGTGTAGGTCAGCATATTGAATATGCCGGCAATTCACATAAGAGAGGGGTGAAAAGTAATCATCTATACTATATGCATATATGGCAGGTGGGGCTATAAGTTTTTAGCGAAAAGCAAGTTTTATCCTACATCAAGAGAGGGGCTAAAAAGAAAAATGTTACTACGTAGTTGGTTGTTAATGAGATGGTTCCGCCAACCAGTTCTCATACCCGAGTTATCAATATTACCCTCATCAAATATATATAATGGTGTTGAGAAATCCAGATAACTTCAGTTCCTTTGGCTCAAGTTGTCCATGACTGTGGACACGGCTAATCGATTAGGTTTGAGTACTCTGCAGAGTTTTGCACACGTTCCCCAGAAGATTTGATCGCCTCCGAGTATGTCCTCGCACTTCAGGGTGTTTGAAGACCGGATGATCAAAACATGGTCTTTCAACGGGTCCCTCTGAATCCCTGTCGGTGCCCATCCATTCCTACCGTTCGTCTACATCTGCTAGCACCGCCTGTCCAGAGTCGCCGCGTTGTCCAACCAAGCCAGAGCCCATAATGAGTTGTGGCTGTGCAGGTAAGCCTTGGGTCTTGAAAATATCCGTCCGTCTCTTTGAGCCTGGGTGAAGCTTTCCGCAGGATGTCATGGCCTCTCCAGCATCCCGGGTCATCCATTGGGTTCTCCAGGGAGTCGATCAACCGTCCTTCACCCAGAGTTGCATTGCGTCCGAGGTCTTGAAAATCTTGTCTTAACCGGTCTTGATTATTTAATCAACCTCGCATCACTCGTGTTATGCACTCAACCGAAATCCCGTCTACTCAAGCATAGCAATATGAAATTTGTCGTCCCGGGGCCAAGTATCGGGGTTGTTGGGTGCCTACCACATGACACTACAAACTATACTAAAATTTCCAAGTACCTACTTAGCATGCAATTGGGCATAGGATGGTAGAACTACGATGCATAAAACATAGGTGATACATGATCAAATGACTTGCCTGGTATTACTTGATGAAGATAGTCGCTCTCAAAATCCTGATAATTCTACTCGCCACACTCCAAGCAATCTATCGTAAATGAATAGCATTCAATAAACATTCATGCCAAAAAGGAAGAACCAAGAGAACATAGGAACAAAGCATGTCTTGGTGCAAAATAACAACGTACTAAGGTTTAATAAAAAGGTCCTAAGTGTGTTGTAAAGTGAAGGTGCATGAATGAGATTAAAAGAGGAAATGGACGATGAACTATTGCTATATAAGCTCGACTTGCATACACTATGGGAGATGATCAAAAATATTGGGAGAACAACATGAATGTTGTTTGACAAATAGTATAAGACATAAGAATTTATTTGTAGAAAGAATTTCTTGAAATGGAGCACTACAACGCAAGTTATAGCGAATTAAAGTATGAATTGAATTTGCATTCAAAAGGTCAAGAGAAGTTGAACTGAAGTACGATGGTTACGTACGAAAATATATGACATGAGTGTTTAGGGGTAAAAGGAATCAATTGAAAGGTGGTACGATTTGCAAGATAAGATCAAATGAATGTTCGAATACAAATTTGAATCGCTCAAATTTGTCAGGTTCAAAGGTCGAAACTAATGATGCTACTGGATATAGGAGATCAATATGGGCGTGTAGAAAAAAGAATTACTAGATTTGAACTAGCAGATCAAAAGATACAAATACGTCAATATAACATTGAATCGGCTTAGAACGGTGTGAACACTTTTGGGCACTAATAGATAAATATGATTTGATCAAAATTATAAGTTGAAAAGTTAAAACTAATGATACAAACGGAAAGATTACTTTGATACGAATCCGACGCAATTGAATTCATCTAAAACGGAGTTATGGATAAAAAGATATGATCAAATGAAGTTTGAATATGAATATGAACAAATTTCGAAATTTGAATTTTTTAAAAAAGTGGATATGATAGGTTCATCGGATAGGTGGGATCAAGAAGAAACTCTAGGCGTTGGTTTCATCTAATTCGGATAAACGAGTAAAAAGTTATGGCTATTTGAAAAATGAGGGCCAATGTGTTTTACGCAAGAAAAGTGCTATGTCTAAAAGAATTCTAGTACTAATGTGTAAATACGAAGACTAATTAATATATCTAATTACTCTACCGTATACTAGTGTATGAATACTAGTCTAGAAATAATAAACTACGGGAGTAAAAAAATAGGAAGAAAATACCTTTAGAATGCAGAGTAAGAATTAATTCCAATGAGGAGACGACTTCCAGAAATCCCGCCGAAGAGAAAATAATATTTTTATTTAATTATTCTAGTTAAACCAAACGATTGATTTAACCCGAAATAGATGATTTTTGGATGCTCCTATGGGTCTATATTTATAGGTGGAAGGGAGGTCTAATGGTCCATAAGTCGACGATGTGGGATTAAATATATACGTAATGTAGGCAAACTAGAAAAAAGAGAGGGAAAGAGAGGTGCCGCATGGGCCAAAGAGTTTCGGCCAGCCACATGAGCATGTTACGGCCGGTCGTGGCCTTTTTTTTTCTTTTTTTTGCGAACGATTTTTTTAAACAAAGAAGAAAAACGTATAAATGAAAAAGAGAGAACATTTTATATAGACATATCATATATCAAAATTTTCAGAATAAAATTTTCTAAAACATGAGCATATTTTCAAAACCAAAAAAAATACTTTTTTAAAAAAATTATTTTTTTGCAATAACTTTAAAATGAAAAGGAATTTGAATTTCAAATAAATTACAAATACTTAAAATTTGAATCAAGACATTGTCTCTGATTTTGG
Source organism: Hordeum vulgare subsp. vulgare (assembly GCF_904849725.1). Classification (NCBI taxonomy): domain Eukaryota; kingdom Viridiplantae; phylum Streptophyta; class Magnoliopsida; order Poales; family Poaceae; genus Hordeum; species Hordeum vulgare. The sequence goes on from NC_058519.1 coordinate 54,591,654, forward strand.
AGGGTCATTTTCCTCCTCTCGTTTGATTTTTTTTTCAAAGGGTTTTGAAAATATTCAAACTCAAAATTGAAAAGGGATTCAAAATATAAAATTTTGGGAAATTCATTTTATTCCCTCTCATTTTTTTGAGAAGTTTCAAATTCCACTCAAGTTTCAATCACTCAAACAAACAAACAATCAATCTAATAATTATATTAACATTCCAAAATTTATAATTTTGGGATGATACATTAGATCTGCCATATGCGCTCAATATCCATGGGGACTATATGATGCGGTGGAATTCAGATACTGGGACATTGCTAAATTAATTTGGGTCCCTGCCCAGTGTGATGATGGGCTGAGAAAAATGTGTTCAGTACATGAGAGTTTCCCTACTAAAATAGAAATCATTTTTATACAAAGGAAAAGAGGACAGCCACACAGCAAAGGAACAAGATCACAATCTAGTTCTATAGGTAGAGCTAGGAGCAGCCAATCCAGGTGCAGAAAAATAGCAGCAGTGCACAATAAGGTTAGAGAAGTAGGAGCCACCTCCATACAAGTACCAGGAACACCTTCTGAAGAAGTTCCTAAACATGCAGCTCCCACTAACAGCAGAGATTCTGCTGATCCCAATATTAAAGAGGGACTACCTAATGATTGGCCAACTGATGATGTGGATGAAAGGTTGTTTCCACAATTTGTTACAAGGAAGAAGGGCAAGGAGAAAGTTGATCAGGGGATGATGATTATGTTCCACCCCCAGAAGGCATGTTTGCTGACGCAGGTCAAGATGATAAGGAGGAGGACAGGGACATGGATTATTCTCAGATATCCGATGAGGAAAGGCCTGATGTGCAATACAACAGAGGTGATCCTTCTTTACAAGAGGAAACAATTTTCCATAGTGCTTTAGACTATAGGAATGCCCTTGCAACTTTCTCAATTAAAACTCAAAGTGAATTTGTCATGGACAAGAGTGACAGTAGTAGGTTGACAGTGCACTATGCTTATAAGAGGTGACACTATTTTTGGTTGTTTGTTTGTTTTTGGTTTTTGTTTTTTTGTAGCAGCACATCAGGTTCTGAAATATGTTTGAACTTTTTCATGAATGCAGGTTAAGGTGAACAAAACTGCTCATACATGTCCAAGTGTCAACAGGAGGCAAAGATTCAGGTCAACTAAGAGTAGATGGGTTGCTAACGAAGTGAAGAACTGGGTTTTAGAGGATTTAGAAGTGGGTCCAACACGACTACAAAAAAATCTGAAGAAGAAGTATGGCATGGCAGTTCATACATGAGAGTTTTCTATGGGAAACATATGGCAATTGACAATATCTTGTTGGGGAACGTTGCATGGGAAACAAAAAAATTCCTACACACATGAAGACCTATCATGGCGATGTCCATCTACGAGAGGAGATTTGGATCTACGCACCCTTGTAGATCGCACAACAGGAAGCGTTAAGAAACACGGTTGATGTAGTGGAACGTCCTCACGTCCCTCGATCCGCCCCACGAACCGTCTCACGAACCGTCCCGCGATCCGTCCCACGATCTGCTCCGATCTAGTGTCGAACAGACGGCACCTCCGCGTTCGGCACACGTACAGCTCGATGATGATCTCAGCCTTCTTGATCCAGCAAGCAAGACAGAGAAGTAGATGAGTTCTCCGGCAGCGTGACAACGCTCCGGTGGTGGTGAAGGATTGCTACCTCTTGAGCTTGCGTTGGTTTTTCCCTTGAAGAGGAAAGGGTGATGCAGCACAGTAACAATAACTATTTCCCTCAGTTTGAGAACCAAGGTATCAATCCAGTACGAGTATCAAGACAAGTCATCAATGTACCATCGCAAAACAAACAAACTTGCACCCAACACTATAAAGGGGTTGTCAATCCCTTCACGATTAATTGCAAGGTGAGATCTGAAGGTGGAAAGTGCAACAAAGTAAAATTGTAGAGCTGAAAATATGATGTGAAGTAGACCCGGGGGCCATAGTGTTCACTAGAGGATTCTCTCATGATAGCAAATATTACGGTGGGTGAAAGAATTACTGTCGAGCAATTGATAGAACCGCGCAAAGTCATGATGATATCTAAGGCAATGATCATACATATAGGCATCACGTCCGAGACAAGTAGACCGATACTGTGTGCATCTACTACTATTACTCCACACATCGACCGCTATCCAGCATGCATCTAGTGTATTGAGTTCATAACAAACAGAGTAACGCCTTAAGCAAGATGACATGATGTAGAGGGATAAATTCATGCAATAGATATAAACCCCATCTTTTTACCCTTGATGGCAACAACATGATGCGTGCCTCGCTACCCCTTCTGTCACTGGATGAGTACACCGCACAGTATGAACCCAAAACCAAGCACTTCTCCCATTGCAAGAAATATAGATCAAGTTGGCCAAACAAAACCCACAACTCGAAGAGAATTACAAGGATACGAAATCATGCATATAAGAGATCAGAGGAAACTCAAATAATATTCATAGATAATCTGATCATAAATCCACAATTCATTGGATCTCGACAAACACACCGCAAAAGAAGATTACATCGGATAGATCTCCATGAATATCATGGAGAACTTTGTATTGAAGATCCAAGAGAGAGAAGAAGCCATCTAGCTACTATCTATGGACCCAAAGGTCTGTGGTGAACTACTCACGCATCATCGGAGAGGCAATGGTGTTGATGGAGAAGACCTCCGTGTCTGAATCTGTTGGAGCATATATCTCCATATGTGGTTTTGGTACTTGATGACAATTCCTATGGACTAATGGTTGCCTTAAGTTACATTTATAGGATTTGTCCATAGGCACTTCTTGAAGTCCATCTGTTGGGTTCAAGGAGTTTATATGATGACCAAGATGGTATTCAAGGTATTATCCAAAGAATGGTCATAAAGACACATGGTTGATCAAGATCTCAGACAAAGAGTAAATCAAGATGATCAACACACAAAGCGTACAAGATGTACCGAGAGGGATCAAGTGATCCCATGGTATGGATTTGTCCATAGGCACTTCTTGAAGTCCATCTGTTGGGTTCAAGGAGTTTATATGATGACCAAGATGGTATTCAAGGTATTATCCAAAGAATGGTCATAGAGACACATGGTTGATCAAGATCTCAGACAAAGAGTAAATCAAGATGATCAACACACAAAGCGTACAAGATGTACCGAGAGGGATCAAGTGATCCCATGGTATGGTAAGCATTGTCCATTACGTGTTTGTGTACTAACGCATGGTCTTCGTGAGAGTTCTATGTGGGGGTTAGGTGTGTTTACATGGGCTTGCGTTAAAGGGAAGATCTCATACAACCCATGGAGTATGACGTCAAGTTGTGATCATCATCAATGGCTTATCAAGATCTCAGACAAAGAGTAAACCAAGATGATCAACACACAAAGCATACAAGATGTACCGAGAGGGATCAGTGATCCCATGGTATGGTAAGCATTGTCCATTACGTGTTTGTGTACTAACCCATGGTCTTCGTGAGAGTTCTATGTGGGGGTTAGGTGTGTTTCCATGGGCTTGCGTCAAAGGGAAGATCTCATACAACCCATGGAGTATGACGTCAAGTTGTGATCGTCATCAAGATTGCGATGTGCAAGTTCAAGTGGATCAGCACGAAGATAGCATGCTTGAAGCTTGCCGTCCATTGTGGTGGCAATGGACTTGTGAAGATATGCTGAAGAGTGGCTCACCCATAGTGAGTATGGGGAGCAATCAACTAGTCTTCATCAAGCCAACACAATCAAGAAAGGTGGTCCATCTTGAGGAAGCCAAGATCATCATCATCTAGCTCAAGAGGACGAGGTGCAAGGTATAGGTTTGCCCTTGATAGGTTTTCTGGTTAGGATAGATTGTTGTTCTATCAAGTGGGGCTCTCAAGTGAGTAGCTTGATCGTATCGTTCGTTGAGAGCTCAAACCATTTGCATCCTTGCATCATACTTCTTGGTTCTTGTTTGGTGTTTCTCTTTGTGAGTTTTAGAGCTTATGGTCATCTTCGTGACAAGCTCGAGTTCATCGAAAACGGAGTCCATATGCATCTACTATGATATTTCGATGTTGGAGTTTTTGCCGGTTCTTCATTCATAGAGATCTCACATCTCTATATCTTTGGCATATTCATAACTGCTTGGTCTTAAGATTTACAACAAGCTGTTTGGATAGCCCTTTTCGTCCTGAATCCAACAAGCTTGGGATTGCTCGATTCGGAGCTCGTATGCGAAAGTTATGGATGTTTCAGTGGCGAGCGGTAGTACCGCTGGACCTAGCGGTAGTACCGCTAGAGTTGGCGGTAGTAACGCTGGCCCTAGCGGTAGTACCGCTGGCTGGCGGTAGTATCGCCCCTGGTCAGCGGTAGTACCGCTCCAGGAGCTTAGTACCGCCTGCCTAGCGGTTGTTCGTGCACGGACCTTTTTGCGAAGACTTTCTTGGCGGTGGTAGTGCCGTTGCACTACCACGGGCCCAGCGGTAGTACCGCTGGGGCCAGCGGTAGTACCGCTGGAGTGCCAGCGGTAGTACCGCTGCAGCCAGCGGTAGTACCGCTGGAGCTCGGGCAGAAAGTGGGGGTAACGGTCTGATTCCTTCCCCCACTATATAAAGGGGGTCTTCTTCCCCCTTGGTTTTATCCATCTGTTGAGCTCTTGTTCTACCTTCATTGTTTGACATTCTTAGAGCTTGATTACTCTCTATCCCTCCAATGATTCTTGCTTGTTCTTGAGGGAAAAGAGAGAGGAGATCTAGATCCACATCTCCACCAATCACTTTCTCCTCTATGTGAGGGGAACCCCTTGGATCTTGATCTTGGAGTTCTTTGTGAGCTCCTTGTTCTTCCTCTCATATTTCTCCATAGCTTTTGTTGTTGTGGAGGGATTTGAGTGTGAGGGACTTGACCACTTCGTGTGTTCTTGCCATTGCATTAGTTGCATCGGTTTGAGTTCTCCACGGTGATACGTGGAAGTGAGAAGTTGAGAAGCTTACTACCGTTGGTACTTAGTACCCTTGATATTGTTCTTCGTGGATGCTTTGGCGTCCTAGAAGCTTGGAGGTGTCTCGGAGCTCAATCATTGTGGTGTGAAGCTCCGGGAAGCGTCGGGGTCTCCAATTAGGTTGTGGAGATTGCCCCGAGCAATTTGTACGGGTACCAGTAACCGCCCCCAAGGGTTGCCACGTGTACGGGTTCGGTGACCGCCCCCAAGGGTTGCCATTTGTACGGGTTCGGTGACCGCCCCCAAGGGTTGCCATTTGTACGGGTTCGGTGACCGCCCTCAAGGGTCCCTTAGTGGAATCACGACATCTTGCATTGTGCGAGGGCGTGAGGAGATTACGGTGGCCTTAGTGGCATCTTGGGGAGCATTGTGCCTCCACACCGCTCTAACGGAGATTAGCACCCGCAAGGGTGTGAACTTTGGGATACATCATCGTCTCCCCGTGCCTCGGTTATCTCTTACCCGAACCCTTTACTTATGCACTTTACTTTGTGATAGACATATTGTTTATTGTAATATATCTTGCTATCACTTAGTTGTTTATCTTGCTTAGCATAAGTTGTTGGTGCACATAGGTGAGCCTAGTTGTTTGTAGGTTTTGTGCTTGACATATTAAACATTAGTTTTATTCCACATTTGTTCAAGCCTAAACCGTAACTGTTTTAAAGCGCCTATTCACCCCCCTCTAGGCGACATCCACGTCCTTTTCAGAATCCCCCCTCCGGCAGGGCACCAGAACGCTCCCCGGACGGGATCTTGTAGAGACAGAAGCTTGCGGCGGGGGAAAAGTATTTTCCTGGGTCTCTGTGGCAGTTTGAAATTTTTAGAGAATTTATAGGCGGAAGAAGTAGGGCAAAGGAGCCACGAGGGGCCCACAAGCCTGCTAGGCGCCCCCCAGGCCATGCCTAGGGGGTTTGTGGCCTCCCCTGGGGTCCTTTGCCTTGGTTCCCAAGTCCCGTGCGTATCTTCTGTTACGAAAAAAAATTCTTTCCGAAGGTTTTATTCCGTTTGGACTCCGTTTAATATTCTTCTCTGAAAAGGGTCAAAAACACGAAAAAAATAGGAACGGGCACTTGGCACTGAGTTAATAGGTTAGTCCCAAAAAAGATATAAAATAGCATATTCATGCATACAAAACATCCAAAGTTGACAAGATAATAGCATGGAACCATAAAAAATTATAGATACGTTGGAGACGTATCAAGCATCCCCAAGCTTAAGTCCTGCTCGTCCTCGAGTAGGGAAGTGATAAAGACTGAACTTTTGATGTGGAATGCTACCTAACATATTTGTCCTTTGTAACTTCTTTCTTGTGACATGAATGTTGAGATCCATAAGATTCAAAACAATAGTTTACTATTGACATGAAAACTATAGTACTTCAAGCATGCTAGCAAAGTGATCATGAACTTTTGAAATAACAAGGCCAAAGAAAGTTATCCCTACAAAATCATATAGTCTGGCTATGCTCCATCATCCCCACACAACGAATTTAAATCATGCACAAACCACTGTATTGGCCAAGTAATTGTTTTCGCACTCTTACTTTCTCAAACTTTTTCAACTCTCACGCAATACATGAGAGTGAGCCATGGATATAGCACTATAGGTGGAATAGAGTGTGGTGGAGGTTGTGAGGCAAAAAGGAGGAGATGGTCACATTGAATCGGCATATCAACGGGCTATGGAGATGCCCATCAATAGATATCAATGTGAATGAGTAGGGATTACCATGCAATGGATGCAATAGAGCTATAAGTGTGTGAAAGCTCAAAAGGAAAACTAGTGGGTGTGCACCCAACTTGCTTGCTCACGAAGACCTAGGGCAATTTTGAGGAAGCCCATCATTGGAATATACAAGCCAAGTTATATAATGAAAATTCTCACTAATATATGGAGGTGCCAAAACAAGAGACTCTCTATCATGAAGAACATGGTGCTATTTTGAAGCACAAGTGTGGAAAAAGATAGTAGCATTGTCCCTTATCTCTATTTCTCTTTTTTTTGTTTGGGCTCTTTGGCCTCTTTTCATTTTTTATCTTTTTGGTGGGCATCTTTGGCCTTTTTTTTATTTCCTCACACGGGACAATGCTCTAATAATGATGATCATCACACTTTTATTTACTCACAACTCAATACTTAGAGTAATGATGACTCTATATGAAATGCCTCCGGCGGTGTACTGGGATGTGCAACGATCTAGCTTAGAGTACGACGTTGAAACATCTCGCTAGCTATCTTACGATCATGCAATGGCAATATGAAAGTGACGGCACAAGTCATGAGACGGAATGATGGGAGTTGCATGGCAATATATCTCGGAATGGATATGAAAATGCCATAGTAGGTAGGTATGGTGGCTGTTTTGAGGAACGTATATGGTAGGTTTGTGCACCGGAGAAAGTTGCGCGACACTAGAGAGGCTAGCAATGGTGGAAGGTGAACGTGCATTTGTACCATGGACTCACATTAGTCATGAAGAACTCATATACTTATTGCGAAAGTTTTATTAGTAATCGAAAAAAAGTGCTAAATGCATACTCCTAGGGGAAGGGTTGGTAGGTGTTAACCATCGCGTGATCCCGACCGCCACACAAAGGATGACAATCAATAAATCAATTATGCTCCGACTTCCTAACATAGCGGTTCACCATACGTGCATGCTACGGGAATCACTAACTTCAACACAAGTATTTCTAGATTCACAACACCCTACTACCATAACTCTAATATTACCAAATCCATATCTCAAAGCTAATTGAGAGGAATCAAACTTCTCTTTACTAATCAATGCACATGAATATGGAATTTTTTATTATATCCTCTTTGGATGCCTATCATCTTTAGGACACTTTCATGGCACACGCCAACTACCAAGTTACTTAGAGAGAGCACTCTCAAAAAGATATAAGTGAAGATCGAGAGTTCTTATTTCTCCAAAATATGATACCGCCATGCTCTAAAAAGATCTAAGTGAAGCACTAGAGCAAAGTTATCTAGCTCAAAAGATATAAGTGAAGCACATGCGAGCTAAATTGCCTAACTCAAAAGATATAAGTGAAGCTCAATGAGTATTCTAGCAAATTTACGATGAGTGCATGTCTCTCAAAAAGGTGTGCAACAAGGATGATTGTGACACAACAAAAAGAAAAGACTCCTATAATACACGATGCTCCAAGCAAAACACATATCATGTGGTGAATAAAAATATAGCTCCAAGTAATGTTACCGATGGATTGAAGACGAAAGAGGGGGTGCCTTCCCGGGGCATCCCCAAGCTTAGGATTTTTGGTGTCCTTGAATTGGCTTGGGATGCCTTGGGCATCCCCAATATTGAGCTCTTTCCACTCTTTATCCCATTGTCCATGAGAACATCACCCAAAACTTAAAAATTTCACAACACAAAACTTAAACAGAAACTCGTGATATCATTAGCATAAGAAAACAAACCACCACCCCTTCAGGTACTGTAGCAAACTTGATTTCCATTTATATTGGTGTTATGTTACTGTATTCTCACTTTTCCATAGCTAGTACCCCCCGACACTATCCATAGTTTCATCAAAATAAGCAATCAACACAACAAAAATAGAATCTGTCAAAAAGAGACCAGTCTATAGAAATCTGTATACTTCATATACTTCTGTTATCCCAAAAATTCTGAAAAATTACGACAATTAAGGCAATTGGCATATCAACCAGCAGCCAAAAGAATCAACTCAAAAGCTCTTTCTGGATAGGAATGAAAAATAATTTCGTGAGCGCAAATTTCTGTCTTTTTCAGCACGATCAAACAACCATCACCAAAACTAGTCATAAAGGTCTTACTTAGCTCAAACACAAAAAGAAACACAAAAAACACAATCATAACAGAATTATGATGGTGTGGACACAACAAAACAGAAATCAAAAAGCAAAGATAAATTCGTTGGGTTGCCTCCCAACAAACGCTATTGTTTAACGCCCTTAGCTAGGCATAAGGCGATAGAATCAAGTATCGTCGTCTTTGGTGCTCAAACCATAAGTAGGGTGAACGCTCAACATTTTAAGATATTCATCTTTCTTACCATATGGTTCACCACTATTTTTAGGAACAAAAACAAACTTGGTGGCCTTATTGTGGGCAAAATTTTGAGTGTTCTGAACAGCGGCAAAAGCGGAACCCAAGTTGGTTATGACATCCTCTAGTTTGCGAATTCTAGCAGAATCATGACCTAGTTTTTCATTAACTGTGGGTTCCCTCTCCTTTAAATTTTTCGAAGTCATTCCCACCTTGGATCCATACTGAGTGATTTGATTGTGGATCTTTTTATCCAAATTTTCAATGAGTTCAATCGTAGCAACTTTATTTTCAATGATATCCAGCCTACGCATCACATGTTCCAAAGTTAAGGTAGTTCCATTAACCATGAGTGGGGGTGAGCCTACCAAATTTATTAAGGCACTTTAAGAATCAACGGTATGGCTACCCAAGAAATTTCGACCTACGATTGTGTCAGTAACATACCTATTCCAAGGGGAAATACCCACATAAAAGTTGCAAAGCAGAACGGTAGTAGATTGCTTACGAGAAGATCTATTTTGAGCATTGCAAATCCTATACCAAGCATCCTTGAAGTTGTCCCCCTCATTCTGCTTGAAATTAATAACTTCACTCTCGGGAGTATCGTTCAAAGTGATAGGACTAGCCATCAGGATAGGTAGACTATCCCACACAAGCGAACAGAAAGCAAGCGAAAGAAAAGGATGAACAAAAAGGCAAATATTTTTGTAAATTTTTGTTTTCCAGAAGTGGCGGAGAGGAAAACGAGAGGCAAAAGGCAAAAAAAAGTAAATGCAAGAGATGAATTTGCGAAAGTTACTTGGATAGGCTTCACTTAGAATAGTCCTCGGTGCCAGAAATTGACACGTTGAAGGGAGACTATTCTTGACTTGATACTCCCCGGCAACGGCGCCAGAAATTCTTCTTGCTACCTCTTGAGCTTGCGTTGGTTTTTACCTTGAAGAGGAAAGGGTGATGCAGCATAGTAACAGTAAGTATTTCCCTCCGTTTGAGAACCAAGGTATCAATCCAGTAGGAGTATCAAGACAAGTCACCAATGTACGTGCGCAAAAACAAACAAACTTGCACCCAACGCTATAAAGGGGTTGTGAATCCCTTCACGATTAATTGCAAGGCGAGATCTGAAGGTGGAAAGTGCAACAAAGTAAAAGTGTAGAGATGAAAATATGATGTGAGATAGACCCCGGGGCCATAGTGTTCACTAGAGGCTTCTCTCATCATAGCAAATATTACGGTGGGTGAACGAATTACTGTCGAGCAATTGATAGAACTGCGCAAAGTCATGATGATATCAAAGGCAATGATCATACATATAGGCATCAAGTCTGAGACAAGTAGACCGATACTTTCTGCATCTACTACTATTAATCCACACATCAACCGCTATCCAGCATGCATCTAGTGTATTGAGTTCATAACAAACAGAATAACACCTTAAGCAAGATGACATGATGTAGAGTGATAAATTCATGCAATAGATATAAACCCCATCTTTTTACCCTTGATGGCAACAACACGATGCGTGCCTCGCTACCCCTTCTGTCACTGGGTGAGGACACCGCACGGTATGAACCCAACACCAAGCACTTCTCCCATTGCAAGAATTATAGATCAAGTTGGCCAAACGAAACCCACAACTCGAAGAGAATTACAAGGATACGAAATCATGCATATAAGAGATCAGAGGAAACTCAACTAATATTCATAGATAATCTGATCATGAATCCACAATTCATCGGATCTCGACAAACACACCGCAAAAGAAGATTAGATCAGATAGATCTCCATGAAGATTGATACGTCACAAACGTATCTATAATTTTTGATGGTTTCACGCTGTTATCTTGTCATCTTTGGATGTTTTATGTATCTTTTATATCTTTGTTGGGACTAACTTATTAATTCAGTGCCAAGTGCCAGTTCCTATTTTTTCTGTGTTTTTGACTCTTTTCAGATCTGATTTTGGAACGGAGTCCAAACGGAATAAAATCCCCGAAATGATTTTTTTCGAACGGAAGACGATCAGGGGGCCTGTGGGCCAAGCCAGGTGGGCTCCAGGGAGCCCACAAGCTCCCACTCCGCCACCAGGGGGGAGGCGGCGGTGTCAGGGCTTGTGGCCTCCCTGGCCGCCCCCTGACCTAGATCCTTGGCCTATATATTCCCTAAAATACAACAAAAAATCAGGGGAGCCACGAAAATACTTTTCCGCCGCCGCAAGCTTCCGTTTCCGCGAGATCTCATCTGGAGACCCTTCCCGGCGCCTTGCCAGAGGGGACTTTGGAGTTGGAGGGCTTCTTCTTCATCATCATCGCCCCTTCAATGACTCGTGAGTAGTTCACTTCAGACCTACGGGTCCGTAGTTAGTAGCTAGATGGCTTCTTCTCTCTCTTGGATCTTCAATACAAAGTTCTCCATGATCTTCATGGAGATCTATCCGATGTAATCTTCTTTGGTGGTGTGTTTGTCGAGATCCGATGAATTGTGGATTTGTGATCAGATTATCTATGATATATATTTGAGTCTTTGCTGATTGCTTATATGCATGATTTGATATCCTTGTAAGTCTCTCCGAGTCTTGGGTTTTGTTTGGCCAACTAGATCTATGATTCTTGCAATGGGAGAAGTGCTTGGTTTTGGGTTCTACCATGTGGTGACCTTTCCCAGTGACAGTAGGGGCAACAAGGCATACAATAAGTAGTTGCCATCAAGGGTAACAAGAAGAGCTCAGTTGTTGATATGATATTGTCCATCTACATCATGTCATCTTGCTTAAGGCGTTACTCTGTTCTTTTGGACTTAATACACTAGATGCATGCTGGATAGCGGTCGACGTGTGGAGTAACAGTAGTAGCTGCGGAAAGTATCGGTCTACTTGTTTTGGACGTGATGCCTATAGATATAATCATTGTCATAGATATCGTCATGACTTTGCGCGGTTCTATCAATTGCTCGACAGTAATTTGTTCACCCACCGTCTACTTGCTTTCATGAGAGAAGCCACTAGTAAACACTACGGCCCCTGGGTCTATTCACATCCATCGTTTACACCTCCGCTTTTAGTTTGCTTTGTTACTTTGTTGCTTTCAGTTCTCACTTGGCGAACAATCTATAAGGGATTGACAACCCCTTCATAGCGTTGGGAGCAAGCTTTTGTGTTTGTGCAGGATCTTGTGATACTCCTCCACTGGATTGATACCTTGGTTCTCAAACTGAGGGAAATACTTACCACCACTGTGCTACATCACCCTTTCCGCTTCGAGGGAACACCAACGCAAGGCTCCAAGGCCACGGGGGGAATTGTTTGCATACTTGCCTAGGAAGTCCCTTAAGGCGTAGCCACAGCAGAAGGATTCCTGGTGGTGTCGACACGACTGTTCTTGGCGCCATTGCAAGGGAAGCACAACTGACATCAGAAGTATTTTTGGCGCCTTTGCCGGGGAGGAGGGATCAAGATCTATCCAAGTAGGTCTCACAAACTCATCTCTTGCATTTACTTTTGTTGCCAGTTGCCTCTCGTTTTCCTCTCCCCCACTTCACATTTTCCGCTTTCATTTGCCTTTCTCCTTTGCCTTTCTCTTTTGTCATTTTCTTTTGCCCGTTTCACTCTCTCTTCCTTCTCATTTGTGTGTGAGATAGTCCATCAATGGCTAGACCCACCACTCCAAATGACACCCCCGAAAATGGAGTTCTCAATTTCAGGCAAAATGAGGAAGAAAATTTGAAGGACGCTTGGTACAAGATTTGCAATGCTCAAAGTAGATCTACTCGTAAGCAATCCACTACCGTCCTCCTTCGCAGTTTCTGTGTTGGAATTTCTCCTTGGAATAGGTATATCCTTGATACCATTGTAGGCGGGAACTTTTTGGGGAGCCATACTATTGACTCCTATAGAGCTATCATGAATTTGGTAGGCTCACCCCTGCTCATGGTTAATGGAACTTTATTGACCTTGGAACACGTGATGCAAAGGCTTGACGCTATTGAAAACAAAATTGCCACAGTTGAACTTATTGAGGGTTTGGATAGAAAGATCCACAATCAAATTACTCAGTACGGATCCAAAGTGGGAAACTTTTTGAAAAATTTAAGGGAGAAGGAACTTATAGTTAATGATTCTTCTAGAATTGGCAAATTAGAAGATGTCATAACCAACTTGGGTTCCGCTTTTGCCGCCGTGCAAAATACTCCAAATCTCACTCTCAAAAAGACCGTCAAGCCTGTTTTTGTTCCTAAAGCTAGTGGTGAGTCATCCAATAAAGATGAAGATCTGAAGATGATAAATGATCACTCTACTTATGGTTTGAGCACCAAAGATGACTATACGTGATTCCATCACTTTTCGCCTAGCTAAGGGCGTTAAACAAAAACGCTTGTTGGGAGGCAACCCAACGAAGCTATCCTTTTTCTTTCTGTTTTGTGTTCTCCACACTTTCATAATTCTGTTAAGATTGTGTTTTTTATGTTTCTTTTTGCATTTGAGCCAAGCAAAACCATTATGATTAGTCTTGGGGATGATCGTTTGGTCATGCTGGAAAAGACAGAAACTTTCTTCTCACTAAAAGAATTTTCATTTCTTTTCTGTAAGAGATTTTGAGTTGATTCTTTTTGCTTCTGATTTATACGCAAATTATTCATACTGTCGTAATTTTTCAGAATTTTTGAAGTACCATAGGTACACGAAATATACATATTGCTACAGACTGGTCTACTGTTAATAGATTCTGTTTTTGTTGTGTTGGTTGCTTATTTTGATGAAACTATGGATAGTATCGGGGGTTATTAGCCATGGAAGATTGAAAATAAAGTAACCCAACATCAGGATAAGTATAATTTAAGTTTTCTACAGTACCTAAGGAAGTGGTGGTTTGCTCTCTCATACTAATGTTATCACGAGTTTCTGTTAAGTTTCGTGTTGTGAAGTTTTCAAGTTTTGGGTGAAGTTCTTATGGACAAAAAGATAAAGAGTGGGAAGAGCTCAAGCTTGGGGATGCCCAAGGCACCCCAAGAGATTCAAGGATGCCGTAAAAGCCTAAGCTTGGGGATGCCCCGGGAAGGCATCCCCTTTTTCGTCTTCAATCCATCGGTAACGTTACTTGGGGCTATATTTTTATTCACCACATGTTATGTGTTTTTGCTTGGAGTGTCTTGTATCGTAGGAGCCTTTTATTTTTGTTGTGACACAATTATCCTTGCTGCACACCTAGAGAGAGAGACATGCACTCACCGTGATTTTGTTGAGCTTCACTTATATCCTTCGGTAGACAATTCAGCTCACATGTGCTTCACTTATATCTTTTGAGCTAGATACTTTTGCTCTATGTGCTTCACTTATATATTTTAGAGCGCGACGGTGCATGGCTTGGTAGTTGATCTATGCTTTGAAAGTAGTCTCAAAATGGGTAGTTATCCAAAGGGATACGAAAACTTCCACCTTCATGTGCATTGAATAGTTAGAGAAGTTTGATTCATCTCAATTAGTTTTGAGTTGTGGTTATGGTAATATTGAAGTCATGCTAGTAAGGTGTTGTGGATCTAGAAATACTTGTGTTGAAGTTAGTGATTCCCGTAGCATGCACGTATGGTGAACCGCTATGTGATGAAATCTGAGCATGATTAGTCTATTGATTGTCAGCCTTTGTGTGGTGGTCGGGATCGCGCGATGGTTTATACCTACCAACCCTTCCCCTAGGAGTATGCGTTGAATGCTTTGTTTCGATTACTAATAAAACTTTTGCAACAAGTATATGAGTTCTTCATGACTAATGTTGAGTGCATGGTTTAGATGCACTTTCACCTTCCACCATCACTATCTTCTTAGTGCCGTGCAACTTTCGCCGGTGCACAAAACCCACCATTAGCCTCCCTCAAAACAGCCACCATACCTACCTACTATGGCCTTTTCAAAGTCATTCTGAGATATATTGCAATGCAACTACCACCATGACATGTGCCACCACGTCTACATTACCATTGCATGATCTTAAGATAGCTAGCATGACGTTTCCATTGATGTCTATGCCATGCTAGATCATTGTCACGGTACACTACCGAAGGCATTCCATATAGAGTCATAGTTGCTCTAAGTTTTGAGTTGAAAGTGTGATGATCATCATTGATGGAGCATTGTCCCATGTGAGGAAACAAAAGAGGCCAAATAAGCCCACCAAAAAAATAAAAAAAAGAGAGGCCAAAAGAGCCCACCAAAAAATGAGAGAAAAAGAGAGAAGGGACAATGCTACCACTTTTTCCACACTTGTGCATATTAAGCACCATGATCTTCATGATTGAGAGTCTCTCGTTTTGTCACCACAATATAGCTAGTGGGAAAATCTTCATTATATAACTTGGCTTGTATATTCCAATGATAGAATTTCTCAAAATTGCCTTAGGTCTTCGTGAGCAAGCAAGTTGGATGCACACCCACTAGTTTTCTTTAAGAGCTTTCACTTACTCTTAGCTCTAGTGCATAATTTGTATGGCAATCCCTACTCATTCACATTGATATCTATTGATGAGCATCTCCACAGCTCATTGATATGCCTAGTTAATGTGACTATCTTCTCCTTTTTTGTCTTGCAACCTCCACCACACTCTACACCACTTATAGTGCTAAAACCATGGCTCACACTCACGTATTGCGTGAGAGTTTAAAAGGTTTGAGAAAGTAAAGGTGTGAAACAATTACTTGGCCAATACTCGGGTTGTGCATGATTTAAATTTGTTGTGCAATGATGATAGAGCATAGCCAGACTATATGCTTTTGTAGGGGTAACTTTCTTTTGGCCTTGTTATTTTGAAAGTTCATGATTACCTTGCTAGTTTGCTTGAATTATTATTGTTTCCACGTCAATAGCAAACTATTGTTTTGAATCTAATGGATCTGAACATTCATGTCACATAAGAGGAGTTACAAAGGACATCTATGCTAGGTAGCATGAAAGCATAAAAAATTCATTCTTTATCACTTCCCTACTCGAGGACGAGCAGGAGTTAAGCTTGGGGATGCTTGATACGTCTCAAATGTATCTATAATTTTTTATGGTTTCACACTGTTATCTTGTCATCTTTGGATGTTTTATGTATCTTTTATATCTTTTTTGGGACTAACTTATTAATTCAGTGCCAAGTGCCAGTTCCTGTTTTTTCTGTGTTTTTGACTCTTTTCAGATCTGATTTTGGAACAGAGTGTAAACGGAATAAAATCCCTGAAATGATTTTTTTTCGAACGGAAGAAGATCAGGGGGCCTGTGGGCCAAGCTCCCACTCTGCCACCAGGGGAGAGGCTGCGGTGTCAGGGCTTGTGGCCTCCCTGGCCGCCCCCTGACCTAGATCCTTGGCCTATATATTCCCTAAAATACAACAAAAAATCAGGGGAGCCTCGAAAATACTTTTCCGTTGGCGCAAGCTTCCGTTTCCGCGAGATCTCATCTGGAGACCCTTCCCGGCGCCCTGCCAGAGGGGACTTTGGAGTTGGAGGGCTTCATCATCATCATCATCGCCCCTCCAATGACTCGTGAGTAGTTCACTTCAGACCTACGGGTCCGTAGTTAGTAGCTAGATGGCTTCTTCTCTCTCTTGGATCTTCAATACAAAGTTCTCCATGATCTTCATGGAGATCTATCCGATGTAATCTTCTTTGGCGGTGTGTTTGTCGAGATCCGATGAATTGTGGATTTGTGATCAGATTATCTATGATATATATTTGAGTCTTTGATGATTGCTTATATGCATGATTTGATATCCTTGTAAGTCTCTCCGAGTCTTGGGTTTTGTTTGGCCAACTAGATCTATGATTCTTGCAATGGGAGAAGTGCTTGGTTTTGGGTTCTACCATGTGGTGACCTTTCTCAGTGACAGTAGGGGCAACAAGGCACACACTAAGTAGTTGCCATCAAGGGTAACAAGATGGGCTCTGTCGTTGATATGATATTGTCCATCTACATCATGTCATCTTGCTTAAGGCGTTACTCTGTTCTTTTGGACTTAATACACTAGATGCATGCTGGATAGCGGTCGACGTGTGGAGTAATAGTAGTAGATGCAGAAAGTATCGGTCTACTTGTTTTGGACGTGGGGCCTATAGATATAATCATTGCCATAGATATCGTCACGACTTTGCGCGGTGCTATCAATTGCTCGACAGTAATTTGTTCACCCACCGTCTACTTGCTTTCATGAGAGAAGCCACTAGTAAACACTACGGCCCCCAGGTCTATTCACATCCATTGTTTACACCTCCGCTTTTACTTTGCTTTGTTACTTTGTTGCTTTCAGTTCTCACTTGGCGAACAATCTATAAGGGATTGACAACCCCTTCATAGCGTTGGGAGCAAGCTTTTGTGTTTGTGCAGGATCTTGTGATACTCCTCCACTGGATTGATACCTTGGTTCTCAAACTGAGGGAAATACTTACCACCACTGTGCTACATCACCCTTTCCGCTTCGAGGGAACACCAACACAAGGCTCCAAGGCCACGGGGGAAATCCTTTGCATACTTGCCTAGGAAGTCCCTTAAGGCGTAGCCGCAGCAGAAGGATTCCTGGTGTCATCGACACGACTGTTCTTGGCGTCGTTGCAAGGGAAGCACAACTGACATCAAATATCATGGAGAACTTTGTATTGAAGATCCAAGAGAGAGAAGAAGTCATCTAGCTACTAGCTATGGACCCGAAGGTTTGTGGTGAACTACTCACGCATCACCGAAGAGGCAATGGTGTTGATGGATAAGCCTTCCGTGTCTGATTCCCCCCTCCGGCAGGGCACCAGAACGGTCCCCAGATGGGATCTTGCGGAGACAGAAGCTTGCGGCGGCGGAAGAGTATTTTCGTGGCTCTCTCTGGCAGTTTGGGATTTTTAGAGAATTTATAGGCGGAAGAAGTAGGGCAAAGGAGCCACGAGGGGCCCACAAGCCTGCTAGGCGCGCCCCCTAGGCCATGGCTAGCGGGCTTGTGGCCTCCCCTCGGGTCCTTTGCCTTGGTTCTCAAGTCCCCTACGTATCTTCTGTTATGGAAAAAATCTTTTCGAAGGTTTTATTCTGTTTGGACTCCGTTTAATATTCTTCTCTGAAAAGGGTCAAAAACACGGAAAAAACAGGAACTGGCACTTGGCACTGATTTAATAGGTTAGTCCCAAAAAGATATAAAATAACATATTCATGCATACAAAACATCCAAAGTTGACAAGATAATAGCATGGAACCATCAAAAATTATAGATACGTTGGAGACGTATCAAGGATCTACTCGTGCACGGCTCCGCCCGAGCTCCGCAGAAATACGATCTAGAGGTAAAACTATGGTGTCTAGATGTGAGTTGCACGTGGCAAAGTTGTGTCTCAAAAACCCTCAATACCTCTAGTATATTTAGGAGGGAGGGAGGGGAGGAGACAGCCTCAAACCCTCAAGGTTTGGCCGAAATTGGAGGTGGATGAGTCCTACTCCAATCCTACTTGGAGTAGGATTCCACCTTCCCACTTGGAAACTCTTTCCACCTTGTGTTTTTTTCCTTCTCAAACCTTATGGGCCTTAGTGGGAACTTATTCCATCCCACAAGGGGCTGGTTCATCTCTTCCCATAGCCCATGAGACCCCTTGGGGCGTGACAACCCTCCCGATGGTCCCCGGCACCCCTCCCGGCACTCCCGATACACTACCGATGAGCCCGAAACTTTTCCGGTGACCAAAACAGGACTTCCTATATATCAATCTTTACCTCCGGACGATTCTGGAGCTCATCGTGATGTCCTGGATCTCATCTGGGACTCCGAACAACTTTCGGTTACCAACACCTATAACTCAACTATACCGAAACGTCACCGAACCTTAAGTGTGCAGACCCTGCGGGTTCGAGAACTATGTAGACATGACCCGAGACACTCCTCGGTCAATATCCAATAGTGGGACCTGGATGCCCATATTGGATCCTACATATTCTCCGAATATCTTATCGGTTGAACCTCAGTGTCAAGGATTCATATAATCCCGTATGTCATTCCCTTTGTCCTTCGGTATGTTACTTGCCCGAGATTTGATCGTCAGTATCCGCATACCTATTTCAATCTCGTTACCGACAAGTCTCTTTACTCGTTCCGTAATACAATATCCCGTGACTTACACTTAGTCACATTGCTTGCAAGGCTTGTGTGTGATGTTGTATTACCGAGTGGGCCCCGAGATACCTCTCCGTCACACTGAGTGACAAATCCCAGTCTTGATCCATACTAACTCAAGGACACCTTCGGAGATACCTGTAGAGCACCTTTATAGTCACCCAGTTACGTTGCGACGTTTGATGCACACAAGGTATTCCTCCAGTGCCAGTGAGTTATATGATCTCATGGTCATAGGAACAAATACTTGACACGCAGAAAACAATAGCAATAAAACGTCACGATCAATATGCTACGTTCATAGTTTGGGTCTTGTCCATCACATGATTCTCCTAATGATGTGACCCCGTTAGCAAGTGACAACACTTGCCTATGGCCAGGAAACCCTGACCATCTTTGATCAACAAACTAGTCAACTAGGGGCTCACTAGGGACAGTGTGTTGTCTATGTATCCACACATGTATTTGAGTTTCCAATCAATACAATTCTAGCATGGATAATAAACGATTATTATGAACAAGGAAATATAATAATAACTAATTTATTATTGCCTCTAGGGCATATTTCCAACATATCTATGGTAAGTGGATTCACTCTTTCCGGTTGTTGTATACTTTCAAGGCACAAGTGGAGAAGGCATCTCCTCGAAGTATAGTAAACATTGATAAACACACTATGGTGTACAAAATAAATGGGAAAACTAGACAAAAAGAGTGCCTTAGGAGAGTTTTTGTTTCTTTCAAAGCATGTTGGCAGGGTTTTTTGAATGGATGTAGGCCTTATCTTGCAGTAGATGCCACTTCATTAAATGGAAGATTTAGAGGACAATTAGTGAGTGCATGTGTTGTAGATGCTTGCAACTGGATCTTCTAAGTTGCATACGGAGTTCTAGAGATTAAAAACATAGAGAGGTGAACTTAATTTTTCCAGAATTTAAGAGAGCTTATAGGACATCCACCACATCTTGTTATCCACACAAATGCATGCAAAGGACTAGAGTCTGCAGTGGAAGTTGTGTTCCGAGGATGGAGCATAGAGAATACATGAGGCGTTTGGAAGCAAATTTCTCAATGAAGTTCAAAGGTAAATTGTGTGATGAAAATTTATGGCCATGTTCATTGATATATAGCATAAAGAAACACAATTACCATCTTAGGCAGTGGCACACTAAAGCTCGTGTGAAGGAGTACCTAGATGAGCATCACACCAAGCTATGGGTCAGGTCACTGTTCAATGAAAATTGTAAAGTAGATTATGTTAACAACAATCTAGCCGAGTCCTTCAATTCAAAAATTAAGAAGTGGAAGGAATACACATTGTAGACTTGCATGACAAAATAAGACAATTTATAATGGAAAATTTTGACCTCAGGCAGCAGATTGGAGCTGCAACATTCATTGGGCACATCATAATCCCCAAGGTCATGAAAATGCTTCCTCCAAAATCTAAGTACCTTGATATGGAGATAGTAAAAATAAGCACATATGAGGCAAATATCACTGTAGTAGACAAAGAAAAGAGGGAGTGGAGATATCCAGTTAATTTGGAAGCAAGGACATGTAGTTGTAGAAAGTGGCAGCTAACTCGACAACCTTGCATACATGCTTCGTATTTTATTACTTCAATAAGAGGTACAGTAAGTGAGATTGATGAGTATGTACATGTAAAACTCCGATTCAAACTGAACTATCCCCACACCATCAACCTAGCAGCAAAAAACCCCAAATTGATGAACCCTAGTTTTTCCATATGCCCCAAATCCCGCAAATCTACACTGAAACTTACATAGCCGGTCACCTAGGAGCTCACAGATGACATGTCCGACATGAACATCCATCACCACGACGTTTACCCTCTCTCCTCGACGCGTATGTGACCTTGGTCCTCCAAAATCTCCTTGTCGTCGTGAGGAAGAAGAACCTTTGGGGAGAGAGAGCGATAGGAGAGAGTGAACCGGTAAGTGGAGCCTAGTTGTAAGAATGGAATGGTAAAAATGTTAAAGAAACGACCGGTTAGCGGTCAAACGGCCTTGACTGGACGAAAACGGTTCGGAGGGGCATTTCTATAAGTGCACTTGACGGCATAGGGGCAAATTTGAGCAGGCTTTGAAATTAGGGGCAAATCTGAGTAGGTGGTTCGAGTTAGGGATAGAAATGCAAATGGCTATGTAATGGGTCTTTAAATTTATGACTATGATCATTCATTATATAATCTTGTATAGGCATTACATATGTGATACGTAGACCGTTATCCAATTGCATCCACAACTAATACTCCACCCCAAGACCGCTATTCAGCAAGCATCTCGAAGTATTAAGTTCATGACAAACAAAGCATTGCAATAATCAAGATGACATAATATAGACAATAAAACATCAAGCGATATGACAAGAAACCATCGTTTTATCCTTAATGGCAACAATACAATATGTGTCTTGTCCCTTGCAGTCACGCAGATATAGATCACCACAAGATTAGAACCCTCTACAATGCACCACCCATATGAAGAACTACTCACCAAACTTAGTCAAAGAAGACAAATAGATTGGAGAGCATACAAAGCTATTCAATAGTGCAACAAAGAAACTTAAAAAGATTCAGTTGAATTCAATGAATAGTCTCATCATAAAGTGACAATTCATCATATCCCAACAAACACAACGCCGACTACATCAGATTGATCCTAGACATGTGAGGCAGCTCACGGGAATTTTGTATTGAAGAACGAGAGAGATGAGATGCCATCTAGATACTGCTATGGATTCTAAGGTCCTAAAGGAACTACTCACACATGGTCATGGAGGCAACAAGGTTGATGAAGAAGCCTCTAACAATGGATTCCCCCTTCGGTAGAGTACGAAAGCAGATCTCCAAATTGGATCTCCTTGGCACATGAACTTGTGGCGGCAAAAAAATAGGAGAAAAATCTTGCGAAGGGTTTAATGAAATATGGAATTTATAGGCGGAAGAATGGATGTAAGGCGGTGACATACCCACGCATGGACTTGGGGCGCGGGCAAGCCCTAGGCCGCACCCATGTACGTGCGGAGGTCGTGTGGGTCCTCTCATCACCTCCGGTGTTTTCTGGAACCTTCATGCCTTGTATTAAATCCTCGGGGTTTTCTGCCTTTGTAGATATAGATTTTTTGAAAAATACAAGAACATGCAAAAAACAACAACTGACACCAGGCAGTAGATTAATAGGTTAGTCCAGAAAAATAACAAAAAATTCTATAGAAAGTATACACAAGTGATATTATAATAGCATGAAACAATAAAAATTTATAGATACATTTGAGACGTATCAGCGAGTCAGCGGATAGCTGAGTTACAGTTGTGATGCCTCTACGTAGGTGGCATGCAACCTCGACCTACGACTGCTATATGGTGGATTCAAACTGAGGAAGCCAAGTTGAGTTCGATAGTCGCGAGGATAACCCCAACTATGATCTAAGGGAGCGAGAGGTGCCCAAGCCATGGGAATCGTGATCCCCTAGATAGTTTGGTAATCAATATTTCCAAGAGTCATAGGAGGATATCAAAACCCTCGCCATGATCATGCTCGCAAAATCTTCATAAGTCAACATTCAAGTTGGCTCGAGACCATGAGACCATAAGTTTTTCCTTGGGTGAGTTCAAGACCTCAAGGACCATTGGCAACTAGTCCTCCAATACGAGAGAACTTCAAGAGAAAGCATAACCGTCAATACCGAGAACCACATCGACGATGCTAGGCCGTAATTTGATCAAATATATGGATGTCGCCACATACCACAACTCGGTCGTAGATACGTCTCCAATGTATCGATAACTTTTGATTGTTCCATGCTAGTATATTATCAATCTTGGATGCTTTATATGCAATTTTATGCTATTTTCTATCATTTTTGGGAACAAACCTATTTGTGGGATCACTAGAAGGGATGTTTAGAGGGGGGGGGGTGAATAGATTACTTGACAAATTAAAACCTACCATTTTACCAATTTTAATTGTTGGCAGACTTTAGCATTTATAGCAAGTAGAACACACCCTACACATGCAAGTCTACGAGATTTCTAGCGCAAGCTAAATACATGCATGTTCAAAGTAAGGAGTAGAGTTTAGGAAGATCAAATGCAAAGATTGACACAATGATTTTTGGCATTGTTTCAATAGGTGGTGCTATCGTACGCCCACGTTGATGGAAACTTCAACCCACGGAGGGTAACGACTGCGCGAGTCCATGGAGGGCTCCGCCAACAAGGGGTCCACGAAGAAGCAACCTTATCTGTTCCATCACGAATTACGTCCATGAAGGACTAGCCTCACTCAGGGTAGATCTTCACGAAGTAGGCGACCTCCTTGTCCGTAAAAACTTCTTGGTTCAATTCCACAACATGAAGTAGGAGGCTCCCAAGCGACACCCAACCAATCTAGGAGACACAACTCTCCAAAAGGTAATAGATGTGATAGTATAATGAACTCCTTGCTATTGTGATATAAAAGATAGTCTCCTCAACACTCAATCACTCTCTCACAGATTTAGCTTGGCTAGAGGATATTAATTGGGTGGAAAGCAACTTGGGGAGGCTAGAAATCAAGATTCATATGGTAGGAATGGAATATCTTGATCTCAACACATGAATAGGATGATCTCTCTTAGAAAAATGAATGGGGCAAGTGTTTGTATGTTCTGAGTGCTTCCTCTATGAATGAGAGGAGGTGGAGGGGTATATATAGGCATCTCTAAAAATCCAACCGTTACAACATTGTTGCCCAACTGGGTGAAACTAAAGTAAAAACTCGGTTGCACCGACTAGTGCAAAATGTGGCAACTTTCAACGTTTTGATGAGAACGATATATGAATCTTGGTGAGTCCGATTTTGGCTGGCCTCAGCAGTTACCAGACTCAGTGGCACCGGTTCCTAAAACCCGAAAATTCCAGATTCTTAGAAACAGGTAGAAAGAGAGTTGGCCACTGATTCTTGGTGAGACTGAAACAAGAATTGGTGTCATCGAGAAGCTAGGGTTTGGCATTGGATTTGCCTGAGGTAATACTCGATAGGGCCGAATGGAAAAACTTGGTGGCACCAAATTAAGGATATTTAGGATTTTGGACATAATATTTGTGGGAGAATTTATGACTATTTTGGTGGTTAACTCTAAGCACTTGAGCAACCAAATAATCATAGTCACCTCATCGCCTTTTAATAGTATTGGCTTTCCTATGGACTCAAGTGTGATTTCTCACAGAATATAAAATTTAGAGTCTTGAATCTTGAAGCTTGGTGAATCCCATTCCTTTTCTTCCTTGGGGCTTCTCCTCACAATCCTTAGCCAATCCTCTCTGTGGACTATATCTAAAATATACTAGGTAAAAGTATTAGTCCAAGAGACAATGTATGTTTTCATAAATTATCAAAACCACCAAGGGAGTGATGACGAGATGATGTATATACTTCTTGCTCCTCGTTGATTACCCCAAGTTGAAGGTTGAGATGTAGTCAGCAACAAGTTTTCCCTTACACGGAGACTCTAAGGTTTATCGAACCAGTAGGATTCCTAGGCTCAACAAGTAGGTGTCTCCCACCCTGGCGCTAGCAGAAGACGTGGACCTGCACACACACAAATAACTTTGCTCCCAACGAGTACAGAGAGGTTGTCAATCTCTCCGGCCTTGTAGTTTGCAAAGGATCAAAACACAAGCGGGAAGGTAATAGTGATTGCAACGGAAAAATAAATGAGAACGGTAAATGGCGGAGGTGTAAACAATGATGGTGATATGGACCGGAGTCACATGATGTTCACTAGTGATGTCTCTCTCCCAAAAGACGATAAACAACTATGCTTGGGTAAACAAATCACAGTTGGGAAATTGACAGAATTATGAATGCACCACAATGCTAATTATGCTACTTGATAGTTAGAGGTTCAATAGTAATGGGCAGTACGCCAAGACAAGTAGACCGTTTATTCATCAGCATCTACTTACTAATCATCCACCTTGAGATATCTATCCAGAACATCTCTCTGGTATTAAGTTGCGAGCCCCACCCAAAGTGTAAACTCAAAGCAATAGACAAGTGCATTAATGAACTATGCGTAAGGTAAACAATCCTTGCAACCGTGGTCACAAGCACCGTTGTTTTCTCCTTGGTGGCAACATCACATCCCCTAGTCTCATGTTTCCGTCACTCAAGCTAGACATCGAGGGACATGAGCCCACAATCATGCATAATGCTCCCTCTTGGAGTTACAATCTACTACTCAGCCAAAGCAATAAATAGCAACGGAGAACATGGATGAATCACTAAGGAACATAATATAAAAGGATAATCAAATATATAACTCATAACAATCTGAACATAATCTCATAATCCATCGGATCCTAACAAATTGAGCATAGCAATAGCAAGAGAATTACATAGATGCCTTGATCATGTAGGGCAGCTCACAAGGACTAACCATTGAAGCACAAGATTGGAGAGAACACATCACATAGCTACTGGTCATGGACTCATGGTCCAAGGAGGACTACTCATGGCACGTCCGGGAAGCGTCCATGGCGGTGCAGAAGCTCCCGGAGGTCAATCCTCCCTCGGGTAGGGTGCCGGGAAGAGGTCTCCTGACGCTCCCAATCTCAGAAGCGCTGCGGCGGTGGAACAATGGAGAAATTCGCGATTCTGGAAGTTGTGGAAGGGTTTCCTCTCGGGACTCTAAATATAGGCCAAAGGAGGGCACCAGAGGAGGTGGGGCCCACCCAGGCGGCCTCCTGGCGCGGCCTAGGGCCTGGCCGCGCCAGCAGGTCACCTCAGGGCAACCCCTGGCCCCCCTATGGCCCATCTTCGGTGATCCGGAAGCTTCTGTTTCGTTGATTTTTATATATTTTTCCTGGAATTTTCCGGGCTTCGGAAAATTGGGTAAAAGCCCGTGCAAAATAGACAACAGCAGACAGAAACTGGCACTGGGTGCATTGAGTTAGTAGGTTAGTCCAAATATGTGTAAAATGATATAAAAGTGTAGCAAAACATATAACAATGTCACCCAAAAGATCATGGAACAAGCAGAAATTGTAGATACGTTTGGGATGTATCAACATCCCCAAGCTTAATTTCTGCTCGTCCTTGAGTAGATAAATGATAACACAATAACTTCTGTGGTGACATGCTAACACACATATAAGAACTTCAAAGTAAATCAAGTAAGATATGCAATTCAAGTCAAGATAATAACAAGCAAGAGTCTATATCTAGTATTGAGTTTAGCAAAGTAAGAACATAAAGGTGCAAGAGCTCTCGCTGTCCATGACTCGAATGTCTCCAAATGGCGTTTGCGTGCAAGAAGTGGGTGATGGGTTGAGATCATAAAATATATATTTTTAATTGAGAACTCAATCTACTAAAATTTCACACTTGGTATCCTTTGGAATCTTATTTTGACTCATCCCGAGACCACTAGTCACGCACAAGTCAAAATGATCCTCTCCCTTTCGACTTTGAGCACTCATGCAATGGATGAGCGTAAGCAAGATATGTTGGAACTTAGGATGACAAATAGAATAATGATGGGGAAGGAAGACAAAAAGGTGTGGAAGGCTCACATCAATGAGGACAACCATAGGCGAGAGAAAGCCAAATGATAGATATGATGTGAGGAGTAGGGATTGCCCTGTAACAGATGCACATATGAGCTAAGATAAGGTCTCCAATGGAACTAGTCAGGGGTGCATCCAACTTGTTTTCTCATGAAGACCTAGAGCTCATTTGAGGAGGCTCATCATTGGAATATGCAAACCAAGTTCTATAGTGTAAGGGTCCCCACATAGTTGTGCATGAATGATAATATCTATGTAGTACAAATATAGCAATGGAGTACGAGTGTGGGTCTTCAAAAGGAATAGTAGTGTCGCCCCCTTCTCTATTTTTTTTTTCTTTTTTCTTTTTCTCTTTTATTTTTATTTTTTTGTGGCCTCTTTGGCTCTTTCTTTTTATCTCTCATTTGTCCTCTTTGGGATCTTTTGTTTGTCCTCTTTGGGATTTTTTCCTCACTTAAGGGCAACACTCTATGTTTTACATGAATAAAAAGAAGATCATCACACTTTATAAGAAGTACTCAACATAAAGACAAGTGAAAACTATCATGATGTATGCAAATGTATGCCTCTGCCAGTGTAGCAGGATATGCAATGATACTAGCGCGTCATGTAGGAATAATTGGGGAAAATCCCAACTATCATGTGGCTCTACGATCAAGCAAAAGCATGTATGACATGAAGATCAAGTCATGAGATGATGGATGTTGCATGTCAATGTATCTCGGAAAGGCTATGGAAATGCCTTAATAGGTATGGTGGCTGTTTTGAGGAAAGATATAATGAGGCTTATGTATGACAGAGCGTATCATGTCATGTGTTTGGATGCACCAGCGGAGTTTGCACCAACTCTCAATGTGAAAAGGGCAATGCATGGTACCGAAGAGGCTAGCAGAATATGGATGGTGGAAGTGCTAACAATCGAATACTCACATTAGTCCGAAGAACTCATACACTTATTGTCATTAACTCTCTATCTAGTTAGGAAATTCACAAAGATACAAGTACCCCGAGGAGGAGTGTTTGGGGGTTTGGTTATCCTTGCGCATCCTGGACTCATGGTAACGTGAGGGTACTCTATATATTCCAACCCCTCTAGAGGTTAGCGATCAATTTAGTAGCTAGAGTTCTCAACTAATTTATAGTTTTTGAAAAACACACAGATTTCCCAAAATACGACACTTATCACTAATAGGCTCAAGCTCTTGGCACCAACAGACCAAACATTACTCAAATCAATACCTCAAAACTATTGCAGGTTACTACTATACTTAAATAGCAATCTTAATTACCTACTCATGCAAGACACACAACTCAGTGCAACAAGCCAACTCTCTAAACAAGCTAAGCATGATAACTCAAGAGAGTTCCAAAATAAACCTAAATAAAAGCTCTTAAAAAAGATAAGCATGAAAACTAAGATCTAAGCATGACAGTAGCTATGTAAAGATGAAGAACACACAAAAATATAAGCATGAAAACCTATGTTGTGTTCTAGAGTGGAATGGAGCGTGTGTCTCTCCCAAACAAGGTAGGCTAGGTTCCGACTTTTTATGAATAGCAAGAAAAACTAAAACAAACTAAAAAGCAAATAGCGGGATGCTCCAAGCATAGCACATAACATATGAAGTGATAAAAATATAGCATGGAGATGGACGAACTGATGATTGTTGATAGAGAAGGGGATGCACGGGGGCATCCCCAAGCTTAGACGCTTGAGTCTCCTTGAATAATTATTGGGGTTCATGGGGGCATCCCCAAGCTTGAGCGCTTGACACTCCTGTATCTTCTTTCATCATCTCCCATCGCATACTTGAAAACTCCATTTATACAAAACTCATCATGAGCTGATTAGAGTGGTTAGTACCCTTAATAAAATAATTCATTACCTGCTGGAAATAAAGATTTTCATGAAAAGCTACTGCTTCTCATGATTGCCAAAAGGTTTTTGAAAATAAAAAGTAAGCTTAGGATTTGCAAAACAATGGAAACGCAAAACATGGCAGAATTTGTGAAAAACAGAACAACATGTAGTAAATAATTTATTCGGGGCACTTATACAACTCAAATAAAAAAACTCAGAAAAATGACAGAAAGGCAATTATATAGAGCATGCTGTCAAAACAATTCAGATCAAAAAGATGATCTCGTGATTTTTGGCGATTTTTTCCGTCAGGTAGACATAATCTGTTTCTGGACAACATGTCACAATTTTTGAACTTTCTTGCAATCGAAGGCTATAACTTAGCACAAAGCTGAAAAGTAAAGATACAATGATGTTGCTACAGTAGTAACAAGCATCAAGACCACTAAAACAGAAAGTAAAAAAAATTGGGTTGCCTCCTATCAAGCGCTTTCTTTTATGCGTGTGAGCTAGGCATAGTGCAAGAAGATCAAGTTGTATCAATTGAACCATCATCGAGATCATCAAAGAGCTCTTCAATAATACAACTAGTCTTAAGAAGACTCTCAAAGAGAGGCTTAGTGTCAACACTTCTAGGAGCAAAAGCAAAGTCGTAAGACCAATTGGAATTCCATTTCCAATTCTATTTAAGAGAGGTATCTCTTCCAAGGTCTTCACATTTTCAACACCCTTAGCAATATGTATACTCGTTTTGGGTTGAGAAACCTTGGGTACGTTAATGAACCTAGGTCCCTTCCTTGCTGGTGTTTCTACCCTTTTAGTCTTGATGGCGGATAGAGTAGTTTCTAAAGTTTCAAAAATATCCTCGATCTTATCAATCCTAGAAGGATCCACATCATGGGATTTAAGGGTCTCCAAAATTTTGTAAATTTTGTTCATGGAGCTATCAAGTCTATTTAAGTTCCCTTGAATCCTATGATCTACTTCATTAATTCTACTCATGATTGGCATCTCTAGCTCTATCTTCTCAAGTTTACTCATAACATGAGATAAAGTGATATCATCCTTTATGTCAACAATAGGTGGGATTCCGACAAGGTTTTCCATAACGTTAAGAGCCTCCCGAATGGGAGCTTCCAAGAAATTGTTGGGGAACGTAGTAATTTCAAAAAAAATCCTACGCCAAACAAGGATCTATCTATGGAGAAACCAACAACGAGTAATGGGGTAGAGCATCTTCATACCTTTGAAGATTGCTAAGCGGAAGTGTTACTGGAACGCGGTCGATGGAGTCGTACTCGCAACGATTCACATCGCGGTGTGATTCCGATCTACGTGCCGAACCACGGCACCTCCGCGCTCAACACACGTACATCCCGGCGACGTCCCCCACACCTTGATCCAGCAAGGAGGAGGGAGAGGTTGAGGGAGAGCTCCGGCAGCACGACGTCACGGTGGTGGTGGAGCTATGAGGGATTCCGGCGGAGCTTCTCCAAGCTGCGCGGAAGAGGAGGAAGAACTGGGCTGCGTGGAGAGGGAGGAAACGATTTATGTGTGTTCTCCAAAGGACAAACCCTCCACTATATATAGGGGGAGAGGGAGGGGGAGCCCCTTTAGGGTTCCCATCACCAAGGGGTGCGGCAGCCCCCATCTAGGGCTGGTGGTGGCGGCCAGGAAGGGAGGAGGGGGCGTGGCGCACCCCAGATGGGCCTTGGGCCCATCTGCTTTAGGGTTCCCCCCTTACCTCTCAACCTGCGCCTTGGGCCCTGGTGGGAGGCGCACCAGCCCACTATGGATTGGTTCCCTTCCACCTTTTGGCCCATGTCACCCTTTGGGGCTGGTGGCCCCTCCTGGTGGACCCCCAGAACCCTTTCGGTGGTCCCGGTACGTTACTGGTGACGCCCGAAATATTTCCGGTGTCCAAAACCCCTCATCCTATATATTAATCTTCACCTATGACCATTCCGGAGCTCCTCGTGACGTCCGGGATCTCATCCAGTACTTTGAACAACCTTCGGTGACCTCATACACTATTCCCATATAACCCTAGCGTCATCGAACCTTAAGTGTGTAGACCCTACGGGTTCAGGACGCATGCTGACATGTCTGACACACTCTCCGGATAATAACCAACACCGGGGTCTAGATATCCATATTGGTTCCCACATGTTCCACGATGATCTCATCGGATGAACCACGATGTCAAGGATTCACTTAATCCCGTATGGAGTTCCCTTTGTCTATCAGTATGATACTTGCCCGAGATTCAATCGTCGGTATCCCCATACCTTGTTCAATCTCGTTACCGACAAGTCTCTTTACTCGTTCCGTAGCACATCATCCCGTGACTAACTCCTTAGTCAGACTGAGCTCATTATGATGATGTTCTACCGAGTGGGCCCAGAGATACCTCTCTGTTCACACAGAGTGACAAATCCGTGTCTCGATTCGTACCAACCCAACAGACACTTTCGTAGATACCCGTAGTGCACCTTTATAGTCACCCAATTACTTGTGACGTTTGATACACCCAAAACACTCCTATGGTATCCGGGAGTTGCACGATCTCACGGTCTAAGGAAAATATACTTGACATTAGAAAAGCTTTAGCATACGAACAACACGACCTAGTGCTATGTTTAGGATTGGGTCTTGTCCATCACATCATTCTCCTAATGATGTGATCCCGTTATCAATGACATCCAATGTCCGTGATCAGGAAACCATGATCATCCATTGATCAACGAGCTAGCCAACTAGAGGCTCACTAGGGACACATTGTGATCTATGTATTCACACATGTATTATGGTTTTCGGTTAATACACTTATAGCATGAATAATAGACAATTATCATGAACTGGAAATATAATAATAACCATTTTATTATTGCCTCTAGGGCACATTTCCAACAGAAATTCCCTCCTATTGTTGTGTCTAGAACAAACCTATGCCAAGAAGTAATACCAACATAAAAATTTCTAAGCAGAATAGTGGTGGATTGCTTCTTGGTGGCTCTATCTTGAGAATTTTCAATTCTATACCAAGCATCTTTCAAACTTTCTCCAACCCTTTGTTTGAAGGTGAGAACCTCCCCTTTGGGTGCAACACTAGAGGCAAAGGATTTAGACATACTGACTGGACAAAGCAAAGTAACTAATTATTATTTTTGGTTTTTGGTATAAGACTCTGAAGAAAAAACTAAAAAAGCAAACTAACAAGACTAAAAAGCAAAGGTAAAGGATAGCGTGCAACTCCCCTATCTTGAATACTGGAGTCCCCGGCAACGGCACCAGAAAACTTTGCTTGATGACGAGATGATGTATATACTTCTCGCTCCTTGTTGGTTACCCCAAGTGTAAGGTTGAGATGTAGTCAGCAACAAGTTTTCCCTTACACGGAGACTATAAGGTTTATCGAACCAGTAGGACTCCTAGGCTCAACAAGTAGGTGTGTATCACCCTGGATCTAGCACAAGATGTGGACCTGCACACACAACAAATAACTTTGCTCCCAACGAGTACAGAGAGGTTGTCAATCTCTCCGTCCTTGTAGTTTGCAAAGGGTCAAAACACAAGCGGGAAGGTAATAGTGATTGCAATGGAAAAATAAATGAAAACGGTAAATGGCGGAGGTGTAAACAATGATGGTGATATGGACCGGAGTCAAACGATGTTCACTAGTGATGTCTCTCTCCCAAAATACGATAAACAACTATGCTTGGGTAAACAAATCACTGTTGGGCAATTGACAGAATCATGAACGCACCGCAATGCTAATTATGCTACTTGATAGTTAGAGATTCAATAGTAATGGGTAGTACGCCAATACAAGTATACCGTTTATTCATCAACATCTACTTACTAATCACCCACCTTGGGATATCTATCCACAACATTTCTCTGGTATTAAGTTGCGAGCCCCACCCAAAGTGTAAACTCAAAGCAACGGACAGCTGCATTAACGAACTATGCGTAAGGTAGACAATCCTTGCAACCGTGGTCACAAGCACCGTTGTTTTCTCCCTGGTGGCAACAACACATCCCCTAGTCTCATGTTTCTGTCAATTAAGCTAGACATCGAGGGGCATGAACCCACAATCATGCATAACGCCCCCTTTTGGAGTTACAATCTACTACTCGGCCAAAGCAATAAATAGCAACGGAGAACATGCATGAAACACTAAGGAACATAATATAAAAGGATAATCAAATATATAACTCATAACAATCTGAACATAATTTCATAATCCATCGGATCCCAACAAACCGAGCATAGCAATAGCAAGATAATTACATAGATGCATTGATCATGCAGGGCAGCTCACAAGGACTAACCATTGATGCACAAGATTCGAGAGAAGACATCACATAGCTACTGGTCATGGATTCATGGTCCAACGAGGACTACTCACGACACGCCCGGGAAGCGTCCATGGCGGTGGAGAAGCTCCCGGAGGTCAATCCTCCCTCCGACAGGGTGTCGGGAAGAGGTCTCCTGACGGTGCCGTTCTCGGAAGCGCGGCGACAGCGGAACGATGGATAAATTGGTGATTCTGGAAGTTGTGGAAGGGTTTCCTCTCGGGACTCTAAATATAGGCCGAAGGAGGGCACCGGAGGAGGTGGGGCCCACCCAGACGGCCTCGTGGCGTGGCCTAGGGCCTGGCCGCGCTAGCAGGTCGCTTGGGAAGCCCATGTCCCCCTCTGGCCCATCTTCGGTGATCCGAAAGCTTCTGTTTCGCTGAATTTTTTTATATTTTTCCTGGATTTTTTCGGGCTTCGGAAAATTGGGAAAAATCCCGTGCAAAATAGACAACAATAGACATAAATTGGCACTGGGTATACCGAGTTAGTAGGTTAGTCCAAATATGTGTAAAATGATATAAAAGTGTAGCAAAACATATAACAATGTCACCCAAAAGATCATGGATCAAGCAGAAATTATAGATACGTTTGGGACGTATCAGGTAGCATATGTGCTTTCAATCTCCCTTTTTTGGTAATCGATGACAACATACAATCAAAGCTTTAAATAGAGATAGTTAGTAGAATATGACAACTTTGAAAGATACATGACTAATACAAGATCCCCCTAAATGTGCGCAATCCCTTTTAAGATTTTTTTGCTTTGGACTGCATGGGCACACACATAGAAGAAGGGACAACAAAAGTCATGTGAATCTTGGCTATATGCACCAAACATATGTAAATTGAGAGGCTTCCATGTTCAAGACTCACTCTCGCAAACAATATGTGCAAGAGACAAGAGATCATCCTGAACAAGGATATGATGCATATACTTACCTTGGAGTTATTGAGCATCTTAGCAGTAGGAGCACACTTGAGAAAAAAATTGTTAGATAACACAAGAGTATTCTATTGTAAGGATGCAAAGAGCTCGAAAAGTACTAAGACATGGAAGACATATTAATAATAGGATTTGATGATAGATATTGTCTCCTCCTATTTGTTTGGATGGATGCTACTGCAACAAAAGACCTTCCAATGGCGCCAGAAGTAGGAGTATTGCTTGATACTCCTCAGCAACGGCACCAGGAATCCTTCAGCTGCGGCTATGCCTTAAGGGACTTCCTAGGCAAGTATGCAAAGGATTTCCCCCGTGGCCTTGGAGCCTTGCGTTGGTGTTCCCTCGAAGCGGAAACGGTGATGTAGCGTAGCGGTGGTAAGTATTTCCCTTAGTTTGAGAACCAAGGTATCAATCCAGCGGAAGAGTATCTCAAGATCCTGCACAAACACAAAAGCTTGCACCCAACACTATGAAGGGGTTGTCAATCCCTTATAGATTGTTTGCCAAGTGAGAACTGAAAGCAACAAAGTAACAAAGCAACGTAAAAGCGGAGGTGTAAACGATGGATGTGAATAGACCCGGGGGCCGTAGTGTTTACTAGTGGCTTCTCTCGTGAAAGCAAGTAGACGGTGGGTGAACAAATTACTGTCGAGCAATTGATAGAACTGTGCAGAGTCGTGACGATATCTATGCAATGATTATTTCTATAGGCATCACGTCTGAAACAAGTAGACCGATACTGTCTGCATCTACTACTATTACTCCACACGTCGACCACTATCCAACATGCATCTAGTGTATTAAGTCCATAAGAACAGAGTAACGCCTTAAGCAAGATGACATGATGTAGAGGGATAATCTCAAACCAATGATAAAACCCCCATCTTTTTACCCTTGATGGCAACTGCTTGATTTGTGCCTTGCTGCCCCTACTGTCACTGGGAAAGGTCACCACATGGCAGAACCCAAAACCAAGCACTTCTCCCATTGCAAGAATCATAGATCTAGTTGGCCAAACAAAACCCAAGACTCGGAGAGACTTACAAGGATATCAAATCATGCATATAAGAAATCAGCAAAGATTCAAATATATATCATAGATAATCTGATCAGAAGTCCACAATTCATCGGATCTCGACAAACACACCGCCAAAGAAGATTACATCGGATAGATCTCCATGAAGATCATGGAGAACTTTGTATTGAAGATCCAAGAGAGAGAAGAAGCCATCTAGCTACTAACTACGGACCCGTAGGTCTGAAGTGAACTACTCACGAGTCATTGGAGGGGCGATGATGATGATGAAGAAGCCCTCCACCTCCAAATTCCCCTCCGGCAGGGCGCCGGGAAGGGTCTCCAGATGAGATCTTGCGGAAACGGAAGCTTGCGGCGGCGGAAAAGTATTTTCGAGGCTCCCCTGATTTTTTGCGGAATATTTGGGAATATATAGGCACAAAACCTAGGTCAGGAGGCGGCCAGGGAAGCCATAAGCTTGCCCACCGCCGCCTCCCCCTTGTGGCGTGGTGCAAGCTTGTGGGCTCCCTGGGGCCCACCTGGCTTGGCCCAAAGGCTCCCTGGTCTTCTTTCGTTCAGAAAAAAAATCATTTCGGGGATTTTATTCCGTTTGGACTCCATTCCAAAATCAGATCTGAAAAGAGTCAAAAACACGGAAAAACAGGAACTGACACTTGGCACTGAATCAATAATTTAGTCCCCAAAAAGATATAAAAAGGTACATAAAACATACAAAGACGACAAGATAACAACATGAAACCATAAAAAATTATAGATACGTTTGAGACGTATCAAGCATCCCCAAGCTTAACTCCTGCTCGTCCTCGAGTAGGGAAGTCATAAGAATGAATTTTTGATGCTTTCATGCTACCTAGCATAGGTGTCCTTTGTAATTCCTCTTATGTGATGTGAATGTTCGGATCCATTAGATTCAAAACAATAGTTTGCTATTGACGTGGAAACAATAATAATTCAAGCAAACTAGCAAAGTAATCATGAACTTTCAAAATAACAAGGCCAAAAGAAAGTTATCCCTACAAAAGCATATAGTCTGGCTATACTCTATCATCATTGCACAACGAATTAAAATCATGCACAACCCCGGTATTGGCCAAGTAATTGTTTCACACCTTTACTTTCTCAAACATTTTCAACTCTCACGCAATACATGAGCGTGAGCCATGGTTATAGCACTATAGATGGTGTGGAATGTTGTGGAGTTTGCAAGACAAAAAGGAGAAGATAGTCACATTAACTAGGCATATCAATGAGCTGTGGAGATACTCATCAATAGATATCAATGTGAATGAGTAGGGATTGCCATACAAATGATGCACTAGAGCTATAAGTACGTGAAAGCTCTTAAATAAAACTAGTGGGTGTGCATCCAACTTGCTTGCTCACGAAGACCTAAGGCAATTTTGAGGAAGCCTATCATTGGAATATACAAGCCAAGTTATATAATGAAAATTTACCACTAGCTATATGATGGTGACAAAACGAGAGACTCTCAATCATGAAGATCAT
Source organism: Hordeum vulgare subsp. vulgare (assembly GCF_904849725.1). Lineage (NCBI taxonomy): Eukaryota > Viridiplantae > Streptophyta > Magnoliopsida > Poales > Poaceae > Hordeum > Hordeum vulgare. Next base: position 54,628,114 of record NC_058519.1, read on the forward strand.
GGTGCTCAAAATGCACAAGTGTGGAAAAAAATGGTAGCATTGTCCCTTCTCTCTTTTTCTCTCATTTTTTTGGTGGGCTCTTTGGCCTCTTTTTTATGGGCTTCTTTGGCCTCTTGTATTTCCTCACATGGGACAATGCTCCAATAATGATGATCATCACACTTTCAACTCAAAACTTAGAGCAATTATGACTCTATATGGAATGCCTTCGGTAGTGTACCGTGGAAATGATCTAGCATGGCATAGACATCAATGGAAACATCATGCTAGCTATCTTACGATCATGCAATGGCAATGTAGACGTGGTGGCACATATCATGGTGGTAGTTGCATGGCAATATATCTCGGAATGACTTTGAAAAAGCCATAGTAGATAGGTATGGTGGCTGTTTTGAGGGAGGCTAATGGTGGGTTTTGTGCACCGGTGAAAGTTGCACGGCACTAAGAAGATAGTGATGGTGGAAGGTGAAAGTGCATCTAAACCATGGAATTCACATTAGTCATGAAGAACTCATATACTTGTTGCAAAAAGTTTTATTAGTAATCGAAACAAAGCATTCAACGCATACTCCTAGCGGAAGGGTTGGTAGGTATAAACCATCGCGCGATCCCGACCGCCACGCAAAGGATGACAATCAGTAGACTAATCATGCTCAGATTTCATCACATAGAGGTTCACCATACGTGCATGCTACGGGAATCACTAACTTCAACACAAGTATTTCTAGATTCACAACACCTCACTAGCATGATTTCAATATTACCATAACCACAACTCAAAACTAATTGAGATGAATCAAACTTCTCTAACTATTCAATGCACATGAAGGAGGAAGTTTTCGTATCCCTTTGGATAACTACCCCTTTTGAGACTACTTTCAAAGCATATATCAACTACCAAGCCACGCACCGCTGCGCTCTAAAAGATATAAGTGAAGCACATAGAGCAAAAGTATCTAGCTCAAAAGATATAAGTGAAGCACATGTGAGCTGAATTGTCTACCAAAAGATATAAGTGAAGCTCGACAAAATCACGGTGTATGCATGTCTCTCTCTAGGTGTGCAGCAAGGATGATTATGACACAACAAAAATAAAAGACTCCTATGATACAAGACGCTCCAAGCAACAACACATAACATGTGGTGAATAAAAATATAGCCCCAAGTAACGTTACCGATGGATTGAAGACGAGAGAGGGGATGCCTTCCCGGGGCATCCCCAAGCTTAGGCTTTTACGACATCCTTGATTCTCTTGGGGTGCCTTGGGCATCCCCAAGCTTGAGCTCTTGCCACTCTTTATCTTTTTGTCCATAAGAACTTCACCCAAAACTTGAAAACTTCACAACACGAAACTTAAACAGAAACTCGTGATAACATTAGTACAAGAAAGCAAACCACCACTTCCTTAGGTACTGTAGCAAACTTAAATTCTACTTTTGCTAATTTTGGGTTAATGTACTTTCAATCTTACATGGCTAATACCCCCCGATACTATCCATAGTTTCATCAAAATAAGCAACCAACACAACAAAAAACAGAATCTGTTAACAACAGACCAGTTTGTAGAAATCTGTATGTTTCGTATACCTCTGGTACTTCAAAAATTCTTAACAATTATGACAGCCTGAAGAAATTGCGTAGCAATCAGGAGCAAAAATAATCAACTCAAAAGCTCTTACAGAAAAAAAATGAAAATTATTTTCATGAGCAGAAAGTTTCTGTCTTTCCCAGCATGACGAAACGATCATCCTCAAGACTAATCATAACGGTTTTGCTTGGCACAAATGCAAAAAGAAACACAAAAAACACAATCATAACAGAATTATAAAAGTGTGGAAAACACAAAACATAAATAAAAAGGATAGATTCATTGGGTTGCCTCCCAACAAGCGCTTTTGTTTAACACCCTTAGCTAGGCATTCAATGATGCTCTCACAAAAGACAAGAATTGAAGCACAACGAGAGCATCATGGAGCATATGGCTAGCAAATTTAAGTCTAACCCACTTCCTATGCATAGGGATTTTGTAGGAAAACAGATTGTCAAGACAACCAATAGTTGCCATAAGCAAGGAAGCAGAAAGAGACAAGAGCAATCTCAACATCACGAGAGGTGATTTGGTAACATGAAAGTTTCTACCAAAATATTTTCCTCTCTCATAGCAATTACATGTGGGATCATATTCAAATTCAACAATATAGCTATCACAAAGGATATTCTTTTCATGATCCACATGCATGCAAAGTTGAATCTCTTCAAAAATAGTGGGATTATCATCAAATAAAGTCATGACTTCTCCAATCCCACTTTCAGTATTGTTGCAAATATCATATTCATCATGAGGTTTGAACAAATTTTCAAGATCATAAGAAAGATCATCACCCCAATTATGATTATTACAATAAGTAGTGGACAAAGCAAAACTAGCATCCCCAAGCTTAGGATTTTGCATATTTTTAGCATGATTGTGACTAATAGGATTTATAGTGAAATCCTTGCAATTATGCTTTTCATCCAAGGGGCCCTCGTGAATCACTTCATGAATTTCTTCCTCACAATTTCCACATTCACGCACCTTACGCAAAACTCCAAAGGAATAGACAATTTTCCTCGACTCAATAGCAATTTGTTCCACACGAGTGGGTCTATTAAAGAGACTAGCAAGTGGATGAGGATCCATATCACTAGATTTTCAGCAAGCAAAGATGCAAGCATATTGAGGGCACATGGCACACAAGCGAACAGAAAGCAAGCGAGAGAAAAGGGCGACGGAGAAAGGCGAATGAAAACGGCAAAGGCAAAAGAAAACGGTGAAGGAGAAAGGCGAATGAAAACGACAAATGTGAAGTGAGGGAGAGGAAAACGAGAGGCAACTGGCAACAAAAGTAAATGCAAGAGAAGAGTTTGTGAGACCTACTTGGATAGATCTTGATTTCTCCTCCCCGGCAACGGCGCCAGAAATTCTTCTGCTACTGCAACAAAAGACCTTCCAATGGTGCCAGAAATAAGAGTGTTGCTTGATACTCCTCAGCAACGGCACCAGGAATCCTTGAGCTGCGGCTACGCCTTAAGGGACTTCCTAGGCAAGTATGCAAAGGATTTCCCCTGTGGCCTTGGAGCCTTGTGTTGGTGTTCCCTCGAAGCGGAAAGGGTGATGTAGCATAGCGGTGGTAAGTATTTCCCTCAGTTTGAGAACCAAGGTATCAATTCGGCGGAAGAGTATCTCAAGATCCTGCACAAACACAAAAGCTTCCACCCAACGCTATGAAGGGGTTGTCAATCCCTTATAGATTGTTTGCCAAGTGAGAACTGAAAGCAACAAAGTAACAAAGCAAACTAAAAGCGGAGGTGTAAACGATGGATGTGAATAGACCCAGGGGGCGTAGTGTTTACTAGTGGCTTCTCTCATGAAAGCAAGTAGACGGTGGGTGAACAAATTACTGTCGAGCAATTGATAGAACTGTGCAGAGTCGTGACGATATCTATGCAATGATTATTTCTATAGGCATCATGTCCGAAACAAGTAGACCGATACTGTCTGCATCTACTACTACTACTCCACACATCGACGCTATCCAGCATGCATCTAGTGTATTAAGTCCATAAGAACAGAGTAACGCCTTAAGCAAGATGACATGATGTAGAGGGATAATCTCAAACCAATGATAAAAACCCCATCTTTTTACCCTTGATACCAACTGCTTGATGTGTGCCTTGCTGCCCCTACTGTCACTAGGAATGGTCACCACATGGTAGAACCCAAAACCAAGCACTTCTCCCATTGAAAGAATCATAGATCTAGTTGGCCAAACAAAACCCAAGACTCAGAGAGACTTACAAGGATATCAAATCATGCATATAAGAAATCAGCAAAGACTCGAATATATATCGTAGATAATCTGATCACAAGTCCACAATTCATCGGATCTCGACAAACACACCGCCAAAGAAGATTACATTGGATAGATCTCCATGAAGATCATGGCGAACTTTGTATTGAAGATCCAAGAGAGAGAAGAAACCATCTAGCTACTAACTACGGACCCGTAGGTCTGAAGTGAACTACTCACGAGTCATTGTAGGGGCGATGATGATGATGAAGAAGCCCTCCACCTCCAAAGTCCCCTCCGGTAGGGCACTGGGAAGGGTCTCGAGGAAACGGAAGCTTGCGGCGGCGGAAAAGTATTTTCGAGGCTCCCCCGATTTTTTGTGGAATATTTGGGAATATATAGGCGCAAAACCTAGGTCAGGAGGCGGCCAGGGAAGCCACAAGCTTGCCCACCGCCGCCTCCCCCCTGGTGGCATGGTGCAAGCTCGTGGGCTCCCTGGGGCCCACCTGGCTTGGCCCAAAGGCTCCCTGGTCTTCTTTCGTTCAGGAAAAAAATCATTTCGGGGATTTTATTCCATTTGGACTCCGTTCCAAAATCAGATCTGAAAAGAGTCAAAAACACGGAAAACAGGAACTGGCACTTGGCACTGAATCAATAAGTTAGTCCCCAAAAAGATATAAAAAGGTACATAAACATACAAAGAAGACAAGATAACAACGTGAAACCATCAAAAATTATAGATACGTTTGAGACGTATCAATGGATATGTGTCCAAGAATATTTAGAACTTTCTCCCCTAAGTGTGAATATGTAGGATTTCCTCTCCTCATGAATCATAGCATGTAGATATTGGGAGTAGGTAGGGTGAGACAAGTTCAATACAAGAAGGCTGAGATAACTCCTCCTTAATGATTTCTCCTCCTTTGATATCTTTCCCCCTTTGATTTCTCCTCCCCTCAATGATTTCTCCCTCTTCAAGCATAAGCTTTGATATCCCCCCTTTTGGCATTAATTTCCAAAAAGGTTGTAGGGTAAAGGTTCCTAGAGTGTAAGGGATCCTGGATTTTTCTTCCTTTGATATAGATAAGGGTTCCTTAATATTTTTTCCTCCTTTAGTAGATAAAGGATCCTTGAAATTTCTCCTCCTTCAGTAGGTAAGGGATCCTTGAAATTTCTCCTCCTTTCAGTAGGTAAAGGATCCTTTAAATTTCTCCCCCTTTCAGTAGGTAAGGGTTCCTTGAAATTTCTCCCCCTTTTAGTAAGGATCCTAGATGTTTCTCGCCCTTTGAAATTTCTATATCTTGGTTGATGGAACCCCCCTTTGGCAAAAATTGAGATAATCACTAAGAACACATGTAGCATCAAATTTTGGTATCTCCGAGGTAGAATGGTCCGATAGAACCAAGAATGAACTTATGCTTGTGGGAGAAGTCAGTATGACTGATTTTCCCAGTTCAAAGAGACCGAGTTGCAAATAGAATATTAACTACTTGAAGATATGTGATCTCTTCAAACAAACGTAAATTCTTCCTGGCCATATAGTGAACAAAAATTCTCAGTTATTTTGGTCAGAGCTCTCAAAAAGTATTCAAATGATTTTTCAAAGGATTTGCAAAGAATTTTCACAACTAGATGAGAATTGAATGGTTCCAAGAAAGTATGCAATAAAAATGTGAATCATACAAGAAACTTCATCTAGATGTTGGTCGGTGACTAGGTCACCTATATTAGAGTATAATGACTTAAGGAGACAAGCAAGAATGCTTGATCATAGGTCATAGTCATCGTTAAGCGCAAAATGGGGTTACTATTTTCGTTAAGAATTTTAGTGTCTTCATATCACTTGAGTTGATTTACCTCATAACTTGGTGTAAAGATTTATCAAGGATATGGGTACATACCTTCAAATGTTGTTGATGACGCGACATGTAGGTGAACTTGTTTGTGGATGCTCAATGTTGATGAAGATCATCTTGCGTTGGGAGCAATCCTTGTTGTTTTGATTCACTTTTCACCTACATAGGTTAGTCATGCAAGTAAGAACATAATATATCCAAATGACAAGAGTGATGTATTCATCAAATAGTTGTCAAGGATATGATTTTGCTGTCTTCTTCCTTCATCTCCTAAGAAAGGGTTGTTGATACTTGGCCTTGACAAGATTGCTTTCGATGTGAGTTGATGGCAATCTTCTGGAGTGTAGTTCTTCCAAGTACCTACCAAAGGTTAGATGGAATACAAGGGAGAATAGTTTTCGAATATATAAGATAGTGTCATATCAATAGCATCATGGAATAATCAAGTAAGCTCATGCCCTTACATGCATCCGAGTGAGTCTAGCTCAAGTTTGAATCATCAATGATGTTCAACTCACTCCTCAAGTGACAAAACACTTTATCATCAAGTGGCTTGGTAAAGATATCAGCCAACTTTTTATCGGTACAAACATGCTTGAGATAAATATGTCCTTTACCAACATGAACTTGAATATGTTTAGTTCGAGAATGTTGCACGGAATTATGAGTAATTTTAATAGCACTTTCATTATCACATAATAATGGAACATGTTTCACAATAATGACATAATCCTTAAGAGTTTTCATCATCCAAAGCAATTGTTCACAACATCATTCGGCGGTAGATAGAGATACTGTAGCGATCGTTTTTTCAGAAAATAATTTACAGAAAACATGTTTTTGTGTTCACCAGCCCCAGGACTACTGTTAGCTCGTAGACACTCACTTGATACAAAATATCCAAGCAAAATATAAAATGTGGGTTACAATACCATGAAGGCCTACTGGCTTGGACAAAAGTCCGAGGTTGACGACGGAAGTGACTCGAGGAATCTCAAGTGCCCATGGGACTCCATTCCCATAGGAACATCTCACCTGGATAAATTCCTATCTCACAAGGCAGCTATCCTTGACTCCTAGGTTCCGGGGTTGACGGCATCGTGCTCCTCTTAGAATGCAATCTAGCCAAGACAATAGCCACGGACAAGCCAGTGAGTACTTTGAATGTACTCGCCAACATCAAGAAAACAAAAAAGTTAAAGCCACTTAATAACTCTATCCCACATTAAGAATAAATTCATGGATGCATTCATGTAGAAAAATTAGTTCAACCAATGTTGTATAGACAAGCAAGTAAGGTAACAATGAATAGGTAATGACATGCGTGCCACAGTCGGGCGTCGGAGCGACACCACCTAAAGGGCTCACATGCAAGTAATAAGAGTTGCCACAGTCGGGCGTCTAAACGACACCACATGAAGGGCTTATATGAAAGAAATAACCGTTGCCACAGTCGGGCGTCTAAGCGACACCATAGAAAGGGCTTATATGAAAGAAATAACAGTTGCCATAGTTGCGCTCTAAGAGACACCACGGAAATGGCTTATATGAAAGAAATAACAGTTGCCACACTCGGGCGTCTAAGCGACACCACAGAAAGGGCTTATATGAAATAGTAATAGATATTGAATATCCACGAGGTAGAACCGTCCCACGGATATTCGACAAACATAATCATAGGGGTTAGTCCACAGTAAAAATAATATTATGATCATCCACCATATTTCATGATTAGTCTCACGATTTTGTTAACTTCCTCCAAAGACCAACACTCAGACCAACACTTGACTAGTCAACTAATCGTCCTTGACTGTGGACACGACTACTCGAATAGCTTTGACTCTCCAAAGGGTGTACTCTTTACCCACAACCCACGGGTTTCAACAGTCACTCAGACTAATCCCGCATATGGTTTCAACCAATACACACCCATTCTTACCCCCGCAAAGCCCGGCTTCACCCGGACTATGCTGCCAGGGAAAAACCATAAGACGGGGAGGCTCCGACCTCAACTAGCATGGGATCAAATTTATACCATGATGTCTACTACGCAACCTTCTCCTTGTAGACGTTGTTGGGACTCCAAGTGCAGAGGTTTGTAGGACAGTAGCAATTTTCCCTCAAGTAGGTGACCTAAGGTTTATCAATCCGCAGGAGGCGTAGGATGAAGATGGCCTCTCTCAAGCAACCCTACAACCAAATAACAAAGAGTCTCTTGTGTCCCCAACACACCCAATACAATGGTAAGTTGTATAGGTGCACTAGTTCGGCGAAGAGATGGTGATACAAGTGCAAAATGGATAGTCGATATAGGTTTTTATAATCTGAAATTACAAAAACAGCAAGGTAATGAATAGTAAAAGTGAGGACGAACGGTATTGCAATGCTTGGAAACAAGGCCGAGGGTTCATACTTTCACTAGTGAAGTTCTCTCAACAGTGGTAACATAATTGGACCATATAACTAGCCCTCAACATGCAACAAAGAGTCACTCCAAAGTCACTAATAGCGGAGACCAGACGAAGAGATTATTGTCGGGTATGAAACCACCACAAAGTTATTCTTTCTGATCAATCTATTCAAGAGTCTGTAGTAAAATAACACGAAGCTATTCTTTCCATTCGATCCATCATAGAGTTCATACTAGAATAACACCTTAATACACACATCAACCAAGACCCTAATGTCACCTAGATACTCCATTGTCACCTCAAGTATCCGTGGGCATGATTATACGATATGCATCACACAATCTCACAATCATCTATTCAACCAACACATAGAACTTCAAAGAGTGCCCCAAAGTTTCTACCGGAGAGTCAAAACGTGTGCCAACCCTTATGCATAGGTTCCCGAGGTCACAAACCCGCAAGTTGATCACCAAAACATACATCAAGTACTCACATGAATATCCCATTGTCACCAAAGATAGACACGTGCAAGACATACATAAAGTTTTCTTAAAGACTCAATCTGATAAGATAACTTCAAAGGGGAAACTCAATTCATTACAAGAAGGGAGAGGGGGAAGAACATCATAAGATCCAACTATAGTAGCAAAGCCCGCGGTACATCGAGATCATGACATCTCAAGAACACGAGAGAGAGAGAGAGATCAAACACATAGCTACTGGTACATACCCTCAGCCCCGAGGGAGAACTACTCCCTCCTCATCATGGAGATCGTCGGGATGATGAAGATGGCCACCGCAGATGGATTCCCCCTCCGGCAGGGTGCCGGAACGGGCTCCCGATTGGTTTTTGGTGGCTACAGAGGCTTGTGGCGGCGGAACTCCCGATCTAGGTTTCTTTTTGGGGGTTTCTGTATTTATAGGAATTTATGGCGGTGGAATTACGTCGGTTGGGCCCAAGAGGAGGTCACAAACCTGCTAGGCCCGGCCTAGGGGGGCGGGCCTCCTGGGCTTGTGACTCCCTCGTGGCTCTTCTGCCCTTCTTCCAAAGCTTCGGGGGTCTCTTTTGGTCCAAAAAAATCGTCGCGGAAGTTTTATTCCATTTGGACTCCGTTTGATATTCTTTTCTGAAAAAGGTCAAAAACCAGGAAAAAACAAAAACTGGCACTGGGCTCTAGGTCAATAGGTTAGTCCCAAAAATAATATAAAATAGCATATTAATGCTTATAAAACATCCAAAGTTGATAATATAATAGCATGGAACGATAAAAAATTATAGATACGTTGGAGACGTATCAAGCATCCCCAAGCTTAATTCCTGCTCGTCCTCGATAAAAACAGAATTTTTGATGTGGAATGCTACCTAACATATATTGTGGCATTAATATTCAGATCCATATGATTCAAGACAAAAAGTTTAATGTTGACATAAGAACAATAATACTTCAAGCATACTAACAAAGCAATCATGTCTTCTCAAAATAACATGGCACAAAGAGAGTTATCCCAACAATATCATATAGTCTGGCTATGCTCCATCTTCCCCGCACAGCGTATTTAAATCATGCACAACCCCGGTATTAGTCAAGCAATTGTTTTCACACTTTTAGTTTCTCAAACCTTTTCAACTCTCACGCAATACATGAGCATGAGTCATGGACATAGCACTATAGGTGGAATAGAATATGGTGGTGGTTGTGAGGCAAAAAGGAGGAGATGGTCACATCAACTAGGCGTATCAACGGGCTATGGAGATGCCCATCAATAGATATCAATGTGAGTGAGTAGGGATTGCCATGCAACAGATGCACTAGAGCTATAAGTTAATGAAAGCTCAAAAAGAAACTAAGTGGGTGTGCATCCAACTCGCTTGCTCACGAAGACCAAGGGCAATTGAGGATGCCTGTGACGCCCTCGATTTAATCGTACGCTAACCATACACACAAATGCGTACGATCAAACCTAAGGACTCACGGGAAGATATCACAACACAACTCGAGACACAAATAAAAAACATCAGCTTCATATTACAAGCCAGGGGCCTCGAGGGCTAGAATACGAAAGCTCGATAAACACACGAGTCAGCGGAAGCAACAAATATCTGAGTACAGACATAAAACATGGGGTGCCTTAGAGAAGGCTAGCACAAAAGATACAACGATCGAACGAGGCGAGGCCTCCTGCCTGGGAACCTCCTAACTACTCCTGATCATCAGCGGCCTCCACGTAGTAGTAGGCACCGTCGGGGTAGCAGTCGTCGTCGGCGGGGACCTCCATCTCCTGGGCTCCATCATCTGGTCGCAGCAAACGGATCAAGGGGACAAGGGGGGAGCAAAGCAGTGGTGAGTACTCATCCAAAGTACTCGCAAGTCTTACATCAGAACTATTCTAATTATGCATCAGTATCAAAGAAGGGGGGTTATATGTGGACTGACTGCAACACTGCGAGAATAGGGAGAGAAGGCCTAGTCCTATCGAAGACTAGCATCTTCAGGGTCTTGCAGCAATAGACGAGAGTAGAACAGGGGTAAAACATTAATAGTCATATGGTTGCAGCAATATTAAAGTGAGGTCACGCCTAAAGATCCTCCCTCGACTCCGTGCGAGGAAGCAATCCCGAGGCAAACTAATTCCAGTTAAGTAACAATTGTAGTTGTAAAAGATCGGGGCACAATTCCAAGTCGTCCTGTAACCGTGGACACGGCTATCCGAATAGTTAATTTTCATCCCTGCAGGGGTGCACCACATGTCCCGTCACGCTCGATAACACTCATGCTGGACATACTTTTCTGGGTCCTGCCCGGCCTCGGAATATCGACACGTCGCAGCCCCACCTAAGACTAATCAGAGAGGCCAGCCCGCCGGTCTAACTCCTAAGCACAAAGGGTTCGTGGGCCCAGTTCCCCTTCGTGCTCCTGCACGTGGCGTGGGCGGCCGACGTCAGTCCTAGCATCCCTTAATCACAAGAGCGATGCATCTCGGGACCACTCGGGCGCGCGCCGCTACATTGCTGGCATCTGAAAAGCTTCGGCTGATACCGCGACGCCGAGTACCCATAATTCTTCCCGTGTAGCCGGTTAGTGCGAAAAGGTCTCCGACCAACCCAAATCAAATACCCAAATCCATTAACATTTTACTTAGGCCATCAACACAGTCTCACGGGAATTCACCCGTCTTACAACTAATCACCGAAGATCCAAGTAACCTGGTCGAGTAAGTGTGTGGTTGTAACATCCAGGGGGAATCCGAGGTATCACCCTCGTTGGATTCCGAATGATGTACCCGTCAAGGTGGGTTTAGAGGAATCACCCCCGGGGGTCCCACACTTGAGGGGTTGCACGACAGAGGCGTCATCGGGAATGGTGAAAGAGGAATCACCCTCGATAACCACGACTGACTAGCTATACTACGGAGATATCATCAGGAGTTCTTAGCGAGGTGTCACCCTCGGTACCCGATAGTATCTCTGTAGCGTCATACAACGAAGGGTGTTGTATGTGCTGTGTCGGGTTTGGCTCGTCGATCAGAGATCGGGATTTGAAAACAAGCGGGGCAACTGGACTACGGGGTCAGAGGGGAAGACTGCTCCACCTATACTAGGCATATTAAAAGTACAGGACTGAAAGTAACAGTTCATCAAAAACAGGCTATGCATCAGATATAGGAGCTAACTACAACAGTAGCAAAATACTAATGCAAGCAGTAGGAAGAAAGACATAGGTGATATAGGAATGATCAAGGGGGGGGGGTTTACTTGCCTTGCTGCTCTGCGGCAAAGGAGTGATCGACAAGGTCGTAGATGTACCCGGCACCAGCGTCAGTCTCGAGTTCTACCGGTAAGAAGAGGGGGAAGCAACAATAAATAATAGCACCGATGCAACACAAAGCACGACATGGCAAGATGCAGGCTAGACATGAGCTAACGCAGCAACATCCGTCATAGACGGGTCGGAAGAATATCTGACGATATTTTCCGGGTCTCGGGCTACTACCGATTATACTGGAAACGATGGAAAGGTTCCATGTTTGCTATGCTAGGGACGCGTGACACACGAACGGGGCGTGAATCCAGGTTCGTCTCGTTCTGCTGATCAACTTTCATGTTGAAAATATTTTGATCTGACTTACGGATTATTTAATATTAATTTTTAAAATTTTATTTAATAATTAGGAATTAAAAACAGATTTAAATGATTTAATAAAAAGCTATTATGACATCAGCATGATGTCATGCTGACATCAACAGTTGACTGGTCAACTGACCAGCGGGTCCCGAACGTCATAGGCACAAGTTTTAATTAAGATTAAATATTAATTAATCAGATTAATTTAGTGGGGGACCCACGTGTCATTCTCTTATTCTGCTAATTAATTAATTTAACTAATATATCTATTTAACTAATTCATTAACTCATTAATTAATTATTATACCTATTTATTTATTTATTTAATAAAAACATATATTTTTATTATTTATATTTTAATTTCCATTTTCTTCAAAGCGGGTGTGGGGCCTCCGTGTAAGTGGGTGTGGAGGTATGGCCCCACCGGTAAGTGACATAGGCCATATACATACTAAACACACATACACCGAATCATACATAATGTATTTTCTTACGTACAAGCATTCATACATATTAATACATACAGACGTACATGCTTTATACATATATCATTTTTTTGTTTTTCTCTCTAACTCTTTCTCTAACCTTTCTGCTAACAAGCAACCTCTCACAGAACCTTCTCATCTCAACAGAAAGAGGGAGGAGACAACCTCCACCTCTACCTGCATGAACCTATAGGCGTCGGAATGCGGCGGCGTTCATTGGAACGGATCCGGAGAGCAGAGAGGAGAAGAGGGGTTGTTCTCACCGAGCCCGTAGAGGTGCAAAGCGGGCTCGAGGGAGGGCGATGGCCGACGTGGTGCCGCAGTCCGGCGAGGTAGGCGGAGGAGCTCCGGCGTGGAGGCGCGGTGGTGACGATGCCGGTGAGGATGGTCGTCGGAGAGGCCTCCCGGTGGTCGGGGCCGGCGCCGCCAAGGAGGCGCTCTGGCGACGGGGAGTGAGGCCGCCGGGGAGGCGCTTGCCGAGGAGGAGGGGCGAGGTGTAGGGGCTCGGCCGACGGGGTCCTGGTGCGGGTTGGCCGAGGGGATGGGGAAGGGGCTGATGGGAGAGAGAGGAGCCAAGGGAGAGGATTCGGTCGGCGGGGCTCCTGGAGGGTGGGGGTGGTGCCGCGGGGGAAACAGGGGACCGACGAGGGGGGGATCCGGGAGGCGAGGTCGCTGGAGGGAGGAAGGAGGACGGGAGGGAGAGGTGGCTCGCCGACGAGGGTGGAGGAGGCCGGGAGGGGCTGGCTCGCCGACCGGTGAGGGATCCGGCGGTGGGGGTGATGCGTGGGGAGGGACTGGGAGGCCGACGGGGGGAGTTGGGGAAGGAGCTCGAGCCCAGGGGGACTCGGTCGTGGGGGGAGATGGGGTCGTGCGGGAGGGAACCGAGAAAGAGAGAGGAGTCTCTCGTGGGGAGGGGGTACGAGAGGTGGGGAGCTGTCGGTGGGGGTGGGCCCCCCCACGAGGGGAAGGAGCCCCTGGCGGCGGCGCAAGGGGGAGGGAGGGAGCGAGGCAGGAGAGGGGTTGCCTCGCCCTAGGGTTTGAGTGTTGGAATTATGCCCTAGAGGCAATGATAAATATAGTTATTATTATAATTCCTGTATCAAGATAATCGTTTATTATCCATGCTATAATTGTATTGAATGAAGACTCATTTACATGTGTGGATACATAGACAAAACACTGTCCCTAGCAAGCCTCTAGTTGGCTAGCCAGTTGATCAAAGATAGTCAGTGTCTTCTGATTATGAACAAGGTGTTGTTGCTTGATAACTGGATCACGTCATTAGGAGAATCACGTGATGGACTAGACCCAAACTAATAGACGTAGCATGTTGATCGTGTCATTTTGTTGCTACTGTTTTTCTGCGTGTCAAGTATTTGTTCCTATGACCATGAGATCATATAAATCACTAACACCGGAGGAATACTTTGTGTGTATCAAACGTCGCAACGTAACTGGGTGACTATAAAGATGCTCTACAGGTATCTCCGAAGGTGTTCGTTGAGTTAGTATGGATCAAGACAGGGATTTGTCACTCCGTGTGACGGAGAGGTATCTCAGGGCCCACTCGGTAATACAACATCACACACAAGCCTTGCAAGCAATGTGACTTAGTGTAAGTTGCGGGATCTTGTATTACGGAACGAGTAAAGAGACTTGCCGGTAAACGAGATTGAAATAGGTATGCGGATACTGACGATCGAATCTCGGGCAAGTAACATACCAAAGGACAAAGGGAATGACATACGGGATTATATGAATCCTTGGCACTGAGGTTAAAACGATAAGATCTTCGTAGAATATGTAGGATCCAATATGGGCATCCAGGTCCCGCTATTGGATATTGACCGAGGAGTCTCTCGGGTCATGTCTACATAGTTCTCGAACCCGCAGGGTCTGCACACTTAAGGTTCGACGTTGTTTTATGCGTATTTGAGTTATATGGTTGGTTACCGAATGTTGTTCGGAGTCCTGTATGAGATCACGGACGTCACGAGGGTTTCCGGAGTGGTCTGGAAACGAAGATTGATATATAGGATGACCTCATTTGATTACCGGAAGGTTTTCGGAGTTACCGGGAATGTACCGGGAATCACGAATGGGTTCCGGGAGTTCACCGGGGGGGGCAACCCATCCCGGGGAAGCCCATAGGCCTTGGGGCTGGCACACCAGCCCTTAGTGGGCTGGTGGGACAGCCCAAGAAGGCCCTATGCGCCATAGGAAGAAAATCAAAGAGAAAAAAAAAGGAGGAGGTGGGAAAGGGAAGAAGGACTCCACCCACCAAACCAAGTTGGACTCGGTTTGGGGGGGAGACCTTCCCCCCTTGGCTCGGCCGACCCCCTTGGGGCTCCTTGAGCCCCAAGGCAAGGCTCCCCTTCTCCCACCTATATATACGGAGGTTTTAGGGCTGATTTGAGACGTTTTTTCCACGGCAGCCCGACCACATACCTCCACGGTTTTCCTCTAGATCGCGTTTCTGCGGAGCTCGGGCGGAGCCCTGCTGAGACAAGATCATCACCAACCTCCGGAGCGCCGTCACGCTGCCGGAGAACTCTTCTACCTCTCTGTCTCTCTTGCTGGATCAAGAAGGCCGAGATCATCGTCGAGCTGTACGTGTGCTGAATGCGGAGGTGCCGTCCGTTCGGCACTAGATCGTGGGACTGATCGCGGGACGGTTCACGGGGCCGATCGAGGGACGTGAGGACGTTCCACTACATCAACCGTGTTCACTAACGCTTCTGCTGTACGGTCTACAAGGGTACGTAGATCACACATCCCCTCTCGTAGATGGACATCACCATGATAGGTCTTCGTGCGCGTAGGAAATTTTTTGTTTCCCATGCGACGTTCCCCAACAGTGGTATCAGAGCTAGGTTCATGCGTAGATGTCTTCTCGAGTAGAACACAAAATTTTTTGTGGGCGGTGATGTGCGTTTTGCTGCCCTCCTTAGTCTTTTCTTGATTCCGCGGTATTGTTGGATTGAAGCGGCTTGGACCGACATTACTCGTACGCTTACGAGAGACTGGTTTCATCGCTACGAGTAACCCCGTTGCTCAAAGATGACTGGCAAGTGCAAGTTTCTCCAACTTTAGTTGAACCCGATTTGACCGAGGAGGTCCTTGGATGAGGTTAAATAGCAACTCATATATCTCCGTTGTGGTGTTTGCGTAAGTAAGATGCGATCCTACAAGATACCCATGGTCACCACGTAAAACATGCAACAACAAAATTAGAGGACGTCTAACTTGTTTTTGCAGGGTATGCTTGTGATGTGATATGGCCAACGATGTGATGGTACGGCAACCGGCAGGAGCCATAGGGTTGTCTTTATACTAACGTTTGTGCTTGCAGATGCGTTTACTATGTTGCTAGGATGTAGCTTTAGTAGTAATAGCATGAGTAGCACAACAACCCCGATGGTGACACGTTGATGGAGATCATGGTGTGGCGCCGGTGACAAGAAGATCGTGTCAGTGCTTTGGTGATGGAGATCAAGGAGCACGTGATGATGGCCATATCATGTCACTTGTGAATTGCATGTGATGTTAGTCCTTTTATGCACCTTATTTTGCTTAGAACGACGGTAGCATTTTGAGGCGATCTCTCACTAAAATTTCATGACGAAATTGTGTTCTCCCCGACTGTGCACCGTTGCTACAGTTCGTCGTTTCGAGACACCACGTGGTGATCGGGTGTGATAGACTCAACGTTCACATACAACGGGTGCAAAACAGTTGCGCACGCGGAACACTCGGGTTAAGCTTGACGAGCCTAGCATGTGCAGACATGGCCTCGGAACACATGAGACCGAAAGGTCGATCATGAATCATATAGATGATATGATTAGCATAGGGATGCTTACCACTGAAACTATGCTCAACTCACGTGATGATCGGACTTGAGCTAGTGTAAGTGGATCATGAACCACTCAAATGACTAGAGAGATGTACTTTTTGAGTGGGAGTTTAGCAAATAATTTGATTAAGTTAAACTCTAATTATCTTGAACATAGTCTAAGTCCACTTTGAATATATTTGTGTTGTAGATCATGGCTCACGCGACAGTCACCCTGAATTTTAATACGTTCCTAGAGAAAGCTAAGTTTAAAGATGATGGAAGCAACTTTGTAGACTGGGCTCGTAATCTTAAGCTAATCTTACAAGCTGGGAAGAAGGATTATGTCCTTAATGCTGCGCTAGGAGATGAACCACCTGCTACGGCTGATCAGGATGTTAAGAACGCTTGGTTAGCACGTAAGGAGGACTACTCAGTAGTTCAATGTGCAGTCTTGTATGGCTTAGAACCGGGACTTCAACGTCGCTTTGAGCATCATGGGGCATTTGAGATGTTCCAGGAGTTGAAGTTTATCTTTCAGAAGAACGCCCAGATCGAGAGGTATGAGACCTCCGATAAATTCTATGCTTGCAAGATGGAGGAGAACTCGTCTGTCAGTGAACATGTGCTCAAAATGTCTGGGTACTCAAACCGTCTAGCTGAGCTGGGGATTGAACTCCCGCAAGAGGCTATCACTGACAGAATCCTTCAATCACTGCCGCCAAGCTATAAAGGCTTTGTGTTAAACTACAACATGCAAGGGATGAACAAGTCTCCCGGCGAGTTGTTTGCGATGCTGAAAGTCGCAGAGTCTGAACTCCGTAAAGAGCATCAAGTGTTGATGGTGAATAAGACCACTAGTTTCAAGAGAAACGGCAAAGGCAAGAAGGGTAATTCAAAGAAGAGCGGCAAGCCTGTTGCCAATCCGACGAAGAAACCCAAAGCTGGACCTAAGCCTGAAACAGGGTGTTACTATTGCAAGGGTATGGGTCACTCGAAGCGCAATTGCCCCAAGTATCTGGCAGATAAGAAGGCGGCCAAAGAAAAATCAGGTATATTTGATATACATGTTATTGATGTGTACTTAACCGGCTCTCGTAGTAGTGCCTGGGTATTCGATACCGGTTCTGTTGCTCATATTTGCAACTCGAAACAGGAACTGCGGAATAGACGAAGGCTGGCGAAAGATGAAGTGACGATGCGCGTAGGAAATGGTTCCAAGGTTGATGCAATCGCCGTCGGCACAGTTTCACTTCAGTTACCATCAGGATTAGTTATGAACTTGAATCATTGTTATTTAGTGCCTGCGTTGAGCATGAACATTATATCTGGATCTTGTTTATTGAGAGACGGTTACTCTTTTAAGTCAGAGAATAATGGTTGTTCTATTTCTATGAGTAACATCTTTTATGGTCATGCACCCAATGTGAGAGGATTGTTCATATTGAATCTTGATAGCGATACACACATACATAACATTGAGACCAAAAGAGTTAGAGTTAACAATGATAGCGCCATATTTTTGTGGCACTGCCGCTTAGGTCATATTGGTGTAAAGCGCATGAAGAAACTCCATGCCGATGGACTTTTGGAGTCACTTGACTTTGATACACTTGACACGTGCGAACCATGCCTCA
Source organism: Hordeum vulgare subsp. vulgare (assembly GCF_904849725.1). NCBI lineage: Eukaryota > Viridiplantae > Streptophyta > Magnoliopsida > Poales > Poaceae > Hordeum > Hordeum vulgare. The sequence goes on from NC_058519.1 coordinate 54,646,293, forward strand.
TGGGCAAGATGACTAAAACTCCGTTCTCCGGAACAATGGAGCGTGCAAGTGACTTGTTGGAAATCATACATACCGATGTGTGTGGTCCGATGAGCGTAGAGGCACGCGGCGGATATCGTTATTTTCTCACCTTCACTGACGATTTGAGTAGATATGGTTATGTCTACTTAATGAAGCACAAGTCTGAAACATTTGAAAAGTTCAAGCAATTTCAGAGTGAAGTTGAAAATCATCGTAACAAGAAGATCAAGTTCCTACGGTCTGATCGTGGGGGTGAATATCTGAGTTTCGAGTTTGGTGCTCACTTAAGACAATGTGGAATTGTTTCACAGTTGACACCGCATGGAACACCATAGCGTAATGGTGTGTCCGAACGTCGTAATCGTACTTTATTAGAGATGGTGCGGTCTATGATGTCTCTTACCGATTTGCCGTTATCGTTTTGGGGTTATGCATTAGAAACAGCTGCATTCACTTTAAATAGGGCACCATCAAAATCCGTTGAGACGACACCATACGAACTGTGGTATGGCAAAAGGCCAAAGTTGTCGTTTCTTAAAGTTTGGGGATGTGATGCTTATGTCAAAAAGCTTCAGCCTGAAAAGCTGGAACCCAAAGCGGAAAAGTGCGTCTTCATAGGTTACCCAAAAGAGACAGTTGGGTACACCTTCTATCTCAAATCCGAGGGCAAAGTGTTTGTTGCTAAAAACGGAGCTTTTCTCGAGAAGGAGTTTCTCTCGAGAGAATTGAGTGGGAGGAAGATAGAACTTGACGAGGTTGTCGAACCTCTCATCCCTCTGGATGGAGGCGCAGGGCAAGGGGAAACCTCTGTCGTTGCGACGCCGGTTGAGGAGGAAGTTAATGATGATGATCATGAAACTCCGGTTCAAGTTTCTGTCGAACCACGCAGGTCGACGAGACCACGTGCTGCTCCAGAGTGGTACGGTAATCCCGTCTTGTCAGTCATGTTGTTAGACAACAATGAACCTGCAAATTGTGAAGAAGCAATGGTGGGCCCAGATTTCAACAAATGGCTAGAAGCCATGAAGTCCGAGATTGGATCCATGTATGAGAACAAAGTATGGACTTTGGAAGTACTGCCTGAGGGCCGTAAGGCTATTCAGGACAAGTGGATCTTTAAGAGGAAGACAGAAGCTGACGGCAATGTGACCGTTTTTAAAGCTCGACTTGTGGCAAAGGGTTTTTCACAAGTTCAAGGAGTTGACTACGATGAGACATTCTCACCCGTAGCGATGCTTAAGTCTGTCAGAATCATGTTAGCAATAGCTGCATTTTTCGATTATGAAATCTGGCAGATGGATGTCAAAACGGCGTTCCTTAACGGTTTCCTTCAGGAAGAATTGTATATGATGCAACCCGAAGGTTTTGTCGATCCTAAGAATTCTAACAAGGTGTGCAAGCTCCAGCGATCCATTTATGGACTGGTGCAAGCATCTCGGAGTTGGAACAAACGCTTTGATGAGGTGATCAAAGCATTTGGGTTTATACAAGTGGTTGGAGAATCTTGTATTTACAAGAAAGTGAGTGGGAGCTCTGTGGCGTTTCTAATATTATATGTGGATGACATATTGCTGATTGGAAACAACGTAGAGTTTTTGGAGAGCATAAAGGATTACTTGAATAAAAGTTTCTGTATGAAGGACCTAGGAGAAGCTGCTTACATTCTAGGCATTAAGATCTACAGGGATAGATCAAAACGCCTGATAGGACTTTCACAAAGCACATACCTTGATAAAGTTTTGAAGAGGTTCAAAATGGAACCGTCCAAGAAAGGGTTCTTGCCAGTTTTACAAGGTACGAGATTGAGTAAGACTCAGTGCCCACCAACTGATGAGGATAGAGATCATATGCGCACCGTCCCCTATGCTTCAGCCATAGGTTCTATCATGTATGCAATGCTGTGCACTAGACCGGACGTTAGCCTGGCCATAAGTATGGCAGGTAGGTTCCAGAGTAATCCAGGAGTGGATCACTGGACGGCGGTCAAGAATATCCTGAAGTACCTGAAAAGGACTAAGGAGATGTTTCTCGTGTATGGAGGTGACGAAGAGCTCGCCGTAAAAGGTTACGTCGATGCAAGCTTTGACACAGATCCGGACGACTCTAAGTCGCAAATTGGATACGTATTTATTCTTAATGGGGGTGCGGTAAGCTAGTGCAGTTCCAAGCAAAGCGTCGTAGCAGATTCTACATGTGAAGCGGAGTACATGGCTGCCTCGGAGGCGGCTAAGGAGGGTGTATGGATGAAGCAGTTCATGACGGATCTTGGAGTGGTGCCAAGCGCACTAAATCCAATAACCTTGTTCTGTGACAACACGGGTGCCATTGCCTTAGCAAAGGAACCACGGTTTCACAAGAAGTCCAGACACATCAAACGACGCTTCAACCTCATCCGTGACTACATCGAAGGGGAGGACGTAAATATATGCAAAGTGCACACGGGTCTGAGTGTAGCAGACCCGCTGACTAAACCTCTTCCACGGGCAAAGCATGATCAACACCAGAACTGTATGGGTGTTAGATTTATTACAATGTAATTCGCCTGATGATGTGAGGGCTAGATTATTGACTCTAGTGCAAGTGGGAGACTGTTGGAATTATGCCCTAGAGGCAATAATAAATATAGTTACTATTATAATTCCTGTATCAAGATAATCGTTTATTATCCATGCTATAATTGTATTGAATGAAGACTCATTTACATGTGTGGATACATAGACAAAACACTGTCCCTAGCAAGCCTCTAGTTGGCTAGCCAGTTGATCAAAGATAGTCAGTGTCTTCTGATTATGAACAAGGTGTTGTTGCTTGATAACTGGATCACGTCATTAGGAGAATCACGTGATGGACTAGACCCAAACTAATAGACGTAGCATGTTGACCGTGTCATTTTGTTGCTTCTGTTTTTTTGCGTGTCAAGTATTTGTTCCTATGACCATGAGATCATATAACTCACTAACACCGGAGGAATACTTTGTGTGTATCAAACGTCGCAACGTAACTGGGTGACTATAAATATGCTCTACAGGTATCTCTGAAGGTGTTCGTTGAGTTAGCTTGGATCAAGACTGGGATTTGTCACTCCGTGTGACGGAGAGGTATCTCGGGGCCCACTCGGTAATACAACATCACACACAAGCCTTGCAAGCAATGTGACTTAGTGTAAGTTGCGGGATCTTGTATTACGGAACGAGTAAAGAGACTTGCCGATAAACGAGATTGAAATAGGTATGCGGATACTGACGATCGAATCTCGGGCAAGTAACATACCGAAGGACAAAGGGAATGACATACGGGATTATATGAATCCTTGGCACTAAGGTTCAAACGATAAGATCTTCGTAGAATATGTAGGATCCAATATGGGCATCCAAGTCCCGCTATTGGATATTGACCGAGGAGTCTCTCGGGTCATGTCTACATAGTTCTCGAACCCGCAGGGTCTGCACACTTAAGGTTCGATGTTGTTTTTTGCGTATTTGAGTTATATGGTTGGTTACTGAATGTTGTTCGGAGTCTCGGATGAGATCACGGACGTCACGAGGGTTTCCGGAATGGTCCGGAAACGAAGATTGATATATAGGATGACCTCATTTGATTACCGGAAGGTTTTAGGAGTTACCGGGAATGTACCGGGAATGACGAATGGGTTCCGGGACTTCACCGGGGGGGGCAACCCACCCCGGGGAAGCCCATAGGCCTTGGGGGTGGCACACCAGCCCTTAGTGGGCTGGTGGGACAGCCCAAGAAGGCCCTATGTGCCATAGGAAGAAAATCAAAGAGAAAAGAAAAAAAAGAGGAGGTGGGAAAGGGAAGAAGGACTCCACCTTCCAAACCAAGTAGGACTCGGTTTGGGGGGGGGGAGACCTTCCCCCTTGGCTCGGCCGAAACCCTTAGGGGTCCTTGGACGCCAAGGCAAGGCTCCCCCTCTTACCCCTATATATACGGACGTTTTAGGGCTGATTTGAGACGACTTCCACGGCAGCCCGACCACATACCTCCACGGTTTTTCCTCTAGATCGCGTTTCTGCGGAGCTCGGGCGGAGCCCTACTTAGACAAGATCATCACCAACCTCCAGAGCGCCGTCGCGCTGCCGGAGAACTCTTCTACCTCTCCGTCTCTCTTGCTGGATCAAGAAGGCCGAGATCATCGTTGAGCTGTACGTGTGCTGAACGCGGAGGTGTCGTCCGTTCGGCACTGGATCGTGAGACTGATCGCGGGATGGTTCGCGGGGCGGATCGAGGGACGTGAGGACGTTCCACTACATCAACCGCGTTCACTAACGCTTCTGCTATACGGTCTACAAGGGTACGTAGATCACACATCCCCTCTCGTAGATGGACATCACCATGATAGGTCTTCGTGGGCGTAGGAAATTTTTTGTTTCCCATGCGACGTTCCCCAACTGGGCCCCCCACGAGGGGAAGGAGACCCTGGCGGCGGCGCAAGGGGTAGGAAGGGAGCGAGGCAGGGGAGGGGTTGCCTCGCCCTAGGGTTTGAGGGGGGCGCGGGGTGGGCTGGCTCGGCTGGGCCACTTTGGCCCAGTCGGCCAGGGGGGTGGGGGGTTTCCTCTTTTCCTTTTTTTTGTTTTGTTTTGTTTTTCCTTTTCTATTATTTCTTTCTTTCTAATTTATTTTCTTTCTTTTGTCATTATTATTTTTAATACTTTCTTTCTTTAATTGTTAATATGAATTTATAAATACAATTATCTTTTGTTTTCAATTACTGAGTCCAGTTAGAAATTCAATGCGGGTCAACGACGGTAATTCTCGATGATGTGGCATCATTTGCGGGTGATCACTGTAGCTTAAATACAATATTTAATGTAGCAAAAGTCGAGGATGTCACAATGCCCATCATTGGAATATACAAGCCAAGTTCTATAACAAAAATTCCCACCAGTATATGAAATTGACAATATATGAGATTCTCTATCATGAAGATCATGGTGCTACTTTGAAGCACAAGTGTGGTAAAGGATAGTAGCATTGTCCCTTCTCTCTTTTTCTCTTCTTTTTGTTCGGGCTCTTTGGCCTCTCTTTTTTTCTCTTTTTTTCATTTTCATTTTTTTGTGGGCTCTTTGGCCTCTTTTATTTTATTTTTATAGTCCGGAGTCTCATCCCAACTTGTGAGGGAATCATAGATTCCTTCCTTTCCTCACATGGGACAATGCTCTAATAATGATGATCATCACACTTTTATTTACTTACAACTCGATTCTTAGAACAAAAGATATGACTCTATATGAATGCCTCCGGCGGTGTACCGGGATGAGCAATGAATCATGAGTGACATGTATGAAAGATATGAATGGTGGCTTTGCCACAAATACGATGTCAACTACATGATCATACAAAGCAATATGGCAATGATGGTGCGCGTCATAATAAATAGAATGGTGGAAGTTGCATGGCAATATATCTCGGAATGGCTATAAAAATGCCATGATGGGTAGGTATGGTGGCTGTTTTGAGGATGGATATATGGTGGGTGTAATGCACCGGCAAAAGTTGCGCGGTACTAGAGAGGCTAGCAATGGTGGAAGGGTGAGAGTGCGTATAATCCATGGACTCAACATTAGTCATAAAGAACTCACATACTTATTACAAAAGTTTTATTAGTAATCGAAACAAAGTATTAGATGCATGCTCCTAGGGGAAGGGTTGGTAGGAGTTAACCATAGCGCGATCCCGACCTCCACACAAAGGATGACACTCAATAAAAACATCATGCTCCGACTTCCTAACACAGCGGTTCACCATATGTGCATGCTACGGGAATCACAGACTCTAACACAAGTATTTCTACCAATCCATAATTACTAACTATCATGACTCTAATATCACCATTTTTATATCTCAAAACCATATGCAAAGAATCAAACTTCTCATAGTATTCGATGCACTCTATATGAAAGTTTTTATTATACCCCTCTTGGATGCCCATCATATTAGGACTAGATTCATAACCTAAGCAAATTACCATGATGTTTAAGACTCTCAAAATGATATAAGTGAAGCATGAGAGTTCAACTATTATGATAAAATAAAACCACTTCAATGCTCTACAAAGATATAAGTGAAGCACTAGAGCAAAAGACAAACTACTCCACAAGATATAAGTGAAGCTCAATGAGTAGTTGAATAATTATTTGACTATGTGAAGACTCTCCCATATAAGAATTTCAGATCCTAAGTACCTTATTCAAACAAAATGAAATGACACTTCAAGGATAGCACGAATCATGTGAAGAAGCAAAAACTTAGGTTCAACCGATACTAACCGATAATTGTTTGAAGAAGAAAGGTGGGATGCCATCCGGGGCATCCCCAAGCTTAGGTGCTTGAGACTTCTTGAAATATGAATTGGGGGTGTATTGGGCATCCCCAAGCTTTAGCTTTTGTGTCTCCTTAATTCCTCTCATATGGTGGTTTCCAAAATCTTAAAAACTTCATCCACACAAAACTCAACAAAAACTTGTGAGATAGGTTAGTATAAATCAATGCAAAACTTTACCATCCTCTACTGTAGCAAATAACTAAAATTATTATTTGACATTGAATACTAAATGCCTCTGCATATTTAAAACTCCCGTCCTCAAATGGAATCATTAAACAAGCAAACATATGCGAACAATGCAAACATAACAGCAATCTTCCTAAACAGAATAGTCTGTGAAAAATGCAGCAAGATCCATTCTTAATTAACTCCAAAAAATCTGAAACAATTCCACGCTGTGGATAATTCATAATAGCATACTGTTTCCAAATTTCAAGTTATTCTGACATACGGAAAATTCTAGGAAATTTTTGCACTGCAAACAAACTTTCTGTTTTGGAACAGCAACTCCTATACTTGCAAATTAAGCATGGTAAAGGCTATCCTTGACATTTTTATTGAACTAAATGATGCAGAACATTAATCTAAATAACATAAAGCAAGTTCTAATAAAATAAAATGATGCTACAAGCACAACACATATCATGTGGTGAATAAAAATATAGCCCCAAGTAAAGTTACCGATGGATTGAAGACAAAAGAGGGGATGCATTCCCGGGGCATCCCCAAGCTTGGGCTCTTTGGTGTCCTTGAATATGGCTTTGGGTGGCCTTGGGCATCCCCAAGCTTAGGCTCTTTCCACTCCTTGTTCCATAGTCCATCGAAACTCTACCCAAAACTTGAAAACTTCAAAACACAAAACTTAACGGAACTTCGTGAGATGGGTTAGTATGATAACGAGCAAATCAATCACTTGGGTACTGTCAAAACAAGACTCATAATTATTTTCACACAATGCCTAATGTGTCTTACTATTTACACAATTTATATTACTCAATATAATCTATGGAAACAGCAAAACAAGCAAACTATGCATTGAAAACAGAATCTGTCAAAAACAGAACAATCTGTAATGATCTGAATAATAACCATACTTATGCACCTCCAAAAATTCTGAAACAATTATGAAAATTAAGGAAATTGGTATATAAATCAGAAGCAAAAAGAATAAACCTAAAAGCACTCTCTGGATAGAAATGAAAAATGATTTCGTGAGCGCAAATTTTCTGTCTTTTTCAGCATGATCAAACAACTATCACCCAAACTAATCATAAAGGCTTTACTTGGCACTTTATTGAAACTAAGGCAATAAAACATGATTAATACAGTAGCTTAATCATGTGAACACACAAAAATAGTAAGCATACATATTGGGTTGTCTCCCAACAAGCACTTTTCTTGAATGCCTTTCAAGCTAGGCATGATGATTTCAATGATGCTCACATAGAAGATAAGGATTGAAACATAATGGAAGCATCATGAAGCATATGACTAGCACATTTAAGCCTAACCCTCTTCCTGTGCATAGGGATTTTGTGAACAAACAATTTTTTAGAGCAAGAATCAACTAGCATAGGAAGGTAAAACAAGCATAGCTTCAAAACTTTCAACACATAGAGAGCAAACTTGATATTATTGAGATATGTAGAAGCATATGTTCCTCTCTCATAATAATTTTCAGTAGCATAATGAATGAATTCAATAATATAACCAGCACCTAAAGCATTCCTTTCATGATCTACAAGCATAGAAATTTTACTACTCTCCACAATACCAAATTTATCCTCATGATTAATAGTGGGAGTATCGTAAAAGACTTGAGCACTACAAATTGTTTCCACATTAAAAGAGTGATGTTCATTGAAAGGATACTCAAGAGTATGACAAGTTTTATCATCCCTCTTCTTTATAGCACAAGTATCATTACAATAATCATCATAGATAGGGGGCATGCTTTCATCATAATAATTTTGATCATTCAAAGTGGGGGAACTAAAAAGATCATATTCATCAAACATAGCATCCCCAAGCTTGTGGATTTGCATATCATTAGCATCATGGGTATTCAAAGAATTCATACTAACAACATTGCAATCATGCTCATCATTCACATATTTTAAGCCGAGCATTCTATGTAATTCTTCTTCTAGCACTTGAGCACATTTTTCATTTCCATCATTTTCACGAAAGGCATTAAAAAGATGAAGCATATGAGGCAACCTTAATTCCATTTTTTGTAGTTTTATTTTATAGACTAAACTAGTGATAAAACAAGAAACTAAAAGATTCAATTGCAAGATCTAAAGATATACCTTCAAGCGCTAACCTCCCCGGCAACGACGCCAGAAAAGAGCTTGATGTCTACTACGCAACCTTCTCCTTGTAGATGTTGTTGGGCCTCCAAGTGCAAAGGTTTGTACGACAGTAGCAATTTTCCCTCAAGTAGGTGACCTAAGGTTTATCAATCCGCAGGAGGCGTAGGATAAAGATGGTCTCTCTCAAGCAACCCTGCAACCAAATCACAAAGAGTCTCTTGTGTCCCCAACACACCCAATACAATGGTAAGTTGTATAGGTGCACTAGTTCGGCGAAGAGATGGTGATACAAGTGCAAAATGGATAGTCAATATAGGTTTTTATAATCTGAAATTGTAAAAACAGCAAGGTAACTAATAGTAAAAGTGAGCACGAAAGGTATTGCAATGCTTGGAAACAAGGCCTAGGGTTCATACTTTCACTAGTGAAGTTCTCTCAACAGTGATAACATAATTGGATCATATAACTAGCCCTCAACATGCAACAAAGAATCACTCCAAAGTCACTAATAGCGGAGAACAAACGAAGAGATTATTGTCGGGTACGAAACCACCACAAAGTTATTCTTTCTGATCAATCTATTCAAGAGTCCGTAGTAAAATAACACGAAGCTATTCTTTCCGTTTGATCCATCATAGAGTTTGTACTAGAGTAATGATAACCCACAAGTATAGGGGATCAATTGTAGCCTTTCTGAGTCTAAGTGATATGCTAGTGCTGTTGCTGGCGATGCTTAGTTGATGTTGCTTGCTTGCGGGTTGTTGTTGCCCGTGCTGCTGTAGATTGTTGTTGCTTGCTTATGTTGTCGTCGCCACTTAGACCATCCCCGCGCCATGGAGCCGACAAGTTCGCCGTGTACGACGACGTCCTCGACGACCCCCGGGAACGTGTTCGACTACCGACGCCGAAGACCCGTGAACCACGACGCTGAGCGAACGACTACCATCGACGAGACCCGAGTACCACGACGACAACTACTTCCACGACAATCGTTGATCTCCTTCACCGATCTGAACCGCTTCAAATTGCACGCTTCAAAGGTATACCGATGGAACGTTGTCGTGACCGTGTGCATGTGATGTATGAGATGAATGTATGTTTGCGTCGTATGTTGCCCGTTGCACGTGTACCTCTTTTTTTTGCCTCGACACATGGGAACCCAGTAGCGGGATCACCCCATTCTTTATTTAGCGTACCCGCACACGCTTCCTAAACGTTGGCACGATATCTCGACGAGTTATCGGGATAGGAACATTGCCGTGGCATCGTTTCCGATTTGCCGCCATGGTTCCCTCTCGCTCGCCGTGGCGACACTTGTTTCTTTCTCTTCTTGCCGTGATGTTGTAACTTGCATGCATGTCGCATTCATGGCCTGATATATTGTGTTGCATGCCTCTTGTGTCGTAGCTCTGTTCTTTGCTCCGTGTGTTAACCGTCTAGGATGACATGTAGGATCCCGTTTCACCCCTTGCCATGTTAAACAACATGAAACATTGCCGTGTAATTAAACGGGAGTGAATTAAATAATTAAGCGTGGAGTTTCGTCGATATGTAATTCGTTGCATATCGAGCTTCACTTAATGTGTAGTGTTGTGTGAGGTGAATTGCCATGCCATCCCATGCATCATTGATCTGATCAGGCATCATATTAGGTTGTACATCATGTTGTGCATCGTGTGGTGAATATTTGTGTTGATGTTTGTTTCTGGTTTGCTCCGTCTTGATAGAGTTCCGCAAGCGTGTCGGAATGTGAGGATCCGTTCGACTGCTTCTCGGAGTTGCTCTTCTTCCAAGCGGGATCTCAGGCAAGATGACCATTTCCCCAGATACCATTACTATCATTGCCATGCTAGTATTTCGATGCTATCGTTTATGTCTCGTTGCCTACCACATGTTAAATATCAGCCTCTCAACAATGCCATGATTACCTTCAACCTGTTCGACCTAGCAAACCACTGATTGGCTATGTTACAGCTTGCTTACCCTGTTGTTAGCTTGCTAGTTGCAGGTGTAGTTGCTTCCATGTGATAACATGGGTCCCTTGTCATCTCACCATATTAATGCTATTTAAATTTAATGCACCTATATACTTGGTAAAAGGTGGAAGGCTTGGCCTTTCTAGCCTGGTGTTTTGTTCCACCTTTGCCCCCTTAGTTTTCGGCTACCGGTGTTATGTTCCATAAATGAGCGCTCCTGACACGATTGGGGTTGTTATGGGGACCCCCTTGATAATTCGTTTTAGATTAAAGCTGGTCTGGCAAGGCCCAACTTTGGTACTACATTTGCCTAATAACTAATGAACTGCATAGGGAGTAATTAACCTGAGGAATTTAATCAACCCCCGGGCCAGTACTCCTCATGAGTGTTGGTCCAAATTGGCAGACTACGGGGCCACCGCGGGGCAACCCGAGGTTTGGTTTCTCCTAGTGTGACCCATCCGTCGTGTCCTGAGAACGAGGTACACGACTCCTATCGGGATCGTCGACACGTCGGGCGGCCTTGCTGGATTAGTTTTAGCTTTAACGAAATATCTTGTGCATCGGGATTCCGGTGATGCTTTGGGTAATCTCAGAGTTGAGGTTTTCCACTAGGGAATCCGACGAGATCGCGAGCTTCGTGATTGAGGATTTCTATGCGGCTTGTGGTAATTTGTGATGGACTAGTTGGAGCACCCCTGCAGGGTTAAATCTTTCGGAAGTCATGTCCGCGGTTATGTGGCAACGTGGAAACTTTGTTTAACACTGGTTCTAGACAACTTGAAGTTAACTTAATTTAAAACTTGCCAACTATGTGCGTAACCGTGACTGTCTCTTTCGTGAGTTCTTTCTCCGATCGAGGACACGGTGGGGTTATGTCTGACGTAGGTAGGTGTTCAGGATCATTCATTTGATCATCATTAGTTCACGTCCGTTATGTGTAGATCTTCCCCCTCTTATTTCTTGTACTCGTAAGTTTAGCCACCAAATAAATGCTTAGCCGCTGCTGCAACCTCACCACTTAACCATGCCTCACCCATTAAGCTTTGCTAGTCTTGATACCTTTGGAAATGAGATTGTTGAGTCCCCTGTGGCTCACAGATTACTACAACACCAGTTGCAGGTACAGGTAAAGGTTACTTGACGCGAGCGCGTTGATTGTTCATTTGGAGTTGCTTCTTCTTCTTCTTCTTCATCGATCTAGGATGGGTTCCAGGCCGGCAGCCTGGGATAGCAAGGATGGACGTCGTTCTTCTTTTGTCGTTTGTTTTCGTCCGTAGTCGGACCCTGCTCTTCTTCATGATGTGTATGTAATGTACTGATGTGACTCTGATGTAGCTTGTGGCGAGTGTAAGCCAATTCTATTATATATCTCTTCTTTTCAGTACATGTACTTGTAACGATATCCATTCTTGCGACACAACGAGATGCGCTTCTATCCCTGACGAGGCCCCGTGCCAAATTGAGGATAGGGTCGCATCTTGGGCATGACAAAAGCCAAGGACTATCTCATACCAGCATGGTTCATAAAATAAAAAGGAAAAATAAACACAAAATACGCTCCAAGCATTTGCACATATCATGTGACGAATAAAAACATAGCTCCGAGTAAAATTACCGATAGATTCTAGACGAAAGAGGGGATGCCTTCCGGGGCATCCCCAAGCTTAGACGCTTGAGTCTTCCTTGAATATTACCTTGGGGTGCCTTGGGCATCCCCAATCTTAGGCTCTTGCCTCTCCTTATTCCTTCATCCATCGTGGTCTCACCCAAAACTTGAAAACTTCAATCACACAAAACTCAACAAAACCTTCGTGAGATCCGTTAGTATAATAAAGTCAATCACCACTTTAAGTAATGTTGTGAACTCATTCCAAATTCATGTTATCATTATATCTACTGTAATCCAACTTCACCATGGTTCATACCCCCCGATACTACCCATAGATTCATCAAAATAAGAGAACAATGCATAGAAAACAGAATCTGTCAAAAACAGAATAGTCTGTAGTAATCTGAACTTATACCATACTTTTGATACTCCAAAAATTCTGAAACATTATGAAAATTAGGGCGATTTTCATATCAATCAGCAGAAAAAAGAATCAACTCAAAAGCACTTTCTGGATAGGAAATAAAAATAATTTCGTGAGCACAAAGTTTCTGTCTTTTTCAGCATGATCAAACAACTATCACCCAAACTAATCATAAAGGCTTTACTTGGCACATTATTTTTTATAATACAATGGAATTGTACAAGGGGATAATTATTTTTGTGAGAAACTTCCATGAAAAATTCTACATTGTTTCCATGAGCATGAACACAAGTGTTCAAGGTCAACCCTCACTTCCGCAATGCATCACCTTTCAATCGCTTCTCTTTTTGAAAAAGTTTTAAGTCCCCCTCTATATTTTTTTGTTTTTAAACTATATAAAAGCACTCAACAGAAATAAATGACTCTCTAAAACTTCCGGGTTGTCTCCCAGGCAGCGCTTTCTTTAAAGCCATTAAGCTAGGCATAAAGTGCTCAAGTAATGGATCCACCCGGATCCCAAGGTATATCAAAGCCAAATTTAATTAACAGTGATTTTTAATTTAGTAGTGAGCACAAGGTAACATATATCATCCAATGACGAAGTCTAACTCTCTTCCTATGCATTGGCATGTCATAAAAGAACAATTCATGCACATCAAGTAAAGGCCAATACATAGCATAAGCAGTTTCTTGCAATTTTATCGCATTGGAAACATAGAGAGGTGGAGATGTAGTTCCTATATCTTAATAATTGCAAGTAGGAGCAGCAAGCACATGCATATTATATTCATCAAAATCATCATGTGTAATAGGAGAAGGCAACCCATCTATGTAATCCCTAATAAGAGCAAACTTCTTCGATATAGTGTAGTTGGGAGAGTTCAAAAAGATAATAGGACTATCATAAGTGGGTGCGATAGCAACAATTTCATGTTTAACATAATGAACTATAGCAAGTTCATCTTCATAAGCATCATTCATATTGGCATCATGGCCACAAGCATAGCAAGCATCAAGTTCATCAAAAAGGGATATTTCAAACGAATCCAAGGGATCATAGCAATCAACATAGCATTCATCCTTCGTTAAGAACGAATGGGAATTAAACAATGTATAAGAGTTACTCTCATTATAAGGTGGGCACGGGTAGCTAGTCTGCTCTTCCTCCTTTTGTTCTTCGCTCTCCTCGTCATCTTTTTCATCTAATGAGCTCACAGTTTCAGCATTTTCTTCTTCCATAGTTTCTTGCAAAATATTAGTCTCTTCTTGGGCAGCGTAGAATTTCTCCATAAATCGATCAATATGGGCGTTATATTCATAATGAGTATAACAATAACGAAGCATAACCAAATTTTCAGACCGGTAAGCAGCATCATCATTATCATCACACCCTTTAAATAGAGCTTCAATTTCATAAGCACCCATAAAAGCAACAAACTCTTATATTTGCTCCACATCATAGTAATCATATATACCATTAGCATAAGAAGCCA